>NC_087348.1:28695833-31195833 GCF_030014295.1 Loxodonta africana
GGCGATATAAGGAGGTACAAGTTAGCTTTATACTAAGAGAAACAGATGTAAATATTAAGATAATCACAAAGAAGACTAACAATTCCACACTTCAAAATAAAAACCAAGCTAAACATAAAGACTCAGCAAAAACAAATTCAACTACAATGATAAAGAGGAACACACAATTTACAAAGACAAACTTCTCAGGACAAAAAAGTAAGTGGAAAAATGAAACTGTCAATAATGAACAAAAAAAGGCATCAAAATGACAGCACTAAACTCATACCTGTCCATAATTACGCTGAATTTAAATGGACTAAATGCACCAATAAAGAGACAGAGAGTGGCAAAATGGATAAAAAAAAATAATAATAATCCAACTATATGCTGCCTAAAAGAGATGCACCTTAGACTTAGAGATACAAACAAACTAAAACTCAAAGGATGGAAACACATATATCAAGCAAACAAAAATCAAAGAGCAGGAGTGGCAATACTAATTTCTGACAAAACAGACTTTAAAATTAAATCCACCACAAAGGATAAGGAAGGACACTATATAATGATTAAAGGGACAATGTAACAGGAGGATATAAACATATTAAATATTTATGCACCCAATGACAGGGCTACAAGATACATAAAACACACTCTAATAGCACTGAAAAGTGAGATAGACAGCTCCACAATTATACTAGGAGACTTCAACACACCACTTTCAGTGAAGGACAGAACATCCAGAAAGAAGCTCAATAAAGACACGGAAGATCTAAATGCCACAATCGACCAATCTGACTCCATAGACATATACAGAACACTCCACCCAACAGCAGCCAAGAATACTTTCTTTTCTAGTGCACATGGAACATTCTCTAGAATAGACCACATATTAGATTCCAAAACATCAAAATATTAAAAAGCATCTTCTCTGACCATAAGGCCGTAAGAGTAGAAATCAATAACAGAAAAAGCAGGGAAGAGAAATCAAATACTTTGAAACTGAACAATACCCTGCTCAAAAAAGTCTGTGTTATAGAAGACATTGAGGATGGAATAAAGAAATTCATAGAATCCAATGAGAATGAAAACACTTCCTATCACAGCCTTTGGGACATAGTGAAGGCAGTGCTCAAAAGTCAATTTATATCAATTAATGCACACATACAAAGAGAAGAAAGGGCCAAAATCAAAGAACTATCCATACAACTTGAGCAAACAGAAAGAGAGCAACAAAAGAAACTCTCAGGCACCAGAAGAAAGCAAATAATAAAAATTAGAGCAGAATTAAATGAAATAGAGAAAGGGAAAAGAATTGAAAGAATTAACAAGGCCAAAACCTGGTTCTTTGAAAAAATTAACGAAATTGATAAACCATTGGCCAAACTGAGAAAAGAAAAACAGGAAAGGAAGCAAATAACCTGAACAAGAAGTGAGATGGGCGGTATTACAACAGACCCAACTGAAATTAAAAGAAACATATCAGATTTCTATGAAAAATTGTCATCTAACAAATTTGAAAAACTAGAAGAAATGGATGAATTCCTAGAAACACAGTACCCACCTAAACTAACTCACTGTGGTAGAACAACTAAATAGACCCATAGAGAAAGAAGAGATTGAAAATGTAATAAAAAAAACTCCCAACAATAACAACAAAAAAGCCCTAGCCAGAATGGCTTCACCAAAGAGTTCTACCAAACTTTCAGAGAAAAGTTAACACTACTACTACTAAACCTATTTCAGACCATAGAAAAGGACGGAATACTACCAAACTCATTCTATGAAGCCAGCATATCCTTGGTACCAAAACCAGGTAGACACCACAAAAAAAAAGAAAATTATAGACCTATATCCCCCATGAACTTAGATGTAAAAATCCTCAACAAAATTCTACCCAATAGAATTCAACAACATATCAAAAAAATAATTCGTCATGACCAAGTGGGATTTATACCATGTATTCAGGGATGGTTTGACATTAGAAAAAAAATTAATGTAATCCATCAAATAAGTAAAACAAAAGACAAGAATCACATGATTTTATCAATTGATGCAAAAAGGCATTTGACAGAATTCAACACCCATTCATAATAAAAACTCTCAGCAAAATAGGAATAAAAGGAAAATTCCTCAACATAATTAAGGGCATTTAAAAAAGCCAATAGCCAACATCATCCTAAATGGAGAGAGCCTTAAAGCATTCCCCTCGAGATCGGGAACCAGACACGGATGCCCTTTATCACCACCTTTATTCCACATTGTGCTAGAGGTCCTAGCCAGAGCAATTAGGCTAGATAAAGAAATACGGCACATCCGGATAGGCAAGGAAGACGTAAAAGTATCTCTATTTGCAGATGTCATGATTTTATACACAGGAAACCCTAAGGAATCCTCCAGAAAACTACTGAAACTATAGAAGAGTTCAGCAGAGTATCAGCATACAAGATAAACATACAAAAAATCAGTTGGATTCCTCTACACCAATAAAAAGAACATCGAGGAGGAAATCACCAAATCAATTCCATTTACAGTAGCCCCCAGGAAGATAAAATACTTAGAAATAAATCTTACCAGAGATGTTAAAGACTTATACAAAGAAAACTACAAAATGCTACTGCAAGAAACCAAAAGAGAACTACATAAGTGGAACAACATACCTTGCTCATGGATAGGAAGCCTTAACATAGAGGCCTCCCACTTTCTTCTTCTTTTTCAGTAATGGTTTACTTAACTGGGGCTTCTTTCTCTTCCGTATGAAGTTGGTGATTTGTTTCTCCATCTCATTAAAAAATGTCGTTGGAATTTGGATCGGAAGTGCATGGTATATATAGATGGCTTTTGGTACAATGACATTTTTACAATGGAGTTGTGGAACTACCCCACAGAGTTTCCAAAGAGCAGCTGGTGGATTCAAACTGCCAACCTTTTGGTTAGCAGCTGAGCTCTTAACCACTCAGCCACCAGGGCTCCAAGGTTGACTCAAGATACAACCTAATCCTGTAGATTGAGTCCTGCCTCATTAACATACCTGCCTCTAATCCTGCCTCATTAACATCATAGAAATGAGGATTTACAACACACAGAAAATTCACATTGGATCACAAAATGGTCAACAACTACACAGTTGTGGGAATCATGGCCTACTCAAGTTGGCACACATTTTTGGGAACATGATTCAATCCATAATAGTAATACTCTTTGTTCTGAAATTTTCTTTGTCTGATAATTACATATATTCTCTTTCTTTTCCCTGATGTTTAGCATTTTATATATTTTTTTCATCCCTTTACTTCTAACCTACTTGTGTTTTATAAAGTCCATTTTCTGTATATGCAGCATTTAATTGGCTTGTGTTTTGTTTCCTAACTGGTAATGTCTGCTTTTTAATTGAAGTTTTTAGACACTTTCAATTGAATGTGGTTATTGATATGGTTGAGTTTATGTCTATCATCTTGAAGTTTTTTTTTTTTTGTCTTACCTGTTTATCCCTCTTTCTTCTTCCTCTCTGTCTCTTGGATCATCTAAGTATTTTTATGATTCTATTTTATATTTTTGCTTTATTAGCTATATATTTTTTTATTTTAGTGGCTGTTTTAGAGATTTAGTGGGCAAACGTAACATACCACATCTACCTTCAAGTAATTTTGTACTTCATATATAATAAATTTACAATAATATATTTACATTTTCTTCTTATCCTGCTTTTATGTATTGTTGTCATACATTCTATATCTAACATAGGCTGCAAGCACCAAATATATTGTTAATTTTAAAACAAGGTCTGTGATCTTGAGCCAATTATTTATTCTAAGAAGTTTTTTTTTCCTGATTAATAGAGGTAAAAATTCTTACAAAAGTGTCTTTTTTAATGATTAAATCAGAACTGCACTTAAAATGTTTAATAGGGACCAGCATATAATTATATAATTGTGATTATTTACTTCAAGATAATTTATCTGAATTTGGTTTGGTTTTTTGTTTTTATGGTCACCTGATCTTTGACAAGGGCCCAAAGTCCATCAGATGGGGAAAAGACAGCCTTTTTAACAAATGGTGCTAGCAAAACTGGATATCCATCTGCAAAAAAATGAAACAGGATCCATACCTTACACCATATACCATTGAAAGTATATCAAAGACCTAACTATAAACCCCAGAACTATGGAGTTCATAGAAGAAAAAAATAGGATCAATGATAGAAGCCTTAATACATGGGATTAACAGGATACAAACCATAACCAACAACACACAAACTCCAGAAGATAAGCTAGATAACTGGAATCTTCTAAAAATTAAACACTTAAGCCCATCAAAGACTTCACCAGAAGAGTAAAAAGAGAGCCTACAGGCTGGGAAAAAAAAGTTTTGGCTATTACAAATCACACAAAAGTCTAATCTCTAAAATCTACAAGAAAATCCAACATCTCTACAACAAAAGACAAATAATAAAATTAAAAAATGAGCAAAGGAAATGAACACACATTTCACCAAAGAAACCATTCAAGCGGCCAACAGACACATGAGAAAATGCTCTAGATCACTAGCTATTAGAGAAATCCAAGTCAAAACCACAATGAGATACCATCTCCCCCCTGCATTACTGCCACAAATCAAAAAGCAGGAAATAACAAATGTTGGAGAGGCTGCGGGGAGATCGGAACTCTTATGCATTGCTGATGGGAATGCAAAATGATACAACCATTTCGGTAAACGGTATGGCACTTCCTTGGAAAACTAGAAATAGAAATACCGTATGATCCAGCAATCCCACTCCTAGGAATATATCCTAGAGAAATAAGAGTCATCACACAAATAAATATATGCACACTCATGTTCATTGCAGCATTGTTCACAATAGCAAAAAGATGGAAACAACCTAGATGCCCATCAACAGATGTTATACAACGATAAAGAACAACGACGAATCTGTGAAGCATCTCATAACATGGATGAATCTCGATGGCATTATGGTGAGTGAAATAAGTCAATCACAAAAGGACAAATATTGTATGAGACCACTACTGTAAAAACTCATGAAAAGGTTTACACACAAAAAGAAACAATCTTTGATGGTTACGAGGGAGGGAAAGGGTGGGACAGAAAGAATCTAAATAGACAATAGATAAGTAGTAATTTTGGTGAAGGGTAAGACAGTATACAATACTGAGGAAGCCAGCAGAAGTAGTACAAGGCAAGGTCATGGAAGCTCCATAGACACATCCAAACTCCCTAAGGGACCAAATTGCTGGGCTGAGGGCTGTGGGGACCATGATCTCAGGGAAAATTTAGCTCAACTTCCGTGAGATAACTTATAAAGAAAATGTTCTGCATTCTACCTTGGTGAGTAGCTTCTGGGGTCTTAAAAGCCTGTGAGCCACCATCTAGGATAGTCTACCTGTCTCACCCCTTCTGGAGCAAGGAAGAATGAAGAACGCTAAAGATACAAGGGAAAGATTAGTCCAAAGGACTAATGGACCACATCTACCACAGTCTCCACCAGACTGAGTTGAGTAGAACTAGAAGGTGCCCGGCTACCACCACTGACTGCCCTGACAAGGATCACAATGTAGGGTCCCAGACAAAGGTGGAGAAAAATGTAGAACAAAATTCTAATTCAAAAAGAAAGACCAGACTTCCTAGACTAACAGAGACTAGAGAAACCTTCAGAATATGGCCCTTGGACATATTTCTGCTCAGTGATGAAGTCACTCCTGAGCTTCACCCTTCAGCCAAAGATTGGACAGGCCCATATAACAAAATGAGACTAAAGGGGCACACCAGCCCAGGGGCAAGGACTAGAAGGTAAGAGGAAAAAGGAAAACTGGTAATAGGAAACCCAACTTTGAGAAGGGAGAGTGTTGACATGTCTTGGGATTGTTAACCAATGTCATAAAACAATACGTGTACTAACTTTTTAATGAGAAACTAGTTTGTTCTGTAAACCTTCCTCTAAAGTACAATTTAAAAAAAAATTATCTGATCTAGATGAGATGTTATAAAATATTGACTTTTCTGAAATCTTACATGTCCTCATGTGACTACATGTGCTGCATAGATATTTTGTTCTGTTTATGGAGGGGACACCAACTGTTTATCAGTACTGATGACTCTAATTCCATACACATTACAGAATTGCAACCACTTAGGGGAAAGTGTCTGGGAGTAGTCAGAATAGAACTCTCTCTTTCTTTCTCTCTCTCTTTTCTGTTCCAGACTTCTTTTAACTCTCCAATATCTTTGAAAAATAGGTGTGAGTCCTGTTCCACCTAGCAGAAGATCTGTGCTAATTATAATTTGTTTTACTTTTTTTCTTTTCTTTTGCTTTCTACAACCCAGCTTTCCATCTCAGCAATGATAGTTCATTGCTGTTGAGGATGGTTAATGGTTCAGGGGAGAATGGCATAGCAGGTCATTGAATTAATCGCTAACTGATTCTTATGCATCTATATTGCTTTTTTTCATGACTTCAGTTGGGATTCTATATCACTTTCCCTCTGTCTTTGATTTTCTTTGCCCTCCCCCTCTCCAGAAATAGAGAATTCCTCCAATGCAAAGCCAGTGCTCCCACAGGGCTACACAAGTTTCCCTCCTGCTCTTCAGAGGAGAGATGAGCCAGAGCTAGAACTTCCTAAGCCTCTCTGGGTCCAAGGAACAGTGCTGACCTCTAGAGACACAGTGTCCAGAGTCTGGCTCATGTAAAACTGGAAGGTAAATTTACAGCCTGAAATAAACATTGTAAAAAAATGAAAATTCCCAGGAGGCTGAAGAATATAACCTTGGGCAACCGGTTAGTGTTGTTTGGTGAGGATCCCTTAAGAAATGCATTTGGACATTTTCTTATATTTTTTCAGATATAGGCATAAAAGAGATGACTCCTAGGATATATATATGCCAGAGCTTTAACAGATATGTCAAAATGCTCTTGTTTACTTTCGAGTTTGAGCAGATGTCAGGGAGTTGTATCAGTATCTAAAACCCTGGACCACTTTCTTCTGGCATGAATACACCCTTCTCTGTGAATCCGGGGTAGTTTCTGGTGTAACTAAATCTTCAATTTCCCTGCAAAAAAGGAGCATTTTCCTCCTACAAATGCAAGGAAAGCAATTCGGAAGACATTGTCAAAGAATTGACCTAGATTTGCCTAAACCGCTGGTTTATAATGTTACATAGTATTTCTGAATTAAATTCAGATTTAAATCGTTAGTAAACTGAAACTCAGGGGGAGACCGTGACCAAGATATTTTCCTGAGTAATTCGTAGTGGTTAAGTGCTGCGGCTGCTAACCAAGGGTCAGCAGTTGGAATCCGCCAGGTGCTCCTTGGAAACCCTGTGGGGCAGTTCTACCCTGTCCTATAGGTTCGCTGTGAGTCGGAATCGACTCGACGGCACTGGGTTTGGTTTTTGGCTTTTAATTCAAAACTAACTTGAAGGCCATCCAGAATTGATGTACAGGTAATCACCTTTAGTACCTTTGTTTTGGAATGTATTCTGTTATTTTGAGGCTTTAAATTGAGATGTGGCATATCATAACTTGAGCTATAGTTGGAACATATATATATGTACTGTTTTTTTTACAATGCTTAGTTTTGTTTGTATATTATAAACAGGGTTTGAGTTTTTGGAAAATATATTTAAAAAGAATGAAATTTTTGAATTGTCAGTGACCTCCAGCCTCTAATCTTTGGAGAATTTTCCATGTTTCCAAAGACTATTCTCCTAAAATTGTTTAGATTCATCAGAATCCAGTAAAGTAAGTTTGTCATGAGTCGCATGCTAATACCAAGAAGAAAAACTGTGTGTATTTAGTGGCTACACTAGTTGACTTAGAGTCCAGATTTTACAATGTTGACTTGCATCTTAATGGGCAAACAGGATTTTTAAACAATACTACAAAATATGTTAATTAACTTTTTAACTTTAGTAGCCTGAAAAATATAGGCTACTGATTTAATATTAAGTGCCCACGTAATCAATGCTATCAACAGCTCAATTTAATTTTGTTAACAACGTATTATCCACATTAATGTTTTTCCTGATTTCCCTCCTAAATGTATGTTGCAGTTTTATTTTTATATATTTCATCATAAAATCTGATAGGCGATGTATGTGCCTGTTTGCAGGACAATTTAACTAGTTTTTTTTTTAATCCCTACATTCAAAGCAAGAAGATGATAAGGAAGATATATATATATATATGTATATATACATATATATATATATATTTATATACGTACATACCTGGGAGTGATATACCACCTATCCTACCTTAGAATTTCTTATTTCATGTATCCCTCATTGTTCCCATGATGTATCCATACCTCAGTTTAATAGATGTTCTAAGTCAAGTTTAGGGAGGGTCAATGTTTTGCCCAGGTGAGCACATTAATGTAAATGGAGCCATCCAAAATAGTTCTACTTATTCCTTGTTAAAATAATGTCATAAGTGGTAAAAGAAATTAAACTGTATGAAACAATTATGGGGATAAAGTATAGAGATTGTCTAAAGTCATGCTGTATGATTAATTGTCATCTACTAATGTACAAGGGTTTTTTTTTTTTTAAACTGATAACAGTTACTACGTAAAACCTAAGAATCAAAATTTTAAACAAGAAGTTATCCACACTTCAGGTCATATTATTTCACCTGCTGTCAAACATTTAAACATCAGGAGCATCTCTGATTTGGGAAGGAAATTCAGTTTTTTGTATCTGTTTCTTCCAACACTGTACAATAAAATGATTGAATTAGAAGAGTATTTTAATTCTTAAGTCATTCTACTAAGTAGCCTTGCTTACCATTTAATAATTATTTTAAAATTAATCTCAGTTTATGCACATTTATACAAAATAATGCAACATAATATTTTCATAAATAAACTGTCATTTGCAATTCTAATTGTGACAAAATTTTTTATTAGCAAAATTACGTTTTGTGGAGGTAATTTAACTTGTAGGCAATTTTGAGTATGAGATTTGTTGTCTTTGTGTTAAAAAGAGAGACTAAAAAGCCTTAAGACAATATTAGAGACATAACATGACCAAGTTGAGACTTCATTTTCTTAATGTAGTCAAAGAGAGTAAGCTCAATTTCAAGAGTATTGCCCTCTCAATGTATGAGACATTTTAAAGCCATGTCTGTTTACCACCTAAAATAATCTCAAGTATTACCAGTAAGACAGCTATTTGAAAAATGCTGAACTTGTGAATCTATACATTTTTATTTATTTATATTTATACATATTGTTACTATATCATTATAACCGTATCATTAAAAACCAGTGTCTGTGGGCCCCAGCTATGGCTGCCACACCTGATCTAGGATAAGGTAGGTAGCTCACCTGAATCCTACTTAATTCCTCAACAGCGAGGAGAGGAACACTCAGAAGTGTACAGTTCTGTGGTGCATTCTTCCATTACCTTTGTGTAAATCCTGTTCTGACTGTATTATACAGAATAATGTATGATTATCCTATACAGAATAGTGTTATACAGAAATACATGAATAAGTACCATAATACGTGTTTTATAGTCACATTGTGCAACATCATCATTTATTAATTTTTGGTGACTACAAATTTTTCTAATATAGAACTCTATAAATTGTGTATTCAATTAGCTTTTTTTAATTTTAGTAATTTGCACCATTGATTTTACTGGTTATAGGGTTTACCTTAAAACATTCTTTAATACTAAAATACAAAAAGAAGACAAAAATATTTTCTCTAATTATTTTTGAGATTCACAAATTGACAAAAATTTTACTCTCTGCTGCATGTATTTCAACAATTTTTTGCCCTGTAACATATTCAGTAAATTTGTTTTTCCAAGTTCAATATGCAGTCCTCCCTTTGAGCCCCCCATTTTGTGGAACATTACCCACACTGCAAATCAAGCAGCTCAAGAATTAGGCACATGTTTTTTAATTGCAACTGAATTATTTTTTTCCCAATTCAAATCCATGCAGACAATTCCTAGAGGTGACCCCTATCATACCAGGGGAAGTGAACGTGACATGAAATTAAAACTGTGCTATGAACAAAGAACATATTTGAAAATTATCCACAAACTGAATTTCTTGCATTAAAGTTAAATTAATTTTTGTTATTAAAAATTTATGAATAATAGTATAGAACATTTTCTGTTTTAGACATAGTTATATTTAAAACATTATATATTAAAATCTTAAGAAAATATATATTTAATATCATCAATGTTAGAATATTTGGGAAAATATTACAGAAATCAAGTATGATTCTAAAGAATACATATAACAAATATTAATAATGTATTAATTAGCTTCCATGAGTTTGTGATTTTTATTATCATACTGGAGCCCTGGTGGTGCAGTGGTTAAGAGCTATGGCTGTTAACCCAAAGGTTGGCAGTTCAAATCCACCAGCAATCATACTGTAAATGTTTACATCCAAATCTTTGTTCTCTTTTCTTTCAGATGCCTAACCATTCATGCATATGTACAACAAATTCGATACATGGAAAACCAGAAGAACATCTCAGAATTCATTCTCATGGGACTTTCTTATGACCAGAACATGCAACTGTTTTTCTCTGGGCTCTTCTTATTCTGTTATGTTGCCCTTTTAATGGGAAACCTTCTGGTCCTTGTCTCCATTCGATGCAGCTCCCTTTTTCACCAACCAATGTACTATTTCCTCAGCCACTTATCCTCCATAGACATCTGCTATACCTCCTGCGTGACACCCAGATTCATTGATGACCTGTTAGTGGGGACAAAAACCATCTCCTTTGGTGGCTGCATGTTACAGGTCCTTTTCATGCACTTCTTTGGAATGATTGAAATCTTCATCCTTACAGTCATGGCATTTGATCGGTGTGTTGCCATCTGCAAACCTCTTCACTACGTGATAATCATGAACAGGACAAGATGCAATTTCCTAGTCTTGGCTGCTTGGGCTGGTGGGGCTGTCCATGCTTTTTCCCAGTTTTCAGTGATAATCTGGTTGCCTTTCTGTGGCCACAATGAAATTGATCACTACTACTGTGCTATTTTCCCTTTGCTGAAAATTGCCTGCACTGACACCTGTATCATTGGTTTCCTTGTAGTTGCCAACTTAGGTGTGGTCGCCTTAGTAACCTTTGTTCTCTTGTTTGGGTCTTATGTCATTACATTATTCACCTTAGGGAATCACTCAGCTGCGGGAAGACGCAAAGCCCTGTCTACCTGTGGGTCTCATATTGCTGTGGTGGTCTTATTTTTTGGGGCCTTCAATCTTTGCCTATCTTAGACCTCCTACCACTTTCCCTGAGGATAAAGTATTTGCTCTATTTTACACCACCATTGCTCCTATGTTCAATCCTTTAATTTATACTCTGAGAAATACAGAGATGAAAAAAGCCATGAAAATGGTTTGGTGTCAAAAGATATTTTCAGGAGAAAAACGTAATTGATTTGTCATAATAAAAAGAGAAAAAACTTTACACAGGCATAAAAGTGGACTTGGAATCAAGGAGCTGTATTAGCTGTCAGATAAATAAGCACTTTCTTATAGATTTCAGAAACAGTGAGTGGAAAAGTGACGGGTAAAGCGACAATTTTATTCATGGGACTCAGGGTAGGGTCATAAAAAAAAAAGTATGAAAATATTCTGGACTAAAAGAATAGTGGCTATGCCATATAAAATAAGCAATTCTGAGGTTGAACTTGAATTTTAATAATAATTTCTCTCTGAACATTAAACTTGGAAAGCTGATAACCTTTTGGTATTATGAAGAAACAGAGAAGATTAAATGTGATTTTTAGAAAATAAAAAAAACCTTTATTTGCTTGTAGAATATTCAACTAAATCTTATATGATGACACTCTAAGATAAATTATGTAATGAAGTCTGTATAGTATAATTTGATTTAAAGTATGAAGAAAAAGAGGTAGTAATATCTACGTTCTAGGTGGTACAAAAACTTCTCCACCACCTCAACACTCTCTTGATGTGTTATAGGCGGAAGCAAAGATTTTAAGGACCTAGTGACAGTTTATTTTTTGGTTATAATGTTTATTACATCATGTACATTCAGCATGTGGAATGATAGGATGAGAAAATTAATAGATTAATAGAGTTCTGCTGGAAGAACAGCTGTCTTTCTCCATTTGGGGGGAAAAAAAACTACACATATTAGCTTATCCTGATATATAGGTAGAGTTATGAATTCAGTAGCCATCCTAGTAGACAGGGAATAGGGCCAAAGGGGGAATTTTTTTTTTCTTAACATAATTCCTTTTGTATAAAATTTTCTTTCTTTTTAATATAAAAGAAAAGGAGCAACAAAATGACAATTACATGTGGAACAAAAAAAAATATAACACAATGGCACACAAATAAAGCACATCAATTGTAGGTAATGTGACAAGTAGATTTCTGAGAAAGATTCCCCGAGGGAACTAGAAAAAAATGCAAGAATATATTTTTGTATCATTAATACTGTCATTTATAGAAATTATGGAAATCAAAAGGGCCTCAAAGCAACCAAATCAAACCAAACCCATTGCCTTCTAGTCAATTCTGACTCATAGTGACTCTATAGGGCAGAGTAGAATTCCCCCATAGAGTTTCCAAGGCTGTAATCTTCATGGAAAGCTGACTGCCACATCTTTCTCCCTCAGAGCAGCTGGTGGGCTCCAACCACCAACCTTTTGGTTAGCAACTGAGAACTTTAAACACTGCACCACCAGGGCTCCTCCCTGAAAACAAAAGCCCCTCAAATTTGTTGTCATCGTAACTCTTTACATAAAGGGCAAGAAGATTCAGTCATTGTGGCCCAGGGGAGAATGCCTAATGACCAAGGCTACTAAATTATGTGCAGCTGAGTTAACTGTGGTCAGCATAAGCTTTATAATACAGATTCTTCTCCAGCGGTGTAATGGTTCTGATAACGTGGGTCTAAAGAAAATCCAGCTGGTGAGTTGAGTATTTGGGAAGGTAAATCCAAACAGTGTGCAAGGGATTCTTAATACCCTAAAATAAGGAGAAATGTAGTTTTAGAATTTATTTAGTATTTAGTGGAAACCCTGGTGGTGTAGTGGTTAAGACCTACGGCTGCTAAACAAAAGGTCAGCACTTCAAAGCCACCAGGCACTCCATGGAAACCCTATGGGGCAGTTCTACTCTGTCCTATACGGTCACTATGAGTCAGAATCGACTCAACTCCAACCGGGTTTTTTTTAACTAGTATTTAGTGAATCACATGAGCCTGGGTACCTCCAGGAATAGTTTTAGAATGCTAATAGAGATTGTGATTTGATTTGTTTGGATGTGCCAATTTTCTGCTTGCCTTTGAAGTGTTGCTCTGAATATATGACTTCTCATTGTTTGTGGGAACAATGGTTGAATAACATGTCAGTGGTCCCTATAAAGGTACAAGTACCCCTCCTCCCCCCAAGGATATTGAAAGGACTATGTTAAGGGAAATGTGAAATCAAGAAGCTTAAATAAAATAACCTGCACCATAGTAGAATGACCAGCATTTCACCGAGGAAAGCGAGATAGCAAGGGAAAGAGAGCTTAGGAACAGAGCCACAACAACTAAGGCAGAATCACCTGGGGTGAATTATTTCTCCTCCCTTCCGTGTATCCTGCCAAAATGTCTGATATCTGTTCAAAGTAATTTTGACTCCATATTTTAGATACCAGATTGACTGGCAATTAAAGTTAAATATAGGCATCCCCCTCTCTGAATTTTATAGACTAATTTGTTTTGAGATTAAGGCAGCTATAAATTCAGGGAGCTGTCCATTGAGGATGTAATGTGATGTTTTTAAAGGACAAGCACTCAGTCAGTGACAGGGAAAAGATTCTTAGCTGGGTAGTGATTTTCAAAAAGAAGAAAATATTTTTAGCCCTTTCTGTAGAAAGTCAACAAACTATTGAGTAAGAAAAAAGTGATTGACAGGTTACCAAGAAAGTGGGAAAACCCAAACTGAAACGACAAATAGTCTTACGGCAATAACCGCTACCATTATCACACTTCCCCCCGCCCCCAATAAAACAACCAAAAACCCCAAGTAGGGCACTAAAAATCCAATGGAAGTGTCTCAAAGCTAGAATCTATGTTTACCTTATCTCTTTACTTTGTTTCCTATCCTTGTTTCCTATGTGTAATGATTATGGTGATAATGGTTTTACTTGTTTAATATCTTAAGTGTAATGTATACTGTTTTTAAACTTTAAACTTTCTTTCCTCATTCAACAAATATTTACTGATTATTGGTTAAATTAATGGTAGCATGCATTTCACAAGGGATAGAACAGAGGTCAAAGAAATGGAAACAGTTACTTGTCGGACCCCTACCATGTAGTGGGTGACACTTTCATATACTTTATCTAGTTTAATTCTCACAAGAACGCTGGGGCATAGATATCATTATCCCTAATGTACACTTCAGCAACATGTGGTCTTAGAGAATGCATTATATGCTCTAAATCACTACTCTACCATTTATTAGCTCTAGGGCATGGGGACTGGTTACTTAAATTCTATGTGCTCAGTGTCCTCTTTAGTAAAATGAGTTTACTAATAATACATACTTCATAAGATTACTGTGGAGCTCCTGGGCATTGCAAATAGTTAAAGCTTTTGGCTGCTACCCAAAAGTTTGAAGGTTTGAGTCCACCCAGAGCCATGCTGAAAGAAAGCCCTGGCTATCTATTTCCAAAAAATCAGCCATTTTGAAAACCCTATGGAGCGCCGTTCTACTTTGACACATATGGAGTCACTATGAGTTGGAGATAGTTATAAGGCAACTAGTTTACTTGTAGCTGCAGTCGCATCCCTCATGTTTGACAGAATGAGGAGATTCAGCACTTTTTGTTCAGATATGTGAGCTGGAACTTTCTCACTCTTTAGAGTTGGGCTACGTGTGTAGGAGAGAGAAACAGGAGGAGTTTGTAGTTTGAGTATTATCTATCATTTTCATAGACTTAAAGTTTGGGTTTGACTTATTATCTGGTTACTACCTACATATTAAAATTAGAATGGCTGAAATGGTTTAATGCCAACAATCCAGGAGGCCATCTGATTTTGCATGAAAGAATTAGGTAATTACGAAAAAGTGGGAGTGCATTTAGATATTCTACATACACTTAACCCAGGAAAGCCTCAACTAATTTTTACCTCTCTAATTTTTTTTTTTTAGGGTGTTAGCGGAGCCTTGGTGGTTAAGAGCTACAGCTGTTAATCAAAAGGTTGGCAATTCGAATCCACCAGGCGCTCCTTGGGAACCCTATGGGACAGTTCTACCCTGTCCTATAGGCTTGCTCTGAGTCAGAATTGACTCCATGGCAACGGGTTTTTAAGGTATTAGTAAGGAACCCTTGTGGTGTAGTGGTTAATCACTCAGCTGCTAACTGAAATGTCAGAGGTTTGAACCCCCCAGCTGCTCCATGGAAGAAAGATGTGGCAGTTGGCTTCTATAAGATGACAGCCTGGGAAACCCTTTGGGCAGTTCTCTGTTGTATAAGGTCTACAGGAGTTGGAATCAACTAAAAGGTGATGAACTCTTAAGGTATTATATTCTTATACGTGCATCAAACAGAACATAATAGCATACTTGTACCTCATTTTGTTGTTTTG
Source organism: Loxodonta africana (assembly GCF_030014295.1). Lineage (NCBI taxonomy): Eukaryota > Metazoa > Chordata > Mammalia > Proboscidea > Elephantidae > Loxodonta > Loxodonta africana. Next base: position 28,711,419 of record NC_087348.1, read on the forward strand.
ACGTTCACCTTTATCTCTTTTTAAATGTGAAATTCAGAATTCATTTACTGATTTAGTTAAGGGAGAATTATATCTCTCCATTATAGATGAAGAAATATTGTTGAAGGAAATGGAGTCACTTGTAGAGTTCACACCTAAAATTGATGACTGAGTTAAGATTAGAAATCAGTCTAAATTTGTTGTTATTGTATGCACTTGAGTCGATTCTGACTCATAGCAACCCTATAGCACAAACTAGTATCCATAAGGTTTCTTTCCTGGCTGTAATCTCTACAGGAGCCGATCACCAGTTTTTTTTCTCTTGTGGAGTCGCCGATTGGTTTGAACCACCGAGCTTTCAATTAGCAGTCAAGTGCTTAACCATTATGTGGCCAGGGCTCCTTATTCTAAAATTTTGGTTTTTACTAAGGAGCTAGAAATACAGGCAGAATTTTACAAACGGTGAATTATTCATTGGTCTGTGGGGAAGGTGACATGAAAAGGAAGAATTGCCAAAAAGGGAAATAAAGCCTCATTTGTTGTTTTGGAAATGGAGAGAATTGGAGATTAATACACACATCGAGCAAAATTGTTTGACTAGAATGCATTTAATTAGTAGGGATATTAAATTTCTATCAGTAATTACAAACAGAATGATTGGCTTTGTCTGAGCACTCTAGCAACCTTAGTTTCTTCAGAGGCTTAAGGCCATGTGTGAACTATAATTCTCTTGTTTTATTATCAGGAGGTATGTCCCTTGCTGTCAAGTCGATTCCAACTCATAGCGACCCTATAGGACAAGGTAGAGCTTCCCCATAGAGTTTCCAAGGAGTGCCTAGTGGATTTGAATGGCCAAGCTTTTGGCTAGCAGCCGTAGCTGTTAGCCACTGTGCCATTAGGGTTTCCAGGCGAGGTCTAGGAAGAAAATAATGCAGGTTCTTTTTTTTTTTAATTTCCCAGCACATGATTAAAATAATGGTTTTATGTTCATTCAAATGGATAAGCCATTACTTTAATAGCTGTTCAAAGCAATATTTTAATTATCATTTTAAAAATTAAAAGTAGATTTTTTATTTATCAATGAGGAAATATTAATATAGTATAATTGGAGGTATGCTAGGAAGCCTTACTCTTACCTACCTATAAAAAAAAAAAAAAAACCTATAGCTAATTCTAAATCGTAGAACTACACCATAGAAATAGATTTATTTGTTTTGTTAAATTTGTATTTTATCCTCTAGGCTTGCTGGAACCAAAAAGGCTCTGTAACAATTGAAAGCATTAGGCTTGGATGCTTCCACCTCAAGCCCTTCTTTTTAAAATCTTATCACCTCTGTCTTCATTGGTATGCACAAAACATTTCTGTTGGCATACATGTTTTGATTTGTCTGCTTGCTCAGAAGTTTTGGTTCAGACTTTAAACAGAATTTGCTGAATTGATAAATTTAAATGTTCAGGGTCTTTACATTTTGTTCTGCATGATCCAATGGTATGTCAAAACATACGAAGAGTGGTTTGTTCTGCTCCTTTTTTTTTTTTTTTTTCTGTTTCCTGTCCTTCGTTTTCTGTAAAAACTCCCACTTGCTTTTGTTCAGGGAAGTACCTCCTAGTTTTTGCTGGGAGATGTGCTTCCATCCGAAGATACTTTCTGAAACCAGATAAACTCTACAAAATTAGCCTTGTAAGGATATATGTATTTAACAGTTTTATGGTTCCATTTTCAGTGCAATAGATTTCTTTAATTTGGAGGAAAACAGTTAATTTAGAAAATGCAGAGATAAGGAGAGAATTTAAATTGATAAGAAAATATAGCTACAAAATTAGAACAGAAGATATATTACAAATTTTGAGGAAAGGGGATAAGAATTAATGATGAGCTTTGGGGCCTAAAATTATATAAAGACAATTAGATGATGTGGTTATCAATGTTATTTTTCCAAATTATCAGAAGCTCTGGTCAACAACAACTGCGTTGGCTAAATTTTCATAAATTTGACCCTGTTAGACTAATATATTTCCTGACTGATGAAGAGATTTAAATTGCATTTTTTTATTCTACATGTGAATTTTGATTTAAATGGATTCTATTTAGAATGAAGGAATTTGACTAGTAGATGTCAAAGTTTACTTCCTAGTCCAAATGGTTTTAAGATCATGCAATTTTATTTTCTGTATGATAGTTAATTTTACTGCACTGGCTGGGCTATTGACAACTCTTAGAGTATTAATTTAGTAACAGTAACATTTAGATAATAAACTCAAACAGTAATTCTTCCATAGCTTATGTAACAATGGTCATTTGTTGATTTGTTTGAGCTTCACAACCTGGTCAGGTTATCTCACTTTATAGGTGAGATAGCTTAAGTCCAGAGACATAAAGTGAGTAGTATCCAAATTCCCATACCACGTCTTTGTTGTTGTTGGTTCTGACTCAGAGCAGCTCTATGCATAACAGAACATTGCCTAGTCCTTTGCCATCCTCACAACCATTGCTATCCTCAAGCTTACTGTTGCAGCCACTGTGTCAATCTATCTTATTAAGGGTCTTCCTCTTTTTTGATGACCCTCTACCTTGTCAACCATGATGTTCTTCTCTAGGGACTGATCCCTCCTAACAACGTGACCAAAGTGTGTAAGACATAGTCTGGCCATCCTTGCTTTTAAGGAGCATTCTGGTTGTACTTCTTCCAAGACTGATACGTTCATTCTTTTGGCAGTCCATGGTATAGGCAATGTTCTTCTCCAACACCACAATTCAAAGGCATCAATTCTTTGGTCTTCATTATTCATTGCCCCCTTTTCACATGCATATGAGGTGACTGGAAACTCCATGGCTTGGGTCAGGTGCACCTTAGTCATCAAGGTGACATCTTTGCTTTTCAACACTTTAAAGAGGTCTTTTGAGGCAGATTTGCTCAGTGCAATGAGTCTTTTAGTTTCTTGACTGCTGCCTCCATGGCTGTTGATTGTGGATCCAAGTAAAATGAAATCACACACACCATGGTATAACTGAGTAATAGAGTCCAGGTACCAACTATTTGTCTTCCCATAAACCTTTCTCAAAAAGTTTCCTAGATTTTTTTTCTCTGAATTAGGCAGTGTTAGAATTCTTTATGGTTTTATGGCAAAACAGTTAAATTGTAAAAACATAGAAACAGAAATGCAATCTCCAATTCAAAACAATGTGAGGAAAATTGACTTGAAAAAATGATACACTGAGTCAAGAGAAAGAACATCAAAGTAAAACTGACTTCTGCCCCTCTCTTTAAAGTATTACTTTATTCTGTAATTCATTTAAGTACATAATTTTAATTGAACTACCTATAGAAACACTGGTGGCACAGTAGTTAAGTGCCAGGGCTGCTAACCAAGAGGTCGGTAATTCAAATCCACAATGTGCTCCTTGGAAACTCTATGGGGCAGTTCTACTCTGTCCTACAGGGCTGCAATGAGTCAGAATCAACAGAATGGCTATGGGTTTAGTTTTTTTTTTTTTTTTAATCTCTAGAGATGGGAGTTCCTGAAAGGCATAAATGGTTAAATGCTGGACTACTGGAGTAAAGTTTGATGGTTTGAACCCACCCAGAAATGCCTAGTAGCCCTGCTGGGGCAAATCAGAAATAGTGGATCAAACCCACCAGCAGCTTTGCTGGAGAAAAGATCTCACAATCTGCTCGCATAAACATTACAGCCTAGAAAATCCTATGGGGCAATTCTACTCTGTCCTACAGGGTTGCTATGAGTCAGAATCAACTCAACGGCACACAACAACAGAAGTGCCTCAGAATACAAACCTGGCAATCTGCTTCTGAAAGGCCACAGCCATCAAAAACCTGACGAACAGTTCTACTCTGCACGCATGGGGTCCTATGAGTAGGAATCAACTCCAGGGCAACTAACAAAAACAACGGTGGCTCGTAGAAATAAATACACTTATGATACAGAATCTCAGCATTTTACTGTCACAAATCGTTGTGAAAACACTAAACAAGCAATCAAAAAGTTAACCAAACCAATTACATGGGGCTCTTGCAGGGAACTTTTATCTTCTACTTTTTAAATACTTATTTATCATCACATTAATCTTTCATTTTATTTTATGCCTCATTTTAAAATAATTTTAAGGGAACATGTATTCCGTTGTGGAGCATTGGTGTGGGTCAGTGGCAGAATCCTCGCTTTCCATACAGGAGACTTGGATTTGATTTCCAACCAGTGCGTCTCATACACAGCTACTGACTGTCTCACAGTGGAGATGTCTGTGTTGCTATGATCCTGAAAAGGTTTCAGTGGAGCTTCCAGGCTAAGACGGACTAAGGAGAAAGGCCTGGCTATCTATTTCCAAAAATTAACCCATGAAAGCCCTATGGATCACAATGGAATTGATCCCCCAACCAATCCTGGAGATGACACACAACTAGGCAGTGTTTTGTTCTATTGTGCAGTGGGGTCTCCATGAGTCAGACCTGACTCAATGGCAGCTAATAAGAACAGAACTTTTGACTAGTGAGCACTGTTAAAACTTTATATTTGCTTCTATGCCATTAAAAAAACAACAGAAAAAACTTGCATCTTTTGCAAATCTTCAGTGTTACATCTTTTTTAAAACTTCACTGTATATTCCATTGGAATTTGGAAATGAGCAGTACCTAGCATTTTTATTTTATTTTGATTGACTGACTGAATGCATTCATTTCTATTAATATAAATAACATAATTTTTGAATGTCCTGAAGCACTTAAGGAAATCATCACGACGTTAACCAGCAAAAATATTCTTATTAAATAACAAATTTTCGATTTCTGAAACACTGCAATCAGTTCAATTTAGCATACTTTTTATAATATGTGTATTATCATAAATATTATTCATAAATATTTCTGACACTGACTTAATAATTATGTCTTTTCAGGTGACTGCTATGCATTTTAACTGCATTGGACCATGGAAAAGAGGAATAACGTCACTGTGTTTATTCTGTTGGGCCTTTCCCAAAACAAGAGCATTGAAATTTTCTGCTTTGTATTATTCTTATTTTGTTACATTGCTATTTGGATAGGAAACTTACTCATAATGATTTCTGTCACATGCAGTCAGCTAATTGGCCAACCCATGTATTTCTTCCTTAATTACCTCTCTCTCTCTGACCTTTGCTACACATCTACAGTGATACCCAAACTGATGACTGACTTGCTGGCAGAAAGGAAGACCATTTCTTATAATAGCTGCATGACACAGCTCTTTACCACACACTTCTTTGGAGGTGTTGAGATCTTCATCCTTACAGCGATGGCCTATGACCGCTATGTGGCCATCTGTAAGCCCCTACACTACACTATCATCATGAGCAGGCAGAAGTGTAACACAATCACCATAACTTGTTGTTGTACTGGGGGATTTATACACTCTGCCGGTCAGTTTCTTCTCATTGTCTACTTACCCTTCTGTGGCCCCAATGAGATAGATCACTATTTCTGTGATGTGTATCCTTTGCTGAAACTGGCTTGCACCAATACATACAAAATCAGCCTACTGGTCATTGTCAATTCAGGTCTGATTGCTTTGGTGACCTTCACGATTTTGATGGTGTCTTATATTCCAATCTTATATACCATCAGGGCTTACCCTGCTGAAAGCCGTACCAAAGCTCTTTCAACTTGCAGTTCTCACATAACAGTTGTAGTCCTGTTCTTTGTGCCTATCCTCTTCATTTACATTAGACCAGCTGTAACTTTTCCAGAAGAGAAAGTGCTTGCCCTTTTCTACACCATCATTGCTCCCATGTTCAACCCTCTGATCTACACGCTGAGAAATATGGAGATGAAGAATGTCATGAAGAAGATGTGGTACTATCAATTGTTTTTGGAACGAAAGTAGTTTATGTGAAAGGCATTTTGAATTTCACTTTAGAGGTCAATAACGACTCTTAAAATTGATGTAGAATGATATACAGAATGTATACAAGAGCATGCAAAAGACAGCCATAGGTCAGAGCTCAATATCTTTAGCATTTGCCCAGACATCTTCCTGTTTGGAAAATTTTGATATTTTTTTGCACTCATTTTTACTCTATTCTCCTCATATGCCTGCCTCAGGTTCTCCATCTTTGACATTTTATTTTGTGTTATAACAAAGCCTCTTCACCCTTTCTCTTGATTTTTCATCTCACTTTACCATACTGTACCTTTTGCAGTGACTTTAAAAGATATCATAGAAGTTCCGCATAGGGTTTCCAAGACAGTTGGTGGATTCCAAATGCTGACCTTTTGATTAACAGCCACTCTCTTAACCACTGAGCCACCAAGGCTTCAATCTTTATAGAATAAGTTTCTCTTCTTCTTAGAATGAGAAAGAATAAAATAATCTCATCCTAGCGAGCCCTTATTGACAGAAAGCGGGAGTTACCTGCTGGAGGAAAAATATATTTTTCATACTCCCATTTCACCATCACAGAGCAGAGGATAGGAGGGTAGATTTTTCCATTGAGTCCAATAGGTAAATTAGTAAACACTTAAGACCTTAATTACTCAGCCTTCATGAACATAATTGAATACACTTAAAGTGAACAGAAATTAAAACAATGACAGCTTTCTGCTTTCCCTGGAAAAGATGCTTCTGCAAAAAAAGGTATTCCCATCCTCTCCCCTCTAAAGAAAGGCACAGTGTCTCAAAAGCCTTGGTAGAGATGTCTAGACCATGTTAATTTTGATGTTAGTTGAGTTCAGTTTATGATCTGATCTGAATACTCTGTAACGTAAAGATTAGATTGTAAAATTTATACCAAAAAAAAAAAATGAAATAAAAATAAGAGGAAAGAAGAAAGGAAAAATAACAAATAAATATATAATAAATATGAAATACATAGTTGCATAGCACTGGTGAATAGACTAAATACATCTAATTTGTATGGTTTAATATAATACGGTTAGTTTTGTTAATTGAATTTCATCTCACTTAAAAAAAAAAAAATCCCAGCACCTCCTGTTGTGCATTGCATCTCTGTTAACACACACAAGGTGCTCTGTTCAGTTCCTTGGATTCGTAACGCAGATGTGAGAGGGTTCCAAATTCCAATGGAATATACAATGGAAACTGGAACCAGTGGGGAATTCTCTCTCCCTCTTTCAAATTGGAAAGTCTGAGACACAATATTTCATATAGCTTCCTAGGAAGATAATCCAGTGCATGGAAGAAATACTAGTTTTTGATGCCAAACAGTGACCACTTAGATAATTCATATTCTTATTTTCCCTGTCTTATTTCCATTTTACCTCAGTCCTGACTTTTAACCAATAAAGTTTTGCTCAGTCTCTGTTTTCTAGGAAACCCGGGTTAAGATACCTGGTATCTGAACTGTCCCTAGAAAGCAGACTCTCATGAAAGAATTTTAGTTTTAATAGAAGTTTGAGAGCATAGGGTAGGAAATACTGGTAGAAAGGGGTGATTGCAGCCATGTTTAAATATAGAGAAAACGATTGGAATGAAATATACCAGAATGATAGCATAACTCTGTATACATAAACACATGAATCTGAAGAAAGCAAAAATACAACTGGATTGATAAACAGTATTGTGATAAATAAAGAAGAAATTGAACTTGTCAATGATTTCAGTCTCCTCGGATGAACAATCAGTGTACTTGGAAGCCAAAATCAAACACCAAACTTGTAGTTACTAAGTCATTTCTGACTCTTGGGGAACTGAAGGATTGACGAATAGAATTATGGTCCACAGAATTTTCAAGGCTATGAGCTTTCAGAAGCAGATCACTAGGCTTGTGTTCCAAGGTGTCTCTGGGTGGGTTCAATCACCAAAATTCCCATTGGTAGTGTTGAAGAGGAAAATTAATAACAGACATTTTACTTTGATTTTGAGGTTTTTGTTATCCATGAAACTACATAAAAAAAAAAAAAGTGCCATCATATTTACCATAAAAAAGTCTGCCAGAAATTGCTCTACAGCAATGTAAATTTGTCTTATCCTGCTAGAAAGGAATAGTCAACAAACTGTTACCTTCTAATATAAACCTCAATATATCTCTTGTCTGCAGGTGGGTGGAAAGTGAATTATTAGCTAGGCAGAATTAAACTGATATCAGTTGATCTAAGTAAAGGTGGAAGACAGGGTTACCCATGGGAGACAGATTTTAGCAGAGTTTCCAGGCTATGACAGGCTAGGAAGAAGAATCTGGAGGTCTATTTATGAAAAAACTGACAAGTTAGAACCTTATAAATAGCAGTGGAACATTGGAATAGTGTCAGAAAATGAGCCCCTCAGGTTGGAAGGCACTCAAAATACGACTTTTGAAGAGCTATCTACTCAAAGTAAAGTAAACCTTAATGAAGTGGATGGAGTAAAGCTTTTGTAAACATCGTTTTCTAATATGGGACAACTCAAATTGAGAAGAAACAGCTGAAAGTATCCATTTATAATCAGAACATGGGATATATGAAGTATGAGTCTAGGAAATTTGGAAGTCATCAAAAATGAAAAAGAACACACATAAATATCGATACCTTAGGAATTAGTGAATTGAAATGATGAGTATTGGCTTTTTTGAATCAGACAATCTTAGGGTCTACTATGCTGGGAAAGACAACTTGAAGAGGAAGGGCATTGCATTCATCATTAAAAAGAACATTTCAAGATCTATCCTGAAGTATAAAGCTGTCAGTGATAGGATATTATCCATACTTGCAGTTAATACAACTGTTATACAAGTTTATTCACCGATCACTAATGTCAAAGATGAGAAAATTGAAGATTTTGCCAAATTCTACAGTCTGAAATTGATCAAACAATCAAGATGCATTGATAATTACAGTTGATTGGAATGCACAAGTCGGAAACAAAGAAGAAGGTTCTATTGTTGGAAAATATAGCCTTGATGATAGAAATAATGCCAGAAATCTCGTGATAGAATTTTGCAAAAACAACTTCTTTATTGCAAATACCTTTTATGAACAACATAAGTGGCACTTATACATGTCGATCTTGCAGATGGAATACACAGGAATCAAATCGACTACATCTGGAAAGAGACAATGGAGAAACTCAACATCATCAGTCAGAACAAGGACAGAGGCTAACTGTGGAACAATCAATTGTTCACACGCAAGTTCAAGTTGAATTTGAAGAAAATTAAAGCAAGTCCACGAGAGCCAAAATATTTCCTTGAATACATCCCACCTGAATTTGGAACCCATCTCAAGAATAGATTTGACCCGTTGAACACTAATGACTGAAGGCCAGAGGAGTTGTAAGGTGACAACAAAGACATACAAGAAGAAAGAAAAAGGTCATTAAAAAATCAGGAAAGAAAGAAAAGACCAAATGGATGTCAAAAAAAGACCTGAAACTTGCACTTTTTTTTTTAAAGCAAATGGAAAAAATAATGACGTAAAAGAGCCAAACAGAAGATTCCAAAGGGCAACTCAAAAAAACAAAATAAAATATTATAAGGGAATGTGCAAAGACCTAGAGTTAGAAAAACACAAGGGAAGAACACGCTTAGCATTTGTCAAGCTGAAAAAAAAAACTGAAGAAAAAATTCAAGCCTCATGTTGCAATTTTGAAGGATTCTATAGACTAAATATTGAATGACCCAGGAAGCATCAAAAGAAGATGGAGGGAACACAGAGTAGCTGTACCAAAAAGAATTGATTGATGTTCAAACATTGCAGGAGGCAGCATATGATCAAGATCCCATGGTACTGAAGGAAGAATTCTAAGGTGCACTGAAGGGAGTGGGGAAAAACAAGGCTTCAGGAATTGACGGAATACCAATTGATATGTTTCAACAAAGAGATAAAATGCTGGAGAAGCTCACTTGACTATGTTAAGAAATTTAGAATACAGCTTCCTAGACAACTGACAGGAAGAGATGCATATTTCTGTCTATTCCAAAGAAAACTGATCCAGTAGAATGTGGAAATAATTGAGTAATATCATTAATGTAACACGCAAGTAAAATTTTGCTGAAGATCATTCAAAAGTGGCTGCAGCAATACCTCAACAGGGAACTGCAAGAAACTCAAGCCGGTTCCAGAAGATGACATGAAACTAGGAATATCATGCTGTTGTCAGGTGGATATTGACTGAAAACAGAGAATACAATAAAGATGTTTACCTGTGTTTTATTGACAGTGCAAAAGCATGCAACTGTGTGGATCAAAACAAATTATGGATAGCATTTAGAAGATTGGGAATTCCAGAACACTTAATTGTATTCATGTGAAATCTGTACATAGACCAAGAGGCAGTTCTTCTAAGAAAACAAGGTGATACTGCATGGTTTAGAGTCAGGAAAGGTGTGTGTCAGGGTTGTATTCTTTCACCATACCTATTCAATCTTTATGCTGAGCAAATAATCAGAGAAAATGGACTATATGAAGAAAATCATGGTTTCAGGATTGGTGAATACTCATTACCAACCTGAGATATGCAGATGATATTACTTTGCTTGCTAAAAGTGAAGATAATTTGAAGGGCCTACTGATGAAGATTAAAGACTATAACCTTCAGTATGGATTACATGTCAACATAAATAAAACAAAAATCCTCACAACTGGACCAATAAGCAACATCATGATAAAAGGAAAAAAAAAAAAAAAGGTTACAGTTGTCAAGGATTTCGTTAGACTTGGATCCATAATCAACACTCACAAACCTGCAGTCGAGAAACCAAACAGCATATTACATTGGGCAAATTTGCTACAAAAGACCTCTGTAAAGTGTTAAAAAGCAAAGATTCCATTTTGAGGAGTAAGGTGCACCTGACCCAAGACATGGTGTTTTCAACATGCACATATGCCTGCAAAAGCTGGACAATGAATAAGGAAGACTGAAGAATGGATGCCTTTGAATTATGGTGTTTGGGAAGAATGTAATATACAATGGACTGCCAGAAGAAGGAAGAAGACTGTCTTGGAAGAAGTACAGTTAGAGTGCTTCATGGAAGAGAGGATGGCAAAACTTCCTCTCACATATATTGGACATATTATCAGGAGGGAAGACTGTCTGCAGAAGGACATCACATTTTGTTAAGTAGAAGGTCAGTGAAAGAGGAAGGACCTCGATGAGCTGGACTGATAGAATAGCTGCAACAATTGGCTCAGTCATAGCAACGATTGTGAGGATGGCAACGATCCAGGCAGTGTTTCCTTCTGTTGGACATAGCGTGTCTATGAGTTGGAACTGACTTGATGGCATCTAAAAAAAACAGCTCAGAATAAATCTTATGTTCAAATTTCAGTGCATTTTGATTATTTTTAAAAGTAGTCAAAAGTTTAACAATTTGTGCCACCCAGGAACTCCATGGCAGCAGCAGTCAAGAAATCAATGAGGTATTGAGATGGGCAGATCAGTCACGGAAGATCTTTTTAAAGTAGTAAAAAGCCAAAATATCATTTTGGTAACTAAGGTGTGCCTGAACCTATCCATGGTCTTTTCAATTGCCTCACGTGCATGAGAAAGCTGGATAATGAAAAAGAAAGAAAGAAGAAATGTTGATGTGTTTGAGTTGTGGTTTTGGTGAGGCCTATTGAACATCCAGTGGACTTCAAACAGAACAGGCTAGGAAGAAATGCAAGTAGAATGCTTCTCAGAAGTGAGGGTGAGGAACCTTTGTCTTGCTTACTCTGGACACGTTATCAGGAAAGACCAATTGTTAGAAAAGTGCATCAAGTTTGGTAGAGTGTCAGTGAAAACTAAGGGAACACTCAATGAGATGAATTGACATGATAGCCACAACATTGGGCTCAAACATACTAATCAATATGAAGATCATTTCATTCTGTTATACATGAGGTTGCCAAGAGTAGGAGTTGACCAGATGTCAACTAATAAAACTATATATATCAAAAAAAACTGTATATATACATATATATGTGTGTGTACATATATATGAATCATTATATAACTGTGTGTATTATAAAATATGTTAAAATAAAAAAATAGATGCTTAAGAAAAAATCTCTGAAAATACAAAATAAGCATAAAAAATGTTACAATATTTGGGGTAGCATGTTTTCCTCTATGCTGTTGTTCTCTTTCAGTGACCACAAGTCGATTCAGACTCATAGCAACACTATGTACAAGAGAACGACATCCGTCCTGTGCCATCCTCATGGTCTTTGTTATGCTTGAGCCTATTGTTGCAGCCTCTGTGTCAATCCGTCTATTTGAGGGCCTTCCTCTTTTTCACTGTCCCTCCACTTTACAAAGCATGATGTCCTCCACCAGGGACTGATCAATCCTGATAACATCTCCAAATATGTGAGACAAAGTCTCTCCGTTTTTGCTTCTAAGGGGCATTCTGGCTATATGTCATGCAAGACAGATTTGTGCACTCTTTCGGAAGTCCATGATACATTCAATACTGTTCATCAACACCATGTTTGTTGTTGTTGTTGTCGTTAGGTGCTGTCGAGTCGGTTCTGACTCATAGCGACCCTATTCACAACAGAATGAAACACTGCCCAGTCCTGCGCTATCCTTACAATCGTTGTTATGCTTCGGCTCATTGTTGCAGCCACTGTGTCAATCCACCTCGTTGAGGATCTTCCTCTTTTCCGTTGACCCTGTACTCTGCCAAGCATGATGTCCTTCTCCAGGGACTGATCCCTCTGACAACATGTCCAAAGTATGTAAGATGCAGTCTTGCCATCCTTGCTTCTAAGGAGAATTCTGGTTGCACTTCTTCCAAGACAGATTTGTTCATTCTTTTGGCAGTCCATGGTATATTCAATATTCTTTGCCAACGCCACAGTTCAAAGGAGTCGACTCTTCCTCGGTCTTCCTTATTCATTGTCCAGCTTTCACATGCATATGATGTGATTGAAAATACCATAGCTTGGGTCAGGCGCACCTTAGTCTTCAGGGTGACACCTTTGCTCTTCAACACTTTGAAGGGGTCCTTTGCAGCAGATTTGCCCAATGCAATGCATCTTTTGATTTCTTGACTGCTGCTTCCATGGCTGTTGATTGTGGATCCAAGTAAAATGAAATCCTTGACAACTTCAATCTTTTCTCCATTTATCATGATATTGCTCACTGGACCAGTTGTGAGGATTTTTATTTTCTTTATGTTGAGGTATAATCCGCACTGAAGGCTGTGGTCTTTCATGTTCATAGTTTTTTTTTTTTTTTTTATAATCCGCACTGAAGGCTGTGGTCTTTCATGTTCATTAGTAAGTGCTTCAAGTCCTCTTCACTTTCACCAAGCAAGGTTGTGTCATCTGCATAACGCAGGTTGTTAATGAGTCTTCCTCCAATCTTGATGCCCCGTTCTTCTTCATATAGTCCAGCTTCTCGGATTATTTGTTCAGCATGCAGATTAAATAGGTATGGTGAAAGAATACAACCCTGACGCACATCTTTCCTGACTTTAAAACAATCAGCATCCCCTTGTTCTGTCTGAGCAACTGCCTCTTGATCTATGAAAAGGTTCCTCATGAGCACAATTAAGTGTTCTGGAATTCCCATTTTTTGCAGTGTTATCAATAGTTTGTTATGATCCACGCAGTCAAATGCCTTTGCATAATCAATAAAACCCAGGTAAACATCCTTCTGGTATTCTCTGCTTTCAGCCAGGATCCATCTGACCTCAGCAATGATATCCCTGGTTCCACGTCCTCTTCTCAAACAGGCCTGAATTTCTGGCAGTTCCCTGTTGATATACTGCTGCAGCCGTTTTTGAATGATCTTCAGCAAAATTTTGCTTGCGTGTGATATTAATGATATCGTTCTATAATTTCCACATTTGGTTGGATCACCTTTCTTGGGAATAGGCATAAATGTGGATCTCTTACAGTCAGTTGGCCAGGAAGCTGTCTTCCATATTTCTTGGCATAGGCAAGTGAACACCTCCAGTGCTGCATCTGTTTGTTGAAACATCTCAATTGATATTCCATCAATTCCTGGAGCCTTGTTTTTCGGCAATGCCTCTGGAGCAGCTTAGACTTCTTCCTTCAGTACCATTGGTTCCTGATCATATGCCACCTCTTGAAATGGTTGAATATTGACTAATTCTTTTTGGTATAATGACTCTGTATATTCTGTCCATCTTCTTTTGATGCTTCCTGCATCATTTAATATTTTTCCCGTGGAATCCTTCACTATTGCAACTCAAGGCTTGAATTTTTTCTTCGGTTCTTTCAGCTTGAGAAATGCTGAGTGTGTTCTTCCCTTTTGGTTTTCCATCTCCAGCTGTTTGCACGTGTCATTATAATACTTTATTTTGTCTTCTCGAGAGGCCCTTTGAAATCTTCTGTTCAGTTCTTTTACTTCATCAATTCTTCCTTTTGCTTTAGCTGCTCGACGCTCAAGAGCAAGTTTCAGAGTCTCCTCTGACATCCATCTTGGTCTTTTCTTTCTTTCCTGTCTTTTCAGTGACCTCTTGCTTTCTTCATGGATGATGTCCTTGATGTCATTCCACAACTCATCTAGTCTGTGGTCACTAGTGTTCAATGCATCAAATCTATTTTTGAGATGGTCTCTAAATTCAGGTGGAATGTACTCAAGGTCATATTTTGGCTTTCACGGACTTGCTCTGATTTTCTTCAGTTTCAGCTTGAACCTGCACATGAGCAATTGATGGTCTGTTCCACAGTTGGCCCCTGGCCGTGTTTTGACTGATGATATTGAGCTTTTCCATCGCCTCTTTCCACAGATGTAGTCAATTTGATTTCTGTGTTCTTCATCTGGGGAGGTCCATGTGTATAACTAAAAAATCCGTTTATGTTGGTGAAAGAAGGTATTTGCAATGAAGAAGTGGTTGATCTTGCAAAATTCTATCATTCGATCTCCAGAATTGTTTCTATCACCAAGACCATATTTTCCAACGACTGATCCTTCTTCTTTGTTTCCAACTTTTGCCTTCCAATTGCCAGTAATTATCAATGCATCTTGATTGCATGTTTGATCAATTTCAGACTGCAGCAGCTGATAAAAATCTTCTATTTCTTCATCTTTGGCCCTAGTGGTTGGTGCATAAATTTGAATAATAGTCATATTAACTGGTCTTCCTTGTAGTCGTATGCATATTATCCTATCACTGACAACGTTGTACTTCAGGATAGATCTTGAAATGCTTTTTTTGACAATGAATGCAACACCATTCCTCTTCGAGTTGTCATTCCTAGCATAGTAGACTGTATGAATGCCCTATTCAAAATGGCCAATACTAGTCCCTTTCAGCTCACTAATGCCTAGGATATTGATGTTTATGTGTTCCATTTCATTTTTGATGATTTCCAATTTTCCTAGATTCATACTTTGTACATTCCAGGTTCTGATTATTAATGGATGTTTGGAGCTGTTTCTTCTCATTTTGAGTCTTGCCACATCAGCAAATGAAGGTCCTGAAAGCTTTTCTCCATCCATGTCGTTAAGATCGCTCTACTTTGAGGAGGCAGCTCTTCCCCAGTCATCTTTTGAGTGCCTTCTCACCTGGGAGGCTCATCTTCCAGCACTATATCAGACAATGTTCCACTGCTATTCATAAGGTTTTCACTGGCTAATGCTTTTCAGAAGTAGACTGCTGGGTCCTTCTTCCTACTCTGTGTTAGTCTGAAAGCTCAGCTGAAACCTGTCTTCCATGGGTGACTCCGCTGGTATCTGAATACCAGTGGTATAGCTTCCAGCATCACAGCGACACATAAGCCTCCACAGAATGACAAACTGACAAACACATGGGGGACACCATGTTTGAAAGATATCAATTCTTTGGGCTTTCTTATTCATCGTCCAGCTTTCTCATGAAAACACCATGGCTTGGGTTAGGTGCACCTTAGTTCTTAAAGTGACATCTTTGTTTTTTAACACTTTAAAGAGGCCTTTTGAAGCAGATTTCCCAATGCAGTGCACCTTTTTATTTTTTGACTGCTGCTTTCATGGGTGTTGATTGTGGATCCAAGTGAAATAAAATCCTTGGCAACTTCAATCTGTTCTCTGTTTGTCATGATGTTGCTTATTGGTTCAGTTGTGAGGATTTTTGTTTTCTTTGTTGACATGTAAACCTTATTGAAGACTGTAGCCTTTGATCTTCATCAGCATGTGCTTCAAGTCCTCTTCACAGTCAGCAAGCAAGGTTGTGACATCTGCATAATGCAAGTTGTTAATGAGTCTTCCTCCAAATCTGATGCCCTGTTCTTCTTCATATAGTCCAGCTTCTGGCATTATTTACTCAGCATACAGATTGAATAAGTATGGTGAAAGGATCCAACCGTTACACACATCTGTCCTGACTTTAAACCATGCAGTATCCCCTAGTTCTGTTCCAATGACTGCCTCTTGATCTATGCACAGGTTCATCTTCAGCACAATTAAGTGTTTTGGAATTCCCATTCTACCCAATGTTATCCATAATTTGTTATGATTCACACAGTTGAATGCCTTTGCATAGTTATTAAAACACAGGTAAACACCTTTCTGGTATTTTCTGCTTTCAGCCAGGATCCATCTGACATCAGCAATGATATTCCCCATTCCATGTCTTCTTCTGAATCCGACTGAATTTCTGGCATTTTCCTGTCAAGGTACTGTTGCAACCACTTTTGAATGATCTTCAGCAAAATTTTACTTGTTTGTGATATTAATGATATTGTTCAATAATTTCCCCTTTCAGTTGGATTACGTTTCTTTAGGATAGGGATAAATATGGATCTCTTCCAATCAGTTGTTCAGGCAGCTGTCTTCCAAATGTCTTTTTTATGGATGAGTAAGCATTTCCACCACTGCATCTATTGGTCAAAATATCTCAATTCATATTCTGTCAGTTTCTGGAGTCTTCTTTTTAGGCAATGTCTTCAGTGAAGCTTGGACTTCTTCTTTCAGTACCATCTATTCTTAATCACACACCACCTCCTGAAATGGCTGAACATCTACCAATTCTTTTTGGTACAGTGATTCTGTATTCCTTCCATCTTCTTTTGATGCATCCTCCATCATTTAACATTTTCTCCACAGAATCCTTCAATATTGCAACTCGATGCTTGAATTTTTCTTCAGTTCTTTCAGCTTGAGTAATGCCAAGCATATTCATCCCTTTTGGTTTTCTAACTCCAAGTCTCTGCACATGTCATTAAAATACTTTGTTTTCTTGAGCTGCCCTTTGAAATCTTCTGTTTAGGTTTAGCTCTTTTACGTCATCATTTCTTCCATTCTTTTAGGTACTTGACACTCAAGAGCAAGTTGCAGGGTCCCTTCTGACATCCATTTTGATCGTTTCTTTCTTTCCTGTCTTTTTAATGACCTCTTGCTTTCTTCATGTATGATATCCTTGATGTCATAACACAGCTCATCTGGTTTTCAGTCATCAGTTTGGGTCAAATCTATTCTTGAGATGGCCTCTAAATTCAGGTGGGGAAACTCAAGGTTGTAAGTTGGCTGTTGTGGACTTTTAATTTTCCTCAGCTTCAAGTTGTACTTCTGTATGAGCAATTGATGTTCCGTTCTGCAGTCGGCCTGTGTCCTTGATCTGACTGAAGATATTGAGCTTTTCTATAACCTTGTTCCACAGATGCAGTTGATTAAATTCCTGTATATTCCATCTGGTGAGGTCCATGTTATAGCCACCATTTGTCTTAGTCATCTAGTGCTGCTGTAACAGAAATACCACAAGTGAATGGCTTTAACAAACAGAATTTTATTCTCTCATAGTCTAGTAGGCTAGAAGTCCAAATTTGGGACACCAGCTCCAGGGAAATGCTTTCTCTGTAGCTCTTGAGGGGTCCTTGTTATCAATCTTTCTCTAGACTTGGAGTTTCTCCATGCAGGAATTCTGGATCCAAAGGACATACTGTGCTCCCAGCACTGATTTCATGATAGTATGAGGTCCCCATGTTTCTCTGCTGGCTTCTCTTTTTTTATATCTCAAAAGAGATTGGCTCAAGATACAATTCAATCTTGCAGATTGAGTCCTGCCTCATTAACATAACTGCCTTCTATCCCACCTCATCAACATCATAGAGGTAGGATTTACAACACACAGGAAAATGACATCAGGTGACAAAAAGAAATCAGGGCCTAGTCAAATTGATACATACTTTTTTTTGACACTGCTTATGTTGTTGAAAAAGCCATTTGCAATGAAGAAGTCCTTGGTCTTGCAAAAATCTATAATGCTATCCCTACCACCTTTTTTTATCACCAAGACCATATTTTCCAACTATTGATACTTCTTTTTGTTTCCAATTTTCCCATTCCTGATTGCATGTTCGATCAATTTCAGAGTGCAGACATTGAAAATAATTTTCAGTTTCTTCATCTTTGGCTTTATGGGTACATAAATTTGAGTAATAGCTGTATTAACTGGCCTTCCTTGTAGGCACACGGATGTCACCCATTACCGACTGAGTTGTACTTCAGGTTAGATCTTGCAATGTTCTGTTTGAAGAAGAATGCAATGCTATTCATCTTCAATTTCTCATTGAAGACAATTTGAAATAGTAGACCATATAATTTTCTGATTCAAAATGGCCAATAACAGTCCATTTCAGCTCACTAATGGCTAAGATATGGATGTTTATGCAACTTCTAAACTGTCTAAAATATGTATTCATTATTTTTTGATAGGCATTTACATTAAAACAAAATTTGAATTAAAAATTATATTTGAAATTATCACTGCAGGTGTAGAGAGAATCCATGGAAGAAATTAATTTCTAAAAAAAAGAGTAGGCTATTGGCATATAAGCAAAGTATACCTGGCCAAGGAGAGGGCATCTGAAATGACAGAAAGTGTTGAATCCATGTGACCACCCTCAGAAACTCCAAAGGAGGTAAGAGGAAGAGACAATTTGCTGCCACTTAATCCAAGGCTCGGAAGACATCTAGGAGAAAAAGACAATTAACCCTGTCAATCCTAAACAAAATTTGAGTAGGCTGAAGGGACAGGCTGCCTAAACAACAA
Organism: Loxodonta africana; assembly: GCF_030014295.1. Lineage (NCBI taxonomy): Eukaryota > Metazoa > Chordata > Mammalia > Proboscidea > Elephantidae > Loxodonta > Loxodonta africana. Next base: position 28,730,311 of record NC_087348.1, read on the forward strand.
TTCCTTTTGTAGTAGTCTTGGTTTCCCTAGAATCAGAGCCTGAAGCAATGCTTACGTAATTTTTTTTTTTTTTTTTTTTTACAAGTGGTTTATTTGGGAAGTAATTCCAGGTGGCAGGAATGTGTGATAGGAGGAATAAAGCAAGGAAAGAAAGAGCCAATATGAAGAAGAGTCATATTGTTGGCCATGCTCTTGGTGACTGACGTCTTTTCTGAGAGACCTTCCAGGAGCCTTATGAAATTCATCTCAGAATATCTGCCTGGGAACAGAGAGGAGATGCCTTTATTTATCAGATCCCGTTATCCTCACAGGTCAAGTGTGGCTCAGCAGGCTCTTACTTCCCCACATCTGGGTTGTACTTCCACAGGTGTCTTGTGGGTGCCTGCAGCATCCTACGCTGCTCTCAGACAAACCAAGGACATCAACAGGAGCTTCCTGAGCCAGAGTGAGCAAGCAGAAGAGCTATAATTTGCACTGGCATAGAACTGGTTGCCACTGCAAAGACTGGAGTAAGATGTGGGGCCATTTGGACTTGAAATAACACACAGGAAGTATTCCACCCATTTTCAAACACCTTATTGTGAGCCAAACAGAAATTTAAAACCTGGGTCCAATTTCCCTGCTCTAAGACTTCTATAGTATTTTTCATTTTGTTTCTGCTCAGACCTCGCTCCCAACTGGTTCCTCAGAATTAGTTACAACTTAAAGCATTTGTTTATGGTCTATCAACACTAAAAGAATATGGACAATTGGATTGTGATCAAAATCCACAAAGTATAAATAATTATTTTACTTGACATAACTATGGTTTTAGAGCTTGTAGGGCATGAAACCATTTTCAGCAGCACATTTGGCCAACATTTCTTTAGGGAGAGCTCTCATCTCATGGAAAAAAAAAAAAAAAAAAGAGAGTGAGGAATAGAAAAACTATGTCTCAGTTATTCACTTTAAATTGCACTTGGAAGTTAAACAGCAAACTTACGTGTAATTTCTACCCGAGACCAAAATGGATACAACTTTTCAACAGGAAAAAAAAAATTTTTTTCCATGTAAATACCTACGATGACTTTATTTCCTATTAGTTTCAGAAATCTAGAGAGAACATTCCTCTCTTCAGGGAATACAGTGAAGGACTAAACCCAGGACCAACAGGAGTTGATTGGATGGAGAAAATTATCAATCTTTACCATGGAAGGTAAGCATTTATTCTGACTGCATCCTAAGCTCTGAGTGCTGCCTTTGACTCAGAGCTAAATGAATTTATCTATGAACTAATCCCCTGGTAAGTGAAAATCCATCCAACCTAAAGGAAGTAATTTTGCATCCAGACAAAAGAAATTAAGTTTGACATGCATATATTTGTATATCTAGATTATATAAATTATATTTTTCCTTATAAATAAGCTGATATTAATCCTTTTGGAATGTGCATTTTTTTCTTTTGAGCTTCCTCAAACATTAAAAAAAATAAAGCAAATTTTTTTTTTTTTTGATATAACATTGGGAAATTCACTAAGGAACTAATTAATGATAGCATTCGTAACCTTATATGGGGTTAATCTGAGGAAAAATAGAAGGAGTTGACAGACGAGTGAAGTGATTGACTTCCATTTTAGGTAAAGGAGAAAAGATAACTACAAAGAAAAAGAGGCACAAGTCAAAAAAATTGAGGGATGCACTGAAGTGGCGATTCATTGCTCACTTTCTCCTTCGTTACTCTTTATGTGCGAAACATACAGCAGGTAATTAAAAGCATGAAGTGTTGTTGGTTTGGGCACCTTAACATCAGAGGATCCTGGACACTAACGTGGAATACATTTAATGAGCGGGTGAGAAAACAGGTGAATGGTACGAGAAAAAGAAGGGCTTACTTCCATGGAGAGCTGGTACTAGCAACAGCAGAAAACTTGGAAGCTGTGGGGAAAAATTCATATCTGCTTTGATGTTTTGGACAAGAAAAGATGAGTTACAGGAAGAACTAACCTAACAGTTCCAAGAATAATTCCAAGAATAGAAGAGCTATCAGAGCCACTTAGGCTTCAAATGCTATCAGATTTTATTTACTCTCCATAACGCTGTTAATATATGCCAACCTTTTAACGTAGGGCCAGAGTTTGCATGCCTTAAATGAGGTACTTACCTTGGATGTAAACAACTCAATAATCCAGATAAATAATGTTTTAATGAAATATTTTTATAAAATAATGCAAAAATACACAATCAATGGAATATCAAAATTTTAAATAAAGACTGGATTTGAACTTACACTAGCGCACATCATACTGGCTCTCTTCCAGCCTAACAAGACGACAAGCTATAAGAGAACGAGAAATGCATTCTACCTGTGCTCACTTTTGCATCCCATACATTGGGTGACTGTAAATCTTAATTTATAACTTGAGCTATTGTAGCTGTTACTATCGTTCTTTTTAACTCTCAAAAATGACATGATTATAATAGTAAATTATATGATAAGTCCACTAATACATAGTTTAGAATGAATGACTTTAAATATAGTATAGGATAGCTGATGGAATAACTTGATTTATTTCTACAACACTCATTCTGATTCAAGCCATGCCAAATCAATACTTCTGATGGTAACTTGTCGTTTTTTTTCCAGTTACATCTTCTAAGAATTGACTGCATTAGGCTATGGAAAATATCAATAATGTCACTGAATTTATTCTGTTGGGACTTTCTCAGAACAAGAAAATTAAAAGTTTGTGCTTTCTATTATTCTTATTTTGTTACATAGCTGTTTGGATGGGAAACTTGCTCATAATCTTTTCCATCACTTGCAGTCAGCTAATAGGTCAACCCATGTACTTCTTTCTTAATTACCTTGCTCTCTCAGACTTGTGTTATACCTCAACGGTGACGCCCAAGCTGGTCATGGGCTTACTGGAAGAAAGGAACACGATCTCTTATATTAGCTGCATGGCACAGCTTTTTGCTATGCATTTCTTTGGGGGACTGAGGTCTTAATCCTCACAGTGATGGCCTATGACCGCTACGTGGCTATCTGCAAGCCCCTGCACTACACTGTCATCATGAGCAGGAGGAGGTGTTACATATTGGTCTTTGCTTGCTGTACTGGGGCATTTCTGCATTCCTTTATGCAATGTCTCCTCACTATCAGTCTACCTTTCTGTGGCCCCAATGAGATAGATCACTACTTCTGCGATGTCTATCCTTTGCTGAAACTGGCCTGCACTGACACATACAGCGTCGGGATCCTGGTTGTTGCCAATTCAGGCATGATGGGTTTGGTGAATTTTGTTGTCTTGATGCTGTCCTATTTCTTCATTTTGTACACCATCAGGGTTTACCCAGCTGAAAGCCACAGCAAAGCTCTTTCCACGTGCAGTTCTCACATAACAGTTGTGGTTCTATTCTTTGTGCCTGTCCCGTTTATTTACATTAGACCAGCCTCCACTTTTCCAGGAGATAAATTGTTTGCTCTTTTCTACACCATCATTGCCCCCATGTTCAACCCTCTGATCTACACTCTGAGAAACATGGAGATGAAGAATGCATTGAGGAAAGTTTGGTGTCAGAATCTATTTTTGATTGGAAGGCAATTGGCCTGAAGGCTACATATACTCCCCATTACACACTTTCCAAGTGAGTTAAATGTTAGGCTGGTAAACAATAATAGGTCGGTGGTTTGTACCCATAAGCCACTCCATGGGAAGAAGATGTGGCAGTCTGATTCCATAAAGATTACAGGCTTGGAAAGCTGATGGGGCAGTTCTACTCTGCCCTATAGGGTCAGTATGTGTCAGAATTAACTCAAAGTCACCAGTTTTGTTGATGGTTATATGGCCTCTTATTCTGTCTGCATTTCCCTTCAAAAAAGGAATATCAGAAATTTAGAACATTTTTTTTTTCACTCAACACATTTTTTTCCATATTCACTGCAAAAAGGCTAAAAAAATAAAAATGTGGGGTCTAAACAATAAAATATTGTAAGAAATAATAACTATATAGAAAAATTGAAAGTGTTTTTCTAACATAACTTTGATGATAAAATAAGTATTGTGCTTAGAAAAGAAGCTACATAAAATCGTTTTTTAAATATTTTTATCATTGTTAAATTTGCAAATTAACTTTTGTAAAATAATTTTTTTTTAAATAATATTCAAAAATATTTTTAATAAAAATATCTCACTTGCATTTACTTTATCCTTTAAATATATTTTTCATAATATAAGAATTATAAGCATAAAAGTTTTGCAACCTATGTTCATTCATGTTTAAGTCATCTCGTAATGTAACATTGTAATAACTTATTTCAATCAGTACAGGATATTTGGGAGAATCTTTTCCTCCTAACAAAAAGCTACGTAATCTCTAGTTTGAAATGATGATCTAATTATTTTTTTATTTTACTGATGAGTAAACTTGGAGGATTCAATTTTTTCTTACCATGAAGCTGAAAACTAGAGAGGCAGTTAAGTAGTCAAGTAAAGAAAAAACAACAAAAAACAATAATATTTTACAGCTCTGTATGAGAAAGTGGAGCTCACAGATCCTCATTACCAAATGGGTTCTCTATATTTTGCCAAATATTTTACAATTTCTTCAACTGGAATTTAGATAATAAAGGAAAATATTTTACTTAAAAATTTAAATTTAATTGCCTTGACTAACTTCACTGAAGTAAGAAAATAAGTGAGGAGGAATAAATATCAACAACATGGTGGTGCTTAATTCCCAAATGGGTCACTAAAACAGGATGATTAAAAGTATATGAAAACCAAAGATATTTCATAAGATATTCATATATTAATTCAACAAATATTTATTAAGTTTTTAACATATTCTATAAACTATGCTTGTTACTAAGGAAACAGCAGTGAGATACCGTGACATGACCCCTACCCTCATGGAACTTAAAATCTAATGAAAAATACAAATAAAAAAGGGAAATAAATCAGGAAAGGAACTAAAAGATGAGCTCCAGTGATGGCAAACTATTGTTCGAGGCTTGGTTTTTACATTGTCTGGCTCATATTCTCATTTGCAAAGGGACTCACAGAGTGGAATTGTCCTAAGAATATATTCATTTACATCTCGTTTTGTCCTCCAATGCCTTTCAATTTTTTTTCTTCCCATCCACAAACATTTGGTTGCATCACCTTTCCTTATGACATTTTCATCTCCATGTTTCTAAGCATGTAGATAAGAGAGTCGAGCATGGGGATGATAATTGTGTAAAAAAGCATAACCATTTTATCTTCTGGTGAAGCTGTTGCAGTCTAATAAATAAAGATGACAGGTAAAAGAAACAATCACTACAGTGATGTGAGAACTACAAGTAAAAGGTGCTTTGCTGCAGCTCTCTGCAGAATATGCTCTGAAATTAGACGTTATCATAATGTAGGAGGATCAAAACCATGAAGACCACCAATCCCATCGTGCCACATTTGGCAATGACTAAGAAACCACTTCTTTCTGTATCAGTGCAGGCCAATTTCAACAAAGGATAGACATTACAGAAACAGTGATCTATTTGATTGGGGCTGCAGAAAGAATAGACCAAGGGGATCAGGAGTCCACCAGCACATGATGCTGTGAGAATTGAGTTACATCTTTGCCTGTTCATGACAATAGCATAGTGCAGTGGTTTGCAGATGGCAACATACAGGTCATAGGCCATCCCTGTGAGGATGAAAATCTCAGTACCTCCCAAAGAAGTATGTGGTCAAAAGTTGTGTCATGCAGTTTTTATAAGAAATGGGCTTCCTTTCTGTCAGTAAATCACTCAGTAGTTTAACTGTCACAATGAAAGTGTAGAAAAGATCTGAGACAGCAAGGTAACTAAGGAAGAAGTACATGGGCTGGTTAGTTAGCTGGCTGCAGGTGATAGAAATCATAACTACATTCTCCAACCATGTAATGAGCTAACAGTGCCCCTAGGCCCCCTTAGTCTAAAAGTCTTCTTGGTATTACAACCCAGTAACCCAGTGCCATTCTTAACCCAGTGCCGTTCTTAACCCAGTGCCATTCTTGGTATTAAGGAGCTAGAAATATAGATGGAAGTTGAAACATGGTGAATCATTCACTGATCTATGGGGAAGGTGACATGAACAGGAAGAACCAAGAAGGGAAATAAAATCTCATTTGTGGCCTTGGAAATGGAGAAAACTGGAGATTCATACATTTATTCAGCAAAATTGATAGAACATCAGAACACATTTAATTAGTGGAGATATTAATTTTCTATCCATAAATACAGACAGAATGATTGGCTTTGTCTGTGAGTACACTAGCAACCTTAGCTTCTGCACAGGCTTAATTTTGTGTGTAAGCCGTAATTCTCTTGTTTTATTCTCAGGGGAGGGATGGGGGAAGCTAATTCAGATTTTTTTTTTTTAATTTCTATGCACATGATTAAAATAATGATTTTGTGTTTATTCAGATGAACAAGCCATTACTTTAATACCTTAAAGTTCAGCTTTCCCATGTAGTTATAGGCGGGGGCAAAGATTTTAAGGACCTAGTGATGGTTTATATATATATAAATATTTTTTTTTAGTGATGGTTTATATTTTGGTTATAGTGTTTATTACATCAGAAACATCGAAAATGTGGAATGACGGGATAAGAAAATTAATAGATATATTAACAGAGCTACCAGATGAATGGCTATGCCTTTTCATTTGGAAAAAAAAAAAAAAAACCTACACATATTAGCTTATCCTGATGTATAGGATCGAGTTATGAATTCAGTAACCATCCTAGCTGACAGGGAATATGGCCAAGGGGCAAAAAAAAATAATAATAATACTTTTTCTTTAGCAACATTCTTTCTGTGGAAATTTTTCTTTCCTTTTAACGTAAAGAAAAGGAACAACAAAGTGACAATTACATGTAGAATAAAAAACGTAACATGATGGCACATGGATAAAGCGCATCACTTGTACATAATGTGATAAGTAGATTTCCGACCAAAACTCCCCAAGGGAACCCAAAGAAAATGCAAGAATGTAGTTTTGTATCATTAATATTGTCAATTTATATAGAAATAAAATGGGGCTCAAAAAGCAACCTAACCAAACCAAACCCATTGCCTTCTAGTCAATTCCAACTCATAACGGCCCTATAGGACAGAGTAAAGCTGCCTCATAGAGTTTCCAAGTCTGTAATCTTTATGGATGAAGACTTCCACATCTTTTTCCGAAGAGTGGCTATTGGGTTTGAACCACTAAGCTTTTGGTTAGCAGCTGAGCACATCAACCACTGTATCACCAGGGCCCCTCCCTTAAAGCAAAAACCCTTCAAATTTGTTTTCATCACAACTCTACATATAAAGAGCAAGAGGATTCAGCCATTGTCACCTAGAGGGGAATGTCTAATGATTGAGGCTGCTAAATTACATGCAGCTGAGTTAACTGGCCAGCATACACTTTATAATCCAGATTCTTTCCCAGCTGTGCAGTGGGTCTGATAATGTGGATCTAAAAGAAACCCACCTGGTGAGTTGAGTACTTGGGAAGATAAATCCAAACAATATGCACAGGATTCTTAATGCCCTAAAATAAGAAGAAATGTAGGTTTAGAATTTGGACTTAATATTTAGTTTGGAGCCCTGATGACTTGGTGGTTAAAAGCCGGGCTGCTAACCAAAAGGTCAGTGGCTTGAATCCACCGGCTGTTCCTTGGGAACCCTATGGAGCAGTTCTACTCTCTCCTATAGGACCGCTATGAGACGGAATTGACTGGACAGCAATGAGTTTAGGATTTAGTTAGTCATGTAGCCTGAATATCTTAGAATCATTTTAGTGATGCAAATAGAGATTGTGATTTGACTTGTTTGGATGGGCAAATTATTATTATTCCTCTTGCCTTTGAACTGTTGTTCTGAATACATGACTTCCTGTTGTTTCTGGGAACATTTTGTCCAATAACATGTGTCTGTTGTCCCCATAAAGGTGCAAGTCCCCCTTCCCCCAAGAATAGTGGAAGGACTATGTTGAGGGAAATGTGAATTCGAGAAGCTTAAAGGAAATAATCAGCGCAGCAGGAGAATGGCCAGCATGTCACTGAGGAAAGAGAGATAGCAAGGGAAAGAAAGCTCAGAACAGAGCCACAACAACTGAAGCAGAAGAACCTGGGGTGCATTATTTCCCCTCCCTTCCCTTTTTCCCACTTAAGTGTGTGATATCTGTTCAATGTAGTTTTGAATCCATATTTTAAATAACAGACTGACTGGCAATTAAAGTTAAATATAGGCATCCTCTCTGAATTTTATAGACTAATTTCTTTCGAGATTAAAACAGCAATAAATGCAAGTTGCTGTCCACTGTGGGTGTAATGTGGTGTTTCTAAAGGAGAAGCAGTCAGTCATTGACAGGGAAATGATTCTGCACTGAGTAGGAAATTTCAAAAGAGAAGAAAACGTTATAAGGACTTCTTAAAGAAAGTCAACAGAGTATCGATTAAGAAAAAAACATGATTGACAAGTTACCAAGAAAATAAGAGAATCTAAACTGAAAAGACAAATAAGCTCCCTGCAACAACCACTACCAGGATCACCCTTCCTCCTCCCCCTCAAACAAAACATCAAATAAAACTTAACCAAAAACCAGAAGGAGCTCACTAAAAATTAGATAGAAGTATTTCAAAACCAGAGTCTGTGTTTACCTCATCTCTATTTACTTTCTTTCATAATTATGATTATGATGATAATGGTTTTACTCATTTAATATCTTACATGTAACATATACTGTTTTCAATCTTTAAATTTCTTCATTGAACAAATATTTACTGATTATAGGTAGCATGCATTTAATGAGGGATATAACAGACGTAAAAGACATGAAAATAGTTACTTGTTGAACCCCTACCATGTTCTGGGTGACACTTGGGTACCCTTTATCTAGTTAATTCTCACAAGATTTTGGGAGCGTAGATATTGTTATCCCCAGTGTACATATCAGCAGTGCGGTGGTCTTAGAGAATACATTGCATATGGAAGTCACACAGGTTAGGAAGACGTAAAGCCAAAATTCAAAACGAAATTTGTCCAAGCATTTGCCAATATTTCAAGGAGCAGTATAAAACAGTCTATGTGCCCTTGAAGAATGTAAGATCACCCATTATAAGTATTTATAGAGTTTGGTATGAATTGAAGATGGAAAGTCTTGAGGGAGTGATTCTTCCCTTTCAAATATTAATAGTATCAAACATTTATAGATTACACTCTGAATCTTCACTGTGCTAAGTATATCACATTTTGCTAAGTGTCTTGCCACGTGAGGTATTTGCTGGTTTAAATCTTGACTACCTCTTATTAGCTCTAGAACTTTGGGCTGCTTACTTAATGTCTATACGGTCAGTGTCCTTTTTAGGAATATAAGTATATAAGTCTACTGATAATGCATACTTTATAAAATTATTGTGGAGTTCATGGGCAATGCAAACAGTTAACACTCTCGGCTGCTAGCAAAAAGGTTGGAAGTTTGAATCCACCCAGAGGCACCCTGAAAGAAAGGCCTGGTGATCTCCTTCTGAAAAATCAGCCACTGAAAACCCTATGGAGCACAATTCTGCTTCGAAAAACGTGGATTCGTCGTGAGTCTGAGTCTATTCTAAGGCAACTGGTTTATTTGTGTCTGTGATAGCATCCCTCGTGTTTGAGAGAACGAGGAGATTCAGCACTTTCGATTCAGACATGTGAGCTGTAACTGTCTTACTCTATACAAGTGGGCTGCAGGTGTCGGGAAGCCCTGGTGGTGTAGCCGTTAAAGCTCGGCTGCTACCTGAACGTTCACAGTTCAGATCCACCAGCCACTCCTTGGAAACTGTATGGGGCAATTCTACTCTGTCCTGTAGGGTCACTACGAGTTGGAACAGACTTGATGGCACCTAACAACAATGACAACACATGTTATCTATCATTTTTTTATCTTCAAATTTGGGTTTAACTTATTATCCAATTACTAGCCATATATTAAAATTAGGATGGCTGAAATGGCTTCATGCAGATAATCTAGGAGGTTATCTGGTTTTGCATGAAAGAATTAGGTAATTATGAAAAAGTGGGTGTTTTAACATCAAATTTTCCTTCCTATATCTTTTTGGTTATGAACTCAGGCTCTGAACTCAGAAATTTCTGCTTTCAAGATCTGGTTTGATAAATGCTATTTAGGTATTCTGTATGCACTTAACCCAGGAAAGTCTCTACTATATTTTACCTCTCTGGTGGAGCCCTGGTTGGACGGTGGTTAAGAGCTCAGCTGTTAACCAAGAGGTTGGCAGTTTGAAGCCACCAGCAGTTCCTTGGAAACATATGTGGCAGTTCTATCCTATAGGGTTGCAATGAGTCAGAATTGACTCAATGTCAAGGGTTTGCTTGTTTGTTTTTTCAAAGGGATTAGGAAGGAGCCTTTGTGGTGCAGTGGTTAAGTACTCGGCTGCTACCATAAATATCAGAGGTTCAAACCCACCAGCTGCTCCATGGGAGAAAGATGTGGCAGTCTGTTTCCATAAAGAATCAACCTTGGAAAATCTATGGGGCACTTCTACTTTGTCCTATAGGGTGACCAGGAGTTAGAATGGACTCAGAGGCAGTGGCTTTTAAAGTGTTATTAGTGTTATATGTGCATCAAACTGAATATAATACCATAGTTACTTGCATAACATTTTATTCTTTTTGAAGTTTTCCTTCATCTATTTTTAAATTTGAAACTCAGAATTGATTTACTGATTTAGTTAAAAGAGAATTGTATCTCTACAGGACAGGTGAAGAAATATTGTCGAATAAAATGGAGTCACTTGTAGAGCTCACACTTAAAATTGATGGCTGAGTTAAAATTAGCAACCAGTCTAAAACTGTTCTTGCTGTTGCGTGCAGTTGATTTGATTTGGACTCATAGCAACCCTGTAGGACAGAGTAGAACTGTCCCACAAGGTTTCTTTTCAAGGTTGTCGTCTTTAGAGGAGCAGATCGCCAGGTCTTTTCTCCTGAAGAGTGGCTGATGGGCTCGAACAGCTAAACTTTCAGTTAGCAGTTGAGCACTTAACCATTGTGCCACCAGGACTCCTTAGTCCAAAATTGTTGTTGCTATTAGGGAGCTAGAAATACGGGCGGAAGTTTACATATGGTGAATCACTCATTGGTCTATGGGGAAGGTGGTACAAAAAGGAAGAACTGCCAAGAAGAAAAACAAAGCCAAATCTGTAGCCTTGGAATTAGAGAACATTGGAGATACATGCAGAATTCTTTGGTTAGAATGTCAGAGTGCATTTAATTAGTTTGGGTATTAATTTTCTATCAATACATCCAAATGGAATGATTGTTTTTGAGTACACTAGCAACCTTAGTTTCTGCAGAGGCTTAATTTCATGTATGAGCCATAATTCTCAAATTTTATTATCAGGGGAGAGATAAAAAAAAAATTTTATTATCAGGGGAGAGATAGGGGGAAAAAATTTTATTATCAGGGGAGAGATAGAGGGAAAATAATTCAGTTTTTTTTTTTTTTTAATTTCTGAGCACATGATTAAAATAATGGTTTTATGTTCATTCAAATGAACAAGCCATTACTTTAATAACCATCCAAACAAATATTTTAATTATTATTTTAAAATTTAAAAGAGGATTTTTATTTATAGGTGAGGAAATAGTTATACAGTAAAATCGGAGGTATGCTAAAAAGACTTCCTTCTCAATGGCTTGCCTACAGCTAATTCTAAATCATAAGATTACACCATGGAAATAAATTCATCTGTTTTGTTAAATTTGTGTTTCAGCTCCAGACTTGCTGGATCAAAAAGGCTCTGCAAAGAGTGAAAGCCTTAAAGAGGCTTGGATGGTTCCACCTCAAGTCCCCCTTTTTAAACATCTTATCACCTCCGGCTTCATTGGTATGAATAGAAAGATTTCTGCTGGCATACATGCTTTGATTTGTCTGCTTGCTCAGAAGTTTTACTTGAGACATTAAACAGACTTTGCTAAATAGATAAATTTAAATGTTAAGGGTTCTTTACATTTTGTTCTGTATAACCTACTGACATGTCAAAACATATTAGAAGTGGTTTGTTTTGCTCTTTGTTTTTACTTTTTTGTTTCTTCCTTTCTCCCTGCCCTTTGCTTTCTATAAAACCTCCCACTTGCTTTTATTCAGGGAAGTACCACCTCGTTTTTTTCTGGGAGATGTGCTTCCATCCATGGATATTTTTGAAACTGGATAAACTCTATAAAATTAACTGTGAAAGAATACACATATATATATACATATATATTCAAAAGTTTTATGCTTCTATTATCATTGCATTGAAAATTTAGTTAGCAGTTGAGCACTTAACTGTTCTGCCACCAGTACTCCTTAGTCCAAAACTGCCAAGACTTTGTCAAAAATGGTTGTGAAGCTCAAAAGAATCAACAAATAACAATTGTTTTATAAATTATAGAGGCATTAATGTTTCAGTTATTATCTAAATGTTATTGTTACTAAATTAGTTTTCTAACAGTTCTCAATAGCACAGTCCTATAAATTTAGCAACCATATAGAAAATAAAATTTTATGATCTTAAAATCATTTTGACCAGGAAGTAAACTTTGAGATCTGCTAGTCAAATCCCTTCATTCTAAATAGAATGCAATGTAATCAAAACTTCTATGTACAATATATAAAGACAGTTTGAATCTCTTCATCAGTCTTCAAATATCATATTAAACCAACAGGATCAATCTGTAAAAATTTAGCCTTTGTAGTTGGTGTTGTTCAGGGCTTCTTGATAGTTTGGAAAAACAACATAAAATTGATAACCAAATCATCCGATTGCCTTTATATAATTTTAAGTCTCAAAGTTCATCACTAATTCTCATCCTGTTTCCTTAAAATTTGTGATATACCTTCTGTCCTAATTTTGAAGCTGTATTTTCTTATCAATTTAATTTTAAATCCCATCCTTACTTCTGATATTTCATAGATTAAGTTACTATATTTTTATCCAAATTAATGTCACTGTGTTTATTCTCTTGAGCCTTTCCCAAAACAAGAGCATTGAAATTCTCTGCTTTGTATTATTCTTATTTTGTTACATTGCTATTTGGTTAGGAAATTTGCTGATAATGATTTCTGTCACATGCAGTCAGCTAATTGACCTACCCATGTATTTCTTCCTTAATTACCTCTCTGTCTCTGACCTTTGCTACATGTCCACAGTGACACCCACACTAATGACTGATTTACTGGCAGAAAGGAAGATCATTTCCTGCAATAATTACATAGCACAACTTTTTATCATTCACTTCTTGGAAGTATTGAGATCTTCATCCTCACAGGGATGTCCTATGACCACTACGTGGCCATCTGTAAGCCCCTGCACTACACTGTCATTATGAGCAAGCAAAGGTGTAACGCGATCATCATAGCTTGTTGTACTGGGGGATTTATACACTCTGCCAGTCAGTTTCTTCTCACTATCTTCTTACCTTTCTATGGCCCCAGTGAGATCACTACCTCCCTGATGTGTATCCTTTGCTGAAATTGGCCTGCACTAATACACACAGCGTTGGTCTATTGGTAATTGTCAATTCAGGTCTGATTGCTTTGGTGACCTTTGTGATTCTGATGGTGTCTTTTGTTCTGATATTATTTACCATCAGGGCTTACCCTGCCAAAAGCTGTACCAAAGCTCTTTCAACTTGCAGTTCTCACATAACAGTTGTAGTCCTGTTCTTTGTGCCTGTCCTCTTGGTTTACATTAGACCGACTGTAACTTTTCCAGAAGATAAAGTGCTTGCTCTTTTCTACGCCGTCAGTGCTCCCATGTTCAACCCTCTGATGTGCATGCTGAGAAATATGGAGATGAAGAAGGCCATGAAAAAGATGTGGTACGATCAATTGTTTATGGAAAGAAAGTAGTTTGCATGAAAGGCACTTTGAATTTCACTTTAGAGTTCACCACTGAGCCTTAAATTGAGGTACAATGATATACGAAGAATATCCAAGAGTATGCAAAAGATGGATCCGTATCTTGAGCATTTTCCCAAATCTCTTCTTGTTTGGACAATTTCGATATATATTTTGTGTTGATTCTTACTCTATTCTCCTCATATACATGCCTCAAGTTCTCCATACTTTGACATTTTATTTTTACTTTACAATTAAACCTCTTCCCCCTTTGTTTTAATTTTTAACTTCATTCTAGTGAGCCCCTATTGACAGAAATAGGAACCCAACTGGTAAAGGAGAAATATAGTTTTAATAGTCTCAGTCCCAGCATCATCAATCAGTTGATGAAATGATGTATTTTTGAGTTTAGGCCAATAATTAGTGGAACATTTATTCCCTTTAGGTTCTCAGCCTTCATAAACATGATTGAACACACATAAAGGAAAAAGAAAAAAAAAGTCAACAAGGTCTTTCTTCTTCACCTGACAAGATGCTTCTACAAAGTTATTCTCATCCTCTCCCCCATAAAGGCAGACACAATATCCCAAAAGCCTTGGTGAACATGCCTGGACAATGTTAATTTCAAGGTTGGTTGTATTCAGGTTATAACGCCATCTAAATAATCTGTAACATAGTGATTAGATTGTAAAACTGATTACAAAATGTAACACTGTATAAAATAATGGAAAAAGAGGAAAGAAGAAAGGAAAAATAATATATAAACAAATATAAAATATAAATAAATGTATATTGTACAGCACTGTGCATATAAAATACCACTGATTTGTGTGTTTTCATATGATTAATTTTATGTTAGGTGAATTTCAACACAATTAATAAAAATGAAGAATCCCAGCACCTTACCTGTCACTTGCATCACATCTCTTTTAACACAGGTAAGGTGCTCTGGTCAGCCCCTGCATGTGCAATCTAGATGTGAGGGGATTTAAGGGTTGAAGAGACAATGCTGATCAATGGACATTGGACCATGGGACATTCTCTCTTCCTCCTTCCAAGTGGAATGCCTGAGACACAATATTTTATATGCCTTTCTGGGACGATAATCCAGTGAGTGGAAGAAATATTTGCCTTTGATGCCAAAGAGTAACCAGTTAGATAATTCACATTCTTATCTTCCCTGTCTTATTTTCATTTTATCTCACTTCTGACTTTTAGCTAATAAGGTTTTGCTCAGTCTCTGTTTCTTAGGAAGCCCAAGTTTAGATATTTAATATCAGAAGTGGCCCTAGAAAGCAGACCCTCATGATGGAATTTTAGATTTTGGTTTTTACAGAAGTCTAATTTTTTTTTTTTTAAGAGTATGGGGGATCCCACTGCTGGTGGGAAGTGGCGATTGCAACCATATTAAACATATGGAAAACTGTTGGAAGGAAATATACCAGAGTGATAACAGGATTATACAGAGATTATATATATATATATATATATATATATAATATGTATAATATTTATATGTGTTTGTGTACATGAATGTGAAGAAAACAAAAATCATCACAACTGGATCAATCAACAACATCATGATAAATGAAGAAGAAATTGAGCTTGTCAGTGATTTCACTCTACCTGGATCCACAATCAATGTCCATGGAAGACAAAACCAAAAGCCAAATCTGTTGCCATCAAATTATTTTTTGACTCTTAGGGGTCCCAAGAGCTATATGCCATAGGGTTTTCAAGACTGTGACCTTTCAGAAACAGGTCACTAGGTCTTTCTTCCAATGTGTTTCTAGTTGGGTTCAAGCTGCCAACCTTTCCATTAGTAATATTGAAGAGGAAAAGTAATAACACATCTTTGTTGTTGTTGTTGTTAGGTGCCGTCGAGTCAGTTCTGACTCATAGCGACTCTATGCACAACAGAATGAAACAGTTGGATTTAAAGTTTTTCTTATTCATGAGACAAAATATTGACCATAAAAAAGCCTGACAGAAACTTCTCTACACCAATATAAATTTCTCTTATCCTGCTAGATGAGAAGAGTCAACAATCCATTACCTCCTAAAACAAATCTCAAAAAGTTTGTTGGCTGAAGCTGGGTGGGAGGCCAAATTATTAGCAGCCAGACCAGAAGTAAACTGATATCAACTTATCAGTATTCCTACTCTTCTCTTTATAAGCCTCATTAAGCCTAACTTCTTTGAGTCACTTACTTTTGCTAGAATCAAAATGACCTCTTTGTGGGCATATAGGATAACTCCTCAGAATAAACCTTAGGTTCAAATTTTGATGAGTTTTGATTATTTTCAAGAGTAGTCAAACATTTAACAATTTGTGCCACCCAGCGACTCCATGGTAGCAGCAGTCAAAAAATCAGCGATGCATTGTGTTGGGCAAATCAGTCACAAAATACTATTTTAAAGTATTAAAAGGAAAGATGTCACTCTGGTGGCTAAGGTGTGCCTGACCCAAGCCTGGTATTTTCAATTGCCTAATACCATGAGGAAACCCTGGTGGCGAGGTGGTTAAGAGCTGCACTGCTAACCAAATTGTTGGTAGTTGAATCCACCAAGCACTCCTTGGAAACCCTAAGGAGAATTTCTACTCTGTCCTATAGGGTCACTATGAGTGAGACTCAATGGCAATGGGTTTTTTTTTTTTTTTGGTAATATGTATGAGGAAATGGAATAATGAAAAATGAAGACAGAAGAATGTTGATAAGTTTGAATTGTGGTGTTGGTGAAGACTATAATATTCAATGGACTGCAAACAAAACAATTTTAGAAGAAATACAACCAACAAGAATGCTCCTTAGGAGTGAGGATCGGGAAACTTTTTCTTGCTTACTTTGGACAATTTATCAGGAAAGATCAATCACTAGAGAAAGACATCAAGTTTGACAGAGTGTCGGTGTAAACGCATGAAACACTCAATGAGGTGGATTGACACAATAGCCACAATATTGGTACCAAGTATACTAATGATGACAAAAAAAGTTTCATTCTTTTGTACATAAGGTCTTAATGAGTTGGAGTTGACTAGCCGCCAACTAAAAACAACTATCTATGTATCTATCTATGTATCTACCTGTCTTAGTTATCTAGTGCTGGCATGCCAGAAATACCACAAGTGGACGGCTTTAACAAAGAGAAATTTTTTCTCTCATAGTCTAGTAGGTTACAAGTCCACATTCAGGGTGTCAGCTCCAGGGGAAAGCTTTCTCTTTCTCTCTTTGTTGATTCTGGAGGGAAGTTCTTATCCACAATCTACCCCTGGTCAATGGAGATTCTCAGGAGCAGGGAACTCTGGTCCAAAGGATGTGCTCTGTTCAGGTGCTACTTTCTTTGTATGAAGTCCCCAACTCTCTGCTTGCTTCCCTTTCCTTTTACCTCTTGAGAGATGAAAGGTGGTGCAGTCCACACCCCAGGGAAACTCCCTCACCTTGAATTAGGAAGGTGACCTGAGAAAGGGTGGTGTTACAATCCCACACTAATGCTCCTAACATAAAATTACAATCACAAAATGGAGGACAACCACACAATACTGGGAATCGTGACCTAACCAAGTTGACACATATCTTATGGGGGACATAATTCAATCCATGACTCTATCTATCCATCTACTTATGCATTTATCATCTATCAATCTGTCTATACATACATACATATATGAATGTTTATATAATTTTGTATATTATAAAATATGTTAAATAAAAGTCATGCCTAAGGAAAAAAAAAAATCCCTGACAATATAAAGTGTCAAAGTGTTACCTTTAATTTGCAATATTTGGAATAATATGTTTTGAGTTATGGTTATCTGCGTTTTCTAAAATGTCTAAAATGTGGATTCATTATTTTTATTTATAGGTATTGTCTTAGTCATTTAGTGCTGCTTATAGCAGAAATACCACAAGTTGATGGCTTTAACAAAAAGAAATTTATTCTCTTGCAGTTTGGTAGGCTACAAGCCCAGATTCGGGTGTTAGCTTCAGGGGAAGGCTTTCTCTGTCAGCTATGGAGGAAGGTCCTCACCATCAGTCCAGTCTTCCCTTGGTCTGGGACCTTCTCCACACAGGAACACTGGATCCAAAGGACGTGCCCAGCTCCTGGCACTGCATTCTTGGTGGCATGAAGTCCCCACTCTCTGCTTGCTTCCCTTTCCTTTTATCTCTTATAAAAAGCCCAATGTGTCTGTCAGTTTGTTGTACTGTGGGGGCTTGCTTGTTGCTGTGATGCTGAAAGCTATCCCACCAGTTTTCAGATACCAGGAGGGTCACCCATGGAGCTGAGCTTCCAGACTAAGAAAGATTGGGAAGAAGGACCCAGGAGTCTATTTCTGAAAAGAATTATCCAGTGAAAACCTTATGAATAGCAGCAGAACATTGTCTGATATAGTACCAGAAAATGAGCATCACAAGTTGAAAGGCACTCAAAAGACGACCAGGGAAGAGTTGCCTCCTCAAAGTAGAATCAACCTTAATGACATGGATAGATTAAAGCTTTTGGGACCTTCATTTGCTGATGTGGCATGATTCTAAATGAGAAGAAACAGATGTAAACATCCATTAATAATCAGAACCTGGAAGGTACAAAGTATAAATCTAGGAAAATTGGAAATCATCAAAAATGAAATGGAACGCATAAACATCAATATCCTAGGCATTAGTGAGCTGAAATGGATTGGTATTTGCCATTTTAAATTGGACAAACACATAGTCCGCTATGCCAGGAATGACAACTTGAAGAGGAATGGTGTTGCATTCATCATCAAAAAGAACATTTCAAGATGTATCCTGAAGTACAATGCTGTCGGTGATAGGATAATATCCATACTCTTACAAGGAAGACTACTTAATATGACTATTATTCAAATTTATGCACCAACCACTAAGGCCAAAGGTGAAGAAATTGAAGATTTTTGTCAGCTTCTGCAGTCTGAAATTAATCAAACATGCAATAAGGATGCATTGATAATTACTGGTGATTGGAAAACGAAAGTTGGAAACAAAGAAGAAGGAATGGTAGTTGGAAAATATGGCCTTGGTAATAGAAACAATACTGGAGATCAGAGATCCAATGATAGAATTTTGCAAGACCAATAATTTCTTCATTGCAAATACCTTCCTTCTCTCACCAACATAAACAGCAACTATACACATGTACCTCGCCAGATGGAATACAGAGGAATCAAATCGACTACATCTGTGGAAAGAGACAACGGAAAATCTCAATATCATCAGTAAGAACAAGACCAGGGGCTGACTGTGGAACAGACCATCAATTTCTCATATGCAAGTTCAAGCTGAAACTGAAGAAAATCAGAGCAAGTTCACAAGAGCCAAAATATGACCTTGAGTATATCCCACCTGAATTCAGACATCATCTCAAGAACAGATTTGGCACATCTAAAACTAATGACTAAAGACTAGACAAGTTGTGGAATGACATTAAGGACATCATAAACAAAGAAAGCAAAAGGACATTGAAAAGTCAGGAAAGAAAGAAAAGACCAAGATGGATGTCAGAGGAGACTCTGAAACTTGCTCTTAAATGTTGAGCATCTAAAGCAAAAGGAAGAAATGATGAAGTAAAAGAACTGAACAGAAGATTTCAAAGGGCAGCTCTAGAAGACAAGCAAAGTATTGCAATGACATCTGCAAACAGCTGGAGATAGAAAACCAAAAGGGAAGAACATGTGAGGTGTTTCTCAAGCTGAAAGAATTGAAGAAAAAATTCAAGTCTCAAGTTGCAATAGTGAAGGATTCTATGGGGAAAATATTAAATGACACAGGAAGCATCAAAAGAAGATTTAAGGAATACACAGAGTCATTATACCAAAAAGAATTAGTCAACAAGGAACCATTTCAAGAGGTAGCATATGATCAGGAACTGATGGTACTGAAGGATGAAACCCAAGCTGCCCTGAAAGCATTAGTGAAAAACAAGCCTCCAGGAATTGACAGAATATCAGTTGAGATGTTTCAACAAATGGATGCAGGGCTGGAAGTGATGACTCCTCTATGCCAAGAAATTTGGAAGGCAGCTATCTTGCCAACCAACAGGAAGAGATTTATATTTATGCCTATTCCCAAGAAAGGTGATCCAACTGAATGTGGAAATTATAGAACAATATCATTAATATCATAAGCAAGAAAAATTTTGCTGAAGATCATTCAAAAGCAGGTGCAGCAGTATATAGACAGGGAACTGCCAGAAATTCAGGTTCCATTCAGAAGAGGACATGGAACCGGGGATATCATTGCTGATGTCAGATGGATCCTGGCTAAAAGCAGAGAATACCAGAAGGATGTTTACCTGGGTTTTATTGACTATGCAAAGGCATTCTACTGTGTAGATCATAACAAATTATGGATAATATTGTGAAGAATGGATATTCCAGAACACTTAATTGTGCTCATGAGGAACCTGTACATAGATCAAGAGGCAGTTGTTCGGACAGAACAAGGGGATACTGACTGGTTTAAAGTCAGGAAAGGGGTGTGTGTCAGGGTTCTATCCTTTTGCCATACCTCTTCAATCTGTATGCTGAGCAAATAATCCGAGAAGGTTGACTATATGAAGAACAGGGCATCAGGATTGGAGGAAGACTCATTAACAACCTGCATTATGCAGATGACACCAACTTGCTTGCTGAAAGTGAAGAGGACCTGAAACACTTACTAATGAAGATCAAAGACCACAGCCTTCAGTACAGATTGCACCTCAACATAAAGAAAACAAAAACTCTCACAACTGGTCCAATAAGCCACATCATGATAAAAGGAGAAAAGATTGAAGTTGTCAAGAGTTTCATTTTACTTGGATCCACAATCAACAGCCATGGAAGCAGCAGTCAAGAAATCAAAAGAGTCATTGAATTGGGCAAATCTGCTGCAAGGACCTCTTCAAAATGTTGAGGAGCAAAGATGTCACCCTGAAGACTAAGGTGCACCTGACCCAAGCCATGGTATTTTCAATTGCCTCATATACATGTGAAAGCTGGACAATGAATAAGGAAAACCCAAAAAGAGCTGACACCTTTAAATTGTGCTGTTGATGAAGAATATTGAATGTACCATGGTTTGCCAAAAGAATGAACAAATCTGTCTTGGAAGAAGTACAGTCCCAATTCTCCTTAGAAGCAAGGATGGCGAGATCGTGTCTTACAAAATTTGGACATGTTGTCAGGAGGGATCAGTCCCTGGCGAAGGACATCATGCTTGGTAAAGTACAGGGTCAGCAGAAAAGAGGAAGACCCTTAATGAGATGGATTGACACAGTGGCTCCAACAATGGGCTCAAGCATAACAATGATGGTAAGGATGGCGCAGGACCACCCTGTGGTGCATAGAGTCCCTACAAGTCAGAACCTACTTGACGGCACCTAACAACAACAACAATAAGATCAAAGGTGGTACAGGCTACACCCCAGGGAAACTCCCTTTACATTGGTTCAGGGATGTAACCTGGTCAAGGGTGTTACATGTCACCCTAATCCTCTTTAGCCACAGGCAGAAGTTATGGTTTATGACAGATAGGAAAATCACAAAATGGAGGAGAACCACACAATACTGGGGATCATGGCTTAACTAAGTTGACACATATTTTTGAGGGACACAATTCAATCCATGACAGGTATTTATATTAAAACAAAATTTGAATCAAGCATTTTATTCAAAATTATCTCTGCAGGTGTGGAGAGAATCCATGAGAAGAAAGGAATTTCAAAACAAGAGTAGAATATTGGTATAAAAGCAAAGTGTGCCTGGCCAAGGAGAAGGTATCTAAAATGACAGAAATGAGGGATCCATGTGAACACTGTCAGACACTCTAAGGGAGTGATGATTTGCTACCACTTATTTCAAGACATGGAAGACATCTAGGAGAAAAAGAAAATCAAGCCTGCCAATCCTAAATAAAATTTGAGTGGGTAGAAGCACTGGATTGAACTAAACAAGAATTCCCTTTGTAGTAGTCTTGGTTTCCCTACATTCACAGTCTGAGGCAATACGAGCGGTTTATTTGGGAAATAGTCCCTACTGGTAGGAATGTGGGACAGGAAGAATAAAGCAGGGGAAGAGAGGCAATATGAAGACAAATCATATTGTTGGCCACGCCCTTGATGAATGATGTGTCTTCTGAGAGACCTTCCAGGAACCTTAGGAAACTCATCTCTGCCTGAGGACAAAGAAGGGGCATATTTTTCTGTCAGGTCCCATTGTCCTTACAGGTCAAGTGTGGCTCAGCAGGCTGTAACTTCCACATATTTCCAGATTGCCCTTCCCCAGATGTCCCGTGGGTGCCTGCGGCACCCCAAGCTGCAGTCAGATGAGCCCAAGGCCACCGGAGGAGTTTTTCGAGCAGAGGCGAGCAGGCAGAAAGGCTGTAGTTCGCACCTGCAAAGAACCGCTGGCCTTTGCCAGGACTGGAGTAAGATGTGAATGAGCGGCGGCGAGCACGCAGAAAGGCTGTAGTTCGCACCTGCAAAGAACCGCTGGCCTCTGCCACGACTGGAGTGAGATGTGGATGAGCAGCGGCAAGCAGGCAGAAAGACTGTAGTTCGCACCTGCAGAGAACCGCTGGCCTCTGCCAGGACTGGAGTAAGATGTGGAGCCATTTGGACTGGAAATAGTGCACAGGAAGCGCTCCAGCCACTTTTCAAACAACTTAAACCCGAACAAACAACTTATTATGGGACAAACCAAAATTCACATCCTGGGTCCGATGTCCCTGCCCTAACGTTGCTTTGGCGTTTTCCATTTTGCCTCTGCTCAGACCTCACCACCAACTGGTGCCTCAGAATTGGTCACAACGTAAAGCATTTGCTTCATGGCCTATCAACATCGAATGAATATGAACCATTGGTTTATGATCCAAATACACAAGATATAAAGATTTATTGACCTTGACATACCCGTGCGTTCAGAACTTGAGAAGAATGAAACCAATTTCAGCGGCACGTTTGCCCAACATTTCTTTTGGGAGATTTTTCTTCCCACAAAAAAAGTGAGACTGAAGAATGGGGTAATTTTATCTCAGTTAAGTCACTTTAAATTCCATGGAAAATTAAACACCAAACTTATATGTAATTTCCACCCCTGAGACCCGCAGCGGATACAACTTTTGGGTAGGAAAAAAAAAAAAAGAGCATTTTCGACATAGATGTTGGTGAACTTTTATTTCCTATTAGTTACAGAAATCTGGAGAGAATATTCCTGTCTTCAGGGAACAGTGAAGTACTACACCCAGGACCAACCAAGGCTGATTGGATGGTGAAAGTTATTAATGTGTAGCGTGGATAGCGTGGATGGTAAGCATTTATCCTGACTACAGTGTAAGTTCAGGATGCTGTCTTTGTCTCAGAGCTAAAAGAATTTATTTACGAGGAAATCCCTTGGTAAGTGAAAATTCAACCAACTAATAGTAAAAAAAACATTGCATCAAACAGAAGAAATTAAGTTTGCATATCTATACATGCACTTATATCTAGATAAGATAAATTACATTTTTTCTCTCAAAATATGCTGATTTTAATCCTTCTGAAATGTGATTTGCCCTCTTTTTTTACAAGCTTTTGCAAACATTTAAAAAATAACTTCCCACTATTTAAGTAAAATCCATTGAATGATTCCTGTCCTATCCCGGGGCAGATGTGAAAATAAAGCTTTTTTTTTTTTTTGTATAATATCGGGAAATTCATGAAGGAATAATGATCGTATTCGGTGCATATACAGGGCTTATTAATGGAGATATTGAAGAAGTTGATAGATTAATAAAGTGACTGACTTGCATTTTAGGTAAAGGAGAAAGGATAGCTATAGAGAAAAAGAGGCACGAGTCAAAGAAATTAAGGGATGCTCTAAAGTGGAAATTCATTGCTCCCTTTCTACTTTGCTACTAGTTGTGTGAGAAGCATACGGTAGGTAATTAATAACACGATGTTATGGGTTTAGACATTTTAGTATCAGAGTCTCCGGGGCACCAACGTGGGGTGCATTTAATGAGTTTTTTTTTTTTAGAGAGAATGGGTGAATTGTACAGAAAAAAGACAGGCTTGCTGGTTTTTTTTTTTTGCTAAGGTGCAGAATTATGACTAATAAGAGAATATAGCTTGGAATTTGTTGGCAAAATTTCATCTCTGCTCTCACTTTTTGGGTGAAAAAACATGGATTACAGGACGAACTAACATAAAAGTTCCTAGAATAATTCTGATAATAGAAGAAGTATCACAGTTACTTAGGCTTCAAATGTTATCCTATCTTTTTTATTGCTCTCCATAATGCTGTTTTTTTTTTTTTTTTTTGTATACTGGGTTTATAATGTTGTTAATATAGACTAAGCTTTTAATAGTGTCAGGGTTAGCACGAGTCAAACATGATACTTACCCTGGATGTAAACAACTAAATAATCAAGATAAATAATATTTTAATTAAATATTTATTAGTGTACTTACCAACTTCTCATTAAACAGTTAGTACACATATTAAAAAAAAAAAATTTTTTTTTTTTTTTACACGTATTGTTTAAGACATTGCTTGCCAACCCCACAACTTGTCAACACTCTCCCTTCTCAACCTTGAGTTCCCTGTTACCAGCTCTCATGTCCCCTCCTACATTCTAGTACTTGCCCCTGGGCTACTGTGCCCTTTCAGCCTTGTTTTCTTTTACGGACTATCTAACCTTTGGCTGAAGATTGAATCTCAGGAGGGACTTCGTTACTGAACTAAAAGGGTGTATGAAATATTTTTTTTAAATGATTTAAAAATGCACAATAAATGGTATACCAAAATTTAAATAAAGATAGGATTTGAACCCACAATAGCACACTTGGTCCTGGTCCTTCTTCAACCTATCAAGATGACAAGCTACTCCAGGAAAAGAAATGCATTCTCTGTAAGCTCACATTTGCATCTCATCCATAGGCTGACTGTAAATCTTGATTTTTGCCTTGAGCTATTGTAACTATTACTATCACTCCAATTCACTTTCCAAATAACCTGATCAGAACGGTAAGTTATATGGTAAACCTACCAGTACAGGGTTTAGAATTAATGACTTTAAATATAGTATAGGATAGCTGCATGAATAACTTCTTATTACTATACTCACTCTGATTCACACCATGCTTAGTGAATATTTCTGATGCTAACTTGTCACTTTTTTCCAGTTATACTCTCTGAGAATTCACTGCATCAGACCATGGAAAATATCAATAATGTCACTGAATTCATACTTTTGGGACTTTCCCAGAACAAGACAATTAAAAGTTTGTGCTTTCTAATATTCTTATTTTGTTACATAGCTATTTGGATGGGAAACTTGCTCATAATCATTTCCATCAGTTGCAGTCAGCTAATAGGTCAACCCATGTATTTCTTTCTTAATTACCTTGCTTTCTCAGACCTGTGTTATACCTCAACGGTGACGCCCAAGCTTCTCACTGACTTACTGAAAGAAAGGAACAGAATTTCTTATGCTAGCTGCGTGGCACAGCTTTTTGCTATGCACTTCTTTGGGGGGAATGAAATCTTCATCCTTACAATCATGGCCTATGATCGCTATGTGGCCATCTGCAAACCCCTGCACTACATGGTCATCATGAGCAGGAGGAGGTGTTATGTATTGGTCTTTGCTTGCTGGACTGGGGCATTTCTGCATTCCTTTGCGCAGTCCCTCCTCACTATCAACCTACCCTTCTGTGGCCCCAATGAGATAGACCACTACTTCTGCGATGTCTATCCTTTGCTGAAACTGGCCTGCACTGACACATACAGTGTCGGGATCCTGGTTGTTGCCAATTCAGGCATGATGGGTTTGGTGAATTTTGTTGTCTTGATGCTGTCTTACTTCTTGATTTTGTGTACCATCAGGGTTTACCCTGCCAAAAGCCGCAGCAAAGCTCTTTCCACTTGTAGTTCCCACATAACAGTTGTGGTTCTCTTCTTTGTGCCTATCCTGTACATTTATATTAGACCAGCTGCAACTTCTCCAGAAGATAAAGTGTTTGCTCTTTTCTACACCATCATTGCTCCCATGTTCAACCCTCTGATCTACACTTTGAGAAACATGGAGATGAAGAATGCCATGAGGAAAGTGTGGTGCCACAATCCACTCTTTACCGGAAGGCAAATGGAATGAAAGGTGCATATACTCCGCACTGCACACCCTATTCAAGTTAGTTTGCCCCATCTTAAGTTTATTAAAGCAGGAACTGACCATAAGAAACATAAGCATAGCCACTGACATCAGTTCATTAATATTATAATTTACCTTGAACTACTTTCTTGTTTCTTTATTGATCTGTGTCTCTTATTTAAATTGTTCCTCATAATTTGAGTTCAACTTTTAAACTTTTCTTTGGTATTTTTTTCTTTGGGTTTTGTTCATAGGTTGCTAGTCAGAGCCCACATTTCTAACCTTTCTCTGCTTTGGTTCCAGTGAATATCCAAAATTACGTATGCTCCATTGGTACCTTCCAACCCAGGTTTAAACGGCCCATATGGTCTATTGGCCCAGGGGTTAAGTGCTCAGCTGGTAACCAAAGGTCAGTTTTTCGATTCCACTAGCCCCTCCGTGGGAGGAAGATATGATAGTCTACTTTTGTGAAGATTACAGCCTTGAAAACTTATAAGGCTATTTGATTGTGGCCTGTAAGGTCACTAAGAGTAGAATTCTACTTGACGGCATTTTGTTTGGTTGTGGATGTATTGTCTACTATTCTCTTTGCATACCCCATCAAAAAGGGAGCATTGGGAATTTAGAACCACTTTTTTCACTTAGTTCCTGATTTCCTACAGTCATTGAAAAAATGCTAAAACCAGAAATATATATATATTTATGTAGTGTTTAAACAATCAAATACCATTTATGTAAGAAATAATAACTATACAGAAAATTCAAAAGTATTTTTCCTTAATAATAGTGATGAAAGTAAGTATTGTGCTTACAAAGGAAACTTCTTAACCTTGTTTTATTATTGTTGTAATTATTACTAGTATCTGTAAATGAACTTTTGGAAAATGATATTTAAATAAAGATTTTAACGTAAATATTTTACTTGAATTTCCTTTGAACTCTAAAAATATTTTTATAATCTAAGAACTACAAGCATAACAATTTTGCCACTTATCGTCATACATGTTTAAGTAACCTTATAAATGTAACATCATAATAACTTATTTCAGTCAGCACAAGGTATTTATGAAAATATTTTTCTCCTAAAGAAAAGCTACAGAAAGTCTAGTTTTGAAATGATGACTTAATTATCTACTTTATTTTACTGATGAGTTAACAGAAACTCAGAGGATTAGAACTTTTCCGAACATCAAACTAAAAACTCTAGAGGCAGTTAAGTAGTCAAGTAAAGAAAAAACAACAAAAACAAAAAAGAAACAAACAAAAACAAAAAAGAAACAAACAAAAAGCCCATCTTATATTTCTGTATGAGAAAGTGTAGCTCACAGATCCACATTACCGAATGTGCTCTATATATTTTGTCAATATTATTCTACAATTTTTTTCAGCTTGAATTTAGATAAATGAAAATATTTTACTTAAAACTTTTTATTTATCTGCCTTGAGCATTGTGCTGTTTTCAGATCTATCTATATGGGATGAAACTGACACCAACTTGCAATATTAGCTAGGAAACTTAGGGGGCAGTGAGTTTATATTAACAGAGGAGCAACAACTCAGAAAAGGAGAGAGAGGATGGTTGTACTACACGAAGAAGGCAATCAGTGTCACTGAACTGTACATGTAGAAATTGCTGAATTGGTATATGCTCTGCTGTGTATATCCTCAATAACAACAAAAATACTATAAGCTATATAAAATACTTTGCTTAAAAATATTACGTATTTTGATAAGTTTCCAGTGCACTGTCCTCATTAATCATATAGATTGAAAGTCAAACCAGCCAGGGTAGCAGCATCCATGGCATATCAAGCAGGACAATGGAGGCAATTTTTAGGCATATTGAACTTGTGAGAAAGAAGTGTGAATCTTGGGAACATTAGTAGGCAAGAGAAAAAGGGGAAACGATTTAGATGGCATGGGGAATTATGTTCTACACAACATCCCACCCAATGCTGTACTATGCATGTGAGATGTTTTTCCGCTCTTTGCGAATTTCAGCTGTCAGTAACCTCTGATAGATTAAGTATCTTGCAGGCTGGATAGTTGAAGCACATCTTAACTATTTACTAGCTTTGTGACCATGAATAATTGATATTATTTGTAAGATGTGACTTTAATATAACAACATAACTGTATTATAAAAATCACCCAAACTAACAAAGAGACATATTTATAAAATGGGTACATATTTCTAGGTCCTGGGGTTATGTAGAGAGATCCTGGGGGACGGAGGATTCATTAGCCTATGATTTGCGAGACTTGAATTCCTTTTATTGCAACTATTCAATATTTTGCTTCCTATAAAATTACATAGTGATTAGTGTTATGAAAGCATGTAAAAGTGATTTAAGATGGAAGGCTTTAAAATAGATTTTTAAATGTATAAAGGGGTATACACTGTCAGGGCATTTTGCCATCCAGTTTTTCCAAAATCATCTAAAGAACCTTTAGAAAAAAAAGATAATTTCAGTAAGAAATTTTAACTTGATATGTCTGTGTGTGTGTGTCTGTGTGTCTGTGTGTGTGCGCATGATTTGAGTATTTTTAATGTAAGTTGTCCGCTTTTCTTGTAAGAAGACACCTTATGAATAACAGCCCTATCATATATGCAGATTCTGTTATAATACCAGGAAAAGAATATGTAAATAAACCTAAATCACTCCAAAAGCCTTGGGCCAGTACTATGTTTCCTGTTTCTTCAGTGTCTGGGCTGGCTGACTTGGCCGTTGGCTGATTGGACCGTGGGAGAAGCCTTTCTTGCCCACAGTCACAGGTATGAAGCCAGCGTGTACAGAAGTAGAAAAATCAGTGAAGTGGAATGAATGACAACATTGTGGTGATTTTTAATGTCCAAGTGTGTTACTAAAATATATGGATGATTACATTAGTGTATGAGAATCAGAGTTATGCAAAAAAAAAATTCATATCTTAATTCGATACATAATTATTGAGTTTCTAATATATGTAATAAAGTTTGCTTGTTACTAGGAAAAGAGCAGTGAAATAAACATGACATGACCCCTACCTTCATGGAATTTAAAATCTAGTAAAGAATAAAACTAGGGAAGCAAGTCAGGAAAGGAACTGAAAGAGGAACTTCAGTGATGGCAAGCTGTAGATCAAGGCTTGGCTTTTTTTACATGGTCTGGAGTTATCATGAGATGATAATTCATGTGAGTCTTATTTTGCCCTTCAAATCATTTGCTTTCTTTCCACAAACATCTGATTGCAACACACTTGCCTTATAGCATTTTCATCTCCATGTTTCTAAGTATGTAGACAAGAGGGTTGAGCATGGGGACGATAATTGTGTAAAAAAATGTAAACACATTATCTTCTGGAGAGGTTGTTGCAGGTCTTATAATTACAAATGACAGATGCAAAAAAGCCGGATTGCAACAGTGATGTGGGAACTGCAAGTGGAAAGTGCTTTGCAGTGGCTCTCTGCAGAGTGTGCTCTCAAATTATACATTATCATAACATAGGAGGCCATCAAAAATAGGAAGATCACTAGTCCCATTAGACCAGAATTGGCAATGACTAAGAAAACAATTTTATCTGCTCAGTGCAGGCCTGTTTCAACAAAGGGTAGACATCATAGAAATAGTTATCTAATTCACTGAGACCACAGAAAGGTCAAGCAATTGTTAAGAAGAAATAGACTAAGGAAAT
Source organism: Loxodonta africana (assembly GCF_030014295.1). Taxonomy (NCBI): domain Eukaryota; kingdom Metazoa; phylum Chordata; class Mammalia; order Proboscidea; family Elephantidae; genus Loxodonta; species Loxodonta africana. The sequence goes on from NC_087348.1 coordinate 28,759,988, forward strand.
GCAGAAGCCCCCCAGCACACATGACACTAGGAGAACTGAGTTCATCTTTGCCTGTTCTCATGATGGCATAGTGCAGTGGTGTGCAGATGGCGATGGACCAGTCATAGGCCATTCCTGTGAGGATGGAAGCCTCACATAGTACCTGTGAAAAAACACATGGTAAAAAGTTGTGTCATGAAGTTTTTATAGGAAATGATCTTCCTTCCTGTCAGTAAATTGGTCAGTAGTTTGGGTGTCACAGTGGAGGTGTAGAAAAGGTCTGAGAGAGCAAGGCAACTAAGGAAGAAGTACATGGGCTGGTTAGTTAGTCGGCTGCTTGAGATCGAAATCATAATAACCAGATTTCCCCACCATGTAGAAAGGTAACATAGTGCTACCAGGGCTCCTTAGCCTGAAATTGTCATTATTATTAGGGAGCTAGAAATATAGGTGGGAGTTTATACATGATGAATCATTCATTGGTCTACTAGGAAGGTGATATGAAAAGGAAGAATTGCCAAGAAGGAAATAAAGCCTCTTCTGTGGCTTTGGAAGTGGAGAAAATTGGAGATTCATACAATTATTTAGTGACATTTTTTGGTTAGAATATCAGAAAGCATTGAACTAGCAGGGATATTAATTTTCTATCAATAAATGCAAACTGATTGGCTTTTTCTGAGTTCTCCAATAACCTTAGTTTCTGCAGAGGCTAAATTTCATTTTTGAGACATAATATCTTGTTTTATTGTCAGGGGAAGGATACGGGGGAAATAATTCAGATTTTTTTTTTCCTGTGCACATGATTAAAATAATGGTTTTATGTTCTTTCAAATTAAGATGCCGTTACTTTAGCAGCTGTACAAACTGTATTTTAATTATTATTAAAAAAAAAAATAGACATTTTATTTATAGGTGAGGAAATATTTATACATTAAAATTGGAGGTGTGCTAAGAACACTTCCTTCTCAATGGCTTGCCTATTTAAAAAAAATAGCTAATTCTAAATCATAAAATTTCACCACAGAAATAAATTCATTTGTTTTGTTAAATTTGTTTTTAAACCTCTTGACTTGCTGGAGTCAAAAAGGCTCTGTAAAGAGTGAAAGCCTTGAAGCAGCTTAGATGCTTCTACCACAAACCCCTTTTTGAATGTCCTATCACTCTTTGTTATACACAAAAAACATTTCTGCTGGCATAGGTGTTTTGATTTGTATGCTTGCTCACAAGTTTTAGTTCAGACATTAAACAGACTTTGCTGAAGAGACAAATTAAACATTTAGGGTTTTGTACGTTTTGCTCTGCATGACCTAATTTTGAACAGTGGTTTCTTTTTTTCTTTCTCTCTCCCTGCCCTTTGTTTTCTATAAAAACACCCAGCTTGCTTTTGTTCAGAGAAGTACCTCCTAGTTCTCGCTGGGAGGTATACTTCCATCCATGGATTTTTTCTGAAACCAGATAAACTGTATAAAATGACCTTGTAAAAAAAAATATATATATAAATACATATATTTATTTAACAGTTTATGGTTCCATTTTCAGTGCAATGGAGTTTTTAATTTGGAGGAAAACATAGTTAATCTATAAATAGAGAGGTAAGAATGGGATTTAAAATTAAATTGATAAGAAAATAGAGCTACAAAATTAGGACAGAATATGTATTATAAATTTTAAGGAAAGGGGTAAAAAGCTGATGTTGTATTCTAAGGCCTAAAATTATACAGCTAATTGGATGATGTGGTCATCAATTTTATGTTATGTTTCCAAATTATCAGAAGCTTTGGTCAACACCAACTGCAATGGCTAAGTTTTCATAAATTGTTCCTGTTAATTTAATGTAATATTTACTGATTGATGTGGAGATTCAAAATGCCTTTATCTATTCTATATGTGTATTTTGACAAAAATCCATTCTATTTAGAATGAAGGGATTTGACTAGTGGATCTCAAAGTTCACTTCCTAGTCAAAATGAATTTAGGATTATGCAATTTTATTTTCTATATGGCAGTAAATTTTATTGTGCTGTGCTATTGACAATTGTTAGAATATTAATTTAGTAACAGTAACATTTAGATAATAAATTCAAACATTAATGCTTCCATAGTTTATAAAATAATGGTCATTCGTCGATTTGTTTGAGCTTCACAACCATTTTTGGCAAAGTCTGAGCAGGTTACCCCATTTTATAAATAAGGTAAATTCAGGGAGATAAAATGAGTAGTATCCAAATTCGCACACTGTGGTATAACTCAGTAATTTTGTCCAGGTCCCAATTATTTGCCTACCCATAAACATTTCCCCGTAAACTATCCATGAACTTTCTCTCTGTTTTAGTCAGTATTAGGATTCTTTAGAGTTTTATGGCAAATCGATAAATTGTTACAAAAATATGGAAACAGAAATGCACTTCCAATTTCAGAAACTGTGAGAAAATTCACTTGAAAAATAGGATATGCTGAGTCAAGAGGCAAAAAAAAAAAAAAAAAAGTAAAACTGTCTTCTGCTCCACTTTTTAACTATCACTTTATTTTGTTGTTAAGTATATAATTTTAATTGAACTGCCTGTAGAAATAGGAGCTCCTGGGCGGCAGAAACCTCCTTGTGTTGGACTACTAGCCCAAAAGTTCTGAACCACCCAGTAGAGCCTTGGATCCCTGGTGGGGCAAAGGTTAAGTGTTCAGCTGCTAACCTAATGGTTGGAGGGAGATTCAAACCCTTCAGAGTCACCACAGGAGAAAAGACCTGACGAACTACTCCTGTAAAGATTACAGCCTAGAAAACCCTATGGAGCAATTCTATTCTGTCCTACATGGTCACTATGTGTTGGAATTGACTTGTGGTCACAAAACCACGACAGAAGTGCCTCAGGAGACAAACCTGACAATCTGTTTCTGAAAGGTCACAGCCTCGAAGACCCAATGGAGCAGTTCTACTCTGCACATACGGGGTCAAAATGAGTAGGTGTGGGCTCCAGAGCAACTAACAACAGTAGCAACAGCCTGTAGAAAGAAAGAAATTTCGGTTTTAAAATCTCAGCGTTTTACCCTCACAAATCGCTGTGAAAATGTCAAACGAGCAATCAAAAAAATAGCCAAACCAATCATATGCACCCCTTACAGAGAGCTTTTATCGTATACTTTTTAAATATGTATTTATCATCAAGTAAATTTTTCATTTTATTTTACAATAAAATAATTTTAAGGTAGCATACATTCCACGGTGAGGCATTGGTGGTTCAGTGGTAGAATCCTTGCCTTTCATGCTGAAGATTTGATTTGAGTTTCAACCTGTGCATCTCAGCACAGCTACCAGCTTTCTCTCAGGGGAGGCTTGAGTGTTGCTATGATGGCTAACAGGTTTCAGCTGAGCTTCCAGGCTAAGACAGATTAGAAAGAAAAGCCTGGCTGTCTACTTCCAAAAATTACCAACGAAAATTCTACGAATCACAATGGAACTGACACCCCAACAAATCGTAAGGATGTCGCACGACTGGGCAGAGTTTTGTTCCATTGTTCATGGGGTCACCAGGAGTCAATCCTGAGTAACACCCACAATATTTTCAACTAGTGAGCACTGCTAAAACTTTGAATTTGCTTCTACATTATTAAACAAAAACTTGCATCTTTAACAAATTTTGAGTTAGTAAGAATTCAGAGCTACATCTTTTCTAAAACTTAGATGTATGTTCCACTGGACTTTAAAAACGATTAGTGCCTAGTATTTTTTTTTAATATGATTGAATGAATGCATTCATTCATATGAATATCAATATTTAACATGATGTCCTGAAATATTTAAGGAAATCATCATGAGACTAACCAGAAAAAATACTCTTATTAAATAAAGATTTTCAGTTTCTGAAACATGGCCATCAGTTCAATTAAACATACTTTGTATAATATGTGTTGTATCATCAATATTATACAAAAACATTTCTTACAATGACTTATAAATTATGTCTTTTCAGATGACTGCTATTTATTTTAACTGCATTAGATCAAGGAAAATAGGAATAAGGTCACTGTTTACTCTGTTGGGCCTTACCCAAAACAAGAACTTTGAATTCTCTGCTTTGTATTACTCTTATTTTGTTACATTGCTATTTGGATGGGAAACTTGCCCCTAATGATTTTTATCACATGCAGTCAGCTAATTGACCAACCCATGTATTTCTTCTTTAATTACCTCTCTCTCTCCAACCTTTGCTACACATCCACAGTGACACCCAAACTGATGACTGACTTTCTAGCAAAAAGGAAGACCATTTGTATAATAATTGCATGGCACAACTTTTTATCATTCACTTCCTCGGAGGCATCGAGATCTTCATCCTCACAGGGATGGCCTATGACCACTACGTGGCCATCTGTAAGCCCTTGCACTACACTGTCATCATGACCAGGCAGAGGTGTAACACAATCGTCATAGCTTGTTGTACTGGGGGATTTATATGCTCTGCCAGTCAATTTCTTCTCACTACCTTCTTACCCTTCTGTGGCCCCAATGAGGTAGATCACTACTTCTGTGATGTGTATCCTTTGCTGAAACTGGCTTGCACCAATACACACAAAATTGGTTTACTGGTAATTGTCAACTCAGATCTGATTTCATTGGTGACGTTTATGATTTTGATGATGTCTTATGTTCCCATATCATATACCACCAGGGTGTACCCTGCCAAAAGCTGTACCAAGCATCTTTCAACTTGTAGGCCTAACATTAACAGTTGTAGTCCTCTTCTTTGTGCCTGTTCCCTTCATTTAACTTAGACCAAGTAGAATATTTCCAGAAGATAAAGTGCTTTCTATTTTCTACACCATCCTTGCTCCCATGTTCAACCCTCTGATCTACTCACTGAGAAATGCAGAGATGAAGAATGCCATAAAGAAGATGTGGTACTTTCCATTATTTTTGGAAGGAAAGTAGTTTGCGTGAAGGGCATTTTAAATTTCACTTTTAAGATCAACACTGAGCCTTAAAATTGATGTAGAATGGTAACAAAATGTATATGAGATTATGTGAAAGACAACCACAGGTCAGAGCTCAATATATTTAGCATTTGCCCAAATCTCTTGCTTTTAGGAAAATTTTGATATACACTTTGCATTCATTTTTACTCTATTCTCCTCAGATATCTGCTTCAGGTTCTCCATACTTTGACACTATAATGCAGTCTCTTCTCCCCGTCTCTTGATTTGTAATCTCATTCTAGTGAACCTCTCTTTATAGGAACAGGAAGCCACCTCGCAGAGGAGAGAGATAGTTTTATACTTCCTGTCCCAGCATCAAAGAGCAGAAGATAGGAGGGTGGATTTTCTAGTTCAGGCAAATAGGTAAATTAGTGAAACATTTAACACCTTTAGATACTCAGTTTTCATAAACAAGGTTGAAAGCACTTAAAAAAGAATATATAAAAAAGCAGCAACATGTTTCTGCTTTCACTGGACAAGATGCTTCTGCCTACCTATTTTCATCCTCTCCCCAACAATGGAATATACCATATCCCAAAAACATGTCTGGACAATGTTAATTTCAACGTTAGTGGTATTCAGGCTCTAATACCTCTGAATAATCTGTAATATAAAGATAAGATAGTAAAATCCATTATATATAAAAAAACTTATTGAAAATAAAATAAAAATAACAGGAAAGAAAAGAAAAATAATATATAAATATATAATAACTAAATATAAAATATATACTCCCTGATGACATAATGGTTAAGTGCTATGGCTACTAAACAAAAGGTCAGCAGTTTGAATCCACCAGTCGCTCCTTGAAACTCTATGGGGCAGTTGTACTCTGTCCTATAGGGCCGCTGTAAGTTGGAATCGACTGGACGGCAATGAGTTTGGTTTTGGTAAATATAAAATATAAATAAATAAATTTATAACTGCACAACAATGTGAATATACTAAATATCACTGATTTGTATGTTTTAATACGGTTCATTTTAGGTTAAATTTCAGCTCAATAAATAAAAATGCAAAAGCTTAAAAATCCCAGCACCTCACCTGTCCCTTGCACTTCATCTTTTAACACAGGTTAAGGTTGCCCTGTTCAGGCTCCCGCATGTGTGATTCAGGTTTGAGGGGATTTAAGGACTGTAGAGACACCGTTGACCAATGGACATTGGACAGTGGGACATTCTCTCCTCCTCCTTCAAGTGGAATGTCTGAGATAAAATAGCTTTCTGGGAAGATAATCCGGTGGGTGGAAGAAACATTTTCTTTTGATGCCAAACCGTGAAGAGTAGAAAATTCACATTCTCATCTTACCTGTCTTATTTCCATTTTACCTCATGCCTGACTTTTAGCTAATAAGATTTTGCTTAGTCTCTGTTTCTTAGGAAACCCAAGTTAAGATATTTGGTTTCATAAAAAGCCCTAGAAAGCAGAGCCTCATGAACAAACTTTACATTTGAATTTTATTGAAGTCTGAGAGTATGGGGACCCCACTACTGTTAGGAAGTGACGATCACAATCATTTATAAATATATAGAAAAAGGTTGGAAGGAAATGTACCAGAATGTACCAGATAACAGGATTATACATATGTTATGTATATATTCATGAATGTGAGAAAACAAAAATCTGCACAAGTATATCTATAAACAACATAATAATAAATGAAGAATTTGAACTTGTCGGTGATTTCATTCTACTTACTTGACAAATCAATATACGTGGAAGCCAAAACCAAAACCCAAACTTGTTGCCCTTGAGTCATTTCTTACTCTTGGGGGCCCCTACTGTTGCAGAATAGAATTACACTCCACAGGATTTTCAAGGCTGTGACCTTTCAAAGTCAGATCACTGGGCCTTTCTTCCAAGGTTTCTCTGTGCGAGTTCAAAAGGGCAACATTTCCATTAGTAGTATTGAAGAGGAAAATTAATAACAGGAATCTTACTTTGATTTTAAGCTTTTTCTTATCCACAAAATCAAACATCAACCATAAAAATCCTGCCAGAAACTGCTCTAGAGCAATGTATATTTGTCTTAAGCTGCTAGAAAAGAATAGTCAACAAACCATTACCTCTTAATATAAATTTCAAAATCTCTTGCCTGCAGGTGGATGAAGGCAAAAATATTAGCAGACAGGCAGGAATAAACTGATAGCAGTTGATCTCAGTAAAGGGGGTGGGGGGTAGGCTTCAATCAATCATGTTAAGATTAGTCAATGATTAATCTTCTGCATGTCTCCCTCCTGTTCTCTTTATAAGCTCCACGGTAGCTAGCTTCTTGGAGCCATTTGCTTCTTCTGGAATCCATACAGCCTACAGCTATGAATACAGAATAATTGCTCAGAATAAATATTATGTTCATATTTTGGTGAGTTTTGATTATTTTTCACAGTAGTCAAATGTTTAACCATTTGTGCCACCCAGGAGCTCCATGGAAGCAGCATTCAAAAAACCACTTATGTACTGTATTGAGCATACCAGTCACAAAAACCAAACCTATTGCCATCCAGTAGATTCTGACTCATAAAAACCCTACAGGAGAGAGCAGTACTGTCCCACAGTTTCCAAAGAACTGCTGGTGGATTAAAACTGCCGTCCTTCTGTTAGCAGCCAAGCTCTTAACCACTGTGCAACAAGGGCCTTTTAAAAAAGTATTAAAAAGCAAAGATGTCACTCTGATGACCAAGGTGTACCTGACCCACCCTTGGTATTTTCAAGTGCTTTTCATATACATGAGAAAGCTTGACAATGAAAAAATAAGACAGGAGACATGTTGATGAGTTTGAATTGTGTTGGTGAAGACTACTGAATATACCATGGACTGCAAACGAATCAGTCTTAGGAGAAATACAACTAGAATGCTCCTTACAAGTGAAAATGAAAAAACTTTGTTTATTACTTTGGATGCTTTACCAATAAAGACAAAGCACTGAAAAAGAACATCGAGTTTGATAAAGTGCCAATGAAATCGAGGGAAAAACCTCAATAAGATGGACTGACACATAGCCACAACATTGGGCTCATACATACTAAAGATCATCAAGGATCATTTCATTTCGTTATGCAAAAGGTTGTCATGAGTTGAAGTCAACTGGCACCAACTAATAACAACTATGGACATATGTAACTTTGTATATTATAAAGTATGTTAAAATTAAAATCCAAGTTAAGAAAAAAATTCCCTGAAATATAAATTGTCAAAAATGTTACCTTCAATTTGGAATATTTTAGGTAACATGTTTTCCTCTATAAATATCTGAATTTTCTAAAATGTCTACAATGTGTATTATTTTTATTGAAAGGTATTTATATTAAAACAAAATTTGAATAAACTGCATTTTTTTAATTGTCACTGCAGGTGTACAGAATCCATGGGAAGAAATGAATTTAAAAAAAAAGAGTAGACTGTTAGTATAAAGGCAAAGTGTGCCTGGCCAAGAAGAGGGCATCTAAAATGATAGACAATGAGAGATCCGTGTGACCTCAGCCAGAAACTCCAAGGGAGGTAAGATGGGGAGTTGATTAAAAAAAACAAACCCCTTGCTGTTGAATTGATTCTGACTAGTCGCTATGAGGAGTTGATTTACTACCACTTAATTCAAGGCACAGAAGACATCTAGGAGAAAAAGGTGATCAACTCTGTCAATTCTAAACAAAAATTGAGTGGACTGAGAGGGTGGGCTAAACCAAAAAGAAAATTTTTTTTAAAGTGGATTTGGTTTCCCTACAATCAGAGCCTGAGGCAATACTTACCTACAAGTGGTTTATTTGGGAAATGATCCCAGGTGGCAGAAATATGGGACATATGGAATAAAGGAGGGAAGGAAAGAGGGCCAAAATGAAGATGAATCATACCGTCGGCCATGCTGTAGGTGACAGACATCTCTTCTGAGAGACCTTCGGAAACCTTATGAAACTTATCTCAGAATGTCTGCCTGAGGACAAAGAGGGGACACATTTATGTATCAGATCCCATTGTCCTTACAGGTCAAGTGTGCCTCATCAGGCTGTAACTTCCACATACTTCCGGATTGTTCTTCCACAGATGTCCTGTGGGTGCCTGCAGTATCCCAAGCTGCTGTCAGATAAGCCCAAGGACATCAGCAGGAGTTTCTTGATCAGGGGTGAGCAAGCAGAAGGGCTGTAAGTTTGCACCTACATGGAACTGGTTGCCACTGCAGGGCCTGGAGCAAAATGTGGCCATTTGGACTTGAAATAACACACAGGAAGTAGTCCACTCACTTTTCAAACAACTTATTGTGGGGTAAACCAAAATTCAAATCCTGGGTCCAATTTCCCTGCCCTAAGTTTTCTTTGGCATTCTATTTTGTCTCTGCTCAGACCTTACACCCCACTGGTTCCTCAGAATTATTTACAACATAAAGCACTTGCTTTATGGCCTATCAATACCGAATGAATATGGAACATTGGATTGTGATCAAAATCCACATGGTATAAGGAATTATTAACCATGACATACCTATGTGCTCAGAACTTGAGAAGCATAAAACCAGTTTCAGTGGCACATCTGGCTGCCATTTCCTTTGGGATATCTCTCCTCCCACAAAAAAAAAAAGTGAAAACAAGGAATGAGATAACTTTATCTCAGTTATTTCACTTCAAATTCCATGGAAAATTAAACAACAAACTTATATGTAATTTCCACCTCCGAGACCACAGAGGATACAACTTTTGGATAGAAAAAAAAAAAAAGGATTTTCAATATAAATGTTGGTGATGATGTTTATTTCCCATTATTATACAAATCTGGAGAGAATATTCCTGTCTTCAGGGAATACAGTGAAGTACTACACCCAGGACCAACCAAAGCTGATTGGATGGTGAAATTTATTAATGTTTAGTGTGGATAGCGTGGATGGTAAGCATTTATTCTGACTGCACTGTGAGCTCTGAACACTGCCTTTGACTCAGAGCTAAAATAATTTATTTATGAGCTAATCGCCTGGTAAGTGAAAATTCATTCAACCTATAGGGGATAAACATTGCATCAAACAGAAGAAATATACATACACATATAAGTATATCTAGATAACACCAATTTAATTTTTTCTCTATAAATATATTGATTTTAATCCTTTTAAAATGTGATTTGCTGTCTTTTTTACAAGTTTTATAAACATTCAAAAAATAACTTCTCATTATTTAAGTAAAATTTATTGAATGATTCCTGTCCTGTCTTGGGGCAGATGTCAAAATAAAGCTTTTTTTTTTTTGTATAATATTGAGAAATTCATGAAGGAAATAATGGTTGTATTCAGTGCATATAGGGGGATTATTAGAGGAGATACTGGAGTTGATAGATGAACGAAGTGAGTGGCTTGCATTTTGCATTTTAGGTAAACGAGGAAAGATAACTGTAGAGAAAAAGAGTCACAAGTCAAAGAAATTGAGGGACAAGCTAAAGTGGAGATTGATTGCTCCCTTCCTATTTTGCTACTACTTGTGTGAGAAGCATACGGTACGTAATTAATAGCATGATGTTATGGGTTTAGACATTTTATTGTCAGAGCCTCCTGGGCACCAATGTGGAATACGTTTAAGGAGTGCTAGAGAGAATAGGTGAATTGTACTGAAAAAAGAAGGGCTTGCTTCAGCGGAGAATTAGTACAAGTAAAAGGCGACAACTTGGAAGCTGTTGGGAAAAATTTATCTCTGCTTTGGCTTTTAGGGTGAAAAAACACGGATTGCAGGAAGAACTAACATGAAAGTTCCTAGAATAACTCCAAGAATAGAAGAACTATCATAGCCACTTAGGCTTCAAAGGCTATCATATCTTTTTTTATTGTCTTTCATAATGTAGTAAATAAAAATTAAGCTTTCAACACAGGGTCAGGCTTAGCATGAGTCGAAGGTGGTGCTTACCCTAGATGCAAACAATTTAATAATCAAGATAAATAATATTTTAATGATTCTTTCTTTTAATGAAGAGACTAGATTCTCATTAAACAGTATACATACTGTTTTACGACATTGTCTACCAACCCCACTACATGTCAACACTCTCTTCTCGACACTGAGTTCCCTTTTAGCAGCCAAGCTGTCCCCTCCTGCCTCCTAGTACTTGCCCCTTTAGTTTATTTTCTTTTAGGAGACTGTCTAACCCTGCACTACACTGTCATCATGAGCAGAAGGAAGTGTCATGTATTGATCTTTGCTTGCTGTACTGGGGCATTTCTGCATTCCTTAGTGCAGTGTCTCCTCACTATCAACTGACCTTCCTGTGGCCCCAGTGAGATAGATCACTACTTCTGTGATGTCTATCCTTTGCTGAAACTGGCCTGCACTGACACATATAGTGTTGGGACCCTGGTTGTCGCCAATTCAGGCATGATGGATTTGGTGAATTTTGTTGTCTTGATGCTGTCTTACTTCCTGATATAGTATACCACCAAGGTCTACCCTGCCAAAAGTCACAGCAAAGCTCTTTCCATGTGTAGTTACCACATAACAGTTGTGGTGTGTCTTCGTTACTGAGCTAAAAGGGTGTATGAAATATTTAAAAATGATGCAAAAATGCACAATAAGTGGAATATCAAAATTTTAAATAAAAACAGGATTTGAACCTAAAATAGCACACTTCACCCTGGCTCTTTTTCAACTTATCAAGAAGGCAAGCTGCTCCAGGACAAGAAACGCATCCTCTCTAAGCTCACTTTTGCATCCCATACATAGGGCGAGTGTAAATCTTAATTTATGTCTTGAACTATTATAACTATTGCTATCACTCCATTTCACTCTCTAAAGTAACCTGATTAGAATGGTAAGCTACAGGGTAAACCTGCAAGTACAGATTTAGAATGAATCAGTACAGGAAAGCTGATTGAATAACTTAATTTGTTACTACTGTACTCTGATTCACCCTATGCTTAGTGAATATTTCTGATGCTAACTTGTCACTTTTTTCCAGTTATACTCTCTGAGAATTCACTGCATCAGACCATGGAAAATATCAATAATGTCACTGAATTTTTACTTTTGGGACTTTCCCAGAATAAGAAAATTAAAAGCTTGTGCTTTCTATTATTCTTATTTTGTTACATAGCTATTTGGATGGGAAGCTTGCTCATTATCATTTCCATCACTTGCAGTCAGCTAATAGACCAACCCATGTATTTCTTTCTTAATCATCTTGCTCTCTCAGAGCTGTGTTATACCTCAACGGTGACGCCCAAGCTACTCACTGACTTACTGGAAGAAAGGAACAGAATTTCTTATACTAGCTGCATGGAACAGCTTTTTGCAGTGCACTTCTTTGGGGGAATTGAAATCTTCATCCTCACAGTGATGGCCTATGACCGCTATGTGGCCATCTGCAAACCCCTGCACTACACTGTCATCATGAGCAGGAGGAAGTGTTATGTATTGGTCTTTGCTTGCTGTACTGGGGCATTTCTGCATTCCTTTGTGCAGTCCCTCCTCACTATGAACTTACCTTTCTGTGGCCCCAATGAGATAGATCACTACTTCTGCGATGTCTATCCTTTGCTGAAACTGGCCTGCACTGACACATACAGTGTCGGGATCCTGGTTGTCGCCAATTCAGGCATGATGGGTTTGGTGAATTTTGTTGTCTTGATGCTGTCTTACTTCTTGATATTGTACACTGTCAGGGTCTACCCTGCCAAAAGCCGCAGTAAAGCTCTTTCCACTTGTAGTTCCCACATAACAGTTGTGGTTCTCTTCTTTGTGCCTATCATGTACATTTATATTAGACCAGCTGCAACTTTTCCAGAAGATAAAGTATTTGCTCTTTTCTACACCATCATTGCCCCCATGTTCAACCCTCTGATCTACACTTTGAGAAACTTGGAGATGAAGACTGCCATGAGGAAAGTGTGGTGCCAGAATCCACTTTTTACTGGAAGGGGAAAGGACTGAAAGGCATGTCTACTCCTCACTGCACACCCTATCCAAGTGAGTTTGCACCATCTTAAGTTTGTTAAAGTAGGAACTGACCCTGAGAGACATAAGCTTAGGCACCGACATCAATCCGTTCATTAATACTATAATTTACCTTGAACTACCTTCTTCTTTCTTTGCTAATCTGTTTCTTATTGACATTGTTCCTGCAAAATTGAGTTCAACATTTATTCCTTTCTTTGGTATTTTTTTCTTTGGATTTTGTCCATAGGTTGCTTTTCAGGGCCCACATTTCTAACCTCTCTTTACTTTGGTTCCAATGAATCTCCAAATTTACCTGTGCTCCATTGGTATCTTCCAACCCAGATTTAAAGGGCCCATATTGGCCCACTGGTTAAGCGTTCGGCTGCTAACCAAAGGTCAGTTTTTAGAACCCAGTGCCACTCCATTGGTGAAAGATGAGGCTGTCTACTTTTGTGAAGATTGCAGCCCTGGAAAACGTATAAGGCTATTCTACTCTGGCCAGTAGGGTCACTAAGAGTGGGTTTCTACACGACAGCACTGGTTTGGTTGTGGATATATTGCCTATTATTCTCTCTGCACTTCCCATCCAAAAAAGAGGATCAAAAATTTAGAACCACTTTTTTCACTTAGCTCATGATTTTCCAATTTGCTGAAGAAATGCTAAAAACAAAAATATACATATATATATTTATGTAGTGTTAAAACAATAAAATATTGTTTTTGTGAGAAATAATGGCTATGTAGAAAATTCAAAAGTGTTCTTACTAAATAATGATGAAAATAAGTATCTTGTTTGCAAAGGAAACTGCTTAACATTGTTTTCTTACTATTGTTATCATTACTAGCATCTGTAAATGAACCTTTGGAAAATGATATTTAAATAAAGATTTGAACATAAAAATATTTTATTTGAATTTCCTTCATACTTTAAAAATATTTTTATAATCTAAGAGCTACAAACACAAAAATTTCACCACTTATCTTCATACATGTTTAAGTAACCGTATAATATAGCATCGTAATGACTTATTTCAATCAGCACAATGTATTTATGAGAACATTTTTCTCCTAAAACTACAGAAAGCCCAGTTTTGAAATGGTGGCTTAATGATCTGCTTTATTTCAATGATGAATAAACTGAAACTCAGAGGATTAAAACTTTTGTTAAAATCCAACTAAGAACTTGAGAGGCAGTTAAGTAATCAAATAAAGAAAAAAGAACAAAAACAAAAGAGAAACAAGCAAACAAAAAGCCCATCTTATATTTCTGTATGAGAAACTGTAGCTCACAGATACACATTACCAAGTGTACTCCATACATTTTGTCAAACATTATTCTACAATCTTTTCAACTTGAATTTAGATCATAAGTGAAAATATTTTACTTAAAATTTTTCATATATTTGCCTTGAGCATTCTGCTTTTTAAGATCCTTATATGTTGGATGAAATTGACAGCGTCAACTTGCAATATTAGCTAGGAAACTAAGGGGCAGTGAGTTTAGGTTAACAGAGGAGCAACAACTCAGAAAAGGAGAGGGAGAATGGTTGTACCATGCAAAGAAGGCAATCAGTGTCACTGAACTGTACATGTAGAAATTGTTTAATTGGTATACGTTCTGCTGTGTATATTCTCAATAACAACAAAAATACTATAAGCTATATAAAATATTTTACTTAAAAATATTATTTATTTTGATGGGTTTGTTTCCAGTGCACTGTCTTCATTAATCATATAGACTGAAAGTCAAACCAGTCAGAGTAGCAGCATCTATGACACATCAAGCAGGACAATGGAGGCAATTTTTAGGTATATCGAACTTATGAGCAATAACTATGAATCTGTGGAAAAGCAGTAGGTAATAGAAAAAGGGGAAATGATTTAGATGGCATGGGGAATTATGTTCTACACAACATCCCACCCAGTGCTGTAGTATGCATGAGATGTGAGATGTTTTTCTGCTCTTTGTGAATTTCAGCTGTCAGACACCTCTGATAGATTAAGTATCTTGCAGGCTTGACAGTTGAATCACATTGTAGCCATTTACTAGCTTTGTGACCATGGATAATTGATATTATCTGTAAGATGTGACTTTGCTATAACAACATAACTATATTGTAAAAATCACCCAAGCTAACAAAGAGACATATTTATAAAATGGGTACATATGTCTTGGTCCTGGGGTTATATAGAGAGATCCTGGGGGACAGAGGATTCATTAGGCTGTGATTTGTGAGACTTGAAGTCCTGTTATTGCAACTATTCAGTATTTTGAATTATCTTTGTTTGCTATAAAATTACATAGTGATTAATGTTATGAAAACATGTAAAAGTGGCTTAAGATGGAAGGCTTTAAAATAGATTTTTAAATGTATAAAGGGGTATACAGCATCAGGACATTTTGCCATCCAGTTTTTTTCAAAATCACCTAAAGAACATTTAGAAAAAGAGAAAAAAAAGGGAATTTCAGTAAGAAATTTTATCTTGGGGTGCGTGTTTGTGTGTGTGTATGCATGATTGGACTACTTTTAATGTCGGTTGACTATTTTTCCTTTAAGAACAGACATTATGAATAACAGGCTTATCATATATGCAGATTCTGTTGTAATACTAGGAAAAGAATATGTACATAAAACTAAGTCACTCCAAAAGCCTTGGCCCAGTGCTGGGTTTCCTGATTCTTCAGTGCCTGGGCTGGCTGATTTGGCCACTTGCTGATTAGACTGTGGGAGAAGTCTTTTTTGCCCACAGTTGTAGCCATATAAAACCAGCATACAGAGAAGTGGAAAAATAAGTGAAGAGGAATAAATATCAACACTATGGTGATGTTTAATGTCCCAATGTGTTACTAAAATATGTGGATGATTACAGTAGTATATGAAAACCACAGTTATGCAATAAAATATTCATATTTTAATTCAATATATAATTATTGAGTTTCTAACATATGTAATAAAGTTTTCTTGTTACTAGGAAAAGAGCAGTGAAATAAAAAAAGACGTGACCCCTATCCTCATGGAATTTAAAATCTAGTAAAGAATAAAAACTAGGAAAGGAACTGAAAGAGGAACTCCACTGATGGCAAGCTATAGTTCAAGGCTTGGCTTTATTTTTTTTACATGGTCTGGAGTTATCATGAAATGATAATCCATTTGCATCTTGTTTAGCCCTCAGATGTCCTTCAAATCATTTGCTTTCCTTCCACAAACATCTGATTGCACCACACTTTCTGTATGGCATTTTCATCTCCATGTTTCTAAGGGGTAGACAAGAGAGTTGAGCATGGGGATGATAATTGTGCAAAAAAGTGTAAACACATTATCTCCTGGAAAAGTTGTTGCAGGTTTTATAATTAAAAATGACAGATGCAAAAAACAGAATCACAACAGTGATGTGGGAACTGCAAGTGGAAAGTGCTTTGCAGTGGCTCTCTACAGAGTGTTCTCTCAAATTATACATTATCATAACATAGGAGGCCATCAAAAATAGGAAAATCACCAGTCCCATTAGACCAGAATTGGCAATGACTGAGAAAACAATTTTTTCTGTGTCAGTACAGGTCAGTTTCAACAAAGGATAGACATCACAGAAATAGTTATCTAATTCATTGAAGCCACAGATAGGTAAAACATTTGTTAAGAAGAAATAGACCAAGGGAATGCAGAAGCCCCCTTGGACAGGCTGCTATGAGAATTGAGTTACATCTTTGCCTGTTCATCATGATGGTGTAGTGCAATGGTTTGCAGCTAGTGATGGACCAGTCATCGACTATTCCTGTGAGGATGAAAGACTCACTCAGTACCTGTGAAAACAATACTTGGTAAGAAGTTGTGTCATGCAGTTTTTACAGGAAATGATTTTCCTTTCTGTCAGTAAGTGGGTCATTAGTTTGGGCGTCACAGTGAAGTGTAGAAAAGGTCTGAGAGAGCAAGGTAACTAAGGAAGAAGTACATGGGCTGGTTAGTTAGCAGGTGGCATATGATAGAAATCATAATAACCACATTTCCCAAGCATATACTGAGGTAACATAGTGCCACCAGGGCTTCTTAGCCTGAAATTGTTGTTGTTGATAGATAGGTGGGAGTTTATAGGTGATAAATCATTCATTGGTCTACTGGGAAGGTGACATGAAAGGGAAGGATTGTCAAGAACAGAAATTAAGCCTCATCTGTGGCTCTGGAAATGGAGAAAATTGGAGATTCATGTAATTGCTTAGTAACATTTTTTGGCTAGAATATCAGAAAACATTTAAGTAGCAGGTACATTAATTTCCCATCAATAAATACAAACAGGATGATCAGTTTTCCATGAGTTCCCTAGCAACTTAGTTTCTGCAGAGGCTAAATTTCATGTATGAACCATAATTCTCTTGTTTTATTATCAGGAGATGGGTGGGAGAAAATAATTCAGGTATTTTTTTCTTTTCTGTGCACATGACTAAAATAATGGTTTGACGTTCTTTCAAACGAAGAAGCCATTACATTAATAATTGCATAAACCATATTTTAACTATTATTTTAAAAATTAAAAGTAGACTATAGGTGAGGAAATATTTTACAGTAAAACTGGAGGTATGCTAAGAAGCCTCCTTTCTAATGGCTTGCCTATAGCTAATTCTAAATCATAATATTTCAGCATAACCCCAGAATAAATTAATTTGTTAAATTTGTATCTCAACCTCCAAACTTGCTGGAGTTAAAAAGTCTGCAGAGAGTGAAAGCCTTAAAGAAGCTAGGATGCTTCTACCTCAAGCCTCCTATTTGAAAATCCTATCACACTTTGTTAAGCACAAAAATATTTCTGCTGGCATACATGTTTTGGTTTGTCTGCTTGCTCACAAGTTTTAATTCAGACATTAAACAGGCTTTGCTGAATAGATAAACTGAAATGTTCAGGGTTTTGTACCTTTTGCTCTGTGTGACCTAATGGTATGTCACAACATATGAACAGTGGTTTGTTTTGCTCTTTTTTTTTTTTTTTCTATTTTTGTTCTTTCTCTCTCCCTGCCTTTTGCTTTCTATAAAAACACTCAGCTTGGTTTTGTTCAGGGAAGTATCTCCTAGGTTTTGCCGAGAGGTGTCCTTCTATCCCTGGATCTTTTTCTGAAATCTGATAGACTATAAAATTAACCTTGTATGTATATGTATGTATGCATATATATGTATGTTTAACACTTTTATGGTTCCATTTTCATTGCAATGGAATTCTTTAATTTGGAGGAAAACATAGTTAACTTAATCTATAAAATACAGGGGTAAGGATGGGATTTAAAATTAAATTGATAAAAAAATACAGCTACAAAATTAGGACAATATATATTACAAATTTTAAGGAAAAGGGGTAAGAAGCTGATGATGTATTTTGGGGACTAAAATTATATAGACAACTGGATGATGTGGTCATCGATTTTATGTTAAGTATCCAAATTATCAGAAGCTTTGGTCAACACCAACTGCAATGGCTTAATTTTCCTAAGTTGATCCCGTTAAGTTTAATATAGTTTGGTTTTGGGTTAATGTAATATTTACTGATTGATGAAGAGATTCAAACTGCCTTTATCTATTCTATATGTTTATTTGGACAAAAATCCATTCTATTTAGAATGAAGGGATTTGACTAGAAGATCTCAAAGTTTACTTCCTGGCCAAAATGATTTTGTGATTATGCAATTTTATTTTCTTTATGGTAGTTAATTTTATTGGGCTGTCCTATTGACAACTGCTAGAATATTAATTTAGTAACAGTAACATTTAGATAATAAATTCAAACATTAATGCTTCCATAGTTTATAAAATAATTGTCATTTTTTGACTCGTTTAAGCTTCACAAGAACCATTTTTGGCAAAGTCTGAGCAGATTACCGCATTTTACAAATAAGGTAAATTCAGGGTGATAAAATGAGAAGCATCCAAATTTGTACACTGTGGGGTAGGTCAGTAATCGAGTCCAGGTCCTAATTATTTGTCTTCCCATAAACATTTCCCCATGAACTTCCCTAAACTTTCTCTCTGAATTAGGCAGTGTTAGGACTCTTTAGGGTTTTATGGCAAAATCGCTAAGTTGTAAAAATGTGGAAACAGAAGCAGTTTCCAATTCCACTGTGAGGAAATTGACTTGAAAGTATGATAAGCTGAGTCAAGAGAAAAAAAAGAAAAACACATAAAACTGCCTTTTGCTCCACTTTTTATACTACTACTTTATTCTGTTGTTCTTTTAAGTTTATAATTTTAGCTGAACTACCTGTAGAAATATGGAAACCCTGGTGGCGTAGTTGTTAAGTGCTAGGCTACTAACCAAAAGGTCAGCAGTCCGAACCCACCAGACACTCCTTGGAAACTCTATGGGGCCTGTTCTACTCTGTCCTATAGGGTTGCTATGAGTCAGAATAGACTCTACCGCAATGGGTTTGGTTTTCGTTTCTGACCTCTAGAAATAGGGCCTAAGTGATGGAAACCTTCACCCTTCACATGCTGGACTATTGGCCCAAAAGATTTGAACCCACCCAGTAGTACCTCAGAGCCCTGGTAGGGCAATGGTTAAGTGTTCAGCTGTTAACCTAATGGCTGGCAATTTGAACTCACCAGCATCTCCACAGGAGAAAAGACCTGGCAATCTGCTTCTGTAAAGATTGCAACCTAGAAAACCCTATGGGGCAATTCTACTCTGTCCTACAGGGTCAGTAAGTGCTGGAATTGACTTGACGCCACATAACCTCAACAGAAGAGCCTCAGGAGACAAATCTGGCAATCTGCTTCTGAAAGGTCACAGCCGTTGAAAACCCTATGGAGCAGTTTTACTCTGCACAGATGGGATCAAAATGGTTAGGTCTGGGCTCCAGGGTAACCAACAACAATAGCAACAAGCAATCAAAAAGAGGGCCAAACCAATTACATGGGCCTCTTGCAGAGAACGTTTGTCTTCCAATTCTAAAATATATATTTATCATATTAATTTTGCATTTTATTTTATGCTTCATTTTTAAATAATTTTAAGGTAGCACACATTCCACTGTGAGGCACTGGCGGGTCAGTGTTAGAATCCTTGCCTCTCATGCTGAAGATTTGGTTTGAGTTTCAACCAAAGCATCTCATGCACAGCTACCAGCTTCCTCTCGGGGAGGCTTGAGTGTTGCTATGATGGCTAACAGGTTTCAGTGGAGCGTCCAGGCTAAGACGGACTAGGAAGAAAAGCCTGGCTGTCTACTTCCA
This sequence comes from Loxodonta africana, assembly GCF_030014295.1. Classification (NCBI taxonomy): domain Eukaryota; kingdom Metazoa; phylum Chordata; class Mammalia; order Proboscidea; family Elephantidae; genus Loxodonta; species Loxodonta africana. The sequence goes on from NC_087348.1 coordinate 28,780,042, forward strand.
AAACTCCTATGGATCACAATGGAACTGATACGCTGGCCAATAATGAGGATGTCAGACGACTGGGCAGAGTTTTCTTCAGTTGTGCATGGGGTCACTTTGAGTCAAGCTACTCATAGCTTGTTGGTAGCTAACAACAACAATAGTTACAACTAGTAATCAGTTAAAACTTTAAATTTGCTCCTACCTCATTAAACAAAAACTTGCATCATTAACAAATTTTGAGTTAATAAGGATTCAGAGCTACATCTTTTTCAAGACTTAGCTGTATATTCCACCGAAATTGTAAAATGACCAGTGCCTATTTTTTTTTAAGTATTGATTGAGTACATTCATTCCTACTAATATAAATACTTAACATAATGTCCTGAAATATTTAAGGAAATCATCATGAGATAACCAGAAAAAATACTCTTGTTAAATAACAGATTTTTAATTTGTAAAACACTGCAATCAGTTCAATTAGACATACTTTTTATAATATGTGTTATATCGTCAAAAACATTTCTAACAATGACTTATAAATTGTCTTTTCAGGTGACTCTCTGCATTTTAACTGCATTAGACCAGGAAAAATAGGAATAACTTCCCTGTGTTTGGGCCTTACTCAAAACAAGAATATCAAAATTCTCTGCTTTGTATTATTCTTATTTTGTTACATTGCTATTTGGGTGGGAAACTTGTTCCTAATGATTTCTATCACATGCAGTCAGCTAAATGACCAACCCATGTATTTCCTCCTTATTTACCTCTCTCTCTCCGACCTTTGCTACACATCCACAGTGACACCAAATTTAATGTCTGACTTACTGGCAGAAAGGAAGGCCATTGCCTATAATAATTGTGTGGCACAACTTTTTATCATTCACTTCCTTGGACACATCGAGATCTTCATCCTCGCTTGGATGGCCTATGACCACTATGTGGCCATCTGCAAGCCACTTCACTAAACTGTCGTCATGAGCAGGCAGAAGTGTAACATAATTGTCATACATTGTTGTACTAGGGGATTTATGCACTCTGCCAGTCAGTTTCTTCTCACTATCTTCTTACCCTTCTGTGGCCCCAATGAGATGATCACTACTCCTGTGATGTGTATCCTTTCCTGAAATCGGCTTCCACCAATAAACACAAAATTGGTTTATTGGAAATTGCCAGTTAGGGTCTGAATTTTTAGGTCATTGTCATGGATTGAATTGTGCCCCCCCTCACCAAAATATATGTTAAGTTGGTTAGACCATGATTCCCAGTATTGTGTGGTTGTCCTCCATTTTGTGATTGTAATTTTATGCTAAAGAGAATTAGGGTGGGATTATAACATCACCTTACTCAGGTCACCTCCCTGCTCCAGTGTAAAGGGAGTTTCCCTGGGGTGGGGCCTGCACCACCTTTTATCTCTCAAGAAACAAAAGGAAAGGGAAGCAATCAGAGAGTGAGGGACCTCATACCACCAAGAAAGCAGCACCAGGAGCAGAGCGTGCCCTTTGTGCATGGGGTCCCTGTGCCCGAGAAGCTCCTTGACCAGGGGAAGATTAAGGACAAGGACCTTCCTCCTGAACCAACAGAAAGAGAAAGCCTTCCCCTGGAGATGATGCCCTGAATTTGGACTTGTAACCCACTAGACTCTGAGAAAATAAATTCCTCTTTGTTAAAGCCATCCACTTGTGGTATTTCTGTTATGGCAGCACTAGATAACTAAGGCTGTGACCTTTGTGATTTTGATGGTGTCTTATATTCTGATATTATTTACCATTAGGGCTTACCCTTCCGAAAGTCGTACCAAAGCTCTTTCAACTTGCAGTTCTCACATAACAGTTATAGTCCTGTTCTTTGTGCCAGTCCTCCTCATACTCATTAGACCAGCTGTAAATTTTCCAGAAGACGAAGTGCTCGCCCTTTTCTACACCATCATTGTTCCCACGTTCAACCCTCTGATCTTCACGCTGAGAAACATGGAGATGAAGACCGCCTCGAAGATGTGGTACTATCAATTATTTTGGAAGGAAAGTAAATTGCATGAAAGGCATTTTGAATTTCACTTAAAACTCAACAGTGAGCCATAAAATTGATGTAGAATGTTATACAAAATGTGTACAGGAGTATGTGAATGTATGCAAGAGTACAAGGTCAAAGCTCAATATCTTTAGTATTTGCCCAAACCACTTCCTGTTTGGAAAATTTTATCATATATTTTGTGTTCATTTTTACTCTGTTCTCCTTAGATATCTGCTTCAAGTTCTCCATACTTTGACATTTTATTTTGACAATATAATGAAGTCTCTTTTCTTCCCTTCTCTAGATTTTTAATCTCATTCTAAGAGCCCCTATTTATAGAAACAGGGAGCCACCTAGTAGAGGAGAGATGTAGTTTTTATACTCCCTGTCCCAGCATTTAAGAAAAGAGGATAGGAGGATGGATTTTCTAGTTTAGGCCAATAGGTAAATTAGTGGAACATTTAACACCTTTACATACTCAGCCTTCATAAGCATGACTGAAAACACTTAAAGAAAAAAAAAGAAGCAACACCTTCTGCTTTCACAGGACAAGATGCTCCTACCTAGCTAGTCTCATCCTCTCCCCCATAACGGGAGATACAATATCCCAAAAACCTTGGTAGACATATCTGGACGAAGTTAATTTCAATGTTAGTTAAGTTCAGGTTATAATTCTATCTGAAAAATCTGTAACATAAAGATTCAAAAAAACCCAAACCCCTTGCCATCGAGTTGATTCCAACTCATAGGGACCCTATAGAACAGAGTAGAGCTGCCCCATACGGTTTCCGAGGAGTGCCTGGTGGATTCAAACTGCCGACCTGTTGGTTAGCAGCCATAGCACTTAACCACTATGCCACCAGTGTTTCCTGATAGCAAAAGACATTAAAAAAAAAGCCTTATTTGAAATAATCTAAAAATAAGAGGAAAGAAGAAAGGAAAAGTATATAAATATATAATAAATATATATAAATAAATTTATAGTTGCCCAACAATGTGACTATATTAAATATCACGGTTGCGGATTGAATTATGTCCCCCCAAAATGTGTGTATCAGTTTGGCTGGGCCATGGCTCCTGGTATTGTGGGATTTTCCTAAACGTTGTAAATCCTTCCACTCTGATGTTAATGAGGGAGGATGGGTAGCAGTTGTGTTAGAGCCAAAGGACTCATTCTACAAGATTGGATTGTGTCCTGAGGCAATGTCTTCAGATATAGAAGAAAGAAGCCAGCAGAGAGATGGTGGGGCGGTGGAGGGGGGCTCATACCAGCAAGGAATCACAGCTGGAAGCAGAGTGTATCCTTTGGACCTGGGTTCCCTGCCAGGAAAACTCCTAGTCTGGGGGGGTTTTGATAAGAAGGTAGAGAGAGAGAGAAAGTCTTCTCCTGGAGCTGACATCCTGAATTTGGACTTTTAACCTACTTTACTGAGAGAAAATAAACTTCTCTTTGTTAAAGCCATCCACTTGAGGTATTTCTGTTATAACAGCACCAGATAACTAAGACAACCACTGATTTGTATGTTTTAATATATGGTTAATTTTAGGTTAGGTGAGTTCCAGCTCAATATATAAAAATGCAAAACACCTAAAAATCCCAGCACCTCACCTGTCACTGCATTGAGTCTTTTAACACAGGTAAGGTGCTCTGTTCAGTCCCCTGCATGTGGAATTCAGTTGTGAAGGGATTTAAGGACTGTAGACACAATGCCAATGAACGGACATGGGGCTGTGGAACATTTTCTCTTCCTCCTTCCAAGTGGAATGTCTGAGACACAATATTTTATATAGCTTTCTGGGAAGAAAATCCGGTAGGTGGAAAAAACATTTGCTTTTGATGTCGAACAGTGACCAGCTAGAAAATTCACCTTCTCATTTTCCCTGTCTTATTTCCATTTCCTCATGCCTGACTTTTAGCTAATAATATTTTGCTTAGTGTCTGATTCTTAGGAAACCCAAGTTAAGATATTTGGTTTCAGAAATGGCCCTAGAAAGCAGAAAAAAATGAAAAAAAATTTGTGTTTGGATTTTACAGAAGTCTGAGCGTATAGACCCCACTGCTGTTACAAGGTGACCATCACAACCATTTATGAATATATAGAAAAAGGTTGGAAGGAAATGTGCCAAGATGATAACAGGATTATACGTACGTTATATATATATTCATGAATGTGAGGAAAACAAAAATTCTCACAAGTGGATCAGGAAACATCATGAAAAATGAAGAAGAATTTGAACTTGTCAATAATTTCATTTCACTTGCTTGAAAAGCAATGCACATGGAAGCCAAAACCAGAAACCAAACTTGTTGCCATCAAGGCATTTCTAACCTTCGGAGCCCCAAGTGTTGCAGAATAGAATTACACTAGGCTGTGCTCTTTCAAGGTCAGATCACTAGGCCTTTCTTCCAAGGTTTCCCTGGGTGAGTTCAAACTGTCAACCTTTCCATTAGTGGTATTAAAGAGGAGAAGTAATAACAGACATCTTACTTTGATTTTAAGTTTTTTCTTATCCACAAACCAAATATTAACATTAAAAACCTACCAGAAACTTCTCTACAGCAATGTAAATTTGCCTTAACCTGCTAGAATAGTCAACAAACCATTACCTCCTAATATAAATCTCAAAAAGTCTCTTGCCTGCAGGTGGATGGAAGACAAAACTATTAGCAGCCAGGCCAAAAATAAACTGATAGCAGTTGATGTAGTAAAGGGGAGGAGGTAGGCTTCAATCAATCATGTTAAGATTAGCTAATGGTTAGTCTTCTGCATTTCTCCTTCCTGTTCTCTTTATAAGCTCCATTGTACCTAGCTTCTCGGAGCCATTTGCTTTTTCTGGAATCCATATGGCCTCCTGATATGAATACAGAATAACTGCTCAGAATAAACCTTATGTGCAAATTTTGGTGAGTTTTGACTATTTTTGACAGTAGTCAAATGTTGAACCATTTGTGCCACCCAGGAACTCCATGGAAGCAGCATTCAAACAACCAGTGATGTAGTGCTTTGGGCACATCAGTTACACAAAAACAAACCTGTTGCCATTCAGTGGGTTCTGACTCATAGCAACCCTATAGGACGGAGCAGAACTGCCCCATGGTTTCCAAAGAGCTGCTGGTGGCTTTGGTTAGCAGCCAAGCTCTTAACCACTGTGCAGCCAGGGCCTTTTTTAAAGTATTAAAAAGCAAAGACGTCACTTTGATGACCAGGGTGTACCTGACCCGAGTCCAGTGTTTTCAAGTGCCTCATATACATGAGAAAGCTTGACAATGAAAAAGGAAGACAGAAGAAATGTTGATGAGTTTGAATTGTGTTGGCAGAGACTGTTTAATATACCATGGACTGCAAACAAATCAGTCTTAGAAGAAATACAATTAGAACGCTCCTTACAAGTGAAGATGAAAAAACTTCATTTATTACTTTGGACACATTATCAAGAAAGACAAATCACTAAAAAAGAACATCAAGTTTGATACAGTGTCAGTGAAAAAGATCGAAAGCCCTCAATAAATGGACTGACACATAGTCACAACATTGGGCTCAAACATACTAAAGATCATGAAGGGATCATTGCAGTTGTTATACATAAGGTTGCCATGAGTTGAACTCAACTGGTGCCAATGAATAACAAGTACGTACATATACATCTTTGTATATTAAAAAGTATATTAAAATTAAAATCCATCTTTAAGAAAAAAATTCCCCAAAAATATAAATTGTCAAAACTGTTACCGTTAGTTTGGAATATCTTAGGCAATAAGTTTTCCTCTATAAATTCCTGAATTTTCTAAAATGTCTACAGTGTGTATTATTTTTACTGACAGGTATTTTATGCTAAAAGAAAATTTAAATAAACTATATATTTTTTTAATTTCACTGCAGGTATACAGAATCCATGGGAAGAAACATTTTTTTTCTAAAAAGAGTGTACTATTAGTATGAAAGCAAAGTGTGCCTAGCCAAAGAGAGGGCATATAAAATGACAGACAATGAGGGATTCACGTGACCTCAGCCAGAAACTCCACGACAGGTAAGATGACGAATTGATTAAGAAAAGCAAACTCATTGTCAGAGTTGATTCCGACTCCAGTTGCTATGAGGAGTTGCTTTGCTACCGCTTAATACAAAGCACAGAAAACATCTGGGAGAAAAAGCCAATCAATCCGTCAATCCTAAATAAAATTTGCGTGGGCCGAAGCACTGGGCTGAAATAAACAGGAATTCCTTTCGTAGTAGCCTTGGTTTCCTGACAATCAGAGCCTGAGGCAATGCTTACATACAAGTGGTTTCTTTGGGAAATGATCCCAGGTGGCGGAAATGTGGGACAGGAGGAATAAAGCAGGGAAAAAAAGACAGCCAATATGAAGATGAATCATATTGTTGGCCATTCTTTTGATGACTGACATCTCTTCTGAGAGACCTGCCGGGGACCTTATGAAACTCATCTCAGAATGTCTGCCTGAGGACAAAGAGGGAACACATTTGTCTATCAGATCCCATTGTCCTTACAAGTCAAGTGTGTCTTAGCAGGCTTTAACTTCTACGTACTTCCTGATTGTACTTCTGGAGATGTCCTGTGGATGCCTGCAGCATCCCAAGCTTCTGTCAGACCAGCCCAAGGACATCAGCAAGAGTTTCTTGGTCAGGGATGAACAAGTAGGAGGGCTGTAATTTTGCACCTACATGGAACTGGTTGCCATAGCAGGGCCTGGAGTAGCCATTTGGACTTGAAAAAAATACAGGAAGTATTCCATCCACTTTTCAAACAACTTATTGTGGGGTAAACTAAAATTCAAATCCTGGGCCCAATTTCCCTGCCCTAAGATTTCTTTGGCATTTTCCATTTTGTCTCTGCTCAGACCTTACCACCAACTGGTTCCTCAGAATTAGTTACAACATAAAGCACGTGCTTTATGGCCTATCAATACTGAATGAATATGGGCCATTGGATTGTGATCAGAATATACAAGGTATAAAGAATTATTAACCCTGACATACCTGTGTGTTTGGAACTTGAGAGTCATGAAACCATTTTCAGTGGCACATTTGGCCAACATTTTTTTTGGTAGATCTCAGCAGGAAACTCTTGCTGATGTCCTTGGGCTGGTCTGACAGCAGCTTGGGATACAGCAGGCACCCACAGGACATCTCCAGAAGTACAATCAGGAAGTATGTAGAAGTTAGAGCCTACTGAACCACACTTGACCTGTAAGGACAATGGGATCTGATAGATAAAAGTCAATAAAAATAGTGAGAGTATGCAATGGGATAATTATATCTCAGTTAATGTGCTTTAAATTCCATGGGGAAATTAATTACCAAACTTATTTGTAATTTCCACCCCTGAGACCACAGTGGATACAACTTTTGGATACAAAAAAAATAAAGATAAAAAGCATTTTCAATGTAAATGTTTATTTCCTATTAGTCACAGAAATCAGGAGACACTATTCCTCTCTTCGGGGAATGTAGTGAAGGACTACACCCAGGACCAAGAGACGATGATTGGATGCTGAAATTTATTAATCTTTAGCAAGGATAGCATGGATGGTAAGCATTTATTCTGATTGCATTGTAAGCTCTGAATACTGCCTTTGACTCAGAGCTAAACAAATTTATTCATGAGCTATTCACCTGCTAAGTGAAAATGTGACCAACCTATATGAAGTATTTTATCCAAACAGAAGAAAGTTAAGTTTGCATATCTATAAAATACATACATGTATATCTAGATAATATAAATTACATTTTTCTCTGTAAATATGCTGATTTTAATCCTTTTGAAATGTTTGTTTGCCCCACTTCCTTCAAGCTTTTGCAAACATTTAAAAACTAACTTCTCATTTTCCAAGTAAAATGAATTGAATGATTCGTGTACTATCCCTGGTCAGATGTTAAAATAAAGCAAAATTTTTTTAGTATAATATTGAGAATTTCATTACGGAAATAATAAAAGTATTCATAGTCGTATCTGGCTCTTATTAGAGGATAAATCAAAGGAGTTGATAGATTAATGAAGTGAGCAACTTGCATTTTAGGTAAAGGAGAAAAGACAGCTATAGAGAAGAAGAAGCACAAGTCAAAGAAATTAAGGGATGCTCGATACATTACTCCCTTTCTCCTTCGTTACTCTTTGCCGGAGAAGCGTACAGTGGGTAGTTAAGAGCATGAAATGCTGTGGGTTTAGACAGCTTAATGTCAGAGTCTCCTGGGCACCAATGTGTAATAAACTTAATGAGTGGGGGAGAGAATGGGTTAATTGTAAGAGAAAAAGAAAGGCTTACTTCAGTAAATAATTGGTACTAGTAACAGGAGAGAGCATAGAAGATGTTGAGAAAAATACATCTCTGCTTTGACTTTTTGGGCCAGAAACCATGGGCAGTAGCTGGCGCTAACCTAAAAATTCCTACAATACTTCCAAGAATAGAAGAACTGTCACAGCCACTTAGGCTTCCAATGCCATTGTAACATTTTTATTGCTCTTCATAACTTTGTTAACATATATTTAGCTCTTAACACAGGTTAGCATGAATCAATGAGGTACATACCTTGGATATAAACAACTCGATAATCAAGATAAATAATATTTCATTGAAATATGTTCTTCAATAATGCAAAAGTGCACAATAAATGGAATATCAAAATTTTAAATAAAGACAGGATTTGAACCTCCACTTGAACACTTCATTCTGGTCCTCTTTCAACTTGTCAAGAGGATGAGCTACTCCAGGACAAGAAATGCATCTTCTGTAAGCTCACTTCTACATCCCATCCATAAGGTGACAGTAGTTCTTAACTTGTAACTTGAGCTATTACAACTATTACTATCTCTCCTTTTCACTCTCAAAAATAGCCTGATCAGAATGGTAAATTATATAGTAAGCCTACCAGTGTAAGGTTTAGCATTAATGACTTTGCATATATGTTATAGGATAGCTGATCGATTAACTAAATTTGTTTCTGCAATGCTCACTCTGATTCACACATGCTTAATCAATTTTTCTGATGCTAATTTGGAACTTTTTTCCCAGTTATACCCTCTGAGAATTAACCATGGAAAAGATCACTAACGTCACAGAATTTATTCTCTTGGGACTTTCCCAGAAAAAGACAATTAAAACTTCCTGCTTTCTATTATTCTTACTTTGTTACATAGCTATTTGGATGGGAAACTTGCTCATAATCATTTTCATCACGTACAATCAGCTAATAGACCAACCCATGTATTTCTTTCTTAAATACCTTGCTCTCGCAGACCTGTGTTGTACCTCAACAGTGACACCCAAGCTTCTCACTGATTTACTGAAAGAAACCAACACGATTTCTTACGCTAGCTGCATGGCACAGCTTTTTGCTATGCACTTCTGTGGGGGGATAGGAATTTTCATTCTCACAGTGATGGCCTATGACCGCTACCTGGCTATCTGCAAGCCCCTGCACTACACTGTCATCATGAGCAGGAGGAGGTGTTACGTATTGATCTTTGCTTGCTGTACTGGGGCATTTCTGCATTCCTTTGTGCAGTGTCTCCTCGCTATCAACTTACCTTTCTGTGGCCCCAGTGAGATAGATCACTACTTCTGTGATACGTATCCTTTGCTGAAACTGGCCTGCCCAGACACGTACATCTTCGGGATCCTGGTTGTTGCCAGTTCAGGCATGATGGGTTTGGTGAATTTTGTTGTCTTGATGCTGTCTTACTTCTTGATATTATACACTATCAGGGTTTACCCTGCCAAAAGCCTCAACAAAGCTCTTTCTACTTGCAGTTCCCACATAACAGTTGTGGTTCTTTTCTTTGTGCCTATCCTGTACATTTACATTAGACCAGCTATAACTTTTCCAGAAGATAAAGTGTTTGCTCTTTTCTACACCATCATTGGCCCCATGTTCAACCCTCTGATCTACACTTTGAGAAACATGGAGATGAAGACTGCGATGAGGAAAGTTGGTGCCAGAATCCATTTTTGGTTGGAAGGCAAATGATCTGAAAGGCACATCTACTCCTCATTCCCCACTCTATCCAAGTGAGTTTGCTCCATCTTAAGTTTATTAAAGTGAGAACTGACCGTAAGAACCATAAGCATAGGCACTGATATCAGTTCATTAATATTATAATTTACTTTAAAAGACCTTGGTCTTTCTTTATTGATCTGTATTTCTTATTTACATTATTCCCGGCTACTTTGAGTCATTATTTCCTTGTTCAACTGTTGTACTTTTATTTGGTACTTTTTCCTTTAGGTTTTGTCCATAATCAGAGCCCACATTTCTATCTCCTGAGTGCTTTGGTTCCACGAAAAATCTCCAAATTTTCATAAGCTCCATTGGTATCTATCATCCCACATTTGAAGGGCTGTATGGACTGTTGGCATAGTGGTTAAGTACTTGTCTGCTATCCAAACTGTCAGTGGTTCAAACCCACCAGGTACTCCATGGGAAAAAAAAAGTGGCCGTCCTCTTCTGTAAAGATCACAGCGTTGGAAACTCTATGTGGCAGTTCTACTTTGTTCTGTAGGGTCACAATGAGTCAGAATCGACTCAAGGGCACAGGTTTTGGTTGCGGATATATAGCCTGTTATTTTTTCTGCATTTCACATCAAAGGAGGAGCATCAGAAATTAAGAACCGTTTTTTCCACTCAGCCCATGCTTTTCTAATATTCATTGAAAATGCTAAATAAGAAGAAAAAAACTTTATGTAGGGTCTAAACAATAAAATATCATTTATGTAAGAAATAATAAGTATATAGAAAAATTAGAAGTGTTTCTGTAAAATAACTGTAGTGAAAAAATAAGTACTGTGCTTTGAAAAGAAACTTAAAATTGTTTTATTATTTTTGTTATTAACTTTGGTAAAACAGTATTTAAATAAAGATTTTAACATTTTTATTTGCATTTACTTTATACTTTAAAAATATTTTTTCATACTAAAAGAAATATAAGCATAAAAGTCCTTATATTCACACGTTTAAGCAATCTTGAAACTTTATAACTTATTTCAGTCAGCAAAAGATTTGTGAGAATCATTTCCTCTTAAAGAAAAGCCACATAAACTCTAGTTTTGAAATAATGACCTAATTATCTGCTTTATTTTACTGACGAGCAAACTGAAATTTGGAGGATGAAATAATTTTTAACATCAAACTGAAAACTAGAGAGGCAGTTAAATAGTCAAGTAAAGAAAAAACAACAAAAAACAGACAAAATGCCTATCTTATATTTCTATATGAGGAAGTATAGCTCACAGGTCCACATTACCAAATGTAGTCTCTATATCTCTTCAAATATTATTTTATGATTTTTTTTCAATTTGAATTTAGGCAATAAGTGTAAAATATTTTACTTAAAATTTTTTAATTGTCCTGAGCATTGTGCTCTTCTAAGATCTATCTATATGGGATGAAATTGACAACATCAACTTGAAATATTAGGAAACTTGGGGGCCAGTGAGTTTATGTTAATGAAGGAGCAACAACTCAGAAAAGGAGAGTGAGAATGGTTGCACAACTTGAAGAAGGCAATCAGTGTCACTGAACTGTACGTGAAGAAATTGTTGAATTGGTGTATGTTCTACTGTGTATATTCTCAGTCACAACAAAATTACTATAAATTATATAAAAATATTTTACTTAAAAATATCATGTGTTTTGACGGGCTTGTTTCCTTTCTTTTGGTGGCAAAGCCAGTGTGTTTTCCTTATTGATCTTATATATTGAATGTCAAAATAGTCAAAGTAGCAGCATCCATGACATATCAAGCAGGACAATGGAGTCACTTTCTAGGCATATTGAACTTGTGAGAAATAAGTATGCATATTGGGAAAAAACAGTGGGCAAAAGACATAAAGTGGAAATGTTTTAATTGGTATGGGGAATTATGCCCTGCCCAATATCCCACCCAATGCTGTAGTACATACAAGATATGAGATGTTTTTTGCTCTTTCCTCTGTGAGTTTTAGCTGTCAGACACCTCTAATAGACTAAGTATCTTGCAGTCTGGATAGTCGAATCACATCTCTGTCATTCAATAGTTTTGTGACCTTGTTATTGTTGTTATTAATTGTCATCGAGTCACTCCCGACTCCTAGCAGCCCTGTGTACAACAGGAGGAAACACTGCCTGGTCGTGCACCATCCTCGTGATCTTTGTTACGCTTGAGCCCATTGTTGCAGCCACTGCGTCAATCCATCTCTTTGAGGGTCTTCCTCTTTTTCACTCACCCTCTATTTTACCAAGCATGATGTCCTTCTCCAGGGATCTATCGCTCCCGATAAAATGTCCAAAGTAAGTGAGACGAAGTCTCACCATTCTTGCTTCTAAGGAGCTTTCTGGCTGTACTTCTTCTAAGACAGATTTGTTCATTCTTTTGGCAGTCCATGGTGTATTAAATATTCTTTTTTTTTTTTTTTTAACACCATAATTCAAAGGCATAGATTCTTCTTTGGTCTTCCTTATTCATTGTCTAGCCTTGGAATGCATATTAGGCGACTGAAAACACCAAGGCTTGGATCAGGAGCACCTTAGCCTTTAAAGTGACATCTTTGCTTTTTAACACTTTAAAGAGGTCTTTTGCAGCAGATTTCCCTGATGCAATGTGTCATTTGATTTCTTGACTGCTACTTCCATGGGAGTTTATTGTAAATCCAAGTAAAATAAAATCCTCGACAACTTCAATCTTTTTTCTGTACATCATAATGCTGCTTATTGGTGTGAGGATTTTTTTTTTCTTTATGTTGAGGTGGAAACCATACCGAAGGCTGTAGTCCTTGATCTTCATCAGTAAATGCTTCAAGTCCTTTTCACTTTCAGCAAGCAAGGTTGTGTCATCTGCATAACACAGCTTGTTAATGAGTCTTCCTCCAATCCTGGTGTCATGTTCTTCTTCATATAGTCCAGCTCCTTGGATTATTTGCTCAGCATACAGGTTGAATAGGTATGGTGAAAGGATACATCCCTGACACACACACTTCCTGACTTTAAACCACGCAGTAGCCCTTTGTTCTCTTCTAAGGGCTGCCTCTTGGTCTGTGTACAGTTTCCTCATGAGCCCAATTAAGTGTTCAGAAATTCCCATTCTTTGAAATGTTATCCATAATTTGTTATGATCCACGCAGTCAAATGCCTTTGTGTAGTCAATAAAACATAGGTAAATATCTTTTCTGTATTCTCTGCTTTCAGCCAGGATCCACTGGACAACAGCAATGATATCCCTTGTTCTGAGTCCTCTTCTGAATCCGCCTTTAATTTCTGGCAGTTCCTTGTTGATGTACTGCTGCAACTGCTTTTAAATGATGGTCAGCAAAATTGTACTTGCATGTGATACTAATAACATTGTTCAATAATTTCTGCATTCTGTTTTTTGAATGCCTTTCAACTTGAGGGGCTCATCTTCAAGCACTATATCAGACAATATCCCCCTCATATTCATAAGGTTTTCACTGGCTAATTCTTTAGAAGTAAATCACCAGATCCTTCTTCCTAGACTGTCTTAGTTTGGAAGCTCAGCTGAAAACTGTTGACCGTGGGTGACCTGCTGGAATTTGAACACTGGTGGCATAGCTTCCAGCATCACAGCAACACTCAAGCCCCCACAGTATCACAAACTGACAGACAAATTGGGGAATATTTGTGACCTTAGGTAACTTAAACCACATTCAATTCACATCTTAAGTATATATGATGTGACTTTACTATAACATATATTTATCTACATTGAAAATAGCATCCAAACTAACTAGGAGACATATTGATAAAATATGTACGTATATCTAGGTCATATAGGGTTATATAGAGATACCCTGTAGAACAGGGATTCATTGGCTTATGAGGTGTGAGGTTTGAATTCCTTTTATTGTGACTATTCGATATTTTGTATTATCTTTGTTTCTTATAAAATTTTGTAGAGATTAATGTTATGGAAACATGATAAAGTGGTTAGAGATAGAAGGCTTTAAAATAGATTTTTAACTATATAAAGGGGTATATTCTGTCAGTGTATTTTGCCATCCTGACTTTTTCAACATCACCGGAAGAACTATTAGACAAAAAAAAAAAAAAAAAGACTTCTAGTTAGACCTTTTTAATTTGGAGCGTGTGTGACCCTTTTTAATACATAAATTGGCTATTTTTCTTGTAAGAAGAGACCTTATGGATAACAAGCTTATCATATATGAAGATTCTGTTGTAATATTGGGAAAAGAATATGTAAATAAACCTAAATCACTCCAAAAGCGTTGACCCAATACTATGTTTCCTGATTCTTCAGTGTCTGGGCTGGCTGATTTGGCCATTGGCTGATTGGACCCACATAGAAGCCTTTCTTGCCCACTATTGCAGCTGTATGAAGCCAACATATACATAAAAGTAGAAAAATGAGTGAAGAGGAATAAATATCAACAATATGGTAATGTTTAATGTTGAAATGGATTGCTAATACATGGAGATGATTCCAATAGTGTATGAGAACAAGAGCTATTCCCTAAGATATTTAAATATTAATTCAATAAATATTTATTGAGTTCCTTGTATATGGTATAAAGTTTGCTTGTTACCAGGAAAAGAGCAGTGAAATAAACATGACATGACCCCTACTTTCATGGAGCTTACAATCTAGCGAAGAATTAAAAGAAGGAAAGCAAGTCAGGAAAGGAACTCCACTGATGACAAGCTGTAGTTCAAGGCTTGGCTTTTACATGGTCTGGAGTTGTCATGAGATGATATTTATTTGCATCTCAAAGTACCCTTCAAATCATTTGCTTCCCTTCCACAAACATTTTATTACACCACACTTTACTTATGGCATTTTTCATCTCTGTGTTTCTAAGTGTATAGATAAGAGGGTTGAGCATGGGGACGATAATTGTGTAAAAAAGTGTAAACACTTTATCTTCTGGTAAAGTTGTTGTGGGTCTAATATAAACACTTCATCTTCTGGTAAAGTTGTTGTGGGTCTAATATAAATAAAGATGACAGGTACGAAAAACAGAATCACAACAGTGATGTGAGAACTGCAAGTGGAAAGTACTTTGCAGCGGCTCTCTGCAGAGTATGCTCTCAAATCATACATGCCATCAAAACCACAAAGACCAGCATTCCCATGAGGCCAGAATTGGCAATCACTAAGAAACCGATTTTGTCTGTTTTGGTGCAGGTCAGTTTCAGCAAAGGATAGACATCACAGAAGTAGTGATCTTTTTCATTGGGGCCATAGAAAGGCAAGAAAATTGTAAGAAGAAATAGACCAAGGGAATGTAGAAGCCCCCCAGCACATGACGCTAAGAGAATTGAGTTACATCTTTGCCTGTTCATGATGATGGCATAGTGCAGTGGTTTGCAGATGGCAACGTATCGGTCATAGGCCATCCCTGTGAGGATGAAAACCTCAATATCGCCGAAGCAGTGTGTGGTAAAAAGTTGTGTCATGCAGTTTTTATAAGAAATGATCTTCCTATCTGTCAGTAAGTCAGTCATTAGTTTGGGTGTCACAGTGGAAGTGTAGAAAAGGTCTGAGGGAGCAAGGTGACTAAGGAAGAAGTACATGGGCTGGTTAGTTAGCTGGCTGCATGTGATAGAAATCATAATAACCAGATTTCCCAACCATATAGCCAGGTAACAAAGTAAGAAAAATAAAAAGCAGAGCATTCGGACTTTCTTATTCTGAGAAAGTCCCAGAAGAATAAATTCAGTAACATTATTTCTATTTTCCATGGTTTGATGAAATTACAGATAGCTCTGGAAAGTTACCTGAAATGACAAAGTTAATGAGACAAATTATTGATAAGGAAAAGGAAATCTATTATCTAATTGAAATGACACAAATGCATTTTCTTAGACCCACGCTATCTTGAGGCTCATAGAAATCAGTTATTCATTCAAAAAAATTATTTTGAACACTTAGTGGCACTACTGTTCTAAGAACTGAGGATACAGTGATAGGTTAGGCACAATCCAAGATTTTGTGCAATTTGAATGTTTTGCTTAGGAAACAAAATTTTTATGATCAAGAATAAATTAACAAAATAATCAGTAATAATTTTATGTAGGTGACCATGTAATGTATTCTGAACTAGAGACTTTTGAGAGTGAAACCGGGCACTAATAATAAGTACACTGTGAGAACAGGCATACGACAGAACTTTCTAGGGAGAACCAAGATGAATTTCATAGTAATGATGGGCCCTCTAACCTCTGGGATCCTCATAGAAAACTGCTTTGTGTACCTCACAAGATTATTTTTCATAACTTACTAGAAAAATGGGGTATGGGATAATTTAACAATCCCAGAAGAATTACTTGAATATAAAATATTGCAACTGCCCAACTATTTAGTATTTGTAAGACAGCAACTTAATACAAAATCAGAATCTTGTGATGTTAACTTCTAGGAAAAACACAAAACAAAACAAAACAAAAAAATAACAATTACTAAGATTTTACTCATAAAAAAATCAGGCGTTGTTATATTTTTACATGTATGAACTATTATGTGTTCAGTTTCTCTCACTAAACAGGTATTACTTTTTCCATTTTCAGATGAGGAAAATGAAACCTTGAGTGGTTAAGTAATGGCTACTAGCTCACAAATCTATTAAGCAACCAATATTGGTTTTGAAACTATGTAGACTAGCTTTGAGGCCCTGGTGGCACAGCGGTTAAGCATTTGGCTGATAACCAAAAAGGTCAGCAGTTCGAATCGACCAGCCACTCCTTGGAAACCCTATGGGTTACTTTTACTCTGTCCTATAGGGTTGTTATGAGTTGGAATCGACTCAATGGCAACAGGCTCTTTTTTTTAGACTAGGTTGTGGCTTGTGCTCTAAAACGCTATGTTATGTTACCTTCTAGAAATGGGGAGACTTTCAAAGTATCTTATCTAAGCAATTTATTGTAGAACTGTTGAGAAAGTATGTACCAAGTAAGTAGCTGGACTCTCTCTAGTCGTCTATTATGTTGCTCTGGGGTAGTTGGAGGTATTGGCTGACTAACTACTTTTGGAGAAAGATCTGGACAATGCAGCTTATCTCCTTTCTCCCAACTCTCATTAGGTCTCTGGTGGTATAAAATGGAGGTCACCATACTACTTACCTGACTAAGCTTTTCCTAATGAGATCACAAAAATGAGGGTGGGGGGAGCATTTATACTGTGCTTGACACATGAAAAAAACAAAATATAAAAACAAACCAGTTGCCACTGAGTTGTTTCCAACTCATGGGACCCCCCCATGTGTGTCATAGTAGAAATGTGTTTCATAGCTTTTCATTGGCTGACTTTTTGAACGTAGATCACCAAGTCTTTTTTCCCAGGTGCCTCCAGGTGGACTCAAACCACCAACCTTTTACCAACTTTTTGAATAACAGTGTATTCATTAACCATTTTCACCAACTTGGGACTCTGCTCGTCCCATAAAACCAAACCAAACCTACCGCTATGGAGTCAATTCTGACTCATAGTGACCCCATGGGGTTTCCAAGTTTGTAAATCTCTGCAGAATCAAACTGCCACATCTTTCTCCTGAGGAGCTGTTGGTGGTTTTGAATCGCCGACCTTTCAGTTATCAGTCAATTGTTTTTGCTAAACTGATATTAACTAAGGAAAAAAAATTGGAATTAAACAAAAATGTACTACAATTTTGAGCAAATAATACAATATTAAAAATAACCAGTCATCCATTTGTCAGGTAACTCAGGATTAAACAGAAGAATAGATTTTTTTCTGAATTCACTTGTAATCTTTTTGCATTTATAAGGTGATTTTTTTTCCATAATATTTTTTTTCCAGATGTTTTTTGTAGCTCTGCTTTTTGTATACCTACAGCTCTGCTTTTTTTTTTTTTTTTTTTTTAAGTTTATTTCTCTTGTAGGTTTAGAGTAAATGCAACTTGAGTTTTTAAACTTCATTCCTGGTTCAACATTTTTTTAAAGCAATTAAAACATTTTTAAACAACATTGCTGTCTTCTGCCTTTTACATTAAGTTGAATGTGTTCTTCTGTAAGCAAATTCATTGAGATATGTGTGTGTGAAAAGCATTTTAATAGTTTTTTTGATTTGGGGGTTATTATTCAAGAGTCAGTGCTTCTTTTCGTAAGAAACATTTATCCAAAGTTTAGCAATTCTTCAGTTTCTGTTCTTCTGTGAAATTAAATATTTAAACAAATTGTTAACAATGGCTATTCCTTGATAGTTAGACTATGTTGAATTTAATTTTTCAATTTATGCTCTTCTCTAATATGCAAATGTTTTATCATACACTTGTATTTATATTCAGAAAATGGAAATATTTTATAAATATATTTTGTTATCAATGAATATATGTTAAATTAATTTGAAAGTACCTTTATAAATATGACTGCCTATTTCTCTTTTAAATGCAGTCTACAATATTTAAGAATTGTGACTACATGGATCTGGAACCCAACTAAGATCCTTATCGGAAACTAAGACCAGGAGTTCACACTGATAATTATTTATCCTAAGTAAAAGTGCATTAAGAATCAATAACGTTAACATTGTCAAGTTCTTTTTAGTTGAAAAATTGATATGGTCTTCTTATACTGTTCTGATTTCCTAAATAAATGTGAATATTTTGACTGAGTCCATATCACCAAAAGTCTTGCAATGTAAGATGATAGATGTATAATAAGGACTGAGAAAAATCATAAAGCATGATGTAATTTTCAATGTTGTTGTCATGTTACTCTGGTCATGAAGAGATGATATGATAATCAACATAAATTTATTGCAAAATACTTTTTTTCCTAGTTACCTAAACTTTAAAAAAAGGTGGATTTTTAGAAAACTCATTTGAATTACATCTTACCAATCAAATATATTTGCCCAGATGGAAACACCACTTTTCTGATATAAAAAAAGGTCCCTCCAGCACAGCATAAAACAAATCATGCAGCCTGCTTTGCTCAACCATTTTTCTCCCTTAACTTTTTACAGAATCTACACACACAAGCTGCAGGATTCCATTACAGAATTTATTCTCTTCATATTATCTTAAATAGAAGAAGCTATTGGAAGAAATACAGCTAGAATGCTTCTTAGAAGCTAGGATGGTGAGACTTTGTCTCCCTTACTTTGGACATGTGATCAGAAGGGACAAATTCCTGGGCAAGGACATCATGCTTGGTAAAGTAGAGGGTCAACGAAAAGAGGAAGATACTCAACAAGATGAATTGACACAACAGCCACTACAATGGGCTCAATCCTACCTGCTGTGTTGACGATGGCACAGGAGGGAGCAACTCGTGTTCTGTTCCACTCAGGGTCTCTATGAGTCAAACCTGACTTGACGGCGTCTAATAACAACATGCTTCCTGTCCAAGTAACCGTCTGGTAAAATCACAGTATTAGTACACAGCAGATCTAATTTTTCCTTCCTCTTTGTCATTTAACAGTTGATTCTATAGGAGTTCAGGCTCTATCGATGAAATGTAGGAGTTGCATTGGATGATCTCAGAACAGCTCCCCAGTTACTGCTAGTGTGTGATTCCTGGTTCTGTTAGTTTGTGGAGAACACCATATTTAGGTACCTGTCATCCTTCTCCATGCTTTCCCTGATCCTCCCAGAAAAACTGAGGCTCAGGAAAAATATAATATTTTGAAATTCATTATTGTCTCTGTACCTTGGTTTCTGTCTCTGTAAAATTGAGATAATTGTAATACCTCCTTCTAGGGTTATTGGTTGAATTAAATGAGCTAACAAATGTGAAGTTCTTGGAACAATGCCCGGAAGATATTATACATTCAGTAATTGTTAGCCACTTTCCACCATTCCTAAATTTAAAATTACAACATCATCATCAAAACAATAATGAAAACAACCCTTTTGTGTGTGCCAAATTAAACTCCATAAAAGCAAGCTGTTCTTGCCTTATCCCATGAACAATATTCTTTATTTTATGCCTGTTTTTTTCCAGAGAGAAATATAGTAGTATTTACATACTATTCAGTATTGAGACATCAAACACAGTCCCAAGATGTAGGAACTGGTTTATCTCCCACTGCCCTTCAAGTGAACTGTCTTCTCCAAGCCGACTGGCTGGCTCACCATTTCCCAGCTATATGCTATGCACTCACCACTCTGCGCTCCAGTTGATTTCCCCACACTGAAATGTCCTCCTTCTTGCTTTGCCCAACCAGAGTCCTCCCAATGCTTTCAAGGCTGTGTCACACATCCTAATCCTCAGGAAGACTCTTCTGTCTACTCCAGTTCTTAGTACTTCTCACTTTCCCTAAAATAGTTCCAGTTCCTGGCATCCAGTGGACATTAAATTGTGAGCTCTTTGGTTTTGAAGAATTTTTATTTCTTAAATGCTCTGCCTCAAAGTCCAAGAAAAAATATAAGCACACTGGGTCAGGAACTGTGACTTGTATTACTTCTGCCTTCAAAATATTGGAAATCGCGGAGACTTTGGAGGTATACCCTAGTTCAGAACACAGCTTTTGCATTTAAATGTAAGATCCTTCACCTCCTTGAACTTTGTCTTTTCTTCTTCCATAAAATCAGGGATTACTGTGAAAATCAAATAGGAACCTCAATGTTCAAAAAAAAAAAGTAAGAGAAAAAAAAGTACTAGTTCCTCCTGCTTCACCATTGGTGCCTCCATAATGTTATGAGCATGGGAGGTACTCAAGGTATTCAAGTGGTCCTAGTCATTAAGAAGATGGATTCTGAAGCTATGTATCCTGAGGTAGGATTCTGGCTCCAAAATTCACTTGTAGCATGATCTTGTGTAAAATGTATAACCTCAATTTCCTCATCTACAAAATGGGTGATACTGTAAATAACTCTGAGTTTTTTTAAATAAGGATTTGATGTTTATTTAGGTAATGAACTTGGGACAGAGCCTGGTCTATATTAAGATTAAGCATTTAATAATTATTTATCATCGCTATTATACATCTGGAAACCCTGATTGCATAGTGGTTAAGCACTACAGCTGCTAACCAAAAGGTCAGCAGTTCAAATCCACCAGGTGCTCCTTGGAAACTCTATGGCACAGTTCTACTTTGTCCTATAGGGTTAGGGTTGCTATGAGTCAGATTCGACTCAACAGCAACAGATTTTTTTGTTGTTTTGTTTTGTTTTTTGGTTTATTATATACCTTTGTCATACTGATGGATGTAAATACAAATTCTGAGTGGCATAATAGGTCATTTTGCTGTTATTATCACAAATATTAAATAACTTATTAAAGTACATAATGTTTTCCACATGGACAAATAAACATAGGTGCATAAGACATGGCACAGTTTGTTTCCTGTGAACAGTCTATCCTTTTTTACCTGAAGGCTGGGGTTTCTCACTCCTGGGAAGCTTCCCCTCATTAAACAAAGTTGTTTCCTGGCCAGGAATAAGCCGATTCCAACATGTGTCATACTATATCTTGACTCCCTTTAGTGGTTTGCAAAAGACTCAGATAATTGAACTAAATGATCTTAGACCATCTTGAGCCAAAGCTTTAAATATGACCTCAGATCTATTTGTCTTGTCCCTTTAGCCCATTACCATTTTAGTGTGGCCACTTCAAGTCAATGATAAGTCTCGAGTAGCTTTTATGTATTAGGCATCGTGCTAGGTGATAGGAGCACAAAGTTGGATGAGAACCAGTTCCTGCCCCAGAATATTTGTTTATTTATTCAACATGTATTGAATGCCTTCTCTTTACCAGGCATTGAATTAGATTCTTGAAACACCAGCCAAAAAAAACCCCATTGGCTTCCAGGAGATTCTGACTCAGAGAGACCCTATAGGACAGAGTAGAACTGCCGCATATAGTTTCCAAGGAGTGCCTGTTGTATTCAAACTGCGGGCCTTTTGGTTAGCAGCCATAGCACTTAACCACTACACCACCAGAGTTTCCTATTGAAGCACAATAGTGAACAAGTAGCTATAATTGCTAGAATGGCTTATAGTTCAGTGAGGCTTATTCACTTTGGAGATGGTGTTTCTAGGGAGTCACTTGGCGACAAATGCTCCTTCAATTGTCTTCCTGTTGAGGTGAGGGGTTTTTACTGACCAATACACATTTTTTTCACCTGAGAATTAAAATTACATACTGATAAGACATGTATCATGGGATGAGAGTTGGAGAAAGAAATAGGATTGAATATTTTAGAATCTAGATCTATAGCTCATGAATTTTTCAAGATCTGAAAAATTACTGTTCATGAGTCATGGTTAAGAAAACATTTTTTAAAAAAATCCACTCCTTCCATCTAATCATTAAGGAGTTTTTCCTAAGGAGAAAACACATCTCAAAGTGGTGGCCAGTCTTTAACTATAGGATACTTTTGTCTACTCTTTCTGCTAGAAAGTTCCTGAAAATGTCCTTGAGAAAATAGTACCAAGACAAAGAAGGGTTAACCACAAGCCAAATTAATAATAATTAAAAAATTTTTAATCAAGCCATCAGTGGCATAGAAACACATCATTTAACATATCATCTATCTACAGAGTGAGATTCTGTGTAAGGTTGGATAAGATATCTTTTTACATAAGTAGACAGCATATTTATTTAATAAGCATGTACAGTGTGTATCTCTCCTATGAAAACGTATTGTATATTTTCCATCCAGACATTGCACTTAGCTGAATAGGAAAACAATTATCCATTATGAAAAAGATCCTAATATCTTTAGAATAAATGGATTCTGGGAAATATGTTTAAGACATAAAGATTGAAGTGTAGTTTACAGGTTACTTTCAGAGAGTTATGATGAATTTCCTGAATTTGTCTACCTGCTATAAACAATAATGCAAGTTATTATCTTGGCCGTTTAGAATTACAGAGATATAACAAGCAAAGTCACTAGAAATGGGAGGGGTTCACTGGAAACAGTCATGAGAAACCTTTCTAATGCAATGGAAATGTCCTGTGTCTTGACAGGGACAAGGGTTACACAGAAGTGTGCACTAGTCAAAATGATTGGACTGTTCAGCTTGGGTCTATGCATTTCATTGAATGTAAATTATACCTCAATAAAAATATAAATTTAAAATTTGAAATAGGGGAAGCTGTAATAAAAAGAAGGAATGTTTGCTTATTTCTCAAAAAAAAAAAAAAGACTAAGCTGATCTTGTATTCTTGAAAGTAATTGCTTGCTTATTTCAGTTGTTTAGCACTTTTATTTTCTCTCCTTTGAATCCATTAACCCTACTCAAGTTAGACAGATGTTCAGTCCTCCTCCCTTTGAAGAATGTTCTTCATCAGAAACAAATCATTCCCGAAATTAAAAGCTTAGAAGGAAGAAACATACACCACAGTTTTCATGCATTTGAGTAGATTTATAGAAAAATTTGCCATACATATTTTGCCTCTTCATGGTCTTAGAACCATACTGGTATTTTGCTTTTTGATAATTTTATATACATCTTCTCCAAAATATTGATCACTTTCCTACTGGGCCAATAAGCCTTTCTTTATATTTAACTTTCCTTCATCATGGAACTGAAGGACTACTGATATACTTCAAATTCTGAAATTCTAGAATAAAGCAAAACAATTAGGGTGCTATTTTGATACCTGCTGAAAGACATGGTGCTGATAATCTAACAGCAAATTTCACCATATGTAGTTGTTTATTATAGTCGGAAGGCAAGTTGGAGCATTCCCAAAACAGTAAAATTAGTACTTTTAATGATTCTGAATTTTTTTCATTCAAAGTTTTCTTAGAAAGACTAGATCATTAATACAGTCAAAATAACTTAAATGTTCTTTTTAAGAAAAATGACTAGTGCATTTATGAACTGGCTTTAGCTTACCAGCAGCTTAACTCACCAGATTTCTTATAAACTGAGGTTTCACACCTAGGGTAAAATCAGAATAAAAAAAATTAACATAGATATGCAATAATAACTCTCAAATTGCATTGTCCTAAGATAGGAGAAAATACCGGTAAACTCTATCTAAAGATGTAGATTTTATAAAAATACTAAATTCAAGATGTTTTGTTTGATTGTTTTTCAGCATACTATTTTCTATTTCTGAGAAAGAAAAGAAGTACCTCTCTGGTATTTACCTTTGCCTCTAGAGAAGACATGTACATATATATCTTTTCTTTTTGATGTCATATTGGTGTTGAAAGTGAATTCTGAGAAAATCTGTTATATAGAGTATCTCTTGATATCTCTCAGGGTTTAGAAATTTCCCATCAGTGTGCTGATATACACCATAGCTTAAGCTTGTCCCTAGGAAGTATGTATGCCAAAGTCAATCATTTTTTCCGCATTGCATCGGCATCTAAGACACTGGAATTAGAGATGGGGCATGGGGACTATAAAGAAAGTTTTCAGTAGTGCTCACATGTTAGGAGTGAGGCAGAGGCGAGCTGAAAGGGGAAGTACCAGGTAACCCTATGGTCATTGTTAGAAGTGGAGAATGTGAACCAAGAGTTTAAGATTTTTTTTTTTCTATAAAAGCAAACTTATTGGAGTACTGATGGCACAGTGGTTAAGAGACTGGGCTGTTAACTAAAACGTCAGCAGTTTCAATTCACCAGATGGGTCAGTTCTACTCTGTCCTACAGGTCACTAAGAGTCAAAATTGACCGGACAGCAATGGGGTTGGTTGATTGGTTGGCCTGGAAAAGATTCTTTTTTTTTTTACAACTGTTCTTTCAGGATGCCCATTCGTTCCCATGGGTTATTTTCCTGCATATGCAGATAAAAAAAAAAAAAAAATTAATAGCTTACAAATATATGAATATAAAGAAATTAATTTCTAAAAACATAAATTTTTATTAGAGCATCACATATGCATATTGTAAAAAATCTAGAGATTATAATAAAAAATAAAATGATCTCATTCATTTAAAAAAAAAAAAAATTGCTGTCACCTCAACGGAATCGACTTGAAGGCAACTGAGAACAACAATACCTCTAGATACCAAAATCTGAGTTGAGTACAACCCAGTGGGG
Organism: Loxodonta africana; assembly: GCF_030014295.1. Lineage (NCBI taxonomy): Eukaryota > Metazoa > Chordata > Mammalia > Proboscidea > Elephantidae > Loxodonta > Loxodonta africana. Next base: position 28,804,961 of record NC_087348.1, read on the forward strand.
AGCGTGTGTACAATGGTGGTCAAAACAGACATAGTCTTTGCCCTGAATGAGGCCTGAAGACTAAAGGAGGAGACAGATAACAAACAAGCAAACAAACATAAAATTAGGAACAGTGGATCTAAAATAAAAACCAAACAAAATAAAAAACAACAGGATGCTTTCAGTCTTTCCTTATTAATTTGCAAAAGCCTTATGCAATAATAAACCTTTGACTTTTTATATTATACGGATATTAGCTTCTGGTTGTTGTGTCAATTTGTCTTCAAGTAACTCCACCGGAAATTGTATTTCCTCATTCCTCTTCTATCGAAAACAATCTCCCCCTTACATTAGTCCGAAACCTGGAATCATCTGATGAATTTGCTTTGTCTTTATTGCCGGAAAAAAAAAAAAAAAAAAAAAAAAGCTTGTCATTTTTTTTTTGTTTGTTTGTCATCGAAATTGTTTTAAACATTAAATAAGTGCCTACGAATGGATCTATTTTTATAGATCTAAAAAAAAAATTCAGGATATTTTAGACTTTAGATCTTCATGTTCAGACTTGTTTTTATTTATATTTTTTGTTTTGTTTTTCAAATCATGAAAGTTATATTTTAATCTCATAGTTTTAAGACTATAACTACAGGAAAATGTATAATTCTTGCAGCATATTTCAATTTATCGGCCATATTAATTATAATCTCCCTTACTGTTTTCATCTCTTTTTCTCTTTCTTCTTCATATTGAGAGAATTTCTCAAGTTTCTAGCATTTGATGGTCAATATTTTCAATTTTATTTTTTAAAAACCATCAGAGTTGATTTTAATTTTTGTGTTTAAGTTTTTCTTTCCTCATGATTTTTCCTAACCAACCCATTTCTGTTCTGACATTTTTTTTTGTTGTTGTTAACATTAGCCTGTTTTCCCTAAAAATTTTTGACTCATTTTTATAGAGGCAACTTCTCACAACCTATTGAAGATAGCAAATGTTTTTTCTACTTGTCCCCACAAGAAATAATATTCATAGTTCTGCTTTCTATCTATGTTTTCCAATAATTTTATTTTTTCCTTTTTCTGCAATATTGTTTCACAGCCCGTTTTTTCTAATTTTTTTTTTTTTTTTGGTGCATTAGGCAAATTTTACAGCTCATGTTAACTTCTCCTTCAAGAATTTATACACATTGTTTTGTGACATTGGTTGCAATCCCCACAATGTGATAGCACACTCCCCCTTTCCACACTGGGTTCTCAGTGTCCATGCAACCAGTTCCTGTCCCTTTCTGCCTTCTCACCCTGCTTTTGGACTAATTTTGCTGGAATAAGTGAAAACATCTCTCTAGATCCATGTTTGCCAACTGACAGATTATTTGCATTATTTTCAGTTATAGTCTCTATCCTCCTGGATATCCCCATTGCCATTGAGTCAATACCAATTCATAGAGACCCTACAGGACAGAGTAGCACTGTCTCCTAGGGATTTCAAAGCTGTAATCTTTATGGAAGCAGGTTGTCACATCTTTCTCCTATAGAGTGACTGGCGAGTTTGAACCACCAACCTTTCAGTTAGCAGAAGAAAGTTCAACCACTGTACCACCAGGGCTCCTTCCTCCTTTGTATAGTTGAAGGGTATAGCTGAAATCTATTCTCTGACTTACGGCAGTAACTTAGATGTACTTTCATAGCTCCTTGATCGTGTGACTATATCTACCTGGTTTTTACAATGAAGCTTTGTTTACCTGAGAAATCTGTCTCCCATTAAACTCTTAAGTCCGAGTGTACTTGCCATATTCTATTCATTTATTTCTCTGTGTTCAGCGTCAGTTCAGATAAAGTATCAATTAGCCTCTTCTGTTGTGAGTCAAAATCAACTTTACAGCGGTGGGTTTTGTTTTGTCTCAAAAATCACCTACTGAAGGTATCCAAATATGTGTTAATACCTAAAATTAATTGAATAACTACTATGTGCCAAATACTGTTCCAATTTGTTACTCACTTGGCACTCAGGCTATATTATGGTTAGGGACTATTATTATCTCCCCTTTATGGTGGAGAAGACTGTAGGACAGGGCTTGAGAAACTTTCCCAGGTTTACATAAGCAGTAAATGTGGGTCTGGGATGAAAACCCAGAAATCTAGTTTCAGATACCACATTCCTAATGACTATGCTTTGCTGCTTTCAGGATACTCTAAACAACAAGAACAAAAACATAACAATGTATAAGAGAGTATAGCTGTGCTCCTTAGAGGTTTTTTTGTTTTTTTTTTTTTTGTCTGTAGTTTTTACACAAGCAGATTGCTAGGGCTTTTTTTCTACAGAGCAACTGTGGATTTGAACCACCAAATTTGATTAGTAGTTGAGAACAAACTGCACCATCCAGGGATTCTCCAAGGTTCATAACAGCCCTATTCACATTCTCCAAAAGGTGGAAACAACTCAAGTGTCCATCAGTAGTTGAATAGATAAATGGAATGTGGACTGAGCCCTTCAACACTAATAAAGAGTTCACTGAGACAAGCAGAAGACAGGAAAAGAAACTGCACATAGTTGTTAAAAACATAGGGGAAAAATCAGGAGAGTGTGGAGACCTCAAAGGCAAGTCAAAATGTCTTTGATGAAAAAAATGATCAACTCTAGCAAATCCAGGATTTATCAATGTAGAAGTCATTGGTGACCTTGATAAGAGAAGCTTAAGTAAAATGATAAAGGTAAAAAAAAAAAAAAAAAAAAACTGATGGGAGAAGGCACAATAAAACTGGGAGGAGAGAAATTAGATACAGTGAGTACAGGAAGATAAGAAAACAGAATTTGGGAAAGAAGATGGGAAGGGAAAGCAGGCACAAAAGAGATATTTGTTTTGTTTTAGATGACATGAATGAGTTTATTTTGTTAAAGAATAAATTTTAAAAGAGGATATAATCATGATTCTTATACAAATAAAATAAACACATGTTAAAGATTTTACTTAACTCATTATTTAATGGGATACCACTAAGATTGAACCCTGGTGGCACAATGGTTAACAGCTGGTTGCTAACCAAAAGGTTGGCAGTTCAACTCCACCAGTAGCTCCTTGGAAACTCATGGGGCACTTCTGCCCCATAGGGTCACTATAAATCAGAATCTACTTGATGGCAATGGGTTTGGTTTTTGTTATTAAGGTGTTACCATTGATAAGAACACAAAATATCACACGTTGAGTCTGGTGAAAAAAAAGGCTGAAGGTAATTTACAAGCAGATGCCAAACTGGCAAACCCCATCAATATTCACATTCAATGAACCAGTTTGCATCTCCATGGACAGGCATTATTGGCCTTGCTAACATTTTCCACAAGTTAACTTCTACAACTACAAAGTTGTAAAATATCCTGTTGTTGTTGTTCTTAGGTGCCGTTGAGTCGGTTCCAGCTCATAGCAACCCTATGCACAACAGAACGAAACACTGCCCGGTCCTGAGCCATCCTTACAATTGTTGTTATGCTTAAGCTCATTGTTGCAGCCACTGTGTCAGTCCACCTCGTTGAGGCTCTTCCTCTTTTCCGCTGACTCTGTACTCTGCCAAGCATGATGTCCTTCTCCAGGGACTGATCCCTGCTGACAGCATGCCCAAAGTATGTAAGACGCAGTCTCACTGTCCTTGCTTCTAAGGAGCATTCTGGTTGTACTTCTAAGACAGATTTGTTCTTTTGGCAGTCCATGGTATATTCAATATTCTTTGCCAATACCACAATTCAAAGGCGTCAATTCTTTGGTCTTCCTTATTCATTGCCCGGCTTTCACATGCATTGATGCGACTGAAAATACCATGGCTTGGGTCAAGCGCACCTTAATCCTCAAGGTGACATCTTTGCTCTTCAACACTTTAAAGAGGTCCTTTGCAGCAGATTTACTTAAAACAATGTGTGTTTTGATTTCTTGACTGCTGCTTCCATGGCTGTTGATTGTTGATCCAAGTAAAATGAAATCCTTGACAACTTTATCTCCATTTATCCTAGTCAAAGACAATTAGCACTGGGTAATTGGAATGGAAAAGCTAGCCAGGATACCCACTAAATTGCAAAGAACACTCTCACCATTTTCCCCTACAGCTCTTATATTGACATCAATTACCAAAGAGAGAAAAAACTGCTGACGCAGAGGAAGAGGGGAGACTCCATGAAGTGATGCCCTTGAGAAGATGAGAAAGAATGAGAGCCGGTGCATAAAAGATGGAATTAAAGTAGGGATTCCTTGCTAATGATTGATATTTCCTTTTTTTTTTTTTTTGCCACAGATGTTTAAATAATCCCTGTTCAAAACTTTTATTCCAAGAGCAAAAATAAAAGAAACATCTGAAGTGTTTTTTTTAAGTTTTATTTTTCAGTAATTTAGGCCTTCTCAGTTGGAGGATAGAGCTTCGGAAAGAGAAGAAAAATTCAAGGGCTTGTAGGTTTTCTTACCGGAGACATTGTTTATCGTACTCCAGAAAGTGACCTTCCACATTTCTGCTGTGATGTTGTTCTCTGACATGTGTCCAGCTCACACTCCACTCAGGCACTTTCTAGATAAATGTCAAGAATTAGATAAAGAACATCCAGGAAAGTATGCTAGGCTATTTTTCAATAATTTTTAGTATGTAGTGTTTTCAATTTTTGTTGGGAAGTTTAAACTGAGCTCAAGTACTACTCTATCCTTTTGTTTATACTCCCCAGCCATCTTAGAATCCTTTGACAATATTAACCATCTTTATTTATTGCACCTTCTGTACCAATCGGAAACCCTGGCGGCATAATGGTTAAGTGCTATGGCTGCTAACCAAAGGGTCAGCAGTTCAAATCCACCAGGCGTCCTTGGAAACTCTATGGGACAGGTCTACTCTGTTCTATAGGGTCGCTATGAGTGGGAATCAACTTGATGGCACTGGGTTTTTTTTTTTTTTTTTGGTTTTCTATACCAATCTGAAAATATATTTTTATGCAAAACTTTTTCTTGTCATAGAGTTTCTTTATGGCCTTCGAGTTCCTCTCTAATCCTAAGCAATTACACAACAACCTGTTTTTGTCCCTAGTCCTTTCTGATTTGAGGCAAATTTGATTCTGCGTGACTTGAAATTACCACTGGACAAAAAAAGCTTTTAGTTTTTATAAAGTTGTGAGAGAAACAAAAACAAAACAAACAAAAAAATTTGCAGTGAGTTTAGGTGACATTATTTTCCCACACCAAGAAAAATTGTAATCTACCTGTTTCACAAATATGGTATTTGTGTATGAGAGTTCCCTCTCTTTTTTCCATCCTCACACCCTCCACTGCTCCAGAGGAAAGTCATTATGAGAATGGTAAATAACAGAAGATTTGGTAATGTCTTAGTTATCTTGTGCTGCTATAACAGAAATACAAGTGGATGGCTTTAACAAAGAGAAGTTTATTCTCTTACAGTCCAGTAGATTAGCAGTCAGAATTCATGGTGTCAGCTCCTCCTAAAGTTTTTCTTTCTCTCTTGGCTCTGGAGGAAGGTCCTTGTCATCAGTCTTCTCTTGGTCTGGGAGCATCTCAGCTCAAATACCTCAAGTCCAAAGGACACACTTTTCTCCTGGTACTGCTTTCTTGGTGGTATGAGGTCCCCAACTCTCTACTTGCTTCCCTTTCCTTTTATCTCTTGAGAGATAAAAGGGGGAACAGATCACAGCCCAAGGAAACTCCCTTTACATGGGATCAGGGATATGGCCTGGGCAAGGGTGTTACATTCCACCCTAATCATCTTTAACCACAGGAAGAGATTACGATGTATAACACATAGGAAAATCACAAAATGGAGGACAGCCACACATGGCCTAACCAAGTAGACACATATATTTTGGGGACACAATTCAATCCATTACAAGTAATAAAAATACCTTATACATATTGAGTACTCATTATGTGACTATTACTGGTGTAATTCCTCACATGTAATCCTCACAAACCTGTGAGTGGTGGACCATTCTTATTACCTCTGTACCACAGATGCTTTGTTGGGACATAGAGTTGCCCCCAACAGAGTTAGGGCACACATTTAGTAAGCTACCAAGTGTGACACTGAACCAAGAGATTCTGGCTCCAGAGTCCATACCCTTAACCAATACAATATATGGTGCTGGAGCCCTGGTGGTGCAGTGGTTAAGAGCTCAGGCTGTAACCAAAAGGTTGGCAGTTCTAATCCCCTAGCCGCTCTTTGGACACCCTATGTGGTAGTTCTACTATGTCTTGTAGGGTTGCTATGAGTCAGAATCAACTCAACAGCAGCAGATTTTTTTTTTTTAAGTGGTGCTAGGATTCACCAGAGATGTGCAGTTGATTTGCATATGACCACAGTTAGGAAACAAAGTAAGTTAGAAGAAAAGACATAGACAGCATGCTGATGTTAGGCATATAAGAAACTCCAGAATGGCACTAGTTACATGATTATCAGAGAAGGTGAAAATTTTGAGAAGTGTTGTTGTGTGGTACAGATGAGATCTTTTAAAATATTCTCTGAGTGATGCATGTAAAAGGTTAGAATTGCTTTTTACATTATTTTTTGATGGCTGGAATTGTCTTCACTAAACATGATGAGCTAAACACAAGAATGAGCTATGTGTGGGCTCTCTTCTGATTTGGGTTGCATACTTCTCTGAGTGGCCTGCTGCTAAACATCTAAATTATTGGTAGAACCAAAGAATCAGTAATGCAGAAGATGAGACCATAAAAAACAAAGCACAGCAGAGAGAAAGTCTGTGTAAATCCAAGAAATATTAATTTTTTTTCATATTTGAGCCTATACATGTCGCTAGATACAAGAGACATAGACGAGCTTTATGCATTTTAAAGTTCTTAGGGAAGAGAAGATGTATATTCAACAAGCTCTGTGCTGAGAAGCAGGAATGTTTTTCAGTCTATTCCCTCTCTTTCCTATAATATGGGAACATAGTTTCTTTATGGCATTCTTCATCTCCATGTTCCTTAATGTGTATATCAGAGGGCTGAGCATGGGAGCAATGATAGTATAAAAAAGAGCAAACACTTTGTCTTCTGGTAAAGTAGTTGCTGGTCGAATGTAAATGAAGAGTAAAGGAGCAAAAAAAAGGGCCACCACAGTGATATGGGAACTGCATGTGGAAAGAGCTTTGTTAACGATTCTCCTTGGAGTAGGACTTGATTGTGTATAAGATCACAGCATAAGATATCAGCAAGACCACAAATGTCACTAGACCCATCACACTGGAATTGGCGATGACCAAAAGGCCAATTCTGCTGGTATCAGTGCAGGCCAGTTTCAGCAAAGGATAGACATCACAGAAGTAGTGATCTATCTCATTGGGGCCACAGTAGGGGAGCAAGATGGCAAGCATAAACTGACCAAAGGAATGCAGGAAACCCCCAGCACAAGAAGCAGCAACTATGGCATCACACTTCCATCTGCTCATGATGACAGTGTAGTGCAAGGGCTTGCAGATGGCCACATAGCGATCATAGGCCATCCCTGTGAGAATGAAGACCTCGATCCCCCCAAAGAAGTGCATGGTAAAGAGTTGTATCATGCAGCCATTGTAGGAAATGGTTTTCTTTTCTGCCAGTAAGTTAATGATTAGCTTGGGTGTCACGGTTGAGGTGTAGCAAAGGTCTGAGAGTGAGAGGAAACTCAGGAAGAAATACATGGGCTGGTTGATAAGTTGGCTGCAGGTGATAGAAATCATGATAAGCGGGTTTCCTGCCAAAATTGCAATGTAACAAAGAAAAAATAGAAAAAAACAGAGAATTTCTACTTCCTTTTGCTGAGAAAGTCCTAAGAGAATAAATTCTGTGATATTATTTCCATTTTCCATGATCCAGAGCAATTTTAGCCACCTGCAATTCAGACAAATTATGAATTCTTATGAGATCTATTTAAATGTGGTGATACACATCATTTGTTGCATGGGGGAGGCTATAATGAAAATGGCTCAAGGATAGAAGAAAATAGAAGTTTGATTTTTTATTTAGGAACACTTTTCTGCAGACCGCCTTGTCCTTTTCTTGAAAACATTAATTACTGGCAATGTATTAGATTTCTGAGATGAAATTTACATATATATACACATATACACACACTTGTTGCAGTGTGCCCTCAAGTTGATTCCGACTTATAGCAACTCTATATGACAGAGTAGAACTGTCCCATATCATTTCCTAGGCTGTAATCTTTATGGGAGCAGATCACCAAGTCTTTTCTCCCATGTAGCTGCTGGTGGGTTCAAACAACCAATCTTTGGGTTGGCAGCTGAGAACTTAACTATTGCACCGTCTGATTCTTAGGTATATGTTGTTGCGTGTTGTCGATAAATTTATAACATAGAATATGGTACATTTATTCAACCATTCTAACAACATGTATTATCAAACATCACCTGGGTGTTATGCCTCAATAACTTTATAAAATTCACCCTTCTAGAGAAAAGAAAAATCAGATCTTTTTCTAGTCTTATCATTTTTATTGAGAAAATACAAATACAAATGAAATAGTAAGAGTGAAAATATCATTTTTAGCCAAAAAATCACACAAACATCATGTGTATGTGGTATATATGTGCTTAAATCTTCAGTTCTAAGCACCAGAATGCATTACCCCAAAGCATGATCATGGAGATTTACTAAGTCAATAGATATAAAATTATTTGCATACCTCTGGTCCTATTAACTTTTTATATTATTTTACTTAATGTAATAAATTTTACCTATATCCTTTGCTATTTTCCTTCTTATTCAAGTTAGATTTTCAACGCTAAATGAAACAGTGTATTCAAAGTCCTAACTATTGCCACAATTGCCTCACCTATAAAATGAGAAAACTTGTCTTGAGTGAACAATTCATTGTTGTGCTACTTCCTAGAACACCTATCTAGAATACTGGCTTCCAGTGGAAAATCTTAGATAGTAAATTCATAAAGATATTTCAAGTTGGTAGAAATGGTAATTAAAGATCAACCTCTTTAATTTAAAATGAAGGATTGTATTTCAAAGTCAATCCAAGGGATAATATTGTTTTGGTTATCCTTATTTTCAAAGCATGATAATCTCAAACTTAGAAGCTAAATATTGGTGTATTTGACATTCAGCAAGGCATTTGAAAATAGCAATAATAGGTTTAACATGGATTGTTGAAGTTTTACCCAATGCCATACCCATCTGGACAACTTGGCTTCTCTTTGATTAGTGTGCAAAACTTGTCCAACTCTTACTAACAAGCCATTCTGAACATGTGTTCTCTTTAGCGCCTGTGTTGTCAGTCTTAGAATCTCAGGCTGACTTTTCCCTCTTTCAATCTCATTATTTTTACCTTTTCTTCCTCTGTGTCACTATTATAAAGTAATACACTGCTGACTCCGTTGTTTCTACAGTGATACATTTTAAACCTTAAGGCAAATAAATAACTCTCTACTTAAAGAATTTCAAGCATCAGTGATAAACTAAGGATGAGACACTGGGGAATAAGCTTTTAATCATTCCATTAAATCACACCATAAAATTACATTCTACTTCAACTACATAAAACACTGCACCATAATATTTAAAATACTTTATGTCAATTACTTATAATTTAAGTACCAAGATATTTATAATTAATAACTTATGAAAAATATCAATTATTTTCAAAACTATAAGTTTTCCCCCATCCCCTCCAACCCCCCTCCCTCCGCTTTTTCCTTTCAGTGGTCTAAATCTCTTAAGATCAAGCAGGGTTTTTAGAAGGAAAAAAAAAAAAATGTATCAATCTACACAGAGTATGAGAGTTCACCACACCATCAATTGCCACAGCATGGCCTTTGGTATCCTTTGTACTGAATATGAAGACAGGATATCCTAAGTGGTTAAATAAACCCTCTAATCTAATTAATAACTACATTTTAGGCTTTTTAAGTTATTACTAATAGTTTAAAAGAATTTGCTGCTGTGTTGTAATTTATCCCCAAAATTATATTCTTGTGATTTAGTGTAAAGAATATAAATAGAATTTTTAATTCCAGTCTAGCCTTTACTTCACATTCAGCTTGCTGCATGAACTTGATAAATTAATGTAAGATTTCTCCACCTTTATTTCTTCACTGATAGCCTATGATACTGCCTGATAGAACTCATTGGGCTTCTGTGTGCTTCTACATCAGGTAACACATCAAATCATCTTTTGAAAAAGATAACATAAATGCCGTTAAGACTGTCCTTTCAGACCAAAAGTAGGAAATAAAAGGAATAATCAAAATTTATCAGAAAAATAATAAAGGGTGTTTTAAAGAATGCAGATAAATTTTTTTCACAAAAGTTATCTATTTCAAACAAAGCATAAAAAAATTTTAAAGAATTATAATCAAATGAATGTGCCCAATACAGTGTGCTAGAAAGATGCAAAAAAGATGCGTTAAAAGAAACTTTACCATTTAATTTACTTTTTGAATCGATACAGACTCCACATACACTACTCAAAAAATATACTTTCCTGAATCACAAACCAATATTATCGTCCTTATTTTCAAGTGTTGTTATAGAAACCAAGAAGGTATGACCCCTATCTTTCTACTAGAATCATTGAATATCTTCATATTTTTAAAACATACATAGTACTATTGCCTTATCAACAACCATCCTTTAAAACAGTGAACTATTTGACAAAATATTTCCCTCATCTGGCCATAAAATACTACTTCCTAAATCAATGATTTTTAATACATCTTCTGCCCTCTTTGTACTTCAGATTACCCTGTGCTGTGAAGTCAAGTCTGACTCATAGCTACCCTATAGGACTGAGTAGAACTGCCTCATAGGGTTTCCTAGGCTGTAATCTCTACTGAAGCTGACTGCCACATCTTTCTCCCGCAGAGCAACTGGTGGGTTCCAACTGCTGATCTTCCATTTAGCAGCTAAGTGCTTAACCACTGAACCACCAAGGCTCCTTGTACTTCAGATTAAACACAAGTAAATTCAAAGAGTTCAACTAGATGATGTTTTAGGGCCTCTTCAGGGCCTGAAATAGTTAAGCACTTGGTGTCTACGAGTCAGGAATCAACTTGTTGCAATGTTTGTTTGTTTTCTGGGCCTGACCCTATTTAAGATTCTGAATTAAGTTAGATGGGGGTCCAGTTGGATGTAAGGATGGTGGAGGTCAGTGAAAATTCAAAGCTATAGCCTCATGCTGTTACCTCCTATATCTGCCAGAATCCCACATGCTGAGGTCTTCTAATCACACAATCACAAAAATAGAGCCCTTCTCTCTGAAGCTAACAGAACCACCAGGCTCTCCTTTCCATGGACCTTTGATAGCATGCTACTTGAACTCCTTCAACATTGATGCCTATGCAATCTATGTACTCAGAAATCTCTAGTGATTTGAGCGGAGTTTAAAGTCATGAATCTTGTCAGGCATTCATGTCCTCCTCACTTAGCCCAAACAGTATTGAGTCTTACATACTTTGGACATGTTGTCAGGAGGGATCAGTCCCTGCAGAAGGACATCACGCTTGGCAGAGTACAGGGTCAGCGGAAAAGAGGAAGACCCTCAAAGAGATGGATTGACACAGTGGCTGCAACAATGAGTTCAAGCATAATAAAGATTGTAAGGATGGCACAGGACCGGGCAGTGTTTCCTTCTGTTGTGCATAGGGTCGCTATGAGTCGGAACTCACTCAGCGGCACCTGACAACAACAACGTGGCTTTCTGCTACTTTGGAGCTGGACGCTGCACCATTCCTAATCAGGCCTTGTTTAATCAAAGCCCTGTAACATTTCTCATTTCCTCATTCCCATTAACCTGCTTCACTATCTCAATCCTGGCAGAGTCAATTCAATTCCCAGTCTCCAGAGAGATTTCACTTACTATTGCAGCTCGTCGTGAATTGTCCACTCAAGTCTCTTTTAACACTTAGAATTAAGTACATCACTACAGATTATTTTTGTTGAATTGTTAAATGCTTCAGCTTATCTTTCTAAGGAAATCTTAAATTGATGAATGTTAAGGCCAGTGCCTAGTATTCCTACTGCTCTGGATATGATGGAAAGAAAAAAAAAAAGTCATGCCCTTGAGATCTGTGTTGAGTCTTGGATGACAACTTAACGTGAATTCACTTAACCTTGTTTCTTACCCATAAAATAAGGAAAATAAAAGTTGCCTCCTGTTGATTTTGGCGAAATGTATTTAATGAATTAATTAGTGCCTACTGTGTGCCAGGTGCGGTCCCTGGGTGATGCCAACATTTATTGTGCTCAGCTGCTATGTAAAGGTTGGAGGTTCTAGTCCACCCAGAAGGACCTCGGAAGAAACCTTTGCGATCTACTTCTGAAAAATTAGTCGTTGAAAACCTTGTGGAGCACAGTTCTACTCTGACATACATGGGGTTTCCATGAGTCAGAGTCGACTCAACACCAACTTTTTTCTTTTTTTAAATGTGCCAGGTATTGTGCTTGGAGGGCAAAATCTTGAATTGACTGGGGCTTCCCTAAAATTTCTACCTAACATAATAGAAACTTTATCAATTCATTACGTGAATTTTCCCAAAATCAACAGGAGGCAATCATTGTACATAATCAATATGTATCTGAACAATTAATGAATTAATTTATTTTCAAAATCGGCAAAAAAATAAAATGGAAGTTCACTTTCACATATTATTATCATCATAATGGTTTTGTCATGAATGGAAGAAATACAATGTTTATAATCAAAGTTACTTCAGAATGGCAGAGAAGCAGAATCTGCCATTTAAAACGGTCCTGTTGATTTCCACCAGTGTCCTGGTCCTTACCGTGAATCTTTGGTGGCCACACAAAGCCCCCATTTCCTTCACTTTCCCCCGTTTTTTAGCCCACTGGTTTACTCTTTGGTATAGTTTTATATGTTAAAACTCAGGTAACTTTCACTGAAGTCCTGGTGGTCTCCCCACTTGGTGATCTGCAACCACAAAATGTACGGACCTAAACCTGACAGTGCTTTCTTTTCTACCCTTATCACCACCCAGGAGACATATCCAGATCATAGCCAATAATTTCCAGATTTAAAAGATAGCCCAGATTTTGATGAACTGTCATAGAAAGAGGGGTGTTTAAAAACAAATAGGAAACCCAAACTCCAAATATGACAGACACATTCAGACAGGAACATGCAGGAATGGTTATTTGACACACTTAGCATTTCCCTGACTTTTTCTTCTCCCATTTTCCCTACACCCTTCACTGAGATGCAAATCACTCATTTCCTGCTTTATATATTTAATGTCAGCTTTCCCCACATCACGAAAAAAAGATTTAAAAAAATAATTGCTTCTTTCAGAATTCACTTATGTAACTCTCACAGAAAAGGTAAATTGCCATATGTGAATTATATTAAAAAAAAAGTCACAAAATATGCTCTATATTACCAACTACGATGAACAGCACTTTCAAATAATTTACTGTATTTATATCACTGAATTATGGCTAAGATTTTCCAATAAATATTAGTGAAGGCACACATAATCATTAAATTACTATTTTAATAATTAATTCTAAAATTATATTTCTTATTTATCTAAGGACAGTGATTCATTGTGGGTTGCTTAAATACAACTTAACAAGTGTACAACTTGCCAGGTACTTGGTTTAAATCTACGGTACATGCAATGAGCTATATCTACCATAGAATCAGAATCAACCATTAAATTTGATAAATATGTACTCATAAATTCACTAAGCAAACAATTCCGAAGAGTCCTGAAGAGAAAGCTTACCTGCTGTATAAGGAAATCTGAAATTTGCTTGTTTCTAAAGCAAATAAAGGGTCTTTTTGTAATTTTATTACGGTGTTTAACAGGAGAAACCAGTACCTTCAGCATTTATTTTGTAAACTATTTTTTACTCTTCTCAGATAGTATATGTATCACAGTCTCTGGAAAAAATGAAAACAAATAAAATATATGATTCTTGTCTGATTTTTCATGGCTTTGCCTGAGAGATATTTAACTTGGAGACATTTATTCCAGTATCTCTGTGAGTCTGGAACTCCCCATAGGAATAATTTGAACTTTTTTTTTTTTAACTTTGTTGAAAATTCTAATAATACTTACATCATTCAAGTCATCTTTTTACCTATATGTATTTGGAAACTAAGATAAGACCAGATTCCATTTTGCTATGGGAAAAGTTATGGAAAACTTTAATCCCTTGGAAAGAAAGGGTATAATGCCCACACCTCAGGAGAGAGCAGAAATAGAGTAGTTAAGTCTTGAGTTGTAGGTAAATGGAAAACACCAGTGCTGCCTCAATTTACAGCTTGTAAAGAATGCTAATTACTCCTGTATACATTCCTGTAGTCTAATAAAATCTATATGAAAAGTTAACAGAATCTATTACCCTTCCCTTCTCGATGTTCTTGGCTCTTCATTTTTCCTTCAACATTTCATCCAAGGAATCCTTTTACCTCATCCCTGTGATGAACGATATTCTCACATTTTTTCCCCTGATTATTTCCTTGCATCTTAGATCTGCTTTCTCAGTAACCTTGTCTTCTCTGATGATATTTTCTTCAAACTCCACGAACTACATCATCTCATTTTTTCCTACTCTATCTCAGTTATTTGGAAAATAACATTTATTATTCTTCTTATGGATATAGTTCGTATTTATCATAGAGATTTTAGAAACTAAAAGAAAAATAATTTATAAATTAAAACTACATTAAATCTGAAAACCAGGAATGAGACTTTATATGTATATTATTTAAGAAAACTGCAATTATATGCTCATAGACACTTGTGTATTCTTATTTTTTACTTAAAATAACATTCATAAAAATGTTGTAAAATAAAACCACTTGCCAGAATTCACAATCCTCAAGAATACTTTCTTTTGTCCTCTCTTGTGTATGTAGGTGTTTTCTCTTAGTCTGTTTAAATTTTAGTTTGTGCTACAAAAACATTTTAAATTTTTACATGGAATATCTGCTCAAACCCATAATTAGATAGATAATTGGGTGTGTATAATCCAATCTTTATTTTAAAATTTCAATGAAGCATTCATAAATATTAAGTATAAGAAACAATGCTGGAAGAATCTCTTATTACTAGTAGGAGCCCTGGTGGCACAGTGGCTTGGCTGCTAACCAAAAGGTCAGCAGTTTGAATCCACCAGCATCTCCTTGGAAACCTTATGGGGCAGTTCTACTCCACCCTATAGGGTTACTGTGAGTCGGAATTGACTCAACTGCAACATATTTTGTTTGTTTGTTGCCCTAAATAGTAGAATGGCTGAGAACCAAGCTTAAAAATCAGGTTCATATCTTGTGGAACTAAGCAGGGTATTTTTTGGCTTTTCCCATTCTCTTAATGAAAACTAAGCTATTGACTTGAGAAATATGTGCAGCTAATAAATGGAATGACAACATGTAGGAAAAAACAGTGAATATACAATGTTTCCAAAGGTTCTGAAACATTTCTCATTTGTAGGATAAATCTAGTGATTTCCTTCATGCTTCATCATGTCCTATTGCTATTTAGACAATAACAATTGGAATTCAGCATGGCTTTTGTAGGAAAAAAAACAAAGTCACACTTGGAGAACTTTATTATTGTAAGATGGAGTACACAAGGAGGTGAGAAATTCTATCACTTATGGAGGCCATTCTGTAAATTTTTAAACCTACCTGAACTGGAAATATGCATGAAACAAGACCAAGTTTTGAATGCTAGCAATGCAAATCAGGCGACAAATTGAAAACATGTTGCAATGAAGCTATATAAGAATGTGAAGGATAAGAGAAAAAGAATGAAAGCATTTATAAAAATAAGTCAATGCATAAAGTGACTTTAGATATGAACAAAATACAAAACTTAACCAACTATAAAGGGGAAGCTTATAATAGATCAATGTGCATAAAACAACTAGAAAAAAAGCTACTTAAAATATTTATTTAAAAAAACCTCTTTAAAGGCAATCAGCAACTGTTGAAATTAACAGGATTCAAATGACCAAGATCAGAGAGAAAAGGGAACCTCAGAATGTGAGGCTAACATTATAATTCTTTCTTCGGTTAGTTTACTTTTTGTGGGTCATCTCTGAGCAGAAGATTCAGGCAGATGCACGCTGCTAAAAGGAAGAAAAATTAGCTGTGTTAAGATATAAGTCCTTTAATCTGGAGAAAGTTGCTAAAAAATAAATAAAACTAATCTGGAATTTTTTATACAGAAAAAAATCCTGTTTTATGCAGTGAAAGCTATGAAGCATGAAAGTACTAAAACATGGGGAAATTGGAATCTACAGAATTTTAATTACAATAAATATAAAACCAAAAACCAAACCTGTTGCCATCTAGTCAATTCCGACACATAGAGACCCTGCAGGACAGAGTAGAACTGCCCCAGAGGGTTGCCAAGGAGTGCCTGGTGGATTCAAACTGCTGAACTTTTGGTTAGCAGCCGTAGCTCTTAACCACTACATCACCAGGGTTTCCACAATAAATATAAAGCCCACTGTAAATATAAGTGGGTTAAACTATTGATTAGATTAAATAAATATACCAGGCATTGGTTTAGGTTGTATACAAGAAATACACTGATTTAAGCAATAGAATTAAGAACTTGATCTAATATGTGCCCAACACATATTGACTATTCAGTGTGAGTACACATAGAATACTCACCCATATCAAGGTTACACATCTCAAGTGAAAACTCAAGAAATACAATAGAATAAACACCTTATTGGCAATGCACTTGTCAGTTTCTCGCACTGTGGTGGTTTGTGTGCTGCTGTGATGCTGCAGGCTATGCCACTGGTATTTCAAATACCAGCAGGCTCACCCTTGGTTGATGGGTTTCAGCGGAGCTTCCAAATTAAGACAGACTAGGAAAAAAGGCCTGGCAGCCTGCTTCTGAAAAAAATTGGCCAGTGAATACCTTGGAAAGCAATGGAATATTGTCTGGTACAGTGCTAGAAGATGACCCCCTCAGGTTGGAAGCCAACCAAACCAAACCTATTGACTTTAAGTCACTGCTGACTCACAGCAACCCTGTAGGACAGAGTAAAACTAGCCCATCAGGCTTCCAAGGAGCAGCTGGTAGATTCAAATTGCCAATCTTTTGGTTAGCAGACAAGCCATTAATCCTTGAGCCACTAGGGCATCAAAAAACCAAACTCATTGCTGTCGAGTCAATTCTGGCTCTTAGAGACCCATGGGACAGAGTAGAACTGCTCCCACAGGGTTCCCAAGAAGTTGTTGGTAGATCTGAACTTTTGTTTAGCAGGTGTAACTCTCAATCACCTCGCCTCAAGGGCTCCTCCATTCCTGTTGGAAGTTACTCAAAATATGACTGGGGAAAAGCTGCCTACACAAAGTAGAGTCGACCTTAATCACATGGATGGAACAAAGCCTTCGGAACCTTCATTTGGTGATGTGACACAACTCAAAATGAGAAGAAAGAGCTGCGAATATCCATTAATAATTGGAACATGGAATGTATGAAGCATGAATCTATGAAAATTAGAAGTCATCAAAAGTCAAATGAATTCCATAAAGATGAACATACTAGGCATTGGTAAGCTGAAATGGACTGATACTGGCCATTTTGAATTTGTCAATCATATAAAAAAAAAAAAAATTTTTATGGCCTATTATGCTGGGAATGACAAAATGAAGAGGAATGACATTGTATTCATTGTCAAAAAAGAATATTTCAACATCTGCCCTGAAGTACAATGCTGTCAGTGATAGAATAATATCCCTATGCTTACAAGGAAGACCAGTTAATACGACTATTATTCAAATTTACGCACAAACCACTAATGCCAAAGATGAGGAATTTGAAGATTTTTACCAATTTCTGCAGTCCAAAATTGATCAAACATACAAATAAAATGCATTGAAAATTACTGGTGTTTGGAATGTGAAAACCGAAAACAAAGAAGGATGTATAGTTGGAAAATAAGGCCTTCATGATAGAAAGGACTCTGGAGAGCACATGATAAAATTTTGTAAGACCAATGACCTATTCATTGCAAATACCTTTTTTCAACAACAGAAACGGCAACTATACACATGGATCTTGCCAGATGGAATGCACAGGAATCAAATTGAAAAAGCTTAATATCATCAATCAGAACAAAGACAGGGGCTGGCTGTGGAACAGACCATCAATTTCTCATATGCAATTTCAAGTTGAAGCTGAAGAAAATTAAATCAAGTCCATGAGAGTCAAAATACAACCTTGATTATTTCCACCTGAATTTAGAGAATGTCTCCAGAATAGATTTGACATATTTAATACTAATGACTGAAGACCAGATAATTTGGGGAAGGACAACAAAATGAAGAAAACAAAACATCATTAAAAATACAGGAAAAAAAGTAAAACAAAAACAAAAATGGATGTCAGAAGAGACTCTCCAACTTGTTCTTGAATGTAGAGTAGCTAAAGGGAACAGAAGAAATGATGAACCAAAAGAGCTGAACAGAAGATTTCAAAGGAAGGCTGGAGAAGACAAAGTATTATAATGAAATGTGCAGAGACCTGAAGTTAGAAAATCAAAAGGGAAGAACACAGTCAGCATCTCCCAAGCTGAAAGAACTGAAGAAAAAATTCAAGCCTCAAGTTGTGATACTGAAGGATTCTATGGGGAAAATACTGACTGATTCAGGAAGCATGAAAAGAAGATAGAAGGAATACACAGACTCACTGTACAAAAACAGGTTGGTCAATGTTCAACCATTTAAGGAGATAGAGTATGATCAAGAAACCATGATACTGGAGGTGGGGCCAAGATGGTAGAGTAGTCAACCACTTTGTGTGGTCCCTCTTACAACAAAGACCAAAAGTGAATTGGTTATGTATGACAATCTAGGAGGCCTGAACATAGAAAACAAAGTCAAGGAGTCAGACTGAGTGGCAGGGGGAAGGAGTAACTTCAGAAGCAGCAAAGTTTTGCCAAACCTGACCTGGCCAGCATGCTGCAGCCTGAATCAGCTGGTGCACACAGGCTAAGGCAAGCTGGAGCGCTCAGTATGCGTTTTCCACATCAGGAGAAACCAAAAGGCAGAGAGTATCCTCAAGCCTCCAGAACCAGGGAGAAGTGGCTCTGAATCAGTGAAAGATAAGTACAAGCATCTAACCTACCACGGGGATTTAAAAAAAAACCCTTCCCTGCTTTGGGAAGTACCTCTCTCCCATTTATCTGCACCCTTCCCACTCTGCTCTGCATCCCAGTGCAGCTTCAGTGATTGTTTCAGCCCCTGGACTGGAAGTAGGACCTGTTGTGTGTCCTGAGCCATTCGTCCAGCTTTGGATAGGGAACAAATTAACAAACACGAAAAAATAATCTGCCAGATGCCCTAATCTGGAAACCCAGGGCAGGAACGGCCCCTTTGCCTAGGCACAGGCATAAGGGGAACTCAGACTTTGAATGCCTTTCACCCCTGTATAAACCTGTGTGAGACCATATCAATAGAATAGGCCATCATTAGCACAACACAACAGGGATATACCTGAAGCTTATTTTCCACTGCAACAGCTGTAATGGGGAGTGATATATTTGTAATATTTGACGCTGCTGTGCCCATTAGGCAGGGTCCTCATGTACCCACATCAGGGGCCTGAGAGCTGGTGGCTCCACCCACTCTACCTAGCTACCCATGACAGGGGTCTAAGAATAAGTGCTGCCTCTCAATCCTTATAGCCAACAGCATTGGATGCCTAAAATCCGGCTGCAAAACCCACCCACTTATGTGTTCCAGGGAACAGGGATAGGCCTTCCACTGAGACACTCAGGACCAGCCCTCAACCCCCTGCATTGCTCAGCGCATAACCCCCTACTGCAGCCAGATACTTGTGCCTACTCCAATCACCTCTGCCCAGCTAGAACTATAGGTGAGACCCTGCACCACACACTCAGTGACTGACTACTTGGACGCCTGAGCTGAATCCACACAAGAAAAATAAACAGACTACTGGGCTCACATACCTAGTGACAGGACATGAGGGCTTTAAAGACTCCAGTAATCAAACTAGCTCATGTGACCATCCTATTTGAACATATCAAACAAAACAAAACAAGAAAATAAACAAACATAAGATAAATAAATATAATAACTTATTGATGGCTTGGAGAGAATAGTCAATATCAAATCATATAAAGAAGCAGGCCATGATGGCTTCTGCAAATGACCAAAACAAATTACCAAGAAACCTCCCAGGGGAAGATAATTTTTTGGAATTACTAGAGGTAGAATTCAAAAGATTAATACACAGAGCTCTTCAAAAATCGGGAAGGAGATCAGGCAAAACAGTGAACAATCCAAGGAATACACAGGCAAAGCAAGAGAGGAACTTAAGAAGGTTATACAAGAGCATAATGACAAATTTAATAGGTTGTAAGAATCCATAGAGAGACGGCAAACAGAAATCCAAAAGATTAACTATAAGATTTTAGAATTAGACAACTCAATAGAAAGTCATGGGGGCAGAATTAAGGCAATGGAAGTCAGAATTAGTGAGATTGAAGATACAGAACTTGACTCGAACTTATTTAAGGACAAATCAGATAGAAGAACTTAAAAAAAAATGAAGAAAACCTAAGAATTATGTGGGACTCTGTCAAGAGGAAAAACATATCAGTGATTGGAGTACCAAAATGGGAGGCAGGGAGGTGGATAACAGAAACTATAGGGAGAACTGTTCATGATTTGTTGGCATAAAATTTCCCCGATATCATGAAAGATGAGAAGATATCTATCCAAGAAGCTCATCGAACTCCACACAGGTTAGATCCCAAAAGAAAGTCACCAAGACATATTACAATCAAACTTTCCAAAACCAAAGATAAAGAGGGACTTTAAAGAGTGGCTAAGGATAATTGAAAAGTCATCTACAAAAGACAGTCAATAACACTAAGCTCTGACTACTCAGAAAAAATCATGCAGGCAAGAAGGCAATGGGATGACATATATAAAGCCCCAAAGGGGGGGGGGCGGAAAATACCAGCCAAGAACTATATATCCAGTAAAAACGTGTTTCAAATATGATGGTGAAACAGGGCATTTCCATATAAACAGAAGTCTAGTGATTTTGTAGGAACCAATCCAAAACTATATGAAATACTAAAGGGAGTCCTCCAGTTAGAAAATCAATAATATCAGATAACAACCTGAGACTAGAGCACAGGACAGAACAACCAGATATCAACCCAGATAGAGAAGTCACAAAATAAATCAAAGCTAAAACACTGAAAAGAGGGAAACAGAGACATCAATATGTACAAGATGACAATATTAAAACAAAAAAGAGGGACAAAATAAAGTGGTCATAAAACATTCATATGGAGAGGAAGTCAAGGTGATATCAAGAAATAAAATATTGGAGTAAACTTAGAAAAATAGGGGTAAATATTAAGGTAACCATAAAGTAAACTAACAATCCTACACAACAAAATAAAAAACAAGAGAAAACATAAAGTTTGAGCAAATATAAAATCAACAACAAAAAAAAGATGAAAAAGACAATACATAAAGAAAAACAAATCAGCACAGAAAAATAAGTGGAGCAAAGAAACTATCAACAACACACAAAAAAATACATCAAAATAATAGCACTAAACTCATACCTGTCAGTGATTACACTGAATGTAAATGGGCTAAATGCATGAATAAAGAGACAGAGAGGAGGAGAATGGATAAACAAACATGATCTGTCTCTATGTGGCCTACAAGAGACACACCTTAGACTCAAAGACAACAACAAACTAAAACTCAAAGGATTGAAAAAATAAGCAAACAACAATCAAAAAAGAGCAGAAGTGGCAAAAATTAATCTCTGACAAAATAGACTTTAAAGCTAAATCCACCAAAAGGATAAGGAAGGGTACTAGATAATGATTAGAGGGTCAATATATCAGTAGTCAAAACGGCCTGGTGCTGGAACAACAACAGATATATAGACCAACTGAACAAAATTGAGACTCCAGATGTAAATTCATTCACCTTTGAGCACCTGATATTTGACAAAGGCCCAAAATCCATTAAATTGGGGAAAGAGAGTCTCTTTAAGAAATGGTGCTGGCATAACTGGATATCCATCTGCAAAAAAATGAAACAAGATGCATCTGACACCATGCAAAAAAAAACTAGCTCAAAATGGATCAAAGACCTAAATATAAAGTCTAAAATGATAAAGATCATAGAAGAAAAAATAGGAGCCCTAATACATGGCATAAACAGAATACGTACCATTACTTACAATGCACAAACGCCAGAAGAGAAACAACATAACTGGGAGCTCCTAAAAATCAAACGCTTATGCTCATCAAAAGACCTCACCGAAAGAGTAAAAAGACAACCTACAGACTGGGAAAAAAAAATTTGATTACCGCATATCTGATCAGGATCTAATCTCTCAATTCTACAAGATACTGCAAAGCTTCAACCACAAAAATACAAATAACCCGATCAAAAAATGGGCAAATTATATGAACAGGCATGTCACCAAAGAAGACATTCAGGTGGCTAACAGACAGATGAGGAAATGCTCACAATCATTAGCCATTCAAACCAAAAACCAAACATGTTGTCATTAGCCATTAGAGAAACGCAAATCAAAACCACAATGAGATACAATCTCACCTCTACGAGGTTAGCATTAATCAAGAAAAACACAAAATAATAAATGTTGGAGAGGTTGTGGAGAGACGAGAACACTTACACACTGCTGGTGGGAATGCAAGATGGTATAACCACTTTGGAAATTGATTTGGCACTTTCTTAAAAAGCTGGAAATAGAACTACCATGTTGTTGTTTTTAGGTGCCATTGAGTCAGTTCTGACGCATAGCAACCCTATGTACAAGAGAACAAAACACTGCCTGGTCCTGCACCATCCTTACAATCGTTGTTAAGCTTGAGCTTATTGTTGAAGCCACTATGTCAAGCCACTTTGTTGAGGGTCTTCCTCTTTTCTGCTGACCCTGTACTTTGCCAAGCATGATGTCCTTCTCCAGGGACTGATCCCTCCTGACTACATGTCCAAAGTATGTAAGGCTCAGTCTCGGTATCCTTGCTTGTAAGGAGCATTCTGGTTGTACTTCTGCCAAAACAGATTTGTTGGTTCTTTTGGCAGTCCATGGTATATTCAATATCCTTCACCAACACCACAATTCAAAGGGGTCAATTCTTTTTCGGTCCTCTTATTCATTGTCTAGCTTTCGCATGCATATGATGCAATTGAAAATACCATGGCTTGGGTCAGGCCCACCTTAGCCTTCAAGGTGACATCTTTGCTTTTCAATGCTTTTAAGAGGTCCTTTGCAGCAGATTTGCCCAATGCAATTCATCTTTTGATTTCTTGGCTGCTGCTTCCATGGCTGTTGATTGTGGATCCACGTAAAATGAAATCCTTGACAACTTCAATCTTTTCTCCATTTATCATGATGTTGCTCATTGGTCCAGTTGTGAGGGTTTTTGTTTTCTTTATGTTGAGGTGCAATCCATACTGAAGGCTGTGGTCTTTGATCTTCATTAGTAAGTGCTTCAAATCCTTTTCATTTTCAGCAAGCAAGTTTGTGTCATCTGCATAACACAGGTTGTTAATGAGTCTTCCTCCAACGCTGATGCCCCATTCTTCTTCATATAGTCCAGCTTCTCGGATTATTTCCTCAGGATACAGATTGAATAGGTATGGTGAAAGGATACAACCGTGACACATGCCTTTCCTGGCTTTAAACCAATCAGTATCCCCCTGAACAACTGCCTCTTGATCTATGTAAAGTTTCCTCATGAGCACAATTAAGTGTTCTGGAATTCCCAGTCTTCACAATGTTATCCATAATTGTTATGATCTACACAGTAGAATGCCTTAGCATAGTCGATACAACACAGGTAAACATCCTTTTGGTATTCTCTGCTTTCAGCCAGGATCTATGTGACATCAGCAATGATATTCCTGATTCTATGTCCTCTTCTGAAATCAGCCTGATTACTGGCAGTTCCCTGTTGATAAACTGCTGCATCCGTTTTTGAATGCTCTTCATCAAAATTTTGCTTGCTTGTGATATTGATATTGTTCTATAATTTCTGCATACAGTTGGATCACCTTTCTTAGGAATAGGCATAAAATGGATCTTTTCCAGCCAATTGGCCAGGAAGCTGTCTTCCATATTTCTTGGCCAAGATGAGCGAGCACCTCTAGCACTGCATCTGTTTGTTGAAACATCTCAGTTGATATTCTATGCATTCCTGGAGCCTTGTGTTTCACCAATGACTTCAGAGCAGCTTGGAATTCTTCTTTCAATGCTATCAGTTCCTGATCATATGTTACCTCCTGAAATGTTTGAATGTTGACTAATTCTTTTTGGTATAATGACTCTGTTTATTCTTTCCATCTGCATTTGATTCTTCCTGCATCATTTAATATTTTCACCACAGAATCTTACACCTTTGCAACTCGAGGCTTGAATTTTTTCTCAGTTCCTTCAGCTTGAGAAACACTGAGCATGTTCTTCCCTTATGGTTTTCTATCTCCAGCTACATGTCATTATAATTCTTTGTCTTCTTAAGCCACCTTTGAAATCTTCTGTTTGTACAACCTAGCAATTCCACTCCTTGGAATATATCCTAGAGAAATAACAGCCTTCACAGGAATAGATATATGCACACTGGTGCTCACTGTAGCACTATTCACAACAGTAAAAAAAAATGGAAACAACCTAGATGCCCATCAATGGATGAATGGATAAACAAATTATGGTATATTCACACAATGGACTGCTATGCAACCATAAAAAAACAATAACAATTCCTGGAAACATCTCATAACATGGATGACTCTTGAAGGCATTAAGCTTAGTGAAATTAGTCAGGTGATATCAAAATAAGAAAAGTTTTAAACACAGAAGAAAACATTCTTTGATGGTTACGAGGTTGGGGAGGGAGAGAGAGGGGAATTCACTAACTAAATAAAAAAAAAAAATCCACTTCCATCAAGTCGATTCTGACTCATAGTGACCCTATAGGACAAAGTAGAACCGCCCCATAGAGTTTCTAAGGAGGACCTTGCGGATTCAAACTGCTGACCCTTCTGTTAGCAGCCATAGCACTTAACTGCTATGCCACCAGGATTTCCTACTAGATAGTAGACAAGAATTATCTTAGGTGAAAGGAAGGACAACACACAATACAGAGATAGTCAGCACAACTGGATTAAACCAAAAGCTAAGAAGTTTCCTGAACACTACCAAACTTTTTGCGGGGCAGAGTAGCAGCAGCAGGGCTCTTGGGGCTATGGTTTTGGGGGACATCTAAGTCAATTGTCATAACCAAATTTATTAAGAAAATGTTCTGCATCCCACTTTAACGAGTGTTGTCTGGGGTCTTAAAAGCTAGCAAGAGGCCACCTAAGATGCATCAGTTGGTTCCAACCCACCTGGAGCAAAGGTGAATGAAGAACACCAAAGGCACAACGAAAATATTAGCCCAAGAGACAAAAAGGGCCACATAAACCAGAGACTCCATCAGCCTGAGACCAGAAGGACTAGATGGTTGCCAGCTACTACAAATGAGTGCCCTGGTAGGGAACACAACAGAGAGTCCTTGATGGAGTAGGAGATGGGTGCAGAACTGAAATTCTAGTGTTAATGGTCTGAGTGAGCATGGAGGAAACCCAGAAAACATGGCCCCTGGACTCTCTGTTAACCCAGAACTAAAACCACCCCTGAAGCCAACTCTTCAGACAAAGAACAGACTGGACTATGAGACATAAAATGACACTCATGAAGAGTGTGCACACGAGACTAAATGGGCATCTCCTGTCCAAAGGCAGGATGAGAAGGCAGAAAGGGCTAGTAGCTGATTGAATGGACACGGGAAATCCGGGGTGAAGCAGAGTGTGCTGTCACATTATAGGGATTGCAACTAGGGTCACATAACAATGTGTGTATAAATTTTCTATGAGAAACTAATATGAGCTGTAAACTTTCACCTAAATCACAATTAAAAAAGAAAGAAAGAAAGAACCAATGATACTGAAGGAAGAAGTCCAAGCTTCACTGAAGGGAATGTGAAAAACAAGCCTCCAGGAATTGATAGAATACCGATTGAGGTTTTTCAGCAAACAGACGCAGCACTGGAGGTGCTCACTGGTCTAGGCCAAGAAATTTGGAAGACAGCTCCCTGGTTAACTGACGAAGAGATCCATGTTTGTGTCTATTCCAAAGACAGGTGATTTAGGAGAATGTGAAATTATGGAACAATATTATTAATATTACACATAAGTGAAATTTTGCTGAAAATCATTCAGAGGCAGATGCAGGAGTGCTTTGACAGGGAACTGCCAGAAAGTCAAGCTGGATTCAGAAAAGGATGTGGAAGGAGGGTATCACTGCTGATGTCAGGTCAATCTCGGCTTAAAGCAGAGAATCCCAGAAACATGTTTACCTGTGTTTTATTGACTATGCAAAGGCATTCGACTGTATGAGTCATAATAAATTATGAACAATATTGCAAATAATAGGAATTCTAAAGATCTTAATTGCGCTCATGAGTAACCTCTACATAGACCAAGAGGCAGTCGTTCAAGCAGAGCAAGGGGATATTGCATGGTTTAAAGTCAGGAAAGGTGTCTGTCAAGGTTATATCCTTTCACCATAGTTATTCAGTCTGTGTACTGAGCAAATAATCCCAAAGCTGGGCTCTGTGGAGAAGAATGCAGCATCAGGATGAGAGGAAGACTCAGTAACAACCTGTGTTATGCAGATGATACAACATTGTTTGTTGAAAGTGAAGAGGACTTGAAGTGCTTCCTGATGAAGATCAAAGACCACAGCCTTCAGTATGGATTACACTTCAGCATAAAACAAAAATCCTCACAACTGGACCAAAAAGCAAGATCTTGGTAAATGGAGAAAATATTGAAGTTATCAAGGACTTCCTTTTACTTGGATCCACAATCAACACCCATGGAAGCAGCAGTTAAAAAGCAGAGGGTGTATTTCGTTGGGCAAATCTGCTACAAAAGACCTCTTTAAAATGTTGCAAAGCAAGGATGTCACTGTGAGAACTAAGGTCTGCCTGAACCAAGCCTTGGTAATTTCAATTGTCTTGTATGCATACAGAAGCTAGACAATGATTAAGAAAGACTGAAGAAAAATTGACAGCTTTGAATTATGATGTTGGCAAAGAATATAGAATACACCATGGACTGCCAGAAGAACAAACAAATCTCTCTCTCGGAAGAAGTACAGCCAGAATGCTCTTTAAAAGCCAAGATGGTGAGACTTCCTCTTACATACTTTGGACACGTTATCAGGAAGGTCCTGTCCCAGGAGAAGGACATCATGCTTGGTAAAGTGGAGGGTCAATGAAAAACAGGAAGACCCTCAAGAAGATGGATTGACACAGTGGCCACAACAATGGGCTCAAGAATAGTAAAGATTGTGAGAGTGGCGTAGGACCGGGCAATATTTCATTCTGTCACACATAGTTGCTGTGAGTCTGAACTGACTTGAAGACACCTGAGAACCACAGTAACAATACTTATGTAACTATTGTCTCACACTCCAATGAAATTACATCAGACAGCAAAACAAAAAGATAGTTGCTAAATTGTACATGTTAAGAAATAAGATTAAACCCAATAGAAACCAAAAACCAAACCCACTGCCGTCGAGTTGATTCCAACTCATAGTGACCCTATAGGGTTGCTGTGATAAAAACCAATAAATTACTGATTAGTCCACAGGAAAAATGCCTTCAAGTAGATCAATTATAGCTCTTAAAATAGATTGACAATAAAACTATATGCCAAACGTGGTAGTAATCTATACATAACATGCAATTTGCCATTTTAGCCATTTTTTAAGTGTACAATTCAGCAGCATTGATTACATCCACTATGTTGGGCAACCATCACTACTACTTCCAAAAAATTTTCATCACCCCAAACAAAACTATGTACCTATTAAGTAATGATCCCCCATTCTCCCTGCCCTCCAAAACCTCTAACCTAGTCTCTCTAGAATTTTCCTGTTTTAGACATTTCATATGAGAGAAATCATACAATGTTTGTCCTTTCATATCTGGCTTACTTTATATCTTAGCAGAAAATTTTCAGGATTTATCCATGTGTAACATGTATTACAACTCAATTTCATTTATGTATGAATAATATCCCAGTGTATGTACGTACATTTTGTTAATCTACTCAACTATTGATAGACACCTGGGTTGTTTCCACCTTTTGCTGTAGTGAATAATGCTAATATGAAATTTGGTGGGCAAGTATCTGAGCACCTGCTTTCAATTCTTTTTGAGTATGTATGTAAGAATGTAATTGCTGAGTCATATGGTAATTTTATGTTTAACTTTTTGAGGAACTGCCACACTGTTTTTCCAAAGTAGCTGCACCATTTTACATTCCCACAAGCAAGGCACAAGAGTTTGTTTTTTTAGGTGTTTGACCAGAAACTCTGTAATTTTCTTCTTCTTCTTCTTTTTTTTTTTGTATTTTCTTTTTTTAAATTGACAATTGTAGAAGGGACCAAAAGCAAATACATTAGTCCCAGTTCAAAATTGTTGTAGTTAGCTGCCATCACGTCAATTACAACCCATGGCAATACTGTGTGTGAAGAGCAGAATTGCTTCATAGGATTTTTAAGGCAGTGGCCTTTCTGAAGCAGATGGACAGGTCTTTCATCTAAGGCACTGCTGGAAGGGTTTGAACTGCCAACCTTTAGGCGAGTAGTCAAGGACTTAACAATTTTGGCCACCCAAGGACTCCAGTTCAGTATTAATAGATGGGGGGGGGGGGCAGAAAGTAATAAATGAGTTTCTGCAAGAATGTGGTCAAGTTATTTGTCATCTTTGAACGTTTGCTCCCTTATCCTCCAAGTAAATCCAAACTGTAAATCTGTCACTTTCCAATGCATTTAATAAACCGAAATGGTCAAGTGCCTTGATTTAAATAATGATGTAACTCTGCCATCTAGTGGCCACTATATTTCTCTCACCTGTAGGAGAAAAATTTATACTCTGATTTCAATTCTGGGGAGGGTTTTTGTACTCCTGGATTATCTTTTAAAAAGCCTAGCAATTATCATGCAGTTTGGATGAGAATAGGACCTCTAATAGATGTCGGCTAATTTGGCAATATTAGCAGAAAGTAAAACCAACATTTCTATTTTATTATGTCGAACTGAACAATAAATAAATAAATAAACAAAAAATAACTCGTGGGTAGCAAGAATGAATATTGGACTAAGATTTAAAATATCTGGACTTTATTTTTCTACTTCCAATATAATTAGTTATATTTCCCCGAGAAAATCATAAACATATCAGCCTTGGTTTATTTATTTGCAAAATTTTTGGTAATTTTTTAAAATGCATTCAGACATGCTTAAGAATTCAACCTAAAAATAATTTACAATTGACCGTAAATAGCACAAGGTTTTGAAAAATCTAAAAGAAAACACAAAATTTAAGCATCGTGTGATTTACATATCTATGTAAAATGTACATATGTGTGTGTCTTTGTATTTTTTGATCTCTCTCAATCTTTTACCATGTTTCTCTCTCTTCTATTTATCTATATCTTTTTTTTTATCTAATCTATATCATCTATCTGGGCCTACAGCCATATTTTCATTAACCTTTTAGTTCAAATATTAGAGATAAAAAGGATTTCTCTGCACTAAGACTTAGGTGCCACTATTCCAGATATCCTTTCTATATCAACAATAATTAAGAGAGAGCTCGAGATGCAATGCTCCCCTTTCACTCAAATGCTCTAAATTAAATATAAGAAGACTAAAAGAAGGCAGAAGAATTGATGCATTTTAATTGTGTTGTTAAAGAATATTTAATATAATGTGGACTGCTTGAAGAATGAACAAATCACTCTTAGAAGATGTCGTGGATTGGGGGGTGTCCTCCAAAAATGTGTGTCAAATTGGTTAGGCCATGATTCCCAGCATTGTATGGTTGTCCTCCATTTAGTGATTGCAATTTTATGTTAAAGAGGATTAGGGTAGGATTATAGCACCCTTACTAAGGTCACATCCCTGATCCAATATAACAGGAGTTTCCCTGGAATGTGGCCTGCACCACATTTTATCTAAAAAGAGTTAAAAGGAAAGGGAAGCAACCAGAGAGTGGAGACCTCATAGAACCAAGAAAGCAGTGCCAGGAGCAGATCTCGTCCTTTGGACCTGGGGTTCCTGCACAGAGAAGCTCCTAGTCCAGGGGAAGATTGATGACAAGGACTTTTCTCCAGAGCCGACAGAGAAAGCCTTCCCCCTGGGGCTGACACCCTGAGTTTGGACTTCTAGCCTACTAGACTGTAAGGAAATAAATTTCTCTTTGTTAAAGCCATCCACTTGTGGTATTTCTGTTATAGCAGCACTAGATGACTAAGACAATGAGCTTTGACAAACTTAAGGTATTCAGGTGGCACAAAGCTTAAATACTCAACTATTAGCCAAAAGATTGGTGGTTCAAACCTATCAGGAGGGACCTGGGAAGACAGGCCTGGCAAACTGGTTCCAAAAGGTCACAGCCTTAAAAACCCATGGAGCAGTTCTACTCTGCACACATTAGTTACCATGAGTTGGAATCGACTAGGGCAACTAACGACAATAACAACCACAAACTTGTAAGCTAATGAAACCACCTCCACAACTATGATACAAAGCATTCCCATTGTTTTCTGTGGAAAAAATTCTTTTACTATTCTTTTCAGTATATCCTTCTCTGTACCCTGAGCCTTGTAGCCCTGGTGACACAGTAGTTAAGAGCTCGGCAGCTAATCAAAAGTTTGGCAGTTCAAATCCACCATCTGTTCCTACAGGGCAATTTTATTCTGTCCTACAGAGTAGCTATGAGTCAGAATTGACTTGATGGCAAAGTTTATTTTATTTTATTTTATTTTTACTCTGAGGTTCAGGAAACCTCATTTCTGCTTTCCATCCTTACAAATCAATTTTGCTTTTTAGAATTTTTTTATGAATTGAATCATAGAATATGTACTCTATCGTGGCTGATTTCTTTCCCTTAGGATAAAAATTTTGAAATTTTTCATATTATTGTGTACATCAGTAGTTCCTTATTTACACTGGTTATTACTATTCTATTTATATTTCACATTTCTGATTATCAGTTCACTTTTTGGTGGGCATTTGTTTTGTTTCCAATGTTTGGCAATTGTGAATAAAGTTGTTATGAATATTCATATACAAGATTTTGTGTAGACATGTCTTTTCATTTCTAGAGGAATGGAATGGTTAGGGCACATAGTGGGTATGTAACAGACTGCCAAAGAGTTTTCCAAAAATATTTTACAATTTTACATTCAGAGTAGCAGCGTTTGAAAGTTCTAAATGCTTCATATTCTTGCAAAAACATGGTATGGCCAATCTTCCTAATTTTAGTCATTATAGTGGGAGTGTGGTAGTGTAAAATTCTGGTTTTAATTTGATTTTCCTGATGAATTGATGGTGTCCAGTATCTTTTTATTTCCTTACTGGGTTTTTGTTGGTGAAGTGCCTGCCCATGTGTCTTTTTACCTTTTTTTTTAAATAGTACTATAGAGTTATGAACTTGTCTGTCAGTTTGTCATACTGTGGGGGTTTGCGTGTTGCTCTGATGCTGGAAGCTATGCCACTGGTATTCAGATACCAGCAGGGTCACCCATGGACGACAGGTTTCAGCTGAGCTTCCAGACTAAGGCAGACTAGGAAGAAGGACCTGGAACTCTACTTCTGAAAAGCATTAGCCAGTGAAAACGTTATGAATAGCAGCAGAACATTGCCTGATATAGTGCTGGAAGATGAGCCCCCCAGGTTGGAAGGCACTCAGAAGATGACTGGGGAAGAGCTGCCTCCTCAAAATAGAGTCGACCTTAATGACGTGGATGGAGTAAAACTTTCAGTACCTTCATTTGCTGATGTGGCACGACTCAAAATGAGAAGAAACAGCTGCATACATCCATTAATAATCAGAACCTGGAATGTACGAAGTATGAATCTAGGAAAATCAGAAATCACCAAAAATGAAATGGAATGCAAAAACATCAATATCCTAGGCATTAGTGAGCTGAAATGGACTGGTACTGGACATTTTGAATCGGACAATCATATAGTATACTATGCTGGGAATGACAACTCAAAGAGGAATGGTGTTGCATTCATTGTCAAAAAGAATGTTTCAAGATGTATCCTGAAGTACAACCCTGTCAGTGATGGGGTAATATCCATACACCTACAAGGAAGACCAGTTAATATGACTATTATTCAAATTTACGCACCAACCACTAGGGCCAAAGATGAAGAAATAGAAGATTTTTATCAGCTGCTGCAGCCTGAAATTGATCGAACATGCAATCAAGATGCATTGATAATTACTGGTGATTGGAATTTAAAAGCTAGAAACAAAGAAGAAGGATCAGTAACTGGAAAATGTGGCTTTGGTGGTAGAAACAATGCTGGAGATTGAATGATAGAATTTCGCGAGACCAACGACTTCTTTGTTGCAAATACCTTCTTTAACCAACATAAACCGTGAATATACATATGGGCCTCACCAGATGGAACACATAAAAATTAAATTGACTACACCTGTGGAAACAGAAGATGGAAAAGCTCAATATCATCAGTCAGAACAAGGCCAGGGGACGGCTGTGGAACAGACCATCAATTGCTCATATGCAAGTTCAAGCTGAAACTGAAGAAAATTAGAGCAAGTCCGTGAGAGCCAAAACATGACCTTAAGTACATTCCACCTGAATTTAGAGACCATCTGAAGTATAGATTCGGTGCATTAAAAGCTAGTGACAGAAGACCAGATGAGTCGTGAATTGATATCAAGGACATCATCCATGAAGAAAGCAAGAGGTCATTGAAAAGACAGAAAAGAAAGAAAAGACCAAGATGGATGTCAGAGGAGACTCTGAAACTTGCTCTTGAGTGTTGAGCAGCTAGAGCAAAAGGAAGAATTGATGAAGTAAAAGAACTGAACAGAAGATTTCAAAGGGCCTCTCGAGAAGACAAAGTAAAGTATTATAGTGACATGTGCAAAGAGCTGGAGATGGAAAACCAAAAGGGAGGAACACGTTCGGTGTTTCTCAAGCTGAAAGAACTGAAGAAAAATTCAAGCCTCGAGTTGCAATAGTGAAGGTTTCCATGGGGAAAATATTAAATGATGCAGGAAGCCTCAAAAGAAGATGGAATACACAGAGTCATTATACCAAAAGGAATTAGTCGATGTTCAACCATTTCAAGAGGTGGCAAATGATCAGGAACTGATGGTACTGAAGGAAGAAGTCCAAGCTGCTCTGAAGGCATTGGAGAAAAACAAGTCTCCAGGAATTAATGGAATATCAATTGAGATGTTCCAACAAACAGATGTAGTGCTGGAGGTGCTCACTTGTCTATGTCAAGAAATATGGAAGACAGCTTCCTGGCCAACTGACAGGAAGAGATCCATATTTATGCGTATTCCCAAGAAAGGTGATGCAACCAAATGTGGAAATTATAGAACAATATCTTTAATATCACACCCAAGCAAAATTTTGCTGAAGATCATTCAAAAATGGCTGCAGCAGTATATAGAAAGGGAACTGCCCAAAATTCAGGCCGGCTTCAGAAGAGGACGTGGAACCAGGGATATCATTGCTGACGTCAGACAGATCCTGGCTGAAAGCAGAGAATACCAGAAGGATGTTTACCTGTGTTTTATTGACTATGCAAAGGCATTCGACTGTGTGGATCATAACAATTATGGATAACATTGTGAAGAATGGGAATTTCAGAACAGTTAATTGTGTGCATGAGGAAACTTTACATAGATCAAGAGGCAATTGTCCAGGCAGAACAAGGGGATACTGATTGGTTTAAAGTCAGGAAGGGTGTGCGTCAGGGTTGTATTCTTTCACCATACTTACTTAATCTGTATGCTGAGCAAATAATCAGAGAAGCTGGACTATATGAAGAATAATGAGGCATCAGGATTGGAGGGAGGCTCATTAACAATCTGCATTATGCAGATGACACAACCTTACTTGCTGAAAGTGAAGAGGACTTGAAGCACTTACTAATGAAGATCAAAGACCACAGCTTTTATTATGGATTGCACCTCAACATAAAGAAAACAAAAAAATCCTCACAACTGGACCAATGAGCAACATCATGATAAACAGAGAAAAGATTGAAGTTGTCAAGGATTTCATTTTACTTGGTTCCACAGTCAACAACCATGGAAGCAGCAGTCAAGAAATTAAAAGACGGATTACATTAGGTAAATCTGCTGCAAAGGACCTCTTCGAAGTGTTGAAGAGCAAAGATGTCGCCCTGAAGACTAAGGTGTGCCTGACCCAAGCCATGGTATTTTCAATCGCATCACATGCTTGTGAAAGCTGGACAATGAATAAGGAAGACCGAAGAAGAATTGACACCTTTGAATTGTGGTGTTGGTGAAAAATATTGAATATACCACGGACTGCCAAAAGAATGAACAAATCTGTCTTAGAAGAAGTACAGCTAGAATGCTCCTTAGAGGCAAGCATGGTGAGACTGTGTCTTACATACTTTGAACATGTTGTCAGAAGGGATCAGTCCCTGGAGAGGGACATCATGCTTGGCAGAGTACAGGGTCAGCGGAAAAGAGAAAGACCCTCAAGGAGGTGAATTGACACAGTGGCTGCAACAATGAGCTCAAGCATAACAAGGATTGTAAGGATGGCTCAGGACCGGGGAGTGTTTCCTTCTGTTGTGCATAGCGTCGCTATGAGTTGGAAACGACTTGAGGGCACCTAACAACAACAACATAGAGTTACGAAATTTCATTACATATTCTTGATACAAATATTTTGTCACACACATGCTACACATACATATATATATATTAATCTGGTCTTTTCATTTTTTTAAATTTTGTTTTTAAAATTATCATCCAGTAAAACTGACCATTTTTCGTACAGACACCAAAACCACCACCATAATTAGGGTGCAGCTTCACCACTCAAAGAAACCCCTCCGGTTATAACTTTATAATCACATTCTCCACCATCCTTAACCCTGGTAATCACTGATCCATTTTACATCATTATAAAATCAAAACCAAAGACCAAACCCATTGCCGTGGAGTCGATCCCGACTATAGAACAGAATAGATCCACCCCATAAGTTTTCTAGGGCTGCATTCTTCATGGAAGCCCACTGCTACATCTTTCTCCCTTGGAGCGATTGGTGGGTTCAAATTGCCAACCCTTCGTTTAGGAGCCCAGCACTTAACCACTGTGCCACCAGGGCTCTTTTCAAGAGGGTCATATTAATGGAATCATACAGTAGGTAACCTTTTGAGACTAGTTTTTTTTTTTTTTTCACTTATAAAGATAATACTCTAGAGGTTCATCTGAAATGTTGCAAGTTGACCAGTGCTGTTGAACCAAATACAGCAAGGAATGGATATTATTAAATGAAATCTGAGATGAAATTGTTACTTTTTACTCTATAGCACTCTAGAATAGTATTCCATTGTACCATAATTTGTTCATCCACCTCTGAAGAACATGTGAGGTGTTCCCAGTCCAAAGATAATTGCACCCAAAAATCTAAACAAGAAACAGAGTCCCTGGGTGGTGCAAATGGTTAAGCGCTCAACTATTAGACAAAAGGTTGATAATTAAAACCCACAAGAGGACCCTTGGAAGACAAGCCTGGAGACCTGCTACTGAAAGGTTACAGCCTTGGAAACCCTATGGAGCGGTTGTACTCCATGAGTCAGAATCAACTCGAGGACAACAAATGATAGCAAGAAGAAACAGAATAAATAGTGTCCAAAGACAACTATTGAAAGATAATTATAAACTGATCCATTATAAACATTCGTGTATAGGTTTTAGTGTGACCATAAGTCTTCATATCTCTAAAGTCGGATTACTTGGTCACATGGTAGGCGTGTGCTTAACTTTATAAAAAACTGACAAACTATTTTCTAGATTAGTTATGCTGTTTTACATTTCCACCAGCAATGTATAACAATTTCAGTCTTTCTGCATCTGTGTTAGTACTTGTATTCTCAATATACTGAAGAAAGACTTAGTAATGTGCTCCCATGAATATTACAGCCTAGAAAATCCTATGGGGCAGTTCTACTTTGTCATATGAGGTTGTTATAAGTTGAAAACCAACTTAAAGGCAACTAACAACAATAATTAGGTGTGTAGTGTTACCTCATCATTATTCTAATTTGCATTTTCCAAAGTCTAATGATTTTGAATTTTTTTTTTTTTTTCTATATGCTTTGTATTCTTTTTGGTGTCTGGTCAAGTTTTTGTCCATTTTTTAAGAATATAATTTTTTTTCTTATTGTTAAAGTTTGAGAGTTGTTACATATTCTAGGTAGAAATCCTTTGTTGGATACGAAATTTGAAAATATTTTCCCTCAGCCTATAATTTGTCTTTTCATTCTCATATCGGTGTTTTTTGCAGAGCAAAGGTTTTTAATTTCGAATAAGTCTACTTTATCCATTAATTTTGAGAGAAAAGCCGGATATGAATTTTAAATAGCTGGAATTATATGTTTTATACATAGTTTTATGGCTTTGAGGACACAGACTTTAGAGAATTCCTACTGTGCTTCTTATTCATGGGATCAAACAAGCAACTAAAGGAAACAAGAAAACTCCCTTTTCTCTGTGTCATTTTGGTAATGCTCACTAACTCACTAGGAAAGTATGGGCATTCTATGTATCCTGTTGTTCTTCAGACCTTTAACAGAATAATAACTAACCTCATTAAAGGATTTTTGTTAGTTACTGTCAAGTCAATCATGCTTATTATTGAAAACATGAAAAAACTCATTGAAGGAAATTATTCCAACATCACAGCAATGATTACATTTAATGTATTATGTGTCATTCTAGGTTTTTCTCTGGTTGCACACATGATTTATAAAAGAATAATCTCTACAGAAATCATATTTGGATTTGTACCACTAAAAATTAAACATTCATTGACTAGATATTTATTACCTGCTTTCTGTTTTTTAGGTTTTATTCCAACCACTGTGGATACTTCAGTGAACAAAATAAAACAAAACAAAATACCTCTTCTCATGAATTCTAATGAGATGATATTGTACAATAAAAATCAAGGTTAAAATATGTGGTATATGTGAGACAGTAATAAGTACTATGGACAATATTTACAGTAGGGTAAGAATGATTTAGTGCTGGACCAGGCAGTGTTTTGTAATGTTGAACACAGGGCCTCTATGAGTCAGAACCGACGCCATGGCATCTAACAACCACCACCACAAGAATGATTGGTGGGTGAGGGATGGAACTCCATCTTTATATTGGGTGGCCGGAATAGGCCTCACTGAGCTGATATTTCAGCTAAGACATGCTGGAAATGAGAGAATGAACCATGCAAATATTAAGGGCAAGAACATCTGAGGCATAGAGAACAACCATCGCAAAGTTACTGAGGCAAGAGTAAGCCTGGAGAATTCTAGGAACAGCAAATTGGCCAGTGTTGTTGAACCAAGTACAATAAGGAACAGATATTATCAAATGAAGCCTGAGAGGAAATGGACTATGTCATGTAGTGGTCTTGCATGCTGTCATAAGGACTTTGGCTTTTATGCAGTAAAATTGGAAGATATCAGAGCCATTACTGGTTCCCAGATTTCTTACATCTCCTTGTCTTCTTAAACATCTAATCTTCCATAACTTAAAATGGCAACTGTGAAATTAGTTACTGATCTTGAAATATGATATTAAAGAACCTTGTTATTCATGTATGGCTTACAGATGAGTAAAAGTGGTAGTGATAACTTTCACCTAATTTCGTTTAATAGATGGGAGTTGTCTAGGGGCCTGTATCCCTGTCTGAAGCTGCGTGCTGGAATTTGGTTCCAAGTATATTGCTAAACTCCACTGTTTATGTAAGTGAACTGGAACATAAACAGAACCAACCTCTTGGAATCAGAAACTCTTGCTTGAGTGGAAGACAGAAATATCCACAATGTTTTAATAAACTGAAAATCTTAAGTCTGAAAAACCAGGGTAAAAATTTCTCTACAGATGAAAAACCACATACCATCCTGAATCAAAAAGTAATCATGAAATGATTCCATAAATAAGCCCTTACAACAGTAAATCCCGTTGAAGATGACCTCAGATAACACTTAAGGGAAACTGAGGACAAAATAATTAGCAGACTCCAGCACATCAAATTTATGAAAGTACAGATAAAAAACAACGTGAAAAATATTTTAATCTTTGGGATTTTTATTCTTGAAATAGATAAATGTAGATATAGCTTTCATGAGGTAAGACATTATAAACACAGAACATGATTTTTCACTTAATGTTAGAATCTCAGAGGTGTACCGTTGTTGAAGGGGTAAAAGCCATGGGAGAAGTCCTGAAAGAAAGGAGGAAGTTCAGTTATCCAGAGAGATCAGTGATGATCTCTGAACTGAAAATAAATGTTGAATACATTGTCTTCACTTGACTCATTTCATCCTACTGTAGATATCTAAGGCAATCCAGTTTGAATCTAAAAGGATTCAAATTTGAAAAGTCTGGAAAAAAATAATTTTCAGATAGTTATTTTAACAGAAGTAAGGTAAAATGGCATCCTTCTCCTTCTTGTTGGGCCTTCAATTTTGGAGAATGATCAAAGTCTGACCCAGGGATATCTGGGGCAGGAAAACATTAAGTCTTAAGGAATCACTGCTAAGGGTGGTTGAATAGTGACAAGCAAAAAGAAGATGTAAGTTGTGCTGAAACGGAGATATTTTAGGGACAGGAGTATCAAAAGATTGAATGTGATGCCCAAAGCATGAGAAAGGACTGGATATTTGCTTACCAAACCCATTTCCTCTTCTTCCAGTCAAGCTAGACTACATTTCTTAGACTCCCTGCAGTTAGTCTTGTTTGATTTCTAGCCAATGGAATATGAGGGGGATAGATGTGTGACACCTTCAGGTCTGGCCCATAAAACTTTCAATATGCATTCTAAGCTTTCCTCTTCTGCAGCCTCTTGAAATCTTCAGAATCCAAGATATCAACTTCAGGTATCTTGCAGAAGAGAAGCAAAACCTTAGAAACCTCGTGATGATAGTGAAGTCACATTCTGGAAAGAGCCAGGACCCCTGTACCACTACTTAGATGGTGTCTACCCACTGATGTATAAAAAAATGTGGACTTCGAACAGTGAAGAAATAAACTTCTATCACAGAGGCTGGAAAACTACCATCTGCAAAGCAAGTCTAGCCTATGGCTTATTCTTGTAAAGTTTTATTGGAACAGAGTTATGCCTATTGATTTACGTATTGCCTGTGGCAGCTTTCATACTACAACAACTGAGTTGACTATGTGATCAAACTGTATGGTCCACAAAGCCTAAAATAGTTACTACATGGCTCTTGACAGAAAAAAGAAAAAAAAAATTGCTAACATTTGTTCTACTTCATCAAGCCACTGAGATTGTGAAGTTTGTGTCTTAATGCATGATGAAAAATTAAATAATAAATGTACTATCTTTCCTATAAACCTGTATTATAGACATGAAAAATATAATAACCTCAAGAATATTCTCAAATTCAACGATAAATATGAGCATTGAATAGCATTGTGCCCATATTTGGAAGAGAAATGTAAATGGTATTCTCTAAAGAATGGTACGAGTAGAAAATGAACTCACAATATAATGTTAAATGAAAAGGGAGGATAATAAACCATATAAACTACAATACTTATTGTGTGAACATATGCTCATAAATATATGCACATATACAAAAAAAAAAAAAGAAAAACAAAAACAAAAAAACCTGTTGCAGTCAAGTTGATTTCAACTCAGAGAGAGCCTGTAGCACAGAGTAGAACTGCCCACAGATTTTCCAAGAAGTCACTGGTGAATTCGAACTCCCAGTCATTTGGTTAGCAGCCAAGCTCTTAACCACTGCATTACCAGGGCTCCTATGCCCGTATAAAACTAAAACCAAACCCATTGCCGTCGAGTCGATTCCAATTCATAGCGATCCTATAGGACAGAGTAGAACTGCCGCATAGAGTTTCCAAGGAACACCTGGTAGATTCAAACTGCCGACCTTTCGGTTAGCAACCATAGCTCTTAACCACTACACCACCAGGGTTTCCTATTCCCATATAGGAGATGAGAAAACAAAAATACAACTAAGATTGGTAGTAGTTATCTCTGGATTGGGAAAAAAAAAATAATAATTGATAGTAGTTATCTCTGTATTTTTGCACAACAGCTGATTTTTTCTTTCCTTTGTGTTTCTGTTATTTGGCTGGTATCAAAAACAAACATATATTAATCTGGTTTAACTAAAAAAAAAATAAATAAAGATCTATGGGTTAAACTTGGTGATGAAGTTATTCCTCAATCTTTAGAAGTAATTGTATGCAACCAAAAAATCACATGGGAGTGTTGTGTCACCTAATTGCCCCATTTGTGGCCTCCAATGCAAAACATCAATGATATTCTCTAGGGTCCATATCCCCACAGCCCTGGTGGCACAGCATGGTGCCAGGATTCAGTTCTTAGGTCTGCCTTTCTCCCTGCTATCTCTGAGTATACTTAATAGATTGAACGGTAGTAGCCCTTTACACAAAATATTGTTTTAAATATACTGTAAACTCTTGCTACTTTATTCAGGTTTGATACTATTCTCAACAAGATTAGTTGAATTCTCTGCAGGAACTTTCCTGAAGTCCATTAATCATAACATAGAAGCTTCAATAAATGAATAAGTTAAATACTCCACTTAGGTAAGTTGATTCAATTTTTGTTGTATTTCACTTTAGAAGGATAATAATGCATTCCAAGTAAGTTTTGCAGGAGGCAAAAACATGTACAAATCCAGCTGGATGATGTGCACTTTGTTCCTTAATGCAGATGGTTGAGGGCTTTAGAGGTTGTGTATAGATCATCCTTCCTTTCCAGTGACATTCATCCTGGTTTTCTAACTGTACATCCATGGTGTACTCAGCACCTTAATGGGCACTTTAGAATCTAGAAAATTATAAAGTATGGGCATTGTCCTTAAAAAAAATCAATTTTAGGAAGAATTTGGCAGTAACATACATAATTGGAAATGATGCAATACAACATTCAATTCCTGTCTGTTATTAAAATTAAAGCTTGTGTCTATAAAGCGGAGAGAAATTTTATAATAAAATGAATAACGTGTTTCCTAGTATTACAGGTTTGTGACAGAAACATTGCCTAATGTTTTCAGTTGTAAGTGGGAAAATAAAGCATTACACAAGAGGGAATAATTTGGATATTTCAACTTTATATAAATGAGCACGTGCTGTTGAACAGAGCTGGATAAATTCTACATTGCTGGAGAAGAATGATTTAGTGGTAATGAGGATGCATATATAGACCAGGGAAAGCTCTGGAAAAGGTAGGCTGAACAATGTAGATTTCGTGAATTCGTTAATAAGAAACAGTTGGAAAATTAAAAGCCATTTACTATCAGGAAAAAATCACAATGGAAAATTATTCTGGAAATGTTGTGCAGAATATTTTAAAGTGGAGGACTCGGACTGTGAATCCAAATCCAAAAATGTTGCTGTGGAGCCAATTCCAACTCATAGTGACCCCACAAGGCAGAGTACAACTACCCCATAGGACCCAAGGCTGTAAATCTTTACAGTAACAGACTTCCACACCTTTCTCCTGTGAAGTGGCTGTGACTTAAAACCACTGACTTTTCAGATAGCAGCCAAGTACTTAGCCACTGTGACACCAAGGCTCTCTCAGCCTGTGAATAAGTGGTCATAGTTTACCTAAGTAGCAATCAAGATAGTTTAGAATGGTAGCAGAGAGACTGTTGAGGAATTAGTCTTTGGAAGGCATCTTTCTTACAGTAATGAACCTGAGAAAACTAGAGAGGGATAAGAAAGCATAAACAACACTGAGGAAAAAGGAAACCAGGTAGAAATGATGTCCAGACCTTATTGACTCATATACTCATACATTCCTTTATTGAATAAATATTAGTGAGTATATATTATGTCTTAGTGTCCCATTTGGGATGCAGAAGCAAACAAAACAAACAATAATTCTTAGTCTAGTGACCTTTATTGTGAAACAGAAAATGATAAAATATGTGCTAAAAATACGTAAAATGCGTACCATGTTGCATGTGTTGTATTTATGTTGACAGTTGAGTTCTAGGTTCCCGTAGTTGAACAGGTGAGCCAGAAAAGATACTGCTGAACCTCATGATGTGTATTTTCTTCAACACAAACATTTTCACTAAACTCAGGTTCATGGGAAGAGCCAGGATGGCCCTCTCAGAAAGCCAGCTGCTTCTGATGATACTGAATATGGTCATTTGAAATATAAAAGGGTCAACTCTATTTTTGTTCTTTCTCTCTCAACTTTCTTCTTTAAATTATTACTCTAAAAAATGAACATTCAGTGTACAACTGGGATATTAGTAAGTCCTAACATGAAATAATGAAACTGTAGATATTAAGCATTTTTAATAACTGTCTTTGATGACAATAAGTTTCTCAGTGTTTCTTCATTGTGTTCTAATTCACATTTTGCTTTTGAGAATCAACTATCCTATTTTCTCAACAGGAACCAAGAAAATCAGAGTGCTAGAGCCATATTCATGCTCTTGGGCTTCTCAGAATATCCGGACCTCCAGGTGCAACTCTTTTTTTTAATTTTTATTGTGCTTTATGTGAAAGTTTGCTGTATACTCTTAATAGCTCTCCCTGTAATGAGTTAGCAAACTCCTTCCCTCCACTCTCTCTTTTCATGTCCATTCCATCAGCTTCTGACCCCCTCTCATCCCCCCTCCAGACAGGAGATGCCAGCATAGTCCCATGTGTCTACTTGATCCAAGAAGCTCCTTCTTCACCAGCATCTTTTTCTACTGCATTGTCCAGTCCAATCCCTATCTGAAGAGTTGGCTTTGGGAATGGTTCCTGTCTTGGGCTAACAGAACCTCTGGGGACCATGAAAACCAGGGTCCTTCTAGTCTCAGTCAGACCAATAAGTCTGGTCTTATTACGAGAATTTGGGGTCTGCATCCCACTGCTCTCCTGCTCCTGCAGGGATTCTCTGTTGTGGTCCCTGTCAGGGCAGTCATCGGTTGTAGCTGGCCACCATCTAGTTCTTTTGGTCTAAGGCTGATGTAGTCTCTGGTTTATGTGGCCCTTTCTGTCT
Organism: Loxodonta africana; assembly: GCF_030014295.1. Lineage (NCBI taxonomy): Eukaryota > Metazoa > Chordata > Mammalia > Proboscidea > Elephantidae > Loxodonta > Loxodonta africana. The sequence goes on from NC_087348.1 coordinate 28,848,122, forward strand.
CTTGGGCTCGTAATTACCTTGTGTCTTTAGTGTTCTTCATTCTCCTTTGCTCCACGTGGGTTGAGACCAATTGATGAATCTTAGATGGCCGCTTACTAGAGTTTAAGACCAAGATGCCACTCTCCAAAGTGGGATGCAGAATGCTTTCTTAATAGATTTTCTATTCCAATTGACTTAGATGTCCCCTGAGACCATGGTCCCCAGATCCCCATTCCTGCTATGCTGGCCTTCGAAGCATTCAGTTTATTCAGGAAACATCTTTGCTTTTGTTTTAGTCCAGTTATGCTGACCCCTTCTGTACTGTGTGCTGTCTTTCCCTTCACCAGGTGCCCCTTTTCATGGTCTTCCTGACCATCTACACAGTCACTGTCATCGGGAACCTGGGCATGATTGTGATCATCAGGATCAACCCCAAACTCCACATCCCCATGTACTTTTTCCTCAGCCACTTGTCCTTTGTTGATTTCTGTTACTCTTCAGTAGTTACACCCAAACTATTAGAAAACTTGGTTGTGGAAGACAGAACAATCTCCTTCACAGGGTGCCTCACCCAATTCTTCTTGGCTTGCATATTTGTGGTGACCGAAACATTCATGTTGGCAGCAATGGCTTATGATCGATTTGTAGCAGTTTGTAACCCTTTGCTCTATAAGGTTGCAATGTCCCCGAAGTTTTGTTTCCTGTTGGTGACTGCCTCATATGCTTGGGGTATACTCTGTTCCTTGACATTCACCTACTTTCTGTTGACATTATCCTTTTGTGAGACCAACTTCATAAACAACTTTCTCTGTGAGCATGCTGCCATTGTTGCTGTGTCCTGCTCTGACCCCTACATTAGTCAGAAGATCATTTTAGTGTCAGCCACATTCAATGAAATAAGCAGCCTCATGATCATTCTTACATCTTATATTTTCATTTTTATCACTATCACGAAGATGCCTTCAACTGGGAGGCGCCACAAAGCCATCTCCACCTGTGCCTACCACCTAACTACCATTACCATCTTCCATGGAAACATCCTTTTTCTCTACTGAGTGCCTAATTCCAAGGGTTCATGGCTCATGGTCAAGGTGGCCTCTGTGTTTTACACGGTAGTCATCCCCATGCTGAACCCCCTGATCTACAGCCTCAGGAACAAAGATGTGAAGGAGGCAGTAAGAAAGTTAGTACAAAGTTACCCTGTCACAAACTGCAAAGTCTGTAAAGATTTATTTGTTCATTTTCAGAGAATGTAGAAAATTGTCCAAGTATTCTAGCTGATTTATTTATTCACATTCCTTTTCAAATAGCAAAGCAGTGCACGTGTCTAATGTAACTCCCCATTTGATTGATCATCCAATACCAATGTTCTTTAAAGATAAGTAAATTAGTTGAAAAAGAATTAGCAACACAGTTATTAAAGCTCAATCTATTTAAATTAAGGTTTCTGAATCAGAGTTAGGCAAATGAAGATTTCTGAGTTAGTACAAATGGCAATGTGGTTACCCATGTAAACGAAGTCTTTCTGAATATGGGTTTATAGAGATGTTCTGAAAATGAATAGCTTAGCAGGAGAGAGGATATATCATAGCATAATAGAGTAAACATAATAAACAAAGGTCTGTTCAACCCTGAGGCACAAAATATATTGAAAATATGAATTTCATTTCACATTTTAAAGTGCACATAAGACATATCTCTGCCTGAACAGTCCAAAATATGGATTGTTTAAATTTTATTTGGTCATGTAAATTTTATTTTATCTCTGTATACTAAGACAGTAAAACATGTTATGATCTGCTAATATCTGAGGTCATCTGATCTAGCCTGATCTTGGCTGATGAATTCGACTCAGGACAATAAGTGTATACGTTCATTGGGCAGCTGTTTCATGTATCTATGATCCTTCTTGGACCACTGGGGTAGCTAGAGTATATTCTTCCAACGTCAGTGCCTGAGTCACAAAAGGAAACATGCATTAACAAAAGCTTTTCAAGCAACTGTTTTTGTTATATTCTATAGTCAATGTGAATCACAGAGCTGAGACCAAAGTCAAAGGTTTGAGGAAGGATATCTGCCTCTTGCAGAGCTTAAAAGTTACATGGCAAGGAGCACAGATACAGAGGGGAATGAAAAATAGGATCCAATATCTCAATCTACTTAAGTTTATGGTAAATATTATCTCATGGAAAATATCCTTCTTTGATATTCCAAATAAATATGACATAACTGTAATTGGTTTGACACAGTCTTTATGAATTAATGGATCATTTGATTCACTTACTGAAATGACTGTCTTTGGGGAGTGATACTGTATCGTGATTGAAGATAGATGATGTCTTGGTAAATTTCCAGGTATCATAATCGTAATCTATCTGCAAACCGAAATGTTGCTTGCTTTGTCTAAAGCTTGAGCATTTTTTTTCTACTTAAAAATTTGTATTTTCTCTTTATAGAAATTGTTACTAGCAATAGTGGTTAAGAGCTTGGCTACTAACCAATAGATTGATAGTTTGAATCCATCAGCTGCTAGCTTCTTGGAAACTTATGGGGCAGCTCTATTCAGTCCTACTGGATTGATATGAGTCAGAATTGACTCAACAGCAACAGGAAGCAATTTCTGTATTCTATTCTGATTGCTTAGCAATATATATAATACTGTTTTCAACATGCTATAATATATAAATATAGCATTATGTTTTTTAGTTAATTTTGAATTGTCATCATGTGCCATACATACTCAACAAAATGTTCCAGGGGAATATTTTAATACTTTGTCCAGTATTACTATAAGCATCATAGCTCTCTTGATTATAATTTGCATAGAATATCTTTTTCCATCCATTCATATTCAACCCATTTTTATCTTTGGGTCTCAAGTATCATAAAGATAGCATATAGTTGGATCATTTTTCTTCCATTCTTCCAATCTCTTTCCTTTTGTGTTTATTGATTTTTTTCTAGTGTACCATTTTGATTTCATTGTCATTATTTTTCTGTATTTTTTAAAATTATTTTATTAGTGATTACCTCAGGGATTAAAATAAATATCCTCAATTTACAGCAACCTAGTTTGAATTCATCCCAACTCAGCTTCACAAACAGAAAACTTTTAAATTAAAATATCACTTTAATAGAAATATCAAATATAAAAAAAAGCCGGTTGTAAAAAATAAAAACTAAATATAAAGAATAAAATTACCAACTTTTTTAAGACCTTAGAGTGGAAACTTCAAAATATCACTGAGAAAAATTTAAGACAAACTAAGTGGAGAGATGTAGCATACGCAGTGATCAAAATTCAATATTACTAAGATGAAAATTCTCCCAAAATTACTCATTTAATACAACCCCAATCAAAATCGAAAGTTATCTGAAACAACTGACATAAATCAAAACCAAACCCAGTGCCATCCAATTGTTTCTGACTTATAGTGACCCTGTAGGACACAGCAGAACTATCCTATTGGGTTTCAAAGGAGTGCTTGGTGGATTCAAACTGCTGACCTTTCTGGTTAACAGCTGAACTCTTAACCACTGTGCCACCAGGGTTTGAGTTATGTATAAAAATGAAAAATGTCCAAAATACCCAAAAGTATTTTAAAAAGGAAGAACATAGTTGGAGGATTTGAAGATTTATTGAAAACAACAGTAAACGAGGTTGTGTGGTTTTAGCAAAAAGAGAGAAAAGTGTAAATAAAATAGAGTTCAGATATAAACCAGTAAATAACTGATTTTTAAAACATGCCATGAAAAACACGGTAATTGAATGGAAGAAAAAAATCTTGCTCTTTAGTCACCCCCATTAAAAAAAAAAATGTAAATGTGTTACATACTTCAACAAACATCTCCAGCTACTGGAAGAAAGTATAGAAGACTATCCTTGTGACAACTGATAAATGTGACTTCATCAAAAATAAAAACTTCCTATCACCAAAAGATATCGTCAAGAACAGGAATCGGAAGTCCACAGATTAGAAGTAAATATCTGCAGACTGGGAGTAATATTCACGATACATATGCTGTTAATTACACAGAATATATAAAGGAGCCCATGAAATCATTAATAACAAGACAATCAACCAAATTAAAATTGGTTAATGTATAGTCATTTCACAAGAACTTGGAGATCTTGTGGCACAGCAGTTAAGAGCCTGGCTGCTAACCAAAAGGTCAGCAGTTCAAATCCATCATTATCTGCTCTTTGGAAACCCTGTGGGCAGTTCTAGTCTGCCCTATAGGGTGCTATGAATTGAAATCGACCGGACGACAAAGGATTTTTTTTTTTAATATAGGTAGAGAATAACTCACAAAAAATGTGCCAACATCATAAGTCTTAATGAAAAAGTAAATGGAACATCAATTCACACTAAGTGAATTGCTAAAATTGCTTAGATGGCACTTCACTTAGCTTCTGTTAAAGGTGAAGAAAAACCCTGGCAATGGATAATGGTGATGGTTGTACAACATGATGAACAAAATTAATTTCACTGAATTTTATATGTAAAAAATGTTGAGTGAGATTGGGATTATAACCCTGGCCTCCTAGAGTTGCAATGGGGAGCAAGGACACTGTCTGAGGAGTCTCTGTCTGGGGTGCAATGAACAGAAACCACCATTATCACAAACAACACACTGTAAAGTCTGTGCACACGTCAGAAATGGTTCCCCATGGTCCTTGAGAGTGATAACTTCTCTTACTAACAGGGCTTCAGTCACATCTGTTCTCAGCTTCTCTTCACCATGCTACTCATCCAACAGGAAGTTCTAGAGACCAGGAGACTCACGTTTTCTTTTCCTCAGGGCCTGGATACCTGTCTCTTAGCAGTGACGGGCCTAGCCTACAGCCTGCCCTATCTTCGTTTTTCCAGCCTTTCAACCAGCCTCACAGAGACAGTTTGTGGAAGAAGTCTTGGTCCCCAGAATGGACCCACTTCCTCATCTGGGCCAGGCTCATGGGTGCACAGGGCATGTTCAACAGATGCCATTTGGTCGTGGCAAGAGATGATGAGTTTTCAGCTACCATAAGCAGAAAGGCTTTGAGTCCTCCATCCTCCGTGCTAACTGAGCAGGGATGGATTAACCGGTAATCAAGGTATGTACCACTTACATTAAGCAAGGTATGCATGGGCTTACTTGTGTTTACTTACTAATTTGTAGTAAACAATTTCATATGGGTTTCATCACATCCTAGATTATTGCTTATTGGATAATCCTGCCCTGCTGAACTTCAGGTCCTTTTCCCAGTGCCTTTTCCCTGTGTCAACTAGGAAACAGGGCTGGTACCAGTTACTGCCCAGAGGCAAAGGTGTGACTGAAACGGGCTGGGTCTATTTCCCACCAACTCACCACAGCTTACTGAAAGTGCATTCTTGTCACAATCTAAATACACACCCACACATAAAATCATTCAAAATAGTTTAGATAGGAATGCACACATATTTATTATTAAATAAATGTTCCTGAGGGTGTATGAATTAAAACAACCACTATGATAAAAGAGACAGTCTAAACCTTTAGCAAATGGTCCACCAAATCATCTTTTAGATCCCCCTTATGTACTTTTTTCTGGGGGGGGGGGTTATTTGTTGGCTAGGGCTCAGTAAATGCTACCACCCAGAAAATCAGAGCAATATAAAAAAACAAAAAAACAAAAAAAAACACTAGAATAAATAATTGGCCTTTACCTCAAGAAATGTATGGAGCTCTTTCTGGTATTCATGTATAGTCAATGAATTATATATATAATCAGATGCCTACTGTTGTAAAGTATGTCATCAGATTTTTTTTTTCCAGTCAGTCTCAATTATTGATAATAAACCAAAAAACAACCAAACCCATTGCCGTTGAGTCAATTCCAACTCATAGCAACCCTGTAGGACAGAGTAGAACTGCCCCATAGAGATTCCAAGGAGTGATTGGTTGATTCAAACTGCCACGTTTTGGTTAGCAGCCTGAGCTCTTAACCGCTACTCTACCATGGCTCCTAGCTGATAATAGGTATCATATAAATAATCGGGTCAAAAGAATAAGTTCTAAAGGTTACCTTAGTAAGAATTAACACATTGGGAAATATAGGGAGTAGAGAAATATAAGAAAAAAATGCAAAGCTTTGAACAAATTTTGAAAAAGTGTAAAAGAAGCCTATACTATATTATTCTATACTTACTGATTGGTCCTGAATAAATAATTTAATGGTTATTTGATATCTTCCTTGAATATTAAGGAAGGTTTAACTATCTTTTATATTATCTGTTCAGTGGGCTAATATATGAGCAGCACTTTTCAGGAAAAAATAATTTATTACATTTTTGAAGAAACAATAATTCCAATGTTCAAGCAAGTAGGTTTTCCTCCAGGTAATTGATATTATGCAACGTTTCATTCCTCAAAAAAAAAAAAATTGGAATGATTACCTCTGAGAAGTTGAATATAAAACATAAGAAAGCTAGTGATTTCACCATGACTTGTATGTAAATACAGCAAAGTCTCAGTTTTGTGATGCTTTAATTTTTTCCAAATGCTTTTCCATCCTAGGTAGATATTTGAGGCTTATAATAATCCTGTGAGTTATTAGGATATATTATCATTATTACCATTTTACTGATTGTGAGTGTGATGAGAAAGATAGTGAATTGACTTTCTCAAGATTTTGGTAAAGGGAAGATTAAAAACCAGGTATCTGAACTTTTAAGACATGACTGTCCCATGACATTCTGATTCTTGCTTTGATAAATTTCAGAAAAGAAAAATGCCACCACCACCACCATCACTATCGTAATCTTCATAACCATTATGAACTGTGTATTAAATTCTTGTAGCATATAAAATATTAAATGAGAAGTGATATACACAAATTTGCTTCCATAAACAAAAATGTAAATTGATGAATGTAGAACATCATGTCAGATAATAGATGTAAATGGCTTTATGATATAGAAATACAAGCACAAAAAAGGAACTAAAATTGTTTTTACACATGGGTATGGTTGTTACTAAAACTATACAATGACGTAAATATCAAAAGAACTGCCAACAGAAGTTTTTAGGGAGAAATGAACTAAATAATCTCTGTATGTGAGTCGTCGATTTGGGAATCTGGAATTGGGGGGTTAGGCATTAATGGTTGTGTTGACTGAAGCTCACTTTTCTTGATAATATCAGTTCAAAGGGTTAATTTCAGTTTAGAAAGAGCTAAAGGTGGCAAAGATCAGGCACACTAATGTAAACACAATGGTGTGGACTTAGGGAACCATGAAATAATTGAAATAAATGAATTAATTGCTGATGTCAGATGGATATTGGCTGAACACAAAGGAGACCAGAAAGATATTTACCTGTATTTTGTTGATTATACAAAGGCATTTGAATGTGTGGATCATAACAAATTATGAATTATTTTTCAAAGAATGGGACTTCCAGAGCACTTAATTGTACTCATGTGGAAACCTGTACATAGACCAGAAGGCAGTTGTTTGAACAGAACAAGGGGATATTGCATGGTTTAAAATCAGGAAATGTATGGGTCAGGGCTGTATCATTTCACCACACTTATTCAATCTGTATGCTGAGCAAATAATCCAAGAAATTGGAAAATATGAAGAATAACTGGGCATCAGGTTTGAAGGAAGACTTATTAACAACCTGTAATAAGCAGACGACACTACTTTGCCTGAAGAAAGAGAAGAGGACTTGAAGTACTTACTGATGAAGATCAAAGACCACAGCCTTCAGTATGGATTTCGCTATAACATAAAGATAACAAAAATCCTCACAACTGGGCTGATAAGCAACACTACAACAAGCAGAAAAAATATTGAAGTTGTCAAGGATGTCATTTTACTTGGATCCACAATCAACATCCATGGAAGCAGCAGTCAATAAATCAATGTATTTCATTGGGCAAATCTACTGCAAAAGACCTGATTAAAAAGTAAAGATGTCACTTTGAGGACTAAGGTGTGCCTGATCCAAGTCATGGTATTTTCAGTCATCTCATGAATGAGAAACCTAGCCAATGAATAATGAAGACAGCAGAAGAATCGATGCCTTTGAATTAAGGTGTTGGTGAAGAATATTGGATATACCATAAATACACCAGAAGAATGAACAAATCTGTCTTGGAAGAAGTACAGCCAGAATGCCCCCTAGAAGTGAGGATGGAGAGACTTTGTCTTATGTACTTTGGACATGAGATCAGGAAAGACCATTGCCTGGAGAGGGACATCATGCGAGTCAACAAGAAAGAAGATCCTCAACTAGAGGAATTGACACTCAATGACTGCAACAATGGGCTCAAACATAGCGATGATTGTGAGAATTGTGCAGGACTGGTCAGTGTTTCATTGTGTTGTACATAGGGTCAGTATGAGTGGGAACCCCACTCAACAGCACCTAACAACAACAATTTTAAAGTCAATAGATATTAACTCACTGAAAAGAGGAGGCTCATTTTTTATCATACTTTAAGAGTGTTAATCGTGGACAGTGTCCTAGAGGTGACACAATTGTGTCAGAAGCAACAATCTAGTCCATTTTTACACATCCCGTGGATTTTCTGTAACTGAGTAAAGTCAAATAACTACTTACCGCAGTGCCTATAAAGTTCTAGACTAAATATTACAGCACTACTGGTATTTCCACAGTCATTATCTGACAAATTGCTTGTAATTAAAATCTGATCATGGAGAATGATAAAAATGCTCTGAGTCTCAAGGACAGTCAGGAACTAGTAGCTAACCACGCAATATTGCTAAGACGTGATTTTAATTCTCTAAGACGGCACAATGCAGGCTTTCTTTCACCTCATCATTCCACAAAACCGTGACTATGTTTTACTCACTTATACAACTCAGTCTAGAACCTAATATATGGAAGAAGATTAACATTCTTTGTTGAATAAATCACTACATTTTCTTACCTGCCACCTACCATGTGTCATTCACTCCACGATTGACCTGACACTCGTCCTCAGAAACTGCATCCTCTTTGTTGTGTCTGACCTTTCCGTAAGCTCTCGTTCCTACATCCTCACTCTGCATTTATCCCCGCTCTCAAAGCAGGGCGGGCCATCTAAAACAGAAATCGGAAACAAGGGTGTCCAAAGACAGTTGAAAAAACAACATCAACAGAAAACGATGTTTTATCTTATAATCACGAAACTCAGAAAAATGCAAAGACGATCTGAAACAGTGGAGCCCTAGTAGCACAGTGGTTAAGAACTCAGCTGCTAACCAACAGCTTGGCAGTTCAAATCCACCAGCCGCTCCTTGGGAACCCCGGGAGGCATCTCTACTCTGTCCTGCTGGGCCGCTACGAGTTGTAAATCAACACTACAGAAGCTTATTTTTTGTGTGTGTGCTTATTTTTTATCTGAAACAGTGTTTGAAATTGAAAAAAAAAAAAAAAAAACAGAATTCCTTTTTGTTTTGTCGTTTTCTGAATGTGAATGTTCTGTGATGATATTTAAGACATAAAGATTCTATAAAAATAAATTTGATATTGGTCAGAAATAGTTCACACTTACTTTTGATTAAGATTAATTTCTTGCTTACCTTTATTGACTGAGTTAAAAATCAGATAAAAAAATGAAAATATAAGTTTTTGTAATGGTTATTGAAACAGAGGTTAGCCACCTTTGACAAATAAAGTTGCTATGAATATTTCTTTAGAGGATTTTGTGTATATAGGTTTTCATTTCTCTATGGCGAAAAGCCACAGTGAGACTGTTGGATCATATAATAAGTATACAATTAACCTTATAGGAAACTACCAACAAATTTTCCAAAATAGGAATTTCCAAAATTGCATTCACACCAGAAACATATGAGTGTTCTAATTGCTCTGAATTCTTGCCATCATTTTATATTATCAGGTTTGTTTATGTACATATGTTATTCTAATAAAGGTCTAAAAAAAAAGTTGCTGTCAAGTTGTTTCCAATTTATGGCAACCCCATATATTACAGAGTAGAAATGCCAGTCTAGAGGGTTTTCTTGGCTGTGCTTTTTACAGAAGCAGGTTGTCAGGCCTTTCTTTCCTGACCCTGATGAGTGGGTTTTAAACCACCAATCTTTGGGTTAGTAGTCAAACATGAATCATTTGCACCACCTAGGGACCTTACTAAGTGTCTACTGGTATCATTTTCTAACCCATAATCAAAATTGATGTGATCATTGTTCATGGCCTGATTTTCCATCTGTATATTTTCTTCGAGCAGTGCCTGTTCAAACTTTTTGCCAATATTAAAAATTGCTTTTTTGTTGTTCTTATTATTGAGTTTTGGAAGTTCTATATATATATTCTAAGGGGCCCTGTTAGCACAACTCTTAATACTTGGCTGCTAACCAAAAGGTCGAGGATTCAAACCCACCAGTGTCTCCCTAGGAGAAAAGCACTTTTGTTCATATACTGATTACAGCCTAGAGAACCGTATGGGGGCAGTTTTTTCTGTCATATAGGGTCATATGCATGTGAAAGCTGGACAATGAAAATGAAAGGCAGAAGAAGAATTGACACATTTGAGTTGTGGTGTAAGTGAATAATACTGAATACAGCATGGACTGCGAGAAGAACAAGTAAGTCTGTCTTGGAGTAAGCACAGCTAGAACGCTCCTCAGAAATGAGGATTGCGAGACTTTGTCTTGCTTACTTTGGGCATGCTATCAGGAGGGACCAATCCCTGGAGAAGGACATCATGCTTGGTAAGGGGTTTCCTCTCCCAAACTTTCTTTCCCCTGCATGAGACAGTGAGAACGAAAGGACTTCACAGTTTCTCTCTCACTGCATTCTGCTTCTAATAACGTCAGGAGTGACCCACTTTCTGCTTGGAAATTTTCATGAAACTATTTTTTGTTATTATATTCTCATTTCTTTTATACTTCCCTTGTCTCTAATAATGTCCATTAGATTTAAAAAAAAAAAAAAAAAAAAAATTTTTTTTTTTTTTTTTTGTCTCTAATAATGTCCATTAGATTTTTTTTATAGTATTTGATAGTCACAGGAGAAACTTGGTGATTTATTTCTTGTTCCTTGCTCTTGATCAGGGTACACTTTTTCCTCTTGAGCTTGTCATCAGAGATGTTACATATCGTCTCTATTTTGTTCTGAGTAAGGAGTAGTCCTGCACTTTCCTCCCTACTTGAGCTCGGTGTGTCGGTGTAAATGTGGATGTAACTGACTTCTTTTACTTCTGGGTAAAAACTTACAAAGCAGATGAAATCTTCAGCACATTCTTTTTAAACTAACTCATGGAGACGGTTTGTAGTTTTTGGGGGGGATCTGTTGCCTTCATATAAGAAAGATTCATTAGGTAAGTTTAAAATACTGGAATGGAGTAAGGCCAATTATAAAACAGAAGTAGGGAAACAGCACAAGCAACTAACTACTATCATTTTTATTATTCACATGAACACAGATTTATTGTTCCATTTTCTTGATTTCATGGAAAACACATGTTAATTGCAATAAGGACCAAATATTCAGGGGGGAAAAAAAAAAACTAAAGGAAAATAATAGAAAATTTACTCTGGAATATTCATAATTGACATTTGATGATATATTTCCGTTCATCATTTTCAAAGTGTATCTGTGTGTGTGTGTGTGTGTGTATGCTGTGTACAAGGTAGGTATGTGACATCTATTGTTTTTATAGCAGGTACTTTTTTTTTAAATGAATTCCCTTCTTTATAATTTTCTCATCCCTCTTATCATCTCCAGAAAGCTAAAACAAAACAAAGCAAAATCAAAAACTTGTGACTAACCTCATGCTTTTCTAATTATATATACATATTTTAACACCTATTTTCTCAAACCATAGGGATTGTACTATATAGAAAACTTTAATCTGATATAAACATAAATCATGCTGAATGTTCAATGGCATTGATATACCATCATAATTTAAAATGGATGTCACAACTGTATGGACATTCTTGGAAATGAATTAAATGCTTCCTGATAAGTGATATAACAAATTACGTATTACAACAGATTAAATTAAATCAGCCCCTGCAAAAGTTCCTCTTGAGGGAGGACATTGCACAATGAAATTATAGAATTACTAATGGGACAATCTGCTATCAGCTGATACAGGTATTACTTATATAAGTTGAACAGAAAGGTCTGACAACATTACATGTAATTTTTAACTTGGAAATAATTGCCATTTTATAGAAAGACAAGGTATACACCATTTAAATTGGATTAAAAAATATGTGAGAAAGCAATTCTTATACATTTAACTTATTTTTTACTGAAGTGAATTATTTATATAGCAATTTTCTCAATGCCATTATGACATCTTTGTTCCTTAAACTATATATCAGGGGATTAAACATAGGAGTTAGGATAGTGTAGAAAAGAGAAAGCACTTTGTCAGTTCCCTCTGAGTGTCTAGTGTTGGGTCTTAAGTATGTAATAATGCCTGATCCAAAGAATAACATCACAACCATAAGATGAGACGAGCAGGTAGAGAAAGCTTTGGCTTGGCCTGTGGCTGATGGCAACTTCAGGATGATGGAGATGATTTTACTGTAGGAGCCAAGTATCAACAGAAATGGAACCATGCCAAATAACACAGCAACTGTGTAGACCAACATCTCATTTACAAAGGTGTCCCCACAAGCCAGCTTGAGTATTGGGGAAATGTCACAGAAGAAGTGGTTGATTTGCTTAGATCCACAAAAAGGCAGAGAGAAAATCTGATACATCTGCCCTATCTGAACTGGGATTCCAATGGTGCAGGAGCCAGTCACCAACTGAATGCAGACCCTGTGGTTCATGACTAGAGGATACTGCAGAGGGTTACAAATGGCCATGTAGCGGTCATAGGCCATCACTGCCAGGAGGAAACACTCGGCGGCTCCAAATATAAGGACAAAGCACATCTGTGCAGCACAGGCACCTAAGGAAATTGTTCTTCTCTGAGTCCCAAGATTCATCAACATTCTGGGGAGAGTAGCTGATACATAGCAGATCTCCAAGAAGGAAAAATTTGCCAGGAAAAAATACATAGGGCTCTGGAGAGCAGGATCCATTTTTGTTATTAGGAATATGGTGCCATTGCTCATCAGGATAATAACATAGATGATTAAAAACAATCCAAAAAGGAACCACTGGAGATGGGGTATGTCAGCAAAGCCCAAGAGAACAAATTCCACCACTTCAGTTAGATTATCTTCTGGTGGCATTCCTTGACGATTCATCTGTGGAAAATGTGAATTTACATGTGTGTTTCCTTTACCTTTCTGTATCTCTTTGCCTCTTCTCTAAATTGTATTGAGGTGTCTGGGTTGGATTTCATGATCACTGCAATTGTTGGCACTTTAAGAATGATAGTAGTTATGTATGTCCCAGGTCCTCCTGTTAAATCATAGTAAACTGTCCCCTCACATTTATTTTAAGATCATTTCACTATGCTTTTGGACCACAGCCCTGGGTAGATATTCTATACCTTACTCAACACAGCACTGCAGCAATTGGTAACTGCTGGAGATGGACCCTCGGCTTTGCCATCTAATCTCACTTTAAATTAATTGCACGCCTTGACAATCCCATTGTACTTCTGTATGCACTTTCTCAGTCAAACTTGTCTAACACTGTATCATAAACTGTCTTCTAACATATATCTTCAACTGCCTAGTTAGATGTTTCCTTTTCCTATCCATTGATGATTTTAAGCCTGTGCCTGTACCCATTGCTGTGGAGTTGATTTCAACTCACAGCAACCTTATGGAGTCTAGTAGAACTGCCCCATAGGGTTTCGAAGTAGCAGTTGGTAGGTTTGAACTACCAACATTTTGGATAGCAGCGAGCTCTTAACCATTGTGCCACCAGGGCTCCTTTAAACATATAAGTTCTTAGAATAGAGTTCATATTAGATAGTTTAGAATGAAAATTTTGAGAGTATTTTATTGTTCTTAGGTGAATAAAACAAATATCTTTTGGTAGGATATTAAGTGGACATGAGGATTTTATTCAGGGAAGTCAGCCTGGGAACATTGATTCAGATACGAATAATAAATGTGGTCACCCTGGAAAAGCAAAGGCAGCATGGAGAATATTTGTTACCTGTGTATACGTGTTTAGGACAGGAGAAGGAAAGATATGGGCTGTTATGTTATACCCATTGTGCTGTGAACACCCACCATGATTTTTGTTATTCTTCAAAAAAGCAACACTTGAGATAACTGTTTCTAAGCTCACTTTTCTTTAACTATAAGGATATTGAGACTCACTAAGTGTGGGTCATTCTTCCAATTGCACATACTTCTTTTTATTGCAATTCAGCATCTACTTTTTTTTTTTTTTAGTGGACCTGAATTTGACGTCTGTCTTTGTGATTTATTATCTTTGTAACATGAAGCAATTATTTGAAGTTTCGAAAGTTTACTTCTTTGTTTCTGAGAATTAAATGAGATAATACTGGTAAAATACAACACCTACCTACCAATTTTAAATTGTTGACTTTTTAGTTATGTTCTGTAACTATAATTATGATAGTATGTTCTTTAAGTCTGTAGCCCTAGAATTTAATAGATTGCCTGGTTAAGTAGGTATTTGATAAAGTGGTTTTGATTTCCTTTGTGGGCAAGTATTTTTCCCACCATTCCCTTTCATCAGGGACAGCACAAGGACTAGTCAGTGAAGCTCCTAAGGTGCAAAATTAAAGAGGCATTCTGGGCCATCCTTGCACTTGCACAATCCTGAAAGTGAGTGCCTCCTTAAATTTTGCAATAGACAAAGTGCCTCTTGCCTCACCCTGTTTTTCATCTGTCCATCCTAATGGGTTTGCACCTTGTCCCCTAAGGATAGTAGAATTATCGCATCATGGTAAAAAAAAAGAAAAAAAAAAATGCTGAGGAGTCGATTCCAACTCATAGTGACAGTATAGGACAGAATAGATCTATCCCATAGGGTTTTCAAGGCTGTAAATCTTTAGGAAAACCAGCTGCCATGACTTTATTCCATGGAGCAGCTAGAGATTTCGAACCATTGACTAGCAGCTGAGCACTTAACTACTGTGCCACCAGGGCGCTGTGCCACAGTTATATAACAGGATTTCCCAGATGGACTGGGATTGAATTATAGCTCCAACACCTAGCTGTGTGATGACTTGGTGCAAGTTAATCTTCCTGTCTCACAGTGTGCTCGGGTGTTAAATGGCTAGCAACTACACCAACATTTAGTGTTGTTATGGGAATTAAAACTTTTAATGTAAGTAAAGCACCTTGAAGAAGTCCTGGCATTTATAAAAGGCTACTATTATTATCTAGACGGCACTGAGTTTACTGTTGTTATTAACAGTTACTTATTATTATGACCATCCATACATAATTATTTTTATTAAAACTAATTTTAATTTATTCTTCAGAATGTTACTCAGTACTCTATACAACATTAACAATACTCTCTAATTTATTTTCCTTTTATATCACAGCGTTATTGTTGGCATGAAGTGAGACCTGAAAACAAAACCATTCCAGTCTCAAGTTGCAATTTCTCCATGAAGTCTCTGCTAATATTAGAGTTTACACCATTACCTCTAATTTGTGGACTATGATACCTAATAGTACCCATCACTGTACAGCACTTAAAATTGCAATTAGGTTAATAGCTTTTGTATGCATTCTCTTTTATTGATACTAAATGATCTGAGAGGTAAATGCTGCGACTATTTTCCTACTCGAAAGAACATAGATCCTAGAAAATAGATGTTCACCTAATATGGTACTCAGGATTTGATTCTGAACTGAAGTAAAGAAATACACATTATCAAAATGAAAGCATCACTCTTAAGAGGGAAAGAAGAATTAAGACTCGCAAAAGGACAAAATCAAATCTTTATGTATTACTTTACGAACGATAGCATTTACTAAAAAATAATTAAACCCATGTTAATTGAATAAAATGACTTTGAGTGATAAGTGAGATAGCATTTCTAATTATACTAACTCAACTCTTTAGTGATGACCTTATCCATGTATAGCATTAAATATGTAGATTTGTCTGCGTTTTTCTTAAAAGAACAGGGTAGAAAGAGCAGAGATTTACCCTGTGTATGCTCCCAAAACTATCTATGTTACTCTTTTTTATTGAAAATGTTTAAGTTCTTATTACTTAAAGGGAAATAAAACTTAATGTTATCATATTTTTAATTCAAATCTAAGCATCCATTCCCTGGAAAAAATCCAAATGATTAAGGAATGTGTAAAAATATTCTGAAGGAGTCCTGGTGGTACAGCGGTTAAGTGCTCAGCTGCGAACCAAAACTTCAGTGATTCAAAACCACCAGCTGCTCTGTGGGAGGAAAATGTGGCAGTCTGCTCCCATAAAGATTTACAGCCTTGGAAACCCTATGAGGCAGTTCTACCCTATCTGATATGGTCATTATGAGTTGGAATTTACTCAAAGGCAATGGGTTTGGCTTTGTTTAACAGTATGCTGATTCAGTTAGATATTAGCCACTGTCAATGTCCTCGATCTACCTAAACCTCATCTATGTTTGTATTTTTGATATAAATGAAGAACATAAACCCTGAAAGTAAATTTGAAAAACAGTATGAGCTTAAAACTTTGTATTATTTTGTAAATTCTTTTTTTTAATGTACTTTAAACAAATGTTTACAGAGCAAACTAGTTTCTCATTAAACAATTAATACACATACCGTTTTTTGACATTGGTTGCCAACCCCAGGGTATGTCAGCACTCTCCCCTTCTTGACCTTGGATTCCTCACTATAAGCTTCCCTGTCCCCTTCTGCCTTCTTGTCCTTGCCCCTGGGCTTGTGTGCCCATTTAGTCACGTTTTGTTTTATGGGTCTGTCTAATCTTTGGCTGAAGGGTGAACCTCAGGAGTGACTTCATTACTGAGCTATAAGAGTGTCAGGTGGCCGTACTCTCAGGTTTTCTCCAGGTTCTGTCAGACCAGTAAATCTGGTCTCTCTTTTTTTTTTTTTTTGTGAGCTAGAACTTTGTTCTACATTTTTTTCCAGCTCTGTCCAGGACCCTCTATTGTGATCCCAGCCAGAGCAGTTGGTGGAGGTAGCCAGGCACCATCTAGTTGTTCTGGACTTAGTCTAGTGGAGGCTGTAGTAGTTGTGGTCTGTTAGTCCTTGGACTACTTTTCCCTTGTGTCTTTGGTTTTCTTCATTCTCCCTTTCTCCAGAAGGGGTGAGACCAGTAGAGTATCCTAGACAACAGCTCACAAGCTTTTAAGACCCTAAATGCTACTCACTAAAGTAGAATGTAGAACATTTACTTTATAAATTATGTTATGCCAATTCAGCTAGATGTTCCCCGAGAACATGTATAACACCAAATACGTTAAGATTTGACTACGTTATTCTCAAGAGAACAGGGTAGAAAGAACAAAATTTACCCTGTGTATTCTCCCAAAACTGTGTTATTCTTCTTTCTTGAAAATTTTTAAGTTCATATTACTTAAAGGAAATAAAACAATGTTATAATATTTTTATTTGAAATCTAAGCATCCATTCCCTGGGAAAAATCTAAATGATTAAGGAATGCATAACAATATTCTGACTATGTCGTGGTGGCACAGTGCCTAAGTGCTTGGCTGCTAACCAAAAGGTCGGTGATTCAAACCCACCAGCCACTCTGTGAGAGAAAGATGTGGCAGTCTGCTTTCATAAAGATTTAGAGCCTTAGAATCCCTGCGAGGCAGTTCTACTCTACCCTGTAGAGTCCTAAGGAGTTGGAATTCACTCAAAGGCAATGGATTTGGATTTGGTTAACAATATCCTGACTCAGTTAGATATTAAAAAAAAGATATTAGTCACTGTCAATGTCCCCAGTCTACCTAAATCTCAGCTATGTTTGTATTTTTGATACCAACTAGAAACTTAAACTCTGAAATTAATTTGAAAAGCAATATGATCTTAAAACTTTATTATTTTATAAATTCTTTAACTTAAAAATATCATTTTCTTTAAAATAAAATTTTCTTGGATTCTTCAATGATTATAAATTTATTCCATGAATTGTTTTACTTTAAATAGCTTTTTAAAATATCACCAGAACTAAAATACATAAATATAATTGTATTTTGCTACAAAGTCTTTGCAAGAAATGAAGTTTTCCTATTATATTATTTATCAAAATAATATTCTATCAAAAACATAGCAGTTTTTCTAATTTTCAGTGTTTCAAAGTAATTTAATACCACCATTTAAAATAATTGTTTACGTTCAATTATATTTTATAGAGTCAGAAATATAAAGGAGTTGCTTTAACAAAATGGCACATTTGTTAGTTTATATTATGAGTTTTAATAATATTGTAAACTGAAGTTGAGTATTAATAAAAAGTTCATATTTGCCTTAATTATTTGGGATTATAGCAGCCCTGGTGGTGCAGTGGTTAAAGTTCTCAGTTCCTATTCAAAAAATCTGGAGTTAGAACCCACCTGCTGCTCATGGATGAAAGTTGTAGCAGTTGGCTTCTGTAAAGAGTTACAACCTTGGAAACGCTATGGGGCAATTCTCCTCTGTCCTGTAGGGTTGATATGGGTAGGAATCAAACTTGGTGGCAGTGGGTTTGAGTTTTAGTCTATTTGTGATAATCTTGTTCCTTCCTCACTGAAGAGGGTTTATGTATTTAAGTATTTAAATTACTTTGGCTGAAACAACTTGTTTTGTCAGTGGTATTCAATCCCCCTTTAAAACAGTCCTTTCAGTTTGAACCTGCAATGCTCTTTAAATACAAAATAGTTATCTCTGCCCTCTGGGACCTCTTCTACCTGACACAGTTAAATTTCTAATTAAACGAATCTCTTTGGCACTCTCTGATTTATTGTATTTATGTATTTTTCTCAGATAGCTCTCACTCTAACCAGAATGCTCTTCCTCTGCAGCCTCTCAATGGAATAGAGTGTACAGAAAGTTTTATTTCATAGACTTGAATAGGGTCCTGGAGTGCCCTTAACTGAGCAATTCATTGGAGGCCATCCAAAATTGACACAAATCCAATTCTCACCGTATCTCATAACTGCTTCTCATGGGCCCTCTGTTCCTGTTAAACTGAGCTCCTGTCACATTTTCCTCAAGTTATTTTGCTTATTTTCTCCTCTGAAATGGAAGCCTTGATCAAAATTCAGAAAGTAGCCTCTGTAAGTGTTGTAATAAATGTCCTGACGGCAAAGAGTATTTTTACCTATATATATATAATTTTTAGCTATATATATACAATACCATAAAAAAAAAAAAAAACTAGTACCATATAATATATAATTTATTTCTTCAAGACTTCCTGGCAAACTGAGAAGTGGTTGTTGGATATATTAAATCTAGTTTAAAAGTATTTTTTTTTCCCCAAGATTAATTCAACAGAGAGACTTTTTTCTTTCCTTACAGCATTCTACTATCTTCCCCCAACTTCATTCCTTCTGTGAATCCACTTTTAAGGTGTGAATCATATTAACTTCACTTAGGAGAAAATAAGCTTCTGATGTAATTCCAGCTGAGATGAGAGGCAAGATTGCAGGACAATAGTCAGTCTATTGTTATAAAATTCTTCCCCTTCAAGTCTTCAAATATGAGTGACATTTAGGTAGTATGATCTTTAAGATCATAAGTCAGCTTGGCTGGGCCATGATTCTCAGTGGTTTGGCAGTTATGATGTAGTTTGGCAGTTGTGTAATGTTGTAATCTCTTTCATGACCAGATCTGATATAATGTGATCACCTCCATGATGGGATCTGCTGTGAGTCACCAATCAGTTGAACGGGAGTTTCCTTGGAGGTGTGGCCTGCATCCAATATCTGTGGACATTCTGCCAAAGCTCCCTGGATTTGCACTGCCCCGGATCCAGCATTCAGCTCATCAGAATCTAACCTCCAGTTCTTTTGACTTGGGTCAGCAGCCTGCCGACTTACCGGCTGATTTTGGATTCATCAGCCTTCCTAGCAGTGAGCAATCAGCCTGCGGTCTTGGGTTCATCAGCCCCTGACTCCTGACCCAGGGACTTGGGGTTTGCTAGCTTCTACAATTGTGTAAAAAATTTCCTATATATTATATATAGACAGAGAAATTTATCTCAAGGATGTTATATATATAGTATATATGCTTCTCTGGCTTTGCTTCTCTATAGAACACAGCCTGAGACAGGTAGTTTAAGAATATTGGTTTGAAACCATATTTCCCCTTGTGAAAATATGTTACTTCCTATAATTTAGTAAATAGTGATTTCTAAGTGTTTAATTACTTCCAACTTCAAGGTTAGTAGTGGAATGTATGTATATTTTCATGATTAATCTACAGGTTGTATAAAGTATCTATCTATAGTGGAATATATATGTATTTCACCACTAAACTAAAGACTGTATAAAGTCTATATCTATCTATCTATCTGCATATTTTTCTATATAGCTCCCAGAAGGAGAAATCCTATAATATTACAATATCAGAGGTTGATTAGAGAAGTTAATTAAGAGGTATCTGGAACTATGACCTTTCAAACGTGGAAGGTGAGTGAAGAGCGGGTGGTGAGAAAGACCTTCTATGGGAATCCAGTGTGGCAGAGCACAGCAATAGGGTGAAATGACAGGCAGACCTGAACTACAGTAGGGTCACATCCCAGAAGTCACTAAGCTAAAAGAAAATTCTAAAGTCTCACAATTTGCACAGGGTTATACTGTGCATATGTGGGCTGAAATTGACTGGTATTAGCCACTTTGAATCAGACAATTGTATGGTCTACTATGTCAGAAATGACAAATTGAAGAGGAATGGTTTTGCGTTCATCATCAAAAAGAACATCTCAAGATCTATCCTGAAGTACAATGCTGTCAGTGATAGGATAACATCTGTATGCCTACAAGGGAGACAAGTTTATCAGACCATTATTCAAATTTACACACCAACCACTAAGGCCAAAGATGAGGAACTTAAGACTTTTGCTACCTTCTGCAGTCTGAAATTGATCAAACATGCCATCAAGATGCATTGATGATTACTGGTGATTGGAATATGAAAGTTGGAAACAAAGAAAAGTCATCAGTAGTTGGAAAATATGGCCTTGATGATAGAAAAAATGCCAGAGATCACATGACAGAATCGTACAAGAAGAACAACTTCTTCATTGCAAATACCTTTTTGCAACAGCATAAACAGCGACTATACACTTGGACCTCACCAAATTGAATGCATAGGAATCAAATAGACTACATCTGTGGAAAAGCTCAATATCATCAGTCAGAACGAGGCCAGGGGTCAACTTTGGAACAGACCATCAATTGCTCATATGCAAGTTTAAGTAGAAGCTGAAAAAAATTGGAACAATCCACAAGAGTCAAAGTATGACCTTGAGTATATCCTGTCTGAATTTAGAGACAATCTCAAGAATATATTTGATGAATTGAACACTAATAACCAAAGACCATTCTATCCTGGACCATCTATTGTGACCCCAGTTGATTACAAATTACATCAATTTCAGACTGCAGAAGTTGGAAAAAATCTTCAGTTTCTTCATCTTTGGGATTAGTGGTTGGTGCATAAATTTGAAAAATAGTTGTATTAACTGGTCTTCCTTGTAGAGGTGTATATATTATCCTATCACTGACAGTATTGTACTTCAGGATAGATCTGGAAATGTTCTTTGTAACAATGAATGCAATGTCATTCCTGGCATAGTAGACCATATGATTGTCCTATTCAAAATGGGCAGTCCATTTAAGCTCATTAATGCCTAGGATATTGATGTTTATGTGTTCCATTTCATTTTTGATGATTCCCAATTTTCCTAGGTTCGTACTTCGTACATTCCACATCCAGATTACTAATGGATGTTTGCAGCTGCTTCTTCTCGTTTGAGTTGAGCCACATCAGCAATTGAAGGTCTTGAATTGAATAAACATCCACATCATTAAGGCCGACTCAACTTTCAGGAGACAGCTCTTCCCCAGTCCTCTTTTGAGTGCCTTCCCCCCGAGGGGCTGGCTCATCTTCTGGTACTATACCAATGTTTTGCTGATATTCATATGGTTTTCACTGGTTAATTCTTTTCAGAAGTAGATCACCAGGTCCTTCTTCTCTTTCTTAATCTAGAAGCTCAGCCAAAACGTGTCCGCCACGGGTGACCCTGCTGGTATTTGAATTTCAGTGGTATAACTTCTAGCATCGCAGCAACACACAAGCCCCACAGTACAACAAACCGACAGACCTGTGGGGGTTCTACCCTTTAGTCCCCCCAAAACTGATGTATTTGCAGCATAAAAAACACATTCACCCATTATATAACAGCAAATGTCTTAAATCGACTCCAAATCCAAAATCCAAAAATTCCTCTTCATCTGTGAAATCTAGAATAAAGTTTTCTGCTTCCAAAGTACAATGGTGGAACAGGACAAGCTAGACATTTATATTACAAATAGAAGAAATTGGAGGAAATTAAGAGACAATAGGCACCAAGCAGGTCAACAGAACACATTATATTAGCCCTTCAAGACGTGAAAATAATTCTCTGTTCTCTGAGACCATTTAGCCAATGCTCTTGCTGTCCACACCCTAGATATTGGCCACGCTTTTCAGGTTTTGGGTGGAGGCCCCTCAGCCCTAGGCTTCAGTTTCTTCTTCTAGGGCCAGTGAAACAGTAACTCTGCTCCCTCAAATTTGGGCGGCCCCATTCTCCTAGCCCATCTGAGAGGCAACTCCACCCTTTGAGACCCCAGAGGTCGTGGCAGAGACTGAGGAAGCTGTGCTTCCTGTGTTCTTGTCTTTTCATCTTCTGCTTCCTGATTCCTTGGCCTCTTGGTCCCTCCAGCCTCACTGCCCACATCTGCCCTGCTGGGGCAAGTGTTCCAAAGCTCTTTAGGTCCACTGATAAGTTCCTGGAGGTGCTCCACTCCTCCTGTAAACTTCAGCTGAAAGGCACTCAGCTGTCTTGATCCTTGGGTCAGCAAGCCTACCTCCACCTGTAAGTGCTCGGAGACAGCCCACTCTGCCAGGAAGCTTCCTGCCAAAGGCACTCATTTCTCTCCATATGTGGGTCGACACTAGTGCTGTATCACATTGGTTTCCTGGTGCTGTCACCGACTCTGAGCAGCTACTGACTCTTGGCAGCCTTTGTCTCTCGGCAGCTACCATACCTCTGCTGCTTCTCACCTTCTGTACCATCTCCAGTGCAATAGTTCCCCTCATTTCCTTCTGAGACCTGACTAGAATTTTCTTTGATGTCCATAATTCCACCAGTATTCCCTTCAAAGCAGTCTAGGCTTTCAGTATTAAGTACTTTAAAAAGTTTCCAGCCTCTAACCATTTACAGTTTCAAAACAGCTTCTATGTTTCAGGTATCTGTTAGACAACAACCCACTCCTGGTACCAAATTGTGTCTTAGTTATCTACTGTAGCTATAACAGAAATACCACAAGTGGATGGCTTTAACAAACTTAAATTTATTCTTTCATGGTCTAGTACTCTGGAAGTCCAAATTCAGGGCAGCAGGTCCAGGGGAAAAGCTTTCAGTCTGTGGCAGCTCTGGGGGAAGTTCCTTGTCATAAATCTTCGCTGGTCAAGGAGGATCTCTGCAGAGGAACCCCGGGTCCAGAGGATGTGCTATTCTCCTGGCTCTTGTATCTTGGTGGTATGAGACTCCCCTGTCTTCCTGCTCACTTCTGTCTTTAATATCTCAAAAGAGATTGACTTAAAGCACAACTTAATTTTGTAGATTGAGTCCTGCCTCATTAACATAACTGCCTCTAATCCTGTCTTATTAACTTCACAGAGGTAGGATTCACAACACATTTGAAAATCATATCAAATGAAAAATGGTGGAGAATAACACCATATGGGCTGTCTTAGCCCTTGTGGCGCAGTGGTTAAGCATTGGGCTCTACCCAAAAGGCTGGCAGTTCAAGTCCATCAGCCACTCCTTGGAAACCTTGTGGGGCAGTTCTACTCTGTCCTATAGGGTCATTTTATGTCAAAATTGACTTAAAGGCAATGGGTTTGGTTTTGGAAAACCTGGTTGCATAGTGATTAAGTGCTATGGCTGCTAATCAAAAGGTTGGCAGTTTGAATCTATAAGGTGCTTATTGGAAACTCTATGTGGCAGTTCTACTCTGTCCTATAGAGTTACTACAAGTTAGAATCGACTCAAAAGCAAAGGGTTTTTTTTTTTGTTGTTGTTTGTTTTTAATCATTTAATGTTGCTATAACGGAAATACAAAGAGAAATTAATTTTTCCATAGTCCAGTAGGCTAGAAGTCCAAATTCAGGGTTTCAGCTCCAGGGAAAGGCTTTTTGTCTCTGTTGGCTCTGGAGGAAGGTCCTTGTCATCAATCTTTCCCTGGACTAGAAGCTTCTCTGTGCAGGAATCCGAGGTGCAAAGGATGAGCTCTGCTCCCTGCACTGCTTTCTTGGTGGTATGAGGCCCTTCCCCACCCCCCTCCCTTTGCTTCCCTTTCCTCTTTATCTCTTGAGAGATAAAAGGTAGTGGAGGCTACATCCCAGGGAAACTCCCTTTACATTGGATCAGGGATATGACCTGGGTAAGGATGTTACGATCCCACCCTAATCCTATTTAACATAAAATTACAAGCACAAAATGGAAGATAATCACATAATACTGGGAATCATGGCCTAACCAAGTTGACACATATTTTTAGGGGACACTATTCAATTCATTACCCTGGGAATCACAGCCTAGCCAAGTTGACACACATTTTTGGGAGACACAGTTCAATGCATAACACCCAGCATTCTCGAAACCTGAAGTAATTGCTGTTTTATGTAAATCAGATTTCACAGTGGGAACTGCCCTAACTGAATTAAGACACCTAACTACAACGGGGCTGAATGGACCCTGTGGTGGTAGGAGCCAAGTGGTGGCATTGAATAAACAAAGACAAAGTAGATGTAGTTACCGCAATGAACAGCAGGGTTAAAGCAGTAATCAGAATAGTCTGATTTGTATGGACTTGTGGTGTTGTCTACTTGTCATGATGTCCCTAGGAGTGGAATAGATATTTACTTGACCTGTCCAAGCAGAAGAATTTTAGGTCAAGTGAACAGCAGTCTAACTTGAATCCTCAAAATTGAGAGTCACAGCACATCAATCAATCCCTGTTCTTGAGCGAGTTTCCGGACCCACAACTCCTTGAATGAAGGAAGGCTAAGCCTCGTTCCCTTGAGGAAGTACCCCATTACACTGTCAAAATTTACACTGTTAATCTTTCTACCAGCCTCCCCAAAGGAATCTACAACCTTTCACAAGAGAGACTGTTCACTGGGGAAAAGGAAATAATCCAATTTTTTGGAATTACTAGATACTGGTTCTGAACTGACACTAATTCCAAGAGGCCCAAAATGTCACTGTGGCTTACCAGTCAGAGTAGGGGCGTACGGAAGTCAGGTTATTAATGGAATCTTAGCTCATGTCCATCTCACAGTAGGTTCAGTGGGTCCATGAATCCATCATGTATTGATTTCTCCAGTTCTAGAATGCATAAATTGAAATAGATATGCATAAATTGAAATAGATATACTCAGCTACTGGCAGAATACTCACATTGGATTCCTGACTAGTGGAATAAGGAGCATTATTAGAAAAAGCCAAGTAGAAGCCATTAGAACTCCCCTACCTAGTAAAATAGTGAGCCAAAAAGGATACCACATTCCTGGAGGGATTGCAGAGATTACTGCCACCATCAAGGACCTAAAAGATGAAGGGGTGGTGATTCCCACCACATCCCCAACCTACTCACTTATTTGGACTGTGCAAAAAACAAAACAAATCAACAACAACAAAAAAAAAACAGATGGATCTTGGAGAATGAAAATGGATTATTGAAAACTTCACCAGGTGGTAACTTCAGTTGGAGCTGCAGTTCCAGATGTGGCTTCATTGCTTGAGCAAATTAATACATCTGGTACCTGGTATGCAGATATTGATCTGGCTAATGCCTTTTTCTCCATACCGTTTTTGAAGGACCACCAAAGGCAGTGTGTCTTCAGCTGGCAAAGCCAGCAATATACCATCAGTGTCCTATCTCAGTGATATATCAACTCTCAAGTCCTATGTTATAATTTAGTCCACAGGTACCTTGATTGCCTTTCACTTCCACAAGATATCACACTGGTTGTCATGGATTGAACTGTGTTCCCCCAAAATCTCCGTTATCTTGGCTAGATTGTGCTTCCCTTGTATAACTGTATGATTGTCTACCATTTTCCCTTCTGGTGTGATTCCCCTATGTGTTGTAAATCCTATCACTATGATGTAATAAGATGGACTAGTGGCAGTTATATTGATGAGGCCTAAAAGATTAGGTAGTGTCTTAAGCCAATCTCTTTTGAGATATAAAAGGCAGAAGTGAGCAGAGATATTTGGAGACTTCATACCACCAAGAAAGAAGCATCGGGACCAGAGTGTGTCCTTTATACCTGGGGTTCCTGCACAGAGAATCTCCCAGTCCAGGGAAAGGCTGATGCAAAAAGACCTTCCTCCAGAGCATACAGAAAGAGAAAGCCTTCCCCTGGAGTTGACGCCCTGAATTTGGACTTCTAGCCTACCAGACTGTGAGAAAATAAATTTCTCTTTGTTAAATCCATCCACTTGTAGTATTTCTGTGACAGCAGCACTAGATGACTAAGACAGAACTTGGTACCAAGAGTGGGGTGCTGCTCTAACAGATTCCTAAATGTGGAAGAGGTTTTGAAACAGTGAATGCGTAGAGGAGCAGCAACAGAGGGCCAGCAGCAGCAGAGAACTGGCAACAGCAGAGAACCTGCAGCCACAGAGAAGTGCTAGCCACAGAGAACCAGCAGCATCAGAGCCAGGAGACCAGTGCCAGACAGCATTGGAGCCAACTCAAGGAGTGAGAGAGCTGAATGCCTGTGTACAGGAGACTTCTTGGTGGAGTAGGGTGCCTCCAGGCACTTACTCGTGGAGCTACAGAGCTTTGAAACACTTGCCCCATCAGAGCAGGTGCAGGCGTGAGGCCTGAGGAGCCAAGAGGCCAATAATCCAGGAAACAGGAGCTACAGAGACAGGAACACAAGAAGACAAGTTGCCTCAGTCTCAAAATCTATGGCCATGACCTCAAGGGTTTTAAAGGATGGAGTCATGGCCTCTGGTGTTTCCAAGGGTGGAGGTGCCACTCAGATGGACTAGGAGGGTGTTACACTTAAAGCCAAGGGAGCAGAGTTGCCATCCTAATGGGCCTGGAAGGCATTGCTGAAGCCCAGAACCGGTGGACCTCCACTCATATTCCAGAGTGTGGCCAGTACCTAGGGTCTGGAGGGCAGGGTTATTGTGTCAATTGCCTCAGAGAACAAAGGATTATTTTCAAGGCTTGAGGGCTAATGTAATGTGTTCTGCAAACTTGCTTGGTGCATGTTATGCCTTCTTTCTCTCCAATTTCTTCCATTTGTAATAGAAATGGCTAGCTTGTGCTTGTTCTGCCATTGTACTTTGGAAGCAGATAACTTGTATTCTGGATTTCACAAATGAAGAGGAATTTTTGGATTTTGGACTTGGTCTTGATTTAAGGCTTTTGTTATGATATGATGAGTCGAATATGTTTTATGTGTGACAAGGACATGAATTTTGGGGGGCCAAAGAGTGGAAAGTCATGGATTGAATTGTGTCCCCCCAAAATATCTGTCAACTTGGGTAGGTCATGATTCCCTCATATGATTGTATGATTGTGTACAGTTTTATCTTCTGATATGATTTCCCTATGTGTTGTAAATCCTATCAGTATGAGGTAATAAGTCAGATGAGTGGCAGTTATACTGATGAGGTCTACAAGATTACATAGTGTCTTGAGCCAATCCCTTTTGAGATATAAAAGAGAAGTGAGAAGAGAGATCTGGGGACCCCATACAACAAGAAAGAAACACTGGGAGCAGAGTGTGTCCTTTAGACCCAAGGTTCCTGTACAGAGAAGCTACTAGTTCATGGGAAGATCGATGTGCAAGACATTCTTCCAGAGCATACAGAGAGAGAAAGTCTTCCCCTAGAGCTGATGCCCCAAATTTGGACATCTAGCCTACCAGACTGTGAGAAAATAAATTTTTCTCTGTTAAAGCCATCCACTCATGGTATTTCTGTTAGGGCATCACTAGATGACTAAGACACTGGTCCATTACATTGATGACATTATGCTGCTTGAACCTAGTAAGGGAGAAGTGTCAATGACTCTAGACTTACTGCTAAAACATTTGCATGCTAAAGGCTAGAAAATTAACGTGACAAAAATTCAGGTACCTTCCACCTCAGCGAAATATCTTGGGGTTCAGTGGTGAGGTGCATGTCGAGGTATTCCTTCTAAAGCAAATGTTATTGTATCTGCCCCTCCCCCCCACACACAACTAAAAATGTGACATCATACCTTGTAGGCCTCTTTGAATTTTGTAGGCAACGTATTCCTCATTTGGGTGTGCTTCACCAGTTTATTTATCAAGTGACTTGAAAAGCTGTTAGTTTTGAGTGTTGCCCAGACCAAAAGATGGCTCAGGAACAGGTTGCAGCTGTGGTACAAGTGGCTCTGACAGTTAGGCTGTATGATCCAGCTGATCCAATGGTGCTTGAAGTGTCAGTGGCAGATAGAGATGTTGTTTGGAGTCTTTGGCAGGTCCCTATTGGTGAATCATAGCACATATCCTTTAGATTTTTGAGCAAAGCCCTGACATTTTCTGCAGATAACTGCATTCCTTTTGAGAAACGTCTTTGATTTGCTGCTAGGCCTTACTAGAGACTGAATACTTAAACATAGTCCAACAAGTCACCATGTGGTCAGAGCTTCTCATGAACTGGGCATTGTCTGACTCACAGAGCCATAAAGTTAGATGTGCAGAGAAATACTCCCTCATTAAATGGAAGTGGTATATACAAGATCCGGCCTGAGCAGGACCTGAAGACACAAGAAAGATCTGTGAGGAAGTTGCTCAAAAGCCCGTGGTGTCAATTGCTGTCACATTACCTTCCATCTCCCAGTCTGCACCTATGTCGTCATGGACAGTCCTTACGATCTTTTGACTGAGGAAGTGAAAACTGGTGCCTGGTTTCCAGATGGTTCTGTGTAATATGCAGGCACCACTCGAAAGTGGATACTGGTAGAACTACAGTCTCTTTCTGGAACCTCCCTGAAGGACAGTAATGAAAGGGAAATCCTTCCAATGGGCAGGACTCTGAGCTGTGCACTGGTTGCTAACTTTGCTTAAAAGGAGAAATGGCCAGATGTGCAATTGTTTACTGACCCATGAGCTGTGGTGAATGATTTGGCTGGATGATCAGGGACTTAAAATGAACTTGATTGGAAAATTGGAGACAAGGAGGTATAGGAAAGAGGTATGTGGATAGAACTCTCTGAATGACCCAAAAAGTGAAAGTATTTGTGTCTCATGCGAATGCTTATCAGAGGATGACCTCAGGAGAGGAGAAGTTTAACAATCAAGTAAATAGGATGATGCCTTCTGTGAAAACCAGGCATCCTCTTTCCCTAGCTACTCCTGTTATTGCCCAATGGCCCATCAACAAAATGGCCATGGTGGGAGGTTGGAGGTTATGCATGGGCTCAGCAACATGAGCTTCCACTCACCAAGGCCAACTTGGCTACAACAACTCTTCCAGCAACAGAGACTAACGTTGTGTCCCCGATAGGGCTTCACTCCCTGAGGTGATCAGCTAGCAACCTGATGGCAGGTTTATTACATTGGACTGCTTCCATCATGGAAAGGGGCAACATTTTTGTTCTTACTGAGATAGACAATTACTCTGGATACAGATTTGCCTTCCTTGCATGCAATGCTTCTGCCAAAAGTACCATCCATGGACTTACAGAATACTTTATCTACCATCATGGTACCTGTTATGGATTGAATTGTGTTCCCTAAAAATATGTGTCAACTTGGCTGGGCTGTGATTTCCGGAATTGTGTGATTGTCCACCATTTTTTTCATCTGATGTGATTTTTCTGTGTGTTGTAAATCCTACACCTATTATGTTAATGAGCAGGCTTGGGGCAGTTATGTTAATAAGTCAGGGCACAGTCTACAAGATTAGGTTGTGTCTTGAGTCAATGTCTTTTGAGATGTAAAAGAGAGAAGCAAGCAGAGAGACAGAAGAACCTCATTACCACCAAGCAAGAAGAGACAGAAATGGGTGTCCTTTGGACCTGGAGTCTGTGCTCTGAAAAGTTCCTAGGCCAGGGGAAGATTGATGACAAGGACCTTTCTCCAGAACCAACAGAGAGAGAAAGGCTTGCCCTGGAGCTGGTACCCTGAATTTGGACTTCTAGCCTCTTAGACTATGGAAAAAAAAAAAAAAAAAAGTGCCGTCAACTCGATTCCGACTCATAGAGACCCTATAGGACAGAATAGAACTGCCCCATAGAGTTTCCAAGGAGTGCCTGGAGGATTCAAACTGTCAACCCTTTTGTTAGCAGCCATAGCGCTTAACCACTACGCCATGAGGGTTTCCCCTAGACTATGAGAGAATAAATTTTTGTTTGTTAAAGCCATCCACTTGTGGTATTTCTATTATAGCAGCACCAGATAACTAAGACAGTACCCTACAAAGCATTGCCTCAGATCAATGGACTCACTTCACAGCAAATGAAGAGCAGCAGTGGGTCTGTGCTCATGGAATTCACTAGTCTTAACATGTTCCCCATCATCCTGAAGCAGCTGCCTTGATGGAACAATGGAATGGCCTTCTAAAGACACAATTATGGCACTAGCTATGTGGTAATGCCTTGGGGCAATGTCCTCCAGGAGGCAGATATGCTCTAAACCAGCATCTAATATATGGTGTAGTTTCTCACATAACCAGAACTTATGGATCCAGGAATCAGGTGGTAGAAATGGAAATGGCACAACTCACTATTACCCCTAGTGTGTCACTTGTAAAATTTTTGCTTCCTGTCCCCATAACCCTATGCTCTGTGGGTCTAGAGAACTTAGATTCAAAAGTAGGAATGTTCCCACCTGGAGATACATCACTGATTGCATAGACCTGGAGCTTAAGAATGCCACCTGGCCACTCTGGGATCCTTATGCCTCTGGATCGATAGGCAAAGAAGGGAGTTATCATATTGGATGCTGTGATCCATCGTGATCACCAAGAGGAAATTGGATTGATACTACATAATGGCGGTAAAGAAGAGTGTGTCTGGAATGCAAGAGATACCTTAGGGAGTCTCTTAGTACTACCATGCCCTGTGATTAAAGTCAACTGAAAACTACAACTGAATTCCAACAGGATTATTAATGGCCTGGACCCTTCAAGAATGAAGATTTGGGTTACCCCTCCAGGCAAAGAACCACGGCCAGCTGAGGTGCATGCTGAGGGCAAAGGGAATACAGAATGGGAGGTACTTTTAAATTTCAGTTACGACTACATGACCAGTTGCAGAAACAAGAACTGTAACTATTGTGAGTATTTCTTCCTTGGAAGTGAGCTTTTAATATTTTTGTTTTCTTCACTTAAAAAATATAAGATGCAAATGAGGCTAGTTGCATTTTTGGTTGTATGAGTGTTATTTGTATCATGTTAGGCCCAAATATGACCTTACAATTGTTTTTAATAAGAGATTATGTATGGTTTAAGGAGATGTGTACAGGTGCCAGATTAACAAGGGGTAGACTGTAATAGTGAAGATTGTGTGTCAACTTAGCTGGGCCATGATTCTCAGTGGTCTGGCAGTTATGACATAGTCTGGCAACTGTATAATAATGTGATCACCTCCATGATGGGATCTGGTGTGAGTAGTCAATCAGTTAAAAGGGAGTGTCTTTGGGGCTGTGGCCTGCATTCAACATAGGTGGACTTTCTGGAAAGACTCGTGGGCTTTTGCTAGCTCTGGATTCTGCACCTGTCTCCTGTTCTTCTGACCACCAGTTTATGGGACTTGAGATAGCAGCTTACATACTGGTATTTGTTAACTTCCACACTCTGTGAGTCAGTGTCCCACCAGATCCTCTGCAGGTTTTGAACGTTTTGGCTTCCACAGCCTGTGACCCAGATTCCTATTATCTGCCCTGCTAATCTTGGGTTCACCACCCCTGCAGCTACATGAGTCAGGAGAACCATCCAGCCTGACCATGGACTTGGGACTTTCCAACCTCTGTAACCTTGTGAGCCATTTCCTTTATATAATTCTCTCTCTTTACTAAAGAATCTAGTTTCCATGTAAAATACGTAGTTTGGTTTAATTTATAGGCTGAAGTGGGTAATTCAGAAGTATCAATACTTTTCCAATTTAACTGATGCCTTTTTACCATTTGGGCTAATTCACTAATCAATCCTCCTATAAATAACAAGTTAAAGATGACCTTAGCCTCTTCATCAGTAGTTTTTTAACCCTGAACATTCTATAAACATTTTAATTAACCCATCTCTATATAGATAGATTCATCTTTTTCTTGGCTCCAAACTTGAAATTTTGCCTTATTGATTTTTGAAGAGAAAAATTTGAAGAAATAGTTTATAAGTTCACCTATTAATTTCTTGGTTTCTTTTCTAACAGTTTTACTTAAAGCCCCAATAGGGAACCTTAAATTGTTTTCAGGATCTATCCATTTCACTGCTTCTGTTCAACAATGCCTTATCACTAGGGTCTGACAACACGTGTATTAAATTACAGATATCAGTGGTACCTGGCTCATATATTTCAACTAATATCCTAAATTCATGAATAAACTTATCAGGATTTTCCCTTAGATCAGGAAACTCATTTACAAAGGCCCAAAGTTCTGCTTTAGACAATAGGTGGAAGGAGATCTCAGAGTTCCTGCTTTTGGCCCTTTGTTTAATTATGAAGGGCCTGGTAAGCTCAATATCTTCTGACCTAGCAAATGGCATTTCAGATAAAACCAAATTATCTAAGTCTGGATAGAGATTAGAAGGCAATGATTTGACTGAGTCTAATTTTGTACTGCCTTCCAACCCTTTTTTACAATGTTTGAATTTGTTTGGCTTGCTTGGACACTACTTCTTGTAGGGAGGCAAGTATGTGATGATGTCATTGAGATATCTCAAAATACCAAGTATAAAAAATTTCCCACTGGTGTTGCTTTACATGAGAATGTTGACTTTCTGGTTTTCATCTTAAATATAATATTAGCCAGATCAAAATTTTCTCATAGCGTTCACTACTCAGTCTCATAGTCCTTGGTGACATTGTACCATTTTTCTAAATATTGACCAGCAGTGGCATCAGACTTTTGAACCATGTAGGGAGAAGGAGGTCTCTTTTCATTCTTCTTCTTATTATTTCCTGTTTTCTTTCGTAGATAATGCAGAAAAGAACAGGAGACAGAAAAGGAGAAACAGAAACATAATCATAAAATCAAGAACTGCAGTTTTACTAAAAGACCTCCAGATGGGACTCTCAAAAATCTCAAAATGAAGCTTCAAACAAAAGATAGCAAACCTGTTTTTTAAGAGAAATATGTCACAATGATATTTCCTATTATGCAGAAAGGCAATAAATTTCATACTGCAACAGCACTTATTTCAGTAGGAGGATTTCTGAAGGGGACACAGAGTACAAGAAGCAGAATGCCAATAAGCAGTCCAGGTCTCCTGGGGATCCTGTGAGGAATTTGCTCCTGAAGACCCTGGTCTCGCTGTGCCAATCTGTTGTAGTGAAACAACTTTCATCAAAGCCTTCTGCAACAAGAAAATGTTTACTATAACGTATCAGAAAATGAAAATGGGAAATTGGCTGCAAGCATTCAGACTATAAACAGATCAAAATCCAAAGAAGCACAATCTGTAAGTGCTTTTTACACAATTCTGATGGGCTGATTAATTAAGAGTAGGCATCTTTCACCATGGTCTTTATAATTATTGGAAAATTACTTATGAATAAATTACTTACAGACTATGATTTCTTAAAGACAAGGAACTAACATCAAGATTGGGTGACTTCTTGTTTTTCTTTTCTCACAATTTGGTCTTTTGGTTCAGGGGTCCTGAGTCTGTCATGTGATGGTTGTTTTTTTGTTACGAGGGCTACATGTGATATTGGGTAGATCTTTAACTCACTTTCTGGGGTAAATTGTTATTTAGTTCTGGTATGCATGTCCGCAGTCTATTGAACAGATTAGAGCACTCTGTCCTACCCCTTTGATGTAGTTTCTTATTGTTTGAAGTCCTGCAGATTCCGAGAAACAAATCGGCCTTTTGTAGTTATTGCCTGCTGTGGTTAGGTCAACCCGTTATCACATCTGCTCATGAAGAAAACTAAAATTCTCATAACTGGCCAAATAAACCACATCATGATAAATGGAGAACAAATTGAAGTCAGCAATTTTATTCTACGTGGGTCAAGAATCAGTCTTCATGGAGGCAGCTGACGAGAAAGAAACGACTTATTACCCTGAGTAAATCTGGAACAAAAGAGCTCTTTAAACTTTATAAAGCAAAGGTGTCACTTTGATGAATTAGGTGTTTCTAATCCAAATCATGTCTTTTCAATTATTTCATAGCTTGTGAAAGTTGGATAATGGATAATGTGATGTTGACAAAGACTGACAAAAGAACAGTCTTAGAAGAAATGCAATCAGAATGCTCTTTGGAACAGAGAATGCTGTGGCCAGCTTGCTTACTTAGACATGGCATCATGAAAGACCAATTGTTAGAAAAGGACATCATGTTTGGTAAAGTAGAGGGTCAGTGGAAACGAGGGAAACCTTCAATGAGTTTTATTGACACAATAGTTGCAACAACGGACTCAAACACACCAAGGATCATGAATGTGGTGCTGGACCTGGCAATGTTTTGTTCTATTATGCATAAGGTCAACACGGAGCCAACTTAATAACAACAAATGAATAATTAAGTTGAATATCTTTCATGTGATCTTTTGAAGGCTATTTATTTTCTTTGGTAAAGTGTTCAAATCCTTTTCTCAATTTTAATAGCATTTATTTTATTTTTATAGAATTTTCAAGGGTTATTTTTGTATCTTTAGATTCTGTCTATACATACATATATATTTGTAAAATGTGTTATTTGCAAATATTTTCTACTATCCTGTGGTTGGTCTCTTATTTTCTTAGTGTCTTTTAACAAACAGATATTCCCAATGTGAGTAAAGTCCGATACATCAATTGTGTTTTTGGCAGTGGAATTAAAAAAAAAAAAAAACCTTTTACTTCCTCAAGATAACAAAGATTTTCTTTTTTTTCTTTTGGCATTTTATAATTTTAGGTTATATATCTATATCTATTTTTTTTATTGTCCATATTTATTTATTTATGGTCCAAGTTATCTATTGAAGTTCATTATTTTTTTTAATCTGGATATTCAACTTCTTCAGTATCATTTTTTTTAAATCACCACTCTTACTCCATTGAGTTGCATTTGTACTGTGGTCAAACATCATTTTGCTATACATTCTTGGAATTATTTCTAGATTATAGTCCAAGGATTTTAGAATTAGGTTGACAATGGATACAAAAGTTCTGTTGGGATTATTATTGTGATTGCATGAAATTTATATATTAACTAGAAGAGATGACATCTTAGCAGTATTGAGTTTTCCAAATCATGAAAGTATCATATCTCTTCATTGATTTGGTCTTCTTTAATGTTTTGTGTGCACAGATCCTGCACATTTTCACCAGGTTCATCTAAAAATTTTGAATATTTATGATATTTTATTGGAACTATATTTTAATATAAATTCTTACTCATTTTTGCTAATATATAAAAATAAAACTAAATTTTGTCTATTTAGGTTTCATGCCAGTTTTATTTCTAATGACTTTTTATGTAGATTTCATATGATTTTATTCATAAATGATCATGTCATATGGATAGCTTTTATTAATTAATTTATTTGTATTATTGCAGTGTTTAAAACCCCCAGACAATGCTGAATGGAAGTGCTGAGAGTTGACACATTTTCCTGATCCTAGGAAGATAACATTTTTGGGTTTTTAGGAAGATAACATTTAGTCTTCTACACTAAATACAATGTTAGCTGTGGTATGTTTCATAGATGCTATTTATTAGATTAAGTTTTTTTTTTTTTTATTCCTAGTTTTCAGTCTTTTTATGAAAAGTTGATGTTGCATTTTGTGATATGGTTTTTCCTGCATCTATTGAGAAGATCATAAGCTTTTTCCTTTTTAGTTTATTAATATTGTGCTAAAACCAGCAGTAGAAGCTTCCAAAAACTGATAGTTTCTATAAAAATGCCTATATCTGGCATAGTACTGTAAGGTGAAATATTATTGCTTTTCCCTTAATATTGAGAGTAAGGCAAAACTGTCCACCCTCGTAATTTTTAATCCACATTTTACTGGCAGTCTCAGCCACTGCAATTAAGCAAGAAAAATGTAGCCATTATGCTAGGAAGGAATACATTAAAACTATTTCTATTCACAGATGTTATGATAACTTGCATAAAATCTAAGGACATCTACAAAAATACTAGAATTGATAAGTTTAAAATCAATTCCATTTATGTATATTCTTGCACTACAACTGGTTATGGATTAAAAATATAAATTTTACAACAATAAAAAGAAATAAAAATGATTACTAAAAAAGAAGATAAACAATAGATGTTTTACAAATGGATTTTTTTCATTGCACATTTGTGTAATTTACATGTGTATAAAATAAATGTGTATTCATTCTGGTTAATTTTTTTTTTTTTTAAGATGAATGGGGAAAAGTTAATGATACATGTCTCCAAAGCTTTTAAAAAACAATCTACAACAACATATCACATGGGACAAAGTTTATCTAATGGCTCAGATTGTGCCTCCCAGGTGATGCTTCCATGATATTCTCTTTGGTCCACATCCCAGTGGATATGATGACACAGTTTGGTGCCAGAAATTAGCTGTTCAGCCTGCTTCTCTCTGCTAACGCTGGATTTTCTTAATGGGTTGGAGAAAAGTTGTTTATATGAAATAACATACTGTGGACCTGTGCCAGTATTTTTAGGTTGACTTCTATCCTAATGGAATACTGATCAGGAGAATTCTTGGAGTTCATCAATCTTAGCAAAGGAATCTCCAGTCAATGAATCACTCAAGTGCATCTGTATTTAGGTGAGTTTATTCAAAACATGTTTTATTTCGCTTTAGAAATAAAATATTGAGTTATGATAATCTTTGCAGGAAATGAACACACATGTCTATTAAATAGACAAACAGATTAGTCTTTTAAAATCTAGTCAGTTTGGCTTGGACAAGCCTCAAGGTGTTATGCCGTTACACATCCTTACTTTCAAATGATATTTCCCAGCTTTCTCATCAGGAAAAAGGCATTTTGGTTAATAAGAAATAGTCAAATATGGGCCTCGTTCACAAATTCCTATAATGCCTGATAAAGAAGGTGGCAATGACAGACAAATTTATAAATTATTTGTTGTTCTTTTAAATGCCTTCAAGTTGGTTCCCACTCATAGTGGCCCTGTGCCCGACAGAATGACACACTGCCTGGTCCTGCGCCATCCTCACAATGGTTGTTATGCTGACTCTTTATTTTACCAAGCATGATGTCCTTCTCCAGAGACTGATCCCTTTTGATAACAAGCCTAAAGTATGTGAGACATAGTCTCACCATCCTTGCTTCTAAGGAGCATTCTGATTGTACTTCCTCCAAGACAGACTTGTTCATTCTTTTGGGAGTTAATAATATAGTCAATATTCTTCACCAACACCACAATTCAAAGGCTTCAGTTCTTCTGTGGTCTTCGTTATTCATTGTCCAGCTTTCACATGCATATGAGGCAATTGAAAACACCATGGCTTGGGTCAGGAGCACCTTAGTCCTCAGGGTGACATATTTGCTTTTCAAAACTTTAAAGAGGTCTTTTGCAACCGATTTGCCCAATGCAGTGTATCTTTTGATTTCTTGAGTGCTGCTTCCATGGTTGTTGATTGTGGATCCAAGTAAAATTAAATCTTTGACAACCTCAATCTTTTCTCCATTTATCATGATGCTGCCTATTGATCCAGTTGTGAGGATTTTTGTTTTACTTATATTGAGGTATAATCCATACTGAAGGCTGTAGTCTTTGATCTTCATCAGTAAGTGCTTCAAGTCCTCTTCACTTTCAACAAGCAAGGTTGTATCATCTGCATAACGCAGGTTGTTAATGAGTCTTCCTCCAATCCTGATGCCTCGTTCTTCTTCATATAACCCAGCTTCTCTGATTATTTGCTCAGTATACAGATTAAATAGGTATGGTGAAAGGATACAACCCTGACACACACTTTTACTGACTTTAAACCATGCAGTATCCCCTTGTTCTGCTGGAAAGACTTCCTCTTGATTCATGTACAGATTCCTCATGAACACAATTAAGAGTTCCAGAAATCCCATTCTTCTCAATGTTATCCATAATTAGTTATGATCCACATAGTCAAATGCCTTTGCACAGCAGATTAATCACAGGTAAACATCTTTCTGTTATTCTTTGCTTTTAGCCAGGATTTATCTGATATCAGCAATGATATCCCTGGTTCCAAGCCCTCTTCTAAATCTGGCTTGAATTTCTGTCAGTTCCCTGTCAATATATTGTTGCAGCCAGTCTTGAATGATCAGCAAAATTTGCTTACATGTGATATTAATGATATTGTTCAATAATTTCTGTATTTCCCTGCACCTTTCTTGTGAATAGGCGTAAGTATGGATCTCTTCCAGTTGGTTGGCCAGGCAGCTGTCTTTCAAATTTCTTGGCATAGACTAGTGACACTTCCAGTGCTTCATCCCTTTGTTGAAACTTCTCAGTTGGTATTGCATCAATTCCCAGAGCCTTGTTTTTCGCCAGTGCCTTCCATGCAGCTTGGACTTCTCCCTTCAGTACTATTGGTTCCTGATCATATGTTATCTCCTGAAATGGTTGAATGTCGACCAGTCCTTTTTGGTATAGTGACTGTGTATTCCTTCCATCTTCTTTTGATGCTTCCTGCATTGTTTAATATTTTCCCTTTAGAACCCTTCTCTATTGCAACTTGACGCTTGATTTTTTTCTTCAGTTTTTTCAACTTGAGAAATGCTAAGCGTGTTCTTCTCTTTTGGTTTTCTAACTCCAGGTCTTTGCACATGTCTCATAATATTTTACTTTGTCTTTTCAAGCTGCCCTTTGATATCTTATGTTCAGCTCTTCTGCTTCATCATTTTTTCTTTTGCTTTAGCTACTTGACATTCAAGAGCAAGTTTCAGGGTGTCTTCTGACATCCATCTAGGTCTTTTCTTTTTCTCCTGTCTTTTTAATGTCCTCTTGTTTTCTTCATGTATGATACCCTTGATGTAAATCCACGATTCACCTGGTCTTCTTTTATTAGTGTTCAATGTGGCAAATCTGTTTTTGAGATGGGATACACTCAAGGTTGTACTTTTGCTCTCATGGACTTGTTCTAATTTTGTTCAGTTTCAACTTGAGCTTGCATTATAGGATACAACTATGGTAATTGACAGCTATAAACCTTCAGATCTGTATGTATAGAGATGACAAGAAAAAATACATAATATCTATAATAAGGTGAGGGAAAAATAAAGCATTACAAGAGATAGAAAAAAATGGGAAAATATACTTTATGCAAATGAGCATGTGCTGCTTAACAGAGCTGAATAAATTCACCATGATAAGTGAAGCAGAAGTTAGTGGTAATGCAGCTAAGGCAGAATACAGATACCTCGGACAATTTTGGAAAAGCCAGCCTGACAACATGAATTTACTAAACAATATCATTTGGATAGCAAAAAACATTGACTATCAGGATAAAGTGATCATGGAAAATTATTTTTGCATATTGCATAGAATTATTGAGAATAATTCTAGAAATAAATTTGACAAGTTTTATTAGAAATATGTGGCTGCAATCTAGCTGAGTAGTGCTGAAGCCTTATATAAAATGGTAGTAAAGGAATGGTTGACTAATTAGTCTTTGAGAAATATTTTTCCTACATGTTCATACCTGATAAAACTAGAGAGAGATGCAAAGTGATGGGAATTTAGAAAAGGGAATGGGGAAAATGTAATTATAAAAATCAGACTGGGGGAAAAAAAAAACCCGTTGCCATCCAGTAGATTCTGACTCATAGCAACCCTATAGGACAGAGTAGAACTGCCCTATAGGGTTTCCAAGGAGCACCTGGTGGATTCAAACCTCCGACCTTTTGGTTAGCTGCTAAAGCTCTTAACCACTGCACCAAGGTTTCTAAAACCATTGCTGTGGAATGAATTCTAACTCCTAGCGACCCTGAAAGACAGAGTAGAACTGCCTTACAGGGTTTCCAAGGAGTGTCTGGTAGATTTGAACTGCCGACATTTTGGTTAGCAGCCGTAGCTCTTAACCACTACACCACCAGGGTTTCCTTAGACTAGGAGTGGCTAAATAAAACCCAGCTGTATTTCTATGAGGAATGTTCAGATGGTAGAGAAGTCAGTGCCTGAGTGAAAATAATCGAATTGCAAGTGAATGTTTCCGTATTCTAATCACCACTTTCAACACCACCACGAAAATTATTTCCATGAAGAAAAAAGTGACAGTAGTCATCAAATATCTCAGGTTTATTTAACTCCACTTTCAGGGACAACATTAGACTTGGTGGTAATTTTACAAATTATCAGTCTTCAACTTGTGAAAGATATAAATAAGGAAGCATTTCTATTATACTCCTTACTTGGTAACTATTATATCATTTATTTCCAGAGAGCATGATGGAATGATATTAGCTAATGGGAAAAGATGATATGTGTGAGAAACCATGAGGGAAAGCTTCATATGAAAATTAGCAAAGACTGATGAAAAATGTCCTATGCATCTCTTGGCATCAGTAAATAACTAAACAATAGATATTAAGGATATATTAGGATTAATTCTTATTTGTCCAATGCAACAGGAAGGAGGCTGGGAGTACTTAGGGGAGGATGGGCCTGAAGACATGCTGCCAGGTCCAGAAAGAGCTCGTTTCCCTTCTGTTCCTGTCCTGGAGTTTAGGAGTGCAGGGCTTCTCTGAGAATATAGGGATACCCTTGACTTCTGCTTCTTAGTGGCCTGCAGGGTTTTCTCATACTCCAAGTCTCTTCAGGTATGTCCCAACTCCATAGGAGTAGACATATGGCACTTATTTAGAAAGAAAACTAGTGAGTAGGCATTGTGAACTACAAAGGAAATATAAAATGACCCCAGCCAACTGTACTTGATACAGAAAGCCAATTTTTCATTTCTGAGGCTCTGTCCCAATGGCGTCAAGCACGTGATGGTATGTGTTTGAGTTTGGTCTCTAGCCTGACATTTGGTCTTTGCATAGCCGAAAAGTTGATTCAGAAAAACTTATTTTTGCTGCAGAATAACATTTAAGAGCAGTGTCCAGTACTTTTATAGTTGTAATTATTTGTCATTTACCCATCTTCCCCAAATTCCACTTTGCAAAGGACGAGATTTATATGAATTATTGCTTCAACTATTTTTATCAATGATGACACAGTACATATTTGGTGGTGAGCACCTGTTGAAGAATGTTATGATAGCTACTGGAGAATAACATTAAAAAAAAAAAATTTTGTCATAAATGAAAAAAATCAGTAGACTTCTACTGCAGAGCTGTAGCATATTTGAAGTGTTGCTTGAGCAGATTAATGAAGATTCTGAAAAGGAAAATAGCCCAATCAAGACAATTTTATCTTGACCTTTTCCTGTGTTGTTAACATTTAAAAAAAAAAAAAATTAAGGTTTCTAAGTAAATTGCTGATAACTGAAAAGGAGAAACTATAGAAATTTCTTTTTTTAATTTTTATTATGCTTTAAGTGAAAGTTTACAAATAAATTCAGTCTCTCACACAAAAACTTATATACACTTGCTACATACTCCCAATTACTCTCCCCCTAATGAGACAGCCCGCTCTCTCCCTCCGCTCTCTCTTTTTATGCCCATTTCTGCAGCTTCTAACCTCCTCTACCCTCTCATCTCCCCTCCAGGCAGGAAAGGCCAACATAATCCCAAGAGTCTACCTGATCCAAGAAGCTCACTCCTCACCAGCATCCCTCTCCAACCCATTGTCCAAGATTTAGCTTCGGGAATGGTTCCTGTCCCAGACCAACAGAGGCTCTGGAGGCCATGGGCACCAGGGTCCCTCTAGTCTCAGTCAGACCATTAAGTCTGGTTTTTTATGAGGATTTAGGGTCTGCATCCCACTGCTCTCCTGCTCCCTCAGGGGTTCTCTGTTGTGTTCCCTGTCAGGGCAGTCATCAGTTGTAGCCAGGCACCATCTAGTTCCTCTGATCTCAGGATGATATAGTGTCTGGTTTATGTGACCCTTTCTGTCTCTTAAAAAAAAAAAAAAAATTACCTTGTGTCCTTGGTGTTCTTCATTCTCCTTTGATCCAGGTGGGTT
This sequence comes from Loxodonta africana, assembly GCF_030014295.1. NCBI lineage: Eukaryota > Metazoa > Chordata > Mammalia > Proboscidea > Elephantidae > Loxodonta > Loxodonta africana. Next base: position 28,890,438 of record NC_087348.1, read on the forward strand.
GAGACCAAATGATGCATCTTAGATGGCTGCTTGCTAGCTTTTAAGATCCCAGATGCCACTCTTCAAAGTGGGATGCAGAATGTTTTCTTAACAGATTTTATTATGCCAATTGACTTAGATGTCCCCTGAAACCATGGTCCCCAAACCCCTACCCCTGCTACACTGACCTTCGAAGCATTCAGTTTCTTCAGGAAACTTCTTTGCTTTTGGTTTAGTCCAGTTGTGGTGACCTCCCCGGTTTTCTGTGTTGTTTTTTCCTTCACCTAAAGTAGTTCTTATCTAATATCTAATTAGTGATACCCCTCTCCCAGCCTCCCTCCCTCCCCCCTCTCATAACCACAAAAGAATGTTTTCTTCTCAGTTTAAACTATTTCTCAAGTTCTTATAATAGTGGCCTTATACAATATTTGTCCTTTTGCAACTGACTAACTTCACTCAGCATAATGCCTTCCAAGTTCCTCCATGTTATGAAATGTTTCAGAGATTCGTCACTGTTCTTTATCGATGTGTAGTATTCCATCTGTTGATGGGCATCTTGGTTGCTTCCATCTTTTAGCTATTGTAAACAGTGCTGCAATAAACATGGGTGTGCATATATCTGTTCGTATAAAGGCTCTTATTTCTCTAGGGTATATTCCAAGGGGTGGGATTGCTAGATCGTATGGTAGCTCTATTTCTAGTTTTTTAAGGAAGCGCCATATAGATTTCCAAAGTGGTTGTACCATTTGACATTTCCACCAGCAGTGCTTAAGTGTCCCAATCTCTTCACAGCCTCTCCAACATTTATTATTTTGTGTTTTTTGGGTTAATTCCAGCCTTGTTGGAGTGAGATGAAATCTCATCGTAGTTTTGATCTGCATGTCTTTAATGGCTAATGATCGTGAACATTTCCTCACGTATCTGTTAGCTACCTGAATGTCTTCTTTAGTGAAGTGTCTATACATATCTTTTGCCCATTTTTTAATTGGGTTGTCTTTTTGTAGTTGAATTTTTGCAGTACCATGTAGATTTTAGAGATCAAGTACTGATCTGAAATGTCATAGCTAAAAAATTTTCCCAGTCTGTAGGTAGTCTTTTTACTCTTCTGGTGAAGTCTTTGGGTGAGCATAAATGTTTGATTTTTAGGAGCTCCCAGTTATCTAGTTTTTCTTCTGCATTCTTAATAATGTTTTGTATACTCTTTATGCCATGTATTAGGGCTCCTAACACTGTCCCTATTTTTTCTTCCATGATATTTATTGAGAAACTATAGAAATTTTTAAGCTGCATTTCCTATAAAACAATTATTTTCAAGAAACTCAAATTCATACTAACAGAAAAAGTGGTCCTTCCCATGAAGGAGCTGCCTCTGATGATACTGATTTTGGTTGTTTGAAATATAGCAGTATCTACTCTCTTTTTGTTATTCTCCTCAAATTTGTTCTTTAATATTCCACTTGCACAAAATTTATAATCACTGTATAAGTGTGATTTTAGTAAGTTATAAATATCCAAATAATTTAAGAGGAGCAAACAAGTATTTTCCACAAAATCTTTATAGACATTCAATAAAACTCTCTTTTTTTCATTTTCTACTGCCTAATTCAAGTTTTGTTTCTCATGATAATCAAATTTCTTGTTTTCTCAACAGAAACCAAAAAAATAAGAGTACTGGAGCCACATTCATCCTCCTGGGATTCTCAGAATACTCAGACCTCCAGGTGCCCCTCTTCATGGTCTTCCTGACCATCTACATGGTCACTGTTGTCGGGAACCTGGGCATGATCATGATCATCAGGATCAACCCTAAACTCCACAACCCCATGTACTTTTTCCTCAGCCACTTGTCCTTTGCTGATTTCTGTTACTCTTCAGTAGTTACCCCTAAACTATTAGAAAACTTGGTTGTGGAAGACAGAACCATCTCCTTCATAGGGTGCATCATGCAATTCTTCTTTCTTTGCATATTTGCGGTGGCTGAAACATACATGTTGGCAGTGATGGCTTATGATCGATTTTTAGCAGTTTGTAATCCCTTGCTCTATACAGTTGCAATGTCCCCAAAGCTTTGTCTCTTTTTGGTGGCTGCCTCATACTCTTGGAGTATAGTCTCTTCCTTGACATTCACCTACTTTCTGTTGACATTATCCTTCTGTGAGACCAACTTCATAAACAACTTTGTCTGTGAGCATGCTGCCATTGTTGCCGTGTCTTGCTCTGACCCCTACATTAGTCAGGAGATCATTTTAGTGTCGGCCACATTCAATGAAATAAGTAGCCTTATGATCATTCTTACATCTTATATTTTCATTTTTATCACTATCATGAAGAAGCCATCAACTGGGAGGAGATACAAGACCTTCTCCACCTGTGCCTCCCACCTAACTACCATCACCATCTTCCATGGAACCATCCTTTTTCTCTACTGTGTGCCTAATTCCAAGGGCTCAGGAATCATGGTCAAGGAGGCCTCTGTGTTTTACACAGTGGTCATCCCCATGCTGAATCCCCTGATCTATAGCCTCAGGAACAAAGATGTGAAGGAGGCAGTTAGGAAGTTAGTGAATACCAAGTTACCCTGTCACAAACTGTAAAGTTGGTAAAGATTTATTTATTCATTTTTCCAGAGAATTGTGAGAGCTGCCTAAGTGTTAAAGCTGTTATATTGATTCAGATTCATTTTCAAATAGCAAAGCAGTGCATGTGTCCAATGTAACTCCGCATTTGATTGCTCAACCAATAACATTTTTCCTTACAGCTTAGCAAATTAGTTGAAAAATAATTAGTAAGATGGTAATTAAAGCTTGGTTCATTTAAACTAAGGCTCTTGAATCAGAATTTGGCAATTAAAGTTTTCTGAGTTAGTGCGTATGGCAATGTGGCTACCCATGTAAATGAAGTCATTCTGAGAATGGATTTATAGAGATGTTCTGAAAATGTATAGCTTAGCAAGAGAGAGGATACATCATAGCACAATACAGTAAACATAGTAAACAAAGATCTATCTGTTCAACACTCATGCATGAAACATATTGAAAATATTAATTTCATATTTTAATATGCACATAAGACATATCTCTGCCTCAACACGGTCCAAAATATGGGTGGCTTAAATTTTATTTGGTAATATAAATTTTATTTTCTGTCGTATACTAAGAGACTCAAACATATTATGCTTTGCTAATACATGGGGTCCTCCTATTTTGTCTGATCTTGGCTGATGAACTCACCTCAGGGCAATAGGTGTGTACATTGATTGGACAGCTCCGTTTCATGTATCTGTGATCCTTCTTGGACCATCTGGGTAGCTAGTGTATGCTCTTCCAATGTCAGTGGCTGAGTTACAAAAGGAAACATGCCTTAACAAAAGCTTTTCAAGCAACTGTTTTTGTTATATTCTACTAGGCATTATGAATCACATAGCTGAGACCAAAGTCAAGGATTAAATAATTATGTCTGCCTCTTGTAGAGCTTAAAAGTTACATGGCAAGGAGCATAGATAGATAGAGGAATGAATAATTGGATCCAATATTTCAATCTACTTAAGTTTTAGGTAAATATTACCCCATGGAAAATATCCTTTCTTGATATTTCAGATAAATATAACTTAACTATAATAGGTTTTACACAAGCCTTTATAAAGTAATGGATCATTTTATGAAATGACTGTCTTTGCTGAGTGACACTGCTTGTTGTGATTGAAGTTAGATTATATCTTGATAAATTTTCCAGTGTCATGATCCTAATCTAATTACAAAGTATGAAATGTAACTCGCTTTGTATAAAGAATGAGCATTTTATCCTATGTGAAAAATTGTATTTTCTTTCAATATAAACCATTACTAGAATATTTTGTATTCTATTCTGTTTGCTTAGCAACATATAATACTTTTTTTCAACATACCATGATATATAAAAATAGTATTGTGTTCCTTATTTAACTTTTAATTGTCACCAGATGCCATACACAATCAAGTAAATGTTCCAGGGAAATACAACAATACTTTGTAGAATATAAGTATAGGTACCAGAGCTCTCTCTTGATTACAAATTGTATGAAATATCTTTTTCCATCCTTTCATATTGAACCCATTTGTATGTTTGGATCTAAAGTAAGTCTTTTGAAGACAGCTTATAGTTGGCTTATTTTTTCTCCATTCTTATCTCTCTCCTTTTTGTTTATTCATTGTTTTCTAGTGTGCCATTTTGATTTCATTTTCATCTTTTTTGTGTATGTTTTTTAATTATTTTATTAGTAGTTACCTTGGATATTATAATTAACATCATGAACTTATAGAACTAGTTTGAAATGACACCAACTTATTTTCATGAACAGAAAAAAAATTAAGTGAAAACATCATTTTCATAGAAATATGAAATATAAACAAAAAATTAGTTGTAAAACATACTAAGTTTAAATAATAAAATTACTAAACTTTGTCAAGATCATAGAGTGGAGACTTGAAAACATCACTGGGAAAAAGTTTAAGTGGAAATAAATGGAGAGATACAGCATATACACTGATCAGAATATTAAGATATAAATTCTCTCCAAATTATTGATTTAATACAGTCTCAATCAAAATCAAAAGTTAGTTGAAAAAATTGACATGCTGGTTCTAAATATGTATAGAAATGAAAATAACTAAAATACCCAAAGCTATTTTAAAAAAGAAGACAATAATTGAAGGGTTGGAAGGTTTACTACAAAACAATACCGGTGGCATAGCTTCCAGCATCACAGCAACACGTAAACCCCCACTTTGCAAGAAATTGTCAGGTTGGTGGGGGTATTTACTGTTGCTTTCTTTGCTGAGGTGGCATAACTCAAAATGAGAAGAAACAGCCGCAAATATCTATTAATAATTGGAATGTGTAATGTAGGAAATGTGAATCTAGGAAAACTGGAAATCAGCAAAAATGAAACGGAACACATAAACATTGATACCCTAGGCATTAGTGAGCTGAAATGAACTGATATTGGCCATTCTGAAAAGGGCAATCATATGGTCTTCTATGCTAGGAATGACATCTTAAAGAGGAATGACATTGCATTCATCATCAAAAAGAGCATTTCAAGATCTATCCTGAAGCACAACACTGTCAGTGATAGTATAATATCCATACGCTTATCAGGAAGACCAGTTAATACGACTGTTATTCAAATTTATCCACCAATCACTAAGGGCAAAGATGAAGAAATTGAAGATTTTTACCAACTTCTGAATTCTGAGATTGATCAAACATGCAATTAGGATGCATTCATAACTACTAGTGATTGGAATGTGAAAGTTGGAAACAAAGAAGTACTGGTAGTTGGAAAATATGGCCTTGGTGATAGAAACAATGCTGGAGATTGCATGATAGAATTTTGCAAGACCAATGACTTCTTCATTGCAAATACTGTTTTTCGCCAACATGGACCTCACCAGATGGAATACACAGGAAACAAGTTGACTACATCTGTGGAAAGAGACAATGGAAGAGCTCAATGTCATCAGTCAGAAAAAAGCCAGTGGCCTACTGCAGAACAGACCATTAAATGCTCATGTGCAAGTTCAAGCTGAAGCTGAAGAAAATTAGAAGCACAACCTTGACTATATCCCACCTGAATTTAGAGACCATCTCAAGAATAGATTTGATGTGTTGAACACTAATGAAAGAAGACCAGATAAGTTGTGGAACGACATCATATATGAAGAGAGCAAGAGGTTATTAAAAAGAAAGGAAAGAAAGAAAAGATCAAAATGGTTGTCAGAGGAGACTTTGAAACTTGCTTTTGAACATTGAGTAACTAAAGCAAATGGAAGAAATGATGAAGTGAAAGAGCTGAACAGAAGATTTCAAAGGACAGCTGGAGAAGACAAAGTAAAGTGTTATAATAAGTGCATTTGTGTCAGATGAATGCTGGCTGAAAGCAGAGAATATCAGAAAGATATTTACCTGTGTTTTATTGACTATGCAAAGGCATTGGACTGTGTGGATCATAACAAATTATGGATAACATTGGGAAGAACAGGAATTCCAGAACAGTTAATTATGCTCATGAGGAACCTGTGCATAGATCAAGAGACAGTTGCTAGAACAATGGGATATTGTGTGGTTTAAAGTCAGGAAAAGTGTGTGTCAGCCTTGTCTCCTTTCACCACATGTATTTAATCTGTGCATTGAGGAAATAATCGGAGCAACTGGACTATATGAAGAAGATCAGGGCATCAGCATTGGAAGAAGACTAACAACGTACATAATGCAGATGACACAACCTTGCTTGCTAAGAGTGAAGTGGACCTGAAGCACTTACTGATGAAAATTTAATACTTCAGCCTTCAGTATGAATTACACCTCATTGTAAAGAAAAAAATCTTAACAACTGGACCAAAGAGCAACATCATGATAAACGGAGAAAAGATTGAAATTGTCAAGGATTTCATTTTACTTGGATCAATAATCAACACCTATAAAAGCTCAAAATCATCAGTCATAACAAGGCCAGAGACCAACTGTGGAACAGATCATCAATTGCGCATATGCAAGTTCATGCTGAAACTGAAGAAAATCAGAGCAAGTCCACAAGAGCCAAAATATGACCTTGAGTATATTCCACCTGAATTTAGACACCATTTCAAGAATAGATTTGACACATTGAACATTAGTTACCGAAGACCAGATGACTTGTGGAATGACATCAAGGACATCATCCATGAAGAGAGCAAGAGGTCACTGAAAAGACAGGAAAGAAAGAAAAGACCATGATGGGTGTTAGAGGAGACTCTGAAACTTGCTCTTGAGTGCCGAGCAGCTAAAGCAAAAGGAAGAATTGATGAAGTAAAAGAACTGAACAGAAGATATCAAAGAGAAGACAAAGTAAAGTATAATGACATGTGCAAAGAACTGGAGATGGAAAACCAAAAGAAAAGAACACGCTCGGCATTTCTCAAGCTGAAAGAACTGAAGAAAAAATTCAAGCCTCAAGTTGAGATAGTGAAAGATTCCATGGGGAAAACATTAAATGAAGCAGGAAGCATCAAAAGAAGATGGAAAGAATACGCAGAGTCATTATGCCAAAAAGAATTAGTCGATATTCAACCATTTCAAAAGGTGGCATATGATCAGGAACTGATGGTGCTGAAGGAAGAAGTCCAAGCTGCTCTGAAGGCATTGGCAAAAAAACAGGCTTCAGGAATTGATGGAATATCAATTGAGATGTTTCAACAAACAGATGCAGCGCTGGAGGTGCTCACTCGTCTATGCCAAGAAATATGGAAGACAGCTTCCTGGCCAACTGACTGAAAGAGATCCATATTTATGCCTATTCCCAAGAAAGGTGATCCAACTGAATGTGTGAATTATAGAACAATATCATTAATATCACACCCAAGCAAAATTTTGCTGAAGATCATTCAAAAGCAGTTGTAGCAGTATATAGAAAGGGAACTGCCCGAAATTCAGGCCGGTTTCAGAAGAGGATGTGGAACCAGGGATATCATTGCTGATGTCAGATGGATCCTGGCTGAAAGCAGAGAATATCAGAAGGATGTTTACCTGTGTTTTATTGATTATGCAAAGGCATTTGACTGTGTGGATCATAAGAAACTATGGATAACACTGTGAAGAATGGGAATTCCAGAACACTTAATTGTGCTCATGAGGAACCTTTACATAGATCAAGAAGCAGTTGTTTGGACAGAACAAGGGGATACTGATTGGTTTAAAGTCAGGAAAGGTTTGCGTCAGGATTGTATTCTTTCACCATACCTAGTCAGTCTGTATGTTGAACAGATAATTAGAAAAGTTGGACTATATGAAGGAGAACAGGGCATCAGGATTGGGGGAAGACTCATTAACAACTTTCATTACACAGATGACACAACTTTGCTTTCTGAAAGTGAAGAGGACTTGAAGCACTTACTCATGAAGATCAAAGACCACAGCCTGCAGTTTGGATTAAACCTCAACATAAAGAAAACAAAAATCCTCACAACTGGACCAATGAGCAACATCATGATAAATGGAGAAAAGACTGAAGTTGTCAAGGATTTCATTTTACTTGGATCCACAATCAACAGCCATGGAAGCAGCAGTCAAGAAATCAAAAGACACATTGCATTGGGCAAATGTGCTGCAAAGGACCTCTTCAAAGTGTTGAAGAGCAAAGATGTCACCCTGAAGACTAAGGTGCGCCTGACCCAAGCCATGGTATTTTCAATCACATCATATGCATGTGAAAGCTGGACAATGAATAAGGAAGACAGAAGAAGAGTTGACACCTTTGAATTGTGGTATTGGCAAACAGTATTGAATATACCATGGGCTGTCAAAAGAATGAACAAGTCTGTCTTGCAATAAGTGTGACCAGAATGTTCCTTAGAGGCGAGGACGGCAAGACTGTGTTCTTACATACTTAGGACATGTTTTCAGGAGGGATCAGTCCCTGGAGAAGGACATCATGCTTGGCAGAGTACAGGGTCAGAGGAAAAGAGGAAGACCCTCAACAAGGTGGATTGACACAGTGTCTGCAACGATGAGCTCAAGCATAACAACGATTGTAAGGATGGTGCAGGTTGGGGCAGTGTTTCGTTCTGTTGTGCATAGGGTTGCTATGAGTTGGAACTGATTCGACAGTACCTAACAACAACATGCAAGCAGTAGTCAAGAAATCAAAAGACATATTGTATTCAGCAAATCTGCTGCAAAAGACCTCTTTAAAGTGTTAAAAAGCAAAGATTTCACCTTGAAGAATAAGGTGTGCCTCACCCAAGCCATGGTGTTTTCAATCACCTCATATTCATGTGAAAGCTGGGCAATGAATAGAGGAGACCAAAGAATTGATGCCTTTGAATTATGGGTGTTGGTGAAGAATATTTAAAATAAACCATGGACTGCCAAGACAACAAATAAAACCATCTTGGAAGAAGCAGAGCCAGAGTGCTCTTTAGAAGCAAGGGTGGCGAGACTGCGTCTCACATGCTTTGTGCATGTAATCAGAAAGGATTGGTCTCTGGAAAAAGGCATCATGCTTGGTAAAAAAAAAAAAAAAAAGTGAAAAAGAGGAAGATCCTCAGCAAGATGGATTGGCACAGTGGCTGCAACAATGGGCTCAGACATAACAATGGTTATGAAGGTGGCACCGGACCTGGTAGTGTTTGGTTCTTTCGTATATAGGGTTGCTATGAGTCAACTGACTGGATGACACGTAACAACAGCAACAGTAACAGTAAACACAGGAAATGCTATTTTAGAAAAAAGAGAGAAAATTTGTAAATAATATATAGTTCAGGTATAAACCAGTATGTAATTGATTTGTAAAATGTGCCAGGGAAAACACGGTAATTGAATGGGAGAAATCTTGTCCTTTACTTCACTCCATAAAAAATAATTTTAAATGCATTACATACTTTAGCAAACATCTCCAGCGACTGGAATAAAGCATACAGGTCTATCTCTGTGATAACTGATAAACGTGACTTAATCTAAAATCAAAATTTGTCATCACAAAAATATATCATTAAGAACATGAATAGGAAGCCCAAAGATTAGGAGTAAGTATAAACAGACTGGGAGTGAACATTCACAACATATATGGCTGTTAGTTACTTAGAATTATTAAAGAACCCCCTCAAATCATTAATAACAAGACAATTGACCAAATTAAAATGGACCAATGTACAGTCATTTCACAAGAACTATATAGGCTGAGAAAAATCACACAAAAATGTTCCAACATCATATGTCTTAATGGAAAAGTAAATGAAATATCAATTTACACTCAAGAGAATTGCTAAAATTGATTAGATGGCATTGAGCATTGGTTAAAGGCAATGAAAAACCGTGGCAGTGGAGAGTGGTGATGGTTGTATATGGTGGACGTAATCAATGTCACTGAATTTTACCTACAAAAAATGTTGAAATGGCAAATGTACATTTATACATACATCAAAAAACGGTAATTTTTTTTTGCAAGGCAAAAATCTCTCCTCTTCCAGTATTGTCTTCACCTCCAAATTTCATATTCTTTAATATCTCTCCTTCAGGTACTTTATTACAACATATGTGAATTTATTCTTGGTAACTTTTATTTTAAGTTTTTCTTCAACTCCCTATCTTTCCTTGCTGTATTTTTTATAATTTCCTTGTAGTTGTCATGAAGTAGTAAGTTTCCGTAATAACATTTTTTGGTACAGAAGCCATGAACCCCTTCAGTAGCCTGGTTGAGTCTATGAACCCATCTTAGAAACACATTTTTTAAATAAATACCCACTGCCGTCTAGTCGATTCCGACTCATAGCAACCCTATAGGACAGAGTAGAACTGCCCCATAGAGTTTACAAGGAGCGCCTGGTGGATTTGAACTGCCAACCTCTTGGTTAGCAGCCATAGCAATTAACCACTACGCCACCAAGGTTCCCTTTTAAATAAATAGTATGTAATATTTTGAATTTCATATTCAACGCATTATACTGATACCAAAGTAAGGGTATTAAAAATACAAAATTGTGATAGAATAATAGTTGTACTTCCTCATTAATGTATTAGATAACAATTTCTACATACACGTCTATAAGCTGTTGTAATTTGGAAACAGGAATAAGCTTGCAAATATCTCTAGATATTTTATAATCTATATGTTACATAAAAATACCTATGATTACTATCCTCAGAGGTGGTGTTAATAGTACTCTCGTTTGTTACCTACCTTCAAAATTGAAAGACTCACTAAATTTTGCTTAAACTTCACTGAAAAGAAAGATGCTTCTTTTTCCCCCATACTACCTCATCATAATATGGTTGCTCCTTGATTATCTTTGTTTTTGATGATTTGTTTATTTTTGTTTTGTTTTTCATTTCTAGAAAATCCATATAGGTCTTTTTTCAAATAATGATGTGTATGACTGCTTAGTACAAAATGGGTACTAGTTTTCTATTGGCCCTATATAACGGGTATGGGTAAAGAATGGGTTAAATGTTTTCTCATTGAAAACTTCTATGACAGAAGAAGTCTGAGTACTCCAGGAAGAGGCCTTTGCAAACATGTAGGGTTGACTGCTGACAGTGTTGTACCCATGTCCACAAGGAAAGTAAAGTAAAAGGCTCCCCATTGACTTGGAGAGTTATCTCGCCCCTCCCCCCCCCCCAATTTGGACAAGGGGAATATTGTCAAAGCCTCTGTAAGTTTCCCGGAGCATCATCACATTGATTTTTCTAAAAGTGGCACTGAAGTCACATTTCGTTTATTCTAAAGCTTAAAACAATTCATTTTAAAGTGACCAGGTTTCTTGCAATAGTTGTAGACCACAGGATCCATAATCAACACCCATGGAAGCAGCAGTGAAGAAATCAAAAACACATTGCATTGAGTAAATCTACTCTGAAGCGTTGAAAAGCAGAGATGTCACCTTGAAGACTAAGGTGCACCTGACCCAAGCCATGGTATTTTCAATTGCATCATATGCATGTGAAAGCTGGACAATGAATAAGGAAGAGAGAAGAACAGATGTCTTTGGATTGTGATGCTGGCGAAGAATATTGAATATACCATGAACTGCCATAAGAAAGAACAAATCTGTCTTGGAAGAAGTGCAACCAGAATGCTCCTTAGAAGCAAGGTTGGTGAGACTGTGTCTTACATACTTTGGACATGTTGTCAGGAGGGATCAGTCCCTGGAGAAGAACATCATGCTGGGCAAAATACAGGGTCAGCGGAAAGAGGAAGACCCTCAATGAGGTGGATTGACACAGTGGCTACAACAATGAGCTTAAGCATAACAACAAGTGTAAGGATGTTTTGTTCTGTTGTGCACAGGGTCGCTATTAGACAGAACCAACTCCATGGCACCTAACAACAACAAAAACATCATTATTGGTAAGAGAATTCCCTTGCTTTGTCTTTGCTCCCACAGGTTTCTGTAACTGCTGCAATTGGACAGCCATTCATTTTTCTTTGTTTTTTTTTCCTTTAGTTACTTTCTTTTGCTGTTCCAAAGTGTGGTCATTGAGGTCGTGTGTCAACTTGGCTTGGCCATGATTCTCAGTGGTTTGGCAGTTATGATGTAGTTTAGTAGTCATATAATGATGTGATCACCTCCACGATGGGATCTGCTATGCGTAGCCAATCAGTTGAAGGGCAGTTTTCTTGGGAATGTGACCTGCATCCAATATAGGTGGATTTTCTGGACATTCTCATGGGCTTTTGCTTGCTCTGGATTCTGTAGCTAACTCCTGTTCATCTGACTTCTGATTCTTGGGACTTGAGCTAGCAGTCTATCTATTGATCTTGGGATTTGTCAGCCTCTGTAGTCTGTGAGCCAGGGGTCTGCCAACTTATTTGCGGATCTTGGGATTTTGTTTGCCTCTACAACCTGTGAGTCAGAAGCTTTTTATCTGACCTGCTGATTTATTGTTTACCAGCCTCTGCAGCTACATAAGTCATGAGAAGCCTCCAGCCTGACCTATGGACTTGGGACTTTTCAGGTTCTACAACAGCGTGAGCCATTACCTTGGTATAAATCTCTCAATATGTATATATAGATACTTCACTGCTTTTGCTTCTCTAGAGAACCCAGCCTAAGACATTTGGTACTGAGAGTGGTTCTAGAGAAACTAAATTGTAAGTATGATTTTCTAATTTGATTCTCAAGTCTGGTTAGTCTTAAAGCTGTTAATAACTTTGCTTCCAGTAGTAAAGAGGGCACTGCTAATCCATGGCATGAAGTGGTAATAGAAATACACAAAATGTCACCATCAATAGATCAGGTATTGGTGAGTGTTGAGGCTCTGGATGATCACATGTTTGATACCTTTCTACAATTTTGTCAGAAGGAGAATTATAAGGAACTGGATTGGTTGGTCCTACTTTCACTGGGAGAAGAAGTAAAAGAAAGAGATCAGTTAGGGGCACCAGAGTCAAAGCTCAAGCACTGCATAAATGGCTTCCAAGTTTCTACTTGTGCCTTGAAAGAAAGCCTTATTTCTTATAGCACCAGAGCTCATATTGCTGAAAATCAAAGCACAGTCTTATCTTAAGGGTGGTTGAATTACACCACTAACTGAATTCCCAACCTTGAGTCATGTCTGAAGTTAAAATGAGGCATTGATTGGGAAGCAATGGGATCCTGAAACTTGACGAGATTCCTCCATCTTTGCCTGCTAAACTGCCCTCCCCAGTAAAACTATTAGCCTTTCCACCCCCATCTGATGAGATTAAGCCAGCTGTGTCTGAAGAGGCTTTTTCTGAGTCCTTTCCTGGGGCACCTCTTGAGGCAGATGCCTTACAAGACAATGCTGAATGTTCTCAAAACTCATCCCTACCACCCATTTTGGCTTCTAGACCTATAACTAGACTTAAGTCCCAGCAAGCCCCAAAAGGTAAAGTACAGCATCTGACCCAGGAGCAGGTATGCTACATTCCAAAAGAACTGCTTGAATTTTCTAATATATAGAAAGAGAAATCTGGGGAATATATGTGGGAATGGCTATTAAGGGTGTGGGATAATAGTGCAAGTAACATAAAGATGCATCGGCCTGAGTTTATTGATATGAGCCCACTAAGCACACATTCTTCATTCAATGTTGCAGCCCGAGAGGTTAGGAAAGGACCTAAGAGTTTATTTGGTTGGTTCACTGAAGCATGGAATATGCAGTGCCCTACACTAAATAAAACTGCCTTGGTATACTGTAGAAGAGGGTATCCAAAGCTTAGAAAAATGGGCATGTTAGAATGGATTTGTCAGGTTAGACCTAGAGATCCACACATGGAGTACACAGAGGTTATGCCTTTTATCAAAACAGTGATGAACAAATTTGTGAAGGGAACCCCAGCATCCCTGAAGACTGCTGTGATTGCTATTTTATGTAAGTCAGATTTGACAGTGGAAACTGCCCTAACTGAGTAAGACACCTAATTGCAATGGGGCTGATTTGACCATGTGGTGGTAGGGGCTGAGTAGTGCCACTCAAATGACAAAGACAAGGTGGATGTGATTATAGTAATGGATCCAAAAAAAAAAAAAAAAAACAAGCCTGCTGCTGTCGAGTCAATTCCAACTCATAGCGACCCTACAGAGCAGAGTAGAACTTCCCCATAGAGTTTCCAAGGAGCACCTGGTGGATCTGAGCTGCTGACCTTTTGGTTGGCAGCTGTAGCACTTAACCACTACACCACCAGTGTTTCCACTGTAATGGATAGCAGAGTCAAAGCAGTAATCAGAATAATCTGACTCGTGTGGACTTATTGCCTTGGCTACCTAGTCCTGGTGTTCCTAGGAATGGAATAGACAGGAAATCTAATAAATATTTCCTTGATATTCTGTACAACTGGAAGAAATCTAGGTCAAGTGAACAGTATCTAACTTGATTTGTCAGAGTAGAGAGTCATGGCCCCTCAATCAATTCCAGACTTGAGCAAGTTTACAAACCCACAGCCCTTTAGGGAAGGGGAGGTCAGATCCTCTTGAGGAATGATCCCACTACAATGGCAAGAATTTATATTGTTAATCTTTCTGATAAACTTCCCCAATGGAATCTATGGCCTTTCACAAGAGAGATTTTTCACTGGGGAAAAGGAAGTAATCAGAATTTTGGGGGAATTACTAGATACTGGCTCTAAACTGATACTAATTGCAGAAGATTCAAAATGCCGCTGTGGACCACCAGTCATGAGGAAGTCTTAGTCATCTAGTGGTGCCATAACAGAAATACCACAAATAGATGGCTTTAACAAAGAGAAGTTTATTTCCTCACAGTAAAGTAGGCTAAAAGTTCAAATTCAGGGCGTCAGCTCCAGGCGGAAGGCATTCTCTCTCGGTTGGTCCTGGAGGAAGGCCCTTGTCCTCTATCTTCCCCTGGTCGAGGAACTTCTCAGGTGCAGGCACCCCAGGTCCAAAAGGTGAGCTCTGCTCCTTGTGTTGCTTTCTTGCTGGTATGAAGTCCCCAACTCTCTGCTTGTTTCCCTTTCCTTTTATCTCTTGTAAGATAAAAGGTGGTGCAGGCCACACCCCAGAGAAACTCCCTTTACATTGGATCAGGGATGGAACCTTAGCAAGGGTGTTAAAATCCCACCAGAATGCTCTTGAACATAAAACTACACTCATAAAATGGAGGACAACCATACAATTCAGCCTAACCAAGTTGACACACATTTTTAGGGGACACAATTCAATCCATGACAAAGGACACATGGGGGCCAAGTTATTAATAGAATCTTAGCTTATGTCTGTCTCACAGTATGTCCAGTGGTTCCCTGAACCCATCCTGTAGTGATTTCCCCAGTTCCAGGGTGCATAATTGGAATAGACATACTCAGCTCCTGGCAGAACCCTAGCATTAGATTGCTGACTAGTGGAATAAGGGCTATTATGGTAGGAAGAACCAAGTGAAAGCAATTGGAACTGGCCCTACCTAGGAAAATAGTAAAGCAAAAGCAATACTGCATTCTTGGAGGAATTGCAGAGTTTACTGCCTTCATCAAGGACATGAAATACGCAGGGCCAGTGGCCTGCCAGCTTACCTGCAGATCTTGGGATTTGTCAGCCTCTGTAGCCTGTGAGCCAGTAATTTTTTTTAACTCTCAAAGTTCTATATACATTTTAGTTAGCCTATTTTTATAATTTTAAATAGTTTCATCTTTTTCTTGATTGTCGGCTTGAAATTTTGCCTAATTGATTTTTGGAGGGAAAACTTTGAAGAATCAGTCTGTAAGATCTATTAATTTCATGGTTTCTGTTTTAATAGTTTTACTCCAGGCACTTCTAAACCCATTTTCATAGAGTTCATTCCAACACATAGCGACTTATAGGACAGAGTAGAACTGCCCTAGGTTTCCAAGGAGCAGCTGGTGGATTCAAATTGCTGACCTTTTAGTTAGCTGTTGAGCTCCTAACCACTGTGTCACCAGGGTTTCTGAAGCACCTATAAGGATGCTGAAAACTTTTTCAGAATCTACTCATTTTGCTGCTTCCATCCACCGATGGGTATCACCAGGACCTAACAACATGTTTATTATAGATATCAGGGGCACCAGGCTCCTATATTTCAGCTCACATCCTAAATTCATGGATAAATTTGTGAGGATTTTCCCTTGGATCAAGGAACTCTTTTACAATGGCACTAAGTTCAGCCTTAGACCATGAGTGGAAGGAGACCTCAGGGTTCCTGCATTGCCTTGTTTAACCACCAAGGGCCTGGTGGATCCAATATCTTCTGAGCTACCAAATGGCATTTCAGACAAAATCAAATTCTCTAAGTCTGACTATAGGGTCGCTATTAGTCGGAATCGGCTCGATGGCACTGGGTTTGGTTTTTTGGTTTTGGCTAGAGATTGGAAGGCAGTGATTTGACTGAGTCTAATTTTGTACTGTCTCCCAATGTTTTATGCAATGTTTATATTTGTTTGACTTGTTCAGACATTACTTCCTGTATGGAGGCAAATATGTGATGATGTCGTTGAGACACCTCAAGATATCAAAAAAAAAAAAAATTCCCATTGAGGTTGCTTTACACGAGACCCTTGAGTTTCTAGTTTACATCTCAAACATAATATTTTAGCCAGATCAAAACTTCCCTGTAGGGGAAAAATTTCCCTGTAAGGGAAAAATTCCCCATAGCGTCCACTGTTGCGCCTCACAGCCCTTTGTGAGATTGTGCCCTTTTTCTAAATACTGACCAATATTGGGACCAAGTATGGAACAGGGTTCCCAACTCAGGGTGGGGGGCGGTATTTGTCATTCTTGTTATTATTATTCTCATTTTCTTTTGTTAGTTAACACAGAAAAGAACAGGAGACAAAAAAGGAGAAACAAACACACTAAAACAATCAAGAAATGCAGTTTTATCAAAAAACCTCCAGATGGAGCTCTCAGAAATCTCAAAATGAAGCTTCAAATAGGTGTTTAAATCTTTTTCTCATTTCAAATTGCATTTATTTTATTATTAATGGGTTTTTAGGGGTTACTTATGTATTTTTGAATACAACTTTTTTTTTTTTTGGAAAATGTGCTATTTAAGAATCTTTTCTACTCTTGAGAAATAGTATAAACTGAGAACACATACTTTTGTGGTTATGAGGAGGGGAGGGAGGGAGGGTGGGAGAGGGTTATTTAGTGATTAGTTAGCAGATAAGAACTACTTTAGGTGAAGGGAAGGACAATACTCAACACATGGAAGGTCAGCTCAATTGGACTGGACCAAAAGCAAAAAGTTTCCGGGATAAACTGAATGCTTCAAAGGTCAGTGGAGCAAGGGCGGGGGTTTGGGGACTATGGCTCAAGGGGACTTCTAAGTCAATTGGCAGAAGAATTCTATTATGAAAACATTCTGCATCCCACTTTGAAATGTGGCATCTGGGGTCCTAAATGCTAACAAGCGGCCATCTAAGATGCATCAATTGGTCTCAACTCACCTGGATCAAAGGAGAATGAAGAACACCAAGGTCACATGATAACTATGAGCCCAAGAGACAGAAAGGGCCACATGAATCAGAGACTTACATCATCCTGAGGCCAGAAGAACTAGATGGTGCCTGGCCACAACCGATGACTGCCCTGACAGGGAGCACAACAGAGAACCCCTGAGGGAGCAGGAGATCAGTGGGATGCAGACCCCAAATTCTCATAAAAAGACCAGACTTAATGGTCTGACTGAGACTAGAGGAATCCAGGCGGTCATGGTCCCCAAACCTTCTTTTGGCCCAGGACAGGAACCATTCCCGAAGACAACTCATCAGACATGGAAAGGACTGGACAATGGGTAGGAGAGAGATACTGATGAAGAGTGAGCTACTTGTATCAGGTGGACGCTTGAGACTGTGTTGGCATCTCCTGTCTGGAGGGGGGATGGGAGGATAGAGAGAGTTGGAGACTGGCAAAGTTTTCACGAAAGGAGAGACTGGAAGGGCTGACTCATTGGGGGAGAGTAAGTGGGAGTATGGAGTAAGGTGTATATAAGCTTATATGTGACAGACTGACTTGATTTGTAAACGTTCACTTAAAGCTCAATAAAAATTATTTAAAAAATATTTTCTACTATTCTGTGGCTTGTCTCTTATTTTCTTACAGTGTTTTTCAACAAACAGAAATTGTCAATATGGATAAAGTCCAATTTATCAATTAAAAAAAAGTTATGAATTGTTTTTGGTACAGGAATAAAAAAAATCATTTTTCTTCCTCAAGGTGACAAGTGTTTTCTTCTAGATGTTTAATACTTTTACTTTATACATCTATGTTTATGACCCATATTGAACTAATTTTTTGTGATTATCATGGATTCAATTATGTCCCCCCAAAAATGTGTGTATCAATTTGTCTGGGCTATGATTCCCAGTATTGTGTGGTTTTCCTCCATTTTGTGATTGTAATTTTATGTTAAAGAGGATTAGGTTTGTATTGTAACACCCTTGCTCAGGTCATATCCCTGATTCAATGTGAATGGAGTTTCTGTGGGATGCGGACTGCACCACCATTTATCTTACAAGACATAAAAGGAAAGGGAAGCAAACAGAGAAGGGGAGACCTCCTATCACCAAGAAAGCAGTGCTGGGAGCACAGTGCTTCCTTTGGACCTGTGGTCCCTGAGAGGAGAAGCTCCTAGTTCAGGGGAAGATTGATGAGAAGGCCAAAAGAGAGAAAAAGCCCTCCCCTGGAGCTGATGTCCTGAATTTGAACTTTTAGCCTACTTTACAAGAGGAAATAAATTTCTCTTTGTTAAAACCATCCACTTATTGTATTTTTGTTATAGCAGCACTAGATGACTAATATCCTTTTCTTTCATGATGACATATCTAAGTTAACAATTCGGTCTTGCCATTCCCCCTTCCAAGGGACATTCTGGTTGCATTTCTTCTAAGAGTGTTCCCTCTTTTGGCAGTCTTTGCCAACATCACAGTTCAAATGCATCAATTCTTCTGTCTTCCTTTTACATTATCCAACTAAGACAATGGTGTAAGTTATGGATTGAAGTCTGTTTTTTGTTTTGCTTCTTGCATGTGGATATCCAACTGATTCTGTACTATTTGTTAAAAGTACTACTTCTTCTTCACTGAATTGCATTTGTGCAGTTGCCAAACATCATTTTTGTATATGTTCTTGGAATTATTTCTAGGTTATAGACCAGAAATTTTATAATTACATTGACTATGTATACAAAAAGCCTGTTGGGATTATTATTGTGATTGCATGAAATTTATATGTTAATTAGAAAGAAATGACATCTTAACAGTATTGAATTTTCCAATTCATGAATGTCATGTATCTCTTCATTGATTTTGGTCTTTAATGTTTTGTTGTTTTACATGCAGAGATCCTACACATATTTGTCAGATTTATCTATTATGTCAAATATTTATGAGATTTTATTGGAATTATATTTTAAAATAAATTCTTATTGATTTTTGATAAAATATAAAAATAAAATTGAATTTTGTCTATTCAGGTTTCATGTTAAACATAGTTTGATTCTGAGTGAGTTTTTATGTAGATTTCACAGGATTTTATTCATAAAAGATCATGTTGTATAGATGACTTCTATTTATTTATGTATTTGTATTATTCATTGTTTAAAACCTCCAGGACAATGCTGAATGGAAGCAGTGAGAGTTGACACACTTTCCTGATCCTAGGAAGATAACATTCGGTCTTCTACACTAAATACGATGTTAGCTGTGGTATGTTTCATAGTTCCTATTTATCAGGTTGAGGAAGTTTCCTTTTGTTCCCAGTTTTCACAGTCTTTTTTATAAAAAGTGAATGTTTAATTTTGGGATAATACTGTTTCCGTGTCTATTGAGAAAATCATAAACTTTTCCTTTTTAGTGTACTGATTTTGTGCTTATTTTGTAAGAAGTACAACCAGAATGCTCCTTAGAAGCAAGGATGGCGAGACTGCATCTTACTTACTTAAGACACGTTGTCAGGAGAGATCAGCCCCTGGAGAAGGACACCATGCTTGGTAAAGTATAGGGTCATTGGGAAAGAAGAAGACTCTTAATGAGATGGATTGACACAGTGGCTGCAACAACGGACTTGAGCATAACGACAAACTGTAAGGATGGCACAGGACCGGGCAGTATTTCGTTCTGTGGTACATAGGGTTGCTATGAGTCGAAGTAGACTTGACAGCACCTAACAACAACAACGATATTGTGCTAAAACCAGAAATACAGCCTTCCTAAAAATGATAGAATTTCTATACAAAAGCCTATACTTGACATACTTCAATGCTAAATACTGATTGCTTTTCCTTTAATATTGAGAGTAAGGCAAAGATGTCCACTCTCATAATTTTTATTCCACATTTTCCTGTCAATCTCAGCTGCTGCATTTAAACAACAAAAATGTAGCCATGATGCAAGGAGGGAAAGCACTAAAACTGTTTCTATTCACAGGCATCATGATAACGTGCATAAAATCTAAGGGTATCTAAAAAATACTAGAATTTTGAAGTTTAAAATCTATTATATTTGTGTATATTCCTGCAATATAATTGGTTACGGAAATAAAAAATATAAATTTTACAATAATAGAAAATAAAATGAAATGATTAGTAATAAAGAAAATAAACAAACTGACTGATGCTTTACAGATGAGTTTTTTCATTGCACGTTTGTGTAGTTTACATGTGTATAAAATCAGTATGCATTCAGTCTGGTTCATTTATTTATTTACTTATTTTAAAGATGAATGGGCTAAAGCTAATGGCACAAATGTCCCCAGAGCTTAAAAAAAATAATCCACAGCAAGAAATCACATGGGACAGTGTTTCATCTAATTGTTCAAATTGTGGCCTCCGAGGCAGTGCTTCCATGATATTCTCTTTGGCCCACAACCCAGTGGCCATGATGACACATATCTGACACAGTTTGGTGCCAGAAATTAGCTGCTTGATGTGCGTTTCACTCTCTGCTAACACTGGATTTTCCTAATAGGTTGGAGAAAGGATTTTTATATGAAATATTAAAATGAAATGTTTACATTCTATGGACTCCTTCATTCTTTTTTGGTTTGTTTCTATTTAAATAGAATACTAATCAGTAGAATTCTCAGAGTTCATCTTAGCAAAGGAATCTTCAGTCAATGAATCACCTAAGTGCTTCAGTATTTAGGTGAGTTTATTCAAGGCTTGTTTTATTTTACTTAAGAAGTAAAATTTTTAGTTATGATAATCATTGCAAGAAATGAAAACATATGTCTATTAAAATTTAGTCAGTTTGGCTTGGAGAAGCCTCAAGAAACCATCACACATTCTTACTTTCAAATGATTTCCTGGCTTTCTCATCAGGTGCCCAGCAATGAAAGAGGCATTTAGTTAATAGAGAATAATCAAATGTGAGTTTTGTTCTAAAAGTTTCTACAGTGCCTGAGAAAGAAGGTAACAATAACCAACAAATTTATAAATTATAGGATACAATATATAGTAATTGTGATCTATAAACCTTAAAATATGTAAGCATAGAGATGATAGGAAAAATAAAACATTATGAGAGAGGACAAAATGGGAAAACATACTTTATGCAAATAAGCATGTGCTGCTTAACAGAGTTCGATAAATTCAGCATGATAAGAGAAGCAGAAGTCAGTAGTAATAATACACAGACCTCAGGCAGTTTTGGAAAAGCCACCCTGACAACATGCATTAACTATATAAAAGTATTTGGACTTAAAAGACTTTGACTGTCAGGATAAAGTGATCATGGAAAATTATTTTGGCATGTTGCATAAAATTATTAAAAATAATTCTAAAAATAAAATTGAGAGACTGTTGAAAAAAAGAAAAAAAAACCTGTTGTCGTTGAGTTGATTCTGACTCATAGTGATGCTAATAGGACAGAGTAGAACTGCCCCATAGAGTTACCAAGGAACACCTAGTAGATTCGAACTGCCAACCTTTTGATTAGCAGCCATAGCACTTAACCACTATGCCACCAGGTTTTCCTTGGTTGAAAATATGTGGCCAAAATCTAGCTGAGTAGTGCCTTATATAGAATGGTAGTAAAGGAATGGTTGCTGAATTAGTCTTTGAGAGATATTTTTCCTACACGCCCAAACCTGATAAAACTAGAGAGAGATACAAAGTGATGGGAATTCAGAAAGGAGAATGGGGAAAACGAAATTATATATCTTAGGTTAAACCCACTGTCACTGGGTATCTTAGGTTAAACTAAATAAAACCCAGCTGTATTTCTGTCAGGCATGTTCAGATCGTAGAGAAGCCGGTGCCTAAG
The DNA here is from genome assembly GCF_030014295.1 of Loxodonta africana. Classification (NCBI taxonomy): domain Eukaryota; kingdom Metazoa; phylum Chordata; class Mammalia; order Proboscidea; family Elephantidae; genus Loxodonta; species Loxodonta africana. Next base: position 28,912,624 of record NC_087348.1, read on the forward strand.
TGAAAATAATCAAACTGCCAGTAAATGCTTCCATATCCTAATCATCACAATCAACACCATCATGAGAATGATTTGAATGAGAAAAAGGTGAAAGTAGTCCTCAATATCATGGGTTTATTTAAATAACTCTACCTTCATGGACAATGTTACACCTGAAGATTAGTTTGCGAATAACCGATCTTCAACCTATGAAAGATATAAAGGAAGCACTTCTATTATACTCCTTACTTGGTAACTGATATTTTTTTCCAGAGAACATGATTGAATGGTATCAGTGGATAGGAAGAGATAGGAGATGTGTGAGAATCCAGGAGGGGCAGATTCATACGAAGATTAGCAAAGAGTGATGAGAGAAGTCTTATGAATCTCTTGGCATCAGTAAATGACTAAGCAATAGATATAAGGATATAATAGGTTTAATTCTTATTAGTCCAATGCAACAGGAAAGAGCCTGGGAGTACCAAGAGGACGATAGGCTTGAGGGTTATGCTGCCAGGTTCAGAAAGAGTTCAAGTTTCCCTTCTGTTCTTGTCATGGGGTTACGGAGTGCAGGGCTTCTCTGAGAATACAGGGAGTCCCTTGCCTTCTGCTCTATATTGTCCTTCAGGGTTTTCTCATACTCCAAGTCTCTTCAGATATGTCCCAACTCCATATGAGTAGACATTTGGCACTCATTTAGTAAGAAAACTAGGGAGTAGGCATTGTGAACTACAAAGGAAATATAAAATGACCCCAGCCAACTATACTTGATACTGAAAACCAATTTCTCATTTCTGAAGATCTATCCCAATACCCATTCCATCAAGTTGCTTCTGACTCATAGCGACCCTATAGGACAGAGTAGAGTTTCCAAGGAGCACCTGGCAGATTCGAACTGCCAACATTTTGGTTAACAGCTGCGACACTTAACCACTACACCACCAGGGTTTTCTCTATCCCTGTGGCATCAAACATATCATGGTATGTATTTGAGTTTGGTCTCTAGCCTGATATTTGTTCTTTGCATAGCTTAAAACTTGATTTGAGATAACAGTACTCATTTGTGCTGCAGGATAGCATTTAAGAGCAGTGTCCAGTACTTTCACAGTTTTAACTGTTTGTCACTTACCAATCTTTCCCTAATGCCACATTGGAAAGGAAGAGATTTATATGAATTATTGCTTCAAATATTTTTTATCAAAGATGACACAATATGTATTTGATGGTGAGCACCTACCAAAGATATGATATGCATTGAAGAATAACATTTATAAATGTATTCTGTGATGAGTGAAAAATTTCAGCGGACTTCTACTCCAGAGTGATGGAATATGTTGAGATTATTGGATTAGTAGGATAATGAAGATTCAGAAAAGGAACATAGCCCAGCCAACAAAATTTTGTCTTGATCATTTTCCTGTGTTGTTAAAATTAAAAAAAAAAAAATCAGTTCTAAGTTAATTGCAGATAGCTAAAAAGGAGGGACCAGAGGAGCCTATAAAAATTCTTAAGCTATATTTTTCTCTAAAACAATTTTTTTCAAGAAATTCAGATTCCTGCTAAGAGACAAAGTGGTTTTTCCTATGAAGCCAGCTGCCTTTGATACTGATCTTGATGGTAAAATAGTTGAGTCTACTCTCTTTGCTATTCCTCTTCCAATTTTGTTCTTTAATATTCCTCTCGCACAAAATTAATATTCATTGTGTAATGTGATATTAGTAAGTTCTAACTATTCAAATAAAGTAACAGTGGCAGACATGTAATTTCCCACAAAATCTACATAGACACTCTATAAGCTTTTTTTTGTTGTTTTAATTTATACTGCCTAATTCAATTATTTTCTTTCTTAAGATAATCGGATTTCTTATTTTCTCAACAGGAAACAAAATCCGAGTGCTGGAGCCACGTTCGTCCTCTTGGGCTTCTCAGAATACCCAGACCTCCAGGTGCCCTTCTTCATGGTCTTCCTGACCATCTACATGGTCACTGTGATGGGGAACCTGGGCATGATCTTAATCATCAGGATCAACCTCAAACTCCACAACCCCATGTACTTTTTCCTCAGCCACTTGTCGTTTGTTGATTTCTGTTACTCTTCAGTAGTTACACCCAAATTATTAGAAAACCTGGTTGTGGCAGAAAGAACCATCTCCTTCACAGGGTGCATCAAGCAGTTCTTCTTGACTTGCATATTTGTGGTGACAGAGACATTCCTGTTGGCAGTGATGGCTTATGATTGATTTGTGGCAGTTTGCAATCCCTTGCTCTATACGGTTGCAATGTCCCTAAAGCTTTGTTTCTTGTTGGTGGCTGCCTCCTACTCTTGGAGCATAGTCTGTTCCTTGACATTCACCTACTTTCTGTTAACATTATCCTTTTGTGGGACTAATTTCATAAACACCTTTGTCTATGAGCATGCTGCCATTGTTGCTGCGTCCTGTTCTGACCCCTACATTAGTCAGAAGATCATTTTAGTGTCTGCCACATTCAATGAAATAAGCAGCCTGGTGATCATTCTTACTTCCTATGTTTTCTTATTCTTCACTATCTTGAAGATGCCTTCAACTGAGAGGCAACACAAGGCCTTCTCCACCTGTGCCTCCCACCTAACTGCCATTTCTATCTTCCATGGAACCATCCTTTTTCTCTACCGTGTGCCTAACTCCAAGGGCTCATGGCTCATGGTCAAGGTGGCCTCTGTGTTTTACACAGTGGTCATCCTCATGCTGAACCCCCTGATCTATAGCCTCAGGAACAAAGATGTGAAGAAGGCAGTTAGGAAGTTAGTGAATACCAAGTTACCCTGTCACAAACTGTAAAGTTGGTAAAGATTTATTTATTCATTTTCCAGATAATCGTGAAGAATTGTTCAAGTGTTCTAGGTGACGTATTGTTTCAGATTAGTTATTAAAATAGCAAAGCAATGTCTACTGTAACTCCCCATTTGATCAATCATCCAATATTAATGTTCTTTAAAGCTTAGTAAATTAGTTGAAAAATAATAAGTAGCACAGTATTTAGAGTGCAGTTTATTTAAATTAAGGCTCTTGAATTAAAGTTTTACAATGAAAGATTTCTGAGTTTGTACACATGACCATGTAGTTGCCCATGTAAATGAAGTTGTTCTGAGAATGGGTTTGTAGAGGTGCCCTGAAAATGTAAAGCTTAGCAGGAGAGAGGATACGTCATAGTGCAATATAGCAAACAGAGTAAACAAAGGTCTGCTCAACACTCAGGCATGAAATATACTCAAAAGTATGAATTTCATTTTACATTTTAAAGTGTGCATAGGACATATCTCTATCAGAATATGGATGGGCACCTAACATAAACAACAATGTTAACAACAAATGAATAATTAAGTTGAATATCATTTCATGTAGTCTTTTGTAGCCTGTTTATTTTTTCTTAAAGTGTCTGTTTATATTCTTTCCTCATTTTCAATTGCATTTATTTTATTATTGGATTATAAGGTGTTTAATTTGATACAATTACTATTCTTTATTGCAAAATGTGTTGTTTGCAAATCTTTTGTACTATTCCCTTGCTTTTTTTTCTTACAGTGTCTTTCATCAATATGGATGAAATTCAATTTATGAATTTAAAAATATATATAAATTGTTTTTTGATACAGGAATACAAAAATCATTGGTCTTCCTCAAGGTGACAAAGATTTTCTTCTAGACATTTTATAATTGTATGCTATTTTTCTACGCCCATTGTTCATAATGAGTTCTTTTTTTGTGGTGTAATTTATCAATCGAAGTTTTTTTTTTCTAATATTTAGATATCCAATTGTTTCAGTACCATTTTTTAAAAGTACCACCCTTTCTCCATTGAATTGCATTTATACAGTTGTCCAACATTGTTTTGATATTTACTTTTGGAATTAATTTCTAGATTATAGCCCATGAATTTTAGAGTGAGACTGACAATGAATACAAGATATTGTTGGAATATTATTGTGATTTCATGAAATTGGTGTTTTAATTAGAATAAAAATGATATCTTTACAGTATTGAGTTTTCCAAATTATCAATGTAAAGTATCTCTTCATTGATTTTGGTCTTCTTTAATGTTTTGTAGGTACAAATCCTGCACATTTTTGTTAGATTCATTTGTAAGTTTTGAATATTTATGAGGTTTTATTAAACCATATTTTAATATAAATTCTTATTCAATTTTGCTAATATATAAAAATAAAATTTTGAATTTTGTTTATTTTGGTTTCACGCTAAACTTAGTTTTGAGTTCTAATACAATATCTTTATATGTAGATTCCACGATTTTATTTATAAATCATGTTGTGTGGATGAATTTATTCATTTGTTTACTTGCATTATTTCATTGTTTAAAACCTTCAGTACAGTGCTGAATGGAAGTGATGAGAGCTGACACATTTTTTCTGATCCTAGGAAGATAACATTCAGTTTTCTACACTAGATATGATGTGTTGCTGTAGTGTGTTTTATAGATGCTATTTATCAGATTGAGGCAGCTTCCTTTTATTCCTAGTTTTCAGGTTCTTTTTACAAAAAGCAGATGTTGCATTTTGTGTTTTTTTTTTTCCTGGACCTAATGAGAAGATTGCATGCTTTTTCCTTCTTAATGTGCTAATATTTTGCTAACGCTAGCAGTAGAGGCTTCTTAAAACTCATGAAGGGTTTCTATAAAAATGCCTGTATCTGACACAGTGCCGTAAGGTGAAGTACTGAATGCTTTTCCCTTAATATCGAGAATAGGGTAAAGGTGTCCAGGCTCATGATTTCTTTTGTACATTTTATTGGCAGTTTTAGCCACTGCAGTTAAACAAGAAAAATATAACCATGATGCTAGGAAGGAAAACATTAAACCTATTTCTATTCACAGACATCATGATAACTTGCATAAAATCTAAAGGTTTCTATGAAAGTACTAGAATTTGTAAGTTGAAAATCAATTACATTTATGTGCAATCTTGCAATACAATCAGTTACAGAATTAAGAATATATGTTTTACAATAATAGCAAATAAAAAATAAAATGATTAGTAATAAAGAAAATAAACAACTTGACTAACGTTTTACAAATGAACTTTTCCCTTGCACATTTCTGTAATTTATATGTGTATAAAATCAAGATGTATTCAGTCTGGTTAACTTTTTTCTCTTTTTAAAGATGAATGGGGTAAATCTAATGATACAAATGTCCCCAGAGGTTTAAAAAAAATAATCCACAACGACATATCACATGGGACAATGTTTCATTTAATTTTTCAAATTGTGGCCTCCAAAGGAATGCTTCCATGATATTCTCCTTGGCCCATATCCCACTGGCCATGATGACCTATATTTGAGTGATTAACAGCTACATTTTAAATACATTTTTAACCTTTGAGCTTGCAATGCTTGTTGAAATACTTCTATACATTAATTCCAGATGATGGCATATTACCCATAATAAGTATCCTCATTTCTTTTATTTCTTTATGTATGTCTGTATGTAACGAAATCCTCCATCACTCTGTTGGAGTAGTCACAATCTGGGTTTCTGATCTAAATCTATGTTCAGAGCTTCTGAAGTCAACAATTCAAAATTATAAGGAAAACACTTATGAAGATGGGGGATGAAAACCAGTTAGCTCTTCTTACGGATTGAATTGTGTCCACCTAAAATGTGTATCAATTTGGCTAGGCCATGATTTGCAGTAGTGTGTGATTGTCCACCATTTTGTCATGTGATGTGATTTTCCTATGTGTTGTAAATCCTACTTGTATGACATTAATAAGGCAGGATTAGAAGCAGTTATGTTAACGAGTCAGGACTCAATCTATAAGATTAGGTTGTATCTTGAGTCAATCTCTTTTGAGATATAAAAGAGAAAAGTGAGCAGAGAGACAGGGGGACCTCCTACCACAAAGAATGAAGAACCAGGTGGGGAGTGCATCCTTTGGACCCTGGGTCTCTGCACTGAGAAGTTCTTAGACTGGGGAAGATTGATGACAAGGACCGCCTTTCAAGCTTGAAGGGAGAGAAAGATTTTTCTGGAGTTGACACCCTGAATTCGGACTTTTAGCCTCCTAGACTGTGAGAGAATAAATTTTCCTTTGTTAAAGCCATCTACTTGTGGTATTTCTGTTATAACAGCACTAGATAATTAAGACAGCTCCTTTCTTTGAACAAAACCTATATACAATCCCAAACAAAATAAGGAAGACTTGAATTTAAAATCGCAATGTAGTGATATATTTAATTAATAATTTAAAAAGTAGAACTTGTTACACAATGCTTTTGGACCCATATGAACTTGAGCTATACTTAGCCTTTAAATTTTGGCTTATGAACCAAAGTCAGAAACTTGAAAAATGGGAGAAAAATAGGTTTTGCCTTTCTTTGGTCTGTTTTAAAGTGGTTCTTTGCTTAGATTTTTTAAAAGTCTAATTTTGGTGATTTAATTCCTGGCTTCAGTAGAAACACCAAGCTAACTGTGCTAATGTGGGTCACTCATAGAAACTCACATAGCTTGCTCCCTTAAAACCAGTAGGCAATTTTTTGGTAGCCATCCACTTTTAACTAATAGCTTATACATACACAGCTACCACTCCTTTGTCAGTTGTGGCTTACATGTTGCTGTGACGCTGACCAAATTTCAGCGGAGCTCCCAGATTAAAAATGAACTGGGAAGAAAGACCTGGAAATATACTTCTGAAATCAGCCAGTGAAAACCCTATAGATCACAATGGAACATTGTCCGATCTGCAACTGATCATGCGGCCTGTGCCAAACAGGCGAGCGTTTTGTTCAGCTGTAGATGAGTCACCATGAATCAGAGTGACTGGGTGGCAGTCCACAATGAAACATGTAAACACAAACCTGAATTAGCTGCTTATATGTAGACCATTAATTTGGCTAAATCCACCAATATTAGTTGCACCAGAATCTTCAATCCCTTTGAATAATTTTGGTAAGTTTTGTTTTCAAATGCCACAGCAATATGCCCATGTCTTAAGATTCCCTCGTCAAGGAACAAATTTACTGTCCTTTTATTGGGTCAATATTTAACACCACTTTTTTTTCTTTCCTGATTTTTGTCCATTTGAGGGGTAGATACAGGGATCACATAAATGGATTTAAACTATCATCATTGTGACCTTTATGACTGTACTGAGAAATACAGCCAGAATTACGGCCACAATCAAGATACCTAACAGATCTCCACTGCCCTGGACCAGAGATGAAAGCATATTCAGAACACAGTACTGCTGAGTAGAATGTAAAACTGTTTATAGTGTAATGTTGTTTTTCTACAGAATATATGTGCAAAAATATAAATGCAATGTGAAAATACTGAAAAATTCAAGATAAAAACATAATTATATTGTGGTTATTGAAACAGATATGATTGGTTTTCTTTTGAGGATTTTCAGAAGTATAGCCTCTGTACCCAAATTTTTTTTTTTTTTTTAAGATATGAATCAATGTTAATTATTTAGAAGAAAGTATAACTTAAATTATGGAAGAGAAAATTCCTTCTAATTATTTGGTTTGTAGCTCATGACAAAAAGCCCCAGCCATGATTCTCAGAGGTCTGGGTTCCTAAGGTCAAACAGTTCAGTGAAAAACGAACAACGTGACCAAGAGATTTAGTTTCCAGGTCTGCCTTTCTCCCCAGACTATCTCTACATTCATTCTAAAATTTCTTCACAATTGGAGAAAAGTCATTAATTGGCTGTTTTATTGAGTTGCATTTTGAAAGAGGCACTCATTGCCTATTTAAGAATGAAAATTTATAAGAAAATTTCAATTTTAGAAAGGAGTGTGCAGTTTGTTAATAATAGCAAAGAAGACTTCAATAAAAAAATACATCAGGAAAATCTATCTTTTGGTGAGTTGATTCAGTGTTGGGTTTTCTTCTCTGTCTCATGTGAGGACTACTGAAATCCAGCAAATATCTGGCAGGGAAAACCTAAGTGAGTTGTGTTAGAGTCATTTCAACTTAATTCAGCTGATGGCATGTATTCAAGGTGCAGAACTACTTCCACCATCCCTAGGACCATTGTACTGAATTTGAAACTATGTCCCTAATTTCCATCTTACATACATTAGGGATTATGGAAGAGATGTTACATGTAATTCTTGTCCTTAAAACATGTGAAACCTTCAAGGAAAAAAAAAGAGTAAAATATACAGAGACATACATACATGCATAAAAAAAACAACAAAATATGCCAGTCATTGCACATAGATGGAAGATATTGGTAGAAAGAAAATAGAGCAAGAGAGAGAGAGAGAAAAAAAAAAAGATCTGAATTAATCAGCAAATTGTTCTTGCAAGAGTTATGTAGGGGTCTTATCACTGAAAGGTGATGAGGGATAAATATTAAAGAAGGATGAGAGCCACTTCAGAAGAAAAGACAGTAGAAGGTTAGAAGGTATTAATAATTTGTTTTTGAACAACAAAGGTTTAAAATATTTGTATTTTAAATGGGGTGACAAAAGTATTTGGTTATATCCTTTAGTATAAACAGAGCCCAGTACACATAACTCCTTTTTAAATGATTTTCAATATTCACACTGCTAGTATGAGTCAGAATTGACTTGACGGTAACGGGTTTTTTTTTTTTTTTCTTATGTTTGGTCATTTTTAAATCATAGAATTGGTGATATTTTCTTGGAACTAAAAGCATCAGAAATTTAAGGTTGAATGAGCTAATATTGGAAGGAGATGTTTAACTAAGTGTAAATGTAGGATTTCTTAAATATTTTAAAATCATAGCCTTATTTAAGACTCTTATGCTGAGCATTAAGGGACCTTGCCTAGTATTGTTACCCATATTTAATACAAGATGAAATTAAGGCTCACATAAATGAAAGAATTTGATAAAGTTATGTATGGAATAAGTTACTGAGACTGATTCGGAACTAGTTAAATATGATTCCTCAGCCCATGTTTTCTACAGATGGCATGATGTGACGCTGTCTTCTCTCCATCCATTCAAATCAGCCCCTTCTCTGAATAAGAAGATAAAACTGTTGAGAGTAGAGTTTCTGATAAGACACTTCCCTGGACTGTCATTTCTTAGTTTTATTTTTAATGCCATAGGCAAGGATGTAGTCGATCCATTCAACCCCACTTGTCCTCCCGGATACTTAATTGAATTTAATATAACCCAAAAGTACTTTAACAAAACTTTCCCTACAACATTGTTATTACATGTTCTGTGTCTTTTATGCATTTTTCAGTAACTTGTAAACTAATAAAGATGCCCTCAAAATGATTGTGAGATGAGTGAGGGAGTACCACATTTACTTTAAATCTTTCAGAACTCTTCCAGGTTGCTACGACTCCCTGTATTTATTTAACTTAAATTACATGTTGAGTACAACATATATTTTCCAGGGGTTGAGATGGAAGACTTTCTGAAAGGTTAAACAAATTTCCCAAATCATGTAAGAATGGAATGGGCACCGATGATTGGTAATATTAATGGAAACTGAAGTTACAGGGAAAGCGTTCCATAAAGGCAAGATGCAGCATGATCAGGGGTCAATACAATTAGAATGAAGAATCATGCAGACAGCAATAGGAATCTAGGTGCATGAAATGTAATAATGAGCTCAAAATCCTCAACTTTGTCCAAAAATTCCAAATACATAAGTACAGGGTTTGTGGCTTATTGGTAAGCCATGAGCTAAACTTTGCGGTTCAAATATTTGACTGTGAGTTCTCAGTCAGGTGTCCTCATTAAAAGTATAGCAAAGAAAAGCAGGTTACTGAGTGGACTCTCTCTTGGCTTGGCAAGATGCCCCTGGGAAGCTTACTTTTAGTTCTTAGTGCCAATTTCTACCCAGGAGTGTTAATGCTATATCAACAATATTGAGAAGCTCTTCTGAAACATTTAATAACCAACATAAGAAAGTAAATGGAAACAGAAACGAACAACACTAAGGAAATTTACCCAGAAAGAGAAGAGCATAAAGGGCCTACAGAAATTGTCTTGAAATATTTGAAGATGTATGATGTGAAAGAGGAATTAGTCAATTTCTGTGACCCCCAGAGAAAGAGATACATCAGGACTTCCAACATGCCAGAAATTACAAGGAAAAAAAAAAAAGACTACTTAAGAGAAATATTCAAATATATATTTGACTATTATTGTTAATCCCTGGTAAGTGTCACTAACGCTGAAAAAAAGGGATCATTAATTGTGAGGACAGGTGCTTTAATGTAAGGAAGGGCAGTAGAAATATTGTTGATGAAGACAGAAAACAATGCAGGTACAAATAGCCAGGACTTTTCCATTTTTAAACTTCCACGACTCTTAAACTTGGCATAGAATCTTTAATAAATATCACTTTGTTTCTGTTTAGCCAAGTTTGCTCAAACATCCCTAAGATTTCTTACTCCAGTCCAAGCTCTAGAGCCTTTAATTGATTCAGTGCCTTGATATACCTACGATGAAGTAATAATAGATTGCACCTCCAAATTCTTAACCTTCCTGGACATGACCCAATAACAGCAATCAAAGATCCTGAATTTAAAGGCTGATTTTTTTTTTTTTTGTCAACACGAGATGAAATACATGAAGCTAAAAAAAGTCAGCTCGATCTTCTATGAAATAGAAAGTGCAATTTTATAGCTGACACTATGTTCGTGGGATTCCCACCCAGTGCCATCGAGTCGATTCCGACTCATAGCGACCCTATAGGACGGAGTAGAACTGCCCCATAGAGTTTCCAAGGAGCACCTGGCAGATTTGAACTGCTGACCCTTTGCTTGGCAGCCATAGCACTTAACCACTATGCCACCAGGGTTTCCGTTCCTGGGATTAGTGTCCCTAAAGGAGATGGCAGGTGTTGATTTTTACAGGCAAGGCTAAAACTTTTGCCAGCTCCCAGATAGGTTCAAATTGACATCATCTTATCTTCTGTGTCTCCAAGTCCATTTCTAGATAAAATCTTTAGTTGTAGGTTCAGTCATGTGAAATTTCCAATATTTAACCTTCTTTTCCTTCCAAAACCAAGAAATTCACATTTATTAATCTTCCACGTTATTTCATCTTTTGCCACATCAGAAGAGGATTTTCTTTTTGGTTGTCATTAATAACTGACAGTGATAATTTTTATCCTGTACCTTTTTTGTGCTTCATAATTGATGATATGTATTTTTTCTTTTTATATGATATGCGGAAATCCTGATGGTGTAGTGGTTAAGTGCTACAGCTGTTAACCAACAGGTTGGCGGTTCAAATCCGCCAGGTGCTCCTTGGAAACTCTATGGAGCAGTTCTACTCTGTCCTAAAGGGTTGCTATGAGTCGTAATCGACTCGACAGCAGTGGGTTTTGAATATGTTATGCACTACAAGCAGACTGGATAACCAGAGGGAGATAATCAAAATAAATCTTCTAAGAATATCTCCAACACACTTTGTCAGAAAATAGCTTTAAATAATTGAGCATTTTGGACCCATACAGAGGGGATACAATGGAGTGAACATAGTTAACAGTGGATTGTTTTGACCAGACCACTTAAAGATTCTTTGAAGGAGGTTTTTTTGACTCCTTGATAATTGGATGTATATACCTACCAAAGTAAAACGTTCAATATATCAACACAAAATTGTGTGTGTCCACAAATATATTTTTCACTTAAAAAATTTACTGCTCACTTATATGATTTTCTTTTCCTGCTGAAACTGTTTAATCTTCCCAAGGCCACTTTTGCTATGATCATATGACTACTGTGACGCGTTAAGTGGTTTTCTTGATTCTGCTTTGTTCTTTTTATCTCATATAATTGTATGTTACTATGGGATATATGGAAAACCTGGTGCTGTACTGGTTAAGTGCTATGGCTGCTAACCAAAAGATTGGCAGTTCAAATCCACCAGGTGCTCCTTGGAAACTCTATGGGACAGTTGTACTCTGTCTTATAGGGTCACTATGAGTCAGAATCTACTTTACCACAACAGGCTTGGATGGGAAATACAATGCTGTAAGCATCATATACATTTATACATCATTTATATTAAATAATTATATTAATAAATACTATTTTTCTTATTTTCCAGATGAAGACATTCAGTTTTGAAAGACAAAGCTAATTGCTCATAGTAACAATAATAAAAGTTGATAGGTGGCCAGTAAAATCCAAAGGACCAGAAAAGATAATCTTGGTCTTCACTGGTCTACATCTATCCTCTCCTGAGTTGTTCCTCTGCCTGACTGCTCAAGTTTGCTGCTCAGAATCAATTTTCTGGGTTTTGTTTGTTTGTTTGTTTCCACAAGAGCCATGGTACTGGATGAGAAAAACCGGAGCTCTGTGACCACATTCGTCCTCCTGGGCTTCTCAGAATACCCACACTTCTGGGTACTGCTCTTTCTGGCATTCTTGACCATCTACACAGTCACTCTGGTGGGAAACCTGGGCATAATAGCGGTCATAAGGATCAATCCTAAAGTCCACACACCCATGTACTTTTTCCTCTGCCATCTATCCTTTTTGGATATTTGTTATTCCAGTGTGTTTACACCCAAACTGCTAGAAATCTTGGTTGTTGAAGCCAGAAGTATCACTTTCAGAGGCTGCATGGTACTATTTTTCTTTGGCTGCACATTTGTGATTACAGAAATGTTCGTGTTAGCGGTGATGGCCTATGACCGATTTGTGGCTGTTTGTAACCCCTTGCTCTACACAGTTGCCATGTCTCCTAAGCTCTGTGCTCTCCTGGTAGCTGGGTCCTACACATGGGGTGGGATCTGTTCCCTGACACTCACATATTCTCTTGCGGAACTATCCTTCTGTGGCTCAAACATCATAAATCACTCTGGCTGTGAGTATTCTGCCATCCTCTCTCTCTCCTGCTCTGGCCCTTACTTTAGCCAGATGGCGTGTTTAATCATTTCTACTTTCAATGAGACTAGTAGCCTCCTGATTATCCTCACTTCCTACATTTTCATCGTTTTCACTACCATCAAGATGACTTCTTCTGGTGGACTCCATAAAGCCTTCTCCACCTGTGCCTCCCACCTGACTGCCATCACCATCTTCCATGGCACCATCCTTCTGCTCTACTGTGTGCCCAACTCCAAAAGCTCCTGGCTCCTGGTCAAAGTGGCCACTGTGTTTTTCACAGTCATGATCCCCATGCTGAACCCCTTAATCTACAGTCTTAGAAACAAAGATGTGAAGGGGACAGTTATTAAGTTAATCGTCACCAAACTCCTTTCTCACTCAATATAATTCTTGAGTGTGTGTATATATAGTTAAGGCATAAATAAGAGTATATATATACTTATTTATGTCTTAACTATTTCCAAAAACTTTTATATGTATAAACGGTTAAAAAACAATTTTTTTTTATGTATAGTTTATGCTATTTCAATTTTGTTAAATATCCAATTATGCTCTAAGTCAGTTTATTATTACATGTCCCATGGTTTATAATTCTTAACATGCCTTACAGTTTCTCTGGGTTAATACTGAAATAATGCATTATGATTTGCTTGTTTTCAATTAATGGTTAAAAAAAGTATGTTTTACAATCTCCCCATTGGACGCCACAACGGTCAGTGGAAGAGGTCTGTATTATGGATTCACTGCTTGTACTATGGTTGGAGTCATGCTTAAGAAAAGGTCAGATGTATACGAAAGAGCTGAAAACATAGATCAGAAAAATTTTTAATAAATCCGTACTCTGATCCTCAAAACCTGCTCCTTAGATTCAGATAATCATATGAACATTGCTTTCTGATTCCTCTTAATAACTTGATTTTATTTTAGATAATGATGATTAAGATAATATTGAGTTTTAATAATCTCCCTAGCAGCTAAACACATGTGGAAGTCTATCATTAAATACACTTAGTTAGGCTGAGACCTCAAGATGTTTTTTACAATTCTCCTTTTTTTCAAAAGACATCCCTGAAGAATTAGCTAACAAGAACAATTATATTTAAAAATTATAGGGTACAACGTATGATAATTGTGATGTTTAAGTATTATTGTGTGTATATAGGCAAAGCAACAATTCTAATGTTTATTTATAGTTGATGGAAAAATAAAGCCTTACAAGATAGAGAACAAGTGGAAAAATAAACCATATTGAATGACCATTTGCTGTTTAAGAGAGCTGGATAAATTAACCAGGATTAGAAAACTGTGAATTAGTCCTAATGAGGCTGAATACATAGACCTGGGACAGTATAGAAAGGTCTGCAGAAAAATGTAAAATTTATGCATTCATTAATGAAAACATAAGGACTGTTATGTTGACAGCTAATGTAAAGAGATCATGGAAAATTACTCTGGCAATGTTGTATAGAATACTTTAAAGGTGAGGCATTTGGCTTGAGCATGTGACCATAATCTAGCCGAGTAGTGTTAAGGCCATATGTATTATGATAGAAGAGGAATTGCTGAGGATTAATCTTTGAACTATATCTTTCCTATAGGCACAAGGCTGTGATAATAACCAAGGGCAGCTATAAAGTGGTGGGAAAACAGAGAGAAAATACATTTGTGCTTTTGAGTTTAAATGTATCCCCTATGAACTCAATTCAAACTCGATGAAACTTACCGTCCAACTTCAGAGAGTAGATGTTTTCTACATTGAATTCCTAAGATGTGCCCAATGTCTGTGGCTGTCAAGACTGAGTCTGATTTTCAAAATCCATATAACGTTTTGGATATCACATAATTTACCCATAATTCTAAAAAATATTGAAGATGAATATCTATTATATGTCAGAGTTTGTCCCATATATTTTGCAATCATTATAAAAACTTTATATCTGTTCTATCAAATAAAATTTGTTATTATTGTAAAATTAATATTACCTTATGGAAAATATTCTTTCTTGACTTTGCAGATAAATATGACATAACTAAAATTGGGGAGGAATTGCCTCCTCAAAGTAGAGTTGACCTTAATAACGTGGATAAAGTAAAGCTTTGGGGACCTCCATTTGCTGATGTGGCATGACTCAAATTGGGAAGAAACAGCTGTAAACATCTATTAATCAGAAAGTGGAATGTAAGTATATGAATCCAGGAAAATTGGAAATCATGAAAAATGAAATGAAACACATCAACAACAATATCCTATGTATTAGTGAGCTGAAATGGACTGGTATTGGACATATAGAATTGGACAATCATGTGATTTACTATGCCAGGACTGACAACTTAAAGAGGAATGGTCTTGCATTCATTGTCAAAAAGAACATTTCAAGATCTATCCTAAAGTACAACACTGTTAGTGCTAGGAGAATATCCATATGCTTACAAGGAACACCAGTTAATATGACTATTATTCAAATTTATGCACCAACCACTAAGACCAAAGATGAAGAAATGGAAGATTTTTACCAACATCTGCAGTCTGAAATTGATCGAACATGCTGTGATCAGGATGCACTGATAATTACTGGTGATTGGAATGCGAAAGTTGGAAGCAAAGAGGAAGGATTGGTACCCAGAAAATATGGGCTTGGTGGTAGAAAAGATGTTGGAGATCACATGATAGAATTTTTTTTTTTAATAACTTTTATTAAGCTTCAAGTGAACGTTTACAAATCCAATCAGTCTGTCACATATAAGTTTACATACATCTCACTCCCTACTCCCACTTACTCTCCCCCTCTTGAGTCAGCCCTTTCAGTCTCTCCTTTCTTGACAATTTTGCCAGCTTCCCTCTCTCTCTATCCTCCCATCCCCCCTCCAGACAAGAGTTGCCAACACAATCTCAAGTGTCCACCTGATATAATTAGCTCACTCTTCATCAGCGTCTCTCTCCCACCCCCTGACCAGTCCCTTTCATTTCTGATGAGTTGTCTTCGGGGATGGTTCCTGTCCTGTGTCAACTGAAGGTCTGGGGACCATGGCCGCCGGGATTCCTCCAGTCTCAGTCAGACCATTAAGTTTGGTCTTTTTATGAGAATTTGGGGTCTGTATCCCACTGATCTCCTGCTCCCTCAGGGGTCCTCTGGTGTGCTCCCTGTCAGGGCAGTCATCGATTGTGGCCGGGCGCCAACTAGTTCTTCTGGTCTCAGGATGATGTAGGTCTCTGGTTCATGTGGCTCTTTCTGTCTCTTGGGCTCTTAGTTGTCGTGTGGCCTTGGTGTTCTTCATTTTCCTTTGCTCCAGGTGGGTTGAGACCAATTGCTGCATCTTAGATGGCTGCTTGTTAGCATTTAAGACCTCAGACGCCACATTTCAAAGTGGGATGCAGAATGATTTCATAATAAAATTATTTTGCCAATTGACTTAGAAGTCCCGGCAAACCATGTTTCCCAGACCCCCGCGCTTGCTCCGCTGACCTTTGAAGCATTCAGTTTATCCTGGAAACTTCTTTGCTTTTGGTCCAGTCCATTTGAGCTGACCTTCCATGTATCGAGTGTTGTCTTTCCCTTCACCTAAAGCAGTTCTTATCTACTGATTAATCAATAAAAAAACCCTCTCCCACCCTCCCTCCCTCCCCTCCTCGTAACCACAAAAGTATGTGTTCTTCTCAGGTTTACTATTTCTCAAGATCTTATAATAGTGGTCTTATACAATATTTGTCCTTTTGCCTCTGACTAATTTCGCTCAGCATAATGCCTTCCAGGTTCCTCCATGTTATGAAATGTTTCACAGATTCGTCACTGTTCTTTATCGATGCGTAGTATTCCATTGTGTGAATATACCACAATTTATTTACCCATTCATCCATTGATGGACACCGTGGTTGCTTCCAAATTTTTGCTATTGTAAACAGAGCTGCAATAAACATGGGTGTGCATGTATCTGTTTGTATGAAGGCTCTTGTATCTCTAGGGTATATTCCGAGGAGTGGGATTTCTGGGTTGTATGGTAGTTCTATTTCTAACTGTTTAAGATAACGCCAGATAGATTTCCAAAGTGGTTGTACCATTTTACATTCCCACCAGCAGTGTATGAGAGTTCCAATCTCTCCGCAGCCTCTCCAACGTTTATTATTTTGTGTTTTTTGGATTAATGCCAGCCTTGCTGGTGTGAGATGGAATCTCATCGAAGTTTTAATTTGCATTTCTCTAATGGCTAATGATCGAGAGCATTTTCTCATGTATCTGTTGGCTGCCTGAATATCTTCTTTAGTGAAGTGTGTGTTCATATCCTTTGTCCACTTCTTGATTGGGTTGTTTGTCTTTTTGTGGTTGAGTTTTGACAGAATCATGTAGATTTTAGAGATCAGGCGCTGGTCGGAGATGTCATAGCTGAAAATTCTTTCCCAGTCTGTAGGTGGTCTTTTTACTCTTTTGGAGAAGTCTTTAGATGAGCATAGGTGTTTGATTTTTAGGAGCTCCCAGTTATCGGGTTTCTCTTCATCATTTTTGGTAATGTTTTGTATTCTGTTTATACCTTGTATTAGGGCTCCTAGGGTTGTCCCAATTTTTTCTTCCATGATCTTTATCGTTTTAGTCTTTATGTTTAGGTCTTTGATCCACTTGGAGTTAGTTTTTGTGCATGGTGTGAGGTATGGGTCCTGTTTCATTTTTTTGCAAATGGATATCCAGTTATGCCAGCACCATTTGTTAAAAAGCCTATCTTTTCCCCAGTTAATTGAAACTGGTCCTTTGTCAAATATCAGCTGCTCATACGTGGATGGATCTATGTCTGGGTTCTCAATTCTGTTCCATTGGTCTATGTGTCTGTTGTTGTACCAATACCAGGCTGTTTTGACTACTGTGGCTGTATAATAGGTTCTGAAGTCAGGTAAGGTGAGGCCTCCTACTTTCTTCTTCTTTTTCAGTAGTGCTTTGCTTATCCGGGGCTTCTTTCCCTTCCATATGAAATTGGTGATTTCTTTCTTATCCCCTTAAAATATGACATTGGAATTTGGATCAGAAGTGCGTTAAATGTATAGATGGCTTTTGGTAGAATAGACATTTTTACTATGTTAAGTCTTCCTATCCATGAGCAAGGTATGTTTTTCCACTTAAGTATGTCCTTTTGAATTTCTTGTAGTAGAGCTTTGTAGTTTTCTTTGTATAGGTCTTTTACATCCTTGGTAAGATTTATTCCTAAGTATCTTATCTTCCTGGGGGCTACTGTGAATGGTATTGATTTGGTTATTTCCTCTTCGGTGTTCTTTTTGTTGATGTAGAGGAATCCAAGTGATTTTTGTATGTTTATTTTATAACCTGAGACTCTGCCAAACTCTTCTATTGGTTTCAGTAGTTTTCTGGAGGATTCCTTAGGGTTTTCTGTGTATATAATCATGTCATCTGCAAATAGTGATAACTTTACTTCCTCCTTGCCAATCCGGATACCTTTTATTTCTTTGTCTAGCCTAATTGCCCTGGCTAAGACTTCCAACACGATGTTGAATAAGAGCGGTGATAAAGGGCATCCTTGTCTGGTTCCCGTTCTCAAGGGAAATGCTTTCAGGTTCTCTCCATTTAGAGTGATATTGGCTGTTGGCTTTGCATAGATGCCCTTTATTATGTTGAGGAATTTTCCTTCAATTCCTATTTTGGTAAGAGTTTTTATCATAAATGGGTGTTGGACTTTGTCAAATGTCTTTTCTGCATCAATTGATAAGATCATGTGGTTTTTGTCTTTTGTTTTATTTATGTGATGGATTACATTAATGGTTTTTCTGATATTGAACCAGCCTTGCATACCTGGTATAAATCCCACTTGATCAGGGTGAATTATTTTTTTGATGTGTTGTTGGATTCTATTGGCTAGAATTTTGTTGAGGATTTTTGCATCAATGTTCATGAGGGATATAGGTCTATAATTTTCTTTTTTTGTAATATCTTTACCTGGTTTTGGTATCAGGGAGATGGTGGCTTCATAGAATGAGTTGGGTAGTATTCCGTCATTTTCTATGCTTTGGAATACCTTTGGTAGTAGTGGTGTTAACTCTTCTCTGAAAGTTTGGTAGAACTCTGCAGTGAAGCCGTCCGGGCCAGGGCTTTTTTTTGTTGGGAGTTTTTTGATTACCGTTTCAATCTCTTTTTTTGTTATGGGTCTATTTAGTTGTTCTACTTCTGATTGTGTAAGTTTAGGTAGGTAGTGTTTTTCCAAGAATTCATCCATTTCTTCTAGGTTTTCAAATTTGTTTGAGTACAATTTTTCATAATAATCTGAAATGATTCTTTTAATTTCATTTGGTTCTGTTATGATGTGGTCCTTCTCATTTCTTATTCGGGTTATTTGTTTCCTTTCCTGTATTTCTTTAGTCA
The DNA here is from genome assembly GCF_030014295.1 of Loxodonta africana. Taxonomy (NCBI): domain Eukaryota; kingdom Metazoa; phylum Chordata; class Mammalia; order Proboscidea; family Elephantidae; genus Loxodonta; species Loxodonta africana. The sequence goes on from NC_087348.1 coordinate 28,931,794, forward strand.
GTCTAGCCAATAGTTTATCAATTTTGTTAATTTTTTCAAAGAACCAGCTTTTGGCTTTGTTAATTCTTTCAATTGTTTTTCCGTTCTCTAATTCATTTAGTTCAGCTCTAATTTTTATTATTTGTTTTCTTCTGGTGCCTGATGAATTCTTTTGTTGCTCACTTTCTATTTGTTCAAGTTGTAGGGACAGTTCTCTGATTTTGGCTCTTTCTTCTTTTTGTATGTGTGCATTTATTGATATAAATTGGCCTCTGAGCACTGCTTTTGCTGTGTCCCAGAGGTTTTGATAGGAAGTATTTTCATTCTCGTTGCTTTCTATGAATTTCCTTATTCCCTCCTTAATGTCTTCTATAACCCAGTCTTTTTTCAGAAGGGTGTTGTTCATTTTCCAAGTATTTGATTTCTTTTCCCCAGTTTTTCTGTTATTGATCTCTAGTTTTATTGCCTTGTGGTCTGAGAAGATGCTTTGTAATATTTCGATGTTTTGGACTCTGCAAAGGTTTGTTTTATGACCTAATATGTGGTCTATTCTAGAGAATGTTCCATGTGCGCTAGAAAAAAAAGTATATTTTGCAGCAGTTGGGTGGAGAGTTCTGTATAAGTCAATGAGGTCAAGTTGGTTGATTGTTGTAATTAGATCTTCCGTGTCTCTGTTGAGCTTCTTACTGGATGTCCTGTCCTTCTCCGAAAGTGGTGTGTTGAAGTCTCCTACTATAATTGTGGAGGTATCTATCTCGCTTTTCAATTCTGTTAAAATTTGATTTATGTATCTTGCAGCCCTGTCATTGGGTGCATAAAGATTTAATATGGTTATGTCTTCCTGATCAATTGTCCCTTTTATCATTATATAGTGTCCTTCTTTATCCTTTGTGGTGGATTTAAGTCTAAAGTCTATTTTGTCAGAAATTAATATTGCTACTCCTCTTCTTTTTTGCTTATTGTTTGCTTGATATACTTTTTTCCATCCTTTGAGTTTTAGTTTGTTTGTGTCTCTAAGTCTAAGGTGTGTCTCTTGTAGGCAGCATATAGATGGATCGTGTTTCTTTATCCAGTCTGTGACTCTCTGTCTCTTTATTGGTGCATTTAGTCCATTTACATTCAGGGTAATTATAGATAAATAAGTGTTTAGTGTTGTCATTTTGATGCCTTTTTATGTGTGTTGTTGACAATTTCATTTTTCCACATACTTTTTTGTGCTGAGGCGTTTTTCTTAGTAAATTGTGAGATCCTCATTTTCATAGTGCTTGACTTTATGTTAGTTGAGTCGTTACGTTTTTCTTGGTTTTTATCTTGAGTTATAGAGTTGTTATACCTTTTTGTGGTTACCTTATTATTTACCCCTATTTTTCTAAGTAAAAACCTAACTTGTATTGTTCTATATCGCCTTGTATCACTCTCCATATGGCAGTTCAATGCCTCCTGTATTTAGTCCCTCTTTTTGATTATTGTGATCTTTTACCTATTGACTTCCATGATTCCCTGTTATGTGTATTTTTTTTTTTTAATTAATCTTAATTTGTTTTTTTGATTTCCCTATTTGAGTTGATATCAGGACGTTCTGTTCTGTGACCTTGTGTTGTGCTGATATCTGATATTATTGGTTCTCTGACCAAACAATATCCTTTAGTATTTCTTGTAACTTTGGTTTGGTTTTTGCAAATTCTCTAAACTTGTGTTTGTCTGTAAATATCTTAATTTCACCTTCATATTTCAGAGAGAGTTTTGCTGGATATATGATCCTTGGCTGGCAGTTTTTCTCCTTCAGTGTTCTGTATATGTCGTCCCATTCCCTTCTTGCCTGCATGGTTTCTGCTGAGTAGTCAGAACATATTCTTATTGATTCTCCCTTGAAGGAAACCTTTCTTTTCTCCCTGGCTGCTTTTAAAATTTTCTGTTTATCTTTGGTTTTGGTGAGTTTGATGATAATGTGTCTTGGTGTTTTTCTTTTTGGATCAATCTTAAATGGGGTTCAATGAGCATCTTGGATAGATATCCTTTCGTCTTTCATGATGTCAGGGAAGTTTTGTGTCAGGAGTTCTTCAACTATTTTCTCTGTGTTTTCTGTCCCCCCTCCCTGTTCTGGGACTCCAATCACCCACAGGTTATCCTTCTTGATAGAGTCCCGCATAATTCTTAGGGTTTCTTCATTTTTTTAAATTCTTTTATCTGATTTTTTTTCAGCTATGTTGGTTTCGATTCCCTGGTCCTCCAGATGTCCCAGTCTGCATTCTAATTGCTTGAGTCTGCTCCTCTGACTTCCTAGTGTGTTGTCTAATTCTGTTATTTTATTGTTAGTCTTTTGGATTTCTACATGTTGTCTCTCTATGGATTCTTGCAACTTATTAATTTTTCCACTATGTTCTTGAATAATCTTTTTGAGTTCTTCAACAGTTTTATCAGTGTGTTCCATGGCTTTTTCTGCAGTTATCCTAATTTCATTTGTGATATCATTAAGCATTCTGTAAATTACTTTTTTATATTCTGTATCTGATAATTCCAAGATTGTATCTTCATTTGGGAAAGATTTTGATTCTTTTGTTTGGGGGGTTGGAGAAACTGTCATGGTCTGCTTCTTTAAGTGGTTTGATATGGATTGTTGTCTCCGAGCCATCACTGGGAAACTAGTTTTTCCAGAAAATCCGCTAAAAAAAAAATGCAGTCAGATCCCTATCAGAGTTCTCCCTCTGGCTCAGGCTATTCAGATGTTAATGAAGCCGCCTGGGGAGGGTGGGGGAGGGAACAGAGAGATAGGAGAGTAGCACCTCAGAATATAGCCAGAGTTGCTTGTCTTGCTTGGAATGACTATTATATCTGAGACTCCCGCGGGGCGCGTCGCCTATGTGTGCTGGCTGTGTGGAGATTGCCCCCGGGGGGTCTGGCCCGCTGGAGTCACGGTCAGATCCTCCACTTCCAGCCCCACGCCCAGCGTCAAGGCTCCCCTACTGGGACGGTGCACTCTCGACTCCAAAATCAGTCGCTGCCTCCCGGGGACTTCTCGTCCCTCCAGCCACGTGGCCGTGCCGCCCCCGAGAACCAGTTGGGCCTCCTCCCGGGGTTAGTTCAGATGGGTGGAGCAGGTCCCCGTGCTTGTGCCGTGACCGAGTATCCTGGCTGGGAAGCTGTTCTCCCCGCTCCAATACCCGTCACTGCCTCCCAGGGACTTCTCCTACCGGCTGCATCCCATGCCGCCCACGCAACCCGGCTGGTCCCCTTCCCGGGGTTAGTTCAGGGGGGTGGAGCAACTCTCCGTGTTTATGCCGTACCTGCGTCCAGTCCAAATCCCTGCGGGATGGTTCCCCGGCTCGGACTCTGCTCTTTCTGCTCCAAGACCAGTCACTGCCTCCCGGGGACTTCTCCTACCGGCTGCGTCCCACGCCGCCCGTGGAACCGGATGGTCCCCCTCCCGGGGTTAGTTCAGGGGGGTGGAGCCGCTCTCTGTGCTTGTGCCGTACCTGACTGGTACGCTGGCTCCAGGCTCTGGAAACAATCGCTGCTTCCCCGTATTAGTTCATTCTCCGTCTCTAAATCTGTGTTTGTTTGTTGTTCAGGGTTCATAGATTGTTATGTATGTGATCGATTCACTTGTTTTTCCGTGTCTTTGTTGTAAGAGGGATCTGAGGTAGCGTCTGCCTAGTCCGCCATCTTGGCTCCGCCCCCTCACATGATAGAATTTTTGCCATATCAACAAGTTCTTTATTTCAAATACCTTTTTTTGCTAATATAAGTGGTGACTATACATATGGACCTCACCAGATAGAATACACAAGAATCAAATCGACTACTTTTGTGGAAAGAGAGAATAGAAAACCTCAATATCATCAGTCAGAACGAGGCCAGGGACTGATTGAAGAACAGATCATCAATTGATCATATGAAAGTTCAAGATTAAATTGAAGAAAATGGAAACAAGTCCATGAGAGCCAAAATACGACCTTCAGTATATCACACCTAAATTTACAGACCATCACAGAATAGATTTGATGCATTGAACACTAATGACCAAAGACCAAGCTAGTTGTGGAATGACATCAAGGACATTACACATGAAGAAAGCAAAAGGTCATTAAAAAGATAGGAAAGAAATAACCAAAATGGGTGTCAGAAGAGACTCTGAAACTTGCTCTTGAACAATGAGTAGCTAAAACAAATAGGAGAAATGATGAAGTAAAAGAGCTGTACAGAATATTTCAAAGGGCAGCTGGAGAAGAGAAAGTAAATTATTATAATGACATGTGCAAAGACTTGGAGTTAGAAAAGTAAAACGGAAAAATGTGCTCAGCATTTCTCAAGCTGAAAGAACTGAAATAAAAATTCAAGCCTCGAGTTACAATACTGAAGGATTTTGCTGATGAAATATTAAAGGATGCATCAAAAGAAAATGGAAGGAATATGCAGAGTCAGAACACACACACACACACACACACACACACACACAAAATTGGTCAATGTTGAACCATTTCAGGAGGAAGCATATGATCAGGAACAGATGATACTGAAGGAAGAGGTCCAAGCTGCACTGATGGCATTGGTGAAAAACAAGACTTCAAGATTTGATGGAATACCAATTGAGAAATTTCAACAAAGCAATGCAGCACTGGAAGTGCTTACTCGTCTATGCCAAGAAATTTGGAAGACAGCTACCTGGACAACCAAGTGGAAGAGATCCATGTTTATTCCTTTTCCCGAGAAAGGTGATCCAACCAAATGCAGAAATTATCAAACAATATTACCTGATACCACATGCAAGCAAATATTAGTAACATCAATTAATATTATTAATATCAAATAATATTAATATAAAATAACGTTATTAATATCAATTACTGCCAAAATTTTGCTGAAGATAATTCAAAAGTAACTGTAGCCATACATTGAAAGGGAACTGCTAGAACTTCAAGCAGAATTCAGAAGAGAATGACGGGGAACAAGGACCATTATTACTGTTGTCAGATGGCTCTTGGCTGAAAGCAGAGAATACGAAACAGATGTTAACCACTGTCTTATCAGTTGCAGAAAGGCTCTTGTCAGTGTGGATTATAACAAATAGTGGATAGCATTCAAAGGAATGGGTATTTTAGAATATTTAATTATGCTTATGTGGAAACCGTACATGGATAAAGCTGCGGTTGTTCAAATAGAACAAGAGGTAGTACGTGGTTCAAATGTGGAAAAAAGAAGTTTGCATGGCTGTATCCTTTTACCTCACATTTTCAATCTTTACAATCTAATAATCTGAGACATTGGATGGTATGGAGAAGAATTAATCATCAGGATTGAAGGAAGAGTCCACAACCTGCAGTATACTGATGACACAACCGTACTTGCCAAAAATGAAGATGACTCGAAGCACTTACTGAAGAAGGTCAAAGACTTCGGTCTTCAAAATGGATTGCACGTGAACATGAGGAAACTAAAAACCTCATGACTGAACCATAAACAACATCATGATAAGTGGAGAAAAAATTGAAGTTGTCAACAACTTTATTCTCTTGATCCAACAATGTCAGTGAAGGCAGAAGTTGAGAAAGCAAATGGCTTATTGTATTAAGTAAATCTGTTACTAAAGACCTCTTTAAAGTTTTAAAAAGCAAAGATGTCACTTTAATGTCTAAGTTGCCTCTGACACAAGTCATGTTTTTTTCAATTGTTTTATATGCACGTGAAAGTTGAATAATGGAAAAGGAAGACAGAAGAATGGATGCATTTGAACTGTGGTGTTGGGAAACAAGGCCAAAAGAATGGAATATCTTAGAAGAAATGCAACTAGAGTGCTCCATGGAAGGGAAGATGGTGAGACCAACTTTCTTACTTAGACATATCATCAGGAAAGAGGAATCGTTAGAAACGGACATCATGTTTGGTAAAGCAGAGGGTCAGTGGAAACTAAGGAAGCTCTCCGTGAGTTTTATTGACACAATGGTTGCCACAATGGACTCAAACATACCAAGAATTATGAAGATGGTGAAGGTCTGGGCAGTGTTTTGTCCTAGTATTCATAAAGCTGCCCTGAGTTGGAGCCGGCTTAATAACAACAACAAATTAATAACTAACTTGAATATCATTTTATGTGATCTTTTGAAGCCTGTTTATTTATTTTTTTTTTGGTGAAGTGTCTATTTATATCATTTCTCAATTTCATTTATTTTATTATTATTGGATTTTTAGGAGTTACTTTTGTATTTTAGATACTATATATGTGTACATATATATGTTTGTAAATGTGTTATTTGCAAATCTTTTCTACTATTCTGCGGCTTGTCTTTTATTTTCTTACAGTGCTTATACTAAACAGAAATTCCCAATGTGGATGAACCCCAATTTATTAATTTTTTAGAAGATTTATGAATTGCATTTTTCGTAGGGGATATAAAAATTCTTTGCATTTGTCAGGATGACAAAGATTTTACTCTAGACATTTTATAATTTTCGGCTACACATCTTTCTATATGGTCCTTTTTTTTTTTAATGGCATAAGTTATTGATTGAAATTTTTTTTGTTGTTGTTGTTTTTTTTGCATCTGGATACCCAGTTGTTTCAGTACCGTATTTTAAAATTACCATTCTTTCTCCATTGAATTGCATTTGTACAGTTGTCAAACATCATTTTGCTATATACTTTTGGAATATATATTTTCAAGGTTATAGCCCAGGAATTTTAGAATTGACTGGCAATGGATACAAAAAGCCTGTTGGAATCATTATTTTGATTTCATGAAATTTATATTTATATATTAATCAGGAAAGAACTGACATCTTAACAGTACTGAGTTTCCACATCATGGATGTAATGTATTTCTTCATTGATTTTTACCTTCTTTGATGTTTTGTTGTTTTGTCTGCACAGATTCTGCACGTTTTTGTCAGATTCATCTGTAAATGCTGAATATTTATGAGGTTTTATTGAAACTATATTTTAATATAAGTTCTTATTCATTTTTACTAATATATAAAAATAAAACTGAATTTTGTTTATTTAGGTTCATTATTGAGTTAATTTTGAGCTATAAATTTTCTGTATATAGATTACATTGGATTTTACTCATAAATGATCACTTTGCATGAAGGACTTTATTTACTTGTAGTTTTGCATCGTTTAAAACCTCAAATATAATGTTAAGTGGAACTGGTGGAAGTCGACACATTTTCCTGATCTTAGGAAGAAAAACAGTCTTCTGCAATAAATACAATTTTTAACAGATTACTCAGATTAAGGAGGCTTCCTTTTGTTCCTAGTTTGCAGGTTCTTTTCATAAAAAATGGATGTTACTTTTTGTGATTTTTTTTTTCCTGCACCTATTGAAAAGATTGCATGCTTTTTCTTCTTTGGTGTACTACTATTGTGCTAAAACTAGTAAATAGATTCTTCTTAAAGCTGAAAAAGAGTTTCTACAAAAATGCTTACACCTGACATAGTACTCTAAGGTGAAATACTGAATGCTTCTCCCTTAAAATTGAGAGTAAGGCAAAGAGGCCCACTCCCATAATTTCTACTCCACACATATATTGGCAACTGCAATTAAACAAGAGAAATACAGCCATGATGATATGAAGGAAAACATTAAAACTGTTTCTATTCACAGGCATTGTGATAACTTGCATAAAATCTAAAGCTATCTACAAAAATATTACAATTTATAAGTTTAAAGTCAGTTATATTTATCCATATTCTTGTAATACAATGAGTTATAGGATTAAAAATATAAATTTTATGTTATAAGAAAACTACCAATAAAGCAAATAAACAAATAATTTTATCATTGTTTTATAGCAGAATTTTTACCTTGCACATTTCTGTAATTTATATGTGTATAAAATCAAGATGTATTCAGTCTGGTTCATTGTTTTTTTTTTTTTTTCCTATAAGATGAATGGGGTAAAGCTAATGATGTCCCTAGAGCTTTAAAAAAATAACCCACAACAAGATATCACATGGGACAGTGTTATCTAATTGTTCAAATTGTGGACTCCGAGACAATGCTTTCATGATATTCTCTTTGGCTACATTTCATTGGTCATGATGATATATATTTAACACAATTTGGCTCCAGAAATTAGCTGTTTGACCTGCCTTTCTCTATGCTTACACCGGATTTACTTAAATGGTTGGAGAAAAGTTGTTTATATGAAATACTATATATTATTTATATTAGGATATGTTTATGTACAATGGGCTCCTGCTACTATTTTAGGTTGATTTGTATTCTAATAGAATAAATAAGGAGAATCCTTGGAGTTCATCAACCTTAGCAAAGGGATCTCCAGTCAATGAATCATTCAAGTGCTTCTGTGCTTAGGTAAGTTTATTTAATACTTATTTTATTTCACTTTAGAAATAAAACATAATTTTATTATAAAATAGAAATTGTATAAAATATTGAGTTATGATAATCCTTGCAGGAAACGAACACATGTGCCCCTTGAATGGACAAACACATGTGCCTGTTAAAATCTAGTCAGTTGGCTTGGAGAGGCCTCCAGGTGTTATGCCATTACGCATTCTTACTTTCAAATGATTTCCTTGACTTTCTCATCAGGTACCCACCACTGTGACAGGCATTTGGTTAATAGATAATCATCAAATATGAGCATTTTTCTCAAAATTTCTATAATGGCTAAGAAGGTAACTGTAACCAGTGTATTTATAAAATATAGGATAAAGCATATGGTAATTGTGAGCTATAAACCTTAAAGTCTCTGTATATACAGAGAATGAGAAAAAATACATAATATCTATAATAGGAGAGGGAAAACTAAAGCATTACCAGAGAGAGGATAAAGCTGAAAAATATACTTTATGCAAATGAGCATGTGCTACTTAACACAGAGTTGGATAAATTCACCATAATTAGAAAAGTAGGTGTCAGTGGTAACGAAGCTAAGGCTGAATACACAAACCTTGCACAGTTTTGGAAAAGGCAGCCTGACAACATGCATTCATTAAATAAAAGCATTTAGATCTTAAAAGATATTGACTGCTAGGATAAAGTGATCATGCAAAGTTATTTTGGCATGTTGCATAGAATTATTAAGAATAATACTTAATTTAAAATTGAGAAGTTTGGTTGAAAATATGTGGCCATAATCTAGCTGACTAGTGCTTTACAAAGAATGGCAGTCGCCTTATATAGAATAGAGTAAAGGAATGGTTGAGAAATTAGTCCTTGAGAGATATTTTTCCTACATGCCCAAACCTGATAAAACTAGAGAGATATAAAGTGATGGTAATTCGTAAAGGTGAATGAAGAAAATGTAATTACACATCTCAGACTTAAAAAACAAAAAAAACCCAAACCCGTTGCCAATGAGTCAATTCCGACTCATAAAGACCATATAGGACAAAGTAGGATTGCCCCATACAGTTTGCAAGGAGCAAATGGTGGATTAGAACTCCCAACCTTTTGGTTAGCAGCCATAGTTCTTAACTACTAAGCCACGAGGCTTTCCATGTCTTAGACTGGGAGTGATTAAATAAAGTCCAGCCGTATTTCCGTCAGTCATGTTCAGATAGTAGAGAAGCCAGTGCCTAAGGGAAAATAATCAAATTGCCAGCGACTGCTTCCATATCCAGATCAACACATTCAACGCCATTACCAGAATGATTATGGGGAGCAAAAAATGGTGGTAGTCATCAATATCATGCATTTATTTAGCTCCTGCTTCATGGAGAACATAAGACCTGTTGATACCTTTACAAATAATCTTCAACCTATGAAAGATATAAATAAGGAAGCATTTCTATTATCCTCCTTACTTTGTTGTTGTTCTTGTTAGATGCCATCTGTTCAGTTCCTTTTCATAAAAACACTATGTACAACAGAATGAAACACTGCCCAGTCCTGTGGTATCCTCACAATCGTTGTTATGCTTGAGCCCATTGCTGCAGCCACTTTGTCAGCCTATCTTGTTGAGAGTCTTCCTGTATTGCGCTGATCCTCTGTTTTACCAAGTATAATGTCCTTCTCCAGGGACTCATCCCTCCTGATATCATGTCCAAAGTATGTGAGGTGTATTCTTACCATTCTTGCTTCTAAGGAATATTCTGGTTGTGCTTCATCTAAGATAGATTTGTGCGTTCTTTTGGCAGTCCATGGTATATTCAATATTCTTCACCAACACCACAATTCAAAGGCGTTCATTCTTCTTTGGTCTTCCTTATTCATTGTCACTGCTTTTGCATGCGTATGAGGCAATTGAAAACACCATGGATTGGGCCAGGTGCACTTTAGTCTTCAAGGTGACATCTTTGCTTTTCAACACTTTAAAGAGGTCTTTTGTAACAGATTTGCCTAGTAAAATGTCTTTTGATGTCTTGATTGATGCTTCCATGGGTGTTAATTTTGGATTCAAGTAAAAGAAAATCCTCGGCAAATTCAATTTTTTCTCCATTTATCATGATGTTGCTTACTGGTCCAGTTGTGAGAATTTTTGTTTTTTTTATGTTGAGGTGTAATCCATACTGAAGGTTGTGGTCTTTGATCTTCATCAGTAAGTGCTTCAAGTCCTTACTTGGTAACTGATATATCTTTTCTTTCCAGAGAGCATGATGGAATGATATCAGTGGATGGGAAGTGATGGGCAAGGTGTCAGAAAGCATGAGGAGCAGATTCATATGAAGATTAGAGAGATGAGAGATGTCCTCTGTACATGTGGGCATCAGTAAATAGCTATCAGATAGATATTAAGGATATAATAGGATTAATTATTTTATAGGGAAGAGGCTGGTAGTACTGAGGGGAGGAAAATTTTGAGGATTGTGCTGCTAGGTTCAAAAAGAGTTTAAGTTTTCCTTGTATTACAGTCATGGAGCCCGGGGGTGCAGGACTTCTCTGAGAATACAGGGACTCACTTGACTTCTGATTTAGAGTGGCCTGCAGGAATTTCTCATAGTCAAAGTCTATTTAGGTATGGCCCAACTCCATATGTGTAGATATTTGACATCCATGTAAAACGAAAACTACTGAGTGGCGTCATGAACAACAAGGGAAATAAAAATGAACTCAATCACCTGTACTTGATACTGAATACCAATTTTTCATGTCTGAAGTTTGGTACCAGTGATATCAACCATATCCTTGTATGCTGTTTTAGGTGGGTCTCTAGCCTGACATTTGCCCATTCCATACCTTAAAACTTGATGCAGCAAACTTATTTTTGCTGCAGGATAACATTTAATACCAGTGTCTGGTGCTTTCACAGTTTTTAATATTTATCATTTACCCACCTTCCCCAAATCTGCCATGTTGGAAAGGAAGAAATTTATATAAATTATTGCTTCAACTATTTTTATCAAAGATTACACAGTGCATATTTTATGGTGAGCACCTGCTGAAGAATATGATATGAAATGAAAAATAACATTAAAAAACAGCATTATTTTGGGATAAGGAAATAAAAAAAAATCCAGTAGTCTTCCACTGTAGAACTATAGAATATGTTGAGAGTACTGGGTTAGGAGAGTAATGAAGATTTTGAAAAGGAAAAGAGCCCAACCAAGAAAATTTTATCTTGTCCATTTTCCTGTGTTGTTAACGTTAAAAAAAAAAATTCAAAATTTCTAGTTAATTGCTCATGGATGAAGAAGAGAGACTGGAAGAGAATATAGAAATTCTTTATATGTATTTGCTATAAAATAAGTATTTTCAAGAAATTTAGATTCATGTTAAGAGACAGAGTGGCCTTTCTCGTGAAGTCAGCTGCCTCTGAGGATACCAATTTTGATTTTTTGAAATATATCAGGGTCTGTTCTCTTTTTATTACTCTTCCAATTTTGTTCCTAAATATTTCACTTGCACGAAGTTAATATTCACTGTGTAAATGTGATATCAGTAATTTCTAATTATTCAAATTAGTTGGAATCCACTCTATGGCAAGGGGTTTGGGTTTTACTATTATTTTTTAATTATTCAAATACAGCAACAGGGACAAACAAGTATTTCTCCACAAAATCTTTATAGATACTCAATAAACCTGACATTTTTTTTTTTTTAATTTTCTACTGCTTAATTCAAGTTTTGTTTCTCAGGATAATCAGATTTCTTATTTTCTCAACAGGAACCAAGAAAATCAGAGTGCTAGAGCCACATTCATCCTCTTGGGCTTCTCAGAATACCCAGACCTCCAGGTGCCCTTCTTCATGGTCTTTCTGACCATCTACATTGTCACTGTTGTTGGGAATCTGGGCATGACCTTAATCATCAGGATCAACCCCAAACTCCACACCCCCATGTGCTTTTTCCTCAGCCACTTGTCGTTTGTTGATTTCTGTTACTCTTCAGTAGTTACACCCAAACTGTTAGAAAACCTGATCGTGGCAGAAAGAACCATCTCCTTCACAAGATGCATCATGCAATTCTTCTTGGCTTGTATATTTGTGGTGTCAGAAACATTTATGTTGGCCGTGATGGCTTATGATCTATTTGTAGCAGTTTGTAACCCCCTGTTCTATACAGTTGCAATGTCCCCAAAGCTTTGCTATTTTTTGGTGGCTGCCTCCTACTCTTGGAGTATAATGTGCTCTTTGACAGCCATTTACTTTCTGTTGACGTTATCCTTCCATAGTACCAACTTCATAAACAACTTTTTCTGTGAGCTTGCTGCCATTATTGCTGTGTCCTGTTCTGACCCATATATTAGTCAGGAGATCATTTTAGTATCTGCCACATTCAATGAAATAAGCAGCCTGGTGATCATTCTTACTTCCTATGCTTTCCTATTCTTCACTGTCATGAAGATACCTTCCACTGGAGGACTCCATAAAGCCTTCTCCACCTGTGCCTCCCACCTAACCACTATTACCATTTTCCATGGAACCATCCTTTTTCTCTACTGTGTACCTAATTCCAAAGGCTCATGGCACATGGTCAAGGTGGCCTCTGTGTTTTACTCTGTGGTCATCCCCATGCTGAACCCCCTGATTTACAGCCTTAGGAATAAAGATGTGAAGGAGACAGTTAGGAAGTTAATCAATACCAAATTCTTCTGTTTTAAAATCTAAATCTCTAAATATTTAGGTTTTTCTTAACGAGAGTACTGGTGAGACTTAATCAATCACAAATCAGAATCTGAATCTATGATAACCTTTCAGCTCACATTTCAATATCTTTTCAAATTTAATGGTTTGTAATATAACTTTAACATTACAAATACCATTAGAAAGTAAAATTCAGACAAATTAAACTGTCTTTTACTCAGAAATTGCCATACAATGTTTCTTTGTTATTCTACATGACTGTGTGCTTGGCCAAGCAAACCTTCAATTCACTTTAAGTTACTTGACATATGGAATATTTTTAGATGATCTGAAAAGTATAGCTTATAATGAGGAACTTTTGTACGGTAAGAGCTCTTTTGTGTAAGACTCTAAATATATATTAAAAATATTAATTTAATTCCAAATGGACTATCTTGTCATTGAAAGATTCCCAGGGTAATGAAAATAAATAATAATAATAAGTCTCTCTTTCCTACAATGACTACAATCTGGTGCATTTAAATTATATTTGGTAATATAAATTTTATTTCTCCTCAATGTAATACATCACCAGAAAACAATACACATTTTAGAAATATATGCCCATGACGCTACCTTTGTAAGTTATGTTAACATGGTTGTGATTTATTTATTCATTATTTTTTTACTTGAAAATATTACTATACTTATGTTAATTTTCTGTTGTAAGAAATAATATAAAAGTATCCCATATGTCTTTTATCTCTTTTACTCCATAATAGAAAAATATAACATCAAGGATATTGGCAAGGATACAATCCACAGATGTACTTGACATCAGTTCTTTATTAATGTAGAACAAACAATCATAAACTCTGAGTGGTATGCAAAAATATGCATAATTCATTCTGTATCACTGGCTTGACTGAAGTAGCCTTGCTGACACTTATGTGTCCAAAGGGGGCTTCTTGATTAGCTAAACTGCACTTTACAAATCTGTATATATGTTACTTCCTTGGTCCAGTTGGCTAATAGTCTATGTTGAATACAGTGCCACAACAGAGTATGCTTACCAACAAAAACATATTTCAAGTCCTTGTTTGGGTCTCAACAGTTAACATTCTGTCACTGAAAGAAAATCACATGACTAAAACCAAAGTAGTGTCCTTGGGTGTTGCAAACTGTTTGCACTTGACTACTAACCTAAAGGTTGGCAGGTTGAACTCCAAGAGCCCTAAGGAAGGAAGGTCTGGTGATTTGCTTCTATAAAGATTACAGCCATGAAAACCCAATGGAGCAGTTCTACTCTGTAACAAAAGGGGTCACCATGAGTTGCATTCAACTCAATGAAAAAGAGTTAAATTCAAAGTTAAAGGTGAGGAATTCTTATAGATTATTTTGATTCAGAGTGTTTAGCATCTACTTTTTAAATACAGTTTTAACCTTTGAACTTGTAATACCTGTTGAAATGCTTCGGTACTTTAATCCAAGATGATGTCATGTCACCCTTAATGACTATCCCCATTTCTTTCATATCTTTGCTTACTTATGTATATGCCTATCTACTGAAACCTTGTACTCTTCTGTTGGAGAGCCCTCAGTCTGGGTTTCTGATCTAAATTCATGTTTAGAGCTTATGAAATCAACAATTTAAAATTATTGGGAAACCGCAAATTGGAGGATGAAAACAAGTTAGCCCCTTTCCTTGACCAAAACCTATATAGAATCCCAAACAAATTGGAAGAGTAAAATTTAAAATTGCAACATAGTAATGTCTTTAATCAATAATTTTTAAAAAATAGAACTTGTTATACAAAGCTATTGGACTCGTATGAACCTGAGCTATATATACCCTTTAAATTTTGGCTTAGGAACCAAACTGAGAAACCTGAAAAATGGGAGCAAAAAAGGTTTTGCCTCTCAGTGGTCTGTTTTAAAGTAGTCCTTTGCTTAGATTTTAAATGTCTGTTTTCAGCGATTTAATTCCTGGCTTGACTTCAACAGATACTCTAGGGTAACTGAGCTAATGTGGGTCACGTGTCAAAACTGATATAACTTGCACACTTAAAACCAGTGGGAAATTTTTTGCTAGTCATTCTTTATTAAAAATAACTTACAAATGCACACTCATTATCTGTTTTTCAGTTGTGGCTTATGTGTTACTCTGATATTGACCAAGTTTCAGTTGCGCTCCCAGATTAAAACGATCTATGAAGAAAGACGTAGAAAAATGCTTCTCATATTCAGCTAGTGAAAACTCTGTGGATCACAACAGAACATTGTCTGCGCTACAGCTGATCAGGCAGATAGTCCCGAACCAGGAATCTTTTTGTTCAATTGTACATGGGTCACCATGAATTGGGGCCTACTGGGTGGCAGCCAAGAACACTTGCAAACATGAGCCTGAATTAGCTATTTATATTTAAACCACTAATTTGGCTACATCCACCAATATTAGCTGCACCAAAATCTCCAATGCCTTTGAATAATTTTGATATATGTTTTCAAACGCCACTGCATATGCCCATATCTTAAGATTTTCTGGTCAAGGAACTAATACTATGACATTTTATTGGGTCAATATTTAACACCACTTTGTTAATTCCCTGATTTTTGTTTTTCCCTTTGAGGGGTAAATAAGAAATCACTTAGACGGATTTAAACTATCATCACTGTGAAACTTATGACTGTACTGAAAAATGCAGCTAGATCTGTATCCACAATCAAGATATGTAACAGATCTCCACTGTCCTAGACCCTATGAAAGCATATTCAGGATATAATACTGCCTGGTAGAATGTAAAACTATTAATCTTGTAATGTTAAGTGTGTTTCTGCATACATAAAAAAAAACATAAATACATGTACAAAAATATAAACTCAATGTATAAAGAATGAAAAATTAAGTATAAAACTATAATTATATTGGCGTTATTGAGATTGACATTACTGTGGTTTTGTTTTGGGAATTTTCAGAAGTATAGCCTCTGTACCCAGATCAACCATTATTTTTTAAGACATGAAAATCAGTATTGACTATTTAGAAGAAATTATAACTTCATTTATGGAAGAGAAAATTTCTTCTAATTATTTGGTTTCTCATGAAAATAAGCCCTGTCATGATCCTCTTGGGTCTGTGTCCCTGAGGTCAAGAAGTTCAGTGGAAAACAAACAACATGACCTTGGGATTTAGTTTACAGATCTCTTTCATGCTCCCAAAACATCTCTACATTCCCTTCAAATTGTCTTTACAATTGGAAAAAAAAAAAAAAGTCATTAATTGGGTGTTTTAAGGAGGAATTCACTGCCTGTAAAGGAATGAAAATATATAGGAAAATTTCAATCTTGAGAAAGAATGAACGTGCAGCTTGTTAATAATTGCGAGGAAGCCTTCAATAAAAGATACATCAGGAAAATCTATCTTTTGGTGAGTTGATTCAACATTGGGTTATCTCTCCTGTGTCATGTGAAGAATACTGAAATATAACAAATATCTGTCAGGGAAAACCTATGTGAGTTAAGTTAGAGTCATTTCAACTTAGTTCAGTTGATGGGATGTATTCAAGGTGCAGAATTCTACTTTCACCATCCCTAGGATCATTGTACTGAATTTGAAACTATGTCCCTAATTTCCATCTTAAATACACTAGGGGTTATAGAAGAAATGTTAAGTGTAACTCTTGTCCTTAAGAAATGTAAAGACTTCAGGGAAAAATAAGTAAAACACACACACACACAAATAACAAAATATGCCAAGTATCACATATAGTTTAAAGGTATTGGTGGAAAGAAAATACAGCAAGAGAAAAAAAAAAAAAGAGAGAGCGAGAGAGAGATCTGGTTTAATCAGTAAATTGTCCTTGAAAGAGTAATGTAGGGAGCTCATCATTGAAAGATGACGAGGTATAAATATTAAAGAAGGAAAAGAGCCATTTCAAAGGAAAAGACAGTGGAAGCTTAGAAGGTATTAGTAACTTGTTTTTGAACAAAAAAGTTTTAAAATATTTGTATGAATACAGTAACAAAAGCATTTGGTTAAGTGGTTCGTGGAGGTGTTACAGAAATTTAGCCCAAATAGTTTTAATTTTGATGCATTTTCATAATAAAGCATATACCTAAAACGCTCTATTTGATCCCAGGCTGAGAGTTCTTGAACTGCACTTAGATAGGTTAGCCTGGGGAATCTTGTATGTAGATGAGTAGACGTCCATAGTGGGAATAAAGAAGGAGGGGCATGTTGAAGCTTTCTCTTTGTTCATTTTTTCCCTGTCTGCCTTTTCAACATCCACAATCCTGAGACAACAAAAGGATAATCAAGGAGCAGACAGTGATTGGAAAGCAACGCAAAAAATGAAGATTATATATTGATGGGTTGAAAAGTGGATGGATGTTTGAATATAAGGCTGAGTGAAAAATCTAAAATCCTTTTGTTAAAGGGAGTCCAGTAGACAAAACTTCTTTTAAAAAGGTTTTCCAGATTTGCACTTCTATGCCATTTTTACATCAGAGAACTGTTGATATATTCTTGAAGGCAAATAACATTAGAAATTTAAGATGGAAGGGAGATAATATTGGCAGGGGAAGATGTAGGATTTGTTAGATATTTTAAAGTCACCACCTTATTTAAGAATTTTATGCAGAGTATTAAAGGAACTTGTATAATATTGTTATCCATGTTTCATATATGATGAAACTGAGGCTCATATAAATGAAAGGATTTGATAAAGTTATGTATATAAGTTACTATGACTGAATTTGAACTAGTTAAATATGTTTCCTAAGCCCATGTTTTCTACAAATGGCTGCCTGTTCTCCATCCAACCAAATTAACCCCTTTCCTGAATAAGAAGATTAAACTGTTGAGAGTAGAGTTTCTAATAAGACACTTTCCTGGACTGTAATTTCTTAACCTTATTTTTAATGCGATAAGCAAAGATGTAGTTGATCCAATCGACCCCATTAATCCTCCCGGATACTTAAACTAATTTAAAGTAACACAATGATTACTTTCAAAAAATTATCCCCATAATATTATTGTAACAATCTTTGTGTCTTTTATGCATTCTTCTGTAACTTGTAAACTAGTAAATATACAATGTGGACCTCACCCTCAAGATGGTTGTGAAATGAGTGAGGAAGCATCACATTTATTTTAAATCCTTCTGAACTCTTCTAGGTTGCTATGACTCCCTGTGTTTATTTAATTTAAAGCATATGTTGACTAAGACAAGTGTATTCCCCAGGGGTTGAGATGAGAGAATATTTCTCAAAGGTTTAACAAATTGCCCCAATCATATAAAAATGGAATGGGCACTGATGATTGCTTATATTAATGGAAACTGAAGTTACAGTGAAGGCATTCCAAGCAAGACAAAGTGGCCTGAATAAAGACAGGGCTTGGCATGGTCAGGGGTTGACATGATTACAGTGAAGAGTCTTGGAGACAGCAATGGATAACGAGGATAAGAGTCAAGCAGTGCATGAGATGTAATAATGAACTCACCATCCTCAACGTTGTCCAAAAATTCCAAATACTTAATAAGTACAGGATTTGTGGCTTACCAACAAACCATGGACAAAGATTTGCATCCAAATATTTGACTACAAGTGCTCAGTTAGGTGTTATAATTAGATGTATAGCTAATAAAAGCAGGTTACTGAGTGTATTCTCTCTTGACCTGGCAAAATTTCCCTGGGAAGTTTAGGCTTAGTTCTTAGTGCCGATACCAAATCAGGAGGATTAATGCTATATCAAGAATATTGAACAGATCCTCTGAAACATTTAATAACCACCATGAGGAAGTAAATGGAAAAAACAAACAATCCTAAGAATGTTTACCTAAAAAAGTGAAGAGCATAAATATTTGAAGATGTATAATGTGAAAGAGGAATTAGTCTTAATTTCTGTGAACCCAGAGACAGAGTTAGATCCATTAGATTTAGAACATACCAGAAATTACAAAAGAAAAAAAAAGACTATTTAAGAGAAATATTTAAATATATACTTGACCTTTATGGTTAATTCTTGGTAAGTGTCACTGACAGAGTCTGAAAAGGGATCATTAATTGTGAGGACAGGTGCTTTAATGTACAGAAGGGCAGTAGGAGTATTGATGAAGACAGGAAACAATGTATGTAAAAATATCCAGGACTTTTCCATTTTTAATCTTCCTTGACTTTAATCTTGGCATAAAATCTTTAATAAATGTCACTTTATTTTTGTTTAGCAAAGTATGTTCTAACATCCCTAAGGTTTCTTACTCCAGTCCAAGCTCTAGAACCATTACTGGTTTAGTGCTTTGATATACGTGCCATGAAGTCATAGCAGATTGCACCTCCAAATTGCACCTGTGTGGATATGACCCAATAAAGCAATCAAAGATCCTGAATTTAAAGACTGACTTTTGTTTTTGTCAACATATGAGATGAAATACATAGAGTTCCAAAAAAGTCATGCCAATCTTCTATGTAATAAATAGAAAGTACAATTCTATAGCTGATGTTGTTCCTGGGATTCAAAAAGCCAAACCAAACTCAGTGCCGTCAAGTAGATTCCTACTCATAGCAACCCTATGGGACGGAGTAGAACTGCCTCATAGAGTTTCCAAGGAGCACCTGTCGTATTCAAACTGCCGACCCTTTGGTTAGCAGCCATAGCACTTTACCACTACACCACCAGGGTTCCCACGTTCCTGGGATTAATGTCTGTAAAATAGATGGCAGGTGTTGATTTTTACAGGCAAGGTTAAAACTTTTGCCAGCTCCCTGATGGGTTCAAAGTGGCAACGTCTTACCTTCTGTGCCTCCAAGTCTATTTCTAGATTAAGTCTTTAGTTTTAGTTTAAGCATATAAAATTTCCAATATTTAAGCTTCTTTTCCTTCTGAAATGAAGAAGTTCACATTTCTTAATCTTACATACTCTTTCACTTCTTTTGCCACATCAGGAAAGGATTTTTTTTGGTTTTCATTGATAACTGACAGACGGAATTTTTTTTAATTGTACATATTTGTGCTTTATGATTGATGATAAATAAGTGTTTTTATTCAAAAATTTTTTTTATTCTTAAATATGTTATACACTGTAAACAGACTACATAACCAGAGGAAGATAATCAAAGTGAATCATTTAAGAATATCTCCAAAACACTTCCTCAGGAAATAAAAAAAGAAAAAAAAAAGTTAGCTTTAAATCATTGACCATTTTGAGCCCATATAATGAGGATAAAACTGAGTGAACACAGTTAACAGCAGATGGTTTTGACCAGACCGCTTAAAGAACGATTCTTCGAAGTGGGTGTTTTATGACTCCTTGATAATTGTATATACCTATCAAAGTCAAAAGTTCAGTATATCAATACAGAATTGTGGATGGTCAGAATGATATTTTCACCAAAAAAAATTTACTACTTACTTATGTGATTTTCTTCTCATATTAAAAATGTTTAATCTTCCCATGACCACCTTTGCTACAATCATATGACTAATGTGGCCTGCTGAGAGATTTCCCTGATTTTGTTAGGCCTTTACTTTTTCCACATATAATTGTATTTTACCACAGGTAAAAAACGTTCTAAGCATCATATACACATATAGATAATTACATCAAATAATTATGTTAATAAGTACTATTTTGCTTGTTTTACAAAGACACTAAAGTATTGAAAGATAAAGCTAATTTCCCAAAATAATAATAATAATAAAAATCAACACGTAGGTAAGTAAAAATCCAAAGTGGACCAGAAAAGTTTAACTTTGTCTGCAGTAGTTTATATCTATCCTCTCCAGATTTTGTTCCTATGCCTGACTTCTCAAGTTTGCCACTCAGAATCAAATTTCTGTCTTTTGTTGGTTTTGTTTGTTACCACAAGAACCATGGTACTGGATGGGGAAAACAAGAGCTCTGTGACCACATTCATCCTTTTGGGTTTCTCAGAATACCCACAACTCCAGGTACCACTCTTTCTGGCATTCTTGACCATCTACACAGTCACTCTGGTGGGAAACCTGGGCATAATAGCGGTCATAAGGATCAATCCTAAAGTCCACACACCCATGTACTTTTTCCTCTGCCATCTATCCTTTTTGGATATTTGTTATTCCAGTGTGTTTACACCCAAACTGCTAGAAATCTTGGTTGTTGAAGCCAGAAGTATCACTTTCAGAGGCTGCATGGTACTATTTTTCTTTGGCTGCACATTTGTGATTACAGAAATGTTCGTGTTAGCGGTGATGGCCTATGACCGATTTGTGGCTGTTTGTAACCCCTTGCTCTACACAGTAGCTATGTCTCCTAAGCTCTGTGCTCTCCTGGTAGCTGGGTCCTACACATGGGGTGGGATCTGTTCCCTGACACTCACATATTCTCTTGCGGAACTATCCTTCTGTGGCTCAAACATCATAAATCACTCTGGCTGTGAGTATTCTGCCATCCTCTCTCTCTCCTGCTCTGGCCCTTACTTTAGCCAGATGGCGTGTTTAATCATTTCTACTTTCAATGAGACTAGTAGCCTCCTGATTATCCTCACTTCCTACATTTTCATCGTTTTCACTACCATCAAGATGACTTCTTCTGGTGGACTCCATAAAGCCTTCTCCACCTGTGCCTCCCACCTGACTGCCATCACCATCTTCCATGGCACCATCCTTCTGCTCTACTGTGTGCCCAACTCCAAAAGCTCCTGGCTCCTGGTCAAAGTGGCCACTGTGTTTTTCACAGTCATGATCCCCATGCTGAACCCCTTAATCTACAGTCTTAGAAACAAAGATGTGAAAGAGACAGTCAGGAAGTTAATCATCAGCAAACATCTTTCTCATTCAATATAGTTCGTGTATATATGTCTTGAAGTTTTAAAAAATTTTTGTGTATTAAATATGATGCTAATTCAATTGTGTTTTAAATAAATATATAGTTATGTTCTTAATTGATTTAATATTACATAGTCCACAGTTTACAATCCTCAGCAGGCCTTACAAGTTTCTCTGAGTTAATATTGAAATAATACATTTTGATTCAGTTGTTGTCAAGTGGTGTCAAAAGACCATTGGATGCTACAGTGGGTGGGGGAAGACGTCTATATATATAGACTCACTACTCATACAATGTTTGAAGTCATGCTTAAAAAAAGATCAGACTTATTAAAAAGAGGCTGAAAACCTAGATCACAACAACTTTTTGGACCCGTACTCTGATCCTCAAAACCAACTCTTTTGACTCACATAATCATATAAAGATAATTTTCTGATTCCTCTTAATAAGTTTATTTTATTTTAGATAATGACAATGAAGATAATATTGAGTTTTAATAATGTTCCTTGGAGCTACGTACATTGGAAGTCTGTCATTAAATACCCTTATTTAGGCTGAGTGAGACCTCAAGTTGTTTTTCATAATTCTTCCTTTCTTTCCAAGTACATTTCTGAAGAACAAGCTGACAAGAACAAGCACATTAGAATATCGTTGGATACAGCATGATAATTATATGTTTAAACATTAATATTTGTATGTAGACAAAGGAATAATTTTAGTGTTTATAATAGGTGGAAAAATAAAGCATTACAAGATAGAGACAAGTGGAAAAATAAACCATGTCAAAAGACCATGTGCTATTCAGTGGAGTTGGATAAATTGACCATGACTGGAAAGTGGTTAAGCCTTTGGCTGCGAACCAAAAGTTGGCAGTTTGAATCCAATAGCCAATCCTTGGAAACTCTATGGGGCAGCTCTACTCTGTTCTGTAGGGTTGCTATGAGTCAGAAACGACTAGATGACAACAGGCTTGGTTTCGGTTGGACAACATAATGCAGCTGAATATATAGACATGGGACAGTTTAGGAGGCTCTGCAGAACAATGTAGATTTCCTGGATTCAATAATAAAAGCCTAAGCTTAAGAGTTATTAACTGTATAAAGAGATGATAGGAATTTGCTTTGACAGTGTTGCATAGAATACTTTAAAGGTGAGGTGTTTGGCTTGAACATGTGGCCGTAATCTAGCTGAGTAATACTAAGGGCTTATATAGTATAGTAGTAGAGCAATTGCTGAGAAATTCATCTTTGGAAAATATTTTTCCTACAGGCACAAACTTGTAGTAATAATCAGGGCCAGGGTCAGTTGTGGGAAAGCATAAAGGAGAATGGAGAAAATTATCTATGTATCTGAGACTAAAAGTACCTCTGAGAAACCCATTGGTATTTCTATTGTGCAGGTTTAGAGAGCAGATGTTTTCTACACTGAATTTCCACTATATGCCCAGTGTCAGTGGCTGTAAAGATTGAGTTTGATTTTCAAAATCCATATAAGGTTTTAGATATCACATAATATACCCATAGTTCTAAAAACTAAAGAAGATGAACATCTATTAGGTGTCAGACCGTGTCTTATATTTTTGTACTCATTACAAAAAAGTTACTTCCATTCTGTCAATTTTAGTTTTATATTATTAGCCATCTCATTTTACTGATGAGGAAATCAAGGCACAGAATAATTAAAAATTCTCCAGGATTATCTGAGTTAATAAATAGCAACAAGAAAAATTGAAACCTATTACATTCCAGTCAAATCTGACTTATGACAAAGCTATGTTTTACAGAGTAGAACATTTCCAGAGGGATTTCTTGGCTGTAACCTTTATAGAAGCAGATCACTTGGCTTTTCTTCATCAGCCCCTTTGTGTGGGTACAAACTACCAACCTTATGTTTAGTCGTTGAGTGCAAACTTTTTGTCCCACCCAGGGATCTAATAAAAAAAAATGATGTGACTTTTTAAAAATAAATGTACTATCATTATCTTATCCTATCATGCTAACTTATTTAGGTGATTGGCTATGCCCTTTCTCAAAAACAGTGAATACAACTTTAAAAAAAAAAAACTATTTCTTGCTATAAATTGTAGATTGTAAGGCAATTATTTCCTTTTCTGAGGGAATAACTTAGAAGCTAGTGATTAGAGAAAGAATAGAATTACCAATAAATTCTTCTGTGTCTAATTCACTACTTTTAACCACATTACAAAAATTATTACCAAAACCAACAAAATAACTATTGTCATCAACATCATGATTTTTTAATTTTATTTCAGTTCTTTTTTATGTACACTAGATAGATGATAACTTTATATATATATATATATAAGCTCTCTTCAAACTGTTAAAAGTATAAATAGGAAAGGAAAGCATTTATATTATAATAAAATGGTCTTTACTGGGTCACTGATATTTTGAATCCCAGAGAGCATGGTGGAATTATATCAGTGGACGGAAAGGGGTAAGAGATGTGTCAGAATCCATGAGCAACAGAATTATACGGAGATTAGCAAATGGGTGATAAGGGATGTCCCAAGCATTTCTCGGCTTCAGTGAACAACCAGCCTCATAGATATAAACGGTATAATGAGATTAATTTTTAAGAACTCAACATTATTGAGAAGAATCTGTGAATATTGAGGGGAGGATGAGTTTCAGGGCTGTGTTGTCAGATTTAGAAAGATACTGGAGTTCCCCTGTCTGTTCCTATCCTGGAGTTTAGGAGTAGGGGTCTTCTCTGAGTAGTAGGCACTCACTTGAATTCTGCCCCGTTGTAACCTGCAGGAGTTCCTAATAATCCAAGTTTACTTAGATGTTGTCCAAATTTACGTAAGTAAAAATTTGACCCCATCTAAACAGAAACGTATTGAGTAAGGTTTGCAAAAAACAGGAACTACAAAATAATTCCAGCCACTGAAATAGCTCTGAATACTGAAAACTGGACACTGTGTCTGATGTTCTTGTATTGGCATAAAGGAATGTTATAGTGTCCTGTTTGAGACATGTCTCAAACTAATGTTCTTGGCACAGCTTGAAATTTGATTAAGGATAGGAAATTATATTTACTAAAATGGCTTACTTATTAAAATTGTCATTTTTGTTTGCTAAAAAAAAAAAATTTTTTTTTACTTGTACAAAGACATGAGTGATTTTTTATATTTACTTTGATAATTTTGCAAAACTGTCAATTTAGTCTCCCCCACGTGTCTGTCAGTTTGTCGTACTCTGGGGGCTGTGTGTTGCTGTGACTCTGGAAGCTATACCAGCAGGGTGACACATGAAGGACAGATTTCAGCTGATCTTCCAGACTAAGACAGACTAGGAAGAAGGACCCAGCAGTCTACTTCTGAAAAGCATCAGCCAGTGAAAACCTTATGAATAGCAGCAAAACATTGTCTGATATAGCACCAGAAGATGAGCTCCCCAGGTTGGGAGGCACTCAAAAGATGACTGGAGAAGAGCTACCTCCTCAAAGTGAGTTGACCTTAATGATCTGGATGGAGTAAAGCTTTTGGGACCTTCATTTGCTGATGTGGCAAGACTCAAAAGGAGAAGAAACAGCTGCAAATATCCATTAATAATCAGAACCTGAAATGTAGGAAGTATGAATCTAGGAAAATTGGAAATCATCAAAAATGAAATGGAATGCATAAACATCAATATCCTAGGCATTAGTGAGCTGAAATGAACTGGTATTGGTCATTCTGAATTGGACAATCATATAGTCTACTATGCTGGGAATGACTATGGTGGGAACTTGAAGAGGAATGGTGTTGCGTTCATTGTCAAAAAGAACATTTGAAGATCTATCCTGAAGCACAACCCTGTCAGTGACAGGATAATATCCATACACCTACAAGGAAGACCAGTTAATACGACTATTATTCAAACTACCACACCAACAACTAAGGCCAAAGATGAAGAAATAGAAGATTTTTATCAGCTGCTCCAGTCAGAAACTGATCTAACATGGAATCAGGATGCATTGATAATTACTGGTGATTGTGATGCAAAAGTTGGAAACAAAGAAGGATCAGTAGTTAGAAAATATGACCATAGTGATAGAAACAATGCTGGAGGTCGAATGGTAGAATTTTGCAAGACCAATAACTTCTTTACTGCAAATAACTTCTTTCACCAACATAAACAGCAACTATACACATGGACCTTGCCAGATAGAACACACAGGAATCAAACTGACTGCATCCGTGGAAAGAGATGATGGAAAAACTCAATATCATCAGTCAAAACAAGGCCAGGAGCCAACTGTGGAACAGACCATCAATTGCTCAAATACAAGTTCAAGCTGAAACTGAAGAAAATCAGAGCAAGTCCACGGCAGCCAAAATATGACCTTGAGTATATCCCACATGAATTTAGAGACCATCTCAAGAACAGATTTGCCCCATTGAACACTAGTGACCGAAGACCAGATGAGTTGTGAAGTAACATCAAGGACATCATCCATGAAGAAAGCAAGAGGTCACTGAAAAGACAGGAAAGAAAGAAAAGACCAAGATGGATGTCAGAAGAGACTCTGAAACTTGCTCATGAAAGTCAAGCAGCTAAAGCAAAAGAAAGAATTGATGAAGTAAAAGAACTGAACAGGAGATTTCAACAGGCATCTCAAGAAGACAAAGTAAAGTATTTTAATGACATGTGCGAAGAGATGGAGATAGAAAACCAAAAGGGAAGAACATGCTCAGCTTTTCTCAAGCTGAAAGAACTGAAGAAAAAATTCAAGCCTTGAGTTGCAATAGTGAAGAATTCTCTGAGGAAAATATTAAATTATTCAGGAAGCATCCAAAGAAGGTGGAAGGAATATACACAGTCATTAAACCAAAAAGAATTAGTTGATGTTCAACCATTTCAAGAGGCACCATATGATCAGGAACCGATGGTACTGAAGGAAGGAAGAAGTCCAAGCTGCTCTGAAGGCATTGGCAAAAAACAAGGCTCCAGGAATTGATGGAATATCAACTGAGATGTTTCAACAAACAGATGCAGCACTGGAAGTGCTCACTCATCTATGCCAAGAAATATGGAAGATAGCTTCCTGGCCAACTGACTGGAAGAGATCCATATTTATGCCTATTACCAAGAAAGGTGATCCAACTGAATGTGAAAATTATAGAACAATATCATTAATATCACATGCAAGCAAACCTTTGCTGAAGATCATTCAAAAATGACTGTAGCAGTATATTGACAGGGAACTGCCAGAAATTCAGGCTGGTTTCAAAAGAGGACGCAGAACCAGGGATACCATTGCTGATGTCAGATGGATCCTGGCTGAAAGCAGAGGATGCCAGAAGGATGTTTACCTCTATTTTATTGACTATGCAAAGACATTTGACTGTGTGGATCATAACAAATTATGGATAACATTGTGAGGAACTGGAAATCCAGAACACTTAATTGTGCTCATGAGGAACTGTACATACATCAAGAGGCAGTTGTTCCAACAGAACAAGGGGACACTGATTGGTTTAAAATCAGGAAAGGTGTGTACCAGGGTTGTATCCTATCACCATACCTACTTTATATACTTAGTGAATAATCCGAGAAGTTGGACTATATGAAGAAGAACAGGGCATCAGGTTTGGAGGAAGTCTCATTAACAACCTGCGTTATGCAGATGACACAACCTTGCTTGCTGAAAGTAAAGGGGACTTGAAGCACTTACTAATAAAAATCGAAGACCACAGCCTTCAGTATGGATTAGAGCTCAACATAAAGAAAATAAAAATCCTCACAACTGGACCAATGAGCAACATCATGATAAATGGAGAAAAGATTGCAGTTGTCAAGGATTTCATTTTACTTGGATCCATAATCCAAACCCATGCAAGCAGCAGTCAAGAAATCAAAGGCGCATTGCGTAGGGTAAATTTGCTGTAAAAGATCTCTTTGAAGTGTTGAAAAGCAGGGACGGCATCTTGAAGACTAACATGCACCTGATCCAAGCCATGGTGTTTTCATTCGCATTATTTGCATGTGAAAGCTGGACAGTGAATAAGGAAGACTGAAGAAGAATTGACACCTTTGAATTGTGGTTTTGGTGAAGAATATTGAATATACCAAAAAAAAAAAAAAAAACCCAAAACTAAACCCAGTGCCGTCAAGTCGATTCCGACTCATAGCGACGGTATAGGGTAGAGTAGAACTGCCCCATAGAGTTTCCAAGGAGCGCCTGGCGGATATGAACTGCCGACTCTTTGGTTAGCGGCCGTAGCACTTAACCACTACGTCACCAGAGGTGTTCCTTCTTTTGGAAGCCCATGATGAAGTAATATATCATGGGCTTCCAAAAGAAGGAACAAATTTGTGTTGGAAGATGTACAGCAAGAATGCTCCTTAGAAGCAAGGATGGCTAGGTTGCGTCTTACATACTCTGGACATGGTGTCAGGAGGGATCAGTCCCTGGAGAAAGACATCATGCTTGACAAAGTCTAGGGTCAGCGGAAAGAGGAAGACCCTCAAAGAGGTGGATAGACATAGTGGCGGCAGCAATGAGCTCAAGCATAACAACAGTTGTGTGTATTGCGTAGGGCATGGCAGTGTTTCGTTCTGTTGTGCATGGGATCCCTATGAGTCAGAACTGACTCGACGGCACCTAACAACAACTTCAATTTAGTCTATACATTTTTTTGTATTTTTTTCAAGGCATGTGTTATTAAAAGAAACATTTGTTTTTATTTACCATTATTATTTGTTCGTGTATTTATGCATTAGTTTACACTTTCATATAGTTACTTACTACACAACTTTGGTAGCTAAAATTTACAGTGCAGTGATTGACAAAAATAAGGACAGCCTGCAATATTATATTTTTTGCGATTTCTAATATGTAAATTTATACATTTACATGTTTTTTGGTATTAAAATCACATATCTTTATCAAACTGTAATTGTACCAATTACAGTTACTGGATAGATTCTTTTTAAAAATTTTTATTGGGTTTTAGGTGAAAATTTACAGCACAAATTAATTTTTCATTCAAAAAATTTTACACAAATTGATTTGTGACATTGGTTGCAATATCCACAATGTATCATCACTTTCCTCTTTTCCCTTTCTACACAGGGTTCTCTGTGTCCATTCATCCAGTTTTCATGTCCCTTCCTGCCTTCTAGTCTTTGCTTTGGGCAGGTATTGCCCATTTGGTCTTGTATACTTGATTGAACTATGAAGCACATTCCTGACAAATGATATTGTGTGCACACTGATTAAGATTGGTAATCAAAAGATTGGCAGTTCAAGTCCACCAGCTGTTCCTTGGAAATTTAATTTTTTTTATTAGGCAGGTGATAATTTTTTTTTTATAAGCCCTCTTCAAACTATTAAAAGTATAAATAAGAAAGGAAAGCACTTATATTATAATAAAATGCTCTTTACGGGGTAACTGATATTTTGAATCCCAGAGAGCATGGTGGAATGTTATCAGTGCATAGAAAGAGGTAGGAGATAATCAGAAACCATGAGCAACAAAATTATATGAAGATTAGCAAATGGGTGATGGGGGATGTCCCAAGCATTTCTGGGCTTCAGTGAACAACTAGTCTCATAGATATAAAAGGTATAATGAGATTAATTTTCAAAAGCCCAATATTATTGAGAAGTATCTGTAAATATTGAGGGGGGTGGTGAGTTTCAGGGCTGTGTTGTCAGATTCAGAAAGATTCTGGAGTTCCCCTGTCTGTTCTACTCTGTCCTACAGGTTTGCTTTGAGTCATAACCCACTTGATGACTATGAGTTTTAATCCTTGGCTGCAACAATGGACTCAAGCATAACAATGATTGTAAGGATAGCATAGGACCCTGCAATGTTTCCTTCTGTTGTACATAGGGTCACTATGAGTTGGAACTGACTAGACAACACCTAACAACTATCTTTGACTGAAAGGTAGATTTCGGGAATGGTTTCAGTTCTGAGTTAGCAAGGTGTCTGCAGGCTACAGTCTTGGAGGTTCCCCCACTCTATCAGACCAGTAAGTCTGGTCTTTTGTGTGTGTGTTGGCGGGGGGGTTGAATTGTGTTCTATATTTTTCTCCTGCTCTCAGAGACCCTCTATTGTGATCGCTGTGAGAGCAGTAAGTTGTGGTAGCCAGGCATCATCTAGTTTTTCAAGGCTAGACTGGTGGAGGCTGTGGTTCATGCTTGGTTCATTAGTCCTTTCATCTAATACTGTCCTTGTGTCTTTGGCTTTCTTCATACTCTTTAGGCCAATAGATGTATCTTAGATGACAAGTGGCCAGCTTTTAAGATCTCAGATGCTACTTCACCAAAGTAGGATGTAGAACATTTTATGAACTATGTTATGCCAATTGAGTTAGATGTCCCCTGTGATCACGGTGCCCAGCCCTCAGCCCCAGTAGCTTGGTGTTTAGATGTGTCTAGGAAGTTTCTATGACTTTGCTTAGGTCAAGTTGTGCAGACTTCCCTTGTATAGTGTGTTGCCTTTCTCTTCCCCAAAGTTAACCTGCCTACTATTTAGTTATTGATTTCCCACCCCACCCCTCCCCCATTCATAACCATCAAAGATTTTTTTTTGTCCTGTGTGTAAACATTTTTTAAGTTTTTATAACATGGTCTGATAGAATATCTGTCCTTTCATGATTGACTCATTTCACTCCACATAATGCCTCCAGATTCATCCATAATGTGAGATGTTTCATTCATCATTTCATAGTATTTCGTTTGTGTGTACATACCATAATTTGTATATCCATTCATCTGTCATGGACATTTAGGTTGTTTCCATCTTTTTGATATCGTGAATAACGCTGCAATAACATGGGTCTATTTGCATGTGTCTATTTGTGTGATGGCTCTTACTTCTCTAGGTTATATTCCTAAGAATGAG
Organism: Loxodonta africana; assembly: GCF_030014295.1. Lineage (NCBI taxonomy): Eukaryota > Metazoa > Chordata > Mammalia > Proboscidea > Elephantidae > Loxodonta > Loxodonta africana. Next base: position 28,962,413 of record NC_087348.1, read on the forward strand.
ATTGCTGGATGGTATGGTATTTCTGTTTCTCGCTTTTCAAGGAGGTGCCATATTGTGTGTGTATGTGTTTTTTTTTTTTCTTCCATAGTGGTTGTACCATTTTATATTCCCACCAACAATGCATAAGAGTTCCAGTCTCTTTGAGAGCTCTCCAACATTTTTTTTTCTTTTATTAGTGCCAGTAACGCTAGGGGTAGTTTTGATTTGCATTTCTCTAATGGCTAATAATTACGAGCATATCCTTATATGTCTGTTGTTAGCTGCCTGAAGTATTTTCTTGGTGAAGTGTCTGTTTATATCCTTTGTCCATTTTTTTAATTGGACTATTTGCCTTTTTGGTGTTGAGGTGTTGAAGTATTTTATACTTTTTTTTCCCCCCAGTCTGTAGGTTCTCTTTTTACTGTTTTGGTAAAGTATTTTAGAGAGCATAATTGTTTAATTTTTAGGAGCTCCCAGTTATCTAGTTTATCTTCTGGTGCATTGTACAATGTTGGTTATGGTTTGTATTGTATTTATGCCGTGTATAAGGGCCCCAAGCTTTGTCCCTGTTTTTTCTTCCATGATCTTTATTGTTTTAGGTCTTGTATTTAGGTCTTTGATCCATTTTGAGTTAGTTTTTGTGTATGATGTGAGGTATGTGTCCTGTTTTATTTTTTTACAGATGGACATCCAGTTTTGCCTGCACCATTTGCTAAAAAGACTATTTTCCCAATTTAATGGACTTTGGTCCTTTGTCAAAGATCGGCAGGCTGTAGGTGGATAAATTTATATCTGGGTGCTCAATTCTGTTCCACTGACCTGAGCAAACACAAGGATTTACATGTTCAGTCAACAGTCCAATTCCACAGAACCAATTAAAAGAAGAATTTGTGCCGAAAGAAGTGAGATATAAACTTGAACAGATGAGACAATTCAAATAGGACTTTGAATGTAATAGAAATAAACATAAAATGAAAACCTTTGTCAAAAAACCTAAATGTATAAACACTGGGGTTGTAGCTTACCAGCAACACAGCAAAAAGACTTAGAGGTGTCAGGTAACTAAACTCTATCTGCTTCTAATATTTGCTTACAAGTTGTAATTTTACAGGGAAGAGTATGTTTTGTTCTCAGTGCTACATTCAAGCTCCGACAGGCCAGTGTAAACATAAATATTAAGAGTATACAGAAAAGGCAAGGCTAAAATTGTGCCAGTTTTTCCAATATGTTCAAGGTGGCAGGGTCATTTCTATTGTGACTACAGGCTGATTTCCAATGTTCAGTACTTTGAGATTATGTTTATGTCATTTTATTTTGTATTTATCCTCTGAGGAAAGGTAGCTTTTTGTTGTTGTATTCTTTATTTCTGTTTTCTTAATATTGCATATTTTACAGTTCATAATTTCTGATAAGTACAATATTGTTTTTCCTTCTTAAATATAGAAAAGTAGATAAAATAAGCAGATGATATTTATTTTTATCATAGATACAGATGTAGATATAGATAGATGATAGATAGAAATAGATAGGTAGATAGACTAATACCAGACTAATACACACACAGGAAAAAAAAAATTAAGAAAATCCCAACCGTACTTCCTCAGGAGGCTGTTAGTTGAACTTCTGGAATCTTTAGAGATTGTCATAGGGGGACATTGAGGGGACACAGACTAGACAATTTGAACATTGATCTGTCCAAGTCAAGCATTTCATGAATTTTTGACTACAGGTATTCTCAGAAAAGTTAACACTTTAAAAATAGTCATACAGAATTGGGAATGACTTCTCAGAATCTCTTTTCTCTGAGGAAATTTACTGCTGCTATTTTCTCTTCATTATTTTAAAAATAAGAAACTCCAGGATGGAAACACACTGTTAATAGTCACCATGGCAAGCTTTGTTGAGTGATTTCTGTTATAATCTGTTCTATTGCCTTGAACTAAGGTATATTTTCCTCTTACTCCTCTTTTCAATGTGATTGACTTTAAAAATGTAATTTACGTAAGTATAGTAGTATCTTATAATTATTGATCGTTAATAAGTGGGAGAAAATATAAGCATTTTGTATGCATATGTATGTGTGTATGCATATATATGTACAAATATTTAATTTTCAAGACATAAGAGAACAACTACATGCTTTGTTTAATAAATGAGGGAACTAAGATGTAAGGGTAAAGGGAATTATCCATATTTAACCTATTTAAGGTCTAATTATTTTCTCCTTTAAATTTTTTGTTGATATTATGTGTTTTCACTAACGAAGGGATGTTGGTTAAAGGACCAATTCAGAATGTTTTTTATGAGTTACAGATTTTGATATCCATTATCTTGAATTACATATGTCCCAGTGGCTTCTGGATGACATAAATCTTGCTGATATGAGTCAATGATAAAATCATTTTTTAAATTTTATTTCTTGAAAATTTGGAAAACAAGAGGTAAAACGTGAAGACACCTGGCAGTGACTGCATATACATTTTATTCTAGTCTCCTTCTCAGCCTTTTTATTATTTTTCATGAAAATTTTCAAAACTTGGTGCAATGCATTTCTTACTGCAAAGGCAATACTTACAGCTCAAATACATAAAACCAAGGGTTTTTTTTTTTTCTTTTTTTATCTCAGGAAAACTACCACTACAATGCATTCTTCGTTAATACAAAAGTAGTACTTAGAGGCAAAATAAATAATGCTGTAGGAATTTGAATTTCAGGAAAATTACCACTACTATGTATTCTTCCCCATAGCAAAAGCATTACTAACAGATAAGCAGCAGAAACAACTGTCCTGGAATACTAAAATCTACTCCATCTGTTACATGTGGAAGCAATGATTGGGCCTTAGGATTGAATGTAGGGTAAGAATAACTTATAGGTGTTCCAATCTCTTGAAAAGTACCACTGCAATGCATTATTATTTATTGGAAAGTCATTATTTACTGTTCATAATGTAGAAAAGAAAGGAGCCAGTAGTACCTGGAAACAATGAATGGCATAAAGGAGAAAATGACCACTATGACTGAAGTTTGTCAATAGCTTATTCTTGTGATAAGTACATTCTCACAAGAACACAGTAAATGGGAAACATGGTGAAGAGGCTTATCCCAAGGAAATAAATGCATACCTGTCAAAAGTTTAGAAAATTCACACATCCAGGAGGCATCACCTAAAACAATGCTCAATCTACACAAAAATAAAGCTTACACTCATATTGAGCTTTTCCTTCATCTCTTTCCATAGATGTAGTCAACTTGATTCCTGTGTACACCATCTAGCAAGGTCCATGTGTACAGTAGCTGTTTATGTTGGTGAAAAAAGGTATTTGCAACAAAGAAGTCATTTGTCTTGCAAAATTCTACCATGCGATCTCCAGGATCATTTCTCTCACCGAGGTCATATTTTCCAACCACCGATCCTTCGTTTCCAACTTTTCATTCCAATTACCAGTAATTATCAATGCATCCTGATTCCATATTTGATCAATTTCAGACTGCAGAAGCTAGTAAAATTTTTCAATTTCCTCATCTTTGGCCTTAGTGGTTGGTGCATAAATTTGAATAACAGTTGTATAAACTGGCCTTCATTGTAGGTTTATGGGATTATCCTATCACTGACAACACTTCAGGATAGATCTTGAAATGTTCTTTTTGATGATGAACGCAAAGCCATTCCTCTTCAAGTTGTCCTTCCTGGCATAGTAGACCATATGATTGTTTGCTTCAAAATGTCCAATATCTGTCCATTTCAGCTCACTCATGCTTAGGATATTGATGTTTATGTTTTCCATTTCATTTTTGACAATTTCCAATTTTCCTAGATTCATACTTCATACATCCCATACTCCAATTATTAATGGATGTTTGCACCTGTTTTTCTCATTTTGAGTCAGGCCACATCAGTAAATGAAGGTCCCAAAGGTTTGACTCCATCTACATCATTACGGTTGACTCTACTTTGAGCAAGCAGTTGTTCCCCAGTTGTATTTTGAGTACCTTCCAACCCGGGGGGCTCATCTACGGGCACTATATCAGAAAATGTTGCACTGTTATTCATAAGGTTTTTACTGGCTAAATCTTTTCAGAAGTAGACTGCTTTGTCCTTGTTCCTAGTCTGTCTTAGTCTGGAAGCTCAGCTGAAACCTGTCAGCCATGAGTGACCCTGCTGGTATTCGAACACCGGTGGCATAGCTTCCAACAACAGAGCAATGGGCAAGCCCCCACAATATGACAAATGACAGACACATGGAATATATGCATATGAATAGATTGAGAATAGAATGGCTTAATTCAATTGTACCTTAGTCATCAAAGAGATGTGTTTGCTTTTTAAACTTTAAAGAGATATTTTGCCACAGATTTTCCCAATGCAACGTCATTTCATTTCTTGAGTGCTGCTTCCATGGGTATTGATTGTTGGTGTGTTAGTATTACCAAACTCCAGACTGTGTTTAAATCTCACAAGTTTTTCCATCAATGTCCTCTCTCTGTTTCATGATCCAGTTCAGTGTATCACATGGCATTTAGCTATAGTCTCTCCGGTGTCATCTGGTCTGTGACAGTTTCTAACTTTTTTCTCATTTTTCTTGACTTCGAAAATCCTAAAGAGCACTGGCTAGATATCTTATAGAATGTCCCCAAATCTAAGTTTGTCTGATGGCTTTCTGTGATTAAGTTGGGATTTTGAGTTTTGAGGAAGACTTTCACAGAGGTTAAGTGCCTTTATCATCACATCATATCAGGGAGTGCATGATATGCTCATGGCATCACTCATGATGGTAACCTTCATCATTTGGTTAAGGTTGTTTTGCCCCATTTCTCCACTATAAACTTAAATGTAGAATTTCAAATGCAATACAGTTAATAGCAGCTATTTATTTTTTATATGTTCTTTTTTCAAACTCTGTAGTTCATGTTTTCTTAAGGAAATATGAATTCTTTTAATAATTTAATTTCTAAAAGAAGACTAATTTAATAGATTCAGTAATTATCCTTAATTATTTTAAAGAAAATACATCTACCACAATGACACAAGAGAGAATTTCAACTAATTGCTTGGTTTGTGGCTCACTGAGTAATGTTTTAGTTATGATTCTCTAGGGTCTATATCTCCATGGTCATGGCAACCCAAACCCCCCGTGCCATCGAGTCAATTCTGACTCATAGCGACCCACGGTCATGGCAGCAGATATAAATCCCAGAGACTGGGAAGTTTTGGACTGTGGATTTGGGTTCAGTTTTTTTTTTTCTTTTTAATCTCTGATATTTCTTATATCTGGGAAATAAAATGCTGTTTTCCTGGCACACTCATTTAAATGTACTGTCACTTGTATTACAAACCTCAGGTCTGTTAGTTTTTTAAAGAATGTTCGATTACTAAGAAGAAAAATGCCTGAAATTCATTAATCTTAAAAGGAAATCCTCATTAACATAATTAATCAAAAGCTTCTGGTTTCAGGTCAGTTCAGTTCTCTTCTGGTATTTTTCTGTTAAGGTAGAAAACATGGAACTCCAGCTCATACGGATTGAGAAATGTAATAGATCCCTTTTTATGGTTGGACCTGATTGAATTTTCACTAACAGGGCATGAAATGGTCCTGAGAATTATACTGTGTGTTGCAGAAACTGGCAGTGGTGACACTATTGAGAATTAATAGAGAAAAGTGCCAGAAGACTTTGGAGAGGTTTGCTGATTTTGAACTCCCCTCGTCCTAGTTTCAATTTGAATAAAATCCTAATTTTAATCCATGGGTTTTCAACAAGTTTATTTGAGATTGCTAGGGCACAATGTCAAAGTTTTCTCTGTGTATCTTTTTGTTATGGACCTAATAAGTGTTTTAAGTAGTAGCAGAGATAGTAGCCATCTCCCTAACTTGCCAGGGTTTTGCCTAGTTAAAATAGGGTATATGTTCAAATGTTGAGGGAGAGCGTAATTATTAAAATAGCATGAACAATAATGGATGTTTAAAATGTATCTACCCAGTCCCTTTTGTTATTGGGAAGAATATGCTCAAGACAAATACTCTGTGTCGGGGCTACTTGAAGTACATGTAAAGTAGGCACTCCTGGGGCTGAGTCCAGGCAAAGCTATAAAGTTGAGACAGATCACTGATGTGTTTTTGCTGCAGCCTCATGTCTATATCCTGGGGACAGTCATTTTGTGAAGTTACTGTTCTCATTGCCAAGTTTATCTCATCATAAAACAGGGCTTGCTTCTTATTGGTTAAGAAAATATATAATTTGCAGTGTAGAATATTTTTTTTTTTAATGGAATTATTGGTGAATATAAGATAAATATGCTTTCTTGAAACTATATATGTATATATGTGTGTGTATACACACATATGCATATGCATAAGAAAGAAATTACTTTAATTTTTACTGCTCATAAAATTTTAATTAAATTTAATTAATAATAAAAGTTAAGCACAACAATCAATAGAAACCCCATAAAATATTCAGGAGTCAGTGTACCATTGATGGAGGTTTTGATGACAGAGACGACATGAGCATCTCAGGGATGAGATTATGTGTAGAAATCTGAACTATTAAGTGAAAAGTTGGGCTAGATACATTTTAAGGTATATTTCAACTCAAAAATTCTATAAGTATTTAATTCCATGCTATGCCTAGACAAGGTAGAAAATTTAAAAGTAAATAATTCTAAAATTTATAAAGGTTCTTTGTGCTTTTATTATACCACCCTTGATTCTGGTTTCTTTAATTTTCTTATATGCCCTATATGTATATGTTAGTTTCATATTAATAATACTAACAAATACTAGCATTTAAATAGTTATAGATATATGTAATAGTAACATATAATAAAGAGTAATATATTAAAAACCCACTGCCATCGAGTCAATTCCAACTCATAGCGACCCTATGGGACAGAGTAGAACTGCCCCATAGAGCTTCCAAGGAGCACATGGTGGATTCAAACTGCCTACCTCTTGGTTAGCAGCTGTAGCACTTAACCACTACACCACCAGTGCTTCCAAAGTTATATATATACAAAAAGAGAGAGCCCTGTTGTTGTAGTGGAAACTTTGGTGGTCTAATGGTTGACCTTAGAAACTCTCCTTGGAAACTCTACGTGGCAGTTCTACTCTGTCCTATAGGTTCACTATGAGTTGGAATCTATTTGATGGCAGAGGGTTTGGTTTTGGATTTCGTTGGTGTAGTGGTTGAGAGATCGGCTGCTAAACCCTAAGGGGCAGTTCTACTCTGTCCTATATTGCCACTATGAATCTGAATCAACTTAATGGCAACAGGTTTTTTTCATTTATATATTTTTCACACCCGTGTTTTTCACACTTTAGCAGACAACAAAATCACCTGGAGGCCTGATTTCACCCCAAATTATGAGTCCCATCTCAGAGTTTTTATTTAGGAGGTTGGTAGTAGGCTGAAGAATTCGCATTCCTAATAAGTTCCCAAATGATTCTGATGTTGCTGATTTGGGGGCCACACTTTGAGACTCACTGTTTCATATCACTCCCCACAGAACTACATGAAACCTCTTTCCTCTCTCTGCTTCTTCCTAGTCAACTTGTGTTTTTTCTCCAACAGGAATCATGTTATCAGAAGGAAATCAAAGTATCATACCCACGTTTATACTGTTGGGTTTTTCAGAATACCCAGAACTCCAGGTACAACTCTTCCTGACTTTCTTGTCCACCTACACAGTCACCGTGGTGGGGAATCTAGGCATGATAATAATTATCAGGATCGATCCAAAACTCCACACGATTGTGTACTTTTTCCTCAGTCACTTGTCTTTTGTGGATTTCTGTTATTCCACTGTAGTTACACCCAAACTGCTGGAGAACTTGGTTTTGGAAGACAGAACTATCTCTTTCTCTGGTTGAATCAGGTAGTTTTGTCTTGCTTGCTTATTTGGAGTGACAGAAACATTCATGCTAATGGTGATGGCAGTTAGTAACCCCTTGCTGTATACTACTACTATGTCTCAGAAGCTTTGTGTTCTGCTGGTTGCTGGGTCCTACACATGGGGTGTAGTGTGCTCTCTGACACTCAAATACTTTCTTTTCTCACATTATCTTATTGTGAGTCTAGCACTATAAATAATTTTATCTGTGACCACTCTGTAATTGTTTCCGTCTCCTGCTCAGACCCCTACATCAGTCAGATGCTGTGTTTTATTGTTGCCATATTCAATGAGGTGAGCAGCCTGATGATCATCTTTACTTCCTATGTATTCATTTTATCACTGTCATGAAGATGCCTTCTACAAGTGGATGCCTTAAAACCTTCTCTACCTGTGCCTCCCACCTGACTGCGGTCACCATCTTCCATGGGACCATCCTTTTCCCCTACTGTATCCCTAACCGCAAAACTTCCTGGCTCATAGTTAAAGTGGCTTCTGTGTTTTATACTGTGGTGATTCCCACATTGAATCCCTTAATCTACAGCCTTAGGAACAAGGATGTGACGGACACATTCAGAAAATTAGTTAAAACAAAACTCCTTTTTCAATCACCATGATATTGGTGTATCAGTATTTTATATTCCAAAAACAATTTGATTCATTATGCTAAAGATTGTTCAACTCGTGTAGTATAATTTATTATTCAGATTATTTTACCCAGTAGCCTGTGAGTTAATACATCTACAGTAGCATATGTATGATTTTATGATGACTGATGTTTGCATATATCAATGTTTAGTGAAATAGCTCTAAAGCACATGTAAACCAAACATTAAAAATAAAATAAAATAAAATTCTCAACTTGTTGCAATGTATGTGAATTATTTTAAAATACTTTACCATATATGGTGTAATTTTTTATGTGTGTTCCCAAAGTAAATCAAATTCCTAGTTTATCAAATATGCACAAATCCAGGATGTTCCCCTAGAATTCTAAACAGAAATTCTATCCTCTAGAGGTGGCTTTAACAAGTGCTTCAGCTTATGGTGTCTTGCACACAAGGCAACCTTTTGATAGTTATTACACTGAATAGCAGAATTCATCTTTATTAAATAAAAAATATGGCCTGCTCACTAGGAAACCCAATTTAATTAAAGTATTGTTTTGCCAGCCTAATATTCATTTTATCATTTTTTTCTAAAAAAAAAAAAAAATTTTTTTTTTTTAAAGAAAGTATTTGAATAATTAAAAGAGTAAGCTATTGGAGTAAGGAGATACCTATAGATCAATGGAATAGAATACTGTCCAAATATATTCATATATTTTTTTTCATTTAAATTTCACAGGAGAAAGGATACTTTTTCAACAAAATAATGTTGAAACAATGAGATACTCCTATTGAAAAATTAACCTTACGTCTTACCTCACACCATACACAAATATTAATTTGAATTAAAAGTTATAGGTCATAGACACAAAAGTAAAAGCTAAAACTTACAGAAATTTAAAAACGGCAGAAATATGGGAAAATTTTTGAACACTTGGTGTAAGGACTTTTTTACATAGAACAAAAAGAATGCATTAAAAATTGATAAAATGAATTTTATCAACTTGAAAAATGACTGCTCTTCAAAGACACTGTTAAGAAAAAGGAAAGGTCAGCCACAAACTGTGAGAAAATACTTGCAATATATATGCCTGACAACTGATATATCTGTAGAACATATACAGAAGTTATCCAACCAGCCAATGAGCACTTGAAAAGCTACTCGGCATCATTAGTCATCAGCGCAACGCGTATTAAAGCTAAAATGAGACACCACTACTTACCCATTAGAACGGCTAAAGTTAAAAAGATTGAAATGTCAAATACTCCTGTGAACACGGATGAGGTGGAATATTCATGTGCTTCAGATGGAAATGTAACAGGTAAAATGTATTTGAAAAACAGTTTAGTGGTATCTTATGAACTTATACAGGTACTTTACATAAAATTGTGCAGTTTCTTCCCTAGGTGTTTATTTACCCAAGAGAAATGAAATCAAATATTTTAACTTAGGAGAAAATGGTTCTTGTTAATGTATGCAACTACATAGTGGAGGAAAAAAAAATACAGTGGTGTGTGTGTTTGTAGGTGTGTGTTTGTTTTCCTGTTATGAATATTTTTTACTCTTTTCTTAAGTGATGTTTCAACAAGAGGTACATTTTCTTTCATGATGAGTTATCAAGCACAAACAGGAGAAGGCAGGAAGGATAGGACAACCTCTAGTCATTTTAATCCAGGGAAAATGAAATATAGTGACTGGACGGCACACAACAACAACAATGCCTCCAAAACCAAAAAACCAAACTCACTGCCATTGAGTCAATTCCAACTCATAGTGACCCTATAGGACAGAGTAGAACTGCTCCATAGAGTTTCCAAGGAGCACCTGGTGGATTCAAACTGCTGACTTCTTGGTTAGCAGCCATAGTACTTAACCACTATGCCACCAGGGTTTCCACACACATAAATAAAATATATGTCTATAATAGGTAAATCTGCACCTGCATTGTGCCTTTGCTGACCTTGATCTTCTCATAATTCAAATTCATCTAAGTTAAGAAGTTTTGGGAACTGTACTGATGAGGTATAATTCCCCTCTGATATAAGCGTCTTGTTGAGATCAAAGGTGGAGTTGTGGTTTGTCTAAAAAGGGATGGCTTTTCAATTGCCATTACTTCTGATATAAGACAGAACACCTATATAACTCAATGTTTGGATCAAGACAAGAAAAACAATTCTTGCTTTTAAACAGACAGAATTTAGAACAGCAATTACTCCTAAGAGTATTACAAGGTCCACTGGAGTAAAAAAAGATGCCTGAAAAGAAAAGAAAAAAAAATCAGACCAGTTCATTTTTGTTGTGAAACCAGTTTCTTATTACTCACTTTTTCTTCTGACCCTAACCACTCAGAGTTAAGTCAGGTCTCAAAGATAAAGAGCACAGTCCTCCAGACTCCATGTCTCCTCAAGACCTCAGATATCAGCAGCAAGTTAGGGGGTCTGCAGGCCCCTCGCATCTAACCTGTTAACTCCCACAGCTCCCTGAGTTTCTAGAATTTGATAAAATGACACACAGGACTCAATTCCAGTTTCATTACAGCAAAAAGGATCAAAATGAAGAAGCATATAAGGAAACGTGTGGATTTGTCATTGACTGCTAACCTAAGGGATGGCAGTTTAAACCTACCTAGCGGCTCGTGGAAGAAAGGCCTGGCAAACTGCTTCCATAAACATTACAGTCAACGAAACCATGTGGAGTAGTTTTACTCTGTAAGACATGGAGTTGCCATGAGTTAGAGTCAAATGGACGGTTTTTTGAGGTGAGGTTCAAAACTCAGCTTGTCTACATGGTCACTGTGGTGGGGAACCTGGACATGATTGTGATCCTCAAGATCAACCCCAAACTCCACACCCCCATGTACTTTTTCCTCAGTCACTTGTCTTTTGTTGATTTCTGCTACTCCACTATAGTTACACCCAAACTATTAGAAAACTTGGTTGTGGGAGACAGAGCCATCTCCTTCACAGGGTGCGTCATGCAGTTCTTCTTGGCTTGTATATTTGCAGTTGCAGAAACATTCATGTTGGCAGTGATGGTCTTTGACCATTTTGTGGCAGTTTGTAACCCCCTGCTTTACACTGTCGTCATGTCCCAAAATCTCTGGGTATCATGAGCTGGTGGGCCCTATGCATGGGGTACAGTTGCTTCCCTGACACTCACTTATTTTCTCCTGACGTTATCCTTTTGTGGCTCTACCATCATAAATAACTTTGTCTGTGAGCACTCTGTCATTGTTTCTGTCTCCTGCTCTGATCCCCATATCATCCAGGTGGTTTGTTTTCTCTTTGCCATATTCAATGAGGTCAGCAGCCTGGTGATTATCCTCGCTACACTTGTCGTTTTTGTAACTGTCATAAAAATGCCTTCCGATGGGGGGTGTCAAAAAACCTTCTCCACCTGTGCCTCCCACTTGACTGCCATCACCATTTTCTATGGGACTGTCCTGTTCCTCTATTGTGTACCCAATTCCAAAACCTCATGGCTCATAGTCAAAGCAGTATACAGTGGTCATCCCCATGCTGAACCCCCTGATCTACAGTCTCAGGAACAAAGATGTGAAGGAGACTGTCAGGAAGTTAATGAGCCACCTAATACAATCTTGAAGATTTATTTATTTTCCTAGAAAGAGTTTGCTTTATGATGTTAAAAGTCATTCAGTGTTTCTAGAAGAGATGCTGATTCAAATTATTTAGTCAATTTACCCATCCAATTTTTAAATCTATTGCAATATACCAGTTATCTGATAATTTGATTTCTAGTCACTTCAATAGTAAAATATCTTTGAATCGTATGTGAATTGAATCAACTGTAGTGGATTGAATAGTGTCTCCCCCCAAATTACTCATACCCACCTAGAACTTCAGAATACAACCTTTTTGGAGATATAGTCTTTGCAGACGTAGTTAAGGATTAACATAAATTCATATTTTCTTAACACTAAAACCCATTGCCACAGAATTAATTTCCACTCAAAGCGACCTTACAGGACAGAGTAGAACTACCCCATAGGAATCCCAAGGCTGTAATCTTTATGGAAGCTGACTGCCTCATCTTTCTCTTGTGGAGCAGCTTGTGGGTTTGAACTGCCAATTTTAGGGTAGCAGCCTAATTCTTAACCACTATGCCACCAGGACTTCTACATACTCTCTTAGGGTGGACTATAAATCCAGTCAGAGTCTCATTATGAGAAGCAGTAAAGGACACAGAGTCACACAGGGAAGGCCATGTGGAGATAAAGGCAGGACTTGGAGTTATGCTACTACAAGCCCAGGAATACAAAGACCCGTGGGAAGCTGGAAGAGTCAAGGAAGGATTTCCTTCTAGGGTCTTTAGAAGGAGCATGTCCCTGCCATTACCTTCATTTCAGACATTTGGCCCCCAGAATTTTAAGCAAATAAATTTTTGTTCTTTTAAGCCACCAAGTTTGTGCTAATTTCTTGTGGTAGTCCTAAGAATCTAATATTTAACAAGTAAACATTGAATCATAAAACTCAAATTGTTTGACACACATATTGGCATGGTACATGATTAAAAAACAAACAGGCAACAACAACAACAGCAAAATTCTTCAATCATCTTTAAACAATGTGCATGTCAAAGTTACAGAAAATTCTGAAAAATTATAGCTGACTAGGATTTTGGAGCCTTGGTGACACAGTTGTTAAGAGCTACAGCTGCTAACCTAAAGGTCAGCAGCTTGCATCCACCAACCGCTCCTTGGAGACCCTATGGGGCAGTTTTACTCTGTCCTATACGGTTGCTGAGTCAGAATCAACTTGACACCAAGGGTTTGGTTTGGTTTATGGAGGAGTATGCATGTAGGAGAATTAGCAGTAAAAGCCTGGAGGCACTATCTCTAAACTCCAACCAAGCTCTTTATTTCTTTCTTCCTAAGGCCTCATATATGTTTGTTATTGTACAGGAAGTGATGGTAAACATGATATCACTGAGTGTGAAGAAAAAAATGTTGATTTCTATGTGAAGGCCCTCATGGGTAACCAAGGGAACAAAAGTGAAAAAAAGTCATAGTTAAGAATCTCACAAATCTCAGTCTGATATGTCAAACACTCTCCTTCCTCATATCAATAGCCTCTAGTAACATCATTTTAGAGAAAATGATCTGCAGCTAAACAACAAGGGATCTTACATTGATATCAATCCTCCATGTATCATACCAAGGAGCACATAGAAAGAGACAGAAGAGCAGAAAACGGACAGGTAGAAGCAAACATAAAATGATCAGCATGATAGACACCAAAAAATGTGTTGAATTAATGGATGAATGAGTTCATTCTACTATTCTATTCTCATTTCTAGCATCCTGTTAAGTATACAGAAGATGGGGGGAAAAAAAAATACTGGATCTTATCATCTTACCAACATGATTTTTGCACTTAGCAGTAGTTTTTACACTTTAATGTTCCTATGTGTCACCCAAGTTCCTTCTTAAATGTGGATACTGTTGAGTCCCATTCCTAGGAATTCTGATCTCAGAAGTTTTGGGGGCCTAGAAGAGTAGAACTCTAGGCAATTTTATTACAGATGTGGTAAGAATCTTTGATGTGAGAAATCCTGCCTTAGCTTAGATTTATTAATTCCATAGGACATTTAGTAATGAGCAAATAAAGGCTGGTAGTCAACTTCGTGCTGCAACTTTTCTATGTGATTACAAGGAAATTCTGGCCTTTGAAGATGGTACAAAGAACCTGGCTCTTGTCTTAGTTAATTGGCTTGAGGCATAGTTGCTAGTGATTCCCCAGAGTTGGAGTCCCAAGGGCTGTAGAGGTAGACGTAATAGCTGCAGTGCTTCCAAAATACTCAGCTTACAGAGAAACGGGACATTGGTTGCCTGTTTCTCTGCAGCAGGTGAGTTGCCTCAGATTTTTTTTTTTTTTAATGAAATAGTGAAAATATTAGTTCCCTGATATGATAATAGGACCTTCTTTGTTTTTTTTTTTTTTCCAATGTTAAGTCACTAAAACTGATAAGTCTATGCTCAGTCATATTAAGAAAAGAACTTAATAATCATGGACATATTTGGCTTTATTATCCATTGACAGGCATTTCACAAAGAATAGAATAAATTTTCTACTTGAAAATGGATATTTTCCCATATCCTCTTTATATGCACCTTAAATTGGTATATAAACTTTTTATAAGAATTGACTAAGCAAGCTGCAATTCATATGCAAACATAACTTTCTGGTTAGTCCTGTTATAACTCTAACTTGATAAATTTCAGAACCTCTAAAATATATACATATACACATGTACACATGTGTGCATATGTGCACGTACGTATTATGAATGCATATGCATGTGTATATATTTACACATATATATATCTGTTGTCATCAAGTCTATTGCAACTCTTAGTGACCCTATGGTAGAGAGCAGAACCCCCCATACGGTTTCCAAGGTTGTAAATCTTTATGGAAGCTGACTACAATGCCTTTCTCCCTCCAGAAGCCGGGGGTTTGAACTGCCAGCCTTTCAGCTTTAACCACTACTCCATCCAAACCAAAACCAAACCTGTTCGCATCGAGTTGATTTGGACTAATATTGACCCAATAGGACAGAGTAGAACTGTCCCATAGGTTTCTAAGGAGTAGCTACTGGGTTTGTACTGCTGATCTTTTTGGTTAGCAGCCAGACTCCTAACCACTGCAACACTACTGCTCCATCAAGGCTCCTCATGTATGTATAATGCCTGGGCTATGATAGAAGCTAAGCTTTAACTGATAAATTAAGCCATAAACCCTAACAGAGTGGGCATACCTCTCAGGTCAAAAGGAAGTCATTGCCCTCTTTAGCCTCAACCACTGGGCAACTAAGCAATTCAACAGAAGTAGTAGCCTTCATGGATTAAAAAGTGCTAATGAGATCTGGACGGCAGTGGGTTTTGGTTTTCGAATGAGATCACTTTGCTTTCTTCTTAGGTTCTCTGGTATCTTATTTTAAACTTAGAAGTATATTCCTTTAAATGTTTTATTGAATTTGAGTATATAGGCAAAAAACAGCAGCAGTGTATTTTGTTTCTTGAGGCAAAAATTTTACATTTTTTTCACAGAATCTCACTAGCTTATGTGCTGTAGGTATGTGAAAAAATTTGCTCAGTACCAGTTATGTGTGTTTGATGCTACTATCTAATGTGTGCATCCAAGGATAAAATTAACTTGTGTGTAAATATAACTCCTATACACTCAATATCATAAGTACTTATGTGGAAATCCATATTCCAATATCCCAAAAGACAATGGAAATGCTTTGACATTTTAGACATCACCTTGGTTTGGGATACACATTGCAGTTATTTGTGTGAGGCATTTTCTACATGGAGAGAACTAGTTCCAAAAACTGTTTCTTCATGTTATCTTTTCTCTACCAGAATAAATCATAACACATTTACCCCACACATCTTCTCTTTTGGCAGGAACAACTCTCTCTTCCCATCTCTTTCCACTGAAAGGAAGTGTGACAATGGCTGAAAGAAACCTCAGTGTGGAGACAACCTTTGCCCTCTTGGGATTCACAGATTACCCAGAGATTCAGATCCCTCTCTTCCTTGTGTTTCTGATCACGTACAGTGTCACTGTGGTAGGGAATCTTGGGATGATAGTGATCATCAAGATTAACCCCAAATTTCACACTCCCATGTACTTTTTCCTTAGTCACCTTTCGTTTGTTGATTTTTGTTACTCCTCTATCGTTACTCCAAAGCTGCTTGAAAACTTGGTCATGGCAGACAAAAGCATCTTTTACTTTAGCTGCATGCTCCAGTTCTCCCTGTCCTGCACTGCAGTGGTGACTGAGTTCTTCCTGCTAGCAGTGATGACCTATGACCGCTTTGTGGCCATCTGCAATCCTCTGCTTTATACAGTGACCATGTCACAAAGACTCTGTGCCCTGCTGGTGGCTGGCTCATATCTGTGGGGGATCTTTGACCCCTTAGTACTCCTTTGCTATGCTCTCCTTCTAGACTTCTCTGGACACAATGTAATCAACCACTTTTTCTCTGAGTATACTGCTCTCATAGCTGTCTCTAGCTCTGATATACACATTCCCCAACGTCTGCTTTTTGGGTTTGCCACCTTCAGTGAGGTGAGTACACTACTAATCATTCTCACTTCGTATGTTTTTATTTTTGTGACTGTACTAAAAATCCGATCCGCCAGTGGACGTCTCAAAGCCTTCTCCACCTGTGCCTCCCACCTGACTGCCCTCACCATCTTCCACGGGACCATCCTTTCCCTCTACTGTGTGCCTAACTCCAAACACTCTCGGCAAACAGTCAAAGTGGGCTCTGTATTCTACACAGTGGTTAACCCCATGCTGAACCCCCTCATCTATAGCCTGAGGAACAAAGATGTGAAGGTTGCCTTCTGGAAATTAATGGACACAAAAGTCCTATTTCACTGACCCAATCACAAAACATGAACTTTGGTATGATACAGCAAGTGGGTATGACTAGTTCCAAACTCTGAACAAAGTGTTTCAAGAAGTAGGCTACTCAGTGAGCTAATTTTATAAAATTAACAATTTTACTGCATGTTTTAACACACCCATGAGTTTCTGTAGAATTTCTCTGGATCCCAAAGCTTCTTGATGTTTAAAACAACGATTCCACCTAGCATCATTATTAGTAGATTGTAACAGTTATTTAATGACTCTGCTATGTTTTCCAATTCCGTATGCTCTTCCTTCACTTGTGATTCCTTTACAAGTTTTCCAGATTAACTTA
The DNA here is from genome assembly GCF_030014295.1 of Loxodonta africana. NCBI lineage: Eukaryota > Metazoa > Chordata > Mammalia > Proboscidea > Elephantidae > Loxodonta > Loxodonta africana. The sequence continues at coordinate 28,979,628 of NC_087348.1, forward strand.
TATTGACCAACAATGTAGGTTCCTGATTCTGCAAAAATATCTAATCAACTTGAGTGTGAAGTTAAATTTAAACAACACAAAAAGTCATCCATCAAATCATCTTGCCATGCATGTCTGACATAAATTAAAACTGTTCTGCAGCTTTCAATATCAGCGTTTCTTACACTGAATTCTCAAGATGTGCCCAATGTCCATGGCTGTCAATATTGAGTCTGATTTTCAAAATCCATAGATGGTTTAGGATGTTGTTGTTGTTGTTAGGCGCCATCAAGTGGGTTCCAACTCATAGCAACGCTGCGCACAACAGAACAAGACACCGCCCAGTCCTGCACCATCCTTACAGTCTTTGTCATGCTTGAGCCCATTGTTGGACCCACTGTGTCAATCCACCTCGTTGAGGTTGTTCCTCTTTTCCACTGACCCTGTACTTTACCAAGCATGGTGTCCTTCTCCAGGGACTGATCCCTCCTGGCAACATGTCCAAAGTGTGTAAGACCTAGTCTCGCCATCCTTGCTTCTAAGGAGCATTCTGGTCGTACTACTTCTAAGACAGATTTGTTCATTCTTTTGGCAGTCCATGGTATATTCAATATTCTCCCCCGACATCACAATTCAAAGGCTCCAATTTTCCTCCCATCTTCCTTATTCATTATCCAGCTTTCACATGCATATGATGAAAATACCATGGCTTGGGTAAGACACACCTTAATCTTTGAGGGGAGGTCTTTGCTTTTCAACATTTTTAAGAGGTCCTTTGCAGCAGATTTGCCCAGTGCAATGTATTTTTTGATTTCTTGACTGCTACTTCCATGGCTGTTGATTGTGGATCCAAGTAAAATGAAATCCTTGACAACTTCAATCTTTTCTCTATTTATCATGATGTCGTTTTTTGGTCTAGTTGTGAGGATTTTGGTTTTCTTTATGTTGAGGTGCAATCCATACTGAAGTCTGTGGTCTTTGATCTTCCTCAGTAAGTGCTTCAAGTCCTGTTCACTTTCAGCAAACAAGGTTGCGTCATTTGCATAAGGCAAGTTGTTAATGAGTCTTCCTCCAATCCTGATGCCTTGTTGTTCTTCATATAGTCCAATTTTTCAGATTATTTGCTCAGCATACAGATTAAGTAGGTATGGTGATAGGATACAACCCTGACACACACCTCTTCTGACTTTAAACCACACAGTATCCCCTTCTTCTGTTGGAACAACTGCCTCTTGATCTATGTACAGGTTCCTCATGGGCACAATTAAGTGGATTTCCTATTCTCAAATGTTCTCCGTAATTTGTTATGATCCACACAGTTGAATGCCTTTGCATAGCTAATAAAACAGAGGTAATCATCCTTCTGGTATTCTCTGCTTTCAGCCAGGATTCATCTGACATCAGCAATGATATCCCTGGTTCCATGCCCTCTTCTGAATCCGGCCTGAATTTCCGGCAGTTCCCTGTCAATATACTGCTACAATCAGTTTAGAATGATCTTTAGGAGAATTTTGCTTGCATGTGATATTAATGATATTGTTCTATAATTTCTGCATTCAGTTGGATCGGCTTTCTTGAGAATAGGCATAAATATGGGTCTCTTCCAGTCAGTTGGCCAGGAAATTGTCTTCCATATTTCTTGACATAGATGAGTGAGCACTTCCAGTGCTGCATCTGTTTGTTGAAACATCTCAGTTGATATTCCATCAATTCCTGGAGCCTTGTTTTTCACCAATGCCTTCAGAGCAGCTTGGACTTCTTCCTTCAGCACCATCTAAAAAAAAAAAAAAAAAACCAAACCCACTGCCGTCGAACAGCTATAACCACTATGCCATCAGGGTTTCCTCAGCACCATCAGTTCCTGATTATATGCTGCCTCTTGTAATGGTTGAATGTCGTTGATGACTAATTCTTTTTGGTATAGTGGCTCTATATTCCTTCCATCTTCTTTTGATGCTTCCTGTGTTGTCTAATATTTTCCCCATAGAATTCTTCACTGTTGCAAATTCAGGCTTCAATTTTTTCTTCAGTTCTTTCAGCTTGAGAAACACGAAGCATGTTCTCCCATTTTGGTTTTGTATCTCCAGTTCTTTGCACATGTCATTATAATACTTTACTTTGTCTTCTTGAGACTTCCTTTGAAATCTTCCATGCAATTCTTTTAATTCATCATTTTTTTTTTTTTTTGCTTTAGCAGCTTGACATTTGAAAGCAAGTTTCAGAGTCTCCTCTGACATCCATCTTGGTCTTTTCTTTCTTTTATGTCTTTCAATGACCTCTTGCTTATTTCATGTATGATGTCCTTGATGTCATTCCACAACTTGTCTGATTTTCGGTCATTAGTGTTCAACACATCTACTCTATTTTTCAGATGGCCTCTGAATTCAGGTGGAATATACTCAAGGTCATATTTTGGCTCTCATGGACTTGCTCTGATTTGCTACTGTTTCAACTTGAACTTGCATATGAGTCATCGATGGTCTGTTCCACAGTTGGCCCCTGACCTTGTTCTGACTGATGATATTGAGCCTTTTTCATAGTCTCTTTCCACAGATATAGTCGATTTGATTCCTGTGCATTCCATCTTGAGAGGTACATGTGTATAGTTGCTGTTTATGTTGGTGATAAAAGGTATTTGCAATGAAGAAGTCGTTGGTGTTGCAAAATTCTATCATTCAACCTCCAGCATTGTTTCTATCACCAAGGCCATTTTTCCAACCACCGATCCTTCTTTTTTGTTTCATATTCCTTCATATTCCAATCACTGGTAAATATCAATGCATCCTGATTGCATGTTCAATCAACTTCAGACTGCACAAGCTGATAAAAACCTTCAGTTTCTTCATCTTTGGCCTTAGTGGTTAGTGGGTAAAACTTGAATAATAATCATATTAACTGGTCTTCCTTGTAGGCATATGGATATTATCCTATCGCTGACAGTGTTATACCTCAAGATAAAAAAAAAGAAAATTTCTTTTTGACAATGAATGCAACACCATTCTTCTTCAAGTTGTCATTCCTGACATAGTAGCTTATATGATTGTCCAATTTGAAATGGCCAACACCAGTCCATTTTAGCTCATTAATGCCTAGGATCTTGATATTTATTTCATTTCATTTTTGACGATTTCCAATTTTCCTAGATTCATACTTCCTACATTTCAGGTTCTGATTATTAATGGATATTTGCAGCTGTTTCTTCTCATTTGGCTTCATGTCACATCAGAGAATGAAGGTCCTGAAAGCTTTATTCCATCCATATCATTAAGATCGACTCTACTTTGAGGAGGTAGCTTTTCTCCAGTCGTCTTTCGAGTGACTTGAAAACCTGGAGGGCTCATCTTCCAGCACTATATCAGACAATGTTCCACTGCTATTCATAAGGCTTTCACTGGCTAATTCTTTTCAGAAGTAGACTGTCAGTTCCTTTTTTCTAGTCTGTCTTAGTCCTGAAGCTCAGCTGAAACCTGTCTGCCATGGATGACCCTGCTGGTATCTGAATACTGGTGGCATAGCTTCCAGCATCACAGCAACACACAAGCCCCCACAGTATGGCAAACTGACATGCACGTGGGGGTGGTTTAGGATATTACATACTTAACACACATGTATATATATATATTTTTATAATGACTGTAAAAGATATAGGACACAGTCTGATATATAATAGATATTCATCTTCATGATTTTTTAGAATTATGGTTTAGGATATCACATACTTTACCCACAATTCTAAAATATCACGAAGATGAATATCTGTTATATGTCAGACTGTGTCCTATATTTTTTTTTAATAACTTTTATTAAGCTTCAAGTGAACGTTTACAAATCCAATCAGTTTGTCACATATAAGTTTACATACATCTCACTCCCTACTCCCACTTGCTCTCCCCCTCTTGAGTCAGCCCTTTCAGTCTCTCCTTTCTTGACAATTTTGCCGGCTTCCCTCTCTCTCTATCCTCCCACCCACCCTCCAGATAAGAGTTGCCAACACAATCTCAAGTGTCCACCTGATATAACTAGCTCACTCTTCATCAGCGTCTCTCTCCCACCCGCTGACCAGACCCTTTCATTTCTGATGAGTTGTCTTCGGGGATGGTTCCTGTCCTGTGTCAACTGAAGGTCTGGGGACCATGGCCGCCGGGATTCCTCCAGTCTCAGTCAGACCATTAAGTTTGGTCTTTTTATGAGAATTTGGGGTCTGTATCCCACTGATCTCCTGCTCCCTCAGGGGTCCTCTGGTGTGCTCCCTGTCAGGGCAGTCATCGATTGTGGCCGGGCACCAACTAGTTCTTCTGGTCTCAGGATGATGTAGGTCTCTGGTTCATGTGACTCTTTCTGTCTCTTGGGCTCTTAGTTGTCGTGTGGCCTTGGTGTTCTTCATTTTCCTTTGCTCCAGGTGGGTTGAGACCAATTGCTGCATCTTAGATGGCCGCTTGTTAGCATTTAAGACCCCAGATGCCACATTTCAAAGTGGGATGCAGAATGATTTCATAATAAAATTATTTTGCCAATTGACTTAGAAGTCCCCGCAAACCATGTTCCCCAGACCCCCGCACTTGCTCCCCTGACCTTTGAAGCATTCATTTTATCCCGGAAACTTCTTTGCTTTTGATCCAGTCCAATTGAGCTGACCTTCCATGTATTGAGTGTTGTCTTTCCCTTCACCTAAAGCAGTTCTTATCTACTGATTAATCAATAAAAAACCCTCTCCCACCCTCCCTCCCTCCCCACCTCGTAACCACAAAAGTATGTGTTCTTCTCAGGTTTACTATTTCTCACGATCTTATAATAGTGGTCTTATACAATATTTGTCCTTTTGCCTCTGACTAATTTCGCTCAGCATAATGCCTTCCAGGTTCCTCCATGTTATGAAATGTTTCAGAGATTCGTCACTGTTCTTTATCGATGCGTAGTATTCCATTGTGTGAATATACCACAATTTATTTACCCATTCATCCGTTGATGGACACCTTGGTTGCTTCCAGCTTTTTGCTATTGTAAACAGAGCTGCAATAAACATGGGTGTGCATATATCTGTTTGTATGAAGGCTCTTGTATCTCCAGGGTATATTCCGAGGAGTGGGATTACTGGCTTGTATGGTAGTTCTATTTCTAACTGTTTAAGATAACGCCAGATAGATTTCCAAAGTGGTTGTACCATTTTACATTCCCACCAGCAGTGTATGAGATTTCCAATCTCTCCGCAGCCTCTCCAACATTTATTATTTTGTGTTTTTTGGATTAATGCCAGCCTTGCTGGTGTGAGATGGAATCTCATGGTAGTTTTAATTTGCATTTCTCTAATGGCTAATGATCGAGAGCATTTTCTCATGTATCTGTTGGCTGCCTGAATATCTTCTTTAGTGAAATGTGTGTTCATATCCTTTGCCCACTTCTTGATTGGGTTGTTTGTCTTTTTGTGGTTGAGTTTTGACAGAATCATGTATATTTTAGAGATCAGGCGCTGGTCGGAGATGTCATAGCTGAAAATTCTTTCCCAGGCTGTAGGTGGTCTTTTGACTCTTTTGGAGAAGTCTCTAGATAAGCATAGGTGTTTGATTTTTAGGAGCTCCCAGTTATCGGGTTTCTCTTCATCATTTTTGGTAATGTTTTGTATTCTGTTTATACCTTGTATTAGGGCTCCTAGGGTTGTCCCAATTTTTTCTTCCATGATCTTTATCGTTTTAGTCTTTATGTTTAGGTCTTTGATCCACTTGGAGTTAGTTTTTGTGCATGGTGTGAGGTATGGGTCCTGTTTCATTTTTTTGCAAATGGATATCCAGTTATGCCAGCACCATTTGTTAAAAAGGCTATCTTTTCCCCAGTTAATTGACACTGGTCCTTTGTCAAATATCAGCTGCTCATACGTGGATGGATCTATGTCTGGGTTCTCAATTCTGTTCCATTGGTCTATGTGTCTGTTGTTGTACCAATACCAGGCTGTTTTGACTACTGTGGCTGTATAATAGGTTCTGAAGTCAGGTAAAGTGAGGCCTCCCACTTTCTTCTTCTTTTTCAGTAGTGCTTTACTTATCCGAGGCTTCTTTCCCTTCCATATGAAATTGGTGATTTGTTTCTCTATCCCCTTAAAATATGACATTGGAATTTGGATTGGAAGTGCGTTAAATGTATAGATGGCTTTTGGTAGAATAGACATTTTTACTATGTTAAATCTTCCTATCCATGAGCAGGGTATGTTTTTCCACTTAAGTATGTCCTTTTGAATTTCTTGTAGTAGAGCTTTGTGGTTTTCTTTGTACATCCTTGGTAAGATTTATTCCTAAGTATCTTATCTTCTTGGGGGCTACTGTGAATGGTATTGATTTGGTTATTTCCTCTTCGGTGTTCTTTTTGTTGATGTAGAGGAATCCAAGTGATTTTTGTATGTTTATTTTATAACCTGAGACTCTGCCAAACTCTTCTATTAGTTTCAGTAGTTTTCTGGAGGATTCCTTCGGGTTTTCTGTGTATATAATCATGTCATCTGCAAATAGTGATAACTTTACTTCTTCCTTGCCAATCTGGATACCTTTTATTTCTTTGTCTAGCCTAATTGCCCTGGCTAAGACTTCCAACAGGATGTTGAATAAGAGCGGTGATAAAGGGCATCCTTGTCTGGTTCCCGTTCTCAAGGGAAATGCTTTCAGGTTCTCTCCATTTAGAGTGATATTGGCTGTTGGCTTTGCATAGATGCCCTTTATTATATTGAGGAATTTTCCTTCAATTCCTATTTTGGTAAGAGTTTTTATCATAAATGGGTGTTGGACTTTGTCAAATGCCTTTTCTGCATCAATTGATAAGATCATGTGGTTTTTGTCTTTTGTTTTATTTATGTGGTGGATTACGTTAATGGTTTTTCTGATATTAAACCAGCCTTGCATACCTGGTATAAATCCCACTTGATCAGGGTGAATTATTTTTTTGATGTGTTGTTGGATTCTATTGGCTAGAATTTTGTTGAGGATTTTTGCATCAATGTTCATGAGGGATATAGGTCTATAATTTTCTTTTTTTGTAATGTCTTTAGCTGGTTTTGGTATCAGGGAGATGGTGGCTTCATAGAATGAGTTGGGTAGTATTCCGTCATTTTCTATGCTTTGGAATACCTTTAGTAGTAGTGGTGTTAACTCTTCTCTGAAAGTTTGGTAGAACTCTGCAGTGAAGCCGTCCGGGCCAGGGCTTTTTTTTGTTGGGAGTGTTTTGATTACCGTTTCAATCTCTTTTTTTGTTATGGGTCTATTTAGTTGTTCTACTTCTGAATGTGTTAGTTTAGGTAGGTAGTGTTTTTCCAGGAATTCATCCATTTCTTCTAGGTTTTCAAATTTGTTAGAGTACAATTTTTCATAATAATCTGAAATGATTCTTTTAATTTCATTTGGTTCTGTTGTGATGTGGTCCTTCTCATTTCTTATTCGGGTTATTTGTTTCCTTTCCTGTATTTCTTTAGTCAGTCTAGCCAATGGTTTATCAATTTTGTTAATTTTTTCAGAGAACCAGCTTTTGGCTTTGTTAATTCTTTCAATTGTTTTTTCCGTTCTCTAATTCATTTAGTTCAGCTCTAATTTTTATTATTTGTTTTCTTCTGGTGCCTGATGGATTCTTTTGTTGCTCACTTTCTATTTGTTCAAGTTGTCGGGACAGTTCTCTGATTTTGGCTCTTTCTTCTTTTTGTATGTGTGCATTTATCGATATAAATTGGCCTCTGAGCACTGCTTTTGCTGTGTCCCAGAGGTTTTGATAGGAAGTATTTGCATTCTCGTTGCTTTCTATGAATTTCCTTATTCCCTCCTTGATGTCTTCTATAACCCAGTCTTTTTTCAGGAGGGTATTGTTCATTTTCCAAGTATTTGATTTCTTTTCCCTAGTTTTTCTGTTATTGATCTCTAGTTTTATTGCCTTGTGGTCTGAGAAGATGCTTTGTAATATTTCAATGTTTTGGACTCTGCAAAGGTTTGTTTTATGACCTAATATGTGGTCTATTCTAGAGAATGTTCCATGTGCGCTAGAAAAAAAAGTATATTTTGCAGCAGTTGGGTGGAGAGTTCTGTATAAGTCAATGAGGTCAAGTTGGTTGATTGTTGTAATTAGATCTTCCGTGTCTCTGTTGAGCTTCTTACTGGATGTCCTGTCCTTCTCCGAAAGTGGTGTGTTGAAGTCTCCTACTATAACTGTGGAGGTATCTATCTCGCTTTTCAATTCTGTTAAAATTTGATTTATGTATCTTGCAGCCCTGTCATTGGGTGCATAAATATTTAATATGGTTATGTCTTCCTGATCAATTGTCCCTTTTATCATTACATAGTGTCCTTCTTTATCCTTTGTGGTGGATTTAAGTCTAAAGTCTATTTTGTCAGAAATTAATATTGCTACTCCTCTTCTTTTTTGCTTATTGTTTGCTTGATATACTTTTTTCCATCCTTTGAGTTTTAGTTTGTTTGTGTCTCTAAGTCTAAGGTGTGTCTCTTGTAGGCAGCATATAGATGGATCGTGTTTCTTTATCCAGTCCGTGTCTCTCTGTCTCTTTATTGGTGCATTTAGTCCATTTACATTCAGGGTAATTATAGATAAATAAGTTTTTAGTGCTGTCATTTTGATGCCTTTTTATGTGTGTTGTTGACAATTTCATTTTTCCACATACTTTTTTGTGCTGAGGCGTTTTTCTTAGTAAATTGTGAGATCCTCATTTTCATAGTGCTTGACCTTATGTTAGTTGAGTCGTTACGTTTTTCTTGGCTTTTATCTTGAGTTATAGAGTTGTTATACCTTTTTGTGGTTACCTTATTATTTACCCCTATTTTTCTAAGTAAAAACCTAACTTGTATTGTTCTATATCGCCTTGTATCACTCTCCATATGGCAGTTCAATGCCTCCTGTATTTAGTCCCTCTTTTTGATTATTGTGATCTTTTACCTATTGACTTCCATGATTCCCTGTTATGTGTATTTTTTTTTTAATTAATCTTAATTTGTTTTTGTGATTTCCCTATTTGAGTTGATATCAGGACGTTCTGTTTTGTGACCTTGTGTTGTGCTGATATCTGATATTATTGGTTCTCTGACCAAACAATATCCTTTAGTATTTCTTGTAGCTTTGGTTTGGTTTTTGCAAATTCTCTAAACTTGTGTTTATCTGTAAATATCTTAATTTCGCCTTCATATTTCAGAGAGAGTTTTGCTGGATATATGATCCTTGGCTGGCAGTTTTTCTCCTTCAGTGTTCTGTATATGTCGTCCCATTCCCTTCTTGCCTGCATGGTTTCAGCTGAGTAGTCAGAACATATTCTTATTGATTCTCCCTTGAAGGAAACCTTTCTTTTCTCCCTGGCTGCTTTTAAAATTTTCTGTTTATCTTTGGTTTTGGTGAGTTTGATGATAATGTGTCTTGGTGTTTTTCTTTTTGGATCAATCTTAAATGGGGTTCGATGAGCATCTTGGATAGATATCCTTTCGTCTTTCATGATGTCAGGGAGGTTTTGTGTCAGGAGTTCTTCAACTATTTTCTCTGTGTTTTCTGTTCCCCCTCCCTGTTCTGGGACTCCAATCACCCGCAGGTTATCCTTCTTGATAGAGTCCCACATAATTCTTAGGGTTTCTTCATTTTTTTTAATTCTTTTATCTGATTTTTTTTCAGCTATGTTGGTGTTGATTCCCTGGTCCTCCAGATGTCCCAGTCTGCATTCTAATTGTTCGAGTCTGCTCCTCTGACTTCCTAGTGCGTTGTCTAATTCTGTAATTTTATTGTTAATCTTTTGGATTTCTACATGTTGTCTCTCTATGGATTCTTGCAACTTATTAATTTTTCCACTATGTTCTTGAATAATCTTTTTGAGTTCTTCAACAGTTTTATCAGTGTGTTCCATGGCTTTTTCTGCAGTTATCCTAATTTCGTTTGTGATATCATTAAGCATTCTGTAAATTAGTTTTTTATATTCTGTATCTGATAATTTCAAGATTGTATCTTCATTTGGGAAAGATTTTGATTCTTTTGTTTGGGGGGTTGGAGAAGCTGTCATGGTCTGCTTCTTTAAGTGGTTTGATATGGATTGTTGTCTCCGAGCCATCACTGGGAAACTAGTTTTTCCAGAAAATCCGCTAAAAAAAAAATGCAGTCAGATCCCTATCAGAGTTCTCCCTCTGGCTCAGGCTATTCAGATGTTAATGAAGCCACCTGGGGAGGGTGGGGGAGGGAACAGAGAGATAGGAGAGTAGCACCTCAGAATATAGCCAGAGTTGCTTGTCTTGCTTGGAATGACTATTATATCTGAGATTCCCGCGGGCGCGTCGCCTATGTGTGCTGGCTGTGTGGAGATTGCCCCCGGGGGGTCTGGCCCGCTGGAGTCACGGTCAGATCCTCCGCTTCCAGCCCCACGCCCAGCGTCAAGGCTCCCCTACTGGGACGGTGCACTCTCGACTCCAAAATCAGTCGCTGCCTCCCGGGGACTTTTCGACCCTCCAGCCGCGTGGCCGTGCCACACGCGAGAGCCAGTTGGGCCTCCTCCCGGGGTTAGTTCAGATGGGTGGAGCAGCTCCCCGTGCTTGTGCTGTGACCGAGTGTCCCAGCTGGGACGCTGTTCTCCCCGCTCCAATACCAGTCGCTGCCTCCCAGGGACTTCTCCTACCGGCTGCGTCCCACGCCGCCCGCGCGACCCGGCTGGTCCCCTTCCCGGGGTTAGTTCAGGGGGGTGGAGCAACTCTCTGTGTTTATGCTGTACCTGCGTCCAGTCCAAATCCCTGCGGGACGGTTGCCCGGCTCTGACGCTGCTCTTTCTGCTCCAAGACCAGTCACTGCCTCCCGGGGACTTCTCCTACCGCCTGCGTCCCACGCCGCCCGTGGAACCGGCTGGTCCCCCTCCCGGGGTTAGTTCAGGGGGGTGGAGTAGCTCTCTGTGCTTGTGCCGTACCTGACTGGTACGCTGGCTCCAGGCTCTGGAAACAATCGCTGCTTCCCCGTATTAGTTCGTTCTCCGTCTCTAAATCTGTGTTTGTTGTTCAGGGTTCGTAGATGGTTATGTATGTGATCGATTCACTTGTTTTTCCGTGTCTTTGTTGTAAGAGGGATCCGAGGTAGCGTCTGCCTAGTCCGCCATCTTGGCTCCGCCTCCTGTGTCCTATATTTTTTGCACTCACTATAAAAAAAAATTACTTCCATTCTACTAATTTAAATTTTGTATTATTAGCCATCTTGTTTTACTGATGAGGAAATCGAGGCTCAGAAATATTTAAAGTTTTCCAAGATTATCTGGGTTAATAAATAACAACGAAACCCAAAGCCTCTTACTTTCCAGTCAATTCAGACTCATGGGAAAGCTGTGTTACAGAGTAGAACATCTCCAGAGGGATTTATTGGCTATAATCTTTATAGAAGCAGATGGCTAAGCTTTTCTTCATCAGCCCCTCTGTGTGGGTTTGAACCACCAACCTTATGTTTAGTAATTGAGTACAAACTGCTTGTGCCACCCAGAGACCTAATAAATAACAATGATGTGACTTTTTAAAAATAATTGTACCATCGTTATCCTATCCTGCCATGCTTGCTTCTTTAAATTATTGACTATACTCTTTCTCAAAAACAGTAAATATGATTTTTTTAAATAGTTCTTTCTATAAATTATAGATTTTTAAGGCAATTATTTCCTGTTTTGTCAGAGTAATTTAGAAGCTAGTGATTAAGTGAAACAATTGAATTGCCAACAAATTTCCCATGTCCAATTCACTACTTTCAAAGTCATTACAAAAATTATTATCATAAGCAACAAAATAACTATCATCATCAACATCGTCATGGGTTGAGTTTTGTCCCCCCAAAATATGTGTCAACTTAGTTAGGTCATGATTCCCAGTATTATGTAGTTGTCCTCCATTTTGTGTTAGTAATTTTCCTGTGTGTTGTAAATCCTAATCTCTGCCTGTGGTTAATGAGGCAAGTTTAGATTATGTTGAAGAGGATAAAGGTAGGATTGTAACACCATTACTAAGATCACGTTCCTGATCCAAGGTAAAAGGAGTTTCCCTGGGGTGTGGCCTGCACTACCTTTTGTTTTACAAAAGATGAAAGGAAAGGGAAGAAGCAAGGAGTGGGATCTTATACCACCAAGAAAGCAGAGTCCAGACTGAAGCTCCTAACACAGGGAAAGATTGCAGACCAAGGCCTCCTTCCAGAGCCAACAGAGAGAGAAAGCCTTCCCCTGGAGCTGATATCCTGAATTTGGATTTGTAGCCTACTATACCGTGAGAGAATAAATTTTTGTGTTAAAGCCATCCACTTGTGGTATTTCTGTTATAAGCAGCACTAGATAACAAAGACAGACATCATGTGTTTTTTTTTTAAATTATTTTCTATATACAACACTATGTAGGTGATAATTTTTTTTTATATACCCATTTTTTAAACTATTAAACATATAAATAGGAAAGGAAAGCATTTATATTACTGTAAAATGGTCCTTACTCAATAACTGATATTTTGAATCCCAGAGATCATGGTGGAGTGATATAAGTGGTTGGAAAGAAGTAGGAGATATGTCAGAAACCATGAGAAACAGATTCATATGGGAATTGGCAAATGGGTGATGAGGGATGTCTCAAGCATTTCTGGGCTTCGATGAACAACTAACTTCATAGATATAAAGGGTATAATGAGATTAATTTTTATGAGCCTAAAGGTATTGAGAAGAGTCTGTGAATATTAAGAGGAAGATGGGTTTGAGGGTTATATTAGATTCAGAAATATTCTGGAGACCCCCTGTCTGTTCCTATCCGGGGCTTTAGGAGTAGAAGCCTTCTCTGAGTAGTCAGGCACTCACTTGAATTCTGTTCTATTGCAACCTGCAGGAGTTTCTCATACTCCAAGTCTATTTAGGTATGGCCCAACTTTATATGAGTATGCATTTGAACTTCACTTAAAAAGAAAAGTATTGAATAAACACTGTGAAAAATAGGGACTACCTGAAATTGCCCTGGATATGAAAATCAATTGCTCATGCCTGTTGTGTTGGCATCAAGGAATGTTATGGTGTTCTGTTTGAGATGTATCTTAAACACTTGTTCTCAGAAAAGCTGGAAATTTGATTCAGGAGGGCAAATTCTACATATCAAAATGGCTTACTTATTAAAATTGTCACTTTTTTGCTACTTGTATGAAGACATATGAGTGATTTTTGTATATTTATGTATCTAGTAATTTTGCAAAACTATCAATTTAGTATACATATTCTTTTGTAATATATATATTTTTTCTTTTTAAGGCATATAGTATTAAACATGGCACATTTCTGTTTCTATTTACTATAATTATTTGCTTGTTTATTTATATATTTGTTCACGTTGCATAGTTACTTACTACTCCACTGTACTAGGTAAAAGTTACAGTTCAGTGACTGACAAAAATAAGGACTGCCTGCAATATTATGTTTTTTGTGATTTCTAAGAGATATATATATGTCTATATCTACATGATTTTTTGATATTAAAATCACATATCTTTGTCAAATGCCTCTTTAATTCTATCAATTACATTCACTGAGTTGACTTTTTTTAAAGATTTAATTGTGTTTTAGGTGAAAGTTTTTAGGGCAAATTAGTTTTTCATTCAAAAACTTATACACAATTTGTTTTGTGACATTGGTTGCGATTGCTCAATGTGTCAGCACTCTCCCCATTTCCCTGTCCACCTTAGGTTCTTGGCGTTCATTTTTCCAGTTTTCATGCCCGTTCTGCCTTCACATCTTTGCTTTGAGCAGGTGTTGCCTGTTTTATCTTGTATACTTGATTGAACTAAGAAGCACATTCCTCACAAGAGATATTGTGTGTGCAGAGGTTAAGAGCCTGGCTGCTAATCAAAAGATTGGTAGTTCTAATCCACCAACCTCTCCTTGGAAAGCCTATGGGGGCAGCTCTACTCTGTCCTGTAGGGCCACTATGTGTCAGAATCAAACTGATGGCAATGGTTTTAATCTTTGGCTGCAACAATGGGCTCAAGCATAACAACGATTGTGAGGATGGCACAGGACTCTGCAATGTCTTGTTCTGTTGTATACAGAGTCGCTATGAGTTGGAACTAACTTAACACCAGGTATCAACAACAATGATAATCTTTGGCTGAAGGGTGGACTTCGGGAGTGGCTTCAGTTCTGAGTTAGCAGGGTGTCTGTGGGACACAGTCTCAGGGGTTCCTCCACTCTCTGTCAGGCCAGTAAGTATGGTCTTTTTTTGTGAATTTGAATTGTGTTCTACTTTTTTTTCCTGCTGTAGGGGACCCTCTGTTGTGATTCCTGTCAGAGCAGTCGATGTTGTTAGTAGGGCACCATCTAGTTCTTCAAGGCTCATGCTGATGAAGGCTGTGGTTCATGTGGTCCATTAGTCCTTAGAACTGATATTTTATTTGTGTTTTTGGTTTTCCTCCTTCTTTTTTGCTCCAAAAGTGATGAGACCAATGGACGTACCTTGGATCGCTACTTGCAAGCTTTTAAGATCCCAGATGCTACTCACCAAAGTAGGATGTAGAACGTTTTATTCATGAACTATGTTATGTCAGTTGACTTAGATGTCCCCTGAGACCATGGTCTTCAGTTTTCAGCCCAAGTAACTTGGTCCCTCCAGGTGTTTGGATGTGTCAAGGAAACTTCTATGACTTTGCCTTGGTCAAGTTGTGTTGAATTTCCCTATATTGTATATTCTCTTTCCCTTCGCCAAAATTACCTTGTCTACTATTTAGTTAGTGATTTACCCTCCCCACTCCAACCCTCCCTAGTAACCACCAAAGGCAGATTTTTTTTTTCTGTGTGTAAACCTTTTTTGGGGTTTTAGAACGTAGTCTCATATGATATTTGTCCTTTTTGCTGAGCATCAGAATATTTAAGAACTCTCCGTATTATACAACTATGTAATAATATAAAGAATCTTGTATTCAAATGGAAACACACAGTATCACAAAATAATCACAATGCTTATATTTATGAAAATAGCAGCAAATATGGATTACCATTAAACATAAAAGTATTACCACTTAAACCCTTAAAACCATGACTGTGACTCAGACCTTGAATAAAAGCTAATAAGCTGCATTTTAACAAGTTTCTGTCACCTAATCTTCCAAATTATGAGCATGCTACATATTTCTGTTTATTTAATTTACTTTAATTTTTGTAGTAAAAGTTGTATATATGTATATTTTTTTCTGCACAAGTCTTGGACATCTTGCACATCCGTCAGTACTTGATATTTTTCAGGTTATATTTTTTCATGTCATTTGCAAAATGTGTGTTGCTTTTAGACTAGAATACAATCCAATTTTACATTAATTTTCCTTCTTGTCACTCTAAGATTTTCTTAAAACTTTACAATTTACTTGTAGATTATTTTAGATTTTCCACATGCATATAATTAAATATCTAAATATAGTGTGATTTTCTTGTTTCCAATCTTATCTTTTAATTGTTTTTTCTTGCTTTATTTGACTTTGATATAATTCAGCAACATCATGAATAATGAAGAAAAGACTGAAATTGTCAAGGATTTCATTTTACTTGGATCTTGAATCAATGCTTATGGGAGCAGCACTCAAGAAATCAAACAATGCATTGCATTAGGCGAATCAGCTGCAAAAGGCCTCTTTAAAGTGTTAAAAAAGAAAGATGTCATTTTGAGGATGAAAGTGTGCCTGAACCAAGGCATAGTGTTCTCAATTGCCTAATATGCATATGAAGGCTGGATAATGAATAAAGAAGAATTGATGGTGTTGGTATTGGCAAAGAATATTCTTCTGGACTGGCAAAAGAATGAACAGACCTGTCTTGGAAGAAGTACAACCAGAATGCTCCTTAGAAGTGAGAAAGGCAAGTCTTGTTATCAGGAGGAACCAATCCCTGGAGAAGGACCTCATACTCGGTAAAGTGGAAGATCAGAGAAAAAGGAAGCACCTAAGGAATGGATTGACACAGTGGCTGCAGCAATGAGTTCAAGCATAACAACAATTGTGAGGATGGTGCAGGACTAGGCAGTGTTTCATTCTGTTGTACATAGGGTTGCGATAGGTCAGAACTGACTCAATGGTACCTAACAACGACAAAAACAATGTTGAATAAAAATGATAAAAATGTGCCTTCTTGACTTCCTGATCTCACAGGGAAATTATTTAATATTTCATATTTAAGAATGTGTTTTGGTGTAGGTTATTTGAGATTCTTTTCCAGTTTACTGAAGCCCTGTGTTGTTGTATGTGTATGTGTTTTTTGTTTTTTTTGTTTGTGAGTAGATTAATTTTGTCAACTACTTTTCATCGTAAGACAACTCATGTGATTTAGCTCTTTTAATATTTTAAAAAGACAACTTAAATTCCCTGATTTTTTAATATTGAACCAAATTTTCCTTCTTGCTGTTGTTATCGTTAGGTGCCGTCCATTGGTTCCAACTCATAGCGACCCTATGTACAACAAAAGGAAACACTGCCCAATCCTGACCCGTTCTCACAATTGTTCTTATGCTTAAGGCCATTGTTGCAGCCACTGTGGCTATCCATCTCCTTGAGGGTCTTCTTCCTTTTCACTGCCTGTCTAATTTACCAAGCATGATGCCCTTCTGCAGGGACTAATCCCTCCTAACAACCTCCCCAAGGTATATGAGATGTAGTTTCGCCATCCTTGCTTCTAAGGAGCATTCTGGTTGTACTTGTTCCAAGACAGATTTGTTTGTTCATTTGGCAGTCCATGGTATACTAAGTATTCTTCTTCAACACCACAATTCAAAGGCATCAATTCTTTTGTTTTCCTTATTCATTCTCCAGCTTTCACATGCATATGAGGTAATTGAAACCATGGCTTGGGTCAGGCCCACCTTAGTCTCCAAAGTGATATCTTTACTTTTTAATATTTAAGATGGTCTTTTGCAGTAGATTTGTCCAATGCAATACATCTTTTGATTTCTTGACTGCTGCTCCCAGGGGTGTTGATTGTAGATCCAAGTAAAATGAAATCCTTGACAACTTCAACTTTTTCCCCATTTATCATGATATTGCTTATTGGCCCATTTGTTAGGATTTTTGTTTTCTTTATGTTGAGGTGTAATCCATACTGCAGGCTGAGGTCTTTGATCTTCATCAGTAAGTGCTTCAAGTCCACTTCACTTTCAGTAAGCAAGGTTGTGTCATCTGTGTAATACAGGTTATTAGTGAGTGTCCTCCAATCCTGATGCCCATTTGTCTTCACGTAGTCCAGCTTCTTGGATTATTTGCTCAACACACAGACTGAATCTATATGTTGAAAGGATGTAACCTTAAGACACACCTTTCCCGGCTTTAAACCACACAGGATCCCCTTGTTCTATAGGAATAACTGCTCTTGATCTATGTACAGGTTCTTCACAAGCACCATTAAGAGTTTTGGCATTTCCATTCTCCACAATCTTATCCATAATTTGTTATGATCTACACAGTTGAATGCTTTTGCATAGTCAATAAAACACAGGTAAACATCTTTCTGGTATTCTCTGCTTTCAGCCAAGATCCATTTGACATCAGCAATGATATCCCTTGTTCCATGGCTTCTTCTGAATCTGGCTTGAATTCTGGTAACTTGCTGTGGATATACTGCTGTAACCACTTTTGAATGATCTTCAGCAAAATTTTACTTGCACTTGACTAATGATATTTTTTCAATAATTTCCCCATTCAATTGGATCACCTTTCTTGAGAATGGGCATAAATACGGATCTCTTCCAGTTGGTTGACCAGGTAATTACCTTCCAAATTTCTTGGCATAGACGAGTGAGCACTTCCAGTGCTGCATCCTTTGTTGAAACATCCCATTTGGTATTCGGTCAGTTCCTGGGGTCCTGCTTTTTGCTAATACCTTTAGTTCAGCTTGGACTTCTTCTTTCAGTACCATTGTATCCTGCTCATATGCTACCTCCAGAAATGGTTGAATGTTAACCCATTCTTTTTTGGTATAGTGACTCTGTGTATTCCTTCTATCTTCTTATAATATTCCTGAAATTTTTAATATTTTTCCCCACAGAATACTTCAATAGTGGAACTCAAGACTTGACTTTTAATTCAGTTCTCTCAGCTTGAAAAATGCCGATTGTCTTCTTCCCTTTTGGGTTTCCATCTTCAGGTTGTTGCACAAGTCATTATAATATTTTACTTTGTCTTCTTGAGCCACCCTTTGAATCCTTCTGTCCAGCTCTTTTAATTAATCACTACTTCCTTTCACTTTAGCTACTCTATGTTCAAGAGCAAGTTTCAGGGTCTCTTCTGACACCTGTTTTGGTCTTTTCTTTCTTTCTTGTTTTCTTAATGACCTTTTGCTTTCTTCATGTATGATGTCCTTGACGTCATTCCACAACTCATCTGATTTTTCGTCATTAGTGTTCAACACATCAAATCTATTCTAAATTCAGATGGGATATACTCAAGAAAGTGCTTTGGCTCTTGTGAATTGTTCCAATTTTCTTCAGTTTCAACTTAAATTTGCATAGGAGCAATTGATGGTCTGTTCTGCAGTCAGCCCATGGCCTTGTTCAGACTGATGATATTGAAAAGTAGAGTTGACCTTATTGATGTGGATGGAGAGTCAAGTTTTCAAGAGCTTCATTTGCTGATGTGGCATGAACCACAATGAGAAGAAACAGTTGCAAACATCCATTAAAAATTGGAATGTGGAATATATGAAGTATGAATCTAGGAAAGTTGGACTTAACCATACCAAACACATTGCCAAGGAGTCAATTTCAACTCATAGCGACCCTATAGGACACAGTAAACTGCCCCATAAAGTCTCCAAGAAGCACCCTGTGGTTTCAAACTGAAAAACTGGAAGTCATTAAAAATGAAATGAAATACATAAACATCAATATCCTAGGCATTAGTGAGCTTCAGTGGACTGGTATTGGCCATTTGGAATCAGACGATCATAAGGTCTACTATACCCGGAATGATAACTTGAAGAGGAATGGTATTGCATTCATCATCAAAAAGAACATTTCAAGATTTATCCTGAAGTACAATGTTGTCGGTGATAGGATAATATCCATATACCTACTAGGAAGACCAGTTAATATGACTAATATTCACATTTATGCAGTAACCACTAAGGGCAAAGGTGAAGAAATGGAAGATTTTTACCAACTTTTGCAGTCTAAAATTGGTCAAATATGCAGTTATGATATATTGATAATTACTGGTGATTGGAATGCAAAAGTTGGAAACAAAGAAGGGTCAGTATTTGGAAAATATGCCTTTGGTGATAGAAACAATGCCAGAGATCACATAAGAGAATTTTGCAAGACCAACGACTTCTTCATAGCAAATACCTTTTTTCACCAACATAAATGGCAACTATACACTTGGACCTCACCAGATGGAAAACAGAGGAATCAAATCAACTACATCTGTGGAAAGAGATGACGAAAAGCTCAATTTTGCTTCTAAGGTGATTTATATGTGACATATTACCCTTTTTACTTATTGATTATTTTAATGTGTCAATATTTTATTTAGAATTTTAAAATCAATGTTCATGAGTGAAATTGTTCTGTAATTTATTATATTGTAGTTATTTTTAGTGTCATTGGTAGTTTTGGGCATCGAAATTATATTAGCTTCTCAAAACAAATTGCAAATTCTATCTTGTTCCATTCAGTGGAAAAAAAAACTTTAAGATTAGAATTCACTGGGGAATAGAAAGTACTCAATTGCATTTTTTTTTAATTATGGATTTGCTTTCTTTAATAATGGTCAGACTATTATTATCTCAATGTCTTCTTCATTTTTATTAAATTTTGTGTTTCCTGGAATTCATCCATGATAACTAAGTTCTCAAATTCAATGGTACAAGTTCTTTTTTTTTTTTTTTTAATGATAATCTCTTTGTAAACATGGCAGAATCCACAAGGATTATAATTTCCCATGGGTGGTATTAATGATTTTTGACTTCTTTTTTTTTTTCCTCCTGATTAGTCTTATGAGTGCCTAATACATTTTATTAGTTTTCTCAAAGAAACAATTTTTTTATTTGTTGAATCTGCCTATTTTATGTTTGCTATCTACTAATTTCTTTTCTTCTTTTAATTTTCCCTTTGTGAAGATTTTTTTTTTTAATTGTAAATACCCATGAATCTCTGCTTGAAGGCTTTTATTCTTCTTCTTTTTTTTTTTTTTTTGCTGTGTGAAGGAGTGTCATCTGTTCATGCACAGGGAGCTTGAAAGTGCCAGAGCGTGAATACCTCCAGGAATGTCTCTCAAACAACAGTAGATGGTAGTTGGTGCATGAAAACAACCAGCTTTCTCACCCTTTGTGTGAGATGATTCTAAAACTGGTCCTATAGAGTCTTCCAGAGATCCCTAGTGGAACTGAGCACCAATTTTTCACAAAAAATAATCTGTTCATTAGTGCATTTTCTATTGTCTGTCTTTCCTTCCCTGTCTCATTATAAAACTTTCCTACAAGTACTTGGTACCATTGTCTTATATATATATTTGTTATTGTTGTTTTTAGGTGATGTTAAGTTGGCTCTGACTCATAGGGAGCCTATGGATAACATCGTGAAGAATGAGAATTCCAAGACACTTAATTGCGCTCATGGGGAAATTTTTGCAGATCAAGAGGCAGTTATTTGGAGAGAACAAGGAAATACTGATTGGTTTAAAGTCAGGAAAGGTGTGCGTCAGGGTTGTATTCTTTCACCATACCTATTAAATCCATATGCTGAGCAAATAATCTGAGAAACTGGACTATATGAAGAAGAATGGGGCATCAGGATTGTAGGAAGACTCATTAACAACCTGCATTATGCAGATGACACAATCTTGCTTGATGAAAGTGAAAAGGACTTAAAGCACTTACTAATGAAGATAAAGGACCACAGCCTTCAGCATGGATTGCACCTCAACATAAATAAAACAAAAATCTTCACAACTGGACCAATGAACCACATCATGATAAATGGAGAAAAGAATGCAGTTGTCAAGGATTTCATTTTACTTGGATCCACAATCAACGGACATGGAAGCAACAGTCAAGAAATCAAAAGAGTCATTGAATTGGGTAAATCTGCTGCAATGGACCTCTTTAAAGTGTTGAAAAGCAAAGATGTCACCTTGAAGACTAAGATGCGCCTGACCCAAGCCGTGGTATTTTCATATGCATGTGAAAGCTGGGCAGTGAATAAGGAAGAACGAAGACTTGATGCCTTTGAGTATTGGTGTTGGCGAAGAATATTGAATATACCATGGACTGCCAAGAGAATGAACAAATCTGTCTTAGAAGAAGTACAACCACAAAGCTCCTTAAAAGCAAGGATGGTGAGGCTGTGTCTTACATACTTTGGACATGTTGTCAGGAGGGATTAGTCCCTGGAGAAGAACATCATGCTTGACAAAGTACAGGGTGAGCAGAAAAATGGAAGACTCTCAGCCGGGTGGATTGACACAGTGGCTGCAACAATGAGCTCAAGCATTACAACGATTGTAAGGATGGCGCTGGGCCAGACACTATTTCGTTCTGCTGTGCATAGGGTCACTTTGAGTTGGAAATGAGTCGTCAGCACCTAACAGCAACAACAGCATGTACAACAGTACAAAATATTGCCCCATACTGCCCATTCCTCACAATTGTTGTTATGTTTGAGTCCATTGCTACAGCCACTGTGTCAGTCCATCTCATGAAGCAGCTAGTTCTTTTTCAATCACCCTCTACTTTACCAAGCATGATGCCCTTCTCCAGCCATCAGTCCTTCCTGATGATGTGTCCAAAGTAAGCAACACAAAGTCTCACCATCCTCACTTCTAACGAACTTTCTGGCTGTACTGCCTCCAAGACTGATTTGTCTTTTCTTCTGCCAGTCCGTGATGTATTCAATATTCTTCACCAAAATCACAATTCAAATGCATCAATTCTTCTTTGGTATTCGTTTTTCATCGTCCAACTTTCACATGTGTATGAGGCCACTGAGAATACAACATCTTGGGTCAAGTGCACCTTAGTAATCAAAGTGAAATATTTGCTTTTTAAATTTTAAATAGATCTTTTGTCACAGATTTTCCCAATGCAACACATTATTTCATTTCTTGAGTGCTGCTTCCATGGGTATTGATTGTTGGTACGTTAGTATTCCTAAACTCCAGACCGTGTTTGAATCTTGCAAGTCTTTCTATAAATGTCTTCTGTTTCAGGATCCAATCCAGGGTATCATATTGTATTTAGTTATAGAGTTTCTCTAGTGCCATTTGCTCTGTGACAGTTTCTAACTTTTTTCTTGTTTTTCATGACTTTGACAATCTTAAAGAGCACTGGCTAGGTACCCTATAGAATGTCCCCCAAATCTAGGTATGTCTGATGATTTTCTGCGAATAAACTGGGATTATGAGTTTTGGAGAGGTCTATCGCAGAAGTGAGGTGCCTTTATCATCACATCATATCAGGGAGTGCATGATATTCACATGGTATCACTCATAATGGTAACCTTCATCTTTTGGTTAAGGTATTCTTTGCCAAATTTCTCCACTATAAACATGAATGTGGAATTTGCAATGCAATTGAGTTAATAGCAGCTATTTCTCTTCTATTTTTTATATGTTCTTTTTCAAAAAAAGTCTGTAGTTCACGCTTTCTTCCGTAGGTGTGATTTTTTTTTTTTTTAATAATTCAATTTCTAAAAGAAGGCTGATGGAATACACTTAGGAATTATCCTTAATGATTTTAAAGAAAATACATCCATACCATGACACAAGAGGCAGTGTTTCAACTAATTCCTTGGTGTGTGGATCACTGAGCAATATTTTAGTTATGGTCTTCTAAGGTCTATATCTCCACGATCATTGTAGCAGATATAAATTCCAGAGATTGGGAGGATTTGGACTGTGGGTTTGGGTTCAGTTTTTTTTTTAAATCTCTGATATTTCTTATATCTAGGAAATAAAATGCCATTTTCCTGGCACACTCAGTTAAATACACTGTTACTTGTGCTAGAAACCTCAGATCTGTTTGTTTTTTAAAGGATGTTCAATTTCTGAGAAGAGAAGTCCTGAAGTTCATTGATAATAAAAGGAAATCCTCATTAATTAATCAAAAGCTCTTGGTTTCAGGTCAGTTCAGTTCTTTTCTGGTATTTTTCTATTAAGGTGGAAAACATGGAGCTCCAGCTCATACGGATTAGTTAAAGAATGTAACAGAGCCCTTTTTATGATTGGACGTGTTTGAATTTTCACTAATAGGCATGAAATGTTCCTGAGAATTAAGTTGTATGTTGCAGGAACTGGCAGTGGTGATACTATTGAGGACGGATAGAGAAAATAGCAGAAGGCTTTTGAGATGTTTGTTGATTTTGAACTCCTCTTGTCCTGGTTTCGATTTGAATAAAACCCTAATTCTAACCCATGGATTTTCAACACATTTATTTGAAATTGCTAGGGGGCAATATCAAAGTTTTCTCTGTGTATCTTTTTGTTATTGACATAATAAGTGTTTTAATTAGTGACAGCAATAATAGCAATTTCCCTTACCTGCCAAGGTTTTGCCTAGTGAAGATAAGGTATGTATTCAAATATTGAAGGAGAATTTAATTATAAAAATAGCATGAACAATAGTGGATGTTTAAAATGGATCCATCCAGTCCCATTTGTTATTGGGAAGGATATGCTCAGGACAAATGCTTTCTGTTGGGGCTACCTGTAGTACATGAGAAGTAGGTACTCCTGGGGCTGAGTCTAGGACCTAGCACTCATACCAGGTAAAGCTATAAAGATGGAACAGATCATGGATGCATTTCTACTACAGCCTCATGTCTGTGTCTTGGGAACAGTCATTTTGTGATGCTACTGTTCTCATTTTCAAGTTTGCCTCATCATAAAAGAGAGCTTACTTCTATTGGTTAAGAAAATACATAATTTGCAGTGTAGAGTATTTTTTTAAGGATTTAATGTTGGTGAATATAAAATATATATGCTTTCTTGAAACTATATATGTATATATACACATATGTGTACACACACATATGTATATATATTAAGAAGTGACCAATTAATTTTTACTACTCATCAAGTTTTAGTTAATTGAGATTAAATAATAATAAAAGTTAAGCAGAACAATCAATAGAAACCCCATAAAATATTCCAGGAGACAGTGTACCAATGTCGGACATTTTGGTGATGGAAGCTACATGACCATCTCATGGATAAGATTAAGATTAAGTGTTGAAGTCTTAAATATTAAGTTGAGATTTTGGCTAGGTAGATTTTAAGGTATATTTCAACTCAAGAATTCTGTAAGTGTTTAATTACATACTATGCCTAGAAAAGGTGAAAAATTTAAAAACAAGTAATTGTAAAATATAGAAAGGTTCTTTGTGCTTTTGATATGCCATGTTTGATTCTGGTTTCTATAATTTTCTTTCCTGCCCTATATGTATGCGTTAGTTGTATATGAATAATATTAACAAGTACAGCCATTTAAATAGTAAAATATCTATACATACGTAGATTTTTCTTTTTTTTTTTGAGCCCTGGTGGTGTAGTGGTTAAGAGATTGGCTGCTACCCAGAAGGTCGGCAGTTTGAATCCACCAGCCAGTCCTTGGAAACCCTAAGGGGCAGTTCTTGTTGTTGTTAGGTGCCGTGGAGTCGGTTCCGACTCATAGCGACGCCACGCACAACAGAACAAAACTCCGCCCAATCCTGCCCCATCCTTACAATCGTTGTTATGCTTGAGCTCATTGTTGCAGCCACTGTGTCAATCCACCTCTTTGAGGGTCTTCCTTTTTTCTGCTGACTCTGTACTCTGCCAAGCATATTGTCCTTCTCCGGGGACTGATCCCTCCTGATAACATATCCAAAGTAAGTAAGACACAGTCTTGCCATCCTTGCTTCTAAGGAGCATTCTGGTTGTGCTTCTCCTAAGACAGATTTGTTCGTTCTTTTGCCAGTCCATGGCATATTCAATGTTCTTCGCCAAACCAGAATTCAAGGGCGTCAACTCTTCTTCGGTCTTCCTTATTCATTGTCCAGCTTTCACATCCATATGACGTGATTGAAAATACCATGGCTTGGGTCAGGCACACCTTAGTCTTCAGGGTTACATCTTTGTCTTTCAACACTTCGAAGAGGTCCTTTGCAGCAGATTCACCCAATGCAATGCATCTTTTGATTTCTTGACTGCTGCTTCCATGGCTGTTGATTGTGGATCCAAGTAAAATGAAATCATTGACAGCTTCAATCTTTTCTCCGTTTATCCTGATGTTGCTCATTGGTCCAGTTGTGAGGATTTTTGTTTTCTTTATGCTGAGGTGTAATCCATACTGAAGGCTGTGGTCTTTAATACTCATGAATAAGTGCTTCGAGTCCTCTTCACTTTCAGCAAGAAAAGTTGTGACATCTGCATAGTAGAGGTTGTTATTGAGTCTTCCTCCAATCTTGATGTCCCCTTCTTCTTCATATAGTCCACCTTCTTGAATTATTTGTTCAACATATAGATTAAATAGGTATGGTGAAAGAATACAACCCTAACACACACCTTTCCTGACTTTAAACCAATGAGTATCCCCTTGTTCTGTCCCAACAACTACCTCTTGATCTATGTAAAGGTTCCTCATGAACACTATTAAGTGTTCTAGAATTCCCATTCTTCGCAGTGTTATCCATAGTTTGTTACGATCCACACAGTCGAATGCCTTTGCATAGTCAATAAAACACAGGTAAACATCCTTCTGGTATTCTCTGCTTTCAGCCAGGATCCATCTGACATCAGCAATGATATCCCTGGTTCCACGTCCTCTTCTGAAACCCGCCTGAATTTCTGGCAGTTCCCTGTCGATATACTGCAGCAGACATATTGTAATGATCTTCAGCAGAATTTTGCTTGTGTGTGATATTAATGATTTTGTTCTATAATTTCCACATTTGGTTGGATCACCTTTCTTGGGAATAGGCATAAATATGGATCTCTTCCAGTCAGTTGGCCAGGAAGCTGTCTTCCATATTTCTTGGCATAGACAAGTGAGCACCTCCAGCGCTGCTTCTGTTTGTTGAAACATCTCAATTGATATTCCATCAATTCCTGGAGCCTTGTTTTTCGCCAATGCCTTCAGAGCAGCTTGGACTTCTTCCTTCAGTACCATCGGTTCCTGATCATATGCCACCTCTTGAAATGGTTGAATATCAACTAATTCTTTTTGGTATAATGACTCTGTGTATTTCTTCCATCTTCTTTTGTTGCTTCCTGCATCATTTAATATTTTCCCCATGGAATCCTTCACTATTACAACTCGAGGCTTGAATTTTTTCTTCAGTCCTTTGAGCTTGAGAAACGCCGAGCATGTTCTGCCCTTTTGGTTTTCCATCTCCAGCTCTTTGCACGTGTCATTAAAATACTTTATCTTCTCGAGAGGCCCTTTGAAATCTTCTGTTCAGTTCTTTTACTTCATCAATTCTTCCTTTTGCTTTAGCTGCTAGACACTCAAGAGCAAGTTTCAGGTTCTCCTCTAACATCCACCTTGGTCTTTTCTTTCTTTCCTGTCTTTTCAGTGACCTCTTGCTTTCTTCGTGGATGATGTCCTTGATGTCATTCCACAACTCGTCTGTTCTTCTGTCACTAGTGTTCAATGCATCAAATCTATTCTTCAGATGGTCTCTAAATTCAGGTGGGATATACTCAAGGTCATATTTTTGGCTCTCGTGGACTTGCTCTGATTTTCTTCTGTTTCAGCTTGAACTTGCATATGAGCAATTGATGGTCTGTTCCACAGTTGGTTCCTGGCCTTGTTCTGACTGATGATATTGAGCTTTTCCATCATCTCTTTCCACAGATGTAGTCGATTTGATTACTTTGTGTTCCATCCAATGAGGTCCGTGTGTATAGTCACCGTTTGTGTTGGTTAAAGAAGGTATTTGCAAAGAAGAAGTCGTTGGTCTTGCAAAATTCTATCATTCGATCTCCGGTATTGTTTCTATCGCCAAGGCCATATTTTCCAATGACTGATCCTTCTTCTTTGTTTCCAACTTTCTCATTCCAATCGCCAGTAATTATCAATGCATCTTGATTGCATGTTCGATCAATTTCAGACTGCAGCAGCTGATAAAAATCTTCTATTTCTTCAACTTTGGCCCTAGTGGTTGGTGCGTAAATTTGAATAATAGTCGTATTAACTGGTCTTCCTTGTAGGCATATGGATATTATCCTATCACTGACAGTGTTGTACTTCAGGATAGATCTTGAAACATTCTTTTTGATGATGAATGCAACACCATTCCTCTTCAAGTTGTCATTCCCAGCATAGTAGACTATATGATTGTCTGATTCAAAATGGCCAATACCAGTCCATTTCAGTTCACTAATGCCTAGGATATCGATGTTTATGCGTTCCATTTTTGACGATTTCCAATTTTCTTAGATTCATACTTCGTACATTCCAGGTTCTGATTATTAATGGATGTTTGCAGCTGTTTCTTCTCATTTTCAGTCATGCCACATCAGCAAATGAAGGTCTCGAAAGCTTTACTCCATCCAAGTCATTAAGGATGACTCTACTTTGAGGAGGCAGCTCTTCCCCAGTCATCTTTTGAATGCCTTGCAACCTGGGGGGCTCATCTTCCAGCGCTATATCAGACAATGTTCCACTGCTTTCATAACATTTTCACTGGCTAATGTTTTTCAGAAGTAGACTGCCAGGTCCTTCTTGCTAGCCTGTCTTAGTCTAGAAGCTCAGTTGAAACCTGGTGGTTTCAAACTGCTGATCTCTTGGTTAGCAGCCATAGTACTTAACCACTATGCCACCAGGGTTTCCACACACATAAATAAAATATATGTCTATAATAGGTAAATCTGCACCTGCGTTGTGCCTTTGCTGACCTTGATCTTCTCATAATTCAAATTCATCTAAGTTAAGAAGTTTTGGGAACTGTACTGATGAGGTATAATTCCCCTCTGATATAAGCGTCTTGTTGGGATCTAAGGTGGAGTTGTGGTTTGTCTAAAAAGGGATGGCTTTTCAATTGCCATTACTTCTGATATAAGACCGAACACCTATATAACTCAATGTTTGGATCAAGACAAGAAAAACAATTCTTGCCTTTAAACAGTCAGAATTTAGAACAGCAATCACTCCTAAAAGTATTACAAGGTCCACTGGAGTAAAAAAAGATGCCTGAAAAGGAAAGAGAAAAAAAATCAGAACAGTTCATTTTTGTTGTGATACCAGTTTCTTATTACCCACTTTTTCTTCTGACCCTAATGACTCAGAGTTAGGTCAAGTCTCAAAAAGAAAGAGCACAGTCCTCCAGACTCCATGTCTTCTCAAGACCTCAGATATCAGCAGCAAGTTAGGGGGTCTGCAGGCCCCTCACATCTAACCTGTTAACTCCCACAGCTCCCTGAGTTTCTAGAATTTGATAAAATGACACACAGGACTCAATTCCAGTTTCATTACAGCAAAAAGGATCAAAATGAAGAAGCATATAAGGAAACGTCTGGATTTGTCATTGACTGCTAACTAAGGGATGGCAGTTTAAACCTACCTAACAGCTCATGGAAGAAAGCCCTGGCAAACTGCTTCCATAAACATCACAGTCAACAAAACCATATGGAGTAGTTTTACTCTAAGACATGGAGTTGCCATGAGTTAGAGTCAAATGGACGGTTTTTTGAGGAGAGGAGAGTTCTTAACACCCACATTGTAGGTTGTTAAGGAAGAAAAACCAGCTAAGTTGTGCACGAACATCTGACCTACAGAAACTATGCAGTCATAAATATGTGTTCATTGAAACCATTTTAAAAAAAAAAATTTTTTTTAAGTTTGTGTAAATTTGTTATGCAGCATAGAAAACTAATATATCCATTGACACAGAAGGCTGTCAGCTTTGAGTGGGACCCAGTATAGGAAAGGGCTCCATGGCTGGTCCAGGTTGTAGAAGTGTCAGTGGTGAGATGAGTCACCGTGTGGAGCTGATGTTAATCCTAGTGGGAGCATAACAGCGCGGGTTCCTAGGATTCTGGAGCAAGCCCATGCTATCTACAATAAAGAATTTCATGCCCTTTGAGAAATAATTCCTGTCATCTTAATGGGTTGTGGTAGAGACTCTGGCAAGAGTTAGTTTGAGTGTCAGGAGTCCACAGAAAGCATAATTTGCTCTAACTGGGGTGACATTTGGGAGCAGTGGAACTAAGTACAGACAGAATCCTCCTTAGGGTTAAGGACAGTGAGACTTTGTCTCACTTATTTTGGGTATATTATCAAGAGGGACAGATCCCTGGGGAATGACACCATGCTTGGTAAAGTAGAGGGCCAGCAAAAAAGAGAGAGACCCTCAATGAGATGGATTGACACAGTGTCTGCAACAATGGGCTCAAACATACCTATTATTGTGAGCACGGCAGAGGACAAAGCAACATTTTTTTTTCTGATCACTATGAACCAGAAGTGAATTGAGGGCAACTAACAACAAAAACAGAATTAATTAAGCTACTTTTTTTTTGAAATTTAAAAAGGTGTGGACATCAAGAGATTTTATGATTCCATTATACCACTATAATCTTGGAAAAGGTAAGCCCATGTTTTGAAGAGACAAAAATTAATTTCAACTGAGTGGATCAAGGGTTTATAAGGATAAGGATGATTATTTGATGTTAAATTGAAAAGCTAGAATGCAGTTTGCTTTGTCTATACATCCCAACATACAAGCACACACACACACACACACACAGAAAAGTCACTCAACAAATTTCGACGGCAGTTATCTGAATTGTTGCATTTCAGCTAATTTTTATTTTCTTTTGTGTTTTACTGTAGTTACCATGTATTCTAAGTCAATTGGCATATTTTATTTAATTGATTTTTTTAAAGAAATTCACGAAACACGTTTGAAGTGGCATTGTTTCCAGTGATTTGGAGGAAATTTTATTCTTCCAGAATGGCTCATGGGAGAGTATTTCATCTAATTGATGGGTTTATGTTCTGAGAATAAACATTTCAGTAAATATTCTCTAGTGTCTAAATTCCCAAGGCTCTGGAAGCATACATAAGCCTTACATATCATTCAAAGAGGTCAGATTCTAATCCTCTCTGTCTCTTTCTTTTTCTGTGCTCTCTTCAGTTTTTCTGGGTATTAAGAAAGGAAAATCATATTCCTGGAAAATTCACTGAAATCTATTGTGGACTTCTGCTGTATTTACCTACTTAATATTTTTAAGAATGCTTGAATTCTGAGTGGGGGCTGTCCTGGAGAGTATTGGTAATAGGACCTGGATCTTCAGATGAACCGTCTTCAGGTTGGGTGATGTATCCTGTCTTATCTTTCAGAAGTGCATGGGGGGCTTTGAGGTTCTGCAGCCTTTGAAACAAGGAACTCCCTATGTTATTCTAAATGCCATATTATCTGCCAGGTCCGTGTACCTGCAGATTCAGCTTGCTAAGCTCTACTCCCTTCCTCCTTCCCTGGGGTGTCATTCTGAATTCTTCTTTGAAACTATCCATCATATGCCTGACATAATACAGGCACACTGAAAATATAGTTAAAACCAAAAAAAATAAAAATGTGGATATGTTCTCAAAACCTCACTATATTGTAAAGAAAAGAATACTATGCATAAAAGAATCATGAACATAATATATCATAAAATTTTGTTTTCCTAAAGGTAATGTCTGGAGGTATGTAGAGAACATGGAAAATATTTCCAGATTAAAGAGAGAACGTTTCCTTGTGGTTTTCAATTTGATATAATGTTTTATCTGTTACAAATGCTGCGGTAGTAGACCAGAAAAGAGACTTTTCAAAGTAAAAAGAATAATAAAATAAGCAAATGAATGAATGAGTATGTGTTGTTGATGAGGGCCTGAGACTATTGGCATGACTGCAGAAGGACAAATAGTGGCAAATAGCTAGAGTTTAGGTAAATAGAGCAGAGAAAGTCAGATTTGTTGTGATAGGTAGTAAGGAACAAGTGAGGTCTTCCGAGCCATAGACTCTCATAATAACCACAGTAATCCAGGGCCAGAGAAACTGATGATTTCACAGTGTTGGGTAAGATCACTACAGGGAGTTGGACTGTGCATCAGCTACCACGATGCATCAAATGAGTGGTTGACGTTTGATATTTCTGCTGTAGGAACCAACCTGAGATGAGGAAAGCAGGACCAGAGAGAGCCAGATAGTGATACGAAATCAAAGGGGAGAGTAGGGAAAATGTTTTGAAGGGTAGGATTTGGTGACTTAAGGCTAAACAGGCCAAAAGTCCAAATTGTACCCTCATGTCTATTGCTAGAAACTTTGGCCTTTCCTCTATTTCTAATCAGTTTTATAATAATATAAAAGTTTAAAAATCATATCAATTCATAACAACACTAAAAATTAAAAAAATGAGAAAGTGGGGAGCCTAGATTTATTGAATTCCACAACTATTATACTGAGTTAAGCATTTACCACCATTTTCCAATTTAATACTCTCACTCTTATGAGCTTTGGATTATTTTATCTTTTTTTTTAATATTACTGGTAAAGAAATTGAGGCTCAGAAAATTTGAGTAATTCATAAAACATCACATAGCTGATGGTAATTCTGAACCTGAAATTAAATTTTTCCCAAAGCCCATCCTTTTTTCATTATGCTGATTCAGGGGCTCTTTGTCAATCTCCAGCCAATTCCTCTTCCTCATATAGGGAATACATTTTTTTTTTTTGAGTCAGAAATAATCTTTTAACTCTAAAGGATATAAAAATCCCTTTCATCCTTGAGCTATACAAAAACACTGGCAAGCTGTCTTCATTTATGGAATGCACATTAAGAATCTTTTATTAACCTGGAAATTTCAGAGGTGTGTTTCTTCTTGGTTACTTTTTTTTTTTTTTTATTGGACCATTCTATATTTTGATTATAAACTGTGGCTACAAGGTATTTCATTTTCTTTCAAAATAACACATACAAAGATTACCTAAAAAAAGATTATCACAAACATAACTTTAGTCAAAACCCCTGAAAAATAACTAAAAAAGTAGTATTCCTGTGAGTCGGAGTGGACTGGTTGGCAATGAGCATATAACTATTGGTAAACGTGCTCTGGAAAATAGGAAGAACATGGGGAAATACATTGTAACTTCCCCTCTGATTCAGGGAATCTATAAGCATTGAGGTAACCCTGGTGGCGTAGTGGTTAAGTGCTACGGCTGCTAACCAAAGGGTAGGCAGTTCGAATACGCCAGGCACTCCTTGGAAACTCTATGTGGCAGTTCTACTCTGTCCTATAGGTCTCTATGAGTTGGAATCGACTCGACAGCACTGGGTTTGATTTTGGTTTGGGTATGAAAATTGAATGAGATCATATTTCCTGTATTGTTGTCAGTTAAAAATAAATAAATAAATAATGGAGAGTTAAAAATGATGAGGAAGTGGACTACATGAGTATTCGAAGGGCATCAGATGACTAAATAAGAAAGGACTAAAATGAGAATGAAAACACAGGACTAAAAGAGCAATATGTCAAAAAAATGTAAGCTCATTGTTTTTACCAGGGTATTACATTAATTTTAGAACCCTAAAGTAATTGTTGTACATTCAGGAGAGAATCAAAGAATAACTTGTAGATATACAAGGCTATATCTCCTTTAAGCAGGTCTGGTGAAGCAGTGGCTAAGTGCTTGGGTGCTAACTGAGAAGTGAGTGGTTCAAACTCACAAGCCTAACAGCAGAAGAAATAGGGCAGTTTGTTTCCTTAAAGATTACAGCCTTGGAAAACCTGTGCCAGCCATTCTACTATGTCCTTTAGGGTCACTATGAATAGGACTCGACAGCAATATGCAATCTGCATACCCCCTTAAACATCCATGTATTTTTTGCAAAATTCAAACAATATTGTGGGCATTTACAAATGCTGTTTTCCTGAGCCAGGCTATCTCTTATGATTCTCAGTCTCAGTATTCTAATGATGGTGGTCTTATGTCTCCTATCTCTCCAGATCTTACCTTTATAATTTTTCTTTTAGCACTAAATTTACATTCATTGTTTTCTTAGTGCTATTAATAAACATGAACTTTTAGAATGACAGAATGGTGAAATGCACTTGTTTTCCGAAACTGCTATCCTGAAGAAAACTACTTAAGTTCTGTCATTCAAGAACAATTTCCTGGGTTCAAAATCCAGCTCATCATTGACTATACTGTGTAATCTCAAACAAGCTCCTTAACTTACATATACCTCAGTTTTCTTATGGAAATTATGGGGCTACTTGTTTTATAGTATATAGTGTTACTTGGAGATGTAAATTAACACATTTTAATGTTTTAGCTCAATGTTTGAAATGGTAAATGTTATATAAGTATGTTATCATCATTAATATTGTTACTAATTTTTGTTTTCTTTACTTCAGAATTTCTCTAGCAACAATCATGGCGTTAACTGAAGGAAATCAGAGTACTGGAGCCACATTCATCCTCTTGGGCTTCTCAGAATACCCAGACCTCCAGGTGCCCCTCTTCATGGTGGTCCTGGCCATCTACATGGTCACTGTGGTGGGGAACCTGGGCATGATTGTGATCATCAGGATCAACCCCAAACTCCACACCCCCATGTACTTTTTCCTCAGTCACTTGTCTTTTGTTGATTTCTGCTACTCCACTATAGTTACACCCAAACTATTAGAAAACTTGGTTGTGGGAGACAGAACCATCTCCTTCACAGGGTGCATCATGCAGTTCTTCTTGGTTTGTGTATTTGCGACTGCAGAAACATTCATGTTGGCAGTGATGGCCTATGACCGTTTTGTGGCAGTTTGTAACCCCCTGCTTTACACCATTGTCATGTCCCCAGAGCTCTGTGCATCATTAGTGGCCGGGCCCTATGCATGGGGTATAGTTGTTTCCCTGACACTCACTTATTTTCTTCTGGCATTATCCTTCTGTGGTTCTACTATCATAAATAACTTCGTCTGTGAGCACTCTGTCATTATTTCTGTCTCCTGCTCTGATCCCTATATCAGCCAGGTGCTTTGTTTTGTCATTGCCATATTCAATGAGGTGAGCAGCCTGGTGATCATCCTCACTACTTATATTTTCATTTTCATTACTGTCATAAAAATGCCTTCCAACGGGGGGTGCCGAAAAGCCTTCTCCACCTGTGCCTCCCACTTGACTGCCATCACCATTTTCCATGGGACTGTCCTTTTCCTCTATTGTGTACCCAATTCCAAAACCTCATGGCTCATCGTCAAAGTAGGATCTGTGTTTTACACAGTGGTCATCCCCATGCTGAACCCCCTGATCTACAGTCTCAGAAACAAAGATGTGAAGGAGACTGTCAGAAAGTTAATGAGCCACACAATACAATCTTGAAGATTGATTTATTTCTGGAGAGAATTTGCTTTATGATGTTCAATATTGTTCAGTGTCCCTAGAAGAGATGCTAATTCAAATTATCTAGTCAATATATACCCATCTAATATTATTATTATTATTAATCTAAATTTTACATCTATTGCAATATACCAGTTATCTGATAATTTGATTTCTAGTCACTTGAATCTTTAGTAAAATAGTCTTGAATCGTATGTGAAGTGAATCAAGTGTAGTGGATTGAATAGTGTCTCCTCTCAAAATACTCATATTCACCTAGAACTTCAGAATATGACCTTTTTGGAAATAGGGTCTTTGAAGGCATAGTTAAAGATTAAAATACAATCACACCTCCTTAAAATAAAAACCGATTGCCATGGAATCAATTCCCACTCATACCAACCCTATAGGACAGAGTAGAACTGCACCACAGGAATTCCAAGGCTGTAATCTTTATGGAAGCAGACTGCTACATCTTTGTCCTGTAGAGCAGCTGGTGCATTCAAACTGCCAACCTTTGGGCCATGTTCCTAACTGCAGCACCACCAGGAATCCTTCATACTCTCTTAGGCTGGGCCATAAATCCAGTGAGAATCTCATTATGAGAAGTAAGCAAGGACACAGTCACATAGGGAAGAAGGCCATGTGGAGATGGGGGCAGAACTTGGAGTTATGCTGCTACAAGCCCAGGAACACAAGGAACCATCGGAAGCTGGAAGAGTCAAGGAAGAATTTTCTCCTAATGCCTTCAAAGAGAGCATGTCCCTGCCAGTACCACGAATTCAAACATTTGGCTTCCAGAACTGCAAACAAATAAATTTCTGTTGTTTTAAGCTACGAAGCTTGTGGTGATTTCTTTTGGCAGTCCTAAGAAACTAATACAATAAGTAAACATCAAACTGTAAAACTCAAATTCCTTGATTCACATACTGACATCGTAAATGATTAAAACAAAAAAAATTCTTCAATCCGACTTAAGCAATATGGGTGTCATAGTTACAGAGAAATTCTGAAAAATTATAACTGACTAGGGGTATGCATATAGAAGAATTAGCGATAAGAGTCTGGAGGCACTATCCTTAACAACCAAGTTCTTTATTCCTTTTTCCCCAAGGCCGCACACATGTTTGTTATTGTACAGGAAGTGATGGTAAATATGATATCACTGAGTGTGAAGACAAAATGTTGATTTTTATGTGACGGTCCTGATGGGTAACCAAGGGAACAAAAATTAAAAATCATAATTATGAATCTCACAGTCTGATGTGTCAAACTCTCTCCTTCCTAACACCAATAGCCTCTTAGTAACATCATTTTAGAAAGAATACCAGCTGCTAAAGACATAGAACCTTAAATGTTGATATCAACGTTCTGATATCATACATATCAGAGCAAAGGAACACACTGAAAGAGGCAGAAAATGGACAAGTAGAGGCACATGTAAAATAATCAGCATGATAAGATATTAAAACATGTGTTGACTTAATGGATGAATGAGTTAAACCTATTAAATATACCAAAAAAAAAAAAAAAACCCTGTTGCCAGTCAAGTCAATTCTGACTGATAGCGACCCTATAGGATGGGGTATAACTGCTCCACAGGGTTTCCAAGGAACACCTGATGGAATCGAACTGCTGACCTTTTGGTTAGCAGCCAAATTATTAACCACTATGCCACCAAGATTGTTAAAGGAAAAAAAAGCACCAGATCTTACCATCTTACCAATGTGATTTTAGCACTTAGCAGTGGTTTTTACGCCTCAATGTTTATACGTGTCACCCAAGCTCCTTCTTAAATGTGTGTATGATTGTGTCCCATTCCTAGGAATTCTGATTTGGGCCTAGGAAAGTTCATAACCTAGAATTCTAGGCAATTGTATTATAGATGTGGCAAGGATCTCTGATGTGAGAAATCCTGCCTTAGCTTAGTTTTATTAATTCCATAGGACATTTAGTAATGTGCAAATAAAGCCTGGTAGGCAACTTCATGCTGCAACTTTTCTGTGCGATTACAAGGAAATTTCAGTCATTAGCAATGGTACAAAGAACCTGACACTTGCCTTCATTAATTGTCTTGAGACACAGATGCTAGTGATTCCCCAGAGTTGGAGTCCCAAGGGCTGTAGAGGTAGATGTAATAGCTGCAGTGCTCCCGAAACACTCGGGTTACAGAGAAACAGGACAGTGGTGGCCTGTTTCTCTGCAGCAGGTGAGTTACCTCAGGTTTTTTAATGAACCGGTGAAAATATTATTTTCCTGATGTGATAACTGTGGTCTTCTCTGATTTTTCTTTCAATATTAAGTCACTGTAACTGCTAAGTCTGAGCCCCATCATATTAAAGAGAGAAGTTAACATGGAAATATTTATCTTTATTATCCATTGACAGCAATTTCACAAAGAATAGAATAAACTTTCTGCTTAAAAATGGATATTTATCCTTATCCTCTTTATATGCACCTTAAATTGGTATATAAACTTTCCTAAGAATTGAGTCAACAAGTTATAATTTATATGCAAACATAACTTTCTAGTTAGTCCTGTTATAACTCTAATTTGATAAATCTTGGAACCGCTAAAATATATACATACATGCATGTGTACATGATACATGTGTGCATGTACACATGTATGTGTGCATATACATACACATATACATATATATTTATCAGCTGCTGTTGAGTCAATTACAACTCATAGCAACCCTATAGGACAGAGTAGAACTGCCCTATATGATTTCTGAGGCTATAAATCTTTATGGAAGCTGACAAGTATATCTTCATCCCATGGAGAAGCTGGAGTTTTGAATCGCTGACCATTAAGTTAGCACCCGAGCACTTTAACCACGACTCTACTCAAACCAAAACTGAACCTATTCCCATCCAGTTGATTTGGACTCATAGCAACCCTATAGGACAAAGTAGAACTGTCCCATAGAATTTCCAAGAAGCAACTGATGGATTCAAACAGCCCATCTTTTTGGTTAGCAGCCAAACTCTTAACTACCGTGCCACCTCTACTCTACCAGGGCTCCTCATATATGTGTGTGTGTGTATATATGTACATATGTATGTATGTATATATAATGCCTGTGTTGTAACAGAAGATAAGCCTTACATCAAGCTAAGGCATAAACCCTAATAAAGTGGGCACTCCACTCATGTCAAAAGGAAGTCATTATCTCCCTTAGCCCCAACCACTGGGCAATCAAGATATTCGAAAGGAGTAGTAGCCTTCATGGAATAAAAAGTGCTAATGAAATTGCACTGCTTTTTTCCTAGGTTCTTTAGTATTTCATTTTCTCCTTAAAATACAAGCATATTCCTTTAAATATTTTAATTGATTTGAGAATACAGGCAAAATATAGCAGCAGTATATTTTATTCTTTGAGACAAACATTTTACATTTTTTTCACAGAACCTAGCTAGCTTATGTACTGTATGTATGTCCTATATGTATGTATGTATTTGCTTAGTGTCAGTTATGTGCCTTTGATGGTACTTGTGCATGCAAGGAAAAAGCTGATGGACATGTGAATATAACTCCTACACACTCAGTATTACAAGTGTTTCTGCGGAAACCCTCATTCTAATATTTCAAAGGGCAATGGAAATTCGTAAATGTTTTAGACATCAGCTTGGTTTGGCATACACATAGCAGCTATTTGCATAAGGCATGTTCCTTATGGAGAGAACTAGTTCCAATAACTCTTTATTCTCACTTTCTTTTCTCTACCATAACAAAACATATTTGTCATTCACCCCCATAAACCTTCCCCTTTGACAGGAACAACACTCTCCTCCCACGCCTTTCCCTTCAAAGGAAGTACAGTGATGGCTGAAAGAAACCTGAGTGTGGAGACAACCTTTGCCCTCTTGGGATTCACAGATTACCCAGAGCTTCAGATTCCTCTTTTCCTTGTGTTTCTGATCATGTACAGTGTCACCGTGGTAGGGAATCTTGGGATGATAGTGATCATCAAGCTTAACCCCAAATTTCACACCCCCATGTACTTTTTCCTTAGTCACCTTTCTTTTGTTGATTTTTGTTACTCCTCTATCATTACTCCAAAGCTGCTTGAAAACTTGGTCATGGCAGATAAAAGCATCTTCTACTTTAGCTGTATGCTCCAGTTCTCCCTGTCCTGCACTGCAGTGGTGACTGAGTCCTTTCTGCTGACAGTGATGGCCTATGACCGCTTTGTGGCCATCTGCAATCCTCTGCTCTATACAGTGGTCATGTCACAAAGACTCTGTACCCTGCTGGTGGCTGGCTCATATCTGTGGGGAATGTTTGTCTCCTTGGTACTCCTTTGCTATGCTCTCCTTCTAGACTTCTCTGGACACAATGTAATCAACCACTTTTTCTGTGAGTATACTGCTCTCATAGCTGTCTCTAGGTCTGATATACGCATTCCTCACCTTCTGCTTTTTGGGTTTGCCACCTTCAATGAGGTGAGTACACTACTAATCATTCTCACTTCATACGTTTTTATTTTTGTGACTCTACTAAAAATCCGATCTGCCAGTGGACGTCGCAAAGCCTTCTCCACCTGTGCCTCCCACCTGACTGCCATCACCATCTTTCACGGGACCATCCTTTCCCTCTACTGTGTGCCTAACTCCAAAAACTCTCGGCAGACAGTCAAAGTGGCCTCTGTATTCTACACAGTGGTCAACCCCATGCTGAACCCCCTCATCTACAGCCTGAGGAACAAAGATGTGAAAGATGCCTTATGGAAGTTAATAGGTGCAAAAGCCCTATTTCACTGAACCAAACTCAAAACACGGTTGGAGTCCCAATGAGCAACTGGACCAGACCCTACAATGCTTCTAAAATCTGTAGGATGTATTTGTACGAGATGTTTATGAATGTTTGTCATGTTAATATATTGTGAATTGAGAAGTTCAAATCCCTTGAATATGCCAAAGAAGTTTAATTCTGGAGTGAATTCCACAGGATTTTGATCCATGGAGTATCTATCTGCTTCTTCAAATTTTCTGAAAACTAACCAAATACTGCAAATCACAATAAAGACAAATAGCAATAATAATAATAATATGATACTATTACTAATAATAACATATTTCTTTGATGCTTTTTATGTGACAGACACTGAGTTAAGTTTTGACAAGCTTTATCACATTTAAGACCCAAGTAATTACATAACAGAGCATACTATCAATATCCTGTTTCATATATGAGGAAACAAAAACTCTCAGAGGTTAAATTGCTCAATACTATATACCCCAATGGTTAAGCACTCAGCCCTAACCCAAAGGTCAGGGGTTCAAACCCACCAGTGGCTCTGTGGGAGAAGAGATATGGTAATCTACTCCTGTAAAGATTAGAGCCTAGTGTTTCAGGAAAAGACAACTTTCAGGGCAATCAGTGAGACAGAGGCATAATATGCTGGCTATGCTATCTAGTTTTAATCTGGATTTCTAGACTAACAGCTGTGTTTTTGAGGAAAAACATGTTTTTCCTTGATGGTTAAAACAAGGATATGAAACCGTATGCTGCGAGGGGTTTTAACCAAGTGACTCTCTGCACCCCTCAGAACACATGTACTCAGGAAGAGTGCTGTCTGGGTGCTGTTATCAAGATACTTTTGCAAGACAGACAAAGAAAATACATGTAAGCATCCTGTGAAACTATTTGTAGTCACTAACTATATTATTAATAATCAATAACCAATCAGAGTGTGGTTATTACAATATTTATTGACTTTCCTGTAATTGCCCTCCCTATGGTTTAGTTCCTCTTTTTACCCCATAAGAATACATGTATAAAGAACCTGCTCCAGGACCACCTGGTTCCATTTTCAATAAGCTATGGAATCCCCTAACTGCAATTGTTTTAAACCCTTAAACCTCTCTGTTTTAACTTGAAGCAGCATTCAAGTTCTTTTCCACAATGCTAGGAAGACTTATGGAGCAGTTATAATCTATCCTATAGGGTCCCTAATAATCAAAATTGACTTGACACAACAACATCAACAGTAAGAGACAGTGAAATCTCAAAGAAGAATTTATTCTGAAAGGCCATTTACTTAATGCAACATAACCTCAAGATGTTCTGGAGAGTACATACAAACATTTTTACTTCTATGTGTTGTACTTTATGATTTCATAAATCCCTTTCATGATCTGTGGAATACATGGTTGAGCACCTACTTTTTAAACCTATGGAGTTCTTTGGTAAAGTGGTCTACCAGCTTTAGTGCATTTAGCCTGAAGATGAGTGCCTTTTGAAATATGTGAAACTCAAGAAACCGGAGTTGGAGCCTCATTACTATGTAGATTGAGCATTGTATTAGGTGATGCATCCTGAATGTATGAATTTTCTAAACTTGTTACCATCTTTCCTTTATTTCTGTGAAATAAGCCTCCTTACTATATTTCCTGGTTACTGTGTTCTCGTGAGAATGTACTTATCCCAAGAATAAGCTATTCTTAGTTTTCATTAATGACCGAAGACCAGACAAGTTGTGGAGTGATGTCAAAAACATCATATAGGAAGAAAGCAAAAGGTCATTAAAAAGACAGGAAAGAAAGAAAAGACCAAAATGGATGTCGGAAGAGACTCTGAAACTTACTCTTGAACATCAAGTAGTTAAGTAAGCTGAGGAAGTGATGAAATAAAAGGGCTAAACCGAAGATTTCAAAGGATGGTTCAAGAAGGCAAATTAAAGTAGTATAATAAAACTTGCAAATACCTAGAGACAGAAAACCAAATGCGAAGAACAAGCTCAGTATTTTTCAAGCTGAAAGAATTGAGGAAAAAAATTCAAGCCTCGTGTTGTAATACTGAAGGATTCTGCAGGGAAAATATTAAATGACATAGGAAGCATCAAAAAGATGGAAGGAATATACACAGTCACTGTACCAAAAAGAATTGGTCAACATTCAACTACTTCAGGAGACAGAATATGATGAAGAATTCATGGTACTGAAGGAAGAGGTTCAAGCTGCAATGAAGGCATTGGCGAACAACAAGGCTCCAGGAAATTGACAAAATACCCATTGAAATATTTCAACAAACAGATACAGTACCAGAAGGACTCACTCGTCTAAGTCAAGAAATTTGGGAGACACTTACCTGACCAACCAACTGGGAAAGATTCATATTTATGCCTATTCCAAAAGAAGCGGATCCAAGTGAATGCAGAAATTATGGAACAATATCATTAATATCACATACAAGTAAAATTTTGCTGATGATCATTCAAAAATGGTTGTAGCAGTGCATTGACAGGGAACTGCCGGAAATCAAGCCACCTTCAGAAGAGTATACAGAATGAATTATATCACTGCTGATGTCAGAAGGGTCCTGACTGAAAGCAGAGAATGCTAGAAAGATGTTTTCTTATGTTTTATTGACTATGCAAAGGCATGCAACTGTGTAGATCATAACGAATTATCGATAAAACTGTGAAGAATGGGAATTCCAGAACACTTAATTATGCTCATGAGTAACCTGTGCATAGATCAAGAGGTAGTCATTCAGACAGAACAAGGGAATACCTCATGGTTTAAAGTCAAGAAAGGTGCGTGTCAGCGTTGTATCCTTTCACCTGCAACCGGTCAAGTAAATGTAACTGGTATTTAGAACTACCTTCTTCCACTCCGCTTTCAATATTCCCTTTACCCTCAGCAAGCACCTCAGCTGGTAGTGGTTCTTTGCCTAGTGGGGTGATACAAATCTTCATTCCAAAAGGGTCTGGACCATTCATAGTCATGTCAGAATTGGGTTGCCATAGTTTTCCATTGGCTTTAATCATGGGGCATGGTAGTACTAAGAGATGCCCTTACAGATCTCCTGCATTCTAGACATACTCTTCTTTACCTCCATTATGTAATAACAATGCAATTTCCTCTCCTTAATCAGGATCAGTCACACCAGACAATACGGCGACTCCCTTTTTTGCCTATTGATCCACAGGCATAAGGAGAACTAATATGGCCAGCTGGCATTCTTAACTTCCAGTTCAATGGGATCAGTGATGTGTCTCCAGGTGGGAGCATTCCTGTCCTGGGGACAGGAAGTAAAAATTTTGTGAGTGGGTCACTAGAGGTAATAGTGAGTGGTGCCACTCCTATTTCCACCCCTGATTCCTGGAACCATGAATCCTGGCTACGGAAGAAACAACACCACATATTGGATGCTGGTTAGAGCATATACAACCTCCTGGGGAATATGGCCTCAACCCTGCAAGGTATGGCCACCTAGCTGGTGTCATAATTGTGTCTTTAGAAGGCCATTCCATTATTCTATCAAGCCAGTTGCCTCAGTTTGATGGGGGACATGGTAAGACCAGTGAATTCCATGAGAGCAGGCCCATTGTTGCACTTCATGTGCTGTGGAGTGAGTCTCTTGATCTGAGGTGATACCATGTGAAATACCAACACAGTAGATAAGATATTCTGTAAGTCCATGGGTGGTATTTTTGGCAGAAACTCTGCATGCAGGGAAAGAAATCCATATCCAGAGTGTCTATTCCAGTAAGAACAAAACACTGCCTTTGCCATGATGGAAGTGGTCCAAAGTAACCAACCTACCACCAGGTGGCTGGCTTATCACCTCGAGGGATGATGCCATATCAGGGACTCAGTGTTGTTTTGTTCTGCTGGCAGATTGGGCACTCAGCAGTGGCTACAGTCAAACTTGGTGAATAGAATTCTGTGTTTCTGAGTCCACACATAACTTCCATCCCTGCCAACAAGGCCACTTTTTCTTGAGCCCATTGGGCAATGATGGGAGTGGCTGGGGAAAAATGATGACTGTTTTCCACAGAACATGTCATTCTATCCACTTCACATTAAAATCCTCTTCTGCTGAGGTCTCCCTTTGATGAACCTTCACATGAGACACAAATATCTTCACTACTTTGGCCCACTCAGATAGGCCTATCTGCATGTCTCTTTCCCGTAACTCCTTGTCTCCAATTTTCCAACCATGTTCCTTCCAATTCCCTGACGATCCAGGCAAACCAGTGGCCTCAGCCCATGAATCAGAACACAGTCAAATGCCTGACCATTTCTCTTTCCAAAATGCAATGGTGGAACAGGAACACGGTAGACATTTCCATTACAAATTGGAGGGAAAAAAGGGTAACAGGCACCAAGCAAGCCAGCAGAATACATCACATTAGTTCTCAAGGCTTAAAAATAATCCTCTGTTCTCTGAGCCCATTTAGACACTTGTCCTGCACCGCAGACTCTGGGTGTTAGCAATACTCTCTGGATTCTGGGAGGAGGTTCCTTGGCCCTGGGCTTCAGCTCCGCTTCTCAGGCCCATTGGAACAATAACTCTGCTTCCTCGACTTTGGGTGGCCTCATTTGTCTAGTCCTTCTGAGTGGTGACACTACTCCCTCAGCCCTGGCTGTCCTCATTCTTCTGCCCCTTGGGCATGGCATCCCTGCCCCCTCAGATTTGGGCAGCACACCCACCTCCATCCTGCTGGGACAAGTGAACAGTGGCCTCACACTCTGGAACCAAGTTGGTGAAGATCTTACCCTTTAAAACCTA
The DNA here is from genome assembly GCF_030014295.1 of Loxodonta africana. NCBI lineage: Eukaryota > Metazoa > Chordata > Mammalia > Proboscidea > Elephantidae > Loxodonta > Loxodonta africana. The sequence continues at coordinate 29,023,437 of NC_087348.1, forward strand.
AGAGACTGTAACTTCACCCTTGTAGATGCCAGAGGCTAAGGCAATGTTCTCCAGGAGGCTGTATATGCTCTAAGCCAGTGTTCAATATATGATCATGTTTCTCCCATAGCCAGGATTCACAGTTCCAAGAATCAAGGGGTGCATATGAGAATGGCACCACTCACTATTACACCTCAAGCTTTTAAAAGCCCAGACACTACTCATTTTACTAGAATTCAGATCACTATTTTTGTGAACTGTTACGCCAGTGCATTGAGTTGTCCCAGGAAACTATAATCTTAAGCCTGAAAACCCAGCAAATCAATGTTGAAAGGTGTTTGGTTATGTGTGTGCAGTATTCATATTTTTGTCTTCAATGAATATATGTGCCTGCACCCACATTTTTGTATTTACACATTTATAGGTACCTCTCAACTCAACAGCAGTGGGTTATAGATACTTCTATCTGTTTTCATGTATGTACACACATATACCTACTCATACATCAATTTTCCTATATCTAGCATATGTGCTCAAACATTCTTTTTTATTTTGGTTGTAATGTGCTGACTATATTCACATTCAAGGCCACTTTTCTCATCACTGAAAATAACTAGTCTCTGCTACATAAACCTTATTTTCCCTAACCCCTTCCCTGGTAACCATCAATGAATATTGGTCTCACTATATTTATCTGTGCTTGTCATCTTATAAAGGAAGGACCATACAATATTTGTCCTTATATGCTTGATTTATTTCCCTTAGCATTATAACTTCCTGATCCATCCATGCTATAATACAATTCATGGACGCATTTTTTTTTATGGTTGCCCAGTGTTCCATTGTATGTATGTGCCACAATTTGTTTATCAATGGATCCTTTGGTGGGCAATTCAGTTGTTTCCATTTATTTGCTATTTTGAATAAAGCAGCAATGAACAGAGCTGTGCATATATCCACTTGTGCCATTATTTTTAAGTTTTTATGGTACACACCCCCTACATGTATGTCAGTTTGTTGGACTGTCAGAGCTTGCATATTGCTGTGATGCTGGAAGCTATGCCACCAGTATTCATATACCAGCAGGGTCATCCATGTCAGACGGGTTTCAGCTGAGCTTCCAGATTAAGAAAAACTAGGAAGCAGGACCCGGCAGTCTACCTCAGAACAGAATTAGACAGTAAAAACCTTATGAGTACCAGCAAAACACATCTGGTATAGTGCCAGAAGATGAGACCGCAAGGTTGAAAGACACTCAAAAGACAACTGGAGAAGAGCTGCCTCCTCAAAGTAGAGTCGACCTTAATGACCTGGAGTCAAGCTTTTGGGACCTTCATTTACTGATCTGGCATGACTCAAAGTGAGACAAAACAACTGCGAACAGCCATTACTGTCTGGAATATGGAGTAAGTGAAGTGTGAATCTAGGAAAATAGGAAATTGTCAAAAATGAAATGGGATGCATAAACAGCAATATCCTAGGCATTAGTAACTGAAATGGATTGGGATTGGTCATGTTGAATCAGACAATCATATGGTCTACTATGCTGGGAATGACAACTTGAAGAGGAATGACATTGCATTCATGGTCAAAAAAGAACATTTCCTGATCTATCCTGAAGTACAGTGCTGTCAGTGATAGGATCATATCCATACATCTACAAGGAAGACCAGTTAATATTACTATTTTTCAAATTTATGCAAGAACCAGAGGCCAAAGATGAAGAAATTGAGGATTTTTACCAGCTTCTGCAGTCTGAAATCAATTGAATATTCAATCAGGATGCACTGATAATTACTGGTGATTGGATTGCAAAAGTTGGAAAAAAAAAAAAGGTTAAATAGTTGGAAAATATGGCCTTGGTGATAGAAATTATGCTGGAGATCCTGGGATAGAATTTTGGAAGATCAACCACCTTTCCATTGTAAATGCCTTTTTTCACCAACATAAATGGCTACTATACATGTGAACCTCGCAGATGTTCACCAGAATCAAATTGACTACGTCTGTGGAAAGAGATGATGGAAAAGCTCAATATCATCAGTCAAAACAAGGCCAGAGGTCAACTATGGAACAGACCATCAACTGCTCACTTGCAAGTCCTAGTTGAAACTGAAGAAAATTAGAGCAAATCCATGAGAGCTGAAGTACAACCTTGGGTATATCCCACCTGAATTTACAGACTATCTCATGAATAGATTTGACACGTTGAATACTAACGAATGAATACCAGACCAGTTGTGGAATGACACCAAGGACACGTACCTGAAGAAAGCAAGAGGTCATTAAAAAGACAGGTAAGAAAGAAAAGACCAAAATGGATGCCAGAAGAGACTCTGAAACTTGCTCTTGAATGTCTAGCAGCTAAAGCAAAAGGAAGAAATGATGAAGTAAAAGAACTGAACAGAATATTTCAAAGGGCAACTCGAGAATAAAAAGTATTATACTGATATGTGCAAAGAGCTGGAGATAGAAAACCAAAATGGAAGAAATTGTTTGGCATTTCTCAAGCTGAAAGAACTGATGAAAAAATTCATGCCTCAAGTTGTAATACTGAAGGATTCTATGGGGAAAATGTACAACGGTGCAGAAAGACTCCAAAGAAGATCGAAGGGATACACAAAGCCATTATACCAAAAATAATTGGTTGATGTTCAACTGATTCAAGAGGTAGCATATGATCAGGAATTGATAATACTGAAGGAAGAAGTCCAAGTTGCACTGAAGGCTTTGGCGAAAAACAAGGATCCAAAGATTGAGGGAATATCAATTGAGATGTTTGAACAAACGGATGCAGCACTGGAAGCACTCACTCCTCTAACTTCCAAGAAATTTGGAAGACAGCTACCTGACCAACTGACTGGAAGAGATAGATATTTATGCCTATTCCCAGGAAAGGTGATCCAACAGAATGTGGAAATTATCAAACAATATCATTAATACCACACGAAAGCAAAATTTTGCTGAAGATTATTCAAAACCAGTATGTCTTTAGGGAAATGCTAGAAATTCAGGCTGGATTCAGTAGAGCACATGGAACCAGGGATATCATTGCTGATGTCAGATGGATCCTGGCTGACAGCAGAGAATACCAGAAGGATGTTTACCTGTGTTTTCTTGACTCTGCAAAGGCATTGGACTGTGTAGATCATAGCAAATTATGGATAACATTGTGAAGAATGGGAATTCCAGAACACCATTGTGCTCATGAGGAACCTGTACAGAGATGAAGAGGCAGTTGTTTGGACGTAACAAGGGGGTACTGAGTGGTTTAAAGTCAGGAAAGGTGTGCATCAGGGTTGCATCCTTTCACCATACCTATACAATCTGTACACTTAGCAAATATTCTGAGAAGCTGGACTATATGAAGAAGAATGGAGAATCAGGATTGGAGGAAGACTCATTAACAACCTACGTTATGAAGATGACACAACCTGGCTTACTGAAAGCGAAGAGGACTTGAAGCACTTAGGGATCAAAGACCACAGCCTTCAGTATGGATTACACCTCAACATAAAGAAAACAAAAATCCTCACAACTGGACCAATAAGCAACATTATGATAAACTGAGAAAAGACTGAAGTTGTAAAGAATTTTATTTTACTTGGATCCATAATCAATATCCATAGAAACAGCAGTTAAGAAATCAAAAGACGCATAGTTTTGGGTAAATCTGCTGCAAAGGACCTCTTTAAAGTGTTGAAAAGCAAAGATGTCACCTTAAAGACCAAGATGCACCTGACCCAAGCCATGGTATTTTCAATCACATCATATGCATGTGAAAGCTGAACAATGAATTAGGAAGACCAAAGAAGAATTGATGCTTTTGAATTGTGGCATTGGTGAAGAATATTGAATATACTATGAAGTCCCAAAAGAATGAACAAATCTGCCTTGGAAGTGGTAGAACCAGAATGCTCCTTAGAAGCAAGGATGGTGAGACTGCAACTTAACATACTTTGGACATGTTGTTAAGAGGGATCAGTCCCTGGAGAAGGACATCATGCTTGGTAAATTGGACAGTCAGTGGAAAAGAGGAAGACCCTCAAGGAGATGAACTGACACGGTGGCTGCAACAATGGGCTAAAGCATAACAATGATTGTGAGCATGGCACAGGCACAGGCAGTATTTCATTCTGTGGTATATAGAGTGGCTATGAGTTGGAATCGACTCGACTGCACCTAACAACAACAGGATACATACGGTGGTTAAGAGCTTGGCTGCTAATCAAAAGGTCAGCAGTTCAAATCTTGTTTTATTGCACTGGCTAGGACTTCCAGCAGAATGTTGAATAAGAGTGATGATAATGGGCATCGTTGTCTCATTCTCTTTCTGAAAGAGAAGACTCAGCCTTTTTCCTTTCAGTATAATGTTGGCTGTTGTTGCTGCATAAATATACCCTTAATTATGTTGAGAAATTTCTCTTTTCCTATTTTTCTGAAGCTTTTTTTTAATCAGAAAAAGGATGCTGAATTTTATCAAATGCCTTTTTCCATAAATTTATATGATCATGTATTTATTTTCCTTTTTTTTTTATGTTGTGGGTTAAACTGATTTTCTGATGGTGAACCACCCTTGTAATACTAGTACAAATCTCAATTTATCATGGTCTATGATTTTCTTTTTTATATATGTTGCTTAAGTTTGCTGACTAGAATTTTGTTGAAAAGTTTTGTATCTATTTTCATAAGGATATTCATCCGTAATTTTCAATTTTCATGATTTTTTTACATAGTTTGTGTATCAGGTAATGCTGGCTTCATAGAGTTTGGTAGTTTGGTAGTGTTCCTCTTTATTTTTTTTTAATAATTTTTATTGTGCTTTAAGTCAAAGTTTACAAATCAAGTCAGTCACTCACATATAAACTTATATACACCTTGCTACATACTCCCACTTACTCTCCCCCTAATGAGTCAGCCCGCCCCCTTCTTCCAGTCTCTCCTTTTGTGAGACCGTTTTAACAGTTTCTAACCCCTTCTACCCTCCCATCTCCCCTCCGGACAGAAGATGCCAACGTAGTCTCAGGTGTCCACCTGATGCAAGTAGCTCACTCCTCATCAGCATCTCTCTCCAACCTATTATCCAGTCCAATCCATATCTGATTAGTTGGCTTAGGGAATGGTTCCTGTCCTGGGTCAACAGAAGGTTTGGGGACCATGACTGCCGGGATTCTTCTAGTCTTACCCACCCAGCCCAGTTCTAGTCTTACTCAGACCATTAAGTCTGGTCTTTTTATGAGAATTTGGTGTCCTCATCCCACTGTTCTCCTGCTCCCTCAGGGGTTCTCTGTTGTGCTCCCTGTCACGGCAGTCATCATTTGTGGCCAGGCACCATCTAGCTCCTCTGGTCTCAGGATGATGTAGTCTCTAGTTCATGTACCCCTTTCTGTCTCTTGGGCTCTTAATTACCTTGTGACATTCGTGTTCTTCATTCTCCTTTGATCCTGGTGAGTTGAGACTCATCAGTGTATCTTAGATGGCTGCTTGCAACCGTTTAAAACCTGAGACGACACACTTTAAAGTGGGATGCAGAATGTTTTCTTAATAGAATTTATTTTGCTAATTGACTTAGATGTCCCCTGAAGCCATAATCCCCAAACACCTGCCCTTGCTCCACTGACCTTTGAAGCATTCAGTTTATTCAGGAAACTGCTTTTGGTCCAGTCCAGTTGTGCTGACCTCCCCTGTACTGAGTGTTGTCCTTCCCTTCACCTAAAGTAATCTACTATCTAATCAGTAAATAACCCTCTCCCACACTCCCTTCCTCAGCCCTCTCATAGCCACAAAAAATGTGTTCTGAGTTTAAACTATTTCTCAAGATCTTATAATATTGGTTTTATACAATATTTATCCATTTGCATCGGACTAATTTCGCTTAGAATAATGCCTTCCAGGTTGTTCCATGTTATGAAATGTTTCATAGATTCATCACTGTTCTTTATCATTGGGTACTATTCCATTGTGTGAATATACCATAATTTATTTATCCATTCATCAATTGATGGACACCTTGGTTGCTTCCAGCTTTTTGCTATTGTAAACAGTGCTGCAATAAACATGGGTGTGCATATATCTGTTCGTGTAAGGCTCTTATTTCTCTAGGATATATTCCAAGGAGTGGGATTGCTGGGTCGTATGGTAGTTCTATTTCTAACTTTTTAAGGAAATACCAGATCCATTTCCAAAGTGGTTGTACCATTTGACATTCCCACCAGCAGTGTATAAGTGTTCCAATCTCACTGCAGCCTCTCCAACATCTATTAGTTTGTGTTTTTTGGATTAATGCCAGCCTTGTTGGAGTGAGACAGAATCTCATCGTAGTTTTAATTTGCATTTCTCTAATGGCTGATGATTCAGAGCATTTCCTAATGTATCTGTTAGCGGCCTGAATACCTTCTTTAGTGAAGTATCCTTTGCCCAGTTTTTAATTGGGTTGTTTGTCTTTTTTTGGTTGAGTTTTAGCAGAATCAGGTAGATTTTAGAGATCAGGTGCTAGTCGGAGATGTCATAGCTGAAAATTTTTTCCCAGTCTGTAGATAGTCTTTTTACTCTTTTGGTGAAGTCTTTAGATGAGCATAGGTGTTCGATTTTTAGGAGCTCCCAGTTACCTGGTTTCTCTTAGTCATTTTTAGTAATGTTTTGTATTCTGTTTATGCCTTGTGTTAGGGATCCTAACATTGTCCCTATTTTTTCTTCCATGATCTTTATCACTTTAGACTTTATGTCTAGGTCTTTGGTCCATTTGGAGTTAGTTTTTTTTTTTTTTTTTTTTTTAATTAACTTTTATTGAGCTTCAAGTGAATGTTTACAAATCAAGTCAGACTGGCACATACAAGTTTATATACACCTTACTCCGTACTCCCACTTGCTCTCACCCTAATGAGTCAGCCCTTCCAGTCTCTCCTTTCGTAATTTTGCCAGCTTCCAACTCTCTCCATCTTCCCATTCCCCCTCCAGAGAGGAGATGCCAACACAGTCTCAAGTGTCCACCTGATATAATTAGCTCACTCTTCATCAGCATCTCTCTCCTAACCACTGTCCAGTTCCTTTCATGTCTGATGAGTTTTCTTCAGGAATGGTTCCTGTCCTAGGCCAACAGAAGGTCTGGGGACCGTGACCACCGGGATTCTTCTAGTCTCAGTCAGACCATTAAGTATGGTCTCCTGGTGAGAATTTGGGGTCTGCATCCCACTGAACTCCTGCTCCCTCAGGGGTCCTCTGCTGTGCTCCCTGTCAGGGCAGTCATCGATTGTGGCCGGGCACCAACTAGTTCTTCTGGTCTCAGGATGATGTAGGTCTCTGGTTCATGTGGCCCTTTCTGTCTCTTGGGCTCTTAGTTATCATGTGACCTTGGTGTTCTTCATTCTCCTTTGAACCAGGTGGGTTGAGACCAATTAATGCATCTTAGATGGCCGCTTGTTAGCATTTAAGACCCCAGACGCCACATTTCAAAGTGGGATGCAGAATGTTTTCATAATAGAATTATTTTGCCAATTCACTTAGAAGTCCCCTTAAGCCATAGTCCCCAAACCCTCGCCCTTGCTCCCCTGACCTTTGAAGAATTCAGTTCATCCCGGAAACTTCTTTGCTTTTGGTCCAGTCCAGTTGAGTTGACCTTCCATGTATTGAGTATTGTCTTTCCGTTCACCTAAAGCAGTCCTTATCTACTAATTAATCAGTAAAAAACCCTCTCCCACCCTCCCTCCCTCCCCCCCTCGTAACCACAAAAGTATGTGTTCTTCTCAGTTTATATTATTTCTCAAGATCCTATAATAGTGGTCTTATACAATATTTGTCCTTTTCCCTCTGACTGATTTCATTCAGCATAATGCCTTCCAGGTTCCTCCATGTTATGAAATGTTTCACAGATTCGTCACTGTTCTTTATCGATGCGTAGTATTCCATTGTGTGAATATACCACAATTTATTTATCCATTCATTGGTTGATGGACACCTTGGTTGCTTCCAGCTTTTTGCTATTGTAAACAGAGCTGCAAAAAACATGGGTGTGCATGTATCTGTTCCTGTGAAGGCTCTTATGTCTCTAGGGTATATTCCGAGGAGTGGGATTTCTGGGTTGTATGGTAGTTCTATTTCTAACATATTAAGAAAACACCAGATAGATTTCCAGAGTGGTTGTACCATTTTACATTCCCACCAGCAGTGTATAAGGGTTCCAATCTCTCCACAGCCTCTCCAACATTTATTATTTTGTGTTTTTTGGATTAATGCCAGCCTTGTTCGAGTGAGATGGAATCTCATCGTAGTTTTAATTTGCATTTCTCTAATGGCTAATGATCGAGAGCATTTTCTCATGTGTCTGTTGGCTGCCTGAATATCCTCTTTAGTGAAGTACGTGTTCATATCCTTGGCCCACTTCTTGATTGGGTTGTTTGTCTTTTTGTGGTTGAGTTTTGACAGAATCATATAGATTTTAGAGATCAGGCGTTGGTCGGAGATGTCATAGCTGAAAATTCTTTCCCAGTCTGTAGATGGTCTTTTTACTCTTTTGGTGAAGTCTTTAGATGAGCATAGGTGTTTGATTTTTAGGAGCTCCCAGTTATCTGGTTTCTCTTCATCATTTTTGGTAATGTTTTGTATTCTGTTTATGCCTTGTATTAGGGCTCCTAAGGTTGTCCCTATTTTTTCTTCCATGATCTTTATTGTTTTAGTCTTTATGTTTAGGTCTCTGATCACTTGGAGTTAGTTTTTGTGCATGGTGTAAGGTATGGGTCCTGTTTCATTTTTTTGCAAATGGATATCCAGTTATGCCAGCACCATTTATTAAAAAGACTATCTTTTCCCGAATTAACTGACACTGGTCCTTTGTCAAATATCAGCTGCTCATATGTGGATGGATTTCTATCTGCGTTCTCAATTCTGTTCCATTGGTCTATGTGTCTGTTGTTGTACCAGTACCAGGCTGTTTTGACTACTGTGGCTGTATAATAGGTTCTGAAATCAGGTAGAGTGAAGCCTCCCACTTTCTTCTTCTTTTTCAGTAATGCTTTGCTTATCTGAGGCTTCTTTCCCTTCCATATGAAATTGGTGATTTGTTTCTCTCTCACCTTAAAAAATGACTTTGGAATTTGGATTGGAAGTGCATTGTATGTATAGATGGCTTTTGGTAGAATAGACATTTTTACTATGTTAAGTCTTCCTATCCATGAGCAAGGTATGCTTTTCCACTTAAGTATGTCTTTTTTAATTTCTTGTAGTAGTGCTTTGTAGTTTTCTTTGTATAGGTCTTTTACATCTTTGGTAAGATTTATTCCTAAGTGTTTTTATCTTCTTGGGGGCTACTGTGAATGGTATTGATTTGGTGATTTCCTCTTTGATGTTCTTTTTGTTGATGTAGAGGAATCCAAGTGATTTTTCTATGTTTATCTTATAACCTGAGACTCTGCCAAACTCTTCTATTAGTTTCAGTAGTTTTCTGGAGGATTCCTTAGGGTTTTCTGTGTATAAGATCATGTCATCTGCAAATAGAGATAATTTTACTTCCTCCTTGCCAATCCGGATGCCCTTTATTTCTTTGTCTGGCCTAATTTCTCTGGCTAGGACTTCTAGCACAATGTTGAAGAAGAGCGGTGATAAAAGGCATCCTCGTCTGGTTCCCGTTCTCAAGGGAAATGCTTTCAGGCTCTCTCCATTTAGGGTGATGTTGGCTGTTGGCTTTATATAGATGCCCTTTATTATGTTGAGGAATTTTCCTTCAATTCCTATTATGGTGAGAGTTTTTATCATAAATGTGTGTTGGACTTTGTCAAATGCCTTTTCTGCATCAATTGATAAGATCATGTGGTTTTTGTCTTTTGTTTTATTCATATGGTGGATTACATTAATGGTTTTTCTAATATTCAACCAGACTTGCATACCTGGTATAAATCCCACTTGTTTGTGGTGAATTATTTTTTTGATATCTTGTTGAATTCTACTGGCTAGAATTTTGTTGAGGATTTTTGCATCTATGGTCATGAGAGATATAGGTCTATAATTTTCTTTTTTATGATGTCTTTACCTAGTTTTGGTATCAGGGAGATGGTGGCTTCATAGATTGAGTTAGGTAGTATTCCATCATTTTCTATGCTTTGAAATACCTTTAGTAGTGGTGGTCTTAACTCTTCTCTGAAAGATTGGTAGAACTCTGCAGTATAGCCATCCGGGCCAGGGCTTTTTTTTGTTGGGAGTTTTTTGATTACCATTTCAATCTCTTTTTTTGTTATGGGTCTATTTAATTGTTCTACTTCTGATCGTGTTAGTTTAGGTAAGTAGTGTTTTTCCAGGAATTCATCCATTTCTTCTAGGTTTGCAAATTTGTTAGAGTACAATTTTTCGTAATAATCTGATATGATTCTTTTAATTTCAGTTGGGTCTGCTGTGATGTGGCCCTTCTCGTTTCTTATTCGGGTTATTTGTTTCCTTTCCTGTATTTCTTTAGTCAGTCTGGCCAATGGTTTATCAATTTTTTTACATTTTTTCAAAGAGCCAGCTTTTAGCTTTGTTAATTCTTTCAATTGTTTTTCTGTTCTCTAATTCATTTAATTCTGCTCTAGTTTTTATTATTTTTTTTTTCTTCTGGTGCCTGATGGATTCTTTTGTTGCTGTCTTTCTGTTTGTTCAAGTTGTAGGGACAGTTCTCTGATTCTGGCTCTTTCTTCTTCTCATATGTGTGCATTGATTGATATAAATTGACCTCTGAGCTCTCCTTTCGCTGTGTCCCAGAGGTTTTGATAGGAAGTGCTTTTGGTCTTGTTGCATTCTATGAATTTCTTTATTCCCTCCTTAATGTCTTCTATAACCCAGTCTTTTTTGAGCAGAGGATTGTTCAGTTTCCAAGTATTTGATTTCTTTCCCCTGATTTTTCTGTTATTGATTTCTACTTTTGTGGCATTATGGCTTGAGAAGATGCTTTGTAATATTTTGATGTTATGGATTCTGCAAAGGTTTGTTTTATGAACTAATATGTGATCTCTTCTAGAGAATGTTCCATGTGCACTAGAAAAAAAAGTATACTCTGCAGCTGTTGGGTGGAGTGTTCTGTACAAGGCCATGAGGTCAGGTTGGTTGATTGTAGCAATTAGATCTTCCGTGTCTCTATTGAGCTTCTTACTGGAAGTCCCATCCTTCTCCGAAAGTGGTGAGTTGAAGTCTCCTACTATAATTGTGGAGGTGTCTATCTCACTTTTCAATTCTGTTAAAGTTTGTATTATATATCTTGTGGCCCTGTCATTGGGTGCATAAATATTTAATAAGGTTATATCTTCCTGGTCAATTGTCCCTTTAATCATTATGTAGCATCCTTCTTTATCCTTTGTGGTGGATTTAACTTTAAAGTCTATTTCGTCCGAAATTAATACTGCCACTCCTACTTTTTTTTGATTGTTGTTTGCTCGATATATTTTTTTCCATTCTTTGAGTTTTAGTTTGTGTCTCTAAGTCTAAGGTGTATCTCTTTTAGGCAGCATATAGACGGATCGTGTTTTTTTTTATCCAGTCTGCAACTCCCTGTCTTTTTATTGGTGTATTTAGTCCATTTACATTCACTAGGTGGTTTGGGTGGAGCTTCATCCCTCAGTTCCCTGCTGTGGATCAGTGAGGGCTCTGTTTAATAGGTAGAGAGGTATCAGGCCTCCAGAACTTGTCTTTCCACTACTCAGCTAAAACAATTACAGTCAGATCTCTATCAGAATTGCCTTTGCAATATAATAGCCACCTTGCTCTCTGTAGGGATGAAAGCCAAAGACTGTGGATCTTTTATGCTTGGCTGGAGCTCATTCTGTATTTTTATTCCAGTTTAGGGACGTCGGGGAAGGATTTTTCCCTCTGGGTTGTTAATTGCTGTTTCTCTCAGGCCAGGAGAATGGGTTAGGGAAAAAAAAAAAAAAACCTGCAAAGCACTTCACTTGCTGGCCCAGGAAATTCCAATTTTAATGAAGCCACCTGGGGCAGGGAGGGGAGGGATCAGATAGATAGGAGAGAGTAGCACAATATAGACAAAGTTACTTATCTTGCTTGGTGATGACTGTTTTATCTGAGATTCTAGAGGGGCATGTAGCCTGTGTGCGTTGGCTGGGTCGAGATTGCCCCTGAGGGTCAGTCCTACATCCTGTGCTTCCGCCGTCTCAGGAAGCCATGATCAGCTCCTCTGCTCCTAGTCCAAAGCCTAGCACCAAGGTTTCCTGGCTGGGACGCTGCACTCCAGGCTCCAAAACCAGTTGCTGTTTCCCCATGATTTCTCCTTCCCCTGTCAGCTGCGTCGTTGTGCAGCCTGCATGCACTGGCTGGGTTTCTGCCGAAGTTACTTCATGGGGCTAAGGCTGCGTCACAAGCTTGCACCGTCTCAGGAAGCCATGATCAGCTCCTCTGTGTTTAGTCCAAAGCCCAGTGCCAAGGTTTTCTGACTGGGATGCTGGCTACAGGCTCCGAAAACAGTCACTGCTTCCCCGTGGTTACTCATTCTCTTGTCAGTCACATCAGCATGCAGCCTGCTTGCTCTGGCTGAGTCTCTACCGAGGTTACTCCAGGGGTTTAGGGGTTACGGCTGTGTCCCATGCTTGCCCCGTCTCAGGAGGCCGCAATCAGCCCCACACTCTGGCACCAGGGAACTGCGAGGGCTCAAGGCTGTGGCGCCGGATGCAGGTTCCAGAAGCGGTGGCTTCTTCAAGGCGCGGCTTTTTGCTCCCCTGTCACACAGGTCAGCTCCTTAGTTCTGTGGTTGATGGTCAGGGTTCATAGATTGTCATGTATGTGCTGGATTCGCTTGTTTTTCCGAGTCTTTGTTGCAAGAGGGATCTGAGGTGGTTCTACCTCCTCAGCCATCTTGGCCCTGCCCCTCTTTATGTTTTTAATGAGATTAAGTAGGATTGGCGTCAACTCTTATCTGAATTTCTGGTAGAATTCTCCAGTGTAGCCATCTAGTCATGGGCCTTTTTCTGTTGGCAGATTTTTGATGATATCGTCTGTCTCTTTTTTTGTCATGAGTGTGTTTAAATTTTCTACCTCTCTTTTTGTTAGTTTGGGTAGGTAGCGTTTTTCTAGGAATTTGTCCATTTCATCTACGTTTTCAAATTTGTTGTGGTGCAATTTTTCATAGTAATGACCTTCTTTATATCTGTTGGATTTGTTATAATGTCACTAATTTCATTTCTTCATTAGGTTATTTGCCTCTTCTGTTTTTTTTTTTGTCAATCTAGCCAGTGGTTTGTCTGTTTTACTGTGATGAGACTTTTTGTTTTCTTCCTTCTTTATTCTCAGTGTTTCCTTTTGGTTGCCACACGTATTACATTCCACAACTTACAACTACAGTAATATTTAACATATGAATAACATTTTAAATATAACCTTAAACTAGTAAATCTATTCCTGGTATGCACTTCCCTCCTGCATTTATGTTGGTGTGTCTCCATTAACATCAATATACAAATTTTTTTTTTATTAGTTTGCTTTGTACTTACTTCTTACAAACTTGATGTGCTGTTTGAAGGATTTAATCATTGAATTTATTCCCTAAAAATATCATATACTTGGTCCTAATGATTACATTTTTTGTTGCATTTTTTTGGAGAACTCTTTCTTATTTTTTTAATTTTTCCCCTAGACATAGAAACGAGTATTTATTTAATGCTCTTGACTTTCTATTTGGAGTATTCTCTTGAATAATACATACAGAGCTGCTCTTGTTGTTTTTGTTAGGTGCTGTCCAGTTGGTTTTGTCTCATAGCAACTCCATGTATAACAGAATGAAATACTGCTCAGCCCTGAACCATTCTTACCATTGTTGCTATGTTTGACCCCATTATTGAAGCCACTGTGTCAATACATCTTGTTGAGGATCCTCCTCTTCTTACTCACCCTCTACTTTACTAAGCATGATGTTCTTCTCCAGGGACTGGTCCTTCCTGACAACATGTCCAAAGTAAATGAGATGAAGCCTCCCCATCTTTGCTTCTAATGAGCATCCTGGCTGTAGGTTTTCCAAGACAGATTTGTTCATTCTTTTGTCAGTCCATGGTATATTCAATATCCTTCACCAACACCATAATTCAAATGCATCAACTCTTCTTCAGTCTTCTCTGTTCATTGTCCAGAATTTGTATACCTATGAGGCAATTGAAAATACCATGCTTGAGTAGGGCACTCCATAGTCTTCCAAATGACATGTTTGCTTTTTTAACAGTTTAAGTAGGTCTTTTGCAGCAGATTTACCCAAAGCAATGTGTCTATTGATTTCTTGATTGCTGCTTCCATGGATATTGATTGTGGAATAGAAAATTGAAATGAAATTCTTGACGATTTCAATCTTTTCTTCGTTTATCATGATATTGCTTATTGGTCCAGTTGTGAGGATCTTTTTTTTTATTATTATTATTGTGTCTTAGATGATTTACAGAGCAGTTTCTCATTAAACAATTAATACACATATTGTTTTGCAACACTGGTCACTGACAACATGTCAACACTCTCCGCTTCCTGAACACAGGTTCCCCACTGCCAGCTATCCTGTCTCCTCCTATGTTCTTGTCCTTCTACCTGGGCTGGTGTGCCCGTTTAGTCTCATTTTGTTTTATGGGCCTGTCTAATCTTTGGCTGAAGGCTGAACCTCAGGAGTGTCTTCAGTACTGAGTTAAAAGGCTGTCTGGGGGCCATATTCTTGGGGCTTTTCCAGTCTCTTTCACACCAATAAGTCTGGTCTTTTTTTGTGAGTTAGAATTTTGTTCTACATTTTTCTCCAGCTCTATTTAGGACCTTCTATTGTGATCCCTGTCAGAGCAGTCAGTGGTGGTAGCCAGGCATCATCTAGTGGTGCTGCACTCAATCTGGTGAAGGATCTGGTAATTGTGGTCCATTAGTCCTTTGGAGTAATCTTTCCCCTGTGTCTTTGGTTTTCTTCATTCTCCCTTGCTCCAGACAGAGTGGGACCAGTGGAGTATCTTAGAAGGCCCTTCACAAGCTTTTAGGACTTCAGATGTTACTTAGCAAAGTAGGATGTAGAATATTTTCTTTATAAACTGTCTTTTATGCCATGTGAGTTAGATGTCCCCCAAGACTGTGGTTCCCAGCCCTCAGCCCAGTAATTCAGTCCCTCAGGGAGTTCAGATGTGTCTGTGAAACTTCTGTGACGTTGCCTTAGTCAAGTGGTGCTGACTTCCCCAATATTGTGTACTGTCTTACTCTTTACCAAGGTTATCACTTATCTATTGTCTATTTAGTATTTTTCCCTCCCCACCCAGCCCTCCTTTGTAACCATCAAAGTTTGTTTACTTCTATGTGCAAACTTTTCTTGGTTTTTTGTAATAGTGGTCTCATACAGTATTTTTCATTTTGTGTTGACTTATTTCTCTCAGCATAATGCCTTCTAGATTTATCACTGTTGAAAGATGTATCATGAATCTTTTTCTTTATGGTATGGTATAATCCATATTGAAGGCTGTAGTCTTTGATCTCAGTCACTGAGGGTTTCAGGCTCTCTTCACTTTTAGCAAGCAAGGTTGTGTCATCAGCATATCATGAGCTTCCTCCAATCAGATGCTCTGTTCTTCTACACATAGCCCAGTTGCTCAGATTATTTCCTTGCCACACAGATTGAGTAAATATGGTGGAAGAATACAACCCTGACACCTTCCTTTCCTGATTTTAAACCTCAGTATCACTTTGTCCTGTTCAAACAATTGCCTCTTGGTCTATGTACAGGTTCTCCATGAGTACAAAGTGTTCTGGAATTCCCATTCTCCTCAATTTTACCCATAATTTGTTATTATCCACACAATAAAATGCCTTTGCATAGTCAGTAAAACAAAGGTAAATATCTTTCTGGTATTCTGCTTTCAGTCAAACTCTATCGGACAATAGCAGTGATACCCTTTGTTCCAAGTCCTCATCTGAATCCAGCTCAATTTCTGGCAGTTCCCTGTCCATGAACCCCTGCAACTATTTTTGAATTATGTTCAGCAAAATTTTACTTGTGTGTGATATTAATGATATTGTTCTATAATTTCCACCTTTAATTGGGTCACCTTTCTTTGGAATGTGCACAAATATGAATATCTTCCACTTGGTTGACCAATTATCTATCTTCCAAATTTCTTGGCACAGATGAATTAATGCTTCTATAGTTGCAACTTTTTGTTGAAACCTCTAAATTGGTATCCTGTCAATTCCTTGAGCTTTGTTTTTTGCCAATGTATTTAGTGTAGCTTGGACATCTTCCTTCATTGGTTCTTGAGCATACGCTACCTCCTGAAATGGTTGAATGTTGGCCAATTATTTTGGTACGGTGATTCTGTGTACTTCTTCAGTTTTCTTTTCATGCTTCTTGTGTAGTTCAGTATTTTGCCCACAGACTTTTTCGTTATTGCAACTAGAGCCTTGATTTTTTTCTTCAGTTCCTTCATCTTGAGAAATGTCAAGCATGTTGTTCCCTTTTTTTTTCCTTCATACATCTGTCAATTTTTCCTACTGCATTAGCTTGTATGTTGCTGTGATGCTGCTAGATATGTCATCAGTATTTCAAATACCAGCAGGATTACCCATGGTTGACAGGTTTCAGTGGAGTATTCCAGAGTTTGAGGGGGCATCTAGGTCAATTGGCATAACAAAGTTTATTAAGAAAATGTTCTACATCCCACTTTGGAAGTGGCATCTGGGGTCTTAAAAGCTAGCAAGTGGCCATCTAAGATGCATTAATTAGTCCCAACCCACCTGGAACAAAGAAGAATGAAGAACACTAAAGTCACAAGGAAAATATGAGTCCAAGAGACAGAAAGGGCCACATAAACCAGAGACTCCATCAGCCTGAGACTGGAAGAACTAGATGGTGCCTGGCTACCACCAATTACCTCCCTGACAGGGAATGTATCAGAGAGTCCCTGATGGAGCAGGAGAAATTGAAGTGCAGAACTCAAATTCAGATTGTAGTAAAAAGACCAGACTTAATGGTCTGACTGAGACTGGAGGGATCCCAGAGGACTTGGCTCCTGTACTCTCTGTTAGCCTAAAACTAAAACCATTCCTGAAGTCAACTCTTCACACATAGATTAGATTGGACTATAAGGCATAAAATGCCACTGGTGAAGAGAGTACTTCTTAGCTCAAGTAGATACATGAGGCTAAGTGGGCAGCTCCTGTCACAAGGCAAGATGAGGAGACAGAGGGATAAAAGAGCTGGTTGAATGGACACAGGAAATACAGGGTGAAGAGAAGGAATGTGCAGTCACATTACAGGGAGAGCAACTAGGGTCACATAACTATGTGCGTATAAGTTTTGGTATGAGAAACTGATGTGATCTGTAAACTTTCACTTAAAACACAATTAAAAAAAAAAAAAAAAAGAATTCCTGGTTGGCAATTGTTTCCTTTCAGTATTTTCTGTATGTCTGTCTCTCCATTGTCTTCAGGCATCTAGAGTTGCTGGGGAGAAATCTGCAATAATTGTCATGAAGGCACCTTGGTATGTTATTTTATGCTTTTCTCTTTCTGCTTTCAGAATTATCTCTTTGTACTTGGTTTTCAAGAATTTTATTAGGATATGGTGTGGAGTTGCTCTTTTTTTTGTCTCATTTAGTTGGGGTTTGTGTAGCTTTCTGTATGTAGAGACTTGGTTCTCTCTTCAGATCTGGAAAATTCTCTCAAATTATATCTCAGAAAATCATTTCCATGTATTGTTGTCATGGTACTCTGGGATTCGAATAATTCTAATTTTAGATTTCTTAACTGAATCTCATATGTTTGTTCACTTTTCTTTGCTCTTTTCTCTTGAGACTTGGTAAGTTCAGTTAATTTGTCTTCTAATTCATTTATTCTATCTTCCATATGTTCAACTCTACTGTTGAGTGTTTCTCTTGCTTTTCATGATTCATTTGTTTTATTCTTCAGTTCCAGTAGTTTTCTTTTTTGATGTTTTCAGTTTCCACATTGAGTCTTTCACTTTTTTGTTCCATTTGTTTCCCTGTCTCTGCTAATTTGCTTTTTGTGTGCTTTTTGCTTTCTTTAAACATATTTTTCACCATAGTCTGATAATTATCGATTCTTTGTCTTAGTCTGAGCTCCATAGTAGAAATTTCCTTTTCTTCTTGTTTTGCTTTTGACTGGTCTTTCTTCTCTTATGATTTTGTATGTTTTACTATTTTTTGTTGAACTTGCACCATTTTGTTATCTTTGTTATTTTACTTTAAATCTTTTATTTTTGTTTCATGGGAAAACTTTTTGATTGTACTCTCTGGTGTCACAGGGCCAAGCACACACCTCCCAACCAAAAGACCAGGACCCTCACCCACCAGCTACTCCATGGGACAAAGATGCAGCAGCCCACCTCTACAAAGACTTACAGCACTGGGGACCACATAGGGCAGCTCCACTCAGCCTCACAATGTTGCTATGAGTCAGAATTGACTCATCAGCAGTGGGCTTGGTATTGTCTTCTGAAATCTATGGACATCACTCTTATCCTTAGGCCTTTTTCATTGATGACCCAGTAATTCTGAATGCTTGAACTCGGGAATTCAATAATCATGTGTGGGAAGGAGTGGTTTAGCTGTTCTCAGATGCTGATGTAAGTGGTGGAGCTTGGCTTTCCTTTGGCAAAGATGGGCTTTCTGTGTATTTCCTCCATGAGTGCACCTGCTCGTAGTGGAACAGTTTTCTTTCTGTTTTTCCCTGTCAGTCTTAAGAATTCCTCTAGCCCTACTGCCCTTGCTATTCCTCCTGGTCATAGTGCCTGTCTGTGTTGGGGCTCAGTGAAATTCAACAGCACTTTCTCATATCACCATGGTCTTCCTTTGCCTCCTTCCAATTGCTTGGCCTGAAAACTCCCAAAGGCACTTTGTGCACTTTTTAAATTATTAGGTTATAGTTTCCTCATATTAGTCCCTTTTCTGTGATTCCTGTTAGGGGTGTTTCCCAGCCCTATCCCAAAATGACTGTGATGAGTGAGCATTCCCAATGTTAGTGTGTAGCTTCTCCCAGCTTCTGTGCTCTCCCTGCACCTCCTCTCCCCCATGTCTAGACTTACCAATTCTTCTATACTTCAGAGGCTGTCTGGAGTTCTTGATCCAGCTCCAGAAATATTTGTTCCGGCTTGGAATAATTATATCAGTAGACAGTAGTTTTGTTTGCTTATGAGTGTGGGTGTGTTTAATTAATGAATTTATTTTTATTGTGTTTGGATAGTATACTTGACAAAGCAAGAAGTTGGCAGTGCTTTGTTCTAGCCAGTTATTTCAAAAAAAAAAAAAAAACGTTGGCATTGGGCTTGTAATAAACCTGTATCATGAAGGCTAGTTTATATTATGAGACACAATGCCTTGTTTCTTTTTTTTTCTGCCTTAAGAAAACCACTTAATTCTGTTTCATCGGAGGATGCTTGTAATGAATCTGTTTAAACTGTCACTTTCAGAATCAATAAATTTTATGACGGTGTGATTTTTTCTCTCTCAGTTCAATGTGAGGAATGCTGTCAACTCATCTTAGAAAAGGTCTTTCTGATTTGTTAACTTGACTTTAAAGTTATTCTGTTGTATGTCACTAGTGATTTCCAAACATGTGGAGGAAGCATTGAGTCTCTGTTGGGAGACACAGGTGGATGTGTTGTGTGATAAAGGGAAATAATTCTTGTCTGAAGGTTTTGTCATGGATTCTGCAGATCTTATGATTGAGCACCTTTTCACTTGAAACAAATGAAAATGTTGAGAAAGAGTGAGGAAAAGGATCATTATACCACTGTATAAACAAGAAGTAACATCGTGATAAATGGAGAAAAGATTCAAGTTGTCAAGGATTTCATTTTACTTGAATCAACAATAAACACGCATGGAAACAGCAGTCAAGAAATCAAATGACAAATTGCATTGGACAATCTTCTGCAAAAGACATCTTATAAACCAAATCAAAAAACCAAATCCATTGCTGTCGAGTCAATTCTGACTCATCGCGACCCTGCAGGACAGAGTAGAACTGGCCCATATAGTTTCCAAGGAGCGACTGATGGATTTGAACTGCCGACCCTTTGGTTAGCATCCATAGCACTTAACCACTCCACCACCAGGATTTCGGACATCTTATAAAGTGTCTATTATTAAAATAGTGTTGTCTTTTGACAAAGAGACGTTCAAGAGCCATATGGCGATCTTTCCTTAGCCATATGAGGAAAAGATGAATTGGATCACTTTCTTACTCCACACATCAAAACAGGTTACAAAAATAAGGTTTAAAGTTTAGATTACGTGAATATACAGAAACTTCATAACAAAAACAAGAGAGAATAAATTAAAATTAAAAAAATGAGAAATCACCAACTCTATCACAGAGTTGAATAGAAAATGAAAATTAGTCCTATAGAAAAATGGACATAAGATATGATTAAAGAGTCCACATTAAAGAAAAACTAATAGTTCTAAAAGGTATCAAGAGTTGTTCAACTGGACTCATAATAATAGAAGCACAAATGAAAACTACACTTAGACATCATTTCTCACCTATAAGAACAGCACATAGCATTCAGTCAACTTATATTTAATAATTACTTCTCCTATTGATACACATATCTTGAGCATTGAGCAGCTAAAGCAAAAGGAAGAACTGATGAAGAAAAAGAACTGAACAGTAGATTTCAAAGGGCCTCTTGAGAAGACAAAATAAAGTATTATAATAACATGTGCAAAGAGCTGGAGATGGAAAACCAAAAGGGAAGAACACACCTGGGTTTCTCAAGCTGAAAGAACTGAAGAAAAAATTCAAGCCTCGAGTTGCAATAGTGAAGGGTTCCATGGGGAAAATATTAAATGATGCAGGAAGCATCAAAAGAAGATGGAAGGAATACAGGGAGTCATTATACCAAAAAGAATTAATCAATATTTAACCATTTCAAGAGGTGGCATATGATCGATCAGGAACCGATGGTACTGAAGGAAGAAGTCCAAGCTGCTCTGATGGCACTGGCAAAAAACAAGGCTCCAGGAATTGATGGAATATCAATTGAGATGTTTCAACAAACAGATGCAGTGCTGGAGGTGCTCACTTGTCCATGCCAAGAAATATGGAAGACAGCTTCCTGGCCAACTGATTGGAAGAGATCCATATTTATGCCTATTCCCAAGAAAGGTGATCCAACTGAAGGTGGAAATTATAGAACAATATCATTAATATCACACGCAAGCAAAATTCTGCTGAAGATCATTCAAAAATGGCTGCAGCAGTACATCAACAGGGAACTGCCAGAAATTCAGGCCAGTTTCAGAAGAGGACGTGGAACCAGGGGTATCATTGCTGATGTCAGACGGATCCTGGCTGAAAGCAGAGAATACCAGAAGACTGTTTACCTGTGTTTTATTGATTATGCAAAGGCATTTGACTGTGTGGCTCATTACAAACTATGGATAACAGTGGGAAGAATGGGAATTCCAGAACACTTAATTGTGCTCATGAGGAACCTTTACATAGTTCAAGAGGCAGTTGTCTGGATAGAACAAGGGGGTATTGATTGGTTTAAAGTCAGGAAAGATGTGTGTCAGGGTTGTATTCTTTCACCATACCTATTTAATCTGTATACTGAACAAATAATATGAGAAGCTGGACAATATGAAGATGAACACCAGGATTGGAGGAAGACTCATTAACAACCTGCGTTATGCAGATGACACAACCTTGCTTGCTGAAAGTGAAGAGGACTTGAAGCACTTACTGATGAAGATCAAAAACCACAGCCTTCAGTATGGATTACATCTCAACATAAAGAAAACAAAAATCCTCACAAGTGGACCAATGAGCAACATCATGATAAATGGAGAAAAGAATGAAGTTGTCAAGGATTTCGTTTTACTTGGATCCACAATCAACAACCATGGAAGCAGCAGTTAGAAATCAAAAGACACATTGCATTGGGCAAATCTGCTGCAAAGGACCTCTTTGAAATGTTGAAGAGCGAAGATGTCACCCTGAAAACTAAGGTGTGCCTGACCCAAGCCATGGTATTTCCGATCACATCATATGCATGTGAGAGCTGGACAGTGAATAAGGAAGACTGCAGAAGAGTTGACGCCTTTGAATTGTGGTGTTGACGAAGAATATTGAGTATACCATGGACTGCCAAAAGAATGAACAAATCTGTCTTAGAAGAAGTACAACCAGAATGCTCCTTAGAAGCAAGGATGACGAGACTGCGTCTTACATACTTTGGACATTTTGTCAGGATGAATCAGTCCCTGGAGAAGGACATCATGCTTGGCAGAGTACAGGGTCATTGGAAAAGAGGAAGAGCCTCAACGAGGTGGATTGACACAGTGGCTGCAACAATGAGCTCAAGCATAACAACAATTGTAAGGATGGCGCAGGACCAGGCAGTGTTTCGTTCTGCTGTGCATAGATTAGCTATGAGTCAGAACTGACTCAACGGCACATAACAACAAAATAACAACATTGATACACATAACTGATAACTGTGGGAGAGTATGGGAATGTTCAGGAGACTGGGAAAGATGACTTTGAAATATATATTGTTGCTTATAAAATGTCCCTAATGATACTATAATATTCCTCCGGGTTTTCTAGTACAGCTGAGAAAGGTAGTTAATTTTAATTGTTTATTTTTTGTCCTCTAGAGAATGAGGCAAGAGATAGTCTCTAGGGTTCATGACTCAAGGTCGTGAGTACAGATGTAATACGGCATACAGTTCACTCCCATCCAAGTTTCCCAGATGCAGGAGAAGCCTTCCCTTAGCAGGTTTGTTTTAAAATTCTAAAGTCATAGTATTATTAACTTCAGTGTCATGTATCTAGGAAACAACTAATGGGAAATATGTAACCTTTAGATGTAGAGATTTCATGAGGAATATAGAGCCATAGCAAAAGGTGAATATCTGATCATACAAGGAACAGAATGTGCACTCTTTATGCACAGCTGCGCGTAGAGGACTTGACCCCTCAATAATAGCACCCTGGATGACAGATACCTGAGGTGGGGGAATAGATGTGCCCTGACAGTTTTGGGAATGTGTGTTTTCTTACTTTTGTAAATTTTTGGAGCAGTCGTCAAGGTACAATAGACAGGCATTTAAGCAGAACGGAATAATCAGTGATTAGACAGAATCTTTAATAAAAAATGATATTTATCTAGCAATTTATCAATCAACTTATCTATCTGTCATCTATTTATCTATCTACCTATCAATCCATCTTTCAAGCTTTAATTAAGATTATAAAGCATGTCATGAAGAACAGGTGTCTACTGAGACCAAAAGAACAATGAAATTGGAGGAAATTATATGGAAGAAGCTTTTAGCTGTCCTATCTTTATTTCCTGGACTAAATGAGAGGATATATTTATTATTAATTTAGCATCCATATTTAGGAGAAAAAAGGGCAATGATGTTAAAGACATGAGTTTGATCAAAATTAAGGTTTAAATGCCTTAGATAAATAAAATATGGTGTTAATATGTTATGATTAAAATTACTGTATGTGTGATGCTTTGGCTTTTGAGCACTCAGATTTATACAGGAACATGATAGGGTCATTGAGGATCTCAGTCCAGCACAAAACCTGATACCTTTATTTCTTGGCCATTTGATAATGATTTGTTAGGTTTCAGAATAAGAGATAAACTTATAAGAAATCATAGACAGAAAAAATTTCCAAGTATGTTGGGATGTGAGAGGTGCTGGCTACCAATTCTAGAAATACAATGATTCCTTTATATCATTTTTTTACATGAAATGACTTAAACATGCACTACTACTCCATGCTTTTATCTTGTACAGACATAATATAGAGACAGAATGAGTATTCTAGGTGTGTTGAAGGAAGAGAAGTAAGTTGGAGATACTTTGGGAATGGGAATTTCTCAGTCAAAGTGTCTTTATTCCTGGTGTATAAACATCTCTAAATCCCATTCTCCTGTGTATCATCTGGATGCTGCCCTCAAGTATATCGTTGTGGCACATAACAATGTCAGTGGAATACTCCCCATATTTAGAATCCCTAGTTTGCTCACAAATTAAAGGGAGTGATCATTGATAAAGGAAATATATTAGTAGGTGTGTCTATAAAATGGACCAGTGTTTGGGTGGGGAAATGCATACATGGTTGGGGTTCACCGGCTGGTCTTTATCTGCAGGTCACTGGGAAAGTCAAGACTTCTTCTGGTTTGTATTATGCCACCTCTAGAGTAAGGATGTGGACCAGAATATTTTTATTTTATCATTTGTTCTAATTTCTTTCTATTCCTGAAGCAATGAGAAAGAATAGGAACTTAAAAAAAAAAAAAAAGTACCCTATTGGACAGAATAGAAGTGCCCCATTGGGTTTCCAAGGCTGTAAATCTTTCCAGAAGAGAGTCCATAGCTTTCTCCTGCAGAGCAGCTGGTTGGTTCAAACCACGGAAACTTTGGATAGCAGTGGAGTACTTTTAACCACTGAGCTGCCCAGGGTCCTGACTGGAATTTAGGATTTCCTAATTGGAAAAACATTAAAAAAAAAAAAAAAACCAGCTTGAAATCATGATGGCCCCATATGTGTAAGAGTAGAACTATCCTCCAAAACGTTTTCAATGGCTGACTTTTCTGAAGTAGGTCACTAGCCCTTTATTCAAAGGCTCCACTGGGTGGACTGAAACCTCCACACTTTTGGATAGGCAGCCAAGGGCATTAACCATTGGCACCACTTAGGCTGATGAAACAAATTAATTAAGATTTATTTTGGTATCAGGTTTACTGTGTCAGAAATAAAAAAAACAAAGGCTAGCATACTGTGCAGCATTAACAATAAAAGCACAAATGGGAAGTGTTAAGGCTGTCCATTCTTTATGTCCGTAGTGTGTACATGTACTGTGTTAGTTGATAAAATAATTTAGACAATTCTGATTTTTGTTATTGACTATGGAACTGACATAATTTGTCACTGCATCAGGTGGGGCTTATCTTTTATGAGCTTATAATATTCAAGGAGAACTGAAAGTGTTAAGTGAGGATTTGATTTAAAATTACCATATAATCCCAGGAGCCTTAGTGGTGTAGTCGTTAAGACATTGACTGCTAACCATAAGGCTGGCAGTTTGAATCCAGCTGCTCCTTGGAAACCGTATGGGGCAGTTCAATCTGTCCTATAGAGTCGCTATGTGTCAAAATTGACTTGATGGCAAAGAATTTTTATACAACCCTTAAATCTCATTTTAGGTATTCATAAATACAAAACTAGACTCAAGACCTTAAATAAAATTCGATTCAATAGTTTTTCTTAAGAAAATTAAAAAAAAATAGTTATCATGTTTTAAAATTTTGGTTTAGCATTTATTAGTTAATAAACACATAGATTCTGAAAGAGACATCTTTTCCAGTCTTAGCAAAGGATAGTTGACTAAGCTTCCTGTATCGTTACTATGTTTATTTATTTATTTAATTTCCAGGACTGACTTTCAGATTTCAATAAACTGAAGCCATGTTACTGTCAGAGAGAAATAGAAGCATAGCCACGTTCACCCTTTTGGGCTTCTCAGATTGCCCAGAACTGCAGGTTCCCCTCTTCCTGGTATTTCTGGCCATCTACAGTGTCACTGTTGTAGGGAATCTTGGGATGATTGTAATCATCAAAATTAACCCCAAACTTCACATCCCCATGTACTTTTTCCTCAGCCACCTCTCATTTGTGGATTTCTGCTATTCCTCAATCATTGCTCCCAAAATGCTGGGGAACCTAGTTGCAGAAGACAGAAGCATTTCATTTTTAGGATGTGTAGTACAATTCTTTTGCTTTTGTACCTTTGTGGTGACTGAAATCTTTTTATTAGCTGTAATGGCCTATGACCATTTTGTGGCCATTTGCAACCCTCTGCTCTACACAGTTGCCATGTCCCAGAGACTCTGTGCTATGCTGGTGGCAGGATCATATACATGGGGAGCAGGGTGTTCCTTGATACTCACATGCTCTGCTTTGAAATTATCTTTTCATGGTTCCAACACAATCAATCACTTCTTCTGTGAGTTCTCCTCACTTCTCTCCCTTTCTTGCTCTGATACTTCTCTCAGCCAGTTGCTGGTTTTCATCTTTGCTACATTTAATGTGGTGAGTACATTACTCATCATTGTCACTTCTTATGTGTTTATTGTTGTCACCATCTTGAAAATGAGTTCAGCCAGTGGACGTCATAAGGCATTCTCTACCTGTGCCTCTCATCTGACTGCCATCACCATCATCCATGGCACCATCCTCTTCCTCTACTGTGTGCCCAACTCCAAAAACTCCAGGCACACGGTCAAAGTTGCCTCTGTGTTTTACACAGTGGTGATCCCCATGTTGAATCCCTTGATCTACAGTCTCAGGAATAAGGATGTCAAGAATACAGTCAGCAAGTTAATGGACACTAGAGTCTTTTCTCATTGAGCATATTATTTTAGTAGAATTTGTCCCTAACCTTTAAAAAATAAAGTGTGTCCAAAAAGGCCATTTTAGAAGATACATTTAAGATTAATACTTAATTTTGCACAATGGCGAGTACGTGGATTATGTTTCAAAAAGACTAAATTTGGCTTTGTCTCTTCATTGCTGGAAAAGTTCGGCATCTCTCTCATCTTCAGTTTTAAACCTATACAAATTGTGAGAACAGTAACTGGTTCCTAATCTGATAGTGAGGAACAAAAGATAATATAGATATGTGGGGCACCTTGCATAATCTGAGTAAACATTAATTTCAACCCACTTTCTCATTAAGTACTTGAAATATAGTAGTTTCTCAGTAAACACACATTTTTTGATGGCATATCTACAAATGGCAGTAGAGGTAAGACATAGGCTTTGTCCTCAAGGAATGCATAATTTGGTGGTAATGCTGACACAATAAAGAACGGGGCTGCTGTAAAAGGCAGGCTAGAAGAAATATCTTAAAAGGTTTGAGCAAGGAATAGTTCAAATCCATTTAGAGACATTAGAAATAATCTTCATAAAAGAGGTATTATCTGAATTTGGCCTGGAGAATGGGCAGGATTTTAGGAGACACATTTCAGTGAAGAAGGCATTTTATTCAGGAAAGACTGAAATAAACAAACTCGAGGAAATAAGAATGTAACATTGAGTCAATCAATTATTATCGAGTGAATACTGTGTAATGAATGTGTGTGCTTGCACCCGTGTGTTCGTGTGTAGTATGTTATATTCAGGTTATTTTGGCATGACTGCAAAGTTGAATAAATATTGTCTGTACCCTGACCGTGTTTTCAAAAGAGCTCCGGTGTGACAGAATGATAAGTTTGATAGGCTGCACCACAGGCTTAGAAATGGATCTCAGAAAACCATTATATGAAAAAAGTAGTGACATCAAGTGCCTGCCCTATTTGTTTGTTAAATTAGTTTGCCCACCCAGCCATCGCAAATATTATGTATAATTTATCTATTTTTGGAACATGGGTGTAATTACTGAATCCTGCTCAACAGAACTCTCAGTTTGACCAATTTGCCAACGCAGCCTACGTTTGTGAATTATTTTGGCTAACAGAGGTGGCAAAAATGACATTGAAGCAAATTCCAAACCTCTGAGAGATTTCAGGATTTTACACCCACTCTTGAAACGTGGGAAGCTGCCATATGAACAAACACAGATTAGAATATTGAGTAATGAGAGGAAAAATAACCCAGTTGCCCACTCCTTCCATTATACTCTCTGACATTTTAACCCACCACCAGATTCAAGGGTGAGAAACTCTTATGTCAGCTGGCCTGCTATTTGATCTCATAGACCTAAGTAAGCTGAGCCCCGATCAGCCAAGCATAGATCAGATCAGCAGAACTGCCCACCTGACCTGTACAATAAAAAAAAACATAGTGAGCAGTAATAATGATTGTTGTTTTAATAAATACATTTTTGCATGTTTTCTTTGTATAGTCGGTAGAGTCACTCACTTTCTCAGGTTCTGGCAAGGTTACCAAAAACATATTCCCATGGTTTATCATATGACGATTTAGGGTATTGGTTATTCTTCCACTTAGAGACTGCTTGCTTAAGACAATGCAATTAAAACATCCAGAAAATATTAAAATATTATAATGTCATTGACAATTGGTAATATAATATTTTATAAAATGAAATTATCCTGTATGCTTTAAATTCATTTACATCAACGGCTTGGAGATTCACATTGAGATTATTCAATTCATGGATTGTGATCATGACATGAATCTCATTCAATATTTTAAATTTAAATCAACCTTTAAGCACACTTCCCATCTCTTTAAGATAAATACATAAACAAGATAACTTTGTCGTGTTTTGCCTACAAGATTTAAGGAATCACTGCCAGTTATGTTTTTTTTTTTTTTTCCCTCATTCTTTTCGAATTTTGCTATCATTAGACTCTCTTTCTCAGGAGACATGCATTCAGTAACAATAGTTTCTTGTTGAACTTTGAAAAAATAATCTAGTAAACAAATACTGTCATTTACTATATATCAGAATCCAATGTATCATCACATGGGTTAAAAACATGTGTCTAATAGCAATTATTTCCATGGAAAGAAATATGCATAAACAAAGACAAAACCATTTTCTTCCTAGAATGCATTGTGCAGTTCTATTTGTTTTGTAATTATGCAAACACTGAGGTCATCCTGCTGGCCTTGATGGCCTACAACTGATTTGAGACCACCTGCAACACACTGCTGTACATGGTCATCCTGTCCCAGAAACTCTGTGAAGAGCCATTGTCTGGCTGATACCTCTGAGGAGCCATGTGTTCTCTGATTTGCATGTGTTTAGCTCTTGAGATCCTGTCCTAGCTCTCAAACATGAGTAAACTCTACTTCTGCAATCAAAACCTTTTCTTATCACTTGCTTGATCTGCTGTCTCTATGAATGAACTGCTGTTGGACATTTTCAATTCCAACTCATAGCCACCCTATAGGACAGAGTGGAACTGCCCCATAGAGTTTCTATGGAGGATCTGGCGGATTCCAACAGCCAACCTTTCGGTTAGCAGCCGTAGCTCTTAACCATTATGCTGCCAGGGTTTCCATTGTACGTTGTGGCTGCTGTCAATGAGATCATCACTATCATTGCCATCCTTATCTCCTACTTATTTATTCTCATCACCATCTGGAGGATGTGCTCTGCAAAGGGAAGACATAAAGCCTTTTCCACCTGTGCCCCCCACCTCACAGCCATCGTTGTCTTCCATAGAACAATACTTTCCATTCATTTCAGGCCCAAATCTGGCAGCAGTCTGGACACTGACAAGGAGGCTACGGTGTACCATACTGCAGTGATAACCACGTTGAACCCCCGACTATAGCCTGAGAAACAAGTATGTGAAAAAAGCTGTCAAGAAAATGGTGGAATTCAACTTACTTTCTGAGGAAACATTTTCTTCACTGGACTTAGGGTTTCAAAAGGGACCTTTAAGGAGGGGTTTGAATTTGGATGGAAATGGATGAAATGGACAAGGGAGGAGGATCCAGGGTACTATGCATACTTCTTTGTTTTCTATTGAGCTTTAAGGCTTATCATAAAATTTCCAGTATCATATAGAAAGTAATTCAAATGCATCTGCTGTTTTCCTCCTTTCTCTAAATGCTAAGTGTTTTGATTGAGTCTGTGGGATTGTATTAATCCTTACTTTTTTTGTTTTGTTTTGTGATTTTCTAACAAAATGCACATAAAGACACTTAACTTTTCAACACCGTTAATACTTCTAATAATTTTTAATGAATTTACGTCTTTTTTCATCTAGGGAATGATAGACGTTTGTCTCATACAATCATGCACTTTTTTTTTTTTAATTTGGAGAACGTTCAAATGAATGAAACTATCTTTAACATTTCCCATAATGCACCATGGTAAAGGGACCCAAACTCCTTGCCTCAGTCATCCTATAATCCAAGGGTTATGTGATTCACTGTGAGACGCATATTTGTAGATTTGCCAGCCTATTCATGGAAGGAGGAGCTATACTTAGACATCTAGGCAACATTCCAGAATTGTATCTATTATTATTATTTTATTGATTTTTTTGCTGAAAATTTGCACAGCAACTTAGGTTTCTGTTTTAAATTTTCTGTTTTATCCTGGTCAGAAGAAAATTTTTTCAGTGACATTAGGTACATTCATCACAATGTGTTGACATTCTCCTTAATTGTGTTCTGATTGTTCGACTTCTAGTACTCTAGTTTCCCTTCCCCCTTGCCTTCTCATTTTTGCTTTTGAATAATTGTTGACCTTTTGGTCTCATACTGATGATTTTTTAGTAGATCACTGATCATATGGGTAATATCCTTTATTTTGTGTGACACTGTTATTTAGCTAAAAGTTGATCTCAGGGGATAGATTCAGTTCTAGTTTTAAAGAGTGTCTCAGGCTGACAGTCTCAGAGAATCCTTTGTTTTCTGTTGTTCCAAGTTGTCTGGTTTTGCAGTTTTGTTTGTGTGTGTGTCTTAGTAAAAATTTGAGTTTGGCTCCATGGTTTTCTCTCATTCTGTCTGTTACCATCTATTGTGACCTCATTCAGAATGGTCAATGGTGGTAGCCTGGCACCATCTAGCTCTTCTGGTCTCAGGGTGGATGAGGTTGTAGTTCATGTAGGTTTGGCTCTTCTCTGCTCTTTTGGTTACTTTCTGACTGTTTTGCTCCTAGTCAGTAGAGACCTGTAGTTTGTGTCTGAGATGGCTAATCACAGGTTTTAAGGCCACAGACATTTTCACTTCTCTAGGATTCAGATCATTATCATTGTGAACTATGTTAAGTCAATTGACTGAATTGTCCCATGAGATTATGGTCCAAAAACTTCAAATCCAGAACACCAATGTTGGCAGGTGTCTCGTTATGTATGAGGAATTCCCGTTTTTGTGTCTTCAATGAATATATGTGCCTACACCTAAATATTTGTGTTTACACACACCTGTAGATACTTCTATCTGTTCTCACCTACATACAAACCTATGCCTACACATATAATGATTTGCATATTTCCATCCCTGTGTGCTCAGTCTTTTTTGCTTTGGTTGTACTGTGCTCACTACCTCCACATTCACTGCCATTTTTCTCTGTACCCAAAATAACTAGTCTCTATAAACTGTTAATTTTCCACCATTTCCCTCCTCGGAAACCAACACTGGATATTGGTCTCTTTATATTTATCTATTCTTGTCATCTTAAAAAAGAAGGATCAGTCATGGGGAGCCCTTAGGCACCATTCCAGTTACTGGTGGCGGTGGGCTGGTATTAGCATTTGGCTGCAGTTTCCTCAGAAGAAGCAGTCAGCCACACAGCCTACTCACATCTCTGGAACAGAAAAAGAACAGTGATCTCAGCAAAAGCTAAGTACTTGCATATATTTTACTGAGCACCCCCCCGCCCCCGTTCCCAAGACAGCTTCAGTGGCTGACTTCCCTGGGCCTGAGATCGGCCTGGTTGAGTGCCTAGAGCCATCCTCCTGGCCTTGGAGAAGGAACAAATTTGCAACTGTGGGAAAAAATAATTTGCCAGATCCACTAATCAGGGGAGTTCAGGACAGAAACTGTTCCTGTCCAGGCATAAATGGTCCATGGACTTTGAGTACCTTTCCCCTCTACATGGACCTGTGTGGGCTTATTTCAGGAGACTAGACTCCAAACATTTCAGCTGTGTGGTGGAGAGGTGGGTGTTTCCTGTTTGACATTGCCTTGCCTATTAAACAGGGTCCTCACCTACCCACACCAGAGGCCTAAGGACTGGTAGCTCCACTCAGGTCACACAGCCACCCACGACAGGTGTCCAAGGATAAATGGTACCTCCCAGTCCTTACAACCAAAAACATTGGGTGCCCATGGTCCTTCCGTAGAAGCTACCCACCTGTACACCCTAGAGAACAGGGACACGCTTTCCTCAGAGACACAGAGGGGTTGATTCTCAGCCCCTGCCTTGTTCAGAGTGTGACCCCCAGTTGCAACCAGATACTGGTACCTACACCAACCACCCCTGCCCCTCTAAGACTGTAGGACAGAGCCTGTAGCACACACTTCCCGATCAGATACCTGGACACTTGAGCTGAATTCATACAAGAAAAGTGAATGGACTCCTAGACTGATATACATGATAACAGCTCTAACCATCTGGGGACAGGACATCAGAGCTCCAAAGGTGAAAATGATCAAGCTAGCTCACTCAAGCAAACTATTTGGGCATATCAAAACAAAACAAAGCAAGAAGCTACAACATAGTAAG
Organism: Loxodonta africana; assembly: GCF_030014295.1. Lineage (NCBI taxonomy): Eukaryota > Metazoa > Chordata > Mammalia > Proboscidea > Elephantidae > Loxodonta > Loxodonta africana. Next base: position 29,055,586 of record NC_087348.1, read on the forward strand.
CAAACATAAAATGAACTAGTACAATAACTTATAGATGACTTGGAGACAAATGTCAATATCAAACCACGTAAAGAAACAAACCATGATTACCTCAACAAGCTCTCAGAACAAAGAATCAAGGGATCTTCTAGATAAAAGTGCATTCCCAGAATTACCAGAGGCAGAATACAAAAGTTTAATATACAGAACCCTTCAAGACATCGAGAAGGAAATAAGGCAATATGCAGAACAAGCCAAGGAACACACAGATAAAGCAACTGAAGAAATTAGAAAGATTATTCAGGAACATAATGAAAAATTTAATAAGCTGGAAAAATCCATGAGAGACAGCAATCAGAAATTTAGAAGATTAACAATAAAATTCCAGAAGTAGAAAACTCAATAGAAAGTCAGAGAAGCAAATTTGAGCAAGTGGAAGACAGAATTTCCGCACTTGAAGATAAAGCACTTGGCACTAATATATTTGAAGAAAAATCAGATAAAAGAATTAAAAAAAAAATTAAGAAACCTTGAGAATCATGTTGACCCTATCAAGAGAAATAACCTACAAGTGATTAGAGTACCAGAACAGGGAGGGATAACAGACAATACAGAGAGAATTGTTGAAGATTTGTTGGCAGAGAAATTCCCTATTATCATGAAAGATGAGAAGATATCTATCCAAGATACTTATCGAACTCCACATAAGGTAGATTTTAAAAGAAAATCACCAAGACATATTATAATCACACTTGCCAAACCAAAGATAAAGAGAGGATTTTAAGAGCAGCTAGGGATAAACAAAAAGTCACCTACAAAGGAGAGCCAATAAGAATAAGTTCAGACTCCTCAGCAGAAACCACACAGGCAAGAAGTCAATGGGATAACTTACACAAAAATTGTAGGGAAAAAATTGCCAGCAAGAGTCATATATCCAGCAAAACTCTCTCTCAACTGCGAAGGTGAAATTAGGACATTTCCAGATAAACAGAAGTTTAGGAAATTTGTAAAAATCAAACCAAAACTTTAAGAAATACTAAAAGGAGTTCTTTGGTTAGAAAATCATTAATATCAGGCATCAACTCAAGACTAGAATACTGGGCAGAAAAATTAGATGTCAACCCAGACAAGGAAATCAAAAAAATAAATCAAGATAAAAAAAAAATGCTGAAAAACAGGGTAACAGTGATGTTATCATGTAAGAGAGGAGGACATTAAAACAATAAAGAGAGACTAAGAAACGTAGTCATAGATCTTCCATATGGAGAGGAAGATAAGGCGATACAAAGAAATAAAAGAAAAGTTTAAATTTAGAAAAATAGGGGTAAATAATAAGGTAACCACAAAGGAGACAAACTATCCTACACTCCAAATTAAAATACAAGAAAAAAATAGAGACTCAGTAGAAATAAAATAAAAAAATACTGATATAAGCAATGGACAATATGTAAAGATAACCTATTTAACAAATAAAATTTAGCGGGAAAAAGAAACTGCCAACAACACACAAAAGAATGACCTCAAAATGATAGCACTAAATTCATAAATATCCATAATTACAATGAATGTGAATGGACTAAATGCACCAATAAAGAGATAGAGAGTGGCAGAATGGATCAAAAAACACAACCCATCTATACGCTGCCTACAAGAGACACACCTTAGAAACAAACAAGCTAAAACTCAAAGGATGGAAAAAATATATCAAGCAAACAACAGCCAAAAAAGAGCAGGAGTGGCAATATTAATTTCTGACAAAATAGACTTTAAAATTAAATCCACCACAAAAGATAAGGAAGAATGCTATATAATTATTAAAGGAACAATACACCAAGAAGATATAACTATATTAAATATTTATACACAAAGTAAGAGGGATGCAAGATAAATAAAACAAACTCTATCAGCATTGAAAAGTGAGAGAGAGAGACAGCTCCACAGTAATAGTAGAAGACTTCAACACACCACTTTTGGTGAAGGACAGGACATCCAGAAAGAAGCTCAATAAAGACACGGAAGATCTAAATGCCACAATCAACCAACTCGACATCACAGACATACAGAACACTCCACCCAATAGGAACCAAGTATACTTTCTTTTCCTGTGCCCATGGAACATTCTCTAGAATATACCACATATTAGGTCATAAAGCAAGCCTTAGCAGAATGCAAAACATCGAAATATTACAAAGCATCTTCTCTGACCATAAGGCCATAAAAGTGGAAATCAATAACAGAAAAAGCAGGGGAAAGAAATCATTGGAAACTGAACAATACCCTGCTAAAAAAAGACTGGATTATAGAAGACACTGAGGACGAAATAAAGAAATTCATAGAATACAATGACAATGAAAACACTTCCTATCAAAACCTTTGGGACACAGCGAAAGCAGTGCTCACAGGTCAATTTATATCAAAAAATACATGCATCCAAAAAGAAAAAAAAGGCCGAAATCAAAGAATTATCTCTACAACTTGAACAAATAGAAAGAGAGCAACAAAAGAAACCCACAGGCAGCAGAAGAAAGCAAATAATAAAATTAGAGCAGAATTAAATGAAATAGAAAACAGAAAAACAATTGAAAGAATTAACAGGCCCAAAAGCTATTTTTTTGGAAAAAAAAAAAAAAAAAAAAAACCATTGGTCAAATTGACAAAAGAAAAAAAGGAGAGGAAGCAAATAACCCAAATAAGAAATGAGATGGGTGATATTACAACAGACCCAACTGAAATTAAAAGAATCATATCAGATTATTATGAAAAATTGTACTCTAACAAATTTGAAAACTTAGAAGAAATGTATAAATTCCTAGAAACACACTAACTACCTAAACTAACAAAAACTGAGATTGAACAACTGAATCCCCACCCCAGTGCTGTCGAGTCGATTCCAACTCATAGTGACCCTATGGGACGACTGAATAGACCCATAATAAAAGAAGAGATTGAAAAAGTAATCAAAAAACTCCCAACAACAACAACAAAAAAGCCCTGGCCTGGGCAACTTCACTGTAGAGTTCTATCAAAATATCAGAGAAGAGTTAACACCACTACTACTAAAGGTATTTCAGAGCATAGAAAAGGATCGAATACTCTCAAATTCTATGAAGCCACCATATCCCTGATACCAAAACCAGGTAAAGAGAGCTATATCCCTCATGAACTTAGATGCAAAAAACCTGAATAAAATTCTAGCTAATAGAATTTAACAACATATCAAAAAAATAATTCGCCAGGACCAAGTGGGATTCATACAGGTAGGTGGGGATTGTTCCACATTAGAAAAACAAATAATGCAATCCATCATATAAATAAATAAAAAAAAAGACAAGAATCACATTATTTCATCAACTGAGGCAGAAAAGGTATTTAACAAAGTTCAACACCCATTCATGATAAAAATGGTCCGCAGAATAGAAATGGAAGGAAAATTCCTCAACATAATAAAGGGCATTTATACAAAGCCAGTAGCGAACACCATGCTAAATGGAGAGAGCCTGAAAGCATTCCCCTTGAGATTGGGAACCAGGCAAGGATGCCCTTTATCACCACTGTTATTCAACATTGCGCTGGAGGCCCTTGACAGAGCGATTAGGCTAGATAAAGAAATAAAGGGCATCTGGATTGGCAAGGAAGAAGCAAAATTATCTATATTTTCAGATGACATGATCTTATGCACAGAAAACCCTAAGGAATCCTTCAGAAAACTACTGAAACTAAGAGAAGAGTTCAGCAGAGTATCGGGATACAAGATAAATATAAAAAAATTAGTTGGTTTCCTCTACGCCAACAAAAAGAACAGTGAAGAGGAAATCACCAAATCAATACCATTTACAGTAGCCCCCAAGAAGATAAAATACATAGGAATAAATCTTACCAGAGATATAAAAGACTTATACTAAGAAAATTACAAAAAACTTCTGCAAGAAACCAAAAGAGACCAACGTAAGTGGAAAAACATACCTTGCTCATGGATAGGAAGACTTAACATTATAAAAATGTCTATTCTACCAAAAGCAATCTATACATTTAATACAATTCTGATCCAAATCCCAATGACATTTTTTAAAGGGATGGAGAAACAAATCACCAACTTCACATGGAAGGGAAAGAGGCCCCGGATAAGTAATGCATTACTGAAGAAGAAGAACAAAGTGGGAGGCCTTACTCTACCTGATTTTAGAACCTGTTATACCGCCACAGTAGTCGAAACAGCCTGGTACTGGTACAACAACAGGCACATAGACCAATGGAACAGAATTGAGAATCCAGACAGAAATACATCTGCATATGAGAAGCTGGTATATAACAAAGGCCCCAAAAGAGTTAAATGGGGAAAAGACAGTCTTTTTAACAAATGGTTCTGGCATAACTGGATATCCATCTGCAAAAAAATGAAACAAGCCCCATACCTCACTACATGCACAAAAACAAGCTCAAAATGGTTCAAAGACCTAAATATAAAATTTGAAACAATAAAGATCATAGAAGAAAAAATACGGACAACATTAGGAGTCCTAATAAACAGTATACAAAACATTATTAACAACGCAGAAGAAAACTGGGTAACTGGGAACTCCTAAAAACGAAACACCTATGCTCATCCAAAGACTTCACAAAAGAGCAAAAAGATTACCCACAGACTGGGAAGAACTTTTTAGCTATGACATTTCTGATCAGCACCTGATCTCTAAAATTTACATGATACTGCAAAAACTCAACTACAAAAAGACATATAACCCAATTATAAAATGGGCAAAAGATATGAACAGACACTGCACTAAAGAAGACATTCAGGTAGCTAACAGATATGTGAGGAAATGTTCACCATCATTAGCCATTAGAGAAATGAAAATCAAAGCTACAGTGAGATTTCTTCTCACTCCAGAAAGGCTGGTATTAATCCAAAAAACTCAAAACAATAAATGTTGGAGAGGCTGTGGAATGATTGGAACACTTATACACTGCTGATGGGAATGTAAAATGTTACAATCACTTTGGAAATCGATTTGGCGCTTCCTTAAAAAGCTAGAAATAGAACTACCATACGATCTAGCAATCCCACTTTCAGGAATATATCCTAGAGAAATAAGACCCTTTACGTGAATAGATATATGCACATCCATGTTCTCTACAGCACTGTTTACAAAAGCAAAAAGATGGAAGCAACCAAGGTGCCCTCAAGAGATGAATGGATAAATAAATTATGGTATATTCACAAGATGGAATACTATGCATCAATAAAGAACAGTGATGAATCTGTGAAACATTTCATAACATGCAGGAATCTGGAAGGCATTATGCTGAGTGAAATTATTCAGTTACAAAAGGACAAATATTGTATAAGACCACTATTATAAGAACTCGAGATATAGTTTAAACAGAGAAGAAAATATTCTTTGATGGTTACAAGAGGGGGGAGGAAGGGAGGGTGGGAGAGGGGGATTCACTAACTAGATAGTACATAAGAACTACTTTAGGTGATGGGAGAGACAACACACAATACAGGCAAGGTCAGCACAATTGGACTAAACCAAAACCAAAGAAGTTTCCTGAATATACTAAACACTTCAAAGGCCAGCTTAGCAGGGGTGGGGGTTTGGGGACCATGGTTTCAGGGGGCATCTAAGTCAATTGGCATAATAAAATCTATTAAGAAAACATTCTGCATCGCATTTTGGAGAGCAACATCTAAGGTCATGAACATTAGCAAGTGGCCATCTAAGATGCATTAAATTTTCTCAGTCCTCCTGGATCAAAGGAGAGTGAAGAACAAACACCAAGGACACAACCGAATTACAAGCCCTAGAGAAAGAAAGAGCCTCATAAACCAGAGACTATGTCAGCCTGAGACCAGAAGAGCTAGATGGTGCCTGGCTACAACCAATGACTGCCCTGAAAGGGAACAGAACAGAGAACCTCTGAGGGAACAGGAGAGCAGTGGGATGCAGACCCCAAATTCTCATAAAAAGACCAGACTTAATGGTCTGACTGAGACTAGAAGGACCCCAGTGGTCATGCCCCCCAGACCTTCTGTTGACCCAGGACAGGAACCATTTCCAAAGCCAACTATTCAGACAGGGATTGAACTGAACAATGGGTTGGAGAGGGATGCTGGCAAGAAGTGAGCTTCTTGGATCAGGTGGACACTTGAGACTATGTTGGCATCTCCTGCCTGGAGCAGAGATGAGAGGGTAGAGGGGGTTAGAAAGTGGTGAAATGGACACGAAAAGAGAGAGTGGAGGGAGGTAGTGGGCTGTCTTATTAGGGGGCGAGAAACTGGGTGTATGTAGCAAGGTGTATACAAGCTTTTGTGTGAGAAACTGACTTGATTTGTAAACTTTCATGTAAAGCACAATAAAAATTATATAAAAAAAGAAGAATCATTCAATATTTGTCCTTGTATGCTTGACTTATTTCACTTAGTATTATGTCCCTCAGACCCATCCATGTTATAATATGCTTTGTGGAATCATCATTGTTCCTTGGAGAAGAAAATCATGCTTAGTGATGTAGAGGGTCAGCAGAAAATAGGATAAACTTCATGAGATGGATTGACACAGTGGTTGTAATGATGGGCTCAAGCTTAAAAACTATTGTGAGGAAGACGCAGGACTGGGTAGTGCTTTGGTCTGCAGTCCACGAGGTTGCTATGAGTCTGAACTGACTCAATGGTACTTAACAACAGCAAGTGTTCCTTTGTATGTATGTACCACAATTTGCTTATTCACTCATCTGTTACTGCAAACTTAGGTTGTTTCCATTTATTTGTTTATGTGAATAAAGCAGCAATGAACAAAAGTGTGCATAGTATGTTTGAGTCATTATTTTTAGGTCTCTAGGACATATACCACAGTACATAGGGTTTTATGTGTTGCTGTGATGCTGGAAGCTATGTCATCGGTATTCAGATACCAGCATCAGTTACTCATGGTGGGCAGGTTTCAGCTGACCTTCCAAACTAAGAGAGACTAGGAAGGAGGACCTGGCAGTCCACTTCTGAAAAGAATCAGTAGTAGTGGTGTTAACGCTTCTCTGAAAGTTTGTAGAACTCTGCAGAATCAGCCAGTGAAACCTTATAAATAACAGCAGAACAGGGTTTAATATACCTGCAGAAGATGAGCCCCTCAGTTTAGAAGGCTTTCAAAAGACGGCTGAGGAAGAACTGCTTCCTCAAAGTAGAGTCACCCTTAAAGACATGGATGGACTCCAACTTTCAGGACCTTCATTTGGTGACGTGGCATGACTTAAAGTGAGAAGAGAGAGCTTCAAACATCCACTAATAATCGGAACATGAAATGGAAGAAGCATGAATCTAGGAAAACTGGACATCATCAAAAATGAAATGGAATGCATAAACATTGACATCCTAGGTATTAGTGAGCTGAAATGGAGTGGTATTGGCCATTTTGAATCAGACAATCATATAGTCTATTATGGTGGGAATGATAACTTGAAAAGGAATGGTGTTGCATTTATTGTCAAAAAGAACACTTAGATCTATCCTGAAGTACAGCACTGTCAGTGATAGGATAAAATCCATACACCTAAAAGGAAGACTAGTTAATATGAGCATTATTCAAATTCGTGAACCAACCATTAAGGCCAAAGATGAAGAAATTGAAGGTTTTTACCGGCTTTCTGCAGTCTGAATTGATCAAATATGCAATCTGGATACACTGATAACAATAAGTGAAGATTGGAATGTGAAAGTTGGAAGCAAAGAAGGATTGGTAGCTGGAAAACATGGCTTTGGTGACAGAAACAATGCCAGAGATCGCATGATAGAATTTCTTGAGACCAGCGACTTCTTTATTGCAAATACCTTTTTCCACCAACAGATGGAATACACAGGAATGAAACTGACTACATCTATGGGAAGGGAGGATGGAAAAGCTCAAAAACATCAGTCAGAACAAGACCACAGGACAACTGTGGGACAGACTATCAATTGCTTACATCCAAGTTCAAGTTGAAACTGATGAAAATTAGAATAGTTGACAAGAGCCAAAGTGCGACCGTAAGTGCATCTCACCTGAATTTAGAGACCATCTCAAAAATAGATTTAGCATGTTGAACACTAATAACCGAAGACCAGACGAGTTGTTGAATGACATCAAGGATTTCATACATGAAGAAAGCATGAGGTCATTAAAAAGAAAAAAAAAAAAAAGACCAAAGTGGATGTGAGAAGAGACTCTGAAAGTTGCTTTCGAATGTTGAGTAGCTAAAGCAAAAGGAATAAATGATGAGGTAAAAGAGCTGAACAGAGGATTTAAGAGGTTGGCTTGAGAAAACAAAGTATTATAATAACATGTGCAAAGACCTGGGGATGGAAAACCAAAAAAGGAAGAACACACTGTGTTTCTCAAGCTGAAAGGACTGAAGAAAAAATTCAAGCCTCAAGTTGCAATATTTAAGGATTCCATGGGGAAAATATTAACCGACTCAGGAAGCACCAAAAGATGGTGGAAGGAATACACAGAGTCACTATACCAAAAACAATTGGCCAATATTCAACCAGTTCAGAAGATAAAAATGAACTAATGGTACTGGAGGAAGAAGCCCAAGCTACACTGAAGGCATTGCCAAAAAACAAGGCTTCAGGAATTGTTGGAATACCAGCTAAGATGTTTCAACAAATGGATGCAATGCTGGAAGTAGTCACTTATCTAAGTCAAGAAATTTGGAGGATGACTGCCTGGTGAATGGACAGGAAGAGATCCATATTTATGCCTATTCCCAAGAAAGGTGATGCACTAGAATGCAGAAATTATCGAACCATATCATTAATATCACACACAAGTACAATTTTGCCAAAGATCATTCAAAAGTGGCTACAAAAGTATATCAACAGGGAACTGTCAGAAATTCAAGTTGGATTCAGAAGATGACAGGGAACCAGAGATATCATTACCGATGTCAGATGGATCCTGGCTGAAAACAAAAAATACCAGAAAGATGTCTACCTGTTTTACTCACTATGCAAATGCATTTGACTCTGTGGATCAAAACCAATTATGAGCAGCACTGTGAAGAACGTGAATTCCAGAACAATTAATTGTGCTCATAAGGCACCTGTACTTAGCTCAAGAGGCAGTTTTTGGCTTAATGTCAAGAAAAGTGTGTGTCAAGGTTGCATCCTTTCACCATACTAATTCAATCTGTATGCTGAGTTAATAATCTGAGAAAATAGAATAAATGAAGAAGAATGCAGCCTCAAGATTTGAGGAAGACTCATTAACAATCTATGTTATGCAGACGACACAACCTTCCTTGCTGAAAGTGAAGAGGGCTTGAGGCACTGACTAATAATAATCCAAGACCACAGCTTTCAGTCTGGATTATGCCTCAACATAAAAAACAAACAAACTAAAAAATCCTCACAACTGACCAATAAGCAAAATCCTGGTAAACAGAGAAATTATTGAAGCTGTCAAGGATTTTATTTTACTTGGATCCACAATTAATGCCCCTGGAAGCAGCAGACAAGAAATCAAAGGACACATTGCATTTGTCTAATCTGGTGCAAAAGACCTCTTTAATGTGTTCAAAACAAATATATCACTTTAAGGACTAAGGTGTTCTTGACCCAAGCCATATAGTGTTTTCGATCCCTGATAAGCATGCGAGAGCTAGGCATGTAATAAGCAGAACAATGGACACTTCTGAGTTATGATGTTGGTGAAGAATATTGTATGTCCATGGACTGCTAAAAGAATGAACAGATCTGTATTATGAGAAGTACAGTTCGAATGCTATTTATAAGTGATGATGGCGAGACTTCATCTCTCACAGTTTGGACATGTTATCCAGATGGACCAGTCCTGCAGAAGGACATCACGCTTGGTAAAAACCCTCCATATTTTTAAAGGTCAGCAAAAAAGAGGAAGACCCTCAACAAGATGGATTGACACAGTGCCTGTAACAATGGGCTTCAAGCATAACAACAATCACGAGGCTGGCACAGGAGCAGGCTGTGTTTTGTTCTGTTGTACATAAGGTCACTATGAGTCAGAACAGACTGGACGGCACCTACAACAACAGAGTGGATGAGCAGCCTTACACTGGAAACAATCAGCTTAGGCTGAGAAGGAGAGAGGAAAAGGATGATTATTCCACTTCATATATGGTGACACAGAGGTTCAATGAATTCGAGAATCACAAAAGTTCATATAACCAGAATTGATTGGTTGACGACAAAAATTCAGCTCTTTGACCCCAATTCCAGTGTACTTTCATCCTATTATTTCACTCAGTCTAAGAGATCATTCAAATTAAATTGCCCTTCAGAAGGAACAATTGTGGTCATTTCAGTATGTCTAGTTTATACCTAAATATTATTTATTCAAAGGCTACCTTAGCAGTATCTTCAGGTCTGGAAATCGTTCTAAGATGTTTTTATTCTAATGGACACTTATTTGGACAAAGATGAATGTAATATAAAATTCCTTCGGGATCACTGAAGAATCATACTTTAAAATTTCTTTTCTGGTGCACCCATGAATGAATAAACAATCACAGAAGTTCAGGAAAAGAAAAAAAGACTGAAAAAATAAAATAAACCAAATTAGAGTAGGAAGGCTCATCCTAAAAAGTTTAAAATAAATTACAGAGTTTCTATTACTAAACTGGAACCCTGGTAGCTCAGTGGATAAGAATATGGCTGTTAACCAAAAGGTCACCATTTCGAATCCACCAGTCACTCCTTGGAAATCCTATGGGGCAATTCCACTTTGTCCTATAGGGTGACTATGAGTCAGAAACAACTCGACAACAGGTTTTTGTTTGTTTGTTAATTTTGATTGATTATTAAAATATTGTTATATTGGGACAGACATTCAAGAGTCATATGAACATCTTTCTTTAGCTATACGAGAAAGATGAAATTGTATCTCTTTCTTACTCCATACATCAAAACAGGTTCTGAAATCAAAGTTGAAAATTTATATGACATGAACATACAAAGACTTCACTGGAAAAACAAAAGGAAATAAATTAAATTGATGAAAGAAAAATTGAGGAAACAATCTCCACTTATATCACACAGAGGAGAAAATGACAATTAGTCCTGTAGGAAAAATTGGATAGAAGGTACCATTAAAGTGTCCAGATTAAAGGAATACAAATAACTCTAAAATGTTTGAACAATTGGGCTCATATTAATAGAAGGACAAATGAAAACTGCCTTTAGATATCATTGTCACCTATCTGAATGGCACATAATCATCAGTCAATTATTATTTGACGATTATGAGCTCTATGGATACATAGACTTAATAACTACTGGAGAGTATGGGAGTGTTCAGGAGACTTGGAAAAATGAATTTAAATATAAAGTATTTCTTATAAGGTGTTCTTAATGATAATAATACAGCAGAAAAAGGTAGTTAATTTTAATTGTTGAGTTTTTGTCCTCTAGAGATTGAAGTAACAGATAGTCTCTAGGGTTCATGTCCCAAGGTTGTGGCACAGATATAAGATGCATATACTTTACTCCCAACCAAGTTCCCCAGAGGCAAGAGAGGCCATCTCTTTGCCATTAGCAGGTTTGTTTTAAGATTTAAAAACATAATGATATTAACGTCAAAGTACGGTATCTAGGAAACAACTTGAAAGGGGGAAAACATAAACGTCAGAGGTAGGGAGCTCTTGAGGAATACCAAGCCATCACAAAAGGTACTTGTCTGAACATTCAAGGAACAGGATGTACACCCCTTGTGCAGAGCTTTGCATAGAGGACTTGGCCCCTCAATAATAGTGCCCTGAATGACAGAAACCTTGGGTGGGGCAATATAGGAGCCTTGAGACATTTGAGAATGTACATTTTCATATTTTGTAAATTTTTGGAGCAGTTGTCAAGGTAGAGTAGAAAAGCATTTAAGCAGAGTGGAAAAATCAGAGATTGGATAGGATCTTTAGTAAAAAAAAAAAAAAAAACTACCTATCATCCATCTATCTATCTAATCTATCTAATCTATCTATCTATCTATCTATCTATCTATCTATCATCTATCTATCTACCTATCTATCTATCTATCTATCTATCTATCTATCTATCTATCTATCTATCTATCATCTATCTATCTATCATCATCATCTGTCTATTTATCATCTATCTTTCCAGCTTTAACTAATTACACAGCATATAGCAGAGAGTACATGTATCCCCTGAGAGCAAAAGAACAATAAAATTGGAGGAAATTAAAGGAAGAAATTTTAGCTATACTATTTCCTTGACTGAATTGGCAAATACATTTACCATCAATTTAATATCAACATTTAAGACAGAAAAGATCCATTACATTAAATACATGTATTTGATTAAATTTAAGATTTAAATGCCTTAGATAAATGAAATGTATTGCTAAGGAAAAAAATGTGATATTTAAAATGACTAATCATGTGATGGGATTGCCTTTTGAGGTTGTCTTCAACACTCAGTTTTATACAGGAACAGGATAGAGCAGTTGAGTGACACAGTACAGCACATGACCTGACATCTTTATTTCAGGACCATCTGAAAATGATGTGTTGAGTTTCAGAATCAGAGACAAACTTAGCACAAATCATAGACAGAGAAGGAGTTTCCCATTATGTTGGGATCTAAGAGGTGCTGGGCACCAATTCTGGAAATACAATGATTCTTTCGTATTACTGTTTTCTCATGAAATGACTTAATCGTGCACCACAGTTCCATGTTTTAACTCTTATAGATACATAATACAGGGACAGAATGAGTATCCTGATGTGTTGAAGGAAGAGAAGTGAATGGGAGAGGCTGTGGAATTGGGAAATTCTAAGTCCAAGAGTCTTTAGTTATTCCTGTGTTTCATCAGGATGTTGCTCTCTACTATACCTCTGTGGCACATAACAGTGTCATTGGACTATTTCCCATAATTTTAGAGTTTCAAAATTTAAGGAGGTGATCATTAACAAGAGAAATACATTAGTAGGCAGACTTATAAGATGGACCACTGTATGGGGTTGAGAAATTAATACATGGCTGGAGATCATAGACTGGATTTTATCTGCATGTTGTTGTGAAAGTTGAGGCATCTTCTGACTGCTGTTCTGCCATCTTTAGAATAAGAATGTAGACTGGATTATATTTATCATCTGCTCTAGTCTTTTTATTCCTCAGACAATGGGGGAGAATTGGAACTCAGAACAACCAGATTTGAGGAATGAAAAAAATCAGATAAAAGAATTAAAAAAAATGAAGAAACACTAAGAATCATGTGGGACTCTATCAAGAAGAATAACTTGCGTGTGATTGGAGTTCCAGAAGAGGAGGGATAACAGAAAATACAGAGAGAATAGTTGAAGATCTGTTGGCAGAAAACTTCCCTGACATCATGAAAGATGAAAGGATATCTATCCAAGATGCTCATTGAACACCATATAAGATTGATCTAAAAAGAAAATCACCAAGACATATTATCATCAAACTTGCCAAAACCAAAGATAAAGAGAAAATTTGAAAAGCAGCCAGGATAAAAGAAAGGTCTCCTTCAGTGCTCTGTATATGTCATCCCATTGCCTTCTTGACTGCATGGTTTCTGCTGAGTAGTCTGAACTTATTGATTCGCCTTCGTAGGAGACCTTTCATAAAGCAAACCTCAACAGAATCCAAAACATTGAAATATTACAAAGCATCTTCTCTGACCATAAGGCCATAAAAGTGGAAATCAATAACAGGAAAAGCAGGGAAAAGAAATCAAACATGTGGAAACTGAGCAATACCCTTAAAAAAGACTTAAAAAGACTGGACTGTAGAAGGCCTTAAGGATGAAATAAAGAATTTCACGGAATCCAGTGAGAATGAAAACACTTCCAAATCAGAAACTTTGAGACAATGTGAAAGCAGTCCTCAGAGGTCAATTTCTATCAATAAATGCACACATCCAAAAAGAAGAAAGGGCCAAAATCAAAGAATTATCCCAACAACTTGAACAAATAGAAAGAAAGCAACAAAAGAAACACTCAGGCACCAGAAGAAAACAAATAATAACAATTAGAGCAGAATTAAATGAAATAGAAAACAGAAAAACAACTGAAAGAATTAACAAGACCAAAAGCTGGTTCTTTGAAAAAATCAACAAAATTGATAAACCATTGGCCAAACTAACAAAAGAAAAACAGGAGAGGAAGCAAATAACCCAAATAAGAAATGAGATGGGCAATATCACAAGAGACCCAACTGAAAATAAAAGAATCATATCAGATTAGTATGAAAAATTCAAGTCTAACAAATCTGAAAACCCAGAAGAAATGGATGAATTCCTAGAAACACACTACCTACCTAAACTAACACAGAGGTAGAACAACTAAATAGACCCATAACAAAAGAAGAGATTAAGAATGTAATTTAAAAAAAAAAAAAAAAAAACTCTCAACAAAAAAAAGCCCTGGCCCTGACAGCTTCACTGCAGAGTTCTGCCAGACTTTCCGAGAAGAGTTAACACCACTACTACTAAAGGCATTTCAGAGCATAGAAAAGGATGGAATGCTACCAAACTCATTCTATGAAGCCATCATATTCCTGATAGCAAAACGAGCTAAAAAGAAAAAAGGAGACCACAAAAAAAGAAAATTAAAGACCTATATCCCTCATGAACTTAGATGCAAAAATTGTCATCAAAATTCTAACCAATAGAATTCAACAACATATTAAAAAAAAACATTCACCATAACCAAGTGGGATTCATACCAGCTATGCAGGGGTGGTTCTCCATTAGAAAAACAATATAATCCATCACTAAATAAAAGACAAGAATCACATGATTTTACCAATTAATGCAGAAAAGGCATTTGACAAATTTCAACACTCATTCATGATAAAAAACACTCAGCAAAATAAGAACAGAAGGAAAATTCCTCAACATAATAAAGGGCATTTATACAAAGCCAACAGCCATCAGCGAACATCGTCGTAACTGGAGAGAGCCCAAAAGCATTCCCCTTGACAAGGGAACCAGAGAATAATGCCATTTATCCCTGGTCTTATTCAATATTGTGCTGGAGGGCCTAGCCAGAGAAATTAGGCTAGATAAAGAAATAAAGATTCTAAGTCAATTGGTAAAATAATTCTATTATGAAAACATTCTGCATCCCACTTTGAAATGTGGCGCCTGGTGTCTTAAATGCTAACAAGTGGCCGTCTAAGATGCATCTATTTGTCCCAACCCACCTGGATCAAAGGAGAATGAAGAACACCGAGGTCAAACGATAACTGTGAGCCCAAGAGACAGGGCCACACAAACCAGAGACTTACATCATCCTGAGACCAGAAGAGCTAGATGTTACCTGGCCACAACGGATGACTGCCCTGACAGGGAGCACAACAGAGAACCCCTGAGGGACCAGGAGAACAGTGGGATGCAGATCCCAAATTCTCATAAAAAGACCAAACTTAATGGTCTGACTGAGACTAGAGGAATCCCTGCGGTCATGGTCCCCAAACCTCCTGTTGACCCAGGACAGGAACCATTCCCGAAGACAACTCATCAGACATGGAAGGGATTGGACAATGGGTAGGTGAGAGATGCTGATGAAGAGTGAGCTACTTGTATCAGGTGGACACTTGAGACTGTGTTGGCATCTCCTGTCTGGAGAGGAGATAGGAGCGTAGAAGGTTAGAAACTGGCAAAATTGTCACGAAAGGAGAGACTGGAAGGGCTGACTCATTGGGGGGGAGTAAGTGGGAGTATGGAGTAAGGTGTATATGAGCTTATATGTGACAGACTGACTTGATTTGTAAACGTTCACTTAAAGCTCAATAAAAATTATTAAAAAAAAAAAGAAAGAAAGAAAGAGCATCCAGTTCGGCAAGGAAGAAGTAAAGGTATCTGGATTTGCTGTTGATGTGATCTCATGCAGAAAAAGCCCTAAGGAATCTTCAACAAAAGTACTTAAACTAATAGAAGACTTCAGCAGAGTATCGGGATTCAAGATAAACATACAAAAATCAGTTGGATTCCTCTACACCAACAAAAAGAAAATTGAAGTGGAAATCACCAAATCAATACCATGTACAGTAGTGCCCAAGAAGATAAAATACTTAGGAATAAATCTTACCAGAGATGTGAAAGACTTATGCAAAAAAAAAAAAAAAAAAACCAACTGAAATACACTTCTGCAAGAAACCAAAAGAGACCTACCTAAGTGGACAAACGTACTTTGCTCGTGGATAGGAAGACTTTACGTTCTAAAAATGTCTGTTCTACCAAAAGCAATCTATACATTTAATGCAATTCTGATCCAAATTCCAAGGACATTTCTTAATGAGATGGCGAAACAAATCACCAACTTCTTATGAAAGGGAAAGAGGCCCCAGATAAGTAAAACATTACTGAAAAGGAAGAACAAAGAGGGAGGCCTTAGTCTACCTGATTTTAGAAATTGTTATACCAACACAGTAGTCAAAACAGCCTGGTATTGGTACAACAACAGATACATAGACCAATGGAACAGAATTGAGAATCCATAAATAAATCCATCCACAAATGAGCAGTTGATATTTAACAAAGGCCCCAAAACAGTTAAATGGGGAAAAGGCAGTCTTTTTAAACAAATGGTGCTGGCATAACTGGATATCCATCTGCAAAAAAATGAACCAAGACCCGTACCTCACTCAATGCACAAAAACTAACTCCAAGTGGACCAAAGACCTAAATATAAAATCTAAAACTAAAAAGATCATGGAAGAAAAAATAGGGACAATGTTAGGAGCCCTAATACACAGCATAAACAGTACACAAAACATTACTAATAATGCAGAAGAAAACCAGATAACTGGGAGCTCTTAAAAATCAAGCACCTATGCTCATCCAGGCTTCACCAAAAGAGTAAAAAGATTACCTGAAGACTGGGAAAGATTTTAGCTATGACATTTCCCATCAGCACCTGATCTCTAAAATCTACATGATACTGCAAAAACTCAACTGCAAAAAGACAAATAACCCAATTAAAAAATGGGTAAAAGATATGAACAAACACTTCACTAAACAAGACATTCAGGTAGCTAACAGATACATGAGGAAATGCTCACTATCATTAGCCATTAGAGAAATGCAAATCAAAACTGCAATGAGATTCTACCTCACTCCAACAATGCTGGCATGAATCCAAAAACACAAAACAATAAATTTGGGGAGGCGGTGGGGAGACTGAACATTTATACACTGCTGGTGGGAATGTGAAATGGTACAACCACTTTGGAAATCGATTTGGCGCTTCCTTAAAAAGCTCGAAATAGAACTAGCATATGATCCAGCAATACCACTTCTTGGAATACATCCTAGAGATATAAAAGCCTTTACATGAACAGATATATGCATGCCCATGTTCATTGCAGCACTGTTTACAATAGCGAAAACCTGGAAGCAACCAAGGTGCCCATCAATGCATGAATGGATAAATAAATTATGGTATATTCACACATTGGAATATTATGCATTGATAAAGAACAGCGAGGAACCTGTGAAACATTTCATAACATGGAGGAATCTGGAAGGCATTATGCTGAGTGAAATTAGTTGCAAAAGGATAAATATTGTATAAGGCCAGTATTACAAGATTTCAAGAAATAGTTTAAACAGAAAAGAAAATATTCTCTTGTGGTTATGAGATGGGGGAGGAGAGAGGGTGGGAGAGGGGTATTCACTAATTAGATAATAGATAAGAACTACTTTAGGTGACAGGAAAGATAACATACAATACCGGTAAGTTCAGCACAACTGGACTAAACCAAAAGCAAAGAAGTTTCCAGAATAAACTGAATGCTTTGAAGGTCAGTGTAGCAGGGTCAGGGGTTTTGGAACCATGGTTTCAGGGGACATCTAAGTCAATTGGCATAATAAAATCTATTAAGAAAACATTCTGCATCCCCCCTTGGAAAGAGGTGCCTGGGATCTTAAACGCTAGCAAGCGGCCATCTAAGGTGCATCATTTGGTCTCAAACCACCTGGATCAACGAAGAATGAAGAACACCAAGAACACAAGGTAATTAGGAGAGCAAGAGACAGAAAGGGCCACCTGAACCAGAGACTACATCAACCTGAGACCAGAAGAACTAGATGGTACCCGGCTACAACCGATGACTGCCCTGACAGGGAACACAACAGAGAACCCCTGAGGGAGCAGGAGAGCAGTGGGATGCAGATCTAAAATTCTCCTAAAAAGACAAGGCTTGTTGAGACTGGGGGCCAGTGGTCATGGCCCCCAGACCTTCTGTTGCCCCAGGACAGGAACAATTCCCAAAAACAACTCTTCAGGCAGGAATTGGTTGGACAAGGATTTGGAGAGGGATGCTGGTAAGGAGTGAGCTTCTTGGATCAGGTGGACACTTGAGACTATGTTGGCCTCTCCTGCCTGGAGGGGAGATGAGAGGGTAGAGGTGGTTAGAAGCTGCCAAAATGGATGTGAAAAGAGAGAGTGGAGGGAGGGAGTGGGCTGGCTTATTTGGGGGAGACAAATTGGGATTATGTAGCAAGGCGTATATAAGTTTTTGTGTGAGAGACTGACTTGATTTGTAAACTTTCACTTAAAGCACAATAAAAATTAAAGAAAAAAGTTTAGGAATATTTAAATATTGTAATTTCATTGAATATTGTTAATATAATATTTTATAAAATGGAATTATCTTGTGTGCTTTAAATTCATTTTTATCAATAACTTGGAGGTTCTCATTGAGATTATTCAATTCATGGATTATGATCATGACATGAAACCCATTTGATATTCTATATTTAATCAACCTTTATGCACCCTTCCCGTCTCTTTAAATCTAAAATAAATAAATAAGCAACGTAACTGTCTTGTGAGTGTTTTGCCTACATGATGTAAGGAATCACCACCAGTTACGTTTTTTTTTTTTTCCTAATGGTTTTGGAATTTTGCTATCATTAGACTCTCTTTCTCAGGAGACATGCATTTAGTAACAGTAGTTTGGGGTTCAGTTTCAAAAAAATAATCTAGTAAACAAATACGGTCATCACTACTATATATCAGAGTTCAATATATCATCATATGGGGTAAAATGCATGTCTAATACCAATCTTTTCAATGGAAAGAAATATGCATAAAAAAGGACAAAGTCATTGTCTTCCTAGAATGCACTGTGTAGTTCTATGTGCTTTGTAATTACGCAATAACTAAGGTCATCCTGCTGGCCGTGATGGCCTACAACTACTTTGAGGCCCTCTTCAACACACTGCTGTACATGGTCATCATGTCCCACCTGGTGTCTGTCTGGATGATACCCGTGAGGAGCCATGCGTTCTCTGATTTGCATGTTGAGATCCTGTCCTAGTTCCCAACATGATTCAACCTGACTTCTGCAATCAATCCCTTTTGTTATCACTTGCTTGAACTGATGTCTCTATGAATGAACTGCTGCACTACATTGTGGTCACTGTCAATGAGATCATCACCATTGTTGCCGCCCTTACCTCCTAGTTGTTTATTCTCATCACCATCTCAAGAATGTGGTCTGCAAATGCAAGACAAAAAGCCGTTTCCACCTGGGCCTCCCACCTTGCAGCCATCCTTGTCTTCCATGGAACAATACTTTTCATTCATTTCAGGCCCCACTCTGGCAGCAGTCTGGGCACTGAAAAGAGGCCATGGTGTACCTTACCGTGCTGATTGCTACACTGAATCCCCCGATTATAGCCTGAGAAGCAAGTATGAGAAAAAAGCTGTCACGAAAATGGTGGAATTCAACTCATTTTCTGAGGTACCATTTTCTTTACTGGACTTAGGGTTTCAAAAGGGACTTTTAAGTAGGGATTTGAGTTTGGATGGAAACAGATGAAATGGAAAAGGGAGAAGGATCTAGGGTGCTATGCTTGTTTCTTTATTATCTCTTCACCTTTTAGGCTTATCTTAAAATTTCCAGCACAGTCCAGAGAATAATTCGAATGCATCTGCTGTCTCCCCACTTTCTCCAATCACTGAGTATTTTGACTGAGTTTGTGGGATTGTATTAATCCTTAATTTCTTTGTTTTGTGATTTTCTAACATAATGCACAGACAGACACGTGGCTTTCCAGCATTATTAATACTTCTAATAATTTTTAATGAATTTACTTTTTTTCTTCCAGGGAATGATATATATTTGTCTCATACCCTCATATACATTATAGTTATTATTTTTTTTAATTTAGAGGAAGTTCAAGTGAATGAAAATATTTCTAACTTTCTCCAAAACACACCGTGATAAAGGCACCCCAAATTCTCTGCTGAACTCATTTTATACTCCGGGGCTATGTGATTCTCTGTGAGGGGCACAATTGTAGATTTGCCTGCCTGTTCATGGAAGGATGAGATCATTAAACATCTAGGAAACATTCCAGAATTGTATCTTTTTTTTTCATTATTATTTTCTTTTTTTGTGTGTGTGTGAAAATTTACACAGCAAGTTAAGTCCATGTTTTACAGTTTTCTCACCAATAGTTCAGTGACTTTAGGTACATTTATTACAATGTGTCAACATTGTCTTTAATTGTGTTCTGATTTTCCCGTTTCCAGTTTTTTTTTTTTTTTTGCCCTTATATGTTATCTTTTCATTTTTGCTTTTGAATGATTGTTGACTTTTGGTTTCATACTGATGGTTTTTCAGTAGATCACTGATCTTATGGGAAATATCCTTTATTTTGTGTGAAACTCTGCTATTTAGCTAAAAGTTGATCTCAGGGGATTGATTGATTCAGTTCTAGGTTTAAAGAATGTCTCAGAGAAACAGTCTAGGAGCACCCTGTTTAATATTCCAGTTTGGTTTCACTATTTATTTTATTTTTATTTATTGTGCTTTAAGTGAAATTTTACAAATCAAGTCAGTCTTTCATACAAAATATTATACACACCTTGCTATGTACTCCTAGCTGCTATCCCCCTAAAAAGACAGAACGCAACTCCTTTATCGTGTATTTCCCGTGTCCTTTCAACCAGCTCCTGTCTCCCTCTACCTTCTCATCTCACCTCCAGACAGGAGCCGCCTACAGGGTCTCATGTGTCTACTGGAGCCAGGAAGCTCACTCCTCACCACTATCATTTTCTGTCTTATAGTCCAGTCCAATCCCTGTCCGAAGAGGGGGCTTCAAGAATGATTCTAGTCTCGGCCTAACAGAGGGTCCAGGAACCATGACCTCCAGGGTCCCTCTAGTCTCAGTCAGACCATTAAGTCTGGTCTTTTAGAAGAATTTGAGGTCCGCATACCACTGTTCTCCTGCTCCATCGGGATTCTCTGTTGTGTTCCTGTCAGGGGAAGTCATCAGTGGTAGCTGGGCACCATCTGGTTCTTCCAGTCTCAGGCTGATGTAGTCTCTGGTTTATGTGGCCTGTTCTGTCTCTTGGTCTCGAATTTTCCTTATGTCTTTGGTGTTCTTCATTGTCCTTTGCTCCAGGTGGGTTGATACCAATTGATGCATCTTAGATTGCCACTTGCTAACATTTTAGACCCCAGATGCCACTCACCAAAGTGGGAGGCAGAACATTTTCTTAAAACATTTTGTTATGCCAATTGACCTAGATGTCTCCTGAAACTATGGTCCCTAGACCCCTTTCCCTGCTGTTCTGGCCTTCAAAGCACTTGGCTGTATTCAGGACATTTCTTTGCTTTTGGTTTAGTATGCTGACCTCTCCTGTTTTGTGTGTTGTCTTTCCCTTCACCTAAAATAATTCTTGACTACTATCAAATTAGTGAATTCCCCTCTCTCACCCTCCCTACCCTCATAACTATCAAAGAATATTTTCTCTGTGTTTAATCTTTTCTTGAGCTCTTATAATAGTGATCTCATACAATATCTGTCCTTTGGTGACTAAGTAATTTCACTCAGCACAAAGCCTTCCAGATTCCTCCATGTTATGATACATTTCATGGATTCATTCTTGTTCTTAAATCGTTGCGTAGTATTCCATTATGTGAGTATATCAAAATTTATTTATCCATTCATCTGTTAATGGGCACCTTGGTTGCTTTCATCTTTTTGCTACTGTAAACATTGCTGCAATGAACATGGGTGTGCATATATCTGTTCATGTGAGAGCTCTTATTTCTCTAGAATACATTCCAAAGAGTGGAATTGCTGGATCTTATGGTAATTCTATTTCTAGCATTTTAAGGAAGTGTCAAATCAATTTCCAAAGTGGCTGTACAATTTTACATTCCCACCAGCATCGTGCATGTTCCAGTCTCTCCACAACCTCTCCAACATTTATTATTTAGTGTTTTTTTTTTTTTTTTGATTACTGCCAGCCTTGTTGGGGTGAGATGGTATCTCATTGTAGTTTTTGATTTGCATTTCTCTAATGGCTAATGATTGTGAACATTTCCTCATGTATCTGTTAGCTGTCTGAATATCTTCTTTGGTGAAGTGCATGTTCATATCCTTTGTCCATTTTTCAGTTGGGTTATTTGTCTTTTTGTTGTTGAGTTATTACAATACCATGCATGTTTTAGAGATCAGATGCTGATCAGACTTTTTGTAACCAAAGAGTTTTTCCCAGTCTGCAGGTAATGTTTTTACTCTTTTGGTGAAGCCTTTGGAGGAGCATAGGTGTTTGATTTTTAGGAGCTCCCTGTTATCTACTTTCTCTTCTGGTGTTTATGCATTGTTAGTAATGTTTTATGTACTGTTTTTGCCATGCATTAGGGCTCCTAGCATTGTCCCTATTTTTTCTTCCATGATCTGTATTGTTCTAGATTTTATATTAAGGTCTCTGATCCATTTTGAGTTAGTTTTTGTGGGTGATGTGAGGTATGGGTCTGTTTCATTTTTGTGCAGATGGGTAGTCAGTAATGCCAGCACCATTTGTTAAAGAGACTGTCTTTTCTTCATTTAATGGACTATAGTCCTTTGTCAAATATCAACTGCTTATATGTGGATAGATTTATGTCTGGATTCTTAACAATTTGGATACCTTTATTTCTTTTTCTAGCCTAATTTCTCTGGCTAGGTCCTCCAGCACAATGTCGAAAAAGCCATCCTATTCTGGTTCCTATTCTCAGGAGGGATGCTTTCAGACTCTCTCCATTTAGGATGATGGTGGCTCTTGGCTTTGTATAAATGTCTCGTATTATGTTGAGGATTTTCCCTTCAAATCCTATTTTTCTGAGATTTTTTTATCGTGAATGGGTGCTGGACTTTGACAAATGCCTTTTGGCATCAATTGATCGGATCATGTGACTCTTGTCTTTTGTTTCATTTATATGATGGATTACATTGATTGTTTTTATAGTGTTGAACCATCCCTACATACCTAGTATGAATCACCCTTGGGCATGGTGAATTATTTTTTCATATGTTGTTGAATTCTATTGGTTAGAATTTTGTTGAGGATTTTTGCATCTAAGTTCATGAGGGATAAGTCTGTAATTTTCTTTGTGTGCGTGTGTGTGTTGGTGTGTTTACCTGGTTTTGGTATCAGACAAATACTGGCTTCATAGAATGAATTTGGGAGTATTCCGTCCTTTTTTATGCTCTGAAATATTTTCGTGGTAGTGGTGCTAGCTCTTCTCCGAAAGTTTGGTAGAATTCTCCAGTGAAGCCGTCATGGCCAGGGCTTTTTTGTTGTTGTTGAAATTTTTTAAGTTACCTTTTCAATTTCTTCTTTTGTTATACGTTTATTTAGTTGTTCCATCTCTGTTTGCGTTAGTGTAGGTAGGTATTGTGTTTCTAGAAAAAAGTCCATTTCTTCTGGGTTTTGAAATTTGTAACCATACAATTTTTCATAGAAATCTGATATGATTCTTTTAATTTCAGTTGGATCTATTGTGATATCACCCATCTCATTTCTTTTTTGGGTTATTTGCTTCCTCTCCTTTTTTTCTTTTGTCATTCTGGCCCATGGTTTATTGAATTGGTTAATCTTTTCAAAGAAACATCTTTTGGTCTTGGAAAATGTTTCAATTGTTTTTCTGTTCTCTATTTCGTTTAGTTCTGCTCTAATTTTTATTATTTGCTTTTTTCTACTAACTGAGGGTTCCTTTTGTTATTCCATTGCTATTTGTTGAAGTTTTATGCATAACTCTTTGATTTTGGCTCTTTCTTGTTTCTTCTTCTTTTTTTTTTTTCTAATGTGTTCATTTACTGCTATAAATTGACTTCTGAAGTCTGCTTTAGCTGTGTACCAAAGGTTCTGATCAGAAATGTTTTAATGATTGCTGATCATAAAAAAAAAAAAAATTTTTTTTTTTTTTTTTTTGATCATAAGATTGTTTTATTTCTAGATTTTGGAGAAAGCACCATACCATTTTCCATAGTGGTTGTACCATTTAAAGATACACCAGCATTGGTAAGGGTTCCAATCTCCCCACATCCTTGTTAACATTTATTGTTATCTGCAGTGTTTTAATCAGTGGAATTTGAGCCTGGGTAGTTTTGATATGCACCTCTCTAATGGAAACCCTGGTAGCACAGTGGTTAAGTGCTAAGGTTGCTAACCAAAAGGTCAGCAGTTCAAATCTACCAGGCACTCTTTGGAAACTCTATGGGGCAGTTCCACTTTGTCCTATAGGGTCGCTATGAGTCAGAATTGACTCGACGGCAATGGGTAAAGGTAAGGTAATAGCTAATAATCTTGAAAACCTTTCTTATGTTTATTGGCTGCTCGGATATCCTCTATGCTGAATGTTCTGTTCATGTGTTTGCCCATTTTGTGATTGGGTTGTTTGTATTTTTTTTTTGGTGAGTTGTTGCAATTTTTATAGGTCTTAGATATTAGACCCTTATCAGATAAATCATTTTCAAAGGTGTTTTCTCAGTCCGTAGGTTTTCTGTTTACTCTTTTAATAAAGTTTTCTGCTGAGCATAAACTTTTAACATTTATGATGTCACATTTATCTATCCAACATAAATGGCGGATATACACATGGACCTTGCCATATGGAATACGCAGTAATCAAACTGACTACATCTGTGGAAAGAGTCTATAGAAAAGCTCAATATCATCAGTCAGAACAAGGCCAGGTACCGACTGTGGAACAGGCCATCAATTTCTCATGTGCAAGTTCAAGTTGAAACTGAAGAAAATTAGAACAAGACCGGAGAGCCAAAATACAAACTTAAGTATATCCTACCTGAATTTAGAGACCATCTTAAGAATAAGTTGGACACATCGAGCATTAACGACCAAAGACCAGATCAGTTGTGGAATGACATCAAGGACATCATACATGAAGAAAGAGCTCATTAAAAAGAAAGGAAAGAAAGAAAAGATCAAAACGAATGTTAGAAGAGACTGCGAAATTTGCTCTTGAACATCAAGCAGCTAAACCAAAAAGCAGAAATAATGAAGTAAAAGAACTGAATGGAAGATTTGAAAGGGCAGTTTGAGAAGACAAAGTAAAGTATTATAATGACATGTGCAAAGACCCGAAAATAGAAAAACAAAGGGGAAGAACATGTTTGGCATGTCTCAAGCTGAAAGAACTAAAGACAAAATTCAACCTTCAGGAGCAATAGTAAAGATTCTAAGGGGAAGTGTTAAACAATGCATGAAGCATCAAAAGAAGATGGAAGGAATATACAGAGGCATTATACCAAAAAGAATTTGTTAATATTCAGCCATTCTAAGAGACAGCATATGACCAGAAACCCATGGTACTGAAGCAAGAAGTCCAAGCTACACTGAAGGCATTGGCAAAAAACAAGGCTCCAGGAATCTATGAAATATCAATTAAAATGTTTCAACAAACTAATGCAGTTTTTGAAGTGAACACTCCTCTATGCCAAGGAATTTGGAAGACAGCTATCTAGCCAATGGACTGGAAGAGATTCAAATTTATGCCTAGTCTCAAGAAAGGTGATCCAACTGAATGTAGAAATTATATAACAATATCATTAATATCAGATGCAAGCAAAATTTTGCTGAAGATCATTCAAAAGCAAGTGCAGAAATATATTCACAGTGAACTGCCAGAAAATCAGGCTGGATTCAGAAGTGGATGTGGACCCAGGGATATCATTGCTGATGTCAGATGGATCCTGGCTGAAAGCAGAGAATACCAGAAAGATGTTCACCTGTGTTTTATTGATTCTGCAAAGGCATTCAAGTATGTAGATCATAACAATGTATGGATAAAATTGCTCATGAAGAATGGGAATTCCAGAACACTTAATTGTGCTCATGAAGAACCTGTACATAGATGAAGAGGCTGTTCAGACAGAACAAGGGGATACTGCTTGGTTTAAAGTCAGAAAAGTGCATCAGGGTTGTACCCTTTCACCACACCTATTCACTTTGTATGCTAAACAAATAATCTGAGAAGCTGGACTATATGAAGAAGAATGGGGCATCAGGATTGGAGGAAGACTCATTAACAACCTGTGATATGCAGATGACACAACTTTGATTGCTGAAAATGAAGAAGACTTGAAGCACTTACTGATGAGTATCAAAAACCACAGCCTTTAGTATGGATGCACCTTAACATAAAGAAAACAAAAATCTTCACAGCTGGACCAATAAACAGCATCACAATAAAAGTAGAACAGAATGAAGTTGTCAAGGATTTCAGGTTACTTGAATCCACAATCAACACCCATGGAAACAGTAGTCAAGAAATCAAATGACACATTGCATTGGGCAATCTGCTGCAAAAGACATCTTAAAAGTGTTAAAAATCAAAGATGTCACTTTAAAGACTAAGGTGCCCCTGACCTAAGCCATGGTGTTTTCAATTGCCTCATATGCATGTGAAAGCTGGGCAATAAATAAGGAAGGCGGGGAAGAACTGACACCTTTGAATTACAATGTTAATGAAGAATATTGACTAGACCATGGACTGCCAAAAGAATGAACAAATCTGTCTTGGAAGAAGTACAGCCAGAATGCTCCTTGGAAGCAAAGATTGTGAGACTTTGTCTAACATACTTTGAACATATTATCAGAAGGGATCAGCCCCTGAAAAAGGACATTATGCTTGGCAAAGCAGAGGGTCAGAAAAAAAAGAAGACCCTCAATGAGATGGGTTGACACAGTGGCTGCAACAATGGGCTCAAGTGTCCTAATGCTCATGAGGATGATGCAGGACCGGGCAGCGTTTCGTTTCATTATACAGAGGGTTGCTTTGACCGAACAGCACATAACAACAACTACTGTATAGATGATGACACAGTTTTGAACCTGTGTGATTGTGATTCACACAAGTTTTTATAACCAGAAATGACTGGTTTAACACAGGAACATAGCTCTTTTGACTCCAAAGCTAGTGGACATTTGATTATTATTTCACTCTGTCAGTCAAAGAGTTCATGAAAATTAATTTACCCTTCAGAAAGGACAATAGCAGGGGCCACTTCAATATTCCTAGATAATGGCTGGATGTTATTTACTTAGAAGTTTTGTTACCAGTAGTATCAGGTCTGGAAATATTTCTAAGATTTGTTTAGATTAATTTACATTTGTTAGGGCTGGGATGAAAGTAATACAAAATTCATGTGGGAATTTTGAGGAATTACACTTTAAATTTTCTCTTCTAATATTCATACGAATAAATAAAAACTGACAGTTATTCAGGACAAAAAAAGACTGAAAAAAACCAAACTAGAGTAGGAAGCTTAATCTTAAAAAGTTGAAAATAAATTGTAAAGTGTCTATTATTAAAATAGTGCTATATTTTGACAAAGAGAAGTTCAAGAGCCATATGGGGATCTTTCCTTAGTCATATGAGGAAAAATGCAATTGGATCACTTTCTTACTCCACGCATCAAAGCAGGTGATGAAAATAAAGTTTCCAATTTAGATTACATGAATATACAGAAACTTAATATCAAAAACAAGAGAGAAAAAATTAATCTGACAAAAGAAAAAAAATGAGAAATCACCGCTTCTATAAGAGTTGAGTAGAAAAAGAATATTAGTCCTATAGAAAAATGGACATAAGATATGATTAAAGAGTCCACATTAAAGAAATACAAATAGCTCTAAAATGTACCAAGAGTTGTTCAGTTGGACTCATAATAATAGAAGCACAAATGAAAACTGCACTTAAGACATTGTTTCTCACCTGTTAGAATAGCACACAGCATTCAGTCAATTCATATTTAATAATGTGTCTCCTATTAATATAGGGTCACTATGAGTCAGAATCAACTCCATGGCAGTGGGTTTGGTTTGCTTTTTTTTGGCATTGATACATATACCTGATAATTATGGGAGAGTATGGGAATGTTCAGGAGACTGGGGAAGGTGACTTTGAAATATAAATGTTTCTTATAAAATTTCCTTAATGATACTGTAATTTTCCTCCAGGCTTTCCAGTACAGTGGAGAAAAGTAGTTAATTTTAATTGCTTAGTTATTGTCCTCCAGAGAATGGGGCAACATATAGTCTCTAGGGTTCACGACCCAAGATTGTGACTACAGATGTAACATTGCATATACTTCACTCCCACCCAAGTTTCCCAGATGCAGGAGAAGCCTTCTCTTTGCCGTTAGCAGGTTTGTTTTAAAATCTGAAAGACATAATGATATTAACTTCATTTTTTTTTTATAGGGTATCTAGGAAACAACTAAGGGGGAAAATGCAAACTTTAGATGCAGACAGTTCATGAGGAATATAGAGTCAGGGCAAAGGGTGCATATCTGATCATGCAAAGAACAGGATGTGCACCCTTTATGCATAGAGCCATGCATAGAGGACTTGACTCTTCAATAATAGTGCCCTGGATGAGGACCTGGGGTTGGGGAATAGATGTGCCCTGACAGTTTTAGGAGAGTGTATTTTCTTCTGTAAATTTTTGGAGCAGTTGTCAAGGTAGAATCAACAAGTATTTAAGCAGAATGGAATAATCATTGATTAGACAGAATCTTTATTAAAAGGATATCCATCCATCCATCCATCCATCCATCCATCCATCCATCCATCCATCCATCCATCCATCCATCCATCCATCCATCCATCCATCCATCCATCCACCATCCATCCACCATCCATCCAGCCAGCCATCCATCCAGCCAGCCATCTAGCATCTGTCTGTCTGTCTGTCTGCCTGTCTGTCTGCCTGTCTGTCTATCTATCTATCATCTATCTATCCATCATCTATCTATCTATCTGTCTGTCTGTCTGTCTGTCTATCTATCTATCTATCATCTATCTCTCTCTCTCTCTATCGTCTATCTATCATCAATCTATCTATCTTACAAGTCTTAATTAGGATTACAAATTACCATGTAATCTCTGGAGCTCTTGTGGCATAGTAGCTAAGAGCTTGGCTGCTAATTAAAAGGCTGACAGTTTGAATCCACCAGCCACTCCTTGGAAAACCTATAGGGCAGTTCAACTCTACCCTATAGGGTCATTATGAGTTGGAATCAACTGAATGGCAATGGGTTTCTATGTAATCTCTAAACCTCAAATTTTATATATTTGAAAATACTAAAATTGGACTTGAGAACTTAAAGTTCAATGGTTTTATTGGTTTTCCTTAAGAAAAAAAAAATGTTATCATGTTTCAAAATTTTGGAAGTTTAGCATTTCTCAATTAATAAACACATACATGCTGAAAGAAATACCTTTTCCAGTCTCAGCAAAGGATAGTTAACTAAGCTTCCTACATCCTAACTATGTTTAATTTTTTTTTTTTTTTAATTTCCAGGATTGACTCAGATTTTAACAAACAGAAGCCATGTCATTGTCAGAGAGAAATAAAAGTGGGGCCATGTTCACTCTTTTGGGCTTCTTAGGTTGCCCAGAACTGCAGGTTCCCCTCTTCCTGGTATTTCTGGCCATCTACAGTGTCAGTGTTGTAGGGAATGTAGGAATGATTGTAATCATCAAAATTAACCCCAGACTGCACACCCCCATGTACTTCTTCCTCAGCCACCTCTCATTTGTGGATTTCTGCTATTCCTCTGTCATTGTTCCCAAGATGCTGGTGAACCTAGTTTTAGAAGACAGAACCATTTCGTTTTTAGAATGTGTAGTACAATACTTTCTCTTTTGTACCTTTGTGGTGACTGAATCCCTTCTATTAGCTGTAATGGCCTATGACCGCTTTGTGGCCATTTGCAACCCTCTGCTCTACACAGTTGCCATGTCCCAGAGACTCTGTGCTATGCTGGTGGGGGGATCATATGTATGGGGAGTAGGGTGTTCCTTGATACTCACATGCTCTGCTTTGAAATTATCTTTTCATGGTTCCAACATAATCAATCACTTCTTTTGCAAGTTCTCCTCACTTCTTTCCCTTTCTTGCTCTAATACTTACCTCAATGAATTGTTGCTTTTTATCTTTGCTACTTTTAATGTGGTGAGTACATTACTTATCATTCTCACATCTTATGTGTCCATCCTTGTCACCATCTTGAAAATGCGTTCAGCCAGTGGTCGTCGTAAGGTGTTCTCTACCTGTGCCTCTCATCTGACTGCCATCACTATCTTCCATGGCACCATCCTCTTCCTCTACTGTGTGCCCAACTCCAAAAACTCCAGGCACACTATCAAAATAGCCTCTGTGTTGAATCCCTTGATCTACAGTCTGAGGAATAAGGATGTCAAGAATACAGTCAGCAAGATAATGGATGCTAAAGTCTTTTCTCATTAAGCATATTAAAAAAAAATTAATATTATTTTAGTAGAATTTATCACCAATTTATAAACAAAGTGCTACCAAAAAGATGATTTTAAAAGGTACCTTTAAAATTAATCATTAATACTGTACAATGGTGAGGATATGGAATTTTGGTTCAAAGAGACTAATCTTGGCTTTGTCTTCTCATTGCAGGAAAAAAAATCACCATCTCTAATTTTAATTTTTAAATCTATGCAACTGTGATAAAAAAATTAATATTATTTTAGTAGAATTTATCACCAATTTATAAACAAAGTGCTACCAAAAAGATGATTTTAAAAGATACCTTTAAAATTAATCATTAATAGTGTACAATGGTGAGGATATGGAATTTTGGTTCAAAGAGACTAATCTTGGCTATGTCTCCTCATTGCAGGAAAAAAAATCACCATCTCTAATTTTAATTTTTAAATCTATGCAACTGTGATAACAGAACTGGGCCATAATCTGATAATGAGAGGCACCTTGCAAAATCCGAATAAACATTAATTCCATCCCTCTTTTTATAAGATCCTTGGAGTATAGTAGGTTCTATGTAAATGCACGTTTTTTGATGACATATCTGCAAATGGCGGTAAAGATAAGACATAGGCTTTGGAAGGTGTAATTTGGTGGTCATGCTGGGGCAGTAAAGAAAGGGGCTATTGTAAACGGCAGACTATAAGAAATACCTTAAAAGGCTTGAGGCAAGGAACAGTTCAAATCCATTTAGGAAGATTAGAAATATGTCTTCAGAAATGAGGTATTGTTTTAAGTTGACACGGAGTATGGACAGAATTTTAAGAGATACATTTCAGTGAGAAGGTGTTTTATTCAGGAGAGGCTAGAATAGACAAACTCAAGGAAATGAGAATGTAATATCGAGTCAACCAATTTGTTATTGACTGAATACTGTATAATGTGTGTGATTGCATCTGCGTGTGTGTGTTTGTGTGTGTGTTTGTGGTATCTTATATTCAGGTTAAATTGACATGACTGAAAAGTTAAATAAATATTTTCTATAACCTGAACATGTTTTAGAAAGAGTACCAGTGTGATAGAATGATAAGTTCAATAGGCTTTACCAAAGGCTTAAAAATAGATGTCAGAAAACCAGTATATGCAAATATTGGGACATTGAGTGGCTGCTCTATCTGTGTTTTATGCTATTATTTTGCACACCCAGCCATCAAAAATGTTATATATGATTTGTTTATAGTTTTTGGAACATGGGCATAATTACTGAATCCTTTTCAACAGAGCTCTCAATTTGACCAATCCTTGAATGCAGCTTTTACCTTTGTGAGTTATTTTGTCTAGCAGAGGTGGCAAAAATGACATTGAAGCAAGTTCCAAAACTTTGAGAGATTTCAGGATTTTGCACACACTCTTGGAAACCTGGGAAGCTGCCATATGAACAAACACAGACTAGAATATTGGCTAATGAGAGAAAAATAACCCAGTTGCCCACTCATTCCATTGTACTATGTGACCTTTAGCCCACCACTAGATTTGAGAATGTGACCCTCTTATGTCAGCTGACCTGCCATTTGATCTCATTGACCTAAGTAAGCTGAGCCCAGATCAGCCAAGCACAGACCAGATCAGCACAACTGCCCACCTGACCCATATAATAGTGAGCAGTAGTAATGATTGTTATGTTAATAAAAACATTTTTGGATGTTTTCTTTGTATATTTGGTAGAGCCACTCCCTTTCTCAGGTTCTGGCAAGGTTACCATAAACATATTCCCAAGGCTTATTATATGGCAATTTAGGCTATTGGTTATTCTCCCATTTAGAGGCTCCTTGTTAAAAACAATGTAATTAAAAACTTCAGAAATATTAATATATTATAATTTCATTGACAATTGCTAATATAATATTTTATAAAATGGAATTATCCTGTATGCTTTAAATTCATTTTCATCAAGAGCATGGAGATTCACACTGAGATTATTCAATTCATGGATTGTGATCATGACATGAATCCCTTGTGATATATATTTTTTAATTTAAATCAACCTTAAAGCACACTTCCCATCTCTTTAAGATAAATACACAAATAAAATAACTTTCTTGTGTTTTGCCTACAAAACAAAACAAAAAAAAAACCCACTGCCCTCGAGTAGATATAAGGAATCACTGCCAGTTATTTTTTTTCCTCATTGTTTTACAATTTTGCTATCATTTGACTCTTTGTCAGGAGACATGCATTCAGTAACAATAGTTTGGGGTTGAACTTTGAAAAAATAATCTGATAAACAAATACTGTCACTACTATGTATCAGAATTCACCATATCATCATATAGTTTAAAACATGTGTCTAATACCAATCTTTCCATGTAAAGAAATATGCATAAACAAGGGCAAAGCCATTTTCTTCCTAGGATGCATTGTGCAGTTCTATTTGTTTTGTAATTATGCAAACACTGAGGTCATTCTGCTGGCCATGATGGCCTACAACTGCTTTGAGACCACCTGCAACACACTGCTGTACATGGTCATCATGTCCCAGAAACTCTATGAGGACCTGGTGCCTGGCCGATACCTCTGAAAAGCCGTGTGTCCTCTAATTCGCATGTGTTTAGCTCTTGAGATCCTGTCCCAGTTCCCAGACATGATTATACACTACTTTTGCAATCAATCCCTTTTCTTATATCTTGCTAGATCTGACGTCTCTATGAATGTACTTCTGTTGTACGTTGTCAATTCTGACTCATATTGACCCTTTAGGACAGAGTAGAACTGCCCCCATAGAGTTTCCATGGAGGACCTGGTGGATTCCAACGGCCAACCTTTCAGTTAGCAGCCGTAGCATTTAACCACTATGTTACCAGGGTTTCCATCGTACATTGTGGCCACTGTCAATGAGATCATCACTATCATTGCCATCCTTACCTCCTACTTGTTTATTCTCATCACCATCTCGAGAATGTGCTCTGCAAAGGGAAGACATAAACCTTTTTCCGCCTGTGCCTCCCACCTCACAGCCATTGTTGTCTTCCATGGAACAATACTTTCATTCATTTCAGACCCAACCCTGGCAGCAGTCTGGACACTGACACGGAGGCCACGGTGTACCATACTGTAGTGACAGCCACACTGAACCCCTTGACTATAGCCTGAGAAACAAGTATATGAAAAAAAGCTGTCAAGAAAATGGTGGAATTCAACTTACGTTCTGAGGAAACGTTTTTTTCACTGGACTTAGAGTTTCAAAATGGACCTTTAAAGAGGCTTTTGAGTTTGGATGGAAATGGATGAAATGGAAAAGGAAAGAGGATCTAGGGTACTATGCATACTTCTTTGTTGTATATTCACCTTATAGCTTATCTCGAAATTTACAGTGTCATACAGAGCCTTATTTAAATGTATCTGCTGTTTCCCCCCTTTCCCTAATTGCTAAGTGATTTGATTGGGTTTGGGGGATTGTAGTAAACCATAATTTTTTTTGTTTTGTTTTGTGATTTTCTAACAAAATGCTCATAAAGACACTTAACTTTTCAACACCATTAATACTTCCAATAATTTTTAAGGAATTTACTTCTTTTTTCATCCAGGACATGATATACATTAGTCTAATAGAATTATACACTTTTTTTTTAATTTGAAAATAGTTCAAATGAATTAAAATATCTCCAACATTTCCCATAATGCACCTTGGTAAAGAGAAATTTTTTTTTTTTTAAGGGACCCCAAATTCCCTGCCTCGATCATTCTATACTCCAGGAGCTATGTGATTCATTGTGAGAGGCAAAATTGTAGATTAGGCAGCCTATTCACTGAAGGAAGAGATAGACTTAGACATCTGGGCAACATTCTAGAATTATATCTATTTTTATTATTATTTTATTGAATTTTTGGTGAAAATTTACATAGCAACTTAGGTTTCTGTTTTCAATTTTCTCACAAATTGTTCAGTGACATTAGGTATATTCATCACAAAGTGTTGACATTATCCTTAATTGTGCTCTGATTACTCCTGTTTCCCTTCCCCCTTGTCTTCTTGTGTTTGCTTTTGAATAACTGTTGAAGTTTTGGCCTCACACTAATGGTTTTTCAGTAGATCACTAATCTTATGGGCAATATCCTTTATTTTGTGTGACGCTCTGCTATTTAGCTAAAAGTTGATCTCGGGGGACAGATTCTGTTCTAGGTTTAAAGAGTGTCTCAGGGCAACAGTCTCAGAGAATCCTCTGTTTTCTACTGTTCCAGGTTGTCTGATTTTTTTTTTTAACTTAATAGAAATTTGTGTTTGGCTCCACATTTTTCTCTCATTCTATCTGTTGTCATCTATTGTGATACCGATTAGAATGGTCAATGGTGATAGCTGGCACTATCTAGTTCTTCTGGTCTCAGGGTGGATGAGGTTGTGGCTCATGTAGATTTGTTTCTTCTCTACTCTTTTGGCTTCCTTCTGGCTGTTTTGCTCCTGGTCAGTAGAGACCTATAGTTTGTGTCTTAGATGGCTAATTACAAGATCTTATGATCCCAGGCATTTTCACTTCTCTAGGATTCAGATCATTATCATTGTGAACTATATTATGTCAATTGACTGAATTGTCCCATGAGATTAGGGTCCTAAAACTCCAAATCCAGAAAACCAATGTATGAAGCTGTCTGGTTATGTATGAGGAACGTCTATATTTGTGTCTTCAGTGAATATATGTGCCTACACCCACATATTTGTTTACACACACCTGTAGATACTTCTATCACTTCTCACCTATGTACAAACCTGTGCATACACATATACTGATTTGCATGTATCCATTGCTAGGTGCTCAGACAGTGGTTTTTACTTTGGTTGTGCTGTGCTCACTACCTCCACATTCACTGCCACTTTTCTCTTCACCAAAAATACTAGTCTCTATAAACCATAATTTATCCACCACTTCTCTCCTTGGTAACCACCGCTGGACATTGGTCTTTTCATATTTATCTATTCTTGTCATCTTAAAAAAGAGGGATCATTCAATATTTGTCCTTGTATGCTTGACTTATTGCGCTTTGGATTACGCCCTTCAGGTCCATCCGTGTTATAATAAGTTCTGTGGAATCATCATTGTTCCATGGCGAAGAAAACCATGCTTAGTGATGTAGGGGGTCAGCAGAAAAGAGGATAACCCTCATGAGATGGATTGACACAGTGACTGCAATGATGGGCTCAAGCATAACAGCTATTGAGGATGGTGCAGGACTGGACAGCGCTTTGTTCTGTTGTCCATGAGGCTGCTAAGAGTTGGAACTGACTCGATAGCACTTAAAAACAGCAAGTATTCCATTGTATGTATGCGCCACAATTTGCTTATCCACTCATCTGTTACTGCAAAGTTAGGTTTTTTTTTTTCCATTTATCTGTTTATGTGAATAAAGCAGCAATGAACAAAAGTGTGCATAGTATGTTTGAGTCATTATTTTTAGGTGTCTAGGGCCTATACCACAGCACATGGAAGCTAGCGTGTTGCTGTGATGCTGAAAGCTATGTCATAAGTATTCAGATACCAGCATCAGTTACTCATGCTGGACAGGTTTCAGCTGACCTTCCAACTTAAGCAGACTAGGAAGAAGGACCTGGCAGTCCACTTCTGAAAAGAATTAGCCAGTGAAACCTTATCAATAGCAGCAGAACATGGCTTAATATACCGCCAGAAGATGAGATCCTCAGGTTGGAAGGCACTCAAAAGATGACTGGAGAAGAGCTGCCTCCTCAAAGTAGAGTCAACCTTCATCATGTGGATGGATTCAAACTTTCAGGATCTTCATTTGCTGCTGTGGCGTGACTCAAAATGAGAAGAAACAGCTACAAACATCCACGAATTATCAGAACATGGAATGTACAAAGTATGAATCTAGGAAAATTGGAAATGGTCAAAAAAGAAATGGAACACATAAACATTGATATCCTAGGAGTTAGTGAGCTGAAATGGACTGGTATTGCCCACATTCAGTCAGACAATCCTATAGTCTACTACGCTGGGAACAACAACTTGAAAAGGAATGGTGTTGCATTCACTGTCAAAAAGAACACATAGATCTATCCTGAAGCACAGCACTGTCAGTGATAGGATAATATCCATACACCTACAAGGAAGACTAGTTAATATGACCATTATTTAAATTTATGCACCAACCATTAAGGCCAAAGATGAAGAACTTGAAGATTTTTACCAATTTTCTGCAGTCTGAAATCGATCAAATATGCAATCTAGATACATTGATAATACATGGACATTGGAATGTGAAAGTTCGAAACAAAGAAGGATTGGTAGTTGGAAAATGAGGCCTTGATGATAGAAACAATGCCAGAGACTGCGTGATAGAATTTTTTGAGACCAATGACTTCTTTATTGCAAATACCTTTTTCCACCAACAGATGGAATACACAGGAATCAAATTGACTACATCTATATGGTTTTATGGGAAGGAAAGATGGAAAATCTCAATATCACCGGTCAGAACAAAGCCAGGGGCCAACTGTGGAACAGACCACCAATTGATCATATGCAAGTTGAAGTTGAAACTGATGAAAATTAACAAGTCTACAAGAGCCAAAGTTTGATCTTGAGTACATCTCACCTGAATTTAGAGACCATCTCAAGAAGAGATTTAACATATTGAATACTAATGACCAGAGACCGGATGTGTTGTGGAATGACATCAAGGACATCATACATGAAGAAAGCAAAAGCTCATTAAACTGAAAAAATAATTAAATAAATAAGATCAAAGTTGATGTGAGATGAAACTCTGAAAATTGCTCTAGAATGTTGAGTAACTAAAGCAAAAGGAAGAAATGATGAAGTAAAATAGTTGAAAAGAAGATTTCAAAGGGTGGCTTGAGAAAACAAAGTATTATAATGACATGTGTGACGACCTGTAGATGGAAAACCAAAAAGGAAGAACGCACTCTGCATTTTTCAAGCTGAAAGAACTGAAGAAAAAATTCAAGCAGCGAGTTGCAATATTGAAGGATTCTATGGGAGAAAATATTAAATGACTTAGGAAGCACCAAAAGATGATGGAAGGAATATACAGAGTCACTATAGCAAAACAACTGGTCAATGTTCAAACATTTCAGGAGATAGCAATGAGCAGGAACGAATGCTACTGAAGGAAGAAGTCCAAGCTATGCCGAAGGCACTGGCGAAAAACAAGGCTCAAGGAATTGTTGGAATACCAGCTGAGATGTTTCAACAAATGGATGCAGCGCTGGAAGTACCCACTTGCCTAAGCCAAGAAATTGGAAGATGACTACCTGGCCAACTCACTGGAAAAAAAGGAAGAGATCTATATTTATGCCTATTTCCAGGAAAGGCGATCCAACAGAATGAGGAAGTTTTGAACAATGTCATTATATCACACACAAGAGAAATTTTGCTGAAGATTGTTCAAAAATGGCTACAACAATATATTTATTGATGGGGAACTGCCAGAAATTCAAGATGGATTCAGAAGATGACAGGGAACCAGGGATATCATTACTGAAGTCAGATCAATCCTGGCTGAAAATGGAATACCAGAAAGGTGTTTACCTGTGTTTTACTGACTATGCGAAGGCATTTGACTCTGTAGATCATAACCAATTATGAAGAGCATTGTGAAGAATGTGAATTCCAGAACACTTTATTGTGCTCACAAGGAACCTGTACTTAGTTCAAGAGGCAGTTTTTGAACAGAACAAGTGGATACTGTGTAGTTTAAATGCAAGAAAAGTGTGCATCAAGGTTGTGTCCTTTCACCATACTAATTCAATCTGCATGTTGAGTTAATACTCTGAGAAGCTGGAATAAATGAAGAAGAATGCAGCATCAGGATTTGAGGAAGACTCATTAACAATCTGTGATATGCAGATGACAAAACCTTGCTTGCTGAAAGTAAAGAGGACTTGAGGCACTTACTGGTAATGATCCGAGACCACAGCTTTCAGTCTGGATTATGCCTCAACATAAAAAACAAAAACAAAAATCCTTACAACTGACCAATAAGCAACATCATGATAAAATGAGAAAATATTGAAGCTGTCAAGGATTTCCTTTTACTTGGATCCACAATTAATGTCCATGGGAGCAGCAGACAAGAAATCAAAGGACACATTGCATTTGTCAGATCTGGTGCAAAAGAACTCTTTGATGTGTTAAAAAATAATATGTCACTTTCAGGACTAAGGTGTCCTTGACTCAAGCCATAGTGTTTTCAATTGCCTGATATGATTTGCATGTGACAGCTGGGCAATGAATAAGGAGAAGAACTGACACTTTTGAATTATGATGTTGGTGAAGAATATTGTATATACCATGAGCTGCTCAACAAGACCCTCAACAAGGTGTATTGACACAGTGCCTGTAACAATGGGCTTCAGGCATAACAACAATCACGAGCATGGCACAGGACCAGGCTGTGTTTTGTTCTGTTGCACATAAAGTCACTATGAGTCAGAACAGACTAGACGGCACCTACAACAACAGCATGGATGAGCAGCCTCACACTGGAAACAATCAGCTTAGGCTGAGAAGGAGAGAGGAAAAGGATGATTATTCCACTGCATATATGGTGACACAGAGGTTCAAGGAATTTGAGACTCACAGAAGTTCATATAATCAGAAATGATTGGTTGACGACAGAAATTCAGCTCTTTGACCCCAATTCCAGTGTACTTTCATCCTATTGTTTCACTCAGTCTAAGAGACCATGCGAATTAAATTTCCCTTCAGAAAGAACAATTGCTGTAGTCATTTCAAAATCCCTAGTTTATGCCTGACTATCATTTTTTCAAAGGCTACATTTGGAGTATTATCAGGTCTGGAAATCGTTCTAAGACGCGATTTAGTCTAACACACATTTATTTGGATGGGGATGAATATAATACAAGATTCGTTTGGGGTAGTGAAGTATAATACCTCAAAATTGCTGTTATGGTGCTCCTATGAATGAATAAACATTCACAGAAATTCAAGAAAAAAAAGATTAAAAAAGTAAAATAAACCAAATAAGAGTAGGAAGGCACATCCTACAAAGTTTAATATAAATTACAGTACTTCTGTTATTAAAATGGAACCCTGGTAGCTCAGTGGATAAGAGTATGGCTGTTAACCAAAAAGTCAGCATTTCGAAATCACCAGTCTCTCCTTGAAAATCTGTGGGGGAATTCCACTCTGTCCTATAGGGTCACTGCGAGTCAGAAACAACTCGACAATAGGATTTTTTGTTTCTTTGTTTGTTTTGGCTTATTGTTAATATATTGTTATATTGGGACAAACAGAAATTCAAGAGCCATATGAACATCTTTCTTTAGCCATACAAGAAAGATAAAATTGTATCTCTTCCTTACTCCATACATCAAAACAGGTTTTGAAAACAAAGTTGAAAATTTAGATGACATGAATATACAGAGACTTCACAGAAAAAAACAAAATAAAATAAATTAATTTGATAAAAGAAAAATTGAGGAA
This sequence comes from Loxodonta africana, assembly GCF_030014295.1. Lineage (NCBI taxonomy): Eukaryota > Metazoa > Chordata > Mammalia > Proboscidea > Elephantidae > Loxodonta > Loxodonta africana. The sequence continues at coordinate 29,095,579 of NC_087348.1, forward strand.
ATAATCTCCAGTTATATCACACAGAGGAGAAAATGACAATTAGTCCCACAGAAAAAAATGAACAGAAGATACAATTAAAGAGTCCAAATTAAAGGAATACAAATAACGCTAAAATGTTTGAAGAGTTGTGCAATCGGGCTCATATTAATAGAAGGACAAATGAAAACTGCCTTTAGATATCACCGTCACCTATCTGATTGGCACATAAACATCAGCCAGTTATTATTTGACAGTTATGAGCTCTATGGATACATACACTTGATAACTAATGGGGAGCATGGGAGTGTTCAGGAGACACAGCAAAATGAATTTGAAATATAAAATGATTCTTATAAAGCGTTCTTAATGATAATATAATTTTCTTCCAGGTTTTCTAATAAAGTTAATTTTAATTGTTTGGTTTTTGTCCTCTAGAGACTGGAACAACACAGATAGTCTCTAGTGTTCATGTCCCAAGGTTGTGACACAGATATAAGATGCATATAATTTTAATCCCAGCCAAGTTTCCCAGAGGCAGGAGAGGCCTTCTCTTTGCCATTAGCAGGTTTGTTTTAAGATTTAAAGACATTATGATAGTAAGGTATCTAGGAAACAAAGTAAAAGGGGAAAAACGTAAACGTTAGATGTAGAGAGTTCTTGAGGAATACCAAGCCATCACAAAAGGTACTTGTCTGAACATGCAAGGAACAGGATGTGCACCCCTTATGTAGAGCTTTGTATAGAGGACTTGGCCCCTCAGTAATAGTACCCTGAATGACAGGTACCTCAGGTGGGGCAATAGAGGAGCCTTGAGAGATTTGAGAATGTATATTTTCATGTTTTGTAAATTTTTGGAGCAGTTGTCAAGGTACGGTAGAAAAGTATTTAAGTAGAGTGGAATAATCAGAGATTGGATAGAATCTTTAGTAAAAAAAAAAAAAAGGAAAACTATCTATCTATCATGTCATCTCTTTCAATCGTTCCGCCTTTAACTAAAATTACAAAGCATAAATCAGGGAACTCATGTATTCCCTGAGAGCAAACGAACAATAAAATGGGAGGAAATTAAAGGAAGAAATTTTACCTATCCTATTTCCTTGACTGAATGGGAAAATACATTTATCATCAATTTAATATCACCATTTGGGACAGAAAACAACCATTGCATTAAAGACATATATTTGATTAAAATTAAGATTTAAATGCCTTAGATAGATAAATGAAATGTATTGTTAAGGAAAAATATGTGATAATTAAAATGACTAATTGTGCCATGGGATTGGCTTTTGAGGTTTTCTTTAACACTCAGGTTTATATAGGAACAGGATAGGGCCATTGGGGGACTCAGTACAGCATATGACCTGACATCTTTATTTCAAGGACCATCTGAAAATGATGTGTTGAGTTTCGGAATCAGAAACAAACTTACCACAAATTATAGATCTCATTATATTGGGACCTAAGAGTTGCTGGGCACCAATTCCAGAAATACAATGATTCTTTTGTATTAATGTTTTCTCATGAAATGACTTAATTGTGCTCTAATAGTCCATGTTTTTAATTCTTATACATACATAATACAGGGTCAGAATGAGTATCCTAGATGTGTCGGAGGAAGACAAGTGAATGCGAGAGGCTGTGGGAATGGGAATTTTTCAGTCCAAGAGTCTTTAGTTATTCCTGTGTGGAAACAGCTCTAAATCCTATTCTCCTGTGTTTCATCTGCATCCCGCTCTCTGCTCTACCTCTGTGGCACAGAACAGTGTCATTGGACTATTTCCCATGATTTTAGAGTCTCTACTTTGCTCAAAATTTAAGAGGATGATCATTAACAAAGGAAATACATTAGGTAGACTTATAAGATGAACCATTGTGTGGGCTGGAGAAATGAGTCCATGGCTGGGGATCATAGACTGGATTTTATCTGCACGTTGTTGTGAAAGTCAAGGCATCTTTTTTTTTTTTTTTTTAATTTTTATTGTGCTTTAAGTGAAAGCACACAAATCAAGTCAGTCTCTCACAGGAAAACTTATAAACACCTTCCTATATTCTCCCAATTGCTCTCTCCCTAATGAGACAGCCTGCTCCCTCCCTCCACTCTCTCTTTTCCTGTCTTTTTCACCAGCTTCTACCCCTGTCTACCCTCTTAGCTCCCCTCCAGAGAGTAGATGCCAACATAGTCTCAAGTGTCCACCTGATCCAAGAAGCTCACTCCTCACCGGCATTCCTCTCCATCCCATTGTCCAGTTTAATCCCTGTCTGAAGAGTTGTCTTTGGGAATGGTTCCTATCCTGGGCCAACAGAAGTTCTGGGGCCATGACCACCGGGGTTTTACTAGTCTCAGCCAGACCATTAAGCCTGGTCTTTTCACGAGAATTTCAGGTCTGCATCCCACCACTCTCCTGCTCCCTCAGGGGCTCTCGATTGTGTTCCTAATCAGGGCAGTCATCAGTTGTAACCAGGTACCATCTAGCTCTTCTGGTCTCAGGCTGATGTAGTCTCTGGTTTATGTGGCCCTTGCTATCTCTTGGGCTCATAATTACCTTGTGTCCTTGGTATTCTTCATTCTCCTTTGGTTCAGGTGGGTTGAGACCAGTTGATTCATCTTAAATGGCTACTTGCTAGTGTTTAATACCCAGATGCCACTGTCCAAAGTGGGATGCAGAATGTTTTCTTAATAGATTTTACTATGCCAATTGACTTAGATGTCTCAAAGCATCTTCTGACTGCTGTTATGCCATCTTTAGAATAAGAATGTAGACTGGATTATATTTATCATCTGCCCTAGTCTTTTTATTCCTCAAACAATGAGGGAGGATTGGAACTCAGAACTACCAGATTTGAAGAATGAAAAAATATTGCCAACAAGTCAACTGGGAAACATGGGGACTTCATGAGTATAAGAGTAGCACCGTGCTTGATAAATTTTTCAGTGTCTGATTTTTCAGAATTAGATCACCAACCCTTTTTTAAAAGGTGCCTATGAGTGGGCAGAAAACTTCAAATTTTTTATTTCTAGCCAAGGGCATTAACCAGTAGTACCACACAGGCTGCTAAAAAGTAATTGAGATTTATTTTGATATGAGTGATAGTGTGTCAGAAGAAAAACCTAGATTAAAGTGGTATGCTGAATTAACAATAAAAACACAAATGGGAAGTGTTAAGGCTCTCCATTCTTTATGTCCATAGTATGTAGATGTTATGATCTAATTAAATAATATAATTTAGGTGTTTCTGATTTTTGTTATTGACTGTGAGACTGACATAATCCAACCTCGGGCTAGGCTTGTCTTCTATGAACTGATTACATTCAAGGAGAGCTGAAGTTGTTATGTGAGAACTTGACTTAAAATTACCAAATGATCTCTAAATTCTTTAAGTGGTAATCATATTTTAAAATTTTAGAAATTTACCACATTTTGGTTAATAATAATATAGATTCTGAAAGAGATATGCTTTCCAGTCTTGACATGTGGAAGTCGATCCATGATTCCTATATCCCCACTGTTATTATTTTTTTTTTAACTTCTAGGACTGACTTTTAGATTTCGAAAAACAGATGCCATGTTATTGTCAAACGGTAATAAAAGTGGTGTCACATTTGCTCTTTTGGGCTTCTCAGATTACCCAGAACTGAAGATTCCCCTCTTCTTGGTATTTCTGGCCATCTACAGTGTCACCGTCGTAGGGAATCTTGGGATGATTGTAATCATCAAAATTAACCCCAGACTGCACACCCCCATGTACTTTTTCCTCAGCCACCTCTCATTTGTGGATTTCTGCTATTCCTCCATCGTTGCTCCCAAGATTCTGGAGAACCTAGTTGTAGAAGACAGAACCATTTCATTTTTAGGATGTGTAGTGCAATTATTTCTCTTTGGTACCTTTGTGGTGACTGAATCATTTTTATTAGCTGTAATGGCCTATGACCGCTTTGTGGCCATTTGCAACCCTCTGCTCTACACAGTTGCCACGTCCCAGAGACTCTGTGCTATGCTGGTGGGGGGATCATATGTATGGGGAATAGGGTGTTCCTTGACACTCACATGCTCTGCTTTGAAATTGTCTTTTCATGGTTCCAACATAATCAATCACTTCTTCTGCGAGTTCTCCTCACTTCTTTCCCTTTCTTGCTCTAATACTTACCTCAATGAGTTGTTGCTTTTTATGATTGCTACTTTTAATGCGGTGAGTGTATTACTTATCATTCTCACCTCTTATGTGTTTATCGTTGTCACCATCTTGAAAATGAGTTCAGCCAGTGGTCGTCATAAGGTGTTCTCTACCTGTGCCTCTCATCTGACTGCCATCACCATCTTCCATGGCACCATCCTCTTCCTCTACTGTGTGCCCAACTCCAAAAACTCCAGGCACACCGTCAAAGTAGCCTCTGTGTTTTACACAGTGGTGATCCCCATGTTGAATCCCTTGATCTACAGTCTGAGGAATAAGGATGTCAAGAATACAGTCAGCAAGAAAAAGGATATTAAATTCTTTTTTCGTTAAACATAGTATTTCAGTAGTATTTGTCCCTAACTGGAAATAAAGTTTGTCCAAAAAGCTTGTTTCTGAAGATATCTGTAAAAATTATAAGTAATATTGCACAGTAGAAAGGATTTGGATTTTGGTTCAAAGTGACTAAATTTGGCTTTGTCTCATAATTGTAAGAAAAGACCACAAGCTCTTTCATTTTTAGCTTTAAATCTATGAAAATGTGATATCATGCGATAGGTCATTATCCGAGCGTGAAGACCAAAAGATAATACAGTTATCATGTGGGGCACCTTACATTATTTGATTAAACGTTAATTCCATCCTTCTGTCTTATAAGATACCTGGAGTATAGTAATTTCTTAAGAAACACACTTTTTTGCTTATGCATATATATATGTACATACAAATGGAATTAAAGATAAGATATGCCTTCAAGAAATGCATAGTCTAGTGGTGATGCTGGAGCAATAAAGAAAGTGGCTATTGTCACTATAATCATTACCCTAGAAGGTTTGGGCCAAGGAATAACTAGAATCAATTTAGAGATATTAGAAATATGTCATCATAAAAAAGATATTATTTGATGATGGCCTGAAGAATGGGCAGGATTTTAGGATACACTTTTCAGTGAAGAAGGCATTTTATTCAGGACAGACTAGAATGAACTCAAGGAAATGGGGCTGTAATATTGAGTCCACCAATTTTTACTGAGTAAATACTGTATCTGTGGGTCTGTGTGTGCATCTGTGTGTCTGTGTATATGTGGTATCTTATAGTTGAATAAATTAGGTCTATAACCTGAACATATTTTCAAAGGAGCTCCAACAGGACTGAATGATAGTTTCAACAGGCTGTACCTGAGGCTTAGAAATGGGTCTCAGAAAACAAGAAAATGCAAAAAAAAAAGAGAAAATAAGTTCCTGCCCTGTCTGTGTTTCATGCTGTTAGTTTTCCCACTTAATCATCACAAGTGCTATACTTTAGTAATTTATTTTATATATATGTATATATTTGGAATATAAGCATAATTAATAAATGCTTGTCAACAAGACTCCCATCCACCATAGAAAAAATTCCAAAAACTTATTTGAATTTGCCAAAGTGTTGCAGAGTAATGTTCACCTAAATTTATTCAAAATAAAATGAGATGCAGGCTGTCATTTGCAACTAGACATATCAGTTCTATCTTCTTAACTCAGCTTTGCTTGACAAACTTGAACACCCTTCTCTTTTCTCTAGATTAAATTCCAAATAAAACAAAACAATAGTGGGAGAAATAATTTGCCAGGAGTTTTATTGAGGAAGAAAAAAATAATTTGCAGAACAATTTTATATGGCCCAAGAAATTAACTGGAAGAGTCATATGACTTTAAACTTATGATCATTATTCTAATTTTTAATTTTCAGTTCTATATAGTGTCACTGTCAGGTGGAATCCATTGAATGGCAAGGGGTTTTTTTTTAAAGCATGAGTTGATAAAGAATGAATTAAACAGTCATTGTACATGCAAATATAAACACTGTAGAAACATCGTCTTAGTAATTGAGTGATGACATAATGGTTTTTCATTTATTTAATTTCTGTTTCTCTGGGTATTTACAAATTTATCCTTCACTGCATACATGACACTTACATAATTTATAATTTTCTTTGGTCTTGGGAAATAACTGGTATTTATCTTAAATTGAATCAATGATGGGTAATCAATCTCTTTTTACAGAGAACTTTCACTTCACTCCTGTTGTGGGAAATGATAATCTCATTTTGTGGTTGAAGTGACACAGCTGACTTAGCTTTTATGCTGATGAAATTGAGACCCGTACAATTGAATTAACTTGGGTACAGTTACCAGTTGTAAAAGCAACTATTGACAGAATTGGAGTAATCCTTTAAGAATCTACCCACACTGGTAAACGTCTTTTCTAGTAAATACTTTCATACAATCTCATGTTCTTTCATTTTCAAATTGTGCCATTCCAGGTTCTTTAGAGCAGATCCTTTGCCTGTAAGTTTACTTAATATGATCCTTTGCCTGTAAGTTTACTTAATATATAGTAGTTTTCAAATTTTTGTCCACATGCCATTAAGTTAGTTTTGTATATGTATATACACCCCAGGAATTCAATTTGACATATAAAATATTTCATCATAAGCTTAAATATCAGAAAGAAGTATAATCTCCATTATACACCATAATTCATTCAAACTATGAAAAAAATCATTTTGAACAATCAGATTTACATTTTTCTGTCTTCTCCTAAAGTCATCTTTCAATTTAACTTTCCTCATAGATAATGGCATTTTATGAATCACATTCTTATTTTTAATTTCTTATAATGCTTTTAGTGTTATTCGAATTTCTCTCTAGAGTAAGTTTATTTTATAACAATACAATAGAAATTACAATGTTGAGTTATAATGGAATTGCAAATTTAGAAAAAAACTTAATTAATCAAAATTAAAAAAAAATCATTGGAAATACTTGTTTTTATGAGGAGAATATTTTGATTTTCAATTAAGATTTATTAACGTATCCATGGAAGGATAAAACTTACCTAGAAGACAATAAATTCAGCCTCAATTCTGTTTCTATTTTTTAATAGCTCAAAAAGCTTAGATAATTTGGTCACTTTAAAAGTAACCTGGAATAGAAGCTGTTGAAAACTGTGTTGTAACTGAATTGAGCAATTACACTCAATTCTTTCAATTCTATCCAAATTACCTGCCAATTTCTCACACTCATCTTTCTTCAAAAATATTTTTTGAAATGTATATAACATGAGTAGATTGCCTTCCAAATTTTGTTGGAAGCTAATATATTGGAAACAACTTTTCCTTCACAAAGTTTTGCTACTCATTATGGTGAAATGAAAACATAGCCCCAAGTCTCCAAGCCTTCCAGTACCCTTTGCAGCTGTACACATCAGGTGGTTGAATCAGTTTGACCAATCCTTGAATGTAGTTTACTCTTGAGAATTATTTTGGCTAACAGAGGTGACAAAAGTGACATTCAGTCCAGTTCCAAGACTTTGAGAGGCTTTGATGCTTTTGCACACTCTCTTGGAACAATGTGAAACTGCCATATGAAAAAAAAGAGGCTAGAATATTGGTGCCATATGAAAAAAAAAAAAAGAGAGACTAGAATATTGGCTAACGGGAGAAACATAGCCCAGTTATCCAGTTCTTCAGTCATACCAGCTAATGTCTAGCCCACCACCAGACTTGAGAATGAGACCCTCTTAAATCAACTGGCCAGACAGTTTTTCCCATAAGGTAAGCCAAGATCAACAATGCATAGGTGACATCAGCAGAACTGCCTACCTGACCCATGCAATTGTGAGAATAAACAAATGGTTGTTGTTTTAACAAATACATTTTTGAGACTTTTGTCCACAGTAAAGAGACCGGAAATACTTGACAGCCATTCGCAGGGCTACACAACTCACTGTGAGAAGCACCATTGAAAATTTGCCAAGATTTGCCAGCCTGGCCACTCAAGGAAGAGATAAACTTAGACATCTGGGTGCCATCATAGAGTATCTTTCTTTTTTTTAATTTCATTTTTTTTTTTTTTGATAGTTTACACAGCAAGTCAGGTTCCCATCTGACAATTTCCACACATTTTTTTTTTTTTTTAGTAACGTTAGTTGCACTTATTACAATGTGCTGACAGTCCCTTTAATTGTGTTATGTTTGTTATAAATCTTGTACTCTTGTTTCCCTGGCCCCTTATCTTCTCATCTTTGCTGTTGAGTAATTGTTGACCATCAGTTATCATACTGATGGTTTTTCAGTAAAGCACTGATCTTACGGGTAATAACCTTTATTTTGTGTGCCTCTTTGCTGTTTCCTTATATGGTGATGTTAACGGACAGTCTTGGTTATGTTTAAAGAATGTTTCAGGGTGACAATCTCAGGGAGTCCTTTGTTCTCAAATGTTCCAATTTGGATTTTTAAATAAGAATTTGTGTTCTGCTTCACATTTTTCTCCAACTCTCCGGAATCATCTTTTTTGACCCTGTTCAATGTTGGTAGCTGGGCACCATGTAGTTCCTCAAGTCCTGGGGGTAAATGAAGTCATAGTTCCTGTAGACTTGTTTCTTCCCTAAGGTTTTGGATGGCTTCTTACTGTTTTGCTCCTGCAGAGTAGAAACCTGTAGTTCTGTCTTAGATGGCTGCTCACAAGCTTTCAAGACCTCAGACACTACTCACTTCACTAGGATGAAGATTATGATTTGTGTAAACTATGTTATGCCAGTTTACTGAATTGCCCCATGAGACTATGGTCTTAAGCTTTAAATCCAGAAAACCACTCTTGGAAGGAGTCTGGTTATGTCTGTGAGATATCTGGAAACCCTGGTGGCGTAGTGGTTAAGTGTTATAGCTGTGAACCAAAGGGTCAGCAGTTTGAATCCGCCAGGTGCTCCTTGGAAACTCTATGGGGCAGTTCTACTCAATTCTATAGGGTCACTATGAGTCGGAATTGACTCGAAGGCACTGGGTTTGGTTTGGTTTTCTTGTGAGGTATCTGTATTTCAGTAGTCAATCAATGTTTTTGAAATCACCCACATATCTGTATTTACACATAGATAAATTTTTTTTTTTTTATAGATACTTCTTTCTGTTCTCATCTACCCACACAGCTCTATCTACCCAAATGTCAATATGATTACACCCACCCATATGTGCTCAAACACTGATTTTTACTTTGGTTTTGCTGTCCTCACTACAACCACATTTGGTGCCACACTTTTTATCACACAAAAAAAAGTGTCAAGTTTCTATGATTTAAAGTGTACATTCCCCTCCCCCCACCTTTCCCTGGTAACCACCAATGAATGTTTGTCTCTCTATGTATATTCTTGTCCTCTTGTAAAATAGGGATCATAAAATATTTTTCCATATATGCTTGACTTATTTCAGTTAGCATCATTCCCTCCATGGCCATCCACGCTATAATGTGTTTTGCAAGTCATCATTGTTCTTTATGGTTGCATAGTATTCCATTATCTATATGTGCCACAATTTGCTTATCCATTCATCCTTTGATGGGCACTTCAGTTGTTTCCACGCATTTGCTATTGTTAATAAAGCAGCAATGAATATAAGTGTGTATACGTCTGCTCACATCGTTATCTTTAGGTCTCTAGGGTAGGTATCTAGAAGTTGGATTGCTGGATCAGAGAGTAGTTCTAGTTCTAGTTTTTAGAAAAAAGTGCCATACAATTTAAAATCCTGGATGTAGCATTTCACACCAGCAATGGCCAAGAGTTCCAATCTCCCCACATTGCCACCAACATATACTATTCACTCTCTTTTTATTTATTTATTACATATTCATTCATTCATTTGTTTATCTATCATTTATCTATCATCTATCATCTATCTATCATCTATCTACCTAACCTATCTATCATCTATCTATCTATCTATCATCTATCTATCTATCATCTATCTACCTAACCTATCTACCTACCTACCTGTCTACCTGTCTGTCGTCTGTCTATCTCTATCTATCTATCTGTCTATCTATCATCTCTCTATCTATCTCTCTATCTCTCTCTCTCTCTATCTATCTATCTATCTATCTATCTATCTATCTATCTATCTATCTATCTATCTATCTATTTATCTATCTATCATCTATCATCTATCTAACTAATCTACCTATTTATTTATTTCCCACAAAGGCTGTACAATTTTACAGTCTCACCAGCATTGTATACGGATTCCAGTTTCACCACATCCTTGCCAAAATTTGTTATTTTCTTTTTCTGAGTAGTATTTATCTCAAAACTGAAACCAAACCTGTGGCTGTCGAGTCCATTCTGACTCATAGAGAACCTGTACGATACAGTAGAACTGCCTAACATGGTTTCCAAACAGAGGCTGGTAGATTCAAACTGCCGAACTCTAGTTGGCAGGGTAGCTATTAACCACTTCACCAACAGGGCTCCATTAGCCATCTTAGAGGGAATGAATTTATATCTCATTTTGCTTATGATTTGTATCTCTCTGATGGCTAATGACATTGAGCATCTTTTCATGTGTTTGGTGGCCATTTGGTGAAATGTTTATTCAGGTCCTTCACCCATTTTATGATTGGGTTATTTGTTTCTTTGTTATTGAATTATTGAATTTTAAAACAAATTTTGGTTACTAGATTCTTATCTAATATATGATTTCCAAGACATTCTGCCAGGTTTTTAACTCACATTTTCACTTTTTTGGTAAAGCTGTTTGGTGAAGAAAAGTTTTTAATTTTTATTGTTTAATTTTGTAGTGATTTAGGCAAAAATTTGCAGCACAGATTAATTTCTCATTCAAAAATTTAGGCACTAATAGTTTTTGTGACATTAGTTGCAGACCCAGCATTGTGTATTCTCTTTTCCGCTTTCTCTTTTACTCCAGGTTCCCAGTGTCCATTCAGTTTCCTGTCCCTTCAGGTCTTTGTGTCTTTGCTTTTGACAGATGTGTTGCCTGCTAAATTTCTGGCAGTTCCCTGCCCATGGACCCCTGCAAGTATTTTTGAATGATTTTTAGCAAAATTTTACTTGCGTGTGATATTAATGATTTTTTTTTTAATATAATTTCCACCTTTAATTGGATCACCTTTCCTTGGAATGTGCACAAATATGAATCTCTCCACTTGGTTGGTCAATTATTTATCTTCCGAATTTCTTGGCACAGAAAAATTAGTACTTCCATAGTTGCAACTTTTTGTTGAAACGTCTAAATTGGTATCCTGTCAATTCCTTGAGCTTTGTTTTTTGCCAATGTATTTAGTGTAGCTTGGACTTCTTCCTTCATTGGTTCTTGATCATATGCTACCTCCTGAAATGGTTGAATGTTGACCAATTCTTTTTGGTGCAGTGATTCTATGTATTTCTTCAGTCTTCTTTTGATGTTTCCTGTGGAGTTCAGTATTTTGCCCACAGACTTCTTCCTTATTGCAACTTGAGCCTTGAATTTTTTCTTCAGTTCCTTCATCTTTAGAAATGCCAAGCACGTTGTTCCCTTTTGTTTCTCTATTACTCATCTGTCAATTTTTCCTACTGCATTAGCTTGTATGTTGCTGTGATCCTGCAAAATATGCCATCAGTATTTCAAATACCAGCAGGATTGTCCGTGGTTGACAGGATTCAATTGAGTATTCCAGGGTAAGACAGACTAGGAAGAAGGACCTGGGTGTCAAATTTCTAAAAACCGGCCAGTGAATAACAAACATTTTCTCATATAGTGCCAGAAGATATGACCCTCAGGTTAGGAGCTATTGGGAATAAGACTGTGGAAAAGCTGCCTTCTCAAAGTAGAGTAGACCTTAATGACATGGATGGAATAAATCTTTGTGGATCTTCATTTGCTGATGTGGGAAAACCCAAAATGAGAAGAAACAGCTGTAAAGATCCATTAATAATCAGAATGTGGAATGTACAAAGTATGAATCTAGAAAAATTGGAAGCCATCAAAAGTGAAATGAAAAGCATAAACATCGATATCCTGGGCATTAGTGAGCTGAAATGGACTGGAATTGGCCATTTTGAACGGGACAATCATATGCCCTACTATGCTTGGAATGACAATCTTAAGAGGAATGGCTTTACATTCATTATCAAAAAGAACATTTCAAGATCTATCCTGAAGTACAATGGTGTCAGTGATAGAACAATATCCATAAAGGTGCCCTGGTAGAACAGTGGTTAAGAGCTCAGCTACTGACCAAAAAGCAGTTCAAACACACCAGCCACTCCTTGGAAGCACTGTGAGGCAATTCTATTCTGTCCTCTAGGATTGCTATGAGTCAGAACCTACTCGAAGGCACCTAACAACAACATAAAACCCCAAAAACCAAACCCACTGCCATCGAGTTAATTCTGACTCATAGTGACCCTTCAGGACAGAGTAGAACTGCCCCACAGGGTTTCTTAGGAGTGCCTGGCAGAACTGCCAACCTTTTGGTTAGTAGCAGCAGCACTTAACCACTATGCCACCAGGGTTTCCAAACAACAACGTGGAAGCCAGTTAAAACAAATATTACTGAAATTTATGTACCAATCACTAGTGCCACTGATGAAGAAAAAGAAGATTTTACCAACATTTGCAGTCTGAAATTGATTAAACATGCAATCAAGATGCATTGATAATTACTGGAGAATGGAATGTGATAATAGGAAACAAAGAAAGATTGGTAGTTAGAAAATATGGCCTTGGTGGTAGAAACAAAGCCAGAAATTAGAGAAGTTTGTAAAAGCAATAAATCTTTCATTGCAAATAGCTTTTTTTCCCCAACATGAATGGCAGCTATATACGTGGAACTTGCCAGATGAAATACACAGGAATCAAATCAACTGCATTTGGGAAGAGATGAGGAGAAGCTCAATGTCATCACTCAGAACAAGGCCAGTGGCCAATTGTGGAACAGATACCAATTAAACCCACCAAAAATTTTTTTTTTTTTTGGTGGGTTTGCTAATATGCAATTTCAGGTTGAAAACAAAGACAATTAAAACAAGACCAGAGATCCAAAGTACCACCTTGAGTATATCCCACCTGAATTTAGAGACCATTCAATCTCACTGCCTGAAGACCAGATATGTTGTGGGATCACATTAAGGACTTCATACATGAAAAAAAGTAAAAGGTCATTAAAAAGATAGGAAAGAAAAGAAAGACCAAAACGGATGCCAGAGGGACTCTGACTTGTTCTTGAATGTACAGTAGCTAAAGCAAAGGAAAGAAATGATCATGTGAAAGAGCTAAACGGAAATTTCAAAAGGCAGCTCAAGAAGACAGAAAGCTAGTCTTGTGGTGTCAAATTTCCAGAGCTTCTGTTTATATGAGAATTGTTGGGTAAAGAATTCCTAGTTTGAAAGTGGAGGGCCTCACCTTACCTGATTTTAGAACCTATTATGCCACCAGTGTAGTCAGAACAGGCTGGTACTGGTACAACAGCAGATACATAGTCAATGGAATAGAATTGGGAATCCAGGTGTAAATTCACCCACTTATGAACAGCTGATATTTGAAAAAAGCCCAAAGTCTGTTAACGGGGAAAAAGCAGTCTTTAACAAATGGTGCTGGCATAACTGCATATCCATCCACAAAAAAAAAAAAAAAAAAAAAAGAAACAAGATCCATACCTCACACCATGCACAAAAAACAAACTCAAAATAGATCGAAGACCTAAATATAAAATCCAAAATGATAAAGATTATGGAAGAAAAAAATAGGAACAATGAGAGGAACCCTATTACACGACAAAAAAGAGTATACAAAACCCAACTAACAATGCATAAAAAACAGAAGAGAAACTAGATAACTGGGGGCTCCTAAAATTCGAACACTTGTGCTCATACAAAGGCTTCCCCAAAAGAGTAAAAGACAACCTCCAGACTGGGAAAAGAGTTTTGGCTATGACAAATCCAATCAGTGTCTAATCTCTAAAATCTGCAAGATATTGCAAAACCTCAAAAACAGGAAGACAAATAACCCAGTTAAAAATGGTTAAAGAGTATGAACAGGCACTTCACCAAAGAAGACAGTCAGGCAGCTAACGGATACAAGGAAATGCTCACGATCATTAGCCATCAGAGGAATGGAAATCAAAACTGTAGTAAGATAACATCTCACTCCAACATGAGTGGCATTAATCCAAAAAATACAAAATAGTAAATACTGGAGAGGCTGTGGAGAGACTGAAACAGTTATATACTGCCGGTGGGAATCAAAAATGGTACAACCACTTTGGAAATTGATTTGGAGCTCCCTTAAAAAGCTAGAAATAGAAGTACCAAGTACCATACTATCCAGCAATACCACTCCTTGGAATATATCCTAGAGAAATAAGAGCCTTCACATGAATAGATATATGCAAACCCATGTTCACTGCAATACTGTTTACAATAGCAAAAAGATGGAAACAACCAAGCTGCCCATCAACCAATGAATGGATAAGCAAATTATGTTGTATTCACACAATAGAATATTACACAGCAATAAAGAACAATGATGAACCTGTGAAACATCTCATAACATGGAAGAATCTGGAAGGCATTATACTGAGTGAAATTAGCCAGTTGCAAAAGGACAAATATTGTATGAGACCCCTATTATAAGAACTCAAGAAAAGGTTTAAACGCAGAAGAAAATATTCTTTTCTGGTTATAAGTGTGGAGAGGGAGGGACAGGAGTATTCACTATAGTACACAAGAATTATCTTAGGTGAAGGGAAGGACAGCACAAAACACAGAGGAAGTCAGTACAACTGGACTAAACCAAAAGCTAAGAAGTTTCCCGAATACAACAAACAGTTTGAGGAATACAGTAGCAGGGTGGGGACTATGGTTTGGGGGGACATCTATGTCAATTGGCATAACAAAGTGATTAAGAAAATGTTCTACATCCCACTTTGGGAGTGGCACCTGGGCTCTTAAAAGCTAGCAAGTGGCCATCTAAGGTGCATTAATTAGTCCCAACCCACCTGGAGCATTGATGAATGAAGAAAGCCACAAGGAAAATATGAGTCCAAGAGACAGAAAGGGCCACGTAAACCAGAGACTGCTTCAGCCTGAGACTGGAAGAACTAGATGGTCCCTGGCTACCACCAATTACCTCCCTGACAGGAAACACAATAGAGAGTACCTGATGGAGAAGGAGAAATTGAGGTGCAGAACTCAAACTCAGGTTCTAGTAAAAAGACCAGACTTAATGGTCTGAATGAGACTGGAGGGACCCCAGAGAACATGGCCCCTGTACTCTCTGTTAGCCTAAAACTAAAATCATTCCTGAAGTCAACTCTTCAGGCATAGATTACACTGGTCTATAAGATATAAGACATAAAATGGTACTGGTGATGAGTGTACTTCTTAGCTCAAGTAGACACAAGACTAAGTGGGCAGCTCCTGTCCCAAGGCAAGATAAGAAGGCAGAGGGGTAAAGAAGCTGATTGAATGGACACAGGAAATACAGGGTGGAGAGGAAGAATGTGCTGTGGCATTACAGGGAGAGTAATTACAGGGTCACATAACTATGTGCTTATAAGTTTTTGTATGAGAAACTGATGGGATCTGTAAACTTTCACTTAAAACACAATTTAAAAAAAAAGAATTCCTGGTTGGCAATTGTTTCCTTTCAGTATTTTCTGTATGTCTGTCTCTCCTTTGTCTTCTAGCCTCTAGAGTTGCTGGGGAGAAATCTGCAATAATTGCCGTGAAAGCACCTTGGTATGTTATGTTATGATTTTTCTTGCTGCTTTCAGAATTCTCTCCTTGTACTTGGCTTTCAAAATTTATTTTAGGATACAGCTAGGAGTTGCTCTTTTTTTCCCTCCTTTAGTTGGGGTTTGTGTAGCTTTCTGTATTTAGAGGCTTGGTTCTCTCTTCAGATCTGGAAAATTCTCTCAAAATGTATCTTGAAAAGTAATTTCTATATATTGTTGTCATGGTATTCTGGGATTTGAATAATTCTAATATTAGATTTCTTAATTGAATCTCATATTTCCTTTAGTGTTTCTTCACTTTTCTTTGTTCTTGAGACTTGGTAAGTTCAGTTAATTTGTCTTCTAATTCATTTATTTTATCTTCCACATGTTCAACTCTATCGCTGAGGGTTTCTCTTGCTTTTTGTGATTCACTTGTTTTATTCTTCAGTTCCAGTAGTTTTCTTTTTTTTTTTTTGATGTTTTCAATTTCCACATTGAGTCTTTCACTTTTTTGTTCCATTTGTTTCCCTGTCTCTGCTAATTTGCTTTTTGTGTGCTTTTTGCTTTCTTTAAACATATTTTTCACCATAGTCTGATAATTATCGATTCTTTGTCTTAGTCTGAGCTCCATAGTAGAAATTTCCTTTTCTTCTTGTTTTGCTTTTGACTGGTCTTTCTTCTCTTATGATTTTGTATGTTTTACTATTTTTTGTTGAACTTGCACCATTTTGTTATCTTTGTTATTTTACTTTAAATCTTTTATTTTTGTTTCATGGGAAAACTTTTTGATTGTACTCTCTGGTGTCACAGGGCCAAGCACACACCTCCCAACCAAAAGACCAGGACCCTCACCCACCAGCTACTCCATGGGACAAAGATGCAGCAGCCCACCTCTACAAAGACTTACAGCACTGGGGACCACATAGGGCAGCTCCACTCAGCCTCACAATGTTGCTATGAGTCAGAATTGACTCATCAGCAGTGGGCTTGGTATTGTCTTCTGAAATCTATGGACATCACTCTTATCCTTAGGCCTTTTTCATTGATGACCCAGTAATTCTGAATGCTTGAACTCGGGAATTCAATAATCATGTGTGGGAAGGAGTGGTTTAGCTGTTCTCAGATGCTGATGTAAGTGGTGGAGCTTGGCTTTCCTTTGGCAAAGATGGGCTTTCTGTGTATTTCCTCCATGAGTGCACCTGCTCGTAGTGGAACAGTTTTCTTTCTGTTTTTCCCTGTCAGTCTTAAGAATTCCTCTAGCCCTACTGCCCTTGCTATTCCTCCTGGTCATAGTGCCTGTCTGTGTTGGGGCTCAGTGAAATTCAACAGCACTTTCTCATATCACCATGGTCTTCCTTTGCCTCCTTCCAATTGCTTGGCCTGAAAACTCCCAAGGGCACTTTGTGCACTTTTTAAATTATTAGGTTATAGTTTCCTCATATTAGTCCCTTTTCTGTGATTCCTGTTAGGGGTGTTTCCCAGCCCTATCCCAAAATGACTGTGATGAGTGAGCATTCCCAGTGTTAGTGTGTAGCTTCTCCCAGCTTCTGTGCTCTTCCTGCACCTCCTCTCCCCCATGTCTAGACTTACCAATTCTTCTATACTTCAGAGGCTGTCTGGAGTTCTTGATCCAGCTCCAGAAATATTTGTTCCGGCTTGGAATAATTATATCAGTAGACAGTAGTTTTGTTTGCTTACGAGTATAAAAAAAAAAAAAAAGTATGGGTGTGTTTAATTAATGAATTTATTTTTATTGTGTTTGGGTAGTATACTTGACAAAGCAAGAAGTTGGCAG
Source organism: Loxodonta africana (assembly GCF_030014295.1). Classification (NCBI taxonomy): domain Eukaryota; kingdom Metazoa; phylum Chordata; class Mammalia; order Proboscidea; family Elephantidae; genus Loxodonta; species Loxodonta africana. Next base: position 29,113,048 of record NC_087348.1, read on the forward strand.
TGCTTTGTTCTAGCCAGTTATTTCAAAAAAAAAAAAAATTATTTTGGAATGAATGAAATCCCAAAACGTTGGCATTGGCTTGTAATAAACCTGTATCAGGAAGGCTAGTTTATTTTATGAGACATAATGCCTTGTCTCTTTTTTTTTTTTTTCTACCTTAACAAAACCACTTAATTCTGTTTCATCTGAGGATGCTTATAATGAATCTGTTTAAACTGTCACTATCAGGAAAAAAATTTTTTTTTTTTTTATCAGAATCAATAAATTTTATGATGGTGTGATTTTTTTCTCTCTCAATTCAATGTGAGGAATGATGTCAACTCATCTTAGAAAATGTCTTTCTGATTTGTTAACTTAACTTTAAAGTTATTCTGTTGTATGTCACTAGTGATTCCCAAACATGTGGAGGAAGCATTGAGTCTCGGTTGGGAGTCACATGTGGATGTGTTGTGTGATAAAGGGAAATAATTCTTGTCTGAAGGTTTTGTCATTGGATTCTGCAGATCTTATGATTGAGCACCTTCACACTTGAAACAAATGAAAATGTTGAGAAGGAGTGAGGAAAAGGATCATTATACCACTGTATAAACAAGAAGCAACATCATGATAAACGGAGAAAAGTTTGAAGTTGTCAAGTATTTCGTTTTACTTGAATCCACCTTGAATAAACACCCATGGAAACAGCAGTCAAGAAATCAAATGACAAATTGCATTGGGCAATCTGCTGCAAAAGACATCTTATAAACCAAACCAAAAAACCAAATCCATTGTCATCGAGTCAATTCTAACTGATAGAGACCCTATAAGACAGAATAGAACTGCCCCATAGAGTTTCCAAGGAGCCCCTGGCTGATTTGAACTGTCGACCCTTTGGTTAGCAGCCATAACACTTAACCACTAATCCATCAGGGCTTCCAACATCTTATAAAGTGTCTATTATTAAAATAGTGTTGTATTTTGACAAACAGATGTTCAAGAGCCATATGGGGATCTTTCCTTAGCCATAGGAGGAAAAGATGAAATTGGATCACTTTCTTACTCCACACACCAAAACAGGTTATGAAAATGAAGTTTACAATTTAGATTACCTGAATATACAGAAACTTCACATCAAAAACAAGAGAGAATAAATTAAAATGACAAAATAAGTAAATGAGAAATCACCACTTCTATCACAGAGTTGAGTAGAAAATGAAAATTAGTCCTATAGAAAAATGGACATAAGATATAATGAAAGAGCCCACATTAAAGAAATATAAACAGCTCTAAAATGTACAAGGCAGTTCTACTCTGTCCAGTAGGGTCACTATGAGTCGGAATTGACTCGATGGCAATGGGTATGGGTTAAAATGTGCCAAGAGTTGTTCAATTGGTCTCATAATAATAGAAATGAAAACTGCACTTAGACATCCTTTCTCACCTGTTAGAATCGCACATAGCATTCAGTCGACTCATATTTAATAATTATGTCTCCTGTTGATACATATACTTGATAACTATGGGAGAGTATGGAAATGTTCAGGAGACTAGGGAAGGTGACTTTGATATATAAATTGTTTCTTGTAAAATGTCCCTAATGATACTATAATTTTTCTTGAGGTTTTCTAGTACAGCTGAGAAAGGTAGTTAATTTTAATTGCTTGTTTTTTGTCCTCTAGAGAATGAGAGAGTCTCTAGGGTTCATGACCCAAGGTTGTGAGTACAGATGTAATACAGCATACACTTCACTCCCATCCAAGTTTCCCAGATGCAGGAGAAGCCTTCCCTTTGCCATTAGCAGGTTTGTTTTAAAATTCTAAAGACAGTGATATTAACTTCAACGTAGGTTATCTTGGAAACAACTAATGGGTAATATGTGACCTTTAGATGTAGAGATTTCATGAGGAATATAGAGCCATAGCAAAAGGTTCATATCCGATCATACAAGGAACAGAATGTGCACCCTTTATGCACAGTGTGCATAGAGGACTTGACCTCTCAATAATAGTGCCCTGGATGACAGATACCTGAGGTGGGGGAATAGATGTGCCCTGACAGTTTTGGGAATGTGTATTTTCTTACTTTTGTAAATTTTTGGAGCAGTCGTCAAGGTAAAATAGACAGGCATTTAAGCAGAATGGAATAATCAGTGATTAGACAGAATCTTTAGTAAAAAAGAATATCCATCTATCAATCTGTCAATCATCTATCTATCTATCTATCTATCTATCTTTCAAGCTTCAGTCAAGGTTATAAAGCATATCTCAGGGAACACATGTGTCTTCTGAGACCAAAAGAACAATGAAATGGGAGGAAATTATATGGAAGAAGATTTTAGTTCTCTTATTCCTGGACTAAATGAGAGAATACATTTATTATCAATTTAACATCCACATTTGGTAGAAAAAAGGCCAACGGCATTAAAGGCATGTATTTGATCAAAATTACTGTTTAAATGCCTTATATAAATAAAATATGGTGTTAAAAATGTTATGATTAAAATTACTGTATGTGTGATGCTTTGGCTTTTGAGCACTCAGGTTTATACAGGAACATGATAGGGTCACTGAGGATCTCTATCCAGCACAAGACCTGATATCTTTATTTCTTGGCCATTTGATAGTGATTTGTTAGGTTTCAGAGTAAGAGATAAACTTATGAGAAATCATAGACAGAGAAAGAATTTCCCAGTATGTTGGGATCTGAGAGGCGCTGGCCATCAATTCTAGAAATACAGTGATTCGTTTATATTACTGTTTTTACATTAAATGACTTAAATGTGCACTACTACTCCATGCTTTTATCTTCTGCAGGCATAATATAGGGACAGAATAAATATCCTAGGTGTTGAAGGAAGAGAAGTAAGTTGGAGATACTTTGGGAATGGGAATTTCTCAAAGAGTCTTTATTTATTCTTGGTATATAAACTTCTCTAAATCCCATTCTCCTGCGTATCATCTGGATGCTGCCCTCAAGTATATCATTGTGGCACATAACAATGTCAGTGGAATACGTCCCATATTTAGAGTCCCTAATTTCCTCACAAATTGAAGGGAATGATCATTGATAAAGGAAATAGTAGGTGCATCTCTAAAATGGACCAGTGTTTGGGTGGGGAAATGGATACATGGTTGGTGGTCATAGGCTGGTCTTTATCTACAGGTCACTGGGAAAGTCAAGGCTTCTTCTGGTTTGTATTATGCCACCTCTAAAGAAAGGATGTAGACCAGAATATTTTTATTTTATCATCTTTTCTAATTTCTTTTTATTCCTGAAGCAATGAGAAAGAATTGGAACTTAACAACAACAACAAAAATACCTATTGGACAGAATAGAACTCCCCCATTGGGTTTCCAAGGCTGTAAATCTTTCCTGAACAGAGTGCCATAGCAGTGTTCCTGCAGAGCAGCTGCTTGGTTCACACCACCGAAACTTTGGATATCAGTGGAGTACTTTTAATCACTGAGCTGCCACTGGTCTTGACTGGAATTAAGATATTCTAAATTGAAAAATATTAAAAAAAAAAAAGCCAGCTTGGAATCATGATGACCCCATATGTGTAAGAGTAGAACTATCCTCCACAAGGTTTTCAATGGCTGATTTTTCTGAAGTAGGTCACTAGCCCTTCGTTCAAAGGCTCCACTGGGTGGACTAGAACCTCCACACTTTTGGATAGGCAGCCAAGGGCATTAATCATTGGCATCACTTAGGCTGTTAAATTAATTAAGATTTATTTTGGTATAAGGTTTACTGTGTCAGAAAGAAAAAACTAAGGCTAACATATTGTGCAACATTAACAATAAAAACACAAATGGGAAGTGTTAAGGCTGTCCATTCTTTATGTCCATAGTGTGTACATGTACTATGTTCGTTAATAAAATAATTTAGACAATTCTGATTTTTGTTATTGACTGTGGAGCTAACATAATTTGTCACTGCATCAGGCGGGGCTTGTCTTTTATGAGCTTATAATATTCAAGGAGAACTGAAAGTGTTAAGTGAGGATTTGATTTAAAATTACCATATAATCCCAGGAGCCTTGGTGGTGTAGTGGTTAAGAGATTGACTGCTAACCAAAAGGCTGGCAGTTTGAATCCGGCTGCTCCTTGGAAACCTATGGGGCAGTTCAATCTGTCCTATAGAGTTGCTACGAGTCGAAATTGACTTGATCGCAATGAATTTTTATACTATAAAAAAAAAATACTATACAATCCCTAAATCTCATTTTTATATACTCATAAATACTAAAAGTTAGACTCAAGACCTTAAACAAAATTCAATTCAATGATTTTTCTTAAGAAAATTAAAAAAAAATAGTTATCATGTTTTAAATTTTTAGAAGATTAGCATTTGTTAATTAAGAAACATAGATTCTGAAAGAGACACTTTTTCCAGTCTTGGCAAAGGATAGTTGACGAAGCTTCCTGTATCCTTGCTATGCTTATTTATTTATTTATTTTCCAGGACTGACTTTCAGATTTCAAAAAACAGAAGCCATGTTACTGTCAGAGAGAAATAAAAGCACTGCCACATTCACTCTTTTGGGCTTCTCAGATTACCCAGAACTGCAGGTTCCCCTCTTCTTGGTATTTCTGACCATCTACAGTCTCACTGTTGTAGGAAATCTTGGGATGATTGTAATCATCAAAATTAACCCCAAGCTGCACATCCCCATGTACTTTTTCCTCAGCCACCTCTCATTTGTGGATTTTTGCTATTCCTCCACCGTTGCTCCCAAGATACTGGGGAACCTAGTTGTAGAAGACAGAACCATTTCGTTTTTAGAATGTGTAGTACAATACTTTCTCTTTTGTACCTATGCAGTGACTGAATCCTTTCTATTAGCTGTAATGGCCTATGACCGCTTTGTGGCCATTTGCAATCCTTTGCTCTACACAGTTGCCATGTCCCGGGGACTCTGTGCTATGCTGGTGGTGGGATCATATGCGTGGGGAATAGTATGTTCCTTGATACTCGTAGGCTCTGCTTTGAAATTATCTTTTCATGGTTCTAACACAATCAATCACTTCTTCTGTGAGTTCCCCTCACTTCTCTCCCTTTCTTGCTCTGATACTTCTCTCAGCCTGTTGTTGCTTTTCATCTTTGCTACTTTTAATGTTGTGAGTACATTACTCATCATTCTCACTTCTTACGTGTTTATCGTTGTCACCATCTTGAAAATGAGTTCAGCCAGTGGACGTTGTAAGGCATTCTCTACCTGTGCCTCTCATCTGACTGCCATCACCCTCTTCCATGGCACCATCCTCTTCCTCTACTGTGTGCCCAACTCCAAAAACTCCAGGCACACCATCAAAGTAGCCTCTGTGTTTTACACAGTGGTGATCCCCATGTTAAATCCCTTGATCTACAGTCTGAGGAATAAGGATGTCAAGAATACAGTCAGCAAGATAATGGACACTAAAGTCTTTTCTCATTGACCATATTATTTTAGTAGAATTTGTCCCAAATTTTTAAATAAAGTGTGTCCAAAAAGGCCATTTTAAAAGATACATTTAAAATTAATACTTATTAATGCCCACATGTGTCTGTCAGTTTGTCGTACTGTGGGGACTTGTGTGTTGCTATGATGCTAGAAGCTATGTCTCCAGTATTCAGACATCAGCAGGGTCACCCATGGAGGACAGGTTTCAGCTGAGCTTCCAGACTAAGACAGACTAGGAAGAAGGGCTCAGCAGTGTACTTCTGAAAAGCACTAGCCAGTGAAAACCTTATGAATAGCAGTGGAACATTGTCTGATGTAATGCTGGAAGATGAGCCCCCCCCCCCAGGTTGGAAAGCACTCAAAAGGTGACTAGGAAAGAGCTGCCTCCTCAAAGTAGAGTTGACCTTAATGAAGTGGATGGAGTCAAGCTTTTGGGACTTTCATTTGCTGATGTGGCACGACTCAAAATGAGAAGAAATAGCTACAAACATCTATTAATAATCAGAACGTGGAATATATGAAATATAAATCTAGGAAAATTGGAAATCATCAAAAATGAAATGGAACACATAAACATCAATATCCTAGGCATTAGTGAGCTGAAATGGACTGGTATTGGCCATTTTGAATCAGACAATCATATAGTCTACTATGCTGAGAATGACACCTTGAAGAGGAATGATGTTGCATTCATTGTCAAAAAGAACGTTTCAAGATCTATCCTGGAGTACAATGCTGTCAGTGATAGGGTAATATCCATACGCCTACAAGGAAGGCCAGTTAATACAAATATTATTCAAACTTATGCACCAACCACTAGGGCCAAAGATGAAGAAATGGAAGATTTTTATCAGCTGCTACAGTCTGAAATTGATCGAACATGCAATCAAGATGCATTGATAATTACTGGTGATTGGAACATGAAAGTTGGAAACCAAGAAGAAGGATCAGTCGTTGGAAAATATGGCCTTGGTGATAGAAACGATGCCAAAGATCAAATGACAGAATTTTGCAAGACCAACGACTTCTTTGCAAATACCTTCTTTCACCAACATAAATGGCAACTATACACTTGGACCCTGCCAGATGGAACACACAGAAATCAAATTGACTACAACTGTGGAAAGAGATGATGGAAAAGCTCAATATCATCAGTCAGAAGAAGGCAGGGGCCTACTATGGAACAGGCCATCAATTGCTCATATGCAAGTTCAAGCTGAAACTGAAGAAAATCAGAGCAAGTCCATGAGAGCCAAAATATGACCTTGAGTATATCCCACCTGAATTTAGAGACCATCTGAAGAACAGATTGGACTCATTGAACACTAATGACCGCAGACCAGATGAGTTGTGAAATGACATCAAGGACATCATCCATGAAGAAAGCAAGAGGTCACTCAAAAGGCAGAAAAGAAAGAAAAGACCAAGGTGGATGTCAGAGGAAACTCTAAAACTTGCTCTTGAGCATCAAGCAGCTAAAGCAAAAGGAAGAATTGATGAAGTAAAAGAACTGAACAGAAGATTTCAAAGGGCCTCAAGAGAAGACAAAGTAAAGTATTCTAATGACATGTGAAAAGAGCTGGAGATGGAAAACCAAAAGGGACGAACATGGTCGGTGTTTCTCAAGCTGAAAGAACTGAAGAAAAAATTCAAGTCTTGAGTTGCAATAGTGAAGATTTCCATGGGGAAATTATTAAATGACGTAGGAAGCATCAAAAGAAGATGGAACGATTACACAGAGTCATTATACCAAAAATAATTACACTGTTCAGTCAATTCAAGAAGTAGCATATGATCAGGAACCGATGGTACTGAAGGAAGAAATCCAAGCTGCTCTGAAGGCATTGGCGAAAAACAAGGCTTCAGGGAATTGATGGAATATCAATTGAGATGTTTCAAGAAACAGATGTGGCACTAGAGGTGTTCACTTGTCTATGCCAAGGTATATGGAAGACAGCCTCCTGGCCAACTGACTGGAAGAGATCCATATTTATGCCTTTTCCCAAGAAAGGTGATCCAACCGAATGTGGAAATTATAGAACAATAGCATTAATATCACACGCAAGAAAATTGTGCTGAAGATCCTTCAAAAATGGCTGCAGCAGTATATGGACAGGAAATTGCCAGAAATTCAGGCCGGTTTCAGAAGAGCATGTGGAACCAGGGATATCATTGCTGATATCAGATAGATCCTGGCTGAAAGCAGAGAATACCAGAAGGATTTTTACCTGTGTTTTATTGACTATGAAAAGGCATTTGACTGTGTGGACCGTAACAAACTATGGATAACACTGCAAAGAATGGGAATTCCATAACACTTAATTGTGCTCATGAGGAACCTTTACAGAGATCAAAAGGCAGTTCTTTGGACAGAACAAGGGGATACTGATTGGTTTAAAGTCAGGAAAGGTGTGTGTCAGGGTTGTATTCTTTCACCATACCTATTCCATCTGTATGCTGAGCAAATGATTCAAGAAGCTGGACAATATGAAGAACAGGGCATCAAGATTGGAGGAAGGCTCATAAACAACTTGCATTATGCAGATGACACAACCTTGCCTGCTGAAAGTGAAAAGGACCTGAAGCACTTACTCATGAAGATCAAAGACCACAGCCTTCGGTATAGATTGCACCTCAACATAAAGAAAACAAAAATCCTCACAACTTGACCAATGAGCAACATCATTATAAATGGAGAAAAGATTGAAGGTGTCAAGGATTTCATTTTACTTGGATCCACAATCAACAGCCATGGAAGCAGCAGTCAAGAAATCAAAGGACGCATTGCATCGGGCAAATCTGCTGCAAAGGACCTCTTCAAAGTGTTGAAGAGCAAAGATGTCACCCTGAAGACTAAGGTGCGCCTGACCCAAGCCATGGTATTTTCAATCACATCATATGCGTGTGAAAGCTGGACAACGAATAAGGAAGACAGAAGAAGAGTTGACGCCTTTGAATTGTGGTGTTGGCAAAGAGTATTGAATATACCATGGACTGCCAAAAGAATGAATAAATCTGTCTTGGAAGAAGTGCAGTCAGAATGTTCCTTAGAGGCAAGGATGGCGGCACTGCATCTTACATACTTTGGACATGTTGTCAGGAGGGATCAGTCCCTGGAGAAGGACATTATGTTTGGCAGAGTACAGGGTCAGCGTAAAAGAGGAAGACCCTCAATGAGGTGGATTGACACAGTGGCTGCAAGAGTGAGCTCAAGCATAACAACGATTGTAAGGATGGTGCAGGACCAGGCAGTGTTTCGTTCTGCTGTGCATAGGGTCGCTATGAGTCAGAACCGACTCGACGGCACCTAATAACAACAACTTAATGTTCACAATGGCAAGGACGTGGATATTGTGTCAAAAAGACTAAACTTGGCTTTGTCTCTTCATTGCAGGAAAAGTTAAGCATCTCTCTCATCTTTAGTATTAAATCTATGCAAATTGTGAGAACATGAACTGGTTCATAATCTGATAGCGAAGAACAAAAGATAATATAGATACGTGGGGCACCTTGCATAATCTGAATAAACATTAATTCCATCCCTCTTTCTTATTAAATACTTGAGATATAGTAGGTTCTCAGTAAGCACACAATTTTTGATGACATATCTACAAATGGCAGTAAAGGTGAGACATAGGCTTTTCCTTCAAGGAAAGCATAATTTGGTGGTAACGCTGGGGCAATAATGAATGGGGCTGTTGTAAAAGACAGGCTAGAATAAATATTTTAAAATGTTTGAAGCAAGGAATAGAGCAAATGCATTTAGAGATATTAGAAATAACCTTCATAAAAGAAGTATTATTTGAAGTTGGCCTGGAGAATGGGCGGGATTTTAGGAGATTCATTTCAGTGAAGAGGGCATTTTATTCAGGAGAGACTGGAATAAACAAACTAAAGGAAATAAGAAAGTAATATTGAGTCAATCAATTATTATTGAGTGAATACTGTGTAGTGTATGTGTGTGCTCACACCTGTGTCTGCCTGTGTAGTATGTTATATTCAGGTTATTTTGACATGACTGCAAAGTTGAATAAATATTGTCTGTACCCTGACCGTGTTTTCAAAAGAGCTCCGGTGTGACAGAATGATAAGTTTGATAGGCTGCACCACAGGCTTACAAGTGGATCTCAGAAAACCAATATATGCAAAAAGTAGCAACATCAAGTGTCTGCCCTATTTGTTCGTCATACAATTAGTTTGCCCACCCTGCCATCACAAAGGTTATGTATAATTCATTTATCTATTTTTGGAACATGGGCATAATCTCAACAGAACTCTCAATTTGACCAATCCTCCAACACAGCCTGTGTTTGTGGATTATTTTGGCTAACAGAGGTGGCAAAAATGACATTGAAGCAAATTCCAAACCTTTGAGAGATTTCAGGATTTTATACATGCTCTTGAAACCTGGGAAGCTGCCATATGAACAAACACAGGTTAGAATATTGAGTAATGAGAGAAAAATAACCATTTGCCCACTCCTTCCATTATACTCTCTGACATTTAGTCCGCCACCAGATTCAGGGATGAGAAACGCTTATGTCAGCTGAACTGCCAGTTGATCTCACAGACCTAAGTAAGCTGAGCCCAGATCAGCCAAACACAGACCAAATCAGCAGAACTGCCCACCTGACCTGTACAATAGTGAGGAGTAATAATGATTCTTGTTTTAATAAATACATTTTTGCATGTTGTCTTTGTGTAGTCAGTAGAGTCACTCACTTTCTCAGGTTCTGGCAAGGTTACCATAAACATATTCCCAAGGTTTATTATATGACAATTTAGGGCATTGGTTATTCTTCCACTTAGAGACTCCTTGTTTAAAACAATGAAATGAAAAAGTTCAGAAATATTAAAATATTATAATTTCATTGACAATTGCTATTATAATATTTTATAAAATGGAATTATCCTGTATGCTTTAAATTCATTTACATCAATGGCTTGGAGATTCACATTGAGATTATTCAATTCACGGATTGTGATCATGACGTGAATCTCATTCAATATTTTAAATTTAAATCACCTTTAATCACACTTCCCATCTCTTTAAGATAGATGCATAAACAAGATAAGTTTCTTGTCAGTGTTTTGCCTACCAGTTATATGGAATCACTGCCAGTTATGTTTTTTTTTTCCTCATTTTTTTAGAATTTTGCTATCATTAGACTCTTTCTTAAGAGACATGCTTTCAGTAATAACAGTTTGTGGTTGAACTTTGAAAAAATAATCTAGTAAAAAAATACTGTCATTACTACTATATATCAGAATTCAACATATCATTATATGGGTTAAAACACATGCCTAATACCAATCTTTTCCATGGAAAGAAATATGCATAAACAAGGACAAAGCCATTTTCTTCCTAGAATGCATCGTGCAGTTGTGTTTGTTTTGTAATTATGCAAACACTGAGGTCATCCTGCTGGCCGTGATGGCCTACGACTGCTTTGAGACCACATGCAACATACTGCTGTACATGGTCATCATGTCCCAGAACTCTGTGAAGACCTGGTGCCTGGCCGATACATCTGAGGAGCCATGTGCTCTCTGATTTGCATGTGTTCAGCTCTTGAAATCCCATCCCAATTCCCAGACATGATTAAACACTACTTCTGAAATCAATCCCTTTTCTTATCACTCGCTTGATCTGCTGTCTCTGTGAATGAACTGCTGTTGGACATTTTCAATTCTGACTCATGGCGACCGTATAGGATAGAGTAAAACTTCCCCATATAGTTTCCATGGAGGATCTGGTGGATTCGAACCGCCAAACTTTCAGTTAGCAGCTACCAGGGTTTCCATTGTACATTGTGGCCACTGTCAATGAGATCATCACTATCATTGCCATCCTTACCTCCTACTTGTTTATTTTCATCACCGTCTCGAGAATGTGCTCTGCAAAGGGAAGACATAAACTGTTTTCCATCTGTGCTCCCCATCTCACAGCCATCGTTGTCTTCCATGGAACAATACTTTCCATTCATTTCAGACCCAACCCTGGCAGCAGTCTGGACACTGACAAGGAGGCCACAGTGTACCATACTGTAGTGATAACCACGCTGAGCCCCCTGACTATAGCCTGAGAAACAAGTATGTGAAAAAAGCTGAGGAAACATTTTCTTCACTGGACTTCGGGTTTCAAAAGGGACCTTTAAGGAGGGGTTTGAGTTTGGACGGAAAAGGTTGAAAAGGAAAAGGGAGGAAGATTTAGGGTACTATGAATACTTCTTTGTTGTCTCTTCACCTTTAAGGCTCATCATAAAATTTCCAGTATCGTACAGAGCCTAATTCAAATGCATCTTCTGTTTCCCCCCTTTCTCTAACTGCTAAGTATTTTCATTGGGTTTGTGGGATTTTATTAATCCTTAATTTTTTGTGTGTGATTTTCTAACAAAATACACATAAAGACACTTAACTCATCAACACCATTAATACTTCTAATAATTTTTAATGAATTTACTTCTTTTTTTGTCCAGGGAATGATATACATTTGTCTCATGCAATCACACACATGTTTTTTAATTTGGAGTAAGTTCAAATGAATGAAAATATCTCTAACTTTTCCCATAATGCACCATTGTAAAGGGACCCCCAAATCCCCTCCCTCAGTCATTCTACAATCCAGGGGCTATGTGATTCACTGTGAGAGGCAGAATTGTAGATTTGCCAGCCTATTCACTGAAGGAAGAGATATAATTAGACATCTGGGTAACATTTCAGAATTGTATCTATTATTATTATTATTTTATTGATTTTTTTGCTGAAAATTTACACAGAAACTTAGGTTTCTATTTTAAATATTCTCACAAATTGTTCAGCAACATTAGGCATGTTTATCACAATGGTTGACATTCTTCTTACTGTGTTCTGATTGTTCCATTTCTAATACTCTAGTTTCCCTCCCCTCTTATCTTCTCATTTTTGCTTTTGAATAATTGTCGACTTTTTGGTCTCATAATGATGGTTTTTAATAGATCACTGATCTTACAGGCAATATCCTTTATTTTGTGTGACACTCTGCTATTTAGCTAAAAGTTGATCTCAGGGAATAGATTCAGTTCCAGGTTTAAAGAGTGTCTGAGGATGACAGTCTCAGAGAATGGTCTGTTTTCTATAGTTCCAGGTTGTCTGGTTTTGGTGTTTTCTCTGTGTGTGTGTGTGTGTATGTCTTAAAAGAAATTTCAGTTTGGCTCCACATTTTTCTCTCATTCTGTCTGTTACCATCTATTGTGACCTCATTCAGAATGGTCAATGGTGGTAGCCTGGCATCATCTAGTTCTTCTGGTCTTAGGGTAGATGAGGTTGTGGATCATGTAGATTTGTTTCTTCTCTGCTCTTTTGGTTACTTGCTGACTGTTTTGCTCCTAGTCAGTAGAGACCTGTAGTTTGTGTCTTCGATGGCTAATCACAAGGTTTTAAGACCACAGACATTTTCACTTCTCTAGGATTCAGATCATTATTATTGTGAACTATGTTATTTCAATTGACTGAATTGTCCCATGAGATTATGGTCCTAAAATTTCAAATCTGGTTATGTATGAGGAATGTCCATATTTGTGTCTTCAATGAATATATGTGTCTACACCCAAATATTTGTGTTTACACACACCTAGATACTTCTCTCTGTTCTCACCTATATACAAACCTGTTCCTACACATATATTGATTTGCACGTATCCATTGTTACGTACTCGGAAAGTCATTTTTTCCTTTGGTTGTGCTGTGCTCACTACCTCCACATTCACTGCCATTTTTCTCTTCACCCAAAATAACTAGTATCTATAAACCATAATTTTCCACCACTTCTGTCCTTGTAAACCACCACTGGACATTGGTCTCTTTATATTTATCTATTCTAGTCGTCTTAAAAAAGAAGGATCAATCATGGGGAGACCTCAGGCACCATTCCAGGCAGCAGTAGTGGAGGGCTGGTAGTAACATTCGGTTGCAGTTTCCTCACAGAGAAACAGTTAGCCACACAGCCTACTCACACCTCTGGAACCAGAAAAGAATGGCGCTCTCAGCAAAAGCTAAGTACTTGCATATATTTTACTGTGCCCCCCCGCCCCCACTCCCAAGCCAGCTTCAGCGGCTTACTTCTCTGAGCCTGAGATAGGCCCCGTTGAGCACCTACAGCCTTGCTCCCAGCCTTGGAGAAGGAATAAATTTTCAACTGGGGGAAAGATTATTTGCCAGATCCACTAACCAGGGGAGCTCAGGACAGAAGCGGCTCCTGTCCAGGCATAACAGGTCTCTGGACTTTGAGTGATTTTCCCCTCTACATAGACCTATGTGGGCTTATTTCAACAGAATAGGCCCTGCTTTCCAACTGTTTCTGCTCTGCCGTAGAGAGGTGGGTGTTTGATGTTTGGCATTGCTTTGCCAATTGAACAGGGCCCTCACCTACCCACATCAGGGCCTAAAGACTGGTAGCCCCACTCAGGTCTCCCAGCCACCCATGAAAGGGGTCCAGGGATAACTGGTGCCTCTGAGTCATTACAACCAAAATGACTGGGTACCCATGGTCTGTCTGCAGAACCTACCCATCTGCACGCTCTAGGGAACAGTGACACACTTTCCTCAGAGACACATAGGGGACGATTCTCAGCTACCTGCCTTATACAGAGTGTGACTTTCTGCTGCAACCAGATACCAGTACCTACACCAATCACTCCTGCCCTTCTAAGTCTGTAGAACAGAGACTGTACCACACACTTAATGATCAGCTACCTGGACACCTGAGGTCCATTCATGCAACAAGAGTGAATGGACTCCTAGACTGATATACCTGATAACAGCTCTAGCCATCTGGGGACAGGATGTCAGAGCTCCAAAAGTGAAAATAAACAAGCTAGCCCACTCAAGCAACCCATTTGGGCATATGAAAACAAAACAAAGCAAGAAGCTACAACACAGTAAGCAAGCATAAAATAATACAATAACTTCTAGATGGCTCAGAGACAACAGTCAATATCAAGTCACATAAAGAAACAGACCATGATCACCTTAAAGGCTCTCAAAACAAAGAATCCAGGGATCTTCTGGATGAAAGTGCATTCCTGGAATTACCAGAACCAGAATACAAAAGTTTAATATACCCTTCAAGACATCAGGAAGGAAATGAGGCAACATGCAGAACAAGCCAAGGAACACACAAATAAAGCAATGAAAGAAATTAGCAAGATTATTCAGGAGCATAATGAAAAGTTTAATAAGCTGGAAAAATCCATAGACAGACAGCAATCAGAAATTCAGAAGACTAACAATAAAATTATAGAAGTAGACAACTCAATAGAAAGTCAGAGAAGCAGATTTGAGCAAGTAGAAGGCAGAATTTCTGAACTTGAAGATAAAGCACTTGGCACTAATATATTTGAAGAAAAATCAGGTAAAAGAATTAATAAGCAATGAAGAAATCTTAAGAATCATGTGAGACTCTATCAAGAGAAGTAACCTACGAGTGATTGGAGTACCAGAACACGGAGCATAACAGAAAATACAGAGAGAATTGTTGAAGATTTGTTGGCAGAGAACTTCCCTGTTGTCATGAAAGATGAGAAGATATATATCCAAGATGCTCTTCAAACTCCATATAAGACAGATGTTAAAAGAAAGTCACCAAGATATATTAAAATCAAACTTGCCAAAACCAAAGATAAAGAGAGAATTTTAAGAGCAGCTAGGGATAAATGAAAAGTCACCTACAAAGGAGAGCCAACAAGAATAATCTTGGACTACGCAGAAACCAGGAAGGCAAGGAGTCAATGGGATGACTTATATAAAAAATGAATGAAAAAAATTGTCATCCAAGAATCATATATCCAGCAAAACTGTCTCTTAAATGTGAAGGTGAAATTAGGACATTTCCAGATAAAAAGAAATTCAGGGATTCCATAAAAACCAAACCAAAACTACAAGAAATACTAAAGGGAGTTCTTTGGTTAGAAAGTCAATAATATCAGGCATCGAGTCAAGTCTAGAACACTGGGCAGAGCAATGGGAAGTAACCCAGACAGGGAAATAAAAAAAAAAAAAAATCAAGATAAAAAAAATACTCATAATGGGGTAACAGTGATGTTATTATGTAAAAGAAGACAACATTAAATCAAAAAAGAGGGACTAAGAAATATAGTCATTGATATTCCATATGAAGGGGAGAAAAGGCTATACAAAGAAATAAAAGTTAGGGTTAAATTTAGAAAAATAATGGTAAATAATAAGGCAATCACAAAGGAGATAAAGGATCCTACACATCAAAATAAAACACAAGAAAAAAATAGAGACTCAGCAGAATCAAAATCAACAACAAATACGAGGAATGAACAATATATAAAGATAATCTTCTCAACACATAAAATTAAGTAGAAAAAAGAAAATGTCAACAACATACCAAAAAAAAGACATCAAAATGATAGCACTAAATTCATACCTATCTATAATTATGCTGAATGTAAATAGACTAAATGAACCAATAAAGAGACAGAGAGGAACAGAATGGATTATGAAACATAATCTGTCTATATGCTGCCTACAAGCGACACACCTTAGACCTAGAGACACAAACAAACTGAAACTCGAAGGATGGAAAAAACATATCAAGCAAACAACAATCAAAAAAGAGCAGGAGTGGCAATATTAATTTCTGACAACATAAACTTTAAAATTAAATCCACCACAAAGGATAAGGAAGGACACTATATTATGATTAAAGAGACAATATACCAAGAAGACATAACCATATTAAGTATTTATACACCCAATGACAGGGCTGCAAGATACATAAAACGAACTCTATCAGCACTGAAAAGTGAGATGGACAGCTCCACAATAATAGTAGGAGCCTTCAATACACCACTTTCGGTGAAGGACAGAATATCCAGAAAGAACCTCGATAAAGACAAGAAGATCTAAATGCCACAATCAACCAACTTGACTTCATAGACATATACACAACACTCCACCCGACAGCACCCAAGTATACTTTATTTTCTAGTGCATATGATACATTCTCTAGAATAGACCACACATTAGGTCATAAAGTAAGCCTTAGCAGAATCCAAAACATCAAAATATTACAAAGCATCTTCTCTGACAATAAGGCCATAAAAGTGGAAATCAATAACGGAAAAAACAGGGAAAAGAAATCAAACACTTGGAAATTGAACGGTACCCTGCTCAAAAAAGAGTGGATTATAGAAGATATTAAGGATGGAATAAAGAAATTCATAGAATCCAATGAGAATGAAAACCCTTCCAATCAGAACCTTTGGGACACAGCAAAAGCAGTGCTCAGAGGTCAATTCATATCAATAAATGCAAACATACAAAAAGAAGAAAGGGGGAAAATCAAAGAATTATCCCTACAACCTAAACAAACACAAAGAGAACAACAAAAGAAACCCACGGGCAAAAGACAAAAACAAATAATAAAAATTAGAGCAGAATTAAATGAAATTGAAAACAGAAAAACAGCTGAAAGAATTAACCAGACCAAAAAAATCAACAAAATGAACAAACCATTGGCCAAACTGACAAAAGAAAAAAAAGGAAAGGAAGCAAACAACCCAAATAAGAAATGAGATGGTTGATATTACAACAGACCCTATTGAAAATAAAAGAATCATACCAGATTACTATGAAAAGCTGTACTCTAACAAATCTGAAAACGCTGAAGAAATGGACGAATTCCTAGAAACACGCTACCTACCAAAACTAACACAATCAGAAGTAGAACAACTAAATAGACCCATAACAAAAGAAGAGATTGAAAAGGCATTCAAAAAACTCCCCTCCAAAAAAGCCCTGGTCCAGATGGCTTCACTGTGAAGTTCTACCAAACTTTCAGAAAAGAGTTAACACCACTGGTACTAAAGGTATTTCAGAGCAAAGCAAAGGACGGAACACTCCCAAACTAAAAAGCCAGGATGTCCCTGATACCAAAACAAAATAAAGATACCACTAAAAAAGAAATTACAGACCTATATCCCTCATGAAGTTAGATGCAAAAATCCTCAACAAAATTCTAGCCAATAGAATTCAACAATGTATAAAAAAAATAATTCACTATGACCAAGTGGGATTCATTCCAGGTATGCAGGGATGGCTCAACATTAGAAAAACAATTAATGTAATCCAACATGTAAATAAAACAAGAATCACCTGATTTTATCAATTGATGAAGAAAAGGCATTTGACAAAGTTCAACCCCCATTCATGATAAAAACTTTCAGCAAAATAGGAATAGACGGAAAATTCCTCAAAATAATAAAGTGCTTTTATACAAGCCTATAGCCAACATTATCCTAAA
This sequence comes from Loxodonta africana, assembly GCF_030014295.1. Taxonomy (NCBI): domain Eukaryota; kingdom Metazoa; phylum Chordata; class Mammalia; order Proboscidea; family Elephantidae; genus Loxodonta; species Loxodonta africana. The sequence goes on from NC_087348.1 coordinate 29,130,780, forward strand.
TGAAGAGAGCCTGAAAGCGTTCCCCATGAGATTGGGAACCAGATAAGGATGCCCTTTATCATCACTCTTATTCATTGTTGTACTGGAGGTACTATCCAGAGCAATTAGGCTAGATAAAGAAATAAAGGCCATCCAGATTGGCAAGGAAGAAGCAAAATTATCTATATTTTCAGATGACATGATCTTATACACAGAAAACCATAAGGAATCCTCCAGAAAACTACTAAAACTGATAGAAGAGTTCAGCAGAGTATCGGGATACAAGATAAACATAAAAAAAAATCTGTTGGATGCCTCTATGCCAACAAAAAGAGCATCAAAGAGGAAATCACCAAATCAATAGCATTTACAGTAACCCCAGGAAGATAAAATGCTTAGGAATAAATCTTAACAGAGATGTAAAAGCGTTCTCAAAAAAAAGGAAAGTACAAAACACTTCTGCAAGAAACCAAAAGAGACCTACATAAGTGGAAAAACATACTTTGCTCATGGATAGGAAGACTTAACATTATAAAAACGTCTATTCTACCACAAGCAATCCATCGATTTAATGCAATTCTGATCCAAATTCCAATGACATTTACGATGCGATGGAGTAACAAATCACCAAGTTCATATGAAAGGAAGAGAGACCCCGGACAAGTAAAGCATTAGGGAAAAAGAAGAAAGAAGTGGGGGGCCTTACTCTACCTGATTTTAGAACCTATTATACTGCCACAGTAGTCAGAACAGCCTGGTATTGGTACAACAACATATATATATAGAGAGAGACCAGTGGGACAGAATTGAGAATCAAGACATAAATCCATTCACATATGAGCAGTTGATATTTGACAAAGGCCCCAAAACAGTTTAATGGGGAAAAGACAGTCTTTTTAACAAATGGTGTTAGCATACCTGGATATCCATCTGCAAAAAATTGAAACAAGACCCATACCTCACTCCATGCACAAAAACTAACTCAAAATGGATCAACGACCTAAATAAAAAATCTAAAAGGATAAAGATCATGGAAGAAAAAATAGAGACAACATTAGGAGACCTAATACATGACATCAACAGTATACAAAATATTACTAACAATGCAGAAGAGAAACTAGTTAACTGGGAGCTCCTAAAAGTCAAACACGTATGTTCATCCAAAGACTTCACCAAAAGAGTGAAAAGATTACCTATGGCCTGGGAAAAAGTTTTTAGCTATGACATTTCCAATCAGCCCCTGATCTCTAAAATCCACATGATACTGCAAAAACTCAACTACAAAAAGACAAATAACCCAATTAAAAAATGGGCAAAAGATATGAAAAGACACTTCACTAAAGACGACATTCAGGTAGCTAATATATACATGAGGAAATGCTCACCATCATTAGCCATTAGAGAAATGCAGATCAAAACTACAATGAGATTTCATCTCACTCCATCAAGGCTGGCATTAATCCAAAAAACACAAAACAATAAATGTTGGAGGGGCTGTGGAGATATTGGAACACTTATACACTGCTGCTGGGAATGTAAAATGGTACAACCACTTTGGAAATCAATTTGACGTTTCCTAAAAAAGCTAGAAATAGAACTACCATATGATTTAGCAACTCAATTCCTTGGAAAATATCCTAGAGAAATAAAAGCCTTTATAGGAACAGATATATGCAACCCATGTTCATTGCAGCACGGTTTACAATAGCAGAAAGATGGTAGCAACCAAGGTGACCATCAATGGATGAATGGATAAATAAATTACGGTGTATTCACACAATGGAATACTAGATAAAGAACAGTGATGAATCTGTGAAATATTTCATAACATGGAGGAATCTGGAAGGTATTATGTTGAATGAAATTAGTCAGTTGCAAATGGACAAATATTGTATAAGACCACTGTTAAAAGAACTCGAGAAATAGTTTAAACAGAGAAGAAAATATTCTTTGACACTTACGAGAGGGAGGAGGGAGGGAGGGTGGGAGAGGGGTATTCACTAATTAGATAGTAGAAAAGAACAACTTTAGGTGACGAGAAAGACAGCACGCAATACAGGCAAGTTCAACACAGCTGGACTAAACCAAAAGCAAAGAAATTTCCTGAATAAAATGAATGTTTTGAAGGCCATGAAGGGTTAGGGGACCATGGTTTCAGAGAACATCTAAGTCAATTGGCATAATAAAATCTATTAAGAAAACATTCTGCATCCCACTTTGGAGAGTAGTGGCTGGGGTCTTAAACGCTGACAACTGGCCACCTAAGATGCATCAATTGGTCTCAATCCTTCTGGATCAAAGGAGAATGAAGAACATCAACGACACAAGGTAATTACGAGGCCAAGAGACAGAAAGGGCCACATAAAACAGAGACTACATCAGCCCGAGACCAGAAGAACTAGATGGTGCCTGGTTACAATCAATGACTGCCCTGACAGGGAACACAACAGAGAACCCCTGAGGGAGCAAGAGAACAGTGGGGTGAAGACCCAAAAATTCCCATAAAAAGACTAGACTTAATGGTCTGACTGAGACTAGAAAGACTTCAAAGCCAACTCTTCAGTCAGGGATTAGACTGGACAATGGGTTGGAGAGGGATGCTGGTGAGGAGTGAGCTCCTTGGATCAGGTGACACTTGAGACTATGTTAGCATCTCCTGCCTGGAGAGGAGGTGAGAAGGAAGAGGGGGTTAGAAGGTGGTGAAATGGACATGAAGAGAAAGTGTTGGGAGACAGTGGGCTGTCTCATTAGGGGGAGGGCAACTGGGAGTATGTAGCAAGGTGTATATAAGTTTTTGTGTGAGAGACTGACTTGATTTGTAAACTTTCACGTAAAGCACGATAAAATTTTTTTAAAAAAAGAAGCATCATTTAACATTTTTCTTTGTATGCTTGACTTATTTCACTTAGCATTATGCCCCTCAGGTCCATCCATGTTATTATATGTTTTGTGGCTTCATCATTGTTCCTTGGAGAAGAAAATCACACTTAGTGATGAAGTTAGTCAGCTGAGAAGAGGATAACTCTCATGAGATGGACTGACACTGTGGCTGTATGATGGGCTCAAGCATCACAACTACTGTGAGGATGGTACAGAACAGGGCAGTGCTTTGTTCTGTTGTCCATCAGGTTGCTATGAGTCGGAATTGACTCGATGGCACTTAACAACAGCAAGTATTCCAATGTATGTATGTACCACAGTTTGCTTATCCACACACCTGTTACTGCAAACTTAAGTTGTTTCCATTTATCTGTTTATGTAAATAAAGCAGCAATGAACAAAAGTGTACATAGTATGTTTGAGTCATTATTTTTAGGTACGTAGGACATATACCAGTACATGGGGGCTTCTGTGTTGCTATGCTACTCAAAGCTATGTCATCGGTTATTCAGATACCAGCAGTGGTTACTCATAGTGGATAGATTTCCCCTGACCTTCCAAACTAAGACAGACTAGGAAGAAGGTCCTGGCAGCCTACTTCTGAAAAGAATCAGTAGTAGTGGTGTTAACTCTTCTCTGAAAGTTTGGTAGAACTCTGCAGAATCAGCCAGTGAGACCTTATAAATAACCGCAGAACAGGGTTTAATATACTTCCAGAAGATGAGCCCCTCAGTTTGGAAGGCTCTCAAAAGGTGGCTGAGGAAGAACTGCCTCCTCAAAGTAGAGTCAACCTTAATGACATGGATGGACTCCAACTTTCAGGACCTTCATTTGGTGATGACTTAGAGGGAGAAGAGAGAGCTGCAAACATCCACTAATAATCAGAACATCAAAGTAAGAAGTATGAACCTAGGAAAACTGGACATCATCAAAAATGAAATGGAATTCATAAACATTGATATCCTAGGATTAGTGAGCTGAAATGGAGTGGTATTGGCCTTTTTGAATCAGACAATCATATAGTCTATTATGGTGGGAATGATAACTTGAAAAGGAATGGAGTTGCATTTATTGTCAAAAAGAACACTTAGATCTATCCTGAAGTACAGCACTGTCAGTGATAGGATAATATCCATACACCTAAAAGGAAGACCAGTTGATATGAGCATTAGTCAAATTTGTGAACCAACCATTAAGGCCAAAGATGAAGAAATTGAACATTTTTACCAACTTTCTGCAGTCTGAAATTGATCAAATATGCAATCTGCATACATTGATAACAATAAATGAAGATTGGAATGTGAAAGTTGGAAGCAAAGAAGGATCGTTAGTTGGAAAACATGGCTTTGGTGACAGAAACAATGCTAGAGATCGCATGATAGAATTTCTTGAGACCAGCAACTTCTTTATTGCAAATACCATTTTCCCACCAACAGGTGGAATATACAGGAATGAAATTGACTACATCTATGGGAAGAGAGGATGGAAAAGCTCAAAAACATCAGTCAGAACAAGACGACGGGACAACTGTGGGACAGACTATCAACTGCTTACATCCAAGTTCAAGTTGAAACTGATGAAAATTAGAATAGTCGACAAGAGCCAAAGCATGACCTTAAGTGCATCTCACCTGAATTTAGAGACCATCTCAAAAATAGATTTAGCATGTTGAACACTAATAACCAAAGACCAGACGAGTTGTGGAATGACATCAAGGGTATCATACATGAAGAAAGCATGAGGTCATTAAAAGAAAAAAAAAATACCAAAGTGGATGTAAGAAGAGACTCTGAAAGTTGCTTTAGAATGTTGAGTAGCTAAAGCAAAAGAAAGAAATGATTAGGTACAAGAGCTGAACAGAAGATTTAAGAGTTTGGCTTGAGAAAAAGTATTATAATAACATGTGCAAAGACTTAGGGATGAAAACCAAAAAAGGAAGAACACACTCTGCATTTCTCAAGCTGAAAGAATTGAAGAAAAAATTCAAGCCTCAAATTGCAATATTTAAGGATTCCATGGGGAAAATATTAACCAACTAAGGAAGCACCGAAAGATGGTGGAAGGAATGCACAGAATCACTATACCGAAAACAATTGGCCAATATTCAACCATTTCAGGAGATAAAAACAAGCAGGAACTAATGGTACTGGAGGAAGAAGCCCAAGCTACACTGAAGGCATTGCCAAAAAACAAGGCTTCAGGAATTGTTGGAATACCAGCTAAGATGTTTCAACAAATGGATGCAATGCTGGAAGTAGTCACTTGTCTAAGTCAAGAAATTTGGAAGATGACCACCTGGCAAATGGGCAGGAAGAGATCTATATTTATGCCTATTCCTAAGAAAGGTGATGCACCAGAATGCAGAAATTATCCAACAATATCATTAATATCACACACAAGTAAAATTTTGCCAGAGATCATTCAAAAGTGGCTACAACAGAATATCAACAGGGAACTGTCAGAAATTCAAGTTGGATTCAGAAGATGACATGGAACCAGGGATATCATTACTGATGTCAGATGGATCCTGGCTGAAAACAAAAAATACCAGAAAGATGTCTACCTGTTTTACTGACTATGCAAATGCATTTGACTCTGTGGATCAAAACCAATTATGAACAGCATTGTGAAGAACGTGAATTCCAGAACAATTAATCGTTTTCATAAGGCACCTGTACTTAGCTCAAGAGGCAGTTGTTGGTTTAATGTCAAGAAAAGTGTGTGTCCAGGTTGCATCCTTTCACCATACTAAGTCAATCTGCATGCTGAGTTAATAATCTGAGAAAATGGAATAAATGAAGAAGAATGAAGCCTCAAGATTTGAGGAAGACTCATTAACAATCTATGTTATGCAGACGACACAACCTTCCTTGCTGAAAGTGAAGAGGGCTTGAGGCACTGACTAATAATGATCCAAGAACACAGCTTTCAGTCTGGATTATGCCTCAACATAAAAAACAAACAAAAAAAAATCCTCACAACTGACCAATAAGCAACATCCTGATAAACAGAGAAATTATTGAAGCTGTCAAGGATTTATTTTACTTGGATCCACAATTAATGCCCATGGAAGCAGCAGACAAGAAATCAAAGGACACATTGCATTTGTCTAATCTGGTGCAAAAGACCTCTTTAATGTGTTCAAAACAAATATATCACTTTAGGGACTAAGGTGTTCTTGACCCAAGCCATATAGTGTTTTTGATCCCTGATAAGCATGCGAGAGCTGAGCAAGGAATAAGCAGAAGAATGGACACTTCTGAGTTATGATGTTGGTGAAGAATATTGTATGTCCATGGACTGCTAAAAGAATGAACAGATCTGTATTATAAGAAGTACAGTTAGAATGCTATTTATAAGTGATGGTGGCCAGACTTCATCTCTCACAGTTTGGACATGTTATCCAGATGGACCAGTCCTGCGGAAGGACATCACGCTTGGTAAAAACCCTCCATCTTTTTAAAGGTCAGCAAAAAAGAGGAAGACCCTCAACAAGATGGATTGACACAGTGCCTGTAACAATGGGCTTCAAGCATAACAACAATCACGAGGCTGGCACAGGCACAGGGTGTGTTTTGTTCTGTTGTATGTAAGGTCACTATGAGTCAGAACAGACTGGACGGCACCTACAACAACAGCGTGGATGAGCAGCCTTACACTGGAAACAATCAGCTTAGGCTGAGAAGGAGAGAGGAAAAGGATGATTATTCCACTGCATATATGGTGACACAGAGGTTCAATGAATTCGAGAATCACAAAAGTTCATGTAACCAGAAATGATCGGTTGACGACAGAAATTCAGCTCCTTGACCCCAATTCCAGTGCACTTTCATCCTATTATTTCACTCAGTCTAAGAGATCATTCAAATTAAATTGCCCTTCAGAAGGAACAATTGTGGTCATTTCAGTATCTCTAGTTTATACCTGAATATTATTTATTCAAAGGCTACATTGGCAGTATTATCAGGTCTGGAAATCGTTCTAAGATGTTTTTATCCTAATGGACACTTATTTGGACAAAGATGAATGTAATATAAAATTCCTTCGGGATCACCGAAGAATCATACTTTAAAATTCTTTTCTGGTGCACCCATGAATGAATAAACAATCACAGAAATTCAGGAAAAGAAAAAAAGACTGAAAAAATAAAATAAACCAAATTAGAGTAGGAAGGCTCATCCTAAAAAGTTTAAAATAAGTTACAGAGTTTCTATTATTAAACTGGAACCCTGGTAGCTCAGTGGATAAGAATATGGCTGTTAACCAAAAGGTCACCATTTCGAATCCACCAGTCACTCCTTGGAAATCCTATGGGGCAATTCCACTCTGTCCTATAGGGTCACTATGAGTTGAGTCAGAAACAACTCGACAACAGGTTTTTGTTTGTTTGTTTTGATTTATTATTAAAATATTGTTATATTGGGACAAACAGACATTCAAGAGTCATATGAACATCTTTCTTTAGCCATACGAGAAAGATGAAATTGTATCTCTTTCTTACTCTATACATCAAAACAGGTTCTGAAATCAAAGTTGAAAATTTAGATGACATGAACATACAGAGACTTCACTGGAAAAACAAAAGGAAATAAATTAAATTGATGAAAGAAAAATTGAGGAAACAATCTCCATTTATATCACACAGAGGAGAAAACAACAATTAGTCCTATAGGAAAAATTGGATAGAAAAAAAAAATACCATTAAAGTGTCCAAATTAAAGGAATACAAATAACTCTAAAATGTTTGAACAATTGGGCTCATATTAATAGAAGGACAAATGAAAACTACCTTTAGATATCATCGTCACCTATCTGAAAGGTACATAATCATCAGTCAATTATTATTTGACGATTATGAGCTCTATGGATACATAGGCTTGATAACTACTGGAGAGTATGGGAGTGTTCAGAAGGCTTGGAAAAATGAATTTAAATATAAAGTATTTCTTATAAGATGTTCTTAATGATAATAATACAGAAGAAAAAGGTAGTTAATTTTAATTGTTTAGTTTTTGTCCTCTAGAGATTGAAGTAATAGATAGTCTCTAGTGTTCATGTCCTAAGGTTGTGACACAGATATAAGATGCATATACTTTACTCCCAACCGAGTTCCCCAGAGGCAGGAGAGGCCTTCTCTTGCCATTAGCAGGTTTGTTTTAAGATTTAAAAACATAATGATATTAACTTCAAAGTAGGGTATCTAGGAAACAACTTGAAAGGGGGAAAACATAAACGTTAGAGGTAGAGAGTTCTTGAGGAATACCAAGCCATCACAAAAGGTACTTGTATGAACATGCAAGGAACAGGATGTGTAGCCCTTATGCAGAGCTTTGCATAGAGGACTTGGCCCCTCAATAATAGTGCCCTGAATGACAGGTACCTCGGGTGGGGCAATATAGGAGCCTTGAGAGATTTGAGAATGTACATTTTCATATTTTGTAAATTTTTGGAGCAGCTGTCAAGGAAGAGTAGAAAAGCATTAAAGCAGAGTGGAATAATCAGAGATTGGATAGGATCTTTAGTAAAAAAAAAAAAAATCTGTCTATCATCTATCTATCTGTCTGTCTATCTATCTATCTATCTATCTACCTATCTACCTATCTATCATCTATCTATCTATCTATCTATCTATCTATCTATCTATCTATCTATCTATCTATCTATCTATCTATCTACCTATCTATCATCTATCTACCTATCATCTATCTACCTATCTATCATCTATCTATCTATCTATCTATCTATCTATCTATCTATCTATCTATCATCTATCTATCTATCTATCTATCTATCTCTATCTATCTATCTATCATCTATCTATCCATCATCTATCTATCATCTATCTTTCCATCTTTAACTAATTACACAGCATGTAGCAGACAGTACATGTATCCCCTGAGAGCAAAAGAACAATAAAATGGGAGGAAATTAGAGGAAGAAGTTTTAGCTATAGTATTTCCTTGACTGAATTGGAAAATACATTTATCATCAATTCAATATCCACATTTAAGACAGAAAAGATCCATTACATTAAAGACATATATTTGATTAAATTTAAGATTTAAATGCCTTAGATAAATGAAATGTATTGTTAAGGAAAAAAAAATGTGATATTTAAAATGACTAATCGTGTGATGGGATTGCCTTTTGAGGTTGTCTTCAACACTCGGCTTTGTATAGGAACAGGATAGGGCAGTTGAGCAACACAGTACAGCACATGCCCTGACATCTTTATTTCAGGACCATCTGAAAATGATGTGTTAAGTTTCAGAATCAGAGACAAACTTACCACAAATCATAGACAGAGAAGGAGTTTCCCATTATGTTGGGATCTAAGAGTTGCTGGTCACCAATTCCAGAAATACAATGATTCTTTTGTATTAACTGTTTTCTCATGAAATGACTTAATCGTGCACTACAGTTCCATGTATTAACTCTTATAGATACATAATACAGGGACAGAATGAGTATCCTGATGTGTTGAAGGAAGAGAAGTGAATGGGAGAGGCTGTGGAATTGGGAAATTCTAAGTCCAAGAGTCTTTATTTATTCCTGTGTTTCATCTGGATGCTGCTCTCTACTATATCTCTGTGGCACGTAACAGTGTCATTGGACTATTTCCCATAATTTTAGAGTCTCAAAATTTAAGGAGGTGAGCATTAACAAGAGAAATACATTAGTAGGTAGACTTATAAGATGGACCACTGTATGGGGTTGAGAAATGAATACATGGCTGGGGATCATAGACTGGATTTTATCTGCATGTTGTTGTGAAATTTGAGGCATCTTCTGACTGCTGTTATGCCATCTTTAGAATAAGGGTGTAGATTGGATTATATTTATCATCTGCTCTAGTCTTTTTATTCCTCAAACAATGAGGGAGAATTGGAACTCAGAACAACCAGATTTGAAGAACGAAAAAATGTTACCGACAAGTCGACATGGAATCGTGGAGACCTCATGAGTATGAGTAGAACTGTGCTCCATAAATTTTTCAGTGTCTGATTTTTCAGAATTACATCACCAACCCAGTTTTCAAAGGTGCTTGTGGGTGGACAGGAACCTTCAAATTTTTGGTATCTAGACAAAGGCATTAACCAAAGGTGTCACACAGGCTGCTAAAAAGTAATTGAGTTTTATTTTGATATGAGTGATACTGTGTCAGAAAGAAAAACATAGATTAAAGTACTACACAGAATTAAAATAAAAACACAAATGAGAAGTGTTAAGGCTGTCCATTCTTTTTTTTTTTTCAGCAAAAGAAAAGCTTTTTATTCAGGACCTGAAACCCATTTTGCAGTGGTCTCAATTTTTTCCAAAGTGTATTAACTTCTATGTTGTGTACCTTACAACTTGAAATCTTCTACAGATGCTATTGGGCATAACACTGTATAGGTTTCAAGCATGAAACCAAATATCACAAGACGTTTAAAAGCACTTGAATTTTCTTTCCCAGGTAACCACAACATTTGTTCATTGTATTAATGACTAGGAGCAAAATTGCACCTAACAACACTCTTTTTTTAAAATAATTTTTATTGTGCTTTAAGTGAAAGTTTACAAATCAAGACAGTCTGTCACATATAAGCTTAAAAAAAAAATGCACCTTAACCCATACTCCCACTTACTCTCCCCCTAAAGAGTCAGTCCGCTCCCTCCTTCTAGTCTCTCCTTTTGTGATGGTTTTGTCAGTTTCTAACCCTCTCTACCCTCCCATATCCCCTCCAGGCAGGAGATGCCAACACAGTCTCAAGTGTGCACCTGATACAAGTAGCTCACTCCTCATCAGCATCTCTCTACAAACCATTGTCCAGTCCAATCCATGTCTGATGAGTTGGCATCGGGAATGGTTCCTGTCCTGGGCCAACAGAAGGTTTGAGGACCATGACCGCTGGGATTCTTCTAGTCTCAGTCAGACCATTAAGTCTAGTCTTTTTATGAGAATTTGGGGTCTGCATCCCACTGTTCTCCTGCTCCCTCAGGGGTTCTCTGTTGTGCTCCCCGTCAGGACAGTCATCGGCTGTAGCCGGGCACCATCTAGTTCTTCTGGTCTCAGGATGATGTAAGTCTCTGGTTCATGGGGCCCTTTCTGTCTCTTGGGCTCATAGTTATCCTGTGACCTTGGTGTTCTTCATTCTCCTTTGATCCAGGTGGGTTGAGACCAATTGATGCATCTTAGATGGCCGCTTGTTAGCATTTTAGACCCCAGATACCACACTTCAAAGTGGGGTGCAGAATGTTTTCATAATAGAATCATTTTGCCAATTGACTTAGAAGTCCCCTTAAGCCATAGTCCCTAAATCCCCGCCCTTGCTCCACTGACCTTCGAAGCATTCAGTTTAGCCCGAAAACTTTTTTGATTTTGGTCCAGTCCAGTTGAGATGACCTTCCGTGTATTGAGTATTGTCCTTCCCTTCACCTAAAGTAGTTCTTATCTACAAACTAATCAGTAAATAACCCTCTCCCACCCTCCCTCCCTCCCCACCTCGTAACCACAAAAGTATGTGTTCTTCTCAGTTTATACTATTTCTCAAGATCTTATAATAGTGGTCTTATACAATATTTGTCCTTTTGCATCTGACTAATTTCACTCACATAATGCCTTCCAGGTTCCTCCATGTTATGAAATGTTTCACAGATTCATCACTGTTCTTTATCAATGGGTAGTATTCCATTGTGTGAATATACCATAATTTATTTAACGACTCGTCTGTTGATGGACACCTTGGTTGCTTCCAGCTTTTTGCTATTGCAAACAGAGCTACAATAAACATGGGTGTGCATATATCTGTTCGTGTGAAGGCTCTCATTTCTCTACGGTATATTCTGAGGAGTGGGATTTCTGGGTTGTATGCTGGTTCTATTTCTAAATTATTAAGAAAACGCCAGATAGATTTTCAAAGTGGTTGTACCATTTTATGGTCCCACCAGCAGTGTATAAGAGTTCCAATCTCTCTGTAGCCTCTCCAACATTTATTATTTTGTGTTTTTTGGATTAATGCGTCTTGTTGGAGTAAGATGGAATCTCATCGTAGTTTTAATTTGCATTTCTCTAATGGCTAATGATTGAGAGCATTTTCTCATGTATGTTAGCTGCCTGAATATCTTCTTTAGTGAAGTGCATATTCATATCCTTTGCCCACTTTTTGATTGGGTTCTTTGTCTTTCTGCGGTTGAGTTTCAACAGAATCATATAGATTTTAGAGATCGGGCGCTGGTCGGAGATGTCATAGCTGAAAATTTTTTCCCAATCTGTAGGTGATCTTTTTATTCTTTTGGTGAAGTCTTTAGATGAGCATAGGTGTTTGATTTTTAGGAGCTCCCAGTTATCTGGTTTCTCTTTGTCATTTTTGGTAATGTTTTGTGTTCTGTTTATGCCTTGTATTAGGGCTCCTAACGTTGTCCCTATTTTTTCTTCCATGATTTTTATCATTGTAGACTTTATGTTTAGGTCTTTGATCCACTTGAAGTTAGTTTTTGTGCATGGTGTGAGGTATGGGTCCTGTTTCATTTTTTTGCAGATGGATATCCAGTTATGCCAGCACCATTTGTTAAAAAGACTATCTTTTCCCCAATTACCTGACACTGGGCCTTTCTCAAATATCAGCTGCTCATATGTGGATGGATTTCTATCTGGGTTCTCAATTCTGTTCCATTGGTCTATGTGCCTGTTGTTGTACCAGTACCAGGCTGTTTTGACTACTGTAGCTATATAATATGTTCTAAAATCAGGTAGAGTGAGGCCTCCCACTTTCTTCTTCTTTTTCAGTAATGCTTTAATTACTTATCGGGGGCTTCTTTCCCTTCCATATGAAGTTGGTGATTTGTTTCTCCATCACATTAAAAAATGTCATTGGAATTTGGATTGGAAGTGCGTTGTATGTATAGACAGCTTTTGGTAGAATAGACATTTTTACTACCTTAAGTCTTCCCATCCGTGACCAAGGTATGTTTTTCCACTTATATACGTCTTTTTTACTTTCTTGCACTAGTACTTTGTAGGTTTCTTTGTATATGTTTTTTACATCTTTGGTAAGATTTATTCCTAAATATTTTATCTTCTTGGGGGCTCCTGTGAATGGTGATTTTCTCTTCGATGTTCCTTTTGTTGATGTAGAGGAATCCAAGTGATTTTTGTATGTTTATCTTATGTCCTGAGACTCTGCCAAACTCTTCTATTAGTTTCAGTAGTTTTCTGGAGGATTCCTTAGGGTTTTTTGTGTATAAGATAATGTCATCTGCAAATAGAGATAATTTTACTTCTTCCTTGCCAATCCAGATGCCCTTTATTTCTTTGTCTAGCCTAATTGCTCTGGCTAGGACTTCTAGCACAATATTGAATAAGAGCGGTGATCAAGGGCATCCTTGTCTGGTTCCCGTTCTCGAGGGAAATGCTTTCAGGCTCTCTCCATTTAGAGTGATGTTGGCTGTTGGCTTTGTATAGATGCCCGTTATTATGTTGAGGAATTTTCCTTCAGTTGCTATTTTGCTGAGAGATTTTATCATGAATGGGTGTTGTACTTTGTCAAATGCCTTTTCTGCATCAATTGATAAGATCATGCGGTTTTTGTCTTTTGTTTTATTTATATGGTGGACTACATTATTTATTTTTCTAATATTGAACCAACCTTGCATGCCTGGTATAAATCCCACTTGGTCGTGGTGGATTATTTTTTTTGATATGTTGTTGAATTCTATTGGCTAGAATTTTGTTGAGGATTTTTGCATCTATGTTCATGAGGGATACAGGTCTGTAATTTTCTTTTTTTGTGGTGTCTTTACCTGGTTTTTGGTATCAGGTATATGGTGGCTTCATAGAATGAGTTTGGGAGTATTCCATCACTTTCTGTGCTTTGAAATACCTTTAGTAGTAGTGGTGTTAACCCTTCTCTGAAAGTTTGGTAGAACTCTGCAATGAAGCCGTCCGGGCCAGGGCTTTTTTTTTGGGGGGGGGGATTTTTTGTTTACATTTTCAATCTCTTTTTTTGTTATGGGTCTATTTAGTTGTTCTACTTCTGATTGTGTTAGTTTAGGTAGATAGTGTTTTTCCAGGAATTCATCCATTTCTTCTAGGTTTGCAAATTTGTTAGAGTACAATTTTTCGTAATAATCTGATATGATTCTTTTAATTTCAGTTGGGTCCATTGTGATGTGGCCCATCTCGTTTCTTATTCAGGTTATTTTTTTCCTTTCCTGTATTTCTTTAGTCAGTCTGGCCAATGGCTTATCCATTTTGTTAATTTTTTCAAAGAACCAGCTTTTGGCTTTGTTAATTCTTTCAATTGTTTTTCTGTTCTCTATTTCATTTAATTCAGCTCTAATTTTTATTATTTGTTTTCTTCTGGTGCCTGATGGATTCTTTTGTTGCTCGCTTTCTATTTGTTCAAGATGTAGGGACAGTTCTCTGATTTTGGCTCTTTCTTCTTTATGTATGTGTGCATTTATCGATATAAATTGACCTCTGAGCACTGCTTTTGCTGTGTCCCAGAGATTTTGATAGGAAGTGTTTTTGGTCTCGTTGCATTCTATGAATTTCTTTATTCCCTCGTTAATGTCTTCTATAACCCAGTCTTTTTTGAGTAGGGTATTGTTCAGTTTCCAAGTATTTGATTTCTTTTCCCTGATTTTTGTTACTGATTTCCACTTTTATGGCCTTGTGATCTGAGAAAGTGCTTTGTAATATTTTGATGTTTTGGATTCTGCAAAGGTTTGTTTTATGATCTAATATGTGGTCTATTCTAGAGAATGTTCCATATGGCTAGAAAAAAAAAGTATACTTTGCAGCTGTTGGGTGAAGTGTTCTGTATAAGTCTATGCGGTCAAGTTGGTTGATTTTAGCAATTAGGTTTTCTGTGTCTCTATTGAGCTTCTTACTGGAATTTCTGTCCTTCACCAAAAGTGGTGTGTTGAAGTCTCCTACTATAACCGTGGAGGTGTCTATCTCACTTTTCAGTTCTGTTAAAGTTTGTTTTATGTATCTTGCAGCCCTGTCATTGGGTGCATCAGTATTTAATATGGTTATATCTTCCTGGTCAATTGTCCCTTTAATCATTATGTAATGTCCTTCTTTATCCTTTGTGGTGGATTTAACTTTAAAGTCTATTTTGTCAGAAATTAATATTGCTACTCTTGCTCTTTTTTGCTTATTGTTTGCTTGATATATTTTTTTCCATCCTTTGAGTTTTAGTTTGTTTCTGTCTCTAAGTCTAAGGTGTGTCTCTTGTAGGCAGCATATAGATGGACTATGTTTCTTTATCCAGTCTGAGACTCTCTGTCTCTTTATTGCTGCATTTAGTCCATTTATATTCAGCATAATTATAGATAAGTATGTGTTTAGTGCTGTCATTTGGATGCCTTTTTGTGTGTGTTGTTGACAATTTCATTTTTCCACTACTTTTTTGTGCTGAGACGTTTTTCTTTGTAAATCGTGTCCCTCATTTTCATAGTAGTTGAATTTATATTTTTTGAGTCGTTATGTTTTTCTTGGTTTTTATTTTGAGTTATGGAATTGTTAGACCTCTTTGTGGTTACCTTATTATTTACCCCTATTTTTCTAAGTAAAAACCTAACTTGTATTGTCCTATATTGCCTTGTTTTCCTCTCCATAGTTCTATGCCTCCTGTATTTAGTCCCTCTTTTTGATTATTGTGATCTTTTACGCATCGACTTCAATGATTCCCTGTTTTGAGCATTTTTTTCTTTTTAAAAATTAATCTTAATTTGTTTTTATGATTTCCCTATTTGAGTTGACATCAGGATGTTCTGTTCTGTGACCTTGTGTTGTGCTGGTATCTGATATTATTGATTTTCTGACCAATTTCCTTTAGTATTTCTTGTAGCTTTGGTTTGTTTTTTTTACAAATTCTCTAAGCTTGTGTTTATCTGTAAATGTTTTAATTTAACCTTCATATTTGAGAGAGAGTTTTGCTGGATATATGATCCTTGCCTGGTAGTTTTTTTTTCAGTGCTCTATATATGTCATCCCATTGCCTTCTTGACTGCATGGTTTCTGCTGAGTAGTGTGAACTTATTCTTATTGCTTCTCCTTTGTAGGAGACCTTTTTTTTATCCCTGGCTACTTTTCAAATTTTCTCTTTATCTTTGTTTTGGCAAGTTTGATGATAATATGTCTTGGTGATTTTCTTTTTGGATCAATCTTATATGGGGTTGGATGAGCTTCTTTGATAGATATCCTTTCGTCTTTCATGATGTCAGGGAAGTTTTCTTCCAACAGATCTTTAACTATTCTCTCTGTATTTTCTGTTATCCCTCCTTGTTCTGGAACTCCAATCACACGCAAGTTATTCTTCTTGATAGAGTCCCACATGATTCTTAGGGTTTCTTCATTTTTTTAAATTCTTTTATCTGATTTTTTTCCATCTATATTGGTGTCAATTCCCTTATTCTCCAGGTCTCCCACTCTGCATTCCAGTTGCTCGATTCTGCTCCTTTGACTTCCTATTGAGTTGTCTAATTCTGTCATTTTACTGTTAATCTTTTGGATTTCTGACTGCTGTCTCTCTATGGATTCTTGCAGCTTATTAATTTTTCCACTGTGTTCTTGAATAATCTTTTTGATTTCTTCAACTGCTTTATCAGGGTGTTCCTTGGCTTTTTCTGTAGATTGCCTTATTTCATTTCTGAGGTCATCCCTGATGCCTTGGAAAAAAAAAAGCATTCTGTAAATTAGTTTTTTATATTCTGCATCTGGCAATTCCAGGATCGTATCTTCATTTGGGAAAGATTTTTGATTCTTTAGTTTGGGGAGTTGTAGAAGCAATCATGGTCTGCTTTTTTATGTGGTTTGATATCGACTGCTATCTCTGAGCCATCTATAAGATATTGTAATGATTTATTTTATATTACTCACTGAGTCTTATCTTATTTTGTTTTCTTTCAATATACGTAGATGGGCTTCTAGATTGCGCTGTCTTGATTGTTGTAGCCTTTGAATCACTTATGTCCTGTTACCAGCTGGTTTTGGCTATTACCAGATATATAAGCCTAAGATTCCCTTCAGTATTCTTGAGTAGAATCTGATTTTGGGTCACCAGATGTGTGGTGCAGTCTGTCACCTAACCACCTAGAGGAGTAGTGGTGCTAGTTGTGTGCACCAGATTCTAGTAGCAGCAGAGGGTCACATCTGGGGGGGGGCAGGGTGCTGACAGGCTTCCCCCAAGTGCCAGTGAGCTAGGTGTGTCTCTATTCCTAAAGCACTTTGGTGGGTGGACTCCGTAGCTGTACCTTAGGCACCCAATGCAGGTACCTCTACAGATTGGTAGGTGTCACCATCCTCAGACCCCTAAGGCAGGAGGCTAGATGGTCTGGGGGGAGCTTCAGCCCTCAGTTCTCTGTTGTGGGTCAGTGAGGGCTCTGTTTAATACACAGAGAAAGCAGACCCGGGAAACTTGTCTTTCCAGTAATCCGCTAAAACAATTACAGTCAGATCCCTATCAGAAATGCCATTTGCATTATAATAGCCACCTTGTTCCCTGTAGGGGTCAAAGCCCAAGACTGTGGATCTCATATGCTTGGCTGGAGCTGGTTCTGTATTTTTAGTCCAATTTTGGGAAATCAGGGAAGGATTTTTGGTGCCTGGGTTTTTTGTAGCTGCTTCTCTCAGGCCAGGAGAATGGGTTAGGAAAACACCAAAAAAAAAAAAAAAAAAAAAAACCACAGAGCACTTCACTCTCTCACTCAGGAAGTTCCAATGTTAATAAAGCCACCTGGGAAGGGGAGGGGAGGGATCAGATAGATTGGAGAGAGTAGCACCCTGGAATATAGACAAAGTTACTTATCTTGCTTGGTGATGACTTTTTTATCTGAGATTCCCGAGGGGTGTGTAGCCTGTGTGCGTTGGCTGGGTTGAGATTGCCCCCAAGGGTCAGGCCCACCTCCTTTGCTTGTGCTGTCTCAGAAGCTGTGGTCAGTTCTTCCGCTCCCAGTCCAAAGCCCAGCACCAATTTCCCCTGCTGGGACGCCACACTCCAGGCTCCAAAACTAGTCGCTGCCTCCTGGTGCCTTCTCCTTCTGTCAGTGGCATCGCGCTGCCTGTGTGCACTGCTTGGGCTTCCCCCGAGGTCACTTCTGGGGGCTTGGGCTGTGTCCCGTGTTTGCGCCATCTCAGGATTCCATGCTCAGCAACCGTGTGCCCAGTCCAAAGCCCAGCTCCATGGTTTTCTGACTGGGACCCTGGCTCCAGGCTCTGAAAACAGTCATTGCTTCACCGTGGTTGCTCATTCTCCGCCTCTGTCACTCTGATCAACTCTTTAGATCTGTGTTTAATGGTCGGGGTTCGTAGATTGTCATGCATGTGATTCATTCACTTGTTTTTCTGAGTCTTTGTTGCAAGAGGGATCCGAGGTAGCTTCTACCTAGTCAGCCATCTTGGCCTGCCACCAAGCTGTCCATTCTTTATGTCCCTAGTGTGTGCATGTTATGAAATGATTAAATGGTATAATTTAGGTTTTTCTGATTTTTGTTATTGACTATGAGGCTGACATAATCCAACATCAGGCTAGGCTTGTCTTCGATGAAATGATAACATTCAAGGAGAACTGAAGGTGCTACGTGAGTACTTGCCTTAAAATTACCATAAAATCTCTAAATTCTTTAAGTCATAATCATGTTTTAAAATTTTAAAAATTTACCACATTTTGGTTAATAAAAACATAGATTCTGAAAGAGATATTCTTTCTAGTCTCAGCAAGGGGAAGTTGATCCAAGCTTCCTATATCCCCACTCTCTTTAATTTTTTTTTTTTTTTTTAACTTCTAGGACTGGCTTTCAGATTTTGACAAACAGAAACCATGTTGTTGTCAGAGTGTAATAAAAGTGGTGTCACATTCACCCTTTCGGGCTTCTCAGATTACCCAGAAGTACAGTTACCCCTCTTCTTTGTATTTCTGTCCATCTATGGTGTCGCTGTTGTAGGGAATATTGGGATGATTGTAATCATGAAAATTAACCCCAAGCTGCACACCCCCATGTACTTTTTCCTCAGCCACCTCTCATTTGTGGTTTTTTGCTATTCTTCCGTCGTTGCTCCTAAGATCCTGGAGAACCTAGTTGTAGAAGACAGAGCCATTTCACTTTTAGAATGGGTAGTGCAGCTCTTTTTCTTTCGTACCTTCATCGTGACTGAATCTTTTTTATTATCAGTAATGGCCTATGACTGCTTTTTGGCCATTTGCAACACTCTGCTGTACACAATTGCCATGTCCCATGACTCTGTGCTATGCTGGTGGTGTGATCATATGCATGGGGAGTAGTGTGTTCCTTGGTGATCACGTGCTGTACTTTCAAATTATCTTTTCGTGGTTTCAACAGTCAATCACTTCTTCCGTGAGCTGTCCTCGGTTCTCACTTTTTCTTGCTCTGATACTTCTCTCTCCCAGTTACTGCTTTTTATCTTCGTCACTTTGAATGATGTGATCACATTACTCATCATTCTCACCTCTTATATGTTTATCATTGTCACCATCTTGAAAATGAGTTCAGCCAGTGGTCATCGTAAGGTGTTTTCTACCTGTGCCTCTCATCTGACTGCCATCACCCTCTTCCATGGCACCATCCTCTTCCTCTACTGTGTGCCCAATCCAAAAACTCCAGATACACCTTCAAAGTAGCCTCTGTGTTTTACACAGTGTTGATCCCCATGTTGAATCCCTTCATCTACAGTTTGAGGAAAACGGATGTCAAGAATACAGTCAGCAAGATGATGGACACTAAAGTCTTTTCTCATTGAACATATTGTTTTAGTAGAATTTGTCCCTAATTTGTAAATTAAATGTGTCCAAAAAGACAATTTTGAAGGATATTTTAAAATTAACAGTTAATATTGTACAATGGTGAGGTTGTGGATTTTTGGCTTAAAGAGACTAAACTTGGCTTTGTCTCTTCATTACAGGAAAAGATCAGCTATCTCTCTCATCTTTAGCTTTTAAATCTATGCAACTGTGATAAAAGGAACTGGGTCATAACCTGATAAATAAGGCCAAGAGATAATATAGGTATCATAAAGGGCACCTTGCAGAATCTGAATTAACATTAATTTCATCCCTCTTTCTTATAAGACACTTGGAGTATAGTAGGTTCTCATTAAACACACATTTTTTTGACTACTTATCTACAAATGGCAGTAAAGATAAAACATAAGCTTTGTCTTCAAGGAATACATAATTTGGTGGTACTGCTGGGGCAATAAAGAAAGGGGCTATTGTAAAAGGCAGACTATAATAAATACCTTAAAAGGTTTGAGGCAAGGAATAGTTCAAATCCATTCAGGGACATTAGAAATATATTTTCTTAAAGAGGTATTATTTAAAGTTGGCCTGGAGAATGGGCAGGATATTAGGAGAAGGCATATCAGTGAGGAAGGCATTATATTCAGGAGAGACTAGAATGAACAAACTCAAGGAAATGAGAATGTAATATTGAGCCAACCAATTTTTATTGAGTAAATACAATATGTTGTACGTGTGTGTTTGTGTGTGTGTATGTATGTGTTTTCTTATACTTAGGTTACATTGGCATGAATGCAAACATAAATAAATATTGTCTGTAACATGAATATGTTTTAGAAAGAGCTCCAGTGTGACAGAATGATAAGTTAGAAAGGCTTCACCAGAGGCATAGAAATGGATCTCAGAGAACCAGTGTCTGCTCTGTGTTTTATGGTATTATTTTGGCCACCCAGCCATCACAAATGTTATATATAATTTATTTATATTTTTTAGAACATGGTCATAATTACGGAGTCTTCTTCAGCAGAACTCTCAATTTGACCAATCCTTGATTGAAGCCTACAGTTATTTTTTCTAGTAGAGGTGGCAAAAATTACACTGAAGTAAGTTCCAAAACTTTGAGAGATTTGAGGCTTTTCCAGATACTCTTGGAAACCTGTGAAGCTGCCATATGAACAAACACAGACTAGAATATTGGCTAATGAGAGAAAAATAACCAGTTGCCCACTTCTTCCATTATACTATCTGACATTTAGCACACCAGATTTGAGAATGAAACCCTCTTCTGTCAGCTGACCTGCTAGTTGATCTCACAGACCTATGTAAACTGAGCCCCGATTAGTCAAGCATAGATGTGATCAGCAGAACTGCCCACCTAACCCATATAATAGTGAGCACTAAAAAAAAAAAAAAAAACTATTAGTAATAATGACTGTTGTTTTAATAAATGCATTTTTGCATAGTTTTCTGTATGTCATTTGAGTCACTCATTTTCTCAGTTAAAGGCAAGATTATCAAAAAGATTTTCCCAAGCCTTATTATATGACAATTTAGAGTATTGGTTACATAGAGGCTGTTCATTTGAAAAGATGTAATTAAAATTTTAGGGAAGAGCCAAGATAGTGGAATAGACAGACGTTTCCGGCGAGCCCTCTTTACAAAAAAAAGACCCAAAAAAGCAAGTGAAATCAGTATATTTATGACTAGCTAGCAACTCACAGCATCACAAAAGCAAGCTTAGAAAATGAAAAGAGGGGCAGGGGGAGGAAGAGACGGTTCAGAAGCGGAGAGGAGTTACTGGACCGGAATCACGGGGAGCGCTCAGGCACCATTTCTGGAGCAGTGGCAGTGGGCTGGCACTAGCATTCGGCCACAGTTTCCCCAGGGAGAAGCTGCCAGCTACACAGCCTACTCGCAGCTCTGGAACCAGAGAAGAGCGGCACTCTCAGCAAAAACTAAGTACTTGTGTATATTTTACCACATCCCCCCACCCCCAAGCTGGCTTCAGTGGCTGAATTCCCTGGGCATGAGATAGGCACTGTTGGGCACCTAGAGCCATCCTCCCAGCCTTGGAGAAGGGAAAAAATTGCAACTGGGGGAAAGAAAATTTGCCAGCTCCACTAACCAGGGGAGCTCAGGACAGAAGCGGCTCCTGTCCAGGCATAAATGGTCCATGGACTTTGAGCACCATTACCTTCTACATGGACCTGTGTGGCCCTATTTCAGGAGGATAGGCCCTTGTTGGCAAACTCCAACCATTTCAGCTTTGTGGTGAAGACATGGGTGTTTGATGTTTGGAATTGCATTGCCTATTAAACAGCGTCCTCACCTACCCACATCAGGGGCCTAAAGACTGTTAGCTCCATTCAGGTCACCCAGCCACCCATGAGAAGTGTCCAAGGATAACTAGTACCTCCCAGTGCCTAAAACCAAAACACTGTGTGCCCATTGTATGTCTGCAGAACCCACCTACCTGCACACTTTAAGGAACAGGAATATGCTTTCCTCAGAGACACTCGGGGGTTGGTTCTCAGCCTCCTGCCTTGTTCAGAGCATAACCACCTGCTGCAATCCGATACTGGTACATACACCAATCACCACTGCCCCTCTAAGACTGTAGGACAGAGCCTGTACCACACACTTGATGATCAGATACCTGGAAACCTGAACTGAATTCATACAAGAAAAGTGAGTGGACTCCTAGATTGATATACCTGATAACAGGTGTAGCCATCCTGGGAAAGTATGTCAGAGCTCTAAAGGCAAAAACAATCAAAGTAGCTCACTCAAGCAACCCATTTGGGCATATTAAAACAAAACAAAGCAAGAAGCTATGACACTGCAAGCAAGCATAAACTAATACAATAACTTATAGAAGGCTCAGAGACAACTGTCAATATCAAGTCACATAAAGAAATGGACCATGATCACCTCAACAAACTCTCAAAACAAAGAACCCAGGGATCTTCTAGATGAAAGTGCATTTCTGGAATTACCAGAGCGAGAATACAAAAGATTAATATACAGAACCCTTCAAGACATCAGGAAGGAAATGAAGCAATACACAGAACAAGCTAAGGAACAGACAGATGAAGCAATTGAAGAAATCACAAAGATTATTCAGGAACATAATGAAAAATTCAATAAGCTGGAAAAATCCATAGACAGAAAGCAATCAGAAATTCAGATTAACAATAAAATAACAAAGTAGACAACTCAATAGAAAGTCAGAGGAGCAGAACTGAGCAAGTAGAAGCCAGAATTTCTGAACTCGAGATAAATCACTTAGCACTACTATATTTAAAGAAAAATCAAATAAAAGATTAAAAAAAAAAAAAAAAGAAACCTTAAGAATCATCTGGGACCCTATCAACAGAAATAACCTATGAGTGATTGGAGTACCAGAACAGGGAGGGATAAGAGAAAATACAGAGAAAATTGTTGAAGATTTGTTGGCAGAAAACTTCCCTGATATGGTGAAAGATGAGAAGATATCTCTCCAAGATGCTCATCAAACACCATATAAATTAGTGACATATTATAATCAAACTTGCCAAAACCAAAGATAAAGGAGAATTTTAACAGCAGCTAGGGTTAAACAAAAAGTCACCTACAAAGCAGAGCCAATAAGAATAAGCTTGGACTAGTCGGCAGAAACCAAGCAGGCATGAAGGCAACGGGATGACTTATTTAAAATTTGAAGGAAAAAAATTGCCTGCCAAGAATCATATATCCAGCAAAACTGTCTCTTAAATATGAAGGTGCAATTAGGACATTTCTAGATGAACAGAAGTTTAGGGAATTTGTAAAAACAAAACCAAAACTACAAGAAATACTACAGGGAGTCTTTTGGTCAGAAAATCAATAATATCAGGTATCAAACCAAGACTAGAACACTGGGCAGAGCAATCAGAAATCAACCCACACAGGGAAATAAAAAAAAAAGGAAGATTAAATAAAAAAAAAAGCTCAAAGCAGGGTAACTGCAAAGTTATTATATAAAAGAAGACAACATTAAAAAAGTAATGAGGGATTAAGAAACATAATCATAGATCTTCCATCTGGAGAGAAAGATACGGTGATCCAAAGAAATAAAAGTCAGGTTTAAATTTAGAAATATAGAGGTAAATAATAAGGTAACCACAAAGGAGACAAACTATCCTACTCATCAAAATAAAATACAAGGGAAAAATAGAGACTCAGCAGAAACATAGTCAACAACAACAAATATGAGGAAAGGACAATATATAAAGAAAATCTACACAGCACATAAAATCAAGTGAAAAAGAAACTGTCAACACACAAAAAAAGACATCAAAATGATAGCACACAAAACGAGCTCAAAATGGATCAAAGACCTAAATATAAAATCTGAAACTATGAAGATCATGAAAGAAAAAATAGGGACAATGTTAGGAGCCCTAATACACAGCATAAACAGTATACAAAACATTACTAATAATGCAGAAGAAAAACTAGATAACTGGGAGCTCTTAAAAATCAAACACCTATGCTCATCCAGGCTTCACCAAAAGAGTAAAAAGATTACCTGAAGACTGGGAAAGATTTTAGCTATGGCATTTCCCATCAGCACCTGATCTCTAAAATCTACATGATACTGCAAGAACTCAACTGCAAAAAGACAAACAACCTGATTAAAAAATGGGTAAAAGATATGAACAGACACTTCACTAAAGAAGACATTCAGGTAGCTAACAGATACATGAGGAAATGCTCATGATCATTAGCCGTTAGAGAAATGCAAATCAAAACTACAGTGAGATTCTATCTCACTCCAACAATGCTGGCATGAATCCAAAAAACACAAAACAATAAATTTGGGGAGGCGGTGGGGAGACTGAACATTTATACACTGCTGGTGGGAATGTGAAATGGTACAACCACTTTGGAAATCAATTTGGCGCTTCCTTAAAAAGCTCGAAATAGAACTAGCATATGATCCAGCAATACCACTTCTTGGAATACATCCTAGAGATATAAAAGCCTTTACATGAACAGATATATGCACACCCATGTTCATTGCAGCACTGTTTACAATAGCAAAAACCTGGAAGCAACCAAGGTGCCCATCAATGCATGAATGGATAAATAAATTATGGTATATTCACACAATGGAATACTATGCATTGATAAAGAACAGTGAGGAACCTGTGAAACATTTCATAACATGGAGGAATCTGGAAGGCATTATGCTGAGTGAAATTAGTTGCAAAAGGACAAATATTGTATAAGACCACTATTACAAGAACTCAAGAAATAGTTTAAACAGAAAAGAAAATATTTTCTTGTGGTTACGAGAGGGGGGAGGAGAGAGGGTGGGAGAGGGGTATTCACTAATTAGATAATAGATAAGAACTACTTTAGGTGACAGGAAAGATAACATACAATACCGGTAAGTTCAGCACAACTGGACTAAATCAGAAGCAAAGAAGTTTCCAGAATAAATTGAGTGCTTTGAAGGTCAGTGTAGCAGGGTCAGGGGTTTTGGAACCATGGTTTCAGGGGACATCTAAGTCAATTGTCATAATAAAATCTATTAAGAAACCATTCTGCACCCCCCCCTTGGGAAGAGGTGTCTGGGATCTTAAACGCTAGCAAGCGGCCATTTAAGGTGCACCAATTGGTCTCAAACCACCTGGATCAAAGGAGAATGAAGAACACCAAGGACACAAGGTAATTAGGAGACCAAGAGACAGAAAGGGACACATAAACCAGAGACTACATCAGCCTGAGACCAGAAGAACTAGATGGTGCCTGGCTACAACCGATGACTGCCCTGACAGGGAACACAACAGAGAACCCCTGAGGGAGCAGGAGAGCAGTGGGATGCAGATCCAAAATTCTCCAAAAAAGACAAGGCTTAATGAGACAAGAAGGACCCCGGTGGTCATGGCCCCCAGACCTTCTGCTGGCCCAGGAGAGGAACAATTTCCAAAAACAACTCTTCAGGCAGGAATTGGTTGGACAAGGATTTGGAGAGGGATGCTGGTAAGGAGTGAGCTTCTTGGATGAGGTGGACACTTGAGACTATGTTGGCCTCTCCTCCCTGGAGGGGAGATGAGAGGGTAGAGGTGGTTGGAAGCTGCCAAAATGGCTGTGAAAAGAGAGAGTGGAGGGAGAGAGTGGGCTGGCTCATTTGGGGGAGACAAATTGGCATTATGTAGCAAGGTGTATATCAGTTTTTGTGTGAGAGACTGACTTGATCTGTAAACTTTCACTTAAAGAACAATAAAAATTAAAGAAAAAAGTTTAGAAATATTTAAATATTGTAATTTCATTGAATGTTGCTAATATAATATTTTATAAAATGGAATTATCTCGTGTGCTTTAAATTCATTTTTATCAATAACTTGGAGATTCTCATTGAGATTATTCAATTCATGGATTATGATCATGACATGGACCCCATTTGATATATTATATTTAACCATCCTTTAAGCACCCTTCCCATCTCTTTAAATCTAAGGTAAATAAAGAAGCAACATAACTGTCTTGTGAGTGTTTTGCCTACGTGATGTAAGGAATCACCACCAGTTATGTTTTTTTTTTCCTAATGATTTTGGAATTTTGCTATCATTAGACTCTTTCTCAGGAGACATGCATTTAGTACAGTAGTTTGGGGTTGAGTTTCAAAAAAATAATCTAGTAAACAAATACTGTCCTCACTACTATATATCAGAGTTCAATATATCATCATATGGGTTAAAACTCATGTGTAATAGCAATCTTTTCAATGGAAAGAAATATGCATAAACAAGGACAAAGCTATTGTCTTCCTAGAACACATTGTGTAGTTCTATGTGCTTTGTAATTATGCAATAACTAAGGTCATCCTGCTGGCCGTGATGGACTACAACTACTTTGAGGCCCTCTTCAACATACTGCCGTACATGGTCATCATGTCCCAGCTGGTGTCTGGATGATACCTGTGAGGAGCCATGTGTTCTCTGATTTGCATGTTGAGATCCTGTCCTAGTTCCCAACATGATTAAACCCTACTTCTGGAATCAATCCATTTTCTTATCACTTGCTTGAACTGATGTCTCTATGAATGAACTGCTACACTACATTGTGGTCACTGTCAATGAGACCATCACCATTGTTGCCACCCTTACCTCCTACTTGTTTATTCTCATCACCATCTCAAGAATGTGGTCTGCAAATGCAAGACAAAAAGCCTTTTCCACCTGCACCTCCCACCTTGCAGCCATCCTTGTCTTCCATGGAACAGTACTTTTCATTCATTTCAGGCCCCACTCTGGCAGCAGTCTGGGCACTGAAAAGAGGCCATGGTGTACCTTACCGTGCTGATAGCCACACTGAATCCCCCGATTATAGCCTGAGAAGCAAGTATGAGAAAAAAGCTGTCACGAAAATGGTGGAATTCAACTCATTTTCTGAGGTACCATTTTCTTTACTGGACTTAGGGTTTCAAAAGGGACTTTTAAGTAGGGATTTGAGTTTGGATGGAAACGGATGAAATGGAAAAGGGAGAAGGATCTAGGGTGCTGTGCTTGTTTCTTTATTATCTCTTCACCTTTTAGGCTTATCTTAAAATTTCCAGCACAGTCCAGAGAATAATTCGAATGCATCTGCTGTCTCCCCACTTTCTCCAATCACTGAGTATTTTGACTGAGTTTGTGGGATTGTATTAATCCTTCATTTTTTTGTTTTGTGATTTTCTAACATAATGCACGTACAGACACGTGGCTTTCCAGCATTATTAATACTTCTAATAATTTTTAATGAATTTACTTTTTTTCTTCCAGGGAATGATATATATTTGTCTCATACCCTCATATACATTATAGTTATTATTATTTTTAATTTAGAAGGAGTTCAAGTGAATGAAAATATTTCTAACTTTCTCCAAAACGCACCATGATTAAAAAAAAAAAGGGCTCCCCAAATTCTCTGCTGAACTCATACTCCTGGTGCTATGTGATTCACTGTGAGAGGCACAATTGTAGATTTGCCTGCCTGTTCATGGAAGGATGAGATCATTAAACATCTAGGAAACATTCCAGAATTGTATCTTTTTTTTTTCATTATTATTTTCTTTTTTTTTGTGTGTGTGAAAATTTACAGAGCAAGTTAAGTCCCTGTTCTACAGTTTTCTCACCAATAGTTCAGTGACTTTAGGTACGTTTATTACAATGTGTCAACATTGTCTTTAATTGTGTTCTGATTTTCCCATTTCCAGTTTTTTTTTTTTCCCTTATGTGTTATCTTTTCATTTTTGCTTTTGAATGATTGTTGACCTTTTGGTTTCATACTGATGGTTTTTCAGTAGATCACTGATCTTATGGGAAATATCCTTTATTTTGTGTGAAACCCTGCTATTTAGCTAAAAGTTGATCTCAGGGGATTGATTGATTCAGTTCTAGGTTTAAAGAATGTCTCAGAGAAACAGTCTCGGAGCGCCCTGTTTACTATTCCAGTTTGGCTTCACTATTTATTTTATTTTTATTTATTGTGCTTTAAGTGAAAGTTTATAAATCAAGTCAGTCTTTCATACAAAATCTTACACACACCTTGCTATGTACTCCTAGCTGCTATCCCCCTAATAAGACAGAACACAACTCCTCTATTGTGTATTTCCCGTGTCCTTTCAACCAGCTCCTGTCTCCCTCTACCTTCTCATCTCACCTCCAGGCAGGAGCTGCCCACAGGGTCTCATGTGTCTACTGGAGCCAGGAAGCTCACTCCTCACCACTATCGTTTTCTGTCTTATAGTCCAGTCCAATCCCTGTCCGAAGAGGTGGCTTCAGGAATGGTTCTAGTCTTGGCCTAACAGAGGGTCCAGGAACCATGACCTCCAGGGTCCCTCTAGTCTCAGTCAGACCATTAAGTCTGGTCTTTTAGAAGAATTTGAGGTCCGCATACCACTGTTCTCCTGCTCCATTGGAATTCTCTGTTGTGTTCCTGTCAGGGGAAGTTATCAGTGGTAGCTGGGCACCATCTAGTTCTTCCAGGCTCAGGCTGATGTAGTCTCTGGTTTATGTGGCCTGTTCTGTCTCTTGGTCTCGAATTTTCCTTATGTCTTTGGTGTTCTTCATTGTCCTTTGCTTCAAGTGGGTTGAGACCAATTGATGCATCTTAGATGGCCACTTGCTAACATTTTAAACCCCAGATGCCACTCACCAAAGTGGGAGGCAGAACATTTTCTTAAAACATTTTGTTATGCCAATTGACCTAGATGTCCCCTAAAACTATGGTCCCTAGATCCCTTTCCCTGCTGTTCTGGCCTTTGAAGCACTTGGCTGTGTTCAGGAAATTTCTTTGCTTTTGGTTTAGTGTGCTGACCTCTCCTATTTTGTGTGTTGTCTTTCCCTTCACCTAAAATAATTCTTGTCTACTATCAAATTAGTGAATACCCCTCTCTCACCCTCCCTACCCTCATAAACATCAAAGAATATTTTCTCTGTGTTTAATCTTTTCTTGAGCTCTTACAATAGTGATCTCATACTATATCTGTCCTTTGGTAACTAAGTAATTTCACTCAGCACAAAGCCTTCCGGATTCCTCCATGTTATGATACATTTCAAGGATTCGTTCTTGTTCTTAAATCATTGCGTAGTATTCCATTATGTGAGTATATCAAAATTTATTTATCCATTCATCTGTTAATGGGCACCTTGTTTGATTTCATCTTTTTGCTATTGTAAACAGTGCTGCAATGAACATGGGTGTGCATATATCTGTTCATGTGAGAGCTCTTATTTCTCTAGAATACATTTCAAAGAGTGGAATTGCTGGATCTTATGGTACTTCTATTTCTAGCTTTTTAAGGAAGTCCAAAATCAATTTCCAAATTGGCTGTACAATTTTACATTCCCACCAGCATCGTGTGTGTTCCAGTCTCTCCACAACCTCTCCAACATTTATTATTTAGTGTTTTTTTTTTTTGATTACCACCAGCCTTGTTGGGGTGAGATGGTATCTCACTGTAGTTTTTGATTTGCATTTCTCTAATGGCTAATGATTGTGAACATTTCCTCATGTATCTGTTAGCTGTCTGAATATCTTCTTTGGTGAAGTGTCTGTTCATATCCTTTGTCCGTTTTTCAATTGGGTTATTTGTCTTTTTGTTGTTGAGTTATTGTAATACCATGCATGTTTTAGAGATCAGACGCTGATCAGACTTTTTGTAGCAAAAGAGTTTTTCTCAGTCTGCAGGTAATCTTTTTACTCTTTTGGTGAAGCCTTTGGAGGAGCATAGGTGTTTGATTTTTAGGAGCTCCCTCTTGTTTACTTTCTCTTCTGGAGTTTATGCATTGTTAGTAATGTTTTGTATACTGCTTTTGCCATGTATTAGGGCTCCTAGCATTGTCCCTGTTTTTTCTTCCATGATCTGCATTGTTCTAGATTTTATATTAAGGTCTGTGATCCATTTTGAGTTAGTTTTTGTGGGTGATGTGAGGTATGGGTCTGTTTCATTTTTGTGCAGATGGGTAGTCAGTAATGCCAGCACCATTTGTTAAAGAGACTGTCTTTTCTTCATTTAATGGACTATAGTCCTTTGTCAAATATCAACTGCTCATATGTGGATGGATTTATGTCTGGATTCTCAACTCTGTTCCATTGGTCTATGTATCTCTTGTAGTACCAGTACCAGGCTGTTTTGACTACTGTGGCAGTGTAATAGTCTCTAAAATCAGGTAGTGTGAGGCATCCCATTTTGTTTTTCTTTTTCAGTAATCCCTTACTTACCAGGGGCCTCTTTCCCTTCCATATGAAGTTTATGCTTTGTTTCTCCATCTCGCTAAAAAAGTGTCATTGGTTTTTGGATTGGGATTACATTGTATCTATAGATTGCTTCAGGTAGAATAGACATTTTTACAATGTTGACTCTCCCTTTCCAGGAGCAAGGTATGTTTTTCCACTTATGTATGTTTCTTTTGATTTCTTGCAGCAATGTTCTGTAGCTTTCTTTGTATGGGTCTTTTATGTCTCTGGTTAGATTTCTTCCTAAGTATTTTATCTTCTTGGGGGCTATTGTAAATGGTACCAACTTGGTAATTTCTTCTTCAATGTTGTCTTTTTCTGGTGTACAGGAATCCAACTGATTTTTGTCCGTTTATCCTGTATCCTTATACCCTGCTGAACTCTTCTATTAGTTTCAGTAGTATTCTTGAGGATTCTTTAGGGTTTTCTGTGTATAAGGTCATGTAATCAGCAAGTAGAGACATTTTTGCTCCTTCTTTACAATTTGGATGCCTTTAATTCTTTTTCTAGCCTAACTTCTCTGGCTAGGTCCTCCAGCACAATGTCGAAAAAGCCATCCTATTCTGGTTCCTATTCTCAGGAGGGATGCTTTCAGACTCTCTCCATTTAGGATGATGGTGGCTCTTGGCTTTGTATAAATGCCTCGTATTATGTTGACGAGTTTCCCTTCAAATTCTATTTTTCTGAGATTTTTTATCGTGAATGGGTGCTGGACTTTGACAAATGCCTTTTTGGCATCAATTGATCAGATCATGTGACTCTTGTCTTTTGTTTCATTTGTATGATGGATTGCATTGATTGTTTTTGTAATGTTGAACCATCCCTACAAACTTAGTATGAATCACCCTTGGGCATGGTGAACTATTTTTTTCATATGTTGTTGAATTCTATTGGTTAGAATTTTGTTGAGGATTTCTGCATCTAAGTTCATGAGGAATAAGTCTGTAATTTTCTTTGTGTGCGTGTGTGTGTTGGTGTGTTTACCTGGTTTTGGTATCAGACAAATACTGGCTTCATAGAATGAATTTGGGAGTATTCCGTCCTTTTTTATGCTCTGAAATATTTTCGTGGTAGTGGTGCTAACTCTTCTCTGAAAGTTTGGTAGAATTCTCCAGTGAAGCCATCATGGCCAGGGCTTTGTTGTTGTTGTTGTTGTTGTTGGGATTTTTAAAATTACCTTTTCAATTTCTTCTTTTGTTATATGTTTATTTAGTTGTTCTATCTCTGTTTGTGTTAGTTTAGGTAGGTATTGTGTTTCTAGAAAAAAGTCCATTTCTTCTGGGTTTTGAAATTTGTAAGCATACGATTTTTCATAGAAATCTGATATGATTCTTTTGATTTTAGTTGGATCTATTGGGATATCACCCATCTCATTTCTTTTTTGGGTTATTTGCTTCCTCTCCTTTTTTTCTTTTGTCATTCTGGCCCATGGTTTATTGAATTGGTTAATCTTTTCAAAGAAACATCTTTTGGTCTTGTAAAATCTTTCCATTGTTTTTCTGTTCTCTATTTCATTTAGTTCTGCTCTAATTTTTATTATTTGCTTTTTTCTGCTAACTGAGGGACCCTTTTGTTATTCCATTTCTATTTGTTGAAGTTTTATGCATAACTCTTTGATTTTGGCTCTTTCTTTTTTCTTCTTTTTTTTAATGTGTTCATTTATTGCTATAAATTGACTTCTGAACACTGTTTTAGCTGTGTACCAAAGGTTCTGATCAGAAATGTTTTAATGATTGCTGATCATAGGATTGTTTTATTTCTAGATTTTGGAGAAAGCACCATACCATTTTCCATAGTGGTTGTACCATTTAAAGATACACCAGCATTGGTAAGGGTTCCAATCTCCCCACATCCTTACTAATATTTATTGTTATCTGTAGTTTTTTAATCAGTGGAATTTGAGACTGGGTAAGATGATATCTCATTGTAGTTTTGATATGCACCTCTCTAATGGAAACCCTGGTGGCACAGTGGTTAAGTGCTACGGTTGCTAACCAAAAGGTCAGCGGTTCAAATCTACCAGGCACTCCTTGGAAACTCCATGGGGCAGTTCCACTTTGTCCTATAGGGTAGCTATGAGTCAGAATTGACTCGACGGCAATGGGTAAAAGTAAGGTAATAGCTAATAATCTTGAAAACCTTTCTTATGTTTATTGGCTGCTTGGATATCCTCTATGCTGAATGTTCTGTTCGTGTGTTTACCCATTTTGTGATTGGGTTGTTTGTATTTTTTTTTTTTTTTTTTGGTGAGTTGTTGCAATTTTTATAGTTCTTAGATATTAGACCCTTATCAGATAAATCATTTTCAAAGATGTTTTCTCAGTCAGTGAGTTTTCTGTTTACTCTTTTAATAAAGTTTTCTGCTGAGCATAAACTTTTAACATTTATGATGTCACATTTATCTATCCAACATAAATGGTGGATATACACATGGACCTTGCCATATGGAATACGCAGTAATCATCTGACTGCATCTGTGGAAAGAGTCTATAGAAAAGATCAATATCATCTGTCAGAACAAGGCCAGGTACTGACTGTGGAACAGGCCATCAATTTCTCATGTGCAATTTCAAGTTGAAACTGAAGAAAATTAGAACAAGACCGGAGAGCCAAAATACAACCTTGAGTATATCCTACCTGAATTTAGAGACCATCTTAAGAATAAGTTTGACACATCGAGCATTAACAACCAAAGACCAGATCAGTTGTGGAATGACATCAAGGACATCATACATGAAGAAAGAGCTCATTAAAAAGACAGGAAAGAAAGAAAAGATCAAAATGAATGTTAGAAGAGACTGCGAAATTTGCTCTTGAACATCAAGCAGCTAAACCAAAAAGCAGAAATAATGAAGTAAAAGAACTGAACGGAAGATTTGAAAGGGCAGTTTGAGAAGACAGAGTAAAGTATTATAATGACATGTGCAAAGAGCTGAAAATAGAAAAACAAAGGGGAAGAATGTGTTTGGAAGAATGTCTCAAGTGGAAAGAACTGAAGACAAAATTCAACCTTCAGGAGCAATAGTAAAGATTCTAAGGGGAAGTATTAAACAACGCACGAAGCATCAAAAGAAGATGGAAGGAACATACAGAGGCATTATACCAAAAAGAATTTGTTAATATTCAACCATTCCAAGAGACAGCATATGACCAGGAACCCATGGTACTGAAGGAAGAAGTCCAAGCTACACTGAAGGCATTGGCAAAAAACAAGGCTCCAGGAATCTATGAAATATCAATTAAAATGTTTCAACAAACTAATGCAGTTCTCAAAGTGAACACTCCTCTATGGCAAGGAATTTGGAAGACAGCTATCTGGCCAACAGACTGAAAGAGATCCAAATTTATGCCTATTCCCAAGAAAGGTGATCCAACTGAATGTAGAAATTATATAGCAATATCATTAATATCAGATGCAAGCAAAATTTTGCTGAAGATCATTCAAAAGCAAGTGCAGAAATACATCCACAGTGAACCACCAGAAAATCAGGCTGGATTCAGAAGAGGATGTGGACCCAGGGATATCATTGCTGATGTCAGATGGATCCTGGCTGAAAGCAGAGAATACCAGAAAGATGTTCACCTGTGTTTTATTGACTCTGCAAAAGCATTCAACTATGTGGATCATAACAAGGTATGGATAAAATTGCTCGTGAAGAATGGCAGTTCCAGAATACTTAATTGTGCTCATGAAGAACCTGTACATAGATGAAGAGGCAGTTCAGACAGAACAAGGGGATACTGCTTGCTTTAAAGTCAGAAAAGTTGTGCATCAGGGTTGTACACTTTCACCACACCTATTCACTTTGTATGCTAAACAAATAATCTGAGAAGCTGGACTATATGAAGAAAAACAGGGCATCAGGATTGGAGGAAGACTCATTAACAACCAGTGATATGCAGATGACACAACTTTGATTGCTGAAAATGAAGAGGACTTGAAGCACTTACTGATGAGTATCAAAGACCACAGCCTTTAGTATGGATGCACCTTAACATAAAGAAAACAAAAATCCTCACAGCTGGACCAATAAACAACATCACAATAAAAGTAGAACAGAATGAAGTTGTCAAGGATTTCACGTTACTTGAATCCACAATCAACACCCATGGACAGTAGTCAAGAAATCAAATGACACATTGCATTGGACAATCTGCTGCAAAAGACATCTTAAAAGTGTTAAAAACCAAAGATGTCACTTTAAAGACTAAAGTGCCCCTGACCTAAGCCATGGTGTTTTCAATTGCCTCATATGCATGTGAAAGCTGGGCAATAAATAAGGAAGGCAGGGAAGAACTGACACCTTTGAATTACAATGTTAATGAAGAATATTGACTAGACCATGGACTGCCAAAAGAATGAACAAATCTGTCTTGGAAGAAGTACAGCCAGAATGTTCCTTGGAAGCAAAGATTGTGAGACTTTGTCTAACATACTTTGGACATATAGTCAGAAGGGATCAGCCCCTGAAAAAGGACATTATGCTTGGCAAAGCAGAGGGTCAGAAAAAAAAGAAGACCCTGAATGAGATGGGTTGACACAGTGGCTGCAACAACGGGCTCAAGCGTCGTAATGCTCATGAGGATGATGCAGGACCGGGCAGTGTTTCGTTTCATTATACAGAGGGTTGCTTTGACTAAACAGCACATAACAACAACAACCACTGTACAGATGATGACACAGTTTTGAACCTGTGTGATTGTGATTCACACAAGTTTTTATAACCAGAAATGACTGGTTTAACACAGGAACATAGCTCTTTTGACTCCAATGCTAGTGGACATTTGATTATTATTTCACTCTGTCAGTCAAAGAGTTCATGAAAATTAATTTACCCTTCAGAAAGAACAATCGCAGGGGCCATTTCAATATTCCTAGATAATAGCTGGATGTTATTTACTTAGAAGTTTTGTTGCCGGTAGTATCAGGTCTGGAAATATTTCTATTTGTTTAGACTAATTTACATTTATTAGGGCCAGGATGAAAGTAATACAAAATTCATGTGGGAATTTTGAGGAATTACACTTTAAATTTTCTGTTCTAATATTCATATGAATAAATAAAAACTCACAGTTATTCAGGACAAAAAAAGACTGAAAAAAAACAAACTAGAGTAGGAAGCTTAATCCTAAAAAGTTGAAAATAAACTTTAAAGTGTCTATTTATTATTAAAATAGTGTTATATTTTGACAAAGAGAAGTTCAAGAGCCATATGGGGATCTTTCCTTAGCCAAATGAGGAAAAATGCAATTGGATCACTTTCTTACTCCACACATCAAAGCAGGTGATGTAAATAAAGTTTCCAATTTAGATTACATGAATATACAGAAACTTAATATCAAAAACAAGAGAGAAAAAGTTAACCTGACAAGAGAAAAAAAATGAGAAATCACCGCTTCTATAAGAGTTGAGCAGAAGAAGAATATTAATCCTATAGAAAAATGGACATAAGATATGATTAAAAAGTCCACATTAAAGAAATACAAATAGCTCTAAAATGGACCAAGAGTTGTTTGGGTGGACTCAAAATAATAGAAGCACAAATGAAAACTGCACTTAAGACATCGTTTCTCACCTGTTAGAATAGCACACAGCATTCAGTCAATTCATATTTAATAATGTGTCTCCTATTGATATAGGGTCACTATGAGTCAGAATCAACTCCATGGCAGTGGGTTTGGTTTGTTTTTTTTGACATTGATACATATACCTGATAATTATGGGAGAGTATGGGAATAAAAAAAAAAAAAAAAGAAAAAATTTTTTTTTCTTTTTTTTTATGGGAATGTTCAGGACACTGGGGAAGGTGACTTTGAAATATAAATGTTTCTTATAAAATTTCCCTAATGATACTGTAATTTTCCTCCAGGCTTTCCAGTACAGCAGAGAAAAGTAGTGAATTTTAATTGCTTAGTTATTGTCCTCTAGAGAATGGGGCAACATATAGTCTCTAGGGTTCACGACCCAAGGTTGTGACTACAGATGTAACATTGCATATACTTCACTCCCCCACAAGTTTCCCAGATGCAGGAGAAGCCTTCTCTTTGCCGTTAGCTGGTCCGTTTTAAAATTCGAAAGACATAATGATATTAACTTCAATGTAGGGCATCTAGGAAACAACTAAGGGGAAAAATGCAAACTTTAGATGCAGACAGTTCATGAGGAATATAGAGTCAGGGCAAAGGGTGCATATCTGATCATGCAAAGAACAGGATGTGCACCTTTTATGCATAGAGCCATGCATAGAGGACTTGACTCTTCAATAATAGTGCCCTGGGTGAGGACCTGGGGTTGGGGAATAGATGTGCCCTGACAGTTTTTGGAGAGTATATTTTCTTCTGTAAATTTTTGGAGCAGTTGTCAAGGTAGAATCAACAAGTATTTAAGCAGAATGGAATAATCATTGATTAGACAGAATCTTTATTAAAAGGATATCCATCCATCCATCCATCCATCCATCCATCCATCCATCCATCCATCCATCCATCCATCCATCCATCCATCCATCTAATCTATCTATATCTATCTATCTATCTATCTATCTATCTATCTATCTATCGATCGATCGATCGATCGATCGATCTATCGATCTATCGATCTATCGATCTATCGATCTATCTATCTATCTATCTATCATCTATCTAATCTATTTATCATCTATCTATCCATCCATCTATCAAATATCTATCTATCTATCTATCATCTATCTATCATCTATCTATCTACCTACCTATCTATCTATCATCTATCTAATCTATCATCTATCTATGTATCATCATCATCATCATCTATCATCGATCTCTCTCTCTCTATATCATCTATCTATCATCAATCTATCTATCTTTCAAGCCTTAATTAGGATTACAAATTACCATGTAATCTCTGGAGCCCTTGTGGCATAGTAGCTAAGAACTTGGCTGCTAATTAAAAGGCTGACAGTTTGAATCCACCAGCAACTCCTTGGAAAACCTATAGGGCAGTTCAACTCTACCCTATAGGGTCATTATGAGTTGGAATCAACTGAATGGCAATGGGTTTCTATGTAATCTCTAAACCTCATATTTTATATATTTGAAAATACTAAAATTAGACTTGAGAACTTAAAGTTCAATGGTTTTATTGGTTTTCCTTAAAAAAATTTTTTAAAAAGTTATCATGTTTTAAAATTTTGGAAGTTTAGCATTTCTCAATTAATAAACACATACATGCTGAAAGAAATATCTTTTCCAGTCTCAGCAAAGGATAGTTAGCTAAGCTTCCTACATCCTAACTATGTTTAATTAATTAATTAATTAATTTTAATTTCCAGGATTGATTCAGATTTTAACAAACAGAAGCCATGTCATTGTCAGAGAGAAATAAAAGTGGGGCCATGTTCACTCTTTCGGGCTTCTCAGATTGCCCAGAACTGCAGGTTCCCCTCTTCGTGGTATTTCGGGCCGTCTACACTGTCAGTGTTGTAGGGAATGTAGGAATGATTGTAATCATCAAAATTAACCCCAGACTGCACACCCCCATGTACTTTTTCCTCAGCCACCTCTCATTTGTGGATTTTTGCTATTCCTCTATCATGCTCCCAAGATGCTGGTGAACCTAGTTGTAGAAGACAGAACCATTTCGTTTTTAGAATGTGTAGTGCAATTCTTTCTCTTTGGTATCTCTGTGGTGACTGAGTCCTTTTTACTAGCTGTAATGGCCTATGACCGCTTTGTGGCCATTTGCAACCCTCTGCTCTACACAGTTGCCATGTCCCAGAGACTCTGTGCTATGCTGGTGGGGGGATCACATGCATGGGGAGTAGGGTGTTCCTTGACACTCACATGCTCTGCTTTGAAATTATCTTTTCATGGTTCCAACATAATCAATCACTTCTTCTGCGAGTTCTCCTCACTTCTTTCCCTTTCTTGCTCTAATACTTACCTCAATGAGTTGTTGCTTTTTATCTTTGCTACTTGTAATGTGGTGAGTACATTACTCATCATTCTCACCTCTTATGTGTTTATTGTTGTCACCATCTTGAAAATGAGTTCAGCCAGTGGTCGTCATAAGGCATTCTCTACCTGTGCCTCTCAGCTGACTGCAATCACTATCTTCCATGGCACCATCCTGTTCCTCTACTGGGTGCCCAACTCCAAAAGCTCCAGGCACTCCATCAAAATAGCCTCTGTGTTTTACACAGTGGTGGTCCCCATGTTAAATCCCTTGATCTACAGTCTGAGGAATAAGTATGTCAAGAATACAGTCAGCAAGATAATAGATGCTAAAGTCTTTTCTCATTAAGCATATTATTTTAGTAGAATTTGTCACTAATTCATTAACAAAGTGCTTCCAAAAAGATGATTTTAAAAGACCTTTAAAATTAATCGTTAATACTGTACAATGGTAAGGATATGGAATTTTGGTTCAAAGAGGCTAATCTTGGCTTTGTCTCCTCATTGCAGGAAAAAAAAATCACCATCTCTAATTTTAATTTTTAAATCTATGCAACTGTGATAACAGAAACTGGGCCATAATCTGATAATGAGAGGCACCTTGCAAAATCTGAATAAACATTAATTTCATCCCTCTCTTTATAAGATCTTTGGAGTATAGTAGGTTCTAAGGAAATGCACATTTTTTGATGACATATCTACAAATGGCAGTAAAGATAATACATAGGCTTTGCCTTCAAGGGATGCGTAATTTGGTGGTCATGCTGGGGCAATAAAGAAAGGGGCTATTGTAAACGGCAGACTATAAGAAATATCTTAAAAGGCTTGAGGCAAGGAACAGTTCGAATCCATTTAGGGAGATTAGAAATATGTCTTCAGAAATGAGGTATTATTTTAAGTTGGCCAGTAGAGACCTATAGTTTGTGTCTTATGGCTAATTACAATATCTTATGATTCCAGGCATTTTCACTTCTCTAGGATTCAGATCATTATCATTGTGAACTATGTTATGTCAATTGACTGAATTGTCTCATGAGATTAGGGTCCTAAAACTCCAAATCCAGAAAACCAATGTATGAAGCTGTCTGGTTATGTATGAGGAAAGTCTATATTTGAGTCTTCAGTGAATATATGTGCCTACAACCACATATTTCAGTTTACACACACTTGTAGATACTTCTATCTGTTCTCACCTATATACAAACCTGTGCATACACATATACTGATTTGCATATATCCATTGCTAGGTGCTCAAACAGTGGTTTTTACTTTGGTTGTGCTGTGCTCACTACCTCCACATTCACTGCCACTTTTCTCTTCACCAAAAATACTAGTCTCTATAAACCATAATTTTTCCACCACTTCTCTCATTGGTAACCACCACTGGACATTGGTCTCTTTATATTTATCTATTCTTGTCATCTTAAAAAAGGGAGATCATTCAATATTTGTCCTTGTATGCTTGACTTATTTCACTTTGGATTACCCCCTTCAGGTCCATCCGTGTTAAAATAAGTTCTGTGGAATCATCATTGTTCCATGGCAAGGAAAATCATGCTTAGTGACGTAGAGGGTCAGCAGAAAAGATGATAACCCTCATGAGATGGATTGACACAGTGACTAAAATGATGGGCTCAAGCATAACAACTGTTGAGAATGGTGCAGAACTGGGCAGTGCTTTGTTCTGTTGTCCATGAGGTTGCTATGAGTCGGAACTGACTCGATGGCACTTAAAAACAGCAAGTATTCCATTGTATGTATGTGCCACAATTTGCTTATCTACTCATCTCTTCCTGCAAAGTTAGTTTTTTTTTTTCCATTTATTTGTTTATGTGAATAAAGCAGCAATGAACAAAAGTGTGCATAGTATGTTTGAGTCATTATTTTTAGGTATCTAGGGCCTATACCACAGCACATGGGAGCTTGCGTGTTGCTGTGATGGTGGAAGCTATGTCATCAGTATTCAGGTACCAGCATCGGTTACTCATGCTGGACAGGTTTCAGCTGACCTTCCAACTTAAGCAGACTAGGAAGAAGGACCTGGCAGTCCACTTATGAAAAGAATTTGCCAGTGAAACCTTATCAATAGCAGTAGAACATGGCTTAATATACCGCCAGAAGATGACATCCTCAGGTTGGAAGGCACTCATACGATGACCGGAGAAGAGCTGCCTCCTCAAAGTAGAGTCAACCTTAATCATGTGGTTGTAGTCAAACTTTCGGGACCTTCATTTGCTGCTGTGGTGTGACTCAAAATGAGAAGAAACAGCTACAAACATCCACTAATTATCGGAACAGGGAATGTACAAAGTATGAATCTAGGAAAATTGGAAATGGTCAAAAAAGAAATGGAACACATAAACATTGATATCCTAGGAGTTAGTGAGCTGAAATGGACTGGTATTGCCCACATTCAATCAGACAATCCTATAGTCTACTATGCTGGGAACAACAACTTGAAAAGGAATGGTGTTGCATTCATTGTCAAAAAGAACACGTAGATCTATCCTGAAGCACAGCACTGTCAGTGATAGGATAATATCCATACACCTACAAGGAAGACTAGTTAATATGACCATTATTTAAATTTATGCACCAATCATTAAGGCCAAAGATGAAGAAATTGAAGATTTTACCAATTTTCTGCAGTCTGAAATCGATCAAATATGCAATCTAGATACATTGATAATACGTGGAGATTGGAATGTGAAAGTTCAAAACAAAGAAGGATTGATAGTTGGAAAATGAGGCCTTGATGATAGAAACAATGCCAGAGACGCCATGATAGAATTTTTCGAGAACAATGACTTCTTCATTGCAAATACCTTTTTCCACCAACAGATGGAATACACAGGAATCAAATTGACTACATCTATGGGAAGAGAGGATGGAAAATCTCAATATCACCGGTCAGAACAAAGCCAGGGGCCAACTGTGGAACAGACCACCAATTGATCATATGCAAGTTGAAGTTGAAACTGATGAAACTTAACAAGTCCACGAGAGCCAAAGTTTGATCTTGAGTACATCTCACCTGAATTTAGAGACCATCTCAAGAAGAGATTTAACATATTGAATACTAATGACCAGAGACCGGATGTGTTGTGGAATGATATCAAGGACATCATAAATGAAGAAAGCAAGAGCTCATTAAACAGAAAAAATAATTAAATAAATAAGATCAAAGTTGATGTGAGAAGAAACTCTGAAAGTTGCTCTAGAATGTTGAGTACCTAAAGCAAAAGGAAGAAATGATGAAGTAAAATAGTTGAAAGGAAGATTTCAAAGGGTGGCTTGAGAAAACAAAGTATTATAATGACATGTGTGACGACCTGTGGATGGAAAACCAAAAAGGAAGAACGCACTCTCCATTTTTCAAGCTGAAAGAACTGAAGAAAAAATTCAAGCAGCGAGTTGCAATATTGAAGGATTCTATGGGGGAAAATATTACATGACGTAGGAAGCACCAAAAGATGATGGAAAGAATACACAGAGTCACTATACCAAAACAACTGGTCTATGTTCAAACATTTCAGGAGATAGCAATGAGCAGGAATGAATGGTACTGAAGGAAGAAGTCCAAGCTACGCTGAAGGCACTGGCGAAAAACAAGGCTCAAGGAATTGTTGGAATACCAGCTGAGATGTTTCAACAAATGGATGCAGCGCTGGAAGTACTCACTTGCCTAAGCCAAGAAATTGGAAGATGACTACCTGGCCAACTCACTGGAAGAGATCTATATTTATGCCTATTTCCAGAAAAGGTGAGCCAACAGAATGAGGAAATTTTGAACAATGTCATTATATCACACACAAGAGAAATTTCGCAGAAGATTGTTCAAAAGTGGCTACAACAATATATTGATGGGGAACTGCCAGAAATTCAACGTGGATTCAGATTACAGGGAACCAGGGTTATCATTACTGAGGTCAGATTAATCCTGGCTGAAAATGGAATACCAGAAAGGTGTTTACCTGTGTTTTACTGACTATGCAAAGGCATTTGACTCTGTGGATCATAACCAATTATGAACAGCATTGCGAAGAACGTGAATTCCAAAACAGTTTATTGTGCTTACGAGGAACCTGTACTTAGTTCAAGAGGCAGTTTTTGAACAGAACAAGTGGATACTGTGTAGTTTAAATGCAAGAAAAGTGTGCATCAAGGCTGTATTCTTTCACCATACTAATTCAATCTGTATGTTGAGTTAATACTCTGAGAAGCTGGAATAAATGAAGAAGAACGCAGCATCAGGATTAGAGGAAGACTCATTAACAATCTGTGATATGCAGATGACAAAACCTTGCTTGCTGAAAGTAAAGAGGACTTGAGGCACTTACTGGTAATGATCCAAGACCACAGCTTTCAGTTTGGATTATGCCTCAACATAAAAAACAAAAACAAAAATCCTTACAACTGACCAATAAGCAACATCATGATAAAATGAGAAATTATTGAAGCTGTCAAGGATTTCATTTTACTTGGATCCACAATTAATGTCCATGGAAGCAGCAGACAAGAAATCAAAGGACACATTGCATTTGTCAGATCTGGTGCAAAAGAACTCTTTGATGTGTTAAAAACTAATGTGTCACGTTAAGGACTAAGGTGTGCTTGACTCAAGCCATAGTGTTTTCAATTGCTTGATATGATTTGCATGTGACAGCTGGGCAATGAATAAGGAGAAGAACTGACACTTTTGAATTATGTTGGTGAAGAATATTGTATATACCATGGGCTGCTAAAAGTATGAACAAATCTGTCTTGGAAGAAGTACAGCCAGAATGCTACTTATAAGTGATGATGGTGAGATTTTGTTGCTCATACTTTGGACATGTTATCAGGGGGGACCAGTCTTGTAGAAGGACATTACATTTGGTAAAAACCATCTACCTTTTTGAAGGTCAGCAAAAAAGAGGAAGACTCTCAACAAGATGGATTGACACAGTGACTGTAACAATGGGCTTCAAGAATAACAACAATCAAAAGCATGGCACAGGACCAGGCTGTGTTTTGTTCTGTTGTACAGAAGGTCACTATGAGTCAGAACAGACTGGACGGCACCTACAACAACAGCATGGATGACCAGCCTCACACTGGAAACAATCAGCTTAGGCTGAGAAGGAGAGAGGAAAAGGATGATTATTCCACTGCATATATGGTGACACAGAGGTTCAAGGAATTTGAGATTCACAGAAGTTCATATAACCAGAAATGATTGGTTGATGACAGAAATTCAGTTCTTTGACCCCAATTCCAGTGCACTGTCATCCTATTATTTCACTCAGTCTAAGAGATCATGCAAATTAAATTTCCCTTCAGAAAGAACAATTGTTGTAGTCTTTTCAAAATCCCTAGTTTATGCCTGAGTATCATTTATTCAGAGGCTACATTTGGAGTATTATCAGGTCTGGAAATAGTTCTAAGATGGGATTTAGTCTAACACACATTTATTTGGATAGGGATGAATATAATACAAGATTTGTTTGGGATACTGAAGTATAATACCTCAAAATTACAGTTATGGTGCTCCTATAAATGAATAAAAAATCACAGAAATTCAAGAAAAAAAAAAGATTAAAAAAGTAAAATAAACCAAATTAGAGTAGGAAGGCTCATCCTACAAAGTTTAAAATAAATTACAGTATTTCTATTATTAAACTGGAACCCTGGTAGCTCAGTGGATAAGAGTATGGCTGTTAACCAAAAAGTCAGCATTTCAAAATCACCAGTCTCTCCTTGAAAACCTATGGGGCAATTCCACTCTGTCCTATAGGGTCACTGCGAGTCAGAAACAACTCAACAACAGGATTCTTTGTTTCTTTGTTTGTTTTGGCTTATTATTAATATATTGTTATATTGGGACAAGCAGAAATTCAAGAGCCATATGAACATCTTTCTTTAGCCATATGAGAAAGATAAAATTGTATCTCTTTCTTACTCCATACATCAAAACAGGTTTTGAAAACAAAGTTGAAAATTTAGTTGACATGAATATACAGAGACTTCATAGAAAAAAAACAAAATAAAATAAATAAATTTGAGGAAAGAAAAATTGAGGAAATAATCTCCAGTTGTATCACACAGGGGAGAAAATGACAATTAGTCCTATAGAAAAAAATGAACAGAAGATACCATTAAAGAGTCCAAATTAAAGAAATACAAATAATGCTAAAATGTTTGAAGAGTTGTGCAATCGGGCTCATATTAATAGAAGGACAAATGAAAACTGCCTTTAGATATCACTGTCACCTATCTGATTGGCACATAATCAGCAGTCAATTATTATTTGACAGTTATGAGCTCTATGGATACACACACTTGATAACTAATGGGGAGCATGGGAGTGTTCAGGAGACGCAGCAAAATGAATTTGAAATATAAAATGATTCTTATAAAGTGTTCTTAATGATAATATAATTTTCTTCCAGGTTTTCTAATAAAGTTAATTTTAATTGTTTGGTTTTTGTCCTCTAGAGATTGGAACAACACAGTCTCTAGTGTTCATGTCCCAAGGTTGTGACACAG
The DNA here is from genome assembly GCF_030014295.1 of Loxodonta africana. Lineage (NCBI taxonomy): Eukaryota > Metazoa > Chordata > Mammalia > Proboscidea > Elephantidae > Loxodonta > Loxodonta africana. The sequence continues at coordinate 29,175,593 of NC_087348.1, forward strand.
ATATAAGATACATATACTTTTACTCCCAGCCAAGTTTCCCAGAGACAGGAGAGGCCTTCTCTTTGCCATTAGCAGGTTTGGTTTAAGATTTAAAGACATTATGATAGTAAGGTATCTTGGAAACAAAGTAAAAGGGGGAAAACGTAAACTTTAGATGTAGAGAGTTCTTGAGGAATACCAATCCATCACAAAAGGTACTTGTCTGAACATGCAAGGAACAGGATGTGCACCCCTTATGTAGAGCTTTGGATAGAGGACTTGGCCCCTCAGTAATAGTGCCCTGAATGACAGGTACCTCAGGTGGGGCAATAGAGGAGCCTTGAGAGATTTGAGAATGTATATTTTCATATTTTGTAAATTTTTGGAGCAGTCGTCAAGGTACAGTAGAAAAGTATTTAAGTAGAGTGGAATAATCAGAGATTGGATAGAATCTTTAGTAAAAAAAAAAAAAAACGAAAACTATCTATCTACCTATCATGTATGCATCATCTCTCTCAATCGTTCCGCCTTTAACTAAAATTACAAAGCATAAATCAGGGAACTCATGTATCCCCTGAGAGCAAACGAACAATAAAATGGGAGGTAATTAAAGGAAGAAATTTTACCTATCCTATTTCCTTGACTGAATGGGAAAATACATTTATCACCAATTTAATATCACCATTTGGGACAGAAAACAACCATTGCATTAAAGACATATATTTGATTAAAATTAAGATTTAAATGCCTTAGATAAATGAAATGTATTGTTAAGGAAAAATATGTGATAATTAAAATGACTAATTGTGCCATGGGATTGCCTTTTGAGGTTGTCTTTAACACTCAGGTTGGGGGACTCAGTACGGCATATGACCTGACATCTTTATTTCAAGGACCATCTGAAAATGATGTGTTGAGTTTCAGAATCAGAGACAAACTTACCAAAAATCATAGATAGAGAAGGAGTTTCTCGTTATATTGGGATCTAAGAGTTGCTGGACACCAATTCCAGAAATACAATGATTCTTTTGTATTAATGTTTTCTCATGAAATGACTTAATTGTGCTCTAATAGTCCATGTTTTTAATTCTTATACATACATAATACAGGGTCAGAATGAGTATCCTAGATGTGTCGGAGGAAAAGAAGTGAATTGGAGAGGCTGTGGCAATGGGAATTTCTCAGTACAAGAGTCTTTAGTTATTCCTGTGTGAAAACATCTCTAAATCCTATTCTCCTCTGTTTCATCTGCATCCCGCTCTCTGCTCTACCTCTGTGGCACAGAACAGTGTCATTGGACTATTTCCCATGATTTTAGAGTCTCTACTTTGCTCAAAATTTAAGAGGGTGATCATTAACAAAGGAAATGTGTTAGGTAGACTTATAAGATGGACCATTGTATGGACTTGAGAAATGAGTCCATGGCTGGGGATCATAGACTGGATTTTATCTGCACGTTGTTGTGAAAGTCAAGGCATCTTTTTTTTATTATTATTTTAATTTTTATTGTGCTTTAAGTGAAAGTACACAAATCAAGTCAGTCTCTCACAGGAAAACTTATAAACAAACACCTTGCTATATTCTCCCAATTGCTCTCTCCCTAATGAGACAGCCTGCTCTCTCCCTCCACTCTCTCTTTTCCTGTCTTTTTCACCAGCTTCTACCCCTGTCTACCCTCTTAGCTCCCCTCCAGAGAGTAGATGCCAACACAGTCTCAAGTGTCCACCTGATCCAAGAAGCTCACTGGCATTCCTCTCCATCCCATTTTCCAGTTCAATCCCTGTCTGAAGAGTTGTCTTTAGGAATGGTTCCTATCCTGGGCCAACAGAAGTTCTGGGGCCATGACCACCGGGGTTTTACTAGTCTCAGCCAGACCATTAAGCCTGGTCTTTTCACGAGAATTTCAGGTCTGCATCCCAGCACTCTCCTGCTCCCTCAGGGGCTCTCGATTGTGTTCCTAATCAGGGCAGTCATCAGTTGTAGCCAGGTACCATCTAGCTCTTCTGGTCTCAGGCTGATGTAGTCTCTGGTTTATGTGGCCCTTGCTATCTCTTGGGCTCATAATTACCTTGTGTCCTTGGTATTCTTCATTCTCCTTTGGTTCAGGTGAGTTGAGACCAGTTGATTCATCTTAGATGGCTACTTTTTAGTGTTTAATACCCAGATGCCACTGTCCAAAGTGGGATGCAGAATGTTTTCTTAATAGATTTTACTATGCCAATTGACTTAGATGTTTCAAGGCATCTTCTGAGTGCTGTTATGCCATCTTTAGAATAAGAATGTAGACTGGATTATATTTATCATCTGCCCTAGTCTTTTTATTCCTCAAACAATGAGGGAGGATTGGAACTCAGAACTACCAGATTTGAAGAATGAAAAAATATTGCCAACAAGTCAACTGGGAAACATGGGGACTTCATGAGTATAAGAGTAGCACCGTGCTTGATAAATTTTTCAATGTCTGATTTTTCAGAATTAGATCACCAACCCTTTTTTAAAAGGTGACTGTGGGTGGGCAGGAACCTTCAAATTTTTGGTTTCTAGCCAAAGGCATTAACCAATAGTACCACACAGGCTGCTAAAAAGTAATTGAGATTTATTTTGATATGAGTTATAGTGTGTCAGAAGAAAAACCTAGATTAAAGTGCTATGCTGAATTAACAATAAAAACACAAATGGGAAGTGCTAAGGCTGTCCATTCTTTATGTCCACAGTGTGTAGATGTTATGATCTGATTAAATAATATAATTTAGGTGTTTCTGATTTTTGTTATTGACTGTGAGACTGACATAATCCAACATCGGGCTAGGCTTGTCTTCTATGAACTGATTACATTCAAGGAGAGCTGAAGTTGTTATGTGAGAACTTGACTTAAAATTACAGAACGATCTCTAAATTCTTTAAGTGGTAATCATATTTTAAAATTTTAGACATTTACCACATTTTGGTTAATAAAAATATAGATTCCAAAAGAGATATGCTTTCCAGTCTTGACGTGTGGAAGTGGATCCAAGCTTCCTATATCCCCACTATGTTATTATTATTTTTTTTTAACTTCTAGGACTGACTTTTAGATTTCGACAAACAGATGCCATGTTATTGTCAGACAGTAATAAAAGTGGTGTCCCATTTGCTCTTTTGGGCTTCTCAGATTACCCAGAACTGAAGATTCCCCTCTTCGTGGTATTTCTGGCCATCTACAGTGTCACCGTTGTAGGGAATATTGGGATGATTGTAATCATCAAAATTAACCCCAGACTGCACATCCCCATGTACTTTTTCCTCAGCCACCTCTCATTTGTGGATTTCTGCTCTTCCTCCATCATTGCTCCCAAGATTCTGGAGAATCTAGTTGTAGAAGACAGAGCCATTTCATTTTTAGGATGTGTAGTGCAATTATTTCTCTTTGGTACCTTTGTGGTGACTGAATCATTTTTATTAGCTGTAATGGCCTATGACCGCTTTGTGGCCATTTGCAACCCTCTGCTCTACACAGTTGCCATGTCCCAGAGACTCTGTGCTATGCTGGTGGGGGAATCATATGCATGGGGAGTAGGGTGTTCCTTGACACTCACATGCTCTGCTTTGAAATTATCTTTTCATGGTTCCAACATAATCAATCACTTCTTCTGCGAGTTCTCCTCACTTCTTTCCCTTTCTTGCTCTAATACTTACCTCAATGAGTTGTTGCTTTTTATCATTGCAACTTTTAATGAGGTGAGTGTATTACTTATCATTCTCACCTCTTATGTGTTTATTGTTGTCACCATCTTGAAAATGAGTTCAGCCAGTGGTCATCGTAAGGTGTTCTCTACCTGTGCCTCTCATCTGACTGCTATCACCATCTTCCATGGCACCATCCTGTTCCTCTACTGTGTGCCCAACTCCAAAAACTCCAGGCACAATTTCAAAGTAGCCTCTGTATTTTACACAGTGGTGATCCCCATGTTGAATCCCTTGATCTACAGCCTGAGGAATAAGGATGTCAAGAACACAGTGAGCAAGAAAAAGGATATTAAATTCTTTTTTCAATAAACATAGTATTTCAGTAGTATTTGTCCCTAACTAGAAATAAAGTTTGTCCAAAAAGCTTGTTTCTGAAGATATCTATAAAAATTATAAGTAATATTTCACAGTAGAAAGGATTTGGATTTTGGTTCAAGGTGACTAAATTTGGCTTTGTCTCATAATTGTAGGAAAAGACTGCAAGCTCTTTCATTTTTTAGCTTTAAATCTATGAAAATGTGATATCATGCGGTAGGTCATTATCCTAGCGTGAAGACCAAAAGATAATACAGTTATCATGTGGGGCACCTTGCATTATCTGAATAAACATTAATTCCATCCTTCTGGCTCATAAGATACCTGGAGTATAGAAATTTCTTAAGAAACACACTTTTTTGCTTATGTATATATATATATATGTACATACAAATGGAATTAAAGATAAGACATGCCTTCAAGAAATGCATAATCTAGTGGTGATGCTGGAGCAATAAAGAAAGTGGATGTTGTCACTATAATCATTACCCTAGAAGGTTTGGGCCAAGGAATAATTAGAATCAATTTAGAGATATTAGAAATATGTCATCATAAAAAAGATATTATTTGATGATGGCCTGGAGGATGGGCAGGATTTTAGGATACACTTTTCAGTGAAAAAGGCATTTTATTCAGGACAGACCAGAATGAACAAACTCAAGGAAATGAGTCTGTGATATTGAGTCCACCAATTTTTATTGAGTGAATACAGTATCTGTGGGTCTATGTGTGCATCTGTGTGTCTGTGTATATGTGGTATCTTATAGTTGAATAAATTACGTCTATAACCTGAACATATTTTCAAAGGAGCTCCAACAGGACTGAATGATAGTTTCAACAGGCTGTACCTGAGGCTTAGAAATGGGTCTCAGAAAACAAGAGAATGCAAAAAAAAGAGAAAATAAGTTCCTGCCCTGTGTTTCATGCTGTTAGTTTTCCCACTTAATCATCACAAGTGCTATACTTTATTAATTTATTTTATATATATGTATATATTTGGAACATGAGCATAATTAATAAATGCTTGTCAACAAGACTCCCATCCACCATAGAAAAATTCAAAAAACTTATTTGAATTTGCCAAAGTCTTGCGCAGTAATGTTCACCTAAACTTGTTCAAAATAAAATGAGATGTAGGCTGTCGTTTGCAACTAGACATATCAGTTCTATCTTCTTAACTCAGTTTTGCTTGACAAACTTGAACACCCTTCTCCTTTCTCTAGTTTGAATTCCAAATAAAACACAAAAATTGTGGGAGAAATAATTTGCCAGGAGTTTTATTGAGGAAGAAGAAAATAATTTGCAGAACAATTTTATATGGCCCAAGAAATTAACTGGAAGAGTCATATGACTTTAAACTTATGATCATTATTCTAATTTTTAATATTCAGTTCTGTAGTGTCACTGTCAGGTGGAATCCATTGAATGGCAATGGGTTTTTTTTAAAGCATGAGTTGATAAAGAATGAATTAAACAGTCATTGTACATGCAAATATAAACACTGTAGAAACATTTTCTTAGTAATTGAGTGATGAGATAATGGTTTTTCATTTATTTAATTTCTGTTTCTCTGGGTATTTACAAATTTATCTTTCACTGCATACATGACACTTATATAATTTAGAATTTTCTTTGGTCTTGGGAAATAACTGGTATTTCTCTTAAATTGAATCAATGATGGGTAATCAATCCCTTTTTACAGAGACCTTTCACTTCACTCCTGTTGTGGGAAATGATAATCTCATTTTGTGGTTGAAGTGACACATCTGACTTAGCTTTTATGCTGACGAAATTGAGATCCGCACAGTTGAATTAACTTGGGTACAGTTACCAGTTGTAAAAGCAACTGTTGACAGAATTGGAGCAATCCTTTAAGAATCTACCCACACTGGTAAACGTCTTTTCTAGTAAATACTTTCATACAATCTCATGTTCTTTCTTTTTCAAATTGTGCCATTCCAGGTTCTTTATAGCAGATCCTTTGCCTGTAAGTTTACTTAATATATAAGAGTAGTTTTCAAATTTTTTGTCCACATGCCATTAAATTAGTTTTGTAAATGTATATACACCCCAGGAATTCAATTTGACATATAAAATATTTCATCATAAGCTTAAATATCAGAAAGAAGTGTAATCTACATTATACATCATAATTCATTCAAACTATGGAAAAAATCATTTTGAACAATCAGATTTATATTTTTCCTTCTTCTCCTAAAGTCATATTTCAATTTAACTTTCCTCATAATGACATTTTATGAATCACACTCTTATTTTTAATTTCTTATAATGCTTTTAGTGTTATTCAAATTTCTCTTTCGAGTAAGTTTATTTTATAACAATACAATAGAAATTACACTATTGAGTTATAATGGAATTGCAAATTTAGAAAAAACATAATTAATCAAAATTTAAAAAAATCATTGGAAATATTTGTTTTTCTGAGGAGAATATTTTGATTTTCAATTAAGATTTATTAACATATACATGGCAGAATAAAACTTACCTAGAAGACAATAAATTCAGCCTCAATTCTGCTTCTATTTTTTAATAGCTCAAAATGCTTAGATAATTTGGTCACTTTAAAAGTAAACAGGGATAGAGGCTGTTGAAAATTGTGTTGTAATTGAAATGAGCAATTACACTCAATTCTTTCAATTCTATCCAAACTACCTGCCAATTTCTCACACTCATCTTTCATCAAAAATATTTTTTGAAATGTATACAGCATAAGTAGATTGCCTTCCAAATTTTGTTGAAAGCTAATATATTGGAAACAACTTTTCCTTCACAAAGTTTTGCTACTCATTATGGTGGACTGAAAACATAGCCCCAAGTCTCCAAGCCTTCCAGTACACTTTGCAGCTGTGCACATCAGGTGGTTGAATCAGTTTTACCAATCCTTGAATGTAGTTTACTCCTGAGAATTATTTTGGCTAACAGAGGTGACAAAAGTGACATTCAGTCCAGTTCTAAGACTTTGAGAGGCTTTGATGCTTTTGCACACTCTCTTGGAACAATGTGAAACTGCCATGTGAAAAAAAAAGAGACTAGAATATTGGCTAACGGGAGAAACATAGCCCAGTTATCCAGTTCTTCAGTCATACCAGCTAATGTCTAGCCCACCACCAGACTTGAGAATGAGACCCTCTTAAATCAACTGACCAGACAGTTTTTCCCATAAGGTAAGCCAAGATCAACAATGCATAGGTGACATCAGCAGAACTGCCTACCTGACCCATGCAATTGTGAGAAAAAACAAATGGTGGTTGTTTCAACAAATACATTTTTGAGGGTTTTGTTCACAGTAAAGGTACCGGAAATACTTGACAGCCATTCGCAGGGCTACACAACTCACTGTGAGAAACACCATTGAAAATTTGCCAAGATTTGCCAGCCTGGCCACCCAGGGAAGAGATAAACTTAGACACCTGGGTGCCATCCTAGAAATGTATCTTTCTTTTTTTTAATTTAATTTTTTTTTGATAGTTTACACAGCAAGTCAGATTCCCATCTGACAATTTCCACACAATTTTTTGTTTTAGTAAGATTAGTTGCACTTATTACAATGTGTTGACAGTCCCTTTAATTGTGTTATGTTTGTTATAAATCTTGTACTCTTGTTTCCCTGACCCCTTATCTTCTCATCTTTGCTGTTGAGTAATTGTTGACCATCAGTTATCATACTGATGGTTTTTCAGTAAAGCACTGATCTTACGGGTAATAACTTTTATTTTGTGTGCCTCTTTGCTGTTTCCTTATATGGTGATGTTAACGGACAGTCTTGGTTATGTTTAAAGAATGTTTCAGGGTGACAATCTCAGGGAGTCCTTTGTTCTCAAATGTTCCAATTTGTCTGGATTTTTAAATAAGAATTTTGTGTTCTGCTCCACATTTTTCTCCAACTCTCCGGAATCATCTTTTTTGACCCTGTTCAGTGTTAGTAGCTGGGTACCACCTAGTTCTTCGGTCTTGGGGTAAATGAAGTTATAGTTCCTGTAGACTTGTTTCTTCCCTAAGGTTTTGGATGGCTTCTTACTGTTTTGCTCCTGCAGAGTAGAAACCTGTAGTTCTGTCTTAGATGGCTGCTCACAAGCTTTCAAGACCTCAGACACTACTCACTTCACTAGGCTGAAGATTGTGATTTGTGTAAACTATGTTATGCCAGTTTACTGAATTGTCCCATGAGACTATGGTCTTAAGCTTTGAATCCAGAAAACCAGTCTTGGAAGGAGTCTGGTTATGTCTGTGAGATATCTGGAAACCCTGGTGGCGTAGTGGTTAAGTGTTATAGCTGCGAACCAAAGGGTCAGCAGTTTGAATCGGCCAGGTGCTCCTTGGAAACGCTATGGGGCAGTTCTACTCAATTCTATAGGGTCACTATGAGTTGGAATCGACTCTAAGGCACTGGGTTTGGTTTGGTTTTTTGTGAGGTATCTGTATTTCAGTAGTCAATGAATATTTTTGAAATCACCCACATATCTGTATTTACACATACCTTTTTTTTTTTATAGATACTTCTTTCTGTTCTTATCTACCCACACAGCTCTATCTACCCAAATGTCAATATGATTATACCCACCCACATGTGCTCAAACACTGATTTTTACTTTGGTTCTGCTGTCCTCACTACAACCACATTTGGTGCCACACTTTTTACCACAAAAAAAGTGTCAAGTCTCTATGATTCAAAGTGTACATTTCCCTCCCCCCACCTTTCCCTGGTAACCACCAATGAATGCTTGTCTCTCTATGTATATTCTTGTCCTCTTGTAAAATAGGGATCATAAAATATTTGTCCATATATGCTTGACTTATTTCAGTTAGCATCATTCCCTCCATGGCCATCCATGCTATAATGTGTTTTGCAAGTCATCATTGTTCTTTATGGTTGCATAGTATTCCATTATCTGTATGTGCCACAATTTGCTTATCCATTCATCCTTTGATGGGCACTTCAGTTGTTTCCACGCATTTGCTATTGTTAATAAAGCAGCAATGAATATAAGTGTGTATATGTCTGTTCACATCATTATCTTTAGATCTCTAGGGTAGATATCTAGAAGTTGGATTGCTGGATCAGAGAGTAGTTCTATTTCTAGTTTTTAGAAAAAAGTGCCATACAATTTAAAATCCTGGATGTAGCATTTTACACCAGCAATGGCCAAGAGTTCCAATCTCCCCACATTGCCACCAACATATACTATTCACTCTCTTTTTATTTATTTATTACATATTCATTCATTCATTCATTGATCTATCATCTATCTACCTAACCTATCTATCATCTATCATCTATCTATTATCTATCTACCTAACCTATCTACCTACCTATCTACCTACCTACCTACCTCTCTACCTACCTACCTGCCTGTCTGTCTGTCGTCTGTCTCTATCTATTGTCTATCTATCTCTCTGTCTGTCTATCTATCTATAATCTATCTATTGTCTATCTATCTGTCTGTCTATCTATCATCTATCTATCTATCTATCTATCTATCTATCTATCTATCTATCTATCTATCTATCTATCTATCTATCTATCTATCATCTATCTATCTATTTATCTAATCTATTTATTTATTTCCCACAAAGGCTGTACAATTTTACAGTCTCACCAGCATTGTATAAGGATTCCAGTTTCCCCACATCCTTGCCAACATTTGTTATTTTCTTTTTCTGAGTAGTATCTATCTCAAAACCGAAACCAAACCTGTGGCTGTCGAGTCCATTCTGACTCATAGAGAACCTATACGATACAGTAGAACTGCCTAACATGGTTTCCAAACAGAGGCTGGTAGATTCAAACTGCCAAACTCTAGTTGGCAGGGTAGCTATTAACCACTTCACCAACAGGGCTCCATTAGCCAGCTTAGAGGGAATGAATTTATATCTCATTTTGCTTACGATTTGTATCTCTCTGATGGCTAATAACATTGAGCATCTTTTCATGTGTTTGGTGGCCATTTGGTGAAATGTTTATTCAGGTCCTTCATCCATTTTATGATTGGATTATTTGTTTCTTTTTTGTTGAATTATTGAATTTTAAAACAAATTTTGGTTACTAGATTCTTATCTAATATATGATTTCTAAGACATTCTGCCAGGTTTTTAACTCACATTTTCACTTTGGTAAAGCTGTTTGGTGAAGAAAAGTTTTTAATTTTGTAGTGATTTAGGCAAAAATTTGCAGCACAGATTAATTTCTCATTCAAAAATTTAGGCATTAATAGTTTTTGTGACATTAGTTGCAGACCCAGCATTGTGTATTCTCTTTTCCGCTTTCTCTTTTACTCCAGGTTCCCAGTGTCCATTCAGTTTCCTGTCCCTTCAGGTCTTTGTGTCTTTGCTTTTGACAGGTGTGTTGCCTGCTAAATTTTTGGCAGTTCCCTGCCCATGGACCCCTGCAAGTATTTTTTAATGATTTTTAGCAAAATTTTACTTGTGTGTGATATTAATGATTTTTTTTTTTAAATAATTTCCACCTTTAATTGGATCACCTTTCCTTGGAATGTGCACAAATATGAATCTCTCCACTTCGTTGGTCAATTATCTATCTTCCAAATTTCTTGGCACAGAAAAATTAGTACTTCCATAGTTGCAACTTTTTGTTGAAACATCTAAATTGGTATCCTGTCAATTCCTTAAGCTTTGTTTTTTTGCCAATGTATTTAGTGTAGCTTGGACTTCTTCCTTCATTGGTTCTTGATCATATCCTACCTCCTGAAATGGTTGAATGTTGGCCAATTCTTTTTGATGCAGTGAGTCTATGTATTTCTTCAGTCTTCTTTTGATGTTTCCTGTGGAGTTCAGTATTTTGCCCACAGACTTCTTCCTTATTCCAACTTGAGCCTTGAATTTTTTCTTCAGTTCCTTCATCTTGAGAAATGCCAAGCACATTGTTCCCTTTTGTTTCTCCATTACTCATCTGTCAATTTTTCCTACTGCATTAGCTTGTATGTTGCTGTGATCCTGCAAAATATGCCATCAGTATTTCAAATACCAGCAGGATTATCCATGGTTGACAGGATTCAGTGGAGTATTCCAGGGTAAGACAGACTAGGAAGAAGGACCTGGGTGTCAAATTTCTAAAAACTGACCAGTGAATAACAAACATTTTCTCATATAGTGCCAGAAGATATGACCCTCAGGTTAGGAGCTACTGGGAATAAGACTGTGGAAAAGCTGCCTTCTCAAAGTAGAGTAGACCTTAATGACATGGATGGAATAAATCTTTGTGGATCTTCATTTGCTGATGTGGGAAAACCCAAAATGAGAAGAAACAGCTGTAAAGATCCATTAATAATCAGAATGTGGAATGTACAAAGAATGAATCTAGAAAAATTGGAAGCCATCAAAAGTGAAATGAAAAGCATAAACATCGATATCCTAGGCATTAGTGAGCTGAAATGGACTGGAATTGGCCATTTTGAATTAGACAATCATATGCCCTACTATGCTTGGAATGACAATCTTAAGAGGAATGGCTTTACATTCATCATCAAAAAGAACATTTCAAGATCTATCCTGAAGTACAATGGTGTCAGTGATAGAACAATATCCATAAGCCTACATGGTGCCCTGGTAGAACAGTGGTTAAGAGCTCAGCTACTGACCAAAAGGTCAGCAGTTCAAACACACCAGCCACTCCTTGGAAGCACTGTGAGGCAATTCTACTCTGTCCTCTAGGATTGCTATGAGTCAGAACCTACTCGAAGGCACCTAACAACAACATAAAACCCCAAAAACCAAACCCACTGCCATCGAGTTAATTCTTACTCATAGTGACCCTACAGGACAGAGTAGAACTGCCCCACAGGGTTTCTTAGGAGTGCCTGGCAGATTTGAACTGCCAACCTTTTGGTTAGTAGCAGCAGCACTTAACCACTATGCCACCAGGGTTTCCAAACAACAACGTGGAAGCCAGTTAAAACAAATATTACTGAAATTTATGTACCAATCACTAGTGCCACTGATGAAGAAAAAGAAGATTTTACCAACATTTGCAGTCTGAAATTGATTAAACATGCAATCAAGATGCATTGATAATTACTGGAGAATGGAATGTGACAATTGGAAACAAAGAAAGATTGGTAGTTAGAAAATATGGCCTTGGTGGTAGAAACAAAGCCAGAAATTAGAGAAGTTTGTAAAAGCAATAAATCTTTCATTGCAAATAGCTTTTTTTCACCAACATAAATGGCAGCTACATACGTGGAACTTGCCAGATGAAATACACAGGAATCAAATCAACTGCATTTGGGAAGAGATGAGGAGAAGCTCAATGTCATCAGTCAGAACAAGGCCAGTGGCCAACTGTGGAATAGATCACCAATTAAACCCACCAAAAAAAAAAAAAAAAATTTTTTTTTTTGGTGGGTTTGCTAATATGCAATTTTAGGTTGAAATCAAAGACAATTAAAACAAGACCAGAGATCCAAAGTACCACCTTGAGTATATCCCACCTGAATTTAGAGACCATTCAATCTCACTGCCTGAAGACCAGATATGTTGTGGGATTACAGTAAGGACTTCATACATGAAAAAAAGTAAAGGGTCGTTAAAAAGATAGGCAAGAAAAGAAAGACCAAAATGGATGCCAGAAGGGACTCTGACTTGTTCTTGAATGTACAGTAGCTAAAGCAAAGGAAAGAAATGATCATGTGAAAGAGCTAAACGGAAATTTCAAAAGGCAGCTCAAGAAGACAGAAAGCTAGTCTTGTGGTGTCAAATTTCCAGAGCTTCTGTTTGTATGAGAATTTCTCAATTGCTCCCTCGTTTTTGAATGACAGCTTTGTTGGGTAAAGAATTCCTAGTTTGAAAGTGGAGGGCCTCACCTTACCTGATTTTAGAACCTATTATGCCACCAGTGTAGTCAGAACAGCCTGGTACTGGTATAACAGCAGATACATAGTCAATGGAATAGAATTGGGAATCCAAGTGTAAATTCACCCACTTATGAACAGCTGATATTTGAAAAAAGCCCAAAGTCTGTTAATGGGGAAAAGGCAGTCTTTAACAAATGGTGCTGGCATAACTGCATATCCATCCACAAAAAAAAAAAAAAAGAAACAAGATCCATACCTCACACCATGCACAAAAAACAAACTCAAAATAGATTGAAGACCTAAATATAAAATCCAAAATGATAAAGATTATGGAAGAAAAAAATAGGAACAATGATAGGAACCCTAATACACCACAAAAAAAAGTATACAAAACCCAACTAACAATGCATAAAAACCAGAAGAGAAACTAGATAACTGGGAGCTCCTAAAATTCAAACACTTGTGCTCATCCAAAGGCTTCCCCAAAAGAGTAAAAGACAACCTGCAGACTGGGAAAAGAGTTTTGGCTATGACAAATCCAATCAGTGTCTAATCTCTAAAATCTACAAGATACTGCAAAACCTCAAAAACAGGAAGACAAATAATCCAGTTAAAACCGGTTAAAGGGTATGAACAGACACTTCACCAAAGAAGACAGTCAGGCAGCTAACGGGTACAAGGAAACGCTCACAATCATTAGCCATTAGAGAAATGGAAATCAAAACTGTGATGAGATAATATCTCACTCCAACAAGACTGGCATTAATCCAAAAAACACAAAATAATAAATGCTGGAGAGGCTGTGGAGAGACTGGAACAGTTATGCACTGCTGGTGGGAATGTAAGATGGTACAACCACTTTGGAAATCGATTTGGAGCCTCCTTAAAAAGCTAGAAATAGAAGTGCCATACGATCTAGGAATACCACTCCTTGGAATATATCCCAGAGAAATAAGAGCCCTCACACGAATAGATATATGCACACCCATGTTCATTGCAGTAATGTATACAATAGCAAAAAGATGGAAGCAACCAAACTGCCTGTCAACCAATGAATGGATAAAGAAATTATGGTATATTCACACAACAGAATACTACACAGCAATAAAGAACGAGGATGAATCTGTGAAACATCTCATAACATGGAAGAATCTGGAAGGCATTATACTGAGTGAAATTACTAAAAAAAAAGTTGCAAAAGGTCAAATATTGTATGAGATCCCTATTATAAGAACTCAAAAAAAAGGTTTAAGCACAGAAGAAAATATTCTTTTATGGTTACAAGTGTGGTGAGGGAGGGACAGGTGTATTCAGTCACTGGAGAGTACACAAGAATTATCTTAGGTGAAGGGAAGGGCAGCACACAACATAGGGGAAGTCAGTACAACTGGACTAAACCAAAAGATAAGAACTTTCCTGAATAAAAGAAACAGTTTGAAGAATACAGTAGCAGGGTGGGGACCACAGTGTGAGGGGACATCTGGGTCAATTGGCATAAAAAAGTTTATTAAGAAAATGTTCTACATCCCACTTTGGGAGTGGCATCTGGGGTCTTAAAAGCTAGCAAGTGGCCATCTAAAGTGCATTAATTAGCCCCAATCCACCTGAAGCATTGAAGAATGAAGAACACTAAAGCCACAAGGAAAATATGAGTCCAAGAGACAGAAAGGGCCACATAAACCAGAGACTCCATCAGCCTGAGATTGGAAGAACTAGATGGTGTCTGGCTACCACCAATTGCCTCCCTGACAGGAAACACAACAGACAGTCCCTGATGGAGAAGGGGAAATTGAGGTGCAGAACTCAAATTCAGCTTCTAGTACAAAGACCAGACTTAATGGTCTGACTGAGACTGGAGGGACCCCAGAGGATAGGCTACTGTACTCTCTGTTAGCCTAAAACTAAAACCATTCCTGAAGTCAACTCTTCAGATATAGATTACACTGGACTATAAGATATATAAGACATAAAATGCTACTGGTGAAGAGTGTACTTCTTAGCTCAAGTAGACACGAGACTAAGTGGGCAGCTCCTGTCCCAAGGCAAGATAAGGAGGCAGAGGGGTAAAGAAGCTGATTGAATGGACACAGAAAATACAGGGTGGAGAGGAAGAATGTGCTGTCGCATTATAGGGAGAGCACCTAGGGTCACATAACTATGTGTTTACAAGTTTTTGTATGAAAAACTGATGTAATCTATAAACTTTCACTTAAAACACAATTAAAAAAAAAAAAAAGAATTCCTTGTTGGCAATTGTTTTCTTTCAGTATTTTGTGTATGTCTGTCTCTCCATTATCTTCTGACCTCTAGAGTTGCTGAGGAGAAATCTTCAATAATTGTCATGAAAGCACCTGGGTATGTTATATTATGCTTTTCTCTTGCTGCTTTCAGAATTCTCTTCGTGTACTTGGTTTTCAAGAATTTTATTAGGTTACAGCGTGGAGTTGTTCTTTTACCTCTTTTAGTTAGGGATTGTGTAGCTTTCTGTATTTAGAGGCTTGGTTCTCTCTTCAGATCTGGAAAATTCTCTCAGATTATATCTTGGAAAATCATTTCTATGTATTGTCATGGTGCTCTGGGATTCGAATAATTCTAATTTTAGATTTCTTAATTGAATCTCATATTTCCTTTAGTGTTTGTTCACTTTTCTTTGTTTTTTTCTCTTGAGACTTGGTAAGTTCAGTTAATTTGTCTTCTGATTCTTTTATTCTATCTTCCATATGTTGAACTCTATTGTTGAGGGTTTCTCTTGCTTTTTGTGATTCATTTGTTTTATTCTTCAGTTCCAGTATTCTTTTTTCGATGTTTTCAATTTCCACGTTACGTCTTTTACTTTTTTGTTCCATTTTTTTCCCTGTCTCTGCTAATTTGTTTTTTGTGTGCTTTTTGCTTTCTTTAAACATATTTTTCACCATAGTCTGATAAATATCAATTCTTTGTCTTAGTCTGAACTCCATTGTAGAAATTTCCTTTTCTTCTTGTTTTGCTTTTGACTGGTCTTTCTTCTCTTATGATTTTGTATGTTTTACTATTTTTTGTTCAACTTGCACCATTTTGTTATCTTTGTTATTTTACTTTAAATCTTTTATTTTTGTTTCATG
Source organism: Loxodonta africana (assembly GCF_030014295.1). Classification (NCBI taxonomy): domain Eukaryota; kingdom Metazoa; phylum Chordata; class Mammalia; order Proboscidea; family Elephantidae; genus Loxodonta; species Loxodonta africana. The sequence goes on from NC_087348.1 coordinate 29,191,542, forward strand.
GGAAAACTTTTTGATTGTACTCTCTGGTGTCACAGGGCCAAGCACACACCTCCCAACCAAAAGACCAGGACCCTCACCCACCAGCTACTCCATGGGACAAAGATGCAGCAGCCCACCTCTACAAAGACTTACAGCACTGGGGACTACATGGAACAGCTCCACTCAGCCTCACAATGTTGCTATTAGTCAGAATCGACTCATCAGCAGTGGGCTTGGTATTGTGTTCTGAAATCTACTAGACAGCACTCTTATCCTCAGGCTTTTTTCATTGTTGATCCAGTAATTCTGAATGCTTGAACTCTGGAATTCAATAATCATGTGTGGGAAGGAGTGGTTTAGCTGTTCTCAGATGCTGACGTAAGTGGTGGAGCTTGACTTCCCTTTGACAAAGTTGGGCTTTCTGTGTATTGCCCCCATGAGTGCACCTGCTCGTAGTGGAACAGTTATCTTTCTGTTTTGCCCTGTCAGTCTGAAGAATTCCTCTAGCCCTACTGCCCTTGCTGTTCCTTCTGGTTATAGTACCTGTCCATCTTGGGGCTCAGTGAAATTCAACAGCACTTTCTCATATCACCATGGTCTTCCTTTGCCTCCTTCCAACTGCTTGGCCTGAGAATTCTCAAAGGCACTTTGTGTGCCTTTTAAAAAATTAGGCTATAAAATAGCTTCCTCATATTAGTCCCTTTTCTGTGATTCCTGTTAGGGGTGTTTCCCAGCCCTATCCCAAAATGACTGTGATAAGTGAGCATTCCCAATGTTAGTGTGTAGCTTCTCCCAGCTTCTGTGCTCTCCCTGAACCTCCTCTCCCCCATGTCTAGACTTACTCTGACTCTTTTATACCTCAGATGCTGTCTGGAGTTCTTGATCCAGCTCCAGAAATATTTGCTCTGGCTTGGAATAATTATATCAGTAGACGGTAGTTTTGTTTGTTTATGAGTGTGGGTGTGTTTAATTAATGAATTTATTTTTATTGTGTTCGGATAGTATACTTGACAAAGCAAGAAGTTGGCAGTGCTTTGTTCTAGCCAAAGTTATTTTGAAAAAAAATTATTTTGGAATGAGTGAAATCGCAAAACTTTGGCATTGGGCTTGTAATGAACCTGTATCATGAAGGCTAGTTTATTTTATAAGACACAATGCCTTGTCTCTTTTTTTCTGCCTTAACAAAACCACTTAATTCTGTTTCATCTGAGGATGCTTGTAATGAATCTGTTTACACTGTCACTTTCAGAATCAATAAATTGTATGATAGTGTGATTTTTTCTCTCTCAATTCAAGGTGAGGAATGATGTCAACTCCTCTTAGAAAAGGTCTTTCTGATTTGTTAACTTGACTTTAAAGTTATTTCTGTTGTGTGTCACTGGTGATTTCCAAACATATGGAGAAAGCATTGAGTCTCTGTTCGGAGATGCATGTGGATGTGCTGTGTGAAAAAGGGAAATATTTCTTCTCTCAAGGTTTTGTCATTGGATTCTGCAGATCTTATGATTGAGCACCTTTGCACTTGAAACAAATGAAAATGTTGAGGAGGAGTGAGGAAAAGGACCATTATACCACTGTGTAAACAATAAGCAACATCATGATAAATGGAGAAAAGACTGAAGTTGTCAAGGATTTCATTTTACTTGAAACCACAATAAACAACCATGGAAACAGTAGTCAAAAAATCAAATGACAAATTGCATTGGGCAATCTGCTGCAAAAGACATCTTATAAACCAAACCAAAAAACAAAATCCATTGCCATCGAGTAAATTCTGACTAATAGAGACCCTGTAAGACAGAGTACAAATGCCCCATAGAGTTTCCAAGGAGAGCCTGGTGGATTTGAATTGCCGACCCTTGAGTTAGCAACCATAACACTTCACCACTAAGCCACCAGGGCTTCTGACATCTTATAAAGTGAGTATTATTAAAATAGTGTTGTATTTTGACAAACAGATGTTCAAGAGCCATATGGGGATCTTTCCTTATTCATACGAGGAAAAGATGAAATTGGATCACTTTCTTACTCCACACATCAAAACAAGGTGTGAAAATAAAGTTTAAAATTTAGATTACATGAATATAGAGAAACTTCATATCAAAAACAAGAGAAAATAAATTAAAATGACAAAAGAAAAAATGAGAGATCATCATTTCTATCACAGAGTTGAGTAGAAACTGAAAATTAGTCCTACAGGAAAATGGACATAAGATATGATGAAAGAGCCCACATTAAAGAAATATAAATAGCTCTAAAATGTACCAAGAGTTGTTTGATCGGACTCAATAATAGAAATGAAAACTGCACTTAGACATCCTTTCTCACCTATTAGAATAGCACATAGCATTCAGTCAACTCATATTTAATAGTTATGTCTCCTGTTGATAGATACACTTGATAACTATGGGAGAGTATGGGAATGTTCAGGAGACTGGGAAAGGTGACTTTGAAATATAAATTGTTTCTTATAAAATGTCCCTAATGATACTATAATTTTTCTCAAGATTTTCTAGTAAAGGTGAGAAAGGTAGTTAATTTTAATTGTTTATTTTTTGTCCTCTAGAGAATGAGATAGTCTCTAGGGTTCATGACCCAAGGTTGTGAGTACAGATGTAATACAGCATACACTTCACTCCCATCCAAGTTTCCCAGCTGCAGGAGAAGCCTTCCCTTTGCCATTAGCAGATTTGTTTTAAAATTCTAAAGACGTAGTGATATTAACTTCAATGTAGGTTATCTAGGAAACAATTGATGGGTAATATGTAACCTTTAGATGTAGAGAGCTCATGAGGAATATAGAGCCATAGCAAAAGGTACATATCTCATCATACAAGAAACAGAATGTGCACCTTTTATGCACAGTGTGCACAGAGGACTTGACTCCTCAATAATAGTGCCTTGGATGACAGATACCTGAGGTGGAGGAATAGATATGCCCTGACACAGTTTTGGAAATGTGTATTTTCTTACTTTTGTAAATTTTTGCAGCCGTTGTCAAGGTAGAATAGACAGGCATTTAAGCAGAACGGAATAATCAGTGATTAGACAGAATCTTTACTAAAAAAGAATATATCAATCTGTCTATCATCTATCCATCCATTCATCCATCCATTCATCCATCCATCCATCCATCCATCCATCCATCCATCCATCCATCCATCCATCCATCCATCCATCCATCCACCCACCCATCCACCCACCCATCCGTCCACCCATCCATCCGTCCACCCGTCCATCATCCGTCCATCATCCGTCCATCCATCATCCGTCCATCCATCATCCGTCCATCCATCATCCGTCCATCCATCATCCGTCCATCCATCATCCATCTATCTATCTCTATCTATCTATCTATCTATCTATCTATCTATCTATCTATCTATCTATCTATCTATCTATCTATCATCTATCTATCTATCATCTATCTATATCTATCTATCATTTATCTATCTATCTATCTGTCTGTCTATCTATCTATCTACAGTCTATCTATTATCTACCTATCTTTCAAGCTTTAATTAAGATCATAAAGCATGTCTCGGGAAACACATGTGTCTACTGAGACCAAAAGAACAATGAAATGGGAGGAAATTACATGGAAGAAGATTTAAGTTCTCTTATTTCCTGGACTAAATGAGAGAATACATTTATCATCAATTTAACATCCACATTTGGTAGAAAAAAGGCCAACGGCATTAAAGGCATGTATTTGATCAAAATTACTGTTTAAATGCCTTATATAAATAAAATATGGTGTTAAAAATGTTATGATTAAAATTACTGTATGTGTGATGCTTTGGCTTTTGAGCACTCAGGTTTATACAGGAACATGATAGGGTCATTGAGGATCTCAGTCTAGCACAAGACCTGATACCTTTATTTCTTGGCCATTTGATAATGATATGTTAGGTTTCAGAGTAAGAGATAAACTTATGAGAAATCATAGACAGAGAAAGAATTTCCCAGTATGTTGGGATCTGAGAGGTGCTGGCCACCAGTTCTAGAAATACAGTGTTTCCTTTATATCACTGTTTTTACATGAAATGACTTAAACATGCACTACTACTCCATGTTTTTATCTTCTACAGACATAATATAGGGACAGAATGAGTATTCTAGGTGTGTTGAAGGAAGAGAAGTAAGTTGGAGATACTTTGGGAATGGGAATTTCTCAGTCAAAGAGTATTTATTCCTGGTGTATAAACTTCTCTAAATCCCATTCTCCTGTGTATCATCTGGATGCTGCCCTCAGGTATATCGTTGTGGCACATAACAATGTTGGTGGAACACTTCCCATATTTACAGTCCCTAGTTCGCTCACCAATTAAGGGGAGTGATCAATAATAAAGGAAATATATTAGTAGGTAGATCTATAAAATGGACCAGTTTTTGGGTGGGGAAATGAATACATGGTTGGGGGTCATCAGCTGGTTTTTATCTGCAGGTCACTGGTAAAGTCAAGGCTTCTTCTGGTTTGTATTGTGCCACCTCTAGAGAAAGGATGTAGGCCAGAATATTTTTATTTTATCATCTGTTCTAATTTCTTTTTATTCCTGAAGCAATGAGAAAGAATTGGAACTTAAAAAAAAAAAATACCCTACTGGACAGAATAGAAGTGCCCCATTGGGTTTCCAAGGCTGTAAATCTTTCCAGAACAGAGCGCCATAGCTTTCTCCTGCAGAGCAGCTGGTTGGTTCAAACCCCTGAAACTTTGGATAGCAGGGAGTACTTTTAATCACTGAGCTGCCAGAAGTCCTGAGTGGAATTTAGGATTTCTTAATTCAAAAAACATTAAAGAAAAAAAAAAGGCCATCTTGGAATCATGATGACCCCATATGTGTAAGAGTAGAACTATCCTCCATAACATTTTCAATGGCTGATTTTTCTGAAGTAGGTCACTAGCCCTTTTTTCAAAGGCTCCACTGGGTGGACTGGAACCTCCAAACTTTTGGATACGCAGCCAAGGGCACTAATTATTGGCAACACATAGGCAGATAAAACAAATTAATTAAGATTTATTTTGGTATCAGGTTTACTGTGTCAGAAGAAAAAAATGAAGGTTAACATACTGTGCAGCATTAACAATAAAAACACAAATGAGAAGTGTTAAGGCTGTCCATTCTTTATGTCCATAGTGTGCACCTGTACTGTGTTAGTCAATAAAATAATTTAGACAATTCTGATTTTTGTTATTGACTGTGGAGCTGACATAATTTGTCACTGCATTGGGCAGGGCTTGCCTTTTATAAGCTGATAATATTCAAGGAGAACTGAAAGTGTTAAGTGAGGATTTGATTTAAAATTACCATGTAATCACAGGAGCCTTGGTGGTGTAGTGGTTAAGAGATTGACTGCTAACCATAAGGCAGGCAGTTTGAATCTAGCTGCTCCTTGGAAACTCTATGGGGCAGTTCAGTCTGTCCTATAGAGTTGCCATGAGTCAAAATTGACTTGGTGGCAATGAATTCTTATACAATCCTTAAATCTCATTTCATATATTCATTAAAAAAAAAAATTAAACTCAAGACCTTAAACAAAATTCAGTTCAATGGTGTTTCTTAAGAAAATTAAAAAAAAAAGAGTTATCATGTTTTTAAAATTTTAGAAGTTTATTATTTGTTGATTAATAAACCCATAGATTCTCAAAAAGACATCATTTCCAGTCATAGCAGAGGATAGGTGACTAAGCTTCCTGTATCGTTGCTATGCTTATTTATTTATTTATTTTTTAATTTCCAGGACTGACTTTCAGATTTCAATAAACTGAGGCCACGTTACTCTCAGAGAGAAATAGAAGCAAGGCCAAGTTCATCCTTTTGGGCTTCTCAGATTGCCTAGAACTGCAGGTTCCCCTCTTCTTGGTGTTTCTGGCCATCTAAAGTGCGCAGTGGGGTTTTTGGTTGTGGAAAGTGCCATTGTTGTAGGTAATCTTGGGATGATTGTCATCATCAAAATTAACCCCAAACTTCACATCCCCATGTACTTTTTCCTCAGCCACCTCTCATTTGTGGATTTCTGCTATTCCTCCATCATTGCTCCCAAAATGCTGGGGAACCTAGTTGCAGGAGACAGAAGCATTTCATTTTTAGGATGTGTACTTCAATTCTTTTTCTTTTCTACCTTTGTGCTGACTGAATGAACAAATCTGTCTTGGAAGAAGTACAGCCAGAATGCTACTTATAAGTGATGATGGCAAGACTTCGCATCTCATACTTTGGACATGTTATCAGGAGGGATCAATCTTGCAGAAGGACGTAAAGCTTGGTAAAAACCCTCCATCTTTTTGAAGGTCAGCAAAAAAGAGGAAGACCCTCAACAAGATGGACTGACACAGTGGCTGTAATAATGGGCTCAAGCAAAACAACAATCATGAGGATGGCACAGGACCAGGCTGTGTTTTGTTTTGTTGTACATAAGGTAACTATAAGTCAGAACAGACTGGACGGCACCTACAACAACAGCGTAGATGAGCAGCCTTACACTGGAATCAATCAGCTTATGTTGAGAAGGAGAGAGGAAAAGGACACATATATGGTGACACAGAGATTCAAGGAATTTGAGATTCACAAATATTCATATAACCAGAAATGACTGGTTGATGACAGAAATTTAGCTCTTAGGCCCCAATTCCAGTATGCTTTCATTCTATCATTTCACTCTGTCAGTCTAAGAGATCATACAAATTAATCTGCCCTTCAGAAAAAACAATTGTTGTGGTCATTTCAATATCCCTAGCTTTTGCCTGGAAACCTTGGTGGCGTAGTGGTTAAGTCCTAGGGCTGCTCACCAAAAGTTTGGCAGTTCAAATCCACCAGGCCCTCTTAGAAACTCAATGAGGCAGTTCTACTCTGTCCTTTAGGGTCACTATAAGTCGGAATTGACTCAGGGGTATTGGCAGTTTATGCTTGAAAATTATTTATTCAAAGGCTATATTAGCAGTATTATCAGGTCTGGAAATTGTTCTAAGATATGTTTAGTCGAATTGACAGTTTTTTTGGATGAGGATGAATGTAATACAAAATTCTGCTGGTAATATCGAGGAATCATACTTTAAAATTTCTGTTCTGGTGTTCCTATGAATGAAAAAGACAATCACAGAAATTCAGGAAAAAAAAATAAAAGAATACAAAAAAGAATAAAAAATAAAATAAACCAAACTCTAAAAAAAAAAAAAAAAGGCTCATACTACAAAATTTAAAATAAATTACAGTGTTTCTGTTATTAAAATGGAACGCTGGTGGCTCGATGGACAAGAGTATGGCTGTTAACCAAAGGTCAGCATTTCAAATCTGCCAGTCACTCCCCTGAAGTCCTTTGGGGCAAATCTACTCTGTCCCATAGAGTCACTGTGAATCAGGAACAACCTGAAGACAACAGGGTTTTTTGTTTGTTTGTTTTGACTTATTATTAAAATATTGTTATTTTGGGACAAACATGCTCAAGAGCCAAGTGAGCATCTTTCTTTAGGTATAGGAAAAAGATAAAATTGCATGTCTTTCTTATTTCACACATCAAAACAGGTTCTGAAAACAAAGCTGAAAATATAGATGACATGAATATACAGAGACTTCATAGGAAAAACAAAAGAAAATAAATTAAATAGATGAAAGAAAAATTGAGGAAATAATTTCCACTTACAGCACACAGAGAAGAAAACCACAATTAGTCTTACAGAAAAATGGATGGAAGATAACATTAAAGAGTCCAAATTAAAGGAATATAAATAGCTCTAAAATGTTTGAAGAGTTGTGCAATCAGGCTAATATTAATAGAAGGACAAATGAAAACTGCCTTTAGATATCATTGTCACCCATCAGAATGGCACATAATCATCAGTCAATAATTACTTGATAGTTATGAGTTCCATAGATACATACACTTGATAACTATTGGAGAGTATGGGTGTGTTTAGGAGACTTGGCCAAACGAATTTAAAATATAAAGTGTTTCTTATAAAATGTTCTTAATGATAATATAATTTTCTTCCAGGTTTTTTAAAACAGCTGAGAAAGGTAGTTAATTTTAATTGTTTGGTTTTTGTCCTCTAGAGATTGGAGCAACGGATAGTCTCTAGGGTTCATGTCCCAAGATTGTGACGCAGATACAAGGTGAGTATTCTTTACTCCCAACCAAGTTTCCCAGAGGCAAGAGGGGCCTTCTCTTTGCCATTACCAGGTTTGTTTTAACATTTAAAGACATAATGATATTAAAGACAAAGTAGGGTATCTAGGAAGCAACTTGAAGGGGGGAAACATAAACGTTAGAGGTAGAGAGTTCTTGAGGAATACCAAGCCATCACAAAAGGTACTTGTCTGAGCATACAAGGAACAGGATGTGCACCCCTTATGCAAAGCTTTGCATAGAGGACTTGGTCCCTCAGTAATAGTGCCCTGAATGACAGGTACCTTGGGTGGGGCAATAGAGGAGCCTTGAGAGATTTGAGAATGTATATTTTCTTACTTTGGTAAATTTTTAGAGGAGTTGTCAAGGTAGAGTAGAAAAGTATTTAAGCAGAGTGGAATAATCAGAGATTGGATAGGATCTTTAGTTAAAAAAAAAAAAAAACTACCTACCTATCTATCTTTCCAGCTTTTACTAAAATTGCAAAGCATAAAGCGGGGAACACATGTATCCCCTGACAGTAAAAGAACAATAAAATGGGAGGAAATTAAAGGAAGAAATTTTAGCTATCCTATTTCCTTGACAGAATGGGAAAATACATTTATCATCAAATTAATATCAACATTTGGGACAGAAAAGACCCATGACATTAAAGACATATATTTGATTAAAATTAAGATTTAAATGCCTTAGATAAATGAAATATATTTTTAAAGAAAAAAATGTGATAATTAAAATGATTAACTGTGCAATGGGATTGCCTTTTGAGGCTTCTTCAACACTTGGCTTTATATAGGAACAGGATAGGGCCATTGAGGGACTCGGTACAGCACATGCCCTGACATCTTTATTTCAGGATCATCTGACAATGATTTGTTGAGTTTCAGAATCAGAGGCAAACTTAGCACGAATCATAGACAGAGAAGGAGTTTCCCATTATGTTGGGGTCTGAGAGCCGCTGGGCACCAATTCTAGAAATACAATGATTCTTTCGTATTACTGTTTTCTCATGAAATGACTTAATTGTGCACTACTATTCCATGTTTTTAATTCTTCTACATACATAATAGAGGGAAAGAATGAGTATCCTAGAAGTGTTAAAGGAAGAGAAGTGAATGAGAGAGGCTGTGGGAATGTGAATTTCTAAGTCCAAGAGTCTTTATTTATTCCTGTGTGAAAATATCTCTAAATCCTATTCTCCTGCATTTCATTTGGATTCCGCTCTCTACTATATCTCTGTGGCACAGAACAGTGTCATTGGACTATTTCCCATAATTTTAGAGTCTCTAGTTTGCTCAAAATTTAGGGGGGTGATCAATAACAAAGGAAATATATTAGTAGGTAGACTTGTCAGATGGTCCCTTGTATGGGGTAGAGAAATGAATACATGGCTGGGGATCATAGACTGGATTTTATCAGCATGTCTTGTGAAATTCAAGGCATCTTCTGACTGCTGTTCTGCCATCTTTAGAATAAGAATGTAGACTGGATTATATTTATCATCTGCTCTAGTCTTTTTATTCCTGAAACAATGAGGGAGAACTGGAACTCAGAACAACCATATTTGAAGAATGAAAAAATGTTACCGGCAAGTTGACTTGGAATCATGGGGACCTCATGAGTATAAGAGTAGAACTGTGCTTCATAAATTTTTCAGTGTCTTATTTCTCAGAATTACATTACCAACCCATTTTTCAAATGTGCCTGTGGGTAGACAGGAACCTTCAAATTTTTTATTTCTAGCCAAGGGCAGCAGCAAAGCTGCCACACATGCTGCTAAAAAGTAATCGATATTTACTTTGATATGAGTGATACTGTGTCAGAAGGAAAAACATAGACTAAAGTACTATGCAGAATTAATAAAAAAAACATAGATGTGAAGTGTGAAGGCTGTCCATTCTTTATGTCCATAGTGTGTAGATGTTATGAACTGATTAAATGATATAATTTAGGCTTTCTGATTTTTGTTATTGACTGTGAGGCTGACATAATCCAACATCAGGCTAGGCTTGTCTTCTATGAACTAATAACATTCAAGGAGAACTAAAGTTGTTTTGTGAGAACTTGACTTAAATTTACCATACGATCTCTAAATTCTTTATGGGGTAATCATGTTTTAAAATTTTAGAAATTTACCACATTTTGATTAATAAATACATAGATTCTGAAAGAGATATTCTTTCCAGTCTCAGCAACGGGAAGTTGATCCAAACTTCCTATATCCCCACTATCTTTTTTTTTTTTTTTTTTTTAACTTCTAGGACTGACTTTCAGATTTGGACAAACAGAAGCCATGTTATTGTCAGAGGGTAATAAAAGTGCTGTCACATTCACCCTTTTGGGCTTCTCAGATTGCCCAGAACTGCAAGTTCCCCTCTTTGTGGTATTTCTGGCCATCTACAGTCTCACTGTTGTAGGGAGTGTTGGGATGATTGTAATCATCAAAATTAACCCCAAACTGCACACCCCCATGTACTTTTTCCTCAGCCACCTCTCATTTGTGGATTTCTGCTATTCCTCCATCGTTGCTTCCAAAATGCTGGTGAATCTAGTTGTAGAAGGCAGAACCATTTCACTTTTAGGATGTGTAGTGCAATTCTTTCTCTTTGGTACCTTTGCGGCGAATGAGTCCTTTATACTAGCTGTAATGGCCTATGACCGCTTTGTGGCCATTTGTAACCCTCTGCTCTACACAGTTGCCATGTCCCGGAGACTCTGTGCTATGCTGGTGGTGGGATCATATGCGTGGGCAGCAGTATGTTCCTTGGTGATCACATGCTCTACTTTCCAATTATCTTTTCATGGTTTCAACACAATCAATCACTTCTACTGCAAGCTCTCCTCAGTTCTCTCTCTTTCTTGCTCTGATACTTCTCTCAGCCAGTTACTGCTATTCATCTGTATCACTTTTAATGAGGTGAGTACATTACTCATCATTCTTACCTCTTATGTGTTTATTGTTGTCACCATCTTGAAAACGCGTTCAGCCAGTGGTCCTCGTAAGGCGTTCTCTACCTGTGCCTCTCACCTGACTGCCATCACTATCTTCCATGGCACCATCCTCTTCCTCTACTGTGTGCCCAACTCCAAAAACCCCAGGCACACTGCCAAAGTAGTCTCTGTGTTTTACACAGTGGTGATCCCCATGTTGAATCCCTTGATCCTGAGGAATAAGGATGTCAAGAATACAGTCAGCAAGATAAAGGATTTTAAATTCTTTTTCCATTGAGTGTATTATTTCAGTAGCATTTGTCCCTCACTTTTAAATAATGTTTGTCTGCAAAGCTTGTTTCTAAAGGTATCTTTAAAAATTATAACTAATATTGCACAATAGAAAGAATGTAGATTTTGGTTCAAAGAGAGTAAACTTGGCTTTGTCTCGTACTTTAAAGAAAAGACCACAATTTCTTTCATTCTTAGTTTAAAATCTACGAAAATGTGATACCACAAGACAGCTCATTATCCTAGAGTGAAGTTCAAAAGGTAATATATATATCATGTGGGGCACCTTGCATTATCTGAATAAACATTAATTCCAACCCTGTCTTATAAAATACCTGGAGCATACTGGGTTCTCCAGAAACACACGTTTTTTTGCATACATATATATGTGTGTGTGTGTGTGTATGTATGTGTGTATGTATAGATATGTGTGTATATATGTGTATATATACACATATATATGTATACACAAGGAAATCCTGTTGCTGAAGTGGTTAAGTGCTATGGTTGCTAACTAAAATGTCAGCAGTTTGAATCCACCAGGTGCTCCTTGGAAACTCTATCGGGCAGTTCTACACTTACTATAGGGTCGCTGTGAGTAGACATCGACTCAAGGACAGTGGGTTTGGGTTTTTTATATGCGTACAGACGAACTAAAGATAAGACGCGCCTTCAAGGAACGCATAATCTTGTGGTGATGCTGGAGTAATAAAGAAAGTGCCTATTGCAAAAGACCAACTATAATAATTACCCTAGAAGTTTTGGGGCAAGGAAGAATTAGAATTAATTTAGGGACATTAGAAATAAGTCCTCATAAAAAAGATATTATTTGAAGTTGTCCTAGGGAATGGGCAGAATTTTAGGAGACACATTTCAGTGAAGAAGGGATTTTACTCAGGACAGACTAGAATGAACAAACTCAAGGAAATGGGGCTGTAATATTGAGTCCATCAATTTTTACTGAGTGAACACTGTGTGTATTTGTGTGTGCATGTGTGTGTGTTTGTGTGTGTGTGTATGTTGTATCTTATATACATGAATGCTAAGTTGAATGAATTAGATCCATAACCTGAGCACATCTTCAAAAGAGCTCCAACATGACTGAATGATAGTTTTGATAGGCTGTACCAGAGGCTCAGAAATGGATTTCAGAAAGCAAAAATATGCAAAAAATAGAGAAAATAAGTACCTGCCCTATCTGTGTTTCATGCTATTAACTTGCCCAGTTAACTATCACAATTGTTATATATACTTTATTAATTTATTTTTATTTATATGTATGTATATTTGGAACATGAGCATAATTAGTAAATTCTTACCAACAGGACTTCCATCCACCATAGAAAAACTCAAAAAAATTATTTGAATTTGCCAAAGTGTTGCATGGTAATAGTCACCTAAACTTATTTAAAATAAAATGAAATCCAGGCTGTCATTTGCAACTAGATATATCAGCTCTATCTCCTTAACTCAGTTTTGCTTGACAAATCTGTATATCCTTCTCTTTTCTCTACTCAATACGTCTAGATTAAATTCCAAATAAAACAAAAATATAGTGGGAGAAATAATTTGCCAGGAGTTTTAGTGACAGAGAAAAAAAAATTTGCAGAATAATTTTATATGGCCCAAGAAATTACTTGGAAGAGTCATATGACTTTAAACTTATGATCATTATTCTAATTTTTAATTTTCAGTTCTATAGTGTCACTGTCAGGTGGAATCCATTGAATGGCAATGGGTTTTTTTTATGCATTAGTTGATGAAGAATGAATTGAACAGTCATTGTACCTGCAAATATAAAGACTGTAGAAATGTTCTCTTAGTAACTGTCTGATGAGATAATGGTTTTTCATTTATTAAACTTCTGTGTCTCCGGGTATTTACAAATTTATCCTTCACTACATATCTGACACATAAAATTTAAAATTTTCTTTGGTCTTAGGAAATAATTGGTATTCTCTTGAATTGGATTAATGATGGGTAATCAATCCCTTTTTACTGAGAACTTTCACTTCTCTCCTCTTGTGGGAAATGATAATCTCGTTTTGTGTTTCAAGTGACACAGCTGACTTTGCTTTTACTGTGATGAAACTGAGGCTCATACAGTTGAATTAACTCGGCTACAGTTGTAAAATCAACTGTTGACAGAATTGGAGCAATCATGTCAGAATCCAGCCACACTGGCAAACACCTTTTCTAGTAAATTCTTTTATACAATCTCATGTTCTTTCATTCTCAAATTGTGACATTCCAGGTTCTTTATGGCAGATTCCTTTGCCTATAATTTGAACCTAGTATATAAGACTAATGCTTCCAAAATTTTTGTCCATATACCATTAAATTAGCTTTGTAAATGTGTATAAACCCCAGGAATTCAATTTGACATATAAAATACTTCATCATAAGTTTAAACATCAAAAAGAAGTGTAATCTCCATTACACATCATAATTCATTCAAACTATGAACAAGGTCATTTTGTGCAATCAGATTTACATTTTCCCTTCTCCTAAAATCATGTTTCAGTTTAACTTTCCTCATAGATACCGGTATTTTATGATTCATATTCTTAATTTCTTATAATGTTTTTAGTATTTCTTATAATGGTTATAATCCCCAAGGGATAGAAAAATGGTGGGGCCTGCTGGGGCCAAGGCAGGAGGTTCACCATTCAGATGGACTTGGAGAATGTGGCTACCAAAATATGAAGGAACAGCGCTGTTTTTTCAGTAGGCCTGGAAGGTAGAGCTAAAGTCCAGGGCCAAGGGGCTTCCACCCAGAATCCCAGAAAGTGTGATCAGCACCAAGAGTTTGAGACCAGGGCAATTGCCTAAATGGTCTCAGAAACAGAGGATAATTTTTAAGCATTGAGAGCTAATGTAATGTGTTACGTTGACTTGCTTGGTGTCTCTTACTACTTTTTCCCTTGAAATTCTCTCATTAATAATGGATATGTCTAGCTTGTGCCTATTCAACCACTGTAATTTGGAAGCAGATAACATGTATATTCAATTTTACAGATGAAGTGGAATTTTTGAATTTTGGACTTGGGCTGATTTAAGACTTTTGCTATGGTATGATAAGTGTATGTGTTTTACATGTGGCAAGAAGATGAATTTTGGGAGACCAAATGGTGGAATGTCATGGACTAAATACTACACCCCCAAAATGTGTGTCACCTTGGCTAGGCCATGATTGCCAGTATTGTGTGAAGTTCCACCATTTTGTCATTTGATGTTATTGTCATGTGTTGTGAATCCTACCTCTATGATGTTAATAAGGCAAGATAAAGGCAATTATGTTAATAAAGTAGGACACAGTCTGCAAGATTTGGTTGTGTCTTGAGTCAATCACTTTTGAGCTATAAAACAGAGATGTGAGCAGAGAGACAAAAGGACCTCTGACTACCAAGAATATAGTGCCCTGAGCAGAGTGCTTCCCTTGGAATTCCTGTGCTGAAAATCTCCTAGACCAGGGAAAGATTGATGAAAAGGACCTTCTTCCAGAGCCTACAGAGAGCGAAAGCCTTCCCCTGAAGCTGTCACCCTGAATTCAGACTTCTAGCCTCCTAAACTGAGAGAGAATGAGTTTCTTTTGTTAAAGGCATCCACGTGTGGTATATCTGCTATAGTAACACTAGATAATTAAGACAGACATTGATTATATTCTTTGAATTGTGCAACCATTTTCACTCTCCTTTTCTTTGTAGTTCCTCCCCCATTACACAAACACACCACTCCCTAAGATTCCTATCTAATCTTTTGAATTGCTGTTTTCACTTTGATTCCGTATAGATGGTTCTTAAAAAGAGATTAATGTTCAAGGAAGACATTTTTAGTAGTTAAGCTAAACTGTCCTTTGGTTTTAAGAAGACTTTGAGAGATAATTTGGGTTTAAGGATTATAAATTAACTCTGGGCCATAGTTCCAGGGGTTGACCCAGCCTGCATGGCTTCAGAAAGTCTGGAGTCCATGAGAATTTAAAATTCTGTCCTGAACTTTCTGTCTTTTTAAAATCAGGATTCTTCTATACAACCTTTGATCAGCATATTCAGTAATGGTAGCCAAGAACCATTGAGTTTTTCTGATCTCATAGCAATGGAGGCATTTGTTCAAGGAGGCAGTCAGCCACAGATTTTGTTTCTCCCTCCTTTTCCTTACTCTTTCTTCCTCAATTGCTCCAGAAAAATAGAGATCAATCATGACTTGAAAGGCCGCATGCAAGTTTTTTATAGCCCAGTCACTGTGCACTGAGCCAGTAGGTAAAAAGGAAGCAAAAATACCTTATTAGGCCAATTAACTGAAATCTCCTTTGTAACCATGACCCTAAACCTCCAAACAATGGAATTAAATCCCATGAAGTTTTCCTTTGAACACAATCAACCTCAGTAACTACCCTCTTTTGTTTTTGTTTGTTTGTCATTGTATATATATCTATCAGGCAAGTTATGCCAACTCAATTTTTACAGGTGTTCAACTTATTGAGGAAATTACAATAATTGCAGTGCAACTCTATCCTTCATCAAGTAATATTCCCATCACCATTCATCCATTTTCCTCCTCCCTCCCTCTCCCCAGTAACCACTAATAAACTTTGTATTCTGTACATTTGTCTTTTCTTGTCTTTTTATATAATAGAAGTAATACTATAGTTGTCCTTTTGTGATTGACTGATTTCACTCAGCATAACGTCTTCCAGCTCCGTCCATATTGCAGCATGTATCAAGACTTCATTTCTCCTTCTAAGTAGTATTCCATTGTATGTGTTACCACATTTATTTTATCCATTCATCTGTTAATGATCATTTAAGATGTTTCCAACATTTGGATATTGTGAACAGTAATGTAGTAAACACTGGTGTACAAGCCTCTGCTTTCAAGTGTTTTGGGTATGTACGTACAGTGGAATTGCTGGGTTATACGATAGCTCTATTTTCAGTCTTTTGAGGAACTGCCACACTATTTCCCACGAAGGCTGTACAATTCTACCATCTCACCAGCAATGGATAAGGATTCCAGTTTCTCCACATCCTTGCCAACATTTCTTATTTTCTTTTTTTGAATATTATCTATCTTAAAACCGAAACCAAACCTGTGGCTGTCGAGTCCATTCTGACTCATAGCAACCCTATAGGATAGAGTAGAACTGCCTCATAGGGTTTCCAAACATAGGCTGGTGGATTCAAACTGTTGAACTCTAGTTGGCAGGGAAGCTGTTAACCACTTCACCAACAGTGCTCTGTTAGCCATCTTAGCGGGTATGAAATTATATCTCATTTTGGTTTTGATTGGGATCTCTCTGATGGCTAATGACATTGAGCATCTTTTCATGTGTTTGTTGGCCATTTGGTGAAATGTCTATTCAAGTCCTTTGTGCATTCTGACTGCATTATTTATCTTTTTGTTGTTGAGTTATTGCAGTTTAATATATCTGTTGGTTTTAGAGTCTTAACAAACGTACGATTTCCGAAGATATTCTCCCAGTTTTTTAGTTCATCTTTTCACTCTTTTAGTAAAGACTTTTGGTGAAGAAAAGTTTTTAATTATTTTTATGTTTCATTTTATAGTGATTTAGGCAAAAATTTGCAGCATAGATGTATTTCTCATTCAAAAATTTATACACTAATTATTTTTTGACATTAGTTGCAAACCCTGCATCGTATCATCTTTTCCCCTTTCTCTTTTCACCCCAGGTTCCCAGTGTCCATTCATCCAGTTTCCTGTCCCTTCCTGCTTTCGCATCTTTGCTTTTGACAGGTGTTGCCCATTTGGTTTGCGTTTTGACTGAACTAAGAAGCACGTTCTTCACATGTGTTATTGTTTGTATTATATGCCTGTGAAATCTTTGGCTGAAAGGTCGACTTCAGGAGCAACTTCAGTTCTGAGATAGGTGTGTCAGTGGGCCATAGTATTTGGGGTTACTCCAGTCTCTGCCAGACCAGCAAGTCTGGTCATTTTTGTGAATTTCAATTTTTTTCTACATTTTTCTCCCACTCTCTCAGGGACCTTCTATTGTGATCCCTGTCAGAGGGGTTGATGGCTGTAGTCAGGTACCATCTAGTTCTTCTGAGATCAGGCTGGTGAAGGCTGTGGTTCGTGTGATCCATTATTACTTTGGACTAATATTTTCCTAATGTCTTTGGTTTTCTTCATTTTCCTTTGCTCTCGGTGGGATGAAAATATGTTTATCCTAGATGGCCACTTGCAAGATTTTAAGACTCTAGACACTACTCACCAAAGTAAAATGTAGAACATTTTCTTTATGAACTATGTTCTTTCAATTGACCTAGCTGTCTCCAAGATCATAGTTCTGAGCCCTCAGCCCCAGTGACTCAGTCCCCCAAGGTATTTGGATATATCTAGGAAGCTTCTGACCCCCATGTGTCTGTCAGTTTCTCAAACTGTGTTGCTGTGATGCTAGAAGCAATGACACCAGTCTTAAGATACCAGCAGGGTCACCCATAGAAGACAGGTTTCAGCTGAGCTTCCAAACTCAGACAGACTAGGAAGAAGGACCTGGCAGTCTACTTCTGAAAAGCACTAGCCAGTGAAAACCTTATGAATAGCAGTGGAACATTGTCTGATATAATGCTGGAAGATGAAGCCATCAGGTTGGGAGGCACTCAAAAGGTGCCTGGGGAAGAGCTGCCTCCTCAAAGTAGAGTCAACCTTAATGACGTGGATGGAGTAAAGCTTTTGGGACCTTCATTTGCTGATGTGGCAAGACTCAAAGTGAGAAGAAACAGCTGCAAACATCCATTAATAATCGGAACCTAGAATGTACGAAGTATGAGTCTAGAAAACTGGAAATCATCAAAAATGAAATGGAATGCATAAACATCAATATCCTAGGCATTAGTGAGCTGAAATAGACTAGTATTGGCCATTTTGAATCTGACAATCATATAGCCTACTATGCTGGGAATGACAACTTGAAGAGGAATGGTGTTGCATTCATCATTAAAAAGAACATTTCAAGGTCTATCCTGAAGTACAACACTGTCCGTGATAGGGTAATATCCACACGCCCGCAAGGAAGACCAATTAACACGACTATTATTCAAATTTATGCACCAACCACTACGGCCAAAGATGAAGAAATGGGAAATCTCTGAAGGCATTGGTGAAAAACAAGGCTCCAGGAATTGATGGAATTATCAATTGAGATGTTTCAATAAATGGATGCAATGCTGGAGGTGCTCACTTGCCTATGCCAAGAAATATGGAAGACAGCTCCCTGGCCAACTGACTGGAAGAGATCCATATTTATGCCTATTCCAAAGAAAGGTGATCCACCCAAATGTGGAAATTATAGAACAATGTCATTAATATCACACCCAAGCAAAATTTTGCTGGAGATCATTCAAAAATGGCTGCAGCATATCGACAGGGAACTGCCAGAAATTCAGGCCAGTTTCAGAAGAGGACATGGAACCGGGAATATCATTGCTGATGTCAGATGGATCCTGGCTGAAAGCAGAGAATACCAGAAGGATGTTCACCTGTGTTTTATTGACTATGCAAAGGCATTCGACTGTGTGGATCATAACAATTACAGGTAACATTGTGAAGAATGGGAATTTCAGAACAGTTAATTGTGCTCATGAGGAACCTTTACATGGATCAAGAGACAGTTGTTCAGACAGAACAAGGGGATACTGATTGGTTTAAAGTCAGAAAAGGTGTGCATCAGAGTTGTATTCTTTCACCATACCTATTCAATCTGTATGCTGAGCAAATAATATGAGAAGTTGGACTATATGAAGAAGAACGGGGCATCAAGATTGGAGGAAGACTCATTAACAACCTACTTTATGCAGATGACACAACCTTGTTTGCTGAAAGTGAAGAGGACTTGAAGCACTTACTTTTGAAGATCAAAGACAACAGCCTTCAGTACGGATTGCACCTCAACATAAAGAAAACAAAAATCCTCGCAACTGGACCAATGAGCAACATCATGATAAATGGAGAAAAAATTGAAGTTGTCAAGGATTTCATTTTACTTGGATCCACAATCAACACCCATGGAGGCAGCAGTCAGGAAATAAAAAGACTCATTGCATTGGGTAAATCTGCTGCAAAGGACCTCTTTAAAGTGTTGAAGGGCAAAGATGTCGCTTTGAAGACTAAGGTGCACCAGACCCAATCCATGGTATTTTCAATCCCATCATATGCGTGTGAAAGCTGGACAATGAATAAGGAAGGCCGAAAAAGAATTAATGCCTTTGAATTGTGGTGTTGGTGAAGAATATTGAATACACCATGGACTGGCAAAAGAATGAATAAATCTCTCCTAGAAGAAGTACAACCAGAATGCTCCTTAGAAGCAAGGATGGCGAGACTGAGTCTTACATACTTTGGACATGTTGTTGGAGGGATCAGTCCCTGGAGAAGGACATCATGGTTGGCAGAGTACAGGGTCAGGGGAAAAGAGGAAGACCCTCAACGAGGTGGATTGACACAGTGGCTGTAGTAATAAGCTGAAGCATAACAACGATTGTAAGGATGGCACAGGACAGGGCAGTGTTTCATTCTGTTGTGTATAGGATCGCTATGGGTCAGAACCGACTCGAGGGCAGCTAACAACAACAACAACAGGAAACTTCTACAACTTTGCTTTCATCAAGATGTACTACCTTCTCCTATATTGTATGTTGTCTTTCTTCTCACCGAAGTTAACAATTAAGTGATTTTCTCTCCACATCCCCCAGTTCCATCATAACCATCAAAGGTTCTTTTTTTCTACATGAAAATCTTTTCTTGCATTTTTATGCTAGTGGTCTCATGCAATTTTTTTCCTTTGTGATTGACTTATTTCAGTCATAATAATGCCCTCTGGATTTGTTTACATTGCAAGATGTTTAAAAGGTTTCAATGTTTCATCATTGTTGTTTATCATTGCATAATATTCCATTGTATGTACACACCATCTTCTTGCTATTGTGAATAAAGCTGCAATGAACATCAGTGTGCATATGTGTATTTCTGTGATGGTTCTTATTTCTCTAGAATATTTTCCTAGGAGTGGGATTGCTGGATCTTATGGTATTTCTTTTGCTAGCTACTTAAGGAGGTGCCATATTTATACTGTAATTATGCCATCAACTAGGGCTCCTAGCATTTCCCCTGTTTTCTTATGCTGGGTTCTCTACAGAAGCAAAAGCAGTGAAGTGTATATATAGAGAAAAATAAAGGCACAGAGAGAGAAAGATTTATATAAAGGAAACGGGTTAAGTGATTGTGGAGGCTGGTACCTCCCAAGTCGGTGGATCAGAATAGAGGCTTCTCCTGATTCACACAGCCACAAGGACTAATGAACCAAAGATCAGCAGGTCAGAGAGAAGGGCGCTTGGCTCACAGGCTGTGAGGATCAATGAATCCAAAGATTGCAGGTAAGCTACTTGCCGAACTCCCTGTAACTGAAGGTCAGATGAACAGGAGACAGCTGCAGGATCCAGAGAGAGCAAAGCCCAAAACACCCTCTTATTTCTGGATGTAGGCTACACGCCCAAGGAAACTGTTTTTCAACTGATTGGCTCCTCACAGCAGATCCCATCACAGGGGTGATCCCTTATAAACACTGCGAAACATCACCCAGCCAAGTTGACAATCTGAACCATTACACCTGTTTTTTTTTTTTTTTTTTTTCCCCATGATCTCTATCATTGTAGGTTCTGTATTTAGGCCTTTGGATCCTTTCGAGTTAATCATTCTGTATGGTGTGAGTTATGGGTCCTGTTTCATTTTTTTTACACATGGACATCCAGGTTGGTCAGCATTGTTTTTTAAAAAGACTGGTTTTCCTCATTCAATGTACATTGGTCCTTTGTCAAAAATTAGCTGACCATATTTGGATAGATTTATGATTGTGCGCTTGATTTTGTTCCACTGATCTATCTGTACCAGTTTCAGGCTGTTTTGACTACCATGGCTGTATAGTAGGTGCTGAGATCAGGTAGTGTGAGACCTCCTATTTTACTTCTTTTCTCCAATAATGCTTTGCTTATCCAGGACCCATAACTCACACCATACAGAATGATGGTTTCATTCTTTTCCATGAAAAGTGGGTGAATAATTTAGCATCTTGTTCAAGAATGCTGTTGGTATTTAGATTGAAATTGTATTATATCTGTAGATCCCTTTGTATGGAATTGACATTTTCACAACCCAAAAGCATGGTATGTTTCTCCATTTATGTAAGTCCCTTTTGTTATCTTGCAGTAGTGTTTTGTAGTTTTCTTTATATAGGTCTTTTACACACATGGTTAGATTTATTCTTAAGTGTTTTATCTTTTTAGAGGTCATTATAAATGGTATTGTTTTCCTAATTTCCTTTTCCAAGTTTTCTTTGTTGATCCTTAGGAATCCAACAGATTTTTCGATGTTGACTTTGTTTTCTGCTACACTGCTGAATTTTTCTATTAGTTCCAGGAGTTTTCCTGTGAGATCTTTGGGCTTAAGTGTTGAGTTTTTAGGAGCTCCCAGTTATCTAGTTTATCTCCTGGTGTTTGTTAGTTATGGTTTGTGTTGTATTTATGCCATATACAAGGGCCCCTAGCATTTCTCCTGTTTTCTTATGCTGGCTTATGTTTAGGATCATATCATCTGTGAGTAAGGATAGCTTTCTTTCTTCCTTTCTAAGCAGGTTGCCGTTTATTTCTTTCTCTTGCCTTATTGCTCTAGGTTGGATTTCCAGCACAACGTTAAATAACAGTGGTGATAAAGGGGAACAATTGTTGTCTGACACTTTTGTTCCTTTGGCTCTGTGGATCGTATGAATGAGCAGTCTTGCAATTTAAATGATCAGCTTATGTTGAGAAAGAGAGAGGAAAAGGACCATTATACACCAGTGCATAGACGATAATACAGAAGTTGAATAAATTTCTAATTCACTCAAATTCGTATAAACAGAAGTGACTGGTTTAGGACAGGAATTTAGCTCTTTTGTCTCCAATTCTACTGTGCTTTCTTTCTATTAGCTCTAAGGCTGTCATTCTGAGAGGTCATGAATATTAATTTCCTCTTCAGAACAGACAATCATTAGGGCCATTTCAATATTCCTAGATTATGCCTGAATATTATTTACTCAAAGGTTGCAGGGCTAGTAGTATCAGGTCTAGAAATCTTTCCAAGATTTGTTTAGTCAAGTTCACCTTTATTAAGACTAAAGAATGTACTGCAAGATTCATCTGGTAATATCAAGGAATCAAATTTTAAAATTTCTTTTCTAATGTGCATATGAAAGAATAAATAATCAAAGGTACTCAGGAAAAAAAAAAGACTGAAAAAGATAATAAAGCAAATTAGAGTAGGAAGGCTAATCCTGCAAAGTATTAAAAAAATTATAAAGTATCTGTTATTAAAATAGTGTAATATTGGGGCCAAGAGATGTTCAGGAGCCATATGGGCATCTTTCCTTAGCCATACAAGAAAAAGATCAATTTGGACCTTTTTCTTACTTCTTGCATCAAATTATATTCTGAAAACAAAGTTTAAAATTTAGACTACATGAATATACAGAAATTTTTGTAGCAAAAAAAAGAACATAAATTAAAATCACAAATGAAAAAATCTGGAAAAAATTACCAGTTATGTCACATAGAATAGAGGAGAAAATAACACTCCTATGGAAAAGTGGACATAAGATATGATTAAAGAGTCCTCACTAAGAAAATACAAATAGCTCCAAAAGGTATGAAGGCCTGTTCAATAAGAGTCAAAATAGTAGAAGCACATGTAAAAACTGCTCTTAGATATCATTTCTCACCTATCAGGAGGGTATTTGTAATTAGTCAATTAATATTTGATAATTATGTCTCCTGTAGTTACAATATGATCAGTATGAATTGGAATCGACGAAATGACTTTTTTTTTTTTTTTTGTAGTCACATATACTTGACAACTATTGGACATTATGGAAGTGTTCAGAAAGCAGAGGAAGATGATTTTAAAATATAAATTGTTTCTTATAAAATTTATAATATAATATATTATATAATTTATATGTATAAATTATATAAATATATAATTTTTCTCCAGGTTTTCTAGTACAGCTAAAAAAGGTAGTTAATTGGGTATTTTTTGTCCTCTAGAAAATGGGGCAACTTGTAGTCTCTAGGGTTTATGTCCGAAGGTTGTGAGTACAAATGTAATGTTGCATATACTTCTCTCCCATTCAGGTTTCCCAGAGGCAGCAGAAGCCTTCTCTTTGCCATTAGCAGGTTTGTTAAAAATTCTAAAGACATTATTAACGTCAAAGTCGGATATCTAGGATACAATATGTGGGGGAAAACATAACCTTTAGAAGTAGAATTCTTGAGGAATATTGAGCCAAAACAAAAGGTACATATCTGAACATGCAAGGAAGAAGATGCGCCATCTTTATGCCAAGCTTTGCATAGAGAACTGGGCTCATTAAAAAAAAAAAAAAAAAAAACTAACCTATTGCTGTTGAGTTGAACCTAATTCACGAAACTCCTCAGTAATAGTGCCCTGGGTGCCAGGTACCTTGGGTAGGGGAATAGAGTTGCCATGAGAGGTTTGGGAATGTGTATTTTCTTCCTCTTGTAAATTTTGGGAGCAGTTTTCAAGGTAGGGTAGATAAGTATTTAAGCAGAATGTAATAAACAGAAATTGAACAGTCTTTTGAAAAAGAATCTATCTATGTATGTATGTATGTATCTATCTATCTATCTATCTATCATCTATCTATCATCATCATCATCTATCTGTCCATCTATCTATCATCTATCTAAACTTCCACCTTTAATGATTATAAAGCATAAAGGAGGGAAAGCATGTGTTCCCTAACATCAAAAGAACAATAAAATGGGAGGAAATTATAGGGAAGGAGATTTTAGCTATCCTATTCCTTTTTTTTTTTTTTTTATTCCTAGACTAAAACCAAACCCAGTGCCGTTGAATCGATACCAACTCATAGCGACCCTATAGGACAGAGTAGAACTGCCCCATAGAGTTTCCAAGGAGTGCCTGGGTTTATTCCTGGACTAAATAAGAGCATAAATTTATCATCAATTTAATATAAATATTTGGGAAAGAAAATAGTCTTTACATTAAAGACATGCATTTGTTTAAAATAAAAATTTAAATGACTTAAATGAAATACGTTGTTCAAAAATGTGAATTAAAATCACTAGTTTTGTGATGGGTTACCTTTTGAGGTTGTCTTCAACACTCAGGATTATATAGGAACAGGATGGGGCTATTGAGGAACTGAGTATAGCACATGACCTGACATCTTTATTTCTGGACTATCTGAAAATGATTTGTTGGGTTTCAGAATCAGAGAAGAACTTACCACAAATCAGACGGAGAAAGAGTTTCCCAGTTTGTTAGAACCTGACAGGTGCTCGTCACCAATTCAAGAAATACAATGATTGTGTGTGTGTGTGTGCATGCTACTGTTTTCTCATAAATGCCCTAATTGTGCCCTACCATTCCATGTTTTTAATTCTTATAATATGTAATACAGGGACAGAATGAGTATCCTAGGTGTATTGAAGAAAGAGAAGTGAATGAGAGAGACTTGGGAATGGGAATTTCTAACTCAAAGAGTCTTTAGTTATTCCTGTGTGAAGACATCTCTAAGTCCCATTCTCCTGTGTTTCATCTGGATGCTGCTCTCTACTATATCTCTGTGGCACATAACAGTGTTATTGGAATATTTCCCATAGTTTTAGAGTCTAGTTTGCTCAAAATTTAAGGGGGTGATCATTAACTAAGGAAATATATTAGTAGGTAGATATAAAAGATGGACCATTGTATGGGGTGGAGAAATGGACACATGGCTGTGGGTTATAGACTGGACTTTATCTGCATGTCATTGTGAAAGTCAAGGATTCTTCTGACTTCTGTTATGCCATCTTTAGAATATGAATGCATACCAGATTATATTAATCATCTGCTCTAGTCTTTTAATTTCTCAAGCCATGAGGGAGAATTAGAATTTAGAACTCCCAGATTTGAAAAATGAAAAAAAATGTTGTCGACAAGTCAACTTGGATTCACGATGACCCCGAGAGTGTAAGATTAGAACTGTGCTCCATAAATTTTTCAGTGTCTGATTTTTCAGAATTACATTACCGGTCCTTTTTCCAAAGGTATCTCTGGGAAGACTGGAGCCTTCCAATTTTGGTTTGTTGCCTAGAGCATTAACCAATGGCACCACACAAGCTGTAAAAACTAATAAAAACTTATTTCGCTATCAGATTTACTGTGTCAGAAAGAAAAACAAACACCAACATACTACGCAGAAGTAACAATAAAAACACAAATGGGAATTGTCAAGGCTGTCCATTCTTTATGTCCGTACTGTTACATGTTATGAGGCAATTAACTGACACAATTCAGATTTTTCAGATTTTTGTTATTGACTGTGTGGCTGACATAATCTAGCATCAGGACAGGCTTGTCTTCTATGAACTGATAACATTCAAGGAGAATTGAAAGTGTTATGTAAGAATTTGACATAAAATTACCACACAATCCCTAAATTCCTTGAGAAAATTTTAAAAATAAATGCATATTATGTTTCAAAATTTGAGAAATTTACCATATTTTATTTAATAAAAATATAGAGAGATTCTGAAAGAGATATTTTTTCCAGTCTTGGCAAGGGGTACTTGACCAAGCATCCTATATCCTCACTCTGTTTAATATATATATTTTTTTGATTTCTAGGGCTGACTTTTAGATTTCGACAAACAGAAGCCATGTTATTGTCAGACAGAAATAAAAGCGGGGCCACGTTCACCCTTTTGGGCTTCTCAGATTGCCCAGAACTGCAGGTTCCCCTCTTCTTGGTATTTCTGGCCATCTACAGTGTCGCTGTTGTAGGGAATCTTGGGATGATTATAATCATCAGAATTAAGCCCATACTGCACACCCCCATGTACTTTTTCCTCAGCCACCTCTCATTTGTGGATTTCTGCTATTCTTCCATCGTTGCTCCCAAGATGCTGGTGAACCTAGTTGTAGAAGATAGAACCATTTCATTTTTAGGATGTGTAGTGCAATTATTTCTCTTTTGTACCTTTGTGGTGACTGAATCCTTTCTATTAGCTGTAATGGCCTATAACCGCTTTGTGGCCACTTGCAACCCTCTGCTCTACACAGTTGCCATGTCTCAGAGACGCTGCGCTATGCTGGTGGTGGGATCATATGCATGGGGAATAGCATGTTCCTTGGTTCTGATATGCTCTGCTTTGAAATTGTCTTTTCATGGTTTCAACACAATCACTTCTTCTGTGAGTTCTCCTCACTTCTGTCTCTTTCTTGCTCTGATACTTCTCTTAGTCAGTTGTTGCTTTTCATCTTTGCCACTTTTAATGAGGTGAGTACATTACTCATCATTCTCACATCTTATGTGTCCATCATTGTCACCATCTTGAAAATGCATTCAGCCAGTGGTCGTCGTAAGACGTTCTCTACCTGTGCTTCTCATCTGACTGCCATCACTATCTTCCATGGCACCATCCTTTTCCTCTACTGTGTGCCCAACACCAAAAACTCCAGACGTACCATTAAAGTAGCCTCTGTGTTTTACACAGAAGTGATCCCCATGTTGAATCCCTTGATCTACAGTTTGAGGAATAAGGATGTCAAGAATATAGTCATCAAGATAATGGACACCAAAGTCTTTTCTCATTAAGCATACTATCTTAATAGAATTTGTCCCTAATTTTTAAATAAACTGTGTATAAAAGACTGTCTTTAAACATAGTTTTAAATATTATCGCTAATATTGCACAATAGTAACGAAGTGGTTTGGTTCAAAGAAACCAAACTTGGTTTTGTCTCTTAATTGAAAGAAAAGGGCAGCAATGTCTCTCATCTTTAGTTTTAAATCTCTAAAACTGTGATACCATGAGTTAGCTCATAATCTGATAGTCAAGACCAAAAGATAATTTAGATATCTTTGGAGGAACTTTTCATAATCTGAGTAAATATTAACTCCACCCCTCTTCCTTATAAGATTCCTGGAGTATAACAGGTTCTCAATAAACGCAGGTTTATTACTTACACGTATACACAAATGGAAGTAAAAATAAGACATAAGCCTTGCCTTCAAGAAATGTATAATCTCGTGGGGTGGTGGAGCATAAAGAAAGTGCTGTTGCGTAAGGCCAACTATAATATTTATCCTAGAAGGCTTGGGGCAAGAAAAAATTCAAATCAGTTTAGGGACATTAGACATATGTCTTCATAAAAGAGGTATTATCTGAAATTGGCCTGGATAACGGGCAGTATTTTAGGAGAAATATTAAATGAAGAAGCCATTTTATTCAGGAGAGACTAGAATGAGCAGACTCAAGGAAATGAGAATGTAATATTGAGTTCACCAATTTTGATTTTGTGAATATTGCATAATGTGTGTGTGAGTGTGTGTGTGTGTGTGGTATCTTACATACATGAATGCAAAGTAGAATAAATCTGGTCTATAACCAGAACTTGTTTTCAAAAGAGCTCCAACATGACTGAATAATAATTTTGATAGGCTGTACCAGAGGCTTAGAAATGGATCGCAGAAAATAATTACGTGCAAAAAATAGGGACAATGTATACCTGCCCTATCTGTGTTTTGTGCTATTATTTTGCCAGCCTAACCATCACAAATGTTATATGTACTTTATTAATTTATTTTTATTTATATATATTTTTGAAATATGAGCATAATTACTGAATCTTTCTCAACAGTACTCCCATCCACCATGAAGAATTCAAATTAATTACCTGGATTTGCCAAACATGTTGCACAGTAATTGCCACACAATTTTACTCTAAATAAAATAAAAGACAGGCTGTCATTTGCATTTAGACATTTGTAATTCAGTCAATTCAAAATGTTAGATCTATCTCATTTTAACAACTCAGTTTTGCTTTATTAACTTGTATGTCCTTCTCTTTACTCAATACATCTAGATTAAATTCCAAATAAAACACTAATATAGTGGGAGTCATTAGTTTGTCAGGTGTTTTAGTGAGGGAGAAAAAAATAATTTGCAGGACAATTTTATATAGCTCAAGAAATTATTTGGAAGAATCATGTGACTTTAAACTTATGATCATTATTCTAATTTTTAATTTTCAGGTCTATAGTTCAGTTCTATAGTGCCACTGGATGGCAATAGATTTCTTATGCATTAGTTGATAAGGTATTAATTAAACAGTCATTGTACATGCAAATATAAAGACTGTAGAAGCATTGTCTTATGTATTGAATATCTGCTGAGATAATGGTTTTTCATTTGTTTAACTTCTGTTTCTTTGGGTATTTACCAATTTATCTTTCATTACATGTCTGACACTCATATAATTCATAATTTATTTTGATGTTAGGGAATAATCAATATTAGTCTTAAATTGAATCAATGATATGTAATCAGTCCCCTTTTACAGAGAACTTTCACTTCTTTCTGTGTTGGGGAATGATAACCACATTTTGTGGTTGAAGTGACACAGCCAACTTAGCTTTTACTCTGGTGAAACTGAGACTCATATAGTTGAATTAACTTGGCTACAATTGTAAAAGCAACTGTTGACAGAATTACAGCAATCATTTAAGAATCCAGCTACACCAGCAAACACCTTTTCTGGTAAATACTTTCATACAATCTCATGTTCTTTCATTTTCAAATTGTGACATTCCAGGTTCATTATGGTGGATCCATTTGCCTGTAAGTTGGACATAATATGTGAGTAGTTTTCAAATTTTTTGTCCACATACTATTAAATTAGTTTTGTAAATGTATATACACCCTGGGAATTCAATCTGACATATAAAATATTTCATCATATGCATAAATATCAGAAAAAATGTAATCTCCATTACACATCATAATTCATTCAAACTGTATAAACAAGATCATTTTGAGCAATCAGATTTATGTTTTCCCTTCTTCTCCTAAACTCATATTTCAATTTAACTTTCCCCATAGAGCCTAGTGATTAAGAGCTACAGAAGTTTGGCAGTTTAAATCCACCAGGGATTCCTTGGAAATCCTGCGGGGCAGTTCCACTCTGTCCTATACGATTGCTATGAGTCAGAATCGACTTGATGGCAACGGGTTCGTTTGGGTATTTTAAAATGCTTTTAGTGTTATTGAAAGTTCTTTTTAAATTGTTTATTTTATAACAATACAATAATAACTACACTATTAAAGCTGTATTTGCATTGCAAATTTAGATAAAAGTATAATCGAGCTTAAAAAATATTATTGGAAATATTTTTGTCAGAAGAATAGTTTTGGATTTTTAATTTAGATGTATTAATATTTTAATGGAAGAACAAAACTTAATGTTAGAAGGCAATACTTTCAGCATCAATTCTATTTCTATGTTTTAATAGCTGAAAATGCTGTGATAAATTGGTCATATTAAAAGCAAATGGAAATAAAAACTGTTGAAAATTATGTTGTAATAGCAATTGCACTCAACTCTTTCAACTCCATCCAAGTTATGTGCCAATTTCTCACGTTCATCTTTCATCAAAAATTATTTTTTGAAATGCTTGAAATGTAAGTAGATTGTCTTCCAAATTTTATTGGAAGTTAATATTTTGGAAATGACTTTTCCTTTAAAATGATTTGTTACTCACTTTTAACACAGTCCAAATTTCCAAAGCCTTCCAGTACCCTTTGAAGCTGTACACATCAAGTGATTGAATCCGTTTGACCAATCCTTGAATGTAGTCACTCTTGAGAATTGTTTTGGGTAACAGAGGTGGCAAAAGTGACAATAAGGCCAGTTCCAAGACTTTGCGAGGCTTTGATGTTTTTGTACACTCTCTTGTAACCTGGCGAAGTTGTCATATGAATAAAAACAGACTAGAGTATTGGCTAATGGGAGAAGCGCACAGCGCAGCTGCCCAGTCCTTCAGCCGTACCAGCTGACATCTAGCCTGCCGCCGGACTTGAGAATGAGATCCTCTGACGTCAGCTGACCGGACAGTGTATCCCATAAACTGAGCCAAGGTCAGTCAAGCATAGATAAGATGGGCAGAACTATCCACCTGACCCATGCAATTGTGACAAATAACAAATGTTTGTTGTTTTAATAAATACATTTTTGAGAGGTTCGTCCGTAGTAAAAGGACCTCGAATGCCTGACGCAGCCATTTTATTCTCCAAGGGCTAAGCAATTCACTGTGAGAAGCACAATTGAAGATTTGCCAGCCTGACCACCCAAGGAAGAGGTGCAGTTAGACATCTGGGCACCATCCTGGAATTGTTTCTTCTTTTGTATCTTTTTTTATTTTGTAATTAAGTTTTTGGTAATAGTTTAGACAGCAAGTTAGGTTCCCATTTGACAATTTCCACACCAATTGTTTAGTGACTTTAGTTATATTTATCACAACGTGTAGACATTCCCTTTAATTGTGTTCTGTTTGTTCCAATTCCAGTACACTAGTTTCCATGCCCCCTTATCTTCTCATCTTTGATTCTGTGTAATTGTTGACCATTAGTTCTCATGTACTCTTAGTACTGATGGTTTTTCAGTACAGAACAGATCTTATGGGTAACATGCTTTATTTTGTGTGCCTCTCTGTTATTTGGTTATATGATGACGTCATGGGGGAGGCTTGGTTACATGTTTAAAGAGAGCCCCGAGGTGACAGTCTCAGGGAGTCCTTTGTTCTCTAATGTTCCAATTTGTCTGGATTTTTTAAATAAGAATTTGTGTTCTGCTCCACATTTTTCTCCAGTTCTCTACAGGACCATCTTTTGTGACCCTGGTCAATGTTGGTAGCTGGGCACCATCTTCTTCTCTGGTCTCGGGATAGAGGATGTTGTGGTTTCTATAGATTTGTTTTTTTCTTGAGTTTTTGGATGGCTTCTTACTGTTTTGCTTCTGGAGAGTAGAAACCTGTAGTTTTGTCTTAGATGGTTGCTCACAAGCTTTTAAGACCCCGGATGCTACTCACTTCACTTGGATGCAGATTATGACTTTTGTGAGCTATGTTGTGCCAATTTACTGAATTGTTCCATGAGACTATTGTCCTAAGCTTTAAATCCAGAACCCAATCTTTGAAAGAGTTTGATTATGTCTGTGGAGTATCCGTATTTGTGTTGTCAATGAACATATGTGCCTGTGCCCATATATGTATATTTACATATACATATAGATACTTATTTCTGTTCTCATCTATGCACACATCTCTATCCACACGTTTACCAATGTGATTATACACATCCATATGTCCTTAAACATTCATTGTTACTTTGGTTTTGCTCTGCTCACTACGTCCACATTTGGTGCCACACTTCCCATCACCAAAAAAAAAAAAAAAATCAAGTCTCCAAGACCTAAAGTATATATTCCCCTCATTCCACCTTTCCCCAGTAACCACAAATGAACATTGTGAACATTGGTCTCTCTACATATATAATAGTAAAAGAGGGATCATACAATATTTGTCCTTATATGCTTGACTTATTTAGTATTATTCCCTCCATGTCAATCCATGCTATGTTTTGCAACTCATCATTGTTCTTTATGGTTACATAGCATTCCGTTGTAAGTATATGCCACAATTTAATTATCCGTTCATCCCTGATGCACGCTTCCATTGTTTTCATTTATTTGCTATTATGAATAAAGCAGCAGTGAATATAGTTGTGCATATGTCTGTTCTTGTCATTATTTTTAGGTCTCTAGGGTATATATCTAGGACGGGGATTGCTGGATCATAGGGTAGTTCTAGTTCTAGTTTTTTTTTGAGAAAGCACCATACTATTTTCTATAGTGGTTGTAGCATTTTGTAGTTTCACCAGCAGTGGCCAAGTGGTCCAATCTCCACACATCCTTGCCAACATTTATTATTCTCTTTTTTTTTTTTTCTTTTTTTTATCAGTACCATTTTGGCCAGGGTAAGATGGTATTTCTTTGTAGTTTTAATTTCTTTGTCTTTAAGGGCTAATGATTGTGAACATATTTTTATATATTTGTTGGCTGCTCGGATGATTTCTTTGGTGAAGGTTCTGTTCATGTCCTTTGCCCATATTTTAATTGGGTTGTTTGTCTTTTTTTGGTGAGTTTTTGTACTTTTCCATAAATTTTAGACATTAGGCCCTTGTCTTAGACTAGGTTCTCTAGAGAAGCAAAAACAGTAAAGCATATAAATGTATATATATAGAGAGAGAGATTTATATCAAGGAAATGGCTCATGTGGTTGTAGAGGCTGCAACGTCCCAAGTCCATGGGCCACAATAGAGGCTTCTCCTGATGCACATAGCCACTGGGGCTGTGAAGATCAATGAATCCCAGAGATCAGCAGGCAAGACTGCATGTGAACTGCTAGCTCAAGTCCCAAGAACCGGAGATCAAATGAACAGGAGCCAGCTGCAGGATCCAGAATGAACAAAAGCCCACAAACACTGCCAGAATATCCACTTATATTCAAAGCAGGCCACACACCCAGGGAAGCTCCCTTTCAAATGATTGGCTACTTAAAGGAGACCCCATCATGGAGGTGGTCACATAACATCAAATCTCATCGTGGAAGTGATCACACCATTACATGACTATCAAACCACTGAAAATCATGGCCTAGCCAAGTTGACACACAACTTTATCCATCACCACCCTCATTAGATAATTCATTTCTGAAGATTTTTTCCCATCTGTAGGGTCGCTATGAGTCAGAATCGACTTGACGGCACTGGGTTGGGTTTCTGGGTAGGTTTATTTATTCCTTTATAAAGTCTGTTGAAGAGCATAAGGTTTTAATTTTTTTATGAGCTCCCTTTCATCTACTTTGTTTTCTTCTATTTGTGCATTTGTTGTAATGTTTGTTATCCTATCATTATAAAAGGTTATGTCCCATAGTTTTCTTCCCATACTTTCTTCCAGGAATTCTATGGGTTTTAGTTTAACATTTAGATCTTTGATGAATTTTCAGTTAGTTTTTTGTGCGTTGTGAGATATGGGTTCGGTTTCATTTTTCTGCAGGTGGATATTCATTTTTGGCAGCACCATTTACCAAAAAGACTGTTTTTACCCCTACAGAGTGGACTTTGATCTCTTGGTAAAAATCAGTTATCCATAGATGGCTGGGTTTAAATTTGAGTTCTTAATTCTGTTCTGCCCCATGTGTCTCTCAGTTTGTCATACTGTGGGGGCTTGTGTGTTGCTGTGTTGCTGGAAGCTATGACACCGGTATTCAGATACCAGCAGGGTCACCCATGAAGGACAGGTTTCAGCTGAGCTTCCAGACTAAAACAGACTAGGAAGAAGGATGTGGCAGTCTACTTATGAAAACCATTAGCCAGTGAAAACCTTATGAATAGAAGCAGAACATTGTCTGATATAGTGCTGGAAGATGTGCCCTCCAGGTTGGAAGGCACTCAGAAGACAACCAGGGAAAAGCTGCCTCCTCAAAGTAGAGTCGACCGTAATGACATGGATGGAGTAAAGCTTTAGGGACCTTCATTTGCTGATGTGGCATGACTCAAAATGAGAAGAAATAGCTGCAAACATCGATTAATAATCGGAACCTGGAATGTATGAAGTATGAACCTAGGAAAATTGGAAATCATCAAAAATGAAATGGAACTCATAAACATTGATATCCTAGGCCTTAGTGAGCTGAAATGGACGGGTATTGGCCATTTTGAATCTGACAATCATATAGTCTACTATGCTGGGAATGACAACTCGAAGAGGAATGGTGTGGCATTCATCGCCAAAAAAGAACGTTTCAAGATCCCTCCTGAAGTACATTGCAGTCAGTAACAGGATAATATCCATACGACTATTATTCAAATTTACACACCAACCACTAGGGCCAAAGATGAAGAAATAGAAGATGTTTATCAGCTGCTGCAATCTGAAATTGATCCAACATGCTATCAAGATTCGTTGAAAATTACCGGCGATTGGAATGCAAAAGTTGGAAACAAAGAGGAAGGATCAGTAATTGGAAAATATGGCCTTGGTGATAGAAACAATGCTGGAGACTGAATGATAGAATTTTGCAAGACCAACGACTTCTTCATTGCAAATACTTTCTTTCACCACTGTAAACGGCAACTACATAGATCTCGCCAGATAGAACACACAGAAATAAAGTTGCCTACATGTGGAAAGAGACGACGGAAAAGCTCAATATCATCAGTCAGAACAAGGCCAGGGGCCGACTGTGGAACAGACCATAAATTGCTCATATGCTAGTTCAAGCTGAAACTGAAGAAAATCAGAGCAAGTCCACAACAGCCAAAATATGGCCTTGAGTATATCCCACCTGAATTTAGAGACCATCTGAAGAATAGATTTGATGCATTGAACACTAGTGACCGAAGACCAGATGAGTTGTGGAATGACATCAAGGACATCATCCATGAAGAAAGCAAGAGGTCACTGAAAAGACAGGAAAGAAAGAAAACGCCAAGATGGATGTCAGAGGAGACTCTGAAACTTGCTCTTGAGCATCTAGCAGCTAAAGGAAAAGGAAGAACTGATGAAGTAAGAGAGCCAAACAGAAGATTTCAAAGGGCCTCTCGAGAAGACAAAGTATTCTAATGACATGTGCAAAGAGCTAGAAATGGAAAACCAAAAGGGAAGAACACGCCTGGTGTTTCTCAAGCTGAAAGAACTGAAGAAAAAATTCAGGCCTTGAGTTGCAATAGTGAAGGTTTCCATGGGGAAAATATTAAAAGATGCAGAAAGCATCAAAAGAAGATGGAAGGAATACACAGAGTCATTATACCAAAAAGAATTAGTCGATATTCAACCATTTCAAGAGGTGGCATACGATCAGGAACCGATGGTACTGAAGGAAGATGTCCAAGATGCTCTGAAGGCATTGGCAAAAAACAAGGCTCCAGGAATTGATGGAATATTAATTGAGATGTTTCAACAAACAGATGCAGCGCTGGAGGTGCTCACTCGTCTATGCCAAGAAATATGGAAGACAGCTTCCTGGCCAACTGACTGGAAGAGATCCATATTTATGCCTATTCCCAAGAAAGGTGATCCAACCGAATGTGGAAATTATAGAACAATATCATTAATATCACATGCAAGCAAAATTTTGATGCAGATCCTTCAAAAATGGCTGCAGCAGTATATCAGCAGGGAACTGCCAGAAATTCAGGCTGGTTTCAGAAGAAGACATGGAACCAGAGATATCATTGCTGATGTCAGATGGATCCTGGCTGAAAGCAGAGAATACCAGAAGGATGTTTATCTGTGTTTTATTGACTATGCAAAGGCATTCGAAAGTGTGGATCATAACAAATTATGGATAATACTGCAAAGAATGGGAATTCCAGAACACTTAACTGTGCTCATGAGAAACCTTTACACAGATCAAGAGACCGCCGTTCAAACAGAACAAGGGAATCCTGATTGGTTTAAAGTAAGCAAAGGTGTTCATCAGGGTTGTACTTTTTCTCCATACCTATTCAATCTGTTATGCTGAGCAAATAGTAGGAGAAGCTGGAATATATGAAGAAGAATGGGGCATCAGGATTGGAGGAAGACTCATTAAAAACCTGCATTATGCAGATGACACAACCTTGCTTGCTGAAAGTGAAGAGGGCTTGAAGCACTTACTAATGCACATCAAAGACCACAGCCTTCAGTATGAATTACACTTCAACATGAAGAAAACAAAAATCCTTACAACTGGACCAATGAGCAACATGATGATAAACGGAGAAAAGATTGAAGTTGTCAAGGATTTCATTTTACTTGGATCCACAATCAACAGCCATGGGAACAGCAGTCAAGAAATTAAAAGACGCCTTGCACTGGGCAAATCTGCTGCAAAGGACCTCTTCAAAGTGTTGAAAAGCAAAGATGTCACCCTGAAGACTAAGGTGCTCCTGACCCAAGCTGTGGTATTTTCAATCACATCATATGCATGTGAAAGCTGGACAATGAATAAGGAAGACCGAAGAAGAGTTGATGCCTTTGAATTGTGGTGTTGGCGAAAATATTGAATATACTATGGACTGACAAAAGAATGAACAAACCTGTCTTGGAAGAAGCACGGCCAGAATTCTCCTTAGAGACAAGGATGGCGAGACTGTGTCTTACATACTTTGGACATGTTGTCAGAAGGGATCAGTCCCTGGAGAAGGACATCATGCTTGGCAGAGTACAGGGTCAGCGGAAAAGAGGAAGACCCTCAACGGGGTGGATTGACACATTGGCTGCAACAGTGAGCTCAAGTATAACAACCATTGTAAGGATGGCGCAAGACTGGGCAGTGTTTCATTCTGTTTTGCGTAGGGTCGCTATGATTCAGAACCGACTCGACGGCACCTAACAACAACAACAACAATTTTATTCTATCAGTCTGTGTGTCTATCATTCAACCAGTACCAGGCTGTTTTGATTATAGTGGTTGTATACTATCTTTTGATATCAGAGAGTGTGTGGCTTCCTGCTTTGTTCTTTTTCTTTGCATTATTTTGGCTATTTGGGGTTTCTTTCCTTTCCACACAAAGTTGGTTACTAGTTATTCCATTTAAGTGAAGAATGTTGTTGGGATTTGTGTTGGGATTGCCTTGTATCCATAGATCGCTTTAGGTAGAACTGACATTTTCAGTTTAAGCTTTCCAATCCATGAGCATGGAATTTCTTTCCATTTTTGTAGGTCTCTACAGTCTACTGTAATAATGTTTTATAATTATCATTGTGTAAGTCTTTATGTCTTTCTTTAGGTTAATTCCCAGGTATTTTATTGACTTGATACTTTTGCAAATTGTTTTGTTTTCTTATTTTATTTTTCAGAGTTGTCTTTGTTAGTATAGAGGAACCCAAGTCATTTTTACACGTTGATCTTGTACCCTGCAGTTTTGCTAAATCCTTCTATTAATTCCGGCAGGTTTTTTTTTTTTTAATGGAATCTTTAGGGTCTTGTATGTATAGGATCATGTCATCTGCAAATACAGATCATTTTACTTCTTCCTTTCTGATTTGGATACAATTATTTCTCTTTCTTTTCCTGTTGCTCTGGCTGGAACTTCCAGTACAATGATGAATAAGAGTGGTGATAATGGGCATCCTTGTTTCATTCTCATTCTAAACAGAAGACTCTTAGTCTTTCTCCTTTTACTATAAGGTTGACTTCTGTTTTTGCATATATTGCATATGTCCTTAATCATGTTGAGAATTTTTTCTTCTATTCCTATTTTGCCAAAAGTTTTTATCAGGAAAATGTTGTTGAATTTTTATCAAATGCCTTTTCTGCATTAACTGGTATGATCATGTCATTCTTTTCCTTTGTTTTGCTTACACAGGAGATTGTACTGATTGATTTTCTAATGTTGAACCACCCTTGTAATCCTGGTATGAAACCCACTTAATCATGGTAATTTTTAGTCTCTTGGCTAGAATTCACAGAAAAAATTGGTTACATGCACATAAAGGATATTGGTGTGTATCGTGTGTGTGTGTGTGTGTGTGTGTGTGTGATGTCTTTGACTGGCTTAGGTATCAGAGTTATGCTGGCTTCACAGAAAGAAATTGGAGAAATTAGTAGTGTTCTTTCCTCTTCTATATTTTTGAAAAGATTAAGTAGGATTGATGTCAACTCTTCTTTGAATGTTTGGTAGTGTTCCATCTGGTCATGGGCTTTTTTTTTTTTTTCCCTTTTTTAGTAGTGTCTTCTATCTCTTCTTTGTAATGGGTCTGTTTAAAATTTCTACCTCTCTGTGTTCGTTTGGGTAGGTAGTGCTTTTCTAGGAATTTGTCTCTTTCATCTATATTTTCAAATCTCTTGGAGTACATTTTTTCATAGTAGTTAGTTATGATCTTCTTTATCTCTGTTGGGTCAGTTATAATGTCATCAGTTTCTTTTCTTCATTTGGTTATTTGACCATTTTATTTTATTTTTTCAATCTAGCTAGTGGTTTATTTTATTAATTCTTTGCATATGCCCTTAAGAAACCATCTTCCAGTTTAGTCAATTCTTTTTGTTGTTCTTCTATTTCGTTTATATCTACCCTGATCTTAATTCTTTTCCTTTTTTCTGATTGCCTTTGACTTCTTTTGAGCTTCCTTTTCTATTTGTTCAATTGTCAGTTTAAGTTAATGATTTTGGATCATTCTTTTTTAATGTATTTATTGCTATAAATGTCCTTATGAGTACTACTTTGACTGTGTACTAAAAAGTTTTGATATTTTGAGTGTTATTTTCGTTTGGCTTTAGGAATTAAAAATAAAACTTATTTATTTTGATTTGTTGTGATTGAAAATATACAGAGGAGAACATAACAACAGTTCAACAGTTTCTGTATGTACAATTCAGGCATTGTCATGGATTGAATTGTGTCCCCCAAAATTGTGTGTGAACTTGGCTAGGCAATGATTGCCACAATTGTGTGAGGGTCCAAAATTTTGTCATATGATGTGATTTTCCTATGTGTTGTAAGTCCTACCTTTATGATGTTAATGATCAAGTTTAAAGGCAGTTATGTTAATGAGGCAGGACTCAATCTCCAATATTAGATTGTGCCTTGAGTCAATCTTTTTTGAGATATAAAAGAGAGAAGCAAGCAGAGAGACAGAAGGACCTCAAATCACCAAGAAAGTATTGCCAGGAGCAGAGTGCATCCTTTTGACAGAGGGTCACTGAGCCGAAAAGCAACTAGACCAGAAGAAGATTGATGACAACAGAGCCAACAGAGAGAGAATAACTGCCCTGGAGCTGGCACCATGAATTCTGACTCTAGCCTCCTAAACCGTGAGAGAATAAATTTGTCTTAATTAAAGCCATCCACTTGTGGTATTTTTGTTATAGCAGCACTAGAAAATTAAGAATTTGGTACTGAGAGTAGGGTGCTTCTCTAACAGATACCTAAAATGTGGAAGCTATTTGGAAACTGTGAATGGGTAGAGGCTGGAAGATTTTTGAAGTCCCTAGTAGTAAAAGTCTAGGTTGCCTTAAAGGGACTGTTGTTAGGATTATGGAAGTCAAGACAATTCTGCTGAGGACACAGAAGGAAATGAGGAGAGCTGTTACACTGGAGATGGTGCAGATGTTGAGAAACAGTAGCAGACTCAGGAGACTGGTGAGAGACAGCATTGGAGCTGACCCGAGGAATGAAAGAGCTGAGCGTCTTTGCACTGTAGGCTTTCTGGAAGAATGAGGTGCCATTGGCCACTTATTGGTGAAGCTAGGTTTACTAACCTATGGAGCAAGAAAACTGAGAGCCTTCCCAAGGTTATTGGCAGAGTGAGGTGCCTAATGGCAATTATTGGTGGAGCTAAAGAGCTTTGGAACACCTGCCATAGCAGGGAAGATGCAGGTGGCAAGGCCTGAGAGGCTGAGAGGCCAAGGAACCATGGAAGCAGAAGCT
This sequence comes from Loxodonta africana, assembly GCF_030014295.1. Lineage (NCBI taxonomy): Eukaryota > Metazoa > Chordata > Mammalia > Proboscidea > Elephantidae > Loxodonta > Loxodonta africana. The sequence continues at coordinate 29,231,195 of NC_087348.1, forward strand.
GAAAAGACTAGGAAAATAGGAAGCAAAGCTGGCTCTGTTTCAAAGAGTAGGTCCACCACTTCTGGAGTTTCTAAGTGTAGGGCCACAGATTTCTAGGTATCAAAGAGTCAGATCTTGATCAGCTTGGTGCCGTTCATGAATGTCAGTGGGATAGGACCAGGTCTACTGCTCAAAGCTGAGGGAATGAGGCTGCCATGCACACGGGGCAGAAGAATGGCAGGGCCTGCTGGGGCAGACTCGGCAGGGTTACCACTCAGAGGTGCTAGGAAAATGTGGCTACCCATATCCAAGGGAGTAGCTTTGTCTTTTTGGTGGGCTTGGAAAGTGGAGCTGAAACCTAGAGCCAAGGGGCCTCCACACAGAATCTGAACAGTATGGCCAGCACCAAGAGTCTGGAGGGCAGGGTGATTGCCTAAATGGTCTCAGAAAATAGAGGAAAATTTTTAGGACTTGGGAGCTAATGTAAGGTGTTCTGCTGACTTGTGTGATACCTGTTATTCCTTTTTCTGTCCAATTTCTTCCATTTGTAATGGAAATGTCTAGCTTGTGCCTGTTCCACCACTGTACTTTGGAAGTAGATATCTTGTGTAGTTGATTTTACAGATGAACAGGAATTTTTGGATTTTGGACTTGGCATTGATTTAAGACTTCTCCTATGATCTGAGGTGGAGTATGTGTTTTACATGTGGCAAGGACATGAATTTGTGGGAACAAAATGGTGGAATGTCATGAACTGAATAGTGTGCCCCAAAAATGTGTGTCAAATTGGCTAGGCCATGATTGCCAGTTTCGTGTAATGGTCCACCATTATGTCATCTGATGTGATTTTGCTATGTGTTGTAAATCCTACCTGTATGATATTAATGGGGCAAGAGTAGAGGCAGTTATGTTAATGAGGCATTACTCAGTCTACCAGATTAGGTTGTTTCTTGAGTCAATCGCTTTTGAGGTATGGAAGAGAGAAGCAGGGAGACAGAAAGACTTAAAACTATCAAGAAATCAGTGCCATGAGCAGAGCACATCCTTTCAACCTGGAGATCCTGAGCTGAAGCTCTCCTAGAACAGAAGACTGATTACAAGGATCTTCCACCAGAGCCTACAAAATGAGAAAGACTTCCCCTGGAGCTAGCACCTTGAATTTGAACTTCTAGCCTCCTAAACTGTGAGAGAATAAATTTCTTTTTTAAAGCCATCCACTTGTGGTGTTTCTGCTATAACAGCACTAGGTAACTAAGACAGACATTGATTACATTCTTTGAAATATGCAACCATTCTCATTTTCTTTGTTTTTTCTCCCTTACTAACAAACTTACCACCCCCTAAGATTCCTTTGTAGTCTTTTGTGTTGCTATTGTCACTTTGATTCCACATAGACAGTTCTTAAAAAAAGCGTAATCTCAAGGAAAACTTCTTTTTACTAGTTAAACTAAACTATTGTTTGGTTTTAAGAAGACTATAGGGTATATTTTGGTCTTAAAGTTTATAAATTATCTCAGAGTTATAGTTCTGGTGTTCATTCAGCCTACAAGGCTTCAGAAAATCTGGAGTCCATGAGAATTTAAAATTCTGTCCTAAATTTTCCCCCTTTTGATCAGAATTTTTCTAAAGAATCTTTGATTAAAATGTTCAGCAATAGTAGCCAGAAACCATCCAGTTTTTTCTAGTCTCATGGCAAGGGAGGCAGTTGTTCAAGGAAGCAATTAGCCACAGATTCCATTTCTTTCTCCTTTTTCTTATTTTCCTTCTTCTTCTATTATTCTAGATAAAAAGAGACCAATCATGGCTTGGAAGGCCACTTGCCTGTTTTTTATATCGTAGGCACTGTGCACCAAGCCAGGGAGTAGAATGGAAACATTAAACACGTTATTTGGCCAATTAACTGAAATCTCCCTTGTATCTATGACCCTAAACCTCCAAAAAAAGGAATCAAATCCTATGAATTTTCATTTGTATATAATCAGCCTCAGCAGCTACTCTTTTTTTTTTTTTTTGTCATTGTTGTAAATGTATCTATTGCAGAACTTTTGCCAATTCAATTTTTTACAGGTGTACAACTTATCGAGAGCAATTACAATAATCGGCTGTACAAATTTACCATTCATCAAGAGATATTTCCATCACCATTAACCCTTTTCCAATCCCTCCCTCACCTGGTAATCACTAATAAACTTTGCTTTCTATGCATTTGTCTTTTCTTGTCTTTTTACATAGTAGAGGTAATACAGTATTTGTCCTTTTGTGATTGACCGATTTCAGACAGCTTGGGTTAATGTCTTCCAGCTCCACCCATATTGTAGCATGTATCAAGACATTATTTCTCCTTCTGACTTGTATTCTATTGTATGTATGTACCTTTTTTTTTTTTTGTCTCTTCATCTGTTAATGGACATTTAGTTTGCTTCCACCTCTTGCTTATTATGAATATTGCTGCAATGAATACTGCTGTACAAGTCTCTACTTTCAAGTCCTTTGGGTATACACCTAGGAGTGGAATTGCTAGGTCATATGTTATGATAGTTCTAGTTTCAGTTGTTTAAGGAACCACCACACCATTATCTACAAAGGCTGTACAATTTCACATTTCCACCAGTAATGGATAAAGTTTCCAATTTTCCCATAACCTTGCCAATATTTGCTTTTTTTTTTTTATATATATTAGCCATCTTAAACCAAAAACCAAACCTGTTGCTGTCTAGTCAGTTCTGACTCAAAATGACCCTATAAGACAGGTACAAATGCACCATCATTTCCAAGGATAGACTGGTGGATTCAAACTGCTGAACTCATGGTTAACAGTCAAGCTGCTAACAACTTCACCAACAGGACTCCATTAGCAATCTTAGTGGGAATGAAATTATATTTCATTTTGTTTTTGATTTGTATCTCTCTGGTGACTAATGACATCAAGCATCTTTTCATGTGTTTGGTGGCCATTTGGCAAAATGTCTATTCACGTCCTTTGGTGGTGGTGTGCTTAATTAATGAATTTATTTTTATTCAACTTAATAGTATATTTGACAAAGCAATGAGTTGGTAGCGTTTTGTTGCTAACCAAAGTTATTTTGATAATAATTATTTTGGAATGAACTAATTCCAAAACCTTGGCATCGGGCTTGTCATAAACCTGTGTCATGAAGGCTAGTGTATTCTAGGAGACACAATGCCTTGTCTCTTTATGGCCTGTCTGAACAAATACACTGAATTCTATTTCATCTAAGGATGCTTGTAAATGGATCTGCATTTACAAGATCAATAAATTTTATGACTGAGTGTGTTGTCTTCTCTCTCAATTAAATGTGGGCAATAAAGATATTGAGAGGATGATGCCAACACACTATAGAAAGAGGTTTTTCTTATTTCTTAATTCATATGCCATTGAGTGACTTGCATTTAAAGTTATTTCTGTTTTGTGTCACTGGTGGTTTTCAAATATGTGGAGGAGAGAGAGAGTCTCTGTTGGGAGACACAGAAGATGTGCTGTGTGGGAAAAGGGGAATAATTCTTTTTGACAACTTTGTTCCTTGGGTTCTGTGAATTCTATGAATGAGAAGCCTTGCAATTGAAACAATCAGATCATGTTGAAAAGGAGAGGTGAAAAGAATGATATCATTGCATACATGAAGATACAGAGGCCCAAGGAATTCCTGATTTACAGAAATTTCACATAACCAGAAATGACTCATTTAGGACAGAAACTTAGCTCTTTTGACTCTAATTCTACTTTACATTGGCCCTATTATCTCTGAGGCTGTCTGTCTGAGAGGTCATGAATATTAAATTGCCTTTCAGAAAGGACAATCTCTGAGGCCATTTCAATATTCCTAGATTATACTTAAATATTAGTTACTGAAAAGTATCATTACTGGTAGTATCAGGTCTGGAAATATTTTTAAGATTTGCTCTGTTTAGTTCACATTTATTAGGACCAGGATGAGTGTAATACAAAATGCATCTGGGATTCTCAAGGAGTCATACTATAATACTTCTGCTTTAATGTTCATACAAATTGAATAAACAATCACAGATATTCAGGGGAAAAAAAGACAAAAAAAATCAAATTAGAATAGGTGGCTAATCCTGTTTATGTTATTGGATGCTATAGAGTCAGTTGCTACTCACAGTGACACCATGCATAACAGAAAGAAACACTGTCCAGTCCTGTACCATCCTCACAATTGTTGCTATGCTTGAGCCCATTGTCGCAGCCACTGTGTCAATCCATCTCCTTGAGGGTCTTCCTTTTTTTCACTGACCCTGTACTTTTACCAAGCATGATGTCCTTCTCCAGGGGCTGATCCCTTCTGAAAATATGTCCAAAGTATGTGAGACATAATCTCACCATCTTTGCTTCTAAGAAGCATTCTGGTTGTACTTCTTCTAAGACAGATTTTTTCCTTCTTTTGGCAGCCCATGGTATATTCAATTTTCTTTGCCAACACCACAATTCAAAAGCATCAATTCTTCTTTTGTCTTCCTTATTCATTGTTCAGCTTTCATATGCATATTGAGGCTATTGAAAACACCATGGCTTGGGTCAGTTCACCTTAGTCTTCAAGTTGACATCTTTGCTTTTCAACACTTTAAAGAGGTCCTGTGCAGCAGATTCTTCCAATGCAATGTGTCTTTTGATTTCTTGACTGCTGCTTCCATGGGTGTTGATTGTGTATCCAAGTAAAATGAAATCCTTGGCAACTCCAATCTTTTCTCCATTTATCATGCTGTTACTTATTGGTCCATTTGTGAGGATTTTTTTCTTTATGTTGAGGTACAATCCATACTGAAGGCTGTGATCTTTGATCTTCATCAGTAAGTGCTTCAAGTCCTCTTTATTTTCAGCAAGCACAACAAACTGACAGATGCATGGGGTAAACAGGCTAATCCTACATAGTTTAAAATAAATTTTAAAATGCCTTTAGAGTCACTGTGAATCAGAATTGACTCAACAACAATGGGTTTGTATTTCTTTGGTTTTATTATTAAGATCGTGTATTATTGGGACACATGGATGTTAAAAAGCCAAATGGGCATCTTTCCTTAGCCATATGAGTAAGAGATAACATTGGATCTCGTTCTTGCCCACACATCAAAACAGGTTCTGAAAACAAAGTTTTTTTTTTATTTTAAATTACGTAAATATACAGAAACTTCAAAGCAAAAACAAAAGAATATAACTTAAAATGACAAATAAACTGAGTAAAAAATTGCCACTTATGTCACATAGAATGGAAGAGAAACAACAATTAGTCCTGTAGAAAAATGGACATAAGTTATGGTTAAAAAGTTCTCGTTAAATGAATACAAACAGCTCTAAAAGGTATGAAGAGTTGTTCAATCAGACTCGTAATAATAGAAACACAAATGAAAACTACCATGAGATGTCATATCTCACCTATCAGAATGGCACAATGTAATAAGTCAATTAATATTTGATAATTGTGTCTCCAATAGATACATATTCTTGATAAATATGGGAAAATATTGGAGTGTTCAGGAGACTGGGGAAGAAGACTTTAAAATATAAATTGTTTCATATAAAATGTTCCTAATGATACTATAATTTTTCTCTAGGTTTTCTAGTACAACTGAGAAAGGTAGTTAATTTTAATTGTTTGACTTTCGTCCTCTAGAGAATGGGGCAACAGAGAGTCTCTAGGGTTCATGTCCCAAGGTTGTGACTACAAATATAAGGTTCATATACTTGATTCCCAACCAAGTTTACCAGAGGCAGGAGAGGCCTTCTCTTTGCCATCAGCAGGTTTGTTTTTAAGATTTTAAAGACAAAGACTTTAACGTCAATGTAGGGTACCTAGAAAGCAATCTGAAAATGGGAAAACTTAATCTTTAGATGTTCTTGAGGACCACTGAGCCATTGCAAAAGGTACTATTTTGTGAAAGGTACATATCTGAAAATGCAAAGAACAGGATGTACACCCTTTATGCCCAGCTTTGCATAGAGGATCTGGTTCATCAGAGCTCCTTAATTATAGTGACCTGGATGACAGGTACCTGAAGTGGGGGAATAGGAGAGCCTTGAGTTTCGGAATGTGTATTTTCTCACTTTTGTAAATCTTTGGTGCAGATGTGAAGGTAGAATAAACAAGTATTTACGCAGAGTGGAATAATCAAAGATTGCATAGAATCTTTAGTAAGAAAAACCTATCTCTATATTAATCTATCTACCAGTCTTTAGCTTTAATTAAGGTTACAAAACAAAAAGCAGGGAATACATGAGCCCCTAGAGATTAAAAGAACAATAAAAAAGGAGGAAATTATAGGGAAGAAGATTTTAGCTATCCCATTTCCTGGACTAAATGAGAGAATAAATTTATCATCAATTTAATATCAACATTTGGGACAGAGAAGAGCCATTACATTAAACACATACTTGATTAAAGTCAATTTTTAAATGCCTTAGATATGTGAAACATGGTGTTAAAAAAAACTGTGATAATTAAAATGACTATTTGTGCTATAGGTTGCCTTTTGAGGTTGTCTTCAACACTCAGATTTGTACAGGAACAGGGTAGGGCCATTGAGGGTCTCAGTCTAGCACATGACCTGACATCTTTGTTTCTGGGTCATATGAAAACGATTTGCTGGGTATCAGAATCAAAAATAAACTTATCAGAAATCACAGAGAAAGAGTTGCCCAATACGTTGGGTTCTGAGAGGTACTGGGCACCTATTCTAGAAATACAATCATTCTTTTGAGTTAATGTTTTCTCATGAAATGACTTAATTGTGCACTACTACTCCACAAAGCCCTGGTGGTGCAGTGATTAAGAGCTCAACTGCTAACTGAAATGTTGGCAGGTCAAGTCCACCAACTCCTCTTTGGAAACCCTATGGGGAAGTTCTACTCTGTCCTGTAGGGTCGGTGTGAGTCGGAATCGAATCAGTGGCAACAGATTTTTTTTTTTTAGTCCACTTTTCAAATTCTTATACATGCATCAGACATGGAGAGAATGAGTATCCTAGGCATGTTGAAAGAAGAGAAATGAGTAGGAAAGACATTGGAAAAGGGAATTTCTAAGTCAAAGAGTCTTTAGTTATTCCTGGTGTGTAACTTGTTGCCTTCGAGTTGATTCCAACTCATATAGATCAGAGTAGAACTGCTCCATAGTGTTTCCAAGGAGCCCCTGGTGTATTCGATCTGCTGACCTTTTGATTAGCTCCAAGCTCTTAATCACTGAGCCACTAGGGCCCCTCCTGGTGTGTAACATCTCTAAGTCCCATTCTTCTGTGTTTCGTCTGGATGCTGCCCTCAAGTATATCTCTGTGGCACATAACAGTGTCTTTGGAATATTTTCCATAGTTTCACAGTCTCTAGTTTGTTCTAAATTAAAGGGGGTGAGCATTAACAAAGTAAATGTACTAGTAGATAAATATATAAGATGGACCAGTGTCTAGGGTAGAGAAATAGATACATAGCTGGGGATCATAGACTGGTTTTTATCTTCATGTCACTGTGAAAGCCAAGGCTTCTTCTGGGTTCTGTAATGTTGCCTCTAGAATAAGAATGTAGACCAGATAATCTTTATCATCTGTTCTAATTTTTATTTATTTATTTATTCCTCAAGAAATAAGGAAGAATTGAATACTAGGACTCCTTTGATTTGGAGAACATTAAAAAAACAAAAATGTCAACGGGTCAACTTGGAATCATGGTGACCCTGTATGTAAGAGTAGAGGTGCGCCCCAAAAAGTTTTCAATGGCTGATTTTTCAAAAGTAGATCACCAGTTGTTTTCTCAGTGGTTCCTCTAGGTGGACTAGAACCTCCAAACTTTTGGTTTCCTGCTGTATGCATTAACCATTGGCACCACACAGGCTATTAAAAAATAATCAAGATTTATTTCAATATCAGATTTACTGTGTCAGAACAAAAAGCAAAGTTTAGAGTACTCTACAAAATTAACAATAAAAACACAAATGGGAAGTGTTAAGGCTGTCTATTGTTGATAAGCACGGTGTATAAATGTGAAATAACAAATAAAATAATTTAGACTTTACTATTTTTTATTATTGACCGTAGAGCTGACATAACCTGTCACTGCCTCAGGCTAAGCTTGTCTTTTATGAACTTAAAACATTGAAGGAGGACTGGAAGTGTTATGTGAAAATTTTATTTAAAATTATCATATAATCTTTAAATCTCATTTTTATATATTTGTAAGTACTAAAAAAAATTTAAAAAATTAAAGTTGAGAACTTAAGCAAAATTCAGTTTAATGGTTTTATTTGTTTTTCTTAAGAAAATTTAAAAAAAAGAAGGGTTATCATGTTTTAAAATTTTAGAAGTTTATCAAACCTTGGAGCCCTGTTGGTGCAATGGTTAAGAGCTACAGCATGCTACGGCTGGTAACCAAAAACGTCAGCAGTTCCAATCCATCATCCACTCCTTGAAAACAATATGGGACAAAAAAAAAAGCCCATTGCTGTCTAGTCCATTCTGACCCAGAGGGGCCCTATAGGATAGAGTAGACCTGTCCCGTAAGATCTCCACTGCGCAGATGGTGGATTTAAACTGCCAATCTTTTGGTTAGGCGTCAAAAGCTTAACCACTGACATACCTTGGTTAACAAACAAATACAGAGATTCTGAAAAACATATCTTTTCCAGTTTTGGCAAGGAATAGGTGACTAAGCTTCCTATATCCTTACTCTCTTTAATATATATGTATATTTTCATTTCCAGGACTGACTTTTAGATTTTGACAAACAGAAGCCATGTTACTGTTGGAGAGAAATAAAAGTGGGGCCACTTTCACCCTTTTAGGTTTCTCAGATTACCCAGAACTGCAGGTTCCTCTTTTCTTGGTATTTCTGGCCATCTACAGTGTCACTGTTGTAGGGAATCTTGGAATGATTATAATCATTAAAATTAATCCCATACTGCACACCCCCACGTGCTTTTTCCTCAGCCACCTCTCTTTTGTGGATTTCTGCTATTCTTCCATCATTGCTCCCAAAATACTGGGGAACTTAGCTGTAGAAGACAGAACAATTTCATTTTTAGGACGTGTAGTGCAATTCTTTTTCTTTTGTGCCTTTGTGGTGACTGAAATCTTTTTATTAGCTGTAATGGCCTATGACCGTTTTGTGGCTATTTGCAACCCTCTGCTCTACACAGTTGCCATGTCTCAGGGACTCTGTGCTATGCTGGTGGTGGGATCATATGCATGGGGAGTAGGGTGTTCCTTGATACTCACATGCTCTGCTTTGAAATTATCTTTTCATGGTTCCAACACAATCAATCACTTCTTCTGTGAGTTCTCCTCACTTCTGTCTCTTTCTTGCTCCAATACTTCTCTCAGCCAGTTGCTCCTTTTCATCATTGTTACTTTTAATGAGGTGAGTACATTACTCATCATCCTCACTTCTTATGTATTTATCGTTGTCACCATCTTAAAAATGCGTTCAGTCAGTGGTCGTCGTAAGGCATTCTCTACCTGTGCCTCTCATCTGTCTGCTATCACCATCTTCCATGGCACCATCCTCTTCTTCTACTGTGTGCCCAACTCCAAAAACTCCAGGCACACCATCAAAGTAGCCTCTGTGTTTTACACAGTGGTGATCCCCATGCTGAATCCCTTGATCTACAGCCTGAGGAATAAGGATGTCAAGAATACAGTCAGCAAGATAATGGACACTAAAATCTTCTCTCATTGCATGTTTTTTTAGTAGGATTTTTCCCTAACTTGTAAGTAAGGGGTGTCCATAAAGATGGTTTTTAAAGATACCAATAAAACTAATAGTTAATATTGTACAGTGGAGAGGAAGTGAGTTTTTGGTTCAAAGATGTTAAACTTGGTTTTGTCTCTTAATTTCAGGAAAAGACCGGCAATTTATCTACCTTTAGTTTTAAATCTATGAAATTGTGATAACATGAGGTAACTCATAATCTGATAGTGAAGGCCAAAAGGTAATATAGATATCATCTGAGACTCTTTGCTTAATTGAATAAACATTAATTCCATCCTTCTTTCTTATAGGATACCTGGAGTATAGTAGTTTCTCAATAAACACATTTTTTTTGTTATTTGTTTTTTTTTCTTGGAAGTCTACAAATTATGGTAAAGATAAGACCTAGGCCTTGCCCTAATAGAACGCATAATCTCATGGTGATGCTGGGCAATAAAGAAATTGCCTATGGCAGACTATGGTAAGTATCATGGAAGGTTTGGGGCAAGAAATAGTTTGAATCCATTCAAGAACATTAGAAATACCTCTTCATTAAAGAGGTATTATTTGAAGTTGGCCTGGAAAAAAGGCAGGATTTTAGAAGACATATTTCAGGGAAGAATCAGTGAAGAAGGCATTTTATTCAGGAGAGACTAGAACAAACAAACTCAAGGAAATGAGAATGTAATATTAAGTCAATCAGTTATAAAGTGAATGCTGTATAATGTGTGTATGTCTATCTGTGTGTGTGTGTATGTGATATATTATGTACAGGTTACTTTGGCATGTATGCAGAGTTCAGTAAATATAGTCTATATCCTGAACTTGTTTTCAAAGGAGCTCCCGTGAGACAGAATAAGTGTGATAGGCTGCTCCAGAGGCATAGAATTGGATCTCAGAAAACCAGTATATGCAAAAGATAGGGACAATGAATGCCTTCCCAATCTGTTTTTCATGCTATTATTTTGGCCACCCAGCCATCACAAATATTATATATACTTCATTTATTCATTTGTATATGTATTTTCGGATCACAGTCATAATTACTGAATCCTTCTCAACAGAAATCTCACCTATCATAAAAAAAAAAAATCAAAAACAGTATTTGGAGTTGGGAAACATGTTTCATAGTATTTGCCTACATAAACTTACTCAAAATAAAATGAAAGAGCAGCAGTCTTTTGCATCTAGACATATATAATTCAGCAAATTCAAATTATTAGGTGTATCTTTTTTTAATAATTTTTCTTGACTAACTTGCACATTCTTCTCCTTTCTCTATTCAACAAGTCTAGATAAAATTCCAAATAAAACAGCAATATAGTGGAAGAAACAGGTGTTTTAGTGAGGGAGAAAAAATTAATTTGTGGAATAATTTTATATGGCTCAAGAAATTGTTTGGAAGAGCCATGTGATTTTGAACTTACGATCATTATTTAAGTTTTTAATGTTTAGTTCTTATGCATTTTTTGTAAGAAATTCATTAATTGTTATTTTTTGTTTTCTTGATTAGTGCCAGTATTGTTCAGGTGAGATGATATTTCATTGCAGTTTTGATTTGCATTTCTCTAATGGCTGATGATCTCGAGCATTTCCTCACATGTCTGTTAGTCGCCTGAATGTCTTCTTTACTGAAGTGTCTGTTCATGTCCTTTGTCCATTTTTTAATTGGGTTATTCATCTTTTTGTTGTTGAGGTATTAAAATATTGTATACATTTTAGAGATAAGACCCTTGTCAGATACGTCATAGCCAAGTTTTCTTTTTTTTTTTTTTTTACAATCTGTAGATTTTCTTTTTACTCTTTTCATGAGCCTAAGTGTTTCATTGTTAGGTGTTCCCAGTTGTCTAGTTCATCTTCTGGTGTTTTTGCATAATTAGTTATTATTAGTATTGTATTTATGGCATGTAATAGGGCTCCTAGCATTGTCCCTGTTTTTTCTTCCATGATCTTCATCATTTTCCTTTTTATATTTAGGTTTTTTTTTTTAATCCAGTTTGAATTAGTTTTTGTGTACATTTTTTAAGGTATACATTCTTTTTCTTTTTTTTTTTTTTTTACAAAGAGACATCCAGTTTTGTCAGTACCATTTGTTAAGAAGACTGTCTTTTCCCCATTTAATGGACTTCAGTCTTTGTCAAAGATCAGCTGACAATAGGTGGTTGGATTTATGTCTGGGTTTTCATTTCTGTTCCATTGTCAGCCACTGTGCCAGTACTAGCCAGGCTGTTCTGGCTACTGTGCCTGTATAGTAGGGTCTGAGATGAGGCAGGGTGAGGCCTCCTACTTTATTCTTTTTCTTCAATAATGATTTGCCTATCTGGAGCCTCTTAAAATAAACTAAACACGGTTTCCAAGGCTGTAAATCTTTATGAAAGGAGACTGCCACAACTTTCTCCCATGGAGCACCTGATGGATTTGAACTGCTGACATTTTGGTTAGGAGCCAAGCCTTTAATCACTTCTCTACCAGGGCTCCTTTCTATTTCTGAATAGATGAAAAACTGAGATAAAGTGATCATATTAAAAGTAAATGGGAATAAAAACTGTCAAAAGTTGTGTTGTAATAGCAATTGCTCTCAGTCCTTTCAACTCCATCCAAGTTATGTGCAAATTTTTCATGTTCATCTTTCATCAAAAATTATTTTTAGAAATGCATGAAACACAAAGTAGATTGCCTTCCAAATTTTGTTGAAAGATAATATTTTGGAAATGGCATTCCTTTAAGAAAGATTTGCTCCCCATTATGGTAGAATGCAAACACAGTCTGAATTCTCAGATCCTTCTGGTATCCATAGCAGCTCTTCACATCAAGTTGTTGAATCAGTTTGACAAATCCTTAAATGTAGCCTACCCTTGTGAACTATTTCGGCTAACAGATGGTGGCAGAAGTGATATTGAGACCACTTCCAAACTTTTGAGAGGCTTTGAGGATTTTGGAAACCCTCTTGGAACCCTGTGGAGCTGGCATATGAACAAACACAGACTAGTTATGTTGGCTAATGGGAGAAACATAGCCCAATTTCTTATTCCTCCAATCACATCAGCTGACATCTAGCCTTCCACCAGACTTGAGAATGAGACCCTTTTAGGTTAGCTGACTAACAACTGATCTCATAAACCTAAGCAAGCTGAGCCGAGATCAGCCAAACTTAGATCAACAGAACTGCTCATCTGATCCATGCAATATCCTTTGCCATCAAGTTGATTCAAAATTATAGCTTCCCTATAGAATAAGGTTGAACTGCCCCATAGGGGTTCCAAGGATTCAAACTACATGGATACAAACCACTGACATTTTGTTTAGCAACCAAGTTCTTACTATTTTTGATAGGTACAGTCGAGTCAGTTCTGACTCACAGCAATACTGTGTACAACAGTACGAAACACTGCCTGGCTCTGCGCCATCCTCACAATTCTTGTTTTACTTGAGCCCATTGTTGCAAATACTGTATCAATTCATCCTGTTGAGGGCCTTCCTTTTTTCACTGACCCTCTACTTTACCAAGCATGATGTCCTTCTCCAGGGACTGATCCCTCCTGAGAGCATGTCCAAAGTATGTGAGGTGAAGTCTCGCCATCCTTGCTTCTAAGGAACATTCTGGCTGTACTTCTTCCAAAACAGATTTGCTTGTTCTTTTGGCAGTCCATGGTATATTCAATATTCTTCGCCAATAGCGCAACTAAAAGGTATCAATTCTTCTTCAGTTTTACTTATTCATTGTCCACCTTTCAAATGCATTTGAGGTGATGGAAAACATCATGACTTGGTTCAGGTGCACCTAGGTTCTCAAAGTGATATCTTTCCTTTTTGACACCCTAAAGAGGTCTTTTGCAGCAGATTTTCCCAATGCAATGTGTCTTTTGATTTTCTGGCTGCGCTTACATGGATGTTGATTGTGGATCGAAGTAAAATGAAATCCTCGATGACTTCAATTTTTTCTCTGTTTATCATGATGTTGCTTATTGGTCCAGTTGTTAGGATTTTTCCTTTTTTCATGTTGAGTGTAGTCCATAATGAAGGCTTTGGTCTTTGATCTTTATCAGTAAGTGCTTCGAGTTCTCTTCATTTTCAGAAACCAAGGTTGTGTCATCTGCATAACACAGATTTTAATGAGTCTTCTTCCAAACCTGATTCCCCGTTCTTCACATAGTTCAGCTTCTTGGATTATCTGCTCAGCATACAGATTGAATAAATATGGTGAAAGCATATAACCCTGACACACACCTCTCCTGACTTTAAAGCATACAGAATCCTGTTGTTCTGTTCAAAAGACTGCTTCTTGGTCTATGTACAGGTTCGTCATGAACACAATGAAATCTTCTGGAATTCCCGTTCTCTGCAATTTTATCCGTAATTTGTTATGATCCACATAGTCAAATGCCTTTGCATAGTCAATAAAACACAGGTTTTTAAACATCTTTCTGGTATTCTCTGCTTTCAGCCAGAGTTCATCTGATATTAGTCATGATATCCCTAGTTCCATGTCTTCTTCTCAATCCGTGCTGACTCTGGCAGTTCCCTGTTGATGTACTGCTGAAACTGCTTTTGAATGATCTTCAGCAAAATTTTACTTGTAGGTGATATTAACAATATTGTTCCATAATTTCCGAATTTGGATACATTACCTTTCTTTGGAATACACATAAATATGGATATCTTCCAGTCATTTGGTCAGGTATCTGTCTTCCAAACTTCTTGGCTTAGACAAGTGAGCACTTCCATCACTGCACCCATTTGTAGAAACATCTCAGTTGGTATTCCAATGTCTTCAGTGTAGCTTGGACTTCTTTCTTCAGTACAATCGGTTCTTGGTCACATGCTACCTCCTGAAATGATTGGATGTCGACCAATACTTTTTGGTACAGTGACTTTGTGTATCCTTTCCATCTTCTTTTGCTGCTTCCTTTGTCATTCAGTATTTTGCCTATAGAATCCATCAATACTGCAACTTGATGTCTGTATTTTTTCTTCAGCTCTTTCAGCTTGAGAAATGTCAAGCATGTTCTTCTCTTTTGGTATTCTATCTCCAGATCTTTGCACATGTCATTATAATACTTTCTCTTCTCCAGCAGCCATTTGAAATCTTCTGTTCAGCTCTTTTACTTCAGCATTTCTTCCTTTTGCTTTAGCTACTCAACTGACATGCTTTTTGGCATTTTCTTTCTTTTCTATCTTTTTAATGACCTCTTGCTTTCTTCATGTACGATGTTCTTGAGATCATTCCACAACTTGTCTGGTCTTTGGTTATTAGTGTTCAACACATCAAATTTATTCTTGAGATGGTCTCTAAATTCAAGTGCAATATACTCAGGGTTGTACTTTGGCTTTTTTTGGACTTCTAAATTTCTTCAGCTTCAACTTGAACTTCCATATGAACAATTGAGGGTCAGTTCCACAGCTGGTCCCAGCTTTGTTCTGACTGATGATATTGAGGTTTTCCATCATCGCTTTCCACAGATACAGTTGATCTGATTCCTATATGTTCCATTTGGTGAAGTCCAAGTGTATAGTGGCAGTTTATGTTGTTGAAGAAAGGTATTTGCAATAAAGAAGTCATTTGTCTTGCAAAATTCTATCATGTGATCTCCAACATCATTTCTATCACCAAGGCCATATTTTCCAACTATTGATCCTGCTTATTTATTTCTAATTTTTGCATTCTAATCACCATTAATTATCAATGCAGCCTGATTGCATGTTCAATTTCTTCATCTTTGGTTTTAGTGGTTAGCAATAATAAAATATTTTTGTTTTAACTAACACATTTTTGAGTGGTTTGTATGTAGTCATTGGTGTCACTCACTTTCTCAGTTTCTGGGAATATTACCAAAAAGATTTTCCAAAGAATTATCATATGACATTTTAGAATATCGGTTATTCCTAGAGGCCTCTTGTTAAAACAATGCAATAAAAAGCTTAGAAATGTTAAAATACTGTGATTTTGTTGAAAATGGTTAATCTAATATCTTACTAAAATGGTATTATCTTGTGTGTTTTAAATTCATTGTCATCAAGAGCTTGGAGATTCACATTGTGATTATTCAATTTATGAGTAGTGATTCTGACATGAATTTCATTCAATGTTTTAAATTTAAATAAACCGTTAAACATACCTCCCATCTCTTTAAATCAAAGATGCATACATAAACAATACAACTTTCTTGTGAGTGTTTCACCTAGATGATATTAAGAATCACTGACAGTTATTTTTTTCCACATCCTTTTTAAATTTTGCTATAAAGTGACTCCATCAGGAGTCATGCACTCAGTAACTATAGATTGATTGTTGCACTAGGAAAAAAATACTGGATAGTAAACAAATATATCATCAGTACTATATACTATATATCAGAGTTCAGCATGTCACCATGTGGGTTAAAAAACCTTACACCAATCTTTTACAGGTAAAGAAATACACATAAACAGGGACAAAGCCATTTCCTTCCTAGGATGCCCTGTGCAATTCTACTTGTTTTGTTCTTATACAATCACTGAGGTCATCTGGCTGGCTGTGGGGACGAATGACTACTTTGAGGCTATCTCCAATCTACCACTGTACATGGTTCTCATGTCTCAGAAAGTCTCTGGGGAGGTGATATTTAGCTGATATATGTGAGGAAGAGGGTGTTCTTTGACTCATATGTGTTTAGCTCTTGAGATTCCATCCTACCTCAAAAATGTGATTAAACACTACTGCCATAATCAACCCCTTTTCTTATCATTTGCTTGATCTGATGTCTCTATAAATGAACTGCTGTTGTAAACTGTGGCTACTCTCAATGAGATTATCACCATGGTACCTATCCTCACCTCCTTCCTGCTTGCTTGTTCTCATAACCATCCTGAGATCTTACTCTGCAGAGGGACAGTACAAAGCCTTTTCCAACTGTGCCTCCCACTTCACAGCCATTGTTATTATGAGGTGCCTATGAGTTGATTCTGACTCATAGAGACCCTACGTACAATAGAAGGAAACACTGCCTTGTCCTGTGCCATCCTTACAATCTGTATTATGCTTGAGCCCACTGTTGTAGCCACTGTGTCAATCCATTTTGGTAAGGGTTTTCCTTTTTTTGCTGATACTCTGCTTCACCAAGTATGATATTCTTCTTCAGGGACTGATCCCTGATTATAACATATCCAAAGTATTTGAGGCAAAGTCTTGCCATTCTCATATCTACTGAGCACTCTGGCTATACTTCTTCCAACACAGATTTGTTCGTTTTTCTGGCAGTCATGGTATATTCAGTATTCTTCACCAGCACCATAATTCAATGGCGTTAATTCTTCTTCGGTCTTCCTTATTCATTGTTCAGCTTTCTTATGCATATGAGGTGATTGAAAACACCATAGCTTGGGCCAGGTGCACCTTAGTCCTCAAAGTGACATCTTTGTTTTTTAACACTTTAAAGAGATCTTTTGCAGCAGATTTGCCCAATCCAATGTGTCTTTTGATTTTTTGGCTACTGCTTCCATGGATGATGATTGTGGATGCAAGTAAAACGATATCTTTGACAACTTCAATAATTTCTCCATTTATCACTATGTTGCTTTTTTTTTTTTTTTTTGCTTATTGGTCCAGTTGTAAATATTTTTGCTTTCCTTAAAAACGAAAATGAGATAACATGAGCTGGCTTAAAATTTGATAGTGAAGAATGAAAAAGCATATATATATATATATATATATATATATATATGATGTGGGGCACTTCTGTAAGCTAAATGAACATTCATACCATGTGCCTTTATTATAAGATACATGGAATATAGTAGGTTTGCATTAACACATGAGTTTCTCTTACAAATCTACAAAGGTAGTTAAGAAAATACGTTGCCTTTACCTTCAAAGGATGCATAATACAGTGGCGATGATGGGTTAATGAAAAAAGTGAATATTCTATGAGGCAGACTATAAGGAGTATCATAGAAAGATTGGGTCAAGGAACAGTTCAAATCCATTTAGGGATATTGTCAGTGTGTCTTCATAAAGAAAGTGTTATTTGATCTTTTTTTTTTTTGGAATATGAGCAGAATTTTAGAAAACGTATTTTACTGAAGAAGGGGTTATATTCAGGAGAGACTGGAAAGAACAAATTAAAGTAAATGACAATGTGTATGTGTGTGTACCCAGTGCCACCGAGTTGATTCCAACTTATAGCGACCCTATAGGACAGAGTAGAACTGCCCCATAGTATGTGTGTGTAAGTGGTACCTTATATACAGGCTACTTTGACATGAATGCAAAATTGGATAAATATGGTCTAGATCTTGAACGTGTTTTCAGAATAGTTCCAGTGTGTCAGAATAATAAGCTATACTTTGCTGCAGCAAAGGCTTAGAGATGAATCTCAAAAAACTAGTATATGCAAAAAATAGGAATAATGACTATCTTTCCAATCTGTATTGCATACTATATTTCTGCTTACTCATCCATCATGATTATAAATACTTTATTTTCTTTCGTTCTGTATTTATTGGAACAAAGACTTAGTTTTTTAATTCTTCTCAAAAGAGCTCTCATCCACCATTAAAAAAAAAAAAGGAAAAATACTGAGTTACCATACAAGTTGAATACTAATTGTTTACATAAACTTACTACAAACAGAAAAAAAAATTATCATCAGGCAGCCATTAATATCTCAACATATTTAACTTGGTAAAGTCAAAATAGTATATATCTCATCTTAATAACTCTCCTTTGCTTGACTAACTCATACATCCTTCTCCTATTTTCTACTCAGTAGGTCTAGATAAGATTCCAGAAAATCAGCCATATAATGAGAGAAATAATTTGTCAAGTGTTTTGGTGAGGGAGAAAAATTTTTTTTTTTTTTAACTGGGGAGCAATGTTATATGGGCTCAAAAATTATTTGGGATGGTCATATGATTTTTAACTTATGACTATTAATTAAGATTTCTGTCTTCGGTCTTACATATTTGTTGATAAGAAATAAATTAATCATTGCATATTAAAAGATAAAAAATAGGAAAACGTTGTTTTAGATATTGAAAGTCTGATGAAAGGCTTTTTCACTTATATGACCTCTATTTCTCTGGGTATTTACATAGGTATCCTTCACTACACATCTGGAACTTATACAATTTCTAATTTTCTTTGAAATTAGGAAATTATATTATTCTTAAATGGAATCAGTGATGGCTAATTAACCCCCTTTTATTGAGAAAAAAATTTCACTTCTCTCATACTTCGGAAAATGATCATATTTTGTGGTGGAACTGGCACAACCCACTTACCTTTCACTCTGATAAAACTGAGACCCATCCAATTGAAGTAACTTGGCCAAGGTTGTAGAAGCCATTGTTGATAGAACCAGGCCAATCATTTAAAATTCCAACCACACTGGCAAACAACTCTTTTACTAAATACTGTCATAGAATCTCATATTCTTTCAAGTTGTGACATTTCAGATTCTTCATGGCAGAATCTTTATCAAATTTTAGCAATCAATTTTTTTGGTCACTGTGATCATTAAGGTTGTCTGTCAACTTGGCTGGGCCATGATTTTCAGTGGATTGGCAACTATGTAATGATGTGGTTTGGCTGTTATCTAATGATGTAATTCAGCAGTTACGTAATGATGTAGTCCTTCATGATGTGATCAGCCAATCAGTTGTAAGGGGAGCTTTGATTCTCTGCATAGAATATGTCTATATATACATGGATGTTCTGGCAATTCTTGCTTGCTTGCTCTGGATCCTACATCTGGCTTGTCATAATCTGACCTTCAGTTCTTCGGACTAGTGCCAGCAGCCAGATGTATTGCCTGCTGATCTTGGGATTCATTGGCTTCTGCAGCCTATGAGCCAGTAACCTGACTTCTTACTTGCTGGTCTTGAATTGGTCAGCCTCCACAGCTATGCGAGTCAGGAGAAGCCTCCAGCCTGACACCTGACCCATGGACTTAGGACTTGCCAACCTCTACAACTGCTTTAGCCATTTCCTTGAGATAAATTTCTCTCTATGTATATGCTTTATTAGTTTTGCTTCTCTAGGGAACCTAGCCTAAGATGGTCACATATCCCTAAATTATTACTGAAAAAGTATATACCGTAGGAATTTAATCTGACATATATTTCCTTGTAAGTTTAAATAACAGCACAATGTGTAATCTCCGTTGCATATTATAATTAATTTAAATTACATGAACAAGATCATTTTAAGCAATCAGACATATATTTTTCCTTGTTCTCCTGAACTTATATTTCAATCTCCACTTTCCTCATAGACATTATAATTTTATGAATAACACTCATACTTTTAATTTCTTGTGATCGTAATGCTTTTAATGTCATTGAATTTTTTTTCTTTTGAATTGAGTTAACCTTGTAACAATAAGTATAGTATTAACTAAGAAATTTAATCGTATTGTGAATTTCAATAAAATATAATTAATCAGAAATAAAAAATGTTATTGGGAATATTTTTTTAATGAAAAGAATAAGTTTGGACTTTTTATTTTTATCAATTATTGTATCCATAGAAAAACAACACAATGCTAGAAGATAATAGGCTAAGCATCTTTACATTTTAATAAATGAAAGTGCTGAGGAAGACTGGTCATACTGAAAGCAAATGGAGATAGAAGCTGTTGGAAATTGTGTTGTAGTAGCAATGACACTAAACTCTTTCAACTCCATGTAAGGTATGTGCCAATTGCTTATGCTGATCTTTCATCAAAAAGTTACTTTTAGTGATGCATTAAACACAATTAGATTGCTTCTGAATTATTTTGAAGACAAATTTTCTTTCCAAAAGGTTTTGCTACATCACCTGTATTCTCTAGTCCTTCCTGTATCCATGCCCTTTGCAGCTATTCACAAGTGGTAAAATCAATTTCCCCATTCCTTAAATGTGGCCTACTCTTGCAACTTTCTTTGGCTAACAGATGGTGGCCAAAGCGACATAGTGCCACTTGTAGCCTTTGAGAGGCCTTGAGGCTTTTGTACAATCTCTTGGAATCCTGCAAAGCTGCCATGTGAACCAATACAGACTAGCCAATTGGATAACGGGAGACATAACCTAGTTAACCAACACCCTCCCAATCACACCACCTGACATCTAGCCCACAGCCAGACTTGAGAATGAGATACTGTTAAATCAGCTGATCTCATACACCTAAGCAGGAGGAGCCAAGGTCAGCCAAGCCTGGACCAGATCAGCAGAGCTTCCCACCTGATCCATGCAATAGTGGGCAACAAAAAAACTGTTGTTATTTCTAACCAATATGTTTCTGAGTGATTTGTTTAAGTAGTCATTACAGCCACTCATTTTCTCAGTTTCTGGGAGGATTACCAAAAAGAGTTCCCCAAAACTTTCATGACAAGAATATCTACTATTCTTTTACCGAAACCCAAAAAACAAGTCAAACACATTGCCATCGAGATGAATCTGACTTATAGTGACCCTACAGGACAGTGTACAACTACTCCATAGGATTTCCAAGGAGCAGCTGGTGGATTCAAACTGCTAATTTTTGGTTAGCAGCTGTAGCTCTTAACCATTGTCCCACCAGGGCTTCACGTAGACATCACACAACCAACAAAGGAGCAGCCCTCGCAGAGATACTTGAGGCAGTCTCACTTAATGGCCTCTGGCATTGAAAATTCTTCCTAGGGTGTATGCCATCCCAGGGCCACTCTGTACCTCTGCTCTTCCTCACTTAGTCATCTGGATGTACAAACTAAAAAACAACCTGTGGCCTCTTCCTACCAGTGATTATACGTGGGGCCCTGGGCAAGTTACACCTGCCTGTAACTCAGTCACCTCATATGTAAAGAAGCCATGATAACGGTGCCCTTATCACTTAGTTTTATAAAGCTGAAGTGAGTTAACACTTGTATGTAGAACACTACCTGGTATGTAGGAAGGGCTCAATAAGTCTGAACAATTGTTATTATTCTAAGTAAAAGATAGTTATTATCCCCACCCATTTCCGGCATTCCATGGAACTCTAATATGAGTTTAGACCCTATCCCCTTCAGGAAAGAGCTTCTGAGTGTAAGACAGGAACCATTTACAAAACCTCGTCATATATTTCACTACAGGCTCACAGAGGTGATGCCTGGACACAGCATACATTCTCTGTAATTCACAATGCACTCTGGAGGAAACCTTGATGGATTATAATCTTATTAATTCCAAACTGGGATTTATATTTCATCAGAACCAAACACCAGTTGCTATTGAGCAGATTTTGCCAAACCTTTCTTTAGAGGTACCTCTGGATGGATTTAAACTTCCAGCTATTCAGTCAGCAGCCAAACATTTAACCATCTGCACCACTACCCAGGGACTTATATCCCATGTTGTTGTTGTTAGGTGCCGTCAAGTTGGTTCCGACTCATAGCGACCCTATGCACAACAGAACGAAACACTGCCCAGTCCTGCACCATCCTTACAATCATTGTTATGCTTGAGCTCATTGTTGCAGCCACTGGGTCAATCCACCTCATTGAGGGACTTCCTCTTTTCCTCTGACCCTGTACTTTGCCAAGCATGATGTCCTTCTCCAGGGACTGATCCCTCCTGACATGTCCAAAGTATATCCCATAGAGGTCAATAATTGCTTGAACCCCGAGATACGGTAGTTTCCTTGTTGATATCCCACAGAGATCAAAGTTTGGTTCTATAAGCTTAAGAAAGATGGGCCCCATGAGAGCCCAAAGAAAAAACATAAAGGCGATTACATTTTCTATCACAGCATCTTCAGAAAAAGGGAAACTATGTCTGTCCCACAGATTGGTTGGTTAGGCTACAGTCTGTTTGAATATGTACATGAGTGATATTTTTTGGGATCTGGAAGATTATTTTTCTCATAGAGGTAATTTACTATAGTGTATGCATCTACTAAGAGCCAGGAAAGGAGAGAAGAAATGAAATAGTTATTGTCCTCTGCCTTTGCTTTGTGTCCTAAACCTTGAAGCCAGCTGCTGTACATAAAAAAGTCACCCTTTTTCCCCCCTCACACCATAATATTTATGCTTTGCATTAATTCAGTTAAGTTTATACATTTCACTTTAAAAAAAAATGGGGATAAAAAATTATGCTTCAAGGATGTGGTGAGGATTAAAAGTGTAATTCAACTTGTGGATACATACATAATATTCTACCTGTGCATTCTATTTTTCAAGTTGATATTTTGTCAGTCATTTTTCACATCATTAAAAATTCTTCAAACTTATTCTTTTGTTAGCTGCATCATATATATGTGCCATAATTTCACCATTTCCTTCCTAACACTTAAGTGAATTCTAAGTTTTAATATCATAAATAATGCTACAATGGAGCAAGTAGGCACTTTTGTTCATAATTTCCAATCCATATCTTTGATCAATTCTCCCAGTTGATTCAAAGCAGGGAATTTTACTGTTAAATAGGTCTTGTCAAAAAGTTTTTTTTTTTTTTTTTAGGAAGGTAGTATTTAAGAATATCCAATTCCATAAACCATGACCAAGATTAAATAGTGTAATTACCAAAATAATTACAAAAATTTTATAGAAAAGCTATATTCTCCATCTAAACAATATCTATAAAAAATGAACACTTCTGAGTTAGCTATCCATCACTTCAATGGAAAACCCAGAGAAGGGTGCTATACATTTTAAAGGTTATTTTCTAGGAGCCCAATATTTGGCATATTGATTGTAAAGTTTGTCAGGAAAAAGGGATTTGAAATTCATGGAACGATAAGGGTAATTAAGTAATACTTTAACCTCCTTCTAATGATTAAGTTATAATCTCTGAATTGTAGAATGCGTGTTTAAAGAGTCATATAGGTTTTAGCAGATATTAATGTTTCCGTGTGATCTGTGAACCTAACTGTGAGCCTTATGCAGCTATTTTTTACTATGCCTGAACTCTTCTTAAACTTCACAAAAGTAATGTCCCATTCCTTTCCTGCCAAAATTACTCTCTTACTTCTTCTCGTGTCTCCTCTTAGCAGAGAGCCAGATCTAAAATTTGGATCATATAATGGAGAGTAACTTTTAGTTACAACCCCAAATAAACTTGGAACATGAACCAGAAAAACCGCACCATGGTGACAGAGTTCATTTTCCTTGGATTATCAGACATCCCAGAGCTGAGAGTCTTCATCTTTCTACTGTTCCTTCTGATTTATGGAGTCACGGTATTGGGTAACCTGGGCGTGATAGCAGTGATTCAGGTCAGCTCTCAGCTTCACACCCCCATGTACTTTTTCCTCAGCCACTTGTCCTCTGTGGACTTCTGCTACTCCACCACTGCTATACCTAAGATGCTGGACAATATCTTAAACAAGGACAAAGCCATTTTTTTGTGGGGTGTACTGTACACTTCTACTTGTTTTGCACGTGTGTGGTCACGGAGGTCACATTGTTGGCCGTAATGGCCTATGACCGGTTTTTGGCCATCTGCAACCCACTGCTGTACATGGTCATCATGTCCCAGAAGCTCCGTGTAGAGCTGATGTCTGGCTGCTACCTGTGTGGAACAGTGTGTTCTCTGATGCACTTGTGTTTAGCTGTTGAAATTCCATCCTATCGATCAAATGTGATTAACCAGTACTTCTGTGATCTACCCCCTCTCTTATCTCTTGCCTGCTCTGATGTTTCTGTGAATGAACTGCTGCTTTTTATTGTAGCCACTGTCAATGAGATCGGCACCATTGTGATAACCCTCACCTCCTACTTGTTTATTTTCATCACTATTCTGAGGATGCACTCTGCAGAGGGACGGTACAAAGCCTTTTCTACCTGTGCCTCCTACCTCACAGCCATCGTTGTCTTCCATGGAACAATCCTTTTCATTTATTGCTGGCCTAGTTCAGGCAAGTTTGGACAAAGAAAAGGTAGCCACAGTGTTCTACACTGTAGTGATTCCCATGCTGAACCCCCTGATCTATAACCTGAGGAA
The DNA here is from genome assembly GCF_030014295.1 of Loxodonta africana. Lineage (NCBI taxonomy): Eukaryota > Metazoa > Chordata > Mammalia > Proboscidea > Elephantidae > Loxodonta > Loxodonta africana. The sequence continues at coordinate 29,255,794 of NC_087348.1, forward strand.
CACAGATGTGAAAGAAGCTATTAGGAAAATGGCGGCCCCCAAAATATTTTTCTAGAGAACACTTTCTTAGCAGGACTGCAAGTTTCAAAGTAGAAGGTGGTGGAGGGGTGAGTAGGTGGGCTACGGTGATGGACTGGAGAAAACAGTAAGGAACTAGGTAGTTAGGGATGATAACTTTTCATTCACTTATCTCTATGCCTTTCCAATTAACAGAAGAAGAATTAAGTATATTTAAATAATTTTAATACATTTATTTGCTTTTCTCCAACCTGTAATTGTTTTAAGTAAATATGTCAATGGCACTGTTAAGGCACAGGCATTTAATTTACTGTAAAACTTCAAAAATCTAATGGAGAATTCATGACAACCTTTTTCAGTATCTGTAATGGAAAATATGATTCTTTTCAAAACTGAATTCCTTTTTTTTTTTACAGTGAAGAACACACCTTTGTCAGTTTATGCATAAAATGAGAATTCCATATGTGAATACATTTTTAAATCTCGTTTTAAAATCATTGTTGTATATTTGTTTATTTCTTGTTTCCTTTATTCATTTTGGTGCTTTTGTTGTCATTGCAGTGCCTGGTGTGTTGAAACTCCAAATACTTTCTCATTTGAAAAATTGAGACAATATTAATAATTATTTCACAGGGTTCTAAGGAAAATTAAACTACATGCAATAAGTAAAGAGTTTGTTGTACTATGGTGACTTGCATGTTGCGGTGATACTGGAAGCTATGCTACTAGTATTTAAAATACCAGCAGGCTCAGCCATGGTAGACAGGTTTTAATGGAGCTTCCAGACTAAGGCAAGCTAGAAAGTCCTGGCAATCAAAAAAAAAAAAATTAGACAGTAATAACTTTATGGATCACCACAGAACACTGTCTGACTCATTTGTTTTGGACACATCATCAGGTAGAGTCAAATGCTGTTAAGAATACTGAACAGTGTAGGTGTGAAATAACAGAAATATGATCTAAGGAATTGTTAGTTGTAAAAGAGAAGATAATCAAGAATGTGGTGTCCATGTGTGATGTTAAGGGGATGTAAAATCTGGATGACTTGGTGAAAACTACATGATAAATCACAAGTGAAAATGAGATCCTGCTGTGAACAGTAGACCATTTCTCTGTATATCAGTACTCTGAGAGGTTGGCAATAACTTTAGAAATCCTAATAATTCTGTTTCTAGCCAGATGTAGCTACTTCTGGAGACACTGAGAAAGTAAATGTCTGACATTATTGTATAGGGATAACTCCCCGGGAGGAAGTGACTGGTCTCGGAGCGGGGAAAGCAGCCTCCCAGCCGCGGAGCCGTCCTGCTGGGATTTGGGCGCACGCGGGCGGGGCGTGAGCAAGGGGTCCAATTATATTCCCCTGAATAGGCCCCGGGGGCGGGCCGACCCATTCGTGCAGGAGATGCCCACCCAGTTCGCGCGAGTGGTGCGGCGCACCGGAGGGAGAAGTCCCTGGGAGGAAGTGAGGGGTCTCGGAGCGGGGAGAGTAGCGTCCCAGCCGGGGAGCCGTCCCGCCAGGATTTTGGCGGACGGGGGCAGAGCGTGAATGCAGGGATCAGCTCTACATTCTGTGTTGCTACACTCCTAGCTCTCTGATCCCTCCCCCACCCTTCCCAGGCGGCTCCATTAACATCCGAATACCCTGAGCCAGAGGGAGAATTCAGATAGGGATTTGACTGCATTTTTTTTACAGCTGATTACCTGGAAAATCTAGTTTCCCAGTGATGGCTCGGAGACAGCAGTCCATATCAAACCACATAAAGAAACAGACCATGACAGCTTCTCCAACCCCCCAAACAAAAGAATCAAAATCTTTCCCAAATGAAGATACAATCTTGGAATTATCAGATACAGAATATAAAAAACTAATTTACAGAATGCTTAAAGACATCACAAATGAAATTAGGCTACCTGCAGAAAAAGCCAAGGAACACACTGATAAAATTGTTGAAGAACTCAAAAAGATTATTCAAGAACATAGTGGAAAAATTAATAAGTTGCAAGAATCCATAGAGAGACAGCATGTAGAAATCCAAAAGATTAACAATAAAATTACAGAATTAGACAATGCAATAGAAAGTCAGAGGAGCAGAGTCGAGCAATTAGAATGTAGACTGGGACATCTGGAGGACCAGGGAATCAACACCAACATAGCTGAAAAAAAAATCAGATAAAAGAATTTAAAAAAATGAAGAAACCCTAAGAATCACGTGGGACTCTATCAAGAAGGATAACTTGCAAGTGATTGGAGTCCCAGAACAGGGAGGGGGGACAGAAAACACAGAGAAAATAGTTGAAGAACTCCTGACACAAAACTTCCCTGACATCATGAAAGATGAAAGGATATCTATCCAAGATGCTCATCGAACCCCATTTAAGATTGATCCAAAAAGAAAAACACCAAGACATATTATCATCAAACTTGCCAAAACCAAAGATAAACAGAAAATTTTGAAAGCAGCCAGGGAGAAAAGAAAGGTTTCCTTCAAGGGAGAATCAATAAGAATAAGTTCAGACTACTCAGCAGAAACCATGCAGGCAAGAAGGGAATGGGACGACGTATACAGAGCACTGAATGAGAAAAACTGCCAACCAAGGGTCATATATCCAGCAAAACTCTCTGAAATATGAAGGAGAAATTAAGATATTTACAGATAAACACAAGTTTAGAGAATTTGCAAAAACTAAACCAAGACTGCAAGAAATGCTAAAGGAGATTGTTTGGCCTGATGACCAATAATATCAGGTACCAGCACAATACAAGGTCACAAAACAGAACGTCCTGATATCAACTCAACTCAAATAGGGAAAGCACAAAAAAAACAAATTAAGATTAATTCTAAAAAATAAATAAATAAACAAAATAATACACATAACAGGAAATCATGGAAATCAATAGATAAACGATCACCATAATCAAAAAGAGTGACTAAATATATGAGGCATTGAACTGCCAGATGGAGAGTGACACAAGGCCATAAAGAACGATACAAGTTAGGTTTTTACATAGAAAAATAGGGGTAAATAATAAGGTAACCACAAAAAGGAATATCAATTCCACAACTCAAGAAAAAAGCCAAGAAAAACGTAACGACTCAACAAACATAAAGTTAAACATTGTGAAAATGAGGACCTCACAATCTAGTAAGAAAAACGTCTCAGCACAAAAAAGCATGTGGAAAAATGAAATAGCCAACAACACACATGAAAAGGCATCAAAATGAAAGCACTAAAAACTTATTTATCTATAATTACGCTGAATGTAAATGGACTAAATGCACCAATAAAGAGACAGAGAGTCACGGACTGGATAAAGAAACACGATCCATCTATATGCTGCCTACAAGAGACACACCTTAGACTTAGAGACACAAACAAACTAAAACTCAAAGGATGGAAAAAAATATAATAAGCAAAAAAGAAGAGGAGTAGCAATATTAATTTCTGACAAAATAGACTTTAGACTTAAATCCGCCACAAAGGATAAAGAAGGACACTATATAATGATAAAAGGGACAATTGATCAGGAAGACATAACCATATTAAATATTTACACACCCAATGACAGGGCTGCAAGATACATAAATCAAATTTTAACAGAATTGAAAAGTGAGATAGACACCTCCACAATTATAGTAGGAGACTTCAACACACCACTTTCGGAGAAGGACAGGACATCCAGTAAGAAGCTCAATAGAGATACAGAAGACCTACTTACAACAATCAACCAACTTGACCTCATTGACTTATACAGAACTCTCCACCTAACTGTTGCAAAATATACTTTCTTTTCTAGTGCACATGGAACATTCTCTAGAATAGACCACATATTAGGTCATAAAACAAACCTTTGCAGAGTCCAAAACATGGAAATATTACAAAGCATCTTCTCAGACCACAAGGCAATGAAGCTAGAAATCAATAACAGAAAAACTAGGGAAAAGAAATCAAATACTTGGAAAATGAACAATATCCTCCTGAAAAAAGACTGGGTTATAGAAGACATCAAGGAGGGAATAAGGAAATTCTTAGAAAGCAACGAGAATGAAAATACTTCCTATCAAAACCTCTGGGACACAGCAAAAGCAGTGCTCAGAGGCCAATTTATATCGATAAATGCACACATACAAAAAGAAGAAAGAGCCAAAAGCAGAGAACTGTCCTGACAACTTGAACAAGTAGGAAGTGAGCAACAAAAGAACCCATCAGGCACCAGAAGAAAACAAACAATAAAAATTAGAGCTGAACTAAATGAATTAGAGAACAGAAAAACAATTGAAAGAATTAACAAAGCCAAAAGCTGGTTCTTTGAAAAAATTAACAAAATTGATAAACCATTGGCTAGACTGACTAAAGAAAAACAGGAAAGGAAACAAATAACCCGAATAAGAAACGAGAAGGACCACATCACAACAGAGCCAAATGAAATTAAAAGAATCATTTCAGATTACTACGTAAAATTGTACTCTAACAAATTTGAAAACCCAGAAGAAATGGATAAATTCTTGGAACAATACTACCTACCTAAACTAACACATTCAGAAGTAGATCAACTAAATAGACCCATAACAAAAAAAGAGATTGAAACGGTAATCAAAAAACTTCCAACAAAAAAAAGTCCTGGCCCAGACGGCTTCACTGCAGAGTTCTACCAAACCTTCAGGGAAGACTTAACACCATTACTACTGAAGGTATTTCAAAGCATAGAAAAAGATGGAATACTACCCAACTCATTCTATGAAGCTACCATCTCCCTGATACCAAAACCAGGTAAAGACATTACAAAAAAAGAAAATTTTAGACCTATATCCCTCATGAACATAGATGCAAAAATCCTCAACAAAATTCTAGCCAATAGAATCCAACAACACATCAAAAAAATAATTCACCCTGATCAAGTGGGATTTCTACCAGGTATGCAAGGCTGGTTTAATATCAGAAAAACCATTAATGGAATCCATCACATAAATAAAACAAAAGATAAAAACCACATGATCTTATCAATAGATGCAGAAAAGGCATTTGACAAAGTTCAACACCCATTTATGATAAAAACTCTTACCAAAATAGGAATTGAAGGAAAATTCTTCAACATAATAAAGGGCATCTATACAAAGCCAACAGCCAATATCACTCTAAATGGAGAGAACCTGAAAGCATTTCCCTTGAGAACGGGAACAAGACAAGGATGCCCTTTATCACCGCTCTTGTTCAACATCGTACTTGAAGTCCTAGCCAGGGCAATTAGGCTAGACAAAGAAATAAAGGGTATCCAGATTGGCAAGGAGGAAGTAAAGCTATCACTATTTGCAGATGACATGATCGTATACATGGAAAACCCTAAGGAATCCTCCAGAAAACTACTGAAACTAATAGAAGAGTTTGGCAGAGTCTCGGGTTATAAAATAAACATACAAAAATCACTTGAATTCCTCTACATCAACAAAAAGAACACCGAAGAGGAAATAACCAAATCAATACCATTCACAGTAGCCCCCAAGAAGATAAAATACTTAGGAATAAATCTTACCAAGGATGTAAAAGACCTATACAAAGAAAACTATAAAACTCTGCTACAAGAAATTCAAAAGGACATACTTAAGTGGAAAAACATACCCTGCTCATGGATAGGAAGACTTAACATAGTAAAAATGTCTATTCTACCAAAAGCCATCTATACATATAACGCACTTCCAATCCAAATACCAATGTCATATTTTAAGGGGATAGAGAAACAAATCACTAATTTCACATGGAAGGGAAAGAACCCCCGGATAAGCAAAGCATTACTGAAAAAGAAGAAGAAAGTGGGAGGCCTCACTCTACCTGATTTCAGAACCTATTATACAGCTACAGTAGTCAAAACAGCCTGGTACTGGTACAACAACAGACACATAGACCAATGGAACAGAATTGAGAACCCAGATATAAATCCATCCACGTACGAGCAGCTGATATTTGACAAAGGACCAGTGTCAGTCAATTGGGGAAATGATAGTCTTTTTAACAAACGGTGCTGGCATACCTGGATATCCATCTGCAAAAGAATGAAACAGGACCCATACCTCACACCATGCACAAAAACTAACTCCAAGTGGATCAAAGACCTAAACATAAAGACTAAAATGATAAAGATCATGGAAGAAAAAATAGGGACAACCCTAGGAGCCCTAATACAGGACATAAACAGAATACAAAACATTACCAAAAATGCTGAAGAGAAACCAGATAACTGGGAGCTCCTAAAAATCAAACACCTATGCTCATCTAAAGACTTCACCAAAAGAGTAAAAAGACCACCTACAGACTGGGAAAGAATATTCAGCTATGACATCTCAGACCAGCGCCTGATCTCTAAAATCTACATGATTCTGTCAAAACTCAACCACAAAAAGGCAAACAACCCAATCAAGAAGTGGGCAAAGGATATGAACACACATTTCACTAAAGAAGATATTCAGGCAGCCAACAGATACATGAGAAAATGCTCCCGATCATTAGCCATTAGAGAAATGCAAATTAAAACTATGATGAGATTCCATCTCACACCAACTAGACTGGCATTAATTTTAATCCAAAAAACACAAAATAATAAATGTTGGAGAGGCTGCGGAGAGATTGGAACTCTCATACACTGCTGGTGGGATTGTAAAATGGTACAACCACTTTGGAAATCCATCTGGCGTTATCTTAAACAGTTAGAAATAGAACTACCATACAACCCAGAAATCCCACTCCTCGGAATATACCCTAGAGATACAAGAGCTTTCACACAAACAGATATATGCACACCCATGTTTATTGCAGCTCTGTTTACAATAGCAAAAAGCTAGCTGGAAGCAACCAAGGTGTCCATCAACGGATGAATGGGTAAATAAATTGTGGTATATTCACACAATGGAATACTACGCATCGATAAAGAACAGTGACGAATCTCTGAAACATTTCATAACATGGAGGAATCTGGAAGGCATTATGCTGAGCGAAATGAGTCAGAGGCAAAAGGACAAATATTGTATAAGACCACTATTATAAGATCTTGAGAAATAGAAAAAACGGAGAAGAACACATACTTTTGTGGTTACAAAGGGGCGAGAGAGGGAGGGAGAGGGCTTTTTATTGATCAATCAGTAGATAAGAACTGCTTTGGGTGAAGGGAAAGACAACACTCAATACAAGGAAGGTCAGCCTAATTGGACTGGACTAAAAGCAAAGAGGTTTCCGGGATAAAATGAAAGCTTCAAAGGTCAGTGGAGCAGGGGTTGGGGTCGGGGGAACTTGGTTTGAGGGGACTTCTAAGTCAATGGGCAAAATAATTCTATTATGAAAACATTCTGCATCCCACTTTGAAGTGTGGCGCCTGGGGTCCTAAACGCCAACAAGCGGCCATCTAAGATACATCAGTTGGTCTCAACCCACCTGGAGCAAAGTCAAAGGAAGAACACCAAGGTCACACGACAACTAAGAACCCAAGAGACAGAAAGGGCCACATGAACCAGAGACTTACATTATCCTGAGACCAGAAGAACTAGTTGGTGCCCAGCCACAATCGATGTCTGCCCTGTCAGGGAGCACAACAGACAACTCCTGAGGGAGCAGGAGACCAATGGGATACAGACCCCAAATTCTCATGAAAAGACCATACCTAATGGTATGACTGTGACTAGAGGAATCCCAGAGACAATGCTCCCCAGAACTTCTGATGCCACAGGACAGGAACCATCCCCGAAGACAAATCATCAGGCATGAAAAGGACTGGTCAGTGGGGGGGAGAGAGATGCTGATGAAGAGTGAGCTAATTAAATCAGGTGGGCACTGGAGAGTGTGTTGACAACTCTTGACTGGAGGGGGGATGGGAAGATAGAGAGAGAGGGAAGATGGCAAAATTGGCACGGAACGAGAGACTGAAAGGGCTGACTCAATAGGGGGAGAGCAAGTGGGAGAAGGGAGTAAGATGTATGTAAACCTACATGTGACAGACTGATTGGAATGGTAAATGTTCACTTGAAGCTTAATAAAAAATTAATTAAAAAAAAAAAGAAATAATCAAAGACCAAAATTATTGTGTTTATTAGGAAGAATTGGTTTTCCTTTAATAAATATAATAGTTACTACAAAAAAAAAAAAAGCTTTCATAGACATAGGTATCTAACTGGAAAATTTTATAACATCAGATTTATTTTTTCTTAGTAATCTTTTCCCCTTAGTGTCGGGATGGAATTCCAAATTCAGTCCGAATCATAATAGGGAAAAATACTGTTTTCATGAGTGTAAAATGAAAACTGGACAACAACTTTTATATTGGTTCAATGAATTATTGGGAAAGATAATATGAATGTAAATTTACAGTGTTGTATTAAGATCATCCTTTGTTAATTAATATTTGGCTATCTAATGGAGGCCAGCATAGTTTTAGATAGCCGCAAATAAACTTCAAATTGTCATTTACTTGGAGCTGGTGAAAAGTATTAGAAAAATTAAATAATCCCTTTTCAAAAAATAAACTGTTATTTTTCTCCCCTAAATTGACAGAGGATGATAAAAATTTGTGAAGGAAGAGACACAACCACTTTTATTCTGAGGAAATGGAGGTCTACATGTTTTTGGTGCCCTGACCAAGGTTTTAAATTTGGGACTTCAAACACATGGGCAGTAACAGGTTTCAATAAACCCTGATGTTAAATCTCGTATTCTTCCAGTTATCTAACATTAGATTCTAAGGTTATCTTTGGTAGCTTTCATAGCTGCTATGTTGAGGATAATTTATATTGGTGTTATCCATCATAAGTTTGAATTGAAAAAGGTAGACCAGTAATTTCCAGTGCATTCTATAGCTATCTGGCTTCCATTATGATTCATTCGAAACCCATGAATCATCAGATTTTGTACCATTTCTTTTTACTTCTGAACTATTTCAATTTCCCTTACTCCCCAGAACTGTATCCTACCAGCAGACTACTTTGTAACATAAAAGACACTGTATATAAATTGACCTATCGTTTTCTGTGGTAATAAAACTCTATGCGATTTTTGTCTACAATGAATTAGCATAACTGTCATCACTATATTATTATTTGAAAACTTAAGTGTATTTATAAATTTGATAAAATTTTCAAGGAGAAACTATATAATGTCATTGGAAACACATCCCAACGATATTAATGAGGTTGATTTTATTTTTCTTTACTTCAATTTGTAAAACTATCCATGGATGAATATTTATCATCGTTAGAATAATGCAGATTCAGCATCTCTAAATCTGATAGTAAAACAAAGATAGAAAAGAATTGTTTTATTAAAACAGCAGTGGCACTGAATTTTCTATCATCGACCTCATATGTGAAAGCTTTCATAGTCACTTATTATCAATGATTATTTTAATAATTTATTAAATATTATCAGATTTTTTTTTCATTTTTGTTGAAGGAAAATCTGTTAATCTTCTTATCTTCAAACGGAATTGTTATCTAGTCATTAGAGGCATTCTCCATTTCATTATCTGAGAAAATTATTTGAAAAAGCCTTCAGTATGTTATATACTAAATAGCAACTTAAAAAGCTTGTTGCAATTTAACTTAGTCAAATATTCTTTAAAACAGTATAATCAGACTCTGGATTCAGTTCAGGAGGTAGAAAGCTGAAAATGGATTTGTTTCCATTATTAAAGGACAAGCATATTCTGCAAAATCACGGCCTTTCTGGAACACATTAGATAACTGAGGTCACTGGAAGATCAGCTAACGCAACCATTGAGTAACCTGTACCAGTATTTCACTGCCAGGGGAGGGAGAGTGATCTGGAAAGAGATCCTCTCTGATGCAGAGGTGAAAGGGAAGACCTAACACTTAGGTTGTATTAAACGCCATGTCAATGACAAACCAGCAGCCCTCACGCTAAGTGTGAGCTAACACTACAGAAATTTGAAGCTTGTGTTGCACTGAGGTAACCATAAAGAGGTAACCACAGAATCAGCAAAATCGAAGCCCATCTCTACTACTGACTAGATTGGTTTTAGTGTGGCTGTGGAAACCCTGGAGGAGTACTGGTTAAGTGCTATGGCTGCTAACCAACAGGTCGCAGTTCAAATCCACCCGGTGCTCCTTGAAAACTCTATGGGGAAGTTTCACTCTGTCCTATAGGGTTTCTATGAGTTGGAATCAACTCGAGGGCAACAGGTTTTTTTTTTTTTGGTAGACACTACGCTCTGCAGAATGTTAGCATACTTTGTATTACTGCGACAAAGGAATACTATGTAAAGTATGGGTTAGTGAATGGATACTATGGTAAAATAGAGGGTCAGTGAAAAAGAGGAAGACCCTCAACAAGGTGGATTGATATAGTGGCTGAAACAACGAGCTCAAACACAGCAGTGATTGTGACGATGGTACAGTACCAGGCAGTGTCTCATTCTGTTTAACATGGAGTCACCATGAGTTGGAATCAAGTGGCCTGCACCCAATAACAAAACGCGTGGGAAAAGGAAAATTCAGAAAGAACATTTATGTTATTTCAGAACGTCAATACTAGCTGCAGCTCACATATACAATACTGGGATTTTAGTTTCCCAAAACACACCATGAAATTTCCGAGGAGGTTTGTTTGGTTTTCCAGAATTGGTTCCCAAGTTAGGATATGCAGCATGTTTTATTAATTTTCAGTTGACATGCTGCAGAGATTAACAATCATTTGTGTCTTATATGTAAAGAAAGTTTTATTTTTAATTATTTATTTTTGGTATTCCATACAGACTAATAATTGTTTGGGGAATTTAAGGGACCCAGTCCCCAGAAGCTTAAGTTATGGTATAAAGTCTCTAACTGTGTATAATAGCTAGGAGGACATCTTCGGGGCCAGGGAAAAATGTCTGCCAGTCAGGTTTGTTAGCCAGAACTAGACTCTAGTTACCTAAATATTGAAATGAATACATTTTATGAACTAGAAAATATTCTAAAAATATATCTAATTATTTTCATTATGTAGAAGACTTACAAGCTTCAATAATAATATAAGCTCTGTAATAAGTTTCTATAATAGTTATAAGCACTCTTCTGCTCTTCTAATTACAGTATGTTTACACAGAAACCCTTTTCCTGTGTACTTATTACTTAAAATACTTTCATCTTTAGTAGTAAGAGATACTTGATGGGAAGTTAGAACAATTTCTCTATAACACCAAACACTGGGTGACATCCAATAACGTGTGTTAGAATACACAGTAAACAAAACGGTAAATCTTTTTCCCCCTCTTCTTTCTCTTTCCTTCTTCTTTCACACAAATTTCCTTCATTAAATCTAGTAAAGTTGACCACTGAGATGTTCCTTAATGTCACCCTAATTCTGAGGGTTACATTAATGTGCCCACACAGCTAGTATGAGGACACATGGACTTGTTGGTTATCTTTACTCAGGAAAGGATTTAATTCTTTTCAAATAATGATTGACTTTACCATGACCTAGTTTATACTATCAGCCTAGATTGGAAAGAAACATTTCCAAGTTTATTTTTCTCTTTAATTTAGGGGTTGGCAAAGAGTTGTATGAAAGTATGTATGTATGTATGCAGTTACAATCAGGTAGATGATCAAACCATGACTTCAGGGCAACTATTTGTCCCCATTTCTTTAAAATTAGTCCAAATACCAAGCTGTGTATGTTCCTAATCCTGTCTTTTCTCACACAATCGTGATAGCACATGTATCTATGAATCTAGGAGGGAGGGCAGAGAGTAAAATTCCTCAACTTCTGTATGTTTTTGCTCCGTGCAAAATGTCTGGATTGCAGCTCCCACTTGCATAGACTAGATAACATAACCACTCCCCCTAATCTACTCTGTGAGGACTTTGGAAAATTTTTATTTGCCTCTTTTTTAACGTGGATAAAATATGTGGTTTTCAGGATTGTGGGCTGACACTAAATTGATTACATGTAACATCTCTCTCCATTCATACCTCTACACCTACATCAACAGCTACATCTGTTCCCAGGTATACTATTAGTTATCCTGTATTTAATTAACCATGTCTGAGATTTAATTTCAAACACCATCTTGATTTTCCATTATAGTCATGATGTATAGCACTTTTAACAATTTATCTATTTTTTGTACATAATATTTTCTTATTTTGAATATAAGCATCACTGAAATGTAGCTTTGAACATGATTTTTCTAAATTTTGTTGATAATCCTGTCTTTTCTCAGTAAATTGTCATAGCACACCTGTCTGACTCTAGGAGGGAGGGCAGAGAGTAAAATTAAACATTTCTTACAATACATGGCTAAGAATAAAATCTCTCTTCCACGAGAAAGATCATTTAACTTTTTATTTTTGTTTTGGATTAATGTTAATGTTCGGGATATTTGCTCTTTAAATGCTTCCTGGAAAAGTTTATATGACAGTTAGTATTGCTAGCATTGACCATTACCCTTCTAATTATTAAATCACTTGGTTAATTAGATAAAGTAAAAAGATTATGAATTCCACAGTCTAATTATCTTCTTTTATTCTGCATAATATCATATGTAAAAAGGTCTTTATAAGCCACTGATCTCAAGGAAGTTTGTCACATTCCATAGCATTGGATATACACAGTATGTAGCTCGTGTACTGCAAATATATGTTACCGATAAACTGAAAGAAAAAAAAAATTGTGTGTTATACAGGATCACAACAGCTGTTGTCCTAACTGGATATAGCTCGTTAAGGTTTTCAGGGAACAGGAGCTAATTTCTATGCAGCTGTAAAACATAACATTGAATCTATTTCAAAATTCCATCAGACCACTAAGGCAATAGGTCACCTCAATCTGTACACAGATAAATTCTGAGAAACATTCAAGGCTTCGGTTGATGACTACTTTTAATTGGTGGGATTGACAGAAGTTATTCACATTTTGACTGGTTTGACAATTGCATTTTTCTTATATATAGTTTTCTCAGAAAAACTATTTTTCATATCAATATTCTGTTTCTGTGAACCTGATATGAAACTCTTATTCTCTTCTAGGAGAAAGACAAAAGATTTAATTTGTTTTTCCAAACCTGAAACATAGCAGAAAATGGTGGAGGAAAACTGCACCGTGGTGACAGAGTTCATTCTCCAGGGACTATCAGACATCCCGGAGCTGAGAGTCTTCCTCTTCCTGTTTTTCCTTCTAGTCTATGGGATCACAGTTGTGAGCAACTTGGGCATGATTGCACTGATTCAGGTCAGCAGTCAGCTTCACACCCCCATGTACTTTTTCCTCAGCCACTTATCCTTTGTGGATTTCTGTTACTCCACCATCATTGTGCCTAAGACACTGGCCAATATCATAAACAAGGACAAAGCCATTTCTTTCCTGGAATGCATGGTGCAACTCTATTTGTTTTGTGCTTATGGACTCACTGAGGTTAACTTGCTGGCTGTGATGGCCTACGACCGCTTTGTGGCCATCTGCAGCCCACTGCTGTACATGGTCATCATGTCCCAGAAGCTCCGTGTGGAGCTAGTGTCTGGCTGCTACCTGTGTGGAACAGTGTGTTCTCTGATGCACTTGTGTTTAGTTCTTGAGATCCCATCCTATCGATTGAATATGATTAATCACTACTTCTGTGATCTACCCCCTCTCTTATCTCTTGCCTGTTCTGATGTCTCTATGAATGAATTGCTTTTGTACATTGTGGCCACTGCCAATGAGATCATCGCCATTGTGGTCATCCTCACCTCCTACTTGCTTATTCTCATCACCATCCTGAGGATGCGCTCTGCAGAGGGAAGGCGCAGAGCGTTTTCCACCTGTGCTTCCCACTTCACAGCCATCATTGTCTTTCACGTAACAATTCTTTTCATTTATTGCCGTCCCAGCTCAGGCAACATTCTGGATACAGACAAGATAGCCGCGGTGTTCTACACTGCAGTGATTCCCATGCTGAACCCCCTGATCTACAGCCTGAGGAACAAGGATGTGAAAGAAGCTTTCAGGAAAGTGATGGGATTTAACTTACTTTCCAAGGGGCCATTTTCTTAGCTGGACTTAAAGTTTCAAAAGGAACCTTTAAGGATGGATTTGAGTTTTGGTAGAAATGGATGAATGTAAACCGGGGAAGGACATTAGCGAACTAGGGTGCTATGCATGAGTCTTTGTTGTCTACTCACCTTTTAGACTTCTCTTAAATTTCCCAGAGAAGAGCATTGTTCAAATATACCTGGCATCTTTGCTGCTATCCTCCAGTCTCTGAGTGTTTTGATCGGGTTTGTGGGATGGTACTGTTAAGCCTCATTTTTTTGATTTGTGGTTACACAAATGTGTTTCCAACAAAGTGCATATAATGAGACATGTCTTTACAACGCCCTTAATGCATATAAGCATTATTATTGAATTAAATAATTCCTTTTCTTCAGAGGAATAACTATACATTTGTCTCATATTTATATATATGTAAATATCTATTATATATAAACCTGATGCCATCAAGTCGATTCTGACTCATAGTGACCCTATAGGACAGAGTACAACTGCCCCATAGGGTTCCCAAGGGGAAACTGTTGGATTCCAACTGTTAACCTTTCGGTTAGCAGCTGCGCTCTTAACCACTGTGGCACCAGGGCTCTGAGCATATAATACATACATAAATAAATATACATATATATATTTTTTAATTTGGACTGAGCTTCCCATGTGTTTTTGGATATTTGTAGGAATTAATTTTTAGTCATTTTTTGGTTATTATCTCTTTTACTACTTTTTTCTATTGCAAAGTTGGTAGTTTTGCACCTTTTAAAAAAATTCTTATCTGTAAAATGAATGTAATATTATTCTACCTGTCTCATGAGCTCCTAGGTGGTGCAAATAGTTAAGGAACTTGGCTATATACCAATAGTTTGGAAGTTCAAATCCACCCAGGTGTGCCTCAGAAGAAAGGCCCAATGGCATGCTTCTGAAAAAGTCAGCTATCAAAAACCTTATGAAACAGAGTTCTACTCTGACATATATGGGGTCACTGAAACTCGGAGTCAAATTGAGGACAAATGGTTGGTACTTCTCATAATTTTATCATGGAAATTAAATAAACAATGAATCTCAAATTCTTAGTGTTATATAAAAAATATGGTATAATAAATATATTTCATTAATAAATTAGTTGCACTCATTGTTAGTATTGTTTGCTCTGTGTTTCACCATACTTTATGCTCTGTATTTCACTTTAATTCTTGATTAAACAAGTAGATCATGTATTTGATCCCTTATCTTTTTCAAGTTTCTGTGTCTTTGTTAATGTTGTTTTTGAAATTATTTTAACCATTTTTACATTTGTAAATCTTACCTATAGTATTAATTTCCTGAGGCTCCTGAACAGATTACCACAATATTGATGACTTGAAAGAACAGAAATTTTTTCTCGTGTTAGTTCTGGAGACCAAAAATCTGAAATCAGTATCATTGGGCTGAAATCAGGGTTTTGTCAGGGCCAGACTCTCTTTAGGGGCTCACGGGAAGAATTTATTCCTTGTCTTGTAGCTTTTGGTGACTTCCAGTTTAGCTTGGCTTGTGGCTCTATCACTCCAACCTTCAATGCCATCATCTTCAAACCTCTCTCCTGTCTTCACAAAATCTTCCTCTATGTGTGTTTATTTACGTGCTAAATCATAAAACTGCAAGGACATGGCACACATAGAAAGCACTCTTACTAACATATCCTAAAAAGTTATATTTGGAGCAAGGATCATGTGTTAACTATTCAGAAAATATTCCAGTATCCCTGGCACAGTTACTTATTATTTTATTTAAATAAATGAACACACGCTAGGTGAAAAATATGGAGTTATGTTGTATGTAAAATGAAAATATGGCACTGCCTTGAAATTCAAATGTTTTAAATGAGGTGAGATTTCTCATATTACCTGAGCAATTTTGCATTTTAAGGTAAAGGTAAGGGAAATTGTTCACCTTGAACCTCCAACTAGAGCAGTTTATCAACCTTGGTGATCTTGCCATTTTGGGTCAGACAGTTCTTTGCCATGGAGTTCAGCCCTGGGAACTGTAGGATGTGACAGCCTCTCTGGCCTCTACTTATTAGATGAAAGCAGCACCCTTCCTCTCCTCCCTGACCCACCTCTGAGAATTCTGACAAGCAAAACTATCTCCAGGCATTGTCAAATGTTCCATGAGGAGAAAAATCACCCACTCTTGGGACCACTGAACTAGTGGATCAATATACTTCAGGTCCAGCCTTCTCATAGGAACCTTCCACATTGAACTTCCCTGTGTTTACAAAGCTTGAAGTGAAATTCAAGGCTATTTTGTCTAAATCAAATATATCTTTCCCGCCATACCTTCCTTCATTAGACAACACATTCTCTCTAGACCTCATTTTAATTATTTTTTTGTTGTGCTTTAATTGAAAGTTTACAGTTTAAGTCAGTTTCTCATACAAAAATTTATACATACATTGTTATGTGATCCTAGTTGCTCTCCCTGTAATGTGACAGCACACTCCTCATCCCAACCTGGATTTTCCGTGTCCATTCAACCAGCTCCTGTCCCTTTCTCATCTCTTTTCCAGACAGGAGATGCCTATTTAGTCTCTTTTTTTTTTTTTTTTTTATGTACTTGAGCTAAGAAGTACACTCTTCTGGAGTATCATTATATGTCTTATAGTCCAGTCTAATCTTTGTGTGAAAAACTGGCCTCAGGGACGGTTTTAGTTTTGGCCTAACAGAGAGTATGGGGACCCTGTCTTCCAGGGTTCCTCCAATCTCAGTCAGACAATTAAGTCTGGTCTGTTTAGTAGAATTTAAGTTCTGCACTCCACTTTTCTCCTGCTCTGTCAGGGATTGTCTGTTGTGTTTGCTGTCAGGGTGGTCATTGGTGGTAGCCTGGCCTCATCTAGGTCTTCTGGTTTCAGGCTGATTTTAATAATCTACCACTCTGAAGCCAAGACATGTTTCTTTGGACATTTTCAAGATATACAAAAACATATTACATCACTTTGTTTTGTGTTTAACCAACTTCTGATTAGAACTTTTTAATTGCTCATATGTCTTTTCCCTTTGGGATTTAGATATGAGAGTGTAAGTCCCTGAGAACTTATGCCTGATCAGGAAGATGATCTCAAAAGTCACAAAGCAAAGCATAAAAAGGCTGTGCATGCTTCTAGGAACCAAACCTTCCTATGGGAGGCAAAAACTGGTTCTAGGGACACAGAAGGCACACCCTAATGGATTCAGATAAATGTTGCAATGAACTGAATGTTTTTGTCTCTAAGTGTCATACTTGATTTTCCCACTAGGAAATGAACTGAGATTGACAACAGTGTAGTAAGAAGGTGGGTAATAGAAAGTCATTAATCTGGTAAGTATTCTTAACAGAATCAAACAATTTTATGGCTGAATGGGGTTCTACAACATCATTTCTTATATTCACTTGTTTTATAAATAGAAATCTGATGTTTGGAATGGAAACATGTCTGAAATCAGACAACTTTAAGTTTTCAAGGTATTTCCAACAAGAACAAAAATTACAATACACTTTTACCACATCGTGTTTTCAGATGAAACCCAGAATGAATAGATTCTAATTATCATTGCTGTTAGTTGCCATTAAGTGTATTCTGACTCATGGCAGCACCATGTGTGCAGAGTACAACTGCTCCATGAGGTTTTCAAGACTGAACGTTCAGGAGCAGACCACCAGACTTATCTTCCTTGGTGCCTCTGAGTGGGTCTGAGGTAACCCTGGGTGGGTTTGAGCATCCAATCTTTCAGCTAATAACCCAGTGCTTAACAATTTATGCCATCCAGGGACTAAGAATTAGGGAAGATAAAAATGTAATTACCTGCTTATTGGAGAATGCCTTAACCCAATGACATGGAATCTCTAAAGTCCTAACCAGACTTTTTCATTGCAGAGCTGTGGAACCCTGGGCTGGTCAGTTGGCCTGTGATTACCAGTTCCTTTTCTATAAAGTTGAGAGACAATCAATCTTAACATATTTTAAAGAGTTATGAGAATTAAATGTGAAATTACTTTGGAAATAATGAGATCAAAATATGTTAAGGCCAAGTATGTGACACTTGCTCAGAATTAATCTACCTTAGCTTGCCAGAAACTGCACCAAGGTAGAAAAAGAAACGACCAATATTGCAGATTTCATGATCATTGTTTTATGTATACTTTGTTCTGTCTAGTCAAAGAATAACTCTTCTGATAGCTACACTCTGCTTCTTTACCCTAAATGTATACAACGTTTTAGTAAAAATATTTAACTTTAGTAAAACCTTTAAGCAATTGGGGAAATGGCATGGAATAACAAATGCTACAAAGGGAAATTTAAAGAGACATAGTTTTATACATTGGAATACACAAGTACATATACAAATAGATATAAAACTGTGTTTTTTCCACGGGGGGAGGGAAATCAACTCCCTGTCCACTGGACAAAATATACTTTTCCATGAACCAGTATCATTTGCAGTGACTGTCTACAAGTTGCAGAGTTGTAAAGTAAGGCAAGGGCAATAAAAGTGGAAATAGCCCAGATGAACGGATAGATGAGTCCATTTGAAAATCTATTACAGTTATTCCCTGTAGAAAGAATAGAAATCATCTTGCATATAATTAAAGCAGATGCCTGAGTTTAAAAATAATAAATTTGTTATTATAAACATTTCTCGAGTTGCATTCCATAGATTGGATCTGGATAAAATAAAAGAGATGTCTGGATCTACCCAGAGTTTCTTTCTATGTTGCCACTTTGAACAGTAAAGGAACAAGATGGTGAGAATATTGAGATCATTAATGGAAATTTATTTAACACTTACCATTGTAACTTGATGAGAAAGGTACTCTCATTGGCATATTATAGATGAAGAAACTGAAACTAAGAGATTAATTGTACTGCCCAAGTATTCCCAGCTACTGCGTGACGGGGGAAGAATTCAGCACTTACCTTACTAATTCAGTCTGTGGTCTTTCTATATTATCAGTGGATTTCAAGCTCTTCTAATGGATCCCTTTTTCTTCAGAGTCAAACTACATCTGAAGGTGAGAAATACAGAAATTCTGCTCTTCTATCCAAAAATCTTCACCTGGAACAGTAATGTTTTTATCTGTTGTAGAAATAAATGAAAGTAATCCAACTGGGGACAAATAAAGCCTGTTTATTCAATTTGCTATATCAAGGTGGTTCATTGCCATCACTTGTATTTCACAGGAACTCAAAGGCAGGCAGAGGAGTGGGAAAGTTTACATGAGAAAAAGGGAAGGCTTAAAGTATGCCCTGATTAGAGATTGTGGACGTAGGAAAGCTGGAATTGGATTTATTAGAAATGGGACATTTTATGCAATTGATTGTCTTGGGAGTCTATTTGGCTTTTTCTCTTTTGTCATGAATTAGAAGTGAGAAACTGTTTTAATTCTCTTGGAATCTACATTTCTGTGTTCATGGAGTTTCAGTGACCCACCCAGGTCATTCACCTTTAAGTGTTCTTTTGAAACTTAAGGCTTTAAGGAGCTGGTTTTCCTGGAGCCAACTTCAGGTCGAACAGCCTCGTAAACAGATTAGCACAGATCATTTTGCCTTAGGCATTGGGTCCCCTAGAGAATGATCTATGTGTACCCAGTTTGGAAAAGCAGGAACTCAATGGTCTGACTGGAAGATGTATGCATGTCCTTAGTGACTTTGTTTCTACAACTGACTGACCCTGAAACCTTATATATGCTTTGATGCTATCTTCTGAGAAATTAACAAGACAATCACCTTCAGGGGACTGTCTTGCCAGACCCAGATACTTAGGATCCTTGATAGCTGGCCACCTTGAGGATTCATGCACCTGATCCTTGAAGAACAAATGATGTGGTGCTATATCTAAAGGCCACTCAATGATCTATGTAACCCTTTCACTGTCTCCTCTTCGGAGCACCTTCCCAATACTTTCAGGTTGAAGCTGCCCAGTTAGAACTGTATTTACTCACAATAAATATAGTCTGTTATATACATTTCTGATGTTTCTCTGCACATTTAGATTTTTAACAGAAGTCAGACAGAATTGAGAAAAGCAAGCAAGACAATGACAAAATCATAATTTGGTCATAATTCTGGATCAATTACTGAGAATGTTCTGATTTGGCTTCCTGGGTTATTTGATGAAGAGGTTGTGGGTCAGAGTTCTATCGTGATATATGTTCTGGACATTGCCTATTTGTATATTCAGTCTGTCACTGTTTATGTATTCAGGATTAAACTTTATTTATTAATCTTTGTTGATCGAGAATCTACTATGGGTCAGGATTATATAAGGCATTGATTCTACAATGATGGAAATTAAAAAAAATTAAAGACTTCATTCATGTTGTCAGAGATCATACAGTCTAGGGAGCGACACGTATAATAAATAGATAAATAATAAAAAAATTACGAATTGTGATAAGTGCTATGAAGGGAATAACTAGGATGCAGAGATGGAGAATAATGGAGGAACTACTTAGAGTTGGTCAGTAGAGACCTTGCTGAAAGTCAGGATTTAAGCTGAGCTCAGAGAATAAAGGATGTTGGAAGAATAATGTTCTGGGTAGAAGAAATTGCATGTGCAAAGGCCCTGAAGCACAGAGCTCATACAGCACTTCACCAAAACACCAGCCTAGGAGAGTGATTGTCAACTCAAATCCTACTGTTCTATGTTAGCTGAGCTGTTCTCTGGCAAAGGGTTGAGACAACCTAAATAATAGTGTACTTTTTCCTTTGCACAAAAATATAGGCCTGGTTGCTATGAGTTAGAATTAGCTTGATAGTAAAGGGTTTAGGTTCGCTTTTGGTAACCAAGCTCTAGGCATATGAGACTACATAATTCCAGAGGCGGCAAATTTCTATTAGGTCCACCAACACACTGTAGAGACAAGCAGTGGCCCGGCTGAGGGAGGTAAGATTGTAGTGCATTACAGGGAGTTTTCATGACTGGAGGACAGTGAATGAGGGGTGAACAGATTGCATCAGACAATATTGGAGGTGGAGCAGCTGATGAATTGGCTTGTGCAACAGATACAGGCAGAGATGAAAGAAGCAGTGATTAATATGGTAGTCCTGGTTGAGTGGACTGGACAGAGGGGAGATGTTTAGCTGTGAAATTTTAGATGCACTGAATGTGGTGGAGGAGAGAGTCGGAGAAATTAAGGGTGCATACCAAGTTTAGGGTCAGCAACTAGCTTGAGAGTAGTGCCGTTTAAAGTGGGAACAAACAGCTTTAAGGAATAAGAAGTGGCTCAGTTGGCAGTTTAGCTAAAATATGTGTGTGTGTATATATATACAAGCTTCTGGGTTTTTTTATATAAGCTTCTGCTGCTAAAATATTTGAAAACCTATGCATTCTGTTGGATTAACTGTAGCGTGACTAGGTGCCATAAGGATGACCCAGTAGATTTTAGAATGGCTGTTCTATTTATTTTGGCACTTTCATTTTTTTTTGTCAATGTCTGGGTTGTTATTAACACTGTCATCATTATATCTGTCACTGCTCCTGAATCCACAAAGCACTGCAAAGAGATGGAGAAAGTGAATGGCACAGTGAAGACTGAGTTCTTCCTCCTGGGATTTAGTGACCACCCAGAACTTCAGAGGCTTCTTTTTGCTGTGTTCTTTTCCATCTACTCGGTGACCCTCATGGGGAACCTTGGGATGATTTTATTAATCACAAGCAGTTCCCACCTGCACACACCTATGTACTTTTTCCTCTGCATGTTGTCCCTCATAGATGTATGCTACTCTTCTGTCATTGCTCCCAAATTACTTGTGGACTTGGTTTCTGATAAGAAGACAATTTCTTACAATGGATGTGCTGCGCAGCTCTATTTTTTCATTTCTTTTGTTGATACTGAATCTTTCCTCTTGGCTGCCATGGCTTATGACCGGTACATAGCAATCTGCAACCCACTGCTTTATACTGTTATCATGTCCAAGAGAATTTGTTGCCAGCTTGCAGTGGGAGCATTTTTGGGGGGCACCATGAGCTCCATTATCCACACCACTAACACCTTCCATCTCACTTTCTGCTCCAAAGAAATTAACCATTTCTTTTGTGATGTCTCCCCTCTATTTTCACTGTCCTGCACAGACACCTACATTCATGACATAGTTCTGGTGGTGTTTGCTAGTTTGTTTGAAGCTGCCTGTCTTCTAACAGTTCTTCTCTCATATGTCTTCATCATAGCAGCTCTCCTCAAGATAAGTTCTGCTGAGGGAAGAAAGAAAGGTTTCCTCACTTGTGCTTCCCACCTGATCTTTGTCACTATCTACCATGGCACCTTGATCTTCATTTATTTGCGCCCTGGTACATGTCATTCACTGGATATTGACAAAGTGACCCCTGTGTTCTATACATTGATTATACCTATGTTGAATCCCCTGGTTTACAGTCTAAGGAACAAAGATGTCAAAAATGCCTTTAGAAAACTTATCAGTCAAAAACTGCTTTCTTAGGAAAAGATGAAATAAGACTTGAAAACCTTTCAGCAATATATGTTTCTTGGCCTACGTTTGGAATGCTGGAGATGAAAGTTTAATATGGATTTTCTCCAAATTTGCAGGTAATAAATACTCGGCCATAGAATGTGGCCAGGACTTAACATCAGAACTGGCCCTCTCACGTGACTTATGTTGTGTCTATCTCTACCATTTTAAAGTTGACATTTGTAATATTTATTTCTGGATAAGATTTACCCTTCATTTTATTTCCTATATTCCAAACTCTCTTTCCATCCTAATCTCACACCATGATTATTTCCCATATCGGATAAGCCAATGACATACTGTAACTCCCTCTTTTGTGAACATAAATAAATACAAATCATTGAGACTCTGTTTCAATTTATTTTTATCTCCATGTAATTAAGTGCACTTGGTAGCTTAGCTGTTCAAATCCTACTCACTCTAAAAAGGTCCTGCTCTAATTTAAACCTTAAATGATTTTTTTCTGAATCACCCTTCAATTATAGATGATAACTTACAATCTGAATGCCACTCAAATCTTGAGTGTGCTTCTTGTAACACTCTCATCAATTCCTATCTTACCGTGAAGCTACTTGTGACTGTGTTCTATAATTCTATTAGACTTATTCAGTAATTCCTTACTCATTATTTGATCCCTTGCCTCTACCGTGGTATCTTCCCCAGTGTAGTTACTGAATGATTTTTTTTATGAAAAAGCCTAATTAATTTTACTGTTGATTGTTTTTCATATTGAATATATGCCTCTAACCACCCCCCAAAAAAGCCCAGTGCTGTATTTTCTTTCCAGTATTTTTGTTTTTTTTCTCTAGAGTGGCACTATATACACAAATAACTATTAAAGAATTTTTTCAGTATGGTGGCTTAAAAAAAAAAGTTAACTAGATTAAAATCTAATTCATAGAATATTTCATCAACAACATATTCAGTCTGGAATCTACATTGGTAAGCACCAAGCTGAACAATCTGAGAGAAGTTGGGCTCTGGCAGACACAGGTAAGACTTGGAGCCCACTAATGGTAGAATGATAACCTGGTCTGCAACTGGGGCATGACCCATGGAGAAGGCTGTAAAATCTAAAAAAAGTGCTATAGCCAAAGGTAAGATGAGGCATAGGAAAGAAGATGACCAAGAGAACAATGCCTTCTGACAATGGCAATGTATGTTGGGTTCTAAATCTAGATCACAGTTTGATTCACTGAGGTGGGATCTATTTTCACAAGAAGGGGTTTGTCCATGTAGATTACTGGTGGGACAGGGCTCTGGACACTGTATGCTTTCAACGGTGAAGAGTTTTGTACATTGTGGTTCAAGGCTGTTGAGAATCAAGTGCTTCTTTCTAAATACTGAGCAGGGAATGCTGTCTGAAAGGCATGGGAGAATCATAATTAGTAGCTTGTGATCCAATTGCTGCTATGTGTGCCCATTTGGCCATGGCCCTGGAGATAGGGTCATAAAGGATAACATAAAATCAAGTACTCTTGCTGCTATGTGTGCCCATTTGGCCATGGCCCTGGAGATATAAAGGATAACATAAAATCAAGTACTCTGACATTAATTATCTAAACTCGCTTCTTGGGTATATGAAGTGTGGGCCTTAGATTAGTGATATGGTTCCAGGTAGTTGGCCATGGAACATGGGAATGTTGTGACCAAAACTGGTAGCCATGAAGAAACCTCTACTAAGCAATAACAAGGAGTAAAGGCAGGTTTGAAGAATATGCCTTAAGGTGATTGGGGAGAAAGCTACACACACACATGGGAATTTTGAGGTTAGGATCTACAACTGGGGTCTCCCAGACAGGGTGAGCAGGTTCTAAAGAGGGTAGAAAGATGGGGCTTGGAGACTCGCTTTTTGAGACAGTGCATTGAATAGCATTCCCCCTCCCCCCCCCCCCCCGTGTTCAGTCATATCAAGTTTTAGCCCCTGGCTAGGGAGCTAGTTATTAAGGGCTCTATATCACCTTAGGAATTTTCTTGATCAAACTCAGGTAGTTGTGTGAACTCTCTTTAAAAATCAATATTTGTTTCTGAATTTTCAAACCTTTTAATAATGTCAAGCACACTTATGACAGTGATATA
This sequence comes from Loxodonta africana, assembly GCF_030014295.1. Taxonomy (NCBI): domain Eukaryota; kingdom Metazoa; phylum Chordata; class Mammalia; order Proboscidea; family Elephantidae; genus Loxodonta; species Loxodonta africana. The sequence continues at coordinate 29,280,371 of NC_087348.1, forward strand.
CCCAGTGATATATATTGTTTTTAATCCCTGGTAAGCAGGTGAAGAAACTGAGGCCTAGCAGGGTTAAGTAACCTGAGAAAGGTCATACAGCTAACAAGTAAATGGTAGTTTATGAACTGCCAGGTCTCTCTTCAAAGTTCAAGTTCTTATCTTAAACTCTCATCTTGATAATTTTCTTAAAACAAAAATAATCAAACAAAATTTTTAAAATTCTGGTTTTCTACCCATATGTAAAGACTATTAAATCAGTGCCTTCAATGAAAAGGATAAATAATAATAATAATAAAGGATATATTTTTCCTTATACATATTGCTGAAGGGTGGTGGTGAAAACCAATTTTTGATAACATGAGTGGGCCTAATTTCGTAGATGAGGATATAGTTAACTAATACATTATTCTAATAGAAAACATTGAGTTTGGAAAGGATTGGACAGCAATTGTGATGTCCTGATAAATAACATAAATTATTCTATGAGCACCAATTAAAGTATTTGAGATTATAGAGAAAAACACATATTTAAGAGATAATCAAATAATTTTATTTGTTTTCAAAACCTGTCTAATAAGCAATGTGAAACAAATAGCATGTGGAATATCATTTTCAATTAATTTATCTCTGTAATTTTTAAAGTAAAAAACACTCAGCTCATTTTATACACTGAAGGAATGTATAAAATTAGGCAAGATCTAAATGAAAGACCTCTTCTAAATTACTGCTCTGTACTCTCAGATTCAGAGGAAAATGCCTTCATGTTTCCTTCTTAACAACAACCTAAAATAAAATGTGTACGCCTGGGCACCTGAAATTGTGTCATGTTTTTCATAACTGGATTAATTGTTAATTTCTTACAATGAGAACAGCATATGCAATTAACTCAATTAAGTCACTGGAAAAGATGACAGTATTATTCCAAAACAATTCATAATTGTATAATTAAGAAATTCTGTCTATGAAATAAATGATTAACAAATTACTAGAAATACTTTATTTGGAATAAACTGGTTTTAATGAATTTGTAAATATGTCAATTATACAGGCTCGCATATCTACACATGGTTACATACACACACACGCACACGTGTACATACTCATAATGTCCGTACATAAACTGCTATTATAAAACAAGTTTTTTTTTTCCTCATTCTTAATGCAATACATATGTATTACGGATTTTTTCCAAGTACACTGATATATAAAACAAAAAAATTATTTTACACGATATCTTCCAATCCCTTAGAGATGACCACTGCAATGTGATGGCTCACTTTTGTGTGGCCTTTCTAGCCATGGTCTTGTAACTTCCACTTAAGTGATTGGGCAGGACTATGTAGATATGCTAATTGTGGCCCACCAAAGGGATTTGGTCAGTTTAGTTATCCTGGTCTGCTTGAAATAAGCCACCTCAGATGCTACAAAGAAAGAATACCGCCACCATCAAGGAAGAATAGCCAGAAGCCAGCATGTCCTTTGGACCCAGTATCCCTGGGCTGAGAAGCTCTTGGGAGAAGGAGGCTCAGAGAGACAGAGATCTGTAACCCTGAAGGTGCTGAGAAGCAGTGGCAGGTGAGACCCGGCAGAGACCTGGCGGCAGGAAATGGTGAGGTGGGCTTCCTGGCCCACCAAGAGAAAAAGCTCAGTGCCTTTGTGCAGAGCCCTAGGGCAAGAGAGAGGCATGCCTGTGAGCACAGCTGACAAGAGGCTGTTCTGATGGAAGAACTGTACCCTTGAGTGTTCCTGAGATTGAATTGTCACCTGTACTCCCCTAATAAACCCCATAATTCTGAGTATTGTCTATGAGTTCTGTGTGGCCTTGCAGTGAATTATTGAACCCGGCAGAGAAGTAGACAGTGCTGTGGGAGGGATTGTGTGTGTCAGATTTGGTAAAGATGACAAAAAAGGAGACATGTCAGACCTCCATCTCATAGGAATCAGCCTTGGGCTGCTGGTCTTGATTCTCCTTCCCTCTTATGAAGTGAGAAGAGGTCAGACTAAGTCTCCACACTGCTTTTAAAACTACTATTAAAATCTTGACAGCAGTGGGTGGGTATTAAATTTTTGCTCAAAATAGGGTTTCAGTTTATTTCACAGATATGCATAAAGACAATTTAATTATTATAAATGGAATACTAATATAAATACAGTCTTAACCTTTATTTATTTATTTATTTTTATTTTCCACACTGCACATATTTTCACATTAATAACTCTTCCTTTGCAACTTAAAATGTATAATTGGGTATTTCAGCTGTTTATATTTTAATGCCATGTATAATGCCATGGACACATCAGGGGAGACAGAGTACCTTTTGCAGTGGCCTTTAGAGAAGGTCCAGGCCCTTCACACTCAACTTCCATTCTTGAAGTTCACATACAGTTGTCAATAGTACCACATTACCACATCTAATCCCCGGAGTGAGAGCAAGAAAAAACCTGCAGTTTGATTCTCAGGCTGGAAGGTGCAATGTAAACCATGAACCACTGATCCTGAGGACATCTGCTGATATTATTGCTGCAGGTTAAGGAAGAATGGAGGAATCCCTTGGGGACACAAACAGTGAAGCTCTCAGCTACTAACTGAAAGGTTGGAAGTTTGAACCAACCCAGAAGTGCCTTGGAAGACAGGCCTGGCCATCGGCTTCTGAAATGTCATGGCTTTGAAAATTTATGCAGCGGTTCTACTCTGCATACATGGGGTCACCATGAGCCAGAATCAATTTGAAGACAACTAGTAATAGCAACAGCAATGAAGAATGAAGGGCCTGAGATGGTTTTTATGTCAAACGAGCCCTGTCCCTGATTTCTTATTTCAGACAAGGCCAAATGATAAGAGGTGCAGACATATTTCATGTAAAGTGAATGTGCTAAAACAAAATTAAAGGATACATGTTCTACTTGTATATGAAAGGACACAATTTATATCAGTTTTGCCAGGGAAGCACTGATGTATTTATTCAATAAGTATTTTTGATGGACATTTTGGAGCCTAGTATTGAGAACAGCTATGCAGAAATAATGGTGAACAAGACAGAAGGATCTTGCCTTTGTGAAACTTTAAATCTATTGCAGCAGATTTACCCATATGGATTATCTACGGCTACGTGTTATGATGCAACATTTCCAGGGGCCATGCTAATAGATAGGAAGGTTACAAATAAGACTAGTTTTGATTCATGAAAACTTCCTTCTGGCTGAGCAACTGTATTTATTAACCCAAATCCACTGCCATCAAGTTGATTCCGACTGATGGCAACTCCGTACAGTTTCCAAGGCTATAAATCTCTATGGAAGCCAACTGCCACATCTTTCTCCTGCATAACCACTGGTGGTTTCCAACAACTGACCTTTCAATTATCAGCCGATTGCTTTAACCACTGTGTCACCAGGGCTCCATATATTTATTAGACTCATTTTTTAAAAATTGACTTCTAATGAGGGTATGTTGAATTGGTGTTAGAGGCTATGCTGCTATAACCCATGATATCTCACTCAGACATACTCATGGGCACAGAATAGAGGAGCCCCTTCTGCATAATAGCAAAGTTAAACCATTACTACTGTTTCTTACTCTGGAGAGAAGAATAAGACCAATAGTAAAAGCTCCCTACACACAGTTGGAGCCCTGGTGATGCAATGGTTAAAGCCATCGACTGCTAGCCCAAAGGTCTGCCTTCCAAAACCACCAGCTGATCCACAAAAAAAAATGTAGCAGTCAGTTTCTGCAGAGATTTACAGCCTTGGAAACCCTGTGGGGTACCTGTGAGTTAGAATCAACTTAATCAAGGTTTTTTTTTTGTTTTTTAATACTCAGCTTAGGCTCAAAGATCATTAATAATAATAATAATAATAAAAACTTACAAGAGTGTATTGGTGAAACTGCAGGCCCTTATGTCCAAGTCCTTCAACTTTAGCTCTGAGAATCTTTACATAAATACTCTGGTTTGAAAATGCAGTTTCACCCAGAACATAATTTAATGCTCATTGTTTTTTTCAGGGCCTCTTTCACATCCTTATTCCTCAGGCTATAGATCAGTGGGTTTAACATAGGGATCACGACTGTGTAGAAGACAGAGGCTATTTTGTCAGTGTCCGTTGAGTAACTTGAACTTGGTCGGAAATACATGAACAGGAGTGTACCATGGAATATGGCCACAGCAGTTAAGTGGGAGGCACATGTGGAAAAGGCTTTGCGTCTCCCCTCAGTTGAGTTCATTCTAAGGATGGTAGTTATGATAGAGCTATAGGAGAGAAGAACGGTTACGATGCTGCACCCCACAACACAACCAATAAAAGTGAACATCACTATCTCATTGATGGATGTATCTGAGCAGAAGAGGGCTAGCAAAGGTGGGATGTCACAGAAAAAGTGATTGATAACATTGGACTTGCAGAAGGACAGTCGAAATGTGAAGCAAGTGTGGAATGCTGAATCCACCAGCCCCACAATGTAAACACCAGCCACTAGCTGGGTATAGATCCTCTTGGACATGACAATTATATAAGGAAGTGGATTACAAATGGCTACATAACGGTCATAGGCCATGGCAGCCGAAATGAGACATTCCACATCAGCAAAGGTCCCCCAAAAATACATCTGAGTGGCACATAAGTTATATGAAATCCTCCTTTGCTCAGATAAGAAATCAGCCAGCATCTTGGGAGAGACAGTGGAGGAGTAGCAGACATCACAGAAAGACAGATTGCTCAGGAAGTAATACATGGGTGTGTGAAGTCTGGAGTCTATCTTGATCAGTAGGATCATCCCTAGATTTGCAATCATGGTTATGCCATAAACCAGGAGGAAGAGCACAAAGAGCCCCTGTTGCACACCCTTTCTGTCAAAAAACCCTAAGAATATGAAGTCAGTAAAGAAAGTGTGGTTCTCAGTGGCCGTCACTTAGATTTATGAAACCCCTGAAAGAAGGAAATGGAAGCGAAAGGTTAGCATCATCTTACTGTCTTCACAGTTTAACCTCGGGTCATTTCTCAGTTTTGGTAATTAAAAATAAGTAAAGAAAGAATACTAGGATTGCTCGAAGTGAATTGACCCAACTGGAAATATACCCATAGATATACAAATCTACTAAATAATAATGGCAATACTGCCTTTTACATTTTTATACCTCTGTACAGAATTTGCATGGTCCTTGGGTGGCATAAAGGGCTAAGTACTGTACTATTAACTTAGGGTTGGAACCTTGGGAGAAAGGCCTGGCAATCTGCTTCCATAAAGTTTACAGCCAAGAAAACCCTATGGAACACAGTTCTACTCTATAACACTTGGAGTCACTATGAGTCAGACTGACTCAACAGCAACGGCTTGGTTTGGTTTTATACAGAGTTTGCAGGACACTATCATTCTAATTAAATCATGTTATTTCCACACACCTACGTAGTATTCATGATATTCTTACTATTTTTATTGTGTGGATTAAGAAATTGATAATTTGAGAATTTAGGGTCATGATTCTTACAATTAATTGGTCCAGCTAATCCACATCATCTGATAAGAAGCTCTTTTTTTCCCCAATTTTGTAGCTGGACTTAGTAATAGGGAAGCATATTTAAGTAAGCAGTTCAGGTATTTAATATAGTCCTTTATTTTTTCACTCAGATCATCACTGATTGTAGAGCAGATAGAGCTGTAGTAGGTTTTGGATAAAACATTCCCCTTTTTATCCCATTAACCCCTCAGGTCCTATCCAGACTCAACAAACAAAACTGCATCCCATTGTCCATGCAATAGACATAGTCTGTGAATCAGGACCTGCCAGAGTAGAACAGGTAGTGGTTTCTAGAAAAGGGGGGTTGAAAGATCTTCATGAGCAATAAAAAAAAAAACAAAAAAACTCTTTGCTGTCAAGTTGATTTCAATTCATAGCAACCCTGTAGGACAGAGTAGAACTGCCCCATAGAGTTTCCAAAGAGAGGCTGGTGGATTCAAACTGCCGACCTTTTGGTTAGCAGCCATAGCTTTTAACCATTGCACTACCAGGGTCCCCATGAGCAATAGGCTGAAGTGAATAGACAGACAAAGATATGCCAGGGCTAACTATGCTCCCTTCAGCAAATTTCTGTTGCTCAAGGGACATATGAAGAGCATTTTGAAACTAATCGTAAGGGTGCTGTTAACACAAGTGGTAGAGAAGCCCGAAAGGGAGTATGGTTTCCTGTGTTGTCCCTCTAAAGTAACCTGCAAGAACTAATGATCTCTATTCACAAACAGATTATATGTGTAAGACCTGTGATAGTAATACATGTTCGATCAACTCTCATAACCTCAAAGTCATGTCTGATTTGTGTTCTCCTTCTCAATTTCCAGATCTTATAATATTGTGTTGTTCTTTCTCTTCAATACCTTTGAAATCCGCTTGCCCTTGGTTAAGAAGATGTTGTGGAACTTGGGAGGACAATTGAATTTTGGGTCCTACTGTTATGTTTTACTGAAATCAATTTTATCATAAATCATATCATACATGTACCTCCTGCTCTGTGAGGATTAAAAAAAAAATGGAATGAAGGTAGATTGAAAAAAGGGGGGATTGTGAAAGGGATGATATCTGAATAATGACCTAGTGATCAAAGTACAGGTCTCGAAAAAGAGACAGAAAGGGCCACATGAATCAGAGATTACATTAGCCTGAGACCAGAAGTACTAGATGGTGCCCGGCTACAATTGATGACTCCCCTGACAGGGAACACAACAGAGAATCCCTGATGGAACAGGACAGCAGTGGGATGCAGACCTCAAATTCTCATAAAAAAACAGTCTGAATAGTCTGACTGAGACTAGAGGGACCCCAGAGGTCATGGTCACCAGATCTTCTGTTGGTCCAAGACAGGAACCATCCCCCAAACCAACTCTTCAGACAGGGACTGGACTAGACTATCGGATAGAAAATGATGCTGATGAGGAGTGAGCTTCTTGGCTCAAGTGGACACATGAGACTATGTGGGCAGCTCCTGTCTGGAGGGGAAATGAGAAGGCAGAGGGGGACAGAAGCTGGCTGAACGGACACGGGGAATACAGGGTGGAGAGAAGGAGTTTGCTGTCTCATTAGGGGAAAAACAACTAGAAGTACATAGCAAGGTGTGTACCAATTTTTGTATGAAAGACTGACTTGGTTTGTAAACTTTCACTTAAAGCACAATAAAAAACAAAACAAACAAACAAAAACAAAGTGTAGGTCTCCAAAACCTTGACATGAACTCATTTAAATATCTATCCCTGTAGACACATCTTTAGAAACGTTTTCCTTCCCAGGGAAGGAACATTTTTAAAATGCAGAAAATTTAATTAAGAGATAGAAAATAGTAGTAATAATAAAAACAATTCTGACCACCACTCCAATTACTTCTTGCATTTAGTCGTATGCTCTGTTATCTAGGGATGTTAATATATTTAATTAAAATAAAATTTTATGTGAAGAGCCATAACCTCCCCTGGTTTTATAAACATAATTTTAGTGGCAAGAGAAAAAAGAAATATAAAAAGTTAATTAAAAAACAATTAACAACAACAACAGTAAATACTAGTACCTGATCTAGAGCTAGTAACTTATTTCTTAGATGCAGGTGTCTCTGTGTGGACCTTCAGTGTTGTCTTTTGATGACCGAGATTATGTAACTAATTTTGTGTCTGGTCCCTGGGTGTTCAAAAGTTTGTCTCACAGGAATACGTGACTGATATAATTACATGATTTATCACCTGTTATTTCATACAGGTTGGGTGGTTAAAAATAAATCCAACTTATTCCCCATTATTGTTTGTTTTCGATCTACTTTGACATCCACTATTATACTTGATAAAATAATACTTAAACGATCTCTAGTCAACCATCATTCATTATTTCTTGCTCACCACTCCCTATGTAAGCATTATGTTTTAATTTCGTGATATACACTACAAACTTGCACATACCCAAACACTGCACACACACATACCCCAACACTCTCCCTTTAAAATAAAATGCACAAAATAATTGTTTAAAGACAGAAAAAACTAATCAAAATCTCACTACCTGGGGATAACCATGTTTTGTTGTAGGATCTACCATATTAAAATAAATAAATAAATAAACAAAAATGACTTCAGAATGAACCCACTTTGTGTGTAAATAAGTATTATGAATAATAGTGCATTCCTTTTTATTTATATACATTGATTTACATAATCTATCCTGTGGCAATGATCATTTGGTATGTAAACAATCTTCATTAAAAAAAAATGTTTGAATGGAATTCAAAACACCAAATTAAAGCATCACATACATACAAGATAAAAAGATTTGAGCAGAATTTAAAGCTGTAACTAAACAGCTTCCCTGGTGTCATGAGTACTATACCCTTAACATACTATGTAAGTAACTGTCTCCTTATAAACGTCAGAGAACAGTTGTCTGGCAGTGAAGTACAGCTGTAATGAGATAAGTTCAGTGCAGGATACTGGCCCCAAAGTGAACCAGAGTCATTTAGCCTCCCTGGTGCTGGAAATAAAGACTAGCAGAGCTTGTCAGTTTATAAGAACGTTACTGTTCGTATCCAGGTTGCAAATTTTTAGTAACATAAAGGATCATTATTTACTGAAATAGTCTATGAAAGTTGTGCAATTGACTAATTTTACAAACATAATGTGAAAACTAACTGTGTGCAAGAAATTGCTAGAGATGTAAAAGATAATAATGATATTCTGTTGTTCACAATCTCATAATGAATATACTATGTAATACCAACTAAGGTATAATAAGCATATAAAAATTCTCAAGTAATAAATTGTACAGCAAATGGATTTTCAGAAATGTCGCTGAAGTGAGAACACAGATCAAAAAACACAAAATTATCTGCTTTTTGGAGACTGTCCATGGGCCCCATAAAAAAATGATATCCAATATAGTAGATTTGTTTTGTATGTTTTTGAATTATTTAGAAGTGAAATCATACAGTGTTTGCACTTTTATTTCTGGTTTATTTCGTTCATCAATATGATTCTGAGATTTCTCCATGTTGTGATTGGCAGTAGTTCATTCATCCTCACTTCTGAGTAATATTTTAATGTACAAACATGTTGTTTTTCTTGTTATTAGGTGCTGTCGAGTCGGTTCCAACTCATAACGACCCTATGCACAACAGAACGAAACACTGCCCGGCCCTACGCCATCCTTACAATCGTTGGTCTGCTTGAGCTCATTGTTGCAGCCACTGTCAATCGACCTTGTTGAGGGTCTTCCTCTTTTCCGCTGACCCTGTACTCTGCCAAGCATTATGTCCTTCTCCAGGGACTCATCTCTCTTGACAACATCTCCAAAGTATGTAAGACGCAGTCTCTCCATCCTTGCCTCTAAGGAGCATTCTGGCCACACTTCTTCCAAGACAGGTTTGTTTGTTCTTTTGGCAGTCCATGGTATATTCAATATTCTTCATCAGCACCACAATTCAAAGACATCAACTCTTCTTCGGTCTTCCTTACTCATTCTCCAGCTTTCACATGCATATGATGTGATTGAAAATACCATGGCTTGGGTCAGGCACAACTTAGTCTTCAGGGTGACATCTTTGCTCTTCAGCACTTTGAAGAGGCCCTTTGCAACAGATTTATCCAATGCAATGTGTCTTTTGATTTCTTGACTGCTGCTTCCATGGCTGTTGATTGTGGATCCAAGTAAAATGAAATCCTTGACAACTTCAGTCTTTCCTCCGTTTATCATGATGTTTTTCATTGGTCCAGTTGTGAGGATTTTTGTTTTCTTTATGTTGAAGTGTAATCCATACTGAAGGCTGTGGTCTTTGATCTTCATTAGTAAGTGCTTCAAGTGCTCTTCACTTTCAGCAAGCAAGGTTGTGTCACCTGCATAACACAGGTTGTTAACGAGTCTTCCTCCAATCCTGATGCCCCTTTCTTCTTCATACAGACCAGCTTCTCGTATTATTTGTTCAGCATACAGATTAAATAGGTATGGTGAAAGAGTACAACCTTGACGCACACCTTTCCTGACTTTAAACCAATCAGTATCCCCTTGTTCTGTCCGAACAACTGCCTCTTGATCTATGTAAAGGTTCCTCATGAGCACAATTAAGTGCTCTGGAATTCCAGTTCTTCCCAGTGTTATCCATAGTTTGTTATGATCCACACAGTCGAATGCCTTTGCATAGTCAGTAAAACACAGGTAAACATCCTTCTGGTATTCTCTGCTTTCAGCCAGGATCCATCTGCCATCAGCAATGGTATCCCTGGTTCCACATCCTCTCCTGAAATTGGCCTGAATTTCTGGCACTTACCTGTCGACATACTGCTGCAGCCGTTTTTGAATGATTTCAGCAAAATGTTGCTTGCGTGTGATATTAATGATATTGTTCTATAATTTCCACATTCAGTTGGATCACCTTTCTTGGGAATAGGCATAAATATGGATCTCTTCCAGTCAGTTGGCCAGGAAGCTGTCTTCCATATTTCTTGGCATGGACGAGTGAGTACCTCCAGCACTGCATCTGTTTGTTGAAACATCTCAATTGATATTCCATCCATTCCTGGAGCCTTGTTTTTTGCCAATGCCTTCAGAGCATCTTGGACTTCTTCCTTCAGTACCATCGGTTCCTGATCATATGCCACCTCTTGAAATGGTTGAATATTGACTAATTCTTTTTGGTATAATGACTCTGTGTATTCCTTCCATCTTCTTTTGAAGTTTCCTGCATCGTTTAATATTTTCCTCATAGAATCCTTCACTATTGCAACTCGAGGCTTGAATTTTTTCTTCAGTTCTTTCAGCTTGAGAAACACCGAGCGTATTTTTCCCTTTTGGTTTTCCATCTCCAGCTCTTTGCACATGTCATTAGAATACTTTACTTTGTCTTCTCGAGAGTTCCTTTGAAATCTTCTATTCTGTTCTCTTACTTCATCAATTCTTCCTTTTGCTTTAACTGCTCGATGCTCAAGAGCAAGTTTCAGAGTCTCCTCTGACATCCATCTTGGTCTTTTCTTTCTTTCCTGTCTTTTCAGAGACCTCTTGTTTTCTTCATGGATGGTGTCCCTGATGTCATTTCACAACTCATCTGGTCTTTGGTCACTAGTGTTCAATGCATCAAATCTATTCTTGAGATGGTCTCTAAATTCATGTGGGATATACTCAAGGTCATATTTTGGCTGTCGTGGACTTGTTCTGATTTTCTTCAGTTTCAGCTTGAACTTGCATATGGGCAATTGATGGTCTGTTTCACAGTCAGCCCCTGGCCTTGTTCTGACTGATGATATTGAGTTTTTCTATCGTCTCTTTCCACAGATGTAGTCAATTTGATTTCTGTGTGTTCCACCTGACAAGGTCCATGTGTATAGTCGCCGTTTATGTTGGTGAAAGAAGGTATTTGCAACGAAGAAGTCGTTGGTCTTGCAAAATTCTATCATTCGATTTCTGGCATTGTTTCTATCACCAAGGCCATATTTTTCAACTACTGATCCTTCTTCTTTGTTTTCAACTTTCACATTCCAATCACCAGTAATTATCATTGCATCTTGATTTCATGTTCGATCAATTTCAGACTGCAGCAGCTGATAAAAATCTTCTATTTCTTCATCTTTGGCCCTAGTGGTTGGTGCGTAAATTTGAATAATAGTCATATTAACTGGTCTTCCTTGTAGGTGTATGGTATTATCCTATCACTGACAGCATTGCACTTCAGGAGGGATCTTGAAATGTTCTTTTCAATGATGAATGCAACACCATTCCTCTTCAAGTTGTCATTCCCAACAGAGTAGGCTATATGATTGTCTGATTCAAAGCAGCCAATACCAGTCTATTTCAGCTTTAATGTCTAGGATATCGATGTTTATGCATTCCATTTCATTTTTGATGATCTCCAATTTTCCTAGACTCATACTTCATACATTCCAGGTTCTGATTATTAATCAATGTTTGCAGCTGTTTCTTCTCATTTTGAGTTGTCCCACATCAGCAAATGAAGGTTCCGAAAGCTTTACTCCATCCACGTCATTAAGGTCAACTCTTCTTTGAGGCGGCAGCTCTTCCCCAGTCATCTTTTGAGTGCCTTCCAACCTGGGGGGCTCATCTTCCAGCACACTATCAGACGATGTTCCATTGCTATTCATAAGGTTTTCACTGGCTAATGCTTTTCAGAAGTAGACTGTCAGGTACTTCTTCCTAGTCTGTTAGTCTGGAAGTTCAGCTGAAACCTGTCCTCCATGGGTGACCCTGCTGGTATCTGAATACCGGTGGCATAGCTTCCAGCATCACAGCAACACAAAAGCCCCCCACAGTACAACAAACTGACAAACACGTAGGGGAATGTATAAACATACCATATGTTATTTTTCTAATCCAGTTCAGAGGTAAGCAACCTATGACCTATAAGGTTTAGTTGATCCCCTCATTCATTTATGTATCATTGCGTATGGATGATTTTATCAATACAACAGCAAATGTGAATGGCTATAACACCAAGTTTATGGTCTCCAAAACCTAAAAAAAACTACCTGGCCAACTGACTGGAAAAGAAGCATATTTATGCCCTGTCATGGATTGAATTGTGTGCCCCTAAAATATGTGTCAACTTGGTTAGGCCATGATTCTCAGTATTGTGTGGTTGTCTTCCATTTCATGATTTTTAAATCATAATCGCTGCCTGTGGTTAAAGAGGATTAGGGCGGAATGTCACACCCATACTCAGGTCACATCCCTGATCCAATATAAAGGGAGTTTTCCTGGGGTGTGGCCTGCACCACCTTTTATCTTACAAGAGATAAAAGGAAAGGAAAGCAAGCAGAGAATTGGGGACCTAATACCACCAAGACAGCAGTGACGGGAGCAGAGCACACTCTTTGAATTTTGGTCCCTGTTCAGAGAAGCTCCTAGTCCAGGCAAAGGTTGGTGCAATGAACTTCCTCCAGAGCTGGCAGAGAAAGAAAGACTTCCCCTGGAGCTAACACCCTGAATTTGGACTTCTCGCCTACTACCCAGTGCTGTCGACTCAATTCAGACTCATAGCGACCCTACAGAACAGAGTAGAACTGCCCCATAGAGTTTCCAAGGAGCGCCTGGTGGATTCGATAGATGTTGTGAAAATAAATTTCTCTTTGTTAAAGTCACCCACTTGTGGTATTTCTGTTATATCAGCACTAGGTGACCAAAACACACCTATTCCCAAGAAAGGCAATCCCACCAGATACGAAATTTCTGAGCAGTATTGTTAATATCACACACAAGTAAAATTTTGCTGAAGATCATTCAAAAGTGGCTGTAGCAGTATACCAACAAGGAACTGCCAGGAATTCAATCCAGATTCAGAGGATGAAGTGGAATAAGGGAGATCACTGCTGATGTCAGATGGACCCCAGTTGAAAGCAGAGAATACCAAAATGATACTTACCTGTGTTTTATTGACTATGCAAATGAATTTGACTGTGTGGATCATAATAAATTATAGATAACATTGTGAAGAATGGGAATTCCAGAACACTTAATTGTGCTCATGAGGAACCTGTACACAGATCAAGAGGCAGTCATTCAAACAGAGCAAAAGGATACTGCATGGTATGAAGTCAGGAAAGGTGTGCATCAGGGTTGTAACCTTTCACCATACCTATTAAATCTGTATGCTGAGCAAATAATCTGAGAAACTGGACTATATGAAGAAGAACGGGGCATCAGAGTTGGAGGACTCATTAATAACCTTTGATATGGATGACACAACCTTGCTTGCTCAAAGTGCAGAGGACTTGAAGCACTTACTGATGAAGATCAAAGATCACAGCCCTCAGTAGGGATTACACCTCAAAATAAAGAAAACAAAAATCCTCACAACTGGACCAATAAACAATATCATGATAAATGGAGAAAAGTTTGAAGTTGTCAAGGATTTCATTTTCCTTGGTTCAATAATCAACATCCATGGAAACAACAGTGAAGAAATCAAAAAAGACGCTTTGCATTGGGCAAATATGCTGCAAAGGACCTCTTTAAAGTTTGAAGAGCAAAGATGTCACCTGGAAGACTAAGGTGTGCCTGACCCAAGCCATGGTGTTTTCGATCGCCTCATATGCATGTGAAAGCTGAACAATGAATGAGGAAGACTAAAGAAGAACTGACGCCTTTGAATTGTGGAGTTGGCAAAAAATATTATATATACCATGGACTGCCAAAAGAAAGAATAAACCTGTCTTGGAAGAAGTACTACCAGAACGCTCCTTAGAAGGAAGGGTGGAAACGCTACATCTCCATACTTTGGCCATGTTGTCAGGAGGAATCAGTCCCTGGAGAAAGACACCATGCTTGGCAAAGCAGAGGGTCTGTGAAAGAGAGGGAGACCCTCAACAAGATAGATTGACACAGTGGTTACAACAATAGGGTAAGCACAATGATTTTGAGAATAGTGTAGGACCGGGCAGTGTTTTGTTAGGTTGTACATGGGGTGGCTATGAGTCAGAACCAACTCAATGACACCTAACAACAACAAAGCCTAACATATCCTGATTCTAATGCATCCACTGCCACTCTGTCAATTTCAACTCGCAGTGACCCTGTAGAGTTTCCAAGGCTGTAAAACTACAGAAGCAAACTACCGTGTCTTTCTCTGGCAGAACTGTTGGTGGTTTCGAACTGCCAACCTGTTGGTTAGGAGTGCTTGAACCACTGTGTCGTCTGACTTGAAGACAATGTTAATCAGTTTCTGATTGAATGTTTTCATAGAAATTTGAGTCCTTAGTTTTATGCTATTGCAAATAATGTGACTTTTAATATTTTTGTGTGTGTGGTGAATGGTGGATATTCACTTATTTCTCTTGGGTATAAAGCTAGGAATATGATTTTTGAGCCATTGGGCATGTGTATGCCCAGCTATAGTAGGTACTGCCATACAGTTTTCCAATGTGGGATGCCAATGCCCACTTCTACTATCAATGTATGAGAGCTATGATTTTTCTGCATTCTCACCAATACTGGATATTGTCCATTATTTTTGTTTTTGCCATTCTGTAGCTGAGGTATTGTACTCTATTGAAATTTACTTTTTATTTATCTGAGCACAAATAAAGTTGTATAACCTTTTTGCAAAATATAAAATGCATATTAAATTGTCAATGCAGACTAGGAGGCCAGTTAAAGGAGCAATTTTTAAAGGCATTTGGCTTTCTGTAACTAATATTATTAGCTGACTTCATTGTCACAGGCATTTCAGACCAAAGAGACTAGAGGTGCAATGTAGTCCTTTTGTAGGAAGATTAAGTCATTAATCTTTTTTTTTTTTTTTTTTAATGTGTTCAGTAGTGGGGATGGGATTACACAACAGTAGAATCTTATATTGGTCCCTGGGAGGTGCTAACAGATTATGCTCAACTACCAGCCTGGAGGCTGGAGGCGTTTAACCCACCCCACAGCACCAAGGAAGAAAGGCCTGGGTATGTGCTTCTATAACAATTACAGTCAAGGAAACCTTATAGAGAAGTTCCACTCCTCAATACATGGGGTCACCATGAGTTAAAATCAACTTGGCAATATTTTTTTGTTTGTTTGTTTCAGTTTTGGTTTAGAATCCTAAATACAGAGTCAGAATTTGTCAGCTGGAACTGTTTGGAGAGATAAGCTATTCTGACCTCGTGTTTAACATAGGGAAAACTGGGTTTTGTGAGGAAGGGCGACTTATAAAACGGTACAATGTTTAGAGTGGCACGGCATGCCTTGCTTCTAGCATGTTTCTGGGGAAGATTTACTAGGAAGGTTAAAATTTACTGCCTCTGTCTTTAAAAGAGCACTCCCCCTTACTAAGTCCTAGACCATTATTACTGCTCTTTTCTTACAAATGTGGTTAAACAGCCGCTATCAACAGTATAATCTGTTTGCTGTGTTTTACATATAACCAAATCACTAGCCACTCTCATGTTTAGGGATTTCATCATTAAGCCTGAAGAAAGGAGTCAAGATATAGGAATTCACCTATAATATTAGCCCTCTGGATCCCTGGTGGTGCAGTGGTTAAGAGCTTAGCTGCTAACCAAGAAGTTGTTAGTTCAAATCAACCAGATACTCTTCACAAACCCTATGGGATAGTTCTATTCTGTCCTATAGGGCCACTATGAGTCGGAATCAACTCAACTACAACAGGTTTTGTTTGGTTTTATTAACCCACTATCCTCAGGCATTGGTAGTATACTATTTGGATAATGACATTTACCATCAGTCATTAGTGAATGCATAAGAAGGGTGTGATGTAAAGAGAGAGAGAATGGTAGATAGCAGTGAGGATTGTAGACGGTTTAGGATAGATTAAAGCCTTTACTATTATGTTTTTTCCATTTCTGTTGAATCCCAAGGAGAAATGGAGAAGGATTAGTTTAAGCCATCTGACGAAGCTCCTGTGTGAAACACAATATCCCTAAAAAAGATTCCCATGAAGGAGTTTTTCAACTTGTCTTTGCATAAATTCAGGGAGATGATGCCTGAAATTAATCAACTTGTTTAATCCATTCCAGATATCCATTTATTGAGCTTAGAATGAATTATTTATTAGGCTTAAAACTTACTTTTCCTCAGCTCAAAGCCATTTGATGTAATTAAAGAGGGCATTTTGCCACCAAATCGCTCGTATATAACTGTGATATGGAAGGAAGATGGGTTAATTAGAGTCCCTGAATATATAGTCTGAATTAGAGAAAATCTACTGAAGCTGGTACCCCCCAAAACGTTACTTGGGCATTAATATATGTGAAGCACATTTTTATGCCATTCTGCCGTACGTAAGTATCAATTCCAAAAGAGTGTGGATTAATTGAGAAAATACTGTGGAAGAGGGATTTAAACCAATCCATTCCCATACACTTTTTTCCACCATCTTACCTTTCACAAACATGTCACAGTGTCCAAAAAAGAAATGCCATTTGGAAAAGCAGAGGAGCTCTTGGGATTTACTGGAATTCTGAAATGTTTTCATAAAATGACATTTTGCAGTGGCAGCTATATTGCCTATGACATTCAGTGGCTTTTTAGCTTCTATTTTTGTTAGGAATAATTAACAGTGTCCTTGAGTGTTGCATCAAAATATAAAAGAAACAAAAAACCCTTTGCCATCAAGTTGATTCAGACTCTAGCAACCCTGTAGGACAGAGTAGAACTACCCTATAGGGTTTCCAAGGGCCAGCTGGTGGGTTAGAACTGTCGACCTTTTAGTTAGCAGCCCTAGCACTTAACCATTTGTGTAGTCCTTTGAATATAGGATTATATTCATGTTTTCTGAAAAAGCCACTTGCTTTCTTTTGGCTATCAAAAAACAAGAACAGAGCCCAATGAAGTAGGCACACATCAAGAAAGTACCCAAATGCATATTCTTTAATTCTCAAGTAATTAATACACATATCTTTATAGATGCATTACCTCTAATAACCACTACCACATTATGAACATTCTTACAAGGTGTAAACAAATATGTTCAAGGTGTATACTATTGTTTTGACTGCCATGTAAACATCACTCAAAAAATGTTATCAAGTATGTTGATATTATCACGTATGTGTTTTCCCATTCTATGTCATGGACACAATGCAGGTGCTTGCTATAACAGGGATGGACCACTCATCATCACAGAATGCTCAAAATCTCAGCTTATACACAATGATTTAACAAACCAAGTGACAAATAAATGATACCCTGAGGAGAGGGTGGTTTATGCCCAAGACTAGGGGAATTTGCCCAGGCCTGAGATAGGCTGGGGGAGGGAATGAAAGGAAGTCTTCCTAGAGGAAGGGTGGGGAGAGTTAAGAATTACCACACAAGGATGGGCTTCACCAAGGTTCCTTCTTTTTTGTTCTTCTATAGCTAATAATTTGAGGCTTCATTTTCTCTAAAAAATTGTAGGAATATCCACCTCATGACCACTAATTGCCAATCCTTCTGCCTCAAATGCTTTTCTCTCCCCCACTTTGCATATCCATTCATCATTTAGATAAGAAAATACATGAGCCCATTTCAAAGAAGTTTTTCTTCTTTTCACAGTAGATTGAGACATTTTAATTTGGATTAAGAGCACCTTAGCTTATCACTTCATGATATTATAAATTATTCAGATTATTAGTTAATTAAAGTTCATCATTTACACTGAATTACAGAATTCACTAGTATAGAAACCACTGGATTGACCATAAAATACAAAACCCTTAGAATAGTAGATGTTAAATAAATAATCAATAACTCCTGTAATAATTCAGTTAATGCGTAGAAGAAACATTGAACAAATAAAATTTTGAAACACTGATAAGGAGACCAGAAAGTTTTCTAAAATTAGACAGTACTGTATTTAAACTGAAGACACTTCAGAAAGTATAGCATATTTAAGAAAGTACTTAATAATCGGTATAGTAGGTAATTTGTATAAATACTGTATTGAGTTCAAGTCCACATTATACTGTACTATATGATTTGAAGAAAATTGCAACTCCTTAAGTGTGTGTTTAACTCTTTAAAACCACATTTTATCTTTCAGCTTTTCCAGAGCTTCTTTCACATCTTTATTCCTTAGGCTGTATATCAGCGGGTTTAACACGGGAATAACAAGGGTGTAAAACAATGAAGTCATCTTGTCTTGATCTAGAGAGTAGGCACAACTTGGCCGGAAATACATAAAGAGCATAGTTCCCTGGAAAATTGCAACAGCAGTTAAGTGGGAGGTGCAGGTAGAGAAAGCTTTCAACTTTCCCTCAGCAGAGCGGATCTTTAAGACTGAGAGGATGATGTAACAGTAAGAGACTAAAACCCCTGAAAGGGTACTCAGTTCAATGAAGCCAAAAATGCTGAATATCACTAATTCATTGACCTGCGTGTCCGAACAAGATAGCAACAGAAGCGGAGGAATATCACAAAAGAAATGATTAATTTCACTTGACCCGCAGAAACATAAGCGGAAAGTTAATGTCGTATGTATCAAAGCATCCACCATGCCCACCAGGTAAACCCCAGCCATGACCACGAAGCACACCCTGCTGGACATGTTGACTGTATAGAGCAAGGGGTTGCTAATGGCCTTGTACCGATCAAAGGCCATCACTGCCAGCAGGAGACACTCAGAATCTGCAAAGATACAGAAAATGAAGAATTGCAGAGCGCAGCCATAGAAGGAAATTGATTTCTCTTTGGCTAAGAGGTTCACTAACATCTTGGGCCCAACTGCTGTGGAATAGCAGAGGTCACAGAAGGAGAGGTGGCTGAGGAAAAAGTATATCGGTGTTTGAAACTGGGAGTCCATTCTAATTAAAATGATCATCCCAAGATTTGCCACAAGAATAATGAGATAAACAACCAGAAACAAGGTGAATGCAGTCACTTTGATCTCAAGCTTATTAGTAATTCCCAAGAGGTGGAATCCAGTCAAGGAGGAGCAATTCTTTCCAGCCATTCTTCTTTGTTCTTATTCTAAATGGTTATAAAAATGATCAAGACAATGACAGATCAGGGTTTAACTCTGTTGGACAGCCACAAAATATTATCACAAGGCAGAACAGTTTCTTTCTCTAAATTGTCTTCTTTATCCTAGGAAATTAGCCCAGATAAATGTCACTAACAAAGTGGCATTGTTGTTATTAAAAAATCCAAAATGCCTTGACTAGTGAGGAGCTTTGATACGTCCCTCTTGGTATTTGACGTTTGTGTCTTGTCTGAGGAGGTAGGTCTGAATAAATCCAAGGCTCGTTCCCGATTTTAAACGACAAACCCGCCGCTATTCAGGGAGACGCAGCCGGAAGACACAGGCCTCAGGGTCGGACGCGCAGAGAGCACTACCTAGCTGCGCCACAGAAGGGATCACAGTTTTTGTATTCATACAGAAATATAATTGATTTATTCAGAAACTGTAAATGCTACAGCATATAAGTTAATAAATGAAAGTTCTTATGTTACTTTGGTGTATGATGTCTTTAAAAAAAAAAAAAAAGTGTTACCTAAACAAACATGAATACCATCTGTTTTATCCAACTTTCCCATCACCCTTCATCTCCTCTTTGCTGACCACGTGCTGTCCGGTTACATGACTGACCAGACCCCGAGGGATACTCCCACTGGCAAACTAAGGAGAAATCATACACAGTGGAAAATATAGGATTTAACATACACATCTGTATGTCTTTGGATTTTTACATTGAATTTTCCATAAAAATTGAAAATAGAAAGAAGAATAATAAATGTTTCAAGAAATATTAAGGGTTCATTTCCTTGTGACTCTGTGTGTGTGTGTGTGTGTGTGTGTTAGTGTGTGGATCTCTCTGTTAGTACAAAAAAATTGAAACGGGAATGGTGCTCTGATTTTTATTTCTTTCTGTACTTGTGTATTATAGTGTGTGTTCCATATGAACTAGAATTTATACATACTGGTATTTTTAATGTGCTACCTCAACTATGGAAACCCTGGTGGCATAGTGGTTAAGTGCTATGGCTGCTGACCAAAGGGTCGGCAGTTCAAATCCACCAGGCGCTCCTTGGAAACTCTCTGGAGCAGTTCTACTCCTTCCTATAGGGTCGCAACGAGTCGGAATCGACTCAAGGGCACTGTTTTTTTTTTTTTTTTTTAACCTCAACTATTTTTTTTTTTTTTATGGTTGGAATAGCACTAGAACAAATCTTAAATTCACATACGTAGTGAAATCACTTAAACAGTAATAAAAAGTAATGATTTGCTTATGAATTTTAGTTAAAATATAAATTAATAACGTATTTATTCATACAAATGAGGTCAGTCAAATTCACACAGCTCTAACAAGATATGGTTTGGCTGTTAGACTGCAGAGTTTATTTAGGCACATACCCAGCATAAGTAGGTATAAAATGATTCATTTACAAGGTCCTCAATATTTGACTCCCTGTTTTTCCAAAAAAAAAAAAAAAAATTTTTCCCCCTACGGTCTCTTAATTTGTCAATTCAGAATCCTACCTGAGATGAGCATGTCTTTCTGTTCTGATTTTGGGTAGGTGAACACTAGACAGGTCACATTTTATTTTTACTTAGTGACTTTTGGGACTTAGGTCTCTAAAGCCTGTGCCCTCATTTTTCTGTGTTGTGTAAACATGGGATTAATTAGATTCCTTGTTCTGTATTTTTCCCCTGTGACTGCTCCAACAACTTTAGCAAAGACTGAAGTTTTTATACAAACTGATTAATGTCCAGTAACAATTGAGTTTAATGCTATGCTTTATGGTCACCTTGAATCTACAATATGCTTCAGTCACATCACACGTCTAATGAAACTCCAATCCTCTCTACTAAGTGATTTTCATATCTTTTCCATTGTTCATCCTGTTTTTTTTTCCCCCATTTTTGAAGAAACTTCTTTACTACCTTATTTAGATATGACATTCCTATAATGGTTTTTATTTCATTAGTCACTGTCTGATTCTCTTCCCCCACCCACATGTCACCTACCCCCAATCCAATGATTTTATGAGTGTATAACATCCATTACACATAATCCAGTCCGCCCTGAATTTTTTTTTTCCGTTTATATTTATTTCTCTCAAAATTCTCAGTTTCTAGAATAAGAATTTCCAAAAGTAATGGATCATTAAATATTTGCTTTTAAATATTTTCTGGTTCTTTGGTGGATAAAGAAGGAAGAGTAGAAATAAATAGACTTTAAGGGCTCTTTCTACTCTTATAGTTGATAGGTGCAATGATGAATCTTTTTAAGGAAACATACATGTTAGGATGACGCTTTCAAGAAAATATAAACTTTGTTCTCTTTTTTCTCCCTTTCTTTCTCTATCTATCTATGTTGTTGTTAGGTGGCTCCAGTCAGGTTCAACTCATAGTGACCCTCTGTAAAACAGAATGAAACACTGCCCTGTTCTGCGCCATACTCACAATCTGTGTTATGCTTGAGTCCATTATTGCAGCCACTGTGTCAATACATCTTGTTGAGAGTCTTTCTCCTTTTCGCTGATGCTGTTCTTCACTGAGCCTGAGGTCTTTCTCCAGGGATTGAGCCTTCCACATAACTTGTCCAAAGTATGTGACTCTTAGTTGCTGCCATCCTGGCTTCTGAGGATTGAATTCTGGTAGTGCTACTTCCAAGACAGATTTGTTCATTCTTTTGGCAGTCCATGGAATATTTGATATTTTTAACCAACACCATAATTCAAAGGTGTCAGTTCTCTGGTCTTCCTTATTCATTGTCTAGCTTTGGCATGCATATGAGGTGATTGAAAACACCATGGCTTGGGTCAGGCACACCTGAGTCTTCAAGATGACATCTTTGCTCTTCAACACTTTAAAGAGGTCTTTTGCAGCAGATTTGCCCAATGAAATGTGTCTTTTGACTTCTTGATTGCTGTTTCCATGGGTGTTGATTGTGAATCCAAGAAAAATGAAATCCTTGGCAACTTCAGTGTTTTCTCCATTTTTCACAATGTTGTTTATTGGTCCAGTTGTGATAATTTTATTTTCTTCATGTTAAAGTATAATCCATACTGAATATTGTGGCCTTTGATCTTCATAAGTAAGTATTTCAAGTCCTCCTCACTTTCAGCAATCAAGGTTGTGCCATTTCCATAAGGTAGGTTGTTAATGAGTCTTTCTCCAATCCTGCTGTTTCATTCTTCTTCATGTAGTCAATCTACTCAGATTATTTGCACAGCATACAGATTGAATAAACCAAATTCAAACCCATTGTCATTCAGTTGATTTGGACTTGTAGTGACCCCATAGGACAGAGTAGAACTAATCCAAAGGGTTTCCAAGGAGCGGGGATGGATTCAAACTGCTGACCTTTTGGTTAGCAGCCAAATAGTTAACCACTGCACCACCAGGGTTCTACTGATTAAATAGGTATTTTGAAAGGGTACAACCCTGACACCCAGCTTTCCTGATTTTAAACCATGAAGTATCCCTTGTTCTGTTTGAATGACTGGCTCTTGATCTACTTTCAGTTTCCTCATGAGCACAATTAAGTGTTCTGGAATTCCTATTCTTCCCTATGTTATCCATAATTTTTTATGATGCACACAGTTGAATGCCTTTGCATAGTCAATAAAACACAGGTAAACATCTTTCTGGTATTCTCTACTTTCATTCAGGATCCATCTGACATTACCCGTGTATCCCAAGTTCCATATCCCCTTCTGAATCCACGTTGAATTTCTGGCAGTTCCCTGCTGATGTAATGCT
Organism: Loxodonta africana; assembly: GCF_030014295.1. Classification (NCBI taxonomy): domain Eukaryota; kingdom Metazoa; phylum Chordata; class Mammalia; order Proboscidea; family Elephantidae; genus Loxodonta; species Loxodonta africana. The sequence continues at coordinate 29,303,513 of NC_087348.1, forward strand.
GCAACTGCTTTTAAATGGTCTTAAGCAAAACTTTCCTTGTCTGTGATGTTATTGATATTGTTTGGTAATTTTGACATTTGGATGGATCACCTTTCTTTGGAATAGGCATAAAATATGGATCTCTTCCAGTTAGCTGGCCAGGTGTCTGTCTTCCAAATTTCTTGGCTTGAATGAGTGACCACTTCCAGCGCTGCATCTGTTTGTTGAAACATCTCAGTTGGTATTCCTTCAATTCCCTGACCCTTGTTTTTTGCCAATGTCTTCAGTGTAGCTTGGACTTCTTCCATTAGTACCATCGGTTCCTGATCATATGCTACCTCCTGAAATGGTTGAACGCTGACCATTTCTTTTCAGTATAATGACCCTGTGTATTCCTTCCATCTTCTTTTGATGCTTGCTGTTTCATTTAATATTTTCCCTGTAGAATCCTTCAATATTGCAACTCAGGACTTGAATTTTTTCTTCAGTTCTTTCAGCTTGAGCAATGCTGAAAGTGACCTTCCCTTTCAGCAGAGAAGAACAGGTCTCTGCACATGTCATTATAATAGTTTACTTTGTCTTCTCAAGTCACCCTTTGAAATCTTCTCTTCAGTTCTTTTATTTCATCATTTCTTCCTTTTGCTTTAGCTACTTGATGTTCAAGAGCAAGTTTCAGGGTATTTTCTGACATCCATCTTGGTCTTTTCTTTCTTTCCTGTCTTTTGAATGATCTCCTGCTTTCTTCATGTATGATGTCCTTGATGTCATTCCACAACTCATCTGATCTACGATCATTTGTGTCCAACGTGTCAAATCTATTCTTTAGATGATCTCTAAATTCAGATAGGTCGTACTTTAGTTCTCAGGCACTTGTTCCAATTTTTGTCAGTTTCATCTTAGGCTTACATATTAGCATTTGAACTTACATATTTTATGAGCTATGTATATATATATATATATATGTTTTCATATATAAAAATCCATTGGTGTAGTGTCGATACAGAGCAGAACTGCCCCATAGAGTTTCCAAGGAGCTCCTGGCAGATTCAAACTACTGACCTTTTTGTTAGGAGCTGTAGCACCTAACCACTATGCTACCAGGGTTTCATGTATATCTATATATAGATATGTATGTGTGTATATATATATATATATATATATATCTCAAAATAAAATTTTTTTTAAATCAACCTTAAAAAACTTTTTTTGTATTATTCTTCATTAAGCACATGGATAATTGGGAGGTACTAGAAACACGATTTTGAACCTACTCACACTTCCCCTGATCTCCATAGCTATCAATGTATTTTGCCACACTCCCTGAATGTTAGTCCACCATTTCAGTCGCCTTGGCCTTGACAGGACTTCTTCATCAGGGCCCAGAGCTCAATCATGTCTTCATCTTGTTCTAAATCATAAAAATATCTATCCCCTCTTCCTTCTATAAATGTGTACTTTAAGTACCTTTTCATTCAACAATGAACTTTCAGGGGCAGAAGTATGATTTTAAATATAGTCCATTGTAGTGTTCTTACTAATGACAGGTATCTTCTTCATATATTAACTTTTCTCAATATATTATGTATTTCTTGTATTATCTTATGCATTCTAAGTTATCGCTAACAATCTCATTATATAAATGTGGGAAGTGAGACCAGAGCTAGTAAATAAACATCTGGAGGATCACTGGCATTAAGTTTATCTGACTCCAAAGCATTTGCTCACAACCGATGCCTGACTATGGTGTAATAAAACAGATTGCTCTTTAAAAAATAACTTCCTTTGCTACTCTCAGGGCTTTATAGTGCTTTTATGTTAAAACCAAGGTTGCAAATACACAAAAATAGCAATCCAAATATTTTCAGAGACCTAAGAGAACATAAAGGTCATCAAAGTCCCACCAAATCAGGATTCTAACAATGATTAGGGTTAGAGGAGAGCAAATAGAAAGTGTCACCAGATTTGAAACATAATCTATTTTATTTATCTTAGCTGAACACTTCAATGTTATTAACTTTGGTGTGAAATGGGGTATTGTATTGCATAATTCCAGGCAGGGCATAAATAATAAGAAAGATGGTATCACCTGAAGTTGTACAAGATGGCAGTCCTGTGAAAGTTGACTGTATTGGCCACATTCTGAGTCATATTTGATAATTGTGAATTGTTTCAGGACACTGGCAAGCTCACATTTCTACATTTATTAAGCATCTACTGTCAGTTGATATTTTTAGATAATGCATAATAATTATATTCAACCACGGTACCTTGTATCTTAAAGCAGTTCACTTATTTCTTTACAACAAAAGAAATAACTGTGAAATTTGCTTATACAGGGAAAGAAAAAAAAGAAGTGATAGACATAAGCCAGTGAATCTACTCAACATTCCAGATAATTTCTTGTTTATTCTGAACCCTCACTGGGAGCAGACAGAAATAGCCTTTTTCATTTTTCTTATAAAGTATGATCACGCCTTAAGCTGCACTCATTAAAATAAAGCATTCCTGACATTGAGCAAAGTGCTGTTAGTTGATACATTTCAATGATTTTTCATATTTCTTTGTAATTTTTTACATTATGATTCCAATACTACAGTACCCACTGTACTCCTATGCTAGGCATTATTGAGACAAAGATCCAACAACCTCACTAATTGTTAGTAATTGTCCACCAAGTAATCTCATGAAGTTGATGCCTTTATGTTACTCAAGAGCTTTGCTACAATTACCTACTTTTCTGGTGCACATTTGGAAGAGGCAAAGTCATTCTTGATCTTATTCTTCTAATTTCTTTCCAAACTAATTTTCCCCTCAAGCATTTTCCTGTCTGCTGGGATGCCAAATTCACTCCAGCTACACTCTAATTAGACAAGACCCATACTTTTCCTACCAAAACATGACTGTCCCTCCAGACTATCTAGTCTAACTTCCTTTCCACCCTTCCCATTAAAACTGAACCATGGTGGCTATATTCTCATTAAAAATTGGATAAGCTAGTTAACCTCCCAAAGGTATTTATATTTAATTGAAGATGGATTCCTTAGATCATGGGGAAAAAATTATTTAAGGCAGAATTTAAGACATCAGAAGGAAGAAAGTTAGGAAAAAAATAAAAACGGTACCTAAACAAATTCCCTAATGTCACTAGTGCCACTAACACAATGCAAACATTTACTTATAAGCACACTTCCTTCAGAAAAGAGTTGTCTTGCCCTAGGGCATGGGCTTTTTGAAATAAATTAAGTGTGTATACTGATATCAGTGTACATTAAGTTTCATTGCAAGACAGCAAGTTTTAATTATAAAAAGAATAATTATTCACTGAAATATCTGATGAAAATTTCACCTTTAATTTTCCAAAAAATATGTTGAAATTTATTGTACACAAGGCATTGCTAAAAATCAAAATTTATACTTAAGAAATTTCGAAATTTCTTACAATCAAATGGTGAATAGGCTGTGCTTAGAAAAGTCTTTTGGTGTGTAAGGAACACATAAAAAATACTCAAGTAATAGACACACAGTTACAGGAATTTTTACAAAACAAAAATACCTTGAAACTTGCATAACTTGCATACAGACCAAGAAACAAAATAGTGCCTTTCTACATCTTCCTTCTTAAGTCATAAGCCCATTATCTGCAGGGTTAACTACTTTCCTAACTTTCATTATGATAGATTGTTTTCTGACTCATACGTGAGTGTATACTTAGAGTATGTGCTGTTTTCAACATCGTGTTTGTAAGAGCCTTCCTTGTTGTTGCATGCAGTTGTAGGAAATTCATTTTCATTGTTGTATGGTGGATATTCCATTGTATAAATTATATCATCATTTATTTATCTATTCTAATGTTGATAGGCAGTTGAATTGTTTTCCTTTTTTCTATTACCAATAATATCTCTATGAACATTCTTATGCATGTCTTTTGGTGGAGATGTACACATTTCCCTTTGGTGGTAAACTAGGCATTGGAATACAATATATACACTCAGATTTAGTAAAAAAAAAAAAAAAAAATTTAATTTACTAGGTACTGCCAAACTGTTTTCCTAAGTAGGAGACGCTTCACCAGCGTATGAAACATCTGGTTGGTCCACACAATCACCAATCCTTAATATGACTGTTATTTTAAGTTTGGCCATTAGGTAGAACATGTTATTTTATTCATGACTAAGAAGGTTAGATATCCATTTTTATGAAGTGTCCATTAAAATAAAAATGTGGAGTAAGAGACAGGTTAAATGTGTCTGTCAGTGGTACTGGGAATCTTGCATCACATGCTATTTTACTGTGATCATTGTCACTGCCATTTCAGGTAAAACTGGCCTGCAACACAGTCCTTTGGATAAATATCATACCACCCACCTGTTTTATTTATGTATTTAATCTCTCCTAAATAAAGCAGTGATAGCATAATGTATATGTAGATACAGAACATGCCAGTTGGAAAGCACAATAAAGATTATCTAGTTAACACCTCTCTTTTCACAGAGAAGGAACTAAGGCCCAAAGAAAACAGGATTTGTTAAAGGTCACACTTACTGTAAATTTAGACAGAGACTCAGACCCATTTTTCCCTCTATTACTTTCCTAGTTCATAATATGTTTCTAGAGTGGATATCAAACTACCTTAGAATTACTGCACTTAATAGTGAAAAACACACTGGATTATTGAACATTATTACCTTTTCAGTTTATCAAATTTTTCTAGCTAGGTTATCACCAATATGTAGCTAGTGGTTAGTATTATCATACCTATATCACTATGAGTCAGAACCGACTTAATGGTACCTAACAACAACAACAATGTACTCTAATCTGTGATGGCTGTGTTATGCTTGTGTTTAGGTATACTGGTGCTGTGCAGAAGGAAGCAGCTAAGATTTAAAAAAAAAAAAAAAGGCCAAAAATATTAATTCAGTATAAACAGGGATGGCTAATGTCTTGTTTCTTATTAATGTCTAAAACATTATTAAATAATATTTAGATGGTGGAAAGATGAGAAGCATAAGAGTTGGAAAGACAGAGTGAAGGAAAAGGATAGGTTTGAATTAGAGTAGGATAGATTAAAAGATTTGAATATTAGCTTTCCCTATAGAAGACCAAGATAGAAAGGTCTTATAAGTCATCTGCCCAAACCCCTAGTTGAATCATGAATTCCCCAAACAATGTGTCTAATGAGGGATTATTCATCCTCTACTTGTACAAATTTAGGCACAGAGATCTTATAAAATTTACAAATCAGCTTATTCCATTTAGGCACTCTTTTATTGAGCTTAAAATGCTTTATTGAATGAAATTAAAGTATCCTGTTTAGAATTAGAATGCATCATCATAATTCTATGAGTTTACAGGGGTCAATATGCAGTTAATATTTGACTTTAAACACACTACAATCTTCATATGGGAGAGCTATGTGTTAGCTAGATGGTAGCTTTGTACCTTCTGATATAGAGGAAACTCATTAGACCCTTCTTTGCTTGGAATTTAATATGATTTGAAAGAACGCCTGCATGCTGCTATTCAAGACAGCAACTAGTTCATAGGTAACATTTCCAAAAAAGCAAGGATTAATTGAGAAGGCATTAGGTCCAAAAGAAGCATCACCCATTGTCTTAGGCTGTGCTCTCTAGAGAAGCAAAACTAGTAAAACACATAAGTATATACAGAGATTTATACCAAGGATATGGCTCACACAATTGTAGAGGCTGGAAGGTTCCAAGTCCCTGGGTCAGGATAGATGCTTCCCCTGGTTCACATAGCCACAGGGGCTAGTGGACCCAAGATCAACAGGTTAGAGAAGTGGGCTTTTGCTCACAGATTGTGAAGATCCATGAATCCCAACATTGGCAGGCAAGACTGCAGGTAAGCTGCTCGCTCAAGTCCGAAGAACCAGAGATCAGACAAAGAGGATCCAGAAGGAGCAAAAGCCCTCCAAGTCCTGCCAGAATGTCCACATGTACTTGATGTAGGCTATACACCCAAGGAACCTCTCTTCAGCTGATGGGCTACTCAAAAAAGTCCCCATCATAGAGGTGGTAACATTATATCAAATCGCCTTATGTAAGGAATAACTACATCATACGACTGTCAAACCACTGAGAATCAAGGCCCAGGCAAGATGACACACAACCTTAACCATCACACCCATCCTTTTTATTTTTTTTCCTACCTTCATACTCATCCTACCATGTGAAAATAAATTTCTCTTTGTTAAAGCCATCCACCTGTGGTGTTTCTGTTATAACAGCACTAGATAACTAAGACATAATTTGGTACCAAAAGTAGAGTGCTGCTCTAACAGGTACCTAAAATGTGGAAGAAGTTTTGAAACTGTGAATGTATAGAAGACTTGGAAGGAAGTGAAGAAAACTATTAACACCAGAGAAGGCGTAGATGACGAGAAACATCAGCAGAGGCCCGGCAGCAACAGTGAACTGGCAGCAGCTGAACCAGAAGACTAGCTCCAGATATGCTGGAGTCGACCCATGGAGCCAGACAGCTGAGTTCCTGTGGGAAGGAGGCTTCCTGGCAAAGTGGGGCACCTCCAGGCACTTTTCTGTGGAGCTACTGAGCTTTGGAACACTTGCCCCAACAGGCAGAAGAGGGCATGAAAGCTGAGGGCTGAGAGGTCAAGGAACACAGGAAGCCAAGCTGCCTCAGTCTCAAAAGGTATGGTAAAGACCTCTGGGGTTTCAAAGAGTGGAGCCATTGCTTCTGGTGTTTCTAATAGTGTAGTCACCACTCAGATGGACTAGGAGAATGGTGTACCTAAAGCCGAGGGAGCAGAATTGTCATTCCAAGTGGGCCTGGAAGGCAATGCTGAAGCACAGGGCCAAGGGACCTCCACTTAGAATCTGGAGAGTGTGGCTAATACGTAGAGCCTGGAAGACAGAGCTATTGTGTAAATGGTAATATAGAACAAAGGATTATTTGTGAAGCCTTGAGGGCTAAAGTAATGTGTTCTGCTGACTTGCTTGGTACCTGTTATGCCTTCTTTCTCTCCAATTTCTCCCATTTGTAATGGAAATGTCTACTCTAAGTAACCTATAAGTTTTTGGTTTTTTTTTTGACTTGGTATTTTTTATGCTCTCACTTTCAATGTCCTTTTTTATTACTAGCTGCACTGATCTCTTTCCAAAAGGGTACAGGGCCTTCTTGGCAGCCTTGGTCTCTCTCTTCATCTTTGTTCTCTTGGGGGATGGCTTTCAGCCTACAAGGTGGAAGCTAGGAAGGCTGCCTGGCACTTTTGGCCTGTAACTTTCTTCTTACTGCTTATCTTGGTCAGAGTACATGTGGCAGACCAGTTCCACTAGCCGAGAGATTTTTATATAAGTTTTTTTGCCTGTTACAAACAAAAGATTAGAGTCCAGATGTCTGGCATGCATATCTTTAGTTTAATAAAGAGTTTCTCGCAGTTGTTTTGTGATGTGTACACATTCAACCATCTGTGGGCTGTATGCTTGAAGATGCTATGTAATCCTTGCAAAAATGATATATAAGCTCTGATGCAGAAATTGCTTCTTGGAACTCTGTAAAGACAGCCTGTGTTGTGGCTGGACTTCCCTTTGGTGTCAACTCCTAATCAACTTTCTCTCTCTTTCTGACCTGGAGTAAGTTTCATTGGCTCAACTGCTCCAGGGCACAGACTGAAATTGGGTAACACAGACTGTCTTAGACATGGAAATTGTATAAAGAAGTAGATCGTAAATGGCTACATGACAGTCCTAGACCATGACCGCAGACATGAGACATTCCACGTTGGCAAAGGCCCTCAAAAAGTACATCTGGATGATACATAAATTATATGGAATTGTCTTCTGCACAGATAAGCGAACAGTCAACATTTTGGCAGAGACAGCGGAGGATTAGGAGACATTACAAAAAGACAGGTTGCTCAAATATGAGTGTGTGAAGTTTAGAATCCATCTTGATCAGTAGGAGCATCCCTAGATTTGCAATCACTGTTATAACACAAACCAGGAGAAAGAGCACAAAGAGTCCCCCTGCTGCACAGCCTTTCTGTCAGAAAACCCTAAGAATATGAAGTCACTAAAGAAAGAGTGGCTCTCGGTGGCCATCACTTAGATCTATGAAATCCCTGAAAGAAGGAAGTGGAAGTGAAAGATTAGCATCATTTTACTGTCTTCATATTTTAACCCCAGGTCCTTCGTCTCTTTTTGTAATTAAAAATAATTGAAGGAAAAATTCTAGAAATTGCTTGAAGTGAAATATTTCTATTGTGATGCAAATCTATTAAATAGTAATGACAATAATATCTTTTATGTTTTCATAGTTCCGTGCAGATTTTGTAAGGTCCTTAGGTGGCAAAAAGGATTAAACACTCACTTATTAACCTAAAAGTTGGCAGCATGGGAGAAAGACCTGGTAATCTGCTTCCATAAAGTTTACAGTCAAGAGACTCTATGGAACAGAGTTCTACTCCACAGCACTTGGGATCACCATGAGTCAGATCGACTCAATCGCAGTGAGTTAGGTTTGCTTTTGCAAAGAGACTACAGTACACTTTCATCTAAATTACATCATGTTATTTCCACATAGGCTAGCATAGATTAAAGCCTTTGATATTTTCTCCATTTCTGTAGACTTCCAAGAAGAAACGGAGAAGGATTAGTTCAGGCCATCTGACCAAGTTCCTATTTGAAGCATAAGATCCCTAAAAAAAATTCCTGGAAAGGAGCTATTCAACCTGTCCTTGAACAAACTCGGGGAGGATGATGTCTGCAGTTAATCACATTGTTTAATCCATTTAAGATATCCATTTATTCAGCTCAAAATGAATCCTTTATTTGGCTTAAAATTTCCTTTTCTTCAGTTCAAACTCACTAGATGTGATTAAAGATGCCCATATGCAAATTAAATCAGTCTTTTGATGGTGTAATGGAAGATAGATATGGAAGGTGATATGGAAGATAGATGCAGTGAATGTACCTTCTGAATTAGAGAAAGTCCACTGGACCTGGTACTCACCAAATATTGTTTGGACATTAATATATGTAAGAGGTCATTGAAAAGGAAGGAAAGAAAGAAAAGACCTAGATGGGTGTCAGAGGATACTCTGCAACTTTCTCATGAACATCAAGCAGCTAAGTCAAAAGGAAGAAATGATGAAGTAAAAGAACTGAAAAGAAGATTTTGAAGGGAGGCTCGAGAAGACAAAGTAAAGAATTATAATGACATGTGCAAAGAGCTGGAGATAAAAAATCAGAAGAGAAAAACATGCTCTGTGTTTCTCAAGCGGAAAGAACTGAAGAAAAAATTCAAGCCTTGAGTTGCAATAGTGAAGGATTCTATGGGGAAAATATTAAATGATGCAGGAAGCATCAAAAGAAGATGGAAGCAATACACAGAGTCATTATACCAAAAAGAATTATTCTATGTCCAACCATTTCAAGAGGTAGCATATGATCAGGAACTTATGGTACTGAAGGAAGAAGTCCAAACTGCTCTGAAGGCATTGGTGAAAAACGAGGCTCCAGGAATTGACATGTTTCAACAAACGGTTGCAGCACTGGAGGTGCTCACTCTTCTATCCCAAGAAATATGGAAGACAGTTTCCTCGCCAAATGACAGGAAGAGACCCATATTTATGCCTATTCCCAAGAAAAGCTATCCAACCAAATGCTGAAATTATAGAACAATATCATTAATATCACATGCAAACAAAATTTTGCTGAAGATTGTTCAAAAACTGCTGCAACAGTATATTGACAGGGAACTGCCAGAAATTCAGGCTCATTACAGAAGAGGTCATGGAACCAGGGATATCATTGCTGACATCAGGTAGATCCTGGCTGAAAGCAGAGAATACCAGGAGGATGTTTACCTGTGTTTTATTGACTATGCAAAGGCATTCGACTGTGTGGATCAAAACAAATTAAGGACAATATCGTGAAGAATGGGAATTCCAGAATGCTTAATTGTGCTCATGAAGAACCTTTACATAGATCAAGAGGTAGTTGTTCAGACAAAACAAGGGGATACTGATCGGTTTAAAGTCAGGAAAGGTGTGCGTCAGGGTTGTATCCTTTCACCATACGTATTCAATCTGTGGAAACCCTGGTGGCGTGGTAGTTAAGTGCTTTGGCTGCTAACCAAGGGATTGGCAGTTCAAATCTGTCAGGCACTCCTTGGAAACTCTATGGGGCAGTTCTACTCTGTCCTATAGGGTCACTATGAGTTGGAATCGACTGGACTGCACAGGGTTTTTTCTTTTTTTTTGGTATTCAATCCATATGCTGAGCGAATAATCTGAGAAGCTGGACTATATGAAGAAGAATGAGGCATCAAGTTTGGAGGAAGACTCATTAACAACCTGTGTTATGCAGATGACACAACCTTGCTTGCTGAAAGTGAAAAGGGCTTGAAGCACTTACTAATGAAAATCAAAGACCACTGCCTTCAGTATGGATTGCACCTCAACATAAAGAAAACAAAAATCCTCACAACTGGACCAATGAGCAACATCATGATAAACGGAGAAAAGATTGAAGTTGTAAAGGATTTCATTTTACTTGGATCCACAATCAACACCCATGAAAGCAGCAGTCAAAAAATTAGGTGACACATTGCATTGGGTAAATCTGCTGCAAAGGACCTCTTAAATGTGTTGAAAAGCAAAGATCACTTTGAAGACTAAGGTGGGCCTGACCCAAGCCATGGTATTTTCAACTGCCTCATATGCATGTGACAGCTGGACAAAGAAAAAAGAAGACCAAAGAAGAATTGACGCCTTTGAATTGTGGTGTTGGTGAAGAATATTGAATATACCATGGACTGCCAAAAGAATGAACATAACTGTCTAGGAAGAAGTACAACCAGAGTGCTCCTTAGAAGCGAGGATGGCAAGGCTGTGTCTTACATACTTTGGACATGTTGTCAGAAGGGATCAGTCCATGAAGAAGAACATCATGCTCGGATAAGTACAGGGTCAGCGGAAAAGAGAAAGCCCCTCAGTGAGGTGGATTGACACAGTGGCTGCAAAATTTAGCTCAAGCATTAAGACTGTAAGGATGACGCAGAACCGGACAGTGCTTCCTCTTGTTGTGTATAGGGTTTCTATGAGTCAGAATGGACTCAATGGCACCAAACAAGAACAACAAGTTACGTAAACACATTTGCTTGCCGTTCTTCTTTTCATAGGTAACAATTTTAAAATACTGTGGATTAATAGAAAAAATATTGTGGAAAAGGAAACCCTACAAACTTTTTCAAAACAATCTTTTCCCATATACTTTTTTCTACCATCTTACCTTTACCAAATGTAGCACAGTGTACCACATAAGAAATGCTACTTGGAAAAGTAGAGGAACTCTTGGGATTTACTGAAATCTGAAATGTTTTCATAAAGTGAGGTTTTACAAAGGCAGTTTTATTGCCTATGACACTGAGTGGCTTTTAGCTTCTTCATTTGTAATGAGTAGAGTGTCCTTGAGTCTGGTATAACCCTTTGCCATCCAGTTGATTCCAACTCATAGCGACCCTTTAGGACAGAGTAGAGCTGACCTATAGAGTTTCCAAGGAGCACTGGGTGGATTAGAACTGCTGACCTTTTGATTAGCATCCATAGCTCTTAACTACTATGTCACCATGGTTTCCTGAGTCTTATATAGTCCTTTAAATATAAGGCTATATCCATGTTTCTGAACCAGCCTCCCTGTTTGGTCTTGGCTATCGAAAAACTAGAACAGAGCCCAATGAAGTAGGCACACATCAAGAAAGTACCCAAATGCATGCTCTTTAATTCTCAAGTAGTTAGTATGTGTATCTTTATAGATCCATTACCTCTAAAAACCACAACCATATTATGAACTTTATTACAAGGCATAAAAAAGTATATTCAAGGCATATACTATTCTCTCAGTTAATTCTGTTTTGACAGCCATGTAAACATAACTCAAAAACTGTTATCGAGTATGTTGATTTTATTATATATCTGTTTTCCCATTCTATGTCATGGACATAATGCAGGTGCTTGTTATTACAAGGATGAAACAGTTCTGATCACAGAATGCTCTTAATCTCAGTTTATATGGAATGATTTAACAAACCATGTGACAGATAAAATGAGGCCCTGAGGAGAGGGTAGCTTATGAACCAAGACTAGGGGAATTTGTCCAGGCCTGAGATGGTGTGAAGAGGGGTAATGAAGGGGTGAGTTAAGAATTATAGCACAGGATAGGCTTCACCAAGGTCCTTCTCTTTGCTCTTCAATATCTAATAATTTAGGGCTTCATTTCCTCCAAAAAGACATAGTCATATCCACCTCAGGACCACTAATTGCTGACCCTCCTGCCTAGAATAAGTTCCTCTCCCCTACTTTGCAGCTCCTTTCATTATTTAGATCAGAAACTACATGTGCCCATTTCAAAGAGGTTTTTCTTCTTTTCACAGTAGATTGAGACATTTTACATTGGATTAAGAGCACCTTGCTTTTTTCATTTCATGATGTTTTATAGTTTTTATGAATTATTTGAATTATTAGCTAATTCAAGTTCACCGTTTACACTGGATTATAGAATCCATTACTATAGAAACCACTGGATTGATCATAAAATACAAAACGTCAAGAAGTATCGTAGATGTTAAATAGGCTATCAGTACTCCTAGAATAATACAGTTAATGCATAAAAACAAAAATAATTGAACAAATAAAATTTTTATACATAATAAGGAGACTGGGACATTTTCTAAAGTTAGTACTGTATTTAAAGTGAAGAAACATAAGAAAGCATAGCATATATAGGAACCCACTCCGAAAAAGTACCTAATAATTGGTATAGTAGAGAATTAGTATAAATACTCATTGTATTAAAGAATCTGAGACCACATTATCCTGTACCGTATGATTTGAAGAAAACTGTTTATGTGCGTGTAAAACTATTTAAAACAGTTTTTTATTTTCCAGTTTTTCCAGAGCCTCTTTCACATCCTTGTTCCGTAGACTATAAATCAGAGGGTTTAACATGGGGATGACAAGGGTGTAAAACAACGAGATCATTTTGTCTTGATCTAGAGAGTAGGCAGAACTTGGTCGGAAATATGTAAAGAGCATAGTTCCCTGGAAAATTGCAACAGCAGTTAAGTGAGAAGTGCAGGTGGAAAAAGCTTTGAACCTTCCCTCTGCAGAGCGGATCTTTAAGACTGAGAGAATGATGTAACAGTAAGAGACAAGAAGCCATGAAATGGTACTCAGTTCAATGAATCCAAAAACAGTGAATATCACTAACTCATTGACCCGTGTATCTGAAAAAGATAGCAACAGAAGCGGAGGAATATCACAGAAGAAATGATTAATTTCATCTGATCCACAGAAACATAAGTGGAAAGTTAACGCAGTATGTATCAAAGCGTCCACCATACTCACCAGGTAAATCCCAGACATGAGCACGGAGCACACCTTGCTGGACATGTCGATTGTATAGAGCAAGGGGTTGCTAATGGCCTTGTACCTATCAAAGGCCATCACTGCCAGCAGGAGACACTCAGAATCTGTAAAGATACAGAGGATGAAGAACTGCAGAGCACAGCCACAAAAGGAAATTGATTTGTCTTTGGTTAAAAGGTCCACCAGCACCTTGGGTCCAACTGCTGTGGAATAACAGAAGTCACAGAAGGAGAGGTGGCTGAGGAAAAAGTACATTGGTGTTTGAAGCTGGGAGTCCATTCTAATTAAAATGATCATTCCAAGATTTGCCACAAGAATAATGATGTAAACAACCAGGAACAAGGTGAATATGGTCACTTTCATCTCAGGGTTATTAGTAATTCCCAAGAGTTGGAATTCAGTCAAGGAGGAGCAATTTTCTTCATCCATTCTTCTTTGTTCTTATTCTAAATAGTTATAGAAATGATCAAGACAATTATCAGGGTTTAACTCTGGTAGACATCCACAAAACATTCTCTGCAAGGCAGAACACTTTCTTTCTGTAAATTGTCTTCTTTATCCTAGGAAACTAGTTCAGATAAATGTCACTTAAAAAGAGGCATTTTTATGTTATTGAAAACATTCCAAATGTCTTGAATAGAAAGTTCAAAAATTTTAATTCCAAATCCATATGTCACTCTTGATATACGACCATTATATTTTGCTTGAGACAGTAGGTTTGAATAAAACTAAAGCTCATTCCAGATTCAAAATGGTATTTGAAAGCAAAACAATAGAAGGCTAAACCAGAAGATACAGGCCTAAACATCTGACATGTAAAAATAAACACCTGGTTGCACCAAAAAAGCAATCACATTTTTTTGTATTCATCTAGAAACATAATTGATTTTAAAGATTCAGCAACAGTGAATGGTCCTGCACATAAGTTAATAAAGGCAAGTTACAATGTTACTGTTTTGGTGTGTGATTTCTTTACATTTTCCTGAATAGTGAAACATGACTACAACACGTTTATTTGACTTTTCTATCACACTTCATCTCCTCTTTGCCAACCATTTATAGTCCAGTTATATGACTGACCAGATCCCAAAGGAGGTTTATTGACAAACTAAAGAGAAGAGAAAAAAAATGGGAAATACAGAATTTTACACACACATTTGCTTCTTTTTGGATTTTTAAATTGAATTTTCAATAAAAATAAAAATAGGAAGAGGAATAATAAATGTTCCAGAAATATTAAGAGTTCATTTCCTTGTGTGAGTGTGTGTGTGTGTGTGTATCTCTCTGTTGGTATATAAAAATTGAAAGGTGGTCTGATTTTTCTTTCTGTACATAGGTATAATATTGTGTGGTCCATATGAACTAGAATATATACATATGGGTATTTTTAATGTGATTCCTCAATTATGGTTAGAATAGCACTAGGACAAATCTTAAATTCACATACATAATGATATCATTTAATAGTAATTAAAATTAATGTTTTACTTACGAATTTTAGTTGCAATATAAATTAATAAAATATCTCCTTTACTCATACAAATAAGGTCAGTCAAATTTACACAGCTTCGACCATAAGATATTAAGGTTTGGCTGTTAGATTGCAGTTATTTAGGTGAATAAGTAGGCATAAAATGATTCATTTACAAAATTCCTCAATTATGATTCCTTATTCCCCCCCCCCCATTTTTTTTTCCTACAGTCTTTTAATTTGTCAGTTCAGAATCCTACCTGACCATGAGCATGTCTTTCTCTTCTGATTTTGGGAAGGTGAGCGCTAGGGAGGTGACATTTTATTTTTACTTAGTGACATTTGGGACTTAAATCTCTAAAGCCTCTGCCCTCATTTTTCTGTGTTGTCTAAACATGGGACTAATTAGATATCTTCTGTATTTTTCCCCTGTGAATTCTACAAAAACTTTTGCAAAGACCAAAGTTTCCATACAAACTGATCAATGTCCAGTTACAACAATTAAGTTTAATGCTATGCTTTATGGCAACGTTGAATCTACACCATCCTGCAGTCAAATCACACATCTAATGAAGCTCAGATTCTCTCTACTAAATGATTTTCATATCTTTTCCTTTGTTAATCCTGTTTGTCTCCATTTCTGAAATAAACTTCTTGATTGCTCCATTTAGATATATGACATTCCTATGATAAAAAAAAAATATAGTTAGCCTTTATTTTCATTAATCACTGTCTGATTCCCTCCCCACAACCACATGTCACCAGACTCCCAATTCAACAATTTTGTGATTGTATAACATTCATTACACATAGCCTACTCTGTCCTGAATTATTTATTCTTTTTTTTTTTTTTTCTGTTTGTTTCCCTGAAAATTCTCACAGCCTCTGGAATAAGAATTTCCAAAAGTAATGGGTCATTAAATGTTTGCTCTTAAATATTTTCTGGTTGTTTGGTTGATAAAGAACAAATAGTAGAAAAAAACAGACTTTAGAGTTCTTTCTACTCATATAGTTGATAGGTGTAAGGATGAAACTTTTTAAGAAAACATATGTGTCATGATGGTGATTTCAAGAAAATAAAAACTTTGTTCTTTCTCTCTCTCTAACTACCTATCTATGTTGTTGTTCTTGTTAGGTGCCCTTGAATGGCTTCCAATTCACAGTGAACCTATGTACAACAGAAAAAAAAAACACCGTCCAGTCCTGAGCCATTCTCACAATCCTTGTTATGCTTGAGCCCATTCTTGCAGCAACCACTGTGTCAATCCGTCTCCTCGACAGTCTTCTCCTTTTTTGATGACACTGTACTTTACCAAGCATGGTGTCCTTCTCCAGAGACTGGTTACTCCTGACAGCATGTCCAAATTATGTGAGACTTAGTCACGCCATCTTTGCTCCTAAGGAGCATCCTGGTTGTACTTCTTCCAAGACACATTTGTTCATTCTTTTGGCAGTCCATGGTATATGCAACATTTTTTGCAAACAGCATTATTCTAAGGCTTCAATTCTTCTTCATTCTTCCTTATTTATCATTCAACTTTTGCACGTATATGAGGCAATTGAAAACACCATGGCTTCGGTCAGGCCCAGCTTAGTCTTCAAGGTGACCTTTTCTTTTTCAACACTTTAAAGACAGACTTTCAGCAGATTTGCCCAGTGTAACATGTCTTTTGATTTCTTGACTGCTGCTTGCATGGGTGCTGATTATGGATACAAGTTAAAGGAAATGCTTGACAACTTCATTCTTTTCTCTGTTTATCGTGATGTTGCTTATTGGTACAGTTGTGAGGATGTTTGTTTTCTTCATATTGAGGTGTAATTCATATTGAAGGTTGTGG
Source organism: Loxodonta africana (assembly GCF_030014295.1). Lineage (NCBI taxonomy): Eukaryota > Metazoa > Chordata > Mammalia > Proboscidea > Elephantidae > Loxodonta > Loxodonta africana. Next base: position 29,320,209 of record NC_087348.1, read on the forward strand.
TCTTTGATCCTCATCAGTAAGTGCTTCAAGTCCTCTTCACTTTTGCAAGCAAGGTTGTGTCATCTGCATAATGCTGGCTATTAATGAGCCTTTCTCTAATCCTGTTGCCCCATTCTTCTTCATATAGTCCATCTTTTCACTTGGTTTTCTCAACATATGGATTGAATAAACCAAAACCAAAAGTGTTGCTGTCAAGTCAATTCTGACTTCTAGAGACCCTGTACGACAGAGTACAGCTGCTCCAAAATGTTTCCCAAGAGCAGGTGGTTGATTCAAACTACTGGCTTTTTGGTTAGCACCAAAGGCTTAACCAATGCACACCAGGGTTCCAAAGCTCGAGTAAGCATGGTGAAGGGACACAAACCTGATGTTCACCTTTCCTGACTTTAATCTTATTCAAATGACTGCTTCTTGATCTATGTACAGGTTCCTCATAAGCACAATTATTTCTGGAATTCCCATTCTTTCCAATGTTATTCATAATTGGTTATGATTCACACAGTCGAATATCTTTGTATAATCAATAAAACACAGGTAAACATCTTTCTGGTATTTTCTGCTTTCAACCAGGATACATCTGGCAACATCCATGATATCCCTCATTCCATGTCTTTTTCTGAATCCACATTTAATTTCTGGCAGTTCTCTGTCAATGTACTGCTACAACTGCTTCCGCATCATCTTCAGCAAAATTTTACTTGCCTGTGATAGCAATGATAATGTTTGATAATTTTTGTATTTGCATGGATCACCTTTCTTTGGAATAGGTATAAATATGAATCTCTTCCTGTCGCTTAGCCAGGTAGGTGTCTTCCAAATTTTTGGCTTAGAGGAGTGAGTACTTCTGGTGCAGCATCCATTTGTTGAAACATCTCAATTGTTATTTTGTCAATTCCTGGAGCCTTATTTTTTGCCAATGCCTTCAGTGTAGCTTGGAATTCTTCCTTCAGTACCATCAGTTCCTGATCACAGGCTGCCTCCTGAAATAGTTGACATTGACCAATTCTTTTTGGTATAGTGACTCTGTGTATTCTTCCATCTTCTTTTGTTGCTTGCTGTGTCACTTAATATTTTCCCCATAGAATCGTTCAATATTGCAATTTGAGGCTTGAATTTTTTCTTCAGATCTTTCAGTTTCAGAAATGCCGAACATGCTCTTCACTTTTGGTTTTCTATCTCCAGGTTTTTGCACATGTCAGTATACTACTTTACTTTTTCTTCTCAAGCCACCGTTGGAAATCTGTTCACTCTCTTACTTCCTTATTTATTCCTTTTGCTTTAGCTACTTGATGTACAAGAGCAAGTTCCAGAGTATTTTCTAGCCTCCATTTTTATCTTTTCTTTCTTTCCCGTCTTTTTAATGACCTCTTGCTTCTTTCATGTATGATGTCTTTGAAGTCATCCTACAACTGCTCTGGTTTGATCATTAGTGTTCAACATATCAAATCTATTCTTTAGATGCTCTCTACTTTCAGGTAGGATATATTCAAGGTCACTCTTTAGATCTTGTGGACTTGATCTAATTTTCCTCAGTTTCAACTTGGACATGCATATGAACATTTGAACTTGCATGTGAGGCATATGTATATATATATATATATTTGAAATAATGAAATTATACATAAAAAATGTGCAAAGTCAACAATTTCTACATGTACAGTTCAGTGAAATTAATTACATTCTTCATGTTTTGTAACCATTCTCACTATCCTTTTTCAAATGATTCCATCAAAACTAAGATTAAACTCAATGTCTCCTTAGCAAAAATTCCTTCTTCCTCCTTCCCTCTCACCTCTAATAACCACTAATAATCTTTTTTCTCTATGTTTGGTTTTGTCATACAAATGAGATCATACAATATTTGCTCATTTGAGATTGACTTGTTTTGCTCAACATGATGCTTTCAAGGTTCATTTGTGTTGTGGTATGCATAGCATAATTCAGAATTTCATTTCTCTTTATAGATGAACAGTCTTTTATTGGGTGTATATACCACTTTTTGTTTACCCATTAATTTGTTGATGAACATTTCAGTTGTTTCCTCCTTTCAATTATTATAAACAGTGCTGTAATGAACATGGCAAGGGGAGGGCTGTATATTTTTAAAAATTACCTTTTGGCAGTACATAGTGGTGATGGTTGTATAAAATATTTATTGCAACTGGTATCATTGAATTGTACGTGAAAACGTGATTCATTGGCATGTGTTTTTATATATATATATATACCAAAATTAAATTTTTTGAATCACCCATAAAAATAATTTTGTGCATTATTATTCATGATAATTTTTTTTTTTTAATTTGGAGGTACTAAAAACATGATTTTGTTCTCTCTCAGCCTTGCCCCTACATCCTTAGTTATCAATGTACTACACCAAACTCTCTGAATGTTCGTCTACCATCTTGGTTACATTTGCCATCTTGAGAGAACTTCCTCATCAGAGCACAGAGCTAAATCATATCTTAATCTTGTTCTAAATCATAAAAATATCTATTCTTTCTTCCTTCTATGAATGTTTGTTTCAAGCACCTTTTCATTCACCATTGGACTTTCAGGGGCACAAATATGATTTTAAATATAGTCCATTGTAGCATTCTTACTAATGATAGGTATTTTTCATATATTAACTTATCACAATATATTATTTATTTCTTGCATTAGCTTGTGCATCCTAAAGTGCCTCTAACAACTTCATTATATAAATGTGGAAAGTGAGATCCAGAAGTAAAAACAGACATCTGGAGAATCAAGTACATTAGGTTTATTTTACTTCAAAGCATTTGCTCACAGCTGATGCCTGACTACAGTGTAATAAAACAAATTTCTCTTTAAAGAATAACATTCTTGGATGCGGGGCCAAGATGGCAGAGTAGTCAGATGCTTCCGGTGATACCTCTTACAACGAAGACCTGAAAAAACAGGTGAAATAATTATATATTTAATAAACCAGGAGCCTCGAACATCAAAGGAAAAGTTAGGAAATCTGACTGAGTGGTGGGGGAGGGAGAGATGGTTCAGAAGTGGGAAGGAATTGCCAGACATAACTCAGTGGGAACTGGCACCCTTCAGGCACTATCTCCTGGAGCAACTGTGGCTGGGCAGGTGGTAGCATTTGGGATTTCATTTCCTCGAGAGAGACAGTGAGCTGCACAATCTACTCATACCTCCGGAACCAGTGAAGAGTGGCACTCTCAGCAAAAGCTGAGTGCTTGTGTTTATTTTACTGTGCCCCCAGCCTCCAAGCTGGCTTCTGTGGCTGTCAATTTCCCTGGGCCTGAGATAGGTCCTGCTGTATGCCCTGAGCTCTTATCCCAGTCTTGGAGAAGGAATAAATTAATAATTGGGCAAAAAGTTAACCTGCCAGCTCCACTAAGCTGGGGATCTCAGGACAGAAGCAGCTCCTGCCCAGACACAAATGGTCTACGGACACTGAATAACTTTCACCCCTGCATGGCCCTGTGTAGGTCCATTTAAGGAGATTAGGCCCTTGTTGGCAGACTGCAATGGTGTATCTGCTTGAGATCTGACTTCAATTGTTTCATCTGTTTGGTGGAAAGGAGGGTTTTTGATGTTTGACATCACTTTGCCTGTTAAACAGGGTCCTCACTTATCTGTATCAGGGGCCTGAGGACTGGTGGCCCCACCCATTTCTCCTAGCCACCCACAACAGGGGTCTGAGGATAAGTAGTGCCTCCCAGTCCTTATTACCAAAAGCTTTGGGTGTCCATGGTCCAGGTGCAGAACCCTCCCAAATATGCTTTCTAGGGAGAAGGGACATACTTTCCTCAAGGACACTCAGGGGACAGTAGCCATCTTACTGCCTTGTTCAGAGCATGATCCTCTGCTGCAACCACATACCTGTACCTACAACAATCACTCCTGCCCCTCTAATACTGTAGGACAGAGCCTGTACCACACACTTGATGACCAACTACCTGAACACCTGAGCTGAATCCATAAAGAAAAGTGAATAGACTTCTAGGTTCATATACCTGGTAACAGCTCTAGCCATCTGGTGATGAGATGTTAGAGCTTGAAAGGGGGAAAATAATCAAGCTAGTTCACTCAAGCAGCCTATTTGGGCATATCAAAACAAAATAAAGCAAGAAGCTAGGATACAGTAAACAAACATAAAATAAATTAATACAATAATTTTTATAGATGGCTAGGAGATAACAGTCAATATCAAATTTCTTAAAGAAGCAGACCATGATTGCTTCAACAAGCTCTCGAAACAAAGAATCAAGAAATCTTCTGGATGAAGATACCTTCCTGGAAATACCAGGTGTAGAATACAAAATATTAATATATAGAACTCTTCAAGAGATCAGGAAGGAGATCAGGCAAAACACAAAACGAGCCAAGGAACACACACATAAACCAGCTGAAGAAATTAAAAAGGTTATTCAAGAACATAATGAAAAATTTAATAGGTTGCAAGAATCCACAGAGAGACAGCAATCTGAAATTCAGAAAATTAACAGTAAATTTATAGAATTAGAATTAAAATTATGAAAGTCAGAGGAGCAGAATTGAGGAAATGGAATACACAATAGCAAGACTGAAGATAAAAACTTGGCACCAATATATTCAAAGAAAAATCAGATAAAAGATATTAAAAATAAATGAAGAAACCCTGAGAATTGTGTGGGACTCTATCAAGAGAAATAACCTACGAGTGATTGGAGTACCAGAACAGGGAAGAATAACAGAAAATACAGAGAGAATTGTTGGAGATTTCTTGGCAGAAAACTTCCCTGATACCATGAAAATGAGAAGATATCTATCCAAGATGCTCATCGAACCCCACATAAGGTTGATCTCACAGGAAAATCACGAAGACACATTATAATCAAAATTGCCAAAACCAAAGATAAAGACAGAATTTTAAGAGCAGCTATGGAGAAGCAAAAAGGCACCTATGAAGGTGAGTCAATAGAAATAATCTCAGACTACTTGGCAGAAACCATGCAGGCAAGAAGGCAATGGAATGACTTATATAAAGCATTGAAGGAAAAAAAAAACACCAGCCCGGAATCATACATCCAGCAAAACTGTCTCTGAAATATGAAGATGTAATTAAGACACTTTGAGATAAAAGGAAGTCTAAGGAATTTGTGAAAACCAAACCAAAACTACAAGAACTACTAAAGGGAAATCTCTGGTAGAAAATCAATAATATCAGCTATCAATGCGAGACTAGAACACAGGAAAGAGCAACCAGATATCAACCCAGATAGAGAAATCACAAAACTAAGTCAAGATAAAAAAGTGCTCAAAATGGGGAAACAGCAATATCATTATGTAAAAGATGACAACATTAAAACAATAAAGAGGGACTAAAAAATGTAGTCATAGATCTTTCATATGGTGAGGAAGTCCAGGCAATATAAAGAAATAAAAGTTAGGTTTAAACTTAGAAAAATAGGGGTCAATATTAAGGTAACCACAAAAGAGACTAACAATGCTACACATCAAAATAAAATAAAATACATAGAAACTCAGCAAAACCAAAATCAACAACAATAAAAAGGAGGAAAAGACAATATAAACTACTCAGCACAAAAAAATTAGTGGAAAAAAAGTGTCAACAACACACACAAAAAAAGACATCAAAAAGACAGCACTAAACTCATATCTTTCCATAATTACACTAAATGTAAATGGACTAAACACACCAATAAAGAGACAGAGAGTGACAGAATGGATTAAAAAAAACACACACAATCCTTATATATGCTGCTACAAGAGACACACCTTAGACCTAAAGGCATAAAATTCAAAGAATGGAAAAATGTATATATACCAAGCAAACAACAAAAAAGAGCAGGAGTTGCAACACTAATTTCTGACAAAATAGACTTTAAATTTAAATCTACCACAAAGGATAAGGAAGGACACTGTATAATGATTAAAGGGCCAATATACCAAAAGGATATAACCATACTAAATATTGATGCCCCCAATGACATGGCTCCAAAATACATAAAAGAAACTCTAGTATCACTGAAAAGTGAGATACAGATACACGATTATAATAGAAGACTTCAACACACCACTTTTGGTGAAAGACGGAACATCCAGCGAGAAGTTCAATAAAGGCACGCAAGATTTAAATGCCACAATTAACCAACTTGACCCCATAAACGTATACAGAACACTCCACCCAACAGCAGCCAAGTATACTTTCTTTTCCAACACACATGGAACGTTCTCTGGAAGAGACCACATATCAGGTCATGAAGCGAGCCTTAACAGAATCCAAAACATCAAAATATTACAAGGCATCTTCTCTGACCATAAAGCCATAAAGCTAGAAGTCAATAACAGAAAAAGCAGGGAAAAGAAATCAAACACTTGGAAACTGAACAACATCCTGCTCAATGACTGTGTTAAAGAAAAAATTAAAGATGGAATAAAGAAATTCATAGAATTCAATGAGAATGAAAACACTTCCAATCAGAACCTTTGGGACGCAGCTAAAACAGTGCTCAGAAGTTAATTTATAGCAATAAATGCACACATCCAAAAAGAAGAAAGAGCCAAAATCAAATAATTATCCCTACAACTTGAAAAAATAGAAAGAAACAAAAGAAAACCTTAGGTACCAGAGGAAAGCAAATAATAAAAATTAGAGCAGAACTAAATGAAATAGAAAACAGGAAAACAATTGAAAGAGTTAACAAGACAAAAAGGTAGTTCTTTGAAAAAATTAACAAAATTGATAAACCATTGGCCAAACTCACAAAGCAAAAGAGGAAGAAAAGAACCCGAATAAGAAATGAGATGAGGGATCTCACAACAGACCCAACTGAAACTGAAAGAATCATATCAGATTACTGTGAAAAACTGCACTTTAATAAATTTGAAAACCCAGAAGAAATGGATGAATTTCTTACCTAAACTACTTAACTAAACTAACACTAACAGAGGTAGAACAGCTAAGGAAACCTATAACAAAAGAAGAGATTGAAAAGGAAATCAAAAAACTCCCAACAACAACAACAAAAAAGCCCTGGCCTGGACGGCTTCACTGCAGAGCTCTACCAAACTTGCAGAGAAGAGCTAACACCACTACTACTAAAGGTATTTCGGAGCATAGAAAAGGATGGAATACTCCCAAACTCATTCTATGAAACCAGCATATCCCTGATATCAAAACCAGGTAAAGACATTGAAAAAAAGAAAATTGCAGACCTATATCCCTCATGAACTTAAATGCAAAAATCCTCACTGAAATTGGAGCCAATAAAATTCAACAATGTATCCAAAAAAAAAAAAAAATCATTCACCAGAACTAAGTTGAATTCATACCAGGTATGCAGGGATGGTTCAACATTAGATAAACAAACAATGTAATCGATCACATAAATAAAACCAAAGATAGGAAACACGTAATCTGATCAATTGATTCAGAAAAGGCATTGGACAAAGTCCAACACCTATTCATGATAAATACTCTCAGCGAAATAGCAATAGAAGGAAAATACCCCAACATAATAAATGCATTTATACAAAGCCAACAGCCAACATCATCCTAAGCAGAGAGGGTCTGAAAACTTTCCTCCTGAAATCGGGACCCAGAAAAGGATGCCTTTTATCACCACTTTATTCAGCTGGAGGTCCTAGCCAGAGCAATTAGGCTAAAGAAATAAAGGCCATGCAGATTGCTAAGGAAGAAGTAAAAGTATCTCTATTTGCAGATGACATGATCCTACACACAGAAAACCCTAAAGAGTCCTGAAGAAAATTACTGTAATTTTGTAGTTAGACCCTGTAATAGAGAAGCTTATTTAAGTGAATAGTTCAAGCATTGAATATAGCCCAAACTTATTTCCTATTATTCTTATCTTCCTGTCTACTTTGTTTTCCAAGATTACACTGACTTGAAAAAAAAAAAAAAAAACTTAAATGATTGCTAGGCAGGCAACCATGATTCATTATTTCTGGCTCACCACTCCCTATATAACCATTACCTTTTAATTGCATAATATACTCTAAAACATGCACACACTCTCACACCACACATGCCCTTGCTCACGTGCACACACACACTCTCCCTTTAACCACATGGAAAAGCTAAACAGTTGTTTAAAGGGAGAGAAAGCTAACCAAAATCTCACTGCCTAGGGATAACCATGTTTTGTTGTATAACCTACCAGATTTAAAAATTTTGAAGAAAAATGACTTCAGTATAAATACACTTTATATGCAGAGAAGTATTATGAATAATACTGTATTTATTTTTATTCACGTACATTGATTTATTTAATCTATCCTATGATAATGACCATTTGGTGTACAAACAATTCTTCATGAAAAAAAAAAAAAAGATTTTACTGGAATTTAAATCTGTATCTAAACATCTTCCCTGGTGTCACCAGTGTCTTTAGCATACTACTACTTAAGGAACTGTTGTTCACCTATAAACTTCTTGCTTCAGAAAATAGTTGTCTGACACTGAAGCATAACTATTATGCAAGAAGAAGTTCAACGCAACGCATGAAACTGGCCCCAAAGACAACCAGAGCCACTCAGGCTCCACGGTGCTGCAAAAGAGGCTAGCAGAGGGAGACTGGGGGTTTATAAGGACATCGCTGTTCTTATCAAGGCAACACATTTTTAATAACATAAAAGATAATTGTTTAGTGAAATAATCTATGAAAGCTGTATGACTGATTAATTTACAAACATCCTGTGAAAACTTTGTGTACAATAAATTGCTGAAGATTTAAAAAATAATAGATATCCTATTTCTTACTATCTCATAGAGAGTAGACTGTGAAATACTTTCTGAGGTACAATAGCTAAATAGAAGATTCTCAAGTAATAAATTGTACAGCGAATGAAATTTTACAAATGAAAACATCCCTGCAGTCAGAATACAGATCGAAAACAGAACATTATCAGCTTTTTGAATACTGTCCATAGGCCCCACAAGAAATTGTCATCCAATATAATAGATTCGTTTTACATGTTTTTGAACTATTTAGAAGTGAAACCAGACAGTTTTTATACTGCTATTTCTTCTGCTCAGCAATATCTGTGAGATTTCTCTGTGTTGTTGCAGCTGGCAGTAGATCATTCATTCTCATTGCTGAGTAGGATTTTTTTTTATTATTTTCATTGTGCTTTAAGTGAAAGTTCACAAATCAAGTCAGTCTCTCATACAAAAATTTATATACACCTTGCTATATGCTCCTAGTTGCTCTCTCCCTCATGAGACAACACACTTCTTCTCTCCACCCTCTATTTCCATGTCCATTCAGCCAGCTTCTGTCCCCCTCGGCTTTCACATCTCCCCTCCAGGCAGGAGATGCCCGCGTAGTCTCACGTGTCTACTTCATCCAAGAGACTTACTCCTCACCAGTATCATCTTCTATCTTATAGTCCAGCCCAATCCCTGTCTGAAGAGTTGGCTTTGGGAATGATTCCTGTCTTGGGCTAACAGAAGGCCTGGGGACCATGACCTCCAGAGTCCTTCTAGTCTCAGTCAGACCATTAAGCCTGTTATTTTAATGAGAATTTGAGGTCTGCATCCCGCTGTTTGCCTGCTCCTTCATGGAGTCTCTGTTGTGTTTCCTGTCACAGCAGTCATCAGTTGTAGCCAGGCATCATCTAGTTCTTCTGGTCTCAGGCTGATGAAGTCTGTGATTTATGTGGCCTTTTCTGTCTCCTGGGCTCATCATTACCTTGTGTCTTTGGTGTTCTTCATTCTCCTGTGCTCCATGTGGGTTGAGAGCAAATGACACGTCTCAGATGGCTGCTTGCTAGCATTTAAGACATCAGAAGCCACTCTCCAAACTGGGATGCAGAAAGTTTTTTTAAAAAGATTTTATTATGCCAATTGACCTTGATGTCCCCTGAAACCATTGTCCCCAAGCCACCGCCTCTGCTATGCTGGCCTTGGAAGCATTCGGTTTAATCAGGAAACTTCTTTGCTTTTGGTTTAGTCCAGTTGTGCTGACCTCTCCTGTATTGTGTGTTGTCTTTCCCTTCACTTAAATTAGTTCTTGTGTACTATCTAATTAGTGAATCCCCCTCTTCCTGCCTTCCTCCCTCCCCCATCTCATAACCATCAAAGAATATTTTCTTCTCTGTTTAAACTGTTTCCCGAGTTCTTATAATAGTGGTCTCATACAACATTTGTCCTTTTTTCAACTAATTTCACTCAGCATAATGCCTTCCAGATTCCTACATGTTATGAACTGTTTCACAGATTCATCTTTGTTCTTTATTGATGCATAGTATTCTATTGTGTAAATATACCATAATTTATTTATCAATTGATCCTTTGATGAGTACTTTGGTTGCTTCCATCTTTTTGCTAATTATAAGCAGTGCTGCAGTGAACATGGGTGTGCACGTATCTCTTCGTGTAAAAGCTCTTATTTCTCTGGGATATATTCTGAGGAGTGGGATTGCTGGATAGTATGGCAGTTCTATTTCTAGCTTTTTAAGGAAGTGCCAAATCGATTTCCGAAGTGATTGTACCATTTTACGTTCCCACTAGCAGTGTATAAGTGTTCCAGTTTCTCCACAACCTCGCCAATATCTACTATTTTGTGTTTTCTGGATTAATGCCAGCCTTGTTGGAGTGAGACAGACTCTCACTGTACTTTTGATTTGCATTTTTCTCATGGCTAATGATTGTGACCACATCCTCCTGTATCTATTAGCTACCTGAATGTCTTCTTTAGTGAAGTGCCTTATTCTTGGCCCATTTTTTAACTGGGTTATTCGTCTTTTTGTTGTTGAGCTTTTGCAGTAAAACATATATTTCAGAGATCAGCTGCTATTCAGAAATACCATAGCTAAAAATTTTTTCCAATCTGTAGGTAATCTTTTTAATCTTTTGTTGAAGTCTTTGAATGAGCATAGGTGTTTGAATTAGGAGCTTTGAGTTATCTAATTTCTTTTCTGGTGTTTGTATGTTTTGTACACTGTTTATGCCATGTATTAGGGCAGACTGGGAAGAAGTCCCCAGCAGTCTACTTCTGAAAAGCAGCAGCCAGTGAAAACCTTATGAATAGCAGTGGAACATTGTCTGATATAGTGCTGGAAGATAAGCTGCTCAGGTTGGAAGGCACTCAATAGATGACTGGGGAAGAGCTGCCTCATCAAAGTAGAGTCGACCTTAATGATGTGGATGGAGTAAAGCATTCAGGACCTTCATTCACTGATGTGGGATGACTCAAAATGAGGAGAAACAGCTGCAAACATCTATTAGCGATCAGAACCTGTATTGTATGAAGTATGAATCCAGGAAAATTGGAAATCATCAAAAATGAAATGGAGTTGGGGGGCCAAGATGGCTGACTAGGTAGATGCTACCTCGGATCCCTCTTGCAACAAAGACTCGGAAAAACAAGTGAATCGATCACATACATGACAATCTACGAACCCTAAACAACAAACACAGATTTAAAGAGTTGACCTGAGTGACAGAGATGGAGAATGAACAACTACGGGGAAGCAGCAACTGTTTTCGGAGCCTGGAGCTAGCGTCCCAGTCTGGTAACCTTGGCGCTGGGCTTAGGACTGGGCACAGGGGAGCTGAACACGGCATCCGGTCATGGCGCAAACATGGGGCGCAGCCCTACTCCCCTGAACTAACCCCGGAAGGGGGCCCAGCCAGTCTGCACGGGCGGCATGGCAACACGGCTGGCGGGACGAGAAGTTCCCGGGAGGCAGTGACTGATTTTGGAGCTGGGAGTGCAGCGTCCCAGCTGGGGAACCTTGGCGCTGAGCTTTGGACTGGCAGCGGAGGAACTGACCGCGGCTTCTGCGGGCCAGACCCTCAGGGGCAATCTCTACACAGCCAGCACACACAGGAGACGCGCCCCTCGGGAATCTCAGATACAATAGTCATCCCAAGCAAGATAAGCAACTTCGGCTATATTCCGGGGTGCTACTCTCTCCTGTTTTTCTGAACCCTCCCCTCCCCTTCCCATGCGGCTCCATTAACATTGGAATTTCCTGAGCCAGAGGGAGAACAGCTCCGGCTCCACAGCTTTGCTTTTCTTTCTTTTTTCTTTTTTTTGGTCTTTTCCTGACCCATTCTTCCAGCCTGAGAGAAGCAACCACAAAAAACCCAGGGACCAAAAATCCTTCCCTAATTGTACTAAAAACACAGAACCAGCTCCAGCCAAGCATATATGATCCATATCTCAGGCTTTCATCCCTACAGGGAACAAGGTGGCTGTTATAATGCAAAGACATTTCTGATAGGGATCTGACTGCATTTTTTTTTTAGCGGATTTACTGGAAAAACAAGTTTCCCAGGTCTGATAGGCTTATTCAACAGAGCCCTAACTGACCCACAACATGGAACTGAGGGCTGAAGCTCCCCCCAGACCACCTAGCCTCTTGCCTTAGGGGTTTAAGGAGGGTGACACCAACAATTTGTAGAGGTACTTGCATTGGGGGTCTAAGGTACAGCTGAAGAGCCCTCCCACTAAGATGCTATAGGAATAGAGACACACCTACCTCACTGACACTTGGGGGAAGCCTGTCAGCATCCTGCCCCCCCAGAGTGTGAACCCCAGCTGCTAATAGAATCTGGTGCACACAACTATCACCACTACTTCTCGAGGTGGATAGGTGACAGGGTGCAGCACACACTTGATGACCCAAAATCAGATTCTACTCAAGAATAGTGAATAGACTCAGGCATATATACCTGGCAACAGCCCAAACCAGCTGGTAATAGGTCATAAGTAAGTCAAGGGCTACAACAAACAAGGCAGCACAATCTAGTAGCCCATCCACGTATATTGAAAGAAAACAAAACAGGATAAGACTCAGTGACGAAATATAGAATAAATCACTACAATACCTTAGTGATGGCTCGGAGACAGCAGTTGATATCAAACCACATAAAGAAGCAGACTATGACTGCTTCTACAACCCCCCAAACTAAAGATTCAAAATCTTTCCCAAATGAAGATACAATCCTGCCATTATCAGATACAGAATATAAAAAACTAATTTACAGAATGCTTCAAGACATCAGGGATGACCTCAGAAATGAAATAAGGCAAACTGCTGAAAAAGCCAAGGAACACACTGATAAAACAGTTGAAGAACTCAAAAAGATAATTCAAGAACATAGTGGAAAAATTAATAAGTTGCAAGAATCCATAGAGAGACAGCATGTAGAAATCCAAAAGATTAACAATAAAATTACAGAGTTAGACAACACAATAGGAAGTCAGAGGAGCAGACTCGAGCAATTAGAATACAGAGTGGGAAATCTGGAGGACCAGAGAATGAACACCAACATAGCTGAAAAAAAATCAGATAAAAGAATTAAAAAAAAATGAAGAAACCCTAAGAATCATGTGGGACTCTATCAAGAAGGATAACTTGCGTGTGATTGGTGTCCAAGAACAGGGAGGGAGGACAGAAAACACAGAGAGAATAGTTGAAGATCTGCTGACAGAAAACTTCCCTGACATCATGAAAGACGAAAGGATATCTATCCAAGATGCTCATCAAACCCCATTTAAGATTGATCCAAAAAGAAAAACACCAAGACATATTATCATCAAACTTGCCAAAACCAAAGATAAACAGAAAATTTTAAAAGCAGCCAGGGATAAAAGAAAGGTCTCCTTCAAGGGAGAATCAATAACAATAAGTTCAGACTACTCAGCAGAAACCATGCAGGCAAAAAGGCAATGGGATGGCATATACAGAGCACTGAAGGAGAAAAACTGCCAGCCAAGGATCATATATCCAGCAAAACTCTCTCTGAAATATGAAGGCGAAATTAAGATATTTACAGATAAACACAAGCTTAGAGAATTTGCAAAAACCAAACCAAAGCTACAAAATACTAAAGGAAATTGTTTGGACAGAAAACCAATAATATCAGATACCAGCACAACACAAGGTCACAGAACAGAACATCCTGATATCAACTCAAATAGGGAAATCACAAAAACAAATTAAGATTAATTAAAAAAAAAAACGCTCAAAACAGGGAATCATTGAAGTCAATATGTAAAAGATCACAATAATCAAAAAGAGGGACTAAATATAGGTGGTATAGAAGTGCCATATGGAGAGGGATACAAGGCGATATAGGACAATACAAGTTAGGTTTTCACTTAGAAAAATAGGGGTAAATATTAAGGTAACCACAAAGAGGTATAACAACTCCATAACTCAAAATAAAAACCAAGAAAAATGTAATGACTTAGCAAACATAAAGTCAAATACTATGAAAATGAGGATCTCACAATTTACAAAGAAAAACATCTCAGCACAAAAAAGTAAGAGGAAAAATGAAATTGTCAACAACAAAAAAAAAGGCATCAAAATGACAACACTAAACACTTACTTATCTATAATTACACTGAATGTAAATGTACTAAATGCACCAAAAAAGAGACAGAGAGTCTCAGACTGGATAAAGAAACACGATCCGTCTATATGCTGCCTACAAGAGACACAACTTAGACTTAGAGACACAAACAAACTAAAACTCAAAGGATGGAAAAAAATATATCAAGCAAACAATAAGCAAAAAAGAAGAGGAGTAGCAATAGTAATTTCCAACAAAATAGATTTTAAATTTAAATCCACCACAAAGGATAAAGAAGGACACTACATAATGATAAAAGGGACAATTGATCAGGAAGATATAACCATATTAAATATTTATGCACCCAATGACAGGGCTGCAAGATACATAAAACAAACTTTAACAGAACTGAAAAGTGAGATAGACACCTCCACAATTATAGTAGGAGACTTCAACACACCACTTTCGGAGAAGGACAGGACATCCAGTAAGAAGCTCAACAGAGACACGGAAGCCTACTTACAACAATCAACCAACTTGACCTCATTGACTTATACAGAGCTCTCCACCCAACTGCTGCAAAGTGTACTTTTTTTTTCTAGCGCACATGGAACATTCTCTAGAATAGACCACATATTAGGTCATAAAACAAACCTTTGCAAAATCCAAAACATTGAAATATTACAAAGCATCTTCTCAGACCACAAGGCCATAAAAGTGGAAATCAATAACAGAAGAATTAGGGGAAAGAAATCAAATACTTGGAAACTGAACAATACCCTGCCAAAAAAAGACTGGGTTATAGAAGACATTAAGGAGGGAATAAGGAAATTCATAGAATGCAACGAGAATGAAAAGACTTCCTACCAAAACCTCTGGGACACAGCAAAAGCCGTGCTCAGAGGCCAATTTATATCGATAAATTCACACATACAAAAAGAACAAAGAGCCAAAATCAGAGAACTGTCCCTACAACTTGAACAAATAAAAAGTGAGCAACAAAAGAATCCATCAGGCACCAGAAGAAAACAAATAATAAAAATTAGAGCTGGACAATGAATAAGGAAGACTGAAGAAGAATTGACGCCTTTGAATCGTGGTGTTGGCTAAGAATATTGAATATACCATGGACTGCCAAAAGAACGAGCAAATCTGTCTTAGAAGAAATACAGCCAGAATGCTCCTTAGAAGCAAGGATGGCGAGACTGCATCTTACATACTTTGGACTTGTCAGGAGGGATCATTGCCTGGAGAAGGACATCATGCTTCGCAGAGTACAAGGTCAGCGGAAAGAGGAAGGCCCTCAATGAGGTGGATTGACACAGTGGCTGCAACGATGAGCTCAAACATAACAACGAATGTAAGAATGGCTCAGGACCAGGCAGTGTTTCCTTCTGTTGTGCTTAGGGTTGCTACGAGTCAGAACCGGCTCAAGGGCACCTAAGAACAACAACTGTGTTGTCCCTATTTTTTCTTTTGTGATTTTTATTGCTTTAGATTTTATTTTTAGGTGTTTGATCCATTTTGAGTTGGTTTTTGTTCATGGTGTGACATATGGGTCTTTTTTCATTTTTTTTGCAGATGGATATGCAGTTATGCCAGCACCATTTTTTAAAGACACTGTCTTTTTCTCATTTAACAGATCTTGGGCCATTTGGCTCATATGTGGATGGTTTTATGTCTGGATTCTCAATTCTGTTCCATTGGTCTATGTACCTGTTGTACCAGTACCAGGGTCTTTTGACTACTGTGGCGGTATAATATGCTCTAAGATCAGGCAGTGTAAGGCCTTCCACTTTGTTCTTTTTCAATAATGCTTTACTTATACAGGGCCTCTTTCTCTGCCATATGAAGTTGGTGATTTGTTTCTCCATCTCATTAAAAAATGTTACTGGTATTTGGGTAGGGTTGCATTGTATCTATAGATTGCTTTGGGCAGAATAGACATTTTTACAATGTTGAGTCCTCCTATCCACTAGCAAGGTATGTTTTTCCACTTATGTATCTCTTTTGGTTTCTTGCCGTAGTGTTTTATAGTTTTCTTCGTATAGATATTTTAAACCTTTGGTTAGATTTATTCCTAAGTATTTTATCTTCTTATGGGCTATTGTAAATCGTATTGATTTTGTGATTTCCTCTTCAATGCCCTCTTTTTTGGTGTAGAGGGATGCAACTGATTTATGTATGTTTAGCTTGTATCTTGATTTTCCTCTGAACACTTCCATTAGTTTCAGTAGTTCTCTTGAAGATTCTTCATGTTTTTTCTGTGTGTAAGGTCATGTCATCTGCAAACAGAGATACTTTAACTTCTTCTTTGCCAATTTGGATGTCCTTTTTTCTTTACCTAGCCTAATTGCTCTAGCTAGGACTTCCAGCATAATGTTGAAAAAAGAGTGGTGATAAAAGGCGTCCTTCTCTGGTTCCTGTTTTCAAGGGGGATGCTTTCAGGCTCTCTTTCTTTAGGATGATGTTGGATGTTGGCTTTGTGTAAATGCCCTTTATAATGTTGGGGAATTTTCCTTCTGTTCCTACTTTGCTGAAAGTTTTTACAATGAATGCGTGTTGGCCTTCGTCAAATGCCTTTTCTGAATCAATTGATAAGATCCTGTGGTTCTTGTCTGTTGTTTTATTTATGTGATAGATTATATTGATTGTTTTTCTAACTTTGAACCATCCCTGCATACCTCGTATGAATCCCACTTGGTCATGGTGAATTATTTTTTTGATATGTCTTTGAATTCTATTGGCTTAAATTATGTCAAGGATTTTTGCATCTAAGTTCATGGGGGATGTTGGTCTTAATTTTCTTCTTTTGTGGTGTCTTTACCTGTTTTTGGTATCAGGGTTATGCTAGCTTCACAGAACGAGTTTGGGAGTGTCCCATCCTTTTCTTTACACTGAAATACCTTTAGTAATAGGGGTGTTGACTCTCCTCTGAAAGTTTCGTAGAATTCTCCAGCGAAGCCATCAGTGCCAGGACTTTTCTTTGTTGAGAGTTTTTTAATTCCTTTTTCAATCTCTTCTTTAGTTATAGGTTTATTTAGTTGTTCTACCTCTATTTTAGTTTAGGTAGGTAGTGTGTTTCTAGACATTTGTCCATTTCCTCTAAGGTTTCAAATTTGTTTGAGTACAACTTTTCATAGTACTCTATTATGATTCTTTTAATTTCAGTTGGGCCTGTTGCGATATCATTCATCACATTTCTTATTCAGGTTATTTGCATTGTCTCCTATTTTGATTTTGTCAGTCTGGCCAATGATTTATCAATTTTGTTAATCTTTTCAAAGAACCAGCTTTTGGTCTTATTAACTCTTTCTATTTTTTTTTTCTGTTTTCTACTGCATTTAATTCTGCTCTAATTTTTTTTTTTTTTTTTTTTTTGCTTTCTTCTGGTTCCTAAAGTTTTCTTTTTTGCTCTCTTTCTATTTATTCAAGTTATAGGGATGATTTTTGATTTTGGCCTTTCTTCTTTTTGGATGTGTGCGTACATTTATTGCTATAAATTGACCACTGAACACTACTTTCATTGTGTCGCAAATGTTCTGATAGGAAGTGTCTTCTTTCTCATTGGACTCTGTGAATTTTTTTATTCCGTCCTTAATTTGTTCTAAAATCCAGTCATTTTTGAGCAAAGTGTTTTTCAGTTTCCATGTGTTTGATTTCTTTTCTCTGATTTTTCCATTATTGACTTCTAGCTTTATTGTTTTATGGTCAGCGAAGATGCTTTGTAATATTTAGATGTTTTGCATTCTGTTGAGTCTTTCTTTATGACCTAATATGTGGTCTATTCTAGAGAATGTTCTATGTGCACTGGAAAAGAAACTATACTTATATGCTGTTGGGTAGATTGTTCTGTATATGTCTATGAGGTTAAGTAGGTTAATCGTGGCATTTAGCTCTTCCATGTCTTTATTGAGCTACTTTCTGGATGTTCTGTCCTTCACTGAAAGGTGTGTTGAAGTCTGCTATTATTATTTTGGAGCTATCTATTTCACTTTTCAATGCTGTTAGAGCTTATGTATCTTGAAGCCCTGTTGAGTGCATAAATATTTAATATGGTAATATCCTTCTGGTATATTGTCCCTTTAATCATTATATAAAGTCCTTCCTTATCCTTTGTCGTAGATTTAAGTTAGAAGTCTGTTTTGTCAGAATTTAGGGTAGCCACACCTGCACTTTTTTGATTGTTCTTTGTTTGATATATTTTTTCCATCCTTTGAGTTTTAATTTGTTTTTGTCTTTAAGTCTAAAGTGTGTCTCTTGTTGGAAGCATATAGCTGGATTGTGTTTTTTTTATCCATTCTGTAACTCCCTGTATCTTTACTGGCGCATTTTGTCCATTTACTTTCAGGGTGATTATAGATAGGTATGAGTTTAGTGCTGTCATTTTGATGCCTTTTTTTGTGTGTGTTGCTGACAGTTACATTTTTCCACTTTTTTTTGGTGCTGAGTAGTTTTTCTTCGTAAATTGTGTGTTCCGCTTTTTCATTGTACTTGATTTTGTTTTTGCTGTGTCTTTATGTTTTTCTTTTTTTAATTTTGTTGTGTAGTATTGTTGGTCTTCTTTGTATTTACCTTGATATTTACGCCTATTTTTCTAAGTTTAGACCTAACTTGTATCTCCCTATATCACCTTGATTTCCTGTCCACATGGAAGATCTATGCCTACTTTATTTAGTCCCTCTGTATTGATTTAATATTGTCTTCTTTTACATAACAACATCACTGATTCCCTGTTTTGAGCATTTTTTATCTTGATTTATTTTTGTGATTTCCTCACTGTGTTAATATCTGATTTCTCTGTCCTGTGTTCTAGCGTTGGTTTGATATTTAGTGTTGGGTTTGGTTTTTGCAAATTCCCTAAGCTTCTGTCTATCTGGAACTGTCTTAATTTCACTTTCATATTTGAAAGACAGTTTTGCTGGATATATGATTCTTGGTTGGCAATTTTCTCCTTCAATGCTTTATATAAGTCATCCCATTGCCTTCTTGCCTGAATGGTTTCTGCTGAGTAGTCTGAACTCATTCTTATTGACTCGCCTTTATAGATGACTTTTTGCTTATCCCCGGTGGCTCCTGAAATTTTCTCTTTGTCCTTGGTTTTAACAAGTTTGATTATAATATGTCTTGGTGGTTTTCTGTTGGGATCTACTTTGTATGGGTTTCAATGAGCATCTTGGATAGATATCCTTTCATCTTTCATGAACTCAGGGAATTTTTCTGACAACAAATCTTCAACAATTCTCTCTGTATTTTCTGTTATCCCTCCCTGTTCTGGTATTTCAATCACTCACAAGTTATTCTTCTTGATAGAGTATCACATGCTTCTTAGGGTTTCTTCATTTTCTAAAATTATTTTATCTGATATTTCTTTGAATATATTGTTGCCAAGTGTTTTATCTTAAATCTCACTAATTCTGCCTTGCATTTCCTCAATTCTACTCCTCTGACTTTCTATTGAGTTGTCTAATTCTGTGCTTTTATTGTTAATCTTCTGAATTTCTGATTGCTGTCTCTCCCTGGATTCTTGCAGCTTATTAAATTTCTCATTATTTTCTTGAATAATCCCCTTAATTTCTTCAACTGCTTTATCTGTGTGTTCCTTGGCTTGTTCTTTGTTTTGCCTGATCTCATTCCTGATGTCTTAAAGTGTTCTGTATTAATCTTTTGAATCCTATATCTGATAATTTCAGGAATTCCTCTTCTTCCTGAAGAGTCCTTGATTTTTTGTTTTGGAAGTCTGTTGAAGAAATCATGGTCAGCTTCTTTATGTGATTTTATATTGACTATTCTCTCTGAGCCATCTATAAGTTATTGTATTAATTTATTTTATGTTTGCTCACCATGTCCTAGTTTCTTGCTTTGTTTACTTTGATATGCCCAAATAGGCTACTAGAGTGAGCTAACTTAATTATTGGAGGCTTTGAAGTACTAATGTCCTTTTATCAGGTGGCTAGAGCCGTTATCAGGTATATGAGCCTAGGAGTCCACTCACTATTCTTGTATAGATTCAGCTCAGGTGTCCTGATAGTCAGTCTCCTAGTGTGTGGTATAGGCTAGACTCTCACCTACTATCTTAGAGGAGCAGTGATGATTGGTGTATGCACAGGTTTCTGGTAGTAACGGGGGGCGGTCACACTCTGAGGAAGGCACGGGTCTGAAAACCTTCCCCTGAGTGTCTGTAAAGAAGGCATATCCCTGTTCTCTAGAGTGCTTTGGTGGGTGGGCTCTGCAGCTGTACAGTAGGCACCCAATGCTTTTATGTGTAAGGATTGGTAGCCACCACTTATCCTTGGAGCCTTTTTACAGGTGGCAATGTGGCATGGTTGGAGCCTGCAGTCCTCAGGCCTCTGCTGTGGATTGGTGAAGGCCCTGTTTATAGGCAGAGTGGTATGAAATGTCCAAAAGCTGCCTTTCCACCACACAGCTGAAACAGGTACAGTCAGGCCTCAAACAGATTTGCCCTTGCAATAGAATAGCCAGTTCCCATCTGGTGTATTGTAGCCACCAGGATCCATGCACGGGTGAAAGACAGAGTCTATAGATCACTAATGCTTGGAATGGAGCTGCTTCTGCTCTGAGTTTCCCGATTAGGGGAGTTGGCAGAGTATTTTTCTCCCATTTGTTAATTTGTTCCTTCTCCAAGGCCAGGAGAATGGCTCAGGAAGCACAGCAGAACCTTTCTCTGGTCCAGGGAGATCAACTGTTAATGAAGCCGGCTGGGGCAGAGGGGGGAGAGATCAGATAGATAGGAGAGAGTTCTTTCAAAAGGAGGACCTATTATATCCATGCAATAAATTAGGCAAAATCACTTATGTTGTACCAAGAGCGCTGCTTTATCTCAGATTTCAGAGGGGTGTGTAGCTTTAGTGCACTGGCTGAGTCCCTGACAAGATCACCCCAGGTGGTTAGAGCTGTATCCTGTGCTTGCCTTCTTTTACTGAAGTGGCTGTGTCCCCCAAAACTACCATCAGCCCCACCACAGTTGTGTAAAGGAATCAGGGCTGAAGCATTGCTGTGGGCTCGGCAACCCCTTCCTGCTCCTGCACCATCTCTCCCTCCCCCATCACTCAGTCCAATTTCTTAACTTTGCTTTGATTCTCAGGGTTCCTAGCTTGTCATATATATAACCGATTCATTTATTTTTTCAGGTCTTTTTTGTAAGAGTGATCACTGGAAGCATCTGACTACTCCTCTATCTTCGTCCTGCCTCACTGAGTAGTATTTTAATGTACACATGTACCATACATTATTTATCTAATTTTTTTTTTTTTTTATGCAGGGTAGGCAAACTATGACCCATAAGTTATAATTGGAACACAATCCTCTCATGCATTTATTAATTGTTGCCTATGGCTGTTTTGTCAAACAAGGGCAGTTATGAGATGCTGTGTCAGAAACCATATGGTTCCCAAAGTCTAAAATATTCTATCTAACTCAAAGAACATGTTAATCAATTCTTTATTTAATGCTTTGATAGAAATGTTTTCATAAAATGACCTTTTGCAACGGCAGCTATATTGCCTATGCCATTCAGTGGATTTAGCTTCCACATTTGTAATGAGTGATTAAGAGTGTCCTTGAGTCCTGTGTAAGCCATTGCCATTGAGTGCATTCCAGCTCATAGGGACCCTATAGGACAGAGAAGAACTGATCCCTAGAGTTTCCAAGGGACCCTTGGTGGATTAGGACTGCTGAGCTTTTGACTAGCAGCCATAGCTCTTAACTACTATGTCACCATGTTTTCCTGAGTCTTGTAATAGTCCTTTAAATATAAAGCTATATTCATGTTTCTGAACCAGCCTCTTGCTTGGTTTTGGTTATCAAAAAACTAGAACAGAGCCCAATGAAGTTGTCACACATCAAGAAAGTACCCAAATGCATGTTCTTTAATTCTCAAGTAATTAATATGCATATCTTCATAAGTCTATTATCTCTAATAACCACAACCATATTATGAACTTTCTTACAAGATGTAAAAAATATATTCAAGGCATATACTATTCTCTCAGTTAGTTGTGTTTTGACTGCCATGTGCACAATGTTATGGAGTACGGAGTATGTTGATTTTATTATGTATCTATTTACCCATCCTATGTCAAGGACACAATGCAGGTGCTTGTTATAACAGGGATGGAACATTCAATGTCACAGAGTGCTCTTAATCTCAGCTTATAAACAATGATTTAACAAACCAAGTGACAGATAAAAAGATGCCCCGAGGAGAAGGTGGTTTATGAACCAAGACTAGGGGAATTTGTCCATGCCTGAGGTGGGGTGGGGAGGAGTTGAAAGGAAGGAAGGGATGAGTTAAGAATTACATCATTAGGATGGGCTTCACCAAGGACCTTCTCTTTGCTCTTTAATATCTAATAATCTGAGGCTTCATTTTCTCTAAAAAGACATAGTCATATCCACCTCATGACCACTATTTGCCAATCCTCCTGCCTAGAATAAGTTCCTCTGCCCCACTTTGAATTTCCATTCATCATTTAGATCAGAAGCTATATGTGCCATTTCAAAGAAGACTTTCTTCTTTTCACAGTAGATTGAGACATTTTACTTTGGATTAAGAGCACCTTGCTTTTTCATTTCATCATGTTTTGTATTTTGTTATGAATTATTACCTAATTAAAGTTCACCATTTACACCATATTATAGAATCCATTAGTACAGTAACCACTGGATTGGCCATAAAATACAAAATGTCAAGAAGTATAGTAGATGTTAAATAATCAATAACTCCTAGAATAATTCAGTTAATGCATTAAAACAAAAATTGAAAAAGTCAAATTTTGATACTTTAATAAGGAGACTGGAAAGTTTTCTAAAATTAAACTGTACTATATTTAAATTGAAGACAGATAAGAAAGTATAGCCTATTTAGGAAAGTACCTAATAATTGGTGTGGTAGAGAATTTGTATACTCATTGTACTAAAGAATTAGAGACCACATTATACTCTACTATATCGTTTGAAGAAAACCACAACTTCTTACTTGTGTAACTACTTAAAACAGCATTTTGTTTTTTAGTTTTGCCAGAGCTTCTTTCACATCTTTATTTCTTAGGCTGTATACCAGGGGGTTTAACATGGGAATAACAAGGGTGTAAAACAATGAGGTTATTTTGTCTTGATCTAGAGAGTAGGCAGAACTTGGCCGGAAATACATAAAGAGCATAGTTCCCTGGAACATTGCAACAGCAGTTAAATGAGAAAAGCAGGTGGAGAAAGCTTTGAACTTTCCCCCAGCAGAGCGGATCTTTAAGACTGAGAGGACGATGTAACAGTAAGAGACTAAAACCCCTGAAAGGGTACTCGGTTCAATGAAGCCAAAAACAGTGAATATCACTAACTCATTGACCTGTGTATCTGAACAAGATAGCAACAAAAGTGGAGGAGTATCACAAAAGAAATGATTAATTTCATTTGAGCCACAGAAACATAAGCGGAAAGTTAATGTGGTATGTATCAAAGCATCCATTATGCTCAACAGATAAATTCCAGCCACAAGCACGGAGCACACCCTGCTGGACATGTTGACTGTATAGAGCAAGGGGTTGCTAATGGCCGAGTATCGATCAAAGGCCATCACTGCCAGCAGGAGACACTCGGAGTCTGTAAAGATACAGAGGATGAAGAACTGCAGAGCACAGCCATAGAAAAAAATTGATTTGTCTTTGGCCAAGAGGTCCACCAGCATCTTGGGCCCAACTGCTGTGGAATAGCTCAGGTCACAGAAGGAGAGGTGGCTGAGGAAAAAGTACATTGGTGTTTGGAGCTGGGAGTCCATTCTTACTAAAAAGATCATTCCAAGATTTGCCACAAGAATAATGAGATAAACAACCAGAAACAAGGTGAATATGGTCACTTTCATCTCAGGGTTTTTAGTAATTCCCACGAGGCGGAATTCAGTCAAGGAGGAGCAATTTTCTCCAGCCATTTTTCTTTGTTCCTTCTGTAAATTGCCTTCTTTACCCTCAGGAACTTGTTCTGATAAAAGTCACTGAAAAAGAGGCATTTTTATCTTACTGAAAAAATTCAAAATTTCTTGAATATTAAGTTCAGAAGCTTGGACTCCAAACCCACATGTCACCCTTGGTATATGACAACTATATATTATCTGAGACAGTATTTTGAATAAATCTAATGCTCGTTCCAGATAAAATATTATATTAAAAAACCACGATAGAGCGACCAAGCCAGGAGACGCAGCCGAAACACTTGACCTGTAAAAATAAATACCTGTTTGCACAAAAAAAGCAATCACACTTTTTTGTATTCATCCAGAGACATAACTGATGCTAAAGACTCAGCAACAGCAAATAGTCCTGCATGTAAGTTACTAAGTGAAAGTTACAATGTTCCCGTTTTGGTGCAGGATGTCTTCAGTTTTATCAGAATAACTAAACATGAACAAACCTGTTTTATTGGGCTTTTCTATCACACCTCTTCTCTTTGACGACCACTTATAGTCCAGTTATATGACTGACCAGATCCCAAAGGATACGTGTGTTGAAAAACTAAAGAGAAATGAGAAAAGTGGGAAGTACAGAATTTAACAGACACATTTGTGTCTCTTGGATTTTTAAATTTAATTTCACGTAAAAAATGAAAATAGGAAGAGGAAAAATACATGTTTTAGAAATATTAAGGGTTCATTTCCTTGTGTGTGTGTGTGTCTGTGAGTGTGTACGGACCTCTCTGTTGGTGTATAAAAACTGAGTGGTGGGCTGACTTTTATTTCTTTATGTATTTGGGTATTATAGTGTGTGGTCCTTGCATACTAGAATTTATGCACACTGGTATTTTTAATGTGATTCCTCAATTAGGGTTGAAAAAGCACTAGAAGAAATCTTAAATTCACATATATAGTGATATCACTTGAACAGTAATAAAAAGTGATTTTTTACTTATGATTTTTAGTTACAATGTAAATTGATAAATTATCTCCTTTACTCATACAAATGAGGTCAGCCGTATTCACACAGCTTCCACCATAAGATATTATGGTTTGGTTGTTAGATTGCAGAGTTTATTTAAGTGAAAAAGCGGGTATAAAAATGCTTCATTTATAATTTCCTCAACATTTGATTCCTCATTTTTCCCCCCAAATTTTTTTCTATACTCTTTTGATTTTTCAATTCAGAATCCTACCTTAGATGAGCATGTCTTTCTCTTCTGATTTTGGGTAGCTGAACACTTGGCAGGTCACATTTTTACTTTTGTTTAGTAGCATTTGGGACTTAAATCCCTAGGCTCTGCCCTCATTTTCCTGTGTTATGCCAACAAGTGATTAATTAGATTCCTGGTTGTTCTGTATTTTTGCCTTGTGAATGCTGCAACAGCTTTAGCAAAGACCGAAGTTTTCTTCAATATCCATTAACCATTGAGTTTAAAGCTATGCTTTATCGTAACGTTGAATCTGCATCATCCTCCAGTCAAATCACACATCTAATGAAGCTCAGATCCTCTCTACTACTTGATTTTCTTATATTTCCCATTGTTCATCATGTTTGTCTCCATTTCTGAAAATAAATTCTTCACTGCCCCATTTAGATATATGACATTCCTATTTTTTTTTTTTATAATGCTTAGCCTTTATTTTCTTTAATCACTGTCTGATTCTCTTCCCCCAACCGCATGTCAACTGACCCCAATCCAATGATTTTATGATTGTATAACATTCATTACACATAACCCATTTGGTCTTGAATTATTATTTTTTCTGTTTGTTTCCCTGGAAATTCTCACAGTCTCTAGAATAAGAATATCCAAAATAATGGATCATTAAACGTTGGCTCTTAAATATGTTCTGGTTGTTTGGTGGATAAAAAAACAAAGAGTAGAAATAAACAGATTTTAAGGGCTCTTTTTACTCATATAGTTGATTGGTGCAAGGATAAAACTTTTTAAGAGAACATATGTGTTACCATGATGGTTTCAAGAAAAAATATACTTAGCTCTATTTTTTTTTTCCCTCTCTCTCACTAGCTATCTATCTTTGTTGTTGTTGTTGTTGTTAAGTGCTGTTGAGTCGGTTCTGACTCATAGCTACCCTATGTACAACAGAGCAAAATACTGCCCAGTCCTGCACTATCCTCACAATCTTTGTTATACTTGAGCCCATTATTGCAGCCACTGTGTCAATCCATCTCCTTGACAGTCCTCCTCTTTTTTGATGACACTGTACTTTACCAAGCATGATGTCTTTCTCCAGGGACCGGTTTCTTCAGATAATATGTCCAAAGTATGTGAGAAGTAGTCTTCCCGTCTTTGCTTCTAAGGAGCATTCTGGTTGTACTTCTTCTAAGACAAATTTGTTCATTCTTTTGGCAGTCAATATTTTTTGCAAACACCAAAATTCTAAGGCATCAATTCTTCAGTCTTCCTTATTCATTGTCCAGCTTTCACATGCATATGAGACAATTGAAAACACCATGGCTTGGATCAGGTGCACCTTAGTCTTCAATGTGCCATCTTTGTTTTTCAACACTTTAAAGAGGTCCCTCGTTGCAGATTTGCCAAATGCAATGCATCTTTTGATTTCTCGATTCCTGTTTCCATGGGTTTTGATTGTGGATCCAAGTAAAATGAAATTCTTGACAAGTTCAATCTTTTCTCCATTTATCATAATGTTGCTCATTGGTACAGTTGTGAGGATTTTTCTTTTCTTTATGTTGAGGTGTAATCCATACTGAAGGCTGTGGTCTTTGATCTTCATCAGTAAGTGCTTCAAGTCCTCTACACATTCAGCAAGTAAGGTTGTCTCATCTGCCTATTGCTGGTTATTAATGAATTTTTCTTCAATCCTGATGCCCCATTCTTCTTCACATAGTCCATCTTCTCTGATGATTTTCTCAGCATACAGATTGAATAAACCAAACCAAAAGCATTGCCGTCAAGTCAGTTCTGACTCCTAGTGACCCTATAAGACAGAGTAGAACTGAGCCATAGCATTTTCAAGGAGGAGCTAGTAGATTCAAACTACTGACTTTTTGGTTAGCAACCAAAGGCTTAAACACTACACCACCAGAGTTTCACCTGTTGAATAAGTATGGTGAAATATTACAACCCTGATGTGTACCTTTCCTGACTTTAATCCACACAGTATCCCTTGTTCTGTTCAAATGACTGCTTCTTGATCTATGTACATGTTCCTCATGAGTAAAATCAAGTGTTCTGGAATTCACATTCTTCCCAGTGTTATTCATAATTTGTTATGATTCACACAGTCGAATGTCTTTGTATAATCAATAAAACACAGGTAAATATCTTTCAGGTATTCTCTGCTTTCAACCAGGATCCATCTGACATCATCCATGATATCCTTAGTTTCATGTCTTTTGCTGAAACCATGTTGAATTTCTGGCAGTTCCTTGTCAATGTACTGCAGCGACAGCTTTTGAGTCATCTTCAGCAAAATTTTACTTGCCTGTCATAGTAATGATATTGTTTGATAATTTCTGTATTTAGATGGGTCACCTTTCTTTGGAATAGGCATAAATATGAATTTCTTCCAGTTGCTTGGCCAGGTAGCTGTCTTCCAAATTTCTTGGCTTAGATGAGGGAGCACTTCCAGTGTAGCATCCATTTGTTGAAACATCTCAATAGTTATTCTGTCAATTCCTGGAGCTTTGTTTTTTGCCAATGTCTTCAGTGCAGCTTGGAATTCTTCCTTCACTACCATCAGTTCCTAATCGTATGCTATGTCCTGAAATGGTTGATATAAACCAATTCTTTTTGGTATAGTGACTCTGTGTATTCCTTCCACCTTCTTTTGATGCTTGCTGTGCCTTTTGATATTTTCCCCATAGAATTCTTCAATATTGCAACTTGAGGTCTGGATTATTTCTTCAGATCTTTCAGATTCAGAAATGCTGAACACGTTCTTCACTTTTGGTTTTCTATCTCCAGGTCTTTGCACATGTCATTATAATGCTTCACTTTGTCTTCTCAAGCCTCCATTAGAAATCTTCCGTTCACTCTCTTACTTCACCATTTCTTCCTTTTGCTTTAGCTACATGATGTTCAAGAACAAGTTTCAGGGTGTCCTCTAACATCCATTTTGATCTTTTCTTTCTTTCCTGTCTTTTTATTGACCTCTTGCTTTCTTCATGTATGATGTCCTTGATGTCATTCCACAACTGGTCTGTTCTTCCCTCATTAGTGTTCAAGACATCAAATCTACTGTTCAGATGCTCTCTACATTCAGGTAAGACATACTCAAGGTCAAGCTTTAGCTCTTGTGGACTTGTTCTAATTTTCTTCAGTTTCAGCTTGGATTTGCATATGAGCATTTGAACATGCATGTGAGCTATCTATAGCTATATATATATTTGTAACAGTATTTGTAATAGTGAAACTATACATAAGAAAAAATACGTTGAGTCAACAATTTCTACATGAACAATTCGGAGAAATAAATTACATTCTTCATGTTGTGTAACCATTCTCCTTATCTTTTTCCACATGATTCCAGTAAAATTAACATAAACTCAATGTCCCCTTAGCAAAAACCCATTCTTTCTCTTTCCCTCTCACCCCTAATAACTACTAATAATCTTTGGTTTCTCTATGTTTGCTTATGTCATATAAATGAGATCATACAATATTTGTTGTTTTGAGATTGACTTATTTCACTCAGCATGGTGTTTTCAAGGTTCATCTATGTTGTGGCATGTGTGGCACGAGTCAGAATTTCATTTCTCTTTATGGTTGAGCATTTCTCTTTATGTGTATATGCCGCATTTTGTTTATCCAATAATTTGTTGATGAATGTTTCACTTCTTTCCTCTTTCTGACTATTGTGAAAAGTGCTGTGATGAACATTGCACAGGTGAGTGCTGTTTATTTTAAAAAATTACCTTTTGGCAATGCATACTGGTGATGGTTGCACAGCATAATTATTGCAATTTGTGTCACTGAGTTGAACATAAAGAAAATGTTTAATTGGCATGTGTTTTCATATACATATATATATATATATTTACCAAAATAAAAAATTTAAATCACCCATAAAAATAAGTTTTGTGTATTATTATTCATGACAGCACATTGGAAATTGGGAGGTAATGGAAACACAATTTTGCACCCACTCAATCTTCCCCCTGTTGTGGACTTAGGCTCTGATTTTCTTCAGTTTCAGCTTGAACTTGCATATGAGTAATAGATGGTCTGTTCCACAGTCGGCCACTGGCCTTGTTCTGACTGATGATATTGAGCTTCTTCATCAACTCTTTCAGCAAATGTAGTCAATTTATTCCTGTGTGTTCCATCTAGTGAGGTCCATGTGTATAGTCGCCCTTTATGTTGGTAAAAGAAGGTACCTGCAATGAAGTTGTTGGTCTAGCAAAATTCTATCATTTGATTTCTGGCATTGTTTCTATCACCAAGGCCATATTTTCCAACTGATTCATTTTCTTTGTTTCCAAATTTGCATTTCAATCACCAGTAATTATCAAAGCATCCTGATTGCATGTTTGATCAATTTCGGACTGCAGCAGCTGATAAAAATTTCTGTCTTCATCTTTGGCCTTAGTGGTTGGTGCATAAATTTGGATAATAATCGTAATAACTGGTCTTCCTTGTAGGCATATGGATGTTATCCTATCACTGACAGTGTTACTTAAGGCTAGATCTTAAAATGTTCTTTTTGATGATGAATGCAACACCATTTCTCTTCATGTTGTCATTCCCGGCATAGTAGACAATATGATTGTCCTATTCAAAAAGGTCAATACCCTCCCATTTCAGCTCACTAATGTCTAGGATATCAATGTTTATGCATTCTATTTCATTTTGATGATTTCCAATTTTTCTAGATTCATGCTTCGTACATTTCAGGTTCCGATTATTAACAGATGCTTGCAGCTGTTCCTTCACATTTTGAGTCATCCCACAACAGCAAATGAAGGTCCCGAAAGTTTTACTCCACTCATGTCATTAAGGTCAACTCTACATTGAGAAGGCAGCTCTTCCCCGGTTGTCTTTTGAGTGCCTTCCAACCTGGGGGGCTCATCTTCCAGCACTATATCGGACAATGTTCTGCTGCTATTCATAAGGTTTTCGCTGGCTAATGCTTTTCAGAAGTAGACTGCTGGATCCTTCTTCTTAGTCTTAGTCTAGAACCTCAGCTGAAACCTGTCTTCCACGGGTGACCTGGAATACATAGCATACCTTCCAGCATGACAGCAACACACAAGCCCCCACAGTACAACAAAGTGATAGACAGGGAGCCAAACATGACCTTGAGTGTATCTCACCTGAATTTAGAGACCGTCTACATAATAGATTTGACACACTGAACACTAGTGACCAAAGAACAGACGAGTTGTGGGATGACATCATGGACATCATACATGAAGAAAGCAAGAGGTCATTGAAAAGGCAGAAAGGAAAGCAAACACCAAGATGGATGTGAGAGGAGGTTCTGAAACTTGCTTACGAACGTCGAACAGCTAAAGCAAGAGGAAGAAATGATGAAATAAAAGAACTGAACAGAAGATTTCGAAGGGCAGCTTGAGAAGACAAAGTGTTATAATGACATGTTCAAAGAGCTGGAGATAGAAAACCAAAAGAGAAGAATACGCTCAGTGTTTCTCAAACCAAAAGAACTGAGTAAAAAAGTCAAGCCTCAAGTTGCAACAGTGAACGATTCTATGGGGAAAATATTAAATGACACAGGAAGCATCAAAAGAAGATGGAAGGAACACACAGAGCCATTATACCAAAAAGAATTAGTCAATGTTCAACCATTTCAAGAGGTAGCACATGATCAGGAACCGATGGTACTGAAGGAAGAAGTCCAAGCTGCTCTGAAGGCATTGGCAAAAAACCAAAAACCAAACAAACCCACTGCTGTCAAGTCGATTCTGACTCATAGCAACCCTATAGGACAGAGTAGAACCTCCCCATAGAGTTTCCAAGGAGTGCCTGGTGGATCCTAACTGCTGACCTCTCGGTTAGCAGCTGTAACACTTAATCACTATGCCAGCAGGGTTTCCTAACAAAAAACAAGGCTTCAGGAATTGACAGAGTACCAACTGAGATGTTTCAACAATGGATGCAGTGCTGGAGTTGCTCGCTCGTCTATGCCAAGAAATATAGAAGACAGCTTCCTGGTCTACAGACTGTAGGAGACCCATATTAGTGTCTATTCCCAAGAAAGTTGATCCAATCGAATACAGAATTATAGAACAATATCATTAATATCACACATAAGCAAAATTTTGCTGAAGATCATTCAAAAACGGCTGCAACAGTATGTCGACAGGGAAATGCCAGAAATTCAGGCTGGATTCAGGAGGGGACATGGATAAGGGATACCATTGCTGATGTCAGATGGATCCTAGCTGAAAGTAGAGAATACCAGAAGGATATTTACCTGAGTTTTATTGACTATGCAAAGGCATTGGACTTTGTAGATCATAACAAATTATGGATAATATTGCTAAGTATGGGAATTCCAGAACACTTAATTGTGCTCATGAGGAAACTTTACATAGATCAAGAGGCAGTTGTTCACACAGAACAAGGGGATACTGTGTGGCTTAAAGTCAGGAAAGGTGTGGGTCAGGGTTATATTCTTTCACCATACCTTTTCAATCTGTATGCTGAGCAAATAATCAGAGAAGCTGGACTATATGAAGAAGAACGGGGCAACTGGATTGGAGGAAGACTCATTAACAACCTCCGTTATGCAAATGACAAGATTTTGCTTGCTGAAAGTGAAGAGGACTTGAAGCACTTACTAATGAAATCAAAGACCACGGCCTTCAGTATGGATTGCACCTCAATATAAAGAAAAGAAAGATCCTCACAACTGGACCAATGAGCAACATCATGATAAATGGAGAAAAGATCGAAGTTGTCAAGGATTTCATTTCACTTGGATCCACAATCAACAGCCATGGAAGCAGCAGTCAAGAAATCAAATGACACATTGCATTGGGTAAATCTACTGCAAAGGACCTCTTTAAAGTGTTGAAGAGCAAAGACGTCACCTTGAAGACTCAGGTGCACCTGACCCAAGCCATGGTATTTTCAATTGCATCATATGTATGTGAAAGTTGGACAATGAATAAGGAAGATCAAAGAAGAATTGACGCCTTTGAATCGTGGTGTTGGTGAAGAATATTGAATATACAATGGACTGCCAAAAGAACGAACAAATCTGTCTTGGAAGATTGCAACCAGAATGCTCCTTAGAAGCAAGGATGGCGAGACTGCATCTTACATACTTTGGACATATTGTCAGGAAGGATCAGTCCCTGGGGAAGATTGTTATGCTTGGCATAGTACAGGGTCAGTGGAAAAGAGGAAGACCCTCAACGAGGTGAATCGATACAGTGGCTCTAAGAGTGAGATCAAGCATAACAATGATTTTAAGGATGGTGTAGGACTGGGCATTGTTTCGTCCTGTTGTGCATAGAGTTGCTATGAGTCAGAATCGACCTGACGGCATCTAACGAGAACAACTATCTTCTCCCTATGTCTATAGTCATCAATGCACTACCCCACGCTCTTTGAATGTTAGTCTACCATGTTGGTCACTTTGATAGGACTTCTTCATCAGGGCCCAGAGCTAAATCGTGTCTTCTTCTATTCTGTATCATTAAAATATCTATCCCCTCTTCCTTCTGTGAATATGTGTACCTTTTCACTCAAGAGTGGACTTTTGGGGGCACAAACTTGATTTCAAATATAGTACAATGTAGCATTCTTACTAATGACAAGTGTTTTTCATATATTAACTTATCACATTATATTATTTATTCCTTGCATTAGCGTGTGCATCCTAAAATGTCTCTAATAGCTTAATTATATGAATGTGCAAAGTGAGATCCAAAAGCAGTAAATAGATATCTGGAGGATCAAGGACATGAAGTTTATCTGGCTCCAAAGCATTTGTTCACAACTGATGCCTGACTACAGAGTAATAAAACAAATGTCTCTTTAAAGAATAACTTTCTTTGGAACACTTGGAATTTTATAGTGCTTTTATGTTAAAATCAAGTGTGCAAATACACAAAAATAGTAATCCAAAGATTTTTAGAGATCTAAATTTTTTTTTTTTTAAGAGAACTTAGAGGTCATCGAAGTCCCACCAAAGCAGGATTCTAACAATGATTAAAGTTAGAGGAGAGTAAATAGAAAGTGTCACCAGATTTGATATATAATCTGTTTTATTTATCTTAGCTAAACACTTGAACATTATTGAATTTGGTGTGAAATGGGCTACTATACTGCACAATTCTGGAAAGGTCATTGGAAATGAGAAAAATGGTGTCACCTGAAGTTGTACGAAATAGCCCTGTGGAAGTTTGCTGCATTGGCCAGGGTCTGTGTAATATTTGACAATTGTGAATGATTGCAAGTCACTGACAAGAATTTCTATGTTTTTTAGTTATCTACCATCAGTTGATATTTTTAGATAATGCATAATAATTATACACACCCATGGTGCATCATATCTTAATGCAGTTCATTTATTTTTTACCACAAAAGAAGTAATTGGAAAAATTTGCATATATGGAAAAAAAAAATAAGAAGTTATGGACATAAACCAGGGAATTTATTTTGTATTCCAGGTAATTTCTTGTTTATTCTCAACCCTCACTGGGAGTAGACAGAACCAACCTTTTCCTTTTTCCCTATAAAGCATGACCATGCCTTAAGCTACACTTAATAAAATAAAATATTCCTGATGTTGAGCAAAGTGCAGTTAGTTGATACATTTGAATGATGTTTCATATTCCATTGTAATTTTTTATGTGATGATTCCAATACTGCAATACCCAACGTCCTCCTATGGGAGACATCGTTGAGACGAATATCCAACAACTTCACTGACTGCTAGTAATTGTCCGCCGGGTAATCTCAAGAAGCTGATGCCTTTGTGTTGCTCAAGAGCTTTGCCACAATTATCTACTTCTCTGATGCACATTTAGAGGAGGTGAAGTCATTCTTAGTCTCCTTCTTCTGATTCCTTTCCAAACTAATTTCCCCCTCAAGTGCTCCCTGTCCCCTGGGATACCAAATTCCCTCTGGCCACGCTGTAATTAGGCAAGACCCAGACTTTTCCTACCAAAACATGACTGTCCCACTAGACCATCAAGTTTTATCCCTTACCACCTTCCCCATTAAAACTAAGCCATGGTGGCTATATTTTTATTAAAAATTGGATAAGCTAATTAACCTCCCAAAGATATTTATACTTAATTGAAGATGTATTCCTTAGATCATGGGGGAAAAAATGACTTAAGGTAGAATCTGAGACATCAGAAGAAAGTAAGTTGGAAAAAAAAATGTATCTAAGTAACTTCCCTAGCAGTGGGGTTTTTTTTTAGTGTTATTGGTGGCGTAGTGGTTAAGTGATACAGCTGCTAACCAAAAGATTGGCAGTTCAAATCCACCAGGTGCTCCTTGGAAAGTCTATGGGGCAGATCTACTCTGTTTTATACGGTCACTCTGAGTGGGACTCAACTAGACGGCAACATGTTGTTTTTTTTTTCTTTTGGATTTTAGTGTCACTAGTGCCACTAACAAACAAAATGCTCTGTAGGCAACTGTTTATTTATAAACTCATTTCCTTCAGAAAATACTTGTTTTGCTCTGGAGCGTGGGCTTTTATTAAACAAATAAATTGTATATACTCATGTCAGTGTATGTTAAGTCTCCTGGCAAGAAAGCAAGTTTTAAGTATAAAAAGAATAGTTATTCACTGAAATATCTGATGAAAACTTCACCTTTAATTCTACAAAAAATTACATTAAACTTTATCATACGTAGGCATTGCTAAAAATCATAATTCATACTAAAGTAATTATTAAATTTCTTACAATCAAATTGTGACTAGACTGTGTTTAGAAAAGCCTTTTGCTGTGTAAGGTACACATACAGAACACTCAAGTAATAGGTGTATAGTTAGAGGAAGTTTCAGAATAGAAAACTATGTGGCAGTATATATATTTTTTAATACAGCTGGACATGTACTTGCTCCATGACTCAAAAATCATATTTTAGCTCTATATCCAAGTGAAATGGGTTAGCATCCACCAAGTACAAACCAGAATGCTCCTTGGAAGCAAGGATGCCAAGGGTGCTTCTCACATACGTCAGATATGTTGTCAGGAGGGATCAGTCCCTGGAGAAGGACATCATGCTTGGTGAAACAGATGGTCATCGAAAAAGAGGAAGACCCTTAACAACATGGATTGACACGTTGGCTGCAACAATGGGCTGAAGTAGAGAAACAATTGTGAGGATGGCATAGGACCGGGCAGTGTTTCCTTCTGTTGTGCATAGGGTCACTGTGAGTTGGAGCCAATTCAATGGTGTTTAACAGCATACAGTTTTCCAATGCGGATGCCATTTCCCACTTCCACTATTAATGTGTGAGAGCTATGGCTGTTGCACACCCTCACCAGTACTGAATATTGCCCATCATTTTGGCTTTAGCCATTTTGTAGTTGAGTTATGGTACTGCACTGAGGCTTATTTTTATTTATCTGAGCACAAATAAAGTTGGATAACCACTTTTTTCTTTCTTTTTTTTTTTTTTTAATAAAGTGCACATTAAAAAGTGAATGCCAATTAGGAGGCTTGTCAAAGGAACAATTTTTAAAAGCATTTGGTCTCCTGTAAATAACATTATTAAAAAAAAAAAACTTAATTGTCACAGCCATTTCAGATGAACCAGCCAAGAGTTGCAATGTAGTTCTTTTGTATCAAGAATGAGTCATTGTTTATTTTTAACCCTTTCAGTAGTGGGGATGGGTTTATAAGCAATAGAGTCATATATAGGTCCCTGGATGACACCAACTGCTTTTGTTCAACTGCTAGCCTAAAGTTTGGAGGCTTGAACCCGCCCCAAAACACCAAGAAAGGCCTCCTGGTCTCTTCTGTAAAGATTACAGTCAAGAAAATTCTATACAGCAGTTCTAATCTGTAACACGTGGTTGAAATCCACTCAGCAATGTTTTTTTGTTTGTTTGTCTTTGTTTTGTTTTTTGTTTAAAATCATAGATACAAAGAGAATTTGCCAGCTAGAAAGGACGACAGAGAGAATTTATTCTGACCCTGTTGTTTATTTGGGGAAAAATGAGGTGTGGCAATGAAGAGTGACTTATTAAAGGACACAATGATTTAGAGTGGCATTGCGTCCCTGGGTTCTAATATGTTTCTGGGGTGGATTTACTAGGAGGGTTTAAATTTGCTGCCTCGGTCTTTCCAAGAGCACCTCCCACTTACCAAGTCATTGAGCATTATTACTGCTTTGTTCTTACAAATGTCTTTAAACAGCCATTATTGACAGTAAGTCAGTTTGTTTGCTGTGTTATACATATAACCAAATCTACAATCGCTATGCCACTTTTTATGTATAGGGTTATGGTGCTGGACTGGAGTTTCCTATTTATTTATCTGAGCACAAATAAAGTTGGATAACCACTTTTTTTTTTAATAAAGTGCATATTAAAATGTGAATGCCAATTTCCTGAAGAAAGGTGTCAAGCTATAGGAATTCAACTATAAAATTCACCCTTACACATAGGCATTGGTAATCTCATACTTGGACAATAATATTTGCCCTCAGTCATTAATGGATGAGTGAGAAGGGAGGGATTTAAAGAGAGAGAGAATGGAAGGTAACAGGGAGGATTGTAGACAGGCTAGCGTAGATTACAGCCTTTGATATTAAGTTTTCTCCATTTCTGTAGACTCCCAAGAAGAAATGTAGAAGGATTGGTTCAGGCCGTCTTAGCACGTTCCTATTTGAAACATAAGATCACTTAAAAAAAAATCCCGGAAAGGAAGTATTCAACCTGTCCTTGCAGAAATGTAGGTAGATGATGCCTGTAATTAATCAAGTTGTTTAATCCATTTCAGACATCCATTGATTCAGCTTAAAATGAATCATTTATCAAGGTTAATAGTTCCTTTCCTTCAGTTCAAACCCACCAGACGTGATTAAAGAGGCCCATATGCAAAACACATCAGTCTCGTGATGCTGTAATATGTAACTGTGATATGGAAGGAAGATGAGTTAAGTAGATGCCATTAAAGTATCTTCAAAATTAGAGACAATCCACTGAACTTGGTACCCCTCAAACATTGTTTGGACATTAATATATGTAAACATACTTTTATTCCATTCTGCTTTTCATAAGTAACAATCTGAAAAGAGTGTGGATTAATTGAGAAAATATTGTAAAGAGGGAAC
The DNA here is from genome assembly GCF_030014295.1 of Loxodonta africana. Classification (NCBI taxonomy): domain Eukaryota; kingdom Metazoa; phylum Chordata; class Mammalia; order Proboscidea; family Elephantidae; genus Loxodonta; species Loxodonta africana. Next base: position 29,357,747 of record NC_087348.1, read on the forward strand.
CCTAAAAACTTTTTCAAAACAGTCCCTCCCCATATACTTTTTGCAGAACCTTACCTTTCCCAAACATATCACAGTGTACCACACAAAAATGCCACTTGGAAAAGCAAAGGTGCTCTTGGGATTTACTGAAATTCTGAAACGTTTTCATAAAATGACATACTGTCGCTTAGCAATGACAGCTATGTTGCCTATGACATTCAGTGGCTTTTAGCTTCCACATTTGTAATGAGTAATTAAGAGTGTCCTTGAGTCTTGTATAACACCTTGCTGTTGAGTTGATTCCCACTTGTAGTGACTATATAGGACAGAGTAGAACTGACCCACAGAGTTTCCTAGCAGAACTTGGTAGATTAGAACTGCTGAACTTTTGGTTAGCAGCCATAGTTCTTAGCCACTACACCATCAGGGTTTCATGAGTCTTTTATAGTCCTTTAAGTACATAGTGTGTTGATATTTCTGAACCAGCCTCATGCTTTTTTTTTCTTCGCTATCAAAAAGTAGAACAGAGCCTGATAAAGTAGGTGAGAAAGTACCCAAATGAAAACTCTTTAATTCTCAAGAAATTAATATGTATATCTTTAAAGATGCATTATCAATAATAACCAAAACCATATTATGAACTTTCTTACAAGGTGTAAAAAATATATTTGAGGCATATACTATTACCTCAGTTAATTTTGTTTTGACTGCAAGGTAAACATCACTCTAAAAATGTTATCGAGTATGCTGATTTTATCACATATCTGTTTTCCCATTCTATGTCACGGGCGCAATGCAGGTGCTTGTTAACAACAGGGATGAAACACTCATCATCACAGAGTGCTCTTAATCTCGGTTTATAAGCAGCAATTTAACAAACCAAGTGACAGATAAAATGAGGCCCTGAGGAGAAGACGGTGGTTTATGAACCAAGACTAGGGGAATTAGTCCAGGCCTGAGATGTGGTGGGGTGAGGGGATGAAAGGAAATCTTCCTAGAGGAAAGGAAGGGAGAGGTAAGAACTACAACACAAGGATGGGCTTCACCAGGGTCCTTCTTTTTGCTCTTTTATATCTAAAAATTTGAGGCTTCATTTCCTCTAAAAACATAGTCATATCCACATCATCATCACTAATCGCCAATCCTTCTGCCTCAAATACTTTCCTCTCCCCCACTTTGCATCTCCATTCATCATTTACAACAGAAACTACATGTGCCCATTTCAAAGAAGTTTTTCTTCTTTCCACAGTAGATTGAGACATTTTACTTTGGATTAAGAGCACCTTGCCTTTTCATTTCATGATATTTTATATTTTGTTAGGAATTATTTGAATTATTAGCTAATTAAAGTTTACACTGGATTATAGAATTCATTAGTATAGAAACCACTGGATCGAAACACAAAACACCTAGAAGTATAAAAGTAGGCATGAAATAAACAATAAGTCCCGGAAATAAAATTTTGATACACTAATAAGGAGACCAGAAAGTTTTATAAAATTAGAGAGTACTGTATTTAAATTAAAGACATATAAGGAAGTATAGCATATTTAGAAAAGTACCTAATAATTGCTAGAGTAGAGATTTTGTATAAATACTCATTGTACTAAAGAATTTCAGACCACATTATTCTGTGCTATACAATTTGAGGAAAACTACAACTCTTTATGTGTGTGTTTAACTATTTAAAACAGCATTTTTCAGTTTTTCCAGAGCTTCTCTCACATCTTTATTCCTTAGGCTGTACACCAGTGGGTTTAACATGGGAATAACAAGGGTATAAAACAATGAGGTCATCTTGTCTTGATCTAGAGAGTAGGAAGAACTTGGCCGGAAATACATAAAGAGCAAAGTTCCCTGGAAAATAGCAACAACAGTTAAGTGGGAGGTGCAGGTGGAGAAAGCTTTGAACCTTCCCTCAGCAGAGCGGATCTTTAAGACTGAGAGGATGACGTAACAGTAAGAGACAAGAACTCCTGAAATGGTACTCAGTTCAATGAAGCCAAAAACAGTGAATAATGCCAGCTCATTGACCTGAATATCAGAACAGGAAAGGAGGAGAAGGGGAGGTAAATCACAGAAGAAATGATTAATTTCATTTGACCCACAGAAACATAATCGGAAAGCTAATGTCATATGTATCAAAGCGTCCACTATGCTCACCAGGTAAATCCCAACCATAAACATGGAGCACACCCTGCTGGACATGTTGACTGTATAGAGCAAGGGGTTGCTAATGGCCTTGTACCGATCAAAGGCCATCACTGCCAGCAGAAGACACTCAGAATCTATAAAGATACAGAGGATGAAGAACTGCAGAGCACAGCCATAGAAGGAAATTGATTTGTCTTTGGCTAAGAGGTCCACCAGCATCTTGGGCCCAATTGCTGTGGAATAGCAGAGGTCACAGAAGGAGAGGTGGCTGAGGAAAAAGTACATCGGTGTTTGAAGCTGGGAGTCCATTCTTATTAAAATGATCATTCCAAGATTTGCCACAAGCATAATGAGGTAAACAACCTGAAACAAGGTGAATATGGTCACTTTCATCTCAGGGTTATTAGTAATTCCCACGAGGCGGAATTCAGTCAAGGAGGAGCAATTCTCTCCAGCCATTCTTCTTCGTTCTTATTTTAAATGGTTATAACAACGATCAAGAAAATGCTAGATCAAAGTATAAGTCTGGTGGACAGCCACAAAATATTCTCTGTAAGACAGAACACTTTCTTTCTGTAAATTCTCTTCTTGATCTTCAGAAACTAGCCCAGATAAATGTCACTGAAAAAGAGGCATTGCTGTGTTACTGAAAAAAATTCAAAATGTCTTGAATAGAAAGTTCAGAAACTTTGATTCCAATTCCATGTGTCACTCTCGATACCTGACAATTATATCTGACCTGAGACAGTGGGTTCCAATAAACCTAAAGCTCATTCCAGATTCAAAACGGCATTAAAATAATAACGATAATACGAGGTAGGGAGACAGAGCCGCGGGACACAGGCCTGAGTTCCCGGTGGGTAAAGGCAAATCCTCCGCTGGACACACACACACAAAAAAACCGCCATCATTGGATTCTCCCTGAAATATAATTGATTTTAAGGATTCAGCAACAATGAGCGATTAAAAAAAAAAAAATTTTTTTTTTTTGAGCGATAGTGTATATAAATTAACAAATGGAAGTTATCACGTTACTATTTGGTCTCTGAGGTCTTGAGTTTTAAATGAACAGCTAAACATGAGAGAAACACATTTTATTCACCTTTTCTACCACACTTCACCTCTTCTTTTCCTATAACCCCGTTATATTACTGATCTGAGACCCAAAGATAAGTCTGTAGACAAACTGAAGAGAACTGATAAAACTGGGAAAAACAGAATTTAATGCATGTACTTGCATTTCTTTGGATTTTAGATTGAATATTCCAAAAAAGAAAAAGAAAATGGGAAGAAGAATAATAAATAATAACTGAGAAATATAAAGGGTTCATTTTCTATGTGTGTGTGTCCATGCATGTGTGTGAATATTTATGTTAGTATATAAAAATTGAAATGTCAGTTATGGTCTTTTTTTTCCTATACGTAGGTTTTATAGTATGTGGTTCATATGAACTTGAATTTATACTTATTGGTATTTTTAATATGATATCTCAGTTATGGTTGGAATAACATTAGAACAAATCTAAAATTCATATTTATAGTGATAGCATTTGAACAGTAGTAAAAAGTAATGATTTACTTATGAATTTTAGTTAAAATATAAATTAATATAATATCTGCTCAAACAAATGCAGTCAGTCAAATTCACACAGCTTCAACCATAAAATATTATGGTTTTCTATGGTTTAGAGTTTATTTAACTGAATAAGTAGGTATAAAATGATTCATTTACAAATTCGCCAATATTTGGTTCCAAAAAAATATTTTTCTTCTCTAGTCTTTTACTTTGGCAATTAAGAATCCTACCTGAGATGAGCATATTTTTCTTCCTCTGATTTTGGGTAGGCGAACACTAGGCAGGTCACATTTTATCTTTACTTAGTGGCATTTGGGACTTAAATCTCTAAAGCCTCTGGCCTCAATTTTTTGTGTTGTACTGATTAATTAGTACAGAAGTCACTCCTGAGATTCACCCTTCATCCAGAGATTAGACAGGCCCATAAAACAAACAATAATACCTGTAGTTCAATCATGTATGAGACTAAATGGGCACCCCAGCCCAGGGGCAAGGATGAGAAGACAGCAGAGAACAGGAAAGCTGGACATACAGAAATGGGGAACCCAATATTGAGAAGGGGAGAATGTTGTCAAGTTGGCAACCAATGTCACAAAGCAGTAAGTGTGTTAATTATTTAATGAGAAACTAATTTGCTCAGTAAACCTTCATCTAAAGCACAATAAAAATAAATAAAAAGAAAACTTAGTTCTATTTTCTCTCCCACTCCATGTATATATATATAGTAGTGAAATTGCATATAACAAACCATACAAAAAGTCAACAATTTCCACGCGTTCAAATAATGAAATGAATCACTTTTTTCCAGTTGTGCAAATATTGTCACTATCCTTTTCCAAATCATTCCCACCATTAACATAAACTCAATGCCCCCTGTCATGGATTGAATCGTGTTGCCCAAAAATATTCATCAACTTTGCAAGCCCATGATTCCCAGTATCGTGTGGTTGTCCACCATTTTGTGATCTGATGTGATTATTGCTTGCATTGTAAATCCTCACCTCTGTGATGTCAATAAGGCAGAATTAGAGGCAGTTATGTTAATGAATCGGGACTCTATACAGAATTAAGTTGTATCTTGAGTCAATTCCTTTTTAGATATAAAAGAGAGTTGAACAGAGAGGAGAGGGACCTAATACCTACTACCCACTGCCATCAAGTCAATAGCAACCCTATAGGACAGAGCAGAGCTGCCCTATAGAGTTTGTAAGGAGCGCCTGGCAGATTCGAACTGCTGACCTTTTGGTTAGCAGCCATAGCACTTAACCACTAAGCCACCAGGGTGTGCCAGGAGCAGAGTATGCTCTTTGGACCTGGGATCCTTGCACTGAGAAGCTCCTTGACCAGGTGAAGATTGATGACAAGGACCTTCCCCTAGAGCTGACCAAAACAGGAAGCCTGCTGCTAAAGCTGGCACCCTCAATTCAGACACCTCCTAGACTGTGATAGAATAAATTTCTGTTTGTTAAAGCCATCCGCTTGTGGTATTTCTGTTACAGCAGCACTAGATAACTAAGATACCCTCTAAACAAAAATTCTGTCTTTCCCCTTCCCTCTTTCTTTTTCTCTCTCACAAGACTCAAAATGAAAAGAAACAGCTACAAACATTAATAATCAGAATATGGAACATACAAAGCATGAATCTAGGAAAATTAGAAATAATCAAAAATGAAACGGAATGCATAAACATCAACATCCTAGGCGTTAGTGAGTTGAAATAGATTAGCATTGGTCAATTTGAATCAAACAAACATATTGTTTACTATGCCTGGAATAACATATTGAAGAGGGATGACTTTGCATTCATGGTCAAAAAGAACACTTCAGGATCTATCCTGAAGTACGACACTGTCCCAAATCCGTGGGCCAGGCTTAGGCTTCTCCCAATCCACGTTGCTGCAGGGGCTAGTAAGCCCAAACTGGCAGATCAGACCATAGGCTGCTGGCTCAGAAGCCTTCAGAAGCTCGCAGATCAGGTCAGACAATAGGCCCCAGCCCCACAGGGCTGCAAAATCTAGCAAATCTCAGCATCAGCAGGTCAGACAGCAGGCCTCTGTCTCTAGTCCCCCAAACCAGAAGTTAGATAATCATGAACTGGACATGGAGTCCAGATGTAGAGAGAGAGAGTCTTGTTGGGGCTCCCATACATATACCTCAGAAGCAGGCCACATCCTAGAGAAGCACGTGACATGGAAATTGAGTTACCCGCTTCTGCAAGGCCGTAACTCAAGATATACCCCACAACAATCCTGCCTCATTAACATGTAGAGGTTAGGATTTATAACACATAAAATGGAGGACACTATAAAATACTGAGAATCTTGGCCTAGCCAAATTAACACATACCCCAACCATCACAGGCTCCATATACCTTATTTGCATTAAGATATAATGTACCATGGATGTGCATAATTATCATGCATAACCTAAAAATATCAGTTGAAAGTAGATGTTTAATAAACATAGAAATCTGTACTTTTCAGTGTCCTGTAACAATTCACAATTATCAAATTTTACTCAGACCAAAGCCAATATAGTAAGCTGTCCATAGGACTGCCATCTTCCCAACTTTAGGTGACACTGTTTTTATTTTCTATGGCCTCCCAGGAATTGTGCAATATAGTCACCCATTTCACATCAAAGTTAATAACGTTCAAGTGTTCAGCTAAGATAAATAAAACAAATCATGTTTCAAATGTTTTCACACTTTCTATTTGCTCTTCTTGGGCCTCAAGCATTGCTAGAATCCTGTCATGGTTTAAAAGTAGGACTTAGATGACACCTAAGTTCTCTTAGATCTCTGAAAATCTGTGCATTGCTATTTTTGTGTATTTCCAAACTTGGTTTTAACATAAAAACACTGTAACGTTCCACATGAGTAGCAAAGAAAGATTTGCTTTATTACACTGTAGTCAGGAACCAATTGAGAGCAAGCTTGAATTCACATGGTTATTTATTACCTCTGGATATCACTTTCCACATTTTTATAATGAAAATCTGCTGAGAAAAATAAGTCACTATCAGAAGAACAAATACTGCATGATCTCATTAATATGAATCAAGCAAATACATAGAAACAAAACATTATAGTGGATATCAGGGACAAGTTGTTGTTGTTGGGTGTTATCAAGTCAGTTCTGACTCATAGCAATGCTCTATGTACAATAGAGCAAAATACTGTCTGGTCGTGCACCATCCTCACAATCTTTGCTGTGCTTGAGCCCATTGTTGCAGCCACTGTATCAATCCATCTCATTGAGGGTCTTCCTCTTTTTCGCTGATCCTCTACCAAGCATGATGTCCTTCTCCAGGGACTGGCCCCTCCTGATAATATGTCCAAAGTAAGTGAGATGTAGCTTCACTATCCTTGCTTCTAAGAGGATTCTGGTTGTACTCCTTTCAAGATGGATTTGTATGTTCTGGCAGTCCATGGTATAATCAGTGTTCTTCGTCAACATCTAATACAAAGCCATCAGTCTTCTTTCCTCTTGCTTATTCATTGTCCAGCTTTCACATGCATAAGAGGCCATTAAAAACACCATGGTTAGGTCAGGCTCACCCGAGTCCTTAAAATGACATTTTAAAGAGATCTTTTGCAACCGATTTGCCCAATAAAATGCACCATTTGTTTTCTTTTTTGCTTCCATGAAAGTTGATTGTGGATTCAAGTCAAATGAAATCCTTGGCACTTCAATCTTTTCTGTGTTTATCATGATATTGCTAATTGGTCCAGTTGTGAGGATTTTTTTTAAAAATTTATTTTGGAGTATAATCCATACTGGAGGCTGTGGTTTTTGATCTTCATCAGTAAGTGCTTCAATTCCTCTTCACTTTTGGCAAGCAAGGTTGTGTCATCTGCATATCGAAGGTTGTGATTGAGTGTTCTTCCAATCCTGAAGCCTCATTCGTCTTCATATAGTCCAGCTTCTCATATTATTTGCTCAGAATACAGATTCGGTAAGTCTGGTGAAAGGACACAACCATAACTCATGCATATCTTGAACTTAAATCACTGAGTATCCTGCTGTTCTGTTCAAAAGGCTGCCTCTTGGTCTATGTACAGTTTCCTCAAGAGCAAAATTAAGTGCTCTGGAATTTCCATTCTTCACAACGTTATTCGTAATTTTTTATGATCCACACAGTCAAATGCCTTTGTGTGGTCAATAAAATGCAGGTAAACATCTTTCTAGTATTCTCTGCTTTCAGCCACGATCTATCTGACATCAGCAATGATATCCCTTATTCGGTGTGATCTTCTGAATCCAGCTTGAATTTCTCACTATTTCCTGTCCACATACTGCTACAATCCCTTATGAAAGATCTTCAGCAAAATTTTACTTGTGGGGGATATTAACGATATTGTTAATTTCTGCATTCTGTTGGATTAGTTTCTTTGGAATGGTAACAAATATGAATATGTTCCAGTCGTTTGTCCAGGTAGCTGTCTTCTAAATTTCTTGACATAGGGAACTGAACATCACAAGTGCTGTAGCTGTTTGTTGAAATATCTCAATTGGTATTCTGTCAATTTCTGGAGCCTTGTTTTTCACCAATGCCATCAGTGCAGCTTGGACCTCTTCCTTTAGTACCATTAGTTCTTGATCGTGTGCTACCTCCTGAAATCATTGAATGTCAAGTGGTTTTTTTTGGTACATGACCCTGTGTATTTCTTCAATCATCTTTTGATGCTTTCTGCATTATTTAATACTTTCCCTGTAGAATTCTTCAATATTGCAACTCGAGGATTGAATTTTTCTTCACATCTTTCAGTTTGAGAAATGCGGAGTGTGTTCTTTCCTTTTGGTTTTCCATGGTCAGGTCTTTGCACATGTCACTGTAATACCAGGTGGGACAAGCCATAGCTGATTTGGGTGAAACTAAGAAGGCTAGAGATAAGGGGGTGTGAACCTTGGAAAAAGAAAGAGAGAGAGAAAAAAAAAAAAAAAGACTGAGAGACTTGCAAGACGACCATCCAAGGGCTTCTTGAATGTAACCTAAAAGCAGATATGGGTGAACTTAGTGGTTGCCAGAATGGCAGTGCACAAGACAGATAAGTAACTGAATGTTGTTTTGGTTAGCCTTTGGAAGGAACTAAAGCCTGAGCAACAATATCACCCTCTGTGTCCTACTGCCCCACATGGGGAACTGTTTCTTGCCACCAGATGGACTTCACCTACCCTCTGGGACTAGGGTTGGGGTTAAGATCACCTGTAGGTCATTGGTCAAGAAGAGCAGGTGCTAGCTCTGGTTGATAGGAACAGTACACCCTTGTCTTTGGAAAACCTGAGCGGTTTCAAGAGCCCCCTTGGCAATTGATGGGTATGAAGAAAAGTCCATCCATGCATGACAGGTACTTCTGACCCTGCAGTAGAACCCATTTCCCTACACCATATCAAGTTATATTTCCCCAGTACCAGAATGCATTCTACGGGTGGATGCCATCATGGGACCGACTTTGACCACATCTGTGGGAGAATTCCAACTTCAAGTGAGGATAGTAAAGACAGTCCTGAAGGGAAATGTGGCATGGCAACCAGTGACCCTGTCCTCACCACGAAGTTTGGTAGACATCCAGCAATATAAGTTGCCGGGATGACAATGAATTTAGTGAAACTATTTTGGAATTAAAAAGTATAGGTATCCCCCAGGAAGCCCACAGTGCTTTTAGTAGCCCTGTGTGTCCTGTGAAGAAACCAGATGGGTCCTGGTGTGTGACTGTGGATCATAAGAAACTTAACATAGTGATCCCTCCTATATATTCTGTAGTTCCAAGCATAAATTCTTTGTCAGAAACCCTTAGTAGAGACCTAGGCATGTATCATGCTGTGTTTAGATCTGGCCAATGCAGTCTTTAGATCCCTCTGGCCCTATCTGCCCAAGACCAGCTTGTCTTATCTGGGAGGGGGCAGCAATGGACATTTCAAGTGCTCCATTAAGGATATTTACATAGTTCCACCATTTACCTTGGTATGGTGGCTAGAGATCTGGCTCTTTTCACCTTCCTCACCACTGCCCATCAGTTTCATTACAATGAAGACATTGTGTTAACTGCTGAAGATGTTTCTCTGTTACAGGGGTGTCTGGACACCCTAATTAGCCACCTAAGGGGGAGAGGATGATCTGCAAATCCACATGAGGTGCAGGGACCATGAACGTCAGTAAAATTCCTAGGGGTCGTCTGGTCTGGTAAGAACCTTGTGTTGCCTGAAGCCATAATTGATATGATACAATCTTACCCCACCTCTAGAATGCCAAAGGAAGTGCAGCGTTCATGAGTCTTTTGGGGGTATTGAAAAGTATTCATTCTTCACTTGACCTAGTGCTTCAGACTACTCTATCGACTGGTAAAAAGGGTACATCTTGGAACTGGATTAAATGAACAACCGCAAGCTTTTGAGAAAGAAAAGGTGTTGGTTGCACAAGGGACAGAGCTGGGCACAATATGGAAAGTTTTAATCCTTCTGGAGATGTGAGCAGCACCAAGGATAGCCTTTGCTGGGCCTTGTGGCAAGACCAGGATGAAACTAGTCCCCCTAGGTTTTTGGTCTCAACCATGGAAGGGGACAGAAAACTGATACGATCCCATGAAGAAGCAATTGTTAGCAGCCTATGACACTCTCTGCCAGGTAGAGTCAGTAGCAGGGGCAATAGCTGTCACCCTTTGCACAGCTTTGCCCATAAATGAGTGGTTCAATGGGCTGTATTTCATTCCATCATCAACTATAGCCCAGATAGCTATGCTGACCAGATGGCATGTACACCTGCAATAGGACAGTGCCCTTGCTGCCAGTCAGTTGTCCCAAGATTTACAGGCTGTAATTGTTCCAGGAACAAATCAAGATTATTCCCCTTCCCCCGCACAGGCCAGTGCACCACCAGAGTCACCTCCCCTCTCCTCCAAGACAAGAAGACCCGCTGCCAGCAGCTGCCTGGTACACACATGGCCTACTCTGCTTTCTTCACTTTGAGGCAGCCAATGTCTTCCTAGTGTGGGCTCATGGATTCATCACAGTCCAGAACAAAAGGAGGTGCTGGGTCCATGGGAAACTCCCCTTCTCAAGCCCCAAAAGCATGCCTTTGAGAATGGTGCCCTGATATGAATCGATTAGGCAACTCAGTAGTTGACATGGTATTTTGATGGGTCTTGGTATTTTCCTGGGTGTAGGGATTGTCAGCTGTGTTTTCCTATACTGCTTGTATGGTCTGTGCCTCCAGCTACAACAATGCTGTCTGTCGCTACAGTGACACCTCCTTTTGGGGCCCTCAGGGACTTTGCAGAAGAGGAGGAACACATCAAATTGTAAGAGCCAGAGGGGCGGAACCAAGATGGCGGACTATGCAGACGCTACCTCGGATCCCTCTTACAACAAAGACACGGAAAAACAAGTGAATCGATCACATACATAACAATCTACCAACCCTGGACAAAAAACACAGATTTAGAGACGGAGAACGAACTAATACGGGGAAGCAGCAATTGTTTCCAGAGCCTGGAGCCAGCGTACCAGTCAGGTACGGCACAAGCACAGAGAGCTGCCCCACCCCCCTGAACTAACCCTGGGAGGGGGACCAGCCAGTTCCGCGGGTGGCGTGGGATGCAGCCGGTAGGAGAAGTCCCCGGGAGGCAGTGACTGGTCTTGGAGCAAAAAGAGCAGCGTCCGAGCCGGGGAACCGTCCCGCAGGGATTCGGACTGGACGCAGGTACGGCATAAACACGGACAGTTGCTCCACCCCCCCGAACTAATCCCGGGAAGGGGACCAGCCGGGTCGCGCGGGCAGCGTGGAACTCAGCCGGTAGGAGAAGTCCCCGGGAGGCAGCGACTGGTATTGGAGCAGGGAGAACAGCGTCCCAGCCGGGACACTCGGTCATGGCACAAGCACGGGGAGCTGCTCTACCCATCTGAACTAACCCTGGGAGGAGGCCCAACTGGTTCTCAGAGGTGGTACGGCCACGCAGCTGGAGGGACGAGAAGTCCCCGGGAGGCAGCGACTGATTTTGGAGTCAAGAGTGCACCGTCCCAGTAGGGGAGCCTTGACGCTGGGCGTGGGGCTGGAAGCGGAGGATCTGACCGTGACTCCAGCGGGCCAGACCCCCCGGGGGCAATCTCCACACAGCCAGCACACATAGGCGACGCGCCTGTGGGAATCTCAGATATAATAGTCATTCCAAGCAAGACAAGCAACTCTGGCTATATTCTGAGGTGCTACTCTCCTATCTCTCTGTTCCCTCCCCCATCCTCCCCAGGCGGCTTCATTAACATCTGAATAGCCTGAGCCAGAGGGAGAACTCTGATAAGGATCTGACTGCATTTTTTTTTTAGCGGATTTTCTGGAAAAACTAGTTTCCCAGTGATGGCTCGCAGACAACAATCCATATCAAACCACTTAAAGAAGCAGACCATGACAGCTTCTCCAACCCCCCAAACAAAAGAATCAAAATCTTTCCCAAATGAAGATACAATCTTGGAATTATCAGATACAGAATGTAAAAAACTAATTTACAGAATGCTTAATGATATCACAAATGAAATAAGGATAACTGCAGAAAAAGCCAAGGAACACACTGATAAAACTGTTGAAGAACTCAAAAAGATTATTCAAGAACATAGTGGAAAAATTAATAAGTTGCAAGAATCCATAGAGAGACAACATGTAGAAATCCAAAAGATTAACAATAAAATAACAGAGTTAGACAATGCACTAGGAACTCAGAGGAGCAGACTCGAGCAATTAGAATGCAGACTGGGACATCTGGAGGACCAGGGAATCGACACCAACATAGCTGAAAAAAAATCAGATAAAAGAATTTAAAAAAATGAAGAAACCCTAAGAATTATGTGGGACTCTATCAAGAAGGATAACCTGCGGGTGATTGGAGTCCCAGAACAGGGAGGGGGGACAGAAAACACAGAGAAAATAGTTGAAGAACTCCTGAAAGAAAACTTCCCTGACATCATGAAAGACGAAAGGATATCTATCCAAGATGCTCATCGGACCGCATTTAAGATTGATCCAAAAAGAAAAACACCAAGACATATTATCATCAAACTTGCCAAAACCAAAGATAAACAGAAAATTTTAAAAGCAGCCAGGGAGAAAAGAAAGGTTTCCTTCAAGGGAGAATCAATAAGAATATGTTCTGACTACTCAGCAGAAACCATGCAGGCAAGAAGGGAATGGGACGACATATACAGAACACTGAAGGAGAAAAACTGCCAGCCAAGGATCATATATCCAGCAAAACTCTCTCTGAAATATGAAGGCGAAATTAAGATATTTACAGATGAACACAAGTTTAGAGAATTTGAAAAAACCAAACCAAAGCTACAAGAAATACTAAAGGATATTGTTTGGTCAAAAAACCAATAATATCAGATATCAGCACAACACAAGGTCACAAAACAGAACGTCCTGATATCAACTCAATAGGGAAAGCATAAAAACAAACAAATTAAGATTAATTAAAAAAAAAAAATACACATAACAGGGAATCATGGAAGTCAATAGGTAAAAGATCACAATAATCAAAAAGAGGGACTAAATACAGGAGGCATTGAACTGCCATATGGAGAGTGATGCAAGGCGATATAGCACAATACAAGTTAGGTTTTTACTTAGAAAAATAGGGGTAAATAAGAAGGTAACCACAAAAAGGTATAACAACTCTATAACTCAAGATAAAAACCAAGAAAAACGTAACGACTCAACTAACATAAAGTCAAGCACTATGAAAATGAGGATCTCACAATTTACTAAGAAAAACGCCTCAGCACAAAAAAGTATGTGGAAAAATGAAATTGTCAACAACGCACATAAAAAGGCATCAAAATGACAGCACTAAAAACTTATTTATCTAAAATTACCCTGAATGTAAATGGACTAAATGCACCAATAAAGAGACAGAGAGTCTCAGACTGGATAAAGAAACAGGATCCATCTATATGCTGCCTACAAGAGACACACCTTAGACTTAGAGACACAAACTAAAACTCAAAGGATGGAAAAAAATATATCAAGCAAACAATAAGCAAAAAAGAAGAGGAGTAGCAATATTAATTTCTGACAAAATAGACTTTAGACTTAAATCCACCACAAAGGATAAAGAAGGACACTATATAATGATAAAAGGGACAATTGATCAGGAAGACATAACCATATTAAATATTTATGCACCCAATGACAGGGCTGCAAGATACATAAATCAAATTTTAACAGAATTGAAAAGTGAGATAGATACCTCCACAATTATAGTAGGAGACTTCAACACACCACTTTCGGAGAAGGACAGGACATCCAGTAAGAAGCTCAATACAGACACGGAAGATCTAATTACAACAATCAACCAACTTGACCTCATTTACTTATACAGAACTCTCCACCCAACTGCTGCAAAATATACTTTTTTTTCTGGCGCACATGGAACATTCTCTAGAATAGACCACATATTAGGTCATAAAACAAACCTTTGCAGAGTCCAAAACATCGAAATATTACAAAGCATCTTCTCAGACCACAAGGCAATAAAACTAGAGATCAATAACAGAAAAACTAGGGAAAAGATATCAAATACTTGGAAAATGAACAATACCCTCCTGAAAAAAGACTGGGTTACAGAAGACATCAAGGAGGGAATAAGGAAATTCATAGAAAGCAACGAGAATGAAAACACTTCCTGTCAAAACCTCTGGGACCCAGCAAAAGCAGTGCTCAGAGGCCAATTTATATCGATAAACGCACACATACAAAAAGAAGAAAGAGCCAAAAGCAGAGAACTGTCCCCACAACTTGAACAAATAGAAAGTGAGCAACAAAAGAACCCATCAGGCACCAGAAGAAAACAAATAATAAAAATTAGAGCTGAACTAGATGAATTAGAGAACAGAAAAACAATTGAAAGAATTAACAAAGCCAAAAGCTGGTTCTTCGAAAAAATTAACAAAATTGATAAACCATTGGCTAGACTGACTAAAGAAATACAGGAAAGGAAACAAATAACCCGAATAATAAACGAGAAGGACCACATCACAACAGAAACAAATGAAATTAAAAGAATCATTTCAAATTATTATGAAAAATTGTACTCTAAAAAATTTGAAAACCTAGAAGAAATGGATGAATTCCTGGAAAAACACTACCTACCTAAACTAACACATTCAGAAGTAGAACAACTAAATAGACCCATCACAAAAAAAGAGATTGAAACGGTAATCAAAAAACTCCCAACAAAAAAAAGCCCTGGCCCGGACGGATTCACTGCAGAGTTCTACCAATCTTTCAGAGAAGAGTTAACACCACTACTACTAAAGGTATTCCAAAGCATAGAAAATGACGGAATACTACCCAACTCATTCTATGAAGCCACCATCTCCCTGATACCAAAACCAGGTAAAGACATTACAAAAAAAAGAAAATTATAGACCTATATCCCTCATGAACATTGATGCAAAAATCCTCAACAAAATTCTAGCCAATAAAATCCAATAACACATCAAAAAATAATTCACCCTGATGAAGTGGGATTTATACCAGGTATGCAAGGCTGGTTTAATATCAGAAAAACCATTAATGTAATCCACCACATAAATAAAACAAAAGACAAAAACCACATGATCTTATCAATTGATGCAGAAAAGGCATTTGACAAAGTCCAACACCCATTCATGATAAAAACTCTTACCAAAATAGGAATTGAAGGAAAATTCCTCAACATAATAAAGGGAATCTATGCAAAGCCAACAGCCAATATCACTCTAAATGGAGAGTACCTGAAAGCATTTCCCTTGAGAACGGGAACCAGACAAGGATGCCCTTTATCATCGCTCTTATTCAACATCGTGTGGGAAGTCTTAGCCAGAGCAATTAGGCTAGACAAAGAAATAAAAGGTATCCGGATTGGCAAGGAGGAAGTAAAGTTATCACTATTTGCAGATGACATGATCTTATACACAGAAAACCCTAAGCAATCCTCCAGAAAACTACTGAAACTAATAGAAGAGTTTGGCAGAGTCTCAGGTTATAAAATAAACATACAAAAATCACTTGGATTCCTCTACATCAACAAAAAGAACACCGAAGAGGAAATAACCAAATCAATACCATTCACAGTAGGCCCCAAGAAGATAAGATACTTAGGAATAAATCTTACCAAGGATGTAAAAGACCTGTACAAAGAAAACTACAAAGCTCTACTACAAGAAGTTCAAAAGGACATGCTTAAATGGAAAAACATACCCTGCTCATGGATAGGAAGACTTAACATAGTAAAAATGTCTATTCTACCAAAAGCCATCTATACATTTAATGCACTTCCGATCCAAATTCCAATGTCATATTTTAAGGGGATAGAGAAACAAATCACCAATTTCATATGGAAGGGAAAGAAGCCCCGGATAAGCAAAGCACTACTGAAAAAGAAGAAGAAAGTGGGAGGCCTCACCTTACCTGACTTCAGAATCTTATTATACAGCCACAGTAGTCAAAACAGCCTGGTATTGGTACAACAACAGACACATAGACCAATGGAACAGAATTGAGAACCCAGACATAGATCCATCCACGTATGAGCAGCTGATATTTGACAAAGGACCAGTGTCAATTAACTGGGGAAAAGATAGCCTTTTTAACAAATGGTGCTGACATAACTGGATATCCATTTGCAAAAAAATGAAACAGGACCCATACCTCACACCATGCACAAAAACTAACTCCAAGTGGATCAAAGACCTAAACATAAAGACTAAAACGATAAAGATCATGGAAGAAAAAATTGGGACAACTCTAGGAGCCCTAATACAAGGTATAAACAGAATACAAAACATTACCAAAAATGATGAAGAGAAACCCGATAACTGGGAGCTCCTAAAAATCAAACACCTATGCTCATCTAAAGACTTCTCCAAAAGAGTAAAAAGACCACCTACAGACTGGGAAAGAATTTTCAGCTATGACATCTCTGACCAGCGCCTGATCTCTAAAATCTACATGATTCTGTCAAAACTCAACCACAAAACGACAAACAACCCAATCAAAGAGTGGGCAAAGGATATGAACACACATTTCACTAAAGAAGATATTCAGGCAGCCAACAGATACATGAGAAAATGCTCCCGATCATTAGCCATTAGAGAAATGCAAATTAAAACTATGATGAGATTCCATCTCACACCAGCAAGGCTGGCATTAATCCAAAAAACACAAAATAATAAATGTTGGAGAGGCTGCGGAGAGATTGGAACTCTCATACACTGCTGGTGGGATTGTAAAATGGTACAACCACTTTGGAAATCCATCTGGCGTTATCTTAAACAGTTAGAAATAGAACTACCATACAACCCAGAAATCCCACTCCTAGGAATATACCCTAGAGATACAACGAGCCTTCATACAAACAGATATATGCACACCCATGTTTATTGCAGCTCTGTTTACAATAGCAAAAAGTTGGAAGCAACCAAGGTGTCCATCAACAGATGAATGGGTAAATAAATTGTGGTATATTCACACAATGGAATACTACGCATCGATAAAGAACAGTGACGAATCTCTGAAACATTTCATAACATGGAGGAACCTGGAAGGCATTATGCTGAGCAAAATGAGTCAGAGGCAAAAGGACAAATATTGTATAAGACCACTATTATAAGATCTTGAGAAATAGTAAACCTGAGAAGAACACATACTTTTGTGGTTACGAGGAGGGGAGGGAGGGAGGGTGGGAGAGGGTTTTTTTATTGATTAATCAGTAGATAAGAACTGCTTTAGGTGAAGGGAAAGACAACACTCAATACATGGAAGGTCAGCTCAGTTGGACTGGACCAAAAGCAAAGAAGTTTCCGGGATAAAATGAATGCTTCAAAGGTCTGCGGAGCAAGGGCGGGGGTCTGGGGAACATGGTTTGCGGGGACTTCTAAGTCAATTGGCAAAAGAATTCTATTATGAAATCATTCTGCATCCCACTTTGAAATGTGGCGTCTGGGGTCTTAAATGCTAACAAGCGGCCATCTAAGATGCAGCAATTGGTCTCAACCCACCTGGAGCAAAGGAAAATGAAGAACACCAAGGCCACACGACAACTAAGAACCCAAGAGACAGAAAGGGCCACATGAACCAGAGACCTACATCATCCTGAGACCAGAAGAACTAGTTGGTGCCTGGCCACAATCGATGACTGCCCTGACAGGGAGCACAACAGAGGACCCCTGAGGGAGCAGGAGATCAGTGGGATACAGACCCCAAATTCTCATAAAAAGACCAAACTTAATGGTCTGACTGAGACTGGAGGAATCCGGCGGCCATGCTCCCCAGACCTTCAGTTGACACAGGACAGGAACCATCCCCGAAGACAGCTCATCAGAAATGAATGGGACTGGTCAGCGGGTGGGAGAGAGACGCTGATGAAGAGTGAGCTAATTATATCAGGTGGACACTTGAGATTGTGTTGGCAACTCTTGTCTGGAGAGGGGATGGGAGGTTAGAGAGAGAGGGAAGCCGGCAAAATTGTCAAGAAAGGAGAGACTGAAAGGGCTGACTCAAGAGGGGGAGAGCAAGTGGGAGTAGGGAGTGAGATGTATGTAAACTTATATGTGACAGACGGATTGGATTTGTAAACGTTCACTTGAAGCTTAATAAAAGTTATTAAAAAAAAAAAAAATTGTAAGAGCCAGCCTCAAGAGGTGGTCTGAAGTGGAAAACAGGCTTTCTGTGGCCGATCATGGCTACTCTCATGCTTTCCATTAGTTCACCACTGTGTCTGTTAGTTCACTGCTGTTTTCCAAGCCCCTGTCATGTGATCTTCCTGAGGCAGTCTGATGTAACTACCTGGTGTGTAGCCACTTGTGACTTTGACCACTATAAAACCTTCACCTTCTACTGCTTGCTGGGGAGACCTGCTTTGACCCTGCCTCCATCTAGTAAAGTTCTTTCAAGGCCACGCTGGAGTTGCCCTTCTCTATCTTTAACCCCTTGGCACCCTTCAATTTTGGAAGGAAATTTAAAGTTATTGGTCCATGCCTGGACACCATATTTGTACCCTGACCTGACAGATACAAATGTCAATGTACCCTCATTTCTCTTGGGTATAAAACTGTATGTTCAGCTGTAGTAGATACTTCCACACAGTTCACCAAAAAGAATGCCAATTCCCACTTCTAATAAAAATGTATGAGAGCTACAGTTGTTCCACATCCCACCAATACTGGGTGTTGTCCATCACTTTTGTTTGGGCCATTCTGTAGGTGAGTTATGCACAGATACTTTAATTTTTATTTACTTCAGCATTAATAAAGTTGCATATCTATTTCTATTAAGTATTTATGAGAGTCTGAATGTGAATAAGAGGGTATCAGAAGGGCCGTACTTACAAGTACCTGGCCTTCTGAAACTCATCATATCCAGCCAGGCATCACTGTTACTGACATTTCAGGTTATTCAGCCTAGAGACACAGTGCAATCCTTTTGAATGAAGATGAGCCACAAAACTTATTTTCTTTTTCACAATCTCTCCAATAGGGGAGACAGGGTCTGTGTGCACCCTAATCATCCACCTACAGGGATGATTACATACAGGGCCCTAAGAGCTGGTGAAGAAGAATAGTGACTTCTTAAATGGCCCAGTGATTTAGAATGCTTTTGTTTCCCTCTTCAGAGCATGCATCTGGAAAGGAGTTTCCAGGGAGTTTAAAGATTGCTGTCTGTGACTTTAACATACGACCTTCATCTTTTTGGATCATTGAGCATTATTTCTGCTTTATCTATACAAATGTAGTTAAAGATAACAGCACCAGTATGTATTTTTATGTTCACTGTGTTGTATGCTTACCCTAATCTACTACCATATGCCATTCTTATGTTTAGGAATTTCAGTGTTGAGGATGAAGGAAGGAGGGAAGATTGAGGAATTTTCTTATAAAATTCACTAACTACACACAGGGGTTGTTAGAATTGAAGTAAACAGATTTGTATTGTTAAAAGTCTATTAATGTTATGTTTTCTCCATTTGTGTGGAATCCCAAGATAGAAGGGTCAGTTCAGGCCATCTGGCCCAGATGGCAGAACCGTGAAACCCTCAAACTATAATTCCAGAAAGTGGTTTTAGGGAGATTTAGGGTGCAATTAATTAAGTTCACTTATTACATTTTTGGATATCCATTTATTGAACTTCAAAATTTCTCATTTATTGAGCTTAAAATTTCCTTCACTATAGATCACACCCAGTAGGTGTGATTAGAAGGGACATTACACAAATAAAATCAGTCTTTTGATAGTGTAATATAAAACAGTCTTATGGAAAGGAGATAATTATATATCATGTTTACGTCTTCTGAGTAGAGATAATGGAGTGACTCCCTGAGTACTTGTTTATAAGCACCAATTTGACAAAAGCATGGGTAATTGAGAAAACATGGTGGAGGAGAAAATCATAAAACTCATCTAAAACAAGGATTTTCCACAGAATTTTTCCAACATATCTTCCCCTAACATGTCACAGTGTTCCACAAGGAAATGCCACCTAGAAAAGCAGAGGGGCTTTTAGGATTTACCAGAGTTCAGAAATGTTTTATCACAAGAGAATTTTACCATAGCAGCTATATAGCTTAGACATTCAATGGCTTTAGGCTTCTAAAAGCCATGTCTTTGAGTTTTATATAGTCTTAAAATATGTGACCACAGGCATATTTTCTGAACAAGTTGAATCAATGTTTTGCCAACAGAAAATTAGAGCAGAGATGATTTAGGTAAATATGAAGAAAATATTTAGATGAAGGAAACTCTGGGTGGTACAAATGGTTAACGTGCTTGGCTGGTACCTGAAAGATTGGAAGTTTGAATTCTCCAGAGGTGCCTTGGAAGAAAGACCTGGAGATATATTTCTGAAAAATTAGCCATTGAAAACACCATGAAGTACCTCTCTACTTTGACACATATGGGGTCTCCATGAGTCAGCGTCAACTTGACTTTTTTTTTTTAACCTAGATGAATTATTTTTAATTACCATGTAACTACAATGCTGTCAACCATCTTAAAAATTGTTGGTATGTTTGAGTCTATTGTTGTGGCTGCTGTGCCAGTCCATCTCATTGAAGGTTTCCCTAGTTTTTGCTGACCCTCTACTTTAGCAATCATGATGTCCTTTTGTAGCTATTAGTCTTTTCTGGTGATGTGTCCAAAGTAAGCAAGTTGAAATCTTGCTATCCATGCTTCTAAGGAGCATTCTGTTTACATTTCTTCTAAGGTTGGTCTATTTATCCTTCTGGCAGTCCATGGTATAGTCAATATTCTTCACCAAAAATGTAGTTTAAATGCATCAATTCTTCTTCTGCATTCGTTTTTCATGTTGTTATTGTTAGTTGCCATCGAGTCAATTCTGACTCATTGTGACCTGATGTTTGCAGAGTAGAAATGCTCCTAGGGTTTTCAAGGCTGCTACGGTTTTCACTTTATGACTAAAGTGAAGACCGCTTAATATGAATATTGTTTAAAAGTACCCATCAACTACAAGATCAAAGATAAACTGAAGATTTCTACCAACTTCAGTCTGAAATAGATCAAACATGCAATGAGGATGCATTGATAATTACTGGTGATTGTAATGCAGAAGTTGGAAACAAAGAAGGATCAGTAGTTCGAAAATATGGCCTTGGTGATAGAAACGATGTCAGAGATAGCATGACCAAATTTTGCAAGACCAATGGCTTTTTCATTGCAAATACCATTTTTTAGCAACATAAATGGCAACGATACACATGGACCTTGCCAGATGGAATACACAGGAATCAAATTGACCACACCTGTGGAAAGAGACCATGGAAAAGCTCAATATCATTAGTCAGAACAAGGCAAGGGATGACTGCGGATGAGACCATTAATTATTCATATGCAAGTTCAAGTTGAAACTGAAAAAAATTAGAAGAAGTCCACAAGAGTCAAAGTATGACTTTGTGTACATTCTACCTGAATTTAGTGACCATCTGAAGAATAGATTTGATGCATTGAACACTAATAGCCTAAGGCCAGTTGTGGGATGACATCAAGGACATCATATATGAAGAAAGCGTGAGGTCATTAGAAAGAAAAGACCTAAGTGGATGTCAGAAGAGATTCTGAAGCTTGTTCTTGAACATCGAGTAGCTAAAGCAAAAGAAAAAAATGAAGTAAAATATCTGAACAGAAGATTTAAAAGGGTGGCTTGTAAAGAAAATAAAGTATTGTGATGGCATGTGCAAAGATCTGGAGATAGAAAACCAAAAGGGAAGAACACAGAAGACATTTCTCAAGCTGAAAGAACTGGAGAAAAAATTCAAGTTGCAATACTGAAGGATTCTCAGGGTAAATATTAAATGATGTTGGAAGCATCAAAAGAAGATGGAAGGCATACACAGAGTCACTATACCAAAAAGAACTGGTCAACATTCAACCATTTCAGGAGGTAACGTATAATCAGGAACCAACGGTACTGAAGGAAGAGAGGTCCAAGCTACACTGAAAGAATCAGTGAAAAACAAGGCTCCGGGAATTGACAGAATACCAACTGAGGTGTTTCAACAAACGGATGCAGTGCTGGAAGTGCTCTCTTGTCTATGCCAAGAAATTTGGAAGAGAGCTACCTGGCCAACCTACTGGAAGAGATCCATAT
This sequence comes from Loxodonta africana, assembly GCF_030014295.1. Taxonomy (NCBI): domain Eukaryota; kingdom Metazoa; phylum Chordata; class Mammalia; order Proboscidea; family Elephantidae; genus Loxodonta; species Loxodonta africana. The sequence continues at coordinate 29,380,087 of NC_087348.1, forward strand.
TTATGCCTATTCCCCAGAAAGGTAATCCAACCGAATGCAGAGATTATTGAACAATATCATTAATATCACACACAAACAATATATTGCTGAAGATCATTCAAAAGTGGCTGCAGCAATATATCGACAGGGAACTTCCAGAAATTCAAACCAGGTTCAGAAAAGGACATGGAACCAGGGATATCATTGCTGATGCCAGATGTATCATGGCTGAAAGCAAAGAGTATCAGAAAGATGTTTACCTGTGTTTTATTGACTATGCAAAGACATTTAACTATGTGGATCATAACAAATTATGGATAACATTGCAAAGAATGGGAATCCCAGAACACTTAATTATGCTCATGAGGAATCTGTACATGGATCCAGAGACAGTTGTTCAGACAGAACGAGGGGATACTGCATGGTTTAAAGTCAGTAAAGGTAGGTTTTCAGGGTTGTATCCTTACACCATGCCTACTCAAGGTATATGCTGAGCAAATAATGTAAGAAGCTGGACTATATGAAGAACAGGGCTTCAGGATTGGAGGGAGACTCAATAACAACTTCTGTTATGCAAATTATACAACCTTGCTTGCTGAAAGTGAAGAGGACTTGAAGCACACACTGACGAAGATCAAAGACCGCAGCCGTCAGTGTGGGTTACCCCTCAACATAAAGAAAACAAAAATCCTCACAACAAAACCAAAAAAACAACATCATGATAAATGGGGAAAAGACTGAAGTTGTCAAGGATTTCATTTTGCTTGAATCCACAATGAACAGCTATGGAAGCAGCAGTCAAAAAATCAAAAGACACATTGCATTGGGCAAATCTGTTGCAAATGACTTCTTTAAAGTGTTGAAGAGCAAAGATGTTACCTAGAGGGCTAAGGTACACCTGACCCAAGCCATGGTGCTTTCAATTGCATCGTAGGCATGGGAAAACTAGACAATGAATAGGGAAGCCCAAAGAGGAATCGATGCCTTTGAATTGTGGTGTTGGCAAAAATATTGAATATACCATGGGCTGCCAAAAGAACGAACAAACCCGTCTTCGAAAAAGTATAACCAGAATGCTCCTTAGAATCAGATGGTGAGACTAGGTCTCACATACTTTGGATATGTTGTCAGGAGGTCAGTCCCTGGAGAGGGACATCATGCTTGGTAAAGTACAGGGTCAGTGAAAAAGAGGAAGACCGTCAATGAGATGTACTGACACAGTGGCTGCAACAATAGGCTCAAGCACAGCGAAAATTGTGAGATCCTGTGGGACTGGGCAGAGTTTTGTTCTGTCGTGCACAGGGTCACTGTGAGTCAGAACTGCCTCCACGGCTACTAACAACACCAATGTCATGAATACACATGTCTTTATAGATTCATTATCTCTAGTAACCACAATAATTTAGTTTACTTCCTCATAAGCTACAAAGATAATACATTCAAGATACATATTTTATACTCAGTTAATATTCCTTTGACTGATGTCTAATAAGCACCATTTACACCATACAGGACTCCTAGATCAGAGATTAAATGCTTCCATTCCAGGGGAGCCTTTCTTCAGCACACCAGATTTAGAATTTTGGTCTGGATTAATAGTGCCTAGTCTTTTTAATTCATGAAGATTTGTAATTTATGATAAGTTATTTGAATGCTTAATTAATGTTTATAACTTCCACTAGATTATAAAATTCATCAGTATAGAAACTGCCAGATTCACCATGAAATACAGTGTACCAAAATGCACGATAGGCACTTAGGAAAAAAAATCAATAAATCTTAGAATAACTGAAGTGATCCATGAATGATACAATGAGCAAAGAAAAGTCAGCACACTAAGAAATGTCTGCGAAGTTCTCCACAAAGAGGCAGTAAAAAAAAAAAAAATTAATGTCAATTTAAGACACCTCATGAAGCAAGGCGTGTTTCAGGAAATGCAAAACTTTCATACGATATGGCTTTAGGTAAAATACATTTGTTATTAAATTAATGTATCTGGGACAACTTTGTTTCTTATACAGCTTTTTACCATATGATTTTACAAAAACAACTGTGTGTTTTATGTTTTAAAACCAACTTTTATTTTTCAGTTTTTCCAGAGCCCCTTTCACGTCTTTATTTCTTAGGCTGTATATCAGCGGATTTAACATGGGAATCACAAGGGTGTAAAACAAAGAGGTAATTTTGTCTTGATCTGGAGAGTAGACAGAACTTGGCCGGAAATACGTAAAGAGTACGATTCCCTGGAAAACTGCAACAGCCGTTAAGTGAGAGCTGCAGGTGGAGAAAGCTTTGAACCTTCCCTCAGCAGAGCGGATCTTTAAGACTGAGAGAATGATGAACCCCTGAAATGGTACTCAGTTCAATGAAGCCAAAAACAGTGACTAATGCCAACTCATTGACCTGAATATCAGAACAGGAAAGGAGGAAAAGTGGAGGTAAATCACAGAAGAAATGATTAATTTCATTTGACCCACAGAAACATAAACAGAAAGTTAGGGTTGTATGTATCAAAGCATCCACCATGCCCACCAGGTAAACCCCAGCCATGAGCATGGAGCACACCCTGCTGGACATGTTGACTGTATAGAGCAAGGGGTTGCTTATGGCCTTGTATCGATCAAGGGCCATCACTGCCAGCAGGAGACACTCAGAATCTCCAAAGGTGCAAAAGATGAAGAATTGCAGAGCACAGCCATAGAAAGAAATTGATTTGTCCTTGGCTAAGAGGTCCACCAGCATCTTGGGCCCAGTTGCTGTGGAATAGCAGAGGTCACAGAAGGAGAGGTGGCTGAGGAAAAAGTACATTGGTGTTTGGAGCTGGGAGTCCATTCTAATTAAAATGATCATTCCAAGATTTGCCACAAGAATAATGATGTAAACAACCTGAAACACGATGAACATGGCTGCTTTGATCACAGGGTTATTACTAATGCCCCAGAGGTGGAATTCAGTCAAAGAGGAGCAGTTTTCTCCATCCATTCTCCTTTGTTCTTGTTCTAAACAGCTACAAAAAATGATCAAGAGAATGATACATCAGGGTTTAACTCTGCTGGACATTCACAAAATATTATCTTTTAAGACAGCACATTTTCTTTCTGTAAATTGTCTTCTTTATCCACAGAAAGAAGCCCAGATAAATGTAACTCTTAAAGAGGCACTGTAATTGGAAACCCTGGTGGTGTGCGCAGTGGTTAAGAGCTACAGCTGCTAACCAAAAGGTCTGCAGTTCGAATCCACCAGGTGCTCCTTGGAAACCCTACGGGGCACTTCTGCTCTGTCCTTTAGGGTAGTTATGAGTCAGAATTGACTTGACAGCAATGGGTTTTTGGTCTGGGGTTCCTTTATTGAAAAAAAATATAATTAAAATGTCTGGAACACAAACTTCAGAAACTTTGATTCTAAGTCCATGTGTCATTCACGATATCTGTCATTTGTATTGTCCTCTACTGTCTTATCTTAGACAGTGGGTTTGCAATAAACCTAAGGCTCATTCCACATTGAGAGTGATACACAAACCACAGTAGTCAGAGACACACAGCCAGAGGACACAGGCCTCAACGTCGGACGTATACAGATAAATGTCCCATTGGAGGAAAATGCAATCACTTTCATTGTATTTGTCCTGAAATATAATTGACTTTAAAGATTCAGCAACAATATTGCATATAAATTAACAAATGAAAATGATCATGTTACTGTTTTGGTCTATGATGCCTTGAATTTTAACTGAATAATTAAGCATGAATGAAACATTTTTTATTCAACTTTTTTATCACACTTCCTCTGTGACGAGCATTTACAACCAAGTTATGTGACTGATCTGAACCCAAAGGATATGTCCATTGACAAACTAAAGAGAAGTGATACAAAGTGGGAAAAACAGAATTTAACACATGTATATTTTTTTTTTTGTATATCTTTGGATTTCTAAGTTGAATTTTCTGTAAAAATTAAGAAAGAAAAGAGGAATAGCAAATGTTTAAGAATTATAAAAGATTCATTTTCTTGTGTGTGTATGTATGTGTTTGTGTGAATATTTTGGTTGGTATATAAAAATCGAAATGTGAATGGTAGTCTGAGTTTTTTTTTTTTTTTCTGTACTTAGGTATTATAGCATTTGGTTCATATGAACTTGAATTTATACAAATTGGCATTTTTAATTTGACACATCAATTATGGTTGGAATAGCACTAGAAAAATCTAAAATTCACATATACAGTGAAATCACTTAAACAGTAAAAAAACTAATAATTTACTTACGAATTTTAGTTAAAACATAAATTAATAAAATATCTACTCATACTAATGATGTCAGTCAAATTTACACAGCTTCAACCATAAAACATTATGGTTTGGCTATTAGATTACAGAGTTTATTTAATTGAATAATTAAGTATACAATTATTCCTTTACAAATTCCTCAATATTTGATTCCTCATTTTCAAAAAAATTTTTTTTCTATATTCTTTTAATTTGGCAATTCAGAGTCCTACCTGAAATGAGCATGTCTTTCTGTTCTGGTTTTAGGTAGGCGAGCACAAGGAAGGTCACATTTTATTGTTACTTAGTGACATTTGGGACTTAAATCTCTGAAGTCTCTGCCTCATTTTTCTGTGTTACACATGCGATTAATTAAATTTCTGATTCTGTATTTTTCCCCTGTGAATTCTGCAGCAACTTTAGCAAAGCCTGAAGTTTTCATTCAAAATGATCAGTATCCTGTAACAATAACTGAGTCTAATGCCATGCTTTATGGCTACCATCCTCCTGTCAAATCATACATCTAATGAAGCTCAGATAGAACCTCTACTAAATGATTCTAATCTCTTTTCCATTGCTTATCCTGTTTCTTCCATTTCTAAAGCCACCTTCTTTACTTCTTCATTGAGAAATATGACCTCCCTTTAATGGTTGTTCTTTATTGTCATTAATCACAGTCTGATTCCCTTCCCCCAACCACATCAACCACCCCCAACCCAATGATTTTATGATTGTATAACATTCATTACACATAACCCACTCTATCTTAATTTTTTTTTTCTGTTCATATTTGTTTCTCCCAAAATTCTCAGTCTCTAGAACAAGGATGTTTTAAAAGTAATAGATTATTAAATGTTTGCTTTTAATTATCTTCTTTTTTTTTTTTTTTGGTGGATAATGAACAAAGAGTAGAAATAAACAGATTTTGAGGGCTGTTCTCATTTAGTTCATAGGTTAAAAAAATGACTTTAAGAAAACACATGTGTTAGGGTAATGCTTTCAAGAAAAAAAAATCTCTATAGTCTTTCTCTATTGATCTGTCTATATATAGTAGCAAAATTATACATAACAAAATATATACCTGATCAACAATTTCTAAATGTATAATTCAGTAAAATTAATTACATTCTTCAAGTTGTACAACCATTCTCACTATCCTTTTCCAAGTCATTCCACTACCATTAACGTAAACTCAATTCCTCCTAAGCAAAAATTCCCTCTTCACCTTCCCTCTCACCCTTGATAACCACTAATCATCTTTGGTTTCTATAAAACCAAAAAATAACTCTTTGCTGCCAAGTTGGTTCCAACTCATAACAACACTATAGGATAGAGTAGAAATGCACCATAGGTTTCCTGCTAGTGGCTGGTGAATCTGAACTGCCAACCTTTTGGTTAGTAGTTGAACTCTTAACCACTGCGCCACCAGGGCTTCTTGGTTTCCATATACCTGTGTCTTTCTTATAAATGAGATCATACAGCATTTGTACTTTTGAGACTGGCTGACTTCACTCAGCATGAGGTTTACAAGGTTCATCCATATTGTGGCTTGGATCAGGACTTCATTTCTCTTTATGGCTGAGTAGTAGTCCGTTGTGTGTATATAGCACAATTTGTTTATCTGTTAATTTGTTGACGAACCTTTCAGTTGTTTCCTCCTTTTGACTATTGTGAAAAGTGCTGCAATAAACGTTGAATAGGTGACTGCTGTTTATTTTTAAAAATTACTTTTTGCAACAGATACTGGTGACGATTCCTCAATATAATTAATGTAATAAGTGTCACCGAATTGTACATGAAAAACCTGTTTACTTGGCATATGTTTTGAAATATATACATTTTACCAAAATACGTATTTTTAATTTTATTGAGCTTAAGATGAAAGCTTACAGGTCAAGTTAATCTCTCATTTAAAAATTTATACACATTGTTTTGTGACATTGGTTGCAGTCCCCACAATGTGACAGCATACTCATCCTTACCCTGGGTTCCCTGTGTCCATTAACAAGTTCCTGTCCCTTCCTGCTATGTCATCTTGCTTTTGGCCATTTGGTCTTGTATATTTGATTGAAATAAGAAGCATGTTCTTCATGAGTGTTATTTTTGTTTTATAGGCCTGTCTAATTTTTGTCTGAAAAGTAGTAGACTGCAGGTTTCAGTTCTGAGTTAGCCGACTGCCTGGAGACCATAGTCTTGAGAGTTCCTTCAGTCTCTGTCAGATAAGTAAGTCTGGTCTTTTTTTTTTTTTTTTAATTTGAATTCTATTCTACATTTTTCTCCCATTCTGTACGGGCTTCTTTGTTGCGATCCCTTTCAGAGCACTGTATGATGGTAACCGGACACTATCTAGTTCTTCTGGGCTCAGGCTGGTGGAGTCTCTGGTTCATGTGGTCCTTTAGACCTTTGGGCTAATATTTTCGTTGTGTCTTTGGTATTCCTCATTCTCCTTTGCTCCAGACAAGATGTGACTAATAGTTGTATCTTAGACGGCCACTTGCAAGATTTTAAGACCCTAGAAGCCATTCTCCAAAGCGGGATGTAGAAAATTTTCTTTATGAACTCTGTTATGCCAATTGACCTAGATATTCCCTAAGATTATGATCCCCAGGGCCCAGACCAAGGTACTCAATCCCTCAGAGTGTTTGGATGTGTCAAGGAAACTTCTATGTTTTTGCTTTGGTCCAGTTGTGCTGACTTTCCCTACAATTTGTGTGTTGTCTTTCCCTTCACCGAAGTTGACACTTGTCTACTATCTAGTTAGTGATATCCCCTCTCCCTTTCTCCTCATTCTCGTATCCATCAAAAAATGTTTATTTCTGTGTGCAAACCTTTTCTAGAGTTCTAATAAGAGTGTTCTCGTACAATTTTTGTCCTTTGAGACTGACTTGTTTCACTCAGTATAATTTCCTCCAGATTCATTCATGTTGTGTGATATTTTGTGGATTCATCATTGTTCTTTATTGCTGTGTAGTGTTACATTATATGTATATACCATAATTTGCTTATTCATTCATTTGTTGGTGGTCATTTAGGTTGTTTCCATTTTTTTGGTATTGTGAATAGTGCTGCAATGAACATGGGCATGCATATATCTATCCATGTGGCAACTCTTATTCCTCCAGGGTTGATTCCTAGGCATGGGATTACTGGATCATATGGTATCTCTATTTCTAGCTTTTTAAGGAAATGCCATCTGAAGAGTAGGCAGAACTTGGCCAGAAATACATAAAGAGCATAGTACCCTGGAAAATTGCAACAGCAGTTAAGTGAGAGGTACAGGTGGAGAAAGCTTTGAATCTTCCCTCAGAAAAGTGGATTTTTAAGGCCGAGAAGATAATGCAACCATAAGAGACAAGAACAGCAGAAACAGTATTCAGTTCAATGAAACAAAAACCGTGAATAATATCAGCTCATTGACCTGAATATCAGAATAGGAAAGGAGGAGAAGTAGAGGCAAATTACAGAAGAAATGATTAATTTCATCTGACTCACAGAAAAATAAATGGAAATTTAATGTGTTATATATCAAAGCATCCACCATGCCTACCAGGTAAACCCCAAACATAAGCATGGAGCACACACTACTGGATATGTTTACTGTATAGAGCAAGTGGTTGCTAATGGCTTTGTACTGATCAAAGGTTAGAGCCACCAGCAGGAGACACTCAGAATCTCCAAAGACTGAAGATGAAGAATTGCAGAGCACAGCCATAGAAGGAAATTGATTTGTCTTTGGCTAGTATGTCCACCGGCATCTTGGACTCAATTGCTGTGGGATAGCAGAGGTCACAGAAGGATAGGTGGTTGAGGAAAAAGTACATTGGCGTTTGAAGCTGGGAGTCCATTCTAATTAAAACAATCATTCCATGATTTGACAGAAGGTTGTTGTTAGGTGCCTTTGAATTGGCTTTGACTCATATGGACCCTATATACAATAGAAGCAAACACTGCTTAGTCATATGACATCCTCAAAATTGTTGCAATTTTTTAGCCCTTTGTTGCAGCCACTGTGTCAACCCATCTCCTCAAGTGTCTCCCTCTTTTTCACTGACCATCTACTTCACCAAGCATGATGTCCTTCCCCAGGTACTAGTATCTCCTGATAACATGCCCAGAGTACGCGAGAGAAAGTCTTGCCATCTTCGCTTCAAAGGAACATTCTGGCTGTACTTCCTCCAAGACAGATTTGTTTGTTCCTCTGACAATTCATAGTATATTCAATATTCTTCTCCAACACCATAATTCATAAGGCATCGATTCTTCTTCAGTCTTTCTTATTCATCATCCAGCTTTCACATGCATGAGAGGCAATTGAATACACCATGTCCCAGGTCAGGCACACCTTAGTCCCCAAGGTGACATCTTTGCTTACTAGCACTTTAAAGAGGCCTTTTGAGCGGATTTTCCCAGTGCAATAAATTGTTTTATTTCTTGACATCTGCTTCTATGGGTGTTAAATATGGATCCAAGTAAAACGAAATCTTGACAAACTTCAATAGTTTCTCTGCCAGGAGGTTAATGACATAAATAACTAGAAACATGCTGAAGAGGGTCACTTTGATCTCTTCCTATTAGCAATTCAAAGAAGAAAAAAAAGAATTCACTCAAGGAGGGACAATTTTTCCTTTCTACTGTCCTTTGTTCTTATTTTAAACTGTTGATAAAATAATCCAGAAAATGGTAGATTTATGTTTAACACTTCTGGACATCCACAAAATATTGTCTATAAAGTAGAAATAAATTTGTTCCTGTAAAACATCTTTTTTATCTTCACAATATTCAGATGTGTTGCTCTCTAACGAGGCATTTTTTTTTTTGACAATAATAAAAAATATTTATATGTCAGATAAGAAGTCGAGAAACTTTGATCTAAACCTCCAGGTTTCATGAGGCATGTGACTTCCTATTTCTTAATTTTTTTTTGGACCTTATGTCCTTATCTCTGGAAGTGAAGTTGGATGAATTGAAATCTCGATCCATTTTCAAAATAATGCCTGCCAAGAGTGCATTTATTAGCTCATGAAAAAAATAAAAACAATATGGAAAAAATACCAGTGTTAGAGAGCAAACCTGGAAGACACATGACTAAGCATATGGTTTTCTTGCATATATTCACAGTGCCAAAAAAAGTGATCACAATTAATGTGCTCCTCAGAAATCATGATTGGCTTAAAAGCTTGCATTTTAGATCTGTAATCAGTGAGCATACCACTGACTTGATAATAATGAAAATCGTTGTTACTAATCTTGGTCTACATCAACTATTTGGTGAGACATGAAGTACATTTACTAAAGTTTTCTCTGGAATTGTATCCCTGCTGTGCCACAATGTTCTTATGATTTGTAAAGAGCTTGGGTGCAAAATTACAAATCTTGACATTCAAACAGAAATGCAAAAATAAATGGAAACAACAGAATCGAACACATACTTCACATATCTTTGGATTTTAAATTAACTGTTTCATTACAGAATGGAAGTGAGCAGAGGGTTAATAAAATTTCTGAAATATATAAACTTTGTTTCTTATGCATATGTGTATTTATATGTGTGTAACGCGTTCGTGTGTGTGCGTGTCTCACTGTTGATACATAAGGATTGAAATGAGGATGATGGTCCAGTCTTTGTACACTTAAGTAACTATGTCATATGGTTCACAGGGAATTGCATATTTCAAAAGAGATTGACTCAAAATACAACCTAATCCTATAAATTGAGTCCTGCCTCATTAGCATAACTGCCACCTATCCCACCTCATTAACATCATAGAGGTAGGATTTATAACCCGTAGGATAATCGCATCAGATCACAAAATGATGGACAACCACACAATCTTGGGAGTCATGGTGTAGTCAAGTAGCTACACATTTTGGGGAGACACAATTCAATCCACAACACCCTGTGAATACCTAAAAGAATTTAGCAAAGGCTGAGCTCTCAATTTTTTACTCCTGTCATCAAGTTAATGTTAGGAAGATGACCGAAACTTTTTTTTATGTTATGATTTTCAGCTACCCTGAATCTATACCTCCTTCTGTCCAGTCAAATCAGAAATCCATTGAAACTTAATAGATTCTCTACTTCATCACTCCCAACTCTTTTCTATTCTTGTTTTTGTTTCTTCCATTTCTACAACACTCTCATTGACTTACTGACTTAGGAATGTTATTACTCTTCAGTGGTAATTTTTTTTTCTTTTTTATGTTCCACACACTATAAAATTCATCCCTTTAAATTGTACGTTTTAGTGTTATGTAGCATGTCCACAAGCTTGTACAACCACTACAGCTATCTAAGTCCATAGCATTTTTCATCATCCCAAAAAGCAGCCTGTACCCATTAACATTGTACTTTCACCACTCCCCCCAGATCCTGGAAACCACAACCTATTTTGTGAATCTATGCATTTGTCTATTCTGGACATTTCATAACAGCCATAATAGTAGAATCATGTAATAAGTGAATTTTTTGCTGGACTTCTTTCTTTAGCATATTATTTTCAATGTTCATCCATATTGTAATATGTATCAATACTCCATCCTTTCTCATGGCTGAATAGTATCCCATTGTATACTATATTTTGTTTACCCATACATCACTGAAAGGACACATGGGTTGTTTACAGTTTTGGGCTATTATGAATATTTGCTGCTATGAATATTTGTATCAGTATTAGTGTTAAGTGATGCTTTCTTCACCATGGCATCCCTGGGTGGTATAAAAGATTAACATGCTCTGCAGCTAACTGAAAGCTTGGAGGTTTGAGTCAACCCAGGTGCCTCGGAAAACAGACCTGGCAATCTACTTCCAAAAGGCCACAACCATTGAAAACTTTATGTAGTGAAGTTCTACTCTGAAACACATGATGTTGCCATGAGTCAGAATTGACAGCAATCAGTATGGTTTGGGTTTTGGTAGAAAAGTAGCATAAGCCATGTGGAAAGCTGAAAAGATGATAGCCATCTCATATACAGAGTCATGGTGTCATCTACGTAAGTGCTTCCACTTGAACACATTGAAAAAATACCGACACCCTCTATTTTCAGTCAGTCCCTTCTCTGAAAACATTTATATTTTCCCATAAGAGATATAATCTCTTTTCTTGAGTACGAAAAGACGGTGGTGTATCAAAAATGAGATTTTTATATGCAGCTTTATACTTTGCAATACAAATGTTATCACATTATAACATATTGTATATGTTAATAATTTGGAGTAATGAAAAGCTGTGTTGAGATAATATATCTAATCTTGCTCTCCGTGGCTGGCATGATCCTCTACAACTTTGGCTAAGTAAATCTGAAATTTAATCTAATATTAAACAGTGCGATTGTCTTTGTAGCTGTATGTGAGTGTGTTCTCTTCCAAATTAAGCAACAGAAGTGCTCAGGAGAACCACTGTTGGTCAGAAATTTCAAGAAAACCTCCAGAGAAATTGATAATGGAAAGAAATCAACAACTGATAATTGACTTTGGCTACATCTTGCAGGTTTTTACAACAAAGAGTACATGGATTTAAACATACCTTTCAGTGCTGACATTTCTAGAACATGTATTATAAAATTCATTATTATACAATAATAATCATATATAGAAAAACATCAGTTACTGAAATACATTTCCCAATAAGCACATGGTTCAATTTCCATTGTCAAACGCCTTTTCCTGGGTTTTCTGCTCTGCTCTGTGGGTTGACTTCCTCATGAGGATGCAGGCAGGACCTGTGAGGCATCAGCACTTCTTCTGTTTCTGAGATGCTGTAGGAGGATGGTTTACACCGTCAGCAATACTTTGGTGTAGTAAAAGGTAACAGAAAAAAGGAAAAACAAATGTTTTGTGTTGTAATTAACCTATTCTTCCACTCCCACTTAAAAAAAAATTCCCAAAGTAGTTTGGAGTGGATTGGACACAGAAGGTTCTCTGCAAGGAGCTGAACTGCTATTCAGCAAACTGGGATTTGATTTTTCTGTTACTGCTTTCCTAGCAGTCCTGCTTCTCACTATCTCATTGCATGATACGCCTTTATTAATGAAGGTGAGCATATTGTATAAACATACACACACAATAACTAACATCTGTTCAGTGCCTAAAAAGGCTTAAGCGCTACTCTCAGCACTAATGCACTTTATCATTCAACAACCAGTGACGTGGTTACTGTATTCTCCCCATTTCTCATATGAGGAAACCAAGGCACACATAAATTAAGTAGCTTGCTCAAGGTGCTATTTGTTAGTCGGGCACAGAGTTGACATGTAAACCAAAGCAATCTGGCTCCTTCTGTCATCCAGTAATCTACCCGTGTATATGAGATATTCTGTTTTTTTTTTTACAGCACACACACACGCACACACACAAAAAAAAACAATGTATTTACTGTATGTGTTAAGACAGCCTGATGCAACCTGTTTGAGCATGAAACCCAAGCTAGAAACATTTAAACACTAGTCTGACTTATTTAGTGGCAATTGCAACACTTTTAAACGTAGTCTTATATACTGGAGTTATGAAATGCTTTTGACTGTGTATAAAAGAAAACGCATTTAGCTGCTTGGTAAAATCCCTTGTGTGAGAAGTTGTGTGTGTACTGGTAAAATGATTACAGTTTCCCAATCAGAGTTTATAATTGGGGAATTGGTGAGTCCCCGGAGCTTAACGTCTCATGAGGAATCTGTCTTTGATCTTAGAGCTTTCTTAGCTGCATCTTTTACATCTTTGTTTCTCAAACCGTAAATCAGTGGATTTAGCACTGGGATGACAATGGTGTAGAACACCGAGATGATTTTATTAGTGTTGGGAGAATACAGGGAGCTGGGCCTTGAGTAAATAAACAGTAGAGTCCCCTGATAAATGACCACAGAAGTCAGGTGAGAGGCACATGTGGAGAAGGCTTTCTTCCTCCCACTGGAAGAGCGAGTCTTTAAGACCGAGAGAAGAATGAAATAGTAGGAGATAACAATGATGATGAAGCAGATGATTTCCACGGAGCTGCCATATGTGGAGAGGAGCCACTCATTAACTGAGGTGTCTGTGCAGGAGAGCTTAAGCAGTGGAAGGAGGTCACAGAAAAAATGATTAATCACATTTTTGTCACAGTATTTCAGAATAAAGGCAAAGGATGTATGAACCAGGGAGCTTATGTTGCCACCAATATAGGACAAGACAATCAGCCATACACGGATGCCCCGGGACATCACAACTGTATACAGCAAAGGGTTACAGATGGCGACATAGCGATCATAGGCCATGGCAGCCAAGATAAAGGATTCTGTATCTGCAAAAGTACAGAAAAAATAGAACTGCAGGGCACAGCCATAATAGGAAATGGATTTGTTCTCTGAGAGGAAGTTGACCAGCATTTTGGGAACAATGACTGAGGAATAACAAAGGTCTACAAACGATAGGTTACTGAGAAAAAAATACATGGGGGTTTGAAGACGTGAATCTATTCTGATTAACATTATCAAGCCAATGTTCCCCATTAGAATCACACCATACAACATCAGAAACACCAAGAATAGGACAATCTGCAGTTCAGGGCATGTTGGAAAGTCTAATAGAACAAATTCAGTCACCAAGGTGTAGTTTCCTTCTATCAGTTCCATATTATTAATTTTTTTTTCCTTTCTTGAGAATCCTAATATTCTAAAACATTATAATAATGAAAGAGAAATAAAATTAGATGTAATCATAAATTAGTTTGATTGTTCAACAAACCATCAGTCAAATAAAGAAACTTCTCTTCAAATACAACATTTGAGAGATATATTTCAGATTTCAATAGCTGTTAAATTCCATGGTCACAAGTTTTATTTAATTTCTTTCATTAATGACTATTTCTTCCAATGGACAGTTGGCTCCATAGTACAGAGGGCATGTTGCAGTTTGCTTACCTTTTTGTACCTGAAATGTAACACTATAGTTACAGTACAAGATTAGATGGATTAATGAATGGACTGAGGATTGTATAAAGGAAAGAAGAAATATCGATATTTATTAAACAGAAAACGACTTGTAGAACATGCCTTAGAATGAGGAGAATTATGGAGGCATTTGCTTTTTCTCTCAAGAAATTATAGTCAAAAGATAGAAAGGTATAATAAAACATACACCGGCTAATTGTTTCTTGTATTTATTTCTTGTTAATATAAAGTAATGTAATATTAGTGAAATAAAACCAATGTCACTAATTACCTACCATGAGTATATTTTTAAAAGAAGTTATGGTAATTCTATAAATCCTGTATTAGCCAAGCTGATTAAATTTGTTAAATATATATCGTTCCATCAATCACAATGCCCAGCTTCCAATGAGCACAGAATGAATATTAGTTGACTAAATAAGTAGAAACCCTGCTGGTGTAGTTGGTTAAGTGCTACAGCTGCTAATGAAAGGGTCAGCAGTTCGAATCCACCAGGTGCTCCTTGGAAACTCTATGGGGCAGTTCTACTCTCTCATATAGGGTTGCTGGGAGTCGGAGTCGACTCGATGGCACTGTGTTTGTTTTTGGTTTAAATAAGTAAGTAGACACAGACACAAAAAAATGTTTAAGTTACTTCAAATGAAATAAAATCATTCTATATGTCCTTCTCACTGAAATATAGTTAGCTGCTATTACTTTTTATGTTTTTATAATTCAGGGTATTTATACTGAGAAATCTGTCAATCAGTTTTCCTGGGGTTTCAGAATACTTCTAACAGTAGAAAGAATTTTAACTTAACCTGGAACAGTACGAAATTTGAAGCTAACCTTGAAGGATAGACTTGAAAAATATATGAAAACAAACGAGGAAAGCATCCAATGAGCTATGTTAGTGTTGCCTCAGAGATCCCAAGAAGGGAATTAAAAATGTTTTTGGGTCACTAGCTCATTACATGTATAAAAACTCAGCGACGGTGCTATCAACTTTATCTCATTCAGTAACTAAAACCACCCTATGGCACAGACACAGAGAATCTATTGAGAATCAGAAGGGTTAATTACTTGTGTGGTCACGTTATTGTATCCAAGAGTGGGAATGAGATATAGCACTACAGCAAGACAGCAGTTAACTTACTCTTAGTTCACCTGTTTTCAATATAATCAGGTTATTTAGGAAAGATAAGACCTCTGCTTTAGACTTAGAAAAAATATGTTTGGAATTCTATCTTGACTACAAGAGTACTGTGGGATCTTGGGCAAATTAATATAAATTATATTATTTTTACATATGAATGATAACAAATATCTCACAGGGTTGCTGTACTGATCAAATTAAAAAAAAAAAATAATCTCCCTGTCCACCTACCATCCAACCATCCATTTATCTACTTACCTACCTATATATTTACCTATCTGTCTATCCATCCACGTAGTTATTTTTTAGAGTGGCTGACACAGTTAGGAAAACATCAAAAACTTGTCTCAATAGCCACACTGCTCTCACTTTATCATATTTATGACTAGAGCTGTAAGCCAAGGTTTTATTAATAATGGCTAGCATTTACGTAGTGATTGTTAGCTTCAAGGTGATATTCTAAAGACTACGTATATCTTATTAAATTGTTTCAACAAAAATAACCAAGGTTTGATCTACATACTATTATTATCATTTTTCTCTTACAAATAAGGGAACTAAGACACTTGGGATTTGAGAGCTAGGATGTAATAGAGACAGCACTGGAACCTAAGAGTCTGCATCCAAAGCCTTATGATACATAGATAGGCTCTTTCGTCGATAGATCGTCATTATTCGTTTTTTTATTTTGGATGAGAAACTTAAAGCTTGGCATAATATAAAGTCTTGTAGTTGGCAGCTGCAAATTAAAATTTGTATGTGTCCAAAGTCAAGGCCTGTGACGGTAACCTTGAGGGTGATTGGACTATGAATAATGTGGCCACCATAAGACAGGGTGCGGGATGTAGGGAAGCTGAGGGAAGGAATAAGTGGCTTACGTATTTACTGAACAGAACGCATACTTCTGGAAACTTCACATTGATCGTTCCTTCTTATAGTCTAAAAATATTTCATCTACACAAAGGTGAGAGGGAAGTAAAGAGGCATTAAGTATAGTGGTAGGAGAAGACAGCAGTCCTGAGATTCTTGTTTTAAACAGAAATTAACAAAAAGATCCAATCAATATGCTTTGATTCACTATTTTTTTCCCCGAAGATATCGCAACACAATCTTAAGATAGACAATAAGTTTAAATTAATTCAAAACATCAGGGAACCAGTCATGCTTCAGCTCTCTTATCTGTAATACATATGTAAAAGCTTTTTTAAATGCTTTACATTTACAAAGAAGTTGTATCAGAAAAGGTGATGTATGATGCATTACCTTGTGGGTACAGTACTGACAGATAAAGGTGCTTTTCCACATTTTTGAACATAAATTAATGGTTTTTTCTCTTAGGTCCATGAAAGCCATTTTATGCACCATTAAAACCAGTCTAGTAGCCACAGAAGTTACTTACCAAGGAAAGAACTGTATTCCAAGAACCTGGATGAATACTTTTGTCAATAGATCCAAGGGCTTTTAAATACATTCTCATGGCATTGGGGACCTAACAATTGAAGGGTTCCAAACATGCTCATTTTAAAGAGAAACCTGGGGAATAATTAGCAGGATTACTGACATTGTGTTAGGTGTTTTTTTTTTTAAATTAGTTGCATAAGTAATTATTAGATAACCACTGTTAGCATCAATTTGAATAGTAATTTTAATTCTTACTAATTTTGAGATTATTTTTAATGATACTTAGAATTCTACGAAAGACCTACTTTAAGGGGTTCTTTGAAAATAGTTCAAATATTAAAAAATGCGATGATTGTCTTTTAAATTTGGCAAGCAAAAATAAAAATAACTAATATTTTATTAAATAAAATGATAAAATATTAGCTATCAATAAAAAGAGTGGAAAATTTTTTCATCCAATTCAAATTAGAATTCACAAAAAAGAATCAAATCAACATTCTATAACTGGAAAAATAAAATACTTATATTTAACAACTTATTGAATGAATTTCAACATCACTTTGAATACTAGGGATCAGGAGATTGGGTGAACAAGTAGTGTCAGAAGAGTCTATATTAAGGCTTTGTCTTGGAGTTTGCAACTAAAGTGATATAGGAAATCATCAGGAAAAATATATGTTACTATCACTAAAACATCTAGAATATACATCTTGAACCTTAAAAATCAGAATTTCCTGGGTACTACTCTTTCATTTAAAAGGTGCTCAGCTGAATAATTTCAAAATGCTTTCTTTGTATTACAGAACCTACAGAGTTTTACATCTTTCACACACTAGATGTAATCAGGGCAAATTACCCAAACACAAAATTAGTAAGCAAGTTTCTTCAAATCATCAAAAATTCCGTAATCTTTCAGTGTTCTTAGAGATCTTTGGCACAACCCAGATCTTTCATGAGGCTAGACAATGCTCTGTTTCTCAGTCTGTAAATATCTTTTTCAAATTTGCTTATTTTCATTTAAGCCACTCTTCTGTTACTTTGATAGGTTGATATCACTTGTCCGTATGCGCATGATACTCTTATACTTCAAATCCAAGTAAACCATCATCAAACAAAAAGCCCCGACCTCTGAATTTCCCTTCCCTTGGTGTCAATACCTCAATAGGTTGAACTGGTTTTCTAATTAATTAAAATAAAATTGAATTAATATTGAACTTGTGTTTTTAACAAGTATCAAACTAGCAAAGGCTAATGTTAATTTTCCAATAAATACTGGAGAAGCTGTAAAAGTAAGAGAAAAAAATGATATTTCTAAGAATTAGCAAAAAAAAATTGTAAGAGGAGAGGTTCTCTTTCTGGGTATATAGCTGGTTAAGATATTGAGACCAACTCCCTTCCTGGAAGAAAAAAAAATAATAATGCAGAAAGCTACTTTAAATCCACTCAAAAACATAAGTGAACTGACAAGTTATTTAGTTACCATTAGAGCAAGGATCAAGAAGAAAATATTCTCATCACTTTATAATGTGTAAATAATACAAATATTTGGAGCCATAAGTTAAAATGAATCTAATGAACATTGCAAGAAAACCCAGACCCAGCTCAGCTACAAATCTGCCTTGGAAGTACAGCTAGAATGCTTCTTAGAAGCAATGATGGTGAGACTTTGAGTCACATACTTTGGACATGTTATAAGGAGGGACCAGTCCCTGGAGAAGGACATTATGCTTGGTAAAATAGAGGGTCAGCAATAAAGAAGACCCTCAGTGAGTTGGATTGACACAGTGGCTACAACAATGGGCTCAAACATAAAGATTGTGAGGCTGGTGCAGGATGGGGCACTGTTATTTGTTGTACATAACATCAACATGAGTCAGAACCGACTCAACGGTACCTAACAACATTATCTTGTATCCAGAAAAAAACATCCCTCAAAACTTTGTTACAAAAAAACCTTCAGATCACAAAGGACTTCACTGGTGAATTACAAATATTTTAGAAATAAACTATATCAAATTTACAAAATTGTTCAGAGAATAGAGACATACAGAATACTCACTTGTTGTAGAAGGACAAAATAACCCTAAAAGGGAACTTGAGAAGGACTTTCAACAACATCAAAAAAGAGACATGCAAAAAAATCAAACCCATTACCATCAAGTAGATTCTGACTCATGGCAACCTCAAGTGTGCCAAATAGAACTGCACATAGAGTTTTCAAGGCTGTGATCTTTCAGAAGCTGATCACCAGTCAGGTCTTCTGTGGCATCTCTGGGTAGGTTCAAACCACCAACCTTTTGGCTAGTAGTTGAACTCTTAAATGTTTGCACTCCCCGAGGACTTTTTAATATATGAATATTGCTACAGAATTTGCACATATGTCTGTGAAGCCACCTCTTCTAGGAATGTAAGAGACTCTGACCTACCTGAAAAAATCTAGCACTTTTAACATTTCAGAAACGTGTTAATTCATATACAGATTGCAAGAAAAAACAACAAAACTCACATAATTATATTATTTTTAATTTTTGTTAATTATATTATTTTATTTGTATACATAAGTGTATATATAGGAGTTCTTGGATGTTTAGTGCTAGAATACTAGCCTAAAGGTAGTCAATTCAAACCCACCCAGAGGTGCATTGGAAGTTAAAATCCCATTAACTTCAAAAGATAAATCTTAGGCTTATGAATCTTGTATAATCTTACTCCAATGATCTATCTAAAGGGGCAAGTTAATTTCAACAGTGGTAGGCCATCTAAAGTGTTAAGCTGAGGGGAAGTGGTTGGGTTGGCAAGAGGCAGAGAGAGTAGTTGTCAACTTGAAAATCATTTTCTATAGAAGAAAACTGAGAGCGGAGGTCCTCAGTGGTGGGAACTCAGAAAATTCTACTGCAGCAACCATAGAACACCTCTTTTCCTCTAATCCTTCCCCCTTTCTCAGTTGGACCCTAGAATAGCCAGAAATAGGGCCTAGAAAGTGTAGAAGTAGGTAGAATTAGAAAGAAAGAAGAAAAAGTCCCTCTCCCTAATTGTTTCCCTTTCTCTGTTCCCTACTCATTTCCCTGCACCAGACCTTTCCCATTTCTGGTTTCCTAGCTTGATTCAGGCCTAAGGATGGCTGTAGGCTGGTGCTAGTGAAGAGATGCTTTATTATTATTATTACTGTGCATTAGGTGAAAGTTTACAGAGCAAATTAGATTCCCATTCCATAGTTTGTGCATAAAGTGTTTCTAGACTTTTTTTTTTTTAATAGCAGTTTTAGGTTTACAGAAAAAAGGTACAGAAAGTACAGAGTTCCCATACACTCCAAGCCCCCTGCACACTGTTTCTCCTATCACCCACTCTTGATCACATATATACCCAGGACACAGCTGTACACATGGAGTGGCCCAGGACACCCTGGCCTGAGGACTCCCCTATCCCACCTGCAGGATTGGCACTATGACACCAACCATACTGTGATACCATGGCCTCATACTTCCAATAAAAAGAATGCCAACATGTGGGAGAAGAGCCTTGACAAGCTCATCGACTGGTCAACATCCAGGTCAGCGTGCCTGTGTGCACATGTGTGCTTGTTTCCCTGTGCCTTCAGTCATAGCTATTGTTTCTGTAACAAATGACCACACACTTATGGCCTAAAACAGAAATTGATTATCTTTTAGTTCTGTGGAAACCCTGGTGGTGTAGTGGTTAAGAACTACAGCTGCTAACCAAATAGCAGAAAAAAATGACAATATAGAGGAAGGAGAGTAACGGCACTGTAGAGTAACAAGATGTAAACAAGTTTACCAAAATTTTAATATATAAATGATGTATAAAAAACAATGCATAAATAGTCTTTGTCAAAGCAATAGGAGAAGCAATCCTGTGTGTGTATCAACAATCATCCAATTTGGATGTAGACAGGAACACACACGTATTTTCTTCTTTATTAAACATGTATATCTGAGGATGAGTATATTAAATCCACCCTTACAATGAAAGAGAGAACCTCAATATTCAAAAAAAAAGGTCCAACAAATTATATATTAGATTCCTCATATGTGGCCCAAAAAACTAAAACCAGACCCGCTGCTATCAAGTCGATTCCAACTCATAGTGATCCTATATGACAGAGCAGAACGGCCACATAGGGTTTCCAAAGTGTGACTGGTGGGTTCAAACTGCTGACGTTTTGGTTAGCAGCTAAGCTCTTAACCACTGGGTCAGTCACCAGGACTCCACTGTGTGGTGAGAGGTCAGTAAATGACACCATCCAGAAAGCTGGAACAATATAAAATTCAGCGGAAAAAAAGATATGATAAATGAAAGTAAATTATAGGTTTTTCTTCAAGAAATTATGTATAGAGATCTTAGTGGCAATCATGAGCTAGTCAGTGAATCATATAATCAGGAAAGGTTATAATAATTGTCACTTTGCTAATTGTAAATGTGGTGAAAAAATTAGTTAAATGATTTGTTCAAGATATTAGTAATAAAAAGGTTAAAAATCAGTTATCTGAACTACTGGGATAGCATTGTCTCATAACATTGTGATATACCTTTATTAAATTTTAAAAATTTACCACCGAAACTGCCACCATAATCGTCATTTCTGTCATCACTACCATCATCATCATCATGGACTATGTATCAAATTCTTGTAACATATAAAATATTAAATGAAAAATGATGTATGCATTTTTTTCTAAATTTTATTCATTTTGTTATTGTTTTTTGAGAATATACACAGCAAAACATACTACAATTCAACAGTTTCAAAATGTCCAGTTTAGTGACATTGATTATATTCACCCTCATTTTCTGAGTTGCTCCCCCCTCATTAACATAAACTTACTACCCTTGAAGATTCTTATCTAATCTTTCAAGTTGCTGGTATTATTTTGATCCCATTTGAACAGTTGTTAAAATAGCTGAACTCTCAAGGCAGACCTTTTTTAGTAGTTAAGTTAAACTATATCCCATTTTAAGATGACTTCAGGGGACATTTTTGGTTTAAGGTTTAAAGTTTATCTTAGGGTAATATTTTCAGGGATTCATCCAACATTAGTGGCTCCAGGAAGTCTGGAGTCCATGAGAATTTGAAACTCTGTTCTGCATTTTCCCACTTTTGATCAAGATTCCTCCATGGAATCTTCGATCAAAATATTCAGTGATGTTTGCCAGGTACCACACAGTTCTGTGCTCATGCCAAAGGAGGCAATTGTTCATGGAGGCAAATAGCCACACATTCCATATCCTCCTTCTATTCTTGACTCTTCTTTTTCCTCTGCTATCTGAAGTGAATAGAGACGAATTGCTGTGCCTTGGATAGCGGTTTGCAAGCTTTTAAGACCCAAGGCACGATACAATGAACTATGAAGTAGAACAGATGCACTGAACATGTTATTAGGCCAGTTAACTGGGATGTCCCATGAAACCATGACCTTATACCTCCATACCAAAGAACCAAGTCCTCTGAGGTGTTTGGTATATGCATATAAGGTGTTTAATATATGCATTTTACTTCCATAAAGAAACAAATAAGTGCATAAATGTAGGGCATCATGTCAGATGGCAGAAGATGTGAATAGCTTGATGAAGGAGAAATATAACTACAATAGAGGAATTAAATTGTCTTATATATATGTGTACAATCATAACTAACTTATGGAATGTCACAATTAGAAATTCTCAGGGACAGATGTACTGAATAATATCTTTATGTGAGTTGTTGATTGGAGGATCTGGAGTTGGCAGGATGGGCATTAATGGCTCTGTTGACAGATGGTCACTTTTCTTGATAATGCCAGTTAAAAAATTTACTAATTTCAATCACTTTAGAAAGGACTAAATTTTGCAAACATCAGCCAAATATATATAACCATAATGGTGTGGACCATGGGGATTCAAGAAATAAATTCAAACTTTTTCCTCCTCTTTTATCTCATAGTTTTTTGTTTTTTTTTTTAAATCTGAACTGTTATAAGAGTTGCTGTTTGAAGTGCAGTGATGAAAGGGATGTAATAAACCAGAGCATTAGGCCATAATTGCTAAAAAGAACATAGAAAATATGTGGAAATTTAACTGGTTGATGTGAGTAGGGGTCTTCTGTTACATTGTGTGCTCTGGCAGGAAGTTACGAGGGTGAGAATTAAGTCTATGTAAGCTTTCTTTTGCAAATGTGATTTGAATCACTCTACCTGGGGGGCATTGGTGGTTCAGTGTTAGAATTCTTGTCTTCCACGCAGGAGACTTGGGTTCAGCTCTTGGGCAGTGCACCTCCACCACAGCCATCACCCATTTGTCAGTGTAGGTTTGAATGTCACTATGATGCTGAGCGGGTTTCAGTGGTGCTTCTAGACTAAGATGGACTAGAAAAAAAGCCTGGCTATCTTCTTCTGAAAAATCAGCTAATGAAATCCCTATGGATCAGAGTGGAATGATCCACACAATCAATCATGCAGATGGGATACGAACAGGCAGTGTTTCAGTCCATTGTGCATGGGGTCACCATGAGTCAGGCTGACTGGACAGCAGCTAACAACAACGGTCCCACATGGGTGCATAGTAGGTTTAATAAATATGCTCTCAATGCTCATTGATGCTCTAAAATCTCTAGATTTACCCAAAAGCTTGAAGTAGGAGATAGCAGTATCCATTTATCCATGCACTCAGTTAATTACTCAACAAACACTCATTTGTCATTTACTACTATCCAGCCGGAAACAATACAATGGGTTTTCTTCTATTGTCCAGTGTCTCTGATATAGAATCAGAAAAGAATTTTAGCAAATACAAGTATGAAAATTTAGACAGCTAATTAATTAAGGCAACTAATCTTGTATACTTGCAAGAATATTTAAGCTAAACATTTTAATAGCTTGAATTTTGTTCTTAGTTTTAATAAAGAAATTGTAGAAGAGATCACAGTATTATTTATACAACAAGATTATTGTATAGATATGGAACAGTGAAGTTAGATCAGTTTTTCAAGTATACACTTAAGCACAGTAAACTTTAAGCTAGGTATCTCAAAGCACCTCCTAAACTGGAAGTGATTGACTTGTCAATCTGGAAATGTAGAGATTTGAGATATTTCATAACTGTGTGACACACGCTTAAAATGTTAATAACTAAGCTCATCATACTGCTTTCAAAATGTAGTGAAATAAACACAGCAGAACATTTGCCAATTCAAAAAAATCTACATGCATAATTGAGTGACATTAAATATATTCTTTATGTTGTACAGACATTATCGTTACCATTTTACAAATTATTCCACGCCATTATCATAAATGCAGTGCCTCCTAGGTAAAAATTCTTTTCTCCCTACTCTCGTAAGTGAGGTCATAAAATATTTGTCTTTGTGCAACTAATTTATTTCATTCAGCATAAAGTTTTTAAGTTTCATCTATGTTGTGCTGTGTTCCAGGACTTTATTTCTCTTTAGGATCGAGCAATATTAAATGTAACACATTCATCTGCTGATGGACACTTAGGTTGTTTCTACCTATCATACTTTTTTCTAAGCAATAATTTTCTCAGGGCGGCAATGACATCCTTATTTCTAAGGCTGTATATCATGGGATTAAGCATCGGAGTTAGTATAGTGTAGAAAAGAGATAGTAGTTTGTCCATTCCTGCAGAATGATAGGACTTGGGTCTTAAGTAGGTGATAGTAGCAGATCCAAAGAATAAAACCACAACCAGCAGGTGGGAAGAACATGTGGAGAAGGCTTTAGCCTGTCCTGAGGCTGTTGGCAACTTTAGAATGGCAGAAATGATTTTGCTGTAGGAGGCAAGTATCAACATCAAAGGGACAGCAGCAAACAACATAGTTACGGCATAGACAGACATCTCATGAGCAGAAGTGTCCCCACAGGCCAGCTTGATAATGGGGGAGATGTCACAGAAGAAGTGGTTAATTTGGTTACAATTGCAAAAATGCAGAGAGAAAACTGTAGCTGTTTGCCTTATCTGGACTGGGATGCCAATGATCCAGGAGCCAACTGCCAGCTGGACACACATCTTTTGGTTCATGACTAGAGGGTAGTGCAGAGGGTTACAAATGGCCATATAGCGGTCGTAAGCCATCACTGCCAGGAGGAAACATTCAGTGGCCCCCAGCATAAGAAAGAAGCACATTTGGGTGGCACATTCCAGCACAGAAATGCTTCTGTCCTGAGTCCAAAGATTCACTAGCATCCTGGGGAGAGTGACAGTTACATAAGAAATTTCCGATAAGGAAAAATTTGCCAGGAAAAAATACATGGGTGTCTGTAATGCAAGATCAAGTCTGATTAGTATTATTATGAGGCTATTTCCAATTATAACAATTATGTAAATGATGGAGAACACTCCAGATAGAAACCCTTGGAGATGTGAAAGATCAGAAAATCCCAACAGTACAAACTGCATCACTGTAGAGACATTACCTTCAGCTTTTTTCACTTCACATTTCATCTGTTGGAATGATAAAATCAGAAGTGCATGTTACTTCACTTTTCTTGGCTTTGTACTCTCACTTGCAAACTGTGGGTGGCATGTCTTACAATTTTTCCAATTCTCTATAAGAACAATTCCTATAAATGACAGTTGCTCTAAAAAGATGATCAAGTGTGTTCTTAAATTATTGCTCAGTAGATCCATACAAAACATTTTTTTTTTTCTTTCTGCTATGGGTATTCTTGTATTTCCTTGTTTCTTTGATTACATACGTGATTGTAAAGTTTGCTGTTCGCCTAACCCCTGAGGGAGCAGGAGAGCAGTGGGATGCAGACCCCAAATTCTCATAAAAAGACCAGACTTAATGGTCTGACTGAGACTAGAAGGACCCTGGTGGTCATGACCCCCAGACCCTCTGTTGGCCCAGGACAGGAACCATTCCCAAAGCCAACTCTTCAGACAGGGATTGGACTGGACAATGGGTTGGAGAGGGATGCCAGTGAGGAGTGAGCTTCTTGGATCAGGTGGACACTTGAGACTATGTTGGCATCTCCTGCCTGGAGGGGAGCTGAGAGGGTGGAGGGGGTTAGAAGCTGGTGAAATGGACACAAAAAGAGAGAGTGGAGGGAGGGAGCGGGCTGTCTCCTTAAAAAAAAACTAAAGGGGGAGAGTAATTGGGAGTGTGTAGCAAGGTGTATATGTTTTTGTGTAAGAGACTGACTTGATTTGTAAACTCTCACTTGAAGCACAATAAAAATTATAAAAAAATAAAGTTTGCTATTCATCTAAACCCTCAAAATCTCAAAATCTGGAATCATATTCAATGATAGCAATTATTCCATTTTTTTTTTAGTTGGCATGCTTTCCTCTCAATTCTGTTTCCCAATACTATCAATTGAAAATTAAATTCATTGTGGGAATAAATACTCTGTAAGTCATCTATCCTCGTTTTGAACCATTTAAACGTAGTTATTAGAAAATAGTGATTTTCCCATGATATCTCAAAAGTCACGTTTTCCTTTAACATACTATAAATTGAGGCTATTTTATTATAAAACATGATGATGAGTTAACCACCAAATATTACGGGCTGACATTTAAACTTTAAATCTGTGCTTGTATTTCAATGTAAGGTCTGTGAAGTCAGAAGTCATCATTTTTATTTATATTTTGTAGTCAGGCATAAGTTAGAGACAAGTTCACCCAGCTTTTATGCTCAAGAAAGCAATTTTAAATAGAATGTCCACTTCTTTATTCCTCACACATACCCGTTCTTTAAGAGTAACATTAACTACAAATGATCCGTATTTTCCCGAATCATCCCATGTTCAGTAATTGCTGTCTTCCTGCCGACCTCGTTTGTGCCCTTCAGTCTTCTCTCTCGCAGGCACTGCATGCTGCGCACACATGAGTGTTAGACTGTGACTGTCAATTTATATTACGTACTTTTCTTACCCCTCTTCCTACATTATAAGCATCTTAGAGAATTCAGTACATTTTTCTATGCAATGCATAGCATTTTATTCAACAGAACACGATTCATTAATATCCATATCACAAGAAAACCGAACTCTTTGGCTTCGAGTTGATTCCAGCTCTTAGCAACCCTATAGGATGGAGTAGAACAGACCTACAGGGTTTCCAAGGTGAGAACTTTACAGAAGCAGACTGCTAGTGGGTCCAACTGGCGATCTTTTGTTTAGCAGTCACATAAGTTGATTTAATAACGTATTTGATAGATTATATAAATGAATCAAATGGATTGAATCTTTAGAATAATTTCCAAGTAGTAAGAATGAGCTCCTACCTAAATGTGACCTGACTCTCACCATTACTAGAATAAAGGATCTAATCATGTTTTTGTTTTTTTTTGTGTGTGTGTGTTAAAGAATAATACTCTTTTTATCCACTCTTAAAATATTAGTACATTGCCACATTGTTTTCAGTATTGCTTGATAACTTCTATAATATGTGTAAACTAATTTGCTAGTAAATACAAATGGTTGTTTTTTGGTGGTTAGTTGCCTTTGAGTTCATTTTAACTCATGACGACCCCATGTGGTCAAAGTAGGACTGATCCATAGAGTTTTTAAGGCTATGACCTTTTGGAAGCAAATCGCCAGGCCTATCTTCCAAGGCACATCAGGGTAAATTCAAAGTGACAAACATTTGATTAGTATTCCAGCACTTAACTGTTCCAATCTCCCTGGGACCCATCAGTAGAGATTAACTCCTTGCAAAGAGGAGACTCACCTATAACTACAAACTAAGGGTGTTAAGCGTGTATCGTGTCCTAGAGGAGACACAATTGGGACTGTAGCAAAATTTGGACATTCTAGGGATTTTCTGTGACTAAGTAAAGGAAAAACAACCACTTACTGTAGCATCTACAATATTCTAGACTAAATAGTAAAGTTCTAAAGTTATTTCCACATCATTATCTGACACAGGTCTCTCAATATAAATTAGATTATAGGGAATGTTAAAGATACTGTAAGGAGTCTTTAAGATGGTCTTAAACTAGCGTCTAACACATATTAATAAAATATGATTTTAACTCTTTAGATTATACAACCCATACTTTCTTTAACTTCACCATTCTACAAAATTATAGCAATGTTTTATCCACCTCTGTAATTCAATCTAGAGCCTAGTGCATGGAAAATGATCACAACTGTTTGTCGACTTTTCGTCACCACCATGTATCCTACAGCCACACTTGATCTGACCATCGTCCTCAGAAACTGTAGCCTCGTTATTTTCTCTGATCTTTTCATAAACTCTTCTCTCTATCTTTTTTTTTTTTCCTCTCTATCTTAGACTCCCTCTCTGCATTATTCCCCCTGTTCAAGCAGAGCAGGACATCTGAAAAGAAACCTGAAATTAAAGTGTGAAGGAAAAACCAGAAAAGGAAACAGCTAAATTTGCAAACAGGAATCTAGTGTTCTGTGTTTCCTAGAGCTACTGAAACCTTTTTTTTCTCAATTTTTATCTATAAAAAGGAGAAACAGTGTTATAAACATCAAAAATGATTCTCAATGTAAAGCCAGTATTAAAGTAAGAAATATTATAATTATTCAAATTCCTTCTGACTCCCGCAAATCTTTAGAAGCTACTGTTTATACAGCTCAGAAAGAAAATAACTAGACACACGTGCTGGCATGTCTATTTTTGCTCAAACACTTTATGTTTATTTTTCTGGTCTCTACACTCTGTTTGGGGCAGAGATTTTGTTATCAATTGAAACATCATCACAACCTTTTGGTTAGTATCCCAGGGCTTAATTGATCTACCCTCCCTGGTTCAAGCCATAATATATTAATTATATTGCTTGAATTAACAGCAAGTTTAAAATTAAATAGAAGATAGGAAATGAATATTAGAAATTGATGAGTGCCATTCAGAGGAATTTTTTGTCTAGTAGAAGACTGTAATGATAAAAAGAAAACTATACCACCATATCCCTAGTATTTTCAGCTTTATCATAGAACCTAACTCCTAACAAACAATTCTTAATTACCAGTAGAAAATAAATACATTTCAATTATGTCCATTCACTATCTTGTTCTTTATACATACATTATTTGGTTTTTATGAGTTAATACATGTAAAATATTTATACCCATCCTTAACATATAGTAATCAGTAAATAAATGTGAGCACTTAGGATGATGGTGATATTGATGAAGATAATAAGTTTTGATATATGGACCCATTATATTACTGAATTCTTATTTTATTCTCATTCATCTCATAATCATGAAAATAAGCAATATACAATGACTATCTGAAAAGTGTTCAAATTGAAAAAAAAATACTTTTTTGTTTTCTAAAATTGAATGCTCATAAAATAAAGATACATGTGAAAATAAATTTGATATTGGACAGATACAGTTCATGCTTACCTGTTTGACTAAGGAAAATTTCGTGCTTACCTTTAGTGATTGTGATAAAATGACAAATAAGCTTTTTGTAACAGTTAAATAATTCACTTTTGTTGGAATAGCAGTTAACCACCATCTAAAAGATATTCTACTCTCAGAACAAATAACCCAAAACTAAACCCAATGCCACTGAGTTGATTCCAACTCATAGTGAACCTAGTCCTCTTTAAATAGGCCAAAGTCTCTGTCCAGGGAGCAACTCCATTCCCAGGTTACCTTCTAATTGAACTAAGCCATTCTGGCTGCCATTCAAAGAGTTTGCTACTATAATAAAAAGCATATCTGGTTAAATTTTTGAGAATTCTCTTGAATCTATACATTGTTTAGGTAGTATCAACATCTTAACGACATGAGATCTTCGATCCATAAGCACAGAGTATCCTTCCATTTATTTAGGTCTTCTTTAATGTCTTTCCATAACATTTTATAGTCTATAGTGTGCAAGTCTTTTACTCCTTTGTTTAAATTTATTGCTATATATTTTATTCTTTAAATACCACTGCAAATGCAAATGGAATGGTTTCCTTAATTTCCTTTTTGGATTTCTTCTTGCTGATGTATAAA
This sequence comes from Loxodonta africana, assembly GCF_030014295.1. Classification (NCBI taxonomy): domain Eukaryota; kingdom Metazoa; phylum Chordata; class Mammalia; order Proboscidea; family Elephantidae; genus Loxodonta; species Loxodonta africana. Next base: position 29,409,727 of record NC_087348.1, read on the forward strand.
AAGCCAAGCGATTTTTGTGTAAGGACTGTATTAACAAAGTGAAGAGACAAGCTACAGACTGGGGAAAAATTATTGGGAACCATATATCTGATAAGGGCTTAACATCTAGAATATATAAATAACCCCTACAACTTACCAAAAACAACTCAATCAAAAAATACAAAAAGGACTTCAATAGATATTTAACAAATATGATAAAAATGACCAACAAACATATGAAAAGATGCTCAACATCATCAGTTAACACCCAAATGCAAACTAAAACTACAGTTAGATATGACTTTAGGTCCACAAAGATGGTTATGAATAAAAAAGTGGAGATCAATAAGTTTTGGCGAGGATGTGGAGGAATCAGAACACTTATCCACTGCTGGTGGAATTGTAAAAGGTACAGCTGCTGAGAACAAACATTGGGTGCTTCCTCAAAAAGTTAGGCATAGACTTACCATATGATCCAGCAATTCCACTTCTAAGTACATACCCAAAAGGGTTGAAAGCAAGAGTGTTAACAGATTCTTATATACCAATATTTGTTGCAGCTACATTCATAATAGCCAAAAGACAGAAACAACCTATAGGTCCATAAGCAGATGGATATATAAAAAGAATGTGATTCATCTACAAAGTGGAATATTAGCCATAAAGAGAAAGGAAGTCCTGATACCTGTTACAATACAGATGATCCTTTTAAAATATTATGCTGAGCGAAAACAGTCAGTCACAAAAGGACAAATATTGTATGATACCACTTACATAAAATATTTAGAATAGTCATGTGTAGAGATCAATGTTTATTAGTGGTTACAGGGATGGGCAGAGGGAGGGAAAAGCCGGGCGGGGGGGAGTTTCCTCAGGGGACAAAGAGTTTCTGTTAAGGGTAATGGAAATATCTGTAAATTGATTATGGTGATGGTTGAATAACATCATAAGCAAAATCAATGTCACTGAATGTTGCCTGTGAAGAATGTTGAAATGGGCTATTCTCAGACCTTTCTTATTGCTGCCCCCATTGCTGCTTTCAGTATATTAAATTGTTGTAAAGGACTTTGATGTTTCAAGCTGTCTATATCCACAAGTTTATATATCATATGAGAGAATGTTAAATATTTGCCTATCACAGAAAATCATCTTTTGAACACTTGATGTGTTCAATCATACCATGTTCATTCAAGTACCAAAACCTGCATTCCTGAGAACACACTTCTTATCACAAAAGGTCTTCTGCATCACTTGGAAAACATACTAAAGAGAAGCTGTCTGCCCCCAAATATTGTAGAACATTAATATTGTTGATATTATCTCTTCAGAATTACATTCAGATATATAAAACTTATATATTTCACACAACAAAACATCTGGGGGGATGAGTTAGCTAGTCCAGGGCTTTAAAAAGTATTATATCAGTGACAAGTCTCTTACATCTTCCTATTTTTCTATTCTTAGATATGAATGCTTCGACCTTCCAAAAATGAAATAAAGTGAAAACAAAAGACATGGCACTTGCTGACATTTAAGTTCATCACAGTAGCAAGACCTGAGTCATCTACCCATACTTACCTGGAAGGGAGGCTAGGAAGTTGAATATTTCAAACCTTTTCCCTCTACTGTGGAAGTGGTCATGGATTAGATTGGTGTATTATGAGCCGGTCTGCAAATTTTCACACATCATTTTATGTGAATCCACGTATTAGTTTGCTTTGACTGTTGTTACAAATTGCCATATACTGAAAGGCTTAAAACTGCACAGATTCATTATCTTACAGCTCTGTAGGCCACAGCCCAACACTGGCCTCACAGGACTGGAGTTAAGTTATTATCAGGACTGCCTTTGTTTCTGGAGGCTCTGAGGAAAAGATCATTTTAGATTGTTGGGAGAATGCAGTTCCTTGACACTGTAGGACTAAGACCCCTACTTTCTTGCTGGCTGTCAGCTGAAGGTCATTCTCAGCTTCTAGATGTTACCAAGTTCCTGGCTTGTAGCCCCATCAGCCTTCAAATCCAGCAATAGCAAATTGAGTCCTTCTCATGGCTCCTTTCACCTGCCCCTTCTGTTATTGTAGCTCTCTGAGATACTCTTCTTTCTTCCTCTTATCCTTTTAAGAACTCATGTGATTGGATTGAGCATCCCAGGATAACCTAGGCTAATCTCTCCATCCTCAGACTCATAACTATAATCATATCTGCAAAGTCCCTTTTAAGGAGCATATTCACAATTCCTAGGGTTTAGGATGTGGCTATCTCTGGGTGGCCACTATTCTGTCTATCACAATATTCCAATAAACACACACACACACACAAAAAGGATTTCCTTTGAGGCAGTACAAAGCACCATAATATATATGTATTAAATGTTCAATCAGCAGTTATATGCCAAACACCATTGCTAAATGGCCCTGATCACACATGGCTGGGACACATGTCATATATGTTCATATAGGAGAGAAGTAATGTCTTCTTTCTCTTGCAATACAGTCAGTAGCAGTACCAGAATAAATAAACTGATAAGAGGAAGTGGTCCAAACTCTTGAGATGGCCAAGAAGAGCATTCAGAGGCTTAGAAAATATGAGAAGTAAAATCATAGGACATGTATTAATGGTGAGAAACTAGCATTATGTATATATAAAACTGACATGATGTTAAAATGCTTTTTTGGATTTTAAACCAAATAATTTATACAAAGACATATCTTAAAAAGAATCAATAGATGTTGTACAATGAAATATTGAGAACAGAATTAGAAAGTAACTGGGTGGAGATGATATAAATCTAAGTGCTAAGACAGAATTACAAAAATGCTAGATCAAATAAATAGTTGAACAAATGAATTATTAACTAAATGGTTGAGCCAGTAATCGTATTTTAGTTAGACATAATAGGAAGTCGGAAAGTATTATACCAGAAAAAACACTGTTTTTCAAGTACTATAGCACTTTTCCCAATGCTTTTGATACTTGGGGGAGTCAACCTACAAACATTACTGGGAACACTGAAAAATGTATTAAAACCGCATTTTCCCATTCGTTGCTAAAAAGTTGTAATTGTTACACTAACACTATCAGTGCTTTCATAGAGTGAAGAAAGAAAATTTTCATGACATAGTTGTTTTTGGTTTTGAACTTTCTAAAAAAATCTTTGTATTACTAGTAATGAAATAAAATGTCCCTCATATCTTATCTAAATAATCTCAATAATTATGTAATTATTAGTGTTATTTATACTAATTACCAAGTATTAAAATTCCATCCACTCCAAAACTTATTTTTCAACCTTGTGAAAATTTTGTAACCTTACACCAATAGCAGGGGAAAATCATACCAGAGACTAAAGAGAGTAACGGCACAAGAGTGAAAAAAAATTGAATGTATTCATGACAACTTTAATCCTCATTGCTAGAATTTATTACTTCCCTGGCAGATAATGGCATCTTGAATAAGACAAACGACATGTAGAAAAAAAAAAAGAGGGTGCTGGAAATCGTAGTTCAGAGAAAATAAGCTACATACTACTTTGTGACTTAAAGTCACAATGTGAAAATCTTTGATATACGCTCTAAGGACACATATTTCCCTTAACTTGTAAAACTCTTTGGTGAAATGAGCTTTAGTACAATATCTAATGACTACTACAATCTTATGATAATCATACTTAGTTTCCACATGTATTTTTTAGAGATACATTCTGTTAGGAGAACCTGAATCTTCAGAAAAAGATCCACCAAATCATAGATTCCTCATATGCGGCCAAAAAAAGCAAAACCGGACTCACTGCTGTCACGTTGATTCTGGCTCATAGCGACCCTATCGGACAGAGTAGAATTGCCCATAGGGTTTCCAAGGAGCAGCTGGTAGATTCAAACTGCCGACATTTTGGTTAGCAGCCGAGCTCTTAACCGCTGGGTCGCCAGGGCTCCACTATGTGGCCAGAGGTCAGTAAATGACATAATTGAGAAAGCTGAACAATAAAAAAATCAGGGGAAAAAAAGACATGATAAATGCAAGTAAATTACAGATTTTGCTTCAAGAAGTGTATAGAGGCCTTACTGCAATCATGAACTAGTCAGGGAATTATATAGTCAGGAAATGTTATAATAATTGTCTTTTTACTAATTGTAAATGTGATGAAAAAATTGGCTCACTGACTTCTTCAAGATATTAGTAACAAAAAGAATAAAAATCAGTTATCTGAACTGCTGGTATAGTGCTGTCTCATGACACTGTGATACATCTTTATTAAATTAAAAAAAATACCACCACAATTGAAACCATATTCATTATTCCTATCATCATCATCATCATGGACTATGTATCAAATTCTAGTAAAATATAAAATATTAAATGAGAAGGGCTGCATGCATTTTTCCTAAATTTCATTTAATTTGTTGTTGTCATTGAAAATATATGCAGCAAAACATATACCAATTCAACAGCTTCTACATGTGCAACTTAGTGATGTTGATTACATTGTTCAACTTGTGCAAGGATTCTCTCTCCTTTTCTGAGTTTTTTTTTTTTATTTCAAGATAACTTCTGGGAACATTTCTGGATTAATGTTTAAAGACTTTCTCCATGTAATAATTCAGGGGTTCACCCAACCTGCATGGCTTCAGGAAGTCTGGAACCTATGAGAATTTGAAATTCTGTTCTTCCTTTTCCCCCTTTTGATCAGGATTCCTTTATGGAATCTTTGATCCAAATATTCAGTAATGATAGCTAGGCACCATGCGGTCCTTCTGGGCTCATGCCAAAGGAGGCAGTTGTTCATGGAGGCTAGTAGCCACACATTCCATATCCTCCTTCTGTTCTTGACTCTTCTTTTTCCTTTGTTGTTCCAAGTGAATAGAGACCAACTGTTGTCCCTTGGGTGGCTGCTTGCAAGCTTTTAAGACCCAAGGCACTACTCAATGAACTACAAGATAGAACAGGCACACTAAACACATTATTATGCCAGTTAACTGAGATGGCCCATGAAGCCATGAGCCTATACCTCCATGCCAAGGAACCAAATCCTCTGAGGTGTTTTCTATATGCATATAAGGTGTTTGATACATGCATTTTTACTTCCATAAAGAAAAAAAATAAATGCATAATTGTAAATAACTATATGATGTAGAACTATAACTATAAAACAGGAAGTTAAATTGCCTTGTATACATATGTGCAATCATAACTGTCAAAATTGTCAAGAGAACTGCTAATAGAAGTTCTCAGGGACAGATGCCCTGAATAATATCTTTATGTGAACTGTTGATTTGAGGATCTGGAGTTGCAGGATGGGCATTAACAGCTCCGTTGACGGATGGTCACCTTTTTTGATAAAGCTACTTGAAAGGTTTGATAATTTCAAACACGTTGGAAAGGACTAAAGTTTGCAAATATTAGCCAAACTAATATAGTCACAACGGGTGTGAACTTTAGGGAATTAAGAAAAAACTCCTGACTTTTTCCTCCCCTTTTATCTCATAAATTTTTTTTTCTTTTAAAATCTGAAGTGGTTTAGGAGTTGCTGTTGGGAGTGCAGTCATGAGAGAGATGAAATAAACCAGAGCATAAGGCCGTAGCTGCTAAAAAGAAGGTAGAAATACCTGGAAATTAAACTGGTTGAGGTGAGTAGGAGTGTTCTCTTACATCGTGTGCTCTGGCAGGAAGTTACTAGGGAGAGAACTAAGTGTACGTAAGCTTTCTTTTGTGGATATGATTTGAATTACTCTACATGGAGGGCATTGGTGGTTCAGTGTTAGAATTCTTGTCTTGATGCAGGAGACCTGGGTTCAGTTCTTGGCTAATACACCTCAAGCACACCCATCGCTCATCTGTCAGTATAGGTTTGAATGTTACTATGATGCTGAACAGGTTTCGGTGGAGCTTCTAGACTAAGATGGACCAGCAAGAAAGGCCTGGCTCTCTACTTCTGAAAATCAGCTAATGAAAGCCCTGTGGATCAGAATGGACTGACCCACACAACTGATTATGCAGATGGCACAGGAACAAGCAGTGTTTCCCCTTGCGTATGGGGTGGCCATGAGCCAGAGCTGACCGGACAGCAGCTGACAACAACAATCCCACATAGGTACATAGTAAGTTTAATAATTTAATAATTAATAACATTAATGCTGTCAAAATTCATTGATGCATGAAAACCTCTAGATTTATTCAAAAGTTTGAAGTAGGAGACAGCAGTATCCATTTACCCACGAACTTATTTAATTACTCATTTAATTACTCACTCAACAAACACTCATTTTTCATTTACTATTTTCCAGTCAGAAACCAAAATGTCAGCAGTTCGAATCCACCAGGTGCTCTTTGGAAACTCTATGGCGCAGTTCTACTCTGTCTTATAGGGTCGCTATGGGTCGGAATCGACTCAACAGCAGCAGGATTGGTTTTTTGGTTTATTGTCCAGTCAGAAACAACACAATGGCTTTTGTTTTCTATTGCCCAAAATTTGTGAAATAGAAACAGAAAAGGATACTAAAAAATACAAGTATGAAAACTCAGACAACTGATTAATTAAGGAAACTAATTTTGTATAGTTGCAAGAATATGTGAATATATCAATAGCTTGAATTTTGCTCTTAGTTTTTACTAAGAAAGTGCACAACAGATCACACTTTTATTTATACAAGAAGATTATTGTAAAGATACGGAACAGTGAAGTTAGAGCAGTTTTTCAAGTATACACTCAAGCACAGTAAACTTTAGGCTAGGTATCTCACAGTACGGCATAAACTAGAATTGACCTGTTAACAGGGAAATGTAGAGACCTGAAATGTTTCATAACTGTGTGACACACACTTAAAACGTTAATAATTAAGCTCCTCATAGTACTTTCAAAATGGAGTGAAATAAACACAACAAAACATTTGCTAATTCAACAATTTCTACATGCATAATTGAGTGATAATAAATACGTTCTTCTTCTTGTGTAACTGTTATCATTACCCTTTTACAAATTATTCCACCACCATTAACATAAACTCTATGCTTCCTAGGTAAAAACTCTCCTTTTCTCCCTGCTCCCATAATCACTACTAACCTTTGGTTTCTATATGTTTGCATATTTCCTTTAAGTGAGAAAACAACACATTTGTCTTTGTGTGACTGACTTATTTCCCTAAGAATAAAGCTTTCAAATTTCATCCATGTTGTGGTATCAGGACTTTATTTCTCTTTATGATTGACCAATACTGATGGGGATTTAGGTTGTTCCTACCTCATCCTGCTACATTTTAAGAAAGAATTTTCTCAGTGCGGCAATAACATCTTTGTTTCTAAGGCTGTATATCATGGGATTAAACAGTGGAGTCACTATGGTGTAAAAAAGAGAGAGTAGCTTGTCCATTCCTGCAGAATGATAGGATTTGGGTCTTAAATAGGTGATGGTAGTAGATCCAAAGAATAAAAGCACAACCAGCAAGTGAGAAGAACACGTGGAGAAGGCTTTAGCCTGTCGGCAGCTTTAAAATGGTGCAAATGATTTTACTGTAGGAGGCAAGTATCAACATAAAAGGGACAGCGACAATCAATATAGTTACTACATAGACAGACATCTCATGAACAGAAGTGTCCCCACAGGCCAGCTTGATGATATGAGGGATGTCACAGAAGAAGTGGTTAATTTGGTTACAATTGCAAAAATGTAGAGAGAAAACCTGAGTTGTTTGCCCTACCTGGACTGGGATGCCAATGATCCAGGAGCCAACTGCTAGCTGGACACACATCTTTTGGTTCATGACTAGAGGACAGTGCAGAGGATTACAAATGGCCACATAGCGGTCATAAGCCATCACGACCAGGAGGAAGCATTCAGTTGCCCCCAGCATAAGAAAGAAGCACATTTGGGTGGCACATCCCAGCACAGAAATGCTTCTGTCCTGTGTCCAAAGATTCATTAGCATCCTGGGTAGAGTGACAGTTACGTAAGAAATTTCCTATAAGGAAAAATTTGCCAGGAAAAAATACATGGGTTTCTGTAATGCAGGATCGAGACTGGTTAGTATTATTATGAGGCTATTTCCAATTTTAATAATTATGTAAATGATGGAGAACACTCCAAAGAGAAATCCTTGGAGATCTGAAAGATCAGAAAATCCCAGCAGTACAAATTGCATCACTGTAGAGACATTGCCTTCAGCTTTTTTCACTTCACATTTCATCTGTAGGAAAGATTAAATTAGAAATACAAGTTATTCACTTTCTTGGCTTTTGCATACTCACTTGCAAACTGGGAATTGTATGCCTTACAATTTTTCCAACTCCATATAGGAACAAACCCCATAAATGACAGTTGCTCTAGAACAATTGTCAAGTGTATTTTTAAATTATTGCTCAATAAATTCGCAAGAAATATTTCCTTTTTTTTTTTCTTTTCCCCTGCTAAGGGTTTCCTTATATTTCTTTGTTCCCATTGATGGCATATGTGATTTTAAATTTTGCTACTCATCTAAACAGTCAAAATCTCAAAATTTAAGATTATGTTCAAATTTTTTTTTTTTCCAATGGTAGTGATTACTCCATTTTTTTTTTTCTTGGAATGCTTTCTTCTCCACTCTGTTTTCCAATATTATCAGTTTTGAATTAATTTTGTCGTCCAAATAAAGACTCTCCAAGTCATTTATCACAGTTTTGAACCACCTAAATGTATTTAATAGGAAATGTTGGTTTTCCTGTGGTATCTCAAAAAGTCTCGTTTTGCTTTAGCATAAAGTTCATCAAGGCTATTTTGTTATAAAATGTGATGATGAGCTAATCACCAAATGTTATGGGCTGGCATTTGATCTTAAAATCTGTGTTTATGCTTCATTGTAAGGTCTGTGAAGTCGGAAGTGATATTTTTATGCATGTTTTGTAGTCAGGCTTAAGTTAGGCACAAGTTCACCTAGGATTTGTGCACAAGCAATTTGAAATAGAATGCCCACCTGTTTACTCTGCATACACACCTGTTCTATAAGAGGGACATTAACCACAATTCATCCATATTTTCCTAAATCATCCCACAGTCACTACTTGCTCTCTTTCTGCCAACCTCACTTGTGCCCTTCAGTCAGCTCTCCTGCACACACTGCATACTGCACACAGGTGAGTGTTAAACTGTGACTGCCAATTTTTATTATGCACTTTTCTTACCCCTACTCCTACATTATAAGCTTCTTATTGAATTCAATATATTTTTCCTATGCAGTGCATAGTGTTTGTTCAACAAAACATGATTTATTAATACCCATATAACCAAAAAACCAAACTTGCCACTGTCGAGTTGATTCCAATTCATAGAGACTCTATAGGACAGAGTAGAACTGACCCATGGGGTTTCCAAGGCTGAAATCTTTACAGAAGCATACTGTTAATGGCTACAAACTGCTGACCTTTCAGTTAGCAGCCACAGAACTTGATTTAATAACTTATTTGTTAGATTATGTAAATGAATGAAATTGATTGAGACTTCAGAATAATTTCCAGGTACTAAAGATGGGCTCCTACTTAATATCTGACCTGCCTTCAAACATTACTAGATTTATGGATCTAATAGTGCTTTTTTTTTTTCCTTTCTGTACGGGTTTTTTATGTTAAAGAATAATACTCATTTTATTCACACTTATAGAATTAGCACATTACCTCATTGCTTTCAGTATTGCTGGATAACTTCTTTGTGTAAATTAATTTGAAAGTAAATACAGATGATGTTTGCTTTTTGTGACTAGTTGCCACTGAGTCCATTCTAACTCATGATAACCCCACATGTTCAGAGTAGAGTTGCTCCATATGGTTTTTAAGGCTGTGACCTTTTGGAAGCAGATTACCAGCCCTATCTTCCAAGGCACGCCAAGGTAACTCAAACTGCCAGCCATTTGGCTTCTACTATGAGTCAGAATCGACTCAACGGCAGTGGGTTTATACTACTTCACTGTTCCAACCTCCCTGGGGCCTGTCAACGGAGATTAACTCATTGCAAAGAGGAGACTCACCTACAACTATATACTAAGGATGTTAAGCATGTATTATGTCCTAGAGGAGACACAATTCAGACAGTAGCAAAATCTGTACATTCTATGGATTTTCTGTGACTAAGTAAAGGAAAATCAAATAACCACTTATTGTAGCATCTACAATATTCTAGACTAGATAGTAAAGCACTAAAGTTATTTTCACAATCATCATCTGATGTGGTTCTCCCAATAAAAATTGGATTGTAGGGAATGTTAAAGATACTATAAGTGAGTCTTAAGAATGGCCAGAAACTATTGTCTAACACATAATATTAATATGATTTGAATTCTTTATACTATACAACCCATACTTTCACTTCTCCATTCTATAAAACTATAGCCATGTTTTATTCACCTGTGTAATTCAATCTAGTGCCTAAGGCACAGAAGACGATCAAAATTGTTTGTTGAATGTTTTTCGACACCGTGCATCGTGTAGCCACACTTGATCTGACTATCGTCCTCAGAAACTGTGCCCTCATTATTTTGTCTGATCTTTTCCTAAACTCTTCTCTCAATCTTAGACTCCCCCTCTGCCTTATTCCCACTGATGAAGCAAGGCACTACATTTGTAAAGAAACCTAAAACTAAGCTGGGAAGAAACAGAAATACCTGAAGCTGTAAACACGAATCTAGTGTTCTACGTCTCCTGCAGCTACTGAGACCGTTTTTTCTTTTGGTGAAAAGGAGAAAAGGTGTTATGAAAATCAAAAATGATTCTCAATGTAAAGCCAGTATTAAAGCAAGAAATATTGTAATTATTCACATTCTATCCAACTTCTGCAAACCTTTAGAAACTACTGCTTATACAACTCAGAAAGAAAATAACTAGATACACATGCTGGCATGTCTATATTTATTCAAACACTTTATGTTTATTTTTCTGGTCTCCACACTCTGGTTGGGGCAGAGCTTTTGTTATCAAATAAAACCTCATGACAATCCTTTGCTAGTACCCCAGGGCTTAACTGTTCTAACCTCCTTGGTTCAAGCAATAATATATTAATATTTTGCTTGAGTTAACAGCAAGTTTAAAATAAAATAGAAGATAGGAAATGAATGTTAGAAATTGATGAATGCAATTCAGAGGTATTTTTCCTCTAGTAGAAGTCTCTAACGATAAAAAGAAAACTATGCCAACATATCCCTAGTATTTTCAGATTAATCATGGAACTTAACTCTTAACAAACAAATACTTTCTTAGATACCGGTGGGAAACAAATGCATTTCAATTATGTCCATTCACAATCTTGTTCTTTATACATGTATTGTTTGGTTTTTATGAGATATGATCCATAGATTTAATACATGTAAAATATTTACACCCATCCTTAACATACAGCAATCAATCAACAAATGTTAACACATAGGATGATGATGGTAATGATGAAGCCAGTAAGTTTTGGTATATTGGCTTATTATATTACTGAATTCTCATTTTATCTCATTTCATCCCATAATCATGAAAATAAGAAATGTACAATGACTATCTGAACAGTGTTCAAAATTGAAAAAAAAAATTACTGTTTTTTGTTTTCTAAAATTGAATGCTCTTTGCTGTTGCATATAAAATAAAGATACACATAAAAATAAACTGATTTTGGATAAATGTAGTGCATGCTTACCTGTTTGATTAAGGAAAATTTCATGCTTACCTTTAGGGATTGAGATAAAATGACAAATAAGCTTTTTGTAACAGTTAAATTATTCACTTTTATTGGAACAGCAGTTAACCACCATCTAAAAGATATCCTACTCTCAGCACAAATAACCCAAAACTAAACCCGTTGCCATCTAAGTTGATTCCAACTCATTAGGGAACCTAGTCTTCTTTAAATAGGAGAAGGTCTCTGCCCTGGGGAACAACTCCATTCCCAGGTTATTTTCTAATTGAACTAAGCCATTTTGACTGCCACTCAAGAGTTTCCTACAATAATAAAAAACATATCTGTTAAACATTTTTTAAAAATTCTGTTGAATCTACAGATCGTATAGGTAGTATCAGCATCTTAACAACGTTTGGTCCTCTATTCATAAGCACGGAATATCCTCCCATTTATTTAGGTCTTCTTTAATGTCTAACCATAACATTTTTTTTTTTATTAACTTTTATTGAGCTTCAAGTGAACGTTTACAATTCAAGTCAGTCTGTCACATATAAGTTTACATACATCTTACTTCGTACTCCCACTTGCTCTCCCCATACTGAGTCAGCCCTTCCAGTCTCTCCTTTCGTGACAATTTTGCCAGCTTCCAACTCTATCCTCCCATCCCCCCTCCAGACAGGAGATGCCAACACAGTCTCAAGTGTCCACCTGATATAATTAGCTCACTCTTCATCAGCATCTCTCTCCCACCCACTGTCCAGTCCCTTTCATGTCTGATGAATTGTCTTCGGGGATGGTTCCCGTCCTGTGCCAACAGAAGGTTTGGGATTCCTCTAGTCTCAGTCAGACCATTAAGTATGGACTTTTTATGAGAATTTGGAGTCTGCATCCCACTGATCTCCTGCTCCCTCAGGGGTTCTCTGTTGTGCTCCCTGTCAGGGCAGTCATCGATTGTGGCTGGGCACCAACTAGTTCTTCTGGTCTCAGGATGATGTAGGTCTCTGGTTCATGTGGCCCTTTCTGTCTCTTGGGCTCTTAGTTGTCGTGTGGCCTTGGTGTTCTTCATTTTCCTTTGCTCCAGGTGGGTTGAGACCAATTGATGTATCTTAGATGGCCGCTTGTTAGCATTTAAGACCCCAGACGCCACCTTTCAAAGTGGGATGCAGAATGTTTTCATAATAGAATTATTTTGCCAATTGACTTAGAAGTCCCCTTAAACCATAGTCCCCAAACCCCCGCCCTTGCTCCGCTGACCTTTGAAGCATTCATTTTATCCCGGAAACTTCTTTGCTTTTGGTCCAGTCCAACTGAGCTGACCTTCCATGTATTAAGTGTTGTCCTTCCCTTCACCTAAAGCAGTTCTTATCTACTGATTAATCAATAAAAAATCCTCTCCCTCCCTCCCTCCCTCCCCCCCTTGTGACCACAAAAGTGTGTGTTCTCAGTTTTTACTATTTCTCAAGATCTTATAATAGTGGTCTTATACAATATTTGTCCTTTTGCCTCTGGCTAATCTCACTCAGCATAATGCCTTCCAGGTTCCTCCATGTTATCAAATGTTTCACAGATTCGTCACTGTTCTTTATCAATGCTTAGTATTCCATTGTGTGAATATACCACAATTTATTTAACCATTCATCCGTTGATGGACACCTTGGTTGCTTCCAGCTTTTTGCTATTGTAAACAGAGCTGCAATAAACATGAGTGTGCATATATCTGTTTGTGTGAAGGCTCTTGTTTCTCTAGGGTATATTCCAAGGAGTGGGATTTCTGGGTTGTATGCTAGTTCTATTTCTAACTGTTTAAGATAACGCCAGATAGATTTCCAAAGTGGTTGTACCATTTTACATTCCCACCAGCAGTGTATAAGAGTTCCAATCTCTCCGCAGCCTCTCCAACATTTATTATTTTGTGTTTTTTGGATTAATGCCAGCCTTGTTGGAGTGAGATGGAATCTCATGGTAGTTTTAATTTGCATCTCTCTAAAGGCTAATGATCGAGAGCATTTTCTCATGTATCTGTTACCTGCCTGAATATCTTCTTTAGTGAAGTGTGTGTTCATATCCTTTGCCCACTCCTTGATTGGGTTCTTTGTCTTTTTGTGGTAGAGTTTTGACAGAATCATGTAGATTTTAGAGATCAGGCACTGGCCTGAGATGTCATAGCTGAAAATTCTTTCCCAGTCTCTAGGTGGTCTTTTTACTCTTTTGGTGAAGTCTTTAGATGAGCATAGGTGTTTGATTTTTAGGAGCTCCCAGTTATCGGGTTTCTCTTCGTCATTTTTGGTAATGTTTTGTATTCTGTTTATGCCTTGTATTAGGGCTCCTAGGGTTGTCCCAATTTTTTCTTCCATGATCTTTATCGTTTTAGTCTTTATGTTTAGGTCTTTGATGCACTTGGAGTTAGTTTTTGTGCATGGTGTGAGGTATGGGTCCTGTTTCATTTTTTTGCAAATGGATATCCAGTTATGCCAGCACCATTTGTTAAAAAGGCTATCTTTTCCCCAACTAACTGACATGGGCCTTTGTCAAATATCAGCTGCTCGTACGTGGATGGATTTATATCTGGGTTCTCGATTCTGTTCCATTGGTCTATGTGCCTGCTGTTGTTGTACCAGTCCCAGGCTGTTTTGACTACTGTGGCTGTATAATAGCTTCTGAAATCAGGTAGTGTGAGGCCTCCCACTTTCTTCTTCTTTTTCAGTAATGCTTTGCTTATCCGAGGCTTCTTTCCCTTCCATATGAAATTGGTGATTTGTTTCTCTATCACCTTAAAAAATGACATTGGAATTTGGATCGGAAGTGCGTTATATGTATAGATGGCTTTTGGTAGAATAGACATTTTTACTATGTTAAGTCTTCCTATCCATGAGCAAGGTATGTTTTTCCACTTAAGTATGTCCTTTTGAATTTCTTGTAGTAGAGCTTTATAGTTTTCTTTGTATAGGTCTTTTACGTCTTTGGTAAGATTTATTCCTAAGTATTTTATCTTCTTGAGGGCTACTGTGAATGGTATTGATTTGGTGATTTCCTCTTCGATGTTCTTTTTGTTGATGTAGAGGAATCCAAGTGATTTTTGTATGTTTATCTTACAACCTGAGACTCTGCCAAACTCTTCTATTAGTTTCAGTAGTTTTCTGGAGGATTCCTTAGGGTTTTCTGTGTATAAGATCATGTCATCTGCAAATAGAGGTAATTTTACTTCCTCCTTGCCAATCCGGATGCCTAATTTTTTGTCTAGCCTAATTGCCCTGGCTAGGACTTCTAGCACGATGTTGAATAAGAGCAGTGATAAAGGGCATCCTTGTCTGGTTCCTGTTCTCAAGGGAAATGCTTTCAGGTTCTCTCCATTTAGAGTGATATTGGCTGTTGGCTTTGCATAAATCCCCTTTATTATGTTGAGGAATTTTCCTTCAATTCCTATTTTGGTGAGAGTTTTTATCATAAATGGGTGTTGGACTTTGTCAAATGCCTTTTCTGCATCTATTGATAAGATCATGTGGTGTTTGTCTTTTGTTTTATTTATGTGATGGATTACATTAATGGTTTTTCTGATATTAAACCAGCCTTGCATACCTGGTATAAATCCCACTTGATCGTGGTGAATTATTTTTTTGATATGTTGTTGAATTCTGTTAACTAGAATTTTGTTGAGGATTTTTGCATCTCTGTTCATGAGGGATATAGGTCTGTAATTTTCTTCTTTTGTAATGTCTTTACCTGGTTTTGGTATCAGGAGATGGTGGCTTCATAGAATGAGTTGGGTAGCATTCCGTCATTTTCTGTGCTTTGAAATACCTTAAGTAGTAGTGGTGTTAAGTCTTCTCTGAAAGTTTGGTAGAACTCTGCAAGGAAACCGTCCGGGCCAGGGCTTTTTTTTTGTTGGGAGTCTTTTGATTAGCGTTTCAATCTCTTTTTTTGTTATGGATCTATTTAGTTGTTCTACTTCTGAATGTGTTAGTTTAGGTAGGTAGTGTTTTTCCAGGAATTCATCCATTTCTTCTAGGTTTTCAAATTTGTTAGAGTACAATTTTTCATAATAATCTGATATGATTCTTTTAATTTCAGTTGGGTCTGTTGTGATGTGGCCCTTCTCGTTTCTTATTCCGGTTATTTGTTTCCTTTCCTGTATTTCTTTAGTCAGTCTGGCCAATGGTTTATCAATTTTGTTAATTTTTTCCAAGAATCACCTTTTGGCTTTGTGAATTCTTTCAATTGTTTTTCTTTTCTCTAATTCATTTAGTTCAGCTCTAATTTTTATTACTTGTTTTCTTCTGGTGCCTGATGGATTCTTTTGTTGCTCACTTTCTATTTGTTCAAGTTGTAGGGACAGTTCTCCGATTTTGGCTCTTTCTTCTTTTTGTATGTGTGCATTTATCGATATAAATTGACCTCTGAGCACTGCTTTTGCTGTGTCCCAGAGGTTTTGATAGGATGTATTTTCATTCTCATTGCATTCTATGAATTTCCTTATTCCCTCCTTGATGTCTTCTATAACCCAGTCTTTTTTCAGGAGGGTATTGTTCATTTTCCAAGTATTTGATTTCTTTTCCCTAGTTTTTCTGTTATTGATTTCTAGTTTCATTGCCTTGTGGTCTGAGAAGATGCTTTGTAATATTTCGATGTTTTGGACTCTGCAAAGGTTTGTTTTATGACCTAATATGTGGTCTATTCTAGAGAATGTTCCATGTGCACTAGAAAAAAAAGTATACTTTGCAGCAGTTGGGTGGAGAGTTTTGTATAAGTCAATGAGATCAAGTTGGTTGATTGTTGTAATTAGGTCTTCTGTGTCTCTATTGAGCTTCTTACTGGATGTCCTGTCCTTCTCTGAAAGTGGTGTCTTGAAGTCTCCTACTATAATTGTGGAGGTGTCCATCTCACTTTTCAATTCTGTTAAAATTTGATTTATGTATCTTGCAGCCCTGTCATTGGGTACATAAATATTTAATATGGTTATGTCTTCCTGATCAATTGTCCCTTTTATCATTATGTAGTGTCCTTCTTTATCCTTTGTGGTGGATTTAAGTCTGAAGTCTATTTAGTCATAAATTAATATTGCTACTCCTCTTCTTTTTTGCTTATTGTTTGCTTGATATATTTTTTTCCATCCTTTGAGTTTTAGTTTGTTTGTGTCTCTAAGTCTAAGGTGTGTCTCTTGTAGGCAGCATATAGACGGATCTTGTTTCTTTATCCAGTCTGAGACTCTCTGTCTCTTTATTGGTGCATTTAGTCCATTTACATTCAGCGTAATTATGGATAAATAAGTGTTTAGTGTTGTCACTTTGATGCCTTTTTATGTGTGTTGTTGACAATTTCATTTTTCCACTTACTTTTTTGTGCTGAGACGTTTTTCTTAGTAAATTGTGAGATCCTCGTTTTCGTAGTGTTTGACTTTATGTTTGTTGAGTCGTTATGTTTTTCTTGGCTTTTATCTTGAGTTATGGAGTTGTTATATCTCTTTGTGGTTACCTTATTATTTACCCCTATTTTTCTAAGTAAAAACCTAACTTGTATTGTTCTATATCGCCTTGTATCACTCTCCATATGGCAGTTCAATGCCTCGTGTGTTTAGTCCGTCTTTTTGATTATTGTGATCTTTTACATATTGACTTCTGTGATTCCCTGTTATGAGTATTTTTTTTTAAATTAATCTTAATTTGTTTTTGTGATTTCCCTATTTGAGTTGATATCAGGATGTTCTGTTTTGTGACCTTGTGTTGTGCTGATATCTGATATTATTGGTTTTTTGACCAAACAATATCCTTTAGTATTTCTTGTAGCTTTGGTTTGGTTTTTGCAAATTCTCTAAACTTGTGTTTATCTGTAAATATCTTAGTTTCGCCTTCATATTTCAGAGAGAGTTTTGCTGGATATATGATCCTTGGCTGGCAGTTCTTCTCCTTCAGTGCTCTGTATATGTCGTCCCATTCCCTTCTTGCCTGCATGGTTTCTGCTGAGTAGTCTGAACTTATTCTTATTGATTCTCCCTTGAAGGAAACCTTTCTTTTCTCCCTGGCTGCTTTTAAAATTTTCTCTTTATCTTTGGTTTTGGCGAGTTTGATGAAAATATGTCTTGGTGTTTTTCTTTTTGGATCAATCTTAAATGGAGTTCGATGAGCATCTTGGATAGATATCCTTTTGTCTTTCATGATGTCAGGGAATTTTTGTGTCAGGAGTTCTTCAACTATTTTCTCTGTGTTTTCTGTCCTCCCTCCCTGTTCTGGGACTCCAATCACACGCAAGTTATCCTTCTTGATAGAGTCCCACATGATTCTTAGGGTTTCTTCATTTTTTTAAATTCTTTTATCTGATTTTTTTTCAGCTATGTTGGTGTTAATTCCCTGGTCTTCCAGATGTCCCAGTCTGCATTGTAATTGCTGGAGTCTGCTCCTCTGACTTCCTATTGCGTTGTCTAATTTTGTAATTTTATTGTTAATCTTTTGGATTTCTACATGCTGTCTCTTTATGGATTCTTGCAACTTATTAATTTTTCCACTATGTTCTTGAATAATCTTTTTGAGTTCTTCAACAGTTTTATCAATGTGTTCTTTGGCTTTTTCTGCAGTTTGCCTTATTTCGTTTGTGATGTCTTGAAGCATTCTGTAAATTAGTTTTTTATATTCTGTATCTGATAATTCCAGGAATGTATCTTCATTTAGGAAAGATTTTGATTCTTTTGTTTGGGGGTTTGTAGAAGCTGTCATGGTCTGCTTCTTTATGTGGTTTGATATGGACTGCTGTCTCCGAGCCATCACTGGGAAACTAGTTTTTCCAGAAAATCCGCTAAAAAAATGCAGTCAGATCCCTATCAGAATTGTCTTTGGATTGTAACCACCACCTTGTTCCCTGTAAGGATGAAAAGTCTGAGATTTGGATCATATATGCTTGGCTGTAGCTGGTTCTGTGTTTTTAGTGCAATTAGGGGTGGATTTTTGGTCCCTGGGTTTTTTTTTTTGTTTGTTGTTGTTCCTTCTCTCAGGCCGAAAGAGTGGATTAGGAAAAGACCAAAAGAAGAAAAAAAAAAGGGGGGGGAAGCAAAGCCACCGCGGAGCCGGAGCCGTTCTCCCTCTGGCTCAGGCAATTCCAGTGCTAATGAAGCCGCCCGGGGAGGGTGGGGGAGGGATCAGTGAGATAGGAGAGTAGCACCTCAGTATATAGCCAGAGTCGCTTGTCTTGCTTGAAATGACTATTATATCTGAGATTCCCGTGGGGCGTGTCGCCTATGTGTGCTGGCTGTGTGGAGATTGCCCCCGGGGGTCTGGCCCTCTGAAGCCACCGGCTGCCAGTCCAACTCCTAGCGTCAAGGTTCCCCTGCTGGGACGCTTCACTCCCAGCTCCAAAATCAGTCGCTGCCTCCCTGGGACTTCTCGTCTCGCCAGCCGTGTCGCCGCGCACTCCACAACCTGGCTGGGCCCCCTCCCGGGGTTAGTTCAGGGGAGTAGAGCAGCTCTCCGTGCTTGTGCCATGACCGCACCCAGTCAAAATCCCGGCCGGAAGATTCCCCAGCTGGGACGCTGCTCTTCCAGCTCCAAGACCAGTCACTGCCTCCCGGGGACTTCTCCCACCAGCTGCGTCACCACGCCGCCCACGTGAACCGGCTGGTCCCCCTCCCGGGGTGAGCTCAGTGGCATAGGGCTGGTCCCCTTGTTTGCGCTGTCAGCTCCCCTGGGTTCTGCCCTAAATCGGGCGCCAAGTTTACCTGACTGGGACGCTGGCTCCAGGCTCTGAAAACAATCGCTGCTTCCCCGTATTTGTTTGTTTTCCGTCTCTAGATCTGTGTTTGTTGTTCAGGGTTCGTAGATTGTTATGTACGTGATAGATTCACTTGTTTTTCCGAGTCTTTTTTGCAAGAGGGATCCGAGGTAGCATCTACCTAGTCCGCCATCTTGGCCCCACCCTAACCATAACATTTTATAGTCTACAGTTTACAATTCTTTTACTTCCTTGTTTAAATTTATTGCTAGATATCTTATTCTTTTAAATACCATCGCAAATGAAATTTCTTCCTTAATTTCCTTTTTGGATTTCTTATTGCTGATGTATAAAAACCCAGGTGATTTTTGTGTAAGGACTGTATTAACAAAGTGAAGAGACAAGCTAGAGACTGGGGAAAAGTTATTGTGAACCATATATCTGATAAGGGTTTAATATGTAGAATATATAAATAACCCCTACAACTTAACAAAAACAACATAATCAAAAAATAGGAAAAGGGCTTCAATAGATATTCCACAAAGGTAATACAAATGCCAACAAGCATATGAAAAGATCCTCAACATCATCAGTTAGTAGCCAAATGCAAACTAAAACTACAGTTAGGTATTACGTTAGACTCACAAAGATGATTATGATTAAAAAAGTGAAAATGAACCGGTTTTGGTGAGGACGTGGAGGAATCAGAACACTTATCCATTGCTGGTGGAATTGTCAAATGGTACAGCTGCTGAGAAAAAACATTGGGTATACCTCAAAAAGTTATGCATAGAATTACCATGTTGTTGTTGTTGTTAGGTGCCATCGAGTCAGTTACGACTCATAGTGACCGTATGCACAACAGAACAAAGCACTACCCGGTCCTGTGCCATCCTTACAATCGTTGTTATGCTTGAACTCATTGTTGTAGCCACTGTGTCAATCCACCTCATTGAGGGTCTTCCTCTTTTCCGCTGACCCTGTACTCTGCCAAGCACGATGTCCTTCTCCAGGGACTGATCCCTCCTGACAACATGTCCAAAGTATGTAAGACACAGTTTCGCCATCCTTGCCTCTAAAGAGCATTCTGGCTGTACTTCTTCTAAGACAGATTTGTTCGTTCTTTTGGCAGTCCACAGTATATTCAATATTCTTTGCTAACACCACAATTCAAGGGCGTCAATTCTTCTTCGGTCTTCCTTATTCATTGTCCAGCTTTGACATGCATATGATGCAATTGAAAATACCATGGCTTGGGTCAGGCGCACCTTAGTGTTCAAGGTGACATCTTTGCTCTTCAGCACTTTGAAGAGGTCCTTTGCAGCAGATTTACCCAATGCAATGTGTCTTTTGATTTCTTGGCTACTGCTTCCATGGGTGTTGACTGTGGATCAAGTAAAATGAAATTCTTGACAACTTCAATCCTTTCTCCATTTACTGTGGTGTTGTTCATTGGTCCAGTTGTGAGGATTTTTGTTTTCTTTACTTTGAGGCGCAATCTGTCCTGAAGGCTATGGCCTTTTATCTTCATCAGTAAGTGTTTCAATCCTCTTCACTTTCAGCAAGCAAGGTTGTGTCATCTGCATAACGCAGGTTGTTAATGAGTTTTCCTCCAATCCTGATGCCCATATGATCCAGCAACTCCACTTCTAAGAATATACCCAAAGAAATGAAAGCAAGAGTGTTCTAAATGTCCACAAGCAGATGGATGTAGAAAAAG
Organism: Loxodonta africana; assembly: GCF_030014295.1. Classification (NCBI taxonomy): domain Eukaryota; kingdom Metazoa; phylum Chordata; class Mammalia; order Proboscidea; family Elephantidae; genus Loxodonta; species Loxodonta africana. The sequence continues at coordinate 29,430,732 of NC_087348.1, forward strand.
AATGTGATTCGTCTATAAAATGGAATATTACTCAGCCATGCGGAGAAATGAAGTCCTGACACATGTAACAACAACATAGATGAACCTATAAAACATTATGCTGAGTGAAATAACGCAGTTACAAAAGGACAAATATCGTATGATCCCTTTTACATAAAATATTTAGAATAGTAATGTGTAGAGACAAATGTTTATCAGTGGTTACACGGGTGGGGCAGAAGGGGGTTTATTCCTTAGGGGACAAAGAGCTTCTGTTAAGGGTGATGGAAATATTTGGAAATTGATTATGGTGATGGTTGAATAACATAATAAGAAAAATTAGTGTCACTGAATGTTGCAAGTAAAGAATGTTGAAAGGGACCATTCTAAGACTTTTCTTATTACTGCCCCCATTGCTGCTTTAAGTATATTAAATTCTTGTAACAGACTGAAATATTTCAAGCTGTCTATAGCCACAAAATTTTATACATCATATGAGAGCATATTCAATATTTGCATATCACAGAAAATCATTTTTTGGAGTACTCTAAGTTTTCAATCATATCATGTTCACTAAAGTACCAAAACTGCATTTCTGAGAATACACTTTTTATTAAATAATTTTTATTGTGCTTTAAGTGAAAGTTTACAAATCAAGTCAGTCTTTCACGTATAAACTTATGTACACCTTACTACATACTCCCACTTACTCTCCCCCTAATGAGTCAGCCCACTCCCTCCTTCCAGTCTCACCTTTCTTGACCGTTTTACCAGTTTCTAACCCCCTCTACCCTCCCATCTCCTCTCTAGACAGGAGATGCCAACATAGTCTCAAGTGTCCACCTGATGCAAGTAGCTCACTCCTCATCAGCATCTCTCTCCAACCCATTGTCCAGCCCAATCCATGTCTGAAGAGTTGCCTTCTGGAATGGTTCCTGTCCTGGGCCAACAGAAGGTTTGGGGACCTTGACCGCCGGGATTCTTCTAGTCTTAGTAAAATCATTAAGTCTGGTCTTTTTATGAGATTTTGGGGTCTGCATCCCACTGTTCTCCTGCTCCCTCAGGGGTTCTCTGTTGTGGTCCCTGTCAGGGAAGTCATCGGTCATAGCCGGGCACCATCTAGTTCTTCTTGTGTAAGGATGTTGTAGTCTCTAGTTCATGTAGTCCCTTCTGTCTCCTGGGCTCATAATTACCTTGCGACCTTGATGTTTTTCGTTCTCCTTTGATCCAGGTGGGTTGAGACTCATTGATATATCTTAGATGGCTGCTTGTTATCATTTAAGACCCCAGACATCACACTTCAAAGCTGAGAACACACTTCTTATCACAAAAGGTCTTCTGCACCACTTGGAAAACATACTAAAGATAAATTTTCCACCCCCAAACATTGTACAGCATTAGTATTATTGATATTATCTTCTCCAGAATTGCATTCAGACATATAAAACAAAACTTATTTGTATATTTCACACAGCATTGTCTGGGGGGATGGGTTAACTAGTCCAGGGCTTTGAAATGTATTATATCAGAGGCAAATCTCTCACATCTTCCTATTTTTCTATTCTTAGATATGAATGTTTCAACCTTCCAAAAATGAAATAAAATGAAAACAAAAGCCATAGCACTTGCTAACATTTACGTTCATCTCAGTAGCAAGACCTGAGTAGTCTGCCCATATTTTTTTTTTTCTACCCATATTTTGCCGGAAGGGAGGCTAAGAAGTTGAATATTTCAAACCTTTGCCCTGTATAGCAGAAGCTGTCATGGGTTCGACTGGTGTACTGTGAGCTGGTCTGCAACTTCTCACACATCATTTTATGTGAATCCTTTTATTAGTTTTCTTTTCCTGTTACAACCAATTGCCAGAAACCGAGTGGCCTAAAACTGCACAAATTCATTATCTTACAGCTCTGTAGGCTGCAGTCCAACACTGGCCTCACAGGACTAAAGTTAAGGTATTATTAGGGATGCTTTTGTTTCTGGAGTCTTTGGGGGAAGGGTCATTTTAGAATGTTGGGAGAATTCAGTTCTTTGATGCTGTAGGACTGAGGCCCCTATTTTCTTGCTGGCTACCAGCTGAAGGTCATTCTCAGCTTCTAGATGTCACCAAGTACCTTGGCTTGTGGCCCCATCAGCCTTCAAATCCAACAATAGCAAATTGAGTCCTTCTCATGGCTCTTTTCTCCTGCTCCTTCTTCTGTCATTGCATTTCTCTGACCTACTTTTCTTTCTTCCTCTTATTCTTTTAAGGACTCATGTGATCGAACTGGCCCCACCTAGAGTAATGTCTATATCCCCAGATTAAGATTCATAACTTTAATCACATCTGCAAAGTCCCTTTTAAGTAACGTATTCACAGTTCCCAAGGATTAGGATGTTGCCACCTCTGGGGGGCCACTGTTCTTTCTATCACAGTATTCCACTAAACACACACACACACACACACACACACACACAAACTCAAGTATTTCCTTTGAAGCAGTACAAAACACCATAATATATATGTATTAAATGTTCACTCAGCAGTTATATGCCAAATAACACTGTTAAAAAGAATGGCCCTTATCACACATTGCTGGGAAACATGACATATATGTTCATTTGGGAGAGAAACAATGTCTTCTTCCTCTTGCAATACAGTCAGTAGCACTACAAGAAGAAATGAAATAATAAGAGGAAGTGGCACGTATTATCAAGACCCAAACTCTTGAGATGGCCAGATAGAGCATTACGAGGCTTAGAAAATATGGAAAGTTAGATCATAGGACATCTTTTTTATGGTGAGAAGTTAGCATTATGTTTATATAAAACTGATATGATATTAAAATGCTCTTTGGGTTTTAAAACAAATAATTCATACAAAGACATCTTAAAAAAATGCAACAGATGTCGCACAAGGAAATATTGAGAACAGAGTTAGAAAATAATTGGGTAGAGATGGTACAAATCTAAGTGCTAAGACAGAATTACAAAAAATGCTAAATCAAAATCAAATAAATAGTTGAACAAACAAATTAATTATTAACTAAATGATTGAGTCAGTAATCATGTTTTAGTTAGACATAATAGGAGGTCGGAAAGTATTATATTAGAAAAGGTATTGTTTTTCAAGTTCTATAGCACTTTTCCTAATGCTTTTCATACTTAATGGAGTCAACCTACAAACATTACTGGGGACAGGGATTATGTATTAAAACTGCATTTACCCTTTTGTTGCTAAAAAGTTATAATTGCTACACTAATACTATCAATGCTTTCATAGAGTGAAGAAAGAAAATTTTCATTACATAGTTTTTTTTTTTTTTTGGTTTTGAACTTTCTGAAAAAAATCCTTGGAATCCTAGTAATGAAATAAAATGTCCCACATATCTGATCTAAATACTTCTCATGATTATGTACTTATTAGTGTTATTTTTACTAATTATCAAGTATTAAAATGCCATCCACTCCAAAACATAATTTTCAGCCTTTTGAAAATTTTGTAAGCTTACTCCAGTAGCAGGGGAAAATGACAAGAGACTAAACAAACTTATGGCAAGAGAGTAAAAAAAATTGGACATACTATAATTTTAATTCTCATTACTAGAATTTTGTTACTTCCATGGCATATAACGGCATCTTGAATGAGACAAACAACATGTAGAGGGTGCTAGAAATTGTAGTTCAGAGAAAATAGGCCACATACTATTTTGTGACTCAAAGTCATAATGTGAAAATCCTTGATATATTCTCCAAGAACACATACTTCCCTTAAGTCATAAAGCTCCTTGGTGAAATGAGTTTTAGTACAATCTAATGACTACTGCAATTGTATAGATGATCATGCTAAGTTTCCACTTGTAGTTTTTTTTAGAAACACATTATGCCTAAGATGTTACTGTTATTAACAGAATGATGCATAAATGGTCCTAGTGCAGGGGATAGAATAAACAATCCTGTGTGTGTTTGTGTGTGTATAAACATGTATGTGTGTATATATATATATATATATATATATATACACTTATTTATACATGTCTACAGACAATTATATATACAGACACATAGAGAGAAAATCACACAAATGTACATACACATACAATGTGTGTGTATATATAAACACACACACATACATGTATGTATATATATATACACACACACACATATAAATATATATATATATATGGAAACCCTGGTGGCATAGTGGTTAAGAGCTAGCTAACCAAAATGTAAGCAGTTTGAATCCGCCATACGCTCCTCAGAAACCCTATGGGGCAGTTCTACTCCCTTGTATGGGGTCGCTATGAGTCAGAATTGACTTGACGGCAATGGGTTTCATTTTAAATATATATATATGTACACACACATATACAATCATTCAGAATAGATTTAGATAGGTATGCACATGTTTTCTTTATTATTAAATGTTCCTGAGGCTGTATGAATTAAAACCATTATTACTATAAAAGAGACAGTCTAGGTTCTCAGCAAATGGTCCATCAAATCGTATATTAGATTCCTTTTATATTTGGTGGCCAGAGGTGAGTAAATGTCCCATCCAGAAAGTGAGTGCAGTATAAAAAACAATAAAAAATGAGAACACATAATTGGTCATTGCTTCAGAAATTGTATGGAGCTCTGTCTGGCATTCATGTACAGGTCAACAAATTATAAGAAAAATCAGATGCCTATTGTTATAAAGTATTTCATCAGATTTTTTTTTCATGTCAACCTCAGTTGTGTTAGCTGATAATAGGATAAATAATTGTGTCGATAGAGTAAGTTCTAGAGATTACCTCACTGGGGATTGACACACTGGGAAAGATAGGGAGCAGCGAAAAAGAAGAAAAAACATGAAAAGCTCTGAACAAATTCTGTAAAAGTGTAAAAGAATTCATAGTCCTGTCCTTGTTGATTGGTCCTCAGTAAATAATACAAAATTTTTATTATCTTTTTGGAATATTAAGGCAGGTTTAACTGTCTTTTAGAGTACCTGTTCAATGGGCTAATGTTCAATGGGCAACACATTTGAGAAAAAAAAATAATTTATTTCATTTTTTCAAAGAAAAATGATCCCAATGTTTTTTAAGTCAGTAGGTTTTCTTCTTTAGATCATTAATATTGTGGAATGTTCCACTCCTCCAAAATGAATAAAGAAATAAATAAATTGGAATGATTATCTCTGAGAAGTGGAATATAAAATATAAGAAAGCCAGTGATTTCATCATGAGCTCTATGTAAATAAAGCCAACATCTCAATTTTGTGATGTTTTAAATTTTTCTAAATGCTTTTGCATCTTAAGTAGATGTTTGAGACCTATAACAATCCTGTGAGTTACTACAAAATATTATCATTATTACCTTGTACTAACTGCGAATGTGATGGGAGAAGTAGTGGATTGACTTGCTCAAGATTTTGGTAAAGGGAAGAATAAAAATCAGTTACCTGAACTTTTGTGACATCACTGTTCCATGACATTGCAATTCCTGCTTTGCTAAATTTCAAAAAGAAAAATACCGCCACCACCATTACTATCATAATATTCATCTTTATCAACACTATCATGATCATTATAAACCATGTATGAAATTCTTGTAACATACAGAATATTAATTGCGAAGGGATATACACATATTTACTTCCATAAACAAAAAAAGTAAATGTATGAATTTAGAACATCATGTCAGACAACAGAAGAAGTAAATGGCTTTACTATGTAGAAATATAAACACACAAGAGGAATTAAAATTGCTTCTAACACATGGGTATAATCATAATTAAAACTACACAATGACATAATTACCAAAACAACTGTCAATAGAAGTTTTTAGGGGGAAATGAACTAAATAATCTCTTTAGGTAAGTTATTGACTTGAGAATCTGGAATTGGGGGGTTGACAGATGGTCATTTTTCTTGAAAATGTCAATTCAAAGGGTTAATTTCAAACACTTTAGAAAGGTCTAAAAGTGGCAAAGGATAGGGAGACTAATATACAAAATGTTGTGGACTTCGTGCAATTATGAAATGATATCCAACTTTTTCCCCCTCTTTTTATCTCATCAATCTTTTCTTTTTAAATCTGAAATGGTGTAGGAGTTTCTGTTTAGAAAGCAGTCATGAAAGAGACGGAATAGATGTAAGCAAATTACTATAAGCCATGTTACTAAAACCCGCACACGTCTGTCAGTTTGTCATACTGTGGTGTCTTGCATGTTGCTGTGATGCCGGAAGCTATGCTACCAGTATTCGAATACCAGCAGGGTCATCCATGGCAAGAAGTTTTCAGCTGAGCTTCCAGACTAAGACAAACTAGGAAGAAAAACCTGACAGGCCACTTCTGAAAAAGGGTTTGCCAGTGAAAATATTATAAACAGCAGTGAAATATTGTCTGATACAGTGTCAGCAGATGAGCTCCTCAGGTTGGAAGGCACTCAAAAGACGAGTGGGGAAGACCTGCCTCCTTATAGTAGAGTGCACCTTAATGACGTGGATGGAGTCAAGCTTTTAGAACCTGCATTTGCTGATGTCGCATGACTCAAAATAACAAGAAACAGCTGCAAATATCCATTAATAATTGGAATGTGGAAGGTATGAAGTATGAATCTAGGAAAATTGGAAATCCTCAGAAAAATCAATATCCCAGGCATTAGTGAGTCAAAATGAACTGGTATTATTGGCCCTTTGAATTAGACATTTGTATGGTCTGCTATGCCAGGAATAATAACTTGAAAAGATGCTTGTATATGTTAATAATTTGGGGAAATATTGATAATTGACTTTGGCTGCACCTTGTGGGCTTTAACAGCAAAGAGTATATGGATTTAAAAATACCTTTAAATGCTGATGTTACTAGAACACTGATTATAAAATGTATTATTATGCAATAATATTCATATGCAGAAAAACATCAGTTACTGAAATACATTTCCCAACGAGCACATGGTTCAATCTGCATTGTCAAACGCCCTTTTCCTGGGTGTTCTGCTCTGCTCTGTGGGTTGACTTCCTCATGAGGATGCAGCGCTTCTTCTGTTTCTGAGATGCTGTAGGAGGATGGTTTACCCCTGCAGTAATACTTCGGTGTAGAAAAAGAGTAACAGAAAAAAGGAACAACAAAAGTTTTATGTTGTATTCCACCTATATTCTTCCACTCCCACTTAGAAAAATTCCCAAAGCACTTTGGAGTGGATTGGACACAGAAGGTTCTCTGCAAGGAACTGAACTGCTATTCAGCAAACTGGGATTTGATATTTCCATTACTGCTTTCCTAGCAGTTCTGCCTCTCGCTATCTCATTGTATGATATGCCTTTATTAATTAAATTGAGCATATTATATAAAGATATACACACAATAACTAACATCTATTCAGTGCCTAAAATGGTTCAAGCACTATTGACAGCACTGAATTCACTTTGTAATTCTACAATGAACAATGTAGTCACTGTATTTTCTCCATTCACATACAAGAAACCCAGGCATACGAAAATTAAGTAGCTTGCTCAAGGTGCTATTTATTAATTGGGCACACAGTTGACATGTAAACCAAAGCAATCGGGCTCCTTTTGTCATCGAGAAACCTACCCTTGCTTATGGGATATTGTATAGAGACACACCCCCACACGCGTATTCATACAATGTATTTACTATATGTGCTAAGACAGCCTGATGCAACCTCTTTGAGCATAAACCCCAAGCTAGAAACATTTAAACACTAGTCTGACTTATCCGGTGGCAATTGTGACACTTTTAAATGTAGTCTTATACACTGGGGTTATGAAATACTTTTGACTGCATATAAAAGAAAACACATTTGGCTGCTTGGTAAATGGTGACAAATATCTCACAAGGTTGCTATATTGATCAAAAAAAAAAAAAAATGATCTCCCTGTCCACCTACCATCCAACAATCCATTTATCTACTTACCTACCTACCTACTTACCTACCTGTCTAGGTAAGTTAGAGAGACTGACACAGTTAGGAAAATATCAAAAATTTGTCTCAATAGTCACACTGCTCTCATTGAATCATATTTTATAGCTAGGGCTGTATGCCAAGGTTTTATTAATAATGGCTAGCATTTATACAGTGATTGTTACCTTCAAGGTGTTATTCTAAACACTTTACATATATCTTATTTAATTGTCTCAACGAAAACAAATGTTTGATCTATATACTATTATTATCATTTTGCGCTTACAGATAAGGAACTAAGGCACTTGGAATTTGAGAGCTAGGATGTAACAGAGACAGTATTGAAATCTAAGAATCTGAATCCAAAGCCTTATTGTGATACATAGACTCTTTAGTTGATAGATTGCCATTATTAATTTTTTATTTTGAATGAGAACATTAAGTCTTAGCATAATATAAGATCATGTCATTGGCAGCTGCAATTAAAATTCAGATGTGTCCAAAATCAAGGCCTATGACAGTAGCCTTGAAGGAGATTAGAGTGTGAATAGTGTGGCCACCATGAGACAGGGTGAAGGGCATAGGGAAGCTGAAAAAAAAAAAAGAAGGAATAAATGGCTCACATATTTACTGATCAGGGCATGTGCTTCTTGAAACTTCGCATTGATCATTCCTTCTAATGGTCTAAAAATTCCATTTACGCAAAGGTGAGAGGGAAGTAAAGAGGCATAAGTGTCTTGGTAGGAGAAGACGGCAGCCCTGAGATCCTTGCTTCAAATAGTAATCAATGAAAAGATCCAATCAAAATGCTATGATTCACTATTTTTTTTCCAAAGATATAGCAACACAATCTTATGATAGAAAATAAATTTAAATTAACTCAAAATATGAGATAACCAGTCATGCTTCAGTTGTCTTATCTGTAATACATATATAAAAGCTTATTTAAACTAATGATACTTTACATTTACAGAGAAGCTATATCAGAAAGGGTGATGTAGGATGGATTACCTGTGTGGGTTCAGTACTGACTGATAAAGGTGCTTTCCCACTTTTGGGGAGATAAATCAATGCTTCTCTCTCTTAGATTCACAAAAGTTAATTTATGCACCACCAAAACCAGTCTAATAATCACAGAAGTTACTTACCAAGGAAAGAACTGTTTTCAAAGAACCTAGATGAATACGTTTGTCAAGAGATCCAAGGGCTTTTAAATATATTCTCATGGCATCGGGGACCTAATAATTGAAGGGTTCCAAATATGCTCATTTTAAAGGGACATCTAGGGAATAATTTGCAGGAGTGTTGACATTGTGTTAATTTCTTTTTTAATTAGTTGCATAATTAATTATTAGAAAAACACTGTTATAATAATAATTAATTATTAGAAAAACACTGCTACCCTTTTTTTACCCTTGGTTTAAATAGCTAATTTTCATTCTTACTAATTTTGGCATTACTTTTAATGGTACTTAGAATTCTATGAAAGGCCTACTTTAACAGGTTCTTTGGAAAAAAAAATTTTTTTTTTTTTGAAAATAGTTGAAATATTTAAAAATGTGATGAAAGCCTTTTAAATTTGGGAAGCAAAAGCCTTAAAATAACTAACATTATATTAAATAAAATAATAAAATGTTAGATGTTAATAAAAAGAGTATAATTTTTTTCATCCATTTCAAATTGGAATTCATAGAAAAGAATCAAATGAGCATTCTAAAATCGAAAAATACAATATTTATATTTGGCAACTTATTGAATGGGTTTTAAGATCAGATTGAATATCAGAGATCAGGAGGTTGGGTCGAAAAGGGGTGTCAGAAGAGTCTATATTAAGGTTTTGTCTTGGAGTTTGCAACTAATGTGATACAGGAAATCACCAGAAAAAATATATGGTGCTATTTCCAAAATATCTAGAATATTCATCTTGAGCCTTAAAAAATTAGACTTTCCCAGTCACTACTCTTTCACTATGAAGCTGCTTAGATGAATGATTTCCAAATGGTTTCTTTTTATCACAGAACCTGTAGAGTTTTACATCTTTCACACACTAGATGGTACCAGGGAAAATCACCTAAACACAAAATTAGTAAGCAAGTTTCTTCATCAAAAATTCCCTAATCTTTCAGTGTTCTTAGAGATCTTCGGTACAACCCAGGTCTTTCGTTAGACTAGACAATGTTCTGTTTCTCAGTCGGTAAACATGTTTTTCAAATTTGCTTATTTTCTTGTAAGCCCCTTTTTATTACTTTGGTAGGCTGATACCATACCTCTCTATATACATGATACTTTGTCCTTCAAATCCAAGTAAACCATCATCAAATAAGATGTCCTGACTTCTGAATTTCCTTTTTTTTTTTTTTTTTGGTGTCAATACCCCAATAGGTTGGATTGGTTTTCTGGCTAATTACTTAAAATAAAGTTGAATTAATATTGAAATCATGTTTCTGACAAGTATCATACTGGCAAAGGCTAATGATAATTTCCTGATAAATAAAGATTAGAGAAACTGTAAAAACAAGAGAAAAATGACATTTTCAGGAACTAGCAAAAAATTTGTTAAGAGGGGAGACTCTCTTTTTGAGTATATAGCCAGTTAAAATATTTAGACCAACTCTCTTACGGGAAACAAATAAAATAATGTATAAATGTATTTTAAATCTATTCAAAAGCATCAAAGAACTGACAAGATATTTAGTTACTGTTAGAGCAAGAATCAAAGAAGAAAATATTCTCATCATTTTACAATGTGTAAATAATACAAATATTTGGAGCCAGTAGTTAAAATGACTCTAATTAATATTGCAGCAAAACCCAGACCAAGGTCAACACAAATCTGTCTTGGAAGTACAGCCAGAATGCTCAAGGAGGGTGAGATTTTGATTCAAATACTTTGGATGTGTTATCAGGAGGGACCAGTCCCTGAGAAGGACATCGATCTTACTTGGTAAAATAGAGGGCCAGTGAAAAAGAAGATCTTCAGCGAGTTGGATTGACACAGTGGCGACAGCAATGGGTTCAAATATAACAATTGTGAGGATGGTGCAGGACCGGGCAGTGATATATTGTTGTACATAGTGTCTCTATAAGTCGGAACTGACTCAATGGCAACTAACAACATTACCTTGTATCCAGAAAAAAAAAATCTCTCAAAACTTTGTTATAAAACAAGCCACCAGGCACAAAAGACTTCACAGGTGAATTATAAAAATTTTAGCAAGGAACAATGTCAAATTATGTAAAATTCTTCAGAGAATAGAGATATATAAAATACTTACTTGTTGTACAAGGCCAAAATAAAAGTGAACTTTCAAGAACAACAAAAAAGGAACAAACAACAACAAAAAAAACATTGCCATCAAGTAGATTCTGACGCATGGCAACCCCATGTGTGCAGAATAGAACTGCACATAGAGATTTCAAGCTGTGATTTTTCAGAAGCAGATTGCCACACAAGTTTTCTGAGGCACCACTGGATGGGCTCAAACCACCAACTTCTTGGCTAGTAGTTGAACACTTAAATGTTTGTACCACCTGGGGACATTATTAACAGTGCTACAGAATTTGCACATTTGTCTGTGAAGCATCTCTTTTAAGAATGTAAGAGACCCTGCCCTAACAGAAAATATCTAGCTCTTTTACCATTTCAGAAACATGGCGATTCATATACAGCCAGCAAGAAAATGAAACAACACAACCCATATAATTATACTATTTTTACTGTGTCTATTATATTTTATTTGTACATATACATGTATATATAGAAGTTCTAGAAGATTCACTTCTCGAATAATAGCCAAAAGATAGTTCAAATCCACTCAGAGGTGCCTCAGAAAACAGGGCTGGTATTAAAATCCCATTAACTCCAAAATATAAATTTTAGCCTTATGAATTTTGTATAAGCTTAATTCAAAGGCAAAGGAAAATAAGACTGTAGTAGAAGGGAAGTAATGGCACTATAGAGTAAAGAAATGTGAACAAATTTACTATAATTTTAATAAATAAATTATATATTTTGGGGTTATACAATTAATACATAAATGGTCCTTATTAAGGCAATATTTTTTATTCACTCTGTGTATTCCTTCCATCTTCTTTTGATGCTTCCTGTTTTTTTTAATATTTTTCCCAAAGAATCCTTCACTATTGCAACTTGAGGCTTGATTTTTTTCCTCAGTTCTTTCAGCTTGAGAAACGCTGAGCGTGTTCATCCCTTTTGGTTTTCTATCTCCAGTTTTTTATACATGTCATTATAATATTTTGTCTTCTTGAGCTGCCCTTTGAAATATTCTGTTCAGTCCTTTTACTTCATCAATTCTTCCTTTTGTTTTAGCTGCTTGATATTCGTGTGCAAGTTTCAGAGTCTCCTCTGACATCCATCTTGGTCTTTCCTTTCTTTCCTGTCTTTTCAATGACCACTTGCTTTCTTCATGCACGATGTCCTTAATACCATTCCACAACTCGTCTGGTCTTCAGTCACTAGTGTTCAATACATCAAATCTGTTCTTGAGATGATCTCTAAATTCAGGTGAGATATACTCAAGGCCATATTTTGGCTCTCATGGACTTGCTCTGATTTTCTTGTTTCAACTTGCACTTACATATAAGCCATTGTTAGTCTGTTCCATGGTTGGCCCCTTGCCTTGTTCTGACTGATGATATTGAGCTTTTCATCGGCTTTTTCCACAGATGTAGTCAATTTGATTTCCGTGTGTTCCATCTGGTGAAGTCCATGTGTATAGCCACCATTTACGTTGGTGAAAGAAGGCATTTGCTCAGTGTTTCTCAAGCTAAAAGAATTCAGGAAAAACGTCAAGCCTTGAGTTGCAATAGTGAAGGATTCTATGGGGAAAATATTAAAGAACACAGTAAGCGTCAAAAGAAGATGGAAGGAACACACAGTCATTATACCAAAAAGAATTAGTCAATGTTCAACCATTTCAACAGGTAGCATATGATCAGGGACCGAAGGAACAAAAGAAAGAAATCTAAGCTGCTCTGAAGACATTAGTGAAAAACAAAGCTCCAGGAATTGACCAAATACCAATTGAGATGTTTCAACAAATGGATGCAGCACTGGAGGTGCTCACTTGTCTATGCCAAGAAATATGGAAGACAGCTTCCTGGACAACTGACTGGAAGAGATCCATATTTATGCCTATTCCAAAGAAAGGTGATCCAACTGAGTGTGGAAATTATATAACAATATCATTAATATCACACACAGGCAAAATTTTTCTGAAGATCATTCAAGAATGGCTTCAGCAGTATGTCGACAGGGAACTGCCAGAAATTCAGGCTGGTATCAGAAGAGAACGTGGAACCAGGGATATCATTGCTGATGTCAGAGGGATCCTGGCTTTAAGCAGAGAATACCAGAACGATGTTTACCTGTGTTTTATTGACTACACAAAGGCACTTGACTGTGTGGATCATAACAAATCATGGATAACATTGTGAAGAATGGGAATTCCAGGACACTTAATTGTGCTCATGAGGAACCTTTACATAGATCAAGAGGCAGCTGTTCAGACAGAACAAGGGGATACTGATTGGTTTAAATCAGGAAAGGTGTGCGTCAGTGTTGTATCCTTTCACCACACCTATTCAATCTGTATGCTGAGCGAATAATCCGAGAAGCTGAACTATATGAAGAAGAACAGGGCATCAGGATAGGAGGAAGACTCATTAACTACCTGGGTTATGCAGATGACACAACCTTGCTTGCTGAAAGTGAAGAGGACTTGAAGCACTTACTGATAAAGATCAAAGACCACAGCCTTCAATGTGGGTTGCATCTCAACATAAAGAAAACAAAAATCCTCACAACTGGACCAATGAGCAACATCATGGTAAATGGAGAAAAGATTGAAGTCGTTAAGGATTTCTTTTTACTTGGATCCACAATCAACGCCTGTGGAAGCAGTAGTGAAAACATCAAATGACGCATTTCATTGGGTAAATCTGCTGTGAAGGACCTCTTTAAAGCATTAAAAAGCAAAGATGTCACCTTGAAGACTAAGGTGCGTCTGACCAAAGCCATGGTGTTTTAAATTGCATCATATACACATGAAAGCTGAACAACGAATAAGAAGGCCGAAGAAGAATTGACAGCTTTGCATTGTGATGTTGGCAAAGAATAATGAATATACCATGGACTGCCAGAAGAACGAACAAATCTGTCTTGGAAGAAGTGCAACCAGACTGCTCCTAAGAAGCAAGGATGGCGAGACTGGTTCTTACATACTTTGGACATGTTGTTGGGAGAGGTCAGTCCCTGGAGAAGGACATTGTACTTGGCAGACTACAGGGTCAGCGGAAAAGAGGAAGACAGTCAACGAGGTGGATTGACACAGTGGCTGCATCAGCGAGCTCAAGCATAAAACTATGGTAAGGGTGGCACAGGATTGGGCAGTGTTTTGTTTTGTTGTGCATACGGTTGCTATGAGTCGGAACTGACTCGACGGCACGGAACAGCAATAACAACAATAATTAAGGCAATAGAAGAAGAAATCATGTGTGTGTGAGTGTGTGTGTGTGTGTGTGTGTGTGCGCACAGGTGTGAATGATCATCCATATTGGATATAGGCAGGAGTATATATATATGTTTTCTTCTTTATTAAATGCATATTTCTGTAGATTGATATATTAAATCCCCTATTATAATGAGAAAACCTGAATCTCCAGAAAAAGGTCCACCAAATCCTATATTAGATTTCTCACATATTGGGTGGCCAAAAAAAACAAAAAAACTAGACTCGCTAATTAGATGCCTAGGTTCATAAAATATGTCATCAGTTTCTTTTCAGTCAGTCTCAATTATATTAGTTGATAATGAATAGAAGATAAAGAATTGCGTCCAGAGAGTTACTAGAGGCTAATTCACCGAAAATTAACAGATTGGGATAACAAGAAGTAGAGACATAGAAGGAAAAATTGCAAAGGTCTGAAGGTATTTTGCAAAAGTATAAAGGAAGCCATAATCCTACACTTGTTAATTGACCTTGAGTTTACAAAATTATAAAGGTTAACTAATACGGTCTTTGAATATTAAGAAATATTTAACTCTCTTCCATAGTACTGGTTCATTGGACAAGAATATGAGCCATAAGTTTTAGAAAAACTAAACAGTACATTTGTGAAAGGAAAACAATTCCAATGTTTAATCAAGTAAGTTTCTTTTCCAGGTAATAGAAATTGTGTGGTGTTCATTTCCTCAAAAATAACAGTGGAATAACTACCTTCATAAAATCTGAGTACAATAAAGCTACTGATTTCACCAATAATTTTATCTAAATACAGCTAACATCTTGATTTTGTGGTGCTTTAAACTTTTCCAAATACTTTTCCATCCTAAGTAGATATTTGAAAACTTATTACAACCCAGAGAGTTAATAGGATAGCTTATTATTATTATCATTTTACCAATTGTGAATAAGATGAAAAAAATAGTAAGATTACTTGTTTGAGATATTAGTAGTAAAAAGATTAAAGATCAGTTATCTGAACTGCTGAGATAGCATTGTCCCATTTACATTGTGATTCTCCTTTACTCAACTAAAAAAAAAAAAAGTTACCACCACCGTCACCACCATAATCATCATTCCTATCATCATCATGGACTGTGTATCAAATTCTTGTAACATATAAAATATTAATTGAGAAGGGTATACACATTTTTCTAAATTTTATTTGTTATTGTTGTTGAGAATATACACAGTAAAACATACACCAATTCAATAAGTTTCTACATGTACAGTTTAGTGACATTGATTACGTTCTTCAACTTGTGCAACCATTCTCACTCTACTTTTCTAAATTGTTTCTCCTGTGTTAACATAAGCTCACTGCCCTCTAAGGTTCTTATCTAACCTTTGAGTTGCTAGTGTCAATTTGATCCCATATAGATAGTTCTTAAAAAAGCATAATGCTCAAGACAGACCTTTTTAGCAAGTAAGCTAAACTATTGTTCTGGCTCAAGATGACTTCAAGGGACATTATTGGTTTAAGGTTTAAAGGTTATCTTCAGGGTCATAGTTTCAGGGGTTCATCCAGCCTTCTTGGCTCCAGAAAGTCTGGAGTCCATGAGGATTTGAAATTCTATTCTACATTTTCCCCGTTTTGTTCAGGACTCCTTTATGGAATCTTTGGTCAAAATATTCAGAAATGGTAGCCAGGCATCAGGTAGTTCTTCTGGTCTCAAGTCAAAGGAAGCAATTGTTTATGCAGGCAAGTAGCCACATGTTCCATATCGTCCTTCTATTCATGACTCTCCTTTTTCCCCTGTTGTTCCAAATAAATAAAGACCAACTGCTGTGTGTTGGGTGGCTGCTTGCAAGCTTTAAGACACAAGGCACTACACAATGAACTATGACATAGAACAGACACAGTAAACACGTTATTAGGCCAAGTAACTGGGATATCCCATAAAACCATGAGCCTATACCTCCAAACCAAGGAACTAAACCCTCTGAGGTGTTTCGTATACACATATAAGGTGTTTGATACATGCATTTTACTCATAAAGAAAAAAAAAATAAGTGCATAACTGTAGGACATCATGTCAGATGGCAGAAGATGTAAACAGCTGTATGATGTAGAAATATAACTATAAAACAGGAACTAAAATTGCTTTGTGTACATGTGTGCAATCATAACTAATTTATAGAATGTCACAATGTCAAAAGAGCTGGTAGTTGAAGTTCTTAGGGACAGATGCACTAAATAATCTCTTCATGAGAACTGTTGGCTTGAGGATCTGGAGTTGGCAGGATGGGCATTAATGGCTCTGTTGAGAGATGGTCACTTTTCTTGATAATGCCAGTTGAAAAGTTTAATTATTTCAAACACGTTAGAAAGGACTAAAATTTGCAAACATTAGCCAAACTAATGTGGTCACAATGGAGTGGACTTTGGGGAATCAAGAAAAAACTCCTGATTTTTCCTTCCCTTTTATCTCATAGATTTTTTTCTTTTAAAATCTGAAGTGGTTTCGGAGTTGCTGTTGGGAGTGCAGTCATGAAAGAGATGAAATAAACCAGAGCATTAGGCCATAGCTGCTAAAAAGAAGGTAGAAGTATCTCCAAATTAAACTGGTTGAGGTGGGTAGGAGTTTTCTCTTACATCCTGTGCTCTGGCAGGAAGTTACTAGGGAGAGAACTAAGAGTATGTAAGTTTTCTTTTGTGGAAATGATTTGCATAACTCTACATGGGGGGCATTGGTGGTTCAGTGTTAGAATTCTTGTCTTCCATGCAGGAGACCTGGGTTCAGTCCTTGGCCAATGCACCGCAAGCATAGCCACCAGTCATCTGTCAGTGTAGGTTTGAATGTTACTATGTTGCTGAACAGGTTTCAGTGGAGCTTCTAGACTAAGATGGACTAGAAAGAACAGCTTGGCTCTCTACTTGTGAAAAATCAGCTAATGCAATCCCTATGGATCAGAATGGACTGACCCACACAACCAATAATGCAGGTGGCACAGGAAGAGGAGAGTTCCCTTCCTTTCTTTATGGGGTCACCATGAGTGGGGCTAACTGTACAGCAGCTAACAAAAACAATCCCACATAGGTACATAGTAGGTTTAATAAATATGCTCTCAATGCTCAATAATGTTCTAAAATAGTATGCATTTATCCGTGCTCTCATTGAGTTACTCAATAAACACTCATTTTTGATTCACTATTGTCCAGAGAAATTGACTCCAGTGTTTTTATTTTTAAGTAATTAATTTATTGTCCAGTATCTGTGATGTAGAATCATAAAAGGATGTTGGTAAATACAAGTATGAAGATTTAGATGACTAATTCATTAAGGCAACTAATCTTGTATGCTTGCAAGAATATTTAAACCAAAAATTTTAATAGCTTGAATTCTAATTTTTTATAAAGAAAGTGTGGAACAGATCACACTTTTATTTATACAACAAGATTATTGTTTAGACATGGAATGGGAAGTTAGATCAATTTACAAGTATGTACTCAAGCATAGTACACTTGAAGCTAGGTATCTCCAAGTACATCATAAGCTGAAGTGATTGACTTGCCAACGGGGAAACGTAGAGACTTGAAATGTTTCGTAACTGTGTGGCACACACTTAAAACATTAATAATTAAGCTCGTCATACTACTTTAAAAATGTAGTAAAATAAACACAAAAATATTTGTCAATTCAACAATTTCAACATTCATAATTCAGTGACATTAAATACATTCTTCACCTTGGGCAACCACTACCATTTCCCTTTTACAAATTATTCCACCACCATTAACATAAACTCAATGCCTCCTAGGCAAAAATTATCCTATTCCTCACCCCCTTAATTACTACTAACCTTTGGCTGCTATATATTTCCATATTTCATAAGTGAGATCATGAAGTCTTTGTCCTTGGGCGACTGACTTATTTCACTCAGCATAAAGTTTTCAAGTTTCATCTACGTGTTGTGTTTATCAGGACTTTATATCTCTTTATGACTGAATAATATTGTATGCACCACATTCATCTACTGATGGACATTTAGGTTGTCTCTACCTCATCATGGAAACTCTGGTGGCATAGTGGTTAAGTGCTACGACTGCTAACCAAAGGGTCGGCAGTTTGAATCCGCCAGGCACTCCTTGGAAACTCTATGGGGCAGTTCTACTCTCTCCTGTAGGGTCGCTGTGAGTCAGAATCGACTCGACGGCACTGGGTTTGGTTTGGTTGTGGCTACCTCATTATGCTACTTTTTAAGAAAAAATTTTCTCAGTGCAGCAATAACGTCCTTGTTTCTAAGGCTGTATATCATGGGATTAAACATCGGAGTCACTGTGGTGTAGAAAAGAGAGAACAGCTTGTCCATTCCTGCAGAATGATTGGATCTGGGTCTTAAATAGGTGATGGCACCGGATCCAAAGAATAAAACCACAACCAGCAGGTGGGAAGAACATGTGGAGAAGGCTTTAGCCTGTCCTGAGGCTGTTGGCAGCTTTAAAATGGTGCAAATGATTTTACTGTAGGAGGCAAGTATCAACGTAAAAGGGACAGCAACGAAAAACATAGCTACAGCACAGACAGACATCTCATGAACGAAAGTGTCCCCACAGGCCAACTTGATAATGGGAGGGATGTCACAGAAGAAGTGGTTAATTTTGTTAGAATCACAAAAATGCAGACAGAAAATCTGAGCTGTTTGCCCTATCTGGACTGGGATGCCAATGACCCAGGAGCCAACTGCTAGCTGGACACACATCTTTTGGTTCATGACTAGAAGATAGCGCAGAGGGTTACAAATGGCCACATAGCGGTCATAAGCCATCACTGCCAGGAGGAAACATTCAGTGGCTGCCAGCATAAGAAAGAAGCACATTTGGGTGGCACATCCCAGCACAGAAATGCTTCTATCCTGAGTCCAAAGATTCACTAGCATTGTGGGGAGAATGACAGTTACATAAGAAATTTCCGATAAGGAAAAATTTGCCAGGAAAAAATACATGGGTTTCTGTAATGCGGGATCAAGTCTGGTTAGTATTATTATGAGGCTATTTCCAATTATAATAATTATGTAAATGATAGAGAACACTCCAAATAGAAACTCTTGGAGATTTGAAAGGTCAGAAAATCCCAGCAGTAGAAATCGCATCACTGTAGAGACATTGCCTTCAGCTTTTTTCACTTCGTGTTTCATCTGTAGGAAAGATTAAATCAGAAATACAAGTTACTTTGCTTTTCTTGGCTTTTGTACTCTCACTTGCAAACTGGAGATAGTGTGCCTTACAATTTTTCCAGTTCCCTATAGGAACAAATCCTGTGAATGACAGTTACTCTAAAAAGATGGTCAAGTGTATTTTTAAATTATTGCTCAATAAATCCCCAACAAACATTTTCTTTTTTTTTTTTTTCCTGCTAAGAGTTTCCTTATGTTTCCTTGTTTCTGTTGATGGTATATGTGATTTTAAATTTTGTTATTCACATAAACTTTCAAAATCTCTAAATTTGAAATTATATTCAATGGTAGCAATTATTATTTCATTCTTTTATTGGCATGCTTCCCTCTCAACTCTGCCTTCCAATGTTATCAATTGAAACTTAATGTTATTACCCATAGAAATACTCCGTTAGTCATCTATCACAGTATTGAACCATTTAAATGTAGTTAATAGAAAATGGTGATTTTCCTACAGTATCTCAAAACCCTTGTTTTGCTTTAACATACTGTAAATTGAGGCTATTTTGTTACAAAACATGATGATGAGTTAACACCAAATGTTATGAACTGATATTTAAACTTTAAATATCTGTTTATATTTCAATGTAAGATCTGTGAAGTCGGAAGTCATCATTTTTATTCACATTTTGTAGTCAGGCATAAGTTAGAAACAAGTTTACCTAGCATTTATGCTTCAGAAAGCAATTTAACTAGAATGTTCATTTATTTATTCTTTATACACACCTGCTGTATAAGAGAAACATTAACCACAACTCATCCATAATATTCTCCTAAATCATTCCATCCTTACTACTTGCTGTCTTCCTGCCGACCTCAATTGTGCCGTTCGGTCTTCTCTCTTGCACACAGTGCATGTTGCACCCACATGAGTGTGTTAGGCTGTGACTGTCAATTTCTATTATGTGCTTTTCTTACCCCTATTCCTACTTTGTTTCTTATAGGATTCAATATTTTTTTCTGTGCAATGCTTAGAATTTTGTTCAACGAAACATGATTTATTAATATCCGTATAACTAAAAAACCAACTCGTTGCCATCAGGTTGATTCCAATTCATAGAGACCCTATAGGACAGAGTAGAGCTGCCCCATAGGGTTTCTAAGGCTGAAATCTATACAGAAGCAGACTGTTGGTGGGCTCGAACTGCTGACCTTTCAGTTAGCAGTCATATAGCTTGATTTAATAACTTACTTGCTAGATTATATAAATGAATCAAATTGGTTGAGTCTTTAGAATAATTTCCAGGTAGTAAGTTTGGCCTCCTACCTAAAGGTGACCTGATTCCCACCATTACTAGATTAAAGAGTGTAATTTTTTTTTCCTTTATGTGTGAGTTAAAGAATAATACTCATTTTATTCACTCTTAAAAAATTAGCACATTACCATGTTTTCAGTGAATGCTAGATAACTTCCATATTATGTATAAATTAATTTGAAAGTAAATACAGATGGTTGTTTTTAGTGGTTAGTTGCGTTGAGTCCATTCTAACTCACGGAAACTCCACCTGTTCAGAGTATATCTGTTCCACAGGATTTTTAAGCCTGTGACCTTTTGGAAGCAGATTGCCAGGCCTATCTTTCAAGGCACCTCAGGGTGAATTCAAGCTGCCAACCATTTGGCTAGTATTCTAGCACTTAACTGTCTGAACCTCCCTGGGACCTCTCAATAGAGATTAACCTACCAAAAGGAGTCTCACTTATGTCTGTATACTAAAGTTATTAAAACTCTGGTGGTGTAGTGGTTAAGAAGTACAGCTGCTAACAAGAGGTTGGCAGTTCAAATCCACCAGACTCCCCTTGGAAACCCTCTGGGATGGTTCTATTCTGTCCGATAGGGTTGCCGTGAGTTGGCCTGCATCATGTCCTATAGGAGACAAAATTGGGACAGTAGGAACATTTGGACATTCTGTGGATTTTCTGTGACTAAGTAAAGGAAAAACAAATAGCTGCTTATTTTAGCATCTACAATATTCTAGATTAAATAGTAGAGCATTAAACGGATTTTCACAATCATTATCTGGCACAGTTCTCCCAATAAAAATTGGATTGTAGGGGATGTTAAAGGTACTGTGAATCTTCAGGACGGTCAGAAAGTAGTGTCTAACACACAATGTTAATATGACATGATTTAATTTTTTAGATTGCACAACCCACATTTTCTTTCACTTCACTGTTCTACAAAACTCTAATCACGTTTCACTGACCTTTGTTATTCAATCTGGAGCCTAATGCATGGAAAATGGTCAAAACTTTTTTTTAATTTTCGTCACCATTGTGCATCCCCCAACCACACTTGATCTGACCATTGCCCTCAGAAACTGTATCCCCATTATTTTGTCTGATTATTTCATAAACTCTTCTCTCAATCTTAGACTCCCTGTCTGCATTATTCCCACTGATCAAGCAGAGCAGTACACCTGAAAAGAAACCTGAAATTAAGGTCTGAAGAAACAAGAAAAGGAAACAGCTAAGCTTGCAAACAGGAATCTAGTGTCCTACATCTCCTACAGCTACTGAAATCTTTATTCTATAATAAGGAGAAAACTATTATGAACACTAAAAATGATTCTCAATGTAAAGCCACTTTTAAAGTAAGAAATATAATCATTCACATTCTACCTGGCTTTTGCAAATCTTTAGAAGCTATTATTTATACAACTCAGAAAGAAAATAACTAGATACACATGTTGGCATTTCTATTTTTATTCAAACACTTTAGTTTTGTGATCTTCATACTTTGTTTGGGGTAGAGATTTTGTTGTCAACTAAAATATCATTACCAAATGTAAACCCATTGCCATTGAGCCAATCCTGACTCCTAGTGACCCTATTGAACAGAATAGAACTGCCCCACACAGTTTCCAAGGAGTGTCTGGTGTATTCAAACTGTCTAACTTTTGGATAGCAGCCGAAGCTCTTAACCACCAGGGTTTCCAAGCTTCATCAGAGTATATATACATATTCGCCAGAGGAGTGTATACATATATATATTATACAAATATGCATATATAATATATATATATGCACACACACACATATCTATACCTTCATTTAAGAGCAAGTTTAAAACTAAATAAAAACCAAACCAAACCCATTCCCATCGAGTCAATTCCAACTCATAGTGACCCTGTAGGACAGAGAGAACTGCTCCATAGGTTTTCCAAAGAGTGCCTGGCGGATTCCAACTGCTGACTTTTTCGTTAGTAGCCATAGTTCTTAACCAGTATGTCACCAGGGTTTAAAAATAGAAGATAGGAAATAAATGTTAGAAATTGGTGAATGCAATTCAGGGGAGTTTTTCCTCTAGTAGAAGTATCTAATGATAAAAAGAAAACAACATATCTTTAGTACTTTCAGATACTCTTTAGTAAACAAATAATTCCTTAGATGGCAGTAGGATACAAACACATTTCAATTATATTCATTCACTACCTTGTTCTTTATACATATATATTTTTTTGAGATATGATCCATAGATTTAATACTTGTAAAATATTTAAAACCATGCTTACCATAATCAATCAATAAATGTTAGTACTTAGGATAATGATGATAATGATGAAGACTGTAAGTTTTGATAGATTGGCCCATTGTATTACCAAGCTCTTCTCCTTTTATTCTCATTTCATCCTATAATCATGAAAATAAGAAAAGTAAAATGACTATCTGAGCAGTGTTTGAAATTAAACAAAAGAAAAAAAAAATTTTAGTTTTATAAAATTGAATGCTTTCTGCTGATGCTTAAAAGGCAAAGATACACATAAAAATAAATTTGATATTGGACAGAAATAGTTTACGCTTACCTGTTTGATTAAGGTAAATTTCATGCTTACCTTTAGTGATTGAGTTCAAAGTCAGAAAACGACAAGATTTTTGTAACAGTTAAATAATTCACTTTTATTAGAACAGGTTGACCACCTTCTAAAATGTATTCTACTTCCAGAACAAATAGTCCTCTTTAAATAGGAAATTGCCTCTGCCCTGGGGAACAACTCCTTTCCCAGGTTACTTTCTAATTGAACTAAGCCATTTTGCCCGCCACTCAAGCAGTTTGCTACATTAATCAAAAACTTATGTGTTGAAATTTTGTTGAGAATTCTACTGAATGGATAGATTGCTTTAGGTAGTATTAACATCTTAACAACATTAGGTCTTCAATCCATGAGCACAGGATATCCTTCCATTTATTTAGGTCTTCTTTAATGTCTATCCAGGTCTATACAGGTCTTTTACTCCCTTGGTTGAATTTATCCTGAGTTATTTTATTCTTTTAAATACCATTACAAATATAAATGTTTCCTTAATTTTCTTTTTAGATTGCTCATTGCTGATGTACAAAAACCCAAGTGATTTTTCTGTAAGGATTTTACCAACAAAGTGAAGAGGCAACCTACAGATTGGGAGAAAATTATTGGGAGCCATATATCTGATAAGGGTATAATGTCTAGAATATATAAATAACCCCTACAACTTAACAAAAACACAATTCAACCAAAAAAAAATGGAAAAGGACTTCAACAGGTATTTCACCGAAAATGTGATACAAATGGTCAATGAGAAAATGAAAAGATGCCTAACATTATTAGTTAATGCAAGCTAAAATGACAATTAGATATTATTTTAGCCCCACAAAGATGGTTATGATTAAAAAAAACTGAAAATCAATAGGTTTTGGTGAGGATGTGGAAGAAATCAGGACACTTACCCTTTGCCTGTAAAATGGTACAGCTGTTGAGGAAACACGTTTGTTAGATCTTCAAAAAGTCTCATATAGAATTACCATATGATACAGCAATTCCAGTACCAAGTATATACTCAAAAGTACTAAAATCAAGACTATTAACAGATAATTTTATACCAGTGTTTATTGCAGCATGATTCGTAATAGCTAAAATTTGGAAACAACCTAAATGACCATAAGCAGATGGGCGTGGTACATCCATAAAATGGAACATTACTCAGCCATAAAGAGAAATGAATAGGAATTGGAATGGGAATTCCAGAACACTTAATTGTGCTTATGAGGAACCTGTACATATATCCAGAGGCAGTTGTTCAGACAGAACAAGAGGATACTGTGTAGTTTAAAGTCAGCAAATATTGTGTCATGGCTATATCCTTTCACCGCACCTATTCAATCTATATGCTAAGCAAATAATCCCAGAATCTGGACTATATGAAGAAGAAAGGAGCATCAGGATAAGAGGGAGACTCATTAACAACCTGTGTTATGCAGATGACACAACCTTGCTTGCTGAAATTGAAGAGGACTTGAAGCACTTACTGATGAAGATCAAAGACAGTAGCCTTCAATATGGATTGCACCTAAACATAAAGAAAACAAAAATCCTCACAACTGGTCCAATAAGCATCATCATGATAAACAGGAAAAGATTAAAGTTGTCAAGGATTCACTTTACTTGGATCCACATTCAACACCCATGGAAACTGCAGTCAAGAAATCAAAAGATGCATTGTATTGGGCAAATCTTCTGCAAAAGGCCTCTTTAAAGTGTTGAAAAGCAAAGATGTCAGCTTGAAGACTAAAGTGCACCTGACCCAAGCCACGGTATTTTCAATGGCATCATATGTATGCTAAAGCTGAACAATGAATAAGGAAGACTGAAGAACTGATACTTTTGAATTTTGGTGTTGGCAAAGAACACTGAATATATCATGGACTGCAAAAAGATTGAACAAATCTGTCTTGGAAGAAGTGCAATCGGAATGCTCCCTAGAAGCAAGGATGCTGAGACTGCAGCTTACATACTTTGGACATGCTGTCAGGAAGGATCAGTCCATGGAGAAGGACATCATTCTTGGTAAAGTAGAAGGTCAGCAAAAGTGAGGAAGACCATCAACGAAATGGACTGACACAGTGGCTGCAACAATGGGCTCAAGCATAACAACAATTGTGAGCATGGCGTAGGACTGGGCAGTGTTTTGTTCTGCTGTACATAGGGCTGCTATGCATGATTATCTTTGAGATTGTAATAGTCAATTAGATTGCACTAAAACTCATTTCATCAAAGAGCTTTATGAGTTAAGGGAAGTATATGTTCATGGAACATATATCAAGAATTTTTGCATTGTGACTTGGAGTCACAAAATAGTATGTGGCCTGTTTTCTCTGAACTATGATATTGAGCACCCTCTACATGTTGTTTGTCTCATTCAGGATGCCATTATCTGCCAGGGAAGTAATAAATTCTAGTATTAAGAACTAAGTTCTCATGAATTTTTTCATATATATATATATATATATATTTTTTTTTTTTTTTTACTCTCTTGTGCCATTACTCCCTTTAGTCTCCGGTATCCTTTCCCCTGTTATTGAGGTAAGCTTACAAAATTTTCAAAAGACTGAAAATTATGTTTTGAAATGAATGAAATTTCAATACTTGATAATTAGCAAAAATCATACTAATAATCACATCATTATTGAGATGTATTTAGGTCAGATACATGGGACATTTCATTTCTTTACTAGTATTCCAACGATTTTTTTTTGGAAAGGTAGAAAGTTAAAAAAAAGACTACATAATGAAAACTTTCTTCCACCACTCTATGAAAGCACTGATAATTATAGTGTAACAATTACAACTTTTTAACAACAAATGGTAAAATACAGTTTTAATAAAGTTTTCTTTGTTCCCAGTAAGGTTTATAGGTTGACTCCCATAAGCATAAAAGGCATTGGCAAAAGTGGTATCTAAAACTTTCTCTCTTCCTATTTTGTCTAGCCCAAACTTGATTATAGACTGAAATATTTAGTTAATAATTAATTAATTTGTTCAATTATCTATGTGATTTTGATTTAGCATATTTTCTAATTCTAGTTTAGTATTTAGATTTATATCTTCTCCTTCCGATTATTTTCTAATACTGTTCTCAATATTTCTTTGCACATCTATTGCTTCATTTTAAGATATGTCTTTGTATAAATTATATTTTAAAATCCAAAAAGCATTTTAACACATATCAGTTTTATATGAATATAATCCTAATTTCTCTCCATAAAAAGAAAAAAAGTCCTATGATCTTACTTCCCATATTTTCTAAGCCTCTGAATGCTCTACTTGGCCATTTCAACAGTTTGGGTCTTAGTATATGTGCCATTTCTTATCATTTTATTTATTCTTGTATTGCTACTGATCGTATTGCAAGAGGAAGAAAACTTCGCTCTCCTATGTGAACATATATGTCATGTTTCCCAGCCATGTGTGATAAAGGCCATTCTCTTTAGCACTGGTATTTGGCATATAACTGCTGGTTCAATATTTAAATACTTATATTTTATGGTGTTCTGTACTGTCTCAAAGAAAACCCATTAGTTTTTTTATTGGTATATAGTGATAGAATAATGGTCCCCAAGAGATAGCCACATCTTAATCCCTAGGAACTGTGAATATGTTACTTAAAGGGGACTTTGCAGATGTGAATAGTTATGAATCTTGAGATGGAGAGATTAGCCTAGAATTCCTATTGTGATATGAAATGTGTTCTCAGGAATGTAGGTTTGGGTACCTTAATGAGTATGGTATGGCAAGTATTTAACATGCTCTCATACGATGTATAAATTCTGTGGATATGGACAGCTCGACATATCTCATTAGTCTTTTGCAGAATTTAATATACTTAAAGTAGCAATGGGGGTAATAACAAGAAAGGTATTAGAACGGCCCATTTCAATATTTTTCACATGCAACACTCAGTGACATCGATCATGTTTGTTCTGTTATTCAACCATCACCGTAAGCGATTGCCAAGTATTTCCATCACCCTTAACTGAAGCTTAACGTCCCATAAGGAATGAAATCCCCCGCTTTCCCCTCCCTTTTGCCCAACCCTGGAAACCACTAATAAACATTGGTCTCTATACACATGACCATTCTAAATATTTTATGTAAGTAGGATTATACAATATCCTTCCTTTTGTAACTTACTTATTTTACTCAGTATAATGTTTAAAAGATTCATCTACGTTGTAACTTGTTTCAGGACTTCATTTCTCATTGTTGCTGTTGTTAGGTGCCGTCGAGTTGATTCTTGATACATGCTCCAAGAACACATACTTCCCTTAACTCATAAAGCTCTTGGGTAAAATGAGTTTTAGTACAACCTAATGACTATTACAATCTTGCAGATAATCATGCTTAGTTTCCACATGTAGTTTTCCAGAGAGGCATTATGCCTAAGATGTTACTATTATTAATAGGATAATGCATAAATTGTCTTTGTGCAGGGGACAGAATAGATAATCACACTTGTGAGTGTGTGTCTGTGTGTCTGTGTATACAGACAATCATTGTTGTTAGGTGTTGTTGAGTTATTTTTGACTCATAGTGAACCTATGTGAACCATAGCAAACAGATTGAAACACTGCCTGATCCTGTGCCATCCTCATGATTATTGTTATGCTTGATCCCATTGTCGCAGCTACTGTGTCAATCCATTTTGTTGAGGGTCCTCTCTTTTTTGTTGACCCTCTACTTACCAAGCATGACGTCCTTTTCCAGGGACAGATCCCTCCTGAAAATATGCCCAAAGTATGTGAAATAGAGTCTCACCACCCTTGCTTCTGAGGAGCATTCTGTTTGTACTTCCTCCAAGACAGATTTGTTCCTTCTTTTGGCAGTCTGTGGTATATTCAATACTCTTTGCCAACAACATAATTCAAAGGCATCAGTTCTTTAGTCTTCCTTATTCATTGCCCAACTTTCAAATGCATATGAGATGATTGAAAACACCATGGCTTGGGTAAGGCCCACCTTAGTCCTTAAATTGACATCTTTGCTTTTGAAGGCATCAAAGAGGTCTTTTGAAGCAGATTTGCCCAATGCAATGTGTCATTTGATTTCTTGACTGCTGCTTCCATGGGTGTTGATTATGGATACAAGTATAATGATATCCTTGAGGGAGGGGCCAAGATGGCTGACTAGGTAGAAGCTACCTCGGATTCCTCTTGCAACAAAGACTAGGAAAAACAAGTGAATCGGTCACATACATGACAATCTACAAACCCTGACAAGCAAACACAGATCTAAAGAGTTGACATGAGTGACAGAGACTGAGAACGAACAACCATGGAGAAGCAGTGACTATTTTCAGAGCCTTGAGCCAGCGTCCCTGTCAGGAAACCTTGGCGCCGGGCTTTCTACTGGGCGCAGGGGAGCTGAGCACGGCATCCTGAGATGGCACAAACATGGGGCGCAGACCTAGCCCTCTGAATTGACCTCAGGAGAAGCCCAGCCAGTGCACGCAGGCAGCGCAGTGAAGCAGCTGACAAGAGGAGAAGTCACCAGGAGGCAGCGACTTGTTTTGGAGCCAGGAGTGCACTCAATGACAGGGCTGCAAGATACACAAAACAAACTTGAACAGAACTGAAAAGTGAGATAGACACCTCCACAATTATAGTAGAAGACTTCAAGACACCACTTTCGGAGAAGGACACGACATCCAGTAAGAAGCTCTATAGAGACACAGAAGACCTAATTGCTAATATCAACCAATTTGACCTCATTGACTTATACAGAACACTCCACCCAACTGCTGCAAAGTATGCTTTTTTTTCCTAGCGCACAGGGAACATTCTCCAGAATAGACCACATTTTAGGTCATAAAACAAACCTTTGCAGAATCCAAAACATCAAAATATTACAAAGCATCTTCTCAGACCATAAGGCCATAAAAGTGGAAATCAATAACAGAAAAATTAGGGAAAAGAAATCAAATACTCGGAAACCGAATAATACCCTCCTGAAAAAAGATTGGGTTATAGAAGACATTAAGGAGGGAATAAAGAAAGTCATAGAATGCAATGAGAATGAAAACACTTCCTATCAAAACCTCTGGGACACAGCAAAAGCAGTGCTCAGAGGTTGATTTATACTGATAAATGCACACATACAAAAAGAAGAAAGAGCCAAAATCAGAGAACTGTCCCTACAGCTTGAACAAGTAGAAAGTGAGCAACAAAAGAATCCATCAGGCACCAGAAGAAAACAAATAATAAAAATTAGAGCTGAACTAAATGAATTAGAGAACAGGAAAACAACTGAAAGAATTAACAAAGCCAAAAGCTGGTTCTTTGAAAAAATTAACAAAATTGATAAACCATTGGCCAGACTGACTAAAGAAATACAGGAAAGGAAACAAATAACCCGAATAAGAAACGAGAAGGGCCACATCACAACAGACCCAACTGAAATTAAAAGAATCATATCAGATTATTATGAAAAATTGTACTCTAAAAAATTTGCAAACCTTGAAGAAATGGGTGAATTCCTAGAAAAACACTATCTTCTTAAACTAACACAATCAGGAGTGGAACAACTAAATAGACCCATAATAAAAAAAGAGATTGAAAAGGTAATCAAAAAACTCCCAACAAAAAAAGCCCTGGCCCAGATGGTTTCACTGCAGAGTTCTACCAAACTTTCAGAGAAGAGTTAACACCACTACTACTAAAGATATTTCAAAGAATAGAAAATGACGAAATACTACCTAAGTCACTCTACGAAGCCACCATCTCCCTGATACCAAAACCAGGTAAAGACATCACAAAAAAGAAAATTACAGACCTATATCCCTCATGAACATAGATGCAAAAATCCTCAACAAAATTCTAGCCAGTAGAATTCAACAACATATCAAAAAAATAATCCACCACGACCAGGTGGGATTTATACCAGGTACGCAAGGCTGGTTTAATATTAGAAAAACCATTAATGGAATCCACCATGTAAGTAAAACAAAAGACAAAAACCACATGATGTTATCAATTGATGCAGAAAAGGCATTTGACAAAGTCCAACACCCATTCATGATAAAAACTCTAAGCAAAATAGGAATCGAAGGAAAATTCCTCAACATAATAAAGGGCATCTATACAAAGCCAACAGCCAACATCACCCTAAATGGAGAAAGCCTGAAAGCATTTCCCTTGAGAACGGGAACTAGACAAGGATGCCCTTTATCACCGCTCTTATTCAACATTGTGCTAGAGGTCCTAGCCAGAGCAATTAGGCTAGACAAAGAAATAAAGGGCATCTGGATTGGCAAAGGAGGAAGTCAAATGATCTCTATTTGCAGATGACATGATCTTATACACAGAAAACCCTAAGGAATCCTCCAGAAAACTACTGAAACTAATACAAGAGTTTGGCAGAGTCTCAGGTTATAAGATAAACATACAAAAATCACTTGGATTCCTCTACATCAACAAAAAGAACATCGACGAGGAAATCACCAAATCAATACCATTCACAGTAGCTCCCCAAAAGATAAAATACTTAGGAATAAATCTTACCAAAGACGTAAAAGACCTATACAAAGAAAACTACAAAGTACTACTACAAGAAACTAAAAAGGACCTATTAAGTGGAAAAACATACCTTGCTCATGGATAGGAAGACTTAACATAGTAAAAATGTCTATTCTACCAAAAGCCATCTATACATACAATGCACTTCCGATCCAAATTCCAATGTCATTTTTTAATGTGATGGAGAAACAAATCACCAACTTCATATGGAAGGGAAAGAGGCCTCAGGTAAGCAAAGCATTACTGAAAAAGAAGAAGAAAGTGGGAGGCCTCACTCTACCTGATTTTAGCACATATTATACAGCCACAGTAGTCAAAACAGCCCGGTACTGGTACAACAGGCACATAGACCAATGGAACAGAATTGAGAACCCAGATATAAATCCATCCACGTATGAGCAGCTGATATTTGACAAAGGCCCAGTGTCAGTTAATTGGGGAAAAGATAGTCTTTTTAACAAATGGTGCTGGCATAACTGGATATCCATTTGCAAAAGAATGAAACAGGACCCATACCTCACACCATGCACAAAAACTAACTCCAAGTGGATCAAAGACCTAAACATAAAGACTAAAACGATAAAGATCATGGAAGAAAAAATAGGGACAACCCTAGGAGCCCTAATTCAAGGCATAAACAGAGTACAAAATATTACCAAAAATGACAAAGAGAAACCAGATAACTGGGAGCTCCTGAAAATCAAACACCTATACTCATCTAAAGACTTCACCAAAAGAGTAAAAATACCACCTACAGATTGGGAAAGAATTTTCAGTTATGACATCTCCGACCAGCGCCTGATCTCTAAAATCTATATGATTCTGTTAAAACTCAACCACAAAAAGACAAACAAACCAAACAAGAAGTGGGCAAAGGATATGAACACGCACTTCACTGCAGAAGATATTGAGGCAGCTAACAGATACATGAGAAAATGCTCTCGATCATTAGCCATTAGAGAAATGCAAATTAAAACTACAATGAGATTCCATCTCACACCAACAAAAAAAAAAAAGGCTGGCATTAATCCAAAAAACACAAAATAAATAAATGTTGGAGAGGCGGTGGAGAGATTGGAACTCTTATACACTGCTGCTGGGAATGTCAAATGGTACTACCACTTTGGAAATCTATCTGGCATTTCCTTAAAAAGTTAGAAGTAGAACTACCATACAACCCAGAAATCCCACTCCTCGGAATATACCCTAGAGAAATAAGAGCCTTCACACAAACAGATATATGCACACCCATGTTTATTGCAGCACTGTGTACAATAGCAAAAAGCTGGAAGCAACCAAGGTGTCCATCAACGGATGAATGGTTAAATAAGTTGTGGTATATTCACACAATGGAATACTACGCATCGATAAAGAACAGTGACAAATCTGTGAAACATTTCATAACATGGAGGAACCTGGAAGGCATTATGCTGAGTGAAATTAGTCAGAGGCAAAAGGACAAATATTGTATAATACCACTATTATAAGATCTTGAGAAATAGTATAAACTGAGAAGAACACATACTTTTGTGGTTATGAGGAGGGGAGGGAGGGAGGGTGGGAGAGGGTTATTTACTGATTAGTTAGTAGATAAGAACTACTTTAGGTGAAGGGAAGGACAATACTCAATACACGGAAGGTCAGCTCAACTGGACTGGACCAAAAGCAAAGAAGTTTCCTGGATAAACTGAATGCTTCAAAGGTCTGCGGAGCAAGGGCAGGGGTTTGGGAACTATGGCTTAAGGGAACTTCTAAGTCAATTGGCGAAATAATTCTATTATGAAAACATTCTGCATCCCACTTTGAAATGTGGCGTCTGGGGTCTTAAATGCTAACAAGCGGCCATCTAAGATGCATCAATTGGCCTCAACCCACCTGGATCAAAGGAGAACGAAGAACAAGAACACCAAGGTCACAGGACAACTATGAGCCCAAGAGACAGAAAGGGCCACATGAACCAGAGTCTTACATCATCCTGAGACCAGAAGAACTAGATGGCGCCTGGCCACAACCGATGACTGCCCTGACAGGGAGCACAACAGAGAAAACCCTGAGGGAGCAGGAGATCAGTGGTATGCAGACCCTAAATTCTCATAAAAAGACCGGACTTAATGGTCTGACTGAGACTAGAAGAATCCCGGCGGTCATGGTCCCCAGACCTTCTGTTGGCCCAGGACAGGAAACATTCCCGAAGACAACTCATCAGACATGGAAGGGACTGGACAATGGGTTGGAGAGAGATGATGATGAAGAGTGAGCTACTTGTATCAGATGGACACTTGAGACTGTGTTGGCATGTCCTGTCTGGAGCGGAGATAGGAGGGTAGAGAGGGTTAGAAACTGGCAAAATTGTCACAAAAAGATAGACTGGAAGGGCTGACTCATTAGGGGGAGAGTAAGTGGGAGTATGGAGTAAGGTGTATATAAGCTTATATGTGACAGACTGACTTGATTTGTAAATGTTCACTTAAAGCTCAATAAAAATTATTAAAAAAAAAGATAACACAAAATATTACACCCATGAAATTTAAAAAAAAGATATCCTTGACAACTTCAATCATTTATCCCTTTATCATATTGTTGCTTATTGCTCCAGTTGTGAAGATTTTTGTTTTCTTTATGTTGAAGAGAAATCTGTACTGAAGGCTGTAGACTTTGCTCTTCATTAATAAGTACTTCAAGTCCTCTTCACTTTCAGCAAGGAACGTTGTGTCATCTGCATATCGTTTTGATGTTAGTGAGTCTTCCTCAAGTCCTAATGCCGCGTCCTTCTTCACATAGTCCAGCTTCTCAGATTTTTGCTCAGCATAAAGATTAAGTATGGTGAAAAGATACAACCCTCATGTGCACCTTTCCTGACTTTAAACCATGCAGTATCCCCTTGTTCTGTTTGAAGGACTGCCTCTTGATTTATGCACTGGTTCCTTGTGAGTATAATCAAGTGTTCTGGAATTCCCATTCTCCCCAATATTATCCATAATTTGATCCACAGAGTCGAATTCCTTTGCATAGTCAATAAAACATAGGTAAACATCTTTCTGGTATTCTCTGCTTTCAGCTGAGATCCATCTGAGATTGGCAATGTTATCCCTCATTTCATGTCATCTTCTGAATCCATCATGTATTTCTGGCAGTTTCCAGTCAATCATATATGTATATATATATATATACACATAAAAAAAACATATGTAAACAATGTGTGTGTGTATATATACATACATATATATACATAATCATTCAAAATGGATTCAGATAGGAATGCACAGTGTATATTATTAAATAAATCTTCTTGAGGTTGTATGAATTAATACCACTATTATGATAAAAAGACAGTATAAATCTTTAGCAAATGGTTCATCGAATCATATGTTAGATACCTCTAACATTCAGTGGCCAGACCTTAATAAATGCCACTACTCAGAAAATGGGGACAATATAAAAGACAAGAAAAAAAATAGAATAAATAATTGATCTTTGCTCAAGAAAAGTATGGAGCTCTGTCTGGCATTCATGTACAGATCAACAAATTATTTGCAAAATCAAATGCCTATTGTTATAAAGTATGTCATCAGATTTTATTTTCTAGTCAACTTCAATTATGTTAGCTGATAATAGATATCATATAAGTAATTGTGCCAAGAAAATAAGTTCTAAAAGTTACGTAATAACTTGTTGGAAAAGATAGGGAGTAGAGAAACAGAAGAAAAAAATAAATGCGAAGCTCTGAACAAATTTTGTACAAGTGTAAAAGAAGCTATAATCCTGTAATTGTTGATTGGTCCTGAGTAAATAATATAATGGTTATTTAATGTCTTCTTTGACTATTAAGTAAGGTTTAACTGTCTTTTATAATATCTGTTCAGTGGGCTAATATATGAGAAACACATATTAGAAAAATAACTTATTACATTTCTGAAGGAAAATAATTCCAACATTCAAGCAAGCAGATTTTCTTCTCTAGATAATTAAAATTGTGGAATGTTCCATCCCTCAAAAAAAAAAAAAATTGGAACAAATAACCTCAAGAAAGTTGAATATAAAATATAGAAAGCTAGTGATTTCACCATACATTTTATGTAAATAAAACCAACATACCAATTTTGGGATGCTTTAAATTTTTCCAAATGCTTTTCCATCTTAGGCAGATATTTGAGATTCTTAATAATTCTGTGAGTTGTTAGGACGTATTATCATTATTACCATTTTATTAATTGTGAAAGTGATGGGAAAGATCGTGAACTGACTTGCTCAAGATTTTGGTAAAGGAAAGAATAAAAATCGGTTATCTGAACTTTTGAGACATCACTGTCCCATGACATTGTGATTCCTGCTTTCCTAAATTTCAGAAAAGAAAAATACCAGCACCACCACCATCACTCTCATAATCTTCATCATTATCATCACTATCATGTTCATTATAAATATGTATTATCAAATTCTTATAACATATAAAATATTAAATAAGAAGGAATATACACATGTTTACTACCATAAACAAAAAAAGTAAATCCATGAAAGTAGGACATCATGTCAGATGATAGAAAAAGTAAAGGGCTTTATGATGTAGAAATATAAACATAAAAGAGGAACTAAAATTGTATTTTTTACACATGGTACAATCATAACTAAAACTAGACAATGACATAATAATCACAAGAACTGCCAACAAAAGTTTTTAGGGAGAAATGACCTGAATAATCTCTTTATGTGAGTTGTTGATTTGAGAATCTGGAATTGGGGGGTTGGGCATTAATGACCGTGTTGACAGATGCTGACTTTTCTTGATAATGTTAGTTTAAAGGGTTAATTTCAAACACTTTAGAAAGGGCTACAGGTGGCAAGGATTAGACACGATAATGTAAACACAACGGTGTGGACTTAGGGGAATCATGAAATAACCTTCAACTTTTTCTTCCCCTTTTTATCTCATTGATCTTTTTTTTTTTTTTTAAATCTGAAATAATATAGGAGTTGCTGTTTAGAGTGCAGGCATGCAAGACATGAAATAGGCATAAGCAAATTATAGACCATATTGCTAAAAAAGAATGTAGAAACCTCTGCAAAGTAAACTGGTTGAGACAAATGGAAATTTTTCTGTTGAATCATGTGCTCTGGCAGAAACTTACCAGGGAGAGGGCTAAGTGAATGTACATATTTTTTGGAGGAGCAAGATTGGAGTAATTCCACATGGATGCTAGGCAGATTAAATAAATATTCTCTCAGTGGTCATCAATGTTCTAAAATTTCTTGATTTTTCAAAGCATTTGAAGAAGGGCATAGTGATATGCATTTATCCATCCTCTCCTTTAATCACTTATTCAACAAACACCCATTTTATCTAAGATTGGACAGTTTCTGTCACCACTCATCTGTCAGTTTGTCATCCTGTGGTGGCTTTTGTGTTGTTGTGACACTGAAAGCTATGCCACTGGTATTTCAAATACCAACAGTGTCACCCATGGTGGACAGGTTTCAGCAGAGCTTCTAGACTAAGACTGACTAAGAACGACCTGGTGATCTACTTCTAAAAAAATTGGCCAGTGAAAACCTTATGAATAGCAATTAAGCATTGTCTCATATAGTGCCAGAAGATGAGTCCCTCAGGTTAGAAGGCACTCAAAATATGACTGGGGAAGGGCTGTCTGCTCAAAGTAGAGTCGACCTTAATGACATGGATGGAATAAAGCTCTTGGTACCTTCATTTGCTGATGTAGCACTATTCAAACCGAAAAGAAACAACTGCAAACATCCTTTAAAATCGGAATGCAGAATGTATGCGGTATGAATCTGGAAAGTTGCAAGTGGACAAAAAAGAAATGGAATGTATAAAAATTGATATCCTAGGCATTACTGAGTTGAAACGAACTGGTCGTGACTATTTTGAAATGGGCAATTATATGGTCTACTATGACAAGAATGACAAATTCAAGAGACATGGTGTCACATTCATCTTTAAAGTGAACATTTCAAGATCTGTCCTGAAGTACAAGGCTGTCAGTGATAGCATAATATCCATATACCTACAAGAAGGACCAGTTAATATGACTCTTATTCAAATTTACCTGTCAACCACTAAGGCCAAAGTTGAAGAAATTCAAGACTTTACCAACTTCTGCAGTCTAAAAATGATCAAACTTATAATGAAGATGCATTGGTAATTACTGATAATTGGAATGAGAAAGTTGGAAACAAAGAAAAAGGATTGGTAGTTGGAAAATACGACCTTGGTGATAGCAGTGATGCTGTAGCTTGTGTGATAGAATTTTGATAGACCAATAACCTATTCACTACAAATACCTTTTTTCAACATCATAAATGGCAACCTTACACATGGTTCTTACTGAATGGAATACACAGGAATCAAAATGACTATGTCTGTGGGAAGAGATGATGAAGAAGCTCAATATCATCAGTCAGAACAAGGCCAAGGTACAGCTGTGGAACAAACCATCAATTGCTCATAATCAAACTCAAGTTGAAGTTGAAAAAAAAATAGAACAAGTCCACAAGAGTGAAAATATGACCGTGAGAATATCCCACCTGAATTTAGAGACCATCTCAAGAATAGATTTGATACATTCAACACTAGTGACAGAAGACTAGACTAGCTGTGGGATAACATCAAGGACATCATACGTGAAGAAAGCAAAGATCATTAAAAACACAGGAAGGAAAGAAAATACCAAAATGGATGTCAGGAGAGATTCTCAAATTGGCTCTTGATTGTAGAGCAGTTAAAGTTAATGGAAAAAATGATGAATTAAAAGAGCTAAACAAAGATTTCAGATGGTGCCTTGAGAAGACAAAATAATGTAATGAAATGTGTAAAAACCTAGAGTTAGAAAAGAAGAAGAAAAGGCACATTTGGTGTTTCTCAAGCTGAAAGAACTGAAGAAAAAATTCAAAGCTTGAGTTGCAATATTGAAGAATTCTATGGACAAAATATTGAACAACTCAGGAAGCATCAAAAGAAGATGGAAGGAATAAACAGAGTCAATGTATTAAAAAGAAATGGTCAGTGTTCAGCCATTTCAGCAGGTAGAAAATGATCAAGAACCGATGATACTGAAGGAAGAAGTCCAGCTGTCCTGAAGGCAATGGCAACAAACAGGGCTGCAGGAATTGACAGAATGCCAAATGAGATGTTTCAACAAATAAATTCAATTTTGGAAGCACTCACTGGTCCATGCCAAGGAATTTGGAAGATAACTACCAGGCCAACTGATTGGAAGAGATCCATATTTGTGCCCATTCCAATGAAAAGTGATCCAAGAGAATGCAGAAATTATCAAACAATATCATTCATATCACATGCAAGTAAAATTTTGCTAATGATAATTTGAAAGTGGTGGTAGCAGTACATTGATAAGGAACTGACAGAAATTCAAGCAGGATTCAGAAGAGGAATTGAAATGAGGGATATCATTGCTGATGTCAGATGGATTTTGGCTGAAAGCAGACAGTACCTGAAAGATGTTTACCTGTGTTTTATTGACCATGAAAAAACATTTGACTGTGTGGATCATAACAAATTATGGCTAACATTGTGATGAATGAAAATTCTGGAATACTTAATTACACTCATCTGGAACCTGTACTTAGGAGAAGAAGCAGTCATTCAAACAGAACAAGGGGGTATTCTGTGGTTTAAAATCAGGAAATGTGTGTGTCAGTATTGTATCCTTTCACTGTACTTATTCAATCTGTATGCTGAGCAAATAATCTGAGAAACTGGACTATATGAAGAAGAACCTGGCATCAGGATTGGAGGAAGATTCATCAACAACCTGAGATATGCAGATGACACAATTTTGCCTGCAGAAAGAGAAGAGGACTTGAAGCACTTACTGATGAAGATCAAAGACTCCTGCTTTCAGTATGGATTACCCCTCAACATAATGAAGACAAAAATATTCACAACTGGACCAATAACCAATATGATGATAAATAGAGAATATACTGACGTTGTCAAGGATTTCATTTTAGTTGTATCCACAATCAACACCCATGGAACCAGCAGAAAAGAAATCAAACGACATTATACTTTGGGCAAATGTGCTGGAAAAGACGTTGTTAAAGTATTAAAAAGCAAAGATGTCATTTTGAGGAACTAAGATGTGCCTGACCCAAGTCATGGTATTTTCAATCACCTCATGCACACAAAAGCTGAACAATGAATAATGAAGATCAAAAAAGAATTGATGCCTTTGAATTATGGTGTTGGCAAATAATACTGAATTTACATAAATATACCAGAAGAATGAAAAATCTGTCTTGGAAGAAGTACAGCCAAAATGTTCCTTAGAAGTGAGGATGGCAAGAATATGTCTCATGTTCTTTGAAAATGTTATCAGGAAGGACCAGTCCCTGGAGAAGGATACCATGCTTGACAAAAGGAGAGGAACAGGGAAAAAGAGGAAGAACCTCAACTAGCGAGGACTGACGCACAGTGACTGCAATAAGGGGCTCAAACATAGCACGATTGTGAGAATTGTGCAGGGCAGGACGCTGTTTGGTTCTGTCGTACACTGGGTCACTATGAGTAGGAATCGACTCAAAGGTATCTGAGAAGAACAACAATTTTAAAGTCAATAGATATTAACTCACAAAGAAGTAGAAAATCATTTTAAATCATATCATAAGGGTGTTATTTGTGGAGAAGGTCCTAAAGGTGACAGAACTGTGGCAGGAACAACAATCCGTGCAATACTTGAACATCCTGTGAGTTTTATGTAACTGGGTAAAGTCAAATAATTACTGATTGTAGTATCCACAATATTCTAGATTTAAAAAAGAGAGAGAGAAAGGCACGTGCAGTCAGGTGGTCAGGAAAAAAGAATGGAAGGAATGTAGAGAGAGACAAGAAACTGAGAAAAAAAAGATGTCAGGTGGTTGGGAGGAAGGAAAAGAAGGAAGCTAGAGAGAGATAAGAAACTGAGAAAAAAAAAAAAAGAAGAAAAAATGCCTCTGCAGAGCCCACCAGAAGCGGGTCCCCAGCTGAGCAATACTGCACAGCCTGTCAAGGAGCAGAGATGTCAAACAGCATCAGGTAGGTGTTCAGGAGAAGGGCAAGGAAGGAAGGTAGAGAAAGACAAGAAACTAGAAAAAAAAAGAAGAAGAAAAGAATGCCCTAAGGGAGCCCACCATATGCAGGTCCCCAGCTGAGCGTCACTGCACAGCTTGTCAAGAAGCGGCAGAAATGGCACATGGCACCAGATTGAACCGAAAATCTTTAGGTTAACAGTCAAATGTAAACCATTTGTACCACCTAGGAACCTTAGTTAGTGTCTAAAAACCACCCAGTGCCGTCGAGTCGATTCCAACTCATAGCGACCCTATAGGACAGAGTAGAACTGCCCCATAGAGTTTCCAAGGAGCACCTGGCAGATTCGAACTGCTGACCGTTTGGTTAGCAGCCATAGCACTTAACCACTACGCCACCAAAGTTTCCTAGTTAGTGTCTAGTGGTATGTTATTTCATTTTTTCTTTTCTTTTCCTTAATCGAAAACTAATGCCATTATCATTCATGGCCTTATTTTCATCTGTATATGTTCCTTAAGAAGTGTCTGTTCAAACCTTTGCCAATATTAATTTTTTTTTTTATTGTTGTTGTTCTTATTATTGAGTTTTAGAACTTCTATACATATTCTAACGAGCCCTGGTAGCACAACAGTTAAGTACTTGGTTGCTAACTGTCAGGTAGTGGATTCAAACTCACCAGCGTCTCTGTGGGAGAATAGCATCTCTGCTCCTGTAAAGATTACAGCCCCGGAAAACTTATGGGTCAGTTCTTCTCTGTCATACAGGGTCACACGAAAACTGAACAATGAAAAAGGAAATCCGAAGAACTGACACAAAAGAATTGTGGTGTTAGTGAATAATACTGAATATACCATGGATTGGGAGAAGAACAAATAAACCTGTCTTGGAGTAAATACAGCCAGGATGCACCTTAGAAATGAAAATGGCAAGATTTTGTCTTGCTTCCCTTGGACATGTTATCAGGAAGGACCAATCCCTGGAGAGCTACATCATTCTTGGTAAAGGGCCTCATCTCCCAAACTTTCTCCCCCATATGAGCCAGTGAGAATGAAGGGACTTCCCAGTTTCTCTCTCACCACATTCCACTTCTCATAGATTCAGGACTGACCCAGTTTCTGCTCGGAAATTTTCAAGGAATTATTATTTTTTTTTAATTGTATTCTCATTTCTTTTATACTTCTCTTGTCTCTAATAATTCCCATTAGATTTTTTATAGTATTTGATGGGCATATTATTGGAGAATATTGGTGATTAATTTCTTTCCCTTTGGTC
Organism: Loxodonta africana; assembly: GCF_030014295.1. Taxonomy (NCBI): domain Eukaryota; kingdom Metazoa; phylum Chordata; class Mammalia; order Proboscidea; family Elephantidae; genus Loxodonta; species Loxodonta africana. The sequence goes on from NC_087348.1 coordinate 29,471,949, forward strand.
AGGGTAGATTGTTTTCCTCTTGAGTTTGTCATCAGAGATGTTACATATTCTCTCTATTTTGTTCTGAGCAGGGAGTAGTCCTGCACCTCCCTCCCCGCTAGAGCTAGCTTAGCCCATGTAAATGTGGACATAACTGACTCCTTTTACTTCTGGGCAAAAACTTTAAAAGCGGATGAAAGCTTCAGCACATTCTTTTTAAACTGTCAGCCTGGTGACAGGACATAGTTTTTTTGTTTTGTTTTGGATCTTTTGGCTTCATATAGGAAAGATTCATTAGATAAGCTTAAAATACTGAAACGGAATAAGGCCAATTACAAAACAGAAGTAGGGAAACAGCACAAGTAACTAACTGCTGTCATTTTATTATCCATGTGAATACAGATTTAGTGTTCCACTTTCTTGATTACATGGATAATGCAGGTTCATTGTAATAAACACCAAAAATTCAGGAAAACTAAAGAAAAATAATAGAACACTTACTCTGGAATATTCATAATTAACATTTGATGAAATACTTCCATTCATCATGTTCAATGTGTGTCTCTATGTGTGTGTATTCTGTGTACAACGTATGTGTGTGATATTTATTATTTTATAGCAGATACCTATCTTTTTTAAAATGAGTTCCCTCTCTTACAATTTTCTCATCCCTCCTGTCATCTCCAGAAAACTAAAAAGCAAAGCAAAGCAAAGATGGAAACTTGTGAATAACTATGATTTTCTAAATATATGTACACATTATAACAATAATACATATTTTAACAAACCATAGGATTTTACTATACAGAAATCTTTAATCTGATGTGCACATAAATCATGTCTAATGTGCAATGGCATTGATATACCATCATAATTTATAAAACACATCCTCACGGAAAGGTGTTCTGTTCCCTCTAAGGAATTTTTTCTCCAGAAAGTCATTGTAAGGCCAAAATGTATACAGTCAACCCTCTATATCCACAGTGTCCTAGTCATCTAGTGCTACTATAACAGAAATACCACAAGGAGATGGCTTTACCAGACATAAATTTATTCTCTCAGTCTACTATGCTACAAGTCCAAATTCAGGGTGTCACCTCCAGGGGAAGGCTTTCCCTCTCTTTTGGCTCTGGAAGAAGGTTCTTCTGATGCATCAGTCTTCCCTTGGTCTGGGAGAATCTCATTGTAGGAACCTTAGTTCCAAAGGAGGCGCTTTGCTCCTGGAGCTGTTTTCTTGGTGGTGTGAGGTCCCCAGTCTGTCTGTTCACTTCTCTTATTTATACCTCAAAAGAGACTGGCTTAAGACACTACCTAATCTTGTAGACCTCATCAATATAACTGCTGCTAATCCATCGTACTACATCATAATGATAGGATTTACAACACTTAGGAAAATCACATCAGATGGTAAAATGGTAAACAATCATACTATCATACAAGGGAATCATGACTTAGCCCAGCTGATGGACATTTTGGGGCACATAGTTCAATCCACGAAACACAGGATCTGCTTCTGCCAATTCAACCAACCACAGAATGAAAATATGCGTGGGGCAGGGGAGGGAAGAAAGTTCCAAAAGCAAAACTTGAATTTGCCCCACATCCAGCACTATGCTGAATCCACATGAATGAAAAGATGTATAGGCATACCCTACTGTAGCTTCCCACCATTTCAAGGACCCTCAGTCTCTGTCCAGCACTCCTTGTCGGAGGTCTCATGTCTTGCCATTATTCCCTAAACACTACAATACTGTATAATACCTATTTATACAGCATTTACATTGTATTAATTATTCACAGTAATCTGGAGATTATTTAAAGTAAACGGAAGGTTGAGCATAGGTTACCTGCAAATACTAAGCCATTTTATAAAATGGACTTGAGTACCAGCAGATTTTGGTGTTCCAGGGGATCCTGGAACCAATCCCCAGTGGATAGCAAGGGATCACTCTATAGCTTTAATTAAAGCATATTAACAACCTGGTTTTTCAAATGAGTATCATAACTATATGGGCTCTCATGGAAACGAATTAAATGCATTTCAATAAGTGATATAACAGATTATAAATTGCATTTGGCTAAATTAAATCAGCCCCTATAAAAGTTCTTACTGAGGAAGAAAACTGCACAATGAAATATAGAATTACTAATGGAATGGTTTGCTATCAGCTTACACATATATTACTTATCTAACTGAATATATTACTTATTTAAAGGTCTGACAATAATAAATGTAATTTTTAATTTGGAAGTAATTGTCCCTGTATGGAAAGACAAGGTATAGTTAAAGGTATACCTACATTGGAATTTAATGAAAAATATGTGAGAAAGCAATTCTTATACATTTAACTCATTCTTTACTGAAGTGAATTATTTACATAGCAATTTTTTCAGTGCCATCTTGACATCTTTGTTCCTTAAACTATATATCATGGGATTAAACAGAGGAGTTAGGATAGTGTAGAAAAGAGAAAGTACCTTGTCAGTTCCCTCTGAATGTCTGGTGTTGGGTCTTAAGTACATAATAATGGCTGATCCAAAGAATAACACCACAACCATAAGATGAGACGAGCAGGTGGAGAACACTTTAGCTTGACTTGTGGCTGATGGCAACTTCAGGATGATGGAGATGATTTTACTGTAGGAGCCAAGTATCAATAGAAATGGAACTATGACAAATAACACAGCAACTGTGTAGACCAACATCTCATTTACAAAGGTGTCCCCACAAGCCAGCTTGAGTATTGGGAGAATATCACAGAAGAAGTGGTGAATTTGGTTAGGTCCACAAAAAGGCAGAGAGAAAACCTGATACGTCTGCCCTATTTGAGCTGGGATTCCAATGGTCCAGGAGCCAGTCACCAACTGGATACAGACCCTGTGGTTCATGACTAGAGGATAGTGCAGAGGGTTACAAATGGCCACATAGCGGTCATAGGCCATCACTGCCAGGAGCAAACACTCTGTGGCTCCAAACATAAGGACAAAGCACATCTGTGTAGCACAGCCAACTGAGGAAATTCTTCTTCTCTGAGTCCCAAGATTCATCAGCATTCTGGGGAGAGTAGCTGATACATAGCAGATTTCCAAGAAGGAAAAATTTGCTAGGAAAAAATACATAGGGCTCTGGAGAGAGGGATCCATTTTCGTTATTAGAAATATGGTACCATTGCTCATCAGGATAATGATATAGATAATTAAAAATAATCCAAAAAGAAACCACTGGATATGAGGTATGTCAGCAAAGCCCAAAAGAACAAATTCCATCAGTTCAGTTAGATTTTCTTCTAGCGGTTTTCCTTGGTGATCCATCTGTGGGAAAGGTACATTTATATGTGGATTTCCTTCACCTTCCTGTATCTCTTTGTGTCTTCTCTAAATTGTATTGAGCTGCTCGGGTTGGATTTAATGATCACTGCAATTATTTGCACTTTAAGAATGATACTATTTATGTATGTCCCACATCCTCCTGTTAAATCACAGTGAACAGTCTCCTCACATTTGTTTTAAGATCATTTTACTATACTTTCCAAGCACAGTCCAGGATAGATCAAGCTATACCTGACTCAACACAGACACTGGAGCAATTGGCAACTGCTGGAGATGGGCACTCAGCTTTGTCGTCTAATCTCACTTTAAATTAATTACACATCTTGACACTCCTATTGTACTTCTCTATGCATTTTTTCATCAAACCTCTCAAACACTACGTCATAAGTTATCTTCTAACATTCATCTTCAACTGTCTCTTTTGACAGTTCATTCTCCCATGACTCGATGACTTTTGATATCCTACCAAGAGTTATTTGTTGTATTCCCCATGAAAATAAAATATTCTCACAATTTTCTTCCTAAACTATCTAATATGCACTCTATTTTAGATAGTTTAGAAAGGAAATTGTGAGAATATTTTATTTTCATGGGGAATACAACAAATAACTCTTGGTAGGATATCAATTGGGTGAGATAAGAGAATTTTATTCAGAGAATTAACCTGGGAACATTGATTCAGATATGAACAATATATGTAGTTACCCTGGAAAAACAAAGGTAGCATGGAGGGTATTTTGTTACCTGTATGTATTTGTATGGGACATAAGGAGGAAAGATATTAGGTGTTGTGTTGTACCCATTGGGCTGTGTGCACCCACCTTTATTTTTGTTGTTCCTCAAAAATACAACACTTCAAAAATAATTGTTTCTAAACCCACTTTTCTTCAGAATAAAGAATATAGAGACTCACTAAGTGTGGATGATTTGACAAATTACACATAGGTTTTGTGATTGCAAGTCAGTATCTATTTTTTTTTTAATGGACTTGAGATTGACTCCTATCTCCATGATTTATAGGCATACCTCATTTTATTGTGGTCACCAGACATTTCATTTTTCACATACTGAAGTTTCGTAGGAACGCTGCATCCGGTAACTCTATTGGGGCCATTTTTCTATCAGCATGTGCTCATTTCCTGTCTCTGTGTCACATTTGGTTTATTCTCACAATATTTTACATTTTTCATTATTATTATATCTATTATGATGATCTGTGATGAGTGATCTTTGAAATTACTAGTGTAACTATTTTAGGGGTGCCACAGACCTCACCCCTGCCAGATGGCAAACATAATCAATAAATGTTGTCTCTGTCCTGACTGTTCCATTGACTGCCCATTGCCCCATCTCTCTCCCTCTCTTCAGGCCTCCTTATTCACTGAGAGATGACAATATTGAAATTAGGCCAATTAATAACCCCTCAATGGCCTCTAAGTGTTCGAGCAAAAGGAAGAGTCGCACATCTCTCACTTTAAATCAAAAACTAAAAATGATTAAAGTTAGTGTGGAAAGTATGTCAAAAGCTGAGATAGGCTTAAAGCTAGGCTTCTAGCACCAAACAGTTACCCAAGTTGTGAATGTTCGGGAAAAGTTCTTGAAGGAAATTAAAACTGCTACTCCAGGGAACACAAGAATGATAAGAAAGCAAACATCCTTACTGTTGATACAGAGCATGTTTTTGTGGTGTGACTAGAAGACAAAACCAACCACAACATTCACGTAAGCCAAAGCCTAATCCAGAGCAAGACTCTAACTATCCTCAGTTCTATGAAGAATGAGTGTTAAGGAAGCTGCAGAAGAAATGTTTGAAGCTAACGGAGGTTGGTTCAAGTGGTTTAAGGAAAGAAGCCAGCTCCATAACAACAACAAAATGCAAGGTGAAGCAGCTAGTGCTGATGTAGAAGCTGCGGCAATTTATCCAAAGGGTCTGAAAATAAACCTCACTTCCTTCAAGGTGATTGTGACCCACAGAGACCCTACAGGGTGGAGCAGGACGGCCCCTTCTGGTCTCCAAGGAGAGCCTGGTGGATTCCAACTGCCGACCTTTCGGTTAGCAGCCGTAGCTCCTGACCACTGTACCACCAGGATTTCCCCAGAAGGGTTAGCTAAGATAGTTGATGAAGGCGGTACACTGACGGCCTCACACTGGAAGAAGATGCCAACTAGGACTTCCGTACCTGCAGAGGAGAAGTCAATGCCCGGCTTCAAAGCTTCAAAGGACAGGCTGATTCTCCTGTTAGGGGCTAATGCGGCTGGTGGCTTTAGGTTAAAGCCAGTGAGCATTTACCATTCTGGAAATCCCAGAACCCTTAAGAATTATGCTAATCTACTCTGCCTATGTTCTATAAATGGAACAACAAGGCCTAGATGACAGGACATCTGTTTACAACACGGTGTGCTGCATATTTGAAGACCACTGTTGTAGATCTATTGCTCAGAAAAACGATTCCTTTCCAAGTGTTATCGCTCCTTGACAATGTACCTGGTTACCCAAGAGCTCTGATGGAGATGTGCAAGGAGATTAATGTTTTCATGCCTGCTAATACAACATCCATTACCAGCCCATGATCAAGAAGGAATTTCACTTTTCAAGTTTTAGTTTTTAAGAGATACATTTCATAAGGTTATAGCTTCCACAGACGGTGATTCCTCTGATTGATCTGGGCAAAGTAAACTGAAAACCTTGAAGAAATAATTCATAATTCTAGAAGCCATTAGAAACATTGGTGATTCATGGGAGGAGGTCAATATATCAACATTAACAGGAGTTTGGAAGAAGTTGATTTCACTCTCATGGACAGTTTTGAGAAATTCAAAACTTCAGTGTAGGAAGAAACTGAAGGTGTGGTGGAAATAGCAAGACAACTAGAATTAGATGTGGAGCCTGAATACGTGACTGAATTGCTGCAAATTCACAATAAAACTTTGAAGGATGAGGAGCTACTTCTTAGTGATGAACAAAAACAGTGGTTTCCTGAGATGGAATCTACTCCTGGTGAAGATGTTGTGAAGATTGTCAAAAGATTTAGAATATTAAATAAACTTGGTTAATGAAGTGGTGCCAGGGTTTGAGAGAACCGATTCCATTTTTGAAAGAAGTTCTACTGTGGGTAAAATGCTACCAAACAGCATTGCACGCTATGGAGAAATCTTTCATGAAAGGAAGAGTCGATTGATGAGGCAAACTTCACTGTTGGCTTATTTTAAGAAATTGCCACAGCCACACCAACTTCCAACAACTACCACCATGATCAGTCAGCAGCCATCAACATCAGGACAAGACCCTCCAACAGCAAAAAGAATTACAACTAGCTGAAGGCTTAGATGATGATTAGCATTTGTTAGCAATAAATTTTTTTAATTAATAATGCTTTTTAGACATAATGATATTGCACACTAATAGAGTGCAGCATAGTGTAAACATAATTTTATATGCACTGAGAAACCAGAAAAGTTGTGTGATTTGTTTTATTGCATTATTCGATTTATTGTAGTGGTCTGGAACTGAACCCACAATGTGTCCAAGTATGCCTGTATTATCTGTGTGGTATTTACTCATACGAAATGATCTGAGAAGTAAAAGCTGTTACTAAATTCCTACTTGAAATCCATACAGGTTCTAGAAAATGGGTGTACACCTAATATGATACTCAGGATTGATTGTGAACTGAGATAAGGAAATAAAAACTGAAAAAAAAAAAAAGTTGCCATAGAGTAGATTCTGACTCATAGCAACCCTACAGGACAGAGTAGAACTGCCCCATAAAGTTTTCAAGGAGCACCTGGCACATTCAAACTGCCAACCGTTTGGTTAGCAGCTGTAGCACTTAACCACTATGCAACCAGGATTTCCAAATAAAGGAATAGACATTTTTAAGATGAAAGCATCACTCTTACAAGGGAGTGAAGAATTAAGACTCACAAGGGAACAAAAGAATCATATCTTTATGTATTGCCTAAGAAATGATGGCATTTAATAAAAAATAATTCTTATTAATTGAATATTATGACCTTGAGTACTAATTGAGGTAGTATTTCTAATTATACCAACTCAACCTTTTCATGATGAAATTATCCATGTATAACATGAAATATATAAAATTTGTTTATGTTATTCTCAAGAGAACAGGGTAGAAAAAGTAGAGATTTACCCTGTGTGTTCTCCCAAAACTATATTATTCTTCTTTCCTGAAAATGTTTAAGTTCTTATTACTCAAGGGAAATCAAACTTAATGTTATAATATTTTTATTTGACATCTAAGTAACCATTCCCTGAAAAAATTCCAGATGATTAAGGAATGCATAACAACATTCTCACTGAGTCGTGGTGCAGTAGCTAAATGCTTGGCTGCTGACCAAAAGGTCTGTGGGAGGAAGATGTAGTATTCTGCTTCTGTAAAGATTTACAGCTTGCAAAGTCTGTGAGGACGTTCTATTCTGTCCTATATGGTCCTTATGAGTTGGAATCCACTCAAAGGCAATGCGTTTGGATTTGGTTAACTATATTCTGGTTCTATTAGATATTAAAAAAAAAAAAAAAAAAAATTTTTTTTTATTAGTCACTGTCAATTTGTCCAAACTACCTAGACCTCAGCTATGTTTGTATTTTTAATATAAATTACAAACATAAACCCTGAAATTAATTCAAAAAACAATATGAGCTTAAAAGTTTATTCTTTTATAAATCATTTAAACTAGTATTTTATTTATTTATTTATAATAAATGTTTCCTGGGTTTCTCAATGCTTGTAAATTTATTTCATGGATTCTTTTACATTGACATTTTATTAAAGTATCACCAGAATTAAAATATATAAATATAATGCTTATTTGCTACAAAGTCTTTGCAAGAAATGAAGTTTCCTAGAATATTACTTAGTATTCTTACAAAAATATAGAAGTTTTTCAAATTTTCAGTGTGGCAAAGTAATTTAATATCACTACTTAAAATTATTGTTTAAGGTAAATTATATATTAAATATATGAGAAATATAAAGGCATTGCATTAATAAAATAGCACATTTGCTACTCTGTGTTAAATATTAATTTTAATAATATCATGAACTAAAGTAGAATATTGATAGAAAACATTTCATATTTACCTTTCTCATTTTGGATAGCAGGAGCCCTGGTGGCAAAGTGGTTAAAGTGTTTGGCTGCTCTCCAGAAAGTCTGCAGTTAGAAACCGCCAGCTATTGCAATGGAGAAAGTCCTGGCAGTTGGCTTCCTTAAACATTTCTAGCTTGGAAACCCGATGGAGCAGTTCCACTTTGCCCTGTAGTACCGCTGAGTCAGAATCAACTAGACTGGAGTGGGTATGGGTTTTGGTTTGTTTTCCGATAATCTTGTTTCTTACAGAAGAGGGTTTACACACTTAAGTATTTAAATTACTTTGACTGACACAGCTTGTCTCATCGATGGTATTCTATCTGCCTTTAAAACAATCTGTTCAGTTTGATACTGGAATGCTCTTTAAATACAAAATAGTTACCTCTACTCCCCTGGGATCTCTTCCACCTGACAGTTACTTTCTAATTAAACAAATCTCTTTGGCACTCTCTGGTTTGGTTTATTTAATTATTTTCCCAGAGAGCTCTCACTTTACTCAGAATATGCTTCCTCTGTAGCCTCTCAATGGAATAGAGCGTGCAGAAAGTCTTATATCTTAGGCTTGAATAGAGTCCCGAACTGCCCTTAACAATGCATTTGAGGCCATACAAAACTGACACAAATCCAATTCTGACCTTACCTATTGTGGCTGCTTCATATGGGCCCTCTGTCCCATTGAGGTCCTGTCCCATTTTTCTCAAGTTATTTTCCTTATTTTCTCCTCTTAAATGGGTGCCTTGATTCAAATTCAGAGGCTGACCTCTGTAAGATTTGTAATAAATGTTCTGACAACAAAGAATATTTTTACCTACATATCATATAATATATAAATTATTTCTTCAAAAGGACCTGGGCAAACTAGGAACTTGCTGTTGGATATAGTAAATCTCGTTCAAAAATATGTTTTTTCCCCCAAAATTAATCCAACACAGAGACGTTTTCTTTTCCTTGCAGCATTCTACCATCTTTCCCCAACTTTATTCCTTCTGCGAACCAATTTTTAATGTGTGAATCCTACTAAATTTCACTTAAGAGAAAATAAGATTTTAAAATAATTCCAGGTGAGATGAAAGACATAATTCCAGGACAGTAGTCTGTCATAAATTATTGTCATAAAATAATTCCCCTTCAAGACTTAAAATCTGAGCGACACTTAGTAGTGTGATCTTCAAGATTGTGTGACAATTTGGCTGGGCCATGATTGTCAGGGCTTTGGCAGTTATACTGTGGTTTGGGGGTTGTATAATGCTGTAATCCTTTCATGATGAGATCCAAATACTGTGATTATCTCCGAGATGGAATTTGTTGTTAGTAGCCAAACTGTTAAAAAGGAGTTTTGCATGCATCCATCCCATATCTGTGGACTTCCTGCTAAAGCTAGCTGGCTTTTGCTCTGTCCTGAATCCAGCATTTGGCTCATTAACATCTGACCTCCAATTCTTTTCACTTGGGCCAGCAGCCTGCCTACATACTTGCTGATCTTGGATTCATCAGCCCTCCCAGAGTTTCACAGATCCTTTCTCTCATCAGCACTTGTTGTTTGAGCATTGTTCATCTCTTTTTTTGACATTATTCCCTAAACAATACAGTAATGTACAACAACTATTTACATTGCATTTACATTGTATAAGGTATTGTAAGTAATCTAGAGATGATTTAAAGTGTTTGGGAGGATGTGCCTATATGATATGCAAATAGTATGCCATTTTATAGAATGAACTCGAGCATCCTTGGAATTTGGTGTCAGATAGGGTCCTGGAACCAAACTCCTGCAGATACGGATGGGCGCCTACATATTACATATATAATTCAATACCATCATAGAATGCAGTGGACTGCTACATAGTATGCTTCCTGTCCCATCTGATTCTTGTTTCAAGGCTGGGTTTACAATTTTAAGTGATTTAAACACTTGAAGGATTCATTACCGCAACCACGAAACTCTATAGTCTGTTTTTGTGGCATTTGCATTTCTAATTATTTCTTAAGTGTTCTTTATTAAAAATAAAAGATAATTAAAAACAAATCCATTGTCACTGAGTTGATTCTGGCTCACAGTGACCCTACAGGACAGAATAGAAGTGCCCCATAGAGTTCCCAAGAACGTGCTGGTGGATTTAAACTGCCAAAGTGTCCTCTGCAGAAAATCTTAAGCACTTTCATGGATTCCCATAGTAGTTGAAAAAATTCAAATTTCTTCCCAGGAATTGAAGATTGCTATATAACTTGACCCCTATCTTTATATCCAAACTCATCTGCTAACACATATTTTCCCCAGGCAATCAATCAGCTTTTTAGGCTTCTAAGAATGTAAACCTAAAGGGTCTTCTGTTGCTTTTTCATCTGCCTAGAATGTTCTTAACAGAGAGTTGCTACTTCTAATTGTTTAAGGCTCAGTTCATATGTTACTTGTTCAGAGAGGGCTCTCCAGGTTTATCATGGAGGTTATATTATTGTTGTTATTGTGCCAAGCACTACCTGGAATCCTCACAAATGAAATGATGTGTAGGCATCCTCAGCGGTAGCCTCCAAATACTTCACATCCTCACTCTCTCCCTCCAACACTATGTGTTTGAGCATTGTTTGCTTCATGTCTTGTCACTATTCCCTAACAATACTTTCTAACAACTCTTTACATAGTATTTACATTGTATCAGGTATTATAAGTAATCTAGAGATGATTGATACAAATAATCCGAGTAGCTGAACTATAAGAAGAACGGGGTATAGATTTAGAGGAAGACTATTTAACAACTTTTGATATGCAGATGATACAATCCTGCTTGCTGAAAGTGAAGAGGACTTGAAGCACTTACTGATGAAGACCAAAGACCACACAGCCTTCAGTATGGATTAAACCTCAACATAAAGAAAACAAAAACCCTCACAACTGAACAAATAAGCAACACCATGATAAATGGAGAAAAGATTGAGGTTGTCAAGGATTTCATTTTAGTTGAATCCACAATCAACGCCCACGGAAGCAGCAGTCAAGAAATCAAAAGATGCATTGCATTGGGCAAATCTGCTACAAAAATCTCTTCAGAGTGCTAAAAAACAAAGATGTCACCTTGAGGGCTAAGGTGCTCCTGAACCAAGCCATGGTCTTTTCAGTCACCTCATATGCATGTGAAAGCTGGGACAATGAATAAAAAGGCTTAAGAAGAATTGATTCCTTGAATTGTGATGTTAGTGAAGAATATTGAATATACTGTGGACTGTCAAAAGAATGAGTAAAGCTGTCTTGGAATAAATACAACCAGAATGTTACTTAGAAGCAAGGATGGCGAGATTGCATCTCACATACTTTGGACATGTTGGAAGGGATCAGTCCTTGGAAAAGGTACAGTAGAGGGTCAGCAAAAAAGAGGAAGTCCCTCAATGAGGTGGATTGAAACAGTGGCTGCGACAATGTGCTCAAGCATAGCAACCATTGTGATGATGGCCCAGGACCGGGCAGTGTTTCATTCTGTTGTGCATGGGGTTGGTATGAGTTGGAACCCTCTCAATGGCACCTAACAAGAACAACAAGAGATGACTAAAAGTGTACAGGAGTTTGTGCATAGGTTATATGCAAATATTGTGTCATTTTATATAAGAGACTTGAGCAGCCACAGATTTTAGTATTCATGGGAGTCCTGGAATCAATTCCCCATGGATACTGAGGGAACACTGCAAAGTTTTAATTAAGGCATATTGTAGACCTGGTTTTTAAAATCAGTGCCACAACTGTATGGACACTCATGGAAATGAATGGTATGGTTTAGGATAAGTGATATGACAGATTATACATTACAACTGAATAAATTAAATCAGCTCAAGCAAAAGTTCTTACTGAGGGAGGACATTGCACAATGAAATTATGAAATGACTAATGGAATGATTTGCTATCTGCTGATACATATTTTACTTACATAATTTCAGCAGAAAGTTCTGACAATATTACAAGTGATTTTTAACTTGTAAATGATTGTCACTGTATGGAAAGGCAAAGCAATTTAGTAATCTAACGCTGCTATAACAGAAATACTGCAAGTGTGTAGCTTAACAAAGAGAAATTTATTCTCACAATTTAGCAGGCTGCAAGTCCAAATTCAGGGTGACAGCTCCAGGAGAAGCTTTCTCTTTCTGTTGGCTCTGGGGAAGGTTGTTGTCGTCAAACTTCCCCTGGTCTAGGAGCTTCTCAGCACAGGGATCTCGGGTCCAAAGGACATGCTCCCCTCCTAGGCTTCATTCTTAGTGATAGGAGTTCCCCCAGTCTCTCTGCTCACTTCCCTCTTTTATTTCAAATGAGAGTCACTCAAGAAACAACCTAATGTTATAGAGTGTGTCCTGTCTCATTACACGTTGTTGTCGTTAGGCGCTCTCGAGTTGGTTCCTATTCATAGTGACTATGCGCAAAAGAATGAAACAGTGCCAAGGCCTGCATCATTCTCACAACAGTTGCTATGCTTGAGACCATTCTTGCAGCCACTGTGTCAGTTCTTCTCACTGAAGGTCTTCCTCTTTTTCACTGACCTTCTACTTTACAAGCATGATGTCCTTCTCTAGGGACTGATCCCTCCTGACAACATGTTCAAAGTATGTGAGAAGGGGTCTTGCTGTCCTTGCTTCCAAGGGGCATTCTGGTTGTACTTCTTCCAAGAAAGATCTGTTTGTTCTTTTGGCAGTCTAACCCAGTACCAAAACCCAGTGCTGTCGAGTCAATTCTGACTCACAGCAACACTATAGTACAGAGTAGAACTGCCCCATAGAGTTTTCAAGGAGTGCGTGGCAGATTCGAACTGCGGACCCTTTGGTTAGCAGCTGTAGCACTTAACCACTATGCACCAGGGTTTCTGTGGTATGCACATTTTCTGCCAGCACCACAATTTAAAGGTGTCAATTCCTCTTAGGTCTTCCTTATTCATTGTCCTGCTTTCACATGCATAAGAGGTGATTGAAACACCATGTCTTGGACCAGGCACACCTTAGTCCTCGAGTTGAAACCTTTGCTTTTTAACACTTTAAAGAGATCTCTTGCAGCAGATTTGCCCAATGCAATGTGCCTTTTGATTTTTTGACTGCTATTGCGTGAGTGTTGACTGTGGATCCAAGTAAAATGAAATCCTTGACAACCTCAATCTTTTCTCCATTTATCATGATGTTTCTTATTGGTCCAGTTGTGAGGATTTTTGTTTTCTTTATGTTCAGGTTTAATCCATACTGAAGGCTGTGGTCTATGATCTTCATCAGTAAGTGGTTCAAGTCTTCTTCACTTTCAGCAAGCAAGGTTGTGTCATCTGCATAACACAGGTTGTTAATGAGTCTTCCTCCAAACCTGATGCGCTTTTCCTCTTCACATAGTCCAGCTTCTCAGATTATTTGCTTAGTTTACAAATTGAATAGGTATGTTGACAGACATAACCCTGATACACACCTTTCCTGACATTAAACCCTGCAGTATCACCTCGTTCGTTTGAACTACTGCCTCTTGATCCATGTACAGATTCCTCATGAGCACAATTAAGTGTTCCGGAATTTCCCTACTCCACAATGTTATTAATAATCTGCTATGACCCAAACAGTCAAATGCCTTAGCATAGGCAATAAAAAACCAGTAAACATCTTTCTGGTATTCTCTGCTTTCAGCCTGGATCCATCTGACATCGCAATAATATCCCTGGTACCAAGTTCTCTTCTGAATCCAGCTTGAATTTTTGGCAGTTCCCTGTCGATACACTGCTGCATCCATTTTTGAATGATCTTCAACAAAATATTGCCTGCATGTGATATTAATGATATTGTTCCATAATTTCTGCATTCGATTGGCTCATCTTTCTTGGGAATGGTATAAATAAGGATCTCTTCCAGTCAGTTGGCCAGGTAGCTGTCTTCTAAATTTCTTGGCATATATGAATGAGCACTTCCAGTGCTGCATCTGTTTGTTTAAACAGCTCTATTGGTATTCCATCAATTCCTGGAGCTTTGTTTTTCCCCAATACCTTCCATGCAGCTTGGACTTCTTCCTTTGGTACCATGGGTTCCTGATCATATGTTACCTCCTGAAATGGTTGAAAGTCAACCAATTCTTTTTGGTATAGTGTCTCTGTGTATTCCTTCCATCTTCCTTTGATGCTTCCTGCATCATTTAATAATTTCCCCATAGAATTCTTCAGTATTGCAACTCGAGGCTTGAATGTTTTCTTCAGTTCTTTCAGCTTGAGAAATGGCTCATCTTCCTGCACTATATCAGACAATGTTCTGATGCTATTCATAAGTTTCTTGGTGGCTAATTCTTTTCAGAAGTAGACCACTGAGTCCTTCTTCCTGGTCTGCCTTAGTCTGGAAGCTCATCTGAAACTTGTTCGCCATGGATGATCCTGCTGGTGTTTGAATACCGGTGACATAGCTGCCAACATCATAACAACACACAATCCCCCACAGTACAATAAACCGACAGATGCGTGGGGGACTTGTTATATAACTGCCTCTAATCCTGTCTCATTAACATCACAGAGGTAGGATTTACAACACATAGGAAAATAACCACACCAAACCAGTTGCCTTTTAGAGGATTCCAATTCATATAATAAAATGGTGGACAATCAAACAATATTTAGAATGATGACCTGACACAGTTCAATCCATAACACACTTATAGTACATCGGTTGAAATTTGATACAAAATATATAAGAAAGCAATTCTTATACATTTAAAATGTTCTTTAATGAAGTGAATTATTTACATAGCAATTTTCTCAGTGCTATTATGACATCCTTGTTCCTTAGACTATATATCATGGGATTAAACATAGGAGTTAAGATAGTGTAGAAAAGAGAAAGTACTTTGTCAGTTCCCTCTGAGTGGTTGGTGTTGGGCCTTAAATATGTAATAATGGCTGATCCAAAGAATAACACCACAACCATAAGATGAGATGAGCAGGTAGAGAAGGCTTTGGCTCGACTTGTGGCTGATGGCAACTTCAGGATAATGGACATGATTTTACTGTAGGAACCAACTATCAACAGAAATGGAACCATGCCAAATAACACAGCAACTGTGTAGACCAACATCTCATTTACAAAAGTGTCCCCACAAGCCAGTTTGAGTATTGGGAAAATGTCACAGAAGAAGTGGTGAATTTGGTTAGGTCCACAAAAAGGCAGAGAGAAAAT
Source organism: Loxodonta africana (assembly GCF_030014295.1). NCBI lineage: Eukaryota > Metazoa > Chordata > Mammalia > Proboscidea > Elephantidae > Loxodonta > Loxodonta africana. The sequence continues at coordinate 29,487,528 of NC_087348.1, forward strand.
CTGATACGTCTGCACAATCATAACGGGAATTCCAGTGGTCCAGGAGCCAGTCACCAAGTGGATACAGACCCTGTGGTTCATGAGTAGAGGATACTGAAGAGGGTTGCAAATGGCCACATAACGGTCATAGGCCATCAATGCAAGGAGTAAACACTCTGTGCCTCCAAATATAAGGACAAAGCACATCTGTGTAGCACAGCCACCTGAGGAAATTCTTCTTCTCTGAGTCCCAAGATTCATCAGCATTCTGGGGAGAGTAGCTGATACATAGCAGATTTCCAAGAAGGAAAAATTTGCCAGGAAAAAATACATAGGGCTCTGGAGAGCAGGATCCATTTTCGTTATTAGAAATATAGTGGCATTGCTCATCAGGATAATGATATAGATGAATAAAAATAATCCAAAAAGAAACCACTGGAGATGGGGCATATCAGCAAAGCCCAAGAGAACAAATTCCATCAGTTCTGTTAGGTTGTATTCTGGAGGTTTTTCTTGATGATTCATCTGTGGAAAATGCAAATTCACATGCACATTTCCTTTACCTTCCTGTATCTCTTTGCCTCTTCTCTAAATTGTATTGAGGTGTCAGGATTGGATTTTATGATCACTGCAATTATTTGCACTTTAAGAATGATGCTATTTATGTATGTCCCACATTATCCTGTTAAATCACAGCAAACAGTCCCCTCAAATTTATTTTAAGATCTTTTCACTATAGTTTTGGAGCATAGCCCAGAATAGATTAAGCTATACGTAACTTGGCAGAGGCACTGGAGCTATTGGCAACTGGTGGAAATGGACTCTCAGCTTTGCCATCTAATCTCACTTTAAATTGATTACATGTCTTGAGAATTCTATTGCACTTCTCTATGCATTTTCTCAGTCAAGCTTCTCAACCTCTATATCATAAACTGTCTTCTAACATACTTTTTCAACTGCCTCTTTCAACACTTCATTCTCCCATTACTTGATGATTTTAAACATACAGGTTCCTATTACACAATTCATACGAGATAGTTTTGAAAGAAAGTTATGAGAGTATTTCACTTTGCATAGGGAAATAAAATAAATATCTTTTTGTATGATATTATGTGGGTAAATAAAAGGATTTTATTAAGGGGAATTATCCTGGGAAAATTGATTAAGACATGAATAATAAATGTAGCCACCCTGGGATAACTGGGAGAGCATGGAGGGTATTTGTTACCTGTGCGTATGGGTGTGGTCAGAAGGAGGAAAGATATTTGCTGTTACGTTATACTCATTGTGCTGTGTGCACCTGCCTTTATTTTTGCTGTTCCTCAAAAAATAACACTTCAGGTAATTGTTTCTAAACTCACTTTTCTTTAGATTTAAGGATACTGAGACTTACTAAGTGTGGATAATTCAGCTAATCGCATATAGGTTTTGTGACTGCAGTTCAGTATGTATTTTTATTTTTTTATAGACTTGAGTTTGACTCCTACCTCCATGATTTACAGGCATATCACATTGTATTGTCCCACATTTTATTGTACTTCACAGATATTGTCCTTTTTTTTTTTTTACAAATTGGAGGTTTGTGGAAACCCTGCATCCGGCAACTCTACAGAGTCATTTTTCTAACAGCATGTGTTCACTTTCTGGCTCTGTGTCACATTTGAGTAATTCTTGCAATATTTCAAACTTTTTAAATTATTATTAGATCTGTAATCAGTGATATTTGATGTTACTATAGTAATTGTTTTGGGGTGCCACAAACTACACTCTTGCAAGATGGCAAACTTAATGGATAAATGTTGTATGTGTTCTGACTTCTCCACTGACAAGCCATTACTCTGTCTATCTCCTGCTCCTGGAGACTTCCTATACCCTGAGACAGGATGTAACCTGACACTACAAATGCCAGTAAATTTTCATTTGTCCTAAAACTAGCCCAAGCCAGATTTGGCCTTCCCCACATCTGCCTAAGGGCCAGGTGTGACCATAATTGACCTCAACAGAGGACACAGCAACAGGAGGAATGAATCCGAAGGAAAACTACCACCCAGACCTACTCTGAAGCAAAACGTCTGATGAGAACCACATCATCTCCTGTTTCCTGGATACCTTCTAGAATTTTCCCTCTTCAGTATGCCTGAGCAGCCATCATCTTGCTGTGCAAATTACTTAAAAGCCCTGCTTCCCTGCAACTCAGGGGTTCAGATCTGAGAAAATTCCTCTGGGCTCCTTGCTCTGTGCATTGCCATAAAGTGACTTTCTCTTTCTCAAAGACCAGTGTCCAGATAATTGGCAAGTCTGAGCACACTGGACAAAGACATACATTCCAGGGTTTGTTAACAATGACAATATTGAAATTTGGCCAATTAATAACTGTACATTGTTAAAAGCGTTCAAGTGAAAGGAAAAGTTGCACATCTCTCACTTTAAATCAAAAGCTAGAAATGCATTAACTTAGTAAGGAAGGTATGTTGGAAGCTAAGACAGGCCAAAAGCCAGGTCTCTAGCACCAAACAGCCAACTTGTGAATGCTGGACAAGTTCTTGAAAGAAATTAAAAAATGTCTCCTCCAGTGAACTCATGAACAATAAGAAAGCAAAACAGACTTATTGCTGATAAGGACAATATTTTAGTGGCCTGGGTAGAAGATAAAACCAGCTACAATATTCTGTTAAACCAATGTCTGTTTATGACCAAGGCCCTAGCTTTCTTCAATTCTATGAAGGCTGAGAAAGGTGAGGAAGCTGCAGAAGTAAAGTTTGAAGCTAGAAGAGGTCCAATCATGAGGTTGAAGGAAGAAGCTCTCTCCATAACATAAACAAATGTGAGGTGGAGCAGAAAGTGTTGATGTGGAAGCTGCAGGAAACGATCCAGAAGACCTAGCTAAGACAATTGATGAGGGGGCTACAGTAAACAACAGATATTTAATGTGGATAAAGCAGCTTTATGTTGGAAGAAGATGCCAACTAAGCCTTGCATAGCTAGATGGGAGAGAGGAGAAGTCAATGCCTGGCTTCAAAGCTTCAAATGGCAGGCTGAGTCGCTTGTTAGGGGATAATGAAGCTGGTGACTTTAAGTTGAATCCAGGGCTCATTTACAATTCCAAAAGCCCTTAAGAATTATGCTAAATCTCCTTTGCCTGTGCTCTATAAATGGCACAACAAGACCTGGATGACAGCACATCTGTTTACAACATGGTTTGCTGAATATTTTAAGACCACTGTTATTGACCTATTGCTCAGAAAAAAAATGATTCCTTTCAAAATATTACTGCTATTTGACAATGCACCTGGTCACCCAAGAGCTCTGCTGGAGATGTACAAGGAGATTAATGTTTTCATGCCTGCTAACACAACACCCATCCTGCAGCCCATGGATCAAGGAGTAATTTCAAATTTCAAGTCTTAGTTTTTAAAAGATACGTTTCACAAGGCTATAGCTGCCATAGACAGTGATTCTTCTGATGGACCTAGGCAAAGTAAACCGAAAATCTTCTGGAAAGAATTCATAATTCTAGAAGCCATTAGAAACATTGGTGATTCATAGAACCAAAAAAAAAAAAAAAAACCATTGCTGTTTAGTGGATTCCTATAGCGACCCTAGAGGGCAGGGTAGAAACTTCCTCACAGAGTTGCCAAGGAGCAATTGGTGGATTTCAACTGCCAACCTATGTGATAAGCAGCAGTAGCACTTAACCACTATGCCACCAGGGTTTCCAAACCCATTGCTGCCCAGTAGAGTCCAACTCATTCACAGGAGGAGGTCAAAATATCAATATTAAGAGGAATTTGGAGGAAGTCAATTCCAACACTTACGGATGACTTTGAGGGTTTCAAGCTTCAGTGGAGCAAGTAACTGCAGATGTGGTGGAAATAGCAAAAGAACTAAAAATAGAAGTGGAACCTGAAGATGAGACAGAATTGCTGCAATCTCATGATAAAAACTTAACAGATGAGGAGTTACTTCTTAGGGACGAGCAAAGGAAGTGGTTTCTGAAATGGAATCTACTTCTTGGGAAGATGATGTGAACATTGTTGAAATGACAACAAAAGATTTAGAATATTACATAAACTTAGATGATAAAGCAGCATCAGGGTTTGAGAGGCTGACTCCAATTTTGGAAGATGTTCTACTGTGAGTAAAATGCTATCAAACAGCATTGCACACTACAGAGAAATCTTTCATGAAAGGAAGAGTCAGTTGATAAGGGAAACTTCACTGTTATTTTAAGAAATTTCCACAGCCACCCCAACATTCAGCATCCACCACCCTGATCAGTCAGCAGTCATCAATATCAGAGCAAGACCCTCAACCAGCAAAAAGATTACAACTCACTGAAGGCTTAGATGATGGTTGGCATTTGCTGGCTATAAAGTACTTTTTAATAAAGGTATGTACATTAATTTTTAGACATAATGCCATTGAACACTTAACAGACCACGGTGTAGTGTAAACATAACTTTTGTATGTACCAGGAAACCAAAAAACTTATGTGACTTAATTTACTGTGATATTTGCATTATTGTGGTGGTCTGGAACTGAACCCATAATAGGTCCAAGGTATGCCTGTATTATCTGTGTGATGTTAAAGAATTATTTAAAGTTTCTAAGGTTTGCTTCTTTGTGAGAATTAAACAAGATAATATTGATAAAATTTATCACTTGCCTTCCAATTTTAAACAGTTTCCTTATTAGTTATTGCTCTATAATTATAATTATGATAATGATAATATGTTCTTTAAACCTATAGCTCCAGGATTTAACATATTGCCTAGTAAAATAAGTATTTGATAAAGCACTTTTAATTTCCTTTGTTGGCAATTATTTTTCTCACCATTCCTTTCATCAGGGCCAGGGCAAAGACTAGTCAATGAGGTACCTAAGGTGCAAAATTTAAGGAGGCATTCAGGGCCATCCTCGTACTTCCACAATCCTGAAAGTGAGTACCTACATATACTTCATATCCCGGGTGCCTCTTACTTCACCCTGCTCTTCATTTCTCCATCCTAACAGATTCGCTCCTTGTCCTCTAAGCAGAGCCACAAGTATGGTGCCATGATTAAAAAAAAAAAAAAAATCCTTCACAGAGGAGTCAATTCCGACTCATAGCAACCTTATAGGACAGAGTAGAATTGCCCCATAGAGTTTCCAAGGCTGTATATCTTTACAGAAGCAGACTGCCACACCTTTCTCCCATGGAACAGTTGGTGGGTTTAAACCTGTGAACTTTGGGTTGGCAGCTGAGTATTTAACCACTGTATCAACAGTGATCTGTGCCAAGGTTAAAGAATAGCATTTCCCTAAAGAACTGGAATTGAATTATAGCTCCAACAACATCTAGCTCAGTGTTGACTTCATGCAAGTTGATTAATCTGACCTTGTCTGTTTTTGCTCACCTGCAAAATGCCTAGCAACTATACCAACATTTAGTGTTGTTATGTGAATTAAATCATTTAATATAAGTAAAACACCATGAAGTTCTCATATTTATGAAAGACTATTATTAACAGTTACTTATTATTACTATTATCCGTTTTTTATTATTATTATAGCTAAATTTAAATAATTCTTCTGGTTTTACTCAGTATTCTATACAACATGAATAATATTCTCTAATTTATTTTTCTTTTGTATCTAAGGAAGGAATAAAGTAAGATCTTAAAAGAAATTACCAGAGTGTTACCGAACTCCAAAAACCATTCAACTCTTAAGTTGAACTTTCTCCAGAAATTCTCTGCTGCTATTTGGGTTTACATCATCAACTCTACTTTGTGGGCTGTAACACCTATATTACCAATCACTGCTCAGCGCTTAGGATTGCAATTAATACTGGTTGTATGCATTTCCTTTATTGATGCTAAATGATCTGAGAGGTAAAGGCTGACAATTTTCCTACTTGAAATCAATATAAAAAAATATATATATATTTTTTTTAGATCTTAACAAATGGGTGTACACCAATTATGGTACTCAAGATTTGATTCTGAACTGGAAAGAAAGGAATAGATATTGTTAAAATGAAAGTGTCACTCTTAAAAGGGAGAGAAGAATTGAGACTCACAAGAGGACAAAAGAAACACTTCTTTATGTAATGCTTTAGGAATGACGGCACTTAATAAAAAATAATTATGTTAATTGAATACTCTGACTTTGAGGACTAATTGAAATAGCATTTCTAATTATACAAACTCAACTTTTTGGTTATGAAATTATCCACATATAACATGAAATATGTAAGATTTGCCTATGTTTTTCCTCAAGAGAACAGGGTAGAAAGAGTAGAGATTTGTCCTGTGTGTTCTCCCAAAGCTATATTACTCTTCTTATTACTTAAGGGAAATAAATTTAATGTTATCATATTTTTATTTGAAATCTAAGCATTCATTCCCTGGGAAAAAAATCCCAAAGTTTAAGGAATGCATAACAATATTCTGACTGAGTCCTGGCGGCAGAAGAGTTAAATGTAGGCTGCTAACCAAAAGGTCTGTGGGAGGAAGATGAGGTATTCTGCTTCCATAAAGATTTACAGCTTGGAAAACCTGTGAGGAATGTCTACTCTGTCCTGTACGGTCATTATGAGCTGGAATCCACTGAGAGACAAAGGGTTTGGATTCGGTTAACAATATTCTAATTCAGTTAGTTATCAGTTGCTGTAGTCACTGTCAATGTTCTCAGTCTACCTAAAGCCCAGCCATGTTTGTGTTTTTAACATAAATTGGAAGCATAAACCCTGAAATTAATTTGAAAAACAATATGAACTTAAAACTTTATTATTTTATAAATTGTTTCATTTTGTTTTTCTTTATAATAAATGTTTCTTGTATCCCTCAATGGTTGTAAATTTATATCATGGATTGTGTTACCTTGAATATCTTACTAACATATCATCAGAACTAAAATACATAAATATGATGCTTATTTGCTACAAAGTCTTTGTTGGAAATGAAGTTTTCCTAGAATATTATTTAGTATTCTTACAAAACCATAGGAGTTTTTCAAATTTTTAGTGTCAAAGTAACTTAATATCACTACTTACAATCATTGTTTAAGATAAATTATACTCAATAGAGTCAAAAATGTAAAAGTACTGCTTTAATAAAATAGCATATTTGCTACTCTTGTTAAATATTAATTTTAATAATTACATAAAGTAGGATATTAATACAAAACATTTCAAAGTTACCTTTCTTAATTTGGATCACAGGAGCCCTGGTGGCACAGTGGTTAAAGTGTTAGGCTGCTATCCAGAAGGCCTACAGTTAGAACCCACCAGCTGTTCCACTGGAGAAAGCTGTGGCAGTTTGCTTCCTTAAACATTTAAAGCCTTGGAAACCCAATAGGGCAGGTCTACTCTGTCCTGTTGTGTTGCTGAGTCAGAATCAATTAGACTGGAGTGGGTGTGGGTTTTGGTTTGTTTGAGATCATCTTGTTTTTCTTCCTCACTGAAGAGAGTTTACATACTTAAGCATTTAAATTACTTTGGCTGAAATAGCTTGTTTCAACAATGGTATTCAATCTGCCATTAAAAGTCTATTCAGTTTGATACTGGAATGCTCTTTAAATACAAAATAGCTATCTCTACCCCCCTGGGATCTCTTCCACCTGACAGTAATTTTTCTAAGTAAACAAATCTCTTTGGCACTCTCCGGTTTGGTTTATTTATTTATTTTCGCAGAGAGCTCTCCCCCTACCCAGAATACTCTTCCTCTGCAGCCTGTCAATGGAACAGAGTGTATAGAAAGTTTTATTTCTTAGACTTGAATAGGGTCCTGAATTGCCCTTAACCGAGCAGTACATTGAAGCCCATGAAAAACTGACACAATTCTAATTCTCACCTTATCTATTATGAACGCTGTGCTCTTAATAGACTGAGCTCCTATAACATTGTCCTGATGTTGTTTTGCTAATTTTCTCCTCTGAAATGGGTGACTTCATCCAAATTCAGTGGCTGGCCTCTGTAAGAGTTGTAATAAATGTTCTGACAATAAAGAATATTTTTACCTACATTAATGTACTATATAATTCATATCTTCAAGCCTACCTGGGCAAACTGAGAATTGGCTGTCGGATATATTAAATCAAGATCAAAAGTATTTTTTTTTTCCCCAAGATTAACTCAACAAGGAGACTTTTACTTTTCCTTGCAACATTCTACCATCTTTTCCCAACTTTTATTCCTTCTGTGGACTCACTTTTAAGGTGTGAATCACAATAAATTTCATTGAGGAGAAAAAAAGATTCTGATACAATTCCAGCTGAGATGAGAGGCAATATTCCAGGACAATAGTCAGTCTATTGTTATAAAATCTTTCCCTTCAAGACTTAAACTCTGAGTGACACTTTGGTAGTATGATATCAAGATTGCATGCCAACTTGACTGGGCCATGATTGTCAATGGTGTGGCGGTTATACTGTAGCCTGGCAGTTGTACAATGATGTAATCACTTTCATGGAGAGATCTGATATAATGTTATCACCTCCATGATGAGATCTGCTGAGTAGCCAGTCAGTTAAAAAGGACTTTTCTTAGGGGAGTGGCCTGCATCCACTGTCTGTGGACTTTCTGCCAGAGCTAGCTGGCATTTGTTCTGTCCTGGATCCAGCTTTCGGCTTATCAGCATCTGACCTCCTATTCTTTTGACTTGGGCCAGCAGCCTGCCTACATACCTGCTGATCTTGAATTCATCAGTCTTCCCAGCCATGAGCCATCAGCCTGCACTCTGACCTGTGGATCATGGGTTCATCAGCTCCTGATGCTTGACCCGGGGACTTGGGATTGCCAGTTTCTACAACCCTGAGAACAATTTCCTTGAAATAAATCTCTCTCTCTCTCTCTATATATATACTCTGACATGACTGTCAGTTTGTCATACTGTGGGGGTTTGCCGGTTGCTGTGATGCTGGAAGCTATGTCACCAGTATTCAAATACCAGCAGGGCCTCCCATGGCAGACAAATTTCAGCTGAGCTTCCAGACTAACACAGACTAGGAAGAAGGACATGCGGTCTACTTTGAAAAGAATTAGTTGGTGAAAACCTGATGAATAACATTGGAACATTGCCTGATATAGTGCTGGAAGATGAGCTCCTCAGGTTTGAAGGCACTCAAAAAAGATAACTGGTGAAAAGCTGCCTCCTCAGAGTAGAGTCAACCTTAATGACATGGATGGAGTCAAGCTTTCATTTGCTGATGTGGTGTGACATAAAAGCCAAAGAAACAGCTGCAAACCTGCAAACATTCATTAATATTCAGAACCTGGAATGTGCAAATTATGAATCTAGGAAAATTGGAAGTCATCAGAAATGAAATGGCCCAAATAAACTTCGATATCTGAGACATTAGAGAGCTGAAATGATCTGGTATTGGCCATTTTGCATCAGAGAATCATATGATTTAATATGTTGAAATGACAACTTGAAGAGGAATGATATTACATTTCTCATCAAAAAGAACATTTCAAGATTTATCCTGAAGCGCAATGCTGTCATTGATAGGATAATATCCCTACTCCTACGAGGAAGACCAGTAATATGATTATATTCCAATTTACACACTAACCACGAAGGCCAAAGATAAAGAAATCAAAGGGTTTACCAACTTTTTCAGTCTGAAATTGATTGAACATGCAATCAGAATGCATTGATAATTACTGGTTATTGGAATGCAAAAGTTGGAAACAAAGAAGAAGAATCTGTAGTTGGAAAATATGGCCTTGGTTATAGAAATGATGCCGGAGATTGCATGATAGAATTTTGCAAGAATTTTGCATTGCAAATAGCAATTTTCACCAACATAAAAGGTGACTATACATGTGAACCTCACTGGAAGGGATATACAGGAATAAAATCAACTATATCTGTGGAAAAAAGATGATGTAAAAGCTCAATATCATCAGTCAGAGCAAAGCCAGGAACCTCCTGTGGAACAGACCATCAATTGCTCCCATGCAAGTTCAAGTTGAAGCTGAAGAAAATTAGAATAAGCCAACAAGAGTCTTGAGTATATCCTACCTGAATTTAGAGACCATCTCAAGAATAGATTTAACGTGCTGAACACTAACGACCAAAGACTAGACAAGTTGTGGACTAACATCAAGGATATCATACATGAAGAAAGCAGGAGGTCATTAAAAAGACAGGAAAGAAAGAAAAGACCAAAATGGATGTCTGGAGAGACTCTGAAACTTGCTGTTGAAAGTCCAGTAGCTAAAGCAAAAGGAAAAAATGATGAAGAAAGAAATTGAACAGAAGGTTTCAAAGACAGCTTGAGAAGATAGTGTATTATAATGACTAGTGTAAAGACCTGGAGATAGAAAATCAAAAGGAAAGAACATGCTTGGCATTTCTAAGGCTGAAAAAGACTAAAGAAAAAATCCAAGTCTCCAGTTGCAATATCGAAGAATTCTACAGGAAAAATAGTAAATGACCCAGGAAGCATCAAAAGAAGTTGGAAGGAATACACAGGGTCACAAGGCCAAAAAGAATTGGTAAGACGTTCGACCATTTGAGGAAGTAGCATATGATCAGGAATGGATGGTACTGAAGGAAGAAGTCCAAGCTGCACTGAATGCAAGTCTCCAGGAATTGATAGAACACCAACTGAGACATTTCAACAAACAGATGCAGCACTGGAAGAAATTTGAAGGACAGCTACCTGGCCAACCAACTGGAAGAGTTCTATATTTATGACCATTCCCAAGAAAGATGATCCAACCAAATGTGGAAATTACCAAAGAATTTTGTTAATATGAATGTCATGGATTGAATTATGTCCCTCAAAAATGTGTGTCAACTTCATTAGGCCATGATTCCCACTATTGTATGGTTGTCCTCCATTTTGTGATTAAATTTTATATTAAAAAGGAATAAGGTGGGATTGTAATACCCTCACCCAAGTCACGTCCCTGATCCAATGTCAAGGGAGTTTCCCTCAGATGTGGTCTGCATCATCTTTTATTTCTAAAGAAAGAAGAAAAAAAGGGAAGCTATTAGCGAGGGGGACTCATACTGAAAGCAGCACCAGGAGCAGAGTGTGTCCTTTGGTCCCAGGGTCCCTGTGCCTGAGAAGCTCCTCGACCAGGGGAAGATTGAGGACAAAAGCCTTCGTCCAGAGCCAACAGAGAGAGAAAGCCTTGCCCTGGAATTGATGCCCTGAATTTGGACTTTTAGCCTACTTTACTGTGAGGAAATGCATTTCTCTTTGTTAAAGGCATCCGTTTTTGGTATTTCTGTTATAGCAGCACTAGATGATCACGAAAATGATACTCAAGTAAAATTTTGCTGAAGATCATTCAAAAGCGACTGCAGCAGTGCACTGACAGGGAAATGCCAGAAATTCAAGCTGGATTCAAAAGAGGGCTTGGAACCAGGGTTATCGTGGCTGATGTCAGATGGATCCTGGCTGAAAGGTGACCGTACCGTAAAGATGTTTACCCCTGTTTTATTGACTATACAAAGGCATTAAACTATGTGGATAACAAATTATTGATAACATTGCAAAGAATGGGAATTCCAGCACACTTAAAATTGTGCCTATGAGGAACCTGTACTTAGACCAAGAGGCAGTTGTATTTGTATGCTGAGCAAATAATCCTAGAAGCTGGAGTATATAGAGAATGGGACACAAGTACTGGAGGAAGACTCATTAACAACCCATGTTATATAGATGACACAACTTTGCTTGCTGAAAGTGAAGAGGACTTGAAGCAATTACTGATGAAGATCAAAGATCACAGCCTTCAGTATGGATAACAGCTCAATACAAAAAAAAGAAAAATCTTCACAACTGGACCAATAAGAAATATCATGAAAAATTGAGAAAAGATTGAAGTTGTCGAGGATTTCATTTTACTTGAATCCACAACACCCACGGAAGCAGCAGTCAAGAAATCAAAAGACACATTGCATTGGGCAAATCTGCTGCAAAAGACCTCTTTTAAGTATTAAAGAGCAATGATTTTCTCTTGAAGCCTAAGTTGTACCTGACCCAGTCCATGGTGTTTTCAATCTCCTCATATGCATGTGAAAGCTGGACAATGAATAAAGAAGACATAAGAAGAAATGAAGCCTTGAATTGTGGTGTTGGTGAAGAATATTGACTAGACCGTGGACTGCCAAAAGAACAAATTGATCCTGAAAGAAATAACAGACAAAATGCTCCTTAGAAGCAAGGATGGCAAGATTACATTTCACATACTTTGGACGTATTATCAGAAGGGACCATTCCCTGAAGAAGGGCATGGTGCTTGTTAAAGTTAAAGGGTCAGGGAAAAAGAGGAAGACCCTCAAGGAGATGGATTGACACAGTGGCTGCAAGGATGGATTTAAGATAGCAACAATTGTGAGGATGGCGCAGGACTGGGCAGTGTTTCTTTCTGTTTGTACGTAGGGTCACTGTGAGGTAGAACCGACTCTCTGGTACCTAACAACAACAACAACGACATCTAGCCTTTGGTTGAACAAATGGTTTTTGCTGTACTACTAAACTAAAGGAGCCCTCTTGGCACAGAAAAGTTTAAGAGCTCAGGCTGCTAACCAAAATTTGTCAGTTAAATCCACTAGGCACTCCTTGGAAACCCTGTGGAGTAGTCCTACTCAGTCACGTAGGTTCTTTATGAGTTGAAATCGACAGCAATGGGTTTGGTGTGGTTTTTGGTATTAACTTACATGTTGTTGCTTCCAACCCACCCTGCACACAACAGAAGAAAGGTAGGATGCACTGTTTCTGTTGAGTATACAGCCTAGAAAACCTTGTGGAGAAATTCTACTCTGTACCACACTGGGTTCCCTTGAGTCAGAATCAATTTGACAGCCCCGGTTTTTTGGATTATTTAGTCTTTGAATCAATAAAACATACACACATATGAAATTATCCAAGAAATCTATATTGCAACGTTTTCTGTAATTGCAAAAGATTATAAGCCAATAAAGTATGAATCATTGAGAGGGTTGTCTTTCTCTAATTTAATGAGTTTTCTTTTTAATATTCTCACCATTCTTTTTTTTCCTTTCACAGCTATTTAGTCCCTCTAAAAATAATTTTTTTAAATGTATCCAGGTTTTCCAAGTTCCTGAAGCAGGAACACTGTCTTTCTGTGAGCCACTGAAATTTAATCAGAAATGGAAGTGCTTTGTTTTCAATGTTGGGAACTTTATGTGATTTGTTTTTAAGTCTGTTCATTCATAAACTTTTGGTTTGCTTCTTCAGATTAGTTTATATGACTAAATTAAAATTTAGATTGCTATTTATCAAAGGGCATTTATGGACTGAAAAGTAAAGCTAATAAATAGGAAAATAGTTTTGATATATGTAAGTCACAAAGAGATTATATCCCTAATATCAAAGAAAATGTCAAATAAGTAAGAATGAAGACAAATAATTCGAAAGAAAATTGATCAATTGACACCTGAAGGTACAATACAAAAGAGAAAATCCATAAACATATTAAAATGTGCCCTATCTTAATAATAATAATTATTATTCAAATTGAAACAACTGTGACATATTCTACTTCAAGTTAATGGGTAAAAATCATAAGGGATGATGATGCTAAATGCTGGTCAGGAAGTGAAATATCACATTGGCCTCTTCAAACGTAGCTATTACAAGCATAAATTGATACATCCACTCTGAAATGTTATTTGAGAGCTAAATAATTGCCTGATAGTTTTAGGTAGAAACCTCACTCTAATGAGTTCTTATATACAATGCAATAGTGTGCACGTCCCAAAGTGGAAACATCCCAAATGTCCATCATAGTAGAATGCATTTTGAAAATCTCTGAATATTTATACCTGAAATAATAAATAGGAATAAAATTGAACAAACCGTAAGTATATGCAACAAGAATGATTTATAAAAATACAACTTCCATTGATGAAATTAAAATGCATAGAATACACACTGCATGACTTGTTTTACATAAAGTTTGCAATAAGGCAGTTTTAATATGTATTTCTTTGTAGGCATAGTTACGTAGTGAAAATATATTGAAAAAGCAAGTGCGTGATTATAATAAAAGTCAAACGTGTGGTTATTGCTGGAGTGGGAGGGTGCTATGACCAGGAAATGGTTGGTAATTGACTTCTACAGTGCTGGTGATGTTCTGTGAACCAATCTACTTTGGACTTACATGTGCGTTTAATTTTTTTTTTAATTAATTTGCTATAGATATATTTTTAAGTAATTTATTAAGTTTTTTTTGACAGTTTACACAGCCAGTTAGGGTCCAGTTTAACAACTTCTGTACAACTGTTCACTGACATTAGTTACATTTATCACAATAAGTCATTGTTCTCTTTAACTGTGTTCTGCTTGTTCCATTCCCAGCACTCTACTTTCTCTGCTTCCTTTTCTCATCTTTGCTTTTAAGTAATTGTTAATCATTTGTTCTCATAGTGATGGTTTTTAAGTAGAGCACTGATCGATCTTACTGGTAATATCTTTCATTTTGTGTACCACTCTCTTTGCTAAAAAGGTGATCTCAGGGGATTAGCTCTATTCTAAGTTGAGTGTCTCAGGGTGAAAGTCTCAGGAAGCCCTCTGTTCTCTACTGTTCCAGTTTGTCTGGCTTTATTTATTTATTTATTTTAAATAAGAATTCGAGCTCTGCTCCGCATTTTTCTCCCATTTTATTTGAGATTATCTATTGTGATCCTGATCAGAATGGTCAGTGGTGGTAGCCGGGCACAATTTATTACTTCTGGTGTCAGGATAGATGAGGTTGTGGCCTGTGTAGACTTGTTTGTTATATGAACTTCTTGTTACTTTCTTAGTGTTTTGCTCCTGGTGAGTAAAAAAAAAAAAAAGAGTAGACACTTGTAATTATACCTCAGATGGCTGCTTGCAAGTTTTTAAGACTCCAGTTGCTGCTTACTTCACTAGGATACAGATAATGACTTTTGTGAACTATGTACAATCAGAATGCTCCTTAGAAGCAAGGATGACAAGACTACACCTCACATACTTCGGAGGGATAATTCCTTGGAGAAGGACACCATGCTTGGTAAAGAAGAGGGACAGGGAAAAAGACAAAGACCCTCAACAAGATGGATTAACACAGAAGCTGCAACAGCGGGCTCAAGCATGACAACGACTGTGTAGATGGCGCAGGACTGGGCAGTGTTTCCTTCTGCTGTACATAGTGTCGCTATGAGTGGGAATTGACTCTGTGGCACCTAACAACATTAACATGTTATGCAAGTTACTGAGTTGCCTCATGAGACTATGGCCTTAAGCTTTCAAATCCAGACAACCAATCTTGGAAAGTGTTTGGTTACGTCTATGGAGTATCTGTACCTTTGTACCTGTCTCCAATGAATATATGTGGTCTCCACCCACATTTTTTGGATTTCCATATACTTCTGGATCCGTGGTGGCACAATGGTTAAGAAATCAGGCTGATAACCAAAAAGTTGGCAGTTCAAATCCACCAGCTACTCCTTGGAAACTTTATGGGGCAGTTCTACTCTGTTCTATAGGGCCACTATGAGTCGTAATCGATTTGAAGGCAACTGTTTTGTTTGTTTGCTTTGTTTTTTTAATAGATACTTCCATTTATTCTCACCTACATACCTACTTTTTTTTTTTTACATACCTACTTTACCTGCCAGTATGCAACATGCCTGTAGCCCTCCCTTCATGCCAAAACACTTGTTTCACTTTGGTTGTGCTGAGCTCACTACACCCACATTAGGTGCCACTTTTCACATCACCAAAAAATAATAATAATAATAATTTCCAAACCTCTATTTCTCTGTCAATGATCTAAGGTTTAATTTCCCCTCTTCTCCTTCCTTTCCCTGGTTACCACCAAGGAATATTGGTCTCTATATATCAATTCTTGTGTTCTTATAAAGTAGCGGCCATACAATATTTGAGCCCTGGTGGGACAATGGTTAAGAGCTAAACTGCTAGCCAAAAGGTCGGCAGTTCGAATCCACCAGTCCCTCCTTGGAAATCCTATGGGGCAATTCTACTCTGTCCTATAGGGTCGCTATGAGTTGGAATCAACTCAAGGGCAGTTTTTTTTTTTTTTTTTTCCATACAATATTTGTCCTTATATGCTTGACTTAGGTCACTTAGCATTGTAGCCTCCAGGTCCATCCATGTTGTATGTTTCACAGACTTGCCTTTGTTGTTTATGGTTTTGTAGTGTTCCATCATATGTGTGTACCACAATTTGCTCATCCGTTCCTCTGTTGATGGGCACTTTGGTTGTTTCCAATTATTTGGTATTGTGAATAAAACAGCAATGAACATAGGTGCACTTAGGTCTGTTGGTGTCATTATTTTTAGGTCTGTAGGGTATATACCCAGAGCCCTGATTGCATGGTAGTAAAGAGCTTGGCTGCTAATCAAAAGCTTTGCAGTTCAAAATCAGCAACAAATCCTTCAAAAGCATATGGGACAGTTTTACTCTGTCCCATAGAGTTCCTGTAAGTCAGAATCTAATGGACCGCAATGGGTTGATGGCATATACCTAGGAATGAGATTGCTAGATCATAGCCTAGATTTTTGAGAAAAGGCCACACCATTTTCCATAGTGGGTATACCATTTTACAGTCCCATGAGCAATGGATATGCATCCAGTTTCCCCTCAAGCTCACCACAGTTTGTTGTTATCTATTTTTTTGTTTTTGTTTTTAATCTGTGCCATTTTAGCTGGGGTAAGAGGGTATTTCATTGTTGTTTTGAGTTACGTGTCTCTAACATCTAATGACAGTGATTGTCTTCTCATATGTTTGATGCCTTCTTGGATGAACACTGGTGAAGGCTCTTTTCATGTCCTTTGCCCATTTTGTGAATGCTTTGTCTTTTGTTGTTGACTTGTTTCAACTTCTACAGATTTTAGGGAACAGGCCCTTAGCAGATAAGTCATTTCCAAAGACTTTTTTGCCATCTGTACTTTGTCTATTTACTCTTTTAATAAAGTCTTTTGATGATCATATGTTTCTAATTTTTTATGAGGCATCATTTATCCATTTTGTCTTCTTCCGTTCATGCTTTTTTTATTAAGTTTGTTACTCTATTTTTCCAAAAGCTTAGATCCCACAGTTATCTCCCAATTTCTTCTTCCACACAATTTCATGATTTTAGGTTTACCATTTAGGTCTTTGACACATTTTGAGTTAGTTTTTGTGTATGGTGTGATGTGTGGGTCCTGTTTCATTTTCTGCAGGTAAACATCAAGTTTCGCCAGCACCATTTATTAAAGAGACTTTTTCTGTCCCACTGAATGAACTTATACTCATTGTTAAAAATCGGTTGTCCATAGATGGCTGGATTTAATTCTAAGTTCTCAATTCTATTCCACTGGTCTCTGTTCTCATCATTGAATCTATAGTAGGGTGTTTTGATTACAGTGGCTGCATAGTAAGTTTTAATATTGGAAAGTGTGAGGCCTCCTGCTTTGTTCTTTCTCTTCAATACTGCTTTGTCCATCAGGGGTTTCTTTCCTTTCCATATGATGTTGGTCATTAGTTTTCCCATTTCAGTAAAAAAAATGTTGTTGGGGTTTTATTGGATTTGCAACATACCTGAAAATCGCTTTTGATAGAATTGACATTTCAGCTATATTAAGTCTAACAATCCATGAGCACTGGATATATTTCAATTTTTATAAATTGCTTTTAGTCTCTTGTAGTAGTGTTTTATAATTTTCATTGTATAAGTCTTTTATGTCCCTAGTTAGGTTAATTCCTAGGTATTTTGTCATTTTGGGAGCTATTGTAAATGGAATTCTTTGTTTGATTTCTTTTTTGGAACCGCCTTTGTTAGCACAGAAGAAAGCAACTGATTTTTGTGTGTTGATCTTGTGTCCTGCAAAATTGCTAAATTCTCCCTTTAGTTTCAGCAGTTTTCTTTGGAATCTTTAAAGTTTTCTATGTGTAGGATCATGTCACGTGCAAATATAGATAGTTTTAAATCTTCCTTTCTGACTTGGATACTTTTTATTTCTCTTTCTTTTTTTTTTTTTTTTCTTCTATGGCTAGTATTTCCAATACAATGTTGAATAAGAGCGGTGATAATGGAATACTTGCCTTGGTCCCGTTCTGAAAGAAAAGCTCTCAGCCTTTCTCTGTTGAGTGTAATGTTGACTGTTGGTTTTGCGTAAATGCTCTGAATTATGATGAGAAATTTCCCTTCTACACTTATTTTACTGACGGTTTTTATCAGGAGAGGGTTTGAATTTTATTGAATGCATTTTCTGCATCAATCGACAGGATCGTATCTTTCTTTTCTTTGTTTTATTTATGTAATGGATTAAACTGGTTTTCTAAGTTTGAATCACCCTTAGAATCTTGGTATGAATACACTTGATTGTGGTGTATGATTGTTTTATATGTGGCTGGAGTCTGTTGGCTAGTATTTC
Organism: Loxodonta africana; assembly: GCF_030014295.1. Classification (NCBI taxonomy): domain Eukaryota; kingdom Metazoa; phylum Chordata; class Mammalia; order Proboscidea; family Elephantidae; genus Loxodonta; species Loxodonta africana. The sequence goes on from NC_087348.1 coordinate 29,505,880, forward strand.
ATTGAAAACGTTTGCATCTATGTTTATAAGGGATATTGGTTTGTAATTTTTTTTGTAATGTAATTTGCCTGGCTTGGGTATCGGGGTTATGCTGTCTTCATAGAAGGGGCTTGGTTGGTAGTGTTTCCATCTCTTCTGTATTTCTGAAGTGATTAAGTTGGAGGTGTCAACTCTTCTCTGAATGTTTGATAGAATTATTCATTGTAGCCATTTGGTCCTCGCCTTTTTTTTGTTGTTGTTGTTATTGGTAGTGTTTTGAAGATATCTTCAACCTTTTCTTTTGTAATGGGTCTGTGTAAATTTTCTACCTCTGTGTTAGTTTATGTGGGTAGTGTGTTTCTAAGAATTTGTCCATATCATCTCGGTTTTCAAATTTTTGGACTACTGATCAGTTATGGCTTCTTTTTTCTTATTTTAAATCTCTGTTAGGTATGTTATCATGTCATCAATTTCATTTCTTAATTTGGTTATTCCCCTCTTCCGTTCCCCCCCCCCCAGTTTTCAATCTGGCCAGTGGTTTTTCTATTTTACTGATCCTTTCAAAAAAACAACTTCTGGTTTTGTCCATTCTTTCTATTTTCTGTTTAGTTTATTTCTGCTCTGATCTTTATTATTCCTGTTTTTTTTTTTTTTTTTTTTTTTTTCTGGTAGCTTTAGACTTCATTTGCTCTTCCTTTTCTATTTTTTCAAGTTTTCAGTTTAAGTTGATGACCTGGGAGCTTTCTTTTTATTTTAATGTAGTCATTTATTGCAATGAATTTCCCTCAAAATATTGCTTTTGTTGCATAACAAAAATCTTGATATATTGTGTTTTTATATTCGTTTGATTCTAGGATTTTTTTAAATTTCATTTATGATTTCTTCTATATGACCCAATAATTTTTAGTAGTGTATTATTTAGTTTCCATTTTTCCCCCTTGCTTTTCCATTGTTCTTTTCTATCTTCGTACTTTTACAGCCAGAGAGGATTCTTTGTATGATTTCAATCTTTTTAAATTTGTTGAGCTTTATTTTGTCCTAGCATATGGTCTATTCTGGAAAATGATCTATGTGTACTGGAGCAGAATGTGTATTGTTCTGATGCTGGGTGGAATGCTCTACATATGTCTGTTAGGTCCAGTTGGTTTATGGTTTTATTTAACTTTTCAACGTCCTTAGTGATTTTTTCAGATGTTCTGTCTATAATTGAAAGTGGTGTGCGGAAGTCTCCCACCATTATTGTGAAATTGCCTATTTCCCTTTTCCAATATGTTCTGTATTTGTTTCATGTATTTTGGTGCATTGCTGTTAAGTACATCTTTACAATTGTTATGTCTTCTTGCTGAATTGACCCTTTATTATATTGTAATGCCCTTCTTTATCTCTTCTAACACATTTTCATTTAAAGTTCGTTTTATCTGATATCAATTTGGCCAATTTTGCACTTTTTTTTTTTTATTGGTTGCCTGGAATATTTTTCCCATCCTGTTACTTTCAGCTTGTCTGTATCCTTATATCTAAGGTGTGTTTCTTGTAGACCGGAAAAGTTTGGAACATTTTTTTTTTAAATCCATTCTGCCACTCCCTCCTTTTTGCATGATGCATTTAGGCCACTCACATTTAAGGGTATTACCGAAAGTTAGTGTCTCACTCACTCATTTTGCTCTTTGATTTTTGAGTGTTAGCTGACTTCTTTGTGTTTTATTCTGATTTTTCTTTTTGTGTTTGGTTGCTGTTGCTTCCTTTGATGAACCCCTTTGCTTTCATCCTTCTTTTCTTCTGAAGCTTTTTTTCTTGGAGATTTCTTAGTGGTTACTACAAACACTACATTAAACAACTTACAATTGCAACAATGTTTAAAATATGAGCAATAGTTCACATACACCCTTAACAAAATAAGTATATTCCCAATATGCTCCTCCTTCCCCCATTTCTGTTGGTGTGTCTCCATTAACATTAATGTTCAACCTATATTTGATGAGTTTACTTTGTGCTTATTTCTTTTAAACTCGATGTAGTATTTTTTGTGGTATTTAGTTATTGTACTTATTCCTTGAAAATATCATATACATGGTCCTTTTAATAGCCCATGTTGTTGCATTTTTGGAGATCTTCTCCCCCTCTCTTATTTTTTATTAATTTATTTATTCTGTCCCTTGTATAGATGCAAGTATTTATTTAAAGTTCCTGCAATTCCATCTGGAGTTCTCCCTTGATTAAAACTTGCAAAGTTTCCCTGGTAGTGTCAAATTCCCATAGCTTGTGCTTGTTTGGTGATGTCTTGATTTCCCCTTTGTTTTTGGATGACACTTTTGTTGGGTAAAGAATTCCTGGTTGGCAAATGTTTTCCTTCAGTGTTTCATGTATGTCACTCCATTGTCTTCTGGGCTCTAGAGTTTTTGACAAGAAATCTCCACTTATTCTTGTGAAAGACTTTTTTTATATTGCATTGTGTTGTTCTCCTTCTACTTTCAGAATTCTCTCCCTGTCTTTGGATTTCAAGAATATGATTTTGATATGGCATGGAGTTGATCTTTTTGTTTCTCTCCTGAATGGGGTTGTGTAGCTTCCTATAGTTGCAGGCTTGATGCTCTTTTCAGGTGTGGGAAATTCTTTCTGATTATCTCTTGGAAAATCGTTTTGAATATAAGACTTGAAGTAAACTGAATTTTTTCTTGACACACAGTATTATTTTCAACACTTAATTGAGCTATATTACATTAATACTCAGAAAAATGAGGAGGTATATAGACAGTAGCTAATATTTTTAGCATTTTTCTCCTTAAGAATCTGATAACATTTTTCATGATTCAGACCTCAACTTTTCCATTACTTGACATAAAATAAAGTTGTTGGAGGGAAGTAGAAAATTTTGCTTTACACAACTTCTGAATCAAAAGAGATTGTTGTGAGGAGACAATAGAGGCAGTTATAATGTGTTTGCAGTTTTTTTTTTTAATTAAGCACAATTTAAAGCCAAACAATAATATAAGATTTGAGTCCCAGAATATAGACCTTTACTTCTCCATCCTGACTGAAATATTGTCCAAGGTAAGTTGTAGAGAAAAGGTTGAAGTTGTCAAGGATTTAATTTTACCTGGATCCACAATCAACAGCTATGGAAGCAGCAGTCAAGAAATCAAAAATCCATTGCATTGGGTAAGTCTGCTGCAAAGGGCCTCTTTAAAGTGTTGAAGAGCAAAGATGTCACCTTGAAGACTATGGTGAACCTAACCCAAAGCATGGTATTTTCAATTGCATTATATGCATGTGAAAGCTGGACAGTGAATAAGGAAGACCGAAGAAGAATTGACACCTTTGAATTGTGGTGTTGGCAAAGAATATTGAATATACCATGGACTGCCAAAAGAATGAACAAATCTGTCTTGGAAGCAGTACAACCAGTATGTTCCTTAGAAGCAAGGATGACAAGAATGTGTCTTACATACTTTGGGCATGTTGACAGAATGGTTCAATCTCTGGAGAAGGATATCATGCTTGGCAAAGTACAGGGTCAGGGGAAAAGAGGAAGACCCTCAATGAGGTGGATTGACACAGTGGCTGCAGCAAGGAGTTCAAGCATAACAACGATTGTAAGGATGGCTCAGGACCAGGCAGTGTTTCATTCTGTTGTTCATAGGGCCACTATGAGTTGAAACCAACCTGACGGCACGTAACAACTAACAAAAACCTGGTGGATTCCAACTGCAGACCTTTTGGTTAGCAGCCACAGCACTTAACCACTATGCCACCAGAGTTTCCTACTATGATTTAGTAAGTAGTTATTTCTAAGGGATGATAATTGCCTCCAACCTTGAGGTTAGTTGTTTTGTTGTTGTTAGGTGCCATCAAGTCAGTTCCAACTCATAGCGACACTGTTACAACAGAGCAAAACACTGCCCTGCCCTGAGCCATCCTCACAATAGTCATACTTGAGCCCATTGCTGCAGCCACTGAGTCAATCAATCTTCTTGAGTGTCTTCCTCTTTTTCACTGACCCTCTACCAAGCATGATGTCCTTCTCCAGAGACTGATTCCTCCTCATAACATGTCCAAAGTATGTGAGACATATTCTTACCATCCTATCTTCTAAGGTGCATTCTGTTTGTACATCTTCCAAGACAGATTTATTTGTTACTTTGGCATTCCATAGTATATTCAATATTCTTTGTCAATACCATAATTCAAAAGTGTTAATTCTTCTTTGGTCTTCCTTATTCATTGTCCAGCTTTCACATGCATATGAGATGATTAAAAACACCATGGCTTAGGTCAGATACACCTTAGTCTCCAAAGTGACATCTTTGATTTTTTACACTGGAAGAGGTCTTTCACAGCAGATTTGCTCAATGGAATATGTCTTTTGATTTCTGGACTGCTGCTTTAATGGGTGTTGATTTTCACACACACACACCCCCATTGCCGTTGAGTTGATTTCAACTCATAGCGACCCTATAGATCAGAGCAGAACTGCCCAACAGGGTTTCCAAGGAGTGCCTGGTGGATTTGGTTAGCAGCCATAGCACTTAACCACTACGCCACCAGGGTTTCCGTTCAATTTTAAATCCATGTAAAATGAAATCTTTGACAAATTTATTCTTTTCTCCATTTATTGTGATGTTGCTTATGTGTCCAGTTGTGAGGATTTTTTTTCCCTAATGTTGAGGCATAATCCGTATAGAGACTTTAGTCTCTGATCTTCATCAATTAAAACTTCAAGTCCTCTAAACTTAGAGCAAGAATTTGAGATTAGTAATGAAACATATATATGTTCCCATCACTAACCTAAAAGTTGTATATAGTATCTACCATCTATCTATCTATCTATCTATCTACCTATCTACCTACCTATCAACCTATCATCTATCTATCTATCTATCTATCTATCTATCTATCTATCTATCTATCTATCTATCTATCTATCTATCTATCTATCATCTATCTATCTATCTATCATCTATCTATCTATCTAATCATCTATCTATCTATCATCTCTCTCCATCTATCTCTCTACTTGTCTGTCTGTCTGTCCGTCTGTCCATCTGTCCATCCGTCTGTCTGTCTGTCTATCTATCACCTATCTATTTCTCTGTCTCCAGGAGAGAGAAACCCTATAATATTATAATCACAAAAAGTGATTAGGGAAGTTAATTGGAAGGTGTTAGGAATTACAACCTTGAAAACATGGAGAGTGGGAAGAGTGAGTGGTGAGCAAGGCCTCCCATGGAAATAAGGTATGACAGAGCACAGCAGTGGGGTAAAATGCCAGCCAGGCCTGAGCTATAGTAGGTGCCCTTCCCAGAAGTAACTAAACTAAAAGGGAATTCTAAAGTCCCATAATTTGCACAGGGTTTTATTGGTGGCCAATGGTTAAGACTGCAGCTGTTAGTGACAAAGTTCAGCAGTTCAAATTTACCAGCTTCTCCTTGGAAACCCTATGGGGCAGTTCTACTTTTTCCTGTAGGTTCGCTATGAGTTTCAAGGATTTGTTTCATTTTTCTGTTTGTTTTTGATATTGTGCATAAATAGTGAGATCTGATGGCATAAATGGAAGACATAAATACACATGAGAATATATCATATAATAAAGATTAAAAAAGAAAAAAAAATTGCCATCTAATCAATTCAGAATTATAGCGACCCTATAGACAGAGTAGAACTGTCCCAGAGAGTTTCCAAGGAGTGCCTGGTGGATTTGAACTGCCGACCTTTTGCTTAGCAGTGTAGCACTCAACCACTATGTTATCAAGGTTTCCATAATAGACATAGCAAATGAAATAATTTAAATATGTACTTTCAGAATTAATATTACTGGGATACTTGGACAGTCATTTGGAAAAAAGATAATTTTTTTTTCAATACTCCATACTACAGCAGGAAAAACTCCAAATAGCACTCTAGTTTAAATATTTTTAAAAAATTAAACAGTATAATAATTCTAAGAGAAATATTTTTTAAAATATAATTTTGGAGCAAGGACTATTTGTCTAGCTATGATTAAAATTTTAGAATGTAGGACAAAAATTATTGAAAAATAATCAACCATGTAAAAGTAAATAGTTCTACATGTTAAAAATAAAAAAGCACCAAAAATAATGACAAAATATAATTAATAAAGTGGGGAAAATAATAATATATCTTATCTCAGATAGAGTGCTTATTTGTCTAATAAATAAAATATTCTTAAGTACCAACGAAAAGTGAAAAATAGAAATAGAAAAATGGACCAATATATAACACTTCACATAAAAAAGGAGTAAAATCATCACTTAAATATACGAAAACATATCCAACTTCATGAAAAAGAGTGAAATTTTAAACTGCAGAGAATTGAGTTTATAAAGAATACACAATATCTTAGGGAAAGCACGCCTTATTTTTTTTAAAATATATACTGCTTGGAGAAGTGCAAAACAGTTCAAGTCTTGTGGAGAGAGAAATTGGATACCATTGATTAATATCACAAATGTGTCTAGTCTTTGGTGGCACAAATGGTTTGTGCTCTACTATTAACCTAAAAGAGCCCTGGTGGAGTGGTGGTTAAGTGCTCAGGATGCTAACCAGAAGGTCACAGTTCAAAGCCACCAGCCACTACTTGGAAACCCTATAGAGCAGTTCTACTCTGTCCTATAGGGTAGCTATGAGTTGGAATCGGCTCAGTGGCAACAGGCTTGGTGTTGTTTTGGAACTAACCTAGAGGTTGGTGGTTTGAACTCACCCTGAAACACAGCAGAAGAAAGGTCTGGGGTCTGCTTCTGCTAAGAGTACAGTCAAGAGAACCCTGTAGAAAAGATCTGCTCTGTAACACATGGGGTCTCCGTGAGACGGAATGAATTTGATAGCAATGTTTTTTGGGGGATATTTAGTCTTTGCAACAATAAATCACACACACATATGAAATTATCCAGTAATGGATAAAATCACGAAAAATGAACAAACCTGGGAAGAAATATAGGCAGAATGCTTATTAGGAGCAAGGAGGGAGAGACTTCATCTCACTAACTTTGGACATGTTATCAGAAGAGTCCAGTCCCTGGAGAGGGACATCATGGTTGGTAGAGCAGAGGGTCAGTGAAAAAGAGGAGGACCTTCAACAAGGTAGATTGACACAGTGGTTACAACAATGAGCTCAAGCATAGCCAATTGATTGTTAGTATGGCACAGGACCAAGTAGTGTTTCCTTGTATTGTACACAGGGTAGCTATGAGTCAGAATCAACTCTAAGGCACCTAACAACAACAACAGGGTATAAGCCTGGAGCCCTGTTGGTGTAGTGGTTAAGATCTCAGCTGCTAATCAAAAGCTTGATGAATTCAAACCAAAAATTCATATTCACAGGCCGCTCCTTAAAAATGCTACGGGACAGTTCTACTTTGTCCCATAGGGTCTCTACGAGTTGGAATCGACAAGACTACAATGGCTGTAAGGTCTATACCTAGGAGGAGGATTGCTGGATCATATGGTAGCTCTGTTTCTAGTTTTCTGAGAAAACGCCATACCATTTTCAATAGTGAGTGTTACAATTTACAGTCTCACCAGCAATAGATATGGGCTCCAATTTCCCCACAAATTTGCCAACATCTGTTGTTATCTATTTTGTTTTTGTTCTTCTTTTTTCATCAGTGCAATTTTCGCTGGTTTTTTTTTTAAGATAGCATCTCATTGTAATTTTGAGTTGCATGTCTCTAATGTTTAATGATCGTGACTATCTTCTCGTATGTTATTTGTCTGCTTGTACGAACTCTTTGGTGAACTTTCTGCCTCTGCCTATATTGTGAATGAATTTTCTTTTGCACGTTGACTTGTTGCAACTTTCTACAGATTTTAGAAATTAGACCCTTATATTCCAAAGACTTTTTGCCTTCTCTCAGTTGTCTATTTACTCTAAGACTTTTGGTGATCAGGTTTTTAATTTTTATGAGGTCCCAGTATGAATCCCACTTGGTCATGATGAATTATTTTTTTGATATACTGTTGAATTCTATCAGCTAGAATTTTGTTGAGGATTTTTGCCTCTATGTTCCTGAGGGATATTTGTCTGTAATTTTCTCTTTTTGTGGTGTCTTTGCCTAATTTTGGTATCAGGGTTATGATGGCTTCACAGAATGAATTTGGGAATATTCTTTCCTTTTCAATGTTCTGAAATACCTTTAGTAGTACTGGTGTTACTTCTTCTCTGAAAGTTTGGTAGAATTCTCCAGTGAAGCCATCAGGTCCAGGGCTTTTTTTGTTGTTGTTGGGAGTTTTTTGTTTTGTTTTTTACCTCTTCAATCTCTTCTTTTGTTATGGGTTTTATATTTTCTATCTCAGTTCCTGTTAGTTTAAGTAGGTAGTGTATTTCTAGAAATTTGTCCATTTCCTCTAGGTTTTCAAATATGTGGGAGTACAATTTTTCATATTATTCTATTATGATTATTTTTATTTTAGTCGGGTCCATTGTGATAGCACCCATTTTTTTTCTTATTCAAGTTATTTGCTTTCTCTCCTGTTCTTCTATTGTCAGTTTGACCAATGGTTTGTCAATTTTGTTGATCTTTTCAGAAAACTAACTCGTGGTCTTTTTCACTCTTTCAATTGTTTTTGTATTCTCTATATCATTTATTTCTGCTCTGATCTTTATTCTTTTCTTTCTTCTGGTGACTGAGGACTTTTTTTGCTGCTCTCTTTCTGTTTATTTGAGTTGTAGGGTTAATGTTTTGGTTTTGTCCCTTTCTTCATTTTGGCTGTGTGCATTTATTGCTATAAATTGATCTCTTAGCACTGACTTCACTGTGTCCCAAAGGTTCTGGTAATGTTTTCTTTCTCGTTTGATTCTATAAATTTCTTTATTCAGTTCTTGATTTCTTCTATAACCCAGTAGTTTTAAGCAGTTTTCTTATGTTTGATTTCTTTTCCTTGCTGTTTCTGTTATTGATTTCTACCTATATGGCATTATGCTCAGGAAGGGTGCTTTGTAATATTTTGATGTTTTGGATTCTCTAAGGCTTGCTTTGTGGCCTAAGTTGTGTCTGTTCTGAAGAGTGTTCCATGTGCGATAGAAAATAATGTACACTTGGCTGCTCTTCGGTGGAGTGTTCTATATGTATCTATAAAGTCAAGTTGATTGATTGTGGCATTTAGACCTCCAATGTGTTTATTGAGTTTCTTTCTAAATGTTCTGACCTTCACTGAAAGTGAAGTGTTAAAGACTCCTACTATTATTTTGGAGCTACCTATTTCTCTTTTCAATGTTCTTAGACTTTGTTTTATGTATTTTGGAGCCCTGTCATTTGGCGTGTATATACCTATTTTGGTCATATCCTCCTGGTGTACTGACCCTTTAATAATTATGTACTGTTCTTCCTTCTCCTTTGTGGGGATTCTGCTTTAAAGTCTATTTTGTCAGAAATTAATATTGCAAGTCTTTTTCTTCTTTGGATGTTGTTTGCTTGATATATTTTCTGCTGCTTTTGAGTTTTAGTTTGTTTGTGTCATTGAGTATAAACTGTTTCTCTTGTAGGCAGCACACAGATGGACTTTTTTTTTAATCCATTCTACCACTTTCTGTCACTTTATTGGTGCATTCGTACATTTACATTCAATGTAATTATTGATAGATATGAGTTTATGGCTGTCATTTTATGTATTTTTTTTTGTGTGTGGTGTTGACAGTTTCCTTGTTCCATTTAATTTTCTGTGCTGAGACATTTTTCTTTATGTATTTTATTTTCATCTTTTTCATGACAGTTGATTTCGTGTTTGCTGAGTCTTTATGTTTTCTTCTTTTTTATTTTGATGGGTAGGTTTGTTAGCTTACTTTGTGGTTACCTTAAAACTTACTTTTATTTTTCTAAGTTCAAAACAGTCTTCTATTTCTTGATGTTGCCTTAACTTCCTCTCCATACGGAAGTTCTATGACTACACTGTTTATTCCTTCTTTTTTTGTTTTGATGTTTTCATCATTTACATATTGACGTCTCTGGTTCCCTATTTTCAGTCCTTTAGTTTTGACTTGTTTTTATGAGTTCCCTGTTTGGATTGATAACTGTTTGATCTGTCTTGTATTCTAGTTGGATTGTTCTCTGGTATTGTTGGTTCTCTAACAAAAAGCTTCTGCTTCCTGCTCCCTTGGCCTCTCAGCACTTCAGACCACTCAGCCCATATCTGCCCTGCTGGGCCAACTCTGTAGCTCCAACAGTAGGTTTCTGTAGGCACCCCACTCTGCCAGTAAACTTCATCTGGAAGGCAGTCATCTGTCTTGCTTTGTGGGTCAGCAAGTCTAGCTCCACTAATAAGTGCCCACAGACAACCCACTGCGCGAGAACACCTCCTGCACACAGGCATTCTGCTGTCTCGCCCTGTGGGTCGGCTCCAGTGCTGTCTGATGCTGGTCTCCCGGTTCTGCTCCTTCTGGTTCTCTGTGGCTGCCAGTTCTCTGCTGCTGCTTCTCAACAACTGCAACATCTTCAGTGTAACAGCTTTCCTCATTTCTTTCTGAGTCCTCACCAGAATTGCCTTACCCAGAAAACCAAAACTATTGCTGTCAAGTCGATTCTGACTCATAGTGACTTTATAGGACAGAGTAGAACTGCTCCATAGAATTTCAAAGGAGCACCTGGTGGATTCAAACAGTCAAACTTTTGGTTAGCAGCTGTAGCACTTAAGCACTATACCAATAGAGTTGCCAGAATTGTCTTGGATGTCCATAATTCCACCAAGAGTCTCTTCAAGGCAATCTAGGCTTTTATTGCTAGGCATTTTAAAACTCTTCTAGGCTCTATCCATTCACAGTTTCAATAACACTTACACATTTTAGATATCTGTTAGAGTAGCACCCCACTTCTGGTACCAAATTCTGGCAGTGTATTGGAGTCCTTCTTCAAGGGTGCCTGGCCTCCCCTTCATTCAGGGGTTGTGAGTCTTTAAACTCACTCAAGTCTGGGAATTGATTAAGGGTCTCCGACTCTCTATTCTGGTGATTCAAGTTAGACTACTGTGCACCTAACCAGGAACTTTCATCTGTTTGTACAGATCAAGTAAATATTTAGTAGATTTTCTATCTATTTAACTCCTAGGGGCACCACGACTAAGTAGCGAATGCCATAAGTCCATAACAGTCAGACTCTTCTGATTACTGCTCTGATTCTGCTATCCATCACTGTAACCGTGACCACTTTGTTTCTATCAGTTGAGGGCAGCCACTTGGCCCCTACTACCACAAGGTCCAATCAGGCCCATCGCAGTTAGGTGTCTTAATTCAGTTAGGGCAGTCACACTGTCAAACCTGATTTACATAAAACAGAAATCACAGAATCCTTGAAGGATTCTGGGGCTTCCTTCATGAATATGTTCCTTGCAGTTGTGGTAAAAGGTGTGTCCTCTGGGTAATATGTGTGGGTTTGTGGGTCTAACCTGATAAATCCACTCTGGCAAGCCAATTTCCCTAAGCTTTTGGATGCCTTTGCTACAGTATACCAAGGCACTTCAGGTACTTCAACTCGATTTATTGTAGGTCACTGCATAATCCGTGCTTTAGCTATCTAGCCAAAAAAGTATTAGATTCTTCCCAAACTTCTCAAGCTGACACTTTGAATGAAGAAACTGTTCTTAGTGGAGCCATATCAATCAACTCAGACTGACCCATCTTTATGTTCCTTAAACAATTATCCTACACCCTTAATAGCCATGCCCACACATATTCCCCATATATCTGCTTGTACATATTAGAAAAGTCAAGTAGTTCTTTTGGAGTGTAGTGTATGTCTTCCTGGGTCACACTTTATACTTCACCTTTTGGGCTTGCTAGGACTTAAGTCTAGTTATAGTTTTGTAGACAGATTATTGAAAACTTAACCAGCTGGTAACTCCAACTGAAGCTGCTGTTCCAGATGCAGTTCCATTGCTTGAGCAAATTAATATATCTCCTGGTACCTGGTATGCAACTATTAATCTGGCTAATGACTTTCTCCCTACCTGTTTTGAAGGACCATCAGAAGTAGTTTGCCTTCAGCTGGCAAGGCCGGCAATACACCTTCAGTTGCCTACCTTAGAGCTACATTAACTCTCCAGCCCTGTCATAATTTAGTCCCCAGGGACCTTGATCTTCGTTCTGCCCACAAGATACCACACTGGTCCATTACATTGATGACATTATGATAATTGGATGAGTTAGGAAGAAGTGTCAATGACTCTGGACTTACGGGTAAAACATTTGTGTGCTAGAGAGTGGGAAATTAACCCCAAACAAAATTCAGACACCTTCCACCTCAGCGAAATTTTTAGGGATCCATTGGTGTGCAGCATGTCGAGATGTTCCTTCTAAAGTGAAGGATGAGCTATTGCATCTGGCTGATTCCACAACTAAAAATGAAACACAATGCCTAGTGGACCTCTTTGGATTTTGAAGGCAGCATATATCTCATTTGAGTGTGCTACTCTGGCCTATTTATCAAGTGACTCGAAAAAGCTACTAGTTTTGAGTGGAGCCCAGAACAAGAGGTTCAGGCTGTTGTGCACGCTGCTCTGCCCCTTGGACTGTATGATCCAGTTGACCCAATTGTGTCTGAAGTGGCAGTGGCAAATACAGATGCTGCCTGGAGCCTTTGGCAGGCCCTTCTTGGTGAATCACACGCAGGCAGTTAGGATTTGTGAGCAAAGCCTTTCCATTCTCTGCAGATAACTACTGTCCTTTTGAGAAATAGCTTTTAACTTGTTACTGGGCATTAGTAGATAATGAAAGCTTAACCATGGGACACCAAATTGCCATGTGGCCTGAGGTGCCCATCATGAACTGGGTGTTGTCTGACCCACAGAATCATAAAATTGGAAGTGCACAGCAGCACTCCTTCGTTACATGGAATTGGTACATACGAGTTTGGGCTCAAGCAGGACTAGAAGGCAAAAGAAAGTTACCTGAGAAAGTGGCCCAAAAGCCCATGGTCTCCACTCCTGTCACATTACCTCATATCTCCTAGCCTGCACCGATGGTCTCATTGGGAGTTCCTTGTGATTTGTTGACTGAGGAAGAGAACACTCATGTCTGATTTACAGATGGTTCTGCATGATATGCAGGCACCACTCAAAAGTCAACAGTGGCAGCCCTACAGCCCCTTTCTGAGACCTCCGTGAAGGAAAGTGGTGAAGAGAAATTCTCACAATGGGCTGAACTTTGAGCAGAGCACCTGGTTGTTCACTTTGTTTGGAAGGAGAAATGGCCAGTTGTGTGATTGTGTACTTATTCATGGGCAATGGTTTCGCCGGATGGTCAGGGACTTGGAAGGATCATGATTAGAAAATTGGAGACAGGGATTGATGGGGAAGAGGCATGTGGATAGACCTCTCAGAATGGGCCAAAGAAGTGAAGATATTTGTGTCTCATGTGAATACCCACCAAAAGATAACCTCAGCAGAGAATGATTTTAATAATCAAGTGAATAGGATCATTTGTTCTGTGGAAACCACTCATCCTCTTTTCCAGCTACTCCTGGCATAGCTCAATGTGCTCATGAACAAAGAGGCCATGGTGGCAGAGATGGAGATTAGGCACCCGCCGAGCAACATGGACTTCTGCTCACCAAGGCTGGTTTGGCTACAGCCGCTGCTGAATACCCAATCCACCAGCAGCAGAAACCAACACTGAGTCCCTGGTATGGCACCATCCCTCAAGGTGATCCGCCAACAACCTGGTGGCAAGTTGAGTACATTGGACCCCTTCTATCATGGAAAGGTGTTTCGTTCGTACTGGAATAGACACTCTGGATATGGATTTGCTTTCTCTGCACACCATCTTTCTGCCAAAACTGCCATCCATAGACTTACAGAATGCCTTATCCACCATCATGGTACCCTACACAGCATTACGTCAGAGCAAAGGACTAACTTCATACCAAATGAAATCTGGCAGTGGGTGCATGCTCATGGATTTTACTGGCTTGTTAGAATGATGGAATGGTCTTCTAAAGTCACAATTACAGCACCAGCTATGTGGCAATACTTTGCAGGGTTGGGCAATGTTCACCAGAAGGTTGTAAATGGTCTAAGTGCTCTTTCTCCCATAGCCAGAATTCATGCACCCAGGAATCAAAGGATTGAAATGGGCATGGCACCACTCACTGTTACCCCCAGTGACCCACTCATAAGCATTTTGCTGCCTGTCCCCATGATCTGTGCTCCTGCTTGGAGACACATCACTGATTCCATTGAATCAGAAGATAAGAATACCATATGGCCACTTTAGGCTCCTTATGCCTCTGGATCAACAGGCAAAGAAGGGACTTGCCATACTGGCTGGTATAATTGAACCTGATTACCAAGAGGAAATCAGATTGACATTACATAATGGAAATAAAGAGGAGTATGCCTGGAATGCCTGGCATGCAGGAGATCCCTTAGGGTTTCTCTTAGTTCTACCATGCCCTGTGATTAAAGTCAGTAGAAACCTACAACAACCCCATTTCAGCATGACTACTAATGGCCTAGACCCTTTGAGAATGAAGGTTTGGGTCACCTCACCAGACACAGAACCATGACCAGCTGAAGTGCTTGCTGAGGGCAAAGGGAATACGGCATAGATGGTAGAAGAAAGTAGTTCTGAATGTAAGTAATGCCTGCATGACCAGTTGCAGAAATGAGGACCTTAATTGTTATGAGAATTTCATCTTTGTATGTACACATCAAATATATTTGTTTTCTTCACTTACAAAGTATAAGATGTAAACAGGGCTAGTGCATTTTCAGTTGTATATGTGTTTGTTGTATCATGTTAGGTGCAAGCATGACTTTATCACTGTCTTTATTCAGAGATTACGTATGATTTAAAAAGGTGTACAGGTGCCAAGCTGACAAGGGACGGACTGTGGTGGTTAAGATTGTGTATCACCTTGGCTGGACCATGATTTTCACTGTTTTGGCAGTTGTATAATGTTGAGATCACTTCCTGTTGAGATTTGATATTTGATCACCCCTGTGATAGGATCTCTCTGAGTAACCAAGCTATTGAATGCGAACTTCCTTGGGTGTGCCACCTGCTTCAAATATAAGCTGACATTCTTGCAATGGTTTGGGGCTTTTTGGCCCTTCTGGATCCTGTATCTGGCTCCTGTCATCTGAGCTCTGGTTCCTGGGACTTGAACTAGCAGTTTACCTATGGTCTTGCCTGCCAATCTTGGGATTCATCGATCTTCACTGCCTATGAGCAAGTGCCTGGCTCTCTGATTTGCCGATCTTGGGTTCACCAGGCCCTGTGGTTATGTGAATGAAGAGAAGCCTCTATCCTGACCCTTGCACTTGGAATACTCCACCCTCTACAACCACGTGAGGCATTTCCTTAATATAAATTTCTGTATATATATATTTATACACTTTGCTGGTTTTGCTTCTCTAGAGAACCCAGCCTAAGACATTAGGTAAAGAATTCTTGGTTGGTAATTCTTTTCATTCAGTATTTTATATATGTCTCTCCTTTGTTTTCTGGGCTCTATATAGTCTTTGAGGAAATCTGCACTGATTCTAGTGAAAGATCCTTGGCATAATATATTGTGTTGTTCTCTTGCTCCTTTCAGAATTCCTTCCTTGTCTTCTGTTTTCAAGAATTTGATTTGTCTGTGGCGTGGAGTTGGAGTTTTTTGTCTGTTCTGATTGGATTTCCTGTAGCTTCCTATAGTTGCAGAATTGATTTTCTGTTCAGGTCTGAGAAATTCTCCCTGATTATCTCTTGGAAAATTGTTTCTATGCTTTTCTTATTGTCATAGCATTCTGGGATTTCAATAATTCTAATGTTAGACTTCTTAATTGAATTCCATATTTCTTTTTGGTTTGCTTGCTTTTAGTCTTTTTTTTCTCTTGAGACTTGATAAGTTCAGTTATTTTGTCTTTTAGTTTATTTCTTCTATCTTCAGTCTGTTCTATTGTTGAGTGTTTCTCTTACTTTTTCTAAATCAGTTGCTTTATTCTTCTGTTCCAATCGTTCTTTCTTTCTTTTTTATTTGATGCTTTCAAATTCTTCATGGAATATTATTTTGTTCTTCCATTTTTTTTCCCCCCGATATCCAGTGGTTTGTATTCTGTGTGCTTTTAGCTTTCTTTAAACATACCTGACACCAGAATCTGAAAATTATCAATTTTTTGCTTTAATCTGATGTCCATAGGAGAAATTTTCTCTTCTTCATGTTTTCTTTTAACTGGTTCTTCTTATCTTGTGATTTTGCATGTTTTACTATTTTTGTAGAGCTTGAGCCTTTTTGTTAATTTTTTCCCTTAAATTTTGTCTTCTGGTTTCTGTGGGAAAATTTTCTGATTAGGCACTCTGGTGGTGCAGTGGTCAAGTGCTCAGCTGTCAACCGAAAGGCTGGCACTTGTCCCACCAGACACATTGTGGGAGAAAGGTGTGGCATCTAATATCCACAAAGACTCAGGGACCTAGGAACCCCTTGGGGCAGCACACTCCGCTCCACAGGGTTGCTATGAAGCAGAATCAACTCAACATTATTGAGCTTTGTTTCTTCACTTAAGAACCACTAGAGGGCACTCTTATTCATAGGTTTTTTTCAACAGTTAATCAGGAGTGTAAGATGCTTGATCTTTGGAATTCATAATGCATGCATGGGTGACGGGATGTTTAGCTGGTTAAAGCTGCTGACATAATGGGCGGAGCTTGATTTTCCTGTGACAAAAATGGGGGGCTCTTTATGTCTTTTTTTCATGGGCACCCCTGCACAGGTCTCCCATGGCGTCGCACTGTAGCTAGGAGCCAGCTATTTCCTTCTTTGTCATTCAGTAATTTAAAGTATTCCCCTCACACTGCTGCCCATGCAAATCCCCCTGGACCTATTACCCACCTTTCTGGACCTCAGTGAGATCCAACAGCTCTCACAGTGCCACAATCTCCCTTCAAACTCTCTCAGTTGGATAGCCCATGAACTCCCAGGGCCAATTTGTGCTGCCTTAACAAAAACAACAAAAAAGAGTGGGCTACAGCTTCCTGAAATGAGCTCCCTTTCTGTGTTCTCTGTTTAGGGTGTTGCAAAATGGCAGCAATGAGGAAGTGCTCCCGATAATAGCATTTAGGTTCTCCCAGCTTCTGTGCCATCCCTGTTCCTGCTCTGTCTTGCTTCTATACTCAAAAAGAATCTCCAAAGCCTCAGCTGCCCCTGGAGTTCTGAGATTTCAGTCTGTGGTTCTTTTTATTCATTGTTCTGTGTGTAAGTTGCTGGGGGAGTAAATGGGAGTATCTACTCACTTCTGCATCTTGCTCCAACCAATCCTACAATATATTTTAGTTCCAAAAGGATGAAGCCAAAGAGTTTGGTATTTTCTAAATTTTGTAAAGTGTTCGATTTTTGTCCTCAATGTAATATAAAACTATTGGATATTTGTAAATAGAGAAGTGAAATAAACTATTTACCTATTTCTTAAAAATCCTAGAGGTAACTTTAGATTAATGGCTAATAGGAGATTATGATATGAGGCAAGTAGATTCTTTTGGTAATAACTGCTAAAGATCAAATTAATGACAATAATTGGTCAAAGAGAAAACACATGTAAAAATGGCTCTATTTTGGAAATTTTACAGATATGAGTGAGAGGTGATAGAATAACAAATAACGTTTACACCTTTGTTTAAACAACTCAGTAAATACAGAAGTAATTTATTGATACAGAGGACACTGATAGGGAGAATAGGTTTAGGAGTGAGAATGGATCATCAAAAAGTACATTGTATAAATTTTGATTTTGATATCACATTAGTTTTGCATATAAAACTTGAAGTAAACTGAACATTTTCTTCATGCACAGTATTATTTTCAAAATGTCATTGAATTATATTACATTGATACTCAAAAAAATGAGGCTGTATATAGATAGTAGCTAATATTATTAATGTTCTCTTCCTTAAGAATGTGATAACATTTTCATAATGCAAACTGCAACTTTTCCAATACTTGAAATAAAATAAAGTTGTTTGGGGAAAGTAGAAAATCCAGAATCAAAAGAGTTACTTGTACCATAAGAGACCTACATGAGCGGAAAAGCATACTGTGCGAATGGATGGGACGACTCAACATAACGAAAATGTCAATTTTACCAGAAAGTATCTACAAATACCAAGCAATTCTGATCCAAATTGCAACAGCATTTTTTAATGAGATGGAGAAACAAATCACCAACTTCATACGGAGTAACTAAAGCATTACTGAAGATAAAGAACAAAGTGAGAGGCCTTCTACTAACTAATTTTAAAACCTATTATACTGCCACAGTAGTCAGAACTGCCTGGCACTGGTACAATAACAGACACAAGGCAATGGAACAGAGTCGAGAACCCAGACATAAATCCAACCATTTGTGAGCTGCTGATATTCTACAAAGGCCCAGGGTCATTAAATAGGGAAAAGACAGTCTCTTTAACAAATGGTGGTGTAACCAGATATCCATCTGTAAAATCAAATTAAAAAAAAAAATTAAAAGTAGTGAAGCAGGACCCATTCCTCAAACCATACACAAAACTAACTCAAAATGGATCAAAGATCCAACTATAAAATCTAAAATGATAAAGATGATGGAAGGAAAAATAGGGACAACACAGAAGCCGTAATACATGGCATAAATAGTATACACACCATAACTAACATGTGCAAACACTAAAAGAGAAACTAGGTAACCAGGAGCTCCTAAAAATCAAACACTTATGCTCATCAAAAGACTTCACCAAAATTGTAAAAAGAGAACCAAAGACAAGGAAAAAAATTTTGGCTATGACATATTCGATTAGGGCCTAGTCTGTAAATTCTATAAGATACTACAAACTCTCAACAACAAAAAGATAAATAATCCAATTAAAAAATGGGTGAAGGATATGAACAGACACTTTATCAAGGAAAACATTCAGGGGGGTAACAGACACATGAGGAACTGCTTACGATCATTGGTCACTCCAAATCCATTGCTGTAGAGTTAATTCCAACTCATAGCGACCCTGTAGAACAGAGTAGAGCTGCCCCACAGGGTTTCCAAGAAGTACCTGGTGGATTCAAACTGCCAACTTTAGGTTAGCAGATGTAGCTCTTGACCACTACGCCACTAGGGTAATCATTAGAGAAATGCAAATCAAAGCTAGAGTGTGATACTATAATACCAAACCAAGGCTGGCACTAATGCAAAAAGCAAAAAATAACAAATGGTGGAGATGTTGTGGAGAGATTGGAAACCTTATACACTGCTGGTGGGAATGTAAAATGATACAACCACTTTGGAAAACAATTTGGCACTTCCTTTAAAAACTAGAAATAGAAGTACCATATGATCCAGCAATTCCACTCCTAGGAATATATCCAAGAGAAATAAGAGCTGTTGCGTGAACAGACAAATGCACAGCTATATTCATTATAGCACTATTCCCAATAACAAAAAAAAAAAAAATGGAAACAACCTAAATGCCCATCAATAACTGAATGGATGAACAAATTATGATAAATACACACAAAGGAATAGCAGGCAATGATAAATGACAATGATGAATCTGTGAAACATCTCACAACCTGGATGAAACTGGAAAGCATTATGCTAAATGAAATCAGTCAGTCAGAAAATGACAAATATTGTATGAGACCACTATAATAAGGACTCAATAAAAAGTTTAAACACAGAAAAAAGCATTCTTTGATGGTTATCAGGGTGGAAAGGGAAGGGAAGGGAAACTAACTAGACAGTAGATAAGGATCAATTTTGGTGAAGGGAAGGATAACACACAATGCAGGGGAAGTCAGCACAACAGGACTGAAAAAACAGCTAAAAAGTTTCCTGGACACATCCAAATACTTTGAGGAACAGAGTAGCTGGGGCTGGAGCTTGGGGACCATAGTTTTGGGGGACATGTAGGTCAACTGGCATAACAGAGTTTATTAATAAAATGTTCTACATCCCACTTGTGAGATACATCAAATGGTCCCATTCCACTTGGAGCAAAGGAGAATGAAGAACACCAAAGACACAAGAAAAATATTATCCCAAAGGACTAAAGGACCACATAAACCCAAATTTCACCAGCCTGAGACCAGAAGAACTAGATGGTGCCCGGCTACCATGGATGACTGCCCTGACAGGGAATGCAACAGAGGGTCCCAGACAGAGCAGAAGAAAAAAGTATAACGGAACTCAAATTCACGTAAAAAGACCAGGCTTAAGGTGCTGACTGAGACTGGAGGGACCCTGAGACTATGGACTCCAGATGCTCTGTTAAAGCAGAACTGAAACCATTACCAAATCCCACTCTTCAGACAAAGATTAGACAGGAGTATAAAACAAAAAGTATACAAGTGAGGAATGTGCTTTTTAGTTCAATCAGATAGACTAGACCAAATGGGCAGCTTCTGTCCAAAAGTAGGATGAGAAAGCAGGATGGGACAGGAACTGATTGGATGGACACAGGGAACCTGGGTTGAAAGGGAGGAGTATGCTGTCATATTATGGGGATTTCAACTAATGTCACAAAACAATATGGGTATACATTTTTGTATGAGAAATTAACTTGAGCTGTAAAAAAAAAATGTCACCTAAAAAACACACACACACAAAGAGTTAGTTGTGAGGATACAATAAAGGCAGTTATGATAAGTGTCTTCAGTTCTTTTATTATTAAGCACAAGTTAAAGTTAAGCAATGATATCAGTATTGAGTCCCTAAACATAGACTTCTACTGCTCCATTCTGATTGAGATAGTGCCCGATAGGAAGTTTTTAATATGCGTTTTTCTGACACCACCTGAGAGCAAATGAATCAGAATGCATCTTTTCTATATTAACTCAGAGATGATTGTAAAGCATGCAAAAGATTGAAAATCATGGAACAGGCAAAGCTGAATTGATTTAAGAGGGAACATGGATAGCACAAGCCATTTGCAATCAGCTGCTAATGTAAAGGTTGGCAGATTGAACCCACCCAGTGGCTCTGCAGAAGAAAGGCCTGGCTATCTGCTTCTGTAAAGATCACCACCGAATAACCCTTAGAGAGCACAGTCCTACTCTATAACACATGGCTTTGCCGTGAGTCCTGCTCTGACCTGATGACAGCTAATACCAAAAATAGCAACAGTCGACTTAGACCACAATCAAAAAAGAGTGAACAAAATTTATGAAAAGTGTTTGAAAGTAGGGCATAAATGAAGAAATACCTATTTGGATTATATTGGGTGCCAAAGCAGTTTGGTATGACTAATTAACTTTCTAATTGTCTCCATGATATCTTTGTTCCTATGCCTCCAAATAAGGGAAGATGTTAAGGAAATTCCTTAACTACAAGTGTGATCACAATTATAAACTAAATCAGTGGTATGTGTGCTCTTTACAAGATATTCATTTTCACAAAACTCTGTAAGGTTCATATATATATATCAAATATAAAAAATGACATTAAATGATTAAATAATTTTCCAAGTCAAAAACTTAAGTGATCAAGGCCTAACTCAAACCCAGGCCTAGAAACAGAACATGTGTAAAAACCAAAAAAACCAAACTCCTTCTGGTCATTCAATTCCAACTCATAGTGACAGTTTGGGACTAAGTAGAACTGCCACATAGGTTTATCAAGGAGCAGCTGGTGGATTTGAACTGTTGACCATTGGCTTAGCAGCCATAACTCCTAATCACTGTGCCACCGGGGATCCAGAACATGCATAGTCAGTTACGATCCTTGCATGTGTGTGAAGTAGGAAAAGTTATGCTAACTCATTGTATCTTTTTCTTTTTAATGTATAAAATAATGTGACAGCATTAACAGTTTTTATACATAAGCATATATACTTACATGTGTATATATATATACACACATATATAAACACATACAATATATAAATTGGGGCCCTCAAAGTGTCATCTTTCCTTCCCAACACCTTAAAAAGAGCTCTTTTGCAGTAGATTTGTCCAACGCAATAGGCCGTTTGATTTCTTTACTGCTTCTTCCACATGTGTTATTTGTAGATCCAAGTAAAAATGCATATATATATGTGTGTGTGTGTGTGTGTGTGTGTATCTATATCTATCAATAGATAGATAGACAGATAGACAGATAGATAGACAGATAGGTACAATTGGGATTCAGTTTCTCAGGTCCCACCTTGAAAGATTCAACTGAGATTGAAAGTATTCATAAAAAAAAAAAAGTTCCAAAAAGCAAAACTAGAATGAAATTATTTGTAGGCATTCCCTGATGTAGCCTCCCTCCATTTCAAAGATGCTCAGTCTCCGTCCAGCACTCATTGTTTGGGCATTGTTTGTCTCTTGTCATTATTCCCTAAACAATTCAGTACTGTATAATGCCCATTTACATAGCATTTATATTGTATTATGAATTACAAGTAATCTAGAGATGATTTAAAGTATACAGAAGGTTGTACATAGGTTTTATGCAAATATTCTACCACTGTATAAAAGGGAGTTGAGCACCCATGGATTTTGATATTCATGGAGGTACTGGAACCAATCCCCTGTGAATATTTAATTAATGCATATTGCAAACTTGGTTTTTAAAATGGGTGTCACAACTGCAAGGACACACTAGAAGTGAATGACTTGGTTTAAACTAAATGGTATAAG
Organism: Loxodonta africana; assembly: GCF_030014295.1. Lineage (NCBI taxonomy): Eukaryota > Metazoa > Chordata > Mammalia > Proboscidea > Elephantidae > Loxodonta > Loxodonta africana. The sequence continues at coordinate 29,528,424 of NC_087348.1, forward strand.
TTGACTAAATTAAATCAGCCCAAGTAAAAGTTCTATTGAACACATTGCACATTGCATGACAAAATTATATAATTACTACAGGAATGATTTACTATTTGCTGATATATATATCACTTATATAATTTGAGCAGAAAGTTCTGACAATATTAAAAGTGATTTTAAATTTGGAAATAATTGTATGACGAGACAAGGTGCCTTAGGAATCTGGTGCTTCTCTAACAGAAATACCACAAGTATATTGGTTAAGAAAGATACATTTATTCTCACAGTCTAGGAGGCTAGAATTCAAGGTGAGGGCTCTAGGGGAAGCATTTCTTTTTGTTGGCTTGGGAGGAAGGTCTTTTTCATCAATCTCCCCCTGGTCTAGGAGCTTCTCAGCTCAGGAAACCCGGGTCCAAAGAACACGCTCCCATTCTGGTTCATCATTCTTGGTGGTAGGAGGCCCCCGTCTCTCTGTTCGTTTCTCTCTCTTATATCTCAAAAGAAATTGACTCAAGATAAAACCTAATGTTGTAGACTGAGTCCTGCATCATGGACATAACCCTGCCTCATTAACATCATCAATGTAGCATTTACAAAACAAAGGAAAATCACCAAAACAAACCCATTGCCTCGTAGACCCTTCCGACTCATATTACAAAATGGTGGGCAGTCACACAATGCTGGGAATCATGGCCTAGCCAAGTTGACAGACATTTTGGGAGGACTCAATCCATCCATAATACAAGTTATAAGTAAAAGTATACATCTGCTGAAATTTGATTAAAAATATGTAAGAAAGCAATTCTTATACATTTAACTCATTCTTTAATAAAATGAATTGTTTACATAGTAATTTTCTCAGTGCCATTATGACATCCTTGTTCCTTAGACTATATATCATGGGATTAAACGTAGGAGTTAGGATAGTGTAGAAAAGAGATAAAACTTTGTCAGTTCCTTCTGAGTGTCTAGTGTTGGGTCTTAAGTATGTAGTAATGCCTGATCCAAAGAAAATTATCACAACCATAAGATGGGATGAACAAGTAGAGAAGGCTTTGGCTTGACTTGTGGCTGATGGTAACTTCAGGATGATGGAGATGATTTTACTGTAGGAGCCAAGAATCAACAGGAAGGGAACCATGACAAATAACACAGTAACTATGTAGACCAACATCTCATTTACAAAGGTGTCCCCACAAGCCAGATTGAGTATTGGGGGAGTATCACAGAAGAAGTGGTTGATTTGGTTAGATCCACAAAAAGGCAGAGAGAAAATCTGATATGTCTGCCCTATCATAACTGGGATTCCAATGGTCCTGGACCCAGTCACCAACTGAATGCAGACCCTGTGGTTCATGACTAATGGATAGCGCAGAGGGTTACAAATGGCCACATAGCGGTCATAGGCCATCACTGCCAGGAGCAAACACTCTGAACCTCCAAACATGAGGACAAAGCACATCTGTGTAGCACAGGCAACTGAGGAAATTCTTCTTCTCTGGGTTCCTAGATTCATCAGCATTCTGGGGAGAATAGCCGATAAGTAGCAGATTTCCAAAAAGGAAAAATTTGCCAGGAAAAAATACATAGGGCTCTGGAGAGCAGGATCCATTTTTGTTATTAGAAATACGGTGCCATTGCTCATCAGAATAATGATACAGATGATTAAAAATAATCCAAAAAGAAACCACTGGAGATGGGGCATGTCAGCAAAGCCCAAGAGAACAAATGCCATCAGTTCTGTTAGGTTGTCTTCTGGTGGTTTTCCTTGATGATTCATCTGTGGAAAATGTAAATTTACATGTGCATTTCCTTTATCTTCTTGTATCTCTTTGCCTCTTCCCTAAACTGTTTTGAGGTGGCTGGATTGGATTGTATGATCACTGCTATTGTTTACCCTTTAAGAATGATACTATTTATGTATATCCCAGGTCCTCCTGTTAAATCACAGTAAACAGTCCCCTCAAAATTATTCTAAGGTCATTTTACTATACTTTCCAAGTACAGCCCCGGATAGACCAAGCTATACCTGCCTCAACACAGGCCTTGGAGCAATTGACAACTGCTGGAGATGAACTCTCAGCTTTGCCATCTAATCGCACTTTAATTACATGTCTTGACAATCCTATTGTACTTCCGTATGCATTCTCTCAGTCAAGCTTCTCAAACACTATACCATAAACTGTCTTCTCACATACGTTTTCAACTGTCTATGTCAATGAATGCTTCACTCTCCCATCACTTGACGACTTTAAGCATAGAGGTTCCTATTACACACTTCATATTAAATCGCTTTGAAAGAAAATTGAGAGAATATCTCATTTTGCATAGGGGAATAAAACAAGTATCTTTTGGTAGTATATTAGGTAGGTAAGAGGATTGTTTTTTTCGGGGAAAGTAGCCTGGGTACACAGATTCAGATAAAAACAATGAATGTAGTCACCCTGGAAAAACAGGGGTAACATGGAGAGTATTTTTTCCCTGTGTTTACGTGTGTGGGACAGGAGGAGGAAAGACATTGGCTGTTATGTTATTTATACCCATTATGCTGTGTACACCCGCCATTATTTTTGTTGTTACTCAAAAAATAACACTTTAGTTAACTGTTTCTAAACTCATTTTTCTTTAGATATAAAAATATTGAGGCCCACTAAGTGAGGCACACAGGTTTTATGACTGCAAGTCAGTATCTTTTTTTAATTTTTTAAGTGGACTTGAGTTTGACTCCTATTTGCATGATTTATTATCCACGTGATATTAGGCAATTATTTAAATTTTCTAAGGTTTACTTCTTTGTGAGAATTAAATGAGATAATATTGGTAAGATCTATTCCCTACCTACCAATTTTAAACTATTTACTTTTTTAGTTATGTTGTATAATTATGATTATGATAGTATGTTATTTAAACCTGTAGCCCTAGGATTTAACAGACTGCCTAGTTAAGAAGGTATTTGACAGAGTGGTTTTGAGCCATTGTTGGCAATTGTTGTTCCCACCATCCCCTTGCATCAGAGTCAGGACAAAGACTGGTCAGTGAAGCTCCTAAGATGTAAAATGTAAAGAGGCTTTCAGGGCCATCTTTGCACTTGCACAATCCTGACAGTGAGTGCCTCCTTAGATTTTACAAGAGTCAAGATGCCTTTTGGCTCACCCTGATTTTCATGTCTCCATCCTGATGGGTTTGCACCTTGTTCCCTAAATAAAGCAGAATATGGTGCCATGGTTAAAAAAAAAAAAAAAAAAAAACCCAAAGCCATTGCCAAGGAGTCAATTCTGAGTCATAGCCAGGACATAAATCTTTAGGGAAGCAGACTGCCACAACTTTATTCCAAGGGGCAGCAGTTTGGTTTGAACCACTGGCATTTTGATTAGCAGCAGAGCACTTAACCACCGAGCCACCAGGTCTCCATGCCCATGATTAAAGAACAGTGTTTCCCAGATGGACTGGAATTGAATTATAGCTCCAACAACATCTAGCTGTGTGATGACTTCATGCAAGTTAATTAATCTTGCTGCTTCACAGTTTTTTCAGCTGTTAAATGGCTAGCAACTATACCCACATTTAGTGTTGTTACATAAACTAAATCATTTAATATAAGTAAAATACCTTGAAGAAGTCCTGACATTAATAAAAGGCTATTATTATTGTTATCAATTATCATCTATTTATTATTATTATTAAAACTAATTGTAATTTATTCTTCTGAATGTTACTTATTATGCTATACAATGTAAACAATACTCTAGTTTATTTTCTTTTTGTATTGTGGGAATGAAGTGAGATCTTAAATTAATTATGAAAGTGTAATGAAACTTCAAAAAACATTCAGCTCTCAAGTTGCAGTTTTTCCATGATTTCTCTGCTAATATTTGGGTTTATAGCATTATCTCTAGTTTGTGGACAGTAACACCTATAGTACCCATCACTGCTCAGCACTTAGAATTGCAATTATGGTAATAGCCTTTGTATGCGTTTTCTTTTACTGATACTCAACGATCTGACAGGTAAAGGCTGTGACTATTTTCCCACTTTAAATGATCCTAGAAAATGGGTGTACGTCTAATACGTTACTCAGGATTTGTTTATGAACTGAAATAAAGAATAAAAAAATAGGCATTATTAAAAGGAAATCATCATTCTGAAGAGGGAGAGAAGAATTAAGACTCACAAGAGGGCAAGAGTCAAATATGTATGCATTATTTTATGAATGACAGCATTTAATAAAAAGTAATTTAATTCTTGTTAATTGAATAAAATGACTTTGAGTGCTAAATGAAATAGCATTTCTAATTGTACAAACTCAGCTCTTTGGTGATAAAATCACCCATGTATAACACCAAATACATAAGATTTGTCTGTGTTTTTCTTAAGAGGACGGGGTAGAGAGAGCAGTGATTTACCCTGTGTGTTCTCCCAAAACTATCTGTATTACTATTCTTTCTGGGAAATATTTAAGTTCTCATTTAAGGGAAATAAAACTCAATGTTATCATATTTTTATTCAAAATCTAAGCATCCATTCCCCAGAAAAAATAGAAATGATTAAGGAATGCATAACAGTACTCTGACGGAGTCCTGGTGGCACAGTGCTTAAGTGCTTGGCTGCTAACCAAAATGTCAGTGGTTCAAATTCACCAGCCACTTGGCCTCCATAAAGGTTTACTGCCTTGGAAACCATTGAGGCAGTTCTACTCTAACCTATATGGTCGTTATGAGTTTGATTCCACTTGAAGTCAATGGGTTTGGCTTTGGTTAATAATATCCTGATTTAGACAGATATTTATCACTGTCAGCATCCCCAGTCTTCCCTAAACCTAAGTTATGTTTGTAGTTTTAATACAAATTAGAAACATACCCTGAAACTAATTTTAAAAACAATATAACCTTAAAAATTTACATTGCTTAATAAATTTTTTAACATAAATATATTATTTTCTTCAAAATAAATGTTTTTTGGATTCCTCAATTGTTGCAAATTTATTTCCTGGACTGTTTACTTTAAATATCTTATTAAAGTATCATCAGAACTAAAATACATTAATATAATGTTTATTCACTGCAAAGTCTTTTCTGGAATTGAAGTTTCCCTGTGATATCACTTAGTATTCTTACAAAAACATAGCAATTTTTCAAACTTTCAGTGTTTCAAAGTAATCTAACTTCACTATTTAAATTCACTGTTTAAAGTAAGTTGTATTTACCAGAGTCAGAGATATAAAGGAGCTACTTTAGTAAAGTAGCATATTTGCTACTCTATATTAAATATTAATTTTAATAATATCGTGAACTAAAGTTGAATATTAAAAAAACATTTCATATTTACCTTCTTTAATTTCAAAAATAAGAGTGGTTAAAGGGCTCGGCTCTCTACCCAAGAGGTCAGCCGTTAGAACCCACCATCTGATCCATGGGAGAAAGTTGTGGCTGTCAGCTTCCGTAAAGATTTATAGGCCTGGAGACCTGATGAGGCAGTTCTACTCTGTCCTGAAGGGTCGTTGTGGGGCAGAATCTACTTGACCTCTGTGGGTTAGTGTTTTGGTTTGTGTGATAATCTTCTTTCTTCCTCACTGAAGAGGGCTTACGTATTTAAGTATTTAAATTCTTTGGCTGAAATAACTTGTTTCATCAATGGTGTTTAACTTACCTTTAAAACTCTTTGTTCATTTTGAACATGGAGTGCTCTTCATGTACATTATCTCTACTCCTGGGATCTCTTCCACATGACACAGTTAAATTTCTAATTAAACAAATCTCTTTGGCACTCTCTGATTTGGTTTATTTATTTGTTTTCCCAGATATCTCCCACTCTACCCAGAGTATTCTTCCTCGGCAGCCTCTCAATGGAATAGAGTGTGCAGAAAGTTTTATTTCTTAGACTTGAATAGGGTCCTGGATTACCCTTAACTGAATGATACCTCAGGAGGCCATCCAAAACTGACTCAAATCCAGTTCACCCCTTATCTATTATGACTGCTTTGTATGGGTCCTCTATTCCTGTTAGACTAAGCTCCTGTCACATTTTCCTGAAGTTTTTGTGTATTTTGTCCTCTGAAATGTGTGCCTTGATCCAAATTCTGGAGCTGGCCTCTGTAAGATTTGTAATAAATATTCTGGAAACAAAGAATATCTTTACCTACAAATCATGTAATATATAATTTATTTCTTCAAGGCTACCTGGGCAAACTGAGAACTGGCTTTTGGATATATTAAATCTAGTACAAAAGCTTTTTTTTTTTTTTTTTGCCCCAAGATTAATCCCAACAAAGTGACTTTTTCTTTTCCCTGAAGCATTCTACCATATTTGTCCAACATCATTCCTTCTGTGAACCCTCTTTTAAGGTGTGAATCCTATTAAACTTCATTTAGTAGAAAATAAGAATCTGGTATAATTCCAGCTGAGATGAGAGGGAAGATTCTAGGACAATAGTCGGTCTATTGTTATAAAATACTCCTTTAAGACTTCATATCTGAATGACAATTAGGTAGTGTGATCTTTAAGATTGTGCGCCAACTTGGCTGTGACATGATTCTCAGTGTCTTGGCAATTATGGAGTAGTTTGGCAGTCATATAATGATGTAATCACCACCATGATGAGATCTGATATATTGTGATCACTTCCATGATGGGATCTGCTGTAAGTAGCCAATCAATTAAAAGGGAGTTTTCTTAGGTTGTTACATGTATACAGTATATCTGGACTTTCTGGCAAAGCTCACTGGCCCTGGATCCAGTATTTGGCTCATCATCATCTGACCTCCAATTCTTGGGATTTGGGCCTGCAGCAGCCTGCCACCTCACCTGCCGGTCTTGGATGGTAGGCCTTTGCAGCTGTGAGCCAGCATGCTGTGGACTGACCTATGGATCTTGGGTTCATCATGCCCTGATGCTGACCCAGGTATTTGGGACTTGCCAAGAAAAGCAAGTACGTTGTTATAATAAAAGTCAAACTTGTGCTTTTTTTGTGCTTATTGCTGGGACGGAATGGTGGTGTGATCAGGAAAGTCTTGGTAATTGACTTCTATAGTGATGGTGATGTTCTATGAATCAATCTACTTGGGAGTTACATGGGTATTTAAATTTTTTTAAATTAATTGTCAATATATATACATAAATAATGTTTTTTTGAATTTTTGGTGAAAGTTTACACTGCAAGTGAGGTTCCCATTGACAATGATTGCTTAAAGAGAAAACACATGTAAAAGTGGCTGTGTTTTGGAGATACCTAGAGATACGTGTGACAGGTAGCAGAATAACAAGTAACTTTTATACCTTTGTTTGTGCAATCGAGCACATATGGAAATCATTTATTGATATGAAGAAGACTGATGGGAGGAATCAGTTTATGGGTGAGAATAAATCATCAAAAGGTATATTGTATTAATCTTGATTTTGATATCTCTGAGTTTTGGATATAAGATTTGAAGAAGTAAACAGAATTTTTCTAGATATACAGTATTATTTTCAATACTTAATTGAACTATATTATATTTATACTCAAAAAATGAGGATACATATAGATAGTAGCTAATATTTTTTAACATTTTCCTCATTAAGAACATGATAACATTTTCATAATGCAAACCTCAACTTTTCCAGTACTTGAAATAAAGTTAAGGGGAAGTAAGAAATTATACAATTCCTGAATCAAAAGTGTTTGTTGCAAGGATACAGTAAAGGCAGTTACAACATGTTCAGTTCTTTTATTATTAACCATAACTTAAAGTCAAACAATAATAGGTATTGAGCCCCTAAATATAGACTTCTGCTCCTCCATCCTGAGTGAGATAGTTTCCAATGGGAATTTTTTAAAATGTATTTTTTCTGACACCACCTGAGAGCAAGTGAATCAAATGCATCATTTCTGTATTAAGCCAGAGACGATTGTAAAGCATGCAAAAGACTGAAAATCATAGAATAGGCAATGTTAAATTGATTTAAGGAGGAACCTGGATAGCATAAGCAGTTTCCAATCAGCTGCTAGTGGAAAAGTTGGCACTCGGCGGCTCCGCAGAAAAGGCCTGCCTATCTACTTCTGTAAAGATCATCGCCAATAAGACCTTATAGAGAGTAGTTCTACTCCGTAACACATTGATTCATCGTGAGTCAGGCTATGATTCCATGACAGCTAACACCAACAATAACAACTGACTTAAATCATGCTCAAAAGAGAGAACAATATATATGATTTTTTTTTTTTTTTGCAACAGAGCATAAATGAACAAGCACTTATTTGGATCATGTTCAGTGTGAAAATAGTTTGGTGATGATTAATTAACTTCCTAATTGTCTCCATGATATCTTTGTTCCTAAGGCTGTAGATAAGAGATGTTAAGGAAATTCCTTAATCGCAAATGTGATCATAATTACAGATATACAATGTCATATGATAAACTAAATCAGAGGTAGGTGTGCTCTACACAATGTATTAATTTTCACACACAAAAGAAAAAAAGAATATATATATACCCATCGCTGTTGACTCCAACTCATAGCAACCCTACATAAGTTTATATATTTATGCCTATATAGAGAGAGTCAAATATAAGAATTGACTTTGAAATATTAAAATAATTTTCCATGTCAAACAAAAACTAAAGTGATGAGGACCTAACTCAAACCCAAGTCTAGAAATAGAACACAGGTGAAAACCTAAAGTCCAAACCCATTGCCATCAAGTCAATTCCGACTCTCAGTGACCCTAAAGGGCAGAGTAGAACTGCCTCATATGTTTTCCAAGGGGCAGCTGGTAGATTCAAACGGCCAACATTTTGTTTAGGAACACTCTTTGTTTGAGTGTTGTTTACCTCGTGTCTTGTCACTATTCCCTAAACAATAGTGTATAGCAACTATTTACACAGCATTTACTTCGTATTAGATATTATGAGTAACCTGGAGATGATTTATAGGGAAGGTTGTGCATAAGTTATATGCAAATATTGTGCTATTTTATATAAAGCACTTGAGCATCCACAAATTTTAGTATTCTTGGGAGTCCTGGAACCTATCACCAGTGGATACCATGGCAATGCTGTATAGTTTTAATTAATGCATATTGTAAACCTGGTTTTTAAAATGGATGTCACAACTGTATGGATACTCATGGAAATGAATGATATCATTTACACTAAGTGATATAACAGATTATACATTATAACCAACTAAATTAAATCCGCCCAAACAGAAGTTCTTAAGGAGGGAGAACATTGCACAATGAAATTATAGAGTTACTAATGGAATGATTTGCTGTCTGCTAACATGTATTTTTTAACAAGTATATTACTTAAATAATTTGAGCAGAAAGTTCTGACAGCATTGCAAGTAATTTTTAACTTGGAAATAATTTTCACCACATGAAAAGAAAAGGTGTCTTTTTTATCAGGTGCTGCTGTAACAGAAACACCAAAAGTATAATACAGCTTAAGAAAGAGAAATTTATTCACTCACAATCTAGGAGGCAGAATTCCAAATTCAGTGTGACAGTTCCAGGGGAAACTTCCTCTCTCTGTTGCCTTTGGGGGAAGGTCTTTGTCACCAATCTTCCCTTGGTGTAAAAGAATCTTAGTGCAGGGACCAGGTTACAAAGGACAGGCTTCCATCTGGTTTCTTCATTCTTGGGTAGGTGGACCCTTTCTCTCTGCTCACTTTTCTCTTTTATATCTCAAAAGTGATTGACTCAAGATACAAACTAATGTTTTAGATTGAGTCCTGCCTCATTAACATAACTGCCTATAATCCTGCTTTATTACCATTACAGATGTAAGATTTGCAATGTATAGGAATAACATCAAAACAAACATTTTGCCTTCTAGTCAATTCTGACTTATAAGACAAAACGGTGGGCAATCACACTATACTGGGAATTATGGCCTACCCAAGTTGACACACATTTTTTGGGGACACAGTTCATTCCATAAAAAAAAGGTATAGTTAAAGGTATACATTTACTGAAACTTGATTAAAACTACATAAGATATCAATTTTATTATAATTTAATTTATTTTTAAATGAAGTGAATTATTTACATAACAATTTTCTCAGTGCCTTTATGACATCCTTATTCCTTAGACTATATATCATGGGATTAAACATAGGAGTTAGGATAGTATATAAAAGAGATAGCACTTTGTCAGTTCCCTCTGAGAGTCTGATGGTGGAAGTTAAGTATGTAATAATGACTGACCCAAAGAATAACACCACAACCGTAAGATGAGAGGAGCAGGTGGAAAAGGCTTTGGCTCGACTTGTGGCTGATGGTAACTTCAAGATGACTGATAAGATTGTACTGTAAGAGCCAAGTATCAACAGAAATGGAACCATGCCAAATAACACAGCAACTATGTAGACCAACATCTCATTTACAAAGATGTCCCCACAAGCTAGCTTGAGTATTGGGGGAATGTCACAGAAGAAGTGATTAATTTGGTTTGATCCACAAAAAGGCAGGGAGAAAATTTGATATGTATGCCCTACCATAACTGGGATTCCAATGGTCCAGGACCCAGTCACCAACTGGATACAAACTCTGTGGTTCATGACTAGAGGATAATTCAGAGGGTTACAAATGGCCACATAACGGTCGTAGGCCATCACTGCCAGGAGCAAACACTCTGTCCCTCCAAACATAAGGAAAAAACACATCTGTGTAGCACAGGCAACTAAGGAAATTCTTCTTCTCTGGGTTCCTAGATTCATTAGCATTCTGGGGAGAATAGCTGATACATAGCAGATTTCCAAGAAGGAAAAATTTGCCAGGAAAAAATACATAGGGCTCTGGAGAGCAGGATCCATTTTTGTTATTAGAAATATGGTGCCATTGCTCATCAGGATAATGATATAGATGATAAAAAATAATCCAAAAAGAAACCACTGGAAATGGGGCATATCAGCAAAGTCCAAGAGAACAAATTCCATCAGTTCAGTTAGATTTTCTTCTGGTGGTTTTCCTTGATGATTCATCTGTGGAAAAGGTAAATTGACATGTGCATTTCCTTTACCTTCCTGTATCTCTTTGCCTCTTCTCTAAACTGTATTAAGGTGTCTGCATTGGATTTTAGGATCACTGCTATTGTTTGCACTTTAAGAATGATACTATTTATATATGTTCCAGGTCCCCCTGTTAAATCACAGTGAACAGTCCCATCAAATTTATTTTAAGGTCATTTCACTGTACTTTTGGAGCACAGACCAGAATAAATTAAGCCAGACCTGACTCAGCAGAGGGATTAGAGCAATTGGCAACTACTGGAGATGAGCTTTGCCATCTAATCTCACTTTAAATTAATTACATGTCTTGACAATCCTATTGTACTTCTCTATGCATTTTCTCATCACGCTTCTCAAACACTGTATCATAAAGTGTCTTCTCACATACATTTTCAATTGCCTATTTCAATGCTTCATTCTTCCATATTTGACCATTTTGAGCATATAAGTTCCTATTAAATAATTCATATTAGGTAGTTTAAAAGAAAACTGAAAGAATATTTCATTCTGTATAGAGGAATAAAACAAATATCTTTTGGTAGGATATGAACTGGGTAAGATAAGAGGATTCTGTTCAGGGTACTTAGCCTGGGTACATTGATTCAGATATAAACAATAAATGTAATCACCCTGGAAAAACAGGGATAGCATGGAGGGTATTTGTTACCTGTGTGTATGTGTGTGGGACAGGAGAAGGAAAGATATCCACTGTTATGTTATACCCATTGTGCTGTGTACACTTGCTATTATTTTTGTTGTTACTCAAAAAATAACGCTTCAGATAACTGTTTCTGAACTCACTTTTCCTTAGATATAAGGATATTTAGATTAACTAAGTGTGGGCAATTCCAGCAATTGCATATACATTTTGTGACTGCACGTGTTTTTTCTTTTTTTTTTAATGGACTTGAGTTTGACTTCTGTCTATGATTTATTATCTGTGTGATTTAAAGCAATTATTTAAAGTTTTTAAAGTTTACTTCTTTGTTTTTGAGAATTGAATGGGTTAATATAGGTAAAAGGTATTGGCTACCTACCGATTTTAAACTGTTTATTTTTTAGTTATGGCTCTATAGTTATGATTATGATAGTATGTTCTTTAAGCCTGTAGCCCTAGGATTTAACAGATGGGCTAGTTAAGTAGGTATTTGATAAAGTGGTTTTGAGTTCATTTATTGGTAATTATTGTTCTCACCATTCGCTTCATCAGCGTCAGCACAAGGACTAGTCATTGAAGCTCCTGAGGTGCAAAATTTAAGGAGGCATTCAGGGCCATCATTGCACTTGCAGAATCGTGAAAATGAGTGCTGCCTTAAATTTTGAAAGAGGCAAGGTACCTCTTGCCTCACCTGATTTTAACTTCTCCATCCTAATGTTTACACCATATCCACTAAGAAGAGGAGAAGTATGGAGCCACGGTTTAAAAAAAAAAAAAAACTTGCCGAGGAGTAGATTCCAAGTCAGAGCAATGCTATAGGGCAAACTGAACTGCCCCATACAGTTTCCAAGGCTGTAAATTTTTGGGAAAGCAGAACACCAAGTCTTTATTACAATGAGCAGCCAGTTGGTTTGAACCACTGGCTCTTTTATTAGCAGTGAAGTGGTTAACTGCAGATCCGCCAGGGCTCCATGTCCACATTAAAGAACAGTATTTCCCACATGTACTCGAATTATAGCTCCAACAACATCTAGCTATGTGATGGCTTCACGCAAGTTAATTAATCTTCCTGTGTCACAGTTTGGTCAGCTCTTAAATGGCTAGCAACTATATCAACATACAGTGATGTTATATGAATTAAATTATTTAATACAAGTAAAACACCTGAAGAAGTCTTGGCATTTATTAAAAAACTATTATTATTGTTATGAACAGTTATTTATTATCATCCATTTATAATTATTACTATTAAAACTAATTTTAATTTATTCTTCTGAATTTTACTCGCTGTGCTCTACAACATGAACAATACCCTCTCTCTAATTTATTTTCCTTTTGTATCACAGGAATATTGTGGAAATGAAGTGGGACTTAAAAGTAATTATTGTAATGTAACAAAATTCCAAAGAAAATCAACTCTTAAGTTGTTATTTCTCCATGAATTCTGTCAATATTTGGGTTTATATCATTACTTCTACTTTATACACTGTAACACCTATAGTACCCATCACTGCTCAACACTTAGAATTGCAATTAGGTAATGGTCTTTGTATGCATTTTCTTCTTCTGATACTAAATGATCTGAGAAGTAAAGGCTGTGACTATTTTCCATAGATCCTAGAAAAGATTTGTTTCTGAACTAAAACAAAGGAACAGATGTTTTTAAAATGAAAGCATTACTCTTAAGAGGGAGAGAAGAATTAAGACTCACAAGAGGACAAAAGTGCCAAATCTTTATGTATAAATGACATACATAATGAATGACAGCATTTAATGAAAAACAATGTAATTATTGTTTTGAATAAAATATCTTTGAGTGCTAAATAAAATAGCATTTCTAATTATACGAACTCAAGTTCTTAGTGATGAAATTATCCATGTATAACATCAAATATGTAAGATTCACCTATGTTTTGATCAAGAAGACAGGGTAGAAAGTGCAGAAATTAACTCTGTGTGTTCTCCCAAGTCTATCTATATTACTCGTCATTCTTGAAGATGTTTGAGTTCTTTTTACTAAGGGAAATAAAGCCTAAGGCTATCATATTTTAATTTAAAATCTAAGCATCCAATTCCCTGGAAAAAGTCCAAATGATTAAGGAATGCTGAGCAATATTCTGACTGAGTCCTGGTTGCACAGTGCTTAAGCGCTCAGTTGCTAACCAAAAGGTCAGTGTTTTAAACCCACCAGCCACTCTGAGGAAGGAAGATGGTGGCAGTCAGCTTCCGTAAAGATTTACAGCCTTGGAAACCCTAAGAGACAGTTCTACCCTAACTGTAGGGTCTTTAGGAGTCAGAATCCACTTGAAGACCATGGGTTTGAATTTGGTTAACAATATTCTGATTCAGCTAGGACAGAGTAGAACTGCCCCATAGAGTTTCTAAGGAGTGGCTGGTGGAGTTCAACTGCTAACCTTTTTTTTTTTTTGGTTAGCAGCCCGAGCTCTTATCCACTGTGCCATCAGGGCTTCCAGTTAGATACAAGTCACTGTCAATGTCCCCAATCTAGCTAAGCCTCAGTTATGTTTGTAGTTTTATATATATATTAGAAACAGAAACTCTGAAATTAATTTGAAAAACATTATGAATTTAAAACTTTATTATTTTATAAATTCTTACTTTAAAAACATTTATTTTCTCTAAAATAAATGTTTCTTGGTTTTCTCAATGGTTTTAAATTTATTTCAAGGATTGTTTTACTTTCATATCTTATTGAAATATCATCAGAACTAAAATACATAAATATAAAGCTTATTTGCTAGAAAGTCTTTGCTGGAAATGAAGTTTTCCTATAGTATTATTTAGCATTCTTACCAAAACATAGCAATTTTTCAAATTGCCAGTGTTTCAAAGTAATTTAGTATCACTATTTAAAGTCACTGTTTAAGGTAAATTATATTTAATAGATTCAGAAATACAAAGGAGCTGCTTTAGCAAAATAACACATTCACTACTCTGTGGTAAATATTAATTATATCATGAACTAAAAAAAAAAAAAGGACTAAAGTTGAATATTAATATATAACATTCCATACTTACCTTCTTATTTGGGATACTAGGAGCCCTGGTAGTGCAGTTACTGAAGCGCTCAGCTGGTAGTCAGTCAAAAGTTTGACAATTCCAACCCACCAGCCGACCTGTGGGAGAAAGATATGGCAGTCTGCTTCCATAAAGATTCACAGCCTTGAAAACAATATAGGACCGTTCTCCTCTGTCCTGTATGGTCACTCTGAGTCAGGATCAACTCAATGGTAGTCGGTTTGGGTTTTGATTTATTTGAGATAATCTTGTTTTTTCCTCACTGAAGAGGGTTTATGTAAGTATTTAAATTACTTTAGCTAAAATAATTTGTTTCCTCAAAGATATTCAATCCACCTTTAAAACAGTCAGTTCATTTTGAACAAACAATGTTCTTGAAATAAATAAATAATAGTTATCTCTTCCCCTTTGGGATCTCTTCCACCAGGCACAGGCAAGATACTTAATTTACCATCCATTTATGATATTATTTCAGGAACTCTGCCCAGTTTATCTATCCTTAATGTCTTGCTATCTACCATTTATTCTCATAAAATGTATCATTTCAATAATATGTCTGAAATGAAACACCTGGAAGTCAACATCGTACAGTATAAACTATTATAAAATATAATTTTAACATCATTTTCAAAAAGACCAATAGCAGAGAATACCCATTTTAACCAGGGACCATGTGAGCAAGTATATTTTGATAGGGAGTTATAAGACATGCAGAGCTTCAATAACTTTTTTGGGTATTGAGATCTAGGTGGATAACACAGGAATTAAAGGAGGAAGGCAATTAATAACAACACAGCAGTAGATAGCATCTGGGAAAAGAGAAGAGAAGCTGGTGTGTATGTCAAGTGATTACCATAATATTTTATCATTTATTTCTCAAATGTTTTTCTTTAGTTAAGTGTTAATGTTCTCATGTTATTTTTTAGATGAAGAAACATAGACTGAAAGAGTTTGCATATGTGTTGCTACGTCACACACATGCTAGAATTTCAACTCCCCACTCAAGTTCTTTTTCTAGACCTAGGTTAGAACTAGGCTTCCAGTACTTATAGTTTTTAGTTGACCTGGGCCATTATTTAAATATTTTGAGTCATTTTTTTATATTAAAAAAAGGACCTAAATAACTCTTAGAATTGTGAGATTTAAGAAGTTATAAATATTTTATCTAAAATTTATTTAGTTTATTAAATGACATGTTATATTCTGTAATTACTATTACATTTGAGATTCAGAAACATTCAGGTCATAGCAGCATAAGACAAGTGTCAATAAAAAAATTGTTAAACAAAATTGTTCAGTATTCAAATTATCCACTGTTGTCTTACCTGATACATCACTTCCATCCTTACTACTTCTTACATTGACTCTCACTCATGTTTTCTTTAGTTTTACATCTAATATTTACCAAGTTGTTCTGTTTGTCATAAAGTCAGTTTTCTCTTTACTTCCACATATCTATATAAAATGTCATTCTAAGACATGTAATAAAACTACACACCGAAGATATTGACTAATATGAGACCAGATGTGGTTTATATATGTGGGTCTCAATTATATACCTTATGTATTTAAATAGTATTGCTCATGTTACATAATATTCAAAATTAAGTAATCATAAATAAATAAAAGTAAAATTATTTTAATCCCCAACTGGGCTGACTTCCATCAATTTCTTAAGTTTCAGTGCGATTACAGTCTCTATCTTTTTACTTCTAAACTGTGTGTCACTCACTGACACTTGATTTTAGGGGAATTCATGCCTGTGTCTTATCTTCCCCTATCCCAATAACATCCCATAACACAGGAGTGTTTTTCATATTCCACAATGTTCCCCTATATTAAACTAACAGAATGTGGGACATGTAATAATTTTAAACTGTCATACTGAATTTAATTTAATGTAATATACTGTAAGATTCATTATCTATGCTAAAAAGGGAGAGAACAATAAGAAGTCCTGACTAAACTTATAATTTCATATAAGACTCAAGAAAATATCTATCCAGATATGAATAAAGAAAATGGTTTCCAGTGCTAGTTATTACAGAAAAAGGAGCCAGACCAAGAGAACCCACTTTTATGTCACTATCATTTTTCGTTATATGCCTGATGTCAGTTGGTTAGGGTTTTATCCTATCCGATGGCAGCTGTAACTGGAAACACTGGACATTGCCCCAATTCCGTCAACTCTAGTTTTCTGTAATTCCATAATTTGTTAATACTTCCCAAGAAAACTGAAGTGTTGGCTTAAAACTTTTTAGTATCTCTTTTAAGATATAAAGTACCATGCTGTCAGAAAAAAAAAAATAAATAGAAGAGAACTGCTATGTTTATAAATTATTATTATTCCTTAATTCTGTCATTCTAAACAGGAAAATATTTCTAGAAAGTAATATGTTTGAGAAAAATCAATGATGGACTTTCTATTAAAATAGCAAGCACATAATTGTGTAGTGGTCATACAAGCATATATAAATAAAGGTGAACTAATGTCTTGCTTATTAGAAGTGATTTACTCCAAATAAAACTTTCAGTAGTTTATTTGATCTATTTTATCATTAAATGTGATGTTTTAGTACCAATGTTGTTTTTATTTTACTTCATAATTAGAAAAGTCAGAAATTCTAATTTGCAAGTCCTGAGTGCCCATTTTTTAGCTTAAAATTATTTTTTTATGTTATCTGTTGAACTCTGATTCTCAGTTTTACAGTGTTCTAAAATAAACACAGAATACCAACACAAAAGTCATACCAACACAGGAAGTTTCATACTTACTCTGTTAGATTTGACTATAGTTGCTTTATTTTTTTCCCCAAGTAGAACTTAGTAAGCCCAATGATTTTAAATGTATATATGTATAGGTTTTAATAAATTTTTGCTTTATTAAGAATTTATTTTCTTCCTAACTGGAACTGACATCTCTTTCAGAACACATGTGCAATCAAATCAACAAGTTCTCTTCAAATAAAAATATCCACCCTGTTATAATAGTTTATCTCCTTTATCATATGTTACCTCAATATTTAATAGATGCCTCTTTTTTTTTTTTTTTTCTCTGCTTGCCATTCATTCTGATTTGTTTTTCTAGAAACTCTGGCTAAAGCTGACTTTCTTATTGCTCCCCATGGAATTCAGGTCCTCATTCCAACTAGACCTTGGCAGAGTGCAAGAATGCCCTAGACAGAGCAATACCACTTATCCACAGGAGGGTATTCACCATCAAAGTTGTATGTTTTAGGCCTTTCTTACCTTCACTTTCTTAATATTGCTCTCTTGACTCCACTACTTGGACCTTGGAATATAGCACTCTAGGTTTCTCTCACAATTACATGTCCACGATTTATTTATTGTGGTCTACCTTAAAAAAAAAAAAAAAAAAAAACTAACAATACCTTGGCTGGAGAACCAATAAGTTAATTTTTTTTTTTTTTTTTGTCATGGACAGTATAGGTACTACATCAAAGTATGCCTCTAAACTGTGTTAAATATAAGTATTTTAAATCTGGAGTATTGTATATCAAAGGAAAAAAATAACTGTAGAGTACACACTCATTTCTAACAAACTTTTATGATCAGTATAAAAATACCTTAGTAGACACAACTGAGATTTCTGTACTTACACCTATATTTTATTCTAATTTGGGACCAAATGTTATTTGATCCATTCTCTCTCTCTCTATTTGTTTTTAAGACTAACTTCTCATATGTGACTGTCTCTTCTATCCTTGATTGTGTTTAGAAATTTGCCTCCTACATTTCCATTGGAATATATTATTTCTTAGTGCATTCATCAGTTTACAATGGAACAGATTATAAAATTCAAAAATAAATTAACATTACATGGTTAATCAATTTTCAACAAATTGCAATGGCAGTTCAATGGAAAAAGGATAAACTTCAATAATTTGTGGTGGAATAATTACATTTTTCTATTAAAAAATGAATTTAGAGCCATTCCTCATACCACTACAAAAGTAAAAATTAACAAGTTGGGACCAATGACTTAAAAACAAAGCCTAAAACTCTAAAATTTCTAGAAGAAAACATAGGAGAAAATTGTTGTTGCCTGGGGTTAGGCAAAATTTTCTTAGAAACAGTAGATAGCACTGTCCTTCTTTGGTTGATATCTAATATCTTGATTGCTGGTGTTTCATACATTTTTTTCTGGACTTTAAAATATTTAAGTCTTGACATAAATCAGGTCATGTTACTCCATCTTTGCTGAAAGTAGAAGTCTCACTATCACAAACTCATTAAGCTAGTTATATTCCCTTATCTTCAGAAGTTACATTATTATTACAACTGCTGCTACCCCACTTTGCTTTCAACATATTTTCAGACAACATAAGGGGATGTGTTTCATATAAAATTGAAATGGAAAATAAATAACAAATCTTTATAAAACACAGAATTAAGCATGTCACTTTATTGTGAAAAGATGGGGAAAATAGCACAGAAGAGCAGTGTTTTATTTTGAGAATGTAATCAATTTTTTGGGGGGGTTACTATTTTTTATATGAAAGTAAGAATTTTTTTTTCAATTCACCTTCACTATTTTGCATTGATTTATTATTGTGATAAATTATATTGTGCCCTTGAAATGGCACCTGACTCATTATCAACATCAAGTAACATTTTCTTGAATTCAAATGCATTAATAGATTTAAAATATTCAGTTATGCAAAACTTTGGTCATGATTATAATTGCTGAGGGTTTCTACTAGAATTATATATGTATGTATGTATATGTTTATGTATTTGTGGATTTGATATTCCACTTTCAGTAAAGGACAGACTTCTAGAAAGAAACTTAACAAAGATACAGAAGAGCTAAAGGGCACGATCAGCCAACTTGACCACATATACGTACATAAAACGCTCCACCCAACAACTGCAAAGTACATATTCTTTTCCAATGCACATGGAACGTTCTCCAGAATAGACCACATCTTAGGCCACAGGGCAACACTCAACAAAATCCAAAACACTGAGATAATACCAAGTATCATCTCTGACTACAACACCATCAAAGTTGAAATAAGCAGCAGGAAGAGGAAGGAAAAAAAAAATCAACTACATGGAAACCGAATAATACCCTGCTTAAAACCACTGGGTAATAGAAGAAATCACAGCTGGAATAAAAAATTCCTAGAATCAAATGAGAATGAAAACACATCATACCAAAACCTTTGGGGCATAGCAAAGGCAGTGCTCAGGGGTCAATTTATAGCAATAGATACACAACAAAAAGAAGAAAAGGACAAAATCAAAATATTAGCTACACAACTTGAAGAAATAAAAAAAAGAACAACAGAAGAAGCCCACAGCCACCAGAAGAAAGGAGCAGAAATGAACAAACAATAGAAAGAATCAACAAAACCAAAAGTTGGTTTTTTGAAAGGATCAACAAAATTGACAAACCATGGGCCAAACTGACAAAAGAAAAACATGAGAAGACATAAATAACCCAAAAAAGAAGTGAAATGGGAGACATTATAACAGAGCCAACTGAAATAAAAAATATCATAATAGAGTGTTAAGAAAAACTATACTCCAAAAAATTTGAAAACCTAGGGGAAATGAACAAATTTCTGGAAACACACTACCTACCCGAACTAACACAAAGTCATGTTGAAAATCTGAACAGGCTCATAACAAGAGAAAATATTGAAAAGGTAAAAAAAAAAAAAAAAAAAAACCTCACTGTCCGAAAAAAAAGCCCTAGCCTAGATGGCTTTTATTGGAGAATTCTTCCAAATATTCAGAGAAGAGCTTATGCCAGTGCTACTCAAACTATTTCAGAACATAGAAAAGAAGGTGATAACTCCAAATTAATGCTATGAAGCCAGCATAACCCTGGAACCAAAACCAGGCAAAGACACCACACAAAAAAGGAAAAAAATTACAGACCAATATCTCTCATGAACATAGATGCAAAAATTCTTAACAAAATTCAAGCTGATAGAATTCAGCATCATATATACACACACACACACCATGATCAAGTAGGATTCATACCAGCTATGCAAGGATGGTTCAACATTAGAAAATCAATCGACGGAATCCACCACATAAATAAAAGGAAAGGAAAGAATCACATGATCATCTCTATTGGCACAGAAAAGGCATTTCACAAAGTCCAGCACCCATTCCTGATAAAAACTCTCAATAAAATAGGTATAGAAGGGAAATTTCTCAACATGATAAAGGGCATCTAGCAAAGCCAACAAACAACATCATTCTTGATGGAGAAAGGCTGAAAACATTTCCCTTGAGAACAGGAAGACAAACGTGTCCTTTATCACCACTCCTATTTAACATAGTGCTGGAAGTTCTAGCTAGAGCAATAAGGCAAGAAAAAGTAATAAAGGGCATCCAAATTGGTAATGAAGAAGTTAAACTGTCCCTATTTGCTGATGATATGATTCTGTACCTAGAAAACCCATAAGACTCCACGAGAGAAATACTAGAACTGATAGAATCATCAGAGTAGCAGAATACAAGATAAACATTAAAAAATCAGTTGGATTCCTATACACGGCTAAAGAAAACAAGGAAAAGGAAATCGCACAAACAATACCATTTATAATGGACCCTAAAAAATAAAGCCAAAATGTTGTATAAAGTGTCTATCTGTCTGTCTATCATCTATCTATCTACCATCTCCAGGATAGGAAACCCCTATAATATTTTAATAACAGAGAGTGATTAGAGGAATTAATTGAAAGATATCAGGAATTATGACTTGAAAACAAGGATGATAAGTGAAGAGTGGGTGGTGACCAAGGCCTTCCATGGGAATAAGGTGTGACAGAGCATAGCAATGGGGTGAAATGTCAGCTAGGCTTGAACTACAGTAGTGTACATCCCAGAAGTAATTCAGATAAAAGAGAATTCTAAAATCTCATAACTTGATCAGTGTTTCATTGTGTGTAAGTAGCAAGATCTTCTGATTCCGTAAATGGAAGACTCAAATACAAATGAGAATTGATCATAGAATAAAGATAGCAAATGAAATAGGTGAAATATGGACTTTTAAAATAAATGTTATTTGGATACTTGGGCAGTCTCCAAGGAAAAAGGATAAATTTTTGTTAATATTTTATACTATAGCAGGGAAGACTCCAAATGGTATATTTGTTTAAATAACAGATTCCAAGTCAAGATCATGGAAACACCACAGACACATTCAAACTCCCTGAGGGACCGAATTGCTGGGCTGAGGTCTGTGTGGACCATGGTCGCGGGGAACATCTAGCTCAATTGGCATAACATAGTTTACAAAGGATATGTTCTGCATTCTATTTTGGTGAGTAGCCTCTGGGGTCTTAAAAGCCTGTAAGCAGCCATCTAGGATACTCCACTGGTCTCACCCCTTCAGGAGCAAGGAAGAATAAAGAAAACTAAAGACACAAGGGAAAAATTATTCCAAAGGACTAATGGATCACACCTACCACAGCCTCCACCAGGCTGAGTCCAGTACAACTAGATGATACCCAGCTACCACCACTGACTGCTCTGACAAGGACCATAATACAAGGTCCTGGAGAGAGCTGGAGAAAAATGTAGAAAAAAATTCTAGCTTAAAAAGAAAGACCAGATTTGATGGCCTAACAGAAATTGGAGAAACCCTGAGAGTATGGTCCCTGGACACCCCCTCAGTAATGGAGTGACTTCTGAGGTTCACCCTTCAACCAAAGATTGGACAGACATATAAAGCAAAACGAGACTAACGGGGCACACCAGCACAGGGGCAAGGACTAGAAGGCAGGAGGAAACAGGAAAGCTGGTAATAGAGAACCCAAGGTTTAGAAGGGAGTTGACATGTTGTGAGGTTCTTAACCAATGTCATAAAACAATATGTGTACTAAATGTTTAGTGAGAAACTAGTTAGCTCTGTAAACCTTCATCTAAAGTACAAATAAATAAAATATCACCCTTTTTTATAATGCTGAATGTATTTTCATACGTTTAAGTGATGATTTTACTTTTTATGTGAAGTGTTATATGTTTGATACATTTTTCTATTTTATTTTTCACTTCTTGATACTTAAGGTTATTTTATTTAAAAGGGAAATGAGCACTTTATCTGAGATATGATCTATAAACATTTTCCCCACCTTATTAATTATATTTTGGCATGACTTTTTGTACTTGTTTATTTTTAACCTGTGGAACTATTTACTTTCACATATTTGATTTCTGATCAATCACTTGTGTTCTTCATTCTAATTTTAGTCATAACTAGACAGACCTTTATTACTCCAAAATTTTATTTTAAGAAATCTTTCATTTAGAATTATTTTATTGTTTAGCTCTCTAAGTTATTTAAACAAATATACCATTTGGAGTCTTCCCTGCTATAGTATAAAATATTAACAAAAATTTATCCTTTTTCCTTGGAGACTGCCCAAGTATCCAAATAACATTTATTTTAAAAGTCCATATTTCACCTATTTCATTTGCTATCTTTATTCTATGATCAATTCTCATTTGTATTTGAGTCTTCCATTTACGGAATCAGAAGATCTTGCTACTTACACACAATGAAACACTGATCAAGTTATGAGATTTTAGAATTCTCTTTTATCTGAATTACTTCTGGGATGTACACTACTGTAGTTCAAGCCTAGCTGACATTTCACCCCATTGCTATGCTCTGTCACACCTTATTCCCATGGAAGGCCTTGGTCACCACCCACTCTTCACTTATCATCCTTGTTTTCAAGTCATAATTCCTGATATCTTTCAATTAATTCCTCTAATCACTCTCTGTTATTAAAATATTATAGGGGTTTCCTATCCTGGAGATGGTAGATAGATAGATGATAGATAGACAGATAGACACTTTATACAACATTTTGGTTAGTAGTAGAAACATACATAATATGCCATAAATTTCAGGGTTGATGGTAAATATAAACTCTTAGAAATCACTATTTACTAAATTATAGGAAGTAACATCCTATTTGCACAAGGGGAAATTTGACTTCAAGCCAACATTCTTAGAGTACTAAGTTTCAAACAGATTTAAAGTCTTGAAGCTAAAGTATTTTATAACAATAGACATACTATTGCCCTGGAATCTTGCCTCTCATCTCAGCTGGAATTATATAAGAATCTAATCTTCTCCTAGAAAAACTCTGGTGATGTAGTGGTTAAGAGCTACATCTGCTAACCAAAAGGTAGGCAGTTCAAATCCACCTGGCACTCCTTGGAAACTCTGTGGGGCAGTTCTACTCTGACCTATAGGGTTGCTATGAGTCAGAATCAACTCGATGGCAATGGGCTTAGTTTTTCTGGTTTTAATCTTCTCCTAAATGAAGTTTAATAGGATTCACATCTTAAAAATGGGTCCTAAGAGTAAGAAGAGGCAGAACCAAGATGGCGGAATAGACAGATGCTTCTGTCGAGCCCTCTTTACAACAAAGACCCAAAAAAACAAGTGAAATGAGTATATTTGTGACAAGCTGGGAGCCCTGAGCATCAAAGGCAAGCTTAGACAACTAAGTGAGGGGCAGGGGAAGGAAGAGACTGTTCAGAAGCAGAGAGGAGTTGCCAGACCTGAATCGCGGGGAGCCCTCAGGCACCATTCCCAGAGTGGCTGCGGCAGCAGCAGTGGCAGCAGCGGGCTGGTCCTAGCATTCGGCCTCAGTTTCCTCAGGAAGAAGCACCAGCCACACAGCCCACTCACACCTCCGGAACCTGAGCAGAAGCGAGCTCTCGGCAAAGCTAAGTACTTGAGTATATTTTACCGCTCCCCCCCACCCCCAACCCAGCTTCAGAGGCTGAATCCCTAGGCCTGAGATAGACCCTGGTGAGCATCTGGAACTGTCCTCCCGGCCTTGGGGAAGGAAAAAATTTCCAGCTCGGGGGGGAAAAGATAATTTGCTAGCTCCATTAACTGGAGGAGCTCAGGACAGAAGCGGCTCCTGTCCAGGCATAAACCATACGTGGACCCTGAGCACCTTTCCTTCTGCATGGATCTGTGTGGGCCTATTTTGGGAGAATAGGCCCTTGTTGGCAAACTCCAACCATTTCAGCGGTGCGGTGGAGAGGTAGGTGTTTGACGTTTGACTTTGCTTTGCCTATTAAACAAGGTCCTCAACTACCCACAACAGGGACCTAAGGACTGATGGCTCCACTCAGGTCACACAGACATCCGTGACAGGGTTCTAGGGATAAATGGTACCTCCCAGTCTTTACAACAAAAACTTTGGGTGCCCATGGTCCCCCTGCAGAGCCCACCCACCAGCACACCCTAGGGAACAGAGATGCATTGTCCTCAGAGACACTTGGGGGTTGGTTCTCAGCCCCCTGCCTTGTTCAGAGAGTGACCCACCGGCTGCAATCAGATACGGGTATATACATCAATCACCCCTGCCCGTCTAAGACTGTAGGACAGAGCCTGTACCACACACTTGATATCAGCTACCTGGAAACCTGAGCTGAATCCATACAGGAAAACTGAATGGACTCCTAGACTGATATACCTGATAACAGCCCTAGCCAGCTGGGAACAGGACACTAGAGTTCCAAAGGCAAAAAAATCAAGCTAAGCTCACTCAAGCAATCCACAGGGGTATACCAAAACAAAACAAAGCAAGCAGCTACGACACAGTAAGCGAGCATAAACTAATACAATAACTTATAGATGGCTCGGAGACAACAGTCAATATCAAGTCACATGAAGAAACAGGCCATGATCACCTCAACAGGCTCTCAAAACAAAGAATCCAGGGATCTTTTAGATGAAAGTGCATTCCTGGAATTACCAGATGCAGAGTACAAAAGTTTAATATACAAAACCGTTCAAGACATCAGGAAGGAAAAGGGGCAATACACAGAACAAACCAAGGAACACACAGATAAAGCAACTGAAGAAATCAGAAAGATTATTCAGAAACATAATGAAAATTTTAATAAGCTGGGAAAATCCATAGACAGCAATCAGAAATTCAGAAGATTAACAATAAAATTACAGAATTAGATAACTCAGTAGAAAGTCAGAGGAACAGAATTCAGCAAGTAGAAGCTAGAAATTCTGAACTCGAAGATAAATCACTTGGCACTAATATATTTGAAGACAAATCAGATAAAAGAATTAAAAAAAATGAAGAAACCTTAAGAATCATGTGGGACTCTATCAAGAGAAAGAACCTAAGAGTGATTGGAGTACCAGAACAGGGAGGGATAACAGAAAATACAGAGAAAATTGCTGAGGATTTGTTGGCAGAAAACTTCCCTGATATTGTGAAAGATGAGAAGATATCTATCCAAGATGTTCATCGAACTCCACATAAGGTAGATCTTAAAAGAAAGTTACCAAGACATGTTATAATCAAGCTTGCCATAACCAAAGATAAAGAGACAATTATAAGAGCAGCGAGGGTTAAAAGAAAAGTCACCTACAAAGCAGAGCCAATAAGAATAAGCTTGGACTACTCGACAGAATCCATGCAGGCAAGAAGGCAATGGGATGACATATTTAAAAAACTGAAGGAAAAAAAATTGCCTGCCAAGAATCATATAGCCATCAAAATTTTCTCTTAAATAAGAAGGTGAAATTAAGACATTTCCAGATAAACACAAGTTGAGGGAATTTGTAAAAACCAAACCAAAACTACAAGAAATACTAAAGGGAGTTCTTTCGTTAGAAAATCAATAATATCAGGTATCGACCCAAGACTAGAACACTGGGCAGAACAGCCAGAAGTCAATCCAGACAGGGAAATCCAAAAAAAAACAAAGCAAGATTAAAAAAAAAAAAAAGCCCAACACAGGTTAACGGCGATGTTATATAAAGGAAGGCAACATTAAAATAATAAAGAGAGACTAAGAAATGTAATCATACACCTTCCATATAAACAGGAAGATACGGCGATACAAAGAAATAAAAGTTAGTTTTAAATTTAGAAAAGTTTTAAATTTAGAAAAATAGGGATAAATCATAAGGTAACCACAAAGGAGACAAACTATCCTACTCATCGAAATAAAAAAAAAAATTAATACAAGGGAAAAATACAGACTCAACAGAAACAAAATCAACAACAACAAATATGAGGAAAGGACAATATGTAAAGAAAATCTACTCAGCACATAAAATCAAGTGGGAAAAAGAAACTGTCAACACACAAAAAAAGACATCAAAATGATAGCACTAAATTCATACCTGTCCATAATTACACTGAATGTAAATGTACTAAATGCACCAAGAAAGAGACAGAGAGTGGCACAATAGATTAAAAAACAAGATCCATCTATATGCTGCCTACAAGAGACACACCTTAGACTTAGAGACACAAACAAACTAAAACTCAAAGGATGGAAAAAAATATATCAAACAAAAAGTAATCAAAAAAAGCAAGAGTGGCAAATCCATCAGAAAGGATAAGGAAGGACACTATATAATGATTAAAGGGACAATACACAAAGAAGATACAACCATATTAAATATTTACGCACCTAATGACAGGCTGCAAGATACATAAAACAAACTCTATCAGTATTTAAAAGTGAGATAGACAGCTCCACAATAATAGTAGGAGACTTCAACACACCACTTTCGGTGAAGGACAGGACATCCAGAAAGAAGCTCAATAAAGACACGGAAGACGTAAATGCCATAAACAACCAACTTGACCTTGTAGACATACAGAACACTCCACCCAACAGCAACCAACTATACTTCTTTTCTAGTGCACATGGAACATTCTCTAGAATAGACCACATATTAGGTCATAAAGCAAGACTTAGCAGAATCCAAAACGTTGAAATATTACAAAGCATCTTCTCTGACCATAAGGCCATAAAAGTGGAAATCAATAACAGGAAAAGAAGTCAAACACTTGGAAACTGAACGATACCCTTCTCAAAAAAGACTGCAGTATAGAAGACGTTAAGGATGTCATAAAGAAATTCATAGAACCCAATAAGAATGAAAACACTTCCTTTCAGAACCTTTGGGACACAGCAAAAGTGGTGCTCAGAGGCCAATTTATATCAATAAATGCACACATCCAAAAAGAAGAAAGGGCCAAAAATAAAAGAACTATCCCTACAACTTGAACAAATAGACAGCAACAAAAGAAACCCACAGGCACCAGAAAAAAACAAATAAAAAAAATTAGAGCTTAACTAAATGAAGTAGAAAACAGAAAAACAATTGAAAAAATTAATAAGACCAAAAGCTTGTTTTTTGAAAAACGCAACAAAATTGATAAACCATTGGCCAAACTGACAAAAGAAAAACAGGAGAGGAAGCAAATAATCCGAATAAGAAATGAGATGGGCGATGTTACAACAGACCCAACTGAAATTAAAAGAATCATATCAGATTACTGTGAAAAACTATATTCAAACAAATTTGAAAACCTAGAAGAACTGGATGAATTCCTAGAAACACACTACCTACCTAAACTAATACAAACAGAGGTAGAACAACTAAATAGACCCATAACAAAAGAAGAGATTGAAAAGGCAATCAAAAAACTCCCAACAAAAAAAAAAGCCCTGGTCTGGACTGCTTCACCGCAGAGTTCTACCAAACTTTCAGAGAAGAGTTAACACCACTATTACTAAAGGTATTTCAGAGCATAGAAAAGGAAGGAATACTACCAAACTCATTCTATGAAGCCACCATATCCCTGATACCAAAACCAGGTAAAGACGCCACAAGAAAAGAAAATTATAGGCCTATATCCCTCATGAATGTAGATGCAAAAATCCTCAACAAAATTCTAGCCAATAGAATTCAACAACATATCAAAAAAAAAAATAATAATAATAATTCACCATGACCAAGTGTATTCATACCAGGTTTGTAGGAATGGTTCAACATTAGAAAAACAATTAGTGTAATCTACCACATAAATAAAACAAAAGCCAAGAATCACATGATTTTATCAATTGATGCAGAAAACGTGTTTGACAAAGTTCAACACACATTCATGATAAAAACTCTCAGCAAAATAGGAATAGAAGGAAAATTTCTCAACATAATAAAGGGCATTTATACAAAGCCAACAGCCAACATCATCCTAAATGGAGAGAGCCTGAAAGCATTCCCCTTTAGATCAGGAAACAGACAAGGATGCCCTTTATCACCACTCTTATTCAACATTGTTCTGGAAGTCCTAGCCAGAGCAATTAGGCTAGATAAAAAATAAAGGGTATCCAGATTGGCAAGGAAGAAGTCAAATTATCTCTATTTGAAGATGACATGATCTTATACTCGGAAAACCCTAAGGAATCCTCCAGAAAACTACTGAAACTAGTAGAAGAGTTCAGCAGAGTATCCGGATACAAGATAAACATAAGGAAAATCAGTTGGATTCCTCTACACCAACAAAAAGAACATCGAAGAGGAAATCATCAAATCAATGCAATTTACAGTAGCCCCCAAGAAGATAAAATACTTAGGAATAAATCTTACCAGAGATGTAAAAGACTTATACAAAGAAAACTACGGTACCCTTCTGCAAGAAACCAAAAGAGACTTACATAAGTGGAAGAACATACTTTGCTCGTGGATAGGAAGACTTAACATTATAAAAATGTCTATTCTACCAAAAGCGATCTATACATTTAATGCAATTCCAATCCAAATCCCAAGGACTTTCTTTAATGAGATGGAGAAACAAATCACCAATTTCATATGGAAGGGCAAGAGGCCCCGGATAAATAAGGCATTACTGAAAAAGAAGAACAAAGTGGGAGGCCTTACTTTACCTGATTTAAGAACCTATTATACTGCCACAGTAGTGAAAACAGCCTGGTACTGGTACAACAACAGATACATGGATCAATGGAACAGAATTGAGAATCCAGACATAAATCCATCCACATATGAGCAGTTGATATTTGACAAAGGCCCCAAAACAGTGAACTGGGGAAAAGACAGTCTTTTTAACAAATGGTGGTGGAATAACTGGATATCCATCCGCAAAAAAATGAAACAAGACCCATACCTAACTCTATGTACAACAACTAACTCAAAATGGATCAAAGACCTAAATATAAAATCTAAAATGATAAAGATCATGGAAGAAAAAATAGGGACAACGTTATGAGCCCTAATACACAGCATAAAGAGTATGTAAAACATTATAAAGAACTTAGAAGAAAAACTAGATAACTGGGAGCTCCTAAAATCAAACACTTAGGCTCATCCAAAGACTTCATCAAAAGAGTAAAAAGACTACATAAAAAAGACTACCTACAGACTGGGAAAAAGTTTTCAGCTATGACATTTCTGATCAGTGCCTGATCTCTAAACTCTACATGATACTGTAAACATCCAACTGCAAAAAGACAAATAACCCAATTAAAAAATGGGCAAAAGATATGAATAGACACTTCATTATAAAAGACATTCAGGGAGCTAACATTTATGAGGAAATGTTCATGATCATTGGCCATTAGTGAAATGCAGATCAAAGCTACAATGAGATTTCATATCACTCCAACAAGGCTGGCATTAATCCAAAATACACAAAATAATAAATGTTGGAGAGGCTGTGGAGAGATTGGAATACTTCTACATTGCTGGTGGGAATGTCAAATGGTACAACCACTTTGGAAATTGATTTGGTGCTTCCTTAAAAAGTTAGAAATAGAACTACCATAGGATCCAGCAATCCCACTCCTTGGAATATATCCTAGAGAAATAAGAGCCTTTACATGAACAGATATAAGCACACACATGTTTATTGCAGCACTGTTTACAATAGCAAAAAGGTGGAAGCAACCAAGGTGCCCATCAACAGATGAATGGATAAATTATGGTATATTCACACAATGGAACACTAGGCATCGAAAAAGAACAGTGATGAATCTGTGAAACATTTCATAACATGGAGGAATCTAGAAGGCACTTTGCTGAGTGAAATTAGTCAGTTGCAAAAGGACAAATATGGTATAAGACCAGTATTACAAGAATTCAAGAAATAGTTTAAACAGAAAAGAAAATATTCTCTTGTGGTTACCAGAGGAGGGAGGAGAGAGGATGGGAGAGGGGTATGCACTAATTAGATAGTAGATAAGAACTACTTTAGGTGAAGGGAAAGACAACACACAATACAGGGGATGTCAGCACAATTGGACTAAACCAAAAGCAAAGAAGTTTTCTGAATAAATTGAATGCTTCGAAGGCCAGTGTAGCAGGGGCATGGGTCTGGGGACCATGGTTTCAGGGGACATCTAACTCAATTGGCATAATAAAATCTTTTAAGAAAACATTCTGTATCCCACTTTGAAGAGTGGCATCTGGGGTCTTAAATGTTACAGGTAGCCATCTAAGTTGCATCAACTGGTCTCAACCCACCTGGATCAAAGGAGAATGAAGAACACCAAGGACACAAGGCAATTACGAGCCCAAGAGACAGAAAGGGCCACATGAACCAGCGACTACATCATCCTGCG
Organism: Loxodonta africana; assembly: GCF_030014295.1. Lineage (NCBI taxonomy): Eukaryota > Metazoa > Chordata > Mammalia > Proboscidea > Elephantidae > Loxodonta > Loxodonta africana. Next base: position 29,559,511 of record NC_087348.1, read on the forward strand.
ACCAGAAGAACTAGATGGTGCCCAGCTACAACCGATGACTGCCCTGACAGGGAACACAACAGAGAAACCCTGAGGGAGCAGAAGAGCAGTGGGATGCAGACTCCAAATTCTCATAAGACCAGACTTAATGGTCTGACTGAGACTGGAAGGACCCTGGTGGTCATGGCCCCCAGACCTTCTGTTGGCCCAGGACAGGAACCATTCCTGAAGCCAACTCTTCAGACATGGGTTGGACTGGACAACGGGTTGGAGAAGGATGCTGGTGAGGAGTGAGCTTCTTGGATTAGGTGGACACTTGAGACTATGTTGGCATCTCCTGCCTGGAGGAGAGATGAGAGGGTGGAGGGGGTTAGAAACTGGCGAAAAGGACAGGAAAAGAGAGAGTGGGGGGAGAGAGCAGGCTGTCTCATTTAAAAAAAAAAGGGGGAGAGTAATTGGGAGTGTGTAGCAAGGTGTATAGGGGTGTTTGTGTGAGAGACTGACTTGATTTGTAAACTTTCACTTAAAGCACAATAAAAATTATTTAAAAAAATGGGTTCAGAGAGGGAATGAAGTTGGGGAATGGTAGTGGAATGCAAGGAAAATAAAAAGTCCCCCGGTGGGGATTAATCTTGGGACAAAAAAAAAGGAATATATATATATCCAATAGCTAGTTATCAGTTAGCTTGGGTAGTCTTGGAGAAATAAATTATACATGTTTTGCAGGTCAAAAAAGAATTTTGTTTTTGTTGTCAGAATATTTATTACAACTCTTTCATAAGCCAGCCCCTGAATGTGGATTAAAGCACTCATTTCAGAGGAGAAAATAAGCAAAATAACTTGAGAAAAATGTGACAGGAGTTCAGCCTGGTAGGAAAAGAGGGTCGATATGGAGCAGTCATAATAGACAAGGGGAGAACTGGTTTGTGTTAATTTTGTATGGCCGCCAATGGTACTGCTCAGTGAAGGGCAATCCAGGACCCTATTCGAATCTAAGAAATAAAACTTTCTTTACACTCTATTCCATTGAGAGGTTGCAGAGGAAGAGTCTTCTGGGTATAGCGAGAGCTCTCTGGGAAAATATATAAATAAACCAAATCAGAAAATCCCAAAGAGATTTGTTTAATTAGACATTTAGTTCTGTCAGGTAGAAGAGATCCTAGGGGGCAGAGATAACTATTTTGTATTTAAAGAGCACTCCATGTTTGAAATGAACAGGCTCTTTTAAAGGTTGGTTGAATACCTTTGATGAAACAAATTATTTCAGCTAAAATAATTTAAATACTTAAATATATATACCTTGTTCAGTGAGGAAAAAACGAGATTATCCCAATTAAGCCAAAACCCAAACCCACTAATACTGAGTTAATTCCAACTCATTGTGACCCTACAGGGCAGAGTAGGACTGCCCTACAGGGTTTTCAATGTTGTGAATGTTTATGGAAGCAGACTGCCACATCTTTTTCCCATGGATTGCCTGGTTGGTTCAAATTGCCAATTTTTGGTTAGCAGTCGAGAACTTTAGCAACTACACCTTCAGGGCTCCTAGAATCCCCAACAAGAAAGGTAAATACGAAATTTTTCATGTTAATATTCAACTTTAGTTCATGATGTTAAAATTAATATTTAATATAGAATATCCAATGCGATGTTTTATTAATGCAGCTTCTTTATATTTCTGACTCTATTAAATACAATTTACCTTAAACAATGATTTAAAAAAAAACTTTTAAATAGTAATGTTTAATTACTTTGAAACACTGGAAATTCGAAAAATTGCTATATTTTTGTAAGAATACTAAATAATATAGGAAATCTGCAATTCTAGCAAAGACTTTTTAGCAAATAAACATTATATTTATGTATTTTAGTTCTGATGACATTTTAACAAGGTATTTAAAGTAAAACAATCCATGGAATAAATTTACAATCATTGCAAATTCCAAGGAAGATTTGTTTTAAAGAAAATAATACATTTTAATTTAAAGAATTCATAAAACAATAAAGATTTATGTTCATTTTTTTTTTCAAAATAATTTCAGGGTTTGTTTCTAATGTATATAAAAAATACAAACGTAGCTGAGATTTAGGTATATTGGGGACATTGACAGGGACTAATATGTAACTGTAAACTCTGGTGGTGCAGTGATTAAGAGTTCGGCTGCTAACCAAAAGGTCAGCAGTTCAAATCCACTAGGCGCTTCTTGGAAACTCTGTGGGGCAGTTCTGCTTTTTCCTATAAGGTCGCTATGAATCAGAATCAACTCAAAGGCAATGGGTTGGGTTAGTAATATCTAACTGAATCAGAATATTGTTAACCAAAGCCAAACCCGTTGCCTTCGAGTGGATTCCAACTCAAAATGACCCTATAGGATGGTGTAGAACTGCCTCAAGATGTTTCCAAAGCTATAAATCTTTACAGAAGCAGACTGCCACATCTTCCTGCCACAGAGTGGCTGGTGAATTTGAACCACTGACCTTTTGATTAGCAGCCAAACGCTCAACCACTGTGCCACCAAGCCTCCGTCAGAATATCGTTATGCATTCCTTAGTTACTTGGATTTCTTCCAGGGAAAGGATGCTTAGATTAAAAATAAATATGATAGCATTAAGTTTTATTTCCCTTAAGTAAAAAGAACTTACACATTTTCAAGAAAGAAGAGTAATATAGTTTTGGGAGAACACGCAGGGTAAGTTCTCTGCTGTTGGTACTCTGTTCTCTGGAAAAAACAGATAAATCTTAAATATTTGATGTTATACGTGGATAATTTCATCACCAAAAAGTTGTTGGTATAATTAGAAACGCTGTTTCATTTAGCACTCAGAGTCATTGTATTCAATTAACAAGAATTAAATTATTTATTTATTTATTTATTAAATGCTGTCATTCAGAGAACACTATATAAAGATTTGGTGTTTTTGTCCTTTTGTGAGTCTTAATTCTTCTCTTCCTTTTAAGAGTGATGCTTTCATTTGAACAATGTCTATTCCTTTACTTCAGTTCAGAATCAAATCCTGAGTACCATGTTGTGAGAACATCCGTTTTCTAGAATCTGTAATGATTTCAATTAGGAAAATAGTCACAGCCTTTACCTGTCATATCATTGTGTATCAGTATAAAGAAAATGCATACAAGGAGTATTACCCTAATTACAATTCTATGTGCTGAGCAGTAATGAGTCCTATAGGTGTTACAGTACACAAAGTAGAGATAATGATATAAACCCAAACGTTAGCAGAGAATTCATGGAGAAATTGCAACTAGAGATTTCAAATTTTTTTTTTTCTGTAGAGTTTTGTAACAATTTGGTAACTGCTTTTAAAATCTCTTTGTTCCCTCAATAATCATGTAACACAAAAGAAAATTAAAGAGTATTATTCATGTTGTATAGAATACTGAGTAAAATCAGAATAAATTAAAATTGTTTTTAATAATACTAATAGTAAACAGATAATAATAATAAAAAAAGCAACTGTTAATCATAATAATTATAGACAATAATGATAACAGTCTATAAATGCCAGGACTTCTTCAAGATGCTTTACTTATATTAAATGATTTAATTCACGTAACAACACTAAATGTTGGTATAGTTGTTAACCATTTTACAGCTGAGCAAACTGTGACCCAGGAAGATTAATTAATTTACATGAAGTCCTCACACAGGTAGATGATGTTGGAGCTCTAATTCAAAATTCCTATCCATCAAGGAAAGACTGTTCTTTAACCGTGGCCCAAATCCCTGGTGGTGCAGTGGTTAAGTGCTTGTCTGCCACCCAGAAATTCAGGGTTTAAACCCACCAGCTACTCCAAGGGAGAAGGATGTGGTGGTCTGCTTCTGTAAAGACTCACAGCCTTGGGAACAGTTTGGGACAGTTCTCCTCTGTCTTATACGGTCCCTAGGGGTTGGAATCAACTCCCCGGAAAAGAGTTGTTTTTTTTTTTTTTGAAATCATGGCACCATACTTCTCCTCCGCTTAGTGGACAAGGTGCAAAGCCATTAGAATGGAGAGAAGAAAAGGAGGGTGAGGCAAGAGATGCAAGGGATGCAAAATTTAAGGAGGCATCCACCTTTGGGATTGTGCAAGTGCGAGGAAGGCCCTGAACTCCTCCTTATATTTTGCCCTTAGGAGCCTAACTGACTAGTCTTTGTCCTGGCCCTGATGAAAGGGAACGGTGGGAAAACTAATGGCCAATAAATGAACTTTAAAGCGCTTTATCACCTATTTTACTAGGCAATTTGTTAAACTACAGGCTTAAAGAACATATTATTGTAATTGTAATGATAGAGCCAAGGAAGGGAACAGTTTAAAATTGGTGGACAGGTGATAAATTTTACCAATATTATCTCATTTAATTCTCATAAAGAAGCAAACCTTAGAAACTTTACATAATTCACATCAAACAGAGAACAGAGGCACATGTGGGAGATGCCGCGGCTTCCTTCCCGATGACCTCAGGCAGGCCTTCCGGGTAACTGGCTGCAGCTTCTACGTCGGCGCCTGCTGCTCCACCTGGTGTTTTCATGTTGTGGAGCTGGCTTCTCTCCTTAAACCTCACGAACCAATCTCTGCTGGATTCGAACTTATCTTCTGCAGCTTCCTAACTCTCTCAGCCTTCAGAGAATTTAAGTTAGAGACTTCCTCTGGATTAGGCCTTGGCTTAAGGGAATGTTGTGGCTGGTTTGATCTTCCATCCAGACCTCTAAAACGTCCTCCACATCGGCAATAAGGATGTTTCATTTTCTTATCGTTTATGTGTTCACTGGACTAGCAGTTTTAATTTCCTTCCAGAACTTCTCCTTGGCATTCAGAACTTGGCTAACTGGTGCTAGAGGCTTAGCTTTAGGTCTACCTCAGCTTTCGACATACCTTCCTCACTAAGCTTAATCATTTCTAACTTTTGATTTAAAGTGAGAGACATGAGATTCTTCCTTTCACTTGAACACTTACAGGCCATTGTAGGGATATTAATTGGCCTAATTTCAATATTGTCATGTTTCATGGAATAGTGAGACACCAGGAGAGGGACAGAGAAGGGAGAATGCCCGGTTGCTGAAACAGAACACAGGATTAAGTTCACTGTCTTGCATGAGTGCAGTCGGTGGCACCCCGAAACAATTGTATTAGTAACATCAAAGATCACTGATTACAGATCACCATAACAAATAAAATAATAATGAAAAACCTTGCGACATTGCAAGAATTACCCAAATGTGACACAGAGAAACAAAGTGAACACATGTTGTTGGAAAAATGGTGCAGATAGAGTTGTTCCACACAGGGTTGTTAGAACCTTTCAATTAAAAAAAAAATGCAATATATGCAAAGTGCAATAAAGCAAAGTATAATAAAACTAGGTATGCCTGTAAATCATGGAGACTGGAGTCAAACCCAAGTCCACTGAAAAAGAAAAACAAATACTGACTTGCACTCACAAAACCTATGTGCAATTGGTCAAATTATTCACACTGAGTGAATCTCAATATCTTTACACTACAGAAAATTGAGTTTAGAAACAGTTATCTGAAGTGCTGTGTTTTGGGGAACAACAAAAACAAAGGCAGGTGCACACAGCACAACGGGAATAACATAACAGCTAATATCTTTCCTCCTCCTGTCTGACACACATACCTGCTGGTAACAAATACCTTTCATGCTATCCGAGTTTTCCCAGGGTGACTACATTTATCATTCATGTCTGAATCAATGTTCCCAGGCTAATTTCCCTGAATAAAATCCTCTGTCTTACCCACTTAATATCCTACAAAAAGATATTTGTCTTATTCCCCTATGCAAAATGAAATAGTCTCACAATTTTCTGTCTAAACTATCTAATATGAATTGTATAATAGGAACTTATATGCTTAAAATCATCAAGTGATGGGAGAATGAAGCGATGAAAGGCAGTTGAAGATGTGTGTTAAAAGACAGTTTATGATATAGTGGTTGAAAAGCTTGACTGAGAAAATGCAGACAGGTACAATTGGATAGTCAAGGTGTATAATTTATTTAAAGTGAGATTAGATGGCAAAGTTGAGGGTCTATCTCCGGCCGTCATCAATTGCTGCAGTGTTTGTGCTGAGTCAGGTATAGCTTGATTTATCCTGGGCTGTTCTCCGAAAGTATAGTGAAAGATTTTACAATAAATGTGAGGGGACTGTTTACTGTGATTTAATAGGGAGATGTGGGGTATACATAAATTGTATCATTCTTAGAATACCAAAAGTTGCAGTGATCATAAAATTCAACCTCGATACCTCAATACAATTTAAAGAAGAGACAAAGAGATACAGGAAGGTGAAGGAAACGCTCATGTAAATTTACCTTTTCCATAGATGAATCATCAAGAAAAACCTCCAGAAGATAATCTAACTGAGCTGATGGAATTTGTTCTCTTGGGCTTTGCTGACATGCCCCATCTCCAGTGGTTTCTTTTTGGATTATTTTTAATCATCTATATCATTATCCTGATGAGCAATGGCACCATATTTCTAATAACAAAAAATGACCCCACTCTTCAGAGCCCTATGTATTTTTTCTTGGCCAATTTTTCCTTCTTGGAAATATGCTATGCATCAACCACTCTCCCCAGAATGCTGATGAATCTTGGGACCCAGAGAAGAAGAATTTCTTTAGTTGCCTGTGCTACACAGATGTGCTTTGTCCTTATGTTCGGAGTCGCAGAGTGTTTGCTCCTGGCAGTGATGGCTTATGACCGCTACGTGGCCATTTGTAACCCTCTGAACTATCCTCTAGTCATGAACCACAGAGTCTGCATCCAGTTGGTGACTGGCTCCTGGACCATTGGAATCCCATTTCTTATAGAGTACACGTATCAGATTTTCTCTCTGTCTTTCTGTGGATCTAACCAAATCAACCACTTCTTCTGTGACGTTTTCCCAATACTTAAGCTGGCTTGTGGGGACACATTTGTGAATGAGATGTTGGCCTATACGGTTGCTGTGCTATTTGGCATGGTTCCATTTCTGTTGATACTTGGCTCCTACAGTAAAATCATCTCCATCATCCTGAAGTTCCCATCAGCCACAAGTCAAGCCAAAGCCTTCTCTACCTGCTCATCTCATCTTATGGTTGTGGTGTTATTCTTTGGATCAGCCATTATCACATACTTAAGGTCCAACACCAGACACTCAGAGGGAACTGGCAAAATTCTATCTCTTTTCTACACTATCTTAACTCCTATGTTTAATCCCATGATATACACCCTAAGGAACAAGGATGTCATAATCGCACTCAGAAAATTGCTATGTAAATAATTCACTTCATTAAATAATGAGCTAAATGTATAAGAATTGTTTTCTTACATATTTTAAATCAAATTTCAATAGCTATATACATTTATTTATACCTTGTGTTATGGATTGAATTGTGCCCACAAAAATGTGTTTTAACTTGGCTAGGCCATGATTCCTAGTATTGTGTGATTGTCCACCATTTTGTCCTATGAGTCAATATTCTAGAAGGCAAAGGGTTTGATGTGGTGATTTTCCTAAGTGTTGTAAATCTTATATCTATGATGTTAATGATACAGAATTAGAGGCAGTTTTTTATGTTAATGAGGTAGGACTCAATCTACAACATTAGGTTTTATCTTCAGTCAATCTGTTTTGGAATAAAAGAGAAAAGTGACTGGGGAAATTCCCACCACCAAGAATAAAGAACAAGGAGGGGAGTGCATCCCTGGTTCCAGGGTCCCTGCACTGAGAAGCTCCTAAACCAGAGGAAGATTGATGACAAGGACCTTCCCCCAGAGCCAACAGAGAAAGAAAGCTTCCACTGGAGCTGTCCCCCTGAATCTGGACTCCTAGCCTCCAGGTTTTTCTTTGTTAAGCGATACACTTGGGGTATTTCTTTTATAAAAAGGTACCTTGTCTTTCCAAGCAGTGAAAATTATTTTCAAATTTAAAATCACTTCTAATGTTGTCAAAACTTTCTGCTCAAATTATATAAGTAATATATGTATTCAAACCCAACCCACTGCCGTCGAGTCGATTCCTTATTAGCAGATAGCAAATCAACCCATTAGTAATTCTGTAATTTCATTGTTCCATCAATTTCAGACTGCAGAAGGTGGTAAAAACCTTCAATTTCTTCTTCTTTGGCCTTAGTGGTTGGTGTATAAATTTGAATAAGAAGTCGTATTAACTGGTTTTCCTTGAAGGCCTATGGATATTTTCCTATCACTGACAGAACTGTACTTCAGGATAGCTCTTGAAATGTTCTTTTTGAAGATGAATGCAACACTATTCCTCTTCAACTTGTCATTCCTGGAATAGTAGACTATATAATTTTCCAATTCAAAATGGCCAATATCAGTCCATTTCAGCTCACTAATGCCGAGGATATCAATGTATATACATCCCATTTCATTTTTGACGACTTCCAATTTTCCTAGATTCATACTTCATACGTTCCACATTCCAATTATTAATGGATTCTTGCAGCTGTTTCTTCTCATTTTTGTTCGTGCCATAGCTGCAAACGGAGGTCCCAAAAGCTTGACTCCATTCACATCATTAAGGTCGACTCACTTTGAGGAGGCAGTCATATTTTGAGTGCCTTCCAACCTGAGGGGCTTGTCTTCTGGCACTATATCAAACAATGTCCTGCTGTTATTCATAAGGTTTTCACTGGCTAAATATTTTCAGAAGTAGTCTTCCCTGTCCTTCTTCCTAGTCTGTCTTAGTCTGGAAGCTCAGCTGAAACCCATCCGCCATGCGTGACCCTGCTGGTATTTTAATGCTGGTGGCATAGCTTCCAGCATCACAGTGACACGCAAGCCCACACAGTATGACAAACTGGCAGACACGTGTTGGCAGGGAAATTATAGTACTGGAAATGGAATAAACAATGTAATTAAAGGGAACGTTGATGTATTATTGTGATAAATGTAGCTAATGTCACTAACAATTTGTGTGGAAATTGTCAAACTGGAACCTAACTTGCTATGTAAACTTTTACCAAAAACTCAATAAAATATTATTTAAAAAAAATGTATATTGCAAATTAATGGAAAAAAATCTTAAAAAAAATATGTAATTCTAAAGCAAATGGATTCATAGAACATCACCACCCATCAATTACCAACCATGTCCTGGTCACACTAACCCCATCCCAACAACAATCCCAAGTTTGACTTTTATTATAATCATGCACTTATTTTTCTATGTATATTTCCCTATGTAACTATGCCTATGAAAAAAACAAATCAATATTCCCTCTGCAAACTTTATGTAAAACAAGTCGTGTGGTTTGTGTTCTGTGCGTTTTAATTTCATCAATGAACATTGTATTTTATAAATCATTCATATTTATTGCACATGCTTACAGTTTGTTCAGTTTTGTTCCTATCATTTCAGATATAAATATTCAGTTTTGAAAAATTCATTCTACTATGGTGAACATTTGGGACGTTTCCATTTTGGGACATGTGTACTTTTGCTTTGCACATAAGAACTCATTAGAATGGGGTTTCTATCTAAAAGTATCAGGCATTTATTTAGCTCTCAAATAATTTTTCAGAGCAGATATATCAATTTATACTTGTAATAGCAACATTTGTAAGTACCAATGTGATGTTCCACTTCATGACCAGAACTCATTATTTTCATCCTTTATAGTTTTTACCCATTAGCTTGATGTAGGATGTCATTGTAGTTTCAATTTGAACAGTTATTGATATTGAGGTAGGACATATTTTAATATGTTTATGGATTTTTCTCTTTCAAAGTGCATTCAAGTGTCAATTGATCAATTTTCTTTTAAATTATTTGTCTTTATTATTATCTATTTGACCTTTTCTTTTATATTAGGGACATAATCTCTTTGTCAGTTGTATATCCTAAAACTATTTTCACATTCATTAGCTTTACTTTTCACTCTCTAAATGTGCTGTAATAAATAGCTATCTAAATTTAAATTTAGGCGTATGAATCAATTCGAAGAAACCAACCAAAATGTTTATGAATGAGTAGACTTAAAACCAAATCACATATAGTTTCCAACATTTAGACCAAAGAAAGCACTTCCATTTCTGGTTAAGTTTCAGCGGCTCACAGAAAGCCAATGTTTCTGCTTCAGCCACTAGAAAAACCTGGATACGTTTTTTAAAAATTATTTTAGGAGGCATCCTATAGATGTGAAAGAAAAAAAGGCTGATGAGAATATTATAATGAAAACTCAAAGTCAGAGAAAGACAAACCATTTACAATTCTTATTTAATTGGCTTACAATCTTTTGCAATTACAAACAATGCTGTAAACAGATTAATTGCATAATTTCATATGTGTGCAAGTTCTTTTGGTTCAAAGACTAAATAAAACAAAAAACCACTGATGTCAAATAGATTCCAAATCATGGACACCCCACGTGTTAAAGAATAGAACTTCTCTATAGGGCTTTCTTGCTTGTACTCTTAACAGAAGCAGATCGCCAGACCTTTCTTCTGCTGTGTTGACAGTGTGCTCAAACCACCAACCTGTAGGTTAGTACCCAAAACAACTGAGTGTGATTAGGTTATGCCTGGAGTTAATCTTTTTGTGTCTCTTCTGATTGGGATTTGTGTAGCTTCCTATAGTTTCAGGCTTGATTCTCTGTTTGGATTTGGGAAACTCTCTCTGATTATCTCTTGGAAGATCATTTCTATGTTTCTGTTGTTTCATGGCGTTCTGGGATTCCAATAATTCTAATGTTAGATTTCTTTATGGAACGGCATATTCCTTTTGGGTTTTTTTTTTTTTTTTTTGCTTTTCTTTTGTTTCCCTTCAGACTTGATAAGTTCAGTCATTTTGTCTTCTCATTTATTCCATCTTCTGTATGTTCAATTCTATTGTTGAGTGTTTCTCTTGCTTTTTCTAAATCAGTTGCTTTATTCTCCGGTTCCAATGGCTCTCTTTGTTTCATTTTTTGGATGTTGTGATTTCATCGTTGAATCTTACTTTGTTCCTCCATTTGTTTCCTGATCTCTGCTAGTTTGTATTCTGTATGCTTTTATGTTTCTTTAAACATATTTAGCACTATCGTCTGAAAATTATTAATTCTTTGCATTAGGCTGACCTCCGTAGGGGAAATTTCCTCTTCTTCATGTTTTGCTTTGGATTGGTTTTTCTTATATTGTGATTTTTGTGTGTTTTACTATTTTCTGTTTAACTTGAGCCTTTTGTTATTATTTTTTTATGTTAAACTTGGTATTCTGGTTTTCATGATAAAGTTTTCCGATTGGGTGCCCTGGTGGTGCAGTAGCCAGGCTGACAATTGAAAGGTTGGCACCTCCATCCACAAGCCACTTTGTGAGAGAAACATGGAGAATTGTACCTCCACAAAGACTCACAGCACTGAAAACCACTTAGGGCAGCTCCACTCCGCCCCACAGTGTCACCGTGAGTTAGATTCAATCCAGCAGCAGTGAACTTGGGGTCTTCTCCTCCAAACCGCTAGAAGGTACTCATCCTTACTTTTTTTCAGTGCTTATTCAGTTCTGGATGATTGTTTTTGGAAGTCATTATGCATACACGAGAGAGGGAGGGTTAGCTGGTTGCAGACACTGACGTAAATAGTGGGCCTCAACTTCCCTGTGGCAAAGTTGGGGGCTCTCTATGTCTTTCCATCATGGGTGTCCCTGTACAGGCTCTCCCACAGTGTCCCACTGTGGGCAGGGAACCGACTGTTTCCCTCTGTGTTGCCTGTCAGTCTAAAGTATTTCCCTTGCCATGCTGCCCATTCAGTTCCTCCTGGTCCTAGTGCCCATCTGTCTCAGACCTCGCCACACTCAACCCCCTATTACCTCCCTTATAATATAGTCTATTTCTCTTTTACTTGTTTCTCCTCTAACCACACCAGTCTCTTTGCTATTTTTCACACAGGCACCCTCTGATCTCAGGGCCTTTGCTCCCTGTCTTAGATTCTGCCAACAACCTCAAGGAGCATGGAATCAGATAGTCTCCCCAAAAGTCCCCAGACAAGAAACTGGCCCAGCAGACACCTTGATTTCAGCCTTTGAGACTGTAAGCAGAGAAACCATTCATGACTTACGGGACTTCTGACCTACAGAGCTCTGAGACAGTAAATTTATGCTGTTTTAAGCTACAAAGTATATTGGCTGTTTATCATAGAGCATTAGAAAATTAATGCAGTGGCTTAACAGGTTATTGAATATAGTAATTACCAATGTGGAAATAGAGTTGATATACACCTGTTTTGGAAAAATTCTATCTTTACCTCTGGATGCCTAGTTTTTTCACTCTTGGCTAAGATAAGGCCAATATGTAACTGAAAGCAGGTTCTTACCCTGCCCAACTGAAATAAAATGGATGCCACCATTTGCAAGGGAAACCGAAAGTGGGAATTTATTGTTTGTGCAAATAAGGAGCAATATGGGGCCTAGCATCCTAAAGACCACAGGCTTCCCACCTCAGGGGAGCTGGGATTTTTATGTCCCAGAGTCCCCAGGGGGCAGGGATAGTCTCCTCAAACCCCAAACCCCGAGCCCTCCCACGCTCAGATTTGGAAATCCAGATGCTGAGTCATGTTGCAAAGGAAGTCTACATTTTGGGACATTTCTTCTGAAATAGGGCTCCCGTGCTGCAGTGTGCCAGAGAATATCTTCCCCTCCTGTGATGCTCAAGTCCGGGGTCAGGTTGAAGACACAGTTCTTTAGGTCCTGCACGTGTGCAAAGATTCTGGTTAGGGCATGTGCAGGGTTCTGGCGCCAAATTCAAACTGCAGTGTGGTCGAGCCAAACCGAGGTTAGAGACCACAGCTTGGTGGACTTTGAGCTAACAGAAGGGGCGGCGGGGGGGGGGGAACCTCGGAGGAGCCGGGGGAAGCCTTGGCGGAGGCTTCAAATGGATTTTAGGATATGCTGTTTAAGGTCTGAAATACCCTGAGTTTTCTTTACTGATGATTTTCAAGTTTGCTAACTGGTTTGACAAACTTCATTTGATTGAATGACCAAGAGAAGTCCTAAAGCCAATCCCAACTTGAGTTGCTCTCTGAACATCAAGAGAAGCAAAGATTCCATATACAGATTTTACAGTCTCAAGCCAGAGTGCAACTTTGTGTATGCAAAGAAAAGACCCTAGGGAGTTCTCTTTGCTGAATATGTCTCAGACCCCCGATGCTTTCTTTTATTATTTTTTTTTTCTCACTGCGCATTATCTTTTGCCTTTAAATAAAAGCTTTATGTGGGTTCTGGTGAATACGTTCTAATAATCAAAATGGAGGAAACAATACAACTGTGTTCATTTTCTTACAAGTTTAATAATAAAATTTTTATGGATGGGAAATTATGATCGATGATTTGGCAATATTCAAAGCTTCCTATTTTCTTCGTTAGATTTATATGGCAAGATCTCTAAAAATTTAACATAGCAATTGTATTGTCACTGTTAGAATATACTTATATTCTTTTATTTAAGATTTATTAAATGCTTATTTTCCAACATTTTGTGTTTTTTTAAGTATTTACACTTTTGCTAATTTATTGTCACTTTGTTGTTTTTGGAATTTATGGAAAATATCTTAGACAGCACATGAACAATATTTTATAATTTTTTTTTGGTACTGGAAAAGAGGTATATGCCCAGTTCCTAAGTATGCCACTTACATGATCTCTGAAAATCTTAAAATTATTTTTAAAGTTTTTATCTTCTCAATTTCTCAAGTACTGACAAATCATATTAGTATTTATAAATACTTTATTTAAATTTTCAATTTATATTTTATAAATTTTCAATTTATATTATTATCTTTTTATTTGCCAAATACTGATAAATCCTTTATTAATTCAATATTTGTTGATATTTTTTGCTTTAAAGATTGTCTGTTTTTCATCATTCAAGCTCATAGTCATTTATTTTTAACTATGTTCATTCTTTTAATCTCAAATTTATCCATCTCTGGATTTATTGTTATATGCCTTTTAGTTATTTTTCAAAGAATAACCATAGATATTATGTATTTTGGTTCTTTTTAGGTGATTAACACACACACCATACACACAGATACACACACGCATACATACATACACACACACATCCATACACACACACTTCTGTGTCACAAAGCATACACCCTGCCTGATATTGAAATTTTCTCTGTAGATGCTAGATTCTTAAGGCATTTAGTAGCAAAAGGAAATGAAGAAACTGAAATATTTTCTTTGTTTTTTCTTATGTTATTTTCAGAATGAATATTGATTATTGCTTCCTGTGATATATCAATTACCTTCTTGTTGTAGTAAATTCAGTCTATACAGAATAATATAAAAAAATAAAGCAAAAATCCTTGGAAATTCACTGTAAGGAAGCCAATAATCCCTTCTAATCTATACCCACCCAAAAAGTGCTCACATACACACTCATATAACCCGCTACTGACATCACATAAGAATACGTGAATGGAAATTTGGGGTGTCAACTTTTATTATAGAGAGAACTGATGGTGCAGTGGTTAAATATTAGGCTGCTATCCAAGAGGATAGTGGTACAACCCAGCAGCAGCTCCACAGGAAAAAGATGTGGCAGTCTGCTTCCATATATATTACAGCCTTAGAAACTCTTGGGGCAGTTCTACTGTGTCCTACAGTGTCACTATGAGTCAAAATTCACTCATTGTCAGAGGGTTTATCTTTCATCCTTTTACTAAAATGGGGTAATATTTTATAAATAGATTTTAATTTCTTCTACATGTCAGGACATACTTGGAACCTGTTCATGGATGTTCTAAAATCTTCTTTAATGGGTTATACAGTTTTATGGTATCCCCCATATGTCTGTTAGATTGTCATACTGTGGGGGCTTGTAGGTTGTTGTAATGCTGGAAGATATGCCAAATGCCAGCAGGGTCACACATGGCAGAGAGGTTTCAGCTGAGCTTCTAGACTAAGACAGACTAGGGAGAAGGACCTGATGGTCTACTGCTGAAAATAACTAGACAGTGCAAACTTTATGAAAAGCAATGGAACATTGTGCAATATAGTGCCAGAAAATGAGCCACTTGGTTTGGAAGATTCTCAAAAGACACTTGGGGAAGAGCTGCGTCCCCAATATAGAATTGACCTTAATGATGTAGTTGGAGTCAAGCTTTCGGGACCTTCATTTGCTGATGTGGCAACTCTAAATGAGAAGAAACAGCTGCATACATTCACTAGTATTAAGAATGTAGAATATACAAAGTATAAATCTAGAAAAATTTGAAATTGTCAAAAAAAGAAATGAAAGGCATAAACATTGGTATCCTAGGCATTTGTGAGCTGAAATGGACTGGTATTGGCCATTTTAAATTGAATAATTGCATGGACTACTATGCCAGAAATAACAAATTGAAGGGGAATATCATTGCATTAATTGTCAAAGAGAACATTTCACGATCTTGAAGTACAATGCTGTCAGTGATAGGATAATATCCATACACCTAAAAGAAAGACAGGTTAATACAATTATATTTCACATTTATACACCAACCCCTAAGGCCAAAGACGAAGAAAATGAAGATTTTTACCAACTTCTGCAGTTTGAAATTGATCAAACGTGTAATCAGGAAGCATTGACAATTACTGGTGATTGGAATGCGAAAGTTGGAAACAAAGAAGAAATAGTAGTTAGAAAATATGGCCTTTATGATAGAAACAATGCTGAAGATCGCATGACAAAATTTTGCAAGACCAATGAGTTCTTCAGTGCAAATAATTTTTTTCAACAACATAAATGGGGACTATAGACATGTACCTTGCTTGACGGAATATGGAGGAATCAAACTGACTACCCATGTGGAAAGAGATGATGAAAAACTCAATATCATCAGTCAGAACAGGGCCATGGGCCAACTGTGGAACAGATCATCAATTGCTCATACACCAGTTTCAGCTGAAGCTGAAGAAAATTACAGCAAGTCCATGGGAACCAAAGTGAAACCTTGACTGTATCACACCTGAATTTAGTGAACATCTCAAGAATAGATTTGATTCATTGAATACTAATGACTGAAGACCACACAGGTTGTGGAATGACATCAGGGATTTCATACATGAAGAAAGCAAGAACCACTAATCAACAGGAAAGAAAGAAAAGATCAAAATAGATGTCAGAAGAGGGTCTGAATCTTGCTCTTGAAAGTTGAATAGCTAAAGCAAATGGAAGAAAACATGAAGTAAAAGAGCCAAAGTGAAGGTTTCAAAGGGTGCCTTGAGAAGACAAGTAAAGTATTATAATGACATATGTAAAAACCTGGAGTTAAAAAACCAAAAGGGAACACACTCAGCATTTCTGAAGCTGAAAGAACTGAAGAAATATTCAAGCCTTGAGTTGCAGTATTGAAGGATTTTAGGGGGAAAATATTAAATGATGCAGGAAGCATCAAAAGAAGGTGGAAGGAATACAGAGTCACTATACCCAAAAGAGTTGGTTGACATTCAGCCATGTCAGGAGGTAGCATATGATCAGGAACTGATGGTACTGAAGGAAGAGGTCCAAGCTGCGCTGTAGGTACTGGCAAAAAATAAGGCTCCAGGAATTGACAGAATATCAACTGAGACATTTCAACAAATGGATGTAGCGCTGGAAGCGGTCACCCATCTATGCCAACACATTTGGAAGACAGTTTCCTGGCCAACTGACTGGGAGAAATCCATGTTATGCCTATTCCAAAGAAAAGTGATCCAATCAAATGCAAAAATTGTTGAACAAAACCATCAATATCACATACAAGTAAAATTTTGATGAAGATCTTTCAAAAGTGGTTACAGCAGTACATGGACAAGCAACTGTCAGAAATACAGGCTGGGTTCAGAAAAGGACGTGGAACAAGGGCTATAGTTGCTGATGTCACATGAATCCTGGCTAAAAGCAAAGAATATGAGAAATATGTTCACCTGTGTTTTATTGACTATGCAAACACATATGACTGTGCGGATCATAACAAATTATGGACAACAATGCAAAGAACGAGAATTCAAAAACACTTAATTGTGGTCATGGGGACTTTGTACAGAGGTCATGAGGCAGCCATTAAACATAACACGGGGATAGCACATGGTTTAAAGTCAAGAATGATGTGCCTCAGAGTTGTATCCGTTCACCATACTTATTCATTCTATGAAAAAATAATCCAGGAGGCTGGATTATATGAAAAAGAATGAGACATCAGGATTCGTGGAAGACTCATTAGCAACCTGCATTATGTAGATGACACAACCTTGCTTACTGAAAGTGAAGAGAATTTGAAGCACTTACTGATGAAGATCAAAGATAATAACCTTCAGTATGGGTTACATCTCAACATAAAGAAAACAAAAATTCTCAGAACTGGACTTATAATAAATCATTATAAATGGAGAAAAGAATGAAGTTGTCAATGGTTTCGTTTTATTGGATTCACAATCAACAGTCATGGAAGCAGCAGTCAAGAAATCAAAGACAAACTGCATTGGGCAAATCTGCTGCAAAAGACTTCTTTAAAGTATTAAAAAGAACAGATATCACCTTGAAGGCTTAAGGTATGCCTGACCCAAGCCATGATGTTTTCAATTGCCTCATATGCATGCAAAAGCTGGACAATGAATAAGGAAGACTGAAGAAGAATTGACACCCTAGATTTGTGGTGCTGGCGAAGAATATCGAATATACCATGGACTGCCATAAGAATGAACAAATCTGTCTCGGGAGAAGTACAGCCAGAATGCCCCTTAGAAGCACTGATGGTGAGATTATGTCTCACACACTTGGGATATGTTATCAGAAGGGACAAATCCTTGAAGAAGGTCATCATGCTTGGTAAAGTAGAGGGTCAGCAAAAATAAGCAAGACCCTCAACCAGATGGATTCACACAGTAGCTGTAACAATGGGCACAAGCATTACAATAATTTTGAGGATGGTACAGGATCAGGCAGTGTTTCATGCTGTTGTACATAGGGTAGCTATGAGTTGGAACCAACTTGATGGCATCGAACAACAAAGAGTTTTATGGTATAGATGTACTCCAGTGTCTTAATATAATCTCCAGTTCCCTTTGCTTTAAATTTTGTTTTTTACTATATTTTTGTTTTAAATATTGCTCAACATATGCACATTTGTAATAGTCTTTTTTGCACAAATATTTTTATTTCTATAAGATTAGTCTTCATTGAATCATTTTACAGTGTCAAAAGGTTAGTATTTTGTTTTTCTTTCCCAAAGGAAAAAAAAATCACTGCCCAAGAGGTTTGCAAGAATAAAATGAAAGAATGATGTACTAGTGGGGGCCCGGCAGGATACAGAATTCATTCCAGATGGTTACAGTAAAAATACTTTAATGAAAGGTCTATTTACATGGGTATGGTTAGATTACCCAAAGACCTGAATCTTGCAATTGTAGTTAGATATCATGAAACCAAGGCCTGAAGCTAAAAGGGGTGGGGAGTGGGGGGAAGTAATGTTACCGAAGAATGGCGAGAGATGGGATCATAGATGCAGTGCACCCTGGAGCCTATGTAGTCTTTAAGGGTATGAGCAGAAACAAAGCATAAAAGCAGAGAAAAATAGCAAAGAAAACCCCAAGTTCTCCCAAGCTTCCACCATCATAACTACTATTGGTGTTTCTCATTGGCTGAATCTAACCACAGGGGCAGAGAAAGGAAACAAAAACATCTGAAGGAATTGGAAATACAAGAAAAAATTATGACAGAGTATGATCCTAATTCCTAAATATAAAAAAAAAAACCACTCAATTATCTTTCAATGTCTTATTCGGACAACCTCTTACCTTACCTGCTAGTAGTGAGAGGAAAGCTTGATCCTCAAGATTAGATGTTTGCAATTCAGTTTACTTGTGGTTTGATTACACAGAAGCAGTTAATTCTATGAAACAAATGCCCGTTGACATAATGTGAGATTGTTAACACACTATTAATTATCTTTATTTAGGACTGTAGAATCTAGAAATAAAACTGTATGATTTTTCCTGTTGTGTCTAGATGACAAACATAAGCAATTTTTCTTTTCCATTATTTCAAGTCATTGCCTCATGTTAATAACTTAGGTAGTAATTTCTTTAGTGCCTCCATGACGTCTTTGTTCCTCAGGCTATATATAATGGGATTCATCATAGGTGTCAAAATGGCATAGAAAAGAGAGAGCAGCCTCCCCAGGCCTTCAGATTGATTTGACTTGGGCTGTAAATAATTGATAGCAGCTGTTCCATAGAATAAGACTACAACTATCAGGTGAGAAGAGCAGGTGGAGAAGGCTTTGGCCCTCCCTCTGGCTGAGAACAATTTCAGGATATTTGAGATAATTTTGCCATAGAAGGTAACAATCAATGGAAATGGAACCATGAAAAACACCACAGCAACTATATAGACCGCCACCTCATTCACAATTGTGTTTCCACAAGCAAGCTTGAGTATTGGGGGGATGTCACAGAAGAAATGGTTAATTGTGTTAGACCCACAAAAGGACAGAGAGAAAATCTGGCATGTTTGCCCAATTTCGACTGGAATTCCACTGATCCAGGAGCCAGCCACCAGCTGGATACAGACCCTGTGGTTCATGACTATAGGATAGTGCAGGGAGTTACAAATGGCCACATAGTGGTCATAGGCCATCACTCTCAGGAGCAAACACTCTGTGCCTCCAAATATAAGAACAAAAGACATTTGAGTAGCACAGGCCAAAAAAGGAATATTTCCTTTCTGGGTCCAAATATCCCTGTGCATTCTTGGGACGGTGGTTGTTACATAACATATTTCTAAGAAGGAAAAATTGCCAAGGAAAAAATACATGGGGTTCTGGAGAGTGGGGTCAATTCTTGTTATCAGTATTATGATGCTATTGCCCAACAAAATGATCAGATATATGGCTAAAAATATCCCGAAGAGAATCCACTGTAAATTGGGTACATCAGAAAACCCCACAAGAACAAACTCCATAATTGTAGTGTTATCAGATTCTTCTGCTTTTAATTTGCTTTCCGTCTGTGGATATGATAAATTCAAGACGGTTAGTTCATTCACATTTTTGAAAAGCATTTTCATTTTGTTAATTAGAAAGGGGCATGAATAATATGTCCCTTAAATCAATTCCACCATCACTGTGCTCCATTTCTAGGAATGTGATTTGAAAGTTCAGCAATGAACTGACATGCTATTAAAATCAATTCACCAAAGAAAATCTTGGCATATCTTATTAAACTTGGATTGTAGTGATACTGGAGATACTGAGAAGTCTACGCTGTTATTTAGAGCTGATTTTGCAGGGAAGAGTTTGGGTTATTTTACCCCAGTAAGAGTGGTCATTTTCTATTGTTCATGAGTTTTTCTGTGTTGATATCCCACTCCAAATTTTCTCAAGTCAAAATTTTCTTTAATCTTTTCTTTTTTTTACCTAATTATTCATTAAAAATTAGTTTTAAGACTTTCCTTTTACAAGACTCAATTTTCTTAAACTAATCCTTTGTTACTGAGAAATAAATGTGTGCATTATCAGCACCCTATTTTCTGTATCCCTTCCATTACTTACACAAAATATAAGAAAATTAAACTCAGCATACTGTTCAATAACTCTTATTCAGTTTATGACAAATATTAATTAACCTTCAATGTAATCAAGAAATATGACCCACTCCTAACAATAATTTTCATTTTTCCCTCCTTACCCATGAAAAATTCTATGTTCCATCTTCATGTCATTTCCTTGTAGTAATGTTGCTTCATAAAAACGTTAACTTTGGTTTATAAAAATGTAACTTTTGATTAAACCCAGTCAGTATTTACTCTGGTCCTGCATAATGATAGAGCATGTGAATGAGAAAAACACAACTGTCCCCTTCCTCATGGAGGGTCTCCGGGTAGCCTCCAGGAAGCTGGGCCCAGCTTCCTCATGCTCTCCGTTCCCTCCTGATGGCAGGGCACCCCGTCCAGCTTCCGGGCTAGCCAGTCTTCTTCATGGCCATTGACCTGGGCAGATAGGCCAGCAGCACCCAGCCAGCAGGCGCCTGTTCGGGGTTCTCAGCTCCTATCTAGCCTGAAGCCCTGCAGCTCAAAATTGCTGTGGTTTGGGAAGTGAGGAAAGAAAGAGACATCGGAGAGGTTTTTCGGAAGAAATGCGTGTGAGTTTAATAGCATCCCTAAGTGAGCCAAACTGGGCCTGAAGCAGCCATCTTGCTGGGGCCAGGTATGCGGCCAGGCTGTCAGCACCCTCGCAGAAGCCCTGAACTTCGGGTACTTGCCAGGCCCAGAGGGCAGAGCAGCCTTCTAATCCTGAACTCAGCATTCGCAGGGCTGAGAGTGGAGCACTGGAGGTGGCTCTATGATGGAAGCTCTGAGGCAGCACAAGAGGAATGTGAAGTGGATAAGCTGTGGGCCCTCCATTCACAAAGCCCAACTTTATCCAGCTTTGTCTCCTCCAAGCTTACTTCTCCACATAGGAATGACCCATAACTGGACCCATCACAGTAATGAGCACATCAGTAAATCTTAGCTGTTATTGTTTCTATGATTATATTTTCTAAACAAACAAAAAATATTGGAAAAACGGATGGTCTGAAAACAGAAAAAAAAATCCTCCATTTTTGCATAATGCCAATTTTCACATAACAATTTAGTCTTCGGAAACTAAGAGAGTCAATAAGTGAAGAGTAGGTGTATTTTATTATAAATAACAAATACCATTATTATTATCATTTGCCATGCATCTAATTTTATTTAATTTATAACTAGGGAAGTTTGAGGGCTGCATGTGTATCTTACACAGTTAACTCATTTTCAAATACAGTTTTTTTGCAGAAGCTCATGTTTTTTTCTGTTTTATTAGTTGTATCTAAACTTGAAATTCAAATTTAGAAATGTATTTATATAAAGTAGTGTATCAATAAAATAACAGTTTACCTGTAAAGATTTCATAAAGTTGTTGAGGACAGTCTAGGTGTATTGTTAACATAAGTTGTTGTTAGGTGCCATGAAGTCAATTCTGACTCATAGCAACACTATAGGTCAGAGTAGATCTGCCTCATAGGGTTTCCAACAAATGGCTGGTGGATTTGAACTGCTGACCTTTTGGTTAACAGCTGAGTCCTTAACCACTATGCTACCAGGGCTCCTGATAACATATATTCTTTAAATTTATGCTTTTTTTTTTTTTAGTCTCAGGAAGTCACTCGAGTTCTGCAATAGCCTTTGCTTGCTTTCAAACACTAAGTGCTCTTAAATATGAAATATGAAATAGTCATGCCCTCTCTGGGGGAAATCTCTCTTGGGTAACTATTTAGTTTCTAGCAAAATACTTCTGCAACCAATCTGGCTTTTTTTTTTTTTTTTTAATAATGTTTATTGTGCTTTAAGTGATAGTTTACAACTCAAGTCAGTCTCTCACATATAAACTTATATACACCTTACTACATACTCCCACTTACTCTCCCCCTAATGAGTCAGCCCGTTCCCTCCTTCCAGTCTTTCCTTTCATGACCATTTTGCCAGTTTCTAACCCCCTCTACCCTCCCATCTCCCCTCTAGCCAGGAGATGCCAACATAGTCTCAAGTGTCTACCTGATAAAAGGAGCTCACTCCTCATCAGCATTTCTCTCCAACCCATTGTCTAGTCCAATCCGTGTCTCCTGAGGTGTATTCTGGAATGGTTCCTGTCCTGAGCCAACAGAAGCTTTGGGGACCATGACTGCCAGGATTCTGCTAGTCTCAGTCAGATGATTAAGTCTGGTCTTTTTATGAGAATTTGGGGTCTGCATCCCACTGTTCTCCTGCTCCCTCAGGGGTTCTCCGTTGTGCTCCCTGTCAGGGCAGTCATCAGTTGTGGCCGGGCACCATCTAGCTCTTCTGGTCTCAGGATGATGTAAGCCCTTTCTGTCTCTTGGGCTCATAATTACATTGTGACCATGGTGTTCTTCATTCTCCTTTGATCCAGGTGGCTTGAGACAAATTGATGCATCTTAGATGGCCGCTTGTTAGCATTTAAGACCCCAGACGCCACACTTCAAAGTGGGATGCAGAATCTCTTCCTAAGAGAATTCATTTTGCCAATTGACTTAGATGTCCCCTGAAACCATAGTCCCCAAAACCCCGCCCTTGGTCCACTGACCTTTGAACCATTCAGTTTATCCCGGAAACTTCTTTGCTTTTGGTCAAGTCCAGTTGAGCTGACCTTCCCTGTATTGAGTGTTGTCTTTTCCTTCACCTAAAGTAGTTCTTATCTACTATCTAATCAGTAAATAACCCTCTCCCACCTTCCCTCCCTCCCCCTTCACGTAACCACAAAAGAATGTGTTCTTCTCAGTTTAAACTATTTCTCAAGATTTTATAATAGTGGTCTTATACAATATTTGTCCTTTTGCATCTGACTAATTTCACTTAGCATAGGGCCTTCCAGGTTCCTCCATGTTCTGAAATGTTTCACAGATTCGTCACTGTTCTTTATCGATGCATAGTATTCCATTGTGTGACTATACCATAATTTCTTTATCCATTCATCTGTCGATGGGCACCTTGGTTGCTTCCAGCTTTTTGCTATTGTAAACAGTACTGCAGTAAACATGGGCGTGCATATATCTGTTTGTGTAAAGGCTCTTATTTCTCTAGGATATATTCTGAGGAGTGGGATTTCTGGGTTGTATGGTAGATCTATTTCTAATTTTTTAAGGATACGAATCTGGCTTATTTTTGAAAACAATTTTCTCTGAATAGATCTGACTTTTTCTGCAACCCCTTTTGGCATCAACCCTAAACCAACTTATTTTCCCAGATTTGCAGAGAGTGCGCGGACAAATAATACCACTTACTCTCTAGCATTATTTTATTCACAAAGTTAATCTTTCTAGCAATTGCATTTCAGACCCTTGACTATTGATGTGAACTGGCCTTCTTTACTCTTAACCATCATAGTTCATCCAGATGGATCCCTAGCAAACTGTGTCCTATGTTTTGTCACATGAACATGCTTTGCTTGGTCTCTTCCCTGTTAGGGGTGCTGCGAGCCCCGTTAGAAGTGGAACTCTGTGTTCCTAGGTTAACTTTTGTGAAAATAAGAGCATTTCTGCTGACAAAAACAGATGGTCTTAACAATGTTAGGACATCCATTCAGACATTATGGGAGGTACTGGCTGATTCAAAGTGCCATGCCACCTCAAAAATAAACATTTTCAGCAAGATTACTTAAGACATTAAAAAAAAAAAAAATTAAATATTTCCTCTCCTAATCCTTTTCCTATTTCAGGTTCCCCCAGGTGAGTAAGGAGAAAAAAATTGTTAGGCATGAAATCACAGACCCAATATCTGCTTCTATTTGTAATTAAATTTGTTTCTTCCTGTCTTGGTATTCTATGACTATTCAATAGCAGTTTCTAGAACTATATTCCTTTTAGTTATTCAAGTACTGCTCCTCTTTACTATGTAGTCTCTGGGTGGTGCAAATGGTTAACATGCTCAGCTGCTAACCAAAAGGTTGGAGGTTCAAGTCTACCTAGGGGCATCTAGAAAGAAAAGCCTGGTGATCTACTACCGAAAAAAATAGTGTAGAAAACCCAATGAAGCAACAAAGACAGGAAAAAACAAGTGAATCAATTATGACAGTTTAGGAATCCTGATCATAAAAGTCAAAGTAGAGGAGTCAAACTGAGTGACAGGGGGAAGGAGAGACAGTTCAGAAGCAGCGAAGTGCTAGTCCTGTGGTGCCAGTACCCTGTGGGCTGGGTCAGCCGCTGCTTGTGCTGAGGTGAGCAGTAGCACTGGGGATGCATTTTACCATGTCAGGAGAGGCCGGGCAGCAGAGAGTCTGCACGAGATTCTGGAGCTGGGGGGAAGCAATGCCAGATCTGCAAAAGTTAAGCTCAAACATCTAAACTACCACATGGAGTCAAAACAACACCCTTACGCACTCACACCCCACTCTGCTCTGACGTTAGTCTAGCAACGTTCAACAACTGACACGCCCCCTAAGCTGGAACTCAGGACTATCTAGGCCCAAACTGTCTCTTGGCTTTAAAAAATTGTCACACTCCTTAAGCCGGAAACTCAGCCAGCCGTTGCCCCTTTGCCTAAGCAATGGCATAAGGGGTCCATGGACTTGAAGTGCCCTTCACCCCTGCCTAGACCTATTTGGGCTGATTCAACATCAAAAGCCCTCATTAACACCAAGCCCCCTAAGCCAGGAACCCAGGACTATCCACTCCCAAACTAGTCTCATGGCTTTAAAAAAATCATCATGCCCCCTAAACTGGGAACTCAGGGTATGCACTGTCCCATTACCTATGCACTGGCATAAGGGGTCCATGGACTTGTAGTGCCCTTCATCCCTGCCTAGATCTACATGGGCCAGTTCAACACTGTAGACCCTTAGTAGCATAGAACAACAGGGCATACACCTGAAGCCTATTTTCAACTGGAGCAGCCAAGAGGGAGTTGCAGATTCATGACATTTGACACTGCCCTGCCTATTAAGCAGGGTTCTTACCCACCCACATCAGGGGCCTGAGGGCTGGTAGTATCACCCACTCCATTTAGCCACCCACAACAGAGGTCTGAGAATAAGTGGTGCTTCCCAATCCCTACAGCCAACAGTATTGAGTCCCCAAAGTCTGGCTGCAAAACCCACCCACCTATGCACTCTAGCAGATGGGGACACATCTCAGGAACTCGAGGGCAACCATCAGGCCCCTGCCTTGCTCAGTACATAGTCCCCTACTGCAGCCAGATACCTGTGCCTGTTTCAAACACTCCTACTCAGGACTGCCTATCTAGAACTGTAGGAGAGAGTCTCCACCCCACACTTAGTGACCATGGACCTAGACACCTGAGCTGAATCCGCACAGAAAAGTGGACAGACTCCTGGGATCACGCACTTAGTAGCTGCTCTAACCACCTGGTGAGAGGACATAAGAGCTTCAAAGATGCTAATAACCAAAGTAGGTCACATTCCCAGCCTACTTGGGCATATCAAAATAAAACAAAGGAAAAATTTAGGACAGTAAAATACATATATATATATATATACACACACACAATAGATAAATATAATAAATTATTGATCTTGGTAACAACAGTCAATATCAAATCAAAAAGAAGCTCGTCAAGATGGCTCCAGCAAGCAACCAAAATAATGGACCAGGAAACCTTCTGGAGGAAGAAAAATTCTTGGAATTACCAGTGTTAGACTTCAAAAGATTAATATACAGGGATCTTCAAGAGATCAGGAAGGAAATCAGGCAAAACTCAGACCAGGCCAAGGAACAAACAGATAAAGCAATAGAGGAATTCAGGAAAACAATACAAGAACAGAACAACAAATTCAACAGGCTGCTAGGATCCGCAGAGAGACAGCAACTAGAAATCCAAAGGATTAACTATAAAATTTCAGAATTAGGTAACTCAGTAGAAGGTTATAGGAGCAGAATTGAGGCAATGGAAATATGAATTAGTGAGATTGAAGATAAATCCCTTGACACAGACTTATTTGAGGAAAAACCAGAAAAAAATAATTTTAAAAAATGAAGAAACTTGAAGACTTATGTGGGGCACTATCAAGAGGAATAACCTACGAGTGATTGGAGTACCAGAAGAGGAGGGGATAACAGAAAATACAGAGAGAATTGTTGAAGATTTGCTGACAGAAAACTTCCCTGATATTGTGAAAGATGAAAAGATATCTATCCAAGAAGCTCAATGAACTCCACACAGGGTAGATCTCAAAAGAAAGTCACCAAGACATAATACAATAAAAGTTGCCAATAACAAATCTAAAGAGAGAATCTTGAGAGCAGCTAGGGATAAAAGAAAAGTCACCTACAAAGAAGAGTTAATATGATGAAGCTCTGACTACTCAGCAGAAACCATGCAGACAAGAAGAAGGCAATGGCATGACATACATAAAGCCTTGAAGGAAAGAAAAAATTTCCAACCAAGAATTTTCTATCCAGCAAAACTGTCTCTCAAATATGATGGAAAATTAGGGCATTTCCTAATAAACAGAAGTTAAGGAAATTTGCAAAAACCAAACCAAAATTACAAGAAATATTAAAGGGAGTCCTCCAGCTAAAGAAGCAACAATATCAGTCAACAATGCAAACCTAGAACACAGGACAGAACAACCAGATATCAACTGAGATACGGAAGTTGAAAAAATAAGTCAGAGCTATAAGACTGAAAATAGGGAAACAGATGTCAATATGTAAATGATGACAATGTTAAAACAAACAAACACAGGGATTAAATAGTGTAGTGACAGAACTTCCATATGGAGGGGAAGTTAAAGATTGGTTTAAACTTAGAAAAATAAAAGTAAATTTTAAGGTAACCACAAAGGAAACTAACAAATCTACCCGCCAAAATAAAAAGGAAAAATATAAAGATTCAGCAAAAAAAAAAAAGATGAAAAGAAAATACATAAAGAAAAACAACTCCGC
This sequence comes from Loxodonta africana, assembly GCF_030014295.1. NCBI lineage: Eukaryota > Metazoa > Chordata > Mammalia > Proboscidea > Elephantidae > Loxodonta > Loxodonta africana. The sequence continues at coordinate 29,586,890 of NC_087348.1, forward strand.
ACAGAAAATTAAGTGGAACAAAAAAACCGTCAATAACACACACACACACACAAAACACACGCAAATACATGACAATGACAGCAATAAACTCATACCTATAAATAATTACACTGAATGTCAATGGATTAAACGCACAAATAAAGAGCCAGAGAGTGACAGAATGGATATAAAAACACAATCTGTCTATATGCTGCCTATGAGAGACACACCTCAGACTCAAAAACACAAACTAAAACTCAAAGGATGCAGAAAATATATCAAGCAAACAACAACAAAACAAGAGCAGGAGTGGCAATATTAATCTCTGACAAAATATACTTTAAAGCAAAATTCACCCCAAAGGATAAGGAAGGACACTATATAATTAATAAAGGGTCAATACAGCAGGAGGACATAACCATAATAAATATATCCACACCCAATGACAGGGGTCCAACACACATAAAACAAACTCTAACAAGATTGAAAAGAGGCATAGACAGCTCCACAATAATAGCAGGAGACTTCAATACACCACTTTCAGTGCAGGAGAGAACATCTAGAAAAAAGCTCAATAAAGATATGGAAGCTCTAATTGCCACAATCGATGAACTTGACCTCATAGACACATACAGAACAGCAGTCAAGTATACATTCTTTTCCAATGCACATGGAATATTCTCCAGAACAGACCACATTTTAGGCCACAAAGCACACCTTCACAGAATTCAAAATATCAAAATATTACAAAGCATCTTTTCTGACCATAAACAAATAAAAGTAGAAATCAATAACAGAAAAGCCTTGGGAAAAAAAAAATCAAACTCATGGAAATTGAATAATGCCTTGCTCAAAAATTATTGGGTTATAGAAGAAATCAAGGATGAAATTAAGGCATTCATAGAATCAAGTGAAAATGAAAACACATCTTACCAGAACCTTTGGTACACAGCAAAAGCAGTGTTTAAAGGTCAATTTACAGCAATAAATGCCAAAATCAAAACATTAGCTACACGACTCAAGTGAATGTAAAAGAGAGCAGCTAAAGAAGACCTGGGGCAACAGAAGAAAGGAAATAATAAAAACTAGAGCATAAATAAATAAAACATAGAATAGAAAAAAACAATTGAAAGAGTCAAGAAGACCAAAAGTTTGTTCTTTGAAGAGATCAACAAAATCAATGAACCACTGGCCAAACTGGCAAAAAAAGAACAGGTGAGTAAGCAAATAACCTGAATAAGAAATGACATGGGGGATACCACAACAGACCAAACTGAAATTAAAAGAATCATAACAGAACACTATTAAAAATTGTACTCCATCAAATTTGAAAACCTAGAGGAAATGGAGAAATTTCTAGGAACACACTACCTGCCTAAACTAACACAAACCAAGGTAGAAAAACTAAATAAACCCATAACAAAAGAAGAGATTGAAGGGGTAATGAAAAAACTCCAAAACTCCCCCCTCCCCCCAAAAAAACCACTGGCCCTGACGGCTTCACTGGAGAATTCTACCAAACTTTCAGAGTTAACATCACTACCACTAAAGGTATTTCAGAGTTAGAAAAGGAAAGAAAACTCCCAAACTCATTCTATGAAGCCAGCATAACCCTAATGCCAAAGCCAGGTAAACATACTACAAAAACAGAAAATTACAGAACAGTATCTCTCATGGACATAGAAGCAAAAATCCTCAACAAAATTCTAACCAATAGAATTCAACAACGTATCAGAAAAAATAATTCACCATGAGCAAATGGGATTTAAACCAGGTATGCAGGTATGGTTCACCATTACAAAAACAATCAGTATAATCCCTCCCATAAATAAAACAAAAGATAAGAACCAGGTGATCTTATCGACTGATGCAGAAAAGGCAAAAGACGTCTGACAATGTCCAACACGTATTCCTGATTAAAAAAAAAAAAAAAAAACTTTCAGCAAAACAGGAATAGAAGGGAAACTCCTGGACAAAATAAAGGGCATTTATACAAAGCCATCAGCCAGCATCACCCTAAATGGAGAGAGTCTAAAAGCATTCCCCTGGAGAACAGGAACCAGACAAGGATGCCCTTTATCATTACTCTTGTTCAACATCGTGCCTGAGGTCCTAGCCAGAGCAATAAGGAAAGAAAAATAAATACAGGACATCCAAATTTGTAGGGAAGAAGTAAAAGTACCCCTATTTGCAGATGATATAATATTATACACAGAAAACCCCAAAGAATCCAAGAGAAAACTGCTGAAAATAAGAGATTTCAGCAAAGTATCAGGGTATAAGATAAACATTCAAAAATCAGTTGGATTCCTCTACACCAACAAAGAGAACTTTGAAAAAGAAATCACCAAATCAATACCATTTACAACAGCCCCCAAGAAGATAAAGTACTTAGCAATAAACCTAACCAGATACACAAAAGACCTATGCAAAGAAAACTACAAGACACTATGGCAAGAAACCAAAAGAGGCCTACATAAGTGGAAAAACATGCCTTGCTCATGGAAAGGAAGACTCAACATTGTGAAAATGTCAGTTCTACCCAAAGGAATCTACAGACACAATGCAACCTCAATCCAAATGCCAACGGCATTTTTAATAAGATGGAGACTCAAATCACCAACTTCATATAGAAAGGGACAAGGCCTTGTGTCATGAATTGAAGTACATCCCCCCCAAAAATGTGTGTATCAACTTGGTTAGGCCATGATTCCCAGTACTCTGTGGTTGTCCTCCATTTGTGATTGTAATTTTATGTTAAAGAGGGTTAGGGTGGGATTGTAACACCCTTACCAGGTCACATCTCTGATCCAATGCATAGGGAGTTTCCCTGGGTTGTGGCACACACCACCTTTTGTCTCTCAAGAGATAAAAGGAAAGAGAAGCCAGCAGAGGATGGGGAACCTCATACCACCAAAAAAGCAGCACCAGGAGTAGAGCGCATACTTTGGACCCTGGGTCCCTGGTCCAGAGAAGCTCCTTGACCGGGGAAGAGTGAGGACAAGGACCTTCCTCCAGAGCCAACAGAGAGAGAAAGCTTTCCCCTGGAGCTGACATCCTGAATTTGGACTTTCAGTCTACTTTACTGTGAGGAAATAAATTTCTCTTTGCTACCACCCACTTGTGGTATTTCTGTTATGGCAGCACTTGATGACTAAGACACCCTAGATAAGTAAAGCATTACTGAAGAAGAACAAAGTAAGAGGCCTCATACTACCTGATTTTTGAAACTAGTATACTGCCATGGCAGTCAAAACAGCCTGGTACTGGTACAACAACAGATACATAGACTAAAGGGACAGAATTGAGAACCAAGGGGTAAATTCATCCACCTACGAGCAGCTGATATCTGATAAAGGCCCAAAGTTCGTTAAATAGGGAAAAGACAGCCTCTTTAACAAATGATGCTAGTGTAACTGGATATCCATTTGCAAGAAAATGAAGCAAGAACCATAACTCACTCCATGTGCAAAAATTAATTCATAATGGATCAAAGACTTAAATATAAAATCTCAAATGATAAAGATCATGGAAGAAAAACTAGAGAGAACACTTGGAGCCCTAATACATTGCATGAATAGTATACAAACCATAACTAACATGCACAAGCACCAGAAAAGAAACTAGATAACTGGTAGCTCCTAAAAATCAAACTCTTATGCACATCAAGAGACTTCACCAAAAGAGTAAAAAGAGAACCTACAGACTGGGAAGAAAATCTTTTTGTCTTTGAAATATCCAATAAGAGTCTAATCTTTAAAATCTACACCATACTGCAACACCTCAACAACAAAAAGACAAATAACACAAAAAATGGGCAACGGATATGAGCAGGCCCTTCAGCAAAGAAGATATTCAGATGGCTAACAGATACATGAGAAAATGCTTACTATCATTAGCCATTAGAGAAATGCAAATCAAAACTACAATGAGATACCATCTCACACCAAGAAGGCTGGGACAAATCCAAAAAACACAAAATAATAAATGTTGGCGAGGTTGCGGAGAGACTGAAATGCTTAGGCACTTCTGGTGCGAGTGTAAAATTGTACAACCACTTTCAAAAATGAGCTGGTGCTTCCTTAAAAAGCTAGAAATAGAAGTACCATATGATCCAGCAATTCCACTCCTTGGAATATATCCTAGAGAAATAAGAGCTGTCACACAAATAGGTATATGCACACCCATATTTACTGCAGTATTGTCCACAACAGCAAAAAGATAGAAATAACCTAGGTGCCCGTCAACAGACAAATGGATAAACAAACTATGGTACATACACAGAACAGAATACTATGGAATGATAAAGAACAATGATTGATCTGCAAAGCATCTCACAATATGGATTATTCCTGAGGGCATTATGCTGAGTGAAATTAGTTAGTCACACACACACAAAAAAAAAAACAAATATTGTATGAGACCACTGTTGAAAGAACTCAAGAAAAGTTTTAAACACAGAAGAAACCATTCTTTGATCATTATGAGAGTGGAGAGGGAAAGCGAGAGGAATTCACTAGACAGTTGACAAGGATCATCTTCAATGAAGAGAAAAACAACACACAATACAGGAGAGATCAGCACAATGGCACCATTGCAAAAACTGAGAATTTCCCTGAACATATATAAACAGTTTGAAGGACAGAGTACCTGGGGCTGTGGTCTGGGAACCATAGTTTTGGAGAACATCCACATCAATTGCCATAAAAAAGTTTAGTAAGAAAATGTTTTGCATCCCAGTTTGGTGAGTGGCACCTGGCGTCTTAAAAGTTTGCAAGTGGCCACCAAAGATGCATCAGTTAGTCCCATCCTACTTGGAGCAAACAAGAATGAAGAACACCAAAGACACAAGGAAAACATTAGTCCAAGAGACAAAAGGGCTGCATAAACCAGTGACTCCACCAGCCAGAGACCAAAAGAACTAGACAGTGCCTGGCTACCACCAGTGACTGTCCTGAAAGGGAACACGGCAGAGAATCCCAGACTGAGCAGAAAAAACTGTGAAGAATTCAAATTCACAGAAAAAGGCCAGACTTACTGTTCTCACAGAGACTGGAGGAACCTCTGAAACCATGGCCCCCAGATGGAGTGTTAAATCAGAGCTGAAACCATTACCAAAGCCCACTCTTCAGACAAAGATTAGACAGGACTATAAAACAAAATTAATACACGTGAGAAATGTGCTTCAGATATATGAGACCAAATAGGAAGCTCCTATCCAAATGCAGGATAAGAAGGCAGGAAAGACCAGAAGTTGGTCAAATGGGCATAGAGAACCTGGGGTGGAAAGGAGGAATGTGCTGTCACATTGTGGGAACTGCAACTGATGTCACAAAACAATATGTGTGTACATTTTTGTATGGAAAATTAACTAGAACTGTAAACTTTCACCTAAAGCACGATTAAAAAAAAAAAGAAGAAGAAGAAAACCCCATGGACCACAGTTCTACTCAGACATGCATGGGTTCTCCATGATTTGAAATGGGCTCATGGCAAGTGGTAGGTTTTTCTCTTTACTAAAGGATTCCTTTTATATGTTGATTTTCTGCCGTCTTTCTCATGGCTGATTTGAAATTCCCATGTGGGGCTTCTGTTGTGGGTTGAATTGTGTCCCCCAAAAATGAGTCAGCTTGGCTAGGCCATGATTCCAGTATTGTGTTGTTGCTGGGTGGAAATCCTAGGTTCTACTTGGAGTGACTTGTTACAACCAATAAACAAAAGGTGGAGGTGGGAGAGAAGAAAGGTACCTTTATTTCGTTGTGCATGGAAAGGAGCAACTGTGGCTGCTGCCTCCAAGATTGCTCCAAAGGCATCTTGGGGAGTGGGCTTTTACAGAGAGGAGACAGAGAAATGCAAATTCATCATGAATATTCAGGATTGATCTTCAAGCAGGCGTTCAGAGCCTGGGGATGACTACGCATTTTCTTTAGATAAGGGTTCCATTCTCTGGGTTGGAGGAAGAGGTCAATTTTCCTTCATTACCATGTTAAGTCTTTGCCCAGAAGAGGGGTGCTTATATGTACTTTTAGGTCACTTGAAATGCCAGAATGGTGTTGAAAACCTGCTAAACTGGTTAAGACCAGCTATTCTGTGGCCCATTCTGTGGTTATCTTTTCAAGGTCAATTAAAGAAGGATAAGTCAAAACAGGTGTCTCTTAGAAAGGCTGCCTCAGTGTGATTGTCCCCCATTTTGTCACATGATGTGATTTTCCCCTGTGTTGTAAATCCTACCTTTGTGGTATTATTATTATAGGTAGTTATGTTAACGTAGTGGGACTCAATCTATAAGATTAGGTGGCGTCTTGAGTCAATTTCTTTTGAGATATAAAAGAGACAAGCTAGTAGAGAGACGGGGGGCCTCCTACCACCAAGAATGCAGAACTAGGTGGGAAGCATGTCCTATGGACCTGACGTTCCTGCACTGAGAAGCTCCTAGGCTAGGGGAAGATTGATGATAAGGACCTTTTCCCAGGGCCTACAGAGAGTGAAAGACTTCCACTAGAGCTGACTTCTGAGTGTCAGCTTCTAGCCTCCTAGTCTGTAGGAGAATACATCTTTGTTTGTTAAAGCCATCAACTTGCGGTATTTCTGTTATAGCAGCACAAGATAACTAAGAATTTGCTACCAAGAGAGTGACAGAGATACCTAAAATGTGGAAGTGGTTTTGAAACTGCAAATGGATAGAGGCTTGAAGAGTTTTCAAGCGCCTAATAGTAAAAGACAAGATTGCCTTAAAGAACGGTGGGTGGAATTATGGGCATCAGACAATTCTAGGGAGGACTCAAAAGGAAGTAAGAAAAGCTGTTATGCTGGAGATGGTGCTGGACATGGAGCAGACAGCAGGACGCAGCAGCAGAGAAATGGCAGCAGCAGAACCAGGAGACGAGCAAGAGACAGCACTGGAGCTAATCCACGGAGACAGAAAGCTTAGTGCCTTTGCAAAGGAGGCTTCCTGGTGGAGTAGGGTACCTCCAGGCACTTATTGGTGGAACTAGGCTTACCAACAACTGGGGGAAGAGAGCTGAGTGTCTTAGGCCAAAGTTTACTGGCACAGCGAGGTACCTCCAGTCACTTCTTGGTGGAGCTACTGAGCTTTGGATCACTTGCCCCAGCAGGAAAGATGCGGGCAGTGAGCCTGCAGGGACAGAGAGACCAAGGAAACAAAAACTTGAAAGACAAGGAACATGGGAAGCAGAGCGCCTCAGTATCGAAGGTAGGGTCATGACCTCTGGGGTCTCAAAGTGTGGACCATGACCTGTGGGGTTTCAAAAAGTCAGATCTTCACCAACCCAGTTCCAGAGTGTGGGGCTGCCATTCACAAGTGCCAGGGGGATGGGGCCAGATCCATTGCCCAAAGCTGAGGGGGCAGAGCTACCGTGCCCAATGGGCAGAAGAACGGGCTTGCAGGTCCCAGGAGGAGTCGGGTAGTCACTCAGATGGCCTAGCAGAATGGGGCTGCACCAATCTAAGGGAGCAAAATTTCCCTTCCAAAGGGCCTGGAAGACGGACCTGAAGCCCAGGTCCAAGGGCCCTCTGCTCAGAATCCAGAGAGTGTGGCCAACACCCAGATTTTGGAGGGCAAGCAAGGTTGTGTCATCCGCATGTCAAAGGTTGTTAATGAGTCTTCCTCCAAGCCTGATGTCAGATTCTTCTTCATATAGTCCAGCTTCTTGGATTATTTAATTAGTATACAGGTTGATTAAATAAAATGAAAAGATACAGCCCTGAAACGCACACCTTTCCTGATTTTAAACCATGTCGTAGTCCCTTGTTCTGTTCAAATAACTACCTTGGTTTATGTATAGCTCCTCGTGAGCACAAATGAGTGCTCTGGAATTCCCATTCTTTGCAATGTTATCCATAGTTTATGATCCATGCAGTTGAATTCCTTTGCATAATCAATAAAACACAAATAAACATCTTTCTGGTGTTCTCTGCTTTCAGATGAGATCCATCTGACATCAGCAATGACATCCCTCATTCCATGTCCCCTTCTCAATCTGGCTTGAATTTAGGGCAGTTCCCTGCTGATGTACTGCTGTAACTGTTTCTGAATTATCAAAAGCATAAATTTACTAGCTTGTGATATTTATAATAGTGTTCAATAATTTCTGCATTCTGTTGGATCGCCTTTCTTTGGAATGGGCACGGATTTGAATCTCTTGCAGTAGATTGGCCAGGTAGCATAGAGGAGTGAGCACCTCCAGCATTCCATAATTTTGAATCATCTCAGTTGGTGTTCTGTCAAATCCTGGAGCCTTGTTTTTTGCCAGTGCTTTCAGTGAAGCTTGGAGTTCTTTCAATACCATGAAATCATATGCTACATCATGAAATTGTTGAGCTTTGACCAATTCTTTTTGGTACAGTGACTCTCTGTATTCTTTCTGTCTTCTGAATAGTTCAATATTTTGCCCATAGAATTTTTTAATATTGCAACTCAAGGCTTAAATTTTCCTCCAGCTTTTTCAGCTTCAGAAATGCTGAGTGATTTCTTCCCTTTTGGTTTTCTAACTCCAGGTCTTCGCACATTTCGTTATAATGCTTTATCTTGTCTTCTGGAGCCAAACTTTGAAATGTTCTGTTCAGCTCTTTTACTTTGTCTCTGTTTCCATTTGCTTTAGCTACTCGATGCTCAAGAGCAAGTTTCAGAGTCTTTTCTGACACCCATTTTGGTTTTTTTCTGTCTTAATAATGGTCTTTTGTTTTATTCATGTACAATGTCCTCGATGTCATTCCACAGCTCTTTGGTCTTGGGTTATTAGTGTTCAATGCCTCAAATCTATTGTTGCGATGGTTTCTAAATTCAGGTGGGATATACTTAACTTCGCACTTTTGCTCTTGAGGACTTGTTTTAATTTTCTTAAGCCTCAGCTTTAACTTGCATATAAGCAATTGACAGTCTGTTCTACAATCTACCCCTGGCCTTGCGCTGACAATATTGAGCCTTTCCATCATGTCTTTCTGCAGATGTAGTCAATTTGATTCCTGTGCATTCCATCTAGTTAGATCCACATGTATAGTCACCATTTGTTTTGTTGAAAAAAATGTGCTTGCAAGGTATAAATCTCTGGTCTTTCAACATTCTACCATGCAGTCTCCGGCATCATCTCTATCACAAGCAACATATTTTCCAATTACGAATCCTTCTTCTTTGTTTCAAGCTTTCGCAATTCAATCACCAGCAATTATCAATGCATCTTGATTGTATTTTTGATCAATTGCAGACTGCAGAAGTTGGTAAAAATCTTCAGTTTCTTCATCTTTGACAAAAGTGGCTGGTGCATTAATTTGAATAATAGTTGTATTAACTGGTCTCCTTGTAAGTGTGTGGAGATTGCCCTGTCACTAACAGCCTTGAACTTCCGGACGGATCTTGAAATGTTCTTTTTGACAATGAATATGACACCATTTCTCTTGAATTTGTCATTCTTGGCCTAGACCATATGATTTTCATATTCAAAATGACCAATTCTGTTCCATTTCAGCTCGCTAATGCCTAAGATATAGATCTTTATGCATTCCATTTTATTTTTGACAACTTCCAATTTTCTGGATTCTTACTTGCCACACTCTACTTTCTGATTATTAATGGATGTTTGCAGCTGTTTCTTCTCATTGTGAATCATGCCACATTCACAAATGAAGGTCTTGAAAGCTTTACTCCAGTAATGTCATTAAGGTCAGCTCTACTTTGAGGAGACAGCCCTTCTCCAGTTGTATTTTTGTGCCTTCCAACATGAGGGACTCATTTTACAGCACTATGTCAGACAATGTTCTGCTGCTATTTATAAGGTTTTCACTGGTCAATTTTTTAGAAGTAGATTATCAGGACCTTCTTCCTAGTCTGTCTTAGTCTGGAAGCTCCACTGAAACTTGTCCTCCATGGGTGAGCATGCTAGAATTTGAAAAAGCTGTGGCATAGCTTCCAGCATCACAGCAACATGCATGCCACCACATATGACAAAGCGACAGAGGAGTGATGGAAACATCAGTAGAAGCATCAATATAATCTATTGTTCTAACCTAGACAGTCCTGAGACTTTTAAATTTTATTATATTATTACACTTAAAAGCTAGTTTCAAAAACATAATAGTGCACTAAGAAACAAAGATAACATATATCATGTATGACATTTACATTAAAGTTTAAACATGAACATTTTCATAAATAGAATAATTATTCTTAGTACATAGTCATGTATTTTAATAGGTTTCAGATATATTTGTTTCTGTACTATGTTATTGTCATTTTTCAATATTATCTTACTTTTATGTTAGCAACTTTATTGAGGAATAATTTACATACAATAAAATGCATCCTTTGCAATCCGTTTGATGAGACTTGACAGACAAGTGTAAAACTATTTCCACAATCAAACACAGAACACTTATATCATCACCAAAATTTCCTTGTGCATTTTTGCAATCTATTCCTTTCCTACACTCTTCAGTTTTCTGTAAGTGTAGTTCGTTCACAATCAGAATGTACTCTGTGTCTGGAATCCTCTACTCAGTATGATTTTTAAGATTCATCTATGCTGCTGTACATTTAAATGAAGTTAACTCCACTTTATTGCAGTATGGAATTCTATTGGATACCAAAAAAAACAAACAAACAAACCCAGTGGCATTGGGTTGATTCCGACTCATAGTGACCCTATAGGACAGAGTAGAACTGCCCCATAGAGTTTCCAAGGAGCGCCTGGTGGATTTGAACTGCCGACCCTTTGGTTAGCAGCTGTAGCACTTAACCACTACTCCACCAGGGTTTCCCCATTGGGTATATATACCATTAATTTGTTTATTAATTCATCTATTGATAGACATTTGTGCTGTTTTAAAGTTTTGGCTGTTATGGGTATAGTTGTTGCATAACCATGTACAATTTTTAATGTGAAATATGTTTTCATTTCTTTTTGAACAAATCTTAGGAGTAGAATTGTTGGGTCATATTGTAGGTATATGTTTAGCTTTTTGAGAAAGAGTCAAAGTGTTTTCCAAAGTGATTATACCATTTTACACTCCAGCTGTCCAGGTGTATTAGACTATCAGTAGCTCCACCCCTTTGTTAGTACTTGGCATTGTTAGAATTTTTAATTGTTTTTCCCATTCTAATGGAAGTGTTGTGGTGTCTCATTGTGGTTTGAATTTGCATTCCTCTAATAACTAAAGATGTTGAGCATATTTATCTGTTATTATGTGATATTTGTGTATCTTTTTTGATAAAGTGCTTACTCAAATGATTTGCCCCTCTTTTTTGTAGATGTTGGTTTTATCAATAGATTGTAAATGTTCTGTTAGTTCGAATATGTCATAATGCTAATGACTTGGGAAGAAATTTTCTCAATGCTTTGTAACATCTTTGCTCTGAAGACTGTGTATCATGGGGTTAGACATTGGGGTCAAAATGGTATAGGAAAGAGAGGGAAGTTTGTCTGTTTCTTCACATTGGTTGGATTTGGGTTTTAAACAGTTTTATACTTGTTCTGTTAAAATTGTCTGATATTCCCAAATTTCACTGGTTTCTTTTTAGAGCCTTCTCAGTCATTTATATGATTATTCTAATGGGCAATGTCATCATAATTCTAACAACAAGAATAGATCCCACACTTCAGGCTCCCATGTATTTTTTTTCTCAGGAATTTTTCCTTCCTAGAAATTAAAGAGTTTTATTCTGACACATAGACTAAAACTACAACCATGAGGTGGGAAGAATAGGTGGAAAAGGCTTTGCTCCATCCTGTGTTTGATGGCAACTTGAGGATGGTTGAGATAATTCTGCTATAGGAATCAAGTATCAGCATAAAAGGAACAATGACAAATGCTACAGCAAATATTTAGACCACCATCTCATTGACAAAGATGTCTCTGCAGGCCAGTTTGAGGATTGGAAAATTGTCACAGAAGTGATTCATTTGATTAGAACCACAAAAGGACAGAGAAAAGAATCTATCCAGTTTGCCCTATCTCAACAGAAAACCCACTGATCCAGGAGCCAGCCACTAACTGGACACACATCTCTTGGTTCATGACTAAAGGATAGTGCAGAGAGTTACAAATGGCTACATAACAGTCATAGGCCATCACCACCAGGAGAAGGCACTCTGTGACTTCAAGCATGAGGACAAAGCACATTTGTGTAGTACAGGCGAAAAAAGAAATATTTCCTTCTGGGTCCAATGATCCATAAGCATTCTAGGAAGAGTGACAGACACATAGCAGATTTCTAGAAAGGAAAAATTGTTGAGAAAAAAATACACAGAAATCTGAAGTGTGGTGTCTATTCTTGTTATTAGAATTATGATGCCATTGCCCATTAGAATAATCATATAAATGACTGAGGATGCTCCAAAAAGAAACCAGAGAAATTTGGGAATATCAGAGAATTCTAACAGAACAAATTCCATCATTAGTAGTGATTCTGGTTTCTGTCATTTTTAATTTATTTTCTGTCCGTGGATTTGCTTTTCTTGGTTGCATTTTCCTTTTTTATAACTGAAAAGCGTCACAGGCATTGGGCTTTATCATTTCTCGTTTCTTTCTGACACTTGCCTTCTGTGATCCTGGATGATCTGATGTGAAACCAGGAACAATTAACTCACCTGCAGAGAAAAGCAATTCAGTCAGTAAAATGTGTATACAACTGATTCATAATTCTAGATTTCCATTCTAATCATTTCAATAAAATCCATGTTGTTGATAATAGTGTCCAGTCAATTCCAACTCATAGCAACCCTATGTACAACAGAATGAGACATTGACCAGTCCTGTGACACCCTCACAATTCTTATGCTTGAGCCCTTTGTTGCAGCCACTGTGTCAATCCATCTCATTGAGGGTATCCCTCCTTTTTGCTGACCCTTTATTTTACCAAGTATAATATTCTTTTGCAGGGACTGATCACTTCTGATAACATGTCCAAAGTATGTGAGACAGTCTCATCATCTCTGCTTCTAGGGAGCATTCTGTTTGTACTTCTTCTGAGACAGATTTGTTCATTCTTTTAGCAGTCCATGGTATATTCAATATTCTTTGCCAACGCCACAATTCAAAGGCAACAATTCTTCAGTCTTGCTTATTCATCATCTAGATTTCACATGCATATGAGGTTGATTGAAAACACCCCCATGTGACTGTCAGTTTGTTGTACTGTGGGGTTTGCATGTTGCTGTGATGCTGGAAGTTATGCCACCAGTATTCAAACACTAGCAGGTTTACCCATGGTGGACAGGTTTCAGCTGAGTATCCAGACTAAGACAGACTAGGAAGAAGGACCGGACGTTCTACTTATGGAAAGAATTAGCCAGTGAGAACCTTACGAATAGCAGTGGAATAAGACCCATAGCTATACATTTTTATTCATCTTCCAGTACAACAGGGGAGAACACAACTGAGCTCTTTAATCCAGATAAATGTAGAATCATATTCTTATCTCCCCTTTCTTTTAATGGGGAAAATCCTCAAACCACTTCCCTTCTTTGGAAGTCTTCCCTCTTTGTAAATACCGTTCTTTCTTTAAATTTTACACGTATCTTTGAAAGCTTTCTGTTTGCTTGCTTTTAATCTTCATTTACACATACAGTCCAATCACTCACACCATATACTCAAATAATACTCTCCTTTTCCTTTTGTTTGTAACTTGGAGAATACGGTTCTGCATGTTTGCTTTCCATTTTTATGTTCCTGTCTCATCTCTTTTAAAGAATGCGTAAGCCATTGAGGCCAGACATTCTATTTCACAACTTTCTCTATCACCACCTCCTATATAGCAATAATTGTATTTATTATTTATTAATATACAACCTCAAGATATATAATCCATTTAATCCAACATATGTTATTTTCTATTGTTCTCTTATACCTATATTTCTTTCATTAGAGTTAAATTAAAGCATCATTATCAAAATAAGTCCCTATAATCTTGTCTAACCTTCTTACAATGCTTTCCTTCCAGTTATTTCTTTTTCTGATCATGTTCTAGAGTATTGCTGTAATCATGATTTCTGGTCACTGGAAATCCTGTTCTGTGGAGGTGAGAGATCATGTCTTTGGAGAGGTAAAGGGTTTATTTGCCAGCTTCTGGATCTAAATTTCACATCCTCATGAACAGATATATGATAGCCACACATCACTCACTATGCCTGAACTTTCAAAATATGCCAATTTTCCTCATCTCTATGGCCAACTCTTTAACGGTGTTGGAGAAGAATATTGAATATACCATGGACTTCCAAAAGAATGACTAAATCTGTCTTGGAGGAAGTATAACCAGAGTGCTCCTTAGAAGCGAGGATGGCGAGACTACGTCTTACATGTTTTGGATATGTTGTCAGGAGGGATCAGTCCCTGGAAAAGGACATCATGTTTGTAAAGTAGAGCATCAGTGAAAAAGAGGAAGACCCTCCATGAGATAGATTGACACAGTGGCTGCAACAATGGGCTTAAACATAATGATTGTGTGGATGCCACAGGACTGGACAGTGTTTCATTCTGTTGTGTGTAGGGCCACAATGAGTCAGAATCAACTCAATGGCACCTAACAACAACTGTGGCTAACTCCTTAGTTCAACCTGTCCTTTTATTTCTGGGATGACTGTAAAAGCCTTGTTCCACTAAACACATTGTGTACAGACAAACCAGTGTGGGTATTTTAAGGGTATAAATGCCATCATTTTAGTGCATTGCTAAAAGCAATTTCGTGGATTCTCACTGTACTTGGAATAATCCAAAATTATTTCCAGGAATTGAAAACTGCTGTATAACTTGGTCCCTGCCTTTATTTCCAATGTCATCTGCTAACCCGCCCCCCCCCCCACCACCACTGCCCAGGCAATCAGTTCTTCAGATTTCTTAGAATGTAAACCTTAAGGATCTTCTTTTGCTTTTTCATCTGCCTAGAATGTTCTTTACATAGTTATTCTTTCTATTTAGGACTCAGCTCAAATGTCATTTCTTCAAAGAGATCTGCTCAGGTTTATCGTTGGGCTTATATTGTTGTTATTGAGTGCCATCAGGTTGATTCCGACTCATAGCAACCTCATGTGATAGAGTGGAAATGCCCCACATGTTTTTCTTGGTTGTAATCTTTATGGAAGCAGAGCGTAAATTCTTTCTCCAATGGAGCTGCTGGGCAAATATGAGCCACCAACCTTTCAGTTAGCAACAAAGGGCTTAACTGTTGTGCCAAGAGGGCTCATTATGGCTTATATTGTTGTTGTTTTTAGGTGCCATCAAGTCGGTTTCAACTCATAGTGACCGTATGTACAACAGAAGGAAACAATGCTCAGTCCTGCACCCTCCTCATGATTGCTGCTATGCTTGAGCCCATTGTTGCAGCCACTGTGTCAGTCCATCACATCGAGTGCCTTCCTCTCATTCACTGACCCTCTGCTTTGCCAAGCATGATGTCCTTCTCCAGGGACTGATCCCTTCTGATAACGTGTCCAAAGTATGTGAGTCGAAGGTTTACCATCCTTGCCTCTAAGGAACATTCTGGCTGCACTTCTTCCAAGACAGATCTGTAGATTTGTTCATTCTTTTTGTAGTCCATGGCGTATCAATTTTCTTCACCAACACTGTAATTCAAAGGTGTCGATTCTTCTTCTGTCTTCCTTATTCATTGACCGGTTTTCACATGCCTATGGGTGATTCAAAACACCATGACATGGACCAGGTGCAATGACCTTAAAATGACATCTTTGCTTTTAACACTATAACGATGTCTTTTGCATAGGATTTGCCCAATGCAATATGTCCTTTGATTTTTAGACTGCTACTTCCATGGGCACTGGTTGTGGATCAGGGTTATATTGGAACCATTTAATTATATTCGTGCCAGGTGTGAATTGTTTCTTTATCATACTGTTACTCTTTTGTTTTAAAACAAGGTGTGTTTATATCCCCATTTTTCATTAGAGGCTAAAAAACTCAGACTCAAAGATTTCACAAAAATTTTCCAGGTTTTTACATGTTCTGGATTTCAACTTTATTGCAAGGTATTTCCAGGTCCCTAGGTTTGATATGGAAAAATAATGGGCTTTCACAAACTTGTTAACCTTTATTAAGTTAATATATGCAATGCACTTCGATCTGGTTATATCTTGTTTTAAGATTTTTGTTTTATAACCTTGGAAATAGAATGGTGTCTAATGTAAAGGAGATTTATAATTTCTAGCTAATCAGGATAGTATTATTTATTGAATATTTTTCAATTTTTTTGAAGCCTGGAATATTTTCTTCTTTCTGTCTGCTGTTCACATTATCTCCTAAACCACTCCATTTTAATACTTTATTTAATATATTTTATCAAACACTTTTGTGTTCACTCAGTAAGCCAACGGGATCAAAGAGAGTCAAGTCCTGAAAGAAATACTGGTCTTGAAAACAAGATCCGTGAGTTATAAGCTGGTGTAAGCCTTTTTACACACCAAATAATTTTACTTACATATGAATGGTACACCAGCTCTCTTGTCTTTATTTTGGAAAAAAAATAATAATTAGCTAAGTACATAAGAATGTGACTGAAGCACACAGGCACTTTATAGGCTATCGTGAGGGCAAAAGGCATCTATAGCTGTAGAACCAGCTGAAAATCTCAACTCAATTAACTATCAGGTTCATCAACACCTAGGAATATTTTTCCAATCAATATAGTCCATAATACAGTGACACCTGCGAGAGACAGAATTCAGAGGAACTGCATGAAAACTGCTACGTTTTCATGGTTCTCACAAGTTTTCTGCCTGTGATAGGGTGCAGTCGTAAAATGTTTCTATTGCTCTCTATGAAGAATCCTACCTCATAAATACCCAGTGAGTTTTCCTTTTCTGACAGGTTCTGCTTTACATATGTTCTGATTTTCAAATATTTTACTGTCTAATTTCTGGCCTATGAAATCTAACACTATTTCACTGATGAGCCCTTGAGTCTGCTATTCGACTATATGCGTGTCTTTTATTCCCTTGACATTGCATCCTATGATTTGGTTTAATAAGAATATAGCACAAGGTTATGCCCCAACATGGTATGCTACATATAACTATAAATTACATTACATTGAATTTTTATTAGAAAATGATATCAGCCATGATGTGAAAAAGGGTGATTAAAGATGATTATTGCAGTGAGAATGTAAAAAGCGAACTCTTTAAACTTCCATTAAGATTCTAGTAATTCTCATACTTATTTGTTCATTAAAAATTGATCTTATTGCTAAAAAATACAATCTTCTCCCATTTATATATTTTACTCATAAGAATATTTGGGCTTAATGCTCTATTTTAAGGCAAAATAAAATGTTCCTGGGGGAAATCAAAATAACATGCAAAACTTTTAGTAAATACAGTTATCAGGTATTGGGTCTTAGTCCTTCCATGTATATGGATTGATTTTATTGGGGTAATGTATACCATAATAGAATATGAACCAAAAATGTTGAGCTAAATATTTTTGTCTATGAACTTATAATTTGGAATAAAGAAATGTTTCATATTTTCCCCAAAAGGAAGAGAGTCCTTATCATATAAGTGAGTTCATTAATAATGGCAATATTTCCTTTATTATCAGCATAACAAAATGTATTTCATTAATACTTACGAGTATATCATTCTTTGCTTCTAGTTTCCTTAAGAGGTTATTTCTTAAAATGAGCAACTTTTAAAATTAACTATTATTATTGTTAGCAATGGACTAATTAGGGAGAATTATATGCAGTTCAAAGGCTTCAAACACATTTAATTTAACATTTTAATTCGGATAGAAGTCTATAGCTGCAGTCTTAAGGAGTGAATACATCTTCAGACGAAGGTATACTCATTATTTCAGGAGTTTGATATTCTTTACTGAATACTGATCCTCAAATTATACTCTTGAATTAAAATACAGCATTTTTTTTTTTTTGACATATTAAGAGTTTATAGTTACCCTTTTTGTTTTTGCTGCAGTCACTTCTCTTTTATGGTATTTTTGTGTCTTTTTAAATATTTAAACTTTTTAAGTTGTATTCCATTTTTTAAACAAGAATTCAACTTGTTTTTGAAATATCAAGTTCTCTTTATATAGGAAATAGTCACTTATCCCCTGTGGGGCTATCTTCTCCTGGGTCATGCCTAATTTGCTAATTGCTCCTCTTTGCAATTAAATTTGGTGTATTTTTCCAAACACCTTTTGCATGATGGGCCAGACTTTCTCTGTAGTCTCTGCATAGAACATTATTTCATGTCCTCTTTATTTACAAAATACAGTCAGAGCTCATGGATGTTCTCGAAAAAGAAATATTCTTAATCATCCTATATTACCTGCAGGAAAATGTTCAAATTCCTTATCTAGTGCCTGCTTAACTTTCTTCTTTATTTCTGATGATTCTCTTGATAGACCTTTTAGTAAATCATGTCTCGTTAACATCATTTGAACATGTTCTCCTTATTTTCTTATCATGAATGTGTACCGGTTTACTTCGTAGTGGTAGCTATTTATGATCATGGAGTAACTTTCAGGAAAACAAAGTCAACTCTGGTTTGCAGAAACTAAAATTTTTATATTTATATCATGATGGGCTCTCAGACAAATGGGAGCCCCTGAATAGAAAACCTAGCTTACTAAATGCATTGTAAACAAGGGATAAGACCAAACATTATACAGAAAAATAGAAGGCTCTTTCATCACATTTAAGAATTTAACATGTCCCCAATTTCACTTCCCTCTATGCTCTTTATGGGGAGAAATATATTAAGCATAAGTCTTAAATTTCTAGCCTCATATGATCACTTTACTTTTAAGTTTTACTTCATATCATTTTGCTATTGTTTTTGTCACACGGGCATTTTTTATGTCTGAGGCACTGCTTGTCTTCACTATGTCAGGAGGATACTTCTGCAACTTTGGTCCTCGGCATTTTTCTTAGCCTTGAGTTAGTACTCCCTCTCAATTCTTTCACTATAATTATATTTGGAGGTGATAAACATTCCCGATTTGTCTGACTCTCAAGGACTGGGAGAAAGCATCCCCTTGCCCCTATTCCATTGCTGGAGAGGCAGAAGTAAACACTAATTGACAGAACAAGGATTGAGTTATTTTACTTCAAACAGCGTGTCCCCACATTCACCACAGGCCTGACGGCTAACATTCCTGGTGGCACAATGGTTAAGTGCTCGGTTGCTAACTGAAAGGCTGGTTGTTTGAACCATCTCAGTGGCTCTGTGGGAGAAACACCTGGCGATCTGTTCCCGTACAGATCACTGCCTAGAAAACCTTATGTGGCAGCTCTACTCTGGCATTTGGGGTTGCTATCTGTCATTTTTTTTTTTTTTTTCCTTCATTTTATTTTGGTATAGTGTGTTTGGGCATGAAAAATGAATTTACTACAAGACTTTAAACGTCGAAACCCGTTGATGTCAAGTCAATTCCGATTCATGAGACAGAGAAGAACTGCCACATAAGGTTTCCAAGAAGTGGCTGGTGAACATCTGGTTGGCAGCCGTAGCTTACCATAGCTCTCAACCACTGTACCACCGGGGCTCAAAACACGAGAAATTTTCATCAAAGATTTAAAAAATTACTTATGCGAAAATTCCGTTTTTTTAAATTAAAAAAATATATTGTACTTGTAGGTTTACAGAGCAAACTAGTTTCTCATTAAATAATTAATCCACATATTGTTTTGTGACAATGGTTGCCAACCCCATAACATGTCCACGCTCTCCCTTTCTCAACCTTACATTCCCATTGCCATCTTTCTTCTCCTTTCCTGCCTCCTAGTCCTTGTCCCTGGGCTGGTGTGCCCATTTAGTCTCCTTTCCTTTTATGGCTGTCTAATCTTTTCCTGAAGGGTAAACCTCAGGAGGGGCTTATTATGGAGCTAAAGGGATTTCCAGGGGACATACTCCAGGGGTTTTTCTAGTCTCTGTCAGACCAGTAAGTCTGGTCTTTTTTTGTGAGTTAGAATTTGGCTGTACATTTTTCTCCAGCTCAGTCCAGGACCATCTATTGTGATCTCTGTCAGAGCACTCAGTGGTGGTAGCCAGGCACCTTCTAGTCGTCCTGGACTCAGTCTGGTGGAGGCTTTGGTAGTTGTTGTCCATTAGTCCTTTGGACTAATCTTTCCCTTGTGTCTTTGATTTTTTTCACTTTCTCTTGCTCCACTTGGGGTGGGACCAGTGGTGTAGCTTAGGTGGCCACTCACAAGCTTTTAAGACCAGACACAGCTCACCAAAGTAGAGTATAAACCACTTTCTTTATAAACTATTATGCTAATTGAACTAGATGTTCCCCGAGACCATGGTTCTCACACCCCTCAGCTAAGGAATCCGGTCCCTCAGGGAGTTTGGAGGTGTCTATGGAGCTTCTGCGACCTTGCCTTGGACATGTTGGCTGGCTTCTCCAGTATTGTATATTGTCTTACCCTTCTCCAAGTTACCACTTATCTATTGTTTACTTAGTGTTTTTCCATTCTCACCCATCGCCTCCATTATAACCATCAAAGGCTGTTCCTCTTTGTATGTAAACGTTTTCATGAATTTGTATAGTAGTTGTCTCATACAATATTTGCCCTTTTGTGATTGACTTATTTCACTTATAATGCCCTCCAGATTCACCCATGTTGTGAGATGTTTCCCAGATTTATCATTGTTCTTAATCATTGCATAATATACCATCGTGTGTATGTACCATAGTTTGTTTATCCACTCATCTGTTGATGAACACCTAGATTGATTTCATCTTTTTGCTATTGAGGGCAATGCTGCAGTGAACATGGGTGTACATATGTCTGTTCATGTGATGGCTTGTATTTCTCTAGGATATATTCCTAGCAGTGGGATTGCTGGATCATATGGTATTTCTATTTTTAGTTCTTTAAGGAAGCTCCATATCGTTTTCCAAAATGGTTGTAACATTTTGCATCCCCACCAGCAGTGAGTAAAAGTTCTAATCCCTGAACCCTCTCCACTTGTTATATTCTGTTTGATTCATGCCAGTAATGTCAAGGTTAGAAGGTATCTCATTGTGGTTTTGATTTGCATTTCTCTAACGGCTAGTGATCTCTAGCATTTCCTCGAGTCTCTGATAACCTCCTAAATTTCTTTGGTGAAGTGTCTGTTCATATACTTTGCCCATTTTTAAACTGGATTGTCTTTTTGTTGTAGAGGTGTTTGTTTTTCTTATAGATTTTAGAGATTAGGCCTTTATCGGATTTGTCTCAGCCAAAATTTTTTTTCCATTCTGTAGGTTCTCTTTTTACTCTTTTGATGTGCGTAAGTGTTTAATTTTTAGAAGACCCCTGTTATCTAGCTTATCTTCTGGTTTTTCTGTATCGTGAGTTATTGCTTGTATCCTGTTAATTCCATGTATTAGGGCCACTAGCATTGAGCCTACTTTTTTTCTTCTGTGATCTTTATAGTTTTTGGTTTTATATTTAAGTCTTTGATTCATTTTGAATTAGTTTTTGTGTATGGTGTAAGGCATGGGTCCTGTTTAATTTTTTGAGGATGGACATCCATTTTTGCCAGAGCCATTTGTCTTTTCCCCATTTGATAGATCTTAAGCTTTTTTTTGAAAATCTGGTGACCATAGGTGAATGGATTTACATCTGGCTGCTCAATTCTGTTTCATTGGTTAATGTGTTTGTTATTGTACCAGTACCAGGCTGTTCTGACTACCTTAGCTGTATAGTAGGTTCTGAGGTCAGGCAGTGCAAGCCCTCCTACTTTATTCTTCTTCTTCAATAGTGCTTTACTTATCTGGGGCCCCTTTTCTTTCCATATAAAGTTAATGACTAGTTCTGCCATTTTTTTAAAGAATGCTATTGGTATTTGGATCAACATTGCATCATATTTGTAGATTGCTTTGGGTAGAATTGACATTTTCACAATGTTAATTCTACCTATCCATGAGCATGGTATGTTTTTCCATTTATGTACATCTCTTTTGGTTTCTTGCAGTAGTGTTTTGTAGTTTTTTTTTTTTTTTTCCTATAGATCTTTTACATTCCTGGTTAAGTTTTTGTTTGTTTTTTTTTTTTTTTTAGGGGCTATTTTATCAGAAATAGTACTGTTTTCCTGATTTCCTTTTTTTTCTTTCTCTTTATTGGCATATAGGAATCCAACTGATTTTTGTACATTTATCTTGTATCCTGATACTCTACTGAAACTTTCTATTATTTCCAGTAGTTTTCTCGTGGAGTCTTTTGGGTTTTTTGTGTACTATATCATATCATCCTCAAATATGGACGGTTTTATTTCTTTGCTACCAGTTTTGATGCCCTTTATTTCTTTTTCTTGCCTTATTGCTCTAGTTAGGACTTCCAGCACAATGTTAACTAGGAATGGTGATAAAGGGCATTCTTGTCTTGTTCCTCTTCTCAAGAGGAATGCTTCTGCCTCTCTGCATTTATATTGATGTTGGCTGTTGGTTTTGTATAGATGTTCTTTATTATGTTCAGGAATTTTCCTTCTATACCTGTTTTAATTGAGAGCTTCTTTTAAAAAAATCAGAAATGGGTGTTGGACTTTGTTAAATGCATTTTCTGCATGGATTGATCATGTGATTCTTTTATTTTATTTATGTGGTGCATTACGTTGATTGATTTTCTAATGTTGAACCATCCTTGCATACCTGGTATGAATTCCACTTGGTCGTGATGTATTATTTTTTAATCTGATGCTGAATTCTATTGGCTACAATTTTGTTGGGAATTTTTTCATCTATATTCATGAGAGATATTAGTCTGTAATTTTCTTTTCTTTTTTGTGGTGTCTTTGCCTGGTTTTGGTATCAAGGTTATGCTGGCTTCCTAGAAGAATTCGGCAGGATCCTTTACTATGTTCTCAAATAATTTGAGTAGTACTGGTGTAAGCTTTTCTCTGAGTGTATGTTATAATTCTCCAATGAAGTCATCTGGGCTAGGGCTTTTTTGTTGTTGTTGAAAGTTTGTTTTTTTTTTTTTTTACCTTTTCAATCTCTTCTCTTTTTATGAGTCTGTCCTTATTTTCAGCTTCAATTTATGTTAGTTTGGGTATGTAGTATGTTTCTAGAAATTTGTCCATTTCCTAGGTTTTTAAAGTTGTTGGAGTATAGCTTTTCATAGTACTCTGTTATGGTCTGTTTTATTTCAGCTGGATCTATTGTATTGTCCTCCATTTCATTTCTTATTTGGGTTATTTGTGTCCTCTTCTGTTTGCCTTTTGTCAATTTGGCCAATAGTTTATTGATTTTGTTGATCCTTTCAAAATACAACTTTTGGTTTTGTTGATTCTTTCTATTGTTTTTCTATTATCTATTTCATTCTGCTCTGATCTTTGTTATTTCCTTTCTTCTGGCCGTGGTGGTCTCCTTTTGCTGTTTTCTATTTGTTCAAGTTTTGTAGCTAATGTTTTGATTTTATCCCTTTCTTCTTTTTTGATGTGTGCATCTATTGCTATAAATTGACCTCTGAGCCCTGCCTTTGCTGTACCCCAAAGGTTTTGGTGTGATGTTTTTTCATTCTTGTCTGATTCTAGGGATTTTTTATTCCATCTTTGATTTCTTGTATTACCCAGCAGTTTTTAAGCAGGGCATTATTCAGTTTCCATGTATTTGATTTTTTTTTCCCCCCTTACTCTTCCTGTAATGAATGTCTACTTTATGGAATTGTGACCAGAGAATGTACTTTGTATTATCTCAATGTTTTAGATTTTGTTGAGCGTTGCTTTGTGACCTAAGATGTGGTCTATTCTGGGTAACTTTCCATGTGTGATAGAAATGAATGTGTGCTTTGCTGCTGTTGGGTGAAGTGTTCTATATATGTGTAATAGGTTAAGTTGATTGATTTTGGCATTTAGATACTCTGTATCTTTGTGGAGTTTCTTTCTAGATGTTCTGTCTTTTACCGTGAGTGGTATGTTGAAGTCTCCTATTATTATGGAATTGTCAATTTCTCTTTTCAGTGCTGTTAGAGTTTATTTTATTTATTCTTGAGCCCTGTCATTGGGTGCATAGATGTTTATTACGGTCGTGTCTTCATGATAGCTTTCTCCCTTTAATCATTATATAATGTCCTTCTTTTCCTTTCTTGGTGGATTTTCTTTTAAACTCCATATTATCTGAGATTAGTCTTACCACTCCTTCTCTGTTTTGGTAGTTGTTTGCTTGATTTTTTTTCCCCGCATCCTTTGATTGGAATAAATGTATGTCTTTGTCTCTAAGGTGTGTCTCTTATAGACAGCATATTGATGGGTCCTGTTGTTTTATCCATTCTGCCACTCTCTATCTCTTTATGGGTGAATTTAAGTTATTTTTCTTCAGTGTGATTATTGATAGGTTTGTTTATTGCTGTCATTCTGTAGTGCTTCTTCTTCTTCTTTTTTTTTTTTGTGATGCTGACTTTTCCTTTGTTCCTCTTACTCTCTGTGCTGAATTCCTTTTGTTTGTGGATTATTTTTCATTTCCTTCATTTTTGGAGATTTTGTGTTTACTGAGACTTTATGTTTTTCTTCTTTATTCTGATGAGTGGGGTTGTTAACTTTTTTTATTGTTACCTTTAAGTCTACCCCTATATTCCCAAGTTTGATGAGGCTGTAATCACTTAATATAGCCTTGACTTCCTCTCCATTTGAAAGTTCAATGCCTACACCATTTATTCCCTCTTTTGTTATTCTGATGTTGTTACCATTTACAGATTAACCTCTCTGATTCCCTGCTGTTAATCTTTCAGGTTTGTTTTATCCTTGAGAGTTCATTACCTAGGTTGATATTCCATTCAGCAATTAGTTGAGTTCTTTATCCCTGTATTTGACACTCAGGTTTCTAAGATTGATGTTTGTATCTGTTTTACTTAGATTTTCAGATCTTTGCTGTGGAGGGCCAGCATGGTATTTCTGTCTATAGCACCATGTTGTCTCACCTACACTATGTGTCATTTTTGGTGGCACTCTAATGACAACAGTTATTAGATAGCAGGTGCCAATGGAAACCTTAAAACTAACCTAAAAACATGGTGAGTCTGACTTATTTCTTAATCTGCATTGTTCACATTCCTAATGAGGGTAAACTTTGTACACAATGCTCATTGTTCATTATCTTTCTCTCACAGGGATAGTGTTGTGCTTGAGTGGTAAGAGTGTGGAATCAGAACCTGATTACATAGATTTCACCACCCGCTAGCTGGGTTCTAACTCAAATGACTTAAAATCTCAACGTCAGTTTCCTTATTTAAATTGTAGTTAATAAAAGGGCACCAATTCCATAAGGATTGAATGGATTTTTCACTAAGGAAACACATAAGAGTAGTGCCTGACAAGTAATAGTCATTTTGTATTTATTATTGTTCCTTTGTTGTTCAGACTTTTACTGAATTTAGTGGTCATATTTGTTAACTTGTGTTCATTAAATGTTGAAACTCATTGTTTTGGGTGTATGATAAAAATATATGTAGTCCACCTGCCCTACCCACCACCCAGGTTATAAAATGATTCTTAATGTTTTATATTGTGTTTTAGTAGTATAAATGACATTTATATGTTATAAAATATCAGCAAATATAAAAACAAAGTTTTATATAACTATCAAATATGTTATATAATCAAAATAGTAGATATCAATATATCAAGAATGCAAATTCAAACTGTGTTTTCATGATTGTAAAGATATTAACAATTACAAGATTATAAGAAATCTTAATGGTTTCAAGAAAGCTATATTTTTTCTAATAATTCATGTTTAATTATTGTTTACATTTAATCTACATGCAACTAATTTAGGTCTAAGGAATGTAGAGGGGTTCCACTGTTCTTTGGCCTTTATACATCAGGCATTGAATAAACATTTTTCCCCTAAGGAGTTCTTATCTCTGCCTGTTTATTGTTATCTATAATATGGTTCTAAAATATTATAGCTTATTTTAATTTATCTTAGCTTTCACCATGATTTATTTTTCAAAAACCTCTTGGCTATTTGGTCTTGCTTTGCTTTATATTCACTGAAACCTTTGAGGCCCAGATCTCAATGCGTCAGACATGCTTTTCCAGATCTCGAAAGTTTTCCACTTTTGACAGAGTGTTTACCACTTTTCTATTGCTCTCTATTAAGAATCCTACCTCATAAACACCCAGTGAGTTTTCCTTTATTGACAGGCTTCTGTCTTATGCAGGAATAAGTATGGTGAAAGGATACAACCCTAATGCACTCCTTTCTTGACTTTAAACCATGCAGTATGCCATTGTTCTGCTTGAATGACTACCTTTTGGTCTATGTATAGGTTCCTTATGAGTTATAATCAACCCAGTGGCAGAGAATTTGTTGTTTTTTCCTGATAACCACTAGAGGACACTCTTATCCTTAGGTTATTTCCAGTATGTAAAGAGGAGTATTGAATGCTCGATCATTGGTATTCATTATGCTGGCATGGAAAAGAGAGTGATTACTGGTCACAGATGCCAACATAAGAGGTGAGACTCAGTTTTTGTGTGACAAAGCTGGGAGGCTCTCTGTGTCTTTCCTGATGGGTGCCCCTGCATAGTCTCTCCCACAGTATCATCCCGCTGTGGACAGGGAGCCAGCAGTTTCCCTCTTCATTGCCTGTTATGTGAAGTATTCTTCTCACCCTTCTGCCCATACAGTTCCTCCTGGCCCTAGTGTTCATCTGTCATGGGCCTCAGCAAAATGTAACAACAGTCTCTTGCAGTGTCACAGCCTCCCTTCGAAGCCTCTCAATTGGTTTTCCCAGGAACTCTCATGGCCAATTTGTGCCACTTTAAAAAAATTGGGGTACAGCTTCCTAAGATTAGCTTCCTTTCTGTGTTCCCTGTTTGGAGTGTTGCCCAGCCCTGTATAAAATGGCTGCAATGAGCGAGTGCTCCTGATGATAGCAGGTAAGTTATCCCAGCTCCTGTCCCATCCCTGCTCCTCCTCTCTCCTGTTTGTGGATCTACCCCTACTCTCCGATACCTCATCTGCCTTCTGGATTACTGAGAGCTCAGTCTGTGATTGTCTTTATTCATTATTCAGTGTGTTAGTTGCTGGGGGAGTAAATGGGAGCATCCATTCACTTCCCCATCTAGCTCCATCCCCTCCTACATTATATTTTAATTCAAAAAAGATGAAGCCAGAGAGTTTGGCATTTTCTCAATTTTTCAGAGAGTTAGATTTTTCGTCCTTAAAGTAGTGTAAAGCTATTGTCTAGTTGTAAAGAGCAGTGAAAAAAATTCTCTATGTTTTAAAAATCCCTATATATAAGCTTGGATTAATAGCCTATCTCTATACCCTGTTGCCATTGAGTGGATTCTGACTCATAGCAACCCTAAAGGACAGAGTAGAACTGCCCCATAAGGTTTCCAAGGAGGCCTGGTAGATTCAAACTGTCAGCTTTTCAGTAAGCAGCCAAACTCTTAACCACTACACCACCAGGGTTTCCTAACAGCTTATACCAAAAAACTGCAAACCAAACCTAGTGCCATCAAGTCTCTTCCAACTCATAGCGACCCTATATAGGAAGTTTAAAAATGAGACAAGTAGTTTCCTTCGGTGATAATTGCTTAAGACCAACTTATTGACAATGATTGCACAAAGGAAAAATAAATTAAAATTGGCTATATTTTGTAGATATTTACAGATATTTGTGAGAAGTGATATAATAACAAATAACTTTTATACCTTCATTTATGCAACTGAGTAAATGTGGAAGTCATTTATTGATATGGACAAGATAGATGGGAGGAATAGGTTTACAGGTGAGAGAAGGTCTGGTGGATTTGAACTGCTGACCTCTTGGTTAACAGCCACAGCACTTAACTACTGTACTACCAGGCTTTCCCAAAAGTACATTGTATTAATCTTGATTTTCATATCACTGTGTTTTGAATATAAGTCTTGAAGAAGTAAAGTGAACTTTTTCTCGATATACAGCATTATTTTTCAACACTTAATTGAACTATTTTACATTGTTATTCAAAAAAATGATGGTACATATAGACAGTACCTAATATTTTAAAAATTTTCTTCCTTAAGAATCTGATGATATTTTCATAACGCAAAGCTCAACTTTTCTATTACTTGAAATAAAACAAAGTTGTTCAGGGTAAGTAGAAAATTGTGCTCTATACAATTTCCAGATCAGAAGAGTTAGTTGTGAGGATACAATAAAGGCAGTTATGATAAGTGTTTGCAGTTCTTTTATTATCAAGCACAACTTAAAGTCAAACAATGATATCAGTATTGAGTCCCTAAATATAGACTTCTGCTTCTCCATCCTGACTGATATAGTGTTCAATGGGAAGTTTTTAAAATCTATTTTTCTGACCTACCTGACAGCAAGTCAATCAGAATGCATTATTTCTATATTAAGTCGGAGATGATTGTAAAGCATGCAAAAGACTGAAAATCGTAGAATAGGCAGTGTTCAATTGATTTAAGAAGGAATCTGGATAGCACAAGTGTTTTGCAATCAGCTGCTAGTGTAAAGCTTGGCAGATCAAACCCATACAGTGTCTTTGCCAACGAAAGGCCTGGATTTCTGCTTCTGTAAAGATTATCACCAATAAAACCTTGTGGTGCACAGTCCTACGCTGTGACACATGAATTTGTCATGAGTTGTGTTTTGACTCAATGACAGCTAACACCAACAATACCAACAATTGACTCAGACTACACTCAAAAAAAAGTAAACAATGTATATGAAATGTGTTTGGAAAAAAGGCATAAATGAACATATACTAATTTGGATTATATTGAATGCATAAATCAGTTTGGTGATGATTACTTAACTTACTAATTGTTTCCATGATATCTTTGTTCCTAAGGCTGTAGCTCGGGGAAGGTGTTAAGGAAATTCTTTAATCGCAAATGTGATCATAATTACAGATATAACAATGTCATATGATGAACTAAATCAATGGTAGGTGTGCTCTTTGTTGTTGTTCAACCATCGAGTCAGTTCTGACTCTCAACGACACTATGTACAACAGAACAACACATTGCTGGTCCCGGGCCATCCTTAAAAAAAAAAAAATGCCATGCTTAAGGTTGTGTCCTTTGCATAACACAGGCCATTAATGATTTTTCCTCCAATCCATGACATATTCTTCCTCATATATTACAGCTATATAGTTGTTATAGTTTTATAGTTATAGTTATACTTTTATAGTTATAGTTATACTTTTATAGTTATAGTTATAAGAGTTAGAGTTAGAGTTTTATAGTTAGTTATAGTTAGTTTTATAGTTATAGTTATTGTTGTTATAGTTATAGTTAGTTATACTTTTATACTTATAGTTATACTGATAGTTTTATAGTTATAGTTTTATAGTTATAGTTTATAGTTATAGTTGTTATAGTTATAGTTGTTACAGTTATGGTTATAGTTATAAGCATAGTTGTTATAGCTGTAGTTGTAGTTATTGTTATAGTTATAGTTGTTATAATTAGTTATAGTTGTTATAGTAAGTTATAGTTATTGTTACAGTTATAGTTTTATAGTTGTAGTTATAGTTTTATAGTTATTGTTTTATAGTTATAGTTAGTTTTATAGTTACAGTCACAGTCACAGTCACATTTATATTTCTATTTACATTTATAGTTATAATTACAATTATATTTATATTTATGTATGCATATGTATATACATACAGGCATATGTATGCATACATACATTTATAGTCAAATATTATTTATAATTACCATTTATAATTAATAATATAGAATACAGATTATATATATATGTATATATACACACACACATATACTTAACCACTGTGCCGCTGGGGCTCTGATTAAATGTATATGTATACATATGTATTTATGTATATATTATTGGAGCCCTGGAGGCACAGTGGTTAAGAGCTAAGGTGCTAACCAAAAGGCCTGCAGTTCGAATCCACCAGCCACTCCTTGGAAACACCATGGGACAGTTCTACTCTGTCCTATAGAGATGGTATGAGCTGAAATCAACTCGACAACAGGTTTTGGGTTTGTAAATACAGTCTAATGAAGTCATATAATGCAGTAAGTCATGGCTTAATATACTTCCTATCTTATCTGATTCTTGTTTCAAGTCTGAGTTTACAATTTTAAGTGATTTAAACACTTCAAAGAATGATTACCACATCCACCAAACAGTACAGTATTGTTCCGTGAAGTTTACATTTTGAATTATTTCTTATGTGTTTTCTAAAGGAGACTTGATGGCTCAGTAGTTAAAAGCTTGGCAGCTAAACCAAAGGTTGGTGGTTTGAATCCACCAACCACTCCTTGGAAACCCTATGGGCAGCTCTAGCCTGTTATAGGGTTGCTACGAGTCAGAATTGACACAACAGAAATGTGTTTGGTTTTAGTTTAGCTCTGTACAGAAAATCTTAAAGAGGTAACTTCAATGTGTTGAATGAGTAAAATGTCTAAAAACATAATTTCAAAAAATATTTTCCAAAGGTTAGTATATACACTTTTACCAGCAGATATCTCTTTAAAAAAAAAAGTAAACAACGAGCACATAAGGGAAACATTCAACAAAAACGAAAGCTATGTAAAGGCAAATGATTTTTATGGGAAAAAGGTATTGTAAAATTCATAACCAGATATGAGAGACAACATTATTCAGTAAACAGTCTGAAACCACGGTTAATTTGTTAGAGTGATAAACTAGTTCCCTGTATATGAAATTTGTCAAAATTATTACATTCTTAATTGCAATTCAACCATTGTGGATAGAACCCTGATATCAGAAAGTCTGATATAAAAAGACAAGGTCAGGAATGAGTAAAGATAATCAGTATGCTAAGGCAGGATATCAAATTAAAAGTTAATTTCTGATTATAAAACAGCAGAATTAAATGAGAAAAGATGTAATAAGTTTAAATTAGTGGCTAATGTGGCTACACATTAAGGTAGCAATTTTCTCAATGCCACCATAACGTCCTTATTTCTCAGAGTGTATATCACGGGGTTAAACATTGGAACAACAATGGTATAGAAAAGAGAGAGAAATCTGTCTCTTTCAGAAGAGTGTTTGGATTTGGGTTGAAAATATGTAGTGATTCCTGACCCAAAAAATAAAGTCACAACCATAAGATGAGATGAGCAGGTGGAGAAGGCTCTGGCTCGACTTGTGGCTGATGGCAACTTCAGGATGGTGGAGATGATTTTACTGTAGGAGCAAAGTATCAACAGAAATGGAACAGTGACAAACAACACAACAACTATGTAGGCCGACATCTCATTCACAAAGGTGTCCCCACAGGCCAGCTTGAATACTTGGGGCATGTCACAGAAGAAGAGGTTGATTTGGTTAGATCCACAAAAAGGCAGAGAGAAAGTCTCATATGTTTGCCCTATCTGAATTGGGATTCCAGTGATCCAGGAGCCAGCCACCAACTGGATACACACCCTGTGATTCATGACTAGAGGGTAGTGCAGAGGGTTACAAATGGCCACATAGCGATCATAGGCCATTACTGCCAGGAGCAAACACTCCGCACCTCCCAGTATAAGGAAAAAACACATTTGTGTAGCACATTCAAACAAAGATACGTTTCTTTTCTGAGTCCAAAGGTTCATGAGCATTTTGGGAATAGTGATTGACACATAACAAATTTCCAAGAAGGAAAAATTTGCCAGGAAAAAATACATGGGAGTCTGAAGAGCCTTGTCAACTCTTGTTATGAGAATGATCATTCCATTGCCCATCAAGATTATCATATAAGCAAACAAAAATATCCCAAAAAGAAACATTTGAAGATGAGGAATATCAGAGAATCCTAAAAGAAAAAATTCCATCAAGGAAGTGAGATTTACCTCTGGTAGGTGTTCTTGGTGTTCCATCTGCGAAAATACTGAAATTAATTATCTTTTTGATCTGTTTTCCAATTCTACAGACTAGCGAGGTGTGTAGTATTAGCATATACAATTTTTTATCCACAAGATAATTACAGCAGAATTCCCAGATCGAAGAGTAGTAAAGAATGTATGCAAAATTCATGATGGTGTTGTCAGGTGTCATCAAGTCGGTTCTGACTCATAGCGACCTCATGTACCACAGAACGAAACGCTGCCTGGCCCTGAGCCAGGCTCACAATTGTTGCTATGCTCGAGCCCATCAAATTCATGATATCTCATCATAATTATTATTTAATACTAGGCTTGCGTTTGCATGAAAGTGATGGGCTCTCGATTTATGCATTTTCATTTTTTGTCTGTTTTTGGGCATAGCAAAGTGAATCTCTTTTACTGGTAATATTAACAAACAAAATCCTGTGACAGAGCCTTTACATGTCACACCTTTCCCTGGGGGATTGTTCCCATTAAATTTGGAATTGGATTTTTCCATAATGCCTCAACTGTTCCACGAAGTCTTTTGCAAGTACAGTGTGTGCCTTCTCTTCCTTGTATAACTATAGCTCTTACTCTTTGTGTGTGCACTTTGGTTTGAAACTGTATTCCAGTTTCATGTATTTACCAAAATAAAATAGATATCAATTGATCAGGTATTATATTTCAAGATATTTCATTTACCATGCATTTATGAGATTATTTCAGGAACTCTTCTTAGTTTATTTTTAAATGCCTTGCTATCTATCATTAGATATTCTCATAAAATTTATCATTTCAATGATATGTCTGAAATGAAGCACAGGGAAATCAAAATTGACAGTATAAACTATTATAAAATACAAGTGTTACATCATTTCCAAAAAGGCAAATAGCAGAGAATATTCAGTTTAATAGAGACCATGTGAGCAAGTATATTTAGATAGTGAGTTATAAGACATGCAGAGATTCAATACCTTTTTCAGGTATTGAGATCTAGGTGAATAACACAGGAATTAAAGAAAGAAGGCAAATAATACCATCATAGCAGTAGGTAGCATCTGGGAAAACAGAAAGGAGACTGGTTTTAGCTGAGTTACTGCTGTGTAGGTCAAGTGATTACCAAAACATTTTCTCATTTATTTCTCAAATAAGTATTAATGTTCTCATGTTATTTTTTAGATGAAGAAACACAAACTGAAAGAGTTTGCATACGTGTTTTTACTTCACACGCATGCTGGAATTTCAACTCTCTCCTCATGTTCTTTTTCTAGACCAAAGTTTAAATTAGGCTTCCAACGCTATTAGGTTTAGTTGGCCTGGGCCATTATTTAAATATTTAAAATAATTCTTTAGATTAAAAAAAAAGTCTATGGACCTAAATATCTATCACAGAGTTGTGAGAACTAAGGAGAAGTTATAAAGAGCTTAGCCAAAATTTATTTAGTTTATTATATGGCATTGTTATATTCTGTAATTATGATCGTATTTATAATTAAGGACTCTCCGGAATAAGACAAGTATCATATAATTGTTGAGCAAAATTGTTACGTATTCAAATTATTCACTGTTCTCTTACATGAAACATTCTTCCATCCTTACTACTTTTGACATTGACACTTGAGTATGCTTTATTTTTGCATCTGATATTTACCAAGTTTTCCTGCTTGCCATAAATTCATTTTTCTCTCTACTTCCACATATCTATATAAGACGTTTTTCTAAGTAATTGTAATGCAATAAAACTATACGGAGAGTGACTGATATGAGACCAAATGTGGTTTCCACGTGTGGGTCTCAATTATGTATGCTATGTATTTATATGATATTACACGTTACCTGATCATCAAAGTTAAGTAACGGAAAATAAATAAAGGTAAAATTATTTTACTCACCAAGTGAGATGACTCCCATGAATCTCTTAGAGATTAAGTTTCAGTGTGATCTCAGTCTCTATTCTTTGACTTCTAAACCGTGTGTCACTCACAGACACTCACTATTGGTTTTAGGAGACTTTATGCTTGTGTCTTACCGTCGCCTAATCCAACAACTTCCCATAACACCGGGCCAATTTTTCTTATTCCACAGTGTTCCCCTATGTTAAACTAATAGAATGTAAGTCACATAATATTTTTAAACTATCATTCTGAATGTAATGTAGTATACTGTAAGAAATCATTATTTATGTTAAAAAGAGAGAACATTAAGAAGTTCTGACTAAACTTATAATTTCATAAGACACAAGAAAATATCTATTCAGATATAAAGAAAAGGGTTTCCAGTGCTAGTTATTACACAAAAAGGAGTCCGACCAAGAGAGCCCACTTTTATGTCGCTATCATTTTTCATTATGTGCCCAATGTCCATCGGTTAGGGTTTTACCCGGTCTGATAGCAGCTGTAAGTAGAAACACTGGACATCGCCCCTGAATCCTTTAACACAAGTTTTCTTTCTCAAATTTCTCAATACTTCTCAAGAAAATTGAAGTGTTAACTTAAAACTTTTTAGTACTTCTTTTAAGATAGAAAGAACCATGCCACGCGGAATTTTTTTTTTTAATAAGAAGTCCCATGCTTGTGAATTATTATTTTTATTACTATTTAATTCTACCATTCTAAACAGGGGCATATTTCTAGGAAATTAAATGTTTGAGCAAAAAAAATCAGAGATTTGACTCTCCATTAAAATAGTAAGCATGTTATTGGGTAGTGAGTCATAGAAGCATATATAAATAAAGGTAAACTAACATTTTGCTTATTATAAGTGACTTACTCCAAATAAACCTTCTGGCAATGTACCTGATTTATTTCTATCATTAAACATGCTGCATGATATTGAGTTTTATGACCCTCAAATTGTTTTAGTATTAATTTTGTTTTTAGTTAACTTCATAATTAGGAAAGTGAGAAACCCAAATTTGAGGTTTGAGTGTCCATTTTTTAGCTTAAGATTGCTTTTAATGTTTTTGTTGAACTGTGATTCTCAGTTTTATAGTGTCTTAAAATAAATATAAAATACCAACACAAAAATCATATCAACAGAGAAAATGTCATACTTACTGTCTAGATTTGATTATAGTTGCTTTTTTTCCCCTCAGTAGAGCTGTTTAAGTCCAAAGATTTAAATACATATATATATATTTTTGTAATAAACTTTTGCTTTAGTAAGATTTTTCCGCCTCCTAACTGAAACTAACATCTCTTCCAGAATGCGTGTGCTTTCAAACCAACCAGTTCTCCTTAAATAAAAATATCCCTCCTATTATAATTGTATTTCTTTTCTATTATAATTGTATTTTTTTTTCTGATAGGTCACTTCAATATTTAATTGATTCCTGTGCTTGCCACCCATTCTAATTTGTTTTTCTAGAAACTCTGGCTAAAGCTATACTTTCTGTTGCTCCTCTGTGTATTCAGGTCCCAGGCCCAAACAGATCTTGGCAGAGAGCAAGAATGCCCTAGACTGAGCAATACCACTTATTCACTGGAGACTGTTCACCAACAAAGCTGTGTATTTGAGGCCCTTTCTTAGCTCCAATTTTTTTAATATTTCTCTCTTAATTCTGCTACTTGTACCTTGCAGTATAGCAAACCTAGGCTTCTCTCACCATTATAAGTCCATGCTTTATTTACTGTGATCAACCTTAAAAAATAAATAAACTAACAAAACCCTGGCTGGAGAACTAAATAATTATGTTTTGTCATGAACAGCATAGGTATAAACTATATCAAGGTATACGTCTAGACTGTGTCAAATAGAAGCAATTTAAATCTGCAATACTGTATATGAAAGAAACAATCATAACTACAGAGTACAGCTCTCTTCCAACAAAGTTTTCTAATCAGTATAAAAATAGTTCATTAGACACAACTGAGATTCCTGTATTCACTCTTATATTCTAATTTGGAACCAAATATTATTTGAGCCATTTTTTTCTCTCTATTTTTTTTTTCCAGGACTAACTCCCCAGATTTGATTATCTCTTCTATCCTTGACTGCCTATAGAAATATGCCTCCTATCTTTCCTGCAATTTTATTGTAATTTATATTTTCTTAGAGTATTCATCAGTGTACTATGGAACCGATTATAAAATTTAGAAATAAGTCAACATAATATGCTTAATTGGTTTTCAACAAAATTGCAAAGGCAACTCAGTAGAGAAAGGATAAGTTTCAACAATTTGTGCTGGAATGATTATATTTCTCTATTGAAAAATGAACTTAGATCCATCCCTCACACCATTATAAAAATAAAAATTACAACTGGACTGAACCAAAGCAAAGAAGTTTCCTGAATAAACTGAATGCTTTGAAGACCAGTGTAGCCGAGGTGGGGTTTTGGGGACCATGGTTTCAGGGTACATCTAAGTCAATTGGAATAATACTGTTTTTAAAATTTTAGAGAAAAAATAATAAAAATTAACAAATTGCAATCACTGACCTAAATATAAAGCCTAAAAACTCTAAAATTTCTAGGAGAAAATTGTTGTGGCCTGGGGTTAGGCAAAATTTTCCTAGAAACGGTATATAGTGCTGTCCTTCTTTGGTTTTTATCTAATGTATTGATAACTATCATTTCATATAAGTTTCTGGATTTTAAATTGTTTTAATCTTGACATAAATTAGGCCATGTTCCTCCATCTTGGCTGAAAGTAGAAGGCTTCTATCACAAATTCATTAAGCTAGTTAGACCCCCTTATCTTCAGAAGCTACAATTTTATTACAGCTGCCACTACCCCACTTTGCTTCCAAAACATTTACAGACAACATAAGATGTGTTTAATATAAAATTGAAATGGAAAGTAAAAAACAAATCCTTATAAAACACAGACTTAGGCATGTCTTTTATTGTCAAAAGATGAGGAAAATAGCGTAGGAGAACAGTCCTTTATATTATTTTGAGATTGTGATCAATTTGGGGAGTTTACTATTTTTTATAAGAAAATAAGCTAATTTTTTCAAATCACCTTCAGTATTTTCTTTGATTTATTCTTGTGACAAA
The DNA here is from genome assembly GCF_030014295.1 of Loxodonta africana. NCBI lineage: Eukaryota > Metazoa > Chordata > Mammalia > Proboscidea > Elephantidae > Loxodonta > Loxodonta africana. The sequence continues at coordinate 29,623,635 of NC_087348.1, forward strand.
ATATATTGTGCCCCTGAAATGGCACCTGACTCATAGTGAACATTAAGTAACATATTCTTGAACTAATTTGAATTAATAGATTTTAAAATATTGAGCAATGGAATGCAATACTTCTGTCATGGTTACAATTGTTTCCACTAAAATTATATCTGTATGTATACATGTATGTGTTTATGTATTTGTGAAATTGATATTTTCTTAGAATACAGTGATTTTGGTTCTGTTATTTACAGATTTAGCCAAGTTTCATGCAAACAAGTTTCTATAATGTGAAAAAACCACTTGAATCTCTGAGGTCACATTTTCTCTATTATTCCTAGTAATGACCATGTTTGTTTTGTCCCCCTGCTCCTCAGTACAACTTGCATAGTTACTTAGCTCTGTTTTCAAAGGACTACTCCATCAACTTTTACTGATTCCATTTTTTATTATCTTATTCAATTTTTGCTTTCATATATTTTTAATCATTTTTCCCTAATTTTTGTATTAATTTTGTAACTGTGGTAGGTAAAATTCTAAGATGGCCTCCAAGACTTCTGCCCCACAGTGCACACATCCTTTCTTTCAGTTATTCAAACATTAATCCAGATGTTGTGTGACAGGATTTTGTAGATATAATTAGAGTTTCAAATCAGTTGACTTTAGGGAAATCATCCAGTGGAAAAGGCCTAATCACAGGGTTCATTTAAATCCGGGCCCAGAGTTCAAAGACAGAGGAAATCAGAGATTCAAGGTGAGAAAGATGGAAAGGGTCACATGGCATAGACTGTGAATGGCTTCTAGGAGCTGATAGTAACCTCTAGCTGACATCTCTTAAGGAAACAGGACTTCAATCCTACAACTACAAGAAATTGGATTCTGCCAACAACCTCAAGGAACTTGGAATCAGGTATTCTTCCTAAAATTCTTCAGGCAAGAACTCAGCCCATGGGACACTTTCATTTCACCTTTAAGACTGTAAGCAGAGAAACCAACCATGCCTTACCAGACTCCTGACTTACAGAAGCTGTGAGATAGTCAATTTATGTCATTTTAAGCTGCAAAGTTTGTTGGCTGTTTGTTACACAGCATTGGGAAATTAATGCAGTGGTTTCACAGGTAACTGAATGTAGCCATTACCATTATGGAAATAGAGGTGATAGACACCTGTACTGGGAAAGCTCTATCCTTCTCTCTGGATGTCTGGCTTTTTTTTTTTTTTAACTCTTAGCTAAGATAAAATAAATGGACTTTATTATATTGTTGCACAGTGGTTAAGAGCTTGGCTACTAACCAAAATGTCAACAGTTCAAACCCAGCTGGTGCTCCTTGGAAACTCCGTGGTGCAGTTCCACTCTGTCCTATAGGCTCACTATGATTTGGAATAGATGATGCAATGGGTTTCGTTTTTTTGGTAAGGTCTGAAAATATCCCGAGATTTCTTTACAGATGATTTTCAACTGTGCTAGCTGGCTTGACAAACCTCACTTGATTACATGACCAAGAGAAAACCAAACCCCAATCCCAACTTGCTTTGCTGTCTGAACTGCACATGAAACAAAGATTCCTTGCGCAGATTTTAGTCTCAATCAAAAGTGCAGCTTTGTGTATGCAAAGAAAGGGCCCTGGGGAGTTCCTTTTGCTAATTATGTATGAGACTTTCAGTGTTTTCTTTTCCTCACTGCACAGTGTCTTTTGCCTTTAAATAAAAGCCTTATGTGGTTACACCATATGGATTCTGGTAAATACTCTCCAATAATCAAAATGGAGGAAACAATACAACTGTGTTCATTTTCTTTTATGTTTAATAATAAAACTTTTATGGGTAGGAAATTTGATCAATGCTTGGACAATATTTGAACTTTGAGTTTTCTTCATTAGATTTATATGGCAAGATCCCTAAAAATTTAACATACCAATTTTATTCACACTAGTTTGAATATACCTACACTGTTCTTTTATTTAAGATTTATTAAATGTTTATTTTCTGAAATTGTTATATTTTTTAAGTATTTAAACTTTTGCTAATTTATTTTTAATTTGTGGTTTTTGGAATTTATTGAGATTATCTTTGTCAGAGAATGAGCATGAACAATTTTTATAAATATTTTATTGGTACTGGAAAAGAGGTGACTACCCTGTTTCTAAGTATACCACTTACATGATCTCTGAAAATCATACCATTATTTTTAAAGTTTTTATCTTCTTCGTTAGTCAAGTGCTAACAAACCATAGTAGTCAGTATGGTTATAAGTTTTCAATTCATATTTTTGTTTTTTTTATTTATTGTTGTTGTTGGGTGCCGTCGAGTCAGTTCTGACTCATAGCAATCCCATGTACAACAGTATGAAACACTGCCCAGTCCTGTGTCATTCTCACAATCATTTTCATGCTGAACCCATTGTGGCAGCTACTGTGACAATTCATCCCGTTGAGGGTCTTCCTCTTTTTCACTGACCTTCTGCTTTACCAAGCATGATGTCCTTCTCCAGGACTGATCCTTCCTGATGATATATCCAAAGTATTTGAGACTTAGTCTCCCATTCTTGCTTCTAAGGGGCATTCTGGCTGTATTTCTTCAAGACAGGTTTGTTTGTTCTTTTGGGAGTCCATGACTTATTCAATATTCTTCACCAATACCACAGTTCAAAGGTGTCAGTTCTTCTTCAGTTCTTTCCTTCCTACAGTTCCACTTCTTGTTCGCTAGGTGTTCTTTGCATGGGAGAGAGATGAGGCAGACTGCTCCCGTAAAGTTTACCGTCTTGAATTTAGAGTTCTACTCTGTCCTGTAGTGTCCTTATAAATCATAATTACCAAAGGCAATGGTGGTGGTGGTGAGGTGTTCTTTGTAGCACCTGCTGGATCTTCAGCTTCAGCTTTCAGTCAACAATAATTAAATACATAGTATAAGCAAGATGTATCACATTTACCCGCATGCCAGGGTAGAAACTAATTCCACAGCACAATTTAAATAGGAGGGAGCTAGGGAATATTACTTAATTGGGTGCTCAAGGAAAGGAAATAAGTTTGGGGAATGTCTGGTCAGACTCTGCCAAAATTTTCACTTTTGGTCACTAACTAGGTGTTTCACCCTTTCTCTCACATATTGAAGCTAGTTCCCCAGTCCTGTAGGGTTCACCCTGTGCAAAGTCTATGATCATTCATTGTCACATAGTTCTCTATATTAGGTCTGAATCGGCACCTTCAGATCCATAGAACGATGATCAGATAAGGTAACTTGTATGCCACTCCAAACTCACTACATTGTGGTGAAACCAGCGTAGAATATGTTGAAGCACCCTCCCCTTTGGCTTGAGAAACCCACAGCTGTCACCAATTAGCTGGGGAGACTCTTAAGGCTGCTTACCTGGAATGAGAAATTTGTCATTTTTCATTTGGGATCTTGGCTCCACTATCTTGTCTTTTTTTTTTGGTCTCATCTAAATGTTGTTGTTAGGAGTCTTGATTCAGTTCCAACTCAATAGCAACTCTGTGTACAACAGAATGAAACACTGCCTGGTCCCGCGCCATCCTTATGATTGTTGTTATGCTTGAGCCCATTGTTGCAGTCACGGTATCAATCCATCTGGTTGAGGGTCTTCTTTTTTTTGATGACCCTCTGTTTTGATGTCCTTTTCCAAGGACTGATTCCTCCTTATACAATGTCCAAAGTAGGTGAGATAAATTCTCAATTAAATTTTTTCTTCAGTTCTTTCAGATTGAGAAATGCCGATCTTGTTTTTCCCTTTGGTTTTTCTAACTCCTAGCCTTTGCACATGTCATTATAATATTTACTTTGTCTTCTCCAGCCATCCTTTGAAATCTTCTGTTCAGCTCTTTTACTTCATCATTTCTTCCTCTTGCTTTAGCTACTTGATGTTCAAGAGCAAGTTTCAGAGTCCCTTCTGACATCCATTTTGGTCTTTTCTTTTTTTCCTGTCTTTTTAATGACCTCTTGCTTTCCTCACGTGTGATGTCCTCAAAATCATTCAATTTCTGCATTCTGTTTGGTCATTATTCTTTGGAATGGGCATGTTTCATTAGAGTACTTTATTTTGTCTTCTGGAGCCACTCTGAAATCTTCTGTTTAGCTCTTTTACTTCATTATTTATTTATTTATTTATTTCCATTTGTTTTGCTACTCTAAGTTCAAGTATCAGAGTCTTTCTGACATCCATTGGACTGTTTTATTTATTTATTTTTCTTTCCTATCTTCTTAATGACTTATTCATGTATGATATCCTTCATGTCATTACACCACTCGTCTGCTGTTTGGTCATTAGTGTTCAGTGCTTCAAACCTATTATTGGGGTAGTCTCTAAATTCAGGTGGGTTATACTTAATTTTGTACTTTAGTTCTCATGAACTTGTTGTAATTTTCTTCAGCTTCAACTTGTCCTTGCATATAAGCAATTGACGGCCTGTTCTACAATCAGCTCCTGGTCTTATGCTGATGATATTGAGTTTCTCCACCCTTGCTTTCTATACGTGTAGTCTCTTTGATGCCTGCCTATTCCATCTGGTTAGGCCTATGTATATAGTCACTGTTTGTTTTGTAGAAAAAAAGATATTTGCAAGGAATAACTCTTTGGTCTTAAAAATTCCACCATGGAGTCTCTGCCATTATCTCTATCACGAAGGCCATATTTTCCAACTCCTGATCCTTCTTTCCTTTTTTCCATATTTCACATTCCAATCACATCATGATTGTAGGTTTGATCAATTTCAGACTGCAAAAGTTGTTAAAGATATTCAATATCTTCATCTTTGGCATTAAAAAAAAAATTTAGTGTTTGGTGATTTAATTTGAGTAATTTTTATATTCACTGGACTTCCTTGTAGGTGTATGGATATTATCCTATCACTGACAGCGTTGTACTTAAGGATAGATCTTGACACATTCTTTTTGACGGTGTATATAATGCCATTCCTCTTCAATTTGTCATTCCTGACATAGTAGACCATATGGTTGTCAGATTCAGAATGGTCAATTCCATTTCGTTTCAGCTCACTAACGCCTATGGTATCAATCTTTATGCATTGCATTTCATTTTTGACAGCTTCCAATTTTCCTACATTCATGCCCTGTATGTTCAACTCTCTGATAATTAGTGGATGTTTCCAGCTGTTTCTTCTCATTTTGAGCCATGCCACATCTGCAAATGAAGGTCCCAAAAGCTCTACTCCATTAAAAAGTCAACCCCACTTTGAAGAGGCAACACTTCCCCAGTCGTATTTTGTGTCTCTTCGAACATGAGAGGCCTATCTTCTGGCACTATATCAGACAATATTCTGCTGCTGTTCATAAGGTTTTTCACTGGCCTTTGTTTTTTCAGAAGTTGATCATCAGGACCTTCTTCCTAGTCTTAGTTTGGAAGTCTGCTGAAACCTGCCCATCTTGGGTGACCCTGCTGGAATTTGAAAAAGCTGTTGCATAATTTTCAGCATCACAGCAACATGCAAGACATCACACTATAACAAAGTGAAAGGAGAGTAGTGGAAAAGTATCAGTAGGAGCATCATATAATCTATTCTTCTAACCTAGAGAGTTCTGAGACTTTAGTTATATTTTATTATATTATTATACTTACAAGCTAGTTTCAAAAGCATAATAGTATGCTAAGAAATAAAAATAACATGTATCTGTATGACACTTAGATAAAATTTAAACACGAAAATTTTCATAAATAGGATAATTATTCTTAGTACCAACCCACTGCCAATGAGTCCATTCCGACTCATAGTGACCCTATAGGACAGAGTAGAATTGCCCCATAGAGTTTCCAGGGAGTGCCTGGTAGATTCAAACTGCACGTCATTTGGTTAGCATCCGTAGCACTTAACCACTATGCCACCAAGGCTTCCATTCATAGTACATATTCATGCATTCTAATAGATTTATTAGATATATTTGTTTCTGGTAACATGTTATTGCCATATGTCAGTAGGACTTTATTCTTATTTTAGAAACTTTACTGAGGAATAACTTACATAAAATAAAATACATCTTTTAAAATGTATTTGATGAAATTTGACAGACGTACTCCCTTGTAAAACCATTTCCACAGTCGAGATACAGAACGTTTACATCATTCCCAAAAGTTTCCTTGTGCACTTTTGCAATCTATTCCTTTCATACATTCTTCACTGGAGAAGGTCACTGATCATATTTCTGTAAGAGTTCATTTACAATAAGAATGTACTTTATGTCTGGAATCCTTTACTCAGTATGATTTTTAATATTTATCTATGCTGTTTTGTATATAAATGTAGTTAATTCCACTTTATTGCAGAATGGAATTCCATTGGATACATATACTATGGTTTGTTTATTCATTCATCTGTTGATAGACATTTGTGTTATTTTGAAGTCTTGGTTATTATGAATATAGTTGTTATGTATATTCATGTATAATTTTTAATGTGAAATATGTTTTCATTTCTTTTTGGACAAAAACTGAAGAGTAGAATGGTCGGCTCATAATGTAGGTATATGTTTAGCCTTTTGAGAAAGAGTTAAAGTGTTTTTCAGAGTGATTATATCCTTTTACACTCCAGCTGTCCAGGTGTATGAGACTATCAGTAGCCCTACCCCTTTGTCATCACTTGGCATTGTCAGAATTTTTAATTGTTTTCCCTATTCTGATGGATGTGCTGTGGTATCGCATTGTGATTTTAATTTGCATTCCTCTAATAACTAATGATGTTGAGCATATTTATCTATAATTATTGGATATTTGTGTGTCTTTTTTAAAAACTGTTATCTTAGTCACGTAGTGCTGCTGTAACAGAAATACCACAAGTGGATGGATTTAACAAACAGTTCATTCCCGCACATAATCTAGAAGTCCAAATTCAGGGTGTCAGCTACCGGGGAACACTTTCTCTGCTGGCTCTGGATGAAGGTTCTTGTCATCAGTCTTTCCCTGGACTAGGCTTTCAGTGCAGGAACCCTGGGCCCCAAGGACGTGCTCTGCCCCTGGGGCTGCTCTCCTGGTGGTATGAGGTCCCCTCTCATCTATGCTCACTTCTCTCCTTTATATCAGAAGACATTGACTCAAACTACAGCCTAATCTTGTGGATGAGCCCTGATTCGTTACCATAACTGCCGCCTATCCCGTCTCATTAACATCAGAGGTAGGATTTATGACACACAGGAAAATCACATCAGATGACAAAATGGTAGAAAATCACACAATACTGGGAATCATGGCCCAGCCAAATCAATACGTACATTTTTTGGGGACACAATTCAATCCATGACAGTCTTTATTCAAATGATTTGCCCACTGTTTTTTGAGTTGCTGATTTTATTCTTGGATTGTAAAAGTTCTGTTAGTTCAAGTGTGTCATAACGCTAATGATTTGAGAAGAAATTTTCTCAATGTTTTTGTAACATCTTTGTTCCTCAGACTGTATATCATAGGGTTGAACAATGGGGTCAAAATGGTGTAGAAAAGAGAGAGAAGTTTGTCTGTTTCTTCATATTGGTTGGATTTAGGTTTTAAATAGGTAATAGTAGCTGATCCATAGAATAAAACTACAACTATGAGGTGGGAAGAACAGGTAGAAAAGGCTTTGGTCCGTCCTGTGTTTAATGGCAACTTGAGGATGGTTGATATAATTCTGGTATAGGACCCAAGTATCAACACAAAAGAAACCGTGACGAATACTACAGCAAATATATAGCCCACCATCTCATTGACAAAGATGTCACCACAGGCCAGCTTGAGGATTGGGGGAATGTCACAGAAGATGTGATTGATTTGGTTAGAACCACAAAAAGACAGAGAGAAAATCTGTCCTGTTTGCCCTATCTCAATGGGAATGTCACTGATCCAGGAGCCAGCCACTAGCTGGATGCAAGTTTTGTGGTTCATGACTATAGGATAATGCAGAGGGTGACAGATGGCCACGTAATGGTCATAGGCCATCACCGCCAGGAAAAGGCATTCTGTGGCTCCAAGCATAAGGCCAAAGCACATTTGCGTAGCACAAGCAAAAAAAGAAATGTTTCCTTTCTGGGTCCAAAGATCCATGAGCATTCTAGGAAGAGTGACAGACACATAACAGATTTCTAGGAAGGAAAAGTTACCGAGAAAAAAATACATGGGAGTCTGAAGTGTGGGGTCTACGCTTGTTATTATAATTATGATGCCACTGCCCATCAGAATAATCATATAAACAACTAATAATGCTCCAAAAAGAAACCAATGGGATTTGGGAATATCAGAAAATCCTAAAAGAACAAATTCCGTCATTGTACTGATATTGGTTTCTGTTACTTTTAATTTGTTTTCTCTCTGTGGATTTGTTCTTCTTGGCTACATTTTCCCTTTTGATAATTGAATTGTGACATGGGCATTGGCCTTTATAATTTCTCAGTTTCTTTCTGACACTTGTATTCTGTGATCCTGGGTGATCTGATGTGAAACCAGGAGCAATTAAGTCACCTGCAGAGAAAATCAATTCAATCGATAAAATGTGCATGCAATTGATTTATAATTCTAGATTTGCATTCTAATCATTCCAATAAGATCCATAGCCATACATTTTTATTAATCTTTCCATACAAGAGGGGAGAATGCAACTGAGATCTTTAATTCAGTTAAATATGGAATCATAATCTGATCTACCCTTCTTTTAACTGAGAATTTCCTCAAACCAATTCCCTTCTTTCAAAGTTTTCCCTCTTTCCAAAATTGGTCTGTCTTTAAATTTCACATATATCTTAAATGCTTTCTGTTTGTTTTTGATCTTCATTTACACATAAAATCCAACCCTGCACACCATATACTCAAACAGGACTCTGCATTTTTTTTGTTTGTAACTCAGGGAATAAGGTTCCATGTTTGTTTTCCATTTTTATGTGCCTGTTTCATCTCTTTTAATGAATATGTAAATGATTGAGCCCAGGTATTGTATTTCACAACTTTCTCTATCACTACCTCCTATATACCAATAAACCATAGAGTTTCCAAGGAACAGGTAGCTGGTGGTTTCAAACTACCCCACCAGGGCTCCAATTGTATTTAATATTTATTAATATATAACCTTAAGACGCATAATTCATTTAATCCAACACATTTTATCTTTTGTTCTCTGGTATTCATGTTTCTCTTATTAGGGTTACAACTGAGGCCTCGCTATCTCCATAAGTCCCTACAACCATGTCTAACCCTCTTCCGCTGCATTCCCTCCAGTTATTTCTTTTTCTGATCAAGCCCTAGAGCATTGCCCTAATCATGATTTCTGGTTGCTGGCAATCCTGCTCCGTGGAGGGGAGAGACCAGATTGGCTGAGAGGGAAGGGGTTTATTTGCTGAATTCTGGAACCAATTTTCACACTCTCAGGAGCAGACATACTAGCAGCTGTATGCACATCACTCACAACACTTAAACTTTCAAAAAATGCTGATTTTCCTCACCTCTATTTTTTTATGCCTAACTCCTTAGTTCAAACTATCCTCTTATTTTTGGAATGAAAATAATAGCCTTGTTCCACTACAATACCATGTGTACAGGAAAACCAGTGTGGAGATTGAAAAGGTGTAAATTCCCTCATTTTACTACCATGCTAAAAGCACTTTCATGGATTCCCATTGTACTTGGAAAAATCCAAATTTATTTCCAGGAATTGAAAACTGAGATATAACTTGGCCTCTGCCTTTATTTCCAATCTCATTGACTACAACACCCCCACTTCCCCACCCTGGGCAATCAGTTCTTTAGGTTTCTAAGAATGTAAACCTTAAGGGTCTTCTTCCGCTCTTTCATCTGCCCAGAATGTTCTTTACAGAGTTACTTCTTCTATTTAGGACTCAGCTCAAATGTCACTTCTTCAGAGAGGTCTTCTCAGGATTATCCTAGAGATTGTATTGTTGCTGTTAGGTGTCTCATAGTAATCCCATGTGACAGAGTGTAAATGCCCCATAAGTTTTTCCTGGCTGTAATGTTTATGGAACAAATGGTCAAGTCCTTTCTCCAGTAGAGCTGCTGAGTGAATTTAAACTGCCAAACTTTCAGTTAGCAATGAAGGACTTAATTGTTGTGCCACCATGGCTCCTTAAGGATTGCATTGTTGTTGTTAGGTGCTGCCAAGTCAGTTCTGACCCATAGGAATCCTATGTACAACAGAAAGAAACACTGCCCTGTCCTAAACAAATCCTCATAACTGTAGTTATACTTGAGATCATTGTCCCAGCCACTGTGTCAGTCCATCTCATTGAGGGTTTTCCTCTCTTTCACTGACCCTCTGTTTTACCGAGCATGATGTCCTTCTCCCGGGACTGGTCCCTTCTGATAACATGTCCAAAGTATGTAAGATGATGTCTCGTCATCCTTGCTTCTAAGGAACATTTAGGCTGTACTTCTTCCAAGTCAGATTTTTCCTTCTTTTGTCAGCCAATGGTATATCCAATATTCTTCCTCAGCACCATAATTCAAAGGTGTCAATTCTTCTTCAGTCTTCTCTATTCATAGTCGCGCTTTCACATGCATACAACGTGATTAAAAGCACCATCACTTGGGTCAGGTGCACCTTAGTCCTTAAAATGACATCTTTGCTTTTTAACACTTGAAAGGCATCTTTTGCAGCAGATTTTCCCAATGCAAAACATCATTTGATTTCTTGACTGCTGCTTCCATGGGTGTTGATTGCAAAGCCAGGATTATATTAGTACCATTGAGTTATATTAGTGCCAGCGTGAATTATTTCTTTATCATATTCTTATTGTTTTATTTTAAAATAAGGTGTTTATATCTCCACTTTTCATTAGAGGCTAAAAAATTGAGACTCAAAGATTTCACATAAATTTTCCAGGTTTTCACGAGTTCTGGATTTCAACTCTACTACCAAGCTATTTCCAGATTCTTAGCTGTGATATGGAAAAAATAATGAATTTTCCGAAGCTTGTTAACATTTATTCAGTTAATTATATGCCATGTACTGCAATCTGATTATATCTTCTTTTAAGATTCTTGTTCTATAACCTTGAAAACAGAGTAGTGTCTAACGGAAAGGTTTATAATTTTTAATTAATACATTATTGATTTTTTTCAACTTTTTGAAACCTGGAGTATTTTCTTCTTTCTGTCTGCTGTTCACATTATATCCTAAACCACTCCATCTTAGTACTTTATTTAATGTATTTTACCGAAGACTTTTGTATTTACTTAGTAAACCAATGGAATGAAATGGGGTCACATCCCGAAATAAACACTGGGATTGGAAAAAAGGTCCATGAACTTTAAGCTAGTATAAGCCATTTTACAAACCTAAGATATACCATTTTACTTACAACAATGCACATCGTGTGGAATGATGTGCAACGGCTAAGTACATAAGAATGTGAGTAAAGCACACAGGTACTTTATAGATTACTGTGAGGACAAAATGCATCTATAGTAGTTAGAGCTAGCTGAAAACCTCAATTAACTATTAGGTTGATCAATGCCCATGAATATTTTTGCAATCAATCTAGTCCATAATACAATGAAACCTGCGAGAGGTGGTATTCAACTGGCCTGCCTTGTTTTCCAGGTCTGGCAAGTTTTCTGCCTTGGGCAGGATACAGTCTTACCATTTTTCTATTGCTCTCTATTAAGAACTCCTACCTCCTAAACACCCTGTGAGTTTTCCTTCTCTGACGGGTTCTGCTTTACATAGGTTCTGATTTTCAAGGATTTTACTGTATAGTTTCTGGCCTATGAATTCTAACACTATTTCCCTGATGAGCCCTCAAATATGCTATTTGACTATATGCATGTCTTTTATTCCCTTGACATTACATCCTATGATTTAGTAAGAATGTTTCACAAGGTTATGCCCCAACATGGTATGCTGCATATGACAATAAATTATATTAAAAGAAATTTATATTAGAAAATATATTGACCATGAAGTAGAAGAAGGTGATTAAAGGTGGTAATTGTGGTGAGAATGCAAAAAGCAAACTTTGTAAGTTTCCATTAAGATTCTAGTAGTTCTCGAGAGGCGGAGCCAAGATGGCGGACTAGGCAGACGCTACCTCGGATCCCTCTTACAACAAAGACACGGAAAAACAAGTGAATTGATCACATACATAACAATCTACGAACCCTGAACAACAAACACAGATTTAGAGACAGAGAACGAACTAATACGGGGAAGCAGCCATTGTTTCCAGAGCCTGGAGCCAGCGTACCAGTCAGGTACAGCACAAGCACAGAGAGCGGCTCCACCCCCTGAACTAACCCCGGGAGGGGGACCAGCCGGTTCCACGGGCGGCGTGGGACGCAGTCAGTAGGAGAAGTCCCCGGGAGGCAGTGACTGGTCTTGGAGCAGAAAGAGCAGCGTCTGAGCCGGGGAACCGTCCCGCAGGGATTTGGACTGGACGCAGGTACACCATAAACACGGAGAGTTGCTCCACCCCCCTGAACAAACCCCGGGAAGGGGATCAGCCAGGTCGCACGGGCGGCGTGGGACGCAGCTGGTAGGAGAAGTCCCTGGAAGGCAGCGACTAGTATTGGAGCGGGGAGAACAGTGTCCCAGCCGGGACACTCGGTCACGGCACAAGCACGGGGACCTGCTCCACCCATCTGAACTAACCCCGGGAGGAGGCCCAACTGGTTCTCGGAGGCAGCACGGCCACGCGGCTGGAGGGACGAGAAGTCCCCGGGAGGCAGCGACTGATTTTGGAGTCGAGAGTGCACCATCCCAGTAGGGGAGCCTTGACGCTGGGTGTGGGGCTGGAAGTGGAGGATCTGAATGTGACTACAGCGGGCCAGACCCCACTGTGAAATTTATGTGAAATCTTTGAGTCTCAATTTTTTAGCCTCTAATGAAAAGTTATACCCACTGTCCGGTGTGCACCCGCCATTATTTTCATTGTTGCTCAAAAAGTTAACTCTTCGGATAATTTTTTTCGGAACTCGCTTTTCTTTAGGTATAGATATTGAGACTTACTAAATGTGGATAATTTGACCAATTGCACATAGGTTTTGTGACTGCTAGTCAGTATCTTTTTTTTCCCAATAGTCTTGAGTTTGACTCCTATCCCCATGGTTTATTACCTGTGTGATATTAAGCAATTATTTAAAGTTTCTAGGATTTACTTGTTTGTGAGAATTAAATGAAATAAAATTGGTAAAATTTATCAGCTACCTCCCAATTTTAAATTGTTTACTTATTATTTATTGCTCTATGATTATGATTATGGTAACTTGTGCTTTAAGCCTGTAGCCCTAGGATTTAACAAATTGCCCAGTTAAGTAGGTATTTGACAAAGTGGTTTTGAGTTCGTTTGTTGGCCATTATTTTTTTTGCCATTCCTTTCATCAGGGTCAGGACAAGGAATAGTTAGTGAATCTCCTAAGGTGTGAAATTTGAGAAGGCATTCAGGGCCATCCTTGAACTTGATGGATCCTGAAAAGGAGTGGCTCCTTAAATTTTGCAAGAGTCATGGTGCCTCTTGCCTCATCCTACTTTTCATTTCTCCATTCTAATGGGTTTGAACTTTGTCCATGAAGCAGTGGAGAGGTATGGTGCCATGGCAAAAGATAGAAACCAAAACCGTTGTCTATGAATCAATTCCAACTCATAGGACATAGTAGAACTGTCCCATAAGGTTTCTGAGGCTATAAATCTTAGGAAAGATGACTGCCACAACTTTATATCAAGGAGCAGCAGGTTGGTGTGAACCACTGGCCATTTGGTTAACAGCCAAGTGCTTAACCACTGCGTAACCAGGACTCCGTGCCCCTGGTTAGAGAATAGTGTTTCTCAGACAGACTGGAACTAAATTGTAGTTCCAATATCATCTAGCCGTGTGATGACTTCATGCAAATTAATTAATCTTCCCATGTCACAGTTTGCTCAACTGTAAAATGGCCAGCAACTATACAAACATTTAGTGTTGTTACCTGAATTAAATTGTTTAATATAAGCTAAACACCTTGAAGAAGTTCTGACATTTATGAAAGGCTATTATTATTGTTATCTATTATTATTATTGTTATTAATGATTCTTTATATCTAGTTTGTGGACATGTAACATCTGTTGTACTCATCACTGGTGAGCACTTAGAATTGCAATTAGGGTAAAACCCTTTGCATTTTCTTTTACTGATACTAAGTGATCTGAGATGTAAAAACTGTGACTATTTTCCTGCTTGAAAGCAATATAGATCCTAGAAAATGGGTGTTTACCTAATATGGTACTCAGGCTTGATTCTAAACTGAATAAAGGAATAGACATTATTAAAATGAAAGCAACACTTTTAAGAGGGAGAGAAGAATTAAGACTCGCCAGAGGACAAAAGAACCAAATCTTTATGTATTCCTTTACAAATGATAGCATTTAATAAAAAATAATTTGTTAATTGAATACAATGACTTTGAGTGCTAAATGAGATAGCATTTCTAATTGTACAAACTCAGGTGTTTGGTGATGAAATTATCCACATGTAACATTAAATATATAAGATTTGTCTATGGTTTTCTCAAGAGAACAAGGTAGAAAGAGCAGAGATTTACCCTGTGTGTTCTCCCAAAACTATCTATATTACTCTTCTTTCTTGGAAATGTTTAAGGTCTTATTACTTTAAGGGAAATGAAACTTAATGTTATCATATTTTTATTTGAGATTTAAGCACCCATCCCCCGGAAAAATTCTAAATGATTAAGGAACATGTAATCATATTCTGACTGAGTCCTGGTTGCTCAGTGGTTAAGTTTTCGGCTGCTAACCGAAAGGTCGATAGTTCAAACTCAACAGCCACTATATGGGAGGAAGATATGGAAGTTCTACGCTATCCTATCTTCCCTTTACTCTATCCTGTATTGCCAGTGGGAGGCAAAGAGTTTGCACTGGTTAACAATTTTTATGATTCAGATGGATATGTCACTGTCAATGTCCCCACTCTATCTAAACCTCAGCTGTTAGTATTTTTAATATAAATTAGAAACATAAACCCTGAAATTAATCTGAAAACCAATATAAACTTAAAGCTTTACATTATTGTATACATTCTTTAATGTAAGAATATGATTTTTTTTAATAAATATTTCTTGGATTCCTCAACTAATGTGAATTTATTTCATGGATTGTTTTACTTTAAATGTCCTCTTAAAATGCCATCAGAACTAAAATACATAAATATGATACTTATTTGCTACAAAGCCTTTGATAGAAATGAAGTTTTCCTATAATGTTACTTTTAAAAAAAATTGTTATTTAGTATTCTTAAAATAACATAGCAGGTTTTCTAATTTTCGGTGTCTCAAAGTAATTAACTATTTCTTTTTTTTTTTTTTTAATTTAAAAACATGAAAACCCTGGTGGCGTAGTGGTTAAGTGCTATGGCTGCTAACCAAAGGGCTGGCAGTTCGAATCCACCAGGTGCTTCTTGGAAACTCTATGGGACAGTTCTACTCTGTCCTATAGGGTCGCTATGAGTCGGAATCAACTCGACGGCACTGGGTTTGGTTTGGTTTGGTTTGGTTTATCTAAAATCATTGTTTAAGGTAAATCATATTTAATAGAGTCAGAAATATAAAGACACTGTTTTAATAAGACAGCACATTTGCTACTGTATATTAAATATTGATTTTAATAATATCATGACCTAAAGTTCAATATTAATATAAAAAGCTCAATATTGATATAAAACATTTCATATTTACCATTCTTATTTTTGATAATAGGAGCCCTGGTGGCTCCGTGGTTAACTTGCTCGGCTGCTATTAGTTAGAACCCACCATCCAGTCGCAGAACAAAGTTATGGTAGCCTGCGTCCATCACCACTTACAGCCTTGGAACCCCGATGAAGCAGTTATACTCTGTCCTGAAGGTTCGCTGGGAGTCGTAATTGACTTGACAGCAGTGGATTTGGGTTTTGATTTGTTTGTGATAATCCTGTTTCCTCCTCCCTGAAGAGCGTTTCTCTGGCTGAAACAACTTGTTTAATCAATGGTATTCAACCGACCTTTAAAACAGTGTACTCAGTTCAAATGTGGAATGCCCTTTAAATACCAAATAGTTATCTCTACCCCCTGACATCTCTTCCACCTGATACAGTTAAATTTCTAATTAAACAAATCTCATTGGCATTCTCTGGTCTATTTATTCATTTTCCCAGATAGCTCTCAGTCCATCCAGAATACCGTTCTTCTGCAGCCTCTCAACGGAATAGAGTGTGCAGGAAGTTTTATTTCATAAACTTGAATAGGGTTCTGGATTGCCCTTAACTGAGCAATACCTCCTGCCCAAAACTGACCCAAGTTCAATTCTCCCCTCATCTACTATGACTGCTTCATATGGACCCTCTGTTCCTATTAGATTGAGCTCCGGTCACATTTTCCTCTAGTTATTTTGCTTATTTTCTTCTCTGACATCCAAATTCTGGGGCTGGCGTCTGTAAAAATTGTAATAAATGTTCTGACAACAAAGAATATTTTTATCTATTAATCATATAATATATAATTTATTTCTTCAGGACAACCTGAGCAAACTGAGAACTGGCTGTTGGATATATTAAATCCAGTTCAAAACTATTTTTTGTCCCAAGATTAATCCCAACAGGGAGACTTTTTATTTTCCTTACAGCATTCCACCATCCATCCTCAATTTCATTGCCTCTGTGAATACACTTTTAAGGGGTTATTCCTGTTAAATTCACTTAGGAGAAAATAAGATTCTGACATAAGTCCGGCTGAAATTAGAGGCAACACTCTAGGTCAGTAGTCTGTCTGTTATTATAAAATACTTACCTTTCAAGGCTTCAAATCTGAGTGATGCTTAAGATTGTGTGTCAGCTTTGCTGAGACATGATTCTCAGTGGCCTGGCAATTAAGGTGTATTTTGGCAGTCATATAATGATATAATCACCTCCATGATGAGATCTGATATGACGTGATCACCTCCATGATGGGATCTGCTGTAGGTAGCCAGTCAATTAAAAGGGAGTTTCCTTGGGAGTGTGGCCTGCATCCAATAAATGTGGATTTCCTGGCAAAGTTCACTGGCTTTTGCTTTGTCCTGGATCCTGCATTTGGATCATCAGCATCTGTCTTCCAGTTCTTGGTATTTGGACTAGCAGCCTCCCATCTTACTGGCTGATCTTGGATTTCTCAGTCTTCCGTGCTACGAGCCAGCAAACTGCCCTCTGATCGGTGGATCTTGGGTTCATCAGCCCCTGATGCCTGACCCAGGGACTTGCCAGCTCTACAAATGGGTGAGTAATTTCCTTGAAATGAATCTCTCTTTTTCTCTCTATAATGTGTATATATACATACATACATATATACATACACACATACATACATATATGTATGTATGTGTATATATACATGCTTCACTGGTTTTATTTCTCTAGAGAACATAGACTAAGGTAGTTTAAGAATATTGGCCTCAACTCAAATTTCCCTTTATGAAAACAGAATGTTACTTCCTATTATTAAGCAGTGATTTCTAAGGGTTTATAATTACCTACAATCTTTCTCCAGGAACATCATGTGAAAGTAATTAGGAAAGTTAATTGAAAGGTATCAGGAAGTATGAACTTGAAAACATGGAAGGTGTATGAAGAGTGGGTGATGAGAAAGGCCTCCCATGGGAATCAGGTGTGGCAGAGCTTAGCAATGGGGTGAAATGCCAGCCAGGCCTGAGCTACAAAAAAAAAAGTGGTGCATATTCTAGAAGTAACTAAGATGAAAGGGAATTCTAAAGTCCCAAAATTGTATGTGGAGTACTGGTGCCACAGTGGTTAAGAGCTCAACTGCTAATCTAAAAATTCAGAAATTCAAATCCACCAGTCACTCCTTGGAAACACTATAAAGCGTTCTATTCTGTTCTATAGGGCTGTATGAGTTGGAATTTTCTTGATGACAACGAGTTTGCTTTTTTTTTCTTTTGGATATTGTGCATAAATAGCAAAATCTTCTCATAAGATAAATGCAAAACACAAATATACTTAAGAATATATAATATAAGAATAGCAAATGAAATAGGCAAAATATGGAATTGTAAAGCAAATGTTATTGGGATACTTGAACAGAATTTGAGAAAAAAAGATACATTTTTTATTAATACTTATTGCCATAGAAGGAAATTTAAAAAATATATATATACAATAAAATAATTCTAAGAGAAAGATTTTTTATATATTTTAGAATAAGGAAGATTTGTAAAGTTATGACTAAAATTTAGAATGCAGGACAAAAATATATTGAAAAATAATCAATTATGTAAAAGTAAATATTTCTACATGCTAAAAAAAAGAACTAAAAGCCATGCCAAAATATAACTAATAAAGTGGGAAAAATAACTATAAGTCGTATCTCAGATAAAGTACTAATTTCCTCTATAAATATTCTTTTTTGAAAATAATTTTTATTGTGCTTTAAGTGAAAGTTTACAAATCAAGTCAGTCTCTCACATATAAACTTATATACACCTTACTACATACTCCCACTTACTCTCCCCATAATGACTCAGCCCACTCCTTCCTTCCAGTCTCTCCTTTTGAGACACTTTTGACAGTTTCTAACCCCCTCTACCCTCCCATCTCCCCTCCAGACAGGAGATGCCAACATAGTCTCTAGTGTCCACCTGATGCAAGTAGCTCATTCCTCAACAGCATCTCTCTCCAACCCATTGTCCAGTCCAATCCATGTCTGATAAGTTGGCTTTGGGAATGGTCCCTGTCTTGGGCCAACAGAAGGTTTGGGGACCATGACCGCCGGGACTCTTCTAGTCTTAGTCACGCCATTGCCTGGTCTTTTTATGAGAATTTGGGGTCTGCATCCCACTGTTCTCCTGCTCCCTCGGGGGTTCTCTGTTGTGCTCCCTGTCAGGGCAATTATCAGTTGTGGCCGGGCACCACCTAGTTCTTCTGGTAGCAGGATGATGTAGTCTCTAGTTCATGTAGCCTTTTCTGTCTTTTGGGCTCATAATTACCTCGTGACCTTGGTGTGTTCTTCATTCACCTTTGATCCAGGCGGGTTGAGACTCATTGATCCAACTGATTTTTGTATGTTTATCTTGTAACCCGAAACTCTGCTGAGCTCTTCCATTAGTTTCAGTAGTTTTCTTGAGGATTCCTTAGGGTTTTCTGTGTATAAGATCATGTCATCTGCAAATAGAGATAATTTTACACCTTCCTTGCCAATCTGGATGCCCTTTATTTCTTTGTCTAGCCTGACTGCTCTGGCTAGGACTTTCCAGCACAAGGTTGAATAAGAGCGGTGATAAAGGGCATCCTTGTCTGGTTCTCATTCTTAAGGGAAAGGCTTTCAGGCTCTCTCCATTAAGGATGATGTTTGCTGTTGGCTTTGTTTTTTTTTTTTTTTTTGTATAGACGCCCTTTATTATGTTGAGGAATTTTCCTTCTATTCCCATTTTGCTGAGTTTTTATCATGAATGGGTGTTGGACTTTGTCAAATGCCTTTTCTGCATCAATTGATAAAATCATGTGGTTTTTTTCATTTGTTTTATATATACAGTGGATCACATTAATTATTTTTCTAATATTGAACCTACCTTGCATACCTGGTATAAATCCCACTTGGTCATGGTGGATTATTTTTTGGATATGTTGTTGAATTCTATTGGCTAGAATTTTGTTGAGGATTTTTGCATCTATGTTCATGAGGGATATAGGTCTGTAATTTTCTTTTTTTGTGTGGTGTCTTTAACTGTTTTTGGTATCAGGGATATGCTGGCTTCATAGAATGAGTTAGGTAGTATTCCATCCTTTTCTATGCTTTGAAATACCTTTAGTAGTAGTGGTGTTAACTCTTCTCTGAATGTTTGGTAGAACTCTGCAGTGAAGCCATCCAGGCCAGGTTTTTTTTGTTGTTGTTGTTGGGAGTTTTTTGATTACATTTTCAATCTCTTTTTTTGTTATGGGTCTATTTAGTTTTTCTTCTTCTGGTTGTGTCAGTTTAGGTAGGTAGTGTGTTTCTAGGAATTCATCCATTTCTTCTTGGTTTTCAAATTAGAGTACAATTTTTCATAATAATCTGATATGATTCTTTTAATTTCAGTTGGGTCTGTTGTGATATGGCCCATCTCATTTCTTATTCGGGTTATTTGTTTTCTTTGCTTTATTTCTTTAGCGAGGCTCGCCAAATAATCAATTTTGTTAATTTTTTCAAAGAACCAGCTTTTGGCTTTGTTAATTCTTTCAATTGTTTTTCTGTTCTCTAATTCATTTAATTCTGCTCTGATTTTTATTATTTGTTTTCTTCTGGTGCCTGACGGATTCTTTTGTAGCTCGCTTTCTATTTGTTCAAGGTGTAGGGACAGTTCTCTGATTTTGGCCCTTTCTTCTTTATGTATGTGTGCGTTTATCGATATAAATTGACCTCTGAGCACTTTCACTGTGTCCCAGAGGTTTTGACGGGAACTGTTTTCAGTCTCATTGCATTCTATGAATTTTTTTATTCCCTCCTTAATGTCTTCTATAACCCAGTCTGTTTGAGCAGGGTATTGTTCAGTTTGCAAGTATTTGATTTCTTTTCCCTGATTTTTCTGTTATTGATTGCCACTTTTATGGCCTTGTGGTCTGAGAAGAAGCTTTGTAATATTTTGATGTTTTGGATTCTGCCAAGGTTTGTTTTATGACCTAATATGTGATCTATTCTAGAGAATGTCCCACGTGCACTAGAAAAAATGTATATACTTTGCAGCTGTTGGGTGGAGTGTTCTGTATAAGTCTATGAGGTCAAGTTGGTTGATTTTAACAATTAGATCTTCCGTGTCTCTGTTGAGCTTCTTAATGGAAGCCTATCCTCCGAAAGTAGTGTGTTGAAGTCTCCTGCTACAATTGTAGAGGTGTCTATCTCACTTTTCAATTCTGTTAAAGCTTGTTTTATGTATCTTGGAGCCCTGTCATTGGGTGCATAAATATTTAGTATGGTTATATCTTCCTGCTAAATTGTCCCTTTAATCATTACATAGTGTTCTTCTTTATTCTTTGCGGTGAATTTAACTTTAAAGACTATTTTGTCAGAAATTAATATTGCCACTCATGCTCTTTTTTGATTATTGTTTACTTGATATATTTTTTTTTCCATCCTTTGAGTTTTAGTTTATTGGTGTCTTTTTTTTCTAAGTCTAAGGTGTTTGTCTTGTAGGCAGCATATAGGCGGACCTTGTTTTTTTATCCAGTCTGAGACTCTCTGTCTCTTTATTGGTGCATTTAGTCCATTTACATTTAGCGTAATTAAAGATAAGTATGAGTTTAGTGCTGTCATTTTGATGCCTTTTTGTGTGTGTTTTTGACAAGTTCATTTTCCCACTTACTTTTTTGTGCTGAGACGCTTTTTTTTGGAAATTGTGTGTTCCTCATTTTCATAGTAGTTGAATTTATTTTTGCTGAGCCATTAAGTTTATCTTGGTTTTTATTTCAAAGTCTGGAATTGTTAGACCTCTTTGTGGTTATCTTAATATTTACCCCTATTTTTCTTAGTGAAAACCTAACTTGTATCATCCTATATCTCCTTCTTTTCCTCTCCATATGGAAGATCTATGCCTCCTGTATATTTAGTCCCTCTTTTTTGATTATTGTAATCTTTTACATAATGACTTCAATGATTCCCTATTTTGAGCAGTTTTTTTCTTTTATAAATTAATCTTATTTTGCTTTTGTGATTTCCCTATTTGAGTTGATATCAGGATGTTCTGTTCTGTGATCTTGTGTTGTGCTGGTATCTGATATTATTGATTTTCTGACCAAAGAACTTCCTTTAGTAATTCTTGCAGCTTCGGTCTGGTTTTTACCAATTCTCTAAGCTTGTGTTTTTCTGTAAATGTCTTAATTTCACCTTCATATTTGAGGGAGAGTTTTGCTGGATATATGATTCTTGGCTGGCAGTTTTTCTCCTTCAGTGCTCTATATATGTCATGCCATTGTCTTCTTGCCTGTCTGGTTTCTGCCAAGTAGTCTGAACTTATTCTTATTGATTCTCCTTTGTAGGTGACTTTTCGTTTATCCCTGGCTGCTTTTAAAATTTTCTCTTTATGTCTGGTTTTGGCAAGTTTGATGATAATATGCCTTGGTGATTTTCTTTTGCGATCTATCTTGTATGCTGTTTGATGAGCATCTTGGATAGATATCCTTACATCTTTCATGATGCCAGGGAAGTTTTCTACTAACAGATCTTCAACTATTCTCTCTGTATTTCCTGTTAGCCCTCCCTCTTCTGGAACTCCAATCACATGCAAGTTATTCTTCTTGATAGAGCTCCACATAATTCTTAGGGTTTCTTCATTTTTTTTAATTCTTTTATCTGATTTTTCTTCAACTATATTTGTATCAATTGCCTTATCCTCTAACTCCCCCACTCTGCATTCCAACTCCTCGATTCTCCTCTGACTTCCTATTGAGGCCTATGGACCCCGAGGGTCAGGCCTGCATCCTGTCCTTGGGCTGTCTCAGGAAGCCGTGATCAGCTCCTCCACTCCTAATCCAAAGCTCAGTGCCAAGGTTTTCTGGCTGGAATGCTGTGATCCAGACTCCAAAACCAGTCACTGCTTCCCCATGATTTCTCCTTCTCCTGTCAGCCACGTTGGTGTGCAGTCTGCATGTGCTGGCTGGGTTTCCGACCAAGGTTACTCCAGAGGGTTAGGGCTGTGTCCTGTGCTTGCCTTTCTCAGGAAGCCGTGATCTACTCCTCTGCGCTAAGTCCAAAGCCCAGTGCCAAGGTTTTCGAACTGGGATGGTGGCTTCAGGCTACAAAAACAGTCACTGCTTCCCCGTGGTTTCTCATTCTCCCGTCAGCCACGTCAGTGTGCAGCCTGCTTGAGCTGGCTGAGTCTCTGCCGAGGTTACTCCAGGGGGTTAGGGGTTAGGGCTGCATCCCTTGGTTGCCTGTCCCAGTAAGCAGCAATCAGCTGTACCACTCTGGCACCAGGGAACCTTGAGGGCTCAAGGCTGTGGCAGGGGAAATGGGTTCCAGAAGTAGTCGCTGCTTCACTGAATGGCTTTTCGCTCCCCTGTCACTCAGGTCAACTCCTTAGTTCTGTGTTTGATGGTCAGGGTTCGTAGATTGTCATGTATGTGATCGATTCACTTGTTTTTCCGAGTCTTTGTTGCAAGAGGGATCCACAGTAGCTTCTACCTAGTCAGCCATCTTGGCCCCACTTCCTATAAGTATTCTTAAATATCAATGAGAAGTGAAAAATATAAATAGAAAAATGGAGCAAATATATAACAGTTTAATCATCCCTTAAATATATGAAAAAATATCCAGCCTCATAAAAAAGTGGAATTTTAAACAGCACAGAATATATTTTATGAAGAATATATAATATCTTGGGAGAACATGCATTTTTTTATACATGGATTGTTAAGGTGCAAAATGCTGCAAGTCCTGTGGAGAGAAATTAAATACCATTGACTAATATCACAATTGTATCTAGTCTTTGGCAGCACAGGGGGTTTGCACTCCGCTACTAAACTAAAGGTTGGAAGTTTGAACCCATTCTGCAACACAGCAGAAGGAAGGACTGGTGATTGCTTCTGTTAAGGGCACAGTCAAGAAAACTCTGTAGAGCAGCTCTACTCTGTAATTTATGGGGACACTATGAATCAGAATCAATTTGACATCAATGGCTGTTTTGGTTATTTAGTTTTTGAATCAATAAAACATGCACACATATGAAATTATCCAATAAATCTATATTGCAGCATTGTTTGTAATTGAAAATATTATAAGCCAATTAAGTTTGAATCATGAAGTGGGCTGTCTTTCTCTGATTAATGAGTTTTCACTTTCAAATTTTCATCATTCTTTTATTCTTTCAAAGCTATTTGATCTCTCTAAAAATCCTTAAGAATGCATCCAGTTTTTTCCAGTGGCTGAAGCAGGAACTTTGACCTTCTGTGAGCCACTGAAACTTAACCAGAAATGGAAGTCCTTTCTTCATTGTAAATGTTGGAAACTATATCTGTTCATTCATGAACATTTTTGTTTCTTAAAATTAGTTTATTTGACTTAATTAAAATTTAGATTGCTATTTATCAAAAGACATTTATGGAGTGAAAAGTAAAGGTAGTGAATGGGAAAACAGTTTTAAGATATATAATTGTCAAAAAGATTCTATCCCTAACATAAAAAAGTCAAATAAATAAGAATAAAGACAAATACTCAAAATAAAATTGATCAAATGATACCTAAAAGTACTTTACAAAAAAGAACATCCATGAACATTCAAATTGAAACTACAGTGACATATTCTACATCAAGATAATGGGTAAAAATCATACAAGGATGATAATATTGAGTGCTGGTCACAAAGTGGAACATCACATTGTTACTTTCAAATGTTTTTATTACAAGTATAAATTGATATATCTGCTCTGAAAAATTATTTGAGAGCTAAATGAATGCCTGATGCTTTTAGGTATAACCTCCACTCTAATGAGTTCTTATGTGCAATGAAAAAGTTTGCATGTCCAAAAATGGAAACATTCCAAATGTCCACCATAGTAAAATGCACTTTAAAGACTGAATATTTATACAGTGGAATAATAAACAGGAACAAAACAAAACACACTGGAAATGTATGAAACAACAAGAACGAGTTATAAAAATCCAGTGTTTACTGATGAAATTAAAATGCACAGAATACACACTGAATGACTTTACATAAAATTTGCAGAGGGAATATTGACTAGTATTTGTTAAGAATACGTATGTAGTGAAAATATATAGAAAAGCAAGAGCATAATTATAATAAAAGTCAAATTTTTGGTTATTGCTTTGATGGGAGGGCAGTGAGATCAGGAACAGGTTGGTAATTGACTTCTACAATGCTGGTGATGTTCTGTGAATCAATCTACTTGGGATTTACATGGGTCTTTATTTTTTTTTTTTTAATTAATTTGCAACATATATTTTTAAAAATAATATTTTATTGAGTTTTTGGTGAAAGTTTACACAGGAAGTTAGCTTCCCATTTGACAATTTCCATAAAAATTGTTCAGTGATATTGTTAGGTGCTATCGACGGGGTTCCTACTCATAGAGACCCTACGTACAACGGAATAAAACACTACCTGGCCCTGCACCATCCTCATGATCTTTGTTATGTTTGAGCCCACTGTTACAGCCACTGTGATAATCTTTCTCACTGATGGTCTTCTTTTCGCTGATCCTCTCTTCTACCAAATATGATTTCCTTCTCCAGGAACTGATCCCTTCTGATAACATGTCCAAAGTATGTGAGATGTAGTCTGCCCATCCTTGCTTCTAAGGAATGTCCTGGTTGTGCTTCTTCCAAGACAGATTTGTTAGTTCTTTTGCCAGCTCATGGTATATTCAATATTGTTCACCAACACCACAATTCACAGGTGTCAATTCTTCTTCAGTCTTCCTTATTAATCATCCAGCTTCCACATGCATATGAGTCAGTTGAAAACACCGTGGTTTGGGTCAGGTGCACTATAGTCTTCAAGGTGACATCTTTGATTTTAACACGTAAAAGAGGTCTTTTTCAGCAGATTTACCCAATGCAATGAGTCTTGATTTGTTGACTGCTGCTTCCATGAGTGTTGATTGTGTATCCAAGTAGAATGAAATCCTTGATGATTCAATCTCTTCTCAGTTTATCATGACATTTTTTATTGGTCCAGTTATGAGTATTTTTGTTCTCTTTATGTTAAGATGTAAGGCTGTGGTTTTCATCAGTAAGTGCTTCAAGTCCTTTTAATTTTCAGCAAACAGGGTTTTGTAATCTGCATAAAGCAGGTTGTTAATGAGTCTTCCTCCAACCCTGCTGTCGAGTTCTTGATATAGTCCAGCTTGTTGGATAATTCGCTCAGCATACAGACTGAATAAGTATGGTGAAAGGATACAACCATGACACACACCTTTCCTGATTTTAAACCACACAGTGCCCCTTGTTCTGTTCGAAGGACCACATCTTATTTTATGTACCGTTTCCTCATGAGCACAATTAAGAATTCTGGAATTCCCACTGTTCGCAATATTATCCATAATTTGTTATGATTCACACAGTTGAATGCCCATGCATAGTCAATAGAACACAGGTAAACATCTCTCTGGTATTCTCTGCTTTCAGCCAGGATCCATCTGATATCAGACAAAACCCACTGCCCTTGAATAGATTCTGACTCATAGTGACCCTATAGGACACAGTAGAACTGCCCCGTATAGTTTCCAAGGAGCACCTAGCAGATTTGAACTGCCGACCTCTTGGTTAACAGCTGTAGCACTTAACCACTACACTACCAGAGTTTTCAATATCAGACATGATACCTCTTTTTCCATATCTGCTTCTGATACCAGCTTGATTTTCTGGCAGTTCCTGTTGAGGGACTGCTAGGACAGCTTTTGAGTGATCTTCAGCAAAATTTTATTCGCATGTGATGTTAATGATGTTGTTGTTGTTAGGTGCCGTCAAGTTGGTTCCAACTCATAGCGACTCTGTGTACAACAGAACAAAACACTGCCTGGTCCTGCGCCATCCTTACAATGGTTGTTGCGCTTGAGCTCATTGTTGCAGCCACTGTGTCAGTCCACCTCTTTGAGGGTCTTCCTCTTTTCCGCTGACCCTTTTTTTTTTCTGTACTTTGCCGAGCATGATGTCCTTCTCCAGAGACTGATCCCTCCTGACAACATGTCCAAAGTATATAAGACACAGTCTCGCTATCCTTGCTTCTAAGGAATATTTGGGTTGCCCTTCTTCTAAGATATATTTATTCGTTCTTTTGGCAGTCTATGGTATATTCAGCGTTCTTCACCAATGCCACAATTCAAAGACGTCGATTTTTCTTCGGTCTTCCTTATTCATTGGCCAGCTTTTGCACGCATATGATGCCATTGAAAATACCATGGCTTGGGTCAGATGCACCTTAGTCTTCAAGGTGACATCTTTGCTTTTTAACTCTTTAAAGAGGTCCTTTGCAGCAGATTTACCCAATGCAACACATCCTTTGATTTCTTCGATGTTGTTTCTATGGCTGTTGTTTGTGGATCCAAGTAAAATGAAATCCTTGACAACTTCAATTTTTCTGTTTATCATGGTATTGCTCATTGGTCCAGGTGTGAGAATTCTTGTTTTCTTTATGTTGACATGTAATCCATACTGAAGGCTGTGGTCTCTGATTTTTATTAGTAAGTGCTTCAAATCCTCTTAACTTTCAGCAAGCAAGGTTGTGTGATCTGCACAGCACAGGTTGTTAATGAGTCTTCCTCCAATCCTGGTGCCCCATTCTTCTTCATATAGTCCAGCTTCTCAGATTATTTGCTCAGCCTACAGATTGAATAGGTATGGTGAAAGGATACAACCCTGACGCACACCGGTCCTGACTTTAGCCCAATCAATATCTCTTTGTTCTGTTCAAACAAATGCCTCTTGATCTATGTATGTAAAGCTTCCTCATGAGCACAATTAAGTGTTCTGGAATTCCCATTCTTCGCAATGTTGTCCATAAATTGTTATGATCCACATAGTCAAATGCCTTTACATAGTCAATAAAATTTATTTTAATTTATATTATAGTAATGATATCATTAGATAATTCCCACATTAGGTTGAATCACCTGTCTCGGGAATAGGCTTAAATATAGATTTCTTCCTGTAGGTTGGTCAGGCACCTATCTTCCAAATTTCCTCACATAGACGACTGAGCACTTTCAGGATTACATCCATTTGTTGAAACATCTCAATTGGTGTTCCGTCAATTTCTGTAGCTTTGTTTATCGCCAATTCCTAATACCTACAGTGCAGCTTGGACTTCTTCCTTCAAGACAGTAGATTTCTGAGCATATACTACTTCCTGAATTGGTGACTCTGTTTATTCCTTCTACCTTCTTTTGTTGCTTCCTGCATCATTTAATATTTTCCCTGTAGAATCCTGAATCATGGGCTAGGTCTATTTCTAGTTTTTTTAAGCAAGCGCCACACCATTTTTAATAGTGGTGTGCCATTTTGCAATAGATATGGATTCCATTTTCCCCAAGATTTTCCCAACATTTGTTGTTATCTGTTTTTTTGTTATTGTATTTATTTATTTTATCAATGCCATTTTAGCTGGGGTAAGATGGTATCTCATTGTAGTAACGAGTTGTATGCCTCTATATGTCCAAAGATTGTGAATATATTCTCATATGTTTTTTGGCTGCTTGGATGAACTCTGGTGAGCCTTCTGCTCATTTGTTTTGCCTATTTTCTGAATGGATTGTTTGTCTTTTTTGTTGGTGACTTGTTGAAACTTTTCACAGATTTTAGAGATTATACCTTTATTGGATAAGTCATTTCACAATATTTCTTTGCCATCTATCAGCTATTTACTCTTTTAATAAAGTCTTTTGATGATCATAAGTTTCTAATTTTTATGAGGTCCTATTTATCTCTTTTTTCTTCTTCTGTTCATGTATTTTTTTATGTTTGTTATTCCATTTGAATATCATTGAACACTTACTAGGCTGTTTTGATTACAGTGGCTGCATAGTATGTTTTAATACTGAGGAGTGTGAGGCCTCCTGCTTTGTCCTTTTTCTACAATTGCTTTGTCTATCAGGAGTTTCTTTCCGTTGCATATGATGTTGATCACTAGTTTTTCCATTTCAGTAAAGAATGTCATTGGGTTTTCATTGGGTTTGCATTGTATCTGAAGATTGCTTTGATAGAATTAACATTTTCACTATGCTAAGTATTAACAATCCATGAGCACTACACGTATTTTCATTTATGTAAGTTTCTTTTAGTCTCTTGTAGTAGTGTTAAATAATTTTCATTTTAGAAGTCTTTTATGTTCCTAGTTAGGTTAATTCCTAAGTATTTTGTCAATATAGAGGCTATTGTAAATGGTATTGTGCTTGATTTCTTTTTTGGAGCAGTCTTTGTTAGTGTAGAGGAACACAACCGATTTTTTTGTGTTGCTCTTATACCCTGCAAAGTTGTTAAATTCTTCTATTAGTTCTAGTAGTTTTCTTGTGGAGTCTCTAGGATTTTCCATGTATAGGATCATGTCATCTGCAAATACAGTTTTACATCTTCCTTTCCGACTTGTTTATCTTTTATTTCTCTTTCTCTTCTTATTGCAATGGCTAGGACTTTGAGTCAGATGCTGAATAAGAGTGGTAACAATGGGCATCTTTGTCTCATTCCTGTTCTCAAAGTGAAGGTTTTCTGCTTTTCTCCATTGAGTATAATGATGGCTATTGGTTTTTCATATATACTCTTAATTATGTTGGGAAATTTCCCTTTTATACCTATTTTAATGAGAGTTTTTATCAGGAGAGGATGTGGAATTTTATTGAACGCATTTTCTGCATCAGTTGATAGGATTATGTGGTTCTTTTCTTTGTTTTATTTATGTAGTGTACTAAATTGATTTTATAAGTTTGAATCACCCTTGTAATCCTGATATGAATCCACTTAACCGTGGTAAATGATTTTTTTGATATGTGGCTGAGGTCTATTGGCTAGAATTTAGTTGAAAATCTTTTCATCTATGTTTCTAAGGGAAATTTGTCTGCAATTTTCTTATTTTGTGATATCTTTGCTTGGTTTAGGTATCACGGTTAGGCTGGCTTCATAGATAAGGATTGCTGGTATTTCTGTTTTATATTAACACATCGAGCAGGATTGGTGTGAATCTGATAGAATTATCCACTGTAGCCATTTGGTACTGGGCTTTTTTCTGTTGGCAGCTTCCTGATGATATCTTCAACCTCTTCTTTTGTAATGGATCTGCGTAAATTTTCTACCTCTGTTTGTGTTAGTTTGGGTAGGTAGTATGTTTCTAGGAATTTGTCCATTTCATTCAGGTTTTCAAATTTATTGGAATACAATTTTTCATAGTAATCAGTTACGATCTTCTGTACCTCTGTCGGATAGGATTCATGTCATCAATTTCATTTCTTAATTTGGTCATTTGCCTCTTTTGTTTTTTCCCTTTATCAATCAAGCCAGTGGTTTGTGTATTTTATTGATCCTTTCAAAGAACTAAATTCTGGTTTTGTTGATTCTTTCTATTGTTTTTCTATTTTCTATTTACTTTATTTCTGCCCCTTATCTTTATTATTCCTTTTTTTTCTGGTAACTTTTGGCTTCTTTTGCTCTTCCTTTTCTATTTGTTCAAGTTGTTGATTAAAGTTAATGATTTTGGATCATTCTTTTTTTTTTAATATAAGTGTTGTATTGCTATGAATTTCTGAGTACTGCTTTTATTGTGTAGCAAAGGTTTACAAGTTGTGTTTCCATTTTCATTTGATTCTAGTTTTGTAAATTCATTTATGATTCCTTCTATGACTCAGTTTTTAGTAGTATCTTATTTCCATGATTTTTTTAATTTGTTTTTTGTTTTTGGTTTGTTTGATTTTACTTTACTGCTTTTTCTGTTGTTGATTGGTAGCTTCACACCATTATGGCCAGAGAATATGCTTTGTATGATTTCAGTGTCTTTTTTAAATTTTTGAGACTTATTTTTATCCTAGCATATGGTCTGTTCTGGAAAATGATTCATGTATGATGGAGAAGAATGGGTATTATTCTGACGCTGAGTAGAGTATTCTGTATGATCTGTTAGGTCCAACTGGTTTATGGCTTTACTTATCTTCTCAATGTCCTTAGTGATCTTCTTTTCAGATATTCTGTCTGTAATTGAAAGTGGTGTGTTGAAGTCCCCTACCAGTATTGTGAAGTTGACTATTTCTGTTTCCTATTAGTCAGTATCTGTTGCATGTACTTTGGTGCATTGCAGTTAGGTACATATGTATTTAGAATTGTTATACGTATGTGCTAATTGACCCTGTTATTATCAGCTAATGGCCTTCTTTATCTCTTGCAATAGATTTTGATTTAAAGTCTATTTTATTTGATGTTAGTATGGCCAAACCCACTGCTAATTTTTTGTTGATTACTTGGAATTTTTTTCTCCACCCTTTTGTTTTCAGTCTGTTTGTGTCCTATGACTAAGGTGTGTTTTGTGTAAACAGCAGAAGGATGTATCTTTTTTTTTTTTAATCTATTCTGCTGCTCTTTTCTTTTTGCATGGGGTATTTAGAACATTTACATTTAAGTACATTACTGAAAAGGAAGTGTCTGCCTCACTCATTTTGCTCTTAGTTTTTGAGTGTTCTGTGCCTTCTTTGATTTTATATTCTGATTTTTCTGTTTTTGTTTGTACATGGTTGCTTTCTTGTGATGAGCCTTTTTCCATTTTTCCTTCTACTCTTGTGAAAGTTTTTCCTTGACTATTTCTTAGTGGTTACCACACATATTACATTACACAACTTATAATTGCAACAATGAACAACTGTTAACATATATACTTAACAAAACAAACCTATTTCTGATGTGCTCGTCCCTCCCTCATTTATGTTGATGTGTCTCCATTAACATTGAATATTCAACCTATTTTTGATAAATTTTCTTTGTGCTTATTTCTTATAAAATGCATGTTGTATTGTTTGTGGCATTTAATTACTGAATTTATTCCTTGAAAATGCCATATGCTTCACCCTCATAATTGTCTGTGTTTTTGCATTTTGGCAAATTTCTGTCTCATATTTTTTTAATTTAGTTATTTTGTTCCGTGTATAGATATAAGTATTTATTTAATGCTCTTGCTTTTCCTTTTGGAGTACTCCCTTAATTAACACTTGCAAAGATTCTCTGTTGCTGTTATTGTTAGAGGCCAAGGAGTTGGTTTCGACTCATACCAACCCTGTGTACAACAGAAAGAAACACTGTCATGTCCATTGCCATCCTCACATTCCTTGGTACCCTGGAACCCACTGTTGCAACCACTGTGTCAACACATCTCACTGAGCATCTTCCTCTCCTTCACTGATCCTGTACTCTACCAAGCATGATGTCCTTCTCCATGGACTGATCTCTCCTGATAACAAGTCCAAAGTCCTTGCCTATAAGGAGAATTCTGGTTGTACAATTTCCAAGGCAGATTTGCTTGTACCTTTGGCAGTTTATGATATATTCAGTATTCTTTGCCAACATCACAATTGAAAGGAATCAATTTTTATTCAGTCTTCTTTATTCATTCTCCAGCTTTCACACGCATATGAGTCAATTGCAAACACCATGGCCGGTTCAGGCGCATCTTAGTCTTCAAGGTGACATCTTTGCTTTTCAACACTTTATAAAAGTCTTTTGTGGCAGATTGGCCTGATGCAATGTGTCTTTTGATTTCTTCACTGTTGCTTCCATGGCTGTTGATTATGCATCCAAGTAAAATGAAATACTTGACAACTTCAATTTTTCTTTTTATCATGATGTTGCTCATTGGTCCAGGTGTGAGAATTCTTGTTTTCTTTATGTTGACATGTAATCCATACTGAAGGCTGTGGTCTCTGATTTTCATTAGTAAGTACTTCAAGTCCTCTTCACTCTCAGCAAGTAAGGTTGTGTCATCTGAATAATGCAGTTTGTTAATGAGTCTTCCTCCAATCCTGATGCCCTATTCTTCTTATAGCCCAGTTTCGTGGATTATATGTTCAGCACATAAATTGAATAGGTACAGCTGAAGATACAACACTGACACACACCTTTCCTGAATTTAAACCACACAGTAATCCCTGGTTCTGTCCGAACGACCACCTCTTGATCTATATACAGATTCATCATGAACACAATTAAGTGTTCTGGAATTCCCATTCTTCACAATGTTATCCATAATTTGTTATGATCCACACAATCAAATGCCTTTGCAGAGTTGATAAAACATAGGTAGACATCTTTCTGGTATTCTCTGCTTTCAGCCAGGATGTATCTGACATCAGCAATGATATCCCTGGTTCCACATCCTCTTCTGTATCCAGCTTGAATTTCTGGCAGTTCAGTGTCTATATATTGTTGCAGCTGCTTTTGAATGATCTTCAGCAAAATTTTGCTTGCATGTAATATTCCTGATATCATTCAATAATTTCCAAATTCAGTTGGATAACCTTTTTTGGGAAGAGGCATAAGTATGGATCTCTTCTAGTCGGTTGACCAGGTAGCTGTCATCTAAATTTCTTGGCATAGATGAGTCAGCACTTCCAGGCCTCAATGAGATGGACTGACACAGTGGCTGCAACAATTGGCTCAGGCATAACAATGATTGTGAGCATGTTGCAGGACCTGGCAGTGTTTCCTTCTGTGGTATGTAGGGTGGCCATGAGTTGGAATCAACTCGACGGCACCTAACAACAACATCTTCAAGAAATAAGACTTTCTTTCAAGGTACTAGTGGAATCTTTATGGTTCTTTATGTAGTACCTTACCTTTGACTCTGAAACCCTGAGCTCATCTCTTTCTTTTACGAGTTTGTCTAGCTAAAGTAGGACCAACCAACTAGCTTCTTTATACTTCTCATTCTGACAAAATTGTAGAAAGCTATCACACATGAAATCACGCAAGCCTCACCTTTCCCCAATACCTCATCTGTTGGTGGTGATACTTTCCATATTTGTATGGCCACCTCACACCATGGATTAGCAGTGCGCTCTTTACTACTGGGAGCAGAGTCATCAATATCTTTAAGACTAACCAGACTTGAGAACCAATTTAGAAGACTCATCTTTATAATTTTGTTTCTCTAGAACAATTCCTGGTACCAGATTCTGTCTTAGTTATGCAGTGTTTCTATAACAGAAGTGCCACAAGTGGATGGCTTTAAACAACAGAAGTTTATTCTCTCAGTCTGGGAGGCTGGAAGTCCAAATTCAAGGCGTCAGATCTAGGGGAAGACTGTCTCTTCCTGTCGGCTCTGGGTGAAAGTCTTTGTCAATATGTTGTATTGTGTTGTTTTCTTGCCACTTTCAGAATTCAATCCCTGTCTTTGGATTTCGAGAATTTGATTTGGCTGTGACGTGGAGTTGATCATTTGGTGTCTCTTCTGATTGGGTTTCGTGTAGCTTCCTATAGTTGCAGGCTTGATTCTCTGTTCATGTCTGGGAAATCCTCTCTGATTACCTCTTGGAAAATCATTTTAGATATAACACTTGAAGTAAACTGAACTGTTTCTTGACATACAGTATTATTTTCAACACTTAATTGAACTATCTTACGTTTATCCTCAAAAAATGAGGATGCATATAAAGAGGTACTAATATTTTTAACATTTTCCTCCTTAAGAATCTGATAATATTTTCAATAATGCAAACCTCAACTTTTCCATTATTTGAAATAAAATAAGGTTGTTAAGGTGAAATAGAAAATTGTGCTCTATACAATTCCTGAATCAAAAGAATTGATTGTGAGGATACGGTAAAGGTAGTTATGATATGCCTTTGCAGTTCTTTTATTATTAAGCAACAACTGAAAGTCAAACCATAATATAAGCATTGAGTCCCTAAATATTTTTTTACTCCCCCATCCTAATTAATATAGTCTCCAAGGAAAGTTTTTTTCTGACATCACCTCAGAGCAAGTGAATCAGAATTCAACGTTTTTATATTACCCCTGAGATGATTGTAAAGCATGCAAAGGATTGAAAATCATAGAATAGGCAATCTTTAGTAAAAACTTATGGAGCACAGCTCTATTCTGTAACACATGAATTTGCCATGAGTCAGACCCTGACCTGATGTTAGCTAACACCAACAATTGACTTAGATAACACTCAAAAAAGAGTGAACAATATATCTATGAAAAGTGCTTGGAAATAGGGCATAAATAAACAAAAACTTATTTGGATTATACCGAGTGTGAACCCAGTTTGGTGATGATTAATTAATTTTCTATTTGTCCCCATGATATCTTTATTTCTAACATTGTAGATAAGTAAAAATGTTAAGGAAATTCCTTAATTCCAAATGTGGTCATAATTCAGACTGTAACAATGTCACGTGATAAACTAAATCCATGTTAGGTGTGCTCTTTACAGCATGTTGATTCTCACAAAAACACTGCAAGGATCATATATTTTTTTTTTCAAATATAAAAAGAGACATTGAAAAAAAATAATTTCCCAAGTCAAACAAAAACTTAAGTAGTGAAGGCCTATCTCAAACCCAAGTCTATAAACAGATTATGGGTAAAAACCTAAAAACTAAACCTGTTTCCATCAAGTCAGTCCAACTCATAGCAACATTACAGGACAAAGTAGAAACTGTCGTATAGGTTATTCAAGGAGCAGCTGGTGAATTCGAACTGCCCTCTTTTTGGTTAGTACCCATAGCGCCTAAACACTGCTCTAGCAGGGATTCTGAACATGGATACATAAAAAAAAATGTTACCATCAAGTCAATTCTGACTCATAGTGACCCTACAGGACAGAGTAGAACTGCCCCATAGAGTTTCCAAGTAGATCCTCGTGGATTCAAACTGCCAACATTTTGGTTAGCAGCTGTAGCACTTAACCACTAAGCCACCAGGGTTTTCAGAACATGCGTAGTGAGTTAAAATAGTAGTATGTGCGTGAAGTAGGAAAAATTATGCAAACTCTGTTTTTTTTTTCTATAAAATATTGTGAGAATTTTAACACTTTATACATATATATGTATAAAGATATGATAAAAGTACATATAGATATTGGTCCCTTAAAGTGTCATTTTTGTTTCTTATCATCTTAAGGAGGTCCTTTGCAGCAGTTTTGCCTGATGCAATATGTCATTTGATTTCTTGACTGCTGCTTGCATGGTTTTGGATAGTGAATCCAAGTAAAACAAAATCCTTGACAACTTCAGTCTTCTCTCTGTTTATCATGATGGTGCTTTTGGTCCAGTTGTGAGGATTTTTGTTTTCTTCATGTTGATGTGCAATCCACACTGAAGGTTATAGTCTTTGATCTTCATCAGTAATTGCTTCAAGTCCTCTTCACTTTCAGCAAGCAAGGTTGTGCCACCTGCATAATGCAGGTCGTCTATGAGTCTTTCTTCAATCCTGATGCCCCATTCTTCTTCATATAGTACAGTGTTTGGGATTGTTTGCTCAGTATACAGCTTGAATAATTATGATGAAATAATATAACCTGACACACACCTTTCCTGACTTTAAATCATCCAGTATCCCCTTGTTCTCTTTGAACGACAGCATCATTGTCTGTAAACAGGTTTCTCATAAGCATAACAAAGTGCTCTGAAATTCCCATTCTTCACAGTGTTTATGTGTGTGTGTATATATACAAAAGCCAAACACACAGCCATTGAGTCGATTCCAACTCACAGAGAACATATGGAGCAAAGTACAACTGCCTCATGGGTTTCTAAGGTTGTAAATCTTTGCAGATTCCCACACCATTCTCCTGCAGAGTGGCTGGTGGGTTTGAACTGTTGACCATTTTTTGTTATCTGCAGAGTCCTTTAACCACTGCACTACCAAGGTATATACATACATACATATATAGATACACACACATATGTATACATACATACATGTATAATAAATATCATATATAATTATCATTTATAATTAATAGCATAAATGATATATATGTATATGCAGTTGGCCCTGTGTTTCTGTGAATTCTCCATCCACAGATCCAACCATCTGAGATTCAACACATTTGGAAAAGTAGAACAAAAAAAAAAAAGTTCCCAATAGCAAAATTTGGATTCAGCAAGCTCTGAGCACCATGCTAAATTCATGCAAATAAACTGATGTGTAGGCTTTCCCTGACATAGCCTGTCAGAATTTCACAGGTCCTCAGTCTCTCTCTCCAGCACTGTTTGTTTGAGCATTGTTTGACTCTTGTCTTGACTTTATTCCCTAAACAATACAGTACTGTATAACAAATATTTGCATTGAATTTACATTGTATTAGGGATTTTAGGTAGTCTAGAAATGGCTTAAAGTGTATGGGAAGGTGTGCATATACTATATGCAAATATTACACCATTTTATAAAACGGAATTGAGCATCTTCCGATTTTGGTATCAGCAGACATAATGAAAACAATCCCCCTACCAAGTGACATATATATATATATATAAAAATAATCAAATACCATCTTAGAATGCAGTAATTGCTACTTAATATGGTTCCCATCTCATCTGCTTCTTGTTCAAGGCTTGGTTTACAGCCTTAAGTGATTTAAACACTTGAAAGATTCATTACGGCACTCACCAACCTCTACAGTGCTTTTCTAAGACATTTGCATTTTTTAATTTTTTTTTGTTTTGTTTTCCATTAAAAAAACAACAGCAACAACCAAAAAAATCAAACCCCTTGCCTTTGAGTTGGTTCTACCTCATGGTGACCCTATAGGAGAGAGTAGAACTGTCCCATAGGGTTTCTAAGGAGTGGTTGGTAGATTCTAACAGTCAAAGTGTTCTGTACAGAAAATCTGAAGCATTTTCATGGATTCCCACTGCACTTGGAATAATTCAAATTTCTTACCAGGAATGGAAGACTGCTATATAATTAGGCCGCTACCTTTATCTCCATGCTTATCTGCCTAAAGTGTTCTTTACATAGTTACTCCTTCTAATTGTTTAGGACTTGGTTCGAATGTTACTTCTTCACAGAGGCTTGTCCAGGTTTATCATAAATATTATAGTATTATTGTTCTTGTGCAAAGCACTATACTGATTCCATGCAAATGAAATTATGTGTAGGCATACCCAGCTGTAGCCTCCTACCATGTCACAGATCTTCAGTCTCTCTCTTCAGCACTCATTGTTAGTTCATTGTTCACCTGATGTCTTGTCACTATTCCCAAAACAAGACTGCATAACAAATATTTACGCAGCATTTGCATTGTATTAAGTATTATAGATAATCTAGAGGTGATTTAAAGTGTATGGAAGTTTGTGAGTAGGTTATATGCAAATATTGTCCCATTTTATATAAGGGACTTGAGTATCCACAGATTTTAGTATTTTTGGGGGTCCAGTAACCAATTCCCCATGAATACCTAAGGAACACTGCATAGTTTTAATTAATGCATATTTCAAAACCTGGTTTTTAAAATGGGTATCACAACTGTATGGGCACTCATGGAAATGAATAATGTTTTACCCTAAGTGATAGATTATACATTACAACTGACTAACTTACATCAGCCCAAGCAAAAATTCTTATTGAGGGATGACATTGCACAATGAAATTATAGAATTACTAATATAATGATTTGCTATATGCTAATACATATTTTTTTAATACATATGTTACTTATATAATTTGAGTAGAGATTTTTTATAAGAGATTATTTACTTGGAAATGATTGGGAAGACAAGGTGTCTTAGTAATTTAGTGCTGCTATAACAGAAATACCCTAAGTGTATAGCTTAACAAAAAGAAATTTATTCTCTTACAGTCAAGGAGGCTAGAATTCTAAATTCAGAGAGACAGCTCCAGGGGAAGCTTTCTCTCTTGTTGGCTCCATGGTAAGGTCCTTGTCATCAATTTTCCCCTGGTCTAGAAGCTTCTTGGAACAGGGACCCCAGGTCTGAAAAACACTCTCGCCTCCTGGTTCTTCATTCTTGGTGATAGGAGCTCTCCCTGTCTCTATGCTAGTTTCTCTCTTTTATCTCAAAAGAGATTGACACAAGATACAATCTATTGTTGTAGACTGATTCCTGCCGCATTAACATAACTGCCTCTAATCCTGCCTCATTAACATCATAAAGGTAGGATTTACAACACATAGGGAAATCGCCAAACCAATTGCCTTCTAGAAGTCTCAGACTCATAAAACAAAATGGTGGACTAGCACTACAATACTGAAAATCATAGCCTACTCAAGTTGACACACATTTTTGGTATACAACATTCAATCCATATTACAAGGTATGGTCAAAGGTGTACATCTTTTGAAATTTAATTAAAAATATGAAAGAAAGCAATTTCTATACATTAAACTGATTCTATAATAGAGTGAGTTTTTTACAAAGCAATTTCCTCAGTGCCATTATGACATCCTTGTTCCTTAGACTATATATCATGGGATTAAACATAGGAGTTAGGATAGTGTAGAAAAGAGAAAGCATTTTGTCAGTTCCCTCTGAGTGTCTAGTGTTAGGTCTTAAGTAGGCAATAATGGTTGATCCAAAGAATAACACCACAACCATTAGATGAGATGAGCAGGTGGAGAAGGCTTTGGCTTGACTTGTGGCTGATGCAACTTCAGGATGATGGAGATGATTTTACTGTAGGAGCCCAGGATCAACAGAAATGGAACCATGACAAATAACACAGCAACTGTGTAGACCAACATCTCATTTACAAAGGTGTCCCCACAAGTCAGCTTGAGTACTGGGGGGATATCACAAAAATAGTGGTTAATTTGTTTAGATCCACAAAAAGGCAGAGAGAAAATCTGATATGTCTGCCCTATCATAACTGGAATTCCAATGATCCAGGAGCCAGTCACCAGCTGAATGCAAACCCTGGGGTTCATGACTAGAGGATAGTGCAGAGGATTACAAATGGCCACATAGCGGTCATAGGCCATCACTGCCAGGAGCAAGCATTCTGTGCCTCCGAACAGAAGGAAAAAGCACATCTGTGTAGCACAGGCAACTAAGGAAATTCTTCTTCTCTGGGTCCCAATATTAATCAGCATTCTGGGGAGAGTAGTTGATACATAGCAGATTTCCAAGAAGGAAAAATTTGCTAGGAAAAAATACATAGGGCTCTGGAGAGCAGGATCCATTTTTGTTATTAGAAATATGGTGCCATTGCTCATCAAGGTAACGATATAGATGATTAAAAACAATCCAAAAAGAAACCACTGGAGATGGGGCATGTCAGCAAAGCCCAAGAGAACAAATTCAATGATTTCAGTTAGATTATCTTGTGATAATTTTTCTTGATGATTCATCTGTGGAAAAGGTAAATTTACACGAGCATTTCGTTAACCTTCCTGTATCTCTTTTTTCTTCTCTAAATTGTATTGAGGTATCTGGGTTGGATTTTATAATCACTGCAATGGTTTGCACATTAAGAATGACACTAGTTATGTATGTCCCACATCCTCCTGTTAAATCACAATCCACAGTGATTTTAAGATCATTTCCTTATACTTTCAGAACACAGCCCAGGACAGATCAAGCTATACCTGACTCAGCACAGGCACTGGAGCAATTGGCAACTGCTGGAGATGGACACTCAGCTTTGCCATCTAATCTCACTTTAAATTAATTACACTTCTTGACAATTCTATTATAGTTCTCTATGTATTTCCTGAATCAAGCTTCTCAAACACTTTATCATAAACTCTCCTCTAACATACATTTTCAATGGCCTATTTCAACATTTTCTTCTCACATCCCTTGATGATTTTAAGCATATACCCATACCAGCATCATTGAGTCGATTCCGACTCTCTGGGACCCTATACGGACAATTAGAATTACCACATAGAGTTTCCAAGGAGCCACTGGTAGACTTGAACTACCAACATTTTGGATAGCAGCTGGGCACTTAACTACTGTGCCACCAGATCACCTTTAAGCATATAGGTTCCTATAATACAGTTCACATTAGATAGTTTAGAAAGAAAAGTGTGAGAGTATTACATTTTGTGTAGGGGATAAAACAAATATCTTTTGGAAGGATATTAGGTGGGCAAGCTAAGAGGATTTTATTCAGGGAAATTGTCCTGGGAACATTGATTCAGATACCAATAATAAAATTGTTTGCCCTGTGAAAACAGGGGTAGCATGGAGGGTATTTGTTATCAATGTTTATATGTGGGACAGTAGGAGGAATGATGTTGGCTGTAGTTATACCCATTGGGTGCTCTGTGCACCCAACATGATGTTTTGTTGTTTCTCAGACAAATTTAGGTAACTGTTTCTAAACTCACTATTTTTCAGATTTAAAGATATTCAGACTCACTAAATACGGATAATTCAACCAACTGCACATAAGTTTTGAGACTGCAATTAAGTATTTTTTTTGTAATGGACTTGAGTTTGACTCAATTGCGATATTAAGCAATTTTTTAAAGTTTCAAAGGTTTACTTCTTTGTGAGAATTAAATGAGATACTATAATATTGGCCAAATATATTGTCTATTTACCAATTTTAAATTGATTACTTTTTAGTTATGGTTCTATGATAATGTGTTCTTTAAGCCTGTAGCCCTAGAATTTAACATATTGCCTAGTTATGTATTTGATAAAGTAATTTAGAGTTCCTTGTTGAGACTGTTTTTCTCACCATTGACTTTCATCACAGTCAGGACAAGGACTAGTTAGGGAAGTTCCTGAAGTGCAAAATTTAAGGAGGCTCAGGGCCCTCCTTGCATTTGCACAATTCTGAAAGTGAGTGCCTCCTTAAATTTTGCAAGAGGCAAGGTTCCTCTTGTCTCACCCTGCTTCTCATCTCTCCATCCTAACGGGTTGGTACCTTGCCCACCAAGTAGAGAAGAGGTATGGTATGCCATGGTTAAAAAAAAAAAAAAAAAATATTGCTGAGGAGACAATTCCAACTCGTAGCTACATTATAGTGCAAAGTAGAACTGCCCCATAGGGTTTTCAAGGCTGTAAATCTTTAGGGAAGCCAATTGCCATGTCTTTATTCCATTGAGCAGCTGGAGAGTTTGAATCCTTGACCTTTTGATTATCAGCCAAGTGTTTAAGGACTGTGTCACCAGGGCTCTGTGCCACTGTTATAGAATAATATTTTCCAGATAGACTGAAACTGAATTATAGTTCCAACATCTAGCTGTATGATGACCCCGTGTATGCTTATTAATCTTTCCATGTCCCATTCCACTCCACCGTAAAATGACTAGCAACTATATCACCATTTAGTGTTGTTAAGTGAACTAAATCATTTAAGTAAAA
This sequence comes from Loxodonta africana, assembly GCF_030014295.1. NCBI lineage: Eukaryota > Metazoa > Chordata > Mammalia > Proboscidea > Elephantidae > Loxodonta > Loxodonta africana. Next base: position 29,665,307 of record NC_087348.1, read on the forward strand.
AATCTGGAAGGAGTTCTGGCATTTATAATAGCCTATTATTATTGTTTTATTGTTCCCTATTATTGTCATCTATACAGTTGCTCATTGTCATTCATTTATTTTAATTGTTATTAAAACTAATATTTTACTCAGTATGCTATACAACGTGAACAATACTCTCTAATATATTTTGCTTTTGTATCACTGGATTATTGTGGGAACGAAGTGAGATCTTAAAAACAATTATCAAAACGTTACAAACTCGAAAAATGTTCAACTGAAAAAGTACAATTATCCATGAGTTCTCTGCCAATATTTGAGTTTATATCATTACCTCTGCTTTGTGGACATGTGACACTGGTAGTACCCATCACTGTTCAGCACTCAGAATTGCAATTAGGGTAATACCATTTGTATGCATTTTCTTTTACTGATACTAAATGATCTGAGACGTAAAGGCTGTGACTATATTCCTACTTGAAATCAGTATATAAAAAAAAAAAATAGTGAAATCAGTATAGATACCAGAAAATGGGCGTACACCTAACGTGGTACTCAGGGTTTGGTTCTGAACTAAAATAAAGGAATGGACATTGTTAAAATGAAAGCATCACCCTTAAGAGGGGGAGAAGGATTAAGATTCAAGAGGACAAAAGAACCAAATCTTTATGTATTTTTTTTAGAATGATAGCATTTAATAAAAAATAATTTAATTCTTGTTAATTAAATAAAATGACTTGTGAGTGCTAAAAGAAACAACACTTTTAATTTTACAAACTCCACTTTTTGGTGATGAAATTATCCATGTATAACAAATCTGAGCTTTTCTCAAAAGAACAGGGTAGAAAGAGCAGAGATTTACCCTGCGTATTCTCCTAAAAACATTTGTAATATTCTTCTTTCTTGAAAATATTTAAGTTCTTATTAGTTAAGGGGAAATAAAACTTAATGTTTTCAAGTTTTTATTTGAAATCTAAGTATCCATTCCCTGGAAAAATCCAAATGATGCAGGAATGCATAACAACATTGAAAGAGTTCTGGTTGTGCAGTGGTTAAGTGCTCAGCTGCTAATCAAAAGTTCCTTAGTCCAAGCCCACCAGCCACTCTCTGGGAGGCAGATGTGGCAGTCTGCTTCTGTAAAGATTTACAGCCTTGGAAATCTATAAAGATTTACAGCCTTGGAAATCTGTAAGATTTACAGCCTTGGAAATCCTGTGAGGCAGTTCTACTCTATCCTATAGGGTGGTTATGAGTCAGAAGCCACTTGGAGGCAATAAATCTGGCTTTGGTTAACGAGATTCCAATTCGGTTAAATATTAGTCATTGTCAGCACCCCCACTCTACCTAAACCTCAGCTGTGTTTGTGTTTTTGACATAAATTAGAACATAAACCCTAAAATTAATTTGGAAAACAGTATGAACTTAAAACTTTATATTATTTTATGAATTCTTTAACATAAAATACCATTTTCTTTTAAGAAAATATTTCTTGGGTTCTTTAATGGTTGTAGATTTATTTCATGGATTGTTTTACTTTAAATGTCATTAAAATATCAGAACTAAAATGCATAAATATAATCTTATTTGCTACAAAGTCTTTGCTGGAAATAAAATTTTCCTATAGTATTATTCAATATTGTTACAAAAACAGCAGTTTTTCAAATTTTCAGTGTTTTAAAGTTGTTAATATCACTATTTAAAATCAGCTTAAGGTAAATTTATTTAATAGAGTCAGAAACATAAATAAGGTGCTTTAATATTTAACGATATTTTTGCTACTCCATATTAAACATTAATAATATCATGAACTGAAGTTGAAAATTAATATAAAATATTTCATACTTACCTTTCTTTTGGGGGTAATAGGAGGCCTCGTGGCACAGTGTTAAAGTGCTCAGCTGCTATCCAAAAGGTCTGCAGTTAGAACTTACCATCTGCTCTGTGTGAGAAAGTTTTGGCAGTCGGCTTCCTTAAAGATTTATAGCCTTGGAAACTTTTTGTGGGGCAATTCTGCTCTGTCCTGAAGTGTCCCTGTGAGCAGTAATCTCCTTAACTGCAGTGGGTTTGGATTTTGGTTTGTTTGTGATAACCTTGTTTCTTCCTCACTTAAGAGTGTTTAGATATTTATGTATTTAAATTACTTTGGCTGAAACAACTTCTTTCATCACAGGTGTCTAATCTAAAACAGTGTTCATTTTTAACATGGAGTGCTCTTTTAAAAAAAAAAAAGTTAGCTCCATCCCCTGGGATCTCTTCCACCTGACACAGTTAAATTTCTAATTAAACAAACCTCTTCGGCACTCTCTGATTTGGTTTATTTATTTATTTTCCCAGATAGCTCTCACTTTACCCAGAATACTCTTTCTCTACAGGCTCTCATTGGAATAGAGAGCATGAAGGAAGTTTTATTTCACAGACTTAAATAAGCTCCTGGATTGCTCTTAAGTAACAATACTTCCCACCCTAAATTGACCCAAGTCCAATTCTCACTTTATCTATTATGACTTCTTTATATGGACCCTCTGTTCCTGTTAGATTGAGCTCTAGTCACGTTTTCCTCAAGTTATTTTGCTTATTTTCTTCTCTGAAATGGATGTCTTCATCCAAATTCTGGGGCTGGCTTTTGTAAAAGTTGTAATAAATGTCCTAACAACAAATACTGTTTTTACCTATTAATCATATAGTATATAATTTATTTCTTCAAGAGGACCTGGGCAAACTGAGAACTAGCTGTTGAATATATTGAATCTAGTTCAAAAGTTTTTTGTTTTTTTTTTTTTTTTGTCCCAAGATTAATCCCAACAGGGAGGCTTTTTATTTTCCTTGCAGCATTCCACCATCCACCCTCAATTTCATTCCCTCTGTGAATCCACTTTTAAGAGCTGATTCTTATTAAACTCACAGGAGAAAATAAGATTCCGATATAAGTCCATTTGAAATTAGAGGCAAGACTCTAGGTCAGTAGTCTGCCTATTGTTATAAAATATTTCCCCATCAAGGCTTCAAATCTGAGTGATGCTTAGGTAGGATGATCTTTAAGATTGTATGTCAGCTTTGCTGAGATATGATTCTCAGTGGCTTGGCAATTATGGAATATTTTGGCAGTCACATAATGATATAATCACCTCCATGATGAGATCTGATATGATGTGATCACCTCCATGATGCGAGCTGCTGTAGGTAGCCAATCAGTTTAAAGGGAGTTTCCCTGGGGTTGTGGCCTGCATCCAATATATGTCGACTTTCTGGCAAAGTTCACTGACTTTTGCTCTGCCCTGGATCCTGCATTTGGCTTATCAGTACCTGACTTCCAGTTCTTGGTATCTGGGCCAACAGCCTCCCACCTTATCAGCTGACCTTGGATTTTTCAGTCTTCCCTGCTACGAGCCAGCAAACTGCCCTCTGATCTGTGGATCTTGGGTTCATCAGCCCCTGATGCCTGACCCAGGGACCTGCCAGCTCTACAACCGGGTGAGTAATTTCCTTGAAATGAATCTCTCTTTTTCTCTCTATAATGTGTATATATACATATATATGTCTATCTATCTATATATATATACAGATACACATAAATATACATATTATATATATATGATTCCCTGGTTTTATTTCTGTAGCGAACCTAGCCTAAGACAGGTAATTTAAGAATATTGTCTTAAAGTCAAATTTCCCCTTATAAAAGCAGGATGTTACTTCCTATTATTAAGCAGTGATTTCTAAGGGTTTATAATTACCCTCAACCTTGAGGTTAGTAGTATATATATATGTATATTTCACTACTAAAGTAAAGGTTGTGTAAATTATCTATCATCTATCTATCTATCTATCATCTCCACAAGAGGGAAACCCTATAGTATTATAATATCAGAGAGTGATTGTTGTTGTTGTTGTTAGGTGCCATCTAGTCAGTTCTGACTCATAGCGACCCTATGTAGCCCAGAAGGAAACACTGCCTGGTCCTGCACCATGCTTACTATTATTATGCTTGAGCATGTTGCTTCAGTCCATCTTGTTGAGGGTTTTTTTTTTTTTTTTTTTTTGATGACCCTCTACTTTACCAAGCATGATGTCCTCCTCCAGGGACATCATGTAACAGTGATTAGGGAAGTTAATTGAAAGGTATCAGGAAGTGTAACCTTGAAAACATGGAAGATGTATGAAGAGTGGGTGGTGAGAAAGGCCTTCCATGGGAATTAGGTGTGACAGAGCACAATGGGGTGGCATGGCAGCCAGGCCCGAGCCACAGTTGGTGCACAGCCCTGAGGTAACTAAGCTAAAAGGAAATCCTAAAGTTCCACAATTGCATGTGGAGTACTCGTTGCACAGTGGTTAAGAGCTTAGCTGCTAATCTAAAAGTTTGGAAATTTGAGTCCACCAGTCACTCCTTGGAAATCCTATAGGGGAGTTCTACTCTGTTCTATAGGGTCGATATGAGTTAGCATTGTCTTGATGGCAGCGGGTTTGCTATTTTTGGGTATTGTGCATAAATAGCAAGATTTTCTTATGGCATAAATGGAAACCAAAAACACATGAGAATATGTCATATAAGAAGAATAGGAAATGAAATAGGTGAAATATGGAATTTTAAAGGAAATATTATTGGGATACTTGGACGGTCTTTGAAGAAAAAAAGATATATTTTTATTAATACTTCATAGTACAGCAGGAAACACTCCAAAAGCTACATTAGTTTAAATATTCTTAAAAATTAAAAAATAAATAATTCTAAGACAAAGATTTTTTAAAATACAATTTTAGGATAAGGAAGATTTATCAAGTTATGACTAAAATTTTAGAATTCAGGACAAAAATCATTGAAAAATAATTAACTATGTAAAAGTAAATATTTCCACATATTAAAAAAAAGCACCAAAAAGTCATGCGAAAATATAAAAAAGTGGGGAAAACACCTGTAAGTCATACCCCAGATGAAGTGCTAATTTCCCTTATAAGTATTCTTAAATATCAATGAGAAGTGAAAAATATAAATAGAAAAATGGAGAAAACATGTAACGGTTTAATCATCCCTTAAATATATGAAAAGATATCCAATCTCATAAAAAAGTGAAATTTTAAACAGCTCAGAATACATTTTATAAAGAATATATGATATCTTGGGAGAACATGCATTTTTTATATACAGATTGTAAAAGTACAAAACGCTTCAAGTCCTGTGGAGAGAAATTGGATACTGTTGACTAATACCACAATTGTATCTAGTCTTTGGTGGCATAAGGGATTTGTGCTCCACTACTAATATTTATGCCTATTCCCAAGGAAGGTGATCCAACCAAATGTGGAAATTATAGAACAATATCATTAATATCACACACAAGCAAAATTTTGCTGAAGATCATTTGAAAATGGCTGCAGCATTATATCAACAGGGAACTGCCAGAAATTCAGGCCAATTTCAGAAGTGGACGTGGAACCAGGGATATCATTGCTGATGTCAGACGGATCCTGGCTGAAAGCAGAGAATACCAGAAGGATGTTTACCTGTGTTTTATGATTATGCAAAGGCATTCGACTGTGTGGATCATAACAAACTATGGATAACACTGAGAAGAATGGGAATTCCAGAACACTTAATTGTGCTCATGAGGAACTTTACATAGATCAAGAGGCAGTTGTTCGGACAGAACAAGGGGATACTGATTGGTTTAAAGTCAGGAAAGGTGTGTGTCAAGGTTCTATCCTTTCACCATACCTATTTAATCTGTATGCTGAGCAAATGATACGAGAATCTGGACTATATGAAGAAGAATGGGGCATCAGGATTGGAGGAAGACTGATTAACAACCTGCGTTATGCAGATGACACAACCCTTCTTGCTGAAAGTGAGGAGGACTTCAAGCAGTTACTGACGAAGATCAAAGATCACAGCCTTCAGTATGGATTACACCTCAACATGAAGAAAACAAAAATCCTAACAACTGGACCAATGAGCAACATCATGATAAACAGAGAAAAGATTGAAGTTATCAAGGATTTCATTTTACTTGGATCCACAATCAACAGCCATGGAAGCAGCAGTCAAGAAATCAAAAGATGCATTGCATTGGACAAATCTGCTGCAAAGGACCTCTTCAAAGTGTTAAAGAGCAAAGATGTCACCCTGAAGACTAAGGTGCGCCTGACCCCAGCCATGGTATTCTCAATCACATCATATGCATGTGAAAGCTGAACAATGAATAAGGAAGACGGAAGAAGAGTTGACACCTTCGAACTGTGGTGTTGGCAAAGGATATTGAATATACCATGGACTGCCAAAAGAACGAACAAATCTGTCTTGGACGAAGTGCGGCCAGAATGCTCCTTAGAGGCAAGGATGGAGAGACTGCATCTTACATACTTTGGACATGTTGTCAGATGGGATCAGTCCCTGGAGAAGGACATCATGCTTGGCAGAGTACAGAGTCAGCAGAAAAGAGGAAGACCCTCAACAAGGTGGATTGACACAGTGACTGCAACTATGAGCTCAAGCATAACGATTGTAAGGATGGCGCAGGACTGGGCAGTGTTTCGTTTTGTTGTGCATAGGGTTGCTATGAGTCGGAACTGACTCGACGGCACCTAACAACAACAACAACAACAGCAACTAATCTAAAGTTTGGCAGTTTGAACCCATTCTGCAACACAGCAGTATAAAGACCAATGATTGCTTCTGTTAAGGGCACAGTCAAGAAAACTCTGTAGAGCAGTCCTACTCTGTAACATAAGGAGTCACCATGAATCAGAATCAATTTGACAGCAATGGGTGTTTTGTTTATTTAGTCTTTGAATCAATAAAACATGCACACATATGAAATTATCCAATAAATATTGCAGCATTGTTTGTAATTGCAAAAGATTGTAAGCCAATTAAGTTTGAATCATGAAGTGGGCTGTCATTCTCTGCTTAATGAGTTTTCACTTTAAAATTCTCATCATTCTTTTCTTCTTTCACAGCTATTTGATACCTCTAAAGATCCTTAAACATGTACTCAGATTTTTCTAGTGCCTGAAGCAGGAACTTTGACTTTCGGTGAGCCACTGAAACTTAACCAGAAATGGAAGTCCTTTCTTTGTTGTAAATGTTGGAAACTATATCTGTTCATTCATGAACATTTTTGTTTCTTAAAATTAATTTATTTGACTTAATTAAAATTTAGATTGCTGTTTATCAAAGGACATTTATGGTGTGAAAAGTAAAGGTAATGAATGGGAAATTCGTTTTAAGATATATAATGGTCAAAGAGATTATATTGCTAATATAAAAAAGTCAAATAAGAATAAAGACAAATAATTCAAAATAGAATTGATCAAATGATACCTGAAAGTACTTTACAAAAGTGAACATCCATAAACATATTAATTAATATTCAAATTGAAACTACTGCTATGACTGCTTTTGAATGATCTTCAGCAAAATTTTACTTGCATGTAATATTAATGATATCGTTAGATAATTTTCACAGTAGGTTGAATCACCTTTTTTGGGAATAGGCATAAATATGGATCTCTTCCAGTAGGTTGGTCAAGTAGCTATCTTCCAAATTTCTTGGCATAGACGTTTGAATACTTTCAGGATTTCATCCATATTTTGAAACATCTCAGCTGGTATTCTGTCAATGCCTGGAGCCTTGTTTTCCCCAGTGCGTAAAACCTACAATGCAGCTTGGACTTCTTCCTTCAGTACCATAGATTTCTGAGCATATACTACTCCCTGAAAGGTCAACCAGCTTTTTTTTTTTGGTATAATGACTCTGTGTATTCCTTCCATCTTCTTTTGATGCTTCCTACGTCATTTAATATTTTTCCCATAGAATCCTGAATCATGGGCTAGCTCTATTTCTAGTTTTTTTGTGCAAGTGGCATGCCATTTTTTATACAGGGTGTACCATTTTGCAGTCCCACCAGCAATGGGTATGGATTCCATTTTCCCCATGATTTTGCCAACATTTGTTGTTATCTGTTTTGTCTTTGTCATTTTATTTTATTTTTTTAATCAGTGTCATTTTAGCTGGGGTAAGATGGTATCTCATTGCAGTTTTGGGTGTATATCTCTAATGTCCAATGATCGTGAACATGTTCTCATATATTTTTTGCGTGTTTGAATGAACTCAGGTGAGCTTTCTGCTTATTTCCTTTTCCCTTTTTGTGAATGGGTTGTTTGTCTTTTTTACTGTTGACTTGATGTAACTTTTTACAGATTTTAGTGGTTATACGTTTATCCAGTAAGTTGTTTCCCAAGATTTTTTTTGCCGTCTCTCAGCTGTCTGTTTACTCTTTTGATGACCATAAGTTTCTAGTTTTTTTGATGTCCCATTTATCTCTTTTGTCTTCTTCTATTCATGTATTTGTTATGTTTGTTATTCTGTTTATATAAAAGCTTAGGTCCCACATTTGTCCCTTTGTGTTCTTCCATGAAAGTTCATGGTATTAGCTTTATCATTTAGGTGTCTGACCCATTTTGAGTTACTTTTTGTGTGTGGTGTGAAGTATGAGTCCTGTTTCATTTCCTCAGGTGGATATTCAGTTTTGCCAGCACCATTTATTAAAGAGACTGTTTCTGCCCCACTGAATGGACTTTTACTCATTTTCAAAAACCAGTTTTCCATAGATGGCTGGGTTTAATTCTAAGTTCTCAATTCTAGTCCACTGGTTTATATGTCATCGTTGAACATATACTAGGCTATTTTGATTAAAGTGGCTGCATAGTATGTTTTAATATTGAGGAGTGTGAGGCCTCCTGCTTTGTTCTTTTTCTACAACATTGCTTTGTCTATCACGGTTTTCTTTCCTTTCCGTATGAAGTTGATCATCAGTTTTTCCATTTCAGTAAAGAATGTCGTTGGGTTTTTATTGAGTTTGCATTGTATCTGAAGATCGCTTTGATAGAATTGACATTTTCACTATATTAAGTCTAACAATCCATGAGCACTAGATGTATTTCCATTTATATAAGTTTCTTTTAGTCTCCTGTAGTAGTGTTTTATAATTTTCATTTTATAATTCTTTTATTTCCCTAGTTAAATTAATTCCTAGGTATTTTGTCAATTTGGGGGCTAATGTAAATGGTATTGTTTGCTTGATTTCTTTTTTGGAGCCGTCTTTTTTAGTGTAGAGGAACACAACTGATTTTTGTGTGTTGCTCTTGTACCCTGCAAAGTTGCTAAATTCTTTTATTAGTTCCAGTAGTTTTCTTGTGTCTTTAGGGTTTTCTGTGTATAAGATCATGTCATCTGCAAATACAGTTTTATATCTTCCTTTCCAACTTGTATACTTTTTTATCTCTCTTTCTCTTTTCATTCTTGGTGGCGTGAGGGCCCAGAAAGAGGCTGTAGCACTGTGGCTGTGCACTTTCAAGTGGTGCCTGCATATCACACAGAACCATCTGTAAACCAGACAGGAGATTACTCCTTCTTAGTCAATTGGTCATGAGGAACTCCCCATAAGACCATAGGCGAAGACTGGGAGATGGAAGGTAATGCGGCCGGAGTGGAGACCACAGGCATTTGGGCCACTTGCTCATGCAACTTGTGCCTTCAGGTCCTGCTTGGGCCCAGTCTCATAGGTACAACTTCCATTTAATGATGGAGTGTTGCTATGCACATCCAACTTTATGACTTTGTGGGTCAGACGACACCCACTTCATGATATGCAGCTCAGGCTGCATGGTGACTTGGTGTCCCATGATTAAGAGTTCAGTCTCTACTAAGGCCAGGTAACAAGCCAAAAGCTGTTTCTCAAAAGGACAGTAGTTATCTACAGTGGATGGTAGAGCTTAACTCCAAAATCCTAATGGTCTGTGTTGTGATTCACCAATAGGGGCCTGCCAAAGTCTCCAAACAGCATCTCTATTTGCAACAGACACTTCAGGCTTCATTGGATCAGTCAGTTCATGTGGCCCAAGTGGCAGAGCAGCTTACATAGCAGCCTGAACCTGTTTCAGAGTCTACTTTTGTTCTGGGCCCTGCTGAAAACTTGCAGCTGTTCGAGTCACTTGATAAATAGGCTTCAATAGCACAGCCAAATGAGGAATATGTTGCCTTTAAAATCCAAAGAGGCCCACTAGGTGTTGTGCTTACTTTTTAGTTGTGGGAGAGGCCTGACACAATAACTTATTCTTTACTTTTTGAGGAATATCTTGACATGCTGCACACTACTGGACCCATAGAAATTTCACTGAGGTGGAAGGTGCCTGAATTTTTGTGGGATTAATTTCCCACCCTCTAGCACACAAATGTTTGACCAATAAGTCATTGGCATTTCTTCCTTATTGGTCCAATAAGCATAATATCATCAATGTAATGGACCAATGTGACGTCTTGTGGAAGGGAAAGTGATCAAGGTCCCTGAGGACTAAATTATGACACAGGGCTGGAGAATTGATGTAGCCCTGGAGTAGGCAACTAAATTTGTATTGCTGGCCTTGCCAGCTGAAGGCAAACTGCTTCTGGTGGTCCTTCAAAGCAGGTATGGACAAAAAGGCACTAGTCAGATCAATAACTGCATACCAGGTTCCAGGAGATGTATTAATTTGCTCAAGCAATGAAACCACATCTGGAATAGCAGCTGCAACTGGAGTCACTCCCTGGTTAAGTTTTCTGTAATTCATTGCCATTCTCCAAGATACATCCATTTTTTGCACAACCCAAAGAGGCAAGTTGAAGGGTGATGTGGTGGGAATAACCCCCTTGCATCCTTCAGGTCCTTGATGGTGGCAGTAATCTCTGCAGTCCCTCCAGGAATGAGGTATTGCTTTTGGTTTACCATTTTCCTGGGTAGGGGCAATTCTAATGGTTTCCACTCGGCTTATCCTACTGTAATAGCCTTAACTCCATTTATCAGGGATCCATTGTGGAGGTTCTGCCAGTTACTGAGTATATCTATTTATATTATGCATTCCTGAACTGGGGAAATCACTAAAGAATGGGTTCAGGGAGTCACTGGACATACTGTATGATGGACATGAGCTAAGACTCCATTAATAACCTGACCTCCATATGCCCCACTCTGACTTGTGGGCCACAGTGAGATTTTGTGTCTCCAGGAATTAGTGTCAGTTCAGAGCCAGTATCCAGTAATCCCCAAAAAACTCTGATTATTTCCTTTTCCCCAATGGACAGTCACTCTCATAAAAGACCATAGATCTCTTTGAGAAAGACTGGGAGAAAAATTAACAGTATAAGTTTTTGACAGTCTATTGGAGTCCTTCCTCAAGGGGACCTGGCCTCCCTTTCATTCAAGGGGTTGTAGGTCTTTAAACTCACTCAAGTCTGGGAATTGATTGAGGGGTCGTGATTCTCTATTCTGGAGATTTGAGTTAGACTGCTGTTCACTTGATCTAGAATTCATCGGCTTGTACAGATCAAGTAAATATTTAGCAGGTTTTCTGTCTATTTTACCCCTAGGAACAACATAACTAAGTAACCAAAATGTAAGTTCATACAAATCAGACTATTTCGATTACTGCTTTGACTCTGCTGTCCATTACAGTAGTTACACCCACTTTGTCTTTGTGGATTGAGTGCTGACACTTGGCCTTTACCACCAAAGGGTCCAATCAACCTCATTGTAGTTAGGTGTCTGAAGTCCATTAGGGCAGTTCCCACTGGCAAATCTGACTTCCATAAAATAGCAATCACAGCAGTCTTCAAGGATGCTGGGGCTTCCTTCATAAATTTGTGCTTCACCGCTGCAGTAAAAGATATTTTCCCTGGGCACTCCACGTGTGGGTCTGTGAGTCGAACCTGATAAATCCATCTAAAGTGCCAATTTCCCTAAACCTTTGGATACCTTCATCTATAGTATGCCAAGGCAAGTCTGGTACTTCAACTTGATTTACCATAGGCCTCAGAGTAATTCATGCTTCAGAAACCCAACCAACTAAACTGCTAGATTCTTTTCCTAACTTCTCAAGCTGAAATGCCAAATGAAAAATCTTTGCTTAGTAGGCCCATATCAATACACTCAGACTGATCCATCTTTATGTTCCTTGCACAATTATCCCATACCTTTGTAGCCATTCCCACACATATTGCCCAGGTTTCCATTTGTGCACATTAGAAAACATAAAGCAGTTCTTTTAGAGTGTAGCTTAGCTTATCTCCTCCTCAGTCACACTTTGTACTTCACCTTAAGTCTAGTTATTGGTCTAGTAGCCCAAATCAGTGGTGGGGAAATGTTTTGAGAACATTCAGCATTGTGTTGTAAAGCATCTGCCTTGCTTGATGCCCCAGGCAATAACTCAAAGGCTCTTTAGACTAAATAATTAAAATAATAATAATAATAATAATTAAAAAAACTGGGTTAATCTCATTAGATGGGGGTGGAGGGGGAAATGGTTCTACTGGGGAGGGTGGTTTAGCAGACAAGCAGGGAGTAATCTCTTCAGATAGGAGTGAGAGGGCTTGTTGTATTGGTAGGAGTGATTCAATGAAATTTAGGGGCTCAGCTTCTCCAGCTTCCTGATGATCTAGCCATATGTCTGCATCCCATGTTTCAGGATTCCATTTCTGCCTAATCAATGCCTTCACTTTAACTTCAGACACCTCTCAAGATTGGTAATTGAGTTGGCAGTGTAATTCAGCCACTCTTAGGATAAGATTCTGTGTTTGTTTTTTGGCAATAACAACTCTGTTACTAGAAGAAATTATTTGCTTGGCATACAGATTGAATAGATATTGCAAAAGGATACATGCCTGATGCATACCTTTCCTGAATTTAAACCATGCAGTATCCCCTTGTTCTGTTGGAACAACTGCCTCTTGATCTTTGTGCAGATACCTCATGAGCACAAGTAAGCGTTCTGGAATTCCCATTCTTCACAAAGTTATCCAAAATTTGTTATGATCCACACAGTCGAACATCTTTGCATAGTCAATAAAACACAGGTAAATATCCTTCTGGTATCCTCTGCTATCAGCCAGGATCCATTTGATATCAGCAACGATATCCGTGGTTCCACATCCTCTTCTATATCCAGCTTGAATTTCTGGGAGTTCCCTTGATATATTGCTGCAGCCTCCTTTGAATGATCTTCAGCAAAATTTTGCTCGCATGGGATATTAATGATACCCTTCGATAAATTCCACATTGGGCTGAATCACCTTTCTCGGACCAAAAAAAAAAAACCAAACCCATTGCTGTTGAGTCAATTCTGACTCATACCGACCCTACAGGACAAGAGTAGAACTGCCCCATACAGTTTCCAAGGAGTGTCTGGCAGATTCGAACTGCCGACCTTTAGGTTAGCAGTTGTAGCACTTAACCACTACGCCACCAGTGTGTTCACCTTTCTTGGGAATAAGCATAAATATGGATCACTTCCAGTTGGTTGGCCAATAGCTGTCTTCTAAATGTCTTGGCGGAGACAAGCGAGAACTACCAGGACTGCATCCATTTGTTGAAACATTTCAGTTGATATTCCATCCATTCCTAGAGCCTTGATTTTTGCCAATGCCTTCAGTGTAGCTTGGACTTCCTTTAGTACCCTTGGTTCCTGATCATACACTATCTCTTGAAATGGTTGAATGCTGACCAATTCTTTTTGATATAATGACTCCGTGTGTTTCTTCCATCTTCTTTCAATGCTTCCTGCGTCATTTAATATTTTCCCCATAGAATCCTACACTATTGCAACTCGAGGCTTGAATTTTTCTTCAGTTCTTGCAACTTGAGAAATGCCAAGTGTGTTTTTCCCTTCTGGTTTTCTATTTTCAGCTCTTTGCACATGTTATTATAATACTTTGTCTTCTCGAGCTGTCCTTTGAAATCTTCAGTTCTTTTACTTCATCATTTCTTCCTTTTGCTTTAGCTGCTTGATGTTCAAGAGCAAGGTTCAGAGTCTCTTCTGACATCCATTTTGGTGTTTTCTTTCTCTTCTGTCTTTTTAATTACCTCTTGCTTTCTTCATGTATGATGTCTTTGATGTCATTCCACAGCTTATCTGGTCTTTGATCATTAGTGTTCAAAACATCAAATCTATTCTTGAGATGGTTTCTAAATTCAGATGGGATATACTCAAGATCATACTTTGGCTCTTGTGGACTTGTTCTAATTTTCTTCAGTTTCAACTTGAACTATCATATAAGCAATTGAAGGTCTGTTCCACAGTCTGCCCCTGACCTTGTTTTGACTGATGGTGTGGAGCTTTTCTATCGTCATTTTCCACAGATGTAGTCAATCTGATTCCTGTGTGTCCTATCTGGCAAGGTCCTCCTGTATAGTCACCATTTATGTTGGTGAAAAATGTATTTGCAATGAAGAAGCAGTTGTTCTTGCAAAATTCTACCATGCAATCTCCAGCAGCGTTTCTATCACTAAGTCCATATTTTTACAACTGTGAGTCCCTCTTCTTTGTTTCCAGCTTTTGCATTCCAATCAGCAGTAATTATCAATGCATCCCGATTGTATGTTTGATCAATTTCAGACAGCAGAAGTTGTTAAAAAATCTTCAGTTTCTTCATCTTTGGCCTTAGTGTTTGGTGCATAAATTTGAAGGGTTTTATTAACTGGTCTTTGTAGGTGTGTGGGTATTATCTTACTGTGTGTGGATACCTATCCTATTGTACTTCAGGATAGATCTTGAAATGTTCTTTTGGAGGATGAACGCAGTGCCATTCCTCCTGACATTTTCATTCCCAACATAGTAGACCATATGATTGTGCAATTCAAAGTGGCCAGTAGCAGTTCCATTTCAGCTCACTAACGCCTAGGATATTGTTGTTTATGCATTCCATTTCATTTGCAATGATTTCCAATTTTCATAGATTCATACTTCGCACATTCTGTATTCCAGTTATTAATGGATGTTTGCAGCTATTTCTTCTCATTTTCAGCCATGCCACATCACCACATCTTTTCACCATATCTATTCAATCTGTAGTCTGAGCAAAAAGAATATTTCAAGATCTATCCTGAAATAGAGTGCTGTAGGTGATGGGATAATATCCATATGCCTACAAGGAAGACCAGTTAATATGACTATTATTCAAATTTATGTACCAACCACTAGGGCTGAAGATGAAGAAATAGAAGATTTTTATCAGCTGCTGAAGTCTGAAATTGATCGAACATGTGATCAAGATGCATTGATAATTACTAGTGATTGAAATGCAAAAGTTGGAAACAAAGAAGAAGGATCAGTCATTGGAAAATACGGCCTTGGTTATAGAAACAATGCTGGAGATTGAATGATAGAATTTTGCAAGACCAATGACTTCTTCATTGGAAATACCTTCTTTCACCAACATAAACGGCGACTATACACATGAATCTTGCCAGATAGAACACACAGAAATCAAATTGACTACATCTGTGGAAAGAGACAATGGAGAAGCTCAATATTATCAGTCAGAACAAGGCCAGGAGCCCACTGTGAAACAGACCATCAATTGCTCATATGAAAGTTCAAGCTGAAACTGAAGAAAATCAGAGCAAGTCCACAAGAGCCAAAATATGACATATATACATAAAAAAAAAAAAAAAAATTTATACATATGTATAAATATACAGTAAATGTGTATCTTGATATTGGGGCCTTCAAAGTGTCATCTTTCTCATCATCTTAAAGAGTTCTTTTGCAGCAGATTTGCCCATTGCACTATATCATTTGATTTATTGACTGCTGCTTCTATGTGTGTTGATTGTGGGCCCAAGTAAAATGAAATCCTTGACAACTTCAGTCTTTTCTGCTTATCATGATGGTGCTTATTGGTCTAGTTGTGAGGATTCTGATTTCTTTATGTTGATGTGCAATCCACACTGAAAGATATATTCTTTGATGTTCATCAGTAAGTGCTTCAAGTCCTCTTCACTTTCAGGAAGCAAGGTAGTGTCATCTGCATAATGCAGGTTGTTTATGAGTCTTTCTCCAATCTCGATGCCCCAGTCTTCTCCATATAGTCCAGCTTTCAGATTATTTTCTCAGTATACAGATTGAATAAGTACGGTGAAATAATACAACCCTGACATATACCTTTTCTGACTTTAAATCCTTCAGTATCCCATTGTTGTCTTTGAACTACAGCAGCATTGTGGTGTCTAAACAGTTTTCTCATGAGCACCACTAAGTAATCTGGAATTCCCATTTTTCACAGTACATACAACCAAACCCAGTGCCATCGAGTCAATTCCAACTCATAGCGACCCATAGGACAGAGTAGAATTGCCCCATAGAGTTTCCAAGGAGTGCCTGGCAGATTTGAACTGCCAACCCTTTGGTTAGCAGCCGTAGCACTTAACTACTATGCCACCAGGGTTTCCATTACGTTACATATACATATATATATGCATATATACATATAAACATATATATACACACACGTATATATATGTGTGTACGTGTGTGTGTGTGTGTGTGTGTATATATATATATACATATATATATATATATATATATATATATACCAAAACCAAACCCGTAGCCAATGGGTCTGTTCCAACTCATAGAGACCATATAGAACAAAGTAGAATTGCCCCACAGGGTTTCCAAGGTTGTACATCTTTACAGATTGCCACATCATTCTCCTGCAGAGTGGCTGGTGGGTTTGAACTGTTGACCATTTTTTGTTATCTGCAGAGTCCTTTAAGCACTGTACTACCAGGGCAAATAGATACATAGATAGACAGATACACATATGTACACAAACATACATATATAATAAATATATAATTACCATTTTTAATAAATAATACAAAGTATGTATATACTAGTTGACCCTCTATATCTGTGAATTCTGTATCCATGGATTCAACCATCTGAGATTACATGCACTCAGAAGAGAGAGAAAAAAAAAAGACAGTTCCAGAAAGCAAAATTTGAACTTGCCACACTCAGAGCACCATGCTAAATTCATGCAAATGAATTTATATGTAGGCATTCCCCGACATAGCCTCTCAGAATTTCAGATTCTCAGTCTCTCTCTTCAGGACTCATTGTTTAAGCATTGTATGCCCCTTGTCTTGGCATTAATCCCTAAACAATACAGTACCGTATACCAACTATTTACATTGAAGTTACATTGTATTAGGTATTATAGGTAATCTAGAGATGGCTTGAAGTATATTGGAGGATATGTATATGTTATATGAAAAACTACGCCATTTTGTAAAATGGATTTGAGCATCTTCAGATTTTGGTATTAGCAAGGGTCCTGAAAAAAATCTACCTTTGATACCAAGGGATGAATACAGTTCAAATTTGCCAGGCGCTCCTTGGAAACTCTATGGAGCAGTTCTACTCTGTCCCATAGGGTCAATATGAGTCGGAATTGACTCGGCAGCACTGGGTTTGGTTTATATATACATATATATATACATATATATATATATATATACACACACACATACGTGTATATATATATATATATGTATAGAATATCAAATACCATCACAGAATGCAGTAGACATCTACATAATATGTTTCCACCTCATCTGATTCTTGTTTCCAGTCTGGGTTTACAACCTTAAGTGATTTAAAGACTTGAAAGATTCATTAGCACATCCACCAACCTCTATGCTGTTTTTCTATGGTATTTGCATTTCTAATTATTCCTTAATTGTTTTCTAGTAAAACAAATAAACCAACCAACAAACAAAAGACAATAAACCAAACCCTTTGTCTTTAAATCGATTCCTGCTCATAGTAACCCTATAGGCAATAGTAGAACTGTCTCAAGTAGTGGCTGGTAGATTCTACCAGCCAAAGTGTTCTCTACAGAAAATGTAAAGCACTTTCATGGATTCCCATAGTACTTTGGATAATTCAGATTTCTTACCAGGGGTTGAAAACTGCTATATAACTTAGCTGCTATCTTTATTTCTATGTTCATCTGCTAACACTTTTTTTTCCCCAGACAATTTGTTCTTTAGGACTCTAAGAATGTAAAACTTAACACTCGTCCTTTGCTTTTGCATCTGCTTAAAATGTTCTTTAGTTACTCCTTCTAACTATTTAGGACTCAGTTCAAATGTTACTTGTTCACAGAGGCTTTTCCAGGTTTATCATAGAGTCTACATTATTATTGTTAATGTGCCAGGACTACACTGAATCCATGCAAATGAAATGATGTGTAGGCATACCCAGCTAGCTGTAGCCTTCCACCATGTCACAGATCCCCAGTCTCTCTCTTCAGCACTTGTTGTTTGAGCATCGTTCACCTTGTGTCTTGTCACTATTCCCTAAACAATACTGTATAACAAATATTTACATAGCATTTGCATTGTATTAGGCATTATCAGTAATCTAGAAAAGATTTAAAGTATATGGAAGTTTCTGCATAGGTTATATGCAAATATTGTGTCATTTTATATAATGGGCTTGAGCATCCATGGATTTTGGTATTTGTGGGGGCCCTGTAACCAACCCCCATGGATACCTAAGGAACACTTTATAGTTTTAATTAATGCATATTTCAAACCGAGTTTTTAAAATGGGTGTCACAACTGTATGGACACTTATGGAAATGAATAAGTTTTATGCTAAGTGGTATAACGGATTATACATTACAACTCACTAAAATAAATCAGCCTGAGCAAAAATTCTCATTGAGGGAGGACACTGCACAATGAAATTATAGAATTACTAATATAATGATTTTTTTTTTTTTAACATATATACTACTTATATAATTTAAGCGGAAAGTTCTGACAACATTACAAGAGATTTTTAACTTGGAAATGATTGTTTGGAAAGACAAGGAGTCTTAGTAATCTAGTGCTGCTATAACAGAAATACCCCAAGTATGTAGCTTAACAAAGAGAAATTTGTTCTCTCACAGTCAAGGAGGCTAGAACTCCAAATTCAGAGATGCAGCTCCAGGGGAAGCTTTCCCTCTCTGCTGTCTCTGGGGTAAACTCCTTGTCATCAATTTTCCCCTGGTCTAGAAGATTCTCAGTGCAGGGACCCCAGGTCCAAAGAACATGTTCCCCTCCTTGTTCTTCAGTCTTGGTGGTAGGAAGTCCCATGTCTCTATGCTAGCTTCTCTTATTTCAAAAGAGATTGACTCAAGGTATAACCTAGTGTTGTAGATTGAACCCTGCCGCATTAACATTACTGCCTCTAATCCTGACTCCTTAACATCATAGAGGTAGGATTTACAACACAGGAAAATCACCAAAACACACAAATTACCTTCTAGAAGTTTCTAAGAAAACAAAGTGGTGGACTATCACACAACACTGAGAATCATAGCCTAGCTAAGCTGACACACATTTTTTGGGTGACACAATTCAATCCATAACATAAAATATGTTAAAAGTATACATTTGTTGAAATTTAATTAAAAATACATAAGAAAGCAATTCTTATACATTTAGCTCATTCTTTAATGAAGTGAATTACATAGCAATTTTCTCAGTGCCATTATGACATCCTTGTTCCTTAGACTATATATCATGGGATTAAACATAGGAGTCAGGATAGGGTAGAAAAGAGAAAGCATTTTGTCAGTTCCCTCTGAGTGTCTAGTGTTGGGCCTTAAGTAGGCAATAATGGCTGATCCAAAGAATAACACCACAACCATTAGATGAGATGAGCAGGTGGAGAAGGCTTTGGCTTGACTCGTGGCTGATGGCAACTTCAGGATGATGGAGATGATTTTACTGTAGGAACCAAGTATCAACAGAAATGGAACCATGACAAATAACACAGCAACTATGTACACCAACATCTCATTTACAAAGGTGTCCCCACAAGCCAGCTTGAGTATTGAGGGAATGTCACAGAGGAAGTGGTTAATTAGTTTAGATCCACAAAATGGAAGAGAGAAAATCTGATATGTATGCCCGATTGTGAGAGGGATTCCAGTGGTCCAGCAGCCAGTCACCAGCTGGATACAGACCCTGTGGTTCATGACTAGAGGATAGTCCGGAGGGTTACAAATGGCCACATAGCGATCATAGGCCATCACTGCCAGAAGCAAACATTCTATGCCTCCGAACAGAAGGAAAAAGCTCATCTGTGTAGCACAGGCAACTAAGGAAATTCTTCTTCTCTGAGTCCCAATATTAATTAGCATTCTAGGGAGAGTAGCTGATACATAGCAGATTTCCAAGAAGGAAAATTTTGCCAGGAAAAAATATACAGGGCTCTGGAGAGCAGAATCCATTTTTGTTATTAAAAATATGGTGCCATTGCTCATCAGGATGATGATATAAATGATTAAAAACAATCCAAAAAGAAGCCACTGGATATGGGGCATGTCAGCAAAGCCCAAGAGAACAAATTCAATGATTTCAGTTAGATTGTCCTGTGATGGTTTTTCTTGATTCATCTGTAGAAAAGGTAAATTTACGTGGTTATTTCCTTTGCCTACCTGTATCCCTTTGCCTCTTCTCTAAGGTATAATGAGGTGTCTGGGTTGGATTTTATGGTCACTGCAATGGTTTGCACTTTAAGAATGATACTATTTATGTATGTCCCACGTCTGCCTATTAAATCACAGTAAACAGTCCCCTCACATTTATTTTAAGATCATTTCCTTATACTTTGGAAGCACAGCCCAGGATAGATCAAGCTATACCTGACTCAGCACAGGCACTGGAGCAATTGGCAACTGCTGGAGATGGACCCTCAGCTTTGCCATCTAACCTCACTTTAAATTAATTACACATCTTGACAATCCTATTGTACTTCTCTATGCATTTTCTCAGTCAAGCTTCTCAAACACTATGTCATAAGCGGACTTCTAACATACATTTTCAACTGCCTGTTTCAACATTCCCTTCTCCCATCCCTTGATGATTTTAAGCATATACCCATACCATTGCCATTGAGTCAATTCCGCCTCGCAGCTACTCTATAGGGACAAGTAGAATTACCACATAGGGTTTCCAAGGAGCCGCTGGTAGTCTTGAACTATCAATCTTTTGGTTAGTAGCTGGACACTTAACTACTGTGCCACCAAGCCACCTTTAAGCATGTAAGTTCTTATAATACAGTTCACATTAGGTTGTTTAGAAAGAAAAGTGTGAGAGTATTTCATTTTGCCTAGGGGAATAAAACAATTATCTTTCAGTAGGATGTTAAGTGTGCAAGATAAGAGGATTTTATTCAGGAAAATTGTCCAGGAACATTGATTCAGATACTACTAATAAAAGTGGTCTCCCTGGAAAAGCAGGGGTAGTAGGAGGATATTCGTTACCTGTGTTATATGTGGGACAGTAGGAGGAATGATATTGGCTGTTGTTATACCCATTGTGGTCTGTGAACCCGAGATTATGTTTGTTGCTTCTCAAAAAACAATTTAGATAACTGTTTCTAAACTCACTTTTCTTTACATATAAAGATACTGAGACTCACTAAGTGTGGATAATTTGACCAATTGAATGTAGATTTTGTGACTCCAAATCAGCATCTTTTCTTTTAATGGATGAGTTTGACCCCTTTCTCAATGATTTATTATCTTCGTGATATTAAGCTATTATTTAAAGTTTCTAAGGCTTACTTCTTCGTGAAAATTAAATGAGATAATATTGATAAAATGTATCACCTACCTACCAATTTTAAGCTGATTACTTTTTAGTTGTGGGTCTATAATTATGATTATGGTAATATGTTCTTTAAGCCTGTAGCCCTAGGATTTAACAGATTGCCTAGTTAAGTACTTGATAGTGATTTTGAGTTCCGTTGCTGGAAATTGTTTTCCCACTATTGTCCTTAATCAGGGTCAAGACAAGGACTAATTTG
The DNA here is from genome assembly GCF_030014295.1 of Loxodonta africana. Classification (NCBI taxonomy): domain Eukaryota; kingdom Metazoa; phylum Chordata; class Mammalia; order Proboscidea; family Elephantidae; genus Loxodonta; species Loxodonta africana. The sequence continues at coordinate 29,686,965 of NC_087348.1, forward strand.
TGAAGTTCCTAAGGTGGAAAATTTAAGGAGGTTTAGGCTCTCTTGCATTTGCACAATCCTGAAAGTAAGTGCCTACTTAAATTTTGCAAGAGGCAAGGTGCCTCTTGTCTCACCCTGATTTACATCTCTCCACCCTAATGGGTTTGCATCTTGTCAACCAAGTAGAGAAGAAGCATGGTGCCATGGTTAAAAAAAAAAAAATCATTGCTGAGGAGTCAATTCCAACCCATAGCTACACTATCGGTCAAAGTAGAACTGCCCCATAGGGTATTTAAGGCTGTAAATCTTTAGGGAAGCCTACTGCCATACCTTTATTCCACTGAGTAGTTGGAGAGTTTGAACTGTTGGCCTTCTTATTGCAGCCAAATGCTTAAACACTGTGCCACCACTACTCTGTGCCATGGTTATAGATCAGTATTTCCCAGATGGACTGAAACTGAATTGTAGCTCCAACATCTAGCTGTGTGATGACATCTTGTATGTTTATTAATCTTTCCACGTCACGTTTTGCTCCTCTGTAAAATGACTAGCAACTACATCAACATTAAGTGTTGTTAAGTAAAATAAATCATTTAATATAAATAAAAAATCTTGAAGAAGTTCTGGCACTTATAAAGCCTCTTACTATTGTTATCTATTATTGCTATTGTTATCAATAGTTACTTATTATTATCATCCATTTATTCTAATTATTATTAAAACTAATGTTTTACTAGGACAGTGTAGAAAGGAGAAAGCATTTTGACAGTTCCCTCTGAGTGTCTAGTGTTGGGTCTTAAGTAGCAATAACACCTGATCCAAAGAGTTACACCACAACCATAAGAGGAGATGAACAGGTAGAGAAGGCTTTGGCTTGACTTGAGGCCGATGGTAACTTCAGGATGATGGAGATGATTTTACTGTCACTACAACATGTACAATACTCTCTAATATATTTCCCTTTTCTATCACAGGATTATTAAGGGAATGAAGTGAGATCTTAAAAGGAATTATCAAAATGTTACAAACTCCAAAACTTTCAACTCAAAAGGTGCAATTTCTCTATGAATTCTCTGCCAATATTTGGATTTATATCATTATCTCTGCTTTTTGGACATGTAACACCTATAGTACCCATCACTGCTCAGCACTTAGTAGTGCAATTAGGGTTATAGCCTTTGTATACATTTTCTTTTACTGGTACTAAATGATCTGAGTGGTAAAGACTGTGACTATTCTACTACCTGAAATCAATACAGATCCCAGAAAATGGGTGTACACCTAATGTGGTACTCAGGATTTGATTCTAAACTAAGATAAAGGAATAAAACCCAGTGCCATCGAGTTAATTCTGACTCATAGTGATGCTATAGGACAGAGTAGAACTGCCCCATAGAGTTTCCAAGAAGCACCTGGCAGATTCTATCTGCAAACCCTTTGGTTAGCAGCCGTAGCACTTAACCACTACACCACCAGGGTTTCCATTATTAAAATGAAAGCATCACCCTTAAGAGGGAGAGAAGAATTAAGATTCAAAAGAGGACAAAAGAAATAGATCTTTATGTGTTTTCAATGATAGCATTTAATAAAAAATAATTCTTGTTAATTAAATAAAATGACTGTGAGTGCTAAAAGAAACAACATTTTTAATTATACAAACTCAACTTTTTGGTGACGAAATTATCCATGTACAACATTATGTAAGATTTGTCTGTGTTTTTCTCAAGAGAGCAGGGTAGAAAGGGCAGAGATTTACCCTGTGTGTTCTCCCAAAACTATCTGTTACTGTTCTTGCTTGAAAATGTTTAAGTTGTTATTATTTAAAGGGAAATAAAACTTAATAGTATCATGTTTTTATTTGAAATCTAAGCATCCATTCCCTAGAAAAAAATCCAAATGATTAGGGAATACATAACAAAACTGAAGGAGCCCCGGTTGTGCAGTGGTTAAGTGCTCAGCTGTTAATCAAAAGGTCGTTGGTTCAAGCCCACCAGCCATCCCGTGGGAGGCAGGTGTTATAGTCTGCCTTTGTAAAGATTTAAAGCCTTGGGAACCCTGTGAGGCAGTTCTACTCTATACTGTAGGGTCCTTATGAGTCAGAATCCACTTGGAGGCAATTAGTTTGGCTTTGGTTAACAAGATTCTGATTCAGTTAAATATTAGTCATTGTCAATGCCCCAATCTACCTAAACCTCAGCTGTGTTTATATTTTTGACATAAATTAGAAATGTAAACCTTAAAATTAACTTGAAAAACAATATGAACTTAAAACTTTATATTATTTTATGAATTCTTTAACATAAAAGTATTATTTTCTTTAAAATAAGTGTTTCTTGGATTCCTCAATGGTTGTAGATTTATTTCATGGATTGTTTTATTTTAAATGTCTTATTAAAATATCAGAACTAAAATGCATAAATATAATGCTTATTTGCTACAAAGTCTTTGCTAGAAAAGTTTTCCTATAATATTATTTAGTATTCTTTTTTTTTTTATTCTTACAAAACAGCAATTTTTCAAATTGGCAGAGTTTCAAAGTTATTAATATCACTATTTAAAATCATTGTTTAAGGTAAATTATATTTAATAGAGGCAGAAATATAAATGAGCTGCTTTAATAAAACAGTGCATTTGCTACTGCATATTAAACATTAATTTTAATCATATCATGAACTGAAGTCAAATATTAATAGATTATTTCATATTTACCTTTCTTATTTTGGGTAATAAGAGACCTGAAGGTGCTGTGGTTAAAGTGCTCGTCTGCTACCCAAAAGGTCTGCAGTTAGAGCCCACCATCTGCTCCATATGAGAAAGTTGTGGCCATCAGCTTCCTTAAAGATTTATAGCCTCGGAAACATGATAGGGCAGTTTTACTCTGTAATGAAGGGTCCCTTTGGATAGTAATCTACCTGAGTGCAGTGGATTTGTGTTTTGGTTTGTGATAGCCTTGTTTCTTCCTCACTGAAGAGAGTTTACATATTTATGTATTTAAATTACTTTGGGTGAAATACCTTCTTTCATTAATGGTATGTAATCCATCTGTAAAACACTGTTCATTTTGAACATGGAGTGTTCCTTAAATCAAAAAAAACAGTTTTCTCCATCCCCTGGGATCTCTTCCAGCTGACACAAGTAAATTTCTAATTAAACAAATCTCTTTGGCACTCTCTGATTTCATTTATTTATTTATTTTCCCAGATAGCTCTCGCTCTACCCAGAATACTCTTCCTTGCAAACTCTCAATGGAATAGAGTGTGCAGAAAGCCTTATTTCGTAGACTTGAATAAGGTCCTGGGTTGTCCTTAACTGAGTAATAACACTGGAAGCCATCCAAGATTGACCCAAATCCAATTCTTCCCTTATCTACTATGACTGCTTCATATGGGCCCTCTGTTCATCTGAGACTGAACTCCAGTCACATTTTCCTCAAGTTATTTTGCTTATTTTCTCCTCTGAAATGGAAGCCTTGATCCAAATTCAGAGGCTGGCCTCTGTAAGAGTTGTAAAAAATTTTCTGACAACGAAGAAGATTTTTACCTACAAATCTTAAAATAAATTATTTCTTCAAGACTCCCCAGGCAAACTGAGGGCTGGCTGTTGAATATATTCAATCTAGTTCAAAACTTCTTTTTCTCTTTTAATTTTGGAAACCCTGGTGGCATAGTGGTTAAGAGCTATGGCTGCTGACCAAAAGGTCAGCAGTTCGAATCCACCAGGCACTCCTTGGAAACCATAAGAGACAGTTCTACTCTGTCCTATAGGTTTGCTATGAGTTGGAATCGACTCAACGGCAGTGGGTTTGGTTTTTTATTTTTTTTAATTTTGGCCCCAAGATTAATCACCACAAGGGAACTCTTATTTTGTTTACAATAGTCCATCATCCTTCCCCAATTTCATTTCCTCTGCTAACCCATTTTTAGGATGTGAATCCTATTAAACTTCATTTAGGAGAAAATGAGATGCTGATATAATTCCAGCCGATATTAGGGCAAGACTCCAGGTCAGTAGTCTATTTTTATAAAATACTTCCCCTTCAAGACTTCATATCTGAGTGACTCTTAGGTGGTTTAGGAATATTGACTTGAAGCCAAATTTCGTCTTGTGAAAATAAGATTTTACTTCCTATTATTTAGTAAATAGTGATTCCTAAGTGTTTATAATTACCTCCATCCTTGACGTTAGTAGGAGATTATACATATTTCCACTACAAACCTAAAGATGGTTTAAAGTATCTATCTATCTATGTACCTGTCTATCTATCTGTCTATCTATGCATGTATCATCTATCTACAGGAAAGAGAACTCCCTATATTATAATTACAGAGAGTGATTGGGGAAGTTAATTGAAAGGTATCAGGAACTATGACCTTGAAATCATGGAAGTTGAGTTAAGAGTATGTGGTAAGAAAGGCCTCCCACGGGAATCAGGTGTGGCAGAGCACAGCAATGGAGTGAAATGCCAGCCAGGTCTGCGCTACAGTAGGTGCACATCCCAGAAGTAACTAAGCTAAAATGGAATTCTGAAGTCTCATAATATGATCATGGTTATATTGCGCATTATTAACGTGATCTTCTGATGCCATAAATGGAAGACTCAAATACAAATGAGAATGTATCATATAATAAAAATAGCAAATGAAATAGCTGAAATATGGACTTTTAAAATTAACTTTATTGGGATAAATTGGGCAGTCTTGTAGAAAAAAGATATATTTTCACTAATACTTTATACTATAGCAGGAAAGACTCCAAATGGTATACTAGTTTAAATATTTCAGAAAGTTAACAAAATAATTCTAAGAGAAAGAATTTTTTTTAAGTATGATTTTAAGGTAAGGAAAATTTATCTAGTTATGACTAAAAATTTAGAATGCAGGACACAAATTATTTTTAAAAATCCAATTATGAAAAATGAAATAGTTCCCTATATTATAAATAAACAAGCATAAAAAGTCATGCCCAAATATGGTTAATAAAATTGGGGAAATAACTGTAGATCACACCTCAGATAAAGTGCTAATTTCCCTTATAAATAAAGTATTTTTGAGTATCAAGGAAAAGAGAAAACTACAAACAGAAAAATGGACCAAATATATAAAGCTTCACATAAAAAGGAGTAAAATCATCCCTTAAACATATGAAAAGGCATTCAACTCCATAAAAAATAGTGAAATTTTAAATTACACAGAAATTAGTATATAAAAATGTTCAATTTCTTGTGAAAACATTTTTATATACTTCTTGGAGAAGTGAAAAATGATTCAAATCCTGTGGAGAAGAATTGGACATCATTGACTAATATCACAGTTGTATTTAGTGTTTTGTGGCACACATGGTTTGAACTTCACTACTAACCAAATTTTGGCAGTTTGAACCCACCCTGTCACACAGCAAAAGAAAGGTCTGGTGATCTGCTTCTGTCAAGAGTACAGTCAAGAAAGCTATGTAGAACAGTTCTACTGTGTAACACATGAAGTCACCAGCTGGTTTTTTGGTTAATTAGTCTTGGAATCAATAAAACATGCACACATATGAAATTATCCAGTAAATCTATATTGCAATATTGTTTGTAATTGCAAAAGACTGTAAGTCATTTAAGAGTGAGCCTGTTCTTGGGTTGTCATTCTCTGACTTGAGAAATAAGTTTACATTTTAATATTCTTATCAATCATTTTTCTTTCACAGATATTTGATGCCTCTAAAAATTATATATATATTTTAAATGTATCCTGATTTTTTTAATGGTTGAAGAAGGAACATTGGTTTGCTGTCACTCACTGAATCTTAACCAGAAATGAAATTATTTCTTTGTTTTAAATCTTGTAAATTATATGTGATTTGATTTTGAGCCTGTTCATTCACAAAAATTTTGATTTGTTTCTTCAAATTGGTTTATTTTACTAAATTAAATTTAGATTGCTATTTATCAAAGGACATTCAAGGAGTGAAAACAAAATGAATGGGAATAGTTTCTAGATACATAAGTGACAAAGAGATCACATGCCTAGTATAAAAGAAAATATTAAATAAATAAGAATAAAAACAAATACTTCAAAAGAAAATTGACGAAATGACATCTAAAAGCACTTTACAAAAGAGAAAATCCATAAACATTAAGATGTGCCCTACCTTAATAATACCTCATATGCATGTGAGAGATGGACAATGAATAAGGAAGACTGAAGAATTGAGGCCTTTGAATTATGGTGTTGGCAAAGTATATTGAATACACCACAGACTCCCAAAAGAATGAACAAATCTGTGTTGGAAAAAGTACAACAAAGAGAGGTGGGGCCAAGATGGTGGAGTAGTCAGACGCTTTCTGTGGTCCCTGTTACAACAAAGACAAGGACAAATGAGTGAATCGATTATATATATGACAAGCTAGGAGCCCTGAACATTAAAGGCAAAGTTAAGAAATTGGAGCGGCTGGGGGAGGGTGAGACGGTTCAGAAGCAGCAAGGAGTTTCCTGACCTGACTCTGCGGGAACTGACACCCCTTAGCCCCAAACCCCTAGTGCAATCACAGCAGGGCTAATGATAGCATTCAGCATGCATTTTCCACAAAGAGAGCGAGTGAGCAGCACAGACTCTACTCATGCCTCTGGAATAGCAAAGAACAGTGCTCTCAGCAGAAGATAAGTACTTGCATCTAATTTACCACATGGATCAAAAAGAACCCCTTTCAAAAGAACTCTTTCCCATTTATCTGATCCCTCCTCACTCTACCCCAGACCCTGAGCTGGCTTCAGAGGCAGTCAATTTCCCTGGGCCTAAGATATGCTCTGCTGTGCTTCCTGAGCCATTCTCCCGGCCTTGGAGAAGGAACAAATTAACAAATGGGGAAAAAATAATCTGCCGGCTCCCATAAACTGGGAACTCAGGGCAGAAGCGGCTCCTGTCCAGGCACAAGCAGTCCACAGATTTTGAATGTCTTTCATCCTGGCATGGACTTGTGTGGGCCCATTTTAGCAGCTCACAGCCTTGTTGGCACAGTGCAACAGTGTATGTGTCTGAGGTTTGACTTCAACTTTTTCAGCTGTGTAGTGGAAAGGCCAGTTTTTGACGTTTGAAACCACTCTGCCTGTAAAACAGGGTCCTCACCTGCAAACATCAGAGGCCCGAGGACTGGTGGCTCCACCTACACCACCTAGCTACCTGTGACAAGGGTCCAGGGATAATTGGTGTCTTCCAGTACTTACAGCCAAAAGCTTTGGGTGCCCACAGACAGGCTGTAGAGCCCACCTGCCTGTGCAGTCTAGGGAACAGTGGCATGCTTTCCTCACAGACACTCAGGGGAGAGTTGTCCTCTGCCTTGCTCAGAGTGTGACCCCCTGCTGCAACCAGACACTCGTGCCTACATCAATCACCCCTGCACCTCTAAGACTGTAAGTGAGAGCCTGCACCACACACTTGGTGACAGACTATCTGGACACCTTAGCTGAATGCATACAAGAAAATGAATTGACTCCTAAGCTGATACACATGGTAATAGCTCTATCCATCTGGTGACAGGATGTTAGAGCTTCAAAGCCACCTATAAGCAAGTTAGCTCACTTGAGAAGCCTATTTGGGAATATCAAAACAAAACAAAGCAAGAAGCTAGGACATAGTAAGCAAACATAAATTAAATTAACACAATAACTTATAGATGGCTTGGAGACAACAGTCAATATCAAATCACATAAAGAAACAGACCACAATAGCTTCAACAAGCTCCCCAAAAAGGAACAAAGGATATTCCAGACGAAGAGATATTCCTGGGATTACCAGAGGTAGAATACAAAAGATTGATATACAGAACTCTTCAACAGATCAGGACAGGGATCAAGCAAAACACAGAACAAGAAAAGAAACACACAGATAAGCAGTCGAGGAAATTAAGGATTTTATTAAAGAGCATGATGAAAAATTTAGTAGGCTGCAAGAATCCACAGAGAGACAGCAATAAAAAAGTCACAAGATTAACAATAACGTTTAAGAATTAGACAACTCAATAGAAAGTTAGGGGAGCAGAATTGAGGAATTGGAGGTCAGAATTAGTGCTATTGAAGATAAAACACTTGGCACTAATATATTCGAAGAAAAATCAGTTAAAAGAAATGAAAAAAAAAAGAAGAAACCCTAAGAACCATGTGGGACTCTATCAAGAGAAATAACCTATGAGTGATTGGAGTACAAGAACAGGGAGGTATAACAAAAAATACAGAGAGAATTTTTGAAGATTTCTTGACAGAAAACTCCCCTGATATCATGAAAGTTGAGAAGATGTTTATCAAGATGCTCATTGAACCCTACATAAGGTAAATCCCAAAAGAAAGTCACCAAGAGATATTATGATCAAACTTGCCAAAAACAAAGATAAAGAGAGAATTTTAAGAGTGGATAGGGATAAACCAAAAGTAACCTACAAAGGAAACCAAACAGGCAAGAAGGCAATGGAATGACATATCTAAAGCCTTGAAGGGGAAAAAAAAAAAAATTGCCAGCCAAGAATCATAAATCTAGTAAAACTGTCTCTCAAATATGAAGGCAAAATTAAGACATTTCCAGATAAACAGAAGTTTAGGGAAATTGCAAAAACCAAACCAAAACTGTAAGAAATACTAAAGGGTGTCCTCCAGAAAATCAGACAACAACCTAAGAATAGAATATAGGACAGAGCAACCAGATATCAACCCATATAGGGAAATCACAAAAATAAATCAAGATTAAAAAAAAAAAACTCAAAACAAGGGAACAGCGATGTCATTATGTAAAAGATGACAACATTAAAACAATAAAGAGGAACTAAAAAATGTAGTTATAGATCTTTCATATGAAGAGAAAGTCAAGGCTATACAAAGAAATAAAGACATAAAACTTAGAATAATAAGGGTAAATATTAAGGGAACCACAAAGGAGACTAACAATCCTACACATCAACATAAAATACAAGAAAAGCATAAAGACTTAACAAAAACAATCAACAACAGTGAAAAAGAGGAAAAGACTATATATAAAGAAAAACTACTCAGGGCAAAAAACTAAGTGAAAAAAAATGTCAAGAACACACACACAGAAAACATCAAAATGACAGAAAGAAACTCATATCTATCCATAATTAAGCTGAATGTAAATGGACTGAATGCACCAGTAAAGAGACGGGGAGTGGCAGAATTAATTAAAAATCACAATCCATCTATATGCTACCTACAAGAGACACTCTTGAGACTTAAAGACACAAAGAAACTAAAACTCAAAGGAAGAAAAAAATATACCAAGTAAAAAACAAACAACAAAAAAAGCAGGAGTGGCAATACAAATTTCTGACAAAATAGACTTTAAGGTTAAATCCCTCATAAAGGATAAGGAAGGACACAATATAATGATTAAAGGGATAATATACCAGGAGGATATAACTATATTAAATATTTTGGTATCCAAAGACAGAGATTCAAGTTACATAAACTCTAACAGAATTGAAAAGAGAGATACACAGCTCCACAATAATAATAGGAGACTTGAACATACCACTTTAAAGGAAGGACAGAACATTCAGAAAGAAGCTCAATAAAGACAAGGAAGATCTAAATGCCATAATCAATCAGCTTGACCTCATAGATCTATCCAACAGCAGACAAGTGTACTTTCTTTTCCAAAGAGCATGGAGCATTCTTTAGAGTAGACCACATATTATGTCATAATGCAAGGCTTAACAGAATCCAAAACATCAAAATAATATAAAGCATCGTTTCTGACCATAAAGCCATGAAAGTAGAAACAGAAAAAGTAGGGAAAAGAAATCAAGTGCTTGGAAACTGAACAACACCTTGCTCAAAAACTACTAGGTTACAGAAGAAATTAGGGATGGAAATAAAAAAAAAAATTGTAGAATCCAATAAGAAAGAAAACACTTCTTACCAGAACCCTTGAGACACAGCTAAAGCATTATTCAGAGGTCAATTTATAGCAATAAACGCATACATACAAAAAGAAGAAAGGGCCAAAATCAAAGGATTAGCCCTACAACTTGAACAAATAGAAAGGGAGCAACAAAAGAAACACTCAAGCACAAGAAGAAAGAAAATAATAAAAATTAGAGCAGAACTAAATGAAATAGAGAACAGAAAAAAAAAATTGAAAGAGTTAACAAGACCAAATGCTAGTTAGTTACCAAAATTGATAAACCATTGGCAAAACTGACAAAAGAAAAACAGGAGAGGACTCAAATAACCCTGAGTAAGAAATGAGATGGGTGATACTACAATACACTCAACTGAAATTAAAAGAATCATAACAGATTACTATGAAAAATTGTGCTCTAACAAATTTGAAAACCTAAAAGGAATGTATGAATTCCTAGAAACACACTACCTACCTCAACTAACAAACAGAGGTAGAACAACTAAATAAACCCACAGCAAAGAAGATACTGAAAAGGTAATTTAAAAACTTCTGACAAAAAGAAAAAAAAAAAGCACTGGCCCTGACGACTTCACTGGCCCTGACGACTTCACTGGAGAATTCTACCAAACTTTCAGAGAAAAGTTAATGCCACTACTACTAAAGGTATTTCAGAGCATAAAAAAGAAGTAGTACACCCAAAGTCATTCTATGAAGCCAGCGTAACCATGATACCAAAACCAAGTAAAGACAACACGAAAGAAGAAAATTACAGACCAATATCCCCAATGAACTTAGAAACAAAACTTCTCAACTAAATTCTAGCCAATAGAATTCAACAATTAAAAAAAAAAAAAATCATCATGACCAAGTGGAATTCATACCAGGTATTCAGGGATGGTTCAACATTAGAAAAAACAATCAGTGTAATCCATCACATAAATAAAAGACAAGAACCCCATAATCCCATCAATTGATGCAGAAAAGGCATTCACAAAGTCCAACACACATTCATGATAAAAACACTCAGCAAAATAGGAATAGAAGGAAAATTCCTCAACATAATAAAGGGCATTTATACAAAGCCAACAGCCAACATCATCCTAAATGGAGAGAGTCTGAAACCATGCCACTTGAGAACCAGAACCAGACAAGAATGCCCTTTATCACCAATCTTATCCAACTTTGGGTTGGAGGTGCTAGCCAGAGCAATTAGGTTAGAAAACAAAATAAAAGGGCATCTGAATTGGTAAGGAAGAAGTCAAAGTATTTCTATTTGCAGATGATATGATGTTATACACAGAGCTCTAAAGAACCCTCAAGAAAACTACTGAAACTAATAGAAGAGTTCAGCAGAGTATCAGGTTACAAGATAAACATACAAAAGTCAGTTATATTCCTCGACACCAACAAAGAACTTCCAAGAGGAAATCATTAAATCAATACCATTTACAGTAGCCCACAAGAAGATAAAATACTTAGGAATAAATCTAACCAGAGACATAAAAGACCTATACAAAGAAAACTACAGGACACTACTCTAAGAAAGCAACAGAGACCTACATAAGCAGAAAAACATACCTTGCTCATGGACAGGAAGACTCAACATTGTGAAATTATCTATTTTACACAAAGTGATCAACAGATAAAATGCAATCTTCATCTAAATTCCAGTGGTGTTTTTTAACGAGATGGAGAAGCAAATCACCTATTTCATATGGAAAGGGAAGAAGCCCTGGACAAGCAAAGCATTACAAAAAAAGAAGAACGAAGTGGGAGGCCCCACATTAACTGATTTTATAACCTATTATACCGCCACAGTAGTCAAAACAGCCTAGTACTCGTACAAAAACAGATACATAGACCAATGGAAGAGAATTGAGAATCCAGACATAAATCCCTCCACATATGAGCAGCTTATATTTGACAAAGGCCCAAAGTCATTAACTGGGAAAAATACAGTCTCTTTAACAAATGGTGCCGGCATAACTGGATATACATCTGCAAAAAAAAGTGAAACAAGACCCATACCTCACACCATGTACAAAAAAGAACTCAAAATGGATCAAAGACCTAAATATAAAAACTAAAATGATAAAGATCATGGAAGAAAAAATAGGGACAATGCTAGGAGCCCTAATACACATGGCATAAACGGTATATGAAACATTACTAACAATGCACAAACACCAGAAGAGAAACTAGATACCTGGGAGCTCCTAAAAATCAAACACCTATGCTCATCCAAAGATTTCATCGAAAGAGTAAAAAGACAACCTATAGACTGGGAAGTTCTACTCTGTCCTATAGGATCGCTGTGAGTCAGAATCGACTCCATGGCACTGGGTTTGGTTTTTTTTTTTTGGATAGACTGGGGGAAAAAAAATTGGCTGTGACAAATCTGACTAGCGTCTAATCTCTAAAATCTACAAGTGCTGCAAAACCTCAACAACAAAAAGACAACTAACTCAATTAAAAAAAACAGACAAAGGATATGAAAAGGCCCTTCACCAAAGAAGACATTCAGTTTGCTAACAGATACGTGAGGAAATGCTCATGATCATTAGCCATTAGAGAAATGCAAATCAAAACTACGATGAGATATCATCTCACCCCAAAAAGGCTGGCATTAATCCAAAATCACAAAATAGTAAATGCTGGACAGGTTGTGGAGAGATTGAAATACTTATACACTGCTGGTGGGCATGTAAAATGGTACAACCACTTGGAAATCAATTTGGTGCTTCTTTAGAAAGCTCGGAAACCCTGGTGGTGTAGTGGTTAAGTGCTACGGCTGCTAACCAAAGGGTCGGTAGTTCGAATCTTCCAGGGGCTCCTTTGAAACTCTATGGGACAGTTCTACTCTGTCCTATAGGGTCGCTGAGTTGGAATCGACTCGACGACTCTGGGTTTGGTTTTGGTGGTTAGAAAGCTAGAAATAGAACTACCAAACAATAGAGCAATCCCACTCCTTGGAATATATCCTAGAGAAATAAGAGCCTCCACACAAATAGATATTTGTGCACCCATGTTCATTGCAGCACTGTTTACAATAGCTAAAAGATGGAAACAACCAAGGTGCCCATCAACTGCTGAATGAATAAACAAATTATGGTATATGTATACAATGGTATGGTATACACAACGTTAAAGAAAAACAATGAAACCCTGAAACATCTCATAACCTGGATGAATCTGGAAGGCATTATGCTGAGTGAAATTAGTCAGTCGCAAAAGGACAAATATTGTATGAGACCACTACTATAAGAACTCAACAAAAGGTTTAAACACAGAAGAAAACATTCTTTGATGGCTACAAGGGTGGGCTGGGAATGAGAGAGAGGGACTTTCACTAATTAGATAGTAGACAAGAACTATTTTATGTGAAAGGAAGGATAACACACAATATAGGGTAAGTCAGCACAACTGGACTACTCCAAAAGCTAAGACGTTTCCTAAATACAACCAAATACTTCAAAGGACAGAGTAGCAGGTGCCATGGTCTGGGGACCTTTGTTTTAGGAAACCTCTAGGTCAGTTGGCATAACAAAGTAGTGTTCTGCAACCCAATGAGTTGAGTGGCATCTGGAATCTTAAATGCTAGGAAGGGGACATCTAAGATGCATCAGTTGGTCTCAACCCACCTGGAGGGAAGGAGAATGAAGAACACCAAAGAAAGAAGGAAAATATGAAGCCAAGAGAATGAAAGGACCACATAAACCAGAGACTCCATCAGCCTGAGACCAGAAGAACTAGATGGTACCTGGCGGCTACCACCACCGACTGCCCTGACAGGGAACACAACAGAGAATCTCTAATGGAGCAGGAGAAAAGTGGGATGCAGACCTCAAATTCTAGTAAAGACATCAGACTTAATTGTCTGACTGAGACTGGAGGGACCCCAGGGGTCGTGGCCCCTGAACTCTTTGTTAGCCCAAAACAAAAACCATTCCTGAAGCCAACTCTTTAGACAAATATTAGATTGGACTATAAGACATAAAATGATACTGGTTAGGAGTGTGCTTCTTAACTCAAGTAGATGCATGAGACTATGTGGGCAGTTCCTGTCTGGAGGTGGGATGAAAAGGCAGAGGGGGACAGGAGCTGGTTAAATAAAAAATAGACACAGGAAATAGAGGGTGGAGAGAAGCCCTATGCTGTCACATTGTAGTGAGAACAACTAGGGTCACATAACAATGTGTGTATAAGTTTTTGTATGAAAAACTGACTTGAGTTGTAAGCTTTCACTTAAAGCACGATAAAAAAAAGCATTTCTGCCGACAAAAACAGATGGTTTTAGTAATGTTAGGATGTATGTTTAGATATCATGGAAGGTATCTGGCTCGTTCAAAGTGCCATGCAACCTCAAAAATAAACATTTTCAACAATGTTACTTAAGACAAAAAAAAAGAAGAAGCTTTCCTGTCATAATTCTTTTCCTATTTCAGCTTCCTCCAGGTATATATGGAGATAAAATTCTTAGGCATGAAATCACAGGCCTAATATCCACTTCTACTTTTAATTACATTTGTTTCTTTCTTTTTTAGGATTCTATGACTATTCGATAGTGTGTTTCTAGAACTACATTCCTTTTATGTATTCACCCCTTTTTTTATGTACTCCTTTTTTTAAATATTGAGTCCCTGGGTAATACAAATGGTTAATATGTTTGGGTTCTAAATAAAAGGTTTGGGGTTTAAGTCCACCCAGAGGCTTCCAGAAAAAAGAAGACTAGTGATCTACTCTCAAAAAAATAGCAATGACAACCCTGTGGAGCCCAGTTCTACTCTGACATGCATGGGGTCACCATGAGTCACAATGGGCTCAAGGCAAGTGGTAGGTTTTTCTCTTTACTAAAGGATGGCTTTCATATGTTGATTCTCTGCACTGTTTCTTGTGGCTGATTTGAAATATCCACTTGGGACTTCTGTTATTGATTGAGTTTTGTCCCCCCAAAAATGTGTGTCCAAATGGCTAGGCCACGAGTCCCAGTATTGTGTGATTGTCCACTATTTTGTCATCTCATATGATTTTTCCATGTGTTATAAATCCAACCTCTGTGATGTTAATGAGGCAGTATTAGAGACAGTTATGTTAATACGGCAGGACTCAATCTACAAGATTAGGTTGTGTCTTGAGTCAATCTCTTTTATATCTCTTTTGATATAAAAGAGAGAAGCTAGTAGAGAGGCAGGGGACCTCCTACCACCAAGAATGAAGAACGAGGAGAAAGTGTATCATCCTTTGAACCCGAGGTCCCTGTGCCTAGAAGCTCCTAGGCTAGGGGAAGATTGATGACAAGGACCTTCCCCGAGACTTGACAGGCAGAGAAAGACTTCCCCTGGAAGTAGCATGCTGAATTCAAACTTCTAGCCTCCTAGATTGTGAGAGAATAAATCTCCGTTTGTTAAAGCCATTCACTTGTGGTATTTCTATAATAAGAACACTAGATAAATAAGACAGAATCGGGTGCTGCTCTGACAGATACCTAAAATGTGGAAGTGGTTTTTGAAACCGAATGGATAGAGGCTGGGAGACATTTTAAATGCCTCGTAGTAAAAACCTAGATTGCCTTGAAGAGACTGTTGGTGGAATTATAGAGGTCAGACAATTCTGGTGAGGACTCAGAAGGAAGTGAGGAGAGCTATTACACTGGACATGGCACCGGAGACAGTGCAGGTGGCAAGAAGGAGCAGCAGAGAAACGGCAGCAGCAGCACCAGGAGACCAATGCAAGACAGCACTGGACCCTGCCCACGGAGCAAGAGAGCTGAGTGCCTTCCAGTGGAAGTTTACTGGTGGAGTGGTGTGCCTCTAGGCACTTATCTCTGGAGCTAAAGAGATTTCAAATACTAGTCTCAGCAGGGCAAACACAGACAGTGAGGCCCCAGGGGCCAAGAGACCAATGAACCAAGAAGGAGAAGCTGAAGATACAAGGATCAGAAGAAGCTGAGATGCCTCAGTCGCAAAGGGTAGGGCTATGGCCTCTGAGGTTTCAAAGAGTCAGCTCTTCACCAACTTGGTTCTGGTGTGTAGGGCTGCCATTCATGAGTGCCAAGAGGATGGGGCCAAATTCCCTCCCCAAAGCTGAGGGGGCAGGGCTGTGTTCCTCAAGGGGCAGAAGAACGGGACTACTGGTCCAAGGGGTAGGGTTGCCAATCAGATAAATTAGGAGAATGGGGCTGCACAAATCTGAGGGAGCAGAGTTGCCCTTCCAGTGGGCCTGGAAAGTGGAGCTGAAGCCCATGGTTGAGGAACCTCCACTCAGAATCCTGAGAGTGTGGCCAACACCCATATTCTGAAGAGCAAGCAAGGTTGTGTCCTCTGAATATAGCAGGTTGTTAATAAGTCTTCCTCCAATCCTGATCACAAAAATGGTGTACAACCACACAGTACTGGGAATCATGGCCTAGCTAAGTTGACACACATTTTTGGAGAACACAATTCAACCCATAATAACATGTCTTTAGCTGCCATTTATCTTATTGAAAAAAGGTATTTGCAAGGAATAAGTCTTTGGTCTTACCGAATACTACCATGTGGTCCCTGGCAGAGTTTCTATATCCAAGGCTGTATTTTCCAACTACTAATTGATCTTCTTGGTTCACAACTTTTGCATTCCAGTCACCAGTAGTTATCAATGTATCTTGATTGCATGTTTGATCAATTTCAGAATGCAGAAGTTGGTAAAAATCTTCAGTTTCTTCATCTTTTGCATTAGTGGCTGGTGGGTAAGTTTGAATAATATTTGTATTAACTTGTCTTCCTTGTAGGCTTATGGATATTACCCTATCACTGACAGCATTCTACTTCAGGATAGATCTTGAAATGTTCTTTTTGATAATAAATACGATCCCATCCCTCTTTTTGTCATTCCCGGCATAGTAGAACACAGATTGTCTGATTCAAAATGGCCGATACCCATCCATTTCAGCTCACTAGTGACTAAGTAGAGGGCCAAGAAAAGAAGAGGAAGACCGTCAACAAGGTGGATTGACACAGTGGCTACAGCAATGGGCTCAAGCATAACAACGATTGTGAGGATGGTGCAGGGCTGAGAAGTGTTTCATTCTGTTGTACACAGGGTCGCTATGAGTCAGAGCCAATTCGATGACACCTAAGAACAACACCAACAATGCCTAAGATATCAATCTTTATGCATTCCATTTCATCTTTGATGACTTCCAATTTTCCTGGATTCATACTTCGTACATTCTAAGTTCTGATTATTGATGGGTGTTTGGAGCTGTTTCTTCTCATTCTGAATCATGTCAAGTCAGCAAATGAAGCTTGACTCCACCCACGTAAAAATTAAGGTTGACTCTAAGGAGGCAGCTCTTCCTCAGTTATATCTTGAGTCTTTCCAACCTTACAGACTTCTCTTTCAGCACTATATCAGAAAATATTTCACTGCTATTCATAAGGTTTTCACTGGCCAATTTTTTCAGAAATAGAAAACCAGGTCTTTCTTCCTAGCCTGTCTTAGTCTTGAAGCTCTACTGAAGCCTGTCTAACCTGGGTGATCCTGCTGTTGTTTGAAATACTGGTGGCAAAGTTTCCAGTATCACAGAAACACACAAGCCACCACTGTATGATGAACTCACATACACATTGTAGCTATTTCCTCTAGGCTTTCAAATTTGTTGGAGTTCAATTTTTCGTAGTATTCTTTGAAAGGCCATCCCCGAGCCATCTATAAGATAGTGTAGTATTTTCTTTTATATTTGCTCACTGAGTCTTATCTTCTTGTTTTTTTTGTTACAGTATACTCAGATGGGCTACTAGATTGTGCTATCTTGATTGCTGTAGCTTTTAAATCACTTATGTCCTGTTACCAGCTGGTCTGAGCTGTTACCAGGTATATGAGCTTGTGAGTCCATTCAGTATTCTTGGATAGAATCAGCTCAGGTTTCCTAGTCTTCAGGGTCACCTAGTGTGTGCTATAGGCTCTCACCTATTAACTTAGAGAAGTAGTGGTGATGGTTGCATGCGCCAGTTTCTAGTAGTGGCAGAGGGTCACACTCTGAGAAGGGCAGGATGCGGACAGCCTTCCCCAAGTGTCAGTGAGGTAAGAGTGACTCTATTGTCTAGAGAGCTCTGTTGGGTGGACTCTGCAGCTGTACCTTAGGCACCCAGTGCTTGTGCCTTTATTGATTGGTAGACATCACTATCCTCAGCCCCCTTTAGCAGGTGGCTAGTGGTGTGGGTGTGTAGCCTCAGCCCTCTGTTCCCTGGTGTGGATCACTGAGGGCTCTGTTTAATAGGTAGAGAGGTATCTGACCTCCAAAACTTGCCTTTCCACTGCTCAGCTAAAACACTTACAGTCAGATTTCTATCAGAATTGCCTTTGCATTATAATAGCCACCTGGTTCCCTGTAGGGATGAAAGCCAAAGACTGTGGGTCTCTTATGCCTGGATGGAGCTGATTCTGTATTGTTATTCCAGTTGAGAGAATCCAGGGAAAGGTTTTTCCTTTGATTGTTAAATGCTGCTTTTCTCAGGCCAGGAGAATGGGTTAGAAAAGAAAAAAAAAAAAACTGACAGTGCACTTCACTCTCTGGCCCAGGGAATTCCAATGTTAATGAAGCTGGCTGGGGCAGGGAAGGGAGGGATCAGATGGTTAGTAGAGAGCAGGGTGGCAAGATAGGTAAAGTTACTTATCTTGTTTGGTGAGGACTGTTTTATCTGAGATTCCAGAGGGGCGTGTAGCCTGTGTGCACTGGCTGGTTCCCCACTGAGACTGCCCCAGAGATTTAAGACTGTGTCCCATGCCTGCACCATCTTAGGAAGCCGCAATCCACTCCTCCACACTTAGTCCAAAGCCCAGTGCCAAGGTTTCCCTTCCGGGATACTGTGCTCCAGGCTCCAAAACCAGTTGCTACTTCCCCATGGTTTTTCGTTTGCCTGTCAGCTGTGTCATTGTGCAGCCTGTGTGTGCTGCCTGGGTCCCCTCTAAGGTTGGTCCTGAGGGTTATGCCTGCATCCATGCTTTCTCCGTCTCAGTAAGCCACAATCAGCCCCACCACTCTGGCACCGGGGAACTGCAAGGGCTCAAGGCTGTGGCGTGGCATACTGGCTCCAGAAGCGGTTGCTGCTTCAGTGTTTGGCTTTTCACTCCCCTGTCACTCGGGTCAACTGCTTAGTTCTGTGTTTTATGATCAGGGTTAGTAGATTGTCCTGTATATAACTAATTCACTTGTTTTTTCGAGTCTTTGTTGCAAGAGGGATAAGCGGAAGCTTCTACTTAGTCAGCCATCTTGGTCCTACCTCTTATCTCCCCTTTTACTGGTTTGTTGTTGTCACCATTTATAGATTTACGTCTCTGTTTCCCTCTTTTAATTTTTTTTTTTTTAGATTTGTTTATTATTGAGTGTTCTTTACCTAGGTTGGTATCTGACTCATGCTGTCCTGTGTGCTAGTCTGTTTGTTGTCTGGTGTTTGTTCTCTAACAGAACTTATTTTGATATTTCCTGTAAGTTTGGTTTGGTGTTTACACATTCCCTTAATTTCTGTTTATTTGGAAGTGTTCTAATTTTGCCATAGTATTTGAGAGAGAGTTTTGCAGGATATATTATTCTTGGTTGGCAGTTTTTGTCTTTCAAGCTTCATATATGTCATCCCTTTGCCTTCTTGCCTGCATAGTTTCTGCAAAGGAATAAGAGCTTAGTCTTACTGTTTCCACTTTTTAAATGACTTTTTGCTTTTCTTGTGCTGATCTCAGGATTCTTTCTTTGTCTTTAGTTTTGGCAAGTGCGATTATGATATGCCTTGGTAACTTTCTCTTGAGGTCTATCCTATACCAGGGTAGTTGAGCTTCTCAGATGATCACCTTTTGTCTTTCATGATATTTCAGAAGTTTTCTGCCAGCAAATCTTCAACCATTTTCTCTGTTTTCCATTTTCTTCACCTGTTCTGGAATTCTAATCACATGCAAATTTTTGCTCCTGATTGTGTCCCGTATAATTAGGTTTTCTTCATTTTTTCTCTGATATTTTCTCAAAGTGGCATCCATGAATTTATCTTCAATCTTGTGGATTCTGTATTCCATTATTTCAAATTTGCTTCTAAAACCTCCTATAGATTTGTCAATTTCTGAAATTTGTTGTTTATCTTTTGGATTTCTATTTGTTGTTTTTGTATGATTTCTAATTATTTATTTTGACATTTTGTCTTTTTTTCCTTTAATTCTTCTATTGCTTTGTGTTTTCTTTGATTTTTGCAATATTTTCATTGGATTTGTCTGTTTTTTCCTTGACTTTGTCTGTTTTATCCTTGGTTTTGTCTGTATTTTCTTTGATCTCTTTCCTAATCAATTAATCAATTAGTCTTTTGAATTTCATACCAGTTAGTTCCACTGCCTTTTCTTGTGCCAGAAGCTCATCTTACTCATTATTTTGGTCATTCACTGGATCTTTCACGTCCCCCCCCCCTTTTTTTTAATGTGTTTTGATATTGTCTGCTGTCTCCCAGACATTAAGGTGTTATTTTCTTTATTTATTGATTGCATGTTCATTTGTTTCACCTTACTTTTTCTTTTTGTTTTGATATGTCAGGGCAGGTTGGCCAGGTGTGGCTTGCTGCTTGCTCATCTGTGGACAGAATAGCTCTCGCCAACTTGACTGGGCAGGTACGGCAGCAGCAGACAGGGTGAGCTTGTTTCACAGTACACTGGTTTGCAAGGTGGCTGAGGGTGGACTGGGAATGAGCTCTCTGCCTCCTATGTTGGTCCATAGGTTTGGGAATATTCACAGCACCTTGGCATAGGCTAGAGTGTCAGATGGGAGGTGGGTTGGGCTAGCTTCCCATCATTCAGCAATTGGTTGTCATGCAGCAGGAGGGAGGTTCAGTGTAGACCCTGTTGCAGCAATGGACCACATCTGGGGACACTCTAGCTCCAGCAGTATGGCAATAGCTAATGGAAAGGGGAGGTGGGGTATGATACTTTACAGGGGGAAGGAAGGAAAGAAAAGAGAAATTAAAAAAGGTAGATGGCAGGTGAGGAATCTGACTTGGAGACCAGCAAGATGGGGGCATAGTGGTGTATAGGGCTAGGTGGAAGGGAGAAAAATAAATAAATAGATAGATAGATAGATAGATAGATAGATAGATAGATAGATAGATAGATAGATAGATAAATAAAGGGAAAAAGAAAAAAATGGCACACAAGGAGCCCATGTGTGGGTTGGGCAGAACCAGGGTGATGAGGGACAGTAGTGCTCTAGCCCAGAGGTGCCACATGGCCCTTTGGGAAGGTGTGGGAGTGGCATATAGAGCAGAAGGGTGAGGGGCAGGGAGGCAAGTTTTTCTGGTTACTGGGTGCTCTGTCTCCTGTTGGGAGCGCTGTGAAATTGCCTGCTTATATTTCCTGTCCCTGGTCACTGACGGCTGTGCTCCAAGATGGCAAAGCTATGCCATCTTAGTTGGCAGGGGAGCTCTACTCTGTATCTCTGTTTCCCTTCAACTTCTTCTTCCATTCAATATTTGATTTAGTTCTTTATCCCTTCATTTGTTGCTTAGATTTCCCAGACTGACATTTGTATCTGCTTTGCTTAGCTTTTCCAGTGTTTGCTGTAGAGCGATGGTATAATGCATCTGTCTAGAGTGCCATATTAGTTTCGCCTCCAGTATTTAATCTTTTTCTAATTTATTTTCACTTTGTTGTTTTTGGAATTTATTGAAATTATCTTTGTCAGAGAGCGCAAGAATAACTTTTCATAAATATTTTATTGGTACTGGAAAAGAAATATATGCCAGTTCCTAAGTATACCACTTACATGATCTCTAAACATCATAAAATTATTTTTAAAGTTTTTATCTTCTTGATTTGACAAGTACTGAAAATCATGTTAGTATTGTTATAAATCTTGAATTTATGTTTTTATCTTTTTTATTTGCTGGATACTGAAAAATCCTTCATTAATTCAATATTTTTTACATTTTCTCTTTCTTTTTTTGTTTCAAAGATTGTCTATTTTTCATCATTCAAGCTCACTCATTTATTTTTAACTATGTTCATTCTTGTAATCTCAAATTTGTTGAACTCTGGTTCTATTGTTATATGCCTTTTATTTATTTTCCAAGGAGTGACCATAGATATTATATAATTTGAGTCTTTTTAGATGATAAACACACACACACTTATGTTTTCTCACAAATAAAAGACATCTTGGTTGATATTGAAGTTTATCTGCTAGATGCTAGATTCTTAAGACATCTACTAGCAAGAAGAAAGAAAGAAATGGAAATATTTTCTTTGATTTTTCTTATGTTATTTTCAGAATGAATATTGATTATTGCTTCCTGTGATATACCAGTTACCTTCTCATTGTAGTAGATTCAAACTATACCAAAAAATGTAAAAATAAATCACAAATCATTTGAGGTCTTGCCGCTGTGAATAAGCCAATATTTCCTTCTAATCCACACTCATCCAAATACTGTTCATATACATACCCATGCATATCCACTACTGACATGCAAATGTAAATAACTGAATGGTAGAATGGTATTATGGGTTGCCATCTTGCATTATAGGGAACCCTGATGTGCAGTGGTTAAGCACTGAGTTGCTACCTGAGAGGATAGTGGTTCAACCTACCAGCAGCTCCACAGGTGAAAGATGTAGGAGCTTCTTCAGTAAAAGCTTACAGTCTTGGAAAACCTGTGGTGCAGTTCCACTCTGTCTTATAGGGTCGCTATAGTCAGAATTGAGTCATTGGCAATTTTTTTTTTTTAAGGGTTTATCTTTCATTGTTTTACAAAAATTAGGTAATGTTTTATAAATATATTTTAATTTCTTTTGCATGTCAGTTCATACTTGGAATATCTTCACAACAGCTCTTCTAAAATCTTAAATGGGCTCTATACTTTCATGGTATAGATGTACTCCAGTGTCTTAACACAATCTCTGATTCCATTTTCTTCTAATTTGTTTTCTCACTATAAATTTCGTGTTAAATATTCCTCAAAAACTGCATATTCATAATAGTCATTTTTGTACATGTGTTGTTATTTCTTTCAGACGGGCTGTCCTTTAATCAGTTTATAGAGCAAAAGGGTTAATGTTTTGTTTTGTCTCCACAAAGAAAAAAATGCTAAATCACTGTCCAAAAGGCATGCAAGAATAGACTAGAAGAATGATGAATTAGTGGAGACCTGGCAGAGTACACAAGTCATTCTGAATTAAAGTACTTTAATGAAAGGGCTGGAAACCCTGGTGGCATAGTGGTTAAGTGCCAGAGCTGCTAACCAAAGGGTCGGCAGTTCAAATCTGCCAGGTGCTTCTTGGAAACTCTACAGGGCACTTCTACTCTGTCCTATGGGGTTGCTATGAGTTGGAATTGACTCGATGGCACTGGGTTTGGTTTTTTTTTTTTTGGTTAATGATAGTGCTATTTACATGGGTGTGGTTAGATTACCTGGAGAATACCTGATCCTTACAAGTGTAGATAGATATTATAAAACCAAGGCCTGAAGCTAAAAGGGGAGGAAATAATGTTACCAGAGAATGGTGAGGAGTGGAACCATAGATGCAGCAACACTCTGCAGTATCTGTAGTCTTTAAGGGACATGGGCAGAGAAAAGGTATAGAAGCGGAGAAAATACACAGGGAAAACCCCAAATTCTCCCCAGCTCCCAACATCTTAGCTACTGTTGGTGTTGCTAATTGGGCTAATCCAAACAGAGGGGCAGAGAAAGGCAGCAAATGCATCTGCAGTGAAATATAAGAAAAAATTATCACTGAACATGACCCTAATTCCTAATTAAACAACACATTCAATTATCTTTCATCGTGTTATTCAAACAATCTCTTACCTCACTTGGTCACAGTCAGAGGAAGGGTTGATCTTCAAGATTAGATTTTTGAACTTCAGTTAATTTGTGGTTTCATTACACAAAAGTAGTTAACTCTTTGGAACAAAGGTCCCTTAACATAATATGAGACTGTTAGCACACCATTGATTATTTCTATTTAGGAATGTAGAAACAAAACTAGAAGATTTTTCCTGTTGTATCTACATTACAAAACCCAAAAGCCAAACCAAAGCCACTGCCGTTGAGTTGATTCCAACTCATAGCAACTCTACAGGACAGGGTAGAACTGCCCCATAGAGTTTCCAAGGATTGCCTGGCGGATTTGAACTGCCGAATTCTTCGTTAGCAACCGTAGCACTTAACCATTATGCCACCAGGTTTCTGTTATTTCAAGTCACTTCTTCAAGTTAGTAATTAAGTAGTAATTTCTTCAGTGCCACCATGACATTTTTGTTCCTCAGACTATATATGATGGGATTCATCATTGGTGTCAAAATTGTGTAGAAAAGAGAAAGGAGCTTCCTCAGTCCTTCAGATTTATTTGATGCGGGCTGTAAATAATTGATAGCAGCTGTTCCATAGAATAAGACTACAACTGTCAGATGAGAAGAGCAGGTGGAGAAGGCTTTGGCCCTCCCTCTGACTGAGGACAATTTCAGAATACTGGAGATAATTTTGCCATAGGAGGCAACGATCGACAGAAATGGAACCATGAAAAACACCACAGAAAATATATAGACTGCCATCTCATTTACAAATGTGTCCCCACAAGCAAGTTTTAGTATTGGGGGGATGTCACAGAAGAAATGATTAATTGTGCTAGACCCACAAAAGGACAGAGAGAAAATTTGACATGTTTGTCCAATTTCGACTGGAATTCCACTTATCCAGGAGCCAGCCACCAGCTGGATACAGACTTTGTGGTTCATTACTAGAGAATAGTTCAGAGGGTTACAAATGGCCACATAGCGGTCATATGCCATCACTGTCAGGAGCAAACACTCTGTGCCTCCAAACATAAGAACAAAATACATTTGCGTAGCACAGGGCAGAAAGTAAATATTTCCTTTCTGGGTCCAGATATCCCTGAGCATTCTTGGGACAGTGACTGTTACATAACATATTTCCAAGAAGGAAAAATTGGCAAGAAAAAAATACATGGGATTCTGGAGAGTAGGATCAATTCTTGTTATCAGTATTATGATGCTATTGCCCAACAAAATCATCAGATATATGACAAAAAATATCCCAAAAAGAATCTGCTGAAGATTGGGTATATCAGAAAACCCCACGAGTGTAAACTCTGTGACTGTAGTAGTATTTGATTTTTCTGCTTTTGATTTGCTTTCCATCTGTGGATATGGTAAATTCAAGATGATTAATTTAATCACAGGTTTTAAAAGCATTTTCACTTCTGTTAATTGCATACGTGCATGTGTAGAGCTACATATCTCTTAAATTAACTCGATCAACACATTGCTCCATTTCTAGGGAATATGATTTAAAACTTCAGCAATGAACTGATATGCTATTAAAGAAATTCAACAAATAAAATCCTGGTATATTTTATTAAACTTGGATTGTAATGACACCAGAAATATTGAGAAATGCACACTGTTATTTAGAGCATATTTTCAGGAAAGAGCCATGATTATTTTACCCCAATAAGAATGTATCATTTTCTATTGCTTAATCTCAGTTCATGAATATTTTCTGTATGGATATCCCTATTCCAACTTCTCTGAAGTCAAAATTTGTCTTTAATTTTTTTTTCTTAATTCTTTGCTGAAAATTAGTTTTAAGACTTTCCTTTTGTAAGACTCAGTTTTCTTAAACCAGTCCTTTGTTTCTGTGTTAAAAAATGTGTACATTTTTATTTTATCTTCTGTATTTCTTCCATCACTCATACAAAAAAAAAAAAATTGCCTCTTAACATCTTTTTTCAGTTTATGGTAAATGTTAAGTTACCTGTATTTCAGTTAGAAATATGACCCACTCTTCCTTACAACCAAATCTAACTCTGTCTGCCTCGTCCCCTTTGTAGTAATTTTTCTTTAAACCAATTATTATTCACTCCGGCCATGCACGAGGAAAGAGTGTGTGAATGAGACTGGACAAAAACACAATCATCTTGCTTCACTCTATATTCATGTCCTCAGATAAATAGTCACTGGACACTACTTGACAATTCACATTACACTTATTTAATATTTACTCTCAACTTTTCAAAACAATTATTCTTCATTTTCTTGTCTCCTCAAACTTACTACGCCCCACTCCGCCTTTTATTCCAATCAGCTGATGATTTTGACTTAATAACTTCCAATGTAAAGGGGATCAGACAAGCATTCACTTATATTTTCTTATATCTATTAGTACTAGTTATCAAAATGAACATGCAGGAATTACACCTATTTCTCATTTATTGACTATCTCATTATCCAACATTTCTCATTTACAACAATATTAAAAAATCTACTATCCACTCTTTGCCCGTTAATGAGATGGCAGGCATAGCGACAAAGGCTGAGGAGCAACCCCTCCCTAGAGGCAGTCTCTGGAAGATCTCAGGGTGTTAGACCATGCTGCCCCTCACCCTCCAACCTTCCTGCTTGTGGGGGTGTGATGTCCAACTGTAGGGTTGGCCTTCTCTGTGGCCATGACCTCCAGGCAGCCATGCAGGCAGCATCAAGTGTTGCACTGATGAGTACATCAGTAAATCCTAGCTGTTATTATTTCTATGATAATATTTTCTAATTAAAAAAAAAAAATTAGACCAACAGAAGTCTGAAAACAGGAAAAAAAATCCTCCATTTTTTGCATAATGCCGATTCTTGCATAATGACCTGGTATTTGGAAACCAACCGAGTTGATAAATGAGGAGTGGGTGTATTTTATTAAAAATAATAAATACTGCTGTTATAATCCTTTGCCATGCATTTAATTTTATTTATAATTTGGAAAGTTAGAGGGCTGTATGTGTTACCCTAAGTAGTTAACTCATTTTCAAATACAGTTTTTTGCAGAATTTCATGTTTTTTGTTTTATTAGTTACATCTTCATCTTCAAATTAAAAAAAAAAATCCTTATATAAAATAACCCAACAATATAATAACACCTTACCTTTAAAGATTGCATAAATCTGTCTAGGAGAGTCTAGGAGTATTGTTAATATATATTCTTTTTAAGATTTTCACTTTTTTTTTTTTTTTTAGTCTCAAGAAGTCACTTGGATTGTACAACAGCCTTTGCTTGCTTTCAAACACAAAGTGCTCTTAAAAAGGAAAGAGTTTCACTCACCCTGGGGGAAATCTCTCTTGTGTATCTACTTAATTTCTAGCAGAAAGCTTGTGTCTGGCAATCGGTGTGGTCTATTTTTCAAAACAATTTTCTCTGAATAGAGCTGACTTTTTCTGCAGCCCCTTTTTGGCATAAAGGCTAAGCAAACTTGTTTTCCAGGATATAGAGAGAGTGCTTGGAGGATTAATACTACTTACTCTCTAGCACTGCTTTCATGGAAAAAGTTCTTCTTTCTAGCTATTGCATTTCAGACCCTGGACAATTGATGTGAACTGGACTTCCTCATTCTTACAACCGTAACTCATACAGATGGGTCCTTAGGAAAACATGTCATATCTTTTGTCACGTGAACATGCTACCCTTAGTCTCTTCACTGTAATGGGTGCTGAGATTCCATTCTCTTTATTTTTTTTGTGTGTGTGTGTGCCTTAGGGGAAATTTACAGCTCAAGTTAATTTCTTATTCAAAAATTTATACACACATTGTTTTGTGACATTAGTTACAATTCCCACAATGTGACAGCATGCTTCCCCTTTCCACTCTGGATTCCCTATCTCCATTCATCCTGTTCCTATCCATTTCTGCCTGCTTTTCCTGTTTCTGGGCAGGAACTGCTCATTTGGTCTCATGTATTTGATTGAACTAAGAAGCACATTCCCCACGTGTGTTATTTTTTGATTTATAGGCCTGTCTCCCCCCACACTTCTGTCAGTTTGTCATATTTTGAGGGGCTTGTGTGTTGCTGTGATGATGGAAGGTATGCCACCAGTATTCAACTACCAGCAGGGTAGCCCAAGATGGAAAGATTTTAGCTGAGCTTCCATACTAAGACAGACTAGGATAAAGGACCCCATGGTCTACTTCTGAAAGGAATTAGCCAGTGAGAAACTTGTGAATAACAGCAGAACATTGTCTGATATAGTGCTGGAAGGTGACCCCCCAGGTTGGAAGGCACTCAAAAGACAACTGGGGAAAAGGTACCTCCTCAAAGTACAGTCGACCCTAATGATTTGGATGAAGTCAAGCTTTTGGAACCTTCATTTACTGATGTGGCATGACTCAAAATGAGAAGAAACAGCTAAAAACATCCATTAAAATTCAGAACATGAATTGTACTAAGTATGAATCTAGGACAATTGGAAATCATCAAAAATGAAATGGAACACATAAACATCAATATCCTAGGCATTAATGAGAAGAAATGGACTGAGATGGGCCATTTTGAATCAGACAAAATGGGTCTACTATTCTAGGAATGACAACTTGAAGAAGAATGGCGATGCATTTGTAGTCAAAAAGAACATTTCAAGATCTATCCTGAAGTGTAATGCTGTCAGTGATAGGATAATATCCATACACCTACAGGGAAGACCAGTTAATACAACTATTATTCAAATTTATGCACCAACCACTAATGCCAAAGATTAAAAAATTGAATATTTTTACCAACTTTTGCAGTCTGAAATTGATCATACATGCAATCAGGAAGCATTGATAATTACTGGTTATTGGAATGCAAAAGTTGGAAATGAAGAAGTATAGGTAGTTGGAACACATGGCCTTGGTCAAAGAAATGATGCCAGAGATGCTATGATAGAATTGTGCAAGACCAATGACTTTTTCATTGCAAATACCCTTTTTCAAAGTTATAAATGACATCTATACTCTAGGACCTCACCTGATGGAATACACAGGAATAAAATCAACTACATTTGTGAAAAGAGACAATAGAAAACCTCAATCTCATCTGTCAGAACAAGGTAAGGGACCGACTGTGGACAGATTATCAATGCTCATATCCAGGTTTAAGCTGAAGCTGAAGAAAATTAGAACAACCCATGAGAGCCAAACTAAGACATTGAGCATATCCCACCTGAATTTAGAAAGCATCTCAAGAGTAGATTTGATGCATTAAATAATAATGACCAAAGACCAGACAAATTGTGGGAGGAAATCAAGGACATTATACATGTAGAAACCAAGAGGTCATTAAAAAGAGAGAAAAGGTCAAAATGGATGTCAGAAGAGACTCTGAAACTTGCTCTTGAACATCAAGTTGCTAAAGCTAATGGAAAAAATGAAGTAAAATTGCTGAACTGAAGATTTCAAAGGGCAGCTTGAGAAGACAAAGTAAAGTATTATTATGACCTGTGCAAAGGCCTGGAGTTAGAAAACCAAAAGGGGGAACACACTCAGCGTTTCTCAAACCAAAGGAACTGGAAAAAAAAAAAATCGAGTTGCAATAGTGAAGAATTCTATGGATAAAATACTGAACCACACAGGAAGTATCAAAAGAAGATGGAAGGAATACACAGAGTCAGTATACCAAAAAGAATTGGTCGATATCAATCACTTCAGAAGGTAGCATATGGTCAAGAACCGATAGTACTGAAGGAAGAAGTCCAAACTGCAATGAAGACATTGGTGAAAAAAAAAAAAAAAAGGCTCCAGAATACCAATTGAGATGTTTCTACAAATGGAGGCAATGCTAGAAGTTCTCACTCATTGTTTCAAGAAATTTGGAAGTCAACTACCTGGCCAACCAAATGAAAGAGGTCCATATTTATGCCTATTCCCAAGAAAGGTGATCCAACCGAATGCAGAAATTATTGAACAACCTCACTCAAGTAAAATTTTGATGAAGGTCATTCAACGTGCCTGCACCAGTATATTGACAGGAAATTGCCAGAAATTCAACCTGAGTATTCAGAAGAGGACATGGAACGAGTGATATCATTGTGGATGTCAGATGGATCCTGGATGAAAGCAGAGAATACCAGAAAGATGTTTTCCTGTGTTTATTGACTGTAAAAAAGCATTCAACTGCCTGGATCATAACAAATTATGGATAACATTGCAAACAGTGGGAATTCCAGAACATTTAATTGTGTTCATGAGGCAGTTGTTTGAACAGAAGGGGGTACTTCATGGTTTAAAGCCAGGAAAGGTGTGTGTCAGAGTTGTATCCTTTCACCATACCTAGTCAGTCTGTATGCTGAGCAAATAATCTGGGAAGCTGGACTATATGAAAAAGAATGGGGCATCAGGATTGGAGGAAGATTCATTAACAACCTGTGTTATGCAGATGACAAAACCTTGCTTGCTGAAAGTGGAGAGGAGTTGAAGAACTTACTGATGAAGACCAGGGACCAAAGCCTTGAGTATGGATTACATCTCAACAGAAAGAAAAAACAGGACCTCATAACTGGACCCATAAGCAACATCATGATAAGCAGAGAAAAGATTGAATTTGTCAAGGATTTCATTTTACTTGGATCCACAATCAACACCCATGGGAGCAGCAGTCAAGGAATCAAAAGACACGTTGGGTTAGGCAAATTGCTGCAAAAGAACTTTTTAAAGTGTCAAAAAGCAAAAATGTCACCTCGAAGAATAAGGAGCACCTGACCTGAGCCATGGTGTTTTCAATTGCCTCATGGGATGATGAATAAGGAAGACAGAAGAATTGATGCCTTTGAATTGTGGTGTTGATGAAGAATACTGAATATACCATGACCTGCCAAAAGAATGAACAAATCTGTCTTAGAAGAGGTACAGCCAGAATGCTCCTTAGAAGCATGGGCAAGGCTAGGTCTCACATACTTTGGACATGTTATCAGGAGAGATAAAATTAGACTGGGAAAACATGGGAAATAGTAAAAGTTGAATGAAAACTTAGAACTTTTAAACAGACTTTCTTTCAACAACAGTTGTGTTTTATGGTATACAGGCTTAAAATAATTTCTAAGACCTTTTAGGTAATTTATTGATGTTAAGTTGAACTAATAGGTATTGTCATAATTTAAGGGTCTGCTAATGAATGTGTTCATTTGTGCCATTTAAAGGGATGAACTATAATAGGTATGCAGCGAAGACAATGTTTAAGAGGTTTATTAAAAATAAATTTATTTCATATGGTCAAAAGTTTTATCTGTCTGACTGAAGTTTATGTTTCTTGCTGTTAAAATAACAAATTTTTCTTTGGTATCTGAGTTGGTGGGTGATTTAAGAAATACTACTGGAGTCATTATTACCTTTTCTTGACCATAGAGAATGTGACCCAGCTGGAGCTGGGCTCACAAGGACTCACAAGGACACATCAACTGGGCCCTGAGGAATAAAGACAATAGCTAAGATAATCTTGGAAAATACCTTTTGGGGAACCTTTCAGGTAAGCCAGAACACAAAAGACTTTGCACTCTTATCATTTTCTATTAGCATTCAGTGAATAGAAAATTTGTTGGAACAACAAATATCCTCTTGACCTTACTGAAACCTGTACCAATGCCTGTTGAAAGAGACAATTCAAAGTGTAGGGTCACAGTTTCTACCAATCTGTGAAAAGGTGAAGCTTTCAAGGTTTTGCCCATTTTGTAGTGTTAGTATATGCTGATGACCCTGTGATGTTCCTTGGACTTGGGCAGACATGGCTGTGGCAGCATGCTTGTCCATTTTCTCGTTCTTGCTTATTCTGTAATATTTCCTTGGATTCAGGCAGACATTAGCTCTGGCAGCATGCTTGTCTGCTTCCCACTTTTGCATTTTTGAATGTATGCCGAATAAAATTTTCTTTTTGCTTTACTAAACTTTGTGATATTTTTACCACACAACAAGTGTTAATTTATTCTTTGTGTAATCTGCCTAGAAGACAAAGGTTCAGCCTCTTATTAGAATAGGATTCCTCAACCAAAAACCAAGCTGCATGGCTTTTAGAAAAAAAAGCCAAGGTGTTACTTCAAGGTCTTTGGTTAAATACCTTAAGTATTGTTTCATGGTGACCTATAATAAACTACTGACAACTCTGAAACTTCATGGAAGCCACGTACTCAAAACAAAATTTTTATAAAAAAAAAGGGCTAAAAAGTTTTATGGACTAAATTACATGGAAGGTGTCAAAATCAAGAAAATCACCTGATTTTTTGGGGGGGTTAAGATTTATATGTTAAATTCATACCCATATTTATATCTTTTTATATATATATATTTATATCTTATATTTTTGCCTAATATTAACCAGCAAACACATAATATTATGCCATAATTTTATTATTATTTCTTAATTGCTAACTTGGTCACAACTTTATCAAAGCCATTGGTTTGATTGGGGAATTCACATCATTTACCCATGAAGGTTTTTTTTTTTTTTTTTAATTACTATTCAGCTATGTAGAGACTTGATAATCTTGGTGTATTCTTGATATATCCTGTCTGTATGGTATTATGCCTCAAGATTATTGTGTATTATACATGAAGCTCTTTAAAAATATGGTTAACAGTTATATTTATAAATGCTTTTCTCCAAAGTGTTTTTTTTATTTTTTGTTATTTTAACTGATTTTATTTGGCCTTTACATTATGTTCATAATTAATTTCCATCACATCTTTTACTATAAGAGTATTATTTTTATAAGTTAATCATGGCCATTTTAAGTTTTATCATCTGCAGATAAGTTTTTACTTTGCTGATTTGCTGAAAACATTTGACCAAAATATCTCAACAAGAAGATGGACTATATTGGACTAGCAAAAAGGACTGTGACTAGACTGAATAAAATTTCCAGAACTCCTATGCAGAAGCACAGGCTGTGGCTGATCCAGAATCTCGTGGAACAGAAATTAACTACATAAAACTGAGTAAACAAAAGGAAACTGAGTTTTGTGTGGGAATATTGCTGATGTCTTAAGGTCCTACTTTCTACATTTTCAGAAACCATTTTCCTTTCTCCTAAATTATTTAACTAATAGGTCTAGATATTATAACTCTTGAATTAGAAGTTCTTCTCTCATAAAAACAGTTTTGTGACTCTCCTGCTTCTGAGAAAGTAGAGCCCTAGAGGCAGCTTCCTGATGGAGGCTCTGATGCAACACCCAAACCCACGGCCATCGAGTGGATTCCAATACATATTGACTCTACACGACAGAATAGAACTGGCCCATAGGGTTTCCAAGGAGTGTCTGGGGGATTTGAACTGCCAGCCTTTTGGTAAGCAGCCATAGATCTTAACCACTACACCACCAGGGTTTCTGGAGGAGGAAGGTGCATTGGTTAAGCCATGGGCCCTCCAGTCACACAGCCCCAGGCCAGCTTTATCCAGCTTTGTCTCTTCCAAGCATCCTTCTCCACAGAGGCATAATCCATAATTGGACTTGTCACAGTGATGAGCACATCAGTAAATCTTAGCTGTTAGTATTTCTATGATCATATTTTCTAACTAAAGAAAATAGGACAAATTGAGATGTTCTGAAAACAGAAAAAAAAAAAAAAAACCCAAAACTCTCCATTTCCACATAATGGCAATTTTTGTATAACAACCTGGTCTTTGCAATCTAAACATGTCCATAACTGAAGAGTAGGTGCTTTTATTATAAATAATAAATGTTGTTATTATGATCATTTGCCAAGCATCTAATTTTATTTAATTTATAATTAGGAAAGTTAGAGGGCTGCATGTGTTATCTTAAGTAATTAACTCATTTTCAAATATAGTTTTAACCAGAATTTTGTGTTTTTTCTATTTTATTAGTTGTATCTTGGTCTTCAAATTTAGAACTATGCTTACATAAAATAGCCTATCAAATAATAACAACTTACCTTTAAGGATTGCATAAAGCCGTCTAAGAGAGTCTAGGTGTTTTGATAGCGTATACTTTTTTTTTTTTTTAAGATTTACGTTTTATTCCTGTGGACGTCACTGTGATTCCACAATAGACTTTGCTTGCTTTCAAACTCTAAGTGCTCTTAAATATGAAAGAGTTGCACTGTCTCTGGGGGAAATCTCTCTTGGGCATTTACTTAATTTAGAGTAGAATGCTTCTGTTTGGCAATAACTCTGGTTTATTTTCAAAACATTTTTCTCTGAATAGATCTGACGCTTTCTGCAACCATTTCTTGGCATCAATCTCAAGCAAACTTGTTTTCCCAGTTAGGGAGAGAGTGCATGGAGGAGTAACACAACTTACTCTCTAGCATTATTTTATGGACAAAGTTAATCTTTCTAGCAATTGCATTTCAGACCCTTGAAGATTGATGGCCTTCCTTACTCTTACTGCCACAATTCATCCAGACGGATCCTTAGGGAACTCTGCCGTATGTTTTGTCACGTGAACATGCTTTGCTTGGTCTCTTCCCAGTAATGGGTGCTGAGAGCCCCTTTTAGAAGTGGAACTCTGTGTTCCTATGTTAACTTTTCTAAAAATAAAAGCATTTCTGCTGACAAAAACAGATGGTTTAAATAATGTTAGGATGCCCAGTCAGACATCATGGAAGGTATCTGGCTGATTCAAAGTGCCATGTCACCTCAAAAATAAAAATTTTCACCAATATTACTTAAAACTGAAAATAAAAAATGAGGACGCTTTCCCCTCAAAATCATTTTCCTATTTCAGCTTCCTCTAGGTATATATGGAGAAGAAATTTCTCAGGCTTGAAATCATTAGCTAAAAATCTGCACCTATTTGTAATTTAATTTGTTTCTTCCTGATTTGGAGCTCTGTGACTATTCATCACTCATCTGTCAGTTTGTCGTACTGTGGTGGCTTGCATGTTGCTGTGATGCTGAAAGCTATATCACTGGGATTTCAAATACCAGCAGGGTCGCTCATGGTGGACAGGTTTCAGCTGAGCTTCCAGACTAAGATGGAAAAGGACGAAGAATCTTGTGGTTTTCTTTTGAAAAAAAAATTGGCCAGTAAAAACCTTATGAAGAGCAGGAGGCCATTGTCTGATATATGGCCAGAACAGGAGCCCCTCAGATTGGAAGGCACTAAAAATACAACTGAGAAAGAGCTGCCTCCTCAGACTAAAATCAACCTTAATGATGTGGATGGAATAAAGCTTTGAGGACCTTCATTTGTTGATGTGGCATGACTCAGCATGAGAAGGAACAGGTGCAAACATCCATTAATAATTGGAATCATGGAATATATGAGGTAAAAATCTAGGAAAATTGGAAATTTTCAAAAATGAAATGGAACACATTAACATTAATATTGTAGGCATTAGTGAGATGAAATGGACAGGAATTGGCCATTTCAAATCAGACAATCATAAGCCTTACTACACTGGGAATGCAAAATTAAAGAGGAATGGCGTCATATTCATTGTCAAAAAGAAAATTTCGAGGACTATCCTGAAGTATAATGCTGTCAGTGATAGGATAATATCCATGAGCCTATAAAGATCAGTTAATATGACAGTTACACAAATTTATGCACCAACTTCTAAGGCCAAAGATGAAGAAATTGAGGATTTTTACCAACTTCTGCATTGTGAAACTGATCAAACATGCAATCAAGATGCATTGATAATTACTGGTAATTGGAATGCAAAATTTGGAAACAAAGGAGAAGAATTAGTATTTGGAAAACATGTACTTGAGGACAGAAATGACTCCAGAGACGGCATGATAGAATTTTTCAAGACCAACTTTTTCTTTGACAATACCCTTTTTCAGCAACACAGGTGGTTGCTATATAAATGGACCTCACTAGACTGAATGAACAGGAATTCAACAGACTACATCTGTGCTAAGAGATGATGTAAAATCTCAATATCATTGGTCAGAACAAGGCCAGGGGCTGACTGTGGAACAGATCATCGATTGTTTGTATGCAAGTTCAGGTTGAATCTGATAAAAAATTGAAACAAGTCCATGCAAACCAAAATAAGACCTTCAGTATGTCTCACCTGAATTTAGAGACTCTAGCAAGAATAGATTTGACAACTGAGCCCTAATGACCAAACAGCAGACAAGTTCTGGCATGACATTAAACCTGAAGAAAGTAAAAGGCCATTAAAAAGATGGGAAAGAAAGAAAAGACCAAAATGGATGTCAGAAGACACTAGACTCTGAAACTTGTTCTTGAAAGTTGAGTAGTAAAGGGAATGGAAGAAATGATGAAGAAAACGAGCTGAACAGAAGACCTCAAAGGGCAGCTTGAGAAGACAGAGTAAAGTAGTGTAATGATATGTGCAAGGATCTGGAGTTAGAAAACCAAAGGGGAAGAACAAGCTCTGCATTTCTTAGCTGAAAGAACTGAATAAAAATTCAAGCATTCAGTTGCAATTTTGAAGGAATCAAGGGCAAAATATTGAATGATGCAGGAGGAATAATAAAAAAAAAAATAATAATAAGGTGGAAGGAATACACAAAGTCATCGTACCAAAGAGAATTGATCGATGTTCAACCATTTCAGAAGGTAGCAGCATATGATCAAGAACTGATGGTCAAACCAAAAACCAAACTCAGGGCCATCGAGTCAATCCTGACTCAGAGCGACCCTAAAGGACAGAGTGGGACTGCCCCGCAGAGTTCCCAAGGAGCGCCTGGCGGATTTGAACTGCTGACCCTTTGATTAGCAGCCGTAGCACTGAAGCACTACACCACTAGCGTTTCCAAGAACTGATGGTAAAAAAAAAAAAAAAAAAAAAAAGAACTGATGGTAGTGAGGGAAAAAGTTCAAGCTGCACTGAAGGCATTAGTGAAAAACAAGGCTCCAGGGATTGAGGAAATATCGACTGAGATGTTTCAGCCAACAGACGCATACGGGAGCACTTGGCTGAGCCCAACGCAGGGTGGATGCCCACTAGAAGCTGTACTTCACAGGACCGTGACACAGAGGGTGTTAGCTTCTGTGAATTTTTCTTTTAGCCAAAGGTAGAAAAATGTGGGAAGCAAGAGAGAAAGTTTATTACTCTAAGATGTGAAAATAGGATGAAGCATCTTTCTTATTTTTCCTTAGATTGTGCTTCTTTTCTAAAAGATAGAAAAATGCCGGAGGTCATGATTTTTGTCATCCTAGTTCCCAGCTTAAATGTAGAAATGCAAATTTAGGGACAAAGTTTGAAATGGAAAGACCTCTGGCAAGAGGTGTCCCTAGACAGGGATTGTGTGGTATAGGAGTGGAAGCAGTCAAAAGCAATTGTCCTTACACGGAATATTATTATCCTGGGGTCCAGAAGCACCAATGTTACACTGTATACCACAGCTCTAAGGATGTTCCACCACTCCATGGGGGCTACTAATGCATTCCTTATTCATGACAGCTCTGTAACACTTCACAGTCAAACATGTGAAAAATATATTATAGGCATATTATAGTATACCAGGGGAAATTTTGATCTGATTTCTACTTCCTGCTGAGGGTGCTGTTTCCAGGGGTTTCTAGCTTTTTGTACTCGTTAGTACAAATTTCCTTACTGGAAGGTCTCTCCCAGATGCGTAACTATGGTCATCTTTTTTTGAGATCTACAATTCCAATGTTGACAACTTTTTTCTCAATCTATAAGTATGGAACTCCAAATGTGTGTCATATAAACATCTAACACTTTCCTTTAAGTACCTGCCCTTTCTTTTAGGATACCCACTTCCATCAAGTCGATTGGCAGCTTTGTGTAGTTCAGAGTTTCAATGGCTGTGATCTTATGCAAGTAGATGACCAAGTCTTTCTTCTGAAGTGCCAACTGGTAGATTCAAAACACCAAGCTTTTGGTTAGTAGCTGAGAGCAAACTATTTGTACCACCCAGGAACAGATACCCAAACAACCAAACCCACTGCCGTCGAGTCGATTCCGACTCATAGCACCCCTATAGGACAGGGTAGAACTGCCCCATAGAGTTTCCAAGGAGCGCCTGGTGGATTTGAACTGCTCGCCTCTTGGTTAACAGCCATAGTACTTAACCACTATGCCACCAGGGTTTCCCCAGGAACAGATAGAAACCTCTTAATGGCCATAGATTACTTGTAGGTGGGAGAAAACATGTCACTTTGGTTGAGATTAGAGGGAAGAATTTTGAAATTCTGAAAAGACTATGAAGGCAAGGTCTGATTTTTTTCAGACTGCTGTAATTAAAATGCTTAACTTAAGGCTTGGCATATAGTAGGCTGTATATATATATATATATATAAATATATTGTGCAAAGAAGGAGAGAAGAAAACATGAAAGAAGGAATAAGAGGAATAGAATATACAGAGCAGACTACAAGGAGGTGATCATGAGGGTATACGTAGAATATAAAGTAAATATCTAACAAAAACAGTCAAATTGCAGCAAACCTCCAAAGGAAAATGTTGGAAGTGGGAATCATTGTATGAAGTAACAGTAATGTGGTTAAAAAAATTGAGGGGCAGTAGCATATACTACATAAAATATACTTGGTTCCCTTCCTCTTCCATAAATGAACAAAGCTTCAGTTGGTAGTATTTCCAAGCTTTATCAGGGAGTCATTTGTTAGAATCTCACCCATTGACGTGGTGGTATTAAATGGGGACAAGGGAAGAGGTAATGTGTACATTCTGTTTTCTGACCCCAGGCTTCTGTCATAGTCTATTCATTGTCCTCAAATTCTCCCTATGTGGAGAATACACTTGGGTATTCTTTTCTTATGTAGATCATTGGACACCACATAAATCTGTGTTGACTTGTAGTCACAGTCTTATTGACAAACGGTATATTACACAATAGGTTAGCACTAAGGTTCTCATTGGTGCCTGCTGCCTAATAACTGTTGCAGTTAGGTGCCCTCAGAAATAACGCAGAGGGACCCCAAGCGGCAGAGTATGGAGCAGCTCACCAGGTCTTTCTCCCGCTCAGCCACTGGGTTGGTTTGAACCAACAAACTTTCAGTTAGCAACTGATCACTTAACCATTGGGCCACCAGGACTGTTAGCCCTAAAGTAAGTGGTGAATGTGGGAACACGCTATTTGAAGTAAAATAATACAAGCCCTTATTCTGTCAATCAGTGATTAATTCTGTCTCTCTGGTCATGGAGTAGGGACAGGGGATGCTTTGTCCCAGTCATTGAAAGTCAGACACTGGGAATACCTATCACCTCCAAATATAATTATAGTGAAAGAATTGAGAGAGAGTACTACCTCATGTTGTTCTTGTTAGGTGCCATGGAGTTGGTTCCGACTCATAGCCACCCTATGCACAACGGAAGGAAACACTGCTCAGTTCTGTGCCATACTTACAATCCTAGTGCTTGAGCCCATTGTTGCAGCCACTGTATCCACTCATCTCATTAAGGGTCTTCCTCTTTTTCCCTGACTCTCTACCAAACATGATGTCTTTCTCCAAGGACTGATCCCTCCTGAGAACATGTGCAAACTATATGAGTCATAGTCTCACCATCCTTGCTTCTAAGGAGCATCCCCTTTGTACTTCTTCCAAGATTTGTTCATTCATTTGGCAGTCCATGGTATATTCAATGTTCTTCACCAACACCACAATTCAAAGGCATCAATTCTTCTTCGGTCTTCCTTACTCTTCGCCCAGCTTTTGCATGTATATGAGGCAATTGAAAACACCATGACTTGAGTCAGGCACACCTTAGTCTTCAAAGTGACATTTTTGCTTTATAACACTTTAAATAGGTCTTTTGCAGTAATTTGCTGAATGCAACAGGTCTTTTGATTTCTTGACTGCTGCTTCTAAGAGCCTTGATTGTGGATTCAAGTAGAATGAAACCCTTGACAGCTTCACTCTTTTCTCCATTTACTTGTATGTGATATTAACAGTATTGTTTGATAATTTCCACATTCGGTTTGATCACCTTTCTTGGGAAGAGACATCCCTATGTATCTCTTCCAGTAGGTTGACCAGGTCGCTGTCTTCCAATTTTCTTGGGATAGATGAGTGTGCACTTCAAGCACTGCTTCTGTTTGTTGAATCATCTCAATTGGTATTCTGTCATTTCCTGGAGCCTTATTTTTCATCAATGTCTTCAGTGCAGCTTGAACTTCTTCCTTCGGTACCATCAGTTCCTGACCATATGCTACCTACTGAAATGGTTGAATGTCTACTAATTCTTTCTGGTATAGTGACTCTGTGTATTCCTTCCATCTTCTATTGATCCTCCATGCATTATTTAGTATTTTCCCCATAGAATCCTTCAATATTGCAACTCAAGTTTTTAATTTTTTTCTTCAGTTCTTTAGCTTGAGAAATGCTGAGTGTGTTCTTCCCTTTGGTTTTCTATCTCCAGGTCTTTGCTCATGTCATTGTAATACTTTCCTTTGTCTTCTCCAGCTGCCCTTTGAAATATCCTGTTCAGCTTTTTTTCTTCATCATTTCTTCCTTTTGCTTTAGCTAGTCGACATTCAAAAGCAAGTTTCAGAGTCTCTTCTGGCATCCATTTTGGTCTTCTCTTTCTTTCCTGGCACAAACCTGAATGTCAGGATGTTGTTGAGGGCCTTGAATTCTAGTAGTTGTAATGTGAGTCACAGTGCATGATACTGGCAAAAGATGTTGCTCACAAATGGGTCCTGGATGGAGGAGAACCCACAGAGATCAGATGCCTAGTTCTCAGAGGCACTTAAAGCAACAACAGAAACCACTGAGGGCCAGACAGCCAATCAATATTACCAGAAGGAGGAGTAGGCCAGAAGATAGAGTAAAAACTTGCTGCAAAAACAAGGCACCAGTCAGGGGGAAAAAAAAAGTAAAGTATATATATATATATGTACATATATATGCATCGGCACACAAACTCTTGGATGTATATATATATATGAAACAAATAAATGTTTATTTTTAGTGTTTTTAAAATAAATTGTTTAGTTTACATTTAGAATTGAATTAGTCGTTGGTATTTTTTTTTTTTTTTTTTTAACCAGCTAAGAGGGAGCCCTGGTGGTGCAGTGTTTACAAACTTGGCAGCTAATCCAGATGTCAGCCATTTGAATACACCAGCTGCTCCTTGGAAACCCTATGGGGCAGTTCTACTCTGTCCTATAGGGTTGCTATGAGTTGGAACTCACTTGATGGTAACTTGTTTGTTTGTATGTTTGTTAACTTTTTGAAGCATTATTTTGGGTGAATGAAGATTGAAGAACCTCTACATTTAGTTAAGTTCTTCCAGTGGAAAACATGACATTTGATATGACTTTGTTTTGATTATTTGTAAATGCATTTTCATTATTGTTAGTAATTAGTCCTTAGCTGTCTGGAAGAGCAACTCATCCTTTCTTGGAATGAAAAAATGTTAGAGCTTTGCTAATCAAGAACCTTCTGGCCTAACTTGGGAAACTGAGGATACAGAGCTGAAGATTTTCTATTGATTAGATACCACCTGTGTAATAGCATAATTTAGAGTATAGTCTTCACCTGATGGATTTAAAAAGGTGACTGGCATTTTTCCATGGATGGTGCCATACCTAAACTCTCCTCTACCAAATCCTTACAGTTTAGTTAAAAAAAAAAAAAAAAAAAAAAACCTGTGATATAATAAATTTTCTAGAAAACAGCTAAAATCTATTTTTGTCCAAGCTTTCTGCAGTAGGCTTTTCAAAAGAAGTTTGCTGTTTTTTATGCCCTCATTTTTATCTCTGGGTCATAAACCTACTAAGCTCATATATGTGAGGGCCGTTGCATGTAATATAGTGACAGCATCTTCAGTATATAATGTTCATCAATGTTTTCTTAAAAACCGCATGTTCAAATTGGGCATCTGTCAAACACCCAAGACTCTCTTGAAATTATCTACTTGAATTGATATAGATCCTTGCATAGATGCTTTTGGTAACTGCCTCTTGATAACTAACTACCTTAGTTCAGAATGAAGGTGGAAGAAAAAAAAAAAAAAAGACTGTAAACACTCATTAATTCCCAGTGTGCTCATTCAGAATTTGTTCTCTTGGGGCCTGATTATAACCGTCTTTGTTCAATCAGCCCTCCACTTAAAAGAAGTACAAAGTTAATACAGTCATGTGCTGCATAACACCCTTTCAGGTAACATTCGACTGCATGTAAGTCCATGGCCCTACAAGGTTGTAGTAGAGTTCAGAAATCTCCATCAGAAAATGGGCCTTGGTGGACATAACTGGACATAGGGAACACAACACCTTCCTGCCTGTAACATGTGTATCTCATATTCTTTGTATACAAAATGATCAGGCTGCCAGGCTTACAGTGGTACAAAACCTATA
The DNA here is from genome assembly GCF_030014295.1 of Loxodonta africana. Classification (NCBI taxonomy): domain Eukaryota; kingdom Metazoa; phylum Chordata; class Mammalia; order Proboscidea; family Elephantidae; genus Loxodonta; species Loxodonta africana. Next base: position 29,728,876 of record NC_087348.1, read on the forward strand.
TATAACCTGTAATACATAGGTCTTGATAATCATAATAAATGCCCATTTTACTGACTTGTGTGTATACTGTACTATACTTTATATCATCCCTGGGTTATCAATGTTCAACTTACATATAACCCATAGTTACAAACCCACCCCCATAAAGCCCATTATATTAAAAAGCCAAGGTACATACAATGGTTGATAATAAAAAAAATGAGTGTTACTTTTGATGAACATCAAAATATTATTATTACGATATTATTATATTTAACATGTTTTAGAGTATTTGGAAGTATTATTTTTATGCATAAATACATACTATATACTAATACAAACATTTGGCTGACATTAGATACAAACCATACCTGTTTTGACTTATGTACACACCTGACTTAAAGACAGACTTTGGATTCTTAATCCAAGGACTGCCTGTATATAATATGATGTTTGCACAATGTCCAAATCACATAAAATTCTATTTCACAGAACTTATCATGGATGTTTAAGAGACACATGACGGTATTAGTCTTTCAGTAATATTTTTAAAATTTCAAACTAAACACACTGATTTTTATTAACCCAAATCATTGAGTATCATGATTTCCCTAGTATAGCAGACCCGTAATCCGTTGCCACTGAGTAGATTCCAAATCACAGTGACCCTATAGGGCAGAATAGAACTACCCTACAGGGTTTCCAAGGAGCAATTGGTGGACTCAAATTGCCAACCATTTAGTTAGCAGCTGAGCTCTGAACCACTATGCCACCGGGGCCCCAATAAAGCATAAATAATATTTAAATTACAAACAATTCTTACATGTTATTAAGTTAATTTCAGATTATTTCCTGAGCATGATTTTTATTACACTGGTTTCAGCTTACAGTGGAGTCATGTACTTGTGCAAGCATTAAGTTACAAATTCTAAAATCTGCCCATAAGGTGGAAGATGTGCATTTTCAAAATAATCTTAAAATTACATTAAATCATCCATAACACTCAATTGTGGCTATATAAACATACTCAATATAACTCATTTTTCCTCAATGAGATAGAAAAAAAAAAAAAAAAAAAGGAGTAACTCTTTCCATCTGAACACCCAAGGGACTTACTGGCTTGTGGTTCAGCTGCTGTGGCTACACATAAAATTACTCCAAAATTTAGAGGTTTAGAAGAACAATTTTGTTAAGCTCACAGATTCTGTGGGCTAGGAACTGAATGACAACAGGAGTGGGCCATCTCTACTAGACAGTGGAGCCCCGGCTAGAAAGACCAGAAGGTTGGGAATAATTGGATTACTGAGGACTGGCACCATCTGAAGGCATCACTCACAGGACTGTACGTTGGTTATTGCACGTGGACCAAAGCAACTATACATGGCCTCTCCATGTAACCAGGTTATATACAACATGGCAGCCTGAAGGAGTTGAAACATCATACATAGCAGCTCAGGGCTCCAGAAACAAGTGTCTTAGCACACAGTGTGGAAGCTGTATAGTCTTCCTGGCCTACCCTTGGGAGTCATGCAAAGTTACTTCTGTTGAATTCCATTCTTAAAAAAAGTGAATCAGAAGTCCACTCAGAGGCTGGGGGAAGAGACGGACCATGTTTCTTAACAAAGTGGTGAAAATGTCACATTGCAGCATAGCATGTGGAGTGAGAGATGATGTTGCAACCAACATTGGAAAACACAATATGGCACAACTTGGGTTTATTTTTTGTTGTTTCGTTTATGTTGATTCTTTTTGATTTTTTGCTCATTTAACCAAGGGTTATAGTTGTATCTGTTTATATTAAATGTATGTAAGATGTATGCTTTGAGAGAGATTTACTTTGAAGATAATAGAGCTTGCAGTTCAAGGTGCCTTTTTTGCCCAAGTCCTTTCCAAGTTACCTAGGGGTACCATAGTATTCACATACTTACATATTTTGTAAATTTTGCAGAAGTTATTTTAATCATGGCATTAATGTCTGCTGTCTCTGTCCTCTCTGACTCCCTGTGTCCACAACCACTTTCGTAGTGTGATATGTTAGTGATTACAGGTATTAGAGGTTCTGGATGAAAAAAAGTAAAGTTTAGGATATATTTAGTTTGGGGTTTATGTTGTTTGCAGATGTAGTTAGTTTATTGCAAGCAAGGTTTCATATAATTTATTGCTAGGATTAAAACTGTCTGACTCTAATGCTAGTATTCTTAATATCATACTACTGTCACAGGGATCAGGCTTTTGTGTCTTTAACTTGAAAACAGTATAGTCTATCCTCAGATATTTATAAACCTTCCCATTAGTTGTCACCTCACTATTTGAATCAACACATCTTTCTGCTCTTATTACTCACTATGACCCCACCTGTCTGTGGTACTTGTTAGCTTATGTGGAAGTATGCAATTAATTGTGAGTTATTTCCTCTTTCAGCATTTCACATGTAATTTTGAATTTGGAATGCATTGTTTTTTGTTTTTTGTTTTTTTTCCTGAAGGCAACCAACAGAACTTTATTAACTTCATTTGCCAATTCACTTGGGTTCATCCTTGATTGCCATTTATTGATTCAAATGAAAAAGTCCTTTTTTTGTTGTTGTTGTTTACAGTGTATAGTCAAGAATTTTTGGTTGTGTGTTTTTTATTTCTTTTATTCTTTGGTAATTGAGTCTGCCTTCTCACACTTAATGTGATTTTTTTTTAATACAGTTGTCCAATTGCCTAGTTATATGTCAATTATTATTTGTAACCCTTTGTCTAAAAGTAGACTGAAATATCTTTAAGTAAGTTCTAAGCTACTGGTGACAGTAAATATCTTTTCATAGCTGGAAAATGCATTGCCTATTGTATAGGTCAACAAATGGAACTCAGCTCTTTGAAGCCCAAGTTCCATAGAAAAATGAAAGATTATTTTTCCTATTGGCTTGAAATCTCAGCTCTCACTCAACTCTCACATTCCAGATACGGACTTAATATGTTGTTGTTGTTGTTAGCGCTGATGAGTTAATTCTAACTCATGAAAATTTCATGTCTGCTGAGTAGAACTGCTCTATAGGGTTTTCTAGGTTGTGACCTTTTGCAAGCAGAACACTAGTCCTATCTTCTGAGTTGCCTTTAGGTGGGTTTGAATCACTCAACTTTTGGCTAGTAGTTGAGCACGTAACCTTTTTTTGACACTCAGGGACTCCTGGACTTAACATAGACCAAGCCCATTGCTGTTGAGTTGATTCTGACTCAAGTGACCCTATAGGACAGAGTAGAACAGCCCAATAGGGTTTCCAAGGCTGTAATCTTTGTCGAAGCAGACTGCCATGTCTTTCTTCTCCTGCAGCCTCCCTCAAATACACTGAATTAATGAAGTTAATTGCATGTCAGAGGGTCTTGTTCTAGAATGACAGCTTGAGAAGCTCCACAGACTTGGTCCCCAGCAAAACACAATAACTGATAGAATTACAAAATCACAACCATTTAAAGTCTCTGTAACTTGCCCAAAGAGCACAAAGCAAATGAGCAAACATTTATTCAGGAAAATATCTACTAAACCTTGGTAAAAACAGAGAAAGTTTGTGGTTTGTGAGCCGTGAGCCACTCCTTGCCTTCCTCTCTTCCAACTCTTCATGATAGAAGCTCTAATTTTGGTAAGTGTGGTCATGAATATTGGACTCTGTCCCTACTCAACTCCCAGACAAGGCCAATGGTATCTCCCCGGAAGTGACAGACTGCCACCACTTTTTATTCTCACCAGCTACATGTTGCAGAGACTAAATTCCAGATGAGTGAGTCCAAGAAGTTAGGGACTGCCTTCTTCTCTCCAGCCAACCGACACTTACAAGGTGGAAACTCTACTCCAGGCTTGATGGATCAAAAATACTGAGGACTCAAACACCTTTCCCAGATGACTTTTAAGGTGGAGGTTCCACACTGGGAGAAGCAAGATTAGAAGAAGAGAGGCTGCCATCCCAGCTCAGCATCATGGTTGTAAAGCAGGGATGTCACTCTAGAAGAAGTGTACCGTTGCCTCTTCTCCAAGCTGGGAACTCTTTTTCTTGCCCAGAGAGAAAGACAGACTGTAAGAACAGGAAGCTCCAAAGCTCTCCTCAAAGGAATTGGATTTATTAGAAATAGAATGTGAGGGAAGTGCATTCCTGAGAGTGTTATTAGAAATAAAAGAGATTCTGGAGGTAAGCATGAAAGCAATAGGTAAACAACAAGGCAGCTAGTTTACCAGACAAATTCAGGGAAAGATATAATTAAGCAGAGTTGTTCTGGATTCAGTTCAATCTCAAAGACTGACCTCAATAACTACCCCTGCAAAGGGGGCCAAATTAAATTGTGGAGAAATTTGTGTCCCAGGGCATTGCTAAAAAACAACAGAGCAATCAGTTGGTAATTAGTGAAGTTTTTTTTTTTTTTTTTTTTAGCAGTTGAGACTGATGGACAGATTGGCCAACAGCTTAACAGAGAGTTCAGGGAAAGATAGTCAAAGAAAGTCCTGACAACCAACATGCCAGGGTAACTGTACATATGCCATGGTTATGCCCTCTGAGGAGCAACACCAGAGGCTTCGTAATGAAGGGAAAATAGGTTTCAATAATATACTCCAACCAAGTCACCAATAATACACAAGCAAGCCAAACTAGTGAGCCCTAGGAGGGGTAAGTATCCACAGTTGTTACAACATATTATCTAAAATGTCCAGTGTTCCATTATGAAATGTTCGAGATCACTATCCATTAGAGAAATGCAAATCAAAACCACGATGAGATATCATCTCACCCTGGCATTACTGGCATGAATATAAATAAATAAATAAATAAATAATAATAAATGTTGGAAAGGTTGTAGGGAGATTTGAACTCTTATGCAGTGCTGTTGGGAATACAAAAGGGTACAACCATTTTGGAGAATGATATAGAGCTTCCTTAGAAAGCTAGAAATACAAATATCATATGATCCAGCAATCCCACTCCTGGGAATATATCCTAGAGAAATAAGAGCTGTCACATGAATAGACATATGCATGCCCATGTTCATTGCAGCATTGTTCCCAATAGCAAAAAGAAGAAAACAACCTAGATGTCCATCAATGGATGAATGGATAAACAAACTATGGTACATACAAAAAATGTAGTATTACACAACAATAAAGAACAACAACGAATCTGTGAAGCATCTCACAACATGGATGAACCTGGAGGGCATTATGCTAAGTGAAATAAGTCAATCAAAAAAGGACAAATATATGAGACCACTACCATAAAAACTCATGAAAAGATTTCCATACAAAAAGAAACAATCTTTTATGGTTACTTGAGCGGGGGATGAGAATGGAAAATCACTAAATAAGCAATGGATAAGTGGTAACTTTGGTGAAGGGTAAGATATTACACAATACTGGGGAAGCCGGCACTCATTGTTCAAGGCAAGGTTGTGGAAGCTCCATAGACACATCCAAACTCCCTGAGGGATCAAATTACTGACCTGAGGGCTGTGGAGACCCTAGTGTAGGGAACAAGTATCTCAATTGCCATAAAATTATTTATAAAGAAAACGTTCTGCATTCTACTTTGGGTCTTAAAAGCTTCTGAGCAGCCATCAAAGATAATTCACTGGTTTCACCCCATCTGGAGCAAGGGGGAATGAAGAAAACCAAAGACACAAAGGAAATATTAGTCCAAAGACTAAGGAACCACAACCACCACAGCCTCCACCAAACTGAGTCCAGCACAACTAGACGGTGCCCGGCTGCCACTACTGACTGCTCTGACAGGGATCACAATAGAGGGGACCAAACGGAGCTGGAGAAAAATGTAGAACAAAAATCTAACTCACAAAAAAAGATCAAACTTTCTGGCCTGACTGAGACTGGAAAAACCCTGAGAATATGGCCCCTAGATGCCTTTTTAGCTCAGTAATGAAGTCACTCCTGAGGTCCACCCTTCATCCAAAGATTACACAGGCTCATAAAACAAAATGAAACTAAAGGGACACTCCAGCCTAGGGGCAAGGACTAGAAGGTAGGAGGAACAGGAAAGCTGGTAACAGGGAACTGAAGGTTGAGGTGGGAGAGTGTTGGCATGTCGTGGAGTTGGTAACCAATGTCACAAAACAATATGTGTACTAATTGTTTAATGAGAAGTTAGTTTGTTCTGTGAATCTTCATCTAAAATACTATATATATATATAAAAGTAAATAAATAAACTAAAATGTCCAGCGTTCAGTAAAAAATGTTAAAGCACGAAAAGAAACAGATTAGTGGGACCCATACACAGGAAACAAGGAGACAACAAAACTGCCTGTGTGAGAGCTCAGATGTTGGACTTGATAGACAAAAGACTTCAAAGCAGCCCATATAAATATATTTATTAAAGAACTCACATACAGAAACTCTAACTGTGGGGAAGATACAAATTTGATATTTTGCTGTTTATTTGAAATAATCTAAAAATACCAAAAATGAGGCAATATGATTAATTAATTAAAATTATTTAATCTGACTTTGGTGAAGGCTTTAAAATTACACAGAGATCAGAGACCACCTTATGATGCAAGCTCCACATAAACTTGGAACCCCAACAATTTTGAAGTACATTTGTCCATGTTCAGTGTCATATTTTCTTTGAGACTAGAGTTTCTGCCTTTAGAGAATTGATTACCACAATTAATACCTACAGACAACCCCCACAGTTCCCCAGTCCCCCTGAGATAAAACAAAATAAAAGAGTCTCACCATGTATTTACTCAGAAGGAAACTCAAAGTAGTAATTTAACATTATACAGCATTTTCTAAAAATGAAGTTTTTCATCTTTTTATGTTTTCACTCCTAACTAAGAACTCCTAATATTAAAGAAAATGATAAACTACACAGGTGAGACACTATCTGGGAAGGAAGTTCAAAGGATCTGGTAAAGTCATTCACTGGGATGGGGAGATACCATGACTGTTGCTACCTGGCACAAATTTGATATTTGGACCAGCCTTCTAAATAGAAAAACAATTTGGCTCACATTTCAAAATTGCAAGGTTTTTCATGACTATATAAAGAATGTTAAAATATCACTTAGCTGAGAGTGTCATTCTTTTGCTGCTTAAGGTTACACAAAAGCTATTTATAGAGGCAATGCATGAATTTTGGAAAATATTGCACAGAGTAGTTTTAAGGAATAGAAAATATTATCCTTGAATTAAGTCCATGTAGTTGTTCAGAGAATTGGAGAGACTTCAGCAAGAATATTTTTATCCTTCGCATTTGATTGTAGGCTGGTATAAAGGAATGAGTAAAATACATGTTGCATTTTCAAAAACACAGCAGGAATCTGGGGACTTAGAGAAGAGATTTTGAAGGCCTACAACCCAGATTCATTACAGATAATTGCTTATTAAAATCAAATGCCTTTTCCATTTGTCCTCTATTTGTTTTCTCTCATTTCATTAATTCCATCTACTATACTATATTATCCTAGGTTATTTTTTTTCACCACGTGTGAATGTCTTCATTAGCATTTCTACTTTTTCCTACAAAGTTTTGCAGAGGAAACGATTTAAACATAATACAAAGTTTAAACAAATCATATTTGTAACAAATGACCAGAAAAAACTGTACCTCACTGACTGAGTTCATCCTGCTGGGATTAGCAGACACCCTGGAGCTACAGATCACCCTTTTTTTGCTCTTTGTTGTGATTTACACACTCACAGTCCTGGGGAATGTGGGGATGATCCTGCTAATCAGGGTGGACTCTCGACTTCACACACCCATGTATTTCTTCCTGGCTAACTTGTCCTTTGTGGATGTTTGCTACTCATCCACCATCACCCCAAAGATGCTGGTAGATCTGTTGTCTGAGAAGAAAACCATCTCCTTTGCTGGCTGCTTCCTGCAGATGTATTTCTTTATTGCCCTGGCAACAACTGAATGCATCCTCTTTGGGTTAATGGCCTACGACCGCTATGTGGCCATATGTAACCCACTCCTTTACTCCTTAATCATGTCCAGGACAGCCTGCCTTAAAATGGCGGCTGGGGCCTTTACAGCAAGATTACTGAACTCCATGGTTAACACAAGTTATGTAAGCAGCTTACCATTGTGTGGTTCCAATATCATCCATCACTTCTTCTGTGACAGCCCCCCTCTTTTTAAGCTCTCTTCTTCTGACACACGCCTGAATGAAAGCATCATTTCCACTTTCGCTGGTATGAATATGGTTGGAACTCTGCTGGTCATCCTTACAGCCCGCTCCTATATTCTCTTCACCTTCTTTCGTATGCATTCTGGGGAGGGGAGGCGCAAAGCATTTGCAACTTGTGCCTCCCACTTGACTGCTATAATTCTGTTCTGCACAACTGTCATCTAAACTTATCTGAGACCCAATTCTAGCTACTCCCTGAGTCAGAACGAAGTGGCATCTGTGTTCTACACAGTAGTGATCCCCATGCTGAACGCTCTGATCTACAGCCTCAGGAATAAGGAAGTAAAGAAGGCTTTATGGAATGTGATTACCAGGAAAAGAATCTTTCATTTCTGTCATTGCCTGGTTTATTTTCTGAACTAAATAGAGTAATTAACTTTCAAAGCCTAGTTCAAACATAAGGTTTCCATTAGAATATTTTCAGAGTAAACACATTCTGTTAATACTCAAGTATCTGTATCTGATTAGGGATAAGATTCATTAGAAGACTAATACTGGAACATGGAATGTTCATGTTATAATCATTCTATGTTCTCACTGGGTCTTTAAAAATAAAGTTTATTTGTAATGAACTCTTGGCTGTGGAGAAAAGAAGATTAAATATTCAGACACAAAAGTCACAATATCACATGGAGCTAATCATGTAGAATATTTTCAACCATCCAATCTCTTTTTACCACTTGTAAGATAAACATTATCTAAGATAAACTTTTTTTTTTTTAAGATAAACGTTAGCTATATAACATACATTTCATAAATGCTTTAAAAATGGATTTTCCTTTTTAATTGATATATATCATGGAGGGGATGCTTCAGTTAAACTTCAGGGCTATAGTTTTATTACCACTCTAAACTTCTGACTTTTTATCTCTCTTTCCCTATCCATACACACATACACTTCTTAAAGAATAAACAAGAGTTTATACAAAAAGTTTCTGTCAAGAACACTGCTGACTGATCTGAATGTATTACAGCACTCCTTGGGTTCCTTACCCTTCTCCACAAAATTTTCTAAATCCTTTTTCCCCTTTATTTCTTCTGGACTCACACATGCACAAGTATTCAGGTGCACACACACACACACACAGCAAAAACAAAAGCAAAACGAACAAACGAGCACATACAACACACTCAGCTGCTACAAAGAGTTCGAGAGACGCACACTTTTAAGGAGGTAGATCAATCTTCAATGGATGAACCTGACCCATATTCTTTAGTCATGAGTTTCCTCTTCATAGAGATATTCTGTCAATTGTCAATAAAGAGCAGTTGAAATCTATCTCAATATTAATGTTAAGCACTATTGACATGGAGTAAAGCATCAAGGTTTTACAATGTTTGTTTTAAGGGAATCAAACATTGATCACAATATTGGGCATTAAATAGCAAATTTATGTTCCTTCCAGTGTAAAACTGAGGGTTAGAAACAATGTTTTGGAGATGAAATAACGTTATGCTGAAGTTTGAGGTTTTCAGCACATCTTAATTTAAACCATGTTCCCTGCTATGTAATTCAGCTGTCCTCGATCTGATTAATCTCATTTACAAAGTCTACAGATATTGCCAACTTTGGAAGCTGGCACTGCTTTGTGATGCTGGGTCCATTTCAATTCATTGTATATGTGTTTTATGTAAATTTTGGTACTTTCTCAAACTCATAGTTACTTGTAGTAAAATGTTTTTTTTTTGTTGTTGTTCTCACATGCCCTTGTTTATTGTCCAATGTATTTATGTGGAAAAAAAATTTTCTCTAACTCAAAAGAACTTTAAAAGCAACAAGAAATGCTAGCTATTAGATATAATGTGATTTCTTCATCTGACTCATTCCTTAACATTTGACATTTATTAAATCCTCTTTTATGAAAGGTAATACTTTTTTTGTCTCTTTGCTATAGTATCTCTGTTTTTTGTTTTTATTTTAATTTTTATTTCCCAGTCTCTTTCGTCTTCACTTGGCTATTTGATGTTACACCCTTCCCGAGTATGTACAGTTATCAATTAATGTTTTGTCTTTGCTCAATTTTTTGGAACAATGAATTTGTTAATTAAGGGAATTTGAAATCTTGCCACTAGGTTAGGTTCTGCTCGGGATATTAATTAGTAATTAGGCGAGGCCAAAATAGAGACTTGTTTATAAAACATGGAAACGTTACAAAGCTGAAAAAGTACACAAAGAAGTTAGAAGAAATAAAGGAATTCAAGAATCACATGGATGCAAATAATAGACCAAAAACAATAAGGTAATGTTATTAAGAGATAATGTTCCATATTTTGATGGAAAATAAATGTGTGCAAATAATTTTAATATTAATGTATAATATTTTTTGATTCACTTAATTAAATGTCAAACAGCATGTGCAGCATACTTTATATGGTTTTATTAAATATGGGAAGTCATGCTTCTCATTATAAAATTAGTCCAATGCCCTAGTTAATTGAAGTAATGATTCCATTTAAATTCACACTGGCCAAATAAAACCAACGATGGAGTGTTAATTGAGAGCAAGATGTTTCAGAGGACAGACATAAACACTACTATGTTAAGAAGGTAGTTCCCAAATTGGCCAGGTGTCTAGAAAAAAGTCAAATTAGAAGCGGTTGAGTTAATCTGAGAATATTTAATCTGTAAAACAGGAATTCACAAATGATGTAATAGCTGTACTGAAAATATAGAATATATGTTAAATAAAACCAAAAAACCAAACCCGTTGCTGTCGAGTCGATTCTGATTCATAGCGACCCTATCGGACAGAGTAAAACTTCCCCACAGAGTTGCCAAGGAGCCCCTGGTAGATTCGAACTGCCTACCTTTTGGTTAGCAGCCATAGCACGTTACCACTACGCCACTAGGGTTTCCATATGTTAAATAGAATATGTCAAATACAGAATGTCAAACAGAACCTATGATATCCAAAAGTAAAAATGCAGTCGCTCTAGCTAAATTTAATAGAATTTACGGCTTTGCTGGGAACTTTGTACGTACTATTGTTAAACAGTTAAACGGATTTTCATTAAATTCTGATAACTTCAATGGTTCTGTGAAAATGTTGCATATACCCATTACATCAGAGGTGTTCGGTAACTTAACAAAAATGATTGCCCCCAGCTTTGTTACTCATGTAAAAAACAAAACAAAACCCGTTGATGTCGAGTGGATTCTGACTCATAGCGACCCTATGAGCCGGAGTAGAAATCCCCACAGGGTTTCCAAGGACTGCCTGGTGGATTTGAAGGGTCAACGTTTTGGTTAAACGTAGCACTTAACCACCACACCACCAGGGTTTTGTTACTTATGTGGGAGGGAGGTGATAAATACTGACCCTGTACAGAATTTTGCAAGCCAAGGATCAACCTGATTAAGGTCTATGTCAAAATTTCTCCGAATTTCTGAATTGGGCTGCAAGCTCTCAACCTCCAGAACTTATATGAACATTTAAACTATGCATATTGTCAAAAACAAAATGTAATATTTTAGCTGAGTTTTTATTGAGGACATATCTGATTTGTTAATAAACTAGTAATAAAGGCAGCAAGATGAAAAAAAAAAGCATGATTTGGAGGGAGCATGGGGTTAGAAGCTCTATTTCTGTGGGAAACAGTATGCAGCATGGGGAAAAAATAAAGTGAAAGGAGTTGAAGTTCTGCTCCGCGAATCATAAAATCCTCCTGCACAGACCCTGTATCACAGAAGGAGACTGTGTATCAGAAGCATTAGAAACGGTAGACTTGGTGAACATTAGACAGAAGGAACAAAAAACACAGTTAAAGAGCAAACGGGAAAGATACAACTATGGCTGCTTGTAATGCCATAGCTGCGTTCCCTGGAGCAGTTTACCAGCTGACCGTGGGCTCATAAAGTGACATCGGAAGCAGAGCAACACGCAACGAGTTCTGTTTTTCAGTAGGCCGTTGCCAGTACTTTATTTCCTATTTCTTAATTATTACTCTCCCTTTAATAATACTATATATTTCCTTTTTTCCCCTGGGCATAGGCTGATAGTTTCATATGAGACCAAGTGATGTTGTTAGCTGCCTTTAAGTTGGCCCTGGACTTTTTGCAACTCCACGCTCTACAAAATGGAATGCTGCTTTGTCCGACACCGCACCGTGATCGGTTGTGGGTCAGGTCATTGTGATCCATAGGGTTTTCTGGAAGTAGATCACCTTTCTACCTAGCACATATTAATCTGGAAGGTCTGTTGAAACCTGTTCAGCATCATAGTAACACACCAGCCTCCACTGACAGACGGGTGGTGGCTGTGTATGAGCCGCACTGGCTGGGACTCAAACCCAGGTCTCCCTCACAAAGGGGAGGTGAGGATTCTACCACTCAACCGCTGTAAAAAAAACTCTATAATGCATATTTCTTTTCTTCTTTTAACTCATTTAAAACAGCCCTTTTATATGTATATGCATATGGGTATGTATAAGTATCTGTATCTGTATATGCATATGTATCTGTATATATACATGCATATGTGTATGATTTAGGTTGGGCCTACAAAATGTAGAAATGAAATGTATCTGACAGTAACAGCACAAAGGTATGTGGGAATGAAGCTCTGGAGGAGTAAGGAAACAATACCTAATGGTAGCCCAAGTCTACTGGAACAAATGAAGAGAACCAGAAATGGTAAATAAGACAGTTAATGCAGTAAACAGTATAAATACGTACTTCCTCATTTTTTTTCTTTCTTTTCTCAATCTCTTTAATTACATAAATCTACATAAAGTAATGGGCTCAACATAGCAAGGACTGTGAAGATGGCACAAGAATGGGCAGTGTTTCATTCTGTTGTACATGGGTCACTACGAGTCAGAACAGACTTGATGGGTACCTAACAACAGCAACCAACATATAAAGTAATAATTATAATAATTTATTTTGGAGTTTATAACATAAAGAAATGCAAAAAATGTAACAATAATAGCCCAAAAGGGGGTAGAGCTATACAGAAGGATAGCTATTGTTGTTAGGTGCCGTCAAGTTGGTTTCAATGCATGGAGACCCTGTGTACCACAGAACGAAACACTGCCCGGTCCTGCACCATCCTCACAAGCGTTGTTACGCTTGAGTCCATTGTTGCAGCCACTGTGTCAATCCACCTCTTTGAGGGTCTTCCTCTTTCTGCTGACCCTGTACTTTACCAAGCATGATGCCCTTCTCCAGAGACTGATCCCTCCTGACAACATGTCCAAAAGGTGTAGGATGCAGTCTCACCATCCTTGCTTCTAAGAAGCGTGCTGGCTGTACTTTTTCCAAGTCAGATTTGTCCATTCTTTTGGCAGTCCCTGGTATATTCAGTATTCTTCGCCAACATCCCAATTCAAAGATATTAATTCTTCTGTCTTCCTTATTCATTGTCCAGCTTTCGTATGCATATGATGTGATCGGAAATACCATGGCTTGGGTCAGGTGTACCTTAGTCTTCAAGGTGACGTCTTTGCTTTTCAAAACTTTAAAGAAGTCCTTTGCAATTCCTGTCATTAGAACTATGTTAATACAAATTGGAAGGAGTCACTGATAAGTTCAGGTGTATATTGTAAACTCTAGAGCAAACGCTAAGACATAACTCAAGAAATGGTAAAAATATTATTAAAAGTTATAGTAGAAAATTACCCAAGTATTGCAGAAGAAGGAATGAAGAAGCAAAAGCAACACGAGATATGCAGGAAACCAAAAGTAAAATGGCACTAAATGTAAATAGATTAAATGATCCAGTCAAAAGTTAGAGGTTGTCAGACTGGAAAAAACTAGAACTGAATGTCTGCTACCTACAGGTAACATACTTAAATTCAAAGACGGAAATAGATCGAAAACCAGACAATGGTGTTTGCATAGGCATTGTCTACTTTGCCTTCCTCAAAAAGTGATTGCTTTTAAAAGTAACAATATAACCAAAAAAAAAAAAAAAAGAGAGAAAAGGAAATAGATCTGTAAGTGTCCAGAGAGAGACAGTCGATGGGACTCAAAGCTCATAATGGAAAGTTGGAAAATTTAGCCATAGGCAAGTAGTGTGAGTTCCTCTGTTGTAGTCAGAAGGACAGGAGAAGAATGGGCAGATGTTTTTGTAGATGCCTGTAGATTTTCATATTTATTACCGGGCGGATGAGCACGTTCCTGTTTGATAGCTTCTATGTCCTTTTCTAACATAAATGTAAGGAAGCTTGGTGAATGGAATGGGAGGAAGGGACATCAGAAACTGTAGAATAGCAAAAAAGATTTTGAAATATTCATAGCTGAAAGACTTTGTTTAGGCCAGTGCGGCACACTGAAAGACCCAAATAAAGAGAGTTAGATGAAGGGATTATTCAGAAAATGTGAACAGAAATAACATGATTTTCAGGCGGTAAGATGTCACCACCAGAGTTACCACCAAAGAAGCAAGAGGAAGAACCTGTTCTGGAACCTGGAGAGGGCTGTAGCCAAAAGGGAGGAGCTGCTTGATAAGATATATGGCCTTAAATAGGGAAAAAATGCCACCACAGATGGTCAGCACAACTGAGAGGAGGTGAGGAAAAATTACATTACTCTTTTTCTTCTCAACTTTTAATCTCTTATGCGTGGCTTCCATTGGCTGAATTAAGAAAAAAAAAAAAAAAAAGGATAAACGGTTGCCATCAGTTCAAACTCGTGGTAATTCCATGAGTATCAGAGAAGAGCTTGCTCCATATGGTTTTCAGTGGTTGATTTTTCAGAAGTATACCAGCACACCAACGGGCCTTTCTCCTGATGAAACTTTGGGTGGATCGAATTTGCAAACTTTCAGTTAACAGCTGTGTGCACTAATCTTTGGCATCACCCCGAGTCTCCTCCATTGGCCAAAGCCAATCAGAAGCCAAAGTTCAAGGAAGCCTTAGTGACCAAAGCCACAGAGTTCAGCGACACAGGACACAAAGCTAGGCAGAGCTGGGTGGGAAATGGAAGTGATCCTGCAAAAAGTTTTCTAACACAGTTTACCTCTTTTGATTTTCAGTGTCCACTCTTGTCTTTTATCTTCAAATGGGAGAAAAAAAAAAAAAAAAAAGCCAGGGGAAACACAAAAATTCTACCACTACCATCTTGTAATCAGGTGACGTAAACTGTTCCTCTCATTTGGAAATTAAATGGGCAATGTAGCCTACACGACACTTCTTCACATAAAGCAGCTGGAGAAAACAGAAAAAAATAATAACCAGCAAAGAATATAAACGCATCTGTAGCTGATGAGGCCAGTTTCACATTCCCCATTGCTCTTTGCTGGAACTAGGTTGGTCAGTTTTCTTTTCAATTGTTATTTGTTTGTTTGTTTTTTTAGTTTGGGGTGTGCGTGTGTGTGCTGATTGAAAGCTTCATTGTAATAGAATTTAAGTCTTAATGACCCTTTGTTTGTCCAGTTGTCTTAGTTTTCCATTCTTCAGCATTTTTGGACATAGGGATATGAACAGTTGATCCAGTAAAATCTATGGCTTCAGGTATGCTTCGTTTTTCCATCCTGTAGCAGAAACACATATTGAATAATTGTCCTAAAGGCTGGATGTGAGGGGAGTCACAACATTCATTTTAGCTGAAACTTGACTTTATCCAGTGGAAACACTCCTCTCTTAAGTACTAGGAATTCAGTAACAATGCAGTAAGCCTAGGGTTACAGGGAAGAGAAGTAAGTAAATAACAAAATATTTTTATTAGATCTAGTATTAATAGGGTCTGTTTCCAATTTCACTTTTTGAGTTCCAAATCCAAGCATTCTGACTGTATGGGAGGAGGCATCCGATCCTTAGTTTAAGGCTGATAGGCTTACTAGCTGTTGTTTCAGCATGCCACAGTACTAATTAACTGAGTTGTTTCTAAGAGGTAGATAAGATGGTAAGAAATCTATAGGACAGAGTAGAACTGCCCCATAGAATTTCCAAGGGGCGGCTGGTGGATTCCAACTGCCAATCTTTTGGTTAGCAGCCATAGTTTGCTGTAGCTCTTAACCACTGCATGACCAGGACTCCAGATAAGATGGTAGTACCAGTGAATTCCGTGATCATGAGCACATTACATACTGTATTTACAGTAAAATGAGTTTCTTGTTCAGAGATGATGTTGCGTGCAATACCATGACTATGTAAAAGGCATTCTCAATTGTGTTGCTAGCAGATATGTTCCTGGCATGGAAGACAAATCCATATATGGAATACAAATCTATTCTCATGAGGAAAGCACGCTACCCACTCCATGATAGAAAAGCTATACTGTATTCACATGGACACCCCATGGCAGACTGGATGCCTGGGCAATGCTATCACATGAAAGGGTAGAGTTGGGCACTTTCTGTGACAGGCATTCAGCAGGAAGTAAGTATAGCCTGCCTGGGTGAATGGGAATTGATTAGGTTGAGCCTATGCCTTCTTCCATTCTGCCAACATCATCACATTAACCACTGAGCAATACACTGAAGCGGTGAGAAAAGAGGCTAACTGGCATTCACTGGATGAGCTGTCTTGTCCACTCAATTATTATATTGAGGATATTTGGATTTTATTATAGATTCTTTTTATTTTATTTTTATTTTATCACTTGTATTGAGGTACAGGAGTCTCTGGGTGGTGAAAAGAGTTAACTCCACTAAAAGGTTGTAGGTTCAGGTCCCCTTAGAGGTGCCTCAGAAGAAAGCTCCGGCTCTCTACCTTCAAAAACTCAGCCACTGAAAACTCTGTGAAGCGCAGTGCTGCTCTGCCGCACACGGGGCCGCTGGGAGTCACAACTGTTAGCAGCTGTGGTTGTGTTTAACTGAGGTGTGATTTATACAATAAACTGTGAACACTGAAAGTGTACAATCTGATACGTTTTGGCATATGTAAACACCAGCGAAAACATCATCACAATCAAGGTAGTGAAAAACCTGTCACCCACAAAGTATCCCTTACGTCCCTGTATAGCTCTTGCCTCCTGTATCTGTATTCCTTCCCCAGGCAGTCGCTGATCTACTGTCTATCACTACAGATAAGTTGTCATCTTACAGAATTTTATAAATGGAATCTTACTGTGTGTACTACTTTTTGCCTGGCTTCTTACACTCAACATAATTATTTTGAGGTGCAGCCATATTGTTGCATGTTTCAACAGTCCGCCTTTCTATATGGCTAAGTGGTGCTGTGTGGTCTGGTTACACCTCAGTGTATTAATATATTCACCCACTGTTTGACATTTGAGGTTTTTTTTTTTCCCCTATTACAAATAAATCTGTATGAAAAAATGTGTACAAAGCTTTAAATGAGCAAATGCTTTCACTTCTCTTGGAAAAAGTAACAAGAAGTGGAATGGCTAGGTAACATGATAGATGTATGTTTAATATTTTAAGAAACTGCCAAATTTATTTTCCAACATGGTTTTAACACTTCAAATTCTTACCAGTAGTGTATTAGAGCTTTAATCCTTTATCTCTGACAACTCTTTGTGTGGTCAGGCTGTGTGATTATAGTAATAGGTGTATAAAGGAATTCCATTGTGATTTTATGTCCATTTCCCTGATAAATAATGATACTGAGCATTTCCCCTTTACTATTTTCTTAAGTAAAAATTTTGTTTGAATTATTTTGTCAATTTTTAAATTGAATAGTTTTTATTATCATTTTCTCTCTGTATATTCTGGATGAAAGAATCTTTATATATTGTACATACAAGCTCTATACCAGACAGATGAATTGGATATGTTTTCTCCAAGTCTGTGGCTTGTCTTTCCATTCTCGTAGCAGTGTCTTTTAAAAAAAAGACTGTTTAATTTTGATGAAGTCCAATTTATCAGTTTTTGATTTGATTCTTTGGTTATATCAAAGAAAATTTTTTGCCTACATAAAGCACAATAACTTTCTTCAATTTTTTTTTTTTTCTGAAAGTCTTAAAAGTTTTAGGTATTACATTTTAGATATATGATTCATTTTTAGATAATTTTTGGTTTTGGTGCAAGATATGAGTCGAATTTGTTTGTTTTATTTTGCTTTGTTTTTTGTTTTTAATATAGATATGTTGCTTCAGCATTGTAGGTAAAAGGCTGTCCTTTCACCACCAAATATCCTTGCACCTCTCTGATAAAAATAAGTTGTCCAAATATGTGTCGGTTGATTTCTGGACTCCAATGATTTTTCACTAATTTATTTTTCTGTTTTAATAAGAATACAGCAGTTGCTTGATTATCTTGTGATTATAGAAATAATTAAAATCAGGTAGCTTGAATTCTTCAATATTATCATTCTGTTGCATTTATTTTCAGAATTTTATATGAATTTTAAAATCGTTTTCTAATTTCTGCAAATAAATAACTTTCAGTTTTGATTTGCATTGCATTGAGCCTGCAGATCAATTTGAGGAGAGTCTGTCTTAACAATATTGAGCTTCAAAGCATCAATACGCTATCTATATTGGTCTTCTTTCTTTTCTCCCAGCAGTATATTTTAGTTTTAGTGTCCATGTTTTATATATCTTTGCCAGTTTTTTCTTAAGTATATCATATTTTATACTATTTCAGGTTATTTTTTACTATAATTTCTGATTTTTCATTGCTAATATATAGAAATACAATTTTTTTCTACAGTGATCTTAAATTCTGAAATCTTGCAAAACTCATTTATCAGCACTAGTTTTTCTATCCCAAATACTGTAGTTTTCATCTCTAGAAATTTGATTTTTTTTAAAATTCCATGTCTCTCCTTATGTTTTTGAAGTCCTTTAATGTCTTTGCTTCTATTTCTTACATCCATTACTTCAGAGTTAGTTTTAATTGATGAATGTCGAAACTGTTTTTAGGGCCAACACATTTGGAATCGTGATGCTTTCTTGGTAAATGGTCTGTATTATCATTATGACACCTCTCTATTTACCTCAAGCAACTCCATTTGTCTTGAATTTTACTCTGTTACTAATATAACCAGGGAAACCCTGGTGGCATAATGGTTAAGTGCTACTTCCACTGACCATAAAGGTCGGCAGTTCGAATCTACCAGAGGCTCCTTGGAAACTCTATGGGGCAGTTCCACTCTGTCCTATAGGGTCGCTATGGGTAGGAGTAGACTCGACTGCAATAGAATTTTTTTTCATATAGGCGTTCCATCATTCTTATGCCCAAAGTTTACAGCTTGTAGCTTTTTATTTTCTCCTTCTATTTTCAAACACGTTGAACGGATTTATTTAAAGTGCAGCTCAATTTGACAGTGCACAGTGAAGTTCTCCTTTTTTGTTCTAACATCTATCTATTAATTAAGGTACTCATCTACTTGCATCTGATGTCATGATATATTTGGGTCGAATGTACCATTTGTCATTTGTTTTAGTTTTTTTTTTTTTATTTTATTTTTGCGCCTTCATTTTCTTTTGACCATGTTTGCATTAGTTAAATTCTTTCATTTTTCCCATATTGTTGTCCTTTATACATATAAGGAGCCCTTGTGGTGCAGTGGTTAATTGCTCAACTGCTAACCAAAAGATCAACCTTTTGAACCCACCACATGCTCTTTGGGAGAAATATGTGGTGGTCTGCTTCTGTAAAGATTACAGCGTTGGAAACCCTACAGGGCAGTTCAGCACTGTCTTACAGGGTTGCTATGAGTAAGAAATGACTTGATAGCAATGGTTTTGGTTTGGTTTTGTTTATAGGTATACCTCTTTTTATAATTATCTTGAGTAATTTTTCTAGGGCTAATGATAAAAAAAAAATGATATGTCTCTTGAACTTATCAAAAAGTAACCAGTTGCCATCGACTCCAATTCATGATGACCACAAGTTTGTCAGAGTAGAACTGTGCTCCATAGGATTTCCAGTGTATGATTTTTCAGGAGTAGATTGCCAGGCCATGCTTCCTAGGCATCTTCATGTGGATTTAAACCTCCAATTTTTCAGTTAGCAGCTGAATGCATTAACCATTTGCACTACTATTCTTTAGGTTTCTTAATTGACATGAATGCTTCTGTTTTTGAACATAGAGCTCATTCCTTTATTTTCAAATTCTCTTATATTTTAGCCTTAACATTCAAATTTACCATTTCTTGCCTTTAACACACAGCCTTTAGTCAAATATTTCTTTGTCATTAAGACCTTGTGGCATTAAGGTCTTTCTACATGGAGGTGAAATAGGGTAGAGGCAAGAAAAATGACTCACACAGTCCAGGGCTTACGTTTAATGGTTTTGTATAAAACACATTTTTTTTAATTACTCAGTTACCACTATTTGCCTTCCTTCCTCCTTCTCTTCTTTACATGAACTTACCTGCTTATAATGCAATTACTGATCATGAGCAGATAAAACACTAAAAATAAGAACTTTGCCAATACTCATCATTTCAATCTAACCAAATTAATTAAATGTCTATCATATTCCAGAAAATATGTTGGGCTATGGAGATATAAAGATGAATAAAATTTTTTAGTGATGAAGAAAATGTAGGCAATATTCTAAAATCTTATAAACAATAACACCAAGCACGATCTTTGAGGATTCCAATGTGGTATACAGATACTTCAATATCTTGGATTGAGCATAAGAATGTATTAAAAACTGGGATTGATTACTGTCTGAAAAGAAAAGCAGAGTTGATTTTATGATGAGATAAAAAAATATATATATGAGATAATTTATTGACAGTAATTAAGATTTCTTAGAATTTCAGAGAAAGAACCAAAGTTAATATATGGAGACTATAAAAAAAAAAAATTTTTATAACAAATAAGAAAACAGATTTTAAAAGTCATATGTTTGAATCATAACACAATCCATTTTGATAGAAATTTTCTCATTGCTACCATGATGTCTTTGTTCCTCAAACAATATATCATAGGGTTAAACATAGGTGTCACAATGGTGTAAAAAAGAGAAAGGCGTTTGTCCACTCCTACTGAATGACTAGACTTTGGTCTCATGTATGTAATGATGCCTGATCCAAAGAACAAAGCCACCACCATAAGGTGGGAAGAACAAGTGGAGAAGGCCTTGGCTCGCCCTGTTGCTGATGGCAGCTTCAGGATGGTTGAGATTATTTGGACATAAGATCAACTTATCAACATAAAAGGTATAGTGACAACTAGAACAGCAACCACATAAATCAACATCTCAATCATAAATGTGTTCTCACAGGCTAGTTTAAGCGCTGGAGGTATGTCACAGAAAAAGTGATCTAGCTGGTTATGTCCACAGAAGGGTAGAGAGAAGATCAGATTGGTGAACCCTATGTGTACTGGAATTCCACTGATCCAACAGCCAGCTGCCGATTGGATACACAGTCGGGTGTTCATGATGAGAGGGTAGAGTAATGAGTTACAAATGGCCACATACCTGTCATAAGCCATTGCAGTCAGAATGAAGCACTTGGTGGCCCCCAAGACCAGAAAGAAATACATTTGAGTAGCACAGGCCAGAAAGGAAATATTTCTATTCTGTCGACAGAGGTCTGCTAGCAATCTAGGGACAGTGACTGACACATAACATATTTCCAAGGAGGAAAAGTTCCCAAGGAAAAAATATATGGGGGTCTGGAGGGAAGGGTACACCTTGGTTATTATGATAATGAGGCTATTTCCAATCAGGATAATCATATAGATTATCAAAAACACCCCAAAAAGAAATCTCTGGAGGCCAGGAACATCAGCAAAGCCAAGCAGGATGAATTCTACCAAAGTGGTGAGATTCCCCCGCTCTTTTTGTCCAGCGAATTCCGTCTGTAAACAAACTGATTTCAAGGTTTAGAAGTCACTTTAATCTTCTGGAACCAGCTGCAAAATGGCATGTCTTGAACCAATGATTTCAAGTCCATTGTCATAGGAGGGACATCCAGGTTTTGTGGGTTGATAGGATAAGCTGTTTTGGTAATAGATTTCAAATCCTATATCCTAAAATTCCAGGATGTGAAAACAAAATTATCTTACACTCTATTCTTCCTGCTCATAATAAATACTATGAACCTGTGAAAAATGAATCACAGCAAAATAGACAACAATACAAAATACCAAAACACATCAGATTTCCTATACTCTGGATAAGATCTCCCTTAGTTTACAAGTGACATACTCTTAATGAGAAAGGTTTCTCTTTCTTGTCTTTTTTGTGCCTATTTAATTTTCGATTGTTTTTTGTTTTGTTTTGTTTTTGTTTCTGCCTTGCACTTTCTCATTTACAACCTTTTTCATATTATTCCTCCATTTTTGCTTTGATGCTTCCACTCTGAGGTGCATCTCAGACAACCAATTATCAAGGCAGCCAGTATGACTCCAATTTCATGTCTGATTCAGTCCATCTGGGGTCATTCACTGCCTAGGAAACAGACCTAATTACTGATCACAAAAATCATAAATACTCCCTTTCCGCTATAATATATTTATCACTTAGCAATGGCCAGTATACCATACAAATTTATATTAAAAACAGTGTACCATATCAAATCACACCATCACTTAATGTTTGAGATACAAGATAAAATAAATAAGATTTTGTTATATTATATTCTCAACCATACCATGGCCCCAATAAATTTTAACAATTAAACTTAGAGTCTAAATTTTAGGCCCTCAAGGCATAATTAGGTAATTTTAAGACTTTACAGAGTTATTAAACAAAGAAAAGAAGAAAATTGTGTAAAAGGAGAATTTAATCATGGAGTTCTGATCTGACACCAGACGAAAAGTGAAATCTTCTGTTTGTACTTTTTTTTTTCCATTTCTAATTGTAAATAGAGAGTCCCTGGGTGGTGCAAACAGTTAAGCCCTTGACTACTAGCCAAAAGGTGGAAGGTCAAATCCATCCAGAGGTCTCTCAGAAGACAGGTGATCTGCTTTTGAATGGTCACGGCCTTGAAAACCCTGTGGACCACAGTTCTGCTCTCTATACATGAGGTTGCCATGAGTTGGAATCAACTTGAAGGCAACTTTCAACTACAACAACAAATATAAATAAACATCTTTTTTTAAATAATAATTAGAAAATACAGTGTTGCATACAGTGTAGAGTGATCCTAACCAGCTTCTTCAAGAATTAAGCATTTTTATCCCAAAGAAATTCAGCCTCTCTTCTACTATATTTGACCTTGGACATTCCTTTGCAGAATATCCATCCAAACTTTGTTTCTCTCACTAATGTTAACTGTGACCTTTGTCACAGATTGTGACATACTTCAAAATCTACACTGTCAAGAGTTTTGAACTCACCTCTCTATTTACGAGATTCCAAATTCTTCTGCATTTTATATAGGATATAATTTCTCTTCTTTTAAGACTCCAAGTTCCCCTTCCCTCTCACATATTCCAAACAACTTAGGCAATTTATAGTTCCTACTTTTATTTTCTTCTCACTATCAGCAGCTCCTTCCTTCTTAGTTAAATTAATCCTCCATTCTGACTTTTACTTTTCACAACATACCCTAAAGATAGAATACGTCTACTAGTTTCTCTACTAACAGATCAGACATGTCAAGGCGAAAGATCCAGGACCTAGAAAGTTTTAGGTTAAAATAATACATTCTATAAACTGAGACCAAGGGCATGCCCTAAACTCCCGTTTTGCCATCTCTATTCTATCTTTGTCTTCCCCATCTCTCTCTCTTTTATTATTTTTTTCTACTCTGTTCACATTTTTGTAGTTATTTTGCCACTTTACATCGCCTCAAAATTTTATATCACCTTTCCTGTATTTACTTTTTTTTTTTCTCTAGAAGTTATACATTATGAAAACTAGCTTTGAAACAACTGGAACTATAAAGAATTTGACTTTCAACATCCCAATTATGTTTGGATGAAAGTTTAAGACAGTAAATCAATATATATTTTGTAGTATATATTGTAGTTTACTTATGGTCCACACCATGTGTGAAAAACACAGTAAAAAAGTAAAAATATATATATATATATATGTATGGGTTCAGTTTCTGTCTTTACAGAGATTTGAGACTAATAGTGAAGTTAGACATGTAAATCATGTATTGCAACAGAATGTTCAGAGTCTATGCAGAGAAAAGTACAAGGTGTTACAGAAGGAAGTCACATCTAATCTGAGACTTTCTGAGATGTAAAGATATCACAGAACTATTGTTATTTCTACTTTCAAGAAAAGAGAACAGAATATTCTGAAAGGAAAATAATACCCTCATCCCCTTCTCATTTTTGTATTCGAATACAGGTACTTAGACAGGCAGGTGCTTTATAAATATTTCCTGGATGGCAAATGAATGAATGAAGAATTTACACTTACCTCAGCAATCTTGTTCCATGTAACCTAGACTCAAGAACTCATTATCCAAATAACTGGACACTGAGTGACTTAAAATGGAGAAAACAAGTATTATGGTGATATGTCTTTAAATTATCAGAGCTTACTGTTCTTATTTGAAAAAATATATACACAGTAGTAATAATATGTAATTCAGGGAGTCTTTTTGAAGAGTAAGTAGCATAATATATGTTAAACGTTTGACTTAAAACAATCAGTTGTTGTTCTATTAGATATGGTTATTATGATCATTACCACAGTTATTGTGTTTATCATGGTTATTTTAATTTATACCCTTTTTCTTTCCTCTCAAACTTTGCCCATCTTTTCTCCTGCCCTGGAATATTCTTTTTTCAGTCTAGGAGAGGGGAGTATGTATAGGCCAGTGCTTTAGCAGGAATGCTGAACTGATAATTAGTAGATTTTATTCTCCTCTGTGTGATCATAAGCCAGCAGCAATACCTAGATAAAAAATCACTTTAACTTACTGGGTTATTTTTCTTT
Source organism: Loxodonta africana (assembly GCF_030014295.1). Taxonomy (NCBI): domain Eukaryota; kingdom Metazoa; phylum Chordata; class Mammalia; order Proboscidea; family Elephantidae; genus Loxodonta; species Loxodonta africana. The sequence continues at coordinate 29,753,749 of NC_087348.1, forward strand.
TTAATATCCTTTGTGCCAGTCTCTTGTAATTTGGGCATACAGGAAAAGACATTGCTATAGATACATAAGTAACTTCAGTAGTCCCCATATCTTTACTGAAAAGAGGTTCTCTTCCATCAAGGAACCATCTTTCTTTGCAACTTTTTCTGCTTTAACAGGGAGAAACATGGAGCTGGGAGTCCCTGGTTGGGGCAAATGATTTAGCACTCAACTATTAGTCAAAAGATCGGCAGTTCGAATCTACCCAGAGGCACATCGGAAGACAGGCCTGGCAATCTTCTGAAAGCTCACAGATTTGAAAACCCTATGGAGCAAGTTCTACTCTGTGCACACGCGTTCTCCATGAGCTGGAATCAACCTGATGGCAACAAAAAACAGCAGCGTCATGGAGCTGTAGGGAAGAGTGGAGAAGACTGATTAGTTAAAACTTACTTTTTTTGCTGATAATTTTTGAACATTTATTAAGTCCTGAACACCACGTTAATGACTTTATTAGCTCACTTAATGCATTCTGAATAAACTAGGTATTATAGTTCACATTTTACATGTGGAGCCAGAGACATAAAAAAGTAAAATAACATGAACAATGTTGAGAAACTAGTACATAACCTAACTTACTTCAACTCAGCAGTATACTGTCAGTCCTATTCTTAACCAAAACTCAACAGGTTTTACAGAGAATTCAATAGAAAATATTATTTTGTATTTGCTGCTCTAATAATAGTAATAAAACCTTAAGAAATATAAAACTCTTTATAACAATAAAGTGATTGCATGTCCCTTTTATATATCGTTTACTATTATAAAAATTAAGACATTATCATTGGTACTGTTTGTACATTGCAAGTTCAAAAGACTTTTCATAAATGAATCCAATTCCAGGAAACTAGTTTCCTTGAAGACTTTTGATTTTTGAGATTAAAAAACAAAACACTACAATAAAAGAAGCCAGAAAAAAAAAAAATTACTGCTCACCTTTTCACATTGGGGAGGAATCGCCTTATACTTTTTTTTTTTTCATCTAAAGAAAAGAGGCTTAAATAGTATAGCTGTTTGTGTTTAGGTTATTCAAGTAACAAATTCATTTTCATTTTCCCCTGAAGCATATCCTTCACTTTTAAATCAGTCAGTGCCCTTTAGGTGGGAAAGAGCCCATTATTCATTGTGAGGCAGCTGCTTCCAATGCTATGTTGCACTTTTAAACTCGACGATCTGTCAGGTTATTTGCAAAAGAACCCATGCTGTCTCTGACCGGGTTATTGCAGCAGTGAAGTTTCTCTGTGGAATACAGTCTGAGGAGTACTAACCTCGGGGCCACTCTTCTAATTTTTTCACACCTGTTCCATCTTTAGAGAGTAAAATAATTAATGGGAAAAACTGCATAAGACATTCCCAATCTTAGAGTGAATTTATGAAATAGAGTCAAGTGGTAGTCAAATGGTATTTACGTGAATACTAAATCTGAGGATGCAAAGTCTGAAATGATCAGAAAGCCTTCTTATACCCTGTAGTTTAGTCACAGCGTCTGCCTGGAAAGCTCTTGTCCATCTTTTAGAATCATCTAGAACATCACCTCCTATGGAAAATCAAACAAAAAACCATTGCCACCGAAGAGATTCTGACTTGTAGTAATCCTATAGGACAGAGTAGAACTGTCCCATAGAGTTTCCAAGGAGCACCTGGTGTGTTTGAACTGCTGACCTTTTGGTTAGCAGTGGTAGCTCTTAACCACTATGCAACCAGGATTTCCCTCCTGTGAAAAGTAACCCTTTATTCTCCCCAAATCAAAAGCCAAATCAATGCCATAGTGTCCATTCCAACTCATTGCTGCCCTATAGGACAGACTAGAACTACCCCACAGGATTTCCAAGGCTGTAATCTTTATGGAAGAAGACTGATACATCTTTTTACGGCTTTATTCTCCCAAAACCAAAACAAACAAACAAACAAACAAACCCACTGGTTCGAGTTGATTCTGACTCATAGCAACCCTACAGGACAGAGTAGAACTGCCCCGTAGAGTTTACAAGGAGCACCTGCTGGATCCAAATGGTGACCTTTCGGTTAGCAGCCATGGCTCTTAACCACTATGCCACCAGGGTTTTCTTTATTCCCCCAGGCAGACACAAATATTTCTATAACCCTCCAATGTAGCTTCTCTTTTGACCCTTAATTCTATTTATTGTAGCTTCTCATTAAGAGACTGGCTGAATGGTCATGTGACATCGATCTTGTCAGTGAGGTAGGAGAGAGAGTGATGTGTGAAGGTTTAACCTCACTTGCTTAAGAGGACATCTTCTCCTGGACTTCCACTTTTTCCCAGTTGGGATGGCTGACACAGTGATGACCAACAATCATGGAAATTAAGAGGGAAATGGTGAAGTGGCCTCTTCCTGCGTAATTGCTTAAAGTGGAGCTTCACACTAAAACTGGAATCCATGTCCGTGATTATTCTCCTTTAAAGTTTCCAAACCTTGGAATATTATGACTTTCCTATTTCTCAGTTTAGCTTAATATAATCACTATGGATATATGACTTTTTCTACTTAACTGCTACATGCACTATCTAAGAATTTTTCTTTACTCACTTCTACTTTGCAGATAAGCTGTTGCATTCAAGTCCATTCCAACTCATAGCAACCCTACAGGACAGAGAACAGCTGCTCCATAGGGTTTCTAAGGAGCAGCTGGTAGGTTTGAACTGCTGGCCTTTTGGTTAGCAGCCATAGTTCTTAACCACTGAACCACTAGGTCTCCATTTTGCACATAGTCCCTAAATAATACATGTCTGCTTACACCTGGCCAGAGATGATTAGTATGGCCATACCCAACATGGTCCAGTCAGAGCACTTCCCTGTGGCTGTTTGAATAAGTACTAAGATTGTAGTTATAATTTTTTAAGCTTGGGAATTATTGGCCATGTCTCCCCCTGTATTACCTATGGTAGAACTTTAGGGACATAGAGGATAATTAAAAAGATGTACATTAAATAGCTGAGATGAGACAAGGAGATAGAATCCTATGTTGTATATGAGTCCTTGCTTCAAGTTGTTCCCTGAATCCAGCTACTGGGTTAGACCCTGTTATTCATGCAGTATATCCCAGTATCTTGATTAAAAAAAAAAAATTAGTTGGGTTTAATTAAGGATTCTGAGTTTGTCATGAGAAATCTAGCTATTGTAATGTCTCTTCCATGCCTACCCTCCCTGAAAACAGACATAACACTAGACACTGTGCATTTGAAATGATTCATCTCTGGTCTCTGAAGTGCAGCAAAAATTTGAAGATGTAGCCATTCTCCTGCACAGAAAGGTGATACCTTTGACAATGACATTGATATTTTTATTCAGAGAAAATATCACAGAATAGTAGCAGAGAAATGGTATGAGGAGGCTGGAGGAGAAAGAATGCATGTGGGATAGTTCATGGATATATATGACTTCGACCACCTGCCCAATTTCTCTTTTGCTCTTTATCTTGTGCATCATCTCCTTTTGGAACATTTAAAAGCCTAAGTAGGTGCCCTTTCTCATCCTCAACTGAATCAAGTATCATCCCCTTATTGTAGTTGCACAGGACAAAATCAAATGTATAATTTTAAAAACCTTATCATATATCTGTTTTTCTCCTATGATTTTTTTTCTTTCTGTTTTTCATATAGTTTCTTATTCTTAACTTCTTAATTATGTAAGGCAAATTTGGATAATATTTATTCCAATGTCTGTTAGTATTAAAAGCATATAAACTTCTTTCAAGGCTTAATGATAGACTGGGATAGAGCATGGTGTATCTCAGGAGAAATCTCTTTAAATCATTTCGAAAAGACATTTTGGAGGAGTGCTATCAATTCCACACAGTTGTGAGCTTGAGATTCAATATCTGTACTCAAAGCTGTTGCCTCATAAGCTCATGCTAATTTTCCTTAAGAACCAGCTCTATCAACTACATTGATCCATGGTATGAGCTGATCAGCAACATTGCTCAAAACTCCAAAGTACAAATCAGATCTCCACGTACACTGCTTGGCCTGGGAAGGAGATCACCTACTCGTGAAGAGGTGCAGGAGTCTGTGAACTTGCATGGGAATTTTAGAGTGTTAGAAAAATTAAGATACTTCTAAGTAGGGTCATGCACAGTAGAGATCTTGTTCCTGATCTTTGTGGACATATGTATAGGTTTCCCTCTATTCAGTAAGACACCGGTTTTAAATCTACAAAAATAAATAAAGATGATGATGATGATAGATGACAGATAGTGACTTAGTTATCTAGTGCTGCTATAACAAAAATACCATAAAGGGATGGCTTTATCAAAGAGAAATTTATTTTCTCACAGTCTAGTAGGCTAGATGTCTGAATTCAGGGTGTCAGCTCTGGGGGAAGACTTTCTCTCTATTGGCTATGGGGAATGATCCTTGTCATCAATCTTCCCTTGGTCTAGGAGCTTCTCTGCACTGGAACCCCAGTGCTGTTTTCTTGGTGGTATGAGATTGGCTGTCTCTCTGCTTGCTTCTATGTTTTGTATCTCAGAAGAGATTGATTTAAGACACAATCTAGTCTTGTAGATTGAGTTCTATCTCACGAACATAACTGCCGCTAATCCCACCTCATTAACGTTATTGAGTTAGGATTTACTCTCAAACTCATCTCATAAAGGAATTGGTCAGTTAGCATCTTTCTTCTCTCAAGATTTGTATTTTAATTGTACCCCAATGTCTTTCCTTAATCTGCTTGGAATACTTCTTCAACTGAAATATACAGAAATGTATATTTCTCACTTTTATCTATTTCAATGTAAATGGTTGCACATATATTAAAAAAACTTAAAGGTTATCATTTGAAGAATCAAGTTTATATCCAAATATGATGTGTAATTACTAGTGTATAAGAAATATTTTAAAGTTCTATAGGGATTATTGTATGTTTGCATATTTGCCTCTAATTACACAGCACCTGCATATATATTATCATCACCATCAAAATTTCTAAACTTATGGAGTTCTTAGTATATGTCAAGCATAGTTTTAAGGAATGTAATTCATAACCTTATCTAATCTTATTACAATGAACGAAGTTGGAACTAATAAAATAAGATTTTATTAATAAGTGAACAGATTCAAACTCCCCTTTTTTAATTTTATTATGTCTTAAGTGAAAGTTTACAGCCCAAATTAGCTTTCTTTTCAAAAACTTTGTACACAAATTGTTTAGTGACATTAGTTGCAATCCCAGCAATGTGTCGGCACTCTCCCCCTTTCATTTTCACCCTGGGTTCTCTGTATCCATTAGTCCAGTTTTCTTGTCCCTTCTTGCTTTCTCCTCTTTGCTTTTGGGCAGGTGTTTCCCTTTTAGTCTCATATACTTGATTGAACTAAGAAGCAAGTTCCTCACATGTATTATTATTTTATAAGTCTGTCTAAACTTTGGTGGAATGGTGGATTAGGGAGTGCTTCAGTTCTGAGTTAGCAGGGGGTCCGGGGGCTGTAGTCTCAGGGGTTCCTCCAGTCTCTGTCGGACCAATAAGTTTGGTCTTTTTTTGTGAATTAGGGTTATTGTTCTACATTTTTCTCCCACTCTGTCCAGGACCTTCTATTGTGATCTCTGTGAGAGCGATCATTAGTGGTTGACGGGCACCATCTAAGTTCTTCTGGGCTCAGGCTGGTGGAGCTGTGGTTCAGGTGGTCCATTAGTCTTTCGGTCTATTATTTTCCTTGTGTCTTTGGTTTTATTTGGAGCCCTGGTGGTCCAGTGGTTAAAAGCTACAGCTACTAACCAAAAGGTAAGATGGCTGCTCAAAAGCTTTTAAGACCCTAGGTGCTACTCACCAAATTAGGATGTAGAACATTTTCTTTATGACGTATGTTATGCCTGTTGACCTAGATGTCCTCTGACACCATGGTTCCCAGCCAGCAGCCCCAGTAACAGTCCTTCAAGGTGTTTGGAATATGTCTAGAAAGTCTGTATGACATTGCCTTGGTCAAATTGTGCTGACTTTCCCTATATTTGTGTTGTCTTCTCTGCTATCTAGTTAGTGATTCTCTCTTGCCACCCCTCCCCTCCCTCTTAACTATCAGAATGTTTTTTTTTTTTTTTTTTTCTGCAAATAAACCTTTTCTTGGGTTTTTACAATAGTGGTTTCATACAATATTTGTCCTTTTGTGACTGATTTATTTCACTCAGCATAATGCCTTCCAGATTCATCCATGTTGTGAGATGTTTGGTGGATTCATCATTGCTCTTTATCATTGCATGCTATTCCATTGTGTGTATGTATCATAGTTTGTTAGTCTGTTCATTTATTGATGGACACTTAGATTGTTTCCATCTTTTTGTTATTGTGAATAATGCTACAATGAACATGGGTGTGCATGTGTCTATTAACGTGATGGCTCTTATTTCTCTAGAATATATTGCTAGGAGTAGGATTGCTGTATCATATGGTATTTCTATTTGTAGCTTTTTAAGGAGATGTCCTATTATTTTCCATAGTGGTTATACCATTTTACACTTCCTCCAGCACAGTATAAGAGTTCCAATTTCCCTGCATCTGCTCCAATATTTGTTATTTTCTGTTTTTTTTTTTTTTATTTGTGCCAGTTATATCAGAATCAGATGGTATCTCATTGTAGTTCTGATTTACATTCCTCTCATGGCTAATGATGGGGAGCAAGTCCTCATGTGTCTGTTAACTTCTTGAGTGTCTTCTGTGGTCAAGCATCTGTTCATATCTTTGCTCATTTTTTAATTGAGTTTTTTGTCTTTTTTTTTGTTGTTGAGGTGTTGAAGTATTCTATAGATTTTAGAGATTAGACTTTTGTCAGATATGGTGCAGCCAATTTTTTTTTCCTAGTCTGTGAGTTATCTTTTTACTCTTTTGGTGAGGTCTTTTGTTGAGCATAAGTGTTAATTTTGAGGTGCTCCCAGTTATCTAATTTCTCTTCTGGTGTTGGTGCACTGTTAGTTATGGTTTGTACACCTTTTATGCCATGTATTAGGGCCCCTAGTGTTGCCCTTATTTTTAATTCCACGATCTTTATCTTTTTAAGTTTTATATTTAGGTTTTTGATCATTTTGAATTAGTTTTTGTGTGTGGTGTGAGGTATGGGTCCTTTATCATTTTTTTTTTTTTTACAGATGGAAGAGTCAAACATTTTCAAGTAACCTTTCAAAAGCTATTTCTTAAGTATTAAAAAAAATGAGTTTAAACACAGTTTTCTTGTTTTCAGATGCTATATTAAGTATCCCCTTTTACTGTTCTTAAGCATTTATTATTATGACAATTATTTTATTACGGGGGTATGTATGAGCGGTATTGGGTTCTGAGATATTAATCACAAAGAGAATTATTTAGTGGATATGCCCATCAACCCTTTTTTAAAAAGCACTGTCAACAAAAAAACAAGGCTCCAGGAATTAACTGGATACCAATTGAGTTGTTCCAACAAATGGACGCAGCAATGGAAGTGCTCACTTGTCTATGCCAAGAAATTTGGAAGACAGCTACCTGACCAACCATCTTGAAGAGATCCATATTTATGCCTATTCCAAAGAAAGGTGATCTAACCCAGTGTGGAAATTATTGAACAATGCCATTAATATCACACACAAGTGAAATTATGTTGAAGATCATTCAAAAGGGGCTGCAGAAATATATGGATGTGATAGAAATGGAATATCCCACTATATACTAGATACTAAATTTATGATTATAAATTCACAAATGCCACTTCCTTAAAAGAAAAAAAAAAAAAACCTGAAATCTTTAGACCCAGATAGTTCAATGGTAATTTCTGTTTAACTTTTAAGGAAGAAACAATACAAACATTACACAAGTTCTTTCAGAAAAGAGAATAGGGGCAACTCTTACAAAAATTGTTATATGGATCTAATATAAGCCTAATATCAAAATTTGAAATATACATTATGTGGAAAAAAAATGACAGACATGCCTTTAATGCTCATGTATTTAAAAATCTTTAATAAAAGAAAAGAAAATTTAATCCAGAAACACTAAAAATAATTATCTATCATAATCAAGTGGGATTTATCTCAGATTTGTAGGATTGGTAAATATTGAAAAATCAACCATATTAAAAGAAGAATAAAGGAAAAGATGTTATCATATTGGATTCAGAAAAGATTCCTGAGATTTTTTTCATATTTCAATTTCTTTTCCTTTGTAATTAAGAAAGCTTTTGACCTGATCGTATTCAGAGTTTTTATGATATATTAACATATCTTAATAATTATTTTAAATAATTTATATTATAATAAATTAATACATTTTTTGATATATTAATATTTTTCTGATATAACATTGTAAAATGTTTATTAGTCTCAGCATCTTTTTTTTTGTCCTTTCTTCTCTCATTTTTCTTTCTATAAAACAAAAGCCAAGTACCTTAAAATGGTAATACAAATTGCATGTATTTCTGTGCAGATGAATTAGGTAACACTGCCAAACCTGAATGGAGAACCCACGCCACGGTTTCCTTGTTATGCCTCAAAGCGTCCCCCTGTCTGCTGCTGAATACTCCTGGAGAGAATTTATCTACAGAGCACCAGTCAATGCATGACACATGAAATTGTGTGTTTTGTAGAAGACTAATCTAACATAGCCCAAGGGGTATTATTAGTGTTTAGTGATAAAATAAGGACAAGATACTGAATATATAGTATGATAATTGATACACTATGTAAGTAGACATATAAGTCAACATTTTAAACACAAAGAAAAATTATTGGAAGAAAATACATCAAAATATTAAAAACAGTTTTGAATGAGTTTCATTTTCTTTGAATTTTGTTGTATTTCTCTGCTTTTTCTAATAAGCAATGCTTTATTCCTATGATAGTATCATACTTAAAAGTATAAAAAGAATTCAGTGTAAAGAATGTACTATCCTACCATTCGTAGTCAACTACTTGGCCTTTGAGTTACAGAGTAATTAAGCGTTTCTCTAAAAAGAGTTTATCTAACATTCTAGAAAAAAAAGGAAGACTAAATCATCATGGTTCTCATTATGTCTCTTCTAAAGGAGTAGGCAACAATCTGTTACAAGCCTAACGTGAATATATTAGTCCTTGAGTTTTTATCTTTGGAAAGGTGCCGAGCAATGTCCCTTGGAAATTAGTCCCCAAGGATGATGGAATGTTGCATTCTCAGCAACTCCCAGTATATGAAGTGCCGTGGAATTACTAGGGTGAGAGGCAAGGGATATTCAGCTCGCTTAAGTTCATAGTCGCTCGCAGGTATTTTTTAGAGATGTAACTTCCTCTCAAATTTTGCATTTGACTAGGAACTGAACAAAATTTGAAGGTTGATTTACCTCAGGAAAAAAAATGCATCCACAGAAATGTAAACATTTTGCGTTTGAAGGGAAAACAATATTATATCACAGAAATTTTCATCTCCTTAAAGGCTTTATTTTATTTTACTTTATTTATTTTTTTTTTTGAAGAATACTTCGAGCTTGACAAAATTCCAGACAGGTAATATTGGAAGAAGAAACTTTTCACCAAGTTTGGCTCACTGTAAGTATTATTCTCAAAATTAGAGGGTTTTAGGTCAGATCATGCAGCCCTGGTGGTGCAGTGGTTATACGCTCGGCTGCTAATCAAATCCTCAGCAGTTCAAATCTACCAAGTCAATCCGTGGGAGAAAGACGTGGCAGTCTGCTTCCGGTAAAGTCCTACAGCCTGGGAAACCCTGTGGGGCACGTTGTACTCTGTCCTACAGGGTCACAATGAGTCGGAGCCAACTCCACGGCAATGGGTTTTAGTTTTGTTTAGGTCAGATCAAATAAAATGGAGACATCTACATACGCCTTACCATAAGTGATGCTAGGGTTTGTGGAAACAGACTTACGGAGTTGGTGGAATCAGCTGTATATAAGCAATTATTCATATTTTGGAACTATAACTTTCAGAAGGTATTTTATTTTAAATAGTCAAGAAAACAAAATGTCTTCTAGAAATGACTATTCTGTGGTCTCCAATTTTAATACATCACGGTAAAAACTCCAAAGGTTGAAGTTTCCGATCTGTCTGTTGTATTAAATGATATTGAAAGCAAAAGGACATAAAATGATGGATTACAACTTTGTTTCTATCACTGCCTACTTCACGTTTATAATTTTTCTTCAGGTTGCCAAAATTAATTATAATTAAGAACATAGTGTTATGAGCATGCTTTTTGTAATAAACCTAACATGGTAGAATCACAGAGCCAACATTTACTCGCTTTTACTTTGGATAAATTACTTAAACTTCTGTGCCAGTTTTCTTATCAAAAAATGTGAGTAATAATAACACCTATGGCATGATATTTTCATGGAGATTAAATGTGTTAGGAAAGGGAAGCCTTGAGAACACTGGTCATTTCATGCTAATTACATAATATATGTTACTTTCTGATTATATAACATTCCAATGTCCATTTACACCCCTATTTACATATAGCAATGAAATTAAGATTTTGTTCAGTCATATTTTGTAACCTACTCTGTATTACCAATTTATAGAAACACAAAACTGTTTTTTTTTTTAATTCCAGATCATTCATCCAGACAAAACCTGTTTGAAGTCACTGATGCTAAGTATTAATTTAATCTTCTACAGTTTAGAGAAGTTGCATACTATGAGTAGAAGTAATAACACAAACGTGTCTGACTTCATCCTCATGGGACTGACAGACTCTGAAGAGATCCGGCTGGTCCTCTTTACTCTATTTCTCCTAATATACCTGGTTACTCTGTTGGGGAATACAGGGATGATACTAATAATCCGCCTGGATCTCCAGCTTCACACCTCCATGTATTTTTTCCTCAGTCATCTTTCATTCCTTGACCTCAGCTACTCGACAGTCATTACTCCTAAAACCTTAGAAAACCTACTGACTTCGACCAAGGATATTTCATTCAGGGGCTGTTTCACCCAGATGTATTTTTTTGTCTTCTTGGGTGGCACAGAATGTTTTCTTCTGTCTTCTATGGCCTATGATCGCTACGTAGCTATCTGTAATCCTCTACAATACCCAGTTATTATGTCCATGACACTCTGCCGCTCCCTCATCACTGCATCCTATGTGATTGGCTTCATTGACTCCTTTGTCAATATCCTTTGCATGAACACATTGCATTTCTGTGACTCCAATGTAATCCATCACTTTTTCTGTGACACACCCCCAATTTTAGCCCTGTCCTGCACTGATACACATGATACTGAGAGCATGATATTCATTTTTGCTGGCTCTACCTTAATGGTGTCTCTTATCACAATTTCTGTGTCCTATGCATCCATTCTCTCCACTATACTGAAAATTCATTCCACTTCAGGAAAGCGAAAAGCCTTCTCTACCTGTGCCTCCCACCTCCTGGGAGTCACCATCTTCTATGGTACCATGATTTTTACTCATTTAAAGCCAAGTAAGTCCTACTCCTTGGGAAAGGATCAAGTGACCTCTGTTTTTTATACGATTGTGATCCCCATGCTGAATCCACTCATTTATAGTCTCAGGAACAAAGAAGTGAAAAATGCTCTCATTAGAGTTATGCAGAAGAGAGAGAGCCCAAGGCATGTAAGACGGCAGTGATGTTCCCTATTTAATCTCAAATTTTCTTTCTTTCCTACTAGGTATTTCCTTGGTTTTTCTCTCTAATACCAATTTCATCTTTCAATTGGCCTCTATTTATGTCGAACTATTTTTTACTTGATTATATATGATCTTGGACATCTCTAGCCTTATTTATTTATTTTTTTTTAGAAATCTATATAGTAATTGGAAGCCAGGAAATATGAGTTGAACTTGTGGTTTAAATACATATACCTTTAAGGAAAATTAACGTGCAAAATAAGAAAATAGGCTATCATTTTTTAAACTGTATTGTACCAACCTCCATGCATATCCAATTTCAGAGACTTTAGTTATGGGTAATGAAGCCCTGGTGGTGCAGTGGTTAAGAGCTCGGCAGCTAACCAAAAGATCAGCAGTTCAAATCCAGCAGCTGTTCTTTAGAAACCCTGTGGGACAGTTCTACTGTGTCCTATAGGGTCTCTGTGAGTCAGGATGGACTCAACAGTAACGGGTTTGGTTTGGTGATTTTTTTGTTTGTTTTAAATTACATTATATCAACCTCCATGCACACCCAATTTCAGAGAATTCAGTTGGGGATAATAGCTACAGTTTTGGCACAATGATAACAGTTTCAGAGATCAATTTATGCGTTATACAGAGGGATGTATATATAGCTCAGTGATTATGAGCGCTTGTTTTTGAGTTAGACATTCCAGGGTACATTCCAGGTCAGCTACCCATTTAGCTGTATGACCCTTAATAAGTTACTAACACTTTAAGCCTCAGTTTTCTTAACTGTGAAAAATAAATAATTCCTGGTCCATAGAGTTACAGTAAAGTTTAAATCTGACAAAAACGCATTTCTTGCAGTACTTAAATGGTGCTCATTATCATTAGAATATATGCATCCTTGCAATATTTAAGGAGGCCTGATGGTAGAATGGTTAAAGCTCTCAGCTGCTAACCAAATGGTCGGAGGTTCCGACCCACCAGGCACTCTGTGGGAGAAAAATGTGGCAGTCTGCTTTCGTAAAAATTCACAGCCCTAGAAACCCAGTGGGGCAGTTCTACTCTGTCCTGTGGAGTTGCTATGAGTTGGAATCAACTAGAAGGCAGGGGGTTAGGGTGCAATACTTTTAATGCACAATGCCATTTGTTATGAAGAATTTTCCTGGTGTTTTGTAAATTATTTTTAATTAACTTAATTGATACACACACCAATAGCTTAAAAATTAAAATAAAAAAACTCACCCCTTCACATTTTTGAGCTTGTAATGAAGTAAATATTGTAATATAATTAAATATAGAAAAATGGTTTACGTTAATATTCAAGAAAACTTGGAAAATATTCAAAAATATTAAAGAAAATAGAGATGAACTAATCTTTCTTGGTATGTTCCTGTTCTTACTAACACCTGTGTATGTGTATATATTACACACAGAAACAAAAATTCAGTATTGTTTTGCATCTTTCTGCTTCCACTTACCTGTATAATATTGTTAATTGCTTTCCATTTAAACCTTGAAATGAATATGATCTTATCAAGGGGGAAAATCATCTTGCAACACTTTTGAACCTGGAAAGTTGTAAATTCATCAGGTTAAAAATCTGCGTGCAGTGATGTATCATTGGTGTAAATTTGCAGAACACTTGAAAATCCTACATTTCTATGATTGTCAACAAGCCTCGATACATTACTTCTATTGGACTTTTGTCTATTTCAAAAACTCAGTGTCTTCACCCTGATTTCTATAGGCTAATTATGTTCTTTAAAAGTAAATTTTCAAGTTAAATGCTTCAGTCACTTGTCTCAAAACTGTCGATAGGGAAAAATTATAAAGCTAAGAATTGACGATGAATTCAGGATTAGGGCATTCCATATATTTTGATCAAGTAGATTGCTAAACATCTTTTTTTTTTTTTTTTTTGTGTCCCCTACATATCCTACAATTGGGGTTTCAATTTTCTCTATTGTTCAAAGATTATTTCAGAAAGTATTTTTTTCATTTTCCATGTATTAGATTTTTAATTTCCATAATGGTTACTTCATATGTTGTTTCCATTCAGGTAATATCTTTATTATTATTGTCTTTTTAATTTATATTAGGGTTTTCTTTTAAAAATTATACTTTGTTATTTGTGTTAAATTTGTTTCTTTAAATGTTTAACATGAAGTATAATCTCTGTTTTAGGATTAAAAACTAATTATTTTCCACTATTTGAAAACTGTTCATTGATTTGTTCAAATCCTGTAAATCAACATTATGTTTTTCTACTTTCTTAATGTATTTAAAAAATGTGCCTTATATACCAATACTGTATAGAATTATTTCCTTATAACTTATTTCTACTTTGAAGCGTGTGTTGTCTGGAATCTCTCTCTCTATTTACATCAGAGATAAGTGATAAGCATTTTTTCAGTAAGAATTTGTTGGCTTGTTTCTAATCTTGTAAATGCATAGTGTCTTTTCTTATATTTACATGTTATTTCCATTTTCTGGTCTTTTCTGTAAACTACATTTGGCTTGCTTTCATTTATGTATTCTTTTATATATCCTGTAGATCTGTATTGGCAACAGATTCTACTATTTTGTAGACAACACAAATCTCAAGAAATGCTTAAAAATTAACTCAGGCTACACTACCATCTTTATAATACAATATAAAAGTAAAGAAAATACATATATAACATTAAATAAGAATAGTATAACCTATGGGCAATATGACTTAAACCATCTGTATCTCCCATCTCATTTTTCTACTACATAAATGCTTTCCAAGTTTTATGTACTATTTGTTCTTATGTATTTTTAAAACAATTTTCTTGTTCATGGTACTATGCCAAAATCTATGTATGGTAAAATTTCAACTATTTATGTAGTAATAAAGACAATAAGACTGAGATAGAGCATGACAAAATGTGAACATTTTCCAAGTACATTTTATTTCCAAATAATTGATGAATAGATAGTAATATTAATGGGCATGGCTTATCGTCACAAGCTAATTCTCAGATTTAAATAAAAATAAAACAATTGCTATCAACTTTATTCTGATTCAAAGTGATCCCAAGTATGTCATAGTAGAACTGTGCTTCATAGTGTTTTCATTGGCTGGTTTTTTGAAAGTAGATCTCCAGTCCTTTCTTCTGAGGTGCTCTGGGTAGACTTCGACCTCCATCCTCTCAGTTAACCATTTGTGCCACCCAGGGACTCCAGCTTGCAGATGGGTAATAGCAATATTCACAACTTAATTTTAGGTAATGGGAAACCATCCTCCTACTTGTTCATATTAAAACTAAGAAAGCATCCATAGGTTTTCTTTTTATTTCACAAAACTCACAATCAGTCCTTCAGCATATCATGTTGATTCTACCCACAGTATACACTCAGAGTTTGACTACTTCTCAACGCCTCCTCTGCTACGGCCCTGGCCCAAGGAACTATTATATCAGCCTTAATTACTGCTGCGTCCTCTTAGTTTGTCCCTGTGCATTCTCTTACTCCCCTTGAATCTAGTTTCAAAAGTACCGTTTTTCTTCTCAAACTTTGCAAGACTACCTAGCATACTAAGAGTAAAGGCCAAAACACTTAAAAGAGCCTAAAGTACAACATGATCTTGCCCCTGCTTCTTACTTCTTGGAATTCACCCTCTACTGTTCTGTCATACTCACTTTGTTTTGGCCACACTGACTCTTTCACTCCTCCCTGGACACATCAGTTCTGATACTGCCTAAGACTCTCCTGTCTGTTCTTCTTCATTCAGAAATTCCCGCCCCCGCCCCCCGCCAGATAAATGCTTGACTTTTTTTTTTTGTTCTCTTTCTAGTAAGACTATCCTGCCCCATCACTCTCTTGCTTCATTTTGTTTTCCATAGCACTTATCTCCATTTGGAAACGCTGGGGGTGTAGTGCTTGAGTGCTACAGCTGCTAACCAAAGGGTTGGCAGTTCAAGTCCACCAGGTGCTCCCTGGAAACTCTATGGGGCAGTTCTACTCTGTCCTATAGGGTCACTATGAGTCAGAATCGACTCCAAGGCACTGGGTTTCGTTTTTTTTAGTTATTTCCATACTCTTACTGAAAAATTGCCTTAGCAAGCTTGAAAGGCCAAAGTCATCAACCTGTGTTAGAAACAGTAGTTAAATTTTAAAATCATGCTCACATGAAGTATAAATTTTACCTAACACAAAAGTTACTATCAAATTCAAAGCTTACAGCCAAACACTGGGTCCAAACGAAACTTTCTTTTCCTTGAGGAGTATGTGCACTGAGATGCAAATTCCCTTTAAAAGAATGGCCTTTTATTCCTATAGTAGCACAAATGTAGTTTGGGGTTAACAGGCACGCTTGCACATTATTCTCACATCATACCTATTTTAGTTTTGGTAAATTTCAAATTATACATCTTTCATGACACAGTTTATGTGTCTAGCTCCCATTCACCAGTGTGTCATGCTTTATCAATTCATACACTCCCAGTTTCCTGATAGTCAATGATCTATTCTAATAAGGTATTTTTACCTGTTGTCTTCAAGTTGATTCTGACTCGTGGCAAACCCACACGTTTCAGAGTAGAACTGCAATCCATAGGGTTTTCTGCTGTTGTAATCTTACTAAAATTTCCCTAGGTGGCACAAACCAATTGTCCTTGACTACTAACCTAAAGGTTGGTTGATTGAATTCACCCAGCATCTTTGCAGAAGAAAGGCCTTGCAATCTGTTCCATAAAGATTACAGCCAAGGAATCCCCTTGGAACATATCTCCTCTGTAACACATGATGTCACCATATGTCAGAATCGGCTACACAGGCACCAGGTTTTTCTTTTTTTTTTTTTTAACTTTATGGAAGTAGGTCTCTAGTCCTTTCTTCTGCAGCACCACTGGGTATATTTGAACCACCAACCTTTCAGTTAGTACCCAAGAGCAAACTATTTGTACTACCTAGAAACTCTCTGTTGTTGTTGTTGTTAGGTGCCCTAGAATCAGTTCCAACTCATAGCAAACTTCTGAACAACAGAACAAAACACTGCCTGGTCAAGTCCCATGCCCACAATCAATGTTATGCTGGAGGCCGTTGTCGTAGTCACTGTGTCAATCCATCTTCTTGAGGGCCTTCCTCTTTTTTGTTGACACCGTACTGTACCAAGTATGATGTCCTGCTCCAAGGACTGATCTCTCCTGACAACATGCCCAAAGCATGTAAGACATACTTTCACCATCCTTGCTTCTAAGGAGCATTCTGGTTGTACTTCTTCCAAGACTGGTTTGTTTATTCTTTTGGCAGTCCATGGTATATATTCAATATTCTTTGTTAACATCCCAATTCAAAAGTGTCAATTTTTCTTCTGTATTCCTTATTTATTGTCCAGCTTCTGCACGCATATGATGCAACTGAAAATACCATGGCTTGGGTCAGGCACACCTTAGTCTTCAAGGTGACATCTTTGCTTTTTAACACTTTAAAAAGGTCTTTTGAGGCAGATTTGCCTAATACGATGCATCTTTTGATTTCTTGACTGCTGCTTCCACGGGTGTTGATTACAGAGACAAGTAAAATGAGATCCTTGACAGCTTCAATCTTTTCTCCATTTATCATGATGTTGTTTATTGGTCTAGTTGTGAGGATTTTTGTTGGCTTTGTGTTGAGGTGTAATCTATACTGAAGGCTGTGGTCTTTGATCTTCATCAATAAGTGCTTCAAGTCCTTGTCACTTTCAGCAAGCAAGGTTGTGTCATCTCCATAATGCAGGTTGTTAATGAGTCTTCCTCCAACCCTGATGCCCCATTCTTCTTCATAATAGTCCAGCTTCTTGGATTATTTGCTCAGTTTACAGATTGAATAGGTATGGTGAAAAGATACAACCCTGACACACAACTTTACTGACTTTAAACCATGCAGTATCCTCTCATTCTGTCTGGACAACTGCCTTTTGATCTAAATACAGATTCCTCATAAGTTCTAGAATTTCCATTCTCCACAATGTTATGCATAATTTGTTATAATCCACACAGTCAAATGCCTTTGCATAGTCAGTAAAACACAGGTAAACATCTTTTTTTATTCCCTAATTTCAGCCAGGATCCATCTGACATCAGCAATGATATCCCCAGTTCCACGTCCTCTTCTGAATCCAGCCTGAATTTCTGGCAGTTTCCTGTTGATATATCGCTGCAGCTGCTTTTGAATTATCTTCTGCAAAATTTTACTTGCATATGGCACTGGGTTAACTGGGTTTTTATGATGTTAATGATTTTGTTTGATAATTTCCTCATTCGGTTGGATCAATTTTCTTAGTCATAGGCGTAAATATGGATCCCCCTCTTCCAGTCATTCGGCCAGGTAGCTGTCTTCCAAATTTCTTGGCATAGACAAGTGAGCACTTCCAGTACTGCATCCACTTGTTGAACATCTCAATTGATATTCCGTCAATTCCTGGAGCCTTGTTTTTTTGCCAATACATTCAGTTCTGCTTGGACTTCTTCCTCAGTACCATTGGTTCCTGATAGTATCCTACCTCTTGAAATGGTTGAACATCGACTACCTCTTTTTGGCATGATGGTTCTGTGTATTCCTGCCATCTTCTTTTGATGCTTTCTGAACTGTTTAATATTACTTCTATAGAAACCTTCACTATCACAACTTGAGGCTTGAATTTTTTCTTCAGCTCTTTCAGCTTGAGAAACTCTGAGCGTGTCCTTCCCTTTTGATTTTCTATCTCCAGCTCTTTGCACATGTAATTATAATGCTTTACTTTGTCTTCTCAAGCCACTCTTTGGAACCTTCAGTTCTTTTACTTAATCAATTCCTCCTTTGGCTTTAGCAACTCAGTGTTCAAGAGCAAGTTCCAGAGTCTCTTCTGACATCTATTTTGGTGTTTTCTTTCTTTCCTGTCTTTTCAATGACCTCTTGCTTTCTTCATGTATGGTGTCTTTGATGTCATTCCACAACTCGTCTGGTCTTCTGTCATTAGTGTTCAATGTGTCAAATCTATTCTTGAGATGGTCTCTAAATTCAGGTGGGATATGCTTGAGGTCATTCTTTGACTCGCATGGACTTGTTCTAATTTTCTTCAGTTTCAACTTGAAATGACATATGAGTAATTGATGATCTGTTCCACAATTTCCCCCTAACCTTGAAGTGACTGAGGATATTGAACTTTTCTATTGCCTGCTCCCACAGATACAGTTTTTTGATTCCTGTGTATCCCATCTGGTGAGGTCCATGTGTATAATCACTGTTTATGTTAGTGAAAAAAGGTATTTGCAATGAAGAAGTCATTGCTCTTGCAAAATTCTGTCATGTGATCTCTGGGATCATTTCTATCACCAAGGCCATCTTGTCCAACTACCAATCCTTCTTCTTTGTTTCCAAATTTGCATTCCAATAACCAGTAATTATCAATGCATCCTGATTGCACGTTCAGTTGTACTATAGAAATTGTAAAAATCTTCAGTTTCTTCATCTTTGGCCTTAGTGATTGGTACGTAAATATGAATAATAGTCATTGGCTTAGTTAATTGGTGCTGGTATAACAGAAATACCACAAGTGAATGGCTTTAAAAAAGAGAAATTTATTTTCTTACAGCCTTCTAGGTTACAATTCCAAATTTAGGGTGTCAGTTCCAGGGGAAGGCTTTCTGTCTCTGTCGGCTCTGGAGAAAGGTCCTTGTCCTCAATCTTCCCCGGGTCGAGGAGCTTCTCAGGTGCAGAGACCCCTTGTCCAAAGGATGTGCTCTGCTTCTGGTGCTGCTTTATTGGTGATATGAGGTCTCCAACTCTGTGCTTGCTTCCTTTTCCTTTGATCTTTTGGAGATAAAAGTTGGTGCAGACCACACCCCAGGGAAACTCCCTTTACCTTAATCCTCTTGACAGAAAATTAAAATCACAAAATAGATGACAACTACATAATACTGGGAATCAAGGCTTAACCAAGTTGATACACACATTTTCAGGGGGACAAAATTCAATCCGTGACAAAGTATTAACTGGTCTTCCTTGTAGGAGTATGGATATTATCCAATCACTGATAGCCTTGTACTTCAGGGTCGATCTTGAAATGTCCTTTATGAGGGTGAATGCAATGCCATTCCTCTTCAAGTTGTCATTCTGAGCGTAGTAGGCCATATGATCGTCCAATTCAAAATGGCCAGCACCAATCCATTTCAGCTCACTAATACCTAGGATATCAATGTTTATGCATTCTATTTCATTTTTGACAATTTCCAAATTTTCCTGGATTCATGCTTGGTACATTCCATATTTTTGGGTAGTACCACATCAGCAAATGAAGGTCTCAAAAGTTTGACTCCATCCATTTCATCAAGGTCGACTCTATTTTAAGGAGGCAGCTCTTCCCCGGTAGTCTTTTGAGCGTCTTCCAACTTGGAGGGCTCATCTTCTGGCACTATATCAGAAAATGTTTTCACTGGCTAATTCTTTTCAGAAGTAGACTGCTGGTTCCTTCTTTCTAGGCTCTTTTAGTCTAGAAGCTCAGCTGAAACCTGTCCACCATGGGGGACCCTCCTGGTATCTGAACACCTGTGGCATAGTTTCCATAGTTACCCCACACACAAGCCCACAGAGTAGGACAAACTGACAGGCATGTGGGGGAATAATTCTCTAGACAAGGTATATCACCTACAAACATTTTATAGCAATGGCAGTCCCTCCATTAGCTTTTCATTAATCACTAATTAATACTGTATTGTTTACCAAGAGGTTAGTTTGGGTACATGGGCATTAGCCTATTTACAAATAGATTTGATTGAATCCATTTATTCCTTTCTAGTGTCCTGGTTGAGACAAAATGGGTGCAGACTTCGTGTTAAACCTTTCTTCCCATGACTGTAATATGAAAGATCACACTAAGAGGAAGGAAAGAGAGAAAGATAGAGAGAACAAAAAATACAGAAGGAAGCTGAAGAGGAAAATATAAAAACAAAACAAAAACCTCTCGCTAGTACACTTAGAGATGTAAAATTTCATTTTCACCCTGAATATAAAAAAGTACTAAATGAACAAAGACATTTCCAGAAATTTAAAAATGGTAGCATAAATTAAACATGATTGGAGATTAATAAAGAATCTCAAAATGCTCCATCAAAGTAAAACAAAAAGATGAACAAATCAGAAAGAAAATAAGAGATGCAGTCAAGCAGGTTCAACATCTGAATTGGAGTAGCTTCAAAAAGAGACATTAAAAAATATAAGAGGGACAATTCCTGGAGAATTGAGTAAAGGCACATTTGCAGATCAGAGAAAATGATTCCCCATGCGTCTGGTAGAATACTTGAAAATTGTCAGAAAACTTTAGAAGAATGAGGAAATGGGAAAATTCTAAAAGTTTCTGAAGAGAGAGATGTGGTTTCATTAAAAGAATCAGTCAGAATAACTCTGATTACCTCTCATTTCTCAACAATAATATCTATAAAGCAAAGAAAAAAATTCCAAATTTTTATTCATCTAGAACAATGGTGTCATTAGCATTAGTTTCACCCAGTGACAAACTCATGGTGTCACTCCCTCCCTCCATGGGTGGGCTGGTGGGAGAACTGCCTCCCCATGGATGGAGCTGCCCAAAATCTCCCCCACTCAGGACCAGGCACCATGCTGAGCTGCACCATCCCTCCCACATCCACCTCCCACATCTGCCCCTCACAGCTCCCCACAGCTCCCCCCCACTGGCCTGTCACTGACAGTCAGGGTGCATGCTGATAAGCCTCCATTCTGCCATTGAACAAAGAGAGGGTCTCCACATTGGGATACTGACAACTTACTACACTGGGTGGTGGATGACACCAAAATTAGTGAAACCACTGCCGTGTCAGCCCCTCTTGATGAGGTGTCAGCCTGCTTACCACCTCTGCAGACCCTGGAGACATTTTGGAGTCAAACCCTCTGCTAGTGCCAGGGGGTGTGGTTCACACATCACCCACCCTGTTCCCTAGTGATGCTACTAATGTAGAAAATTTTAAAAGGATTTATTTGATTTCTCTAAGAGATTATTTAATGCGTTACCCATTTTTTTTCTGGTATGAACCTTCTAAGAAGTATCTATTTCATCAAAATTATCAAATATATTAGCAAAAAGGTCATTTATAATATTTTTTTATCGTTCCATTAATATGTATGAGGATATTGTGATATCCCTTCTTTCATTCCTGGTAATAGTAATTTGTGTCTTCTCTTTTTTCTTTTTCTTTTTGATCAACCTGATCAATCTATTAACTTCCCCACAGAGAGAAATTTTGGTTTCATTTTTTTTCAAATTTATTGATTTCTGCTATTATTTTCTTCCTTTTGTTTGCTTTTATTTTTAATTTATTATTATTATTTTTCTTTTTTTGGTCAAAGCTTAGCCTGTTGATTAAAATCTTCCCTTGTTTTCTAAAATAAGTATTAATTAAAAAAAACTTCTTTTAAAACAGGAAGGTCAGCTCAACTGGACTGGACCAAAAGCAAAGAAGTTTCCGGGATAAAATGAATGTTTCAAAGGTCAGCGGAGCAAGAGCGGGGGTTTGGGGACTATGGCTTAAGGCGACTTCTAAGTCAATTGGCAAAATAATTCTATTATGAAAACATTCTGCATCCCACTTTGAAATGTGGCATCTGGGGTCTTAAATGCTAACAAGTGGCCATCTAAGATGCATCAATTGGTCTCAACCCACCTGGATCAGAGGGGAATGAAGAACACCAAGGTCACATGATAACTATGAGCCCAAGAGACAGAAAGGGCCACAGGAGCCAGAGACTTACATCATCCTGAGACCAGAAGAACTAGTTGGTGCCTGGCCACAACCGATGACTGCCCTGACAGGGAGCACAACAGAGAATCCCTGAGGGAGCAGGAGATCAGTGGGATGCAGACCCCAAATTCCCATAAAAAGATCAGACTTAATGGTTTGACTGAGACTAGAGGAATCCCGGCGGTCATAGTACCCAAACCTTCTGTAGGCCCAGGACAGGAACCACTTCCAAAGACAACTCATCAGACATGGAAGGGACTGGACAATGGGTTGGAGAGAGATGCTGACGAAGAGTGAGCTACTTGTATCAGGTGGACACTTGAGACTGTGTTGGCATCTCCTGTCTGGAGGGGAGATAGGAGGGTAGAGAGGGTTAGAAACTGACAAAATTGTCACATAAGGAGAGACTGGAAGGAGGGAGCGGGCTGACTCATTGGGGGGGAGTAAGTGGGAGTATGGAGCAAGGTATATATAAGCTTATATGTGACAGACTGACTTGATTTGTAAACTTTCACTTAAAGCACAATAAAAATTATTTTAAAAAAAGATACAATCAAAAAAAAAAAAAAAGGACTTAACTACATGCCCCAGATTGAGAAATGTTCTATTTTCATTTTCATTCAAATAAAAATATATTGTAATTTCCCTTAAAATTGCCTCCTTGACTCATGGATGATTTAGAAATGCACTGTTAGCATTAACTATATTTGCCCCATCCAGGAACAAATTATAAAATATGTGAAGCAGATTTCAGCAGTGATTTCTTTTATCTATGGATTTTTTCAATTACTGAGAGAAGAATGTGCAAATCTCCAGTTACAGTCATGTATTTGTATATTGCTCCTTTCCATTCTAACAATGTTTTCCGCATGCATTCTGAACTTCCATTGTTAGATGTATACAAGTTTCAGATTTTTAGGTCTTAGGGATAAACTGAGGTTTTTTGGTCCCCCCCCCCCCACAATGTAACAACTGCGTTTATCCTTATAATATGCCTTTGTCTGGTCTACTTCACTGTTCTCACCAGTGCAATATCTACTTGGGGTTCTAGTTCTGCACTTTGAAAATGTTACAAAACATCACCTCAGTTGATGATAATCAAAATGTATATTTTAAGGTGCTGTGGCTTCTAATTGCATGATTTTTATAAGATGCAATGTTTCCCATATTGCATCATTGAAAAGTAGTGTTTCAGAGAATATCTTTGCTGTCCATTGCTGCTATAATAGAAATACCACAAGTGGATGGCTTTAACAAAGAGAAATTTATTCTCTCACAGTCTAGGAGGCTGGAAGTCCAATTTCAGGGTGCCAGCTCCAGGGGAAGGCTTTTTCTCTCTATTGGCTCCGGGAAAGGCACTTGTCATCAGTCTTTCTCGGTGGAGGAGCTTCTCAGTGCAGGGATCCCAAGTCCAAAGGACACGTTTTTCTCCTGGCTCTTGTTTCTTGGTGGTATGAGGTTCCCATGTTTCTCTGCTCTCTTCACTCTTTTATATCTCAAAAGTGATTGGCTTAAGACACAACCTAATCTTGTAGACTGAGTCCTGCCTCATCAACATAACTGCCACTAATTCCATCTCATCAACATCATAGGGATAGGATTTAAAATCACATTAGATGGCTAAATGGTGGATTATCGCACAAAACTAGGAATCATGGACTAGCCAAGTTAACACTTATTTTGGGGGGACATGATTCAATCCATGACATTCCACACTTTGGCCTACAAAATTCATGTCCTCACCACATGTAAAATGCATTCACTCCATCATATCATAGCAAAAGCCTTAAATCAACTCCAAGTCCAAAATCCAAACATTCCTATTTATCTGTGAAATCTAGAATACAAGTTATCTGTTTCGAAAGTACAATTGTGGAACAGCCACAAGCTATACATTTCCATTACAAATGGGAGAAATTAGAGGGAAACAAGGGATAACAGGCACCAAGAAAGTCAGCAGAGCACATTACATTAGCTCTTAAGGCTTGAAAATAATCCTCTGTTCTCCGAGACCATTTACACAATGACCCTGCCCTCAAGACTCTAGGTATTGGCCACACTTTCTGGATTCTGAGTGGAGCCCCCTTGGCCCTGAGTTTCAACTCTGCCTTCCAGGCCCACTGGAATGGCAACTCTAGTCCCTTGGCTTTGGGAGGCCCCATTCTCCTACTCCATCTGAGTGGCTACTCCACCCTTTGAGACCTCAGAATTCGTGGTCATACCCTTTGGGATAGAGGTATCTCTGCTTCCTGTGTTCCTTCTCTTTTCAGCATCTGCTTCCTGGTCCCTTTGCCTCTTGTCCCTTTGGGCCTCTCCTCCCAAGTTGCTGCTCTTGGGCAAGTGTTCCAAAGCTCTGTATATCCACCAGTAAGCACCTAGAGGCACCCCACTTGGCCAATAAACTTAGTCTAGGAGGCACTCAGCTCTCTTGCTTTATGGATCAGCAAGCCTATCTCCACCAATAAGTTCTTAGAGGCACCCCACTCCACCCGGAAACCTCATTCGCAAAGGCACTCACCACTCTAGATCCCTGGGTCAGCTCCAGCACCATCAAACGCTTGTGTGGTTGTGCCACTTCCAGTTCTCTGTTACTGCTGGTTCTCTACTGCTGCTGGTTTTCACCATCTACAGCTTTAAAACCACTTCCATATTTTAGGTATGTGTTAGAGCAGCACCCCACTCTCTCGGTACCAAATTTCGCCTTAGTTATCCAGTGCTGCTATAACAGAAATACCCCAAGTGGATGGCTTTAACAAAGAAAAATTTATTCTTTCACAGTCTAGGAAGCTAGAAGCCCAGATTCAGGGTGTCACTTCTAGGGGAAGGCTTTTTCTCTCTGTTGGCTCTGGGGGAAAGTCTTTGTCATCAGTCTTCTGGTTCGAGTAGTTCTCAACGCAAGGATGCTGGGTCCAAAAGACATACTATTCTCTTGGTTCTTGTTTCTTGGTGTTATGAGGTCCCCAGTCTCTCTGCTCATTTTTCTCTTTTAAATCTCAAAAGAGATTGGCTTAAGACACAACCTGATCTTAGTTCAGAACTCAACTTACACTTAAGAATTGACTCTTAAAGGAACATTGTTTTAATTGTAATATTCTGATGACTTTGTTGTGGTTGAGTCACATGTTAGGCACCACAGATGGGAAGAGAGTGACTTTCATTGAGAGAAAAAGAGCTCTTCATTCTCAGTGACTCAACTAAAAAATCTTGGAACAAAAACCAATAAATAAATGGAACTTGGCATAAGCAGGACAGAGTTGCCATGATGTGAGATCTATTTTAATTTTCTGATCTCTGGGCTTTTGAGGAACTTTGAGGAACAATGGCCAGTGCAAGATTGTTCCTCACATTTACTGAATAAAGGTAGAACTAAGAATCAACCCAATGGCAACTAACAACAACAACAGAAATTGAACTAAGATCACTAAAGGGTTTCCCAAAGGTGGGCTAGTTTTTCAGATCTTGGAGAAACCACACATAGTAGTCAGTTGTAGATTATTCTCTAAGTTATATCTTTGGTTATTCTCTATGTTATAGCTTTGTTTTTCCTGGGCTATAAGTATAAGTATACTCTCAATAAATATTACTACCTGGTCTCAGTATCACTACAATAACTTGGATTGTGGTGTTGGCAAGGAATATTGAATATACCATGGAAATTCTGAAGAACAGACAAATTCATAATGAAGGAAGTACAGCCATTATGTTCCTTAGAAGTTAAGGTAGCTACGCATTGTCTTGCTTATGTTGGACACATCATAAGAAAAGATCAATCACTAGGAAGGGACAACATGTTTGGTAAAGAAGAGGGTCAGCAAAAACAAGGGAAAACCTTCAAGAGGTAGACAAGACACAGTGGCTGCAACAATGGTTCAAACAGATCAAAGACTGTGAGGATGGCACAGGATCAGACAATATTTCATTCTGTTATACATAAGGTCACCAAGAGTAGGAGCTGACTTGACCACAGCCTAACAAATAACAACAATAAAGTCTTAGCATGGGATTCCTGGAAGGTACAAATGTTTAATACACCCAGCTGGTAACCAAAAGCTTGGATGTTGAGCTCACCCAGAGATGCCTCAAAAGAAAAGCCTGGTGATCTACTTCCATAAACTCAGCCATTGAATAACCTATGGAGTACAATTCTACTGTAACAGACTTGGGGTCACAAGAGTTGAAGTAGGCTCAATAGCTATTGGTTTGGTTTAGTCTCAGTATATATTTCATATTTTCAAAATAGATAGAGTCAATTCCTGAGACTGGGCAATGTCAATGAAAACCTTTAATAACAGAATAAAAGTTTATGCTATTGAGCCAAACAAGGCAAAAGACATGCTCAGAGGATGCATGGATTTGAATGTGTGAGGGCACAGAGGGCAAGTAAAGTAACCTTTGGGAGATTCTTCACAGGGATTGCAGGGTGAGGAATTAAACTTCCAAAAGAGTGCTGAGTAATTGTTATAAAAATTGTGAGGGTAAGTTACGTCATAGAGTTTTGAGGGCATCACCATTATACCAAAACCTGTTGTGGCCGAGTTGATTTTGACTTGTAGCAACCCTGTGGGACAGAGTAGAACTGCGATGTAGAGCTTCCGAAGAGCACCTGGCAGATTTGAATTGCAGACCCTTTGGTTAGCAGCCGTTACACTTAGCCACTACGCCACCAGGGTTTCCATCATCATTATAGTAAGTGAAAATACAGTTATACAAATACTAATTCATCAATAAATGTTTAATATGGATCATTTTGAATACAGTCATAGGTATATAGAGGTAAAATTTATTTGTACTTGTAAAATTATGCATTGAAAGATTAATTAATGGTTTATTTGAAAATGTTCTAGAACATATGGACACTATTAACTACAAGCAAGACATTTTCTTCGATAATTTTGAGTAGAAATAGGGACTAACATCCAACATTCTTTTCAGTTTTACTCAATGCTAAAAGTGTACTTTACAAACCAAATTCTCTCAAACACTTTTTTCATCGCTTCTTTTACATCTTTGTTCCTCAAACTGTAGATGATGGGATTCAGCATGGGAATCACAATGGTGTAGAATACAGACACTATCATGTCATGGTTTAAAGCATAGCTGGAACTTGGTCTCATATACATGAAAAGGATTGTTCCATGGTAAACTGACACTCCAGTTAAGTGAGAACCACAAGTGGAAAAGACTTTTCGCCTCCTTTCAGGAGTGTGCATCCTCAAAATGGCCAACAAAATGAAGCCATAGGAGATCAGGACAATCAGAATGGTGAATACCTCAATAGAACCCACAAAGTAGAAGAGTAGAAGCTGGTTGATGTGAGTGTCAGAACAGGAGATAGCAAGGAGTGGAGGGATATCACAAAAGACATGTCTAATTTCATTGGATGCACAGAAGGAGAGGCTAAAAGTTGCAACTGTGTGTAAAGTACCATGCACAATACCACCAACATACGAAGCAGTGATGAGTGGCACATAGACTCTGGGTGACATGTTAACTGAATAGAGAAGTGGGTTGTAGATTGCTACATAGCGATCATATGCCATTGCTGCCAAGAGAAAGCATTCTGTGGTCCCCAAAGTGACAAAGAGCAGCATCTGTGTTGCACATCCAATAAATGAAATGGCTTTTTTGTCTGTCAGAAAATTGACCAACATTTTTGGAGTGACAACTGAAGAATAGCAGGCATCCAAGATGGATAACATGCACAGAAAATAGTACATCGGATTGTGAAGTCGGGCATCTGCTGTGACTAATAAAACCAGCCCCAAATTTCCCAGTAAGGTAAAAATATAAATTGCAAAAAATAGCAAAAAAAGGTAGACTTGAAGCTCAAAGTCATCTGTGAAGCCCAGCAATGTAAACATGGTGACTTCGGTGACATTCTTCAACCGAGTCCTGTAGGGCTCTACTGCTACTGACAACACCGACATTTCAGTGGCTGTGTCTGGGTCCTAAATGCAACATTCTGATACCCTGTGGACACAGAGTGTACCCAGTTACATCTTCATCTTGTTTTTTTTTTTTTTGAAGGGGGTAATAACATCCTATAGGCAGTGATGGGATGTTGTTCAGACCTCCGTGATCCACGGAGTTTCTATTAACCGATTTCCGGAAGTAGATCGCCAAGCCTTACTTCCCAGTCCATCCTAATCTGGAAGTTTTTGCTGAAGCCTATTCAGCATCACAGCAAATGCAAGCCTCGACTGACAAATGGGCAGTGGCTGCACTTGAGGTGCTTTGGCCAGAAATCAAACCTGGGTTTCCCATATGAAAGGGCAGAATTCTACCACAGAACCACTACTGCCCCCTAGAGATGGGATAGGCAGTGACAAAGTGGTTGAGCCCCAAGAACACCAAACCCTTTGCCATCCAGTACATTCTGAGTCATAGCAACCTTACAAGACAGGGCAGAACTGCTGCACAGGGTTTCCAAGGAGCGGCTGGTGAATTTGAACTGGCGACCTTTTGGTTAGCAGCTGACCTCTTAACCCCTACACCGCCAGGACTCCATCTGGTCCCATGTGGATGCAATTTTCTGATTATATGTAAAAGAAATGGTTTCATTGCTTTGTTAGCCAAACCAGTCATGTTAAAACAAACAAAAAACAATCACACAAAAAAAACTTGCCAACTTAAGGGGTTCTCAAAAAGGCAAAATCTTATGATTCTCAAAGACCAATGAATAGAAGAATTTAAAAATCCAAAAACCATGTAATTGAAAGTACACACTATGACACTAGCCTAGAATTTGCTGCAGTGTGCATCCGCACCTTTCCTTAATGTCTTCTATTGTAAAATGAGAGCAACAGCACCAGCCACTTACGAGAATGGATTACATTTAAACGAGAAAAACTTTGTGAAAAAGATCTAACTTTAAAATTTTCTCAGATACTAGAGAATAGGATAATTTAGACTTACTTTTCAAGTTGTTTTGAAAGGCAGTTTCTGATGATTCAACCATTTTATATGCCATTTTCTCTTAATTACCCCATTCCATTGGCATTTCTAGAACAGTGGTGAACAGGACAGCAGACTGTATTCTGGAGACAAATTCATCCTATATGCAAAGGAAAACAGGACATTATCTTTTTTTTTTAAGTTTCTCTTCCAAACACATATTAAGTTGTCCATTTTTCCTTTGCAGCTTATTGTACCATTATTATTTTTTTTTTCAGGTTTTAACTTAATGGCTATTTTAAAACGTCTCTCTATTCTTAAGTAGTCCTGGTGGAACAGTGGTTAAGTGCTTGGCTTCTAACCTAAAGGTCAGCACTTGGAACCGCCAGCCGCTACACAGGAGAAAGATGTGGCAGGCTGTTTTGGCAAAGATTACAGCTTTGGAAAACCTATAAGGTTTTCTGTCTAAGGCTACTATAGAGTCACTATAAGTGACAACCAACTTGACTGCAATGGGTTTGATTTCTGGTTTTTCTCTCATTAGTCCTGCAAAGTCCTTGGGTGGATTTTAGAGACATATTCCTGCCCCGTCCCCCTGCAAAAAAAACCCATGGTCATTTCTTTAATATATTATATTTGCTTATGGAGTCTTTTTTTAAGGAGCCTTGGAATAACTATGAAATAAATATCACCCAATAATTACTAATAAATGTATCGCTGTTATTGCTAAAAGAATAAAATCACTATTATTGCCACAAAGTAGTACTATTTATTTATTTATTTCCTGTATGCCATCAGGCTGTTTCTAATGTAACAAAGTATGAATAAAGAAAAGTACATGGGAAAAAAAGAAAAAAGAACCAAAGAGGCATCTGCACCTCAACTGAAAGCCTCACCTACTAAAACACCATTAAATACTGGATTCATCTTAGTTAGGAGTGAGATTCCAGGACTTTCATTTTTCCTTCGTTGTGTCATAGACTGATGTGTTCGATCCATTGTTTTTCAGCATTTAAGGAAGTGAAAACCATCACCCATCTGTCTATTTGTCGTATTACAGTGGCTTGTGTGTTGCTATGATTCTGGAAGCTATGCCACCAGTATTTCAAATACCAGAAGGGTCACCTGAAGTGAACAGGTTTGAGAGGAGCTTCCCGACTAAGGCAGACTAGGAAGAAAGGCCTGGGGAATTACTTCTGAAAATTAGCTAATGAAAACCCCATGGATCATAACAGAATAGTGCTGGATATAGTGTTAAATATAAGCCACCAAGTTTTGACCAAACCAAACCAACCCATTGCCATGAATCCATTCCAACTCATAAGAACCCCACAGCACAGAATAGAGCTCCCCCATAGGGCTTCCGAGGCTGTAATCTTTATGGAAGAAGACTGCCACATCTTTCTCTGGGAGAGCAACTGGTAGGTTAAAACTGTTGACCTTTTGGTTAGCAGCCCAGGGCATAACCATTGCACATCAGGACTCCCCTAGGTTGAAAGGCACTCAAAATACACAGTGGCCACAACAACAGATTGGAGCATGTCACTAGTCATGAAGACAGCACAGGACCAGGCGACACTATGCATTTTTGTAAATGGAGCTGCCGTTAATCAGAACTGATTTGAGGGCAGCTAACAACAACAAACGGGAAGTAAAAAATCTGTCATGAATAGAGTGGGACTTCAATCAGTGTTCTACAAATGATTTATATTCATCTCATGCCACTTACTACAGTTTTTTCTTATTCAGACATCATTTTTAAAGAAGATAATGAGGTAATCAGCTTTATTACCGTTGGAAGAAGAGGAAGGTACATGTCTTCATTTTCTCTAAAATGCTCCTCACAGATCCGTGTGAGGGATTTTTCTAATACCTAGACCAAATAGCTTCATAAACTGGGGTCGCAGAGCAAAAAATGGTCACTTGATCTTCAGAGAACTCTAGTATAAAAAGATATAATTAAATTAAATTGCTAGTTCTGTCTAAATCCAGGTAATTTGTATATAACTCTTGGGAATATACACACTAATATCTTCTTACAATAAATTCTAATTGTATTTTAAGTTATATAATTCAGAACTAATAAAGGCATCAAATAATTTAAAAATATGTATTAATATGTTCTTCAAAATTCACAGCAATTTCATTTCTGTTCAAATCATCCCCAATCCTCTTTCTCTCTCTTCTTGTCTATCTCTTTCTTTTCCTTCCTCTCTTCTCTCAAGAATCCATGGAAGACAAAAAAATATATATTTATTGAAGAGAAAAACAAAACCAAACCCTTTTCCGTTGAGTCAATTCTGACTAATAGCGACCTTATAATACAGAGTAGAAATAGGAACTAGTGAACCCAAAAAAAACCATTGCCATTGATTCGATTCCGACTCATAGCGACCTTATAGGACTAGTAGTAGATAGGAAAAAGCACAGTGAAGGGAAATAAAAATATGCCCACAAATTTTGAATAATGGGCTAATTATTATTCTACTAAAGGAATTCATTACAAAATCTATGACAAAATATAACTTGACTAACACACGCAGGAAAAATGCCGGCTAGGTTGCAATTCTAACAGACTCTTCTGAGATAAAACAGCAATGGTGGAAGATTAAGGACATTGTATTTGGACTTGAAAAACCTCTGTTAAAATCTCAGAAGTAGCACCTAGTGACAGTGTGAGCTTGGAGAGGTAACATCGTCCTCTGTACCAAGCAATAGGTAAGACTGACAGAATATTTTAGACACATCCTGTTCAACCACATGGACGAAGTATTCATGCGGAGTGCTTATTAATGTGATGTATCAACATAATTTACTAAATTAAATTTTTTATTATATGTGAAACATACATAAAATTTAAAAGTAGCTTTCAAATTCTATTTATTTTAAAAAAACAGAGTTACAAATTCAATTTTTTTCATCAAAACACTGAGCAATGACTGACCCTGAAGCCAGTAGCTAGGTGTTTTTTTTTAGTTATTCATACTTGTCAAAGTAAACACACACACACACATAAAAGTTGTCATGGAATTATTTCTGACTCACAGTGACCCTGTAAAACAGAGTAGAACTGCCCCATAGGATTTCTTAGGCTGCAGTCTTTAGTGAGGAGGGCTGGTGGAGTAGTGGTTAAGAGCATGGATGCTAACCAAAAAGTCAGAAGTTCAAATTCACCAGCTGCTCCTTGGAAACACTATGGGGCAGTTCTACTCTGTCCTACAGAGTCGCTATGAGTTGGAATGGACTCAGTGAGAGTGGATTTGGTTTTTTGCTTTTAAATCTTTACTGAAGCCGACTGTTGCTTCTTTCTCCCACTGACAGCTGGTGGGTTCAAAATGCCACCTTTTAGTTAGCAGCCTACCACTTAACCACTGCATCACCTGGTCTCCTTTATGACACTAAATATGTATTTAAATACCATTTTAATGAAATTACACCCAATGAATCCTAAGGTTCTATGCTGTAAAGGATCATAAAAAATGCATCTCTGCCAGTGCACTCTGCCTTTGTCTTGTCAGTGAAATAATTGTGTGTTTTAAGTTCTCCCGATACTCTTGCTGATGTAACTTTCAGGCACCGTTCATGGCTCTGAGCTTGTCTGTAGAATAAGAATGTGATTTATAAAGGAAGCTAGATTTCACACCATGTTAGCTCCCATGAAAGTAATTATCTACATCACTGTAGGGAGCTGGAGACTTGATAGAGAAAAAAGTATGGGGTTTAAATGCTTCTTCAACCTTCTTCAAACAGACATTTCAGTTTACTAAGCTGTAAGGAAATTAGAACTAGTGTTTTTACAACTAGTTGATTTCACATTAACAGGAGATAGAGACTAGAAAGACAAAAACAAATACCCTGAAATATTTAATAAAACATGAACCATCAGGAAGAGTAAAATAAAATTAGTTCCTCAAGTCTCATACAGTCAGAAAATGTAAGGTATCAGAAGTTCCTGAGAACAATACCACAAATACTAAGGTTGAGAAGCTATGACAGTAGGTACTGTATATTATTGAGTGGATCAGTCACTGGAGAAGGACATCATGCTTAGTAAAGCAGAGGGTCAGTGAAAAAGAGGAAGACTGTCAATGAGATGGACTGACAAGGCTGCAACAATGGGCTCAAGCATAACAAGGATCATGGGGATGGCACAGGACCAGCAGTTTTTCATTCTGTTTTACATGGGGTCACTATGAGTCAGAACTGACTTGCAGCACCTAAAAATAGCAAGGAAACTAAATGAAAAAAGCAAAAAGCCCTGTTGTGGTCCAGTCGATTCTGACTCAAAGCAACTCTAAAGGACAGAATAAAACTGCCCCTCGTGGTTCCCAAGAAGTGGCTGGTGGATTCTAACTGCTGATCTTTTGGTTAGCAGCGGAGCTCTTAACTACTGCATCACCAGGGCTCCAAGTGGATCCTAGCGGTTAGGAATTTTGTGTACATTATCATATGTAATCTACAGAGCAAACTTAAAACAATCTAAGTTAATGTCCTTTTATAGATGAAAGAATTGAGGCCCACCTTTAGACATATAACTTGTGCAAAGTGACTAGTGGAACAAAAATCCCAGCTCAGATTTCTCTGATTCCGTAGTCTACACCATTTCCAATTGACCATACTGCAATTCCATTATGCCATGCCATAATTCTGGGGTCATCATTCCCTAGAAAAAATGCAGAATAATATCCTCACATATTTTAATTATTATTTTTTTAAATAACCCAGTTTAAATAGACCAGGAAATTAAAAAAAAAAATCAATGTTTTCTAGAAAAAAATAATTTTTAAATTAATTTATATTTCTTCAAGTGAAAGCAATTATGACCCTGAAATACCATACGGCTAATGTGCTGTTTGAAATCTGGTTTTCTCTTCATTTAATTATTTCCTTAATTTTTAAATATAGCTTCTTAATTATACTGCTGCTATGATGAAATTAAAGCAAATTTCTGATTTACACATCTATTGACCTAAGTATATAAGGAGCCCTTTCTGTTTTCTTTGCTATGTTCTCAGGAAGATACTGGATTCAATTTTTAATACAAGTCTGAATTAACTATAATCACCTGTTTCAGATTTAAATATTAAATCACGTACATTAGTTTGAGATTCAAGTATCTAGCTTTTGAAATATTTTGTAAGTGTGGAAAAAGGTTCCCTCTTACCTGTGGAACCAAACTGCTCACTCAGTCAATGTTTGCTATGACTGTTATGTGTATGGATTTTTATACCAGCTTCTTAAGGCCTTCTTGTAGTCCATAGGGGATTTCCCAAGGAGAAAACACACTAACTCTTTTCTGGAACAAAAAAGAAACAAGACCCCTCCACCCCCACAGTAAACAAGAGAATAGCTTGGGTAGAATAAACAACCTGATAAAAATAATTCAGTGAATCACCTTGACCTCCAAAAAAATGGTTCCTCAGTTGAAAAGCTTATGACATAGGATTGGAAAATAAATCTAATGATGCAGGACATAGTTCTTGCTCTGATGCTAATTAGCTATGGGTCACTAGACTAATAAATCAAATTCCATGAAAACCAGTTTCTTTCTTCCAGTAATATAGCCTGTTTAATTTTTTCAAAATAAAAAGAATGTTTTAAAGAAATCAGAGCCCTCACCTACTGCTGCTGGGAATGTAAAATGGCACAGCCATTGTGGAAAACAATTTCACACTTCCTCAAAAATTATTGTCACATCTCTGATCCAATGTAAAGGGAGTTTCACAGGAATGTGGCCTGCACCACCTTTTTCTACAAGGGATAAAGGAAAGGGAAGCAAGCAGAGAGTGGGGAACTCATATCACCAAGAAAACAGTGCCAGGAGCAGAGCATGTACTTTGGACCTGGGTTCCTGCATGGAAAAGGTCCTACTCCAGAAGGAGATTGATGACAAGTGCCTTCCTCCAAAGTTGACAGAGAAAGCCTTGCCCTGAAGCTTATGACCTTAATTTGGACTTCTAGACTACTAGACTCTGAGAGAATAAATTTCTCTTTGTTAAAGCCATCCACTTGTGGTATTTCTATTACAACAGCACTAGATGACTAAGACTGAAATTTGGTGCCAAGAGTGGGGTGCTCCTGTAACAGATACCTAAAATGTGGAGGTGGTTTTGAATATTGTGAATGGATAGAGAAGCTGCAGCAGCAGATGACTAGCAGCAGCAGAGAACATGCAGCAGTAGAGAAATGGCAGTGGCAAAGAACCAGCAGCAGCAGAACCAGGAGACCAGCACCAGACAGCACTGGAGCCAACCCACACATGGAGCCAGAGACCTGAGTGCCTGCAAGCACAAGGCTTCCTGGTGGAGTGGGGTGCCTCTGGGCACTTATTGGTGAAGCTAGGCTTTCCAAACCACAGAGCAAGACGGCTGAGTTCTTGTGTGCAGGAGGCTTCCTGGTGGGGTGGGGTGCCTCCAGGCACTTATTGGTGAAGCTACAGAGCTTTGGAACACTTGCTCGAGCTGGGAAGATGAGGGCAGTGAGGCCTGAGATGCAGAGAGCCAAGGAACACTGCAAGCCAAGGTGACTCAGTCTCAAAGTTATGGCCTCCACCTCTGGGATTTCAAAGGGTGGGGCCCTGGCCTCTGATGTTTCTAAGGGTGGCGTTGCTACTCAGATGAACTGGGAGAATGTTGTACCTGAAGCCGAGGGAGCAGAGTTGCTGAAGGAGGAGCTGAAGCCCAGGGTCAAGCAACTCCACTCAGAGTCCTGACTGATGATATTGAGCTTTTCCATCATCTCTTTGCACAGTTGTAGTTGACTTGATTCCTGCGTATTTCTTCTGTAAAGGTCCATGTATATAGTCACCATTTATGTCGGTGAAAAATGGTATTTGCAATGAAGTCATTGGTCTTGCAAAATTCTGGCAAGTATCTAGAGTGTGGAGGGCAGAGCTATTGTGTTAATGGCCTCAG
The DNA here is from genome assembly GCF_030014295.1 of Loxodonta africana. NCBI lineage: Eukaryota > Metazoa > Chordata > Mammalia > Proboscidea > Elephantidae > Loxodonta > Loxodonta africana. The sequence goes on from NC_087348.1 coordinate 29,789,879, forward strand.
AGAACGGAGAATTATTTCTAACTCCTAAGGGCTAGTGTAATGTGTTCTGCTGAGTTGCTTCGTGCCTGTTATGCCTTCTTTCCCTCCAGTTTCTCCCATTTATAATGGAAATGTCTAGCTTGTGTCTGATTCGCCATTGTACTTTGGAAGCAGATAACTTGTATTCTAGATTTCACAGATGAAGAGGAGTTTTTGAATTTTGGACTTGGAGCCAATTTTGCTATGTTGTGGTGGGGTGAATATGTTTTATGTGTGGCAAGGACATGAATTTTAGGGAGTGAAAGGATGGAGTGTCATAGATTGAATTGTGTCCCCCCAAAATATGTATCAAATTAGGCCATGATTCCCAGTATTGTGTGGTTGTCCTCCATTTTGTGATTGTAATTTTACATTAAAGAAGATTAGGGTGGGATTGTAACACCTGTATTGAGGTCACATCCTTGATTCAATGTAAAGCGAGTTTCCCTGGCATGTGGCCTGCACCTCCTTTTATCTTACAAGAGATAAAAGGAAAGGGAAGCAAGCAGACCTCATATCACCAAGAAAGCAGTGTCAGGAGCAGAGCACCTACTTTGGGCCTGGGGTTCCTGCATGAAGAAGCTCCTAGTCAGGGTAAGACTGATGACAAGGACCTTCCTCCAGAGCTGAAAGAGAAAGTCTTCCCCTGGAGCTGATGCCCTGAGTTTGTACTTCTAGCCTACTAAACTCTGAGAGAATAAATTTCTCTTTATTAAAGACATCCACTTGTGGTATTTCTGTTACAGCAACACTAGATGACTGAGACAAAATCTGACCAAACTTTCCCTGATTTTAGACTGCACAGTATCCCATTGTTCTCTTCATATGACTGCCTCTTGATCTATATACAGCTTCCTCATGAGCACAACTAAGTATTCTGTAATTCCCATTCTTTACAAAGTTAGAAAAGTTATCCATAATTTGTTATGAGCCATGCAGTCCAATGTTTTTGCGTAGTCAATGCATCACAGGTAAACATCTTTCTGGTATTTTCTGCTTTCCACCAGGATGCATCTGACATCAGCAATGATATTCATGGTTCCACATCCTCTTCTGAATTCAGCTTGAATTTCTGGCAGTTTCCTGTCGGTATAGTGCCGCAACCACTTTTGAATGATCTTTAGCAAAATTTTACTCGAGTGTCATATTAACAATATTGCTCAATAACTTCCACATTCAGTTGGATCACCTTTCTTGGGAATAGGCATAAATATGGACTTCTTCTAGTTGGTTGACCAGATAGCTGTCTTCCAAATTTCTTGACATAGGCGAGTGAGCACTTCTAGTGCTGCATCAGTTTGTTGAAACATCTCAACTGGTATTATGCCAATTCCTGGAGCCTTGTTTTTCTCCATTCCCTTCAGTGTAGCTTGGACCTCTTCCTTCAGTACCATCAGTTCCTGATCATATGCTACCTCCTGAAATGGATGAAAGTTGACAAATTTTTTTTGGTATCATGACTCTGTGTATTCTTTCCGTCTTTTTTTTGATGCTTCCTGAGTCGTTTAATATTTCCCCCTGTAGAATCCTCCAACATTGCAACCCAAGGCTTGAATTTTTTCTTCAGTCCTTTCAGCTTGAGAAATGTCTAGTGTGTTCTTCCCTTTTGTTTTTCTAACTACAGGTCTTTGAATGTGTCATTATAATACTTTACTTTGTCTTCTCGATCTGGACTTTGAAATCTGTTCAGCTCTTTTACTTCATTATTTCTCCTGTTTGTTTTAGCTTCTCTATGTTCAAGATCAAGTTTGAGAATCTCTTCTGACATCCATTTTGGTCTTTTCTTTCTTTCCTGTCTTTTTAATGACCTCTTGCTTTCTTCATGCATGATGTCATTTCACAACTCGGTCTGGTCATTAGTGTTCAAGGCATCAAATCTATTCTAGAGATGGTTTCTAAATTGAGATGGGATATATCAAGGCTGTATTTTGGCTTTCATGGACTTATTCTTATTTTCTTCAGCCTCAACTTGAAATTGCATATGAGTAACTAATGGTCTGTTCTGCAGTCTGCAACTGGCCTTGTTCTGACTGAGGATATTGAGCTTTTCTGTCATCTTTTTGCACAGTTGTAGTTGACTTGATTCCTGTGTATTTCTTCTATAAAGGTCCATGTATATAGTCACCATTTATGTTGGTGAAAAAAGGTATTTGCAATGAAGTCGTTGGTCTTGCAAAATTTTATCATGCGATCTCTCGTATTGTTCCTAAAACCAAGGCCATATATTCCAACTACCAATTCTTCTTTGTTTCCAACTTTCAAATTTCTATCACCAAAAATTTTCAGTGTATCCTGATTGCATGTTCCATCACTTTCAGGCTACCATCTGAAAAAAATGAAATACATAGGAGTAAATCTAACACAGGATATAAAAGATCTATACAAAGAAAACTTGAAAACATGGTTGTAAGAAACCAAAAGAGACCTATGTAAATAGGAAAACATACCAAGTACATGAATAGGGAGATACAACATTGTAAAAATGCCAATTCTATGCAAAGAAATCTACAAATACAATGCAATCCCGATCCAAATACCAACAGCATTCTTTAACTAGATGGAAAAACTAATCGTTAACTTTGTATGAAAAGGAAAGTGGCCCTGATAAGTAAAGCAGAAATGAAGAAGAAGAAGAAGTGGGAGGACTTACACTACCTTACCTCAGAATCTACTATGCAGCTATGGTAGTCAAAGCAGTCTGGTACTGGTACAACAGCAGACACATTGATCAATGGAACACAGCTGAGAACCCAGATGTAAATCCATTCCAGTGTCCATGGAATGGGGAAAAGGCAGTCTTTTTAACAAATGGTGGTGGCAAAACTGGATATTCATCAGCAAAAAAAATGAAATAGTACCTATACCTTACACCATACAAAACAACTAACTTAAAATATATCAAAAACTTAAATATAAAATCAAACTAAAAAGATCATGAAAGAAAATGTAAGGTCAATGCTAGAGTCCCTAATACATGGCATAAATAGGATACAAAACATAGTTAACAATACAGGAACAGCAGAAGATAAGCTACGTAACTAGGATCTTCTAAAACTTAAACACTTATGCTCATCAAAAGCCTTCACCAAAAGAGTAAAAAGAGAATCCACAGACTAGGGGAAAAAAAAGAAATTGGCTATGATCTGTCCAAAAAGGCCTAATCCCCAAAAATCTATAGGAAAATCCAACACCTCTATGACAAAAAGACAATCCATTTAAATCATGGACAAAGGATATGAGCAGACACTTCACCAAAAAAAAAAAAAAAAAAAAAAAAAAACACACTAAAGCAGCCAACAGAGCAAGAGGAAATGTTCACGATCACTAGCCATTAGAGAAATGCAAATCAAAACTACAATGAGATACCATCTCATGCTGCATTACTGGCATAAAATAATAATAATAGTAAATAAAAAATGCTGAAGAGGCCCCAGGGAGGTGAGAACTCTTATGCAGTGCTGATGGGAATGCCAAATGGTACAATCGTTTTGGAAAATAATAAGGTACTTCCTTAAAAAGCTACAAATAGAAATACCATATGATCCCTCCATTTCACTGCTAGGGATATATCCTAGAGAAGTAAGAGCTGTCACATAAGTAGACATATGTACACTCATGTTCATTGCAGCATTATTCACAATAGCAAAAACATGGAAACAACTTAAGTGCCCATCAGCAGATGAATGGATAAACAAACTATGGTACATACACACAAAATGAAGAACAATGATGAATTTGAGAAACATCTGACAACATGTATGAATCTGGAAGACAATATGCTGAGTAAAATAAGTCAATCACAAAAGGACAAATACTGTATGACATCACTATTATAAAATTTAATGAAAAGACTTACACACAGAAAGCAACAATCTTTGATGGTTATGAGGCAGGGAAGGGATGGAGAGGGAAAAACACTAACTAGACAATTGAAGGGTAAGATGGTACACAATACTGGTGTAGTCAGCAAAACTTCAGCCAGGCAAAGTCATAGAAGGTTGGTTCATAGACACATCGAAACCCCCTGAAGGACCAAATTACTGGGCTGAAGGCTGGGGACCATGGTCTCGGGGGACACCTAGCTCAATCGGCACAACATAGTTTATAAGTAAAAAGTTCTACATTATATTTTGCTGAGTAGCATCTGGCACTTAAAAGCTTATGAGCAGCCATGTAAGAGACACCATTGGTTCCACCCAGTCTGGTGCAAGGAAAAATGAAGAAAAAACATAATGGAAAGATTAGTCCAAAAGACAAATGGATCCACAACTACCACAGCCTCCAACATACTGAGTCCAGTACAACTAGATGGTGTCCAGCTACTGCCACTGACTGTGCTGAAAAGGATCGCAATTGAGTGTCCTGGACAGAGCTGGAGAAAAATGTAGAACAAATTCTAACTCACAAAAAAAGACCAGATGTACTGGTCTGACAGAGACTGAAGAAACCTGAAGAGTATGGCTCCAAGAAACCCTTTTAACTCAGTACTGAATTCACTCCTGAGGTTCATTTTAAGCCAAAAGTTAGCCCTGAAACAAACAAACAAAAAATTCGTCGAATCCATTGCAAACCATACTGACCCTACAGGACAGAGTAGAACTTCCCCATGGGGTTTTCAAGGAGTGACTGGTTGATTCAAACTACCAACCTTTTGGTTAGCAACTGAGTTCTTAAGCACTGCATCATCAGAGCTCCTATAGGCCCATAAAACTAATAATAATACACGTAGTTCAAACAAGTAAAAAAAAAAAAAAAAATGTGCTTATATACTTCAACCAAGTATATAAGACTAAATGGGCACACCAGCCTAGAGGCAAGGGTGAGAAGGCAGGAGGGGACAGGAAAACTAAACGAAAGGAAATGGGGAACCCAAGGTTGAGAAGGAGAGAGTGTTGACAACTTGCAGGGTTGCAAATTAATGTCACAAAACTATGTGTATATTAGTTGGTCTGTAAACCTTCATCTAAAGCACAATAAGAAAAAAAAAGAATTGTCTTTTGTAGGAACGTTGTTTTGCTTGCTAGGTTCTAACGATTTTGTTATGGTAGAGCCACAAGGTAACGAGCACTGATAGAAAGAAAATGAATTTTACTAAATGAAGCATAATTTTCACTTATAATGAATCTTAAAATAAATATTGAAATAAAAACAAATAATTAAATGAGGAGTCGGCATAATCAGGAGAGAGTTGAGGTAATGTAGAATCTTTTTCATTCCCTGAGCCATGCTCATGGGTCCATTAAGTTTTTTTTTTTTTTTTTACATATTGACCAATGCAGGGTTGTTCTTCATAGAGAATAAAGGAAGAGCTAGTAATTGAACTGGAATCATTAAAATATTTACAATGATTCGATAGTTTTTTTTTTTTTCAGATTTTGAAGCAACCACACAGAGTAGCCAGTAGTAGATTATTCTCCAAGCTATACATTCATTTTTACTGAGCCTTACGTATACTCTCAATAAATGCTACCACCTAGTCCCTCAGTAGTTGCAGAATGAGTCTAATCAATTTTTGTGATTGGACGATAGCAAAGAAAAACTGTAATAATGGGGTCAACATTTATGATGTTGAGCCAAATGGTACAGAAGACATATTCAAAGGCCTAGATAGACCTGAGTGTGTTGGGGCATAAGGGGCTAGTAATCTTTGGCAGGTCCTACCCAGGGGTTCCAGAACGGGAAATCAACTTCCAAATGTTTGCTGAAGAGTTACTATAAACAATGTGAGAATATGTGAAGTCACAGAGTTCTCAGGACATCATCATTATAAGTAAGTGAAGATCAACTTAAACAAATCCTGATCATACCAATATACATCCATCACTGAATGTTTAATATGGGTAAATTAGAAAATAATCCTATAGCCATATAAATGATGCAATTTATCTGAACTTATAAAATTCTGCCTTGGAAGGTTGATTAATGCTTTATTAGGAAATATTCTAGAACATATAGACACTTTAACAGAAAAACAAGACAGTTTCTTTTCTAGATTCAACTTTAGAAATATGGACTTTAGTTTTACAATGCTAAAAATGTACTTTGTTTAGGAACCAATTTCTCTGAAACAATTTTTTCATTGCTTCTTTTACATCTTTGTTCCTCAAACTGTAGATGATGGGATTCAGCATGGGAATCACAATGGTGTAGAATACAGACACTATCATGTCATGGTCCAAAGCATAGCTGGAACTTGGTCTCAAGTACATGAAGAGGATTGTTCCATGGTAAATTGATACTCCAGTTAGGTGAGAGCCACAAGTGGAAAACACTTTTCGCCTTCCTTCAGCAGAACGCACCGCCAGAATGGCCATAAAAATGAATCCATAAGATATCAAGACAGTCAGAATATTGACCATCTCAATAGAACCCACAAAGTAGAAGAGTAGAAGTTGGCTGATGAGAGTGTCAGAACAGGAGATAGCAAGGAGTGGAGGGATATCACAAAAAATGTGTCTAATTTCATTGGATGCACAGAAGGACAGGCTAAAAGTTGCTACTGTGTGTAAAGTAGCATGTGAAATACCACAAACATAAGAAGCAATGATGAGTGACACATAGACCCTGCGTGACATGTTAACTGAATAGAGAAGTGGGTTGTAGATTACTACACAGCGATCATATGCCATTGCCAACAAAAGAAAGGATTCTGTGGCCCCAAAAGTGACAAAGAGCAGCATCTGTGTTGCACATCCCGTAAATGAAATGGCTTTATTCTCTGCCAGGAAATTGGCTAACATTTTGGGGGAGACAACTGAAGAAGAGCAGACATCTAAGAAAGATAACACACTCAGAAAATAGTACATGGGGTTGTGGAGCCGGGCATCTGCCACGACTAATAGAACCAGTTCCAAATTTCCCACCAGAGTAAAAATATAGATTGCAAGAAATAGTAAAAAGAGATACACCTGTAGCTCAAAATCACACGTAAACCCCAGCAAAGTAAATACGATGACTTCAGTGATATTCCTCAACTGAATTTTGTATGGATACAGTGTTGATAACAATATTGACATTTCCTAAATGCAATATCCTGTTATTATGTGAAGAATAGACTGCATTCAATTACATCTTCATTTTTGTTTTTCAAAAGACGGTAATAACATCCTAAGCAGTGAAGGGATGTGTTGTTAACTGCTTTGAGTTGACCTACAACTCATGGCAAGCCCACTCACAAGGGGATCAGAGCACTGTGATCTATAAGGTTTCCACTGACTGATTCTCAGAAGTAGATCACCCGGCCTTACTTCCTAGTCTATCTTAATTTGGAAGCTTCCCTGAAACCTATTTGTTATCATAGCAGAACGCAAGCCTGCATTGACAAATAGGAATCAAACCTGGCATTCCCTCACGGAAGGTGAAAATTCTACCACTGAACCATGACTGCCCTCTAGAAAGTTGATAGGCACTGACAAAATGGTTGGAATCATGTTGATGCAGTTTCCTGTATAAAAAAAGAGAAAGAAATGATCATTCCTTTGTTAACTAAACTTGTCATGTTAAAAGAAACAAACAAAAAAAGAGAAAAAAAAAAACTTGCCAATTTAAGTGGTTCTTAAAAATACAATATTTTGTGATTCCCAAAGACCATTTGAAAATCCAAAATCATAGATACACGAGACGAAATGGGCAGTTGCTGTCCAGAGGTAAGATGAGAAGGCAGAAAGGGCTAGGAGCTGGTTGAATGGACACAGGAAATTCGGGGTGGAAGGGGGAAGTGTGCTGTCACATTATACGAATAGCAACTAGGTTCACATAACAATGTGTGTATAAATTTTTGTATGAGAAACTAACTTGAGGGGTAAACTTTCACCTAAAAAAATACAATTAAAAAAAAAATCCAAAAGCAATATAATTGAAAGTACACACTAATACACTAGTCCTGAATTTGCTGCTGTGTGCATCAGCGCCTTTCCTTAATGTCCTCCTCTATTGTAAAGTGAGAACAACATCACCTACCACTTAGAAGACTGGATTGAATTTAAATGAGGAAAACTATGCAGAAACGACTTAATTTTAAGATATTCTCAGCTAGGATAATTTAGACTTACATTTCATGTTGTCTTAGAAGGTAGCCTTCAATGGCCCAGCTATTTCATGTGCTCTTTTCTCTTAATTACTCCATTCCACTGACATTTCCAGAACAATGGTGAGCAGGACAGCAGGTGGTATTCTGGAGATAATGCACCTTGTATGCAAACAAAAATAGGATGTTATCTTTTAATTTTTTTTCAAACACGTGTTATTAATTTGTCCATTTTTAGCTTTGCAGCTTATCATATCGTTGTTATTGTTTTTTAAGTTTTAACTTAATGACAATTTTAAGATGTTTTTCTATTTGTAAGGAACCCTAATAGAGAAGTGGTTAAGTGCTTGTTGCTAACCTAAAGGTCAGCCATTTGAATCTACCAGCCACTCAACAGGAGAAAGATGTGACCGGCTGCTTCTATAAATATTACAGCCTATGGGGCTTTTCTATTCTGTCCTATAAGGTCACTATAGGGTCACTATTTGTCCAAATGAATGCAACTGCAAAGCATTTGTTTGTTTTTTCTCTCTATTTGTATGCTCGTTAGCCCTGCAAGTCCTTGTGGGAATTTGAGAGATTATGCCTGCTCAAAGAAACCATAAGTGTTCCTTTAATATATTCTAGTTGCTTATGCAATCTTGGAATAATTATGAAATAAAAAAAAAAAGAAACTGTTGCCATCGAGTCAATTTTGACTCATTGAAACCCTATAGGACAGAGTAGGACTGTCCCATAGAGTTTCCAAGGAGTGCCTGGTAGATTCTAGCTGCTGGCCTTTTGGTTAGCAGCCATAGCATTTAACCACTACCCCACCCAGGTTTCCATGAAATAAATATTGCCCAATAATTACAAATATTGCCCAATAATTACTAATAAAGCTATTGCAAAAAGAATAAAATCACTATTTTTGCCACAAAGTGGTATTTGTTTTTTATTTATGTATTTATTTCCTCTCTAACATCAGTAAACTCTGGTGGTCTGTGGTTAAGTGGTGTGGCTGCTAATCTTGGAAACTCTATGGGCACTTCTATTCTGTCCTATAGGGCCGCTAGGAGTCGGAATCTACTCGACAGCAATGGGTTTGTTTTTGTTTTTTGGTCTATGCCATCAGACTGCTTCTCATTATAGGTGTATGAATAAAGAAAAATGCATGGAAAAATAAAAAAAGAAGAAGAAAAAAAAAAATCAAAGAAGCACCAGAATCTCAACTGAAAGCCTCACTGATTAAAACACAATTGAAGAGTGGATTTACCTTATTTAGGAGCGAGATTTCAGGGCTTCCTTTTTTTTTTTTCATTGTGTCGTAGACTGATGCGTTTGATTCATTAAGTGTTTGGCATCTGTATTTTCCAGTGATTAAGGGAGTGAAACCACCATTCGTCTGTCAGTTTGTCATACTATTGTGGCCTGCTTGTTGCTATGATGCTGGAAGCTATGTCATCAGTATTTCAAATCCCAGCAGGGTCATGCCTGGTGGATAGGTTTTTGAGGCGAGCTTCCAGACTAAGACAGACTAGGAAGAAAGGCCTAGAGATCTATTTCCAAAAATTAGCCAATGAAAATACTAGGGATCCTAACAGAATACTGTCCAATATACCGCTAAAGATAAGCCATCAAGCTTGGAACAAACCAAACCAAACCTGTTACCTTCTAGTGAATTCTGACTCATAACAGAGTAGAACTGTCCCATAGGTTTTCCAAGGCTGTAACCTTTATGGAAGCTGACTGACCCACCTTTCTCTGGCAGCGAAGCTGGTTGGTTAAAACTACCGACCATTTGGTTGGCAGCCCAGAGCATAACCGTTGCACCACCAGGACTCCCCTAGGTTGGAAAAAGACACTCAAAATACATGGTGGCCAAAACAGTAGACTGGACCATACCAATAGTCATGAAGACAGTGCAAAATCAGGCAAAATTTTGTACTTTAGTAAATGGAGCTGCCATTAATCGGAGCTTAAAACAACAATAGGAAGTGAAAAATCTGTCATATGTACGGTGGGACTTCACTCGGTGTTTTACAATTGATTTATATTCATCCCATGCCACTTGCCACAGTTTTGTCTTATTCAGATGTAGTTTTAAAAGAAGAGAGCAAGCTAATCAGCTTTATTACCATTGAAAGGAGGGGAAGGTACATGTCTTTGTTTCTCTAAAATGCTCCCTACAGATCCACGTGGGAGATTTTTCTAATACCAAGAAAAAATGGCTTCATAAATGTGGGGTTACAGAGCAAAAAATACTCATTTGATCTTTAGAGAAGTCTAGTATAAAAAACATAATTAAATTAAGTTGTTAGTTCTGTGTAAATCCTGGTAATTTGTATATAACTCTTGGGAATACACACACTAATATCATATTATAATACCTTCTAATTGTATTTTAATAGTTGAGTTAATAAGATAACAAAGGCCTCAAAAAATTAATAAAATTTGTATTAATGTATACTTTGGAATTCATAAAAATTTCATTTCAGTTCAAAAAATCCTCCATCCTCTTTCTCTCTCTTTTTGTCTATCTCTCCTTTCCCTTCCTCTCTTCTCTCTTTTCCTTTCCAGAATCCATGGAAGACAAACAAAATTTTTACTGAAGAGAGCCAGAGACAAAAGGGGAATGAGGTAGATAGGAAGAATCACAGTGAAAGGAAATAACAATATGCAATGAAAGTTTGAATAATGGACAAATGATTAGTCTACTAAAGGAATCCATTACAGAATCTATCAGAAAACATGACTTGACTAACATATGCAGGAGAAATGTCAGCTAGGTTGCAATTCTAGCAGTCTCTTCACATACGAGCCTGAGATAAAACAGCAGTAATGGAAGGTTAAGAACATTATATTTGGACTTGAAAAACATCTATTAAAGTCTCAGAAATAGCACCTAGTGACAGTGTGAGCGTGGAGAAGTAATGTCATCCTCTATGCCAAGCAATAGGTAAGACTGACAAAATGTTTCAGGCACATCCTGTTCAACTACATTAACGTGGTATTCAAGTGGAGTGCTTATTTATGTGAGGTATTAAAATATTTTGTTAAATTAAATTTTTGATCATATGTGAAAAATGCACACAATTCAAATGTAACTTCCAAATTTTATTTGTCTAAAACAAAATAATAGGAAGTTACAAAATCTTTTTTTATCAGAACACTGAGTAATGACAGAGCCCCAAACCAGAAGCTAAAGTGTTTTTCTTTTAGTTATACTTGTTTATTATATGACACACACAAACACACATACACACACACACACACAAAACTTGTCATTGAGTTGATTCCAGCTCATTGTGACCCTATAGAACGGAGTAGAACTGCCCCCTGTGTTTTCCTAGGCTGTAATCTTTACGGAAGCAGACTACCGCATCTTTCTCCCATGGAGCGGCTGGTGGGTTGAACTGCCAAACTTTTGGTTAGCGGATGAGCACTTAACCACTGCACCATCAGGGCTGCTTTATAACACTAAACATGTATTAAAATACTGTTCTATTGGAATTATACCAGATGAGTCCTAAGAGTCAATGTTGTAAAGGATCATAAAAATTCACCACTATTACTGCATTATGGCTGTGAGCTTATCACTGAAGTAATAGTGTGTTTTGCTTAGATTCTCCTGATATTCTTGGTGATATAGTTTTCAAGTACCCTTGCTGGCTCTGATCTTATCTGTAGAGCAAGAATTTGATTCATGAATGAAGGCATATTTTATACCATATCAGCTGCTATGAGAGCAATTATCTACTTCCCTATAGGGAACCAGAGACTTGAGAAAAGAAAAAGTATGGGGTTTAACTACTTCTTCCAAGGCAAACAGACATTTCGGTTAAGTAATCTTTTTTTTAATCTTTAAGGAAATTAGAACTGGTTATGTTTACAACTAGCTGATTTCACATTAACAGGAGAAAGAGACTAGAAAGACAAAAACAAATACCCTGAAATTTCTAAGAAAACATGGACCATCTAGAAGAATAAAATATAATTAGTTCTTCAGCTCTGATACAGTCAGAAAATGTGACGTTTCGGACGTTCATGAGAACAATACCACAAATACTAATTTTGAGAAGAGAGCTATGACATCAGCTACCATGTATTATTAACTGGATCTAAACCTTAAAAACAAACAAACAAACCTGTTGCTGTCAAGTCCATTCCAACTCACATCGAACCTATAGGACAGAGTAGAATTGCACCATAGGGTTTCCCAGGAGTTGCTGGTGGATTTGAACTGCTGACATTTTTGTTAGCAGCCAAACTCTTTATCACTGTGTCACCAGGGCTCTAAGCAGATCCTAGAGTTTAGGAATTTTGTGTACATTATCAGATGTCATCTACAGAGCAACCTTAAAACTATCTAATTTAGTGTCCTTTTAGAGATAAGAGAATTGGGGCTCACCTCCATAGTCTAAAGTATTTCCATTTGAGCAGATTACAATTCTACTATATCATGTTGTAATTCTGGAATCAGCATTCCCTAGGAAATTGCAAAATAATATCCTCACATATTTTAATTCTTTTTTAAATTCATCCAGCTTCAACAATTAATTAAAAAAAAAAAAAAAAACTAAAATGGTTTCTAAAGTAAATTAAATTTAAAATTAATTTGTATTTTTTCAAAAGAAAGCAAATCCTGAAGTAACATATACCCAAATGCTGATTGAAGTGTCATTTTTCTCTCCATTTAATAATTTCCTTGATTTTTAAATATAGCTTCTTAATTATACTGCTCCTATTTGGATTATCGAGCAAATTTCTGATTTACACCTATATCAAGCAAAATATGTAGAGTCCTTTCTGTTTTCTTTGCTATGTTCTCAGGAAGAGGTGTGATTCAGTTTCCAGTACAAGACTGAATTAACTAGAATTGCCTATTTCAGCTTTAAATATTAAGTCATATACTCTAATGTGAGTTTCAAGTTTCTAGCTTCTAAAATGTTTCGTGATGAAAAGCTTTTCCTCTTACCGGTGGAACTGAACTGCTTACTCAAAGTTTGCTATGCCTATTATAAGTATGGATTTTTATACCAGCTTCTGAAGGCCGTCTTGTAGGCCATAGGGGATTTCCCAAGGAGAAAACACACTAACTCTCTTCTGGAACAGAAAAGAAACAAGTTCCCCCCAACCCCGGCAGTGAACAAGTGAATGGTTATGGCACAATAAATTACATGATAAAAATAATTAAATGAATCACGTTGGTATTTAAAAAAATCATTCTTCACTTGAAAAGCTTATGGCAAAGGATTGGAAATCTAATGATACAGGACATAGTTCTTGCTCTGATGCTAATTAGGTACGGGTCATTGGATTATAAAATCAAATTCCCTAAAATCCAATTTATATAATTCACACCTTAATTATAATGTGCTAGGCATCAAAGTGGTATGAGGGATAGATATAAGCTCATTGAGAGTTTGTGGTAGGAGAGATGGCGCAATATGCAAGCAACTATATTATTCTATTGGACAGAACATTAGAATATTAAAAGCATGGTGGAGTTAAAGGTCAAACTTTTTGTGTTGTAGAGGGTTTTTTTCTGTCTTGGTAATCCTGTATACAAATTTATAGAAGAGTACATGAGGAGTTTTAGAAAGTCCTTAAGAATATTACTTAAAGAACTCTTGGAAACATTGTAAAAACTACATAGGTGTCTAGGCCCCATAGGAAGAGATTCTGAGTAGACAGTAAATATTGGTCATGGAATCTGAATTGAAAGAAGGAAGAATGGTACTTTGATACTGGTGGGCCACCCAGTTGGGATTAATCAATGTATTCATTAAATGCAATCCCAAATTGATCTATAGATATAATGTAATTTCAATTAAAATGCAACATTTTTTGTAGCCCTTAACAAACTGACTCCACATTTTATATAAAAAAGCAAAAGAATTAAAACAGTAAAAATTATTTTGAAAAAGAATAGTATTTGAAGATTCCCATAATCTAATTTTGGGGTTTATCTTATGTTAAAATAATCAACAGAATGTGGTATATAGGCTAAAAAATAGACACATACATCAATGAAACAGAATAGAATGTTCAGAAATATATTCACACATACATGGTCAACTGATTTTTGATAAAAATGCTAAGGGAAACCTATGGAGAAAGGATACACTTTTTAAAAAATGATGCTGAAAAAAACTGAACAGACTCAATGCCGTAAAAAAAAGGGAATTGATTAATTCTTTCACCATTTCTAAAATTTGTTTCAATATGAATCCTCTCCCCAAAAAAATGTACAAAGGACTTGATCAGTCAATTCACAGAAGAGGATATTCAAATGACCAAAAAGCACGTGAAAATAATATAATTAGCCATTACCAAAAAAAAAAAAAAAAAACACCCAGTGCGGTCGAGTCAATTCCGACTCATAGCGACCCTTTAGGACAGAGTAGAGTGGCCCCATAGAGTTTTCAAGAAGCACCTGGCGGATTTGAAATGCCGACCTCTTGGTTAGCAGCCATAGCACTTATCCATTATGCCACTAGGGTTTCGAATGAACCATTAGGGAATACGCAAATCAAAACCATAATGAGATAACACCTCTCCCCATTAGAATGGCAATGATTAAAAAAATAAAAAACTAGTATTGGTGAGGTTGTGCAGAAATTGAAACCTAAACCCATTGCTGTTGGAAATGTAAAATGTTGGAGCTATTGTGGAGAACAGATTGATTCATAGTTCCTCAAAAAGTTGAACACTGAATTACCACATGATTCAGTAATCTTAGTCTTAGGTAATGTACTCAGAAGTGAAGGCAGGAACAGAAACAGAAAACTTTACACCAATGTTCATTGCAGCACTTTTCACAACAGTCAAATGGTGGAAACCACCAATATGCCTATCAACAGGTAAATGGATAAACAAACAGGGTATAAACATAGAATAGAATATTATGGAGCTGTAAAAAGAAATGAAGTTCTGATGCATGTCACGACATGGATGAGCCTTAAAGACATTATGCTCAGTGAAATAAGTCAGTGAAAAAAGGACAAATACTGGAAGATGTCACTTATATAAAATAAGAAATATACAGACACCAAGGATTATTAATGGTGCCAAAGGTAAGAAGGAGGGAGAAAGGGGAAGTATTTGTATGGGGGGCATTGAGTTTATGTTAATGGTGGTGAAGTATTTTGGAAAAAGTAATAATGGTTGCACAATATGAAAAATGTAATCAATGTCATTGAATTTTAAGTGTGGAAGTTGTTTTGGTGGGTATATTTTCTGCACAATAATAATAATAAAAAAGACCCACTCCACTTTGGACTTCTGAATTCAAGAACTGTAAGATAGGGTTAAGATAATATTATGTTGTTTAAAAAAAAAAAACCCTTAAAAAAGGCCTTTTGCAGCAGATTTGCCCAATGCAATACACTGTTTGGTTTCTTGACTGCTGTATCCATGGACATTGATTATCGGAATAAATAAACATGTGTATCAAATTTGGTACCAGAAGAGTGCAGTACATCTCTAACAGATGCCTAAAATGTGGAAGTGGTTTTGAAACTGTTAATGGGTGGGAGTTAAAAGAGCTTTAAAGTGCTTAATAATAAAAGCAGAGATTGCCTTGAAAAGACTGTTGGTGGAATTATGGACATCAAAGCCAATTCTGGTGAGGACTCAGAAGAAGGTGAGCAGAGCTGTTACACTGGAGATGGCACAGATGGCAAGAGGCAGCACAGAGAACAGCAGCAGAGAAATGGCAGCAGCAGAACCAGGAGACCAGCATGAGACAGCACTGGAGCCAACCTAGGAAGCAAGAAAGCTGAGTGTCTTCTGGTGGATGTTTACAGTGAATTGGGGTGCCTCCAGGCACTTCTTGTGGATTTGAAAAGTTTTGGAAGGCTTGCCCCAGTAGACCGGATTTGGCTGGCCAGGCCCAAGGGGCCGAAAGGCCAATGAACCACGAAAGCAGAAGCTGAAGAGACAAGAAACACAAGAAGCAAGCAGAGTTGCCATTCTGGTGGTCCTGGAAGGCAGAGTGGAAGCCCAGGGCCAAGGGGCCTCCACCCAGAATCTAGAAAGTGTGGCCAGCACCTGGTCTGGAGTACAGGGCCATTGACTAAATGGTCTCAGGGAACAGAGGATTACTTTGAAGACTTGAGGGCTAATGTAATGTGTTCTGCTGACTTGTTTGGTGCCTATTATCCCTTTTTTCCCTTCGGTTGCTCCCATTTGTAATGGAAATGTCTGGTTTGTGTCTATTCCACCTTTGTACTTGGAAGCAGATAATTTGTATTATAGACTTCACAGTTGTAGAAGAATTTTTGGATTTTGGACTTGGGGTTGTTTTAAGACTGTTGTTGTGATATGATGGGGTGAATATCTTTTACTGTGGCAAGGATATGAATTTTTGGAGACCAAAAAGTGGAATGTTATGGTTTGAATTGTGTTCCCCAAAAATGTGTGTCAACTTGGCTGATTCCTAGTACTGTGTGATCGCCCACCATTTTGTCATCTGGTATGATTTTTCTGTGTGTCAAAAATCCTGCCTCTAAATTGTTAATGAGGCAAGATTAGAAGCAGTTATGTTAATGAAACAGGACTCAATCTACAAGGTTAGGTTGCATCTTGAGTCAATCTCTTTTGATATATGAAAGACAGATGTAACCTCCCACAAATTTGGAATTGTTCTATGATCATTTCATTCAATTCAAAATATATTGTAATTTCCCTTGTGATACCTTCTTGACTGATGGTTTATTTAGAAGTATGCTGTTGTTAGCATTAGCTATTTGTACCATCCAGGGGCAAATCATAAAACACATGAAACAAATAACAGTATTGAATTCCTGTCTATTTGTTTTAGCAGTTCCTGAGAGGGGAATGTGCAAACCTCCATTTATAACTGTGTATTTGTTTATCGCTCCTTTCAATTCTGATAATGTTTGTTCCATATATTCTGAAATTTTATTTTCACTGTATATACTTTTCAAATTGTTAAGTCTTCTTGACAAATTGAGCTCTCTGTCAAGATGTTACGGCTCCCTTTATCCCTTGTGATGTTTCCTTGTCTGGCCTACTTCACTGGTGTAGCCAGAGTGATATCTATCTGTGATTTTAGTTCTCTACCTTGAAAATGTTAAGAAACTTTAGAATCAGTATTATTGTTGCTAGGTGCCATCAAGTTTGGTCCAATTCATAGCAACACTATGTAAAAAAAAAAAATGAAACACTGCCTGGTCCTATGTCACCCTCACAATCCTTGTTATGCTTGAGACCACTGTTATAGCCACTGTGTCAATCCATCTCATTGAGGGTTTTCTTCTTTTTCACTAACCCTCTATAGTACAGTATAGTAATCAGTACAGGTGTAAAAAAGAAAAAAACTCAGTGCCACAGAAACTATTCCAACTGGTAGCTACCCTGTAGGACAGAGTAGAACTGCCACGTAGGGTTCCAAGGCTATAAATCTTTAAAGGACCAGACTGTTCCATCTTTCTCCTGAAGAGAAGTTGTTGGCTTCTAATCAATGACCTTTCATTTAATAGCCAAGTACTTAACCACTGTGCCACATGGCTTTCTTTCAGTATGGGTTTAATGATCACTTAGGCTCATGACCTGCAGCTTCCACATGTTTCAACCCAACCAATCACTAGTTAAATCCTGTGGAAACCACATCTCCAATACTTCTTACATACATTTTTTTCTCTATTTTCTGTCAATGACTTAATGAAGGCCTTCAACACTTCATAAGGTGTTGTCTGAAGACCCAATAATGCAGTTGATAAAGAAAAAAGATCAGTATGTTCTTTTATTCTATGTACCAAACTGTAAAATTGAAGCCTCTGTAGCTAGGAAGCTTAACTTAGAATGTGGTTATCACTCTTAGGAGCTATGTGGTCTTCAGCAAATTTATGTGCCTCTGTTTCCTCATCTGAGATAATAGAAGAACCACTTCTTGGAATTGCTATGATGATGACATGACTTAATATACGGAAAGCACTTACATAATTGTGCAGTGCCTAATCAGCTGTATATGAGTTCTAACTATTGCTGCTGTTAACTATCACTCATTCATTGACTCACCATTCATTCAATAAATATCTCCAGGTAAACTTATTGCTCCAAGTACAATGTTATGTCCTGGGGAGAAGAGACACAACTGTGAGAAAAGACACAATGACTGCCTTTATGCAATTTACACTGTCAGCATAGTGATAGATCTACGTGAAAACAGACCCACTGCTGTCTAGCTGATTCCTACTCATTGTGACCCTGTAGAACAAAGTATAGATGCCTCATAAGGTTTCCATGGCTACCATCCTTATGGAAGCAGACTGCCACATCTTACTCCTGTGGAGTGCCTGGTAGGTTCAAACCACAGACCTTTTGGTTAACAGCCAAGAGCTTTAACCTCTATATCACCAGAGCTCCCTTATATAGTAACCAAATATTTAAAACAACAAACATTTATATCTATTTTATTTAATATTTGTTATAATATTGAGCAAAGTGTTAACTTATATTTAAAAAAAAAATGCCCACAAGGACAGGGAAGGTCAAATCTTTCTTAAAGGAAAGATATTTGAGGAGATTTATAAAGTGTAAAAGTTTTTGAGACAAATATACCATTTTTCCACGTTGACTTGAACAAATAAGAACTCATTGGAGACTGTCTTATCCTCACAATTTGGTTTCTACTTTATTAGGAGAAAGAAAGAAAATATAGTGGAATTTCCATATAGGTTAATTTGACATGAATTCTTGTCTAATTTGATGGCTGGATTATTAACCAAATATTTTTAGGCATAATTGGGTGCAAACTTGTTCCTTCAGTTCATCTCTTCCTTTCCCAAAAGAAAATTATTTTTTTTTTATATTTGAAAGACTGATAAACCAAGAGACAATGTTGACTGAATCTTTGCCTTCAAGAATTTGAAAGCCCGATTTGAATGACAGAACATTTAGAAATGTTCTGGAAATGCTGCAAAAATACTGAGCTTTGTAAAACATGCTTTTTCATGAGTACATTTGAAGCAAAATATTCCTTTCTTCTAGAAAGACCATCTCAATAGATCATAATCAGAAATAATATTAAGTTACTAGGGCTTCAAATTATGTAATTTTTAGAAGGTAAAATGTCTATATTGCATCTCTGAAAATTAGAACTTTTAAAGGAATTTCGAGTATATATGTAAACCACACTTTGTTGTCCAGTATTTCCTTCTTCCAATAGAAAAGTATTAGTTCTCTTTGCATTATTGACCAGAAGACATTAGAAATTGAGTCTCTTAAATTTACTGGAGTTTTTCAAACTCACACTTTAGCATTGGTGTCTTAGTCATCTAGTGTTGCTGTAACAGAAATACCACAAGTGGATGGCTTTAACAAAGAGAAATTTATTTCCTCACAGTCTAGTAGCTAGAGGTCCAAATTCAGGCCATCAGCTCCAGGGGAAGGTTTTCTGTCTCTGTTGGCTCTGGAGCAAGCTCCTTCTCATCAATCTTCCCCTGGACTAGGAGCTTCTCCACACAGGAGCCTCAGGTCTAAAGGATGCTTTCTGCTCCTGGTGGTGCGAGGTGTCCTCCGTTTCTGCTTGCTTCCCTTTCCTTTTATCTCTTATAATATAAAAGGTATTGCAGATCACACCCCAGGGAAATTTCCTTTACATTGGATCAGAGATGTAACCTTAATAAGAGTGTTTCTGTTCTGCCCTAATCTTCTTTGACCTAAAATTACAATCACAAAATGGAGGACAACCACACAATAGTGGTAATCGTGGCATCACCAAGTTGATACATATTTTTGGGGGACACAGTTCAATCCATGACAATTGGTTTTTACAGGAACATTGTTTTGATTGCTATGTTATGATGATTTTATTGTGGTAGGGCCACAGGACAATCTCTGCTGGTAGGAAGAAAGTGAGTTTCATTGAATGAAACATACTTTTTACTCTTAATGACTCATAAAATAAACAAATATTGAAATAAAAACAAATAATTCAAGAGCAGATGGCATAGGCAGGAAACATTTGAGGTGATGTAGGGCCTTTTCCATTCTCTGGATCCTGATCATTGTTGTAAAATATCATTCATGATGACCAGTGCAGGGTTGTTCCTCATGGTTAGAGAACAAAGGCAGGATGAGAAAATAGATTAGAATCATTGAAAGATTGTCCAATGGTGTAATAATTTTTCAGAGTTTGGAACAATCACGTATAGTGGCCACTTGTAGATTATTTTCTTAGCTATATATTCATTTTTACTGAGCCTTAAGTTTACTCTCAATAAATATTTACTGTGTAATCCCTCAGTAGTTTCAGAATGAGTCTCATCAATTTCTGTGATTAGACAATGGCAAAAATGTAATAATGGAATCAACACGATTTTGAGCCAAACAGTGCAGAAAGCATATCCAAAGGCCTAGATGGTTCTCAGTATGTAAGGGCGTAAGGAGCTGGTAATCTTTGGAAGGCCCTCCACAGGGATTCCAGAAAGGGAAATCAACGTCCAAGTGTTTGCTGAAGACTTACTATAAACGATGTGAGGAAATGTGAAGTCATGGAGTTCTCAGGACATCATCATTCCGGCAAGTGAAGGTCAAGTAAAACAAACAGTAATCAGGGATATAATCCATCACTGAATGTTCAATATGGGTACATTTGAAAATAGTCCTACAGCCATGTAAATGGGATGGTTTCTCTGTCCTCATAAAATTCTGCCTTGGAAGTTTTACTAACGCTTTGTTTGGAAATATTCTAGGATATACAGACACCGAAAAATAAAAGCAAGACACTTTCTTCCCTAGATTCAAACTTTAGAAATATGAATTGATACTCAACATTCTTTTCAGTTTTACAATAATACAAATGTGCTTTATTTATGAACCAATTTCTCTGAAACATTTCTTCATTGCTTCTTTTACGTCTTTGTTCCTCAGACTGTAGATAATGGGATTCAGCATGGGAATTACAATGGTGTAGAATACAGACACTATCATGTCATGGTCCAAAGCATAGCTGGAACTTGGTCTCAAGTACATGAAGAGGATTGTTCCATGGTAAATTGATACTCCAGTTAAGTGAGAACCACAAGTGGAAAACACTTTTCGCCTTCCTTCAGCAGAACGCACCTTCAGAATGGCCATAAAAATGAATCCATAAGATGTCAAGACAATCAGGATAGTGAATATCTCAATAGATCCCACAAAGTAAAAGAGTAGAAGTTGGTTGATGTGAGTGTCAGAGCAGGAGATAGCAAGAAGTGGAGGGATATCACAAAAGACATGTCTAATTTCATTGGATGCACAGAAGGAGAGGCTAAAAGTTGCCACTGTGTGTAAAGTAGCATGTGAAATACCACCAACGTATGACGCAGAGATGAGTGACACACAGACTCTGGGTGACATCTTAACTGAATAGAGAAGTGGGTTGTAAATTGCTGCATACCGGTCGTATGCCATTGCTGCCAAGAGAAAGCATTCTGTGGTCCCAAAAGTGACAAAGAGCAGCATTTGTGTTGCACATGCAGTAAATGAAATGGCTTTATCCTCTGCTAGGAAATTGACTAACATTTTTGGGGTGACAACTGAAGAACAGCAGGCATCTAAGAAAGATAACACACTCAGAAAATAGTACATGGGATGGTGGAGTCGGGCATCTGCCATGACTAATAGAACCAGTCCCAAATTTCCCACCAGAGTAAAAACATAGATTGCAAGAAATAGTAAAAGGAGAAAGACTTGCAGCTCTAAATTACCCGTGAAGCCCAGCAATGTAAACATGGTGACTTCAGTGAGGTTCTTCATCTGAAACCTATATGGATCCAGCGATGGTGACAACACTGACATTTCAGTTCATATTTATAGTTCCTAAATGCAACCAGAATTGCTGGGTGGTGCAAATGATTCATGCATTTGCTTCTAATTGAAAGTTTGATGGTTCATTTCCACACAGAGACACCTCAGAAGAAAGGAATGAGAATCTACTGCCAAATATCAGCCATTGGAAACCTTAAGGAACATAGTAGTACTCATAAATTTGGAATTGCCTTGAGTTGGAATTGACTAGATGACATTGTACATGCAATATACTGGGAAACGGAGTGCACCCAATTACATCTTCTTGTCTGTTTCCTAGAAGGGCATAATAATATCCTAGGTTATGATGGGACTGGCAGTGACAAAGTAAGTGAGCCCATGTGGAAGCAATTTCCTATATAAAGAAAAGAAAAATGGTTTCATACATTTGTTGGCTAAACTTGTCATGTTAAAAACAAGTAAATAACCAAACATGCCAATTTATGTGGTTCTCAAATTACCACATTAAAATTTGCAAAGAAGAATGAATAGAGGAAATTTTAAATCCAAAATCTTTAGACTTGTAAATACGCACTAATCATTTTAAATTAGCTACAACATACATGAATGCCTTTCCTTAATGTCAACTAAGATAAAATGAGTGCAACAGCATGTATCTCACAAGATTGGATGAAATTCAAAGGAGAAAAGCTTATTAAAAATGATTTAATTTTAAAATGTTCTCAGATGACTAGAAAATAGGCGAAAATAGACATACCTTTCAACTTGTCTTAGAAGGTAGCTATTTTTATGTAAATCCACAAAGTTTATCTATAATTCATCAGAACACATCTTCAAATATCTTATCATGTATTGTAATTTTGCTTGAATGGTATATTATATTAAAAAAATAATAAAGTCATGAAATAATAAATAAATACATATCCGTATATTTTGGGGGCATTACAAAAAATACATTTTTGTTTCAAAAATCCCCCATTTTCTTTTTCTTTCTCTCCCTCCTACCCCTTTCTCTTTTCTCTCTTTCAGACAAAAATATTTAGTGGAGATAGTCAAGGATAAAATAGAAATCAGGTAGATAGGAAGAAGCTCAGTAAAAGTAAATTAAAAAAACGCAAGCAAATTTTGGAAAAAAAAATATGGCAATAGGTAGGGTACTAAAGAAATTCATTGCAAAATCCACTGCAAAATATAACTTGACTAACAGAAACAAAAGAAATGTCAGCTAGACTGTGATTACAGCCGTCACTTCATTTATGTTTCTGAGACAACAATGGTGGAAAGTTAAGAGCATTGTATTTGGACTTGATAAACTTTTATCAAAATCTCAGAAACAGCACCTAGTGCCAGTGTGAGCTAGGAAAATTAAAGCTGTCCTTCTTCTTTCTTGTGCTAAAGAATAGATAAGATGGGCAAAATGATTTCAATAAACATTGTTTCACTACATGAATATGGCATTCATGCAGAGTGCTCATTTATGAGACAAGTTAGCACAAGTTTTTAAATTCAAGTTTTGATTATATGTGAAAAGTGCATGTGCTTTTTGTTTATCTAAAAAATAAATAAATAAAAATAAGCCCTCCACATTTTATTTATCTAAAACAAAATAAACAGGGATTTTTCATCAAAGCTTTGAGCAATGAATGAATCCCAAACCACAAGCTAAAATATTTTTCTTTTAGTTATACATGTTTGTTAAATGTTAATATACAGATTAAAATATCATTTTATTGAAATTAAGCCCAATGAATCCTAATAATCTGGACTGTAAAAAAGCAAAAAACAGAAACAAACCCGTTGCCATAGAGTCAGTTCTGATCCATAGCCACCCTGTAGGACAAAGTAGAACTGCCTCATAGGGTTTCCAAGGAGCAGCTGATGGATTCGAACTGCTGACCTTTAGGCTAGCAGCCTGAGCACTTAACTACTATGCTACCAGGCCTCCATATTTGATAATCTGTGAAGGATTATAAAAATGCATCTCTGTCACGGTCTTCTGATTTTGGACTTGTCAGTAAAATAATAGTGCTTTTGGCTGAAATTCTCCAAATACTCTTGATGACATAATTTTCAGGCACACTTGATGGTCTGTTCTTGTCCATAGAGCAAGAATGTGGTTTATGAATGTAAGTATGTTTTATACCAAATCAAGATCTGTTAGAGCAATTGCCTACTTCACTATAGAGAGCCGGAGACTTAATAGAGGAAAAAGTAGGAGGTTTAATCACTTCACCCAAGATTCTTCAAACAGGAATTATGGTTACTTTTTTTCAACCTTTAAGGAAATTAGAACTATGTTTATGACAGAACACATGTGTGGTACAAACCATTAAGGCACTTGCCTGCTAACCGAAAGTTTAGAGGTTGGAGCCTACCCAGGGGCACCTCAGAAGAAAGGCCTGGTAATCTACTTCTGAAAATCAACCATTGAAAACCTTGCGGAACACAGTCACGAGTCAGAGTGGACTACATGACAAATGGTTGGTTGTGTTTATGACTAGTTGATTTCAGTTTAAGAGACTATAGTGGCTAGGAACACAAAAATATAGATTCTGAATTCTCTTTTTTTTTTTTTTTTAACAAAACATGTTCCATCTTGAAGACTAAAAATATATCAGCTCCTCAGCTCTAATAGAGTCATTATCAGAAAACATAAAGTACCCGGTGCCCATCGGAACAGTACTACAAAGACTAGGCTTGAGGCTAAAGAAAGCCGTGATAGCAACTACCACAGATTAATAAGTGGATTCAAGGGGCTAGGAATTTTGTGCACATGACTGTACATAATCTTCATAGCACCAGGATAGCTAAATAATTTGGTGTTCTTTTATATACGAGGGAAAGAACTAAGGCCCAACTAGACACAACACTTGACAAAGGTCACACAGTAGTTACTATCAGAGCAAGGGTTCACCCCAGATTTTTCTGATCCCAGTCTAAGCTATTTCCACTTGACCATATTGCAATTCCCACTGTGCCAGGTTCTTATTCTGGAATCATCAGCCCCGAGAAATAATGCAAAATAACACCCTCACATACTTGAATTATTTTTTAAAGTAATCCAGCTTAAGTAGACCATGAAATTGCAATACATATATAATGAAAATTACTTCTGATTTACATCTCTGTTGACATAAATATGTATGGAGTCCTTTCTGTTTTCTTTGCTGTGTTCTCAGGAAAGCTTCAGTTTTTAATACAAATCTGAATTAACCAGAATCACCTAATTCAAATTTACTTTCAAACTAGGCATATACTCTAGTTGGAAATTAATGGTTAAACTTCTAAAATATTTTGTAGTGTTGTAAATATTTCCTCTTACCTATGGAACTGAACCTTTCACTCAATTAAAGTACGCTATGATTGTGTTTGGATTCTTATATCCATTTCTGGAGCTCTTCCTGTAATCCACAGCGGATGCACCAAGGAGAGAGAATGCTAACTCTCTTTTGGTACAGAAAAATAACAAGATTTTTTTCTCCCTGTGATAACAAGAGAACTGTTCTGGAACAACGAACTACTTGATAAAAATGATTAAATGAATTGTTGTGGCCTCCTGAAAACTGATGCTTTGCTGGAAAAGTTTATGTTTTAGGATTGGAAAATAAATCTAATGATACCGAATATAGACCTAGTTCTGATGCTAATTAGCTATGTAGCATTGCTTAATAAACTAAATTCCCTGTAATCCAGTTCCCTCCTTCTGGGAATATAACCTGCTTAACTCTTTCAAAACTCTGGAAACATGTATATTATCAAAGAATATGAAAGCATAACATATGTCAGAATTTGTAACTGTTTAATAAAAATAACAAAACTTCCCATCTGAACTACGAGGTCTTAGTTTTATAGTTCTATGAGTCATACATGTAAGTTCATTGAAAATTTAATACAAGAGATATTAATAGACATAATTTTACTGTCAACACATGGATAGAAAGTTATAACAGGAGAGACAGGGTTTTATACAGAAAACTTAATATTCTATGTGATAGAATATCAGATATCTGGCAGATATCAAACAGTTTGAGTTGTATAGGATCTTTTCAGGCCATCTTGGGGCAGCAGAAACGGGTACAGAGTGAGTGAAGTCCGGACTTTGTGAACATCCAGGCCCTAGCGAAGGCACCACAAGCAGGGAAGCCTGAGCACAAAGAATAAAGAAAGGGCCCACTGGTGCACCTCCACTCTGATACCATAAGTCTCAGGAGGAAGCATGTGTGGAGAACAGTGAGGCTCAGACTTTGTGAACAGCCAGGCCCTGGTGAAGTCATCATTGGTGGGGACACACCACAAGTGGGTAGCTTTAACAAAGAGAAAACAAATTCCCTCATAGTCTAGGAGGCTAGTAGTCCAAATTCAGGGTGCCAGTTCCAGGCACAGGCCTTCCTTCTCTGTCAGGTGCAGGAGAAGGATCTTGTCATCAATCTTTCCCTGGTCTAGGAGCTTCTCAGTGCAGGAACTCTGGATGCAAAGAATGTGCTCTGTTTCAGGCTCTAATTTCTTGGTGGTAGAAGGTCCTCCTGTCTCTCTGCTCATTTCTCTCTTTTATATCTCAAAAGAGATTGACTGAAAATACAATCTAATCTTGTAGATTGAGTCCTGCATCATCTACATAATTGCCTCTAATCCTGTTTCATGAACATCATAGAATTAGGATTTATAACATATAGCAAAATCACATGAGATGACAAACTGATGAACAATCACACAAAACTGGGATTCATGGCCTAGCTAAGTTGACACACACTTTTGGAGGAAACAATTCAATCCATAACAAGCGGATTGTAAACGCTGGGCCAGAAAGCCATGTCAGAGAAACCATTTCTCCCCAAAGGAAATTTAGAAAGCAAATCTATTTACAACAACATCCAAAAGAATAAAAAACCTAGAAATAAATTTAACCAAGGAAGTGAAAGGTTTATACACTGAAAGCTATAAAACATTACCGAAAGAAATTAAAGAAGACCTAAATAAGATATGACAGTTCTCTGCTAATGGATTGAAAAACTTGATATTATTAAAATGAGCTTCTTGCAATTGCCATTGAAATTACAACAGCCTTCTTTGCATAAATGGAAAAAAACACAATCCTCAAATTTACATAGAAGGGCAAAGGACCTGGAATTGCTGAAGCAATCCTGAAGAATGAGACTAAAGCAGGAGGGATAACATGTCCTAATATCATAATATACTAAAATTACAGTAATTAAAACCCTCTGGTACTGGTATAATAATAGAGGTATAAACCAAAGGAATGCAAATGAAAGTCCAGGAATAAATCCACACACCTATGGTCAACTATTCAATGGGGAAGGAAGAGTCTTTGCAAGAAATGGTGCTGGGAAAATTGAATTTCCACATGCAGAAGAATGAAACAGTATCCAGGCCTTATACCACACACAAAAATCAATTCAAAATAGATCAAAGATCTGGGAAAACTAAAACTATTACGAGAAAAGGTGAGAGTGAGGCTGTAGGATGTAGTGTGTCATGGATTGAATTGTGTCCCCCAAAATATGTGTCAACTTGGCTAGGCCATTAATCCCAGCATTGTATGGTTGTCCTCCATTTTGTGATTCATGTCATTTTCCTATGTGTTACAAATCCTAATCTCTGTCTGTGGTTAATGAGGCAAGATTAGTTTATGTTAAAGAGGATTAGGATAGGATGTAACACCCTTACTCGGGTCACATCCCTGATGCAAGGTAAAGGGAGTTTCCGTGGGGTGTGTTCTGCATCACGTTTTATCTTACAAGAGATGAAAGGAAGTGAGCAGAGAGTGGAGGACCTCAAACCACCAAGAAAGCAGCGCAGGGAGCAGAGCACGTCCTTTGTAGCTGGGGTTCTTGTGCAGACAAGTTCCTAGAGTAGGGGAATACTGATGGCAAAGATATTCTTTCAGAGAAAACAGAGAAAGCCTTTCTCTACACGTGACACCCTGAACTTGGATTTTAACCTTCTAGACTGTGAAAGCATAAAATTCTGGTTGTTCAAGCCATTCACTTGGGGTATTTCTGTTATAGCAGCACTAGATAACTAAGTTAGAATTTGTTACAGGGAGTGAGGTGATGCTCTAACAGATACCTAAAATGTGGAAGCGGTTTTGAAACTGTGAATGTATAGAGAACTCAGAAGGAAGGAGAGCTGTTATAATGGAGACACACAGAGTGCGAGAAGCAATGGCACAGACTAGCTGTGACAGAGAATTGTCAACAGCAGAAGCAGAAAGCCAGTGCAAGATGGTGTTGAAGCCCACCCATGGAGCGAGAGAGCTGAGTGTCTTAGTGCAGGAAGCTTCCTTGAGGAGTGGGCTGACTCTTGGAATTTATTGGTGGAACTAGGCTTTTTGACCCACTGAAAAAGAATGCTGAGTACCTCTCAGCCAGAGTTTACTGGTGGAGTGGGGTGCATACATTCACTTGTCATTGGTACTACAGAGCTTTGGAACACTTGCTACAGCAGGG
The DNA here is from genome assembly GCF_030014295.1 of Loxodonta africana. Classification (NCBI taxonomy): domain Eukaryota; kingdom Metazoa; phylum Chordata; class Mammalia; order Proboscidea; family Elephantidae; genus Loxodonta; species Loxodonta africana. Next base: position 29,818,151 of record NC_087348.1, read on the forward strand.
CAGAGACACTTGGTGAGGCCTGAGGGGCTGAGACGCCAAGGAACCAGGAAGCAGAAGCTGAAGAGAAAAGGAACACAAAAAGCGGAGTTGCCCCAGTCTCAAAAGCTTCTGGCATCTCAGAGGGTGGAACCATGACCTCTGGTGTTACTAAGGGTGGAATCACCCCTCAGGTGGACTAGGAGAATAGTGCACCTAAAGCCTAGGGAGCAGAGTTGCCATCCTAGTAGGCCTGGAAGGTGGAGCTGAAGCCCAGGATCGAGGTGCCTCCACTAAGAATCCAGACCGTGTGGTCAATACTTAGAGTCTGGAGGGCAGGGCCATTGCCTAAACAGTTTCAGAGAACAGAGAATTATTTTCAAAGCCTTGAGTGCTAATGTAATATGTTCTGCTAACTTGCTTGATGTCTCTTATCCCTTCTTTCCCTCCAATTACTTCCATTTGTAATGTAAATCTCTAGTTTGTACCTGTTCCACCGTTGCACTTTGGAAGCTAATAAATTGTATTATAGATTTTACAGTTGGGGAAGAATTTTTGAATTTTGGACTTGAAGATGATTTAAGACATTTGCTATGATATGATGAGGTAATGTGTTTTCAATGTGGCAAGGTCATAAATTTCGGGGAGCCAAAGAGTGTAGTGTCATGGATTGAGCTATGTCTACCAAAAATATGTGTCAACTTGGTTAGGCCATGATTTCCAGTATTGTGTGGTTATCCTCCATTTTGTGATTGATGTAATATTCCTGTATGTTGTAAATCCTTATCTTTGCCTATGGTTAATGAGGCAAGATTAAATTATGTTAAAGAGGATTAGGGTGGGCTGTAACACCCTTACTCAGGTCACATCCCTGATGCAGTGTAAAGGGAGATTCCCTAGTGTGTGGCTTGCACCACCTTTTATCTCACAAGAGATGAAAGGGAAGCAAGCAGACAGTGGTGGACCTCATACCACAAAGAAAGCAATGCCAGGGAGAGAGGGTGGTCTGTGCAGCCAGGGTTCCTGCCCAGAGAAGCCCCTAGACAAAGGGAAGATTGATGGCAAGGACCTTCCTCCAGAGCCGAGAGAGAGAAAGACTTCCCCTAGATCTGGCACCCTGAAGTTGAACTTCTAGCCTTCTAGACTCTGGGAAATTATCGAAAAATATCATTAGTATCACACACAAGTAAAATGTCACTGAAAATTATTAAAAGTAACTTCAACATTTTATAGACAGGGCGACAGCAGAAATTCAAACTGGATTCAGAAGATGATGTGGGACCAGGAGTATCACTGCTGATATCAGATGGATCCAAGTTGAAAGCAGAGAATACCAGAAAGATGTTTACCTGTGTTTTATTGGCTCTGCAAAGCCATTGGACTGTGTGGATCATAATGAATTATGGATAACATTGTGAGGAATGGGAATTATAGAACAGTTAATTGTACTCATGATGACCCTGTAAGTAAGTTAAGAGGCAATCATTCAAACAGAACAAGGGGATACTGCTTAGTTTAAAGTCAGGAAAGGTATGCACCAGGTTTATATGCTTTCAGTATACCTATTCCATCTGTATCCTAAGCAAATAATCTGAAAAACTGGTTTACATGAAGAAGAACGGGCAACAGGTTTGGAGGAAGTCTCATTAACAACCTATGTTATGCAGATGACAAAATCTTCCTTGCTGAAGGTGAAGAGGACTTGAAGCACTTATTTGTGATCAAAGGCCACAGCCTTCATCATGGATTACACCTTAACTGAAAGAAAACAAAAATCCTCACAACTGGCAAATAAGCAATACCATGATCAAAGGAGAAAAGATTGAAGTTGTCAAAGGAAGATGAACCATGATTAAGGAAGACCGAAGAAGAATGGAAGCTTTTAAATTGTGGAGTTGGCAAAGAATATTGAATGTATCATGAATTGCCAAAGAAAGAACAAATTTGTCTTGGAAGTACAATCAGAATGCTCCTTAGAAGCAAGAAAGGTGAGACTACATCTCACCTACTTTGGACATGTTATCAGAAGACATCAGTCCCTGGATAAGGCTATCATTCTTGGTAAAGCAGAGGGTCAGCCAAAAAGAGGAAGGCTCTCAGTGAGATGGACTGACACAGTGGCTGCAACAAGGGGCTTAAACCTAACAAATGTTGTGATGATAACACAGGACGGGGCAGTGTTTCAATCCTTTGTACATAGAGTCACTAAGAGTCAAAATCGACTCGATGGCAAGTAACAACAGACTGAGAGAATAAACTTCTCTTTGTGAAAGGCATCCGCTTGTGGTATTTCTGTTAAAGCAGCACTAGATAACTAAGACATAGCGTTTAACAATAGATCATCAGATACGATTAAAAAAAAAAAAAACTGGAATGGCAAAATCTAAATAGATATATGGGACCTCATAAAAATTAAATATTTTTGTACATCAAAGGTCTTTATCTACAAACTAAAAAAGATAACCTACAAATTTGGAGAAAATTTTAGGGAACTTTTTTTTTTTAATATCAGATAAGGGCCTAATATCCAAAATACGTACAGAACTTCTGCAACTTAACAACCAAAAGAAACCAAGCCTGTGCATCACCCCCACCAAAAAAAAAAAAAAAATTGGGGCAAAGGACTTGCGTAGACAGTTCACCAAAGAGGGTATTCAAATTTCCAGAAGGGACATGAAAATAATATCATTAGTCACTGTAGTTGTTGTTCCGTATCATTGAGTCAGTTCTGTCTCATAGCAACCCTATGTACAACAAAACGAAACGTTGCCAAGTCCTGCTTTGTTCTATTGTACATAGTGTTGCTATGAGTCAGAACCAGCTCTCTGGCATCTAACAATAGCAAAAAAGAATTTTAGTGGCACCAGAGGTGAGATAGACGGAAAAAGGGGAATTTTTCATATGGGAGGCATTGAATTTATATTAATGGTGGTGGAATATTTTGGAAAAAGAGAACAATAATGGTTGTACAACTTGAAACATGCAATCAAAGTTATGGAATTGTAAATGTGGAATTTGTATTGGTGAACGCTTTGGTGGGTATATTAACAGCACAATAATAATAAAACTAAAATGACGCACTTTGGACTCCTGACCTCTGAACTGTAAGATAAGACTATGTCATTAACAAAATAAATAAATAAAACATAAGAATGGCATTTTGCAGTAGATTTGCCCAATTCAATACACTGATTTCTTTACTGCTGCATCCTTGTACACTGATTACTGACACAAGTAGAATGAAATCCTTCACAACGTCAATTTCTTCATCATTCATCATGGTACAGTTTTTGGAGCAACCACACGTAGTAGCCAGTTGTAGATTATTCTCTAAGCTATGTATTTGTTTTTACTGAGTCTGAGGTATACTCTAAATAAATATTACCACCTAGACTCTCCGGAATTTCAGAATGAGTCCAATCAATTTTGTGATTGGACAACAGCAAAGGAAAACTGTAATAATGGAATCAATGTTTCTGGTGCTGCACCTAACAGTGCAGAAGGCATACACAAGGCCTAGATGGATGTGACTGTGTGAAAGAATAAGGGGATAGTAATCTTTAAGAAGTCCTTCAGAGGGATTCCAGAATGGGAAATGAACTTCCAAATGTTTCCTGAAGACTTACTTTAAACAGTGTGAGAATGTGTGGAGTCATAGAGTTCCCAAGACATCATCTTTATGCTAAGCAAAAGCAAGTTAAACAAAAACTAATCATAGTCACATAAAAGCACCAATGAAAGTTTAATGTCAGTAAATTTGAAAATAATCCTATAGGCATATAGATGATACATCGGATCTGCACTTGTAAACTTCTGCCTTTGAAGGTTGATTAATGCATTATTTGAAAAAAATTCTAGAACAAGAAAAATATTCCCTTTTAAATAAAAGCAAGACATTTTCTTCTCTAGGTTCAAACCATAGAACTATGGACTGACACCCAACATTCTTTTCAGTTTCCTAATGTGCTAAAAATGTGCTTTATTTACGAACCAATTCCTCTGAAACAATTTTTTCATTGCTTTTTTTACATCTTTGTTCCTCAAACTGTAGATGATGGGATTCAGCATGGGAATCACAATGGTGTAAAATGTAGACACTATCATGTCATGGTCCAAAGCATAGCTGGAATTTGGCCTCGCATACATGAAGAGGATTGTTCCATGGTAAATGGATACTCCTGTTAGGTGAGAGCCACAAGTGGAAAACACTTTTTGCCTCCCTTCAGCAGACTTCATCTTCAGAATGACCATAAAAATGAAACCATAAGAGAACAATACGATCAGGATATTGCATAACTCAAGCGAACCCACCAAGTAGAAGAGCAGAAGCTGGTTGATGTGAGTGTCAGAGCAAGAGATAGCAAGGAGTGGAGGGATATCACAAAAGACGTGTCTAATTTCATTGGATGCACAGAAGGAGAGGCTAAAAGTTGCTACGGTGTGTAAAGTAGCATTTAAAAAACCACCAACATATGAAGTAGTGATGAGTGGCACATAGACTCTGGGTGACATGTTAACTGAATATGAAAGTGGCTTGTAGATTGCTACGTAGCGATCATATGCCATTGCTGCCAAGAGAAAGCATTCTGTGGTCCCAAATGTGACAAAGAGCAGCATCTGTGTTGCACATGCAGTAAATGAAATGGCTTTATTCTCTGCCAGGAAATTGACTAACATTTTTGGGGTGACAACTGAAGAATAGGAGTCATCTAAGAAAGATAACACACTCAGAAAATAGTACATGGGGTTGTGGAGATGAGAATCTACCACGACTAGTAAAACCAGTCCCAAATTTGCCACGAGAGTGAAAACATAGATTCCTAGAAATAGTACAAAGAGAAAGACTTGCAGCTCAAAATCATTCGTGAAGCCCAGCAATATAAACATGGTGACTTCAGTGACGTTCTTCACCTGAATCCTGTAGGGATCCAGTCCTGAGGACGACACTGACATTTCAGTTGATACTGGAAAGTCATAAATGGCAATATCCTGATATCCTGTGAAAACAGAGTGGACTCAATTACATTCTCATCTTTTTTTTCTTTAGAATGGGGTAATAACATACTAGGCAGCAATGGGTTGTTTTCATTAACTGCTTTTGAATTGGCTTCCAACTCAATTGGACTGAACCTTGCTTCCTGAAAGTGAAGAGGACTTGAAGCACTTACTGGTGATCAAGGACCACAGCCTTCAGTATGGATTACACCTCAACTTCAGAAAAACAAATATCCTCATGACTGGACCAATAAGCAACATCATGACAAAGGGAGAAAAGACGGAAGTTGTCAAAGTGGTTTGTAGACGGCTACTTTGCAATCATATGCCATTGCCACCAAGAGAAATGCACAAAGGGATCAGAGCATTGTAATGTACAGAGTTTTCGTTGGCTAATTTTCAGAAGTTGATCACCAGGCCTTCGTTCCTAATAGAAATAAAAATTCCTAGGTCATCTTAATTTGCAAGCTTCACTGAAATCTATTCAGTATCATAGCAAAATGTAAGCTTCCACTGACAAATGGAAATCACACCTGGCTTTCCAGCACAGTAGGTGAGAATTCTACCACTGAACCACTTCGCTCCTCTAGAAAGGTGATAGGCAGTGACAACGTAGTTGGGCTCATGTGGATACAACTTCCTGGATAAACATAAGAAAGAAATGGTTTCATTTCTTGGTTAGTTAAACTTGTCATGTTAAAAGAAACAAACAAAAAATTTGCCAATTTATATAAAATTTTATATTTTTGAGACCCACATAAATTAGACCAGTGAATAGAGAAATTTCAAAATCCAGAAACAATAGAATTGAAAGTACACACTGATACGCTAGTCCAGAATTTGCTGCAGTGTGCATGAGCACCTTTCCTTAATGTCCTCGCTTGTCAAATGAGAACAACAGCGCTAACCACATACTAGACTGGATTGAATTGAAATGAGGAAAACTGTGTGAAAATGATTTAATTTTAAAATATTCTCAAACGAGTAGAGAACAGGATAATTTAGACTTACATTTCAAGTTGTCTTAGAAGGCAGCCTTCAATGGTCCAATCATTTTATGTGCTCTTTTCATTACCCCATTCCGTTGACATTTTTAGAACAGTGGTGAGCAGGGTATCAGGTGGTATTCTGGAGATAAATGCACCTTGTATGCAGAGAAAAACAGGGTATTAACTTTTTTTATGTTTCTTCTTTTAACAAAAAAAATTATTGTCTGTTTTACCTTTTCAGCTTATTATATCATTATTACTGTTTTTCAATGTTTAACTTAATGACAATTTTAAGATGGTTCTCTATTCCTAAGAAGCTCTGTTGAGTAGTGGTTAAGTGCTTGTCCGTTAACCTAAAGGTCAGCGGTTCAAATCCACCAACCACTGCTAAGGAGAAAGACGTGACAGGCTGCTTCTGCAAATACTACAGCCTACGGGGCAGTTCGACGCTGTCCTATAGGGTCATTATAGCGTCACTATGAGTCGGAATCAACTCGTCTGCAATGCATTTGGTATTTGTTTTTTTCTCTGTTTGTATGATCATTGGCCCTGCAAGTCCTTGGGTGGATTTGAGATATATATTCTGACCCAAAGAAACCATTTCTTTAATATGTTGTTGTTTCTTATGGAGTCCTGGAATAAGTATGATATAAATATCACCCAAATTTACTAATGAAGCTGCTTAATATAACTTTTCCTAAAAGAATAAAATCACTGTTTTTCCACAAAGTAGTATTTGGTTATTTTTTATTTATTTCCTCTATGCCATGAAACAGTTTCTCATTTAGTGGAGTACGAATAAAGAAAAGTGCATAAACAAACAACAACAACAAAAAGTAGAAGAGAGTATCCAAGAGGCACCTGTGTATCAGTTGAAAGCCTCACTGATTAAAACACAATTAAACACTAAATTCACCTTATTTAGGAGTGAGATTTCGGGACTTTCATTTTTTCTTCATTGTGTCACAGACTGATGTGTTTTATCCCTTAGGTATTTGGCATCTGCATTTTCCAGCATTTAAGGGAGTGAAAATGACCATCCATCTGTCACTTGGCCTTACTTTGGTGGCTTCTTTGTTGCTACGATGCTGGAAGCTATGTCACGGGTACTTCAAATACCAACAGGATCACCTTTGGAGGATGGGTTTGAGAGGAGCTTCCAGACTAAGACAGACTAGGAAGAAAGGCCCAGAGATCGACTTACAAAAATTAGCTGATGAAAACCCTTTGGATCCTAACAGAATATTGTCCACTATAGTTCTAAAGATAAGCCACCAAGTTGGGACCAAGCCAAAGCAAACACGTTGCCCTCTAGTGGATTCCAACTCATAACGACTTCATTGGACAGAGCAGAACTGCCCCACAGCTTTCCAAGGCTATAAAACCCTGGTGGTGTAGTGGTTAAGTGCTAAGGCTGTTAACAAAAGGGTCAGCAGTTCAAATCTGCCAGGCGCTCCTTGGAAACTCTATGGGGCAGTTCTTCTCTGTCCTATAAGGTCGCTATGAATCGGTATTGACTTGACAGCACTGGGTTTTGTTGTGTTCTAATCTTTATGGAAGCCGACTCTCCCACCTGTCTCTGGCAGAGCAGCTGGTGAGTTCAAACTGCTGACCTTTTGGTTAGCAGCTCAGCACACAACATTTGCTCTATCGGAACTCCCCAAGGTTGGAAAAAAAAAGAAATTTTTTTTTTTTTAAGGCACTCAAAAAACATGATGGCCACAGCAGTGGACTGGACCATACACATAGTCATGAAGCCAGTGCAGCACCAAACAAGATTTTGTAATTTTTGAAAATGGAGTTACCATTAATTGGAACTGATTTGAGGGCAACTAACAACAACAATGAGAAGTGAAAAATCTATCACACGTAGAGTGGAACTTCACTCAGTGTTCTACAGATGATTCATATTCATCCTCTGCCACTTGCTACAGTTTTGTCTTATTCAGATGTCATTTTAAAAGAAAAGAACAAGCTAATCTGGAAGGAGAGGAAAGTACATGTCTTTGTTTTCCCTAAAATGTTTTCACAGATCCATGAGGGAGATTTGTCTAATACCTAGAATAAGTGGCTTCCTAAATGTTGGGATACAGAGCAAAAAATGGTCATTTGATCCTTAAGGAACTCTAGTATAAAAAACATAATTAAATTAAATTGCTAGTTCTGTGTAAATTCAGGTAATTTGTGTATAACTCTTGGGAATACCTACACAAATACCTTATTAGAATAACTTCTTGTATTTTAATAATTATATTATTAAGATAATTGATATAAAGGCATCATATAATTAATATTTGTCAAATAATAAAATACACATTAATGTATTCTTTGGAATTCACAAAAATTTCATTTCTGTTAAGAAAATCCTCTATCCTCTTTCTTTCACACATGAGTATGAGATAAAACAGCAGTGACAGAAAGTTAAGAACATTATATTTGGACTTGAAAAACCTCTATTAAAATCTCAGAAATAGCACCTAGTGGCAGTGTGAGCTTGGAGAAGTAATGTCATCATCAGTACCAAAAAATAGGTAGGATTGACAAAATATTTCAGACACATGTTGTTCAACTACATGGACAAGGTATTCATGCAGAGTGTTTATGTGAGGCATTAAAATATTTTATTAAATAAAATTTTTGAATATATGTGAAAAATGCACACAGTTTAAATGTAACTTCTAAATTTTAGGTGTGTAAAACACAATAGAGTTACAAAATCACTTTTTTATCAAAACATTGAACAATGACTGAACCCCAAACCAGAAGCTAAAGTATCTGCCTTAATCATGTTTGTTATATAACGCACATACACGCACCCTCACAAACACACACACACAAAGTTGTCATTGAGTTGATTCCAACTCATACCAACCGTATAGGACAGAGCAAAGCTGCCACATAGAGTTTCCTAGGCTGTAATCTTTACTGAAGCAGACTGCTTCATCTTTCCCCCATGGGGCAACTAGTGGGTTCAAACAACCAACCTTTTGGTTAGCAGTCAAGCGCTTAACCGCTGCACCACCAGGGATCTTTTATGACACTAAATGTGTATTAAAATACCATTCTGATGGAGTTGCACTCAATGAACCCTAAGATTCTATGCTGTAAAGGATCATGAAAAAAATGCCTCTCTATTAGTACATGCTGCCCTTGGGCTTGTCGCTGAAACGATAGTGTGTTTTGCTTAAATTCTCCTGATACTCTTGCTGATATAATTTTCAGGCACCCTTGATGGCTCTGATATTTCCTGCAGAGCGAGAATATCAGTTAAGAAAGAAATGATATTTTATACCATATCAGCTTCTATGAGAACAATTCTCTACTTTGATCCAGGGAACCGGAAACTCGGCAGAGGAAAAAGTATGGGCTTTAACTACTGCTTCCAAGTTTCTTCAAACAGGCACTTCTGTTAACAAAGCTTACAGGAAATGAAAACTGGTGGTGTGTACAACTAGTTGATTTCACATTAACAGGAGATAGAGACTAGAAAGACAAAATCAAATACCCTGAAATATTTAACAGAACATGAACCCTCTAGAAGAGTAAAATAAGATTAATTCCTCAATTCTTATACACTCAGAAAATGTAAATTATGACATGGGAATGAGAACAATATTTCAAAGACTAAGGTTGAGAAAAAAGCTATGACACCAGCAACCATATATTAATAAGTGAATCGAAACCTAAAAAAAAATAAAAGGCAAAAAACCTGCAGCTGCTGTCAAGTCAATTCTGACTCATAGGGAATATATAGGACAGAGTAAAATGGTCCCATTGTGTTTCCAGGAGAATATGGTGGTTTCGAACTGCTCATCTTTTGGTTAGCAGCCAAACTCAACCATTCTGCTACCAGGGCTCCAAACAGACCCTAGGGGTTAGGAATTTTGTGTACATTATCATACGTAATCTACAGAGCAAATTTATAACTATCTAATTTAGTGTCCTTTTACGAATGAGAGAATTTTTTTTTTTTTTTTAGAAGTCAAGCAGATAGTTACTAGTAGAGCGAGAATTCAGGCTCACATTTCTCTGATTCCATAATCTAAAGTATTTCCATTTGACCATTTTGCAATTCCATTATATCATGCCATAATTCTGAAATCAACGTTCCCTAGAAAAATGAAAAATAATATCTTCACATATTTAAATTCCTTTTTTTATATTCATCCAGTTTAAACAGACCATGAAATTAAAAAAAAAAAGTCTATAATGGCTTCATTAGTAAAATAAAATTAAAATTAATATTTAATTCTCCAAGAGGAAGCAATTATGATCCTAAAGTAGTATATACTCAAATGCAGGTTGAAATCTCATTTGCTCTTCATTTCATAATTTCCTTGATTTTTAAATATACCTTAATAACTGTACTGTTCCTATTCTGATCATCATCCATCAAGAAAATTAAAACAAATTTCTGATTTACACATCTATTGATCTAAATATGGAAGGAGTCCTTTCTGCTTTCTTTGCTATGTTCTCAGGAAGATGTGTGATACAATTTCTAATATAAGACCGAATTAACTAGAATCACCTATTTCAGATTTAAACTTTAAGTTGTATATTCTAGTGTGAGGTTCAAGGTTCTCATTTCTAAAATATTTTTCAGGTGATGAAAAGCTTTTCTTCTTACCTGTGGAAATGAACTGTTCACTCAAAGTTCACTATGACTATTATGTGTATGGATTTTTATATAAGCTTCTTAATGGCTTCTTGTAGGCCATAGAGAATTCCCAAGGAGAAAAGACATTAACTCTCTTCTAGAAAAGAAAGCAACAAGATTTTTTTTTTCCTTTTTCCTTTCAGTGAACAAGCAAATGGTTCTGGCACAATAAACTGCATGATAAAAATAATAAAATGAATCATGTTGGCCTCTTAAAAAAGATGCCTCGATGGAAAAGCTTATAACATAAGATTGAAAATCTAATGCTGCAGAACATTGTTCTTGCTCTGATGCTAATTAACTATTAATATTGGGTTAAAAAATCAAATTCCCTAAAATCCAGTTTCTTTTTCCCAGTAGTATAACCTGTTTAATATTCTGTAAATACATATAGAGAGATAATATGAAGTAATAACATGTTAGAAGTTAGAATAGTTTAATAAAAATAACTATACTCCTCATCTTAGTTATAAGGTGCTATGCATCAAATTGGTATGAGAGATAGATGTAAGGTCATTGAGAGTTTAGGCCAGGAGAGATGGGACAATATATAGACAACACTAATTTATTTATTTTTTTATTGTTCTATGGGACAGAACACTAGAATATTAGAAGTATTGCAGAGTTAAAGGTCAAACTTTGAGTTGTACAGGGTCTTTTCCTGTCTTGAGAATTCTTTATACAAATATAAAGAGATATACCTAAGAAATTTAAGAATATACTTAATATGTTCTTAGGGAATTCTTGGAAACATTGTAAAAAAACACATAGTTGTCTAGGCTCCATAGAAAAAGATGCTAAGTAGATAGTAAATGTTGGTCATGGAATCTGAGTTGAAAGAAAGAGGGGAAGAAAGGAAAGAAGGAAGGTAGGAAGACAGAAAGGAAGGAAGGAAGGTACACTGATACTGGTAGGCGCCCATTTGGGATCAATCAATGTATTAACTAAATGCAATACCAAATTGACCTATAAATATAAAGTAATTTTAATTAAAATAAAATGTTTTTGCAGATCTTAACAAACTTATTCCACAATTTATACAGAAAAAGCAAAAGAACAAAAATAATAAAAATAATTTCAAAAAAGGAGAATAGCATTTGAAGATTTACCTAATCTAATTTTAGGACTTCCCTTAAGCCAAAATAATCAAGACAGTGTGGTATTGGTTAAAAAATAGTGGCCTACAGCAATGAAACAGAACACACATATATGGCCAACAGATTTTTGCCAAAGATGCTGAAGAAAATCCATGGAGAAAGTGTATGCTTTTTTAAAAATGGTGCTGAAAGAACTGAACAGCCTTATACCACAAAAAAGGGAATTGGTTAATTCTTTTACCATTTTAAAAATTTGTCTCAGTATGAACCCCTCCCCCCAAAACATGGACAAAGGACTTGATCAGATAATTCACCAAAGAGGATATTCAAATGACCAACAGCACATGAAAATAATACCATTAGCCATTGGAGAAACGTAAATCAAAACCATAATGAAATATCACCTCCCCCCCGTTAGAATGGCAATGATGAAAAAAATGTGAAACAAGTATTGATGAGGTTGTGGAGAATTTGAAACCTGCATTCATGCTGTTGGGAATGTAAAATGGTGCAAACATTGTGTAAAGCAGTTTCACGGTTCCTCAAAAAGTTGAACATAGAATTACCATATGACAGTAATCCCAATCTTAGGTTTGCACCCAGAAGAAGTGAAGGCAGGAATACAAGCAGAAAATTGTACAGCAGTGCTGATTGCAGTACTTTTTATAATGCCCAAATGGTGGAAACAATGAAAATGTCCCTCAACAGATGAACGGATAAATAAATGTGGTATATACACACAATAGAATATTATACAGCTGTACAAAAGAAATGAAGCTCTGATGCATCCCACAATATGGATGAACCTTGAAAACATTATGCTGAGTAAAATAAGTCAGTCACCAAAGGACAAATACTGGATGATCTCGCTTATATAAAAAAGTAAATATATGGACACCAAAAATTATTAATGGTACCAGAAGTGAGAGGGAGGGAAAATGGGGAGTTTTTGTATGGGGGACATTGAGTTTATGTTAATGGTGGTGGAGTATTTTGGAAAAAGAAATAATGGCTGCACAATATGAAAAATGTAATCAACGTCATTGAATTGAAAATGTGGAAGTTGTATGGGCAAGTGTTTTGGTGGGTATATTTTCTGCACACACACACACACCCACGCAAAAAGACCCACCACACTGTGGACTTCTGTCCTCCAAAACTGTAAGATGATATTATATTGTTTTAAAAAAAAAAAAAAAAACTTAAAAAGGCCTTTTGTCACAGATTTGCTCAGCGCAATGCACTGTTTGATTTCTTGACTGTTGCATCCGTGGACAATGACTGTTGATATAAATAAACATGTGTATCAAATTTGATACCGGTAGAGTGGGGTGCTGCTCTAACAGATAACTAAAATCTGGAAGTGGTTTTGAATCTGTGAATGGGTAAAGGATGAAAGAGTTTTAAATTGCCTAATAGTAAAAGCCTGGATTGCCTTGAAGAGACTGTTGGTGGAATTCTGGACAGAAATCAAAGACAATTCTGATCGGGACTCAGAAGGAAGTGAGGAGAGCTGTCACACTGGAGGCACAACAGATGGCAAGAGGGCACCAGCAGAGATTAACAGCAGCAGAGAGATGGTAGGAGCAGAACCAGGAGACCAGCACGAGACAGGCCTGGAGCTGACCCACGGAGCAAGAAATTTGAGTGTCTTCCGGCAGAAGTTTACAGACAGAGAAGGGTGCCCCCAGGCACTTATTGGTGGAGCTAAAGAGCTTTGGAATAATTTCCCCAGCAGGGCAGACTCTGGCAGTGAGGCCCAAGAGTCAAAAGACCAAGAAACCAGGATGCAGAAGTTGAAGAGACAAGAAACACAGGAAACAAGCACAGTTGCCATCCAGTGGGCCTGAAAGGCAGAGCTGAAGCTCAGAGCAGATGGGCCTCTACCCAGAATCCAGAGTGTGGCCAACAACCACAGTCTGGAGGGCAGGGTCATTGCCTAAATGGTCTCAGAAAATAGGTGATTATTTTCAAGCCTTGACAACTAATGTAATGTGTTCTGTCAACTTCCTTGGTTCATATTATCCCTTCTTTTCCATCAACTTCTTCCATTTGTAATGGAAATGTCTAGTTTCTGCCCTTTCCACCGTTGTACTTGGAAGCAGATAACTTGTATTCTAGATTTCACAGATGAAGAGGAAGTTTTGGATTTTGGACTTTGAATTTTAAGACTTTTGCTGTGATATGATGGGGGTGAATGTGTTTTACATGTGCAAGGATACGAACTTTGGGGGTCCAAATGGTGTAATGGATTGAATTATGTTCCCCAAAAATGTTTGCCAACTTGGCGAGGCTATGGTTACCAGTATTGTGTGACTGTCCATCATTTTGTCATCTGATGTGATTTTCCTGTGAGCTCTAAGTCCTACCTCTATGTTGTTATGAGGCAGGGTTATAGGCAGTTATGTTAAAAAATGTTAGTGAGGCAGAATTCAATCCACAAGGTGAGGTTTTATCCTGAGTCAGTCTCATTTGAGATATAAAAGGAGGACGGACTTCCCAGAGATTTAGAATTGTTGTAGGCTCATTTTCATTCAGTTCAGAATATATTGTATTTTCCTGTGTGATGTCCTCCTTGACTGATGGTTTATTTAGAACTATTTTTTTTATGCTGTTTGCATAGCTATTTCTACCATCCAGCGCCAAATTATAAAATACATGTTTCTGTTTATTTTTTCAATTACTGAGAGAGGAATGTGTAAATCTCCAATTATAATTCTATATTTGTATACTAATTTCAATTCTAATAATGTTTGCTTCATGCGTTTTGAAATTTTATTTTAGACATACACACTTTTCAAATTAAGTCTTATTGATGAATTCAGCTCTTTATCATGATGTAACTATTTCCTTTATCCCTTGTAATGTGCCTTTGTTTGGTCTACTTCACTACTCTAACCAGAGTGATATCTATCTGGAATTTTAGTTCTCTTCCTTGAAAATGTTATAAAACATCAGAATCAGTATAGGTATGCAAAAATAAATAAAAACCTTTACTGCCTTGGAGATGATTCTGATGGATAGCTACCCTGTAGGACAGAGCAGAACTGCCCCATGGGTTTTCCAAGGCTATAAATCTTTACAGAAGCAGGTCCTTGCATCCTTTTCCCAAAGAGCAGCTTATGGCTTCTAACCACTGAAGTTTTATTTAGCAGCCTAGTGCTTAACCTCTGTGCCGCTTGGCTTCCTTTCAGTATAGGTCTAATTGATCTAATTTACTCCACTTTTACAATCTTCTTCTTTTAATATCTTTGTTTTAATGATCACTCAGGCTTATGACCTGCAGCTTCCACATGTTTCAACCAAACCAATCACTAGTTAAATCCTATGGAAACCACACCTCCGACCCTCCTTACATACATTCCTTCATCATTGACTTAACTAAGGCCTTCAATACTTCATAAAGTATTGTGTAAAGGCCAAATAATGAAGTTGATAAAGGAAAAAGATTGGTATGTTCTTTTATTCTGCATCCCAAAATGTCTAAAAGTGAGGCCTCTGTAGCCAGGAAGCTTAAATGAGAATAAGGTTATCACTCTTAAAAACTACGTGGTTTTGAGCAAACTTATGTACCTCTGTTTCCTCATAAGAGATAATTGTAGAACCACTTACAGGAAATGGTATGATGATTACATGACTTAATATGTGAAAGGCACTTACATAATTGCTCAGTGCCTTAATCAGCTGCATATGAGTTCTAACTATTGCTATTAGCTATCACTCACTCATTGACTTACCATTCATTTAATAAATATCTATAGTTATTATTGTTCCAAGTAGCATGTTATGCCCTGAGGATCGGTAGTGAGGACAGACACAATGACTGCCATTACGCAATTTACAGTATCAGCATACTGTTAGATCTACATAAAACCAAACCCACTGCTGTCTAGTCAATTCCAACTCATAGCCACCCTATAGGACAGAGTAGTGTCACCTCATAGGGTTTCCATGGCTATAATCTTTAAGGAAGCTGACTACTACATCTTTTTCCTACAGAGTGTTTGGTAGCCACAAACCTCAGACCTTTTGGTTAAGCAGCTAAGGGCTTTAACCACTGCAGCACCAGGGCTCCTTTATACCTATATAGGAACTAAATATTCAAAACAACGAATATTAATTTTAATATTTATTTTATGTAAAATTGTTATAGTACTGACCAATGTGTTAACTTATATGAAATGAATAAATAAAAGGGGCCCATGGGGACAGCAAGGTCAAACAATTATTTCTTGAAGGAAAGATACTTGAGGTAATTTATAAAGAATAAAACTATTTAACTTGAGACTTAAATATTTGCCATTTTTCCATGTTGACTTGAACAAATAAAAAATCATTGAAGACTGTTTTACCTCAAAATTTGGTTTCTACTTTATTAAGAGAAAAATAGGAGACAGTATGGGAATTTCTACACAGGTTAATTTGATATGAATTCTTGTCTAATTTGATGGCTGGATTATTAACCAAATATTTTTAGGCACAATTGGGTGCAACCTTATTCCTTCAGTTCATCTCTTGCTTTCCCACAAGATTATGTTTTTTTTTTTTCCACTTGGAAGACTGATAACAAAGGAGACAACCTTGACTGAATCCTTTCCTTCACAACTTTGAGACCCTGATTTGAATAATAGAAACTTCAAATATCATCTATGAATGCTGCAAAAATTCTGAGTTTTGTAAAAGTCACCTATTTAGGAGTACTTTTGAAGTAGGCTATTCCTATCTTCTAGAGAGACCATCTCAATAAATCATAATCAGAAAAGATTTTTAGTTACTAGGGCTTCAAATTATATAATTTTTAAAAGATAAAATATCTATACCGCATCTGTGAAAATTAGTACTCTTTTAAAGGAATTTTGAGTATATATTTAAACCACACTCTGACGTCAAATATCCCTTCTTCCAATAGAAATATATTAGTTCTCTTTGCATATTTGATCAGAAGAGATTAGAAATTGAGGCTCTGAAACTTATTGGTGTGCTTTTCAAACTCATAATTAAGAATTGGCTTTTACAGGAAAATTGTTTTGATTGTTAGTTTTTGATGATTTCCTTGTGGTGGGGTCACAAGATAACCACCACTGGTAGGAACAAAATAGGTTTTATCAAGAGAAACATACTTTTTACTCTTAATGACTTGTAAGATAAAAAAACGTTGAAATAAAAACAAATAATTCAATAAGGAATTGGCATAAGCTGGAGAGAGTTGGGATGATGTAGAACATTTTTTTCCTTGTCTGGGCCATGATCATTGTTGTAAAGTTTCATTCGTAATGACCAATGTAGGGTTTTTCCTCATAGTTAGAGAACAAAGGCAGAATTAGGAAATGAACTAGAATTTTTAAAACATATCTGAATAGTGAAATAGTTTTTCCGATTTTGGAGCAAACACATATAGTAGCCAATTGTAGGTTATTCTCTAAGCTACATGTTTATTTTCACTGAACCTTAAGTATACTCTCATTAAATATTACCATCTGGTCTCTCAGTAGTTTCAGAAAGTCTGATAAATTTCTGTGATTAGACAATGAGAAAAAAAAAAAACTAATAGTGGAATCAACGTTTATGGTGTTCAATGAAGCAGTGCAGAAGGCATATCCAGAGGCTGAGATGGATCTGAGTGTATGACAGCATAAGGGGCTAGTAATCTTTGGGAGGTCCATCACAGGGACTTCAGAATGGAAAATTAACTTCCAAATGTTTGCTGAAGACTTACTATAAACAATGTGAGAATAAGTGAAGCTATAGAGTTCTCAGGGCATCATCATTATAGTAAGAGAAAGATGAAGTTAAATATTAATCGTAGTAATATAACCTGTCACTGAATGTTTAATATGGGTACATTTGAACGTAATCCCATAAGTATGTATGTGATACAATATATCTGCACTTGTAAAATTCTGCCTTGGAAGGTTGATTAATGCTTCATTTGGAAATATTCTAGGAGATAAATGCACTTTAAACTAAAAGCACTTTCTTCTCTAGATTCAAACCTTAGAACTATGGACTGGCACCTTACATTCTTTTCAGTTTTACAAAGCTAAACATGTACTTTATTTATGAACCAATTTCTCTCAAACATTTTTTCATTGCTTCTTTTACATCTTTGTTCCTCGAACTGTAGATAATGGGATTCAGCATGGGAATCACAATGGTGTAGAATACAGACACTATCATGTCATGGTCCAAAGCATAGCTGGAACTTGGCCTCACATACATGAAAAGGATTGTTCCATGGTAAATTGACACTCCAGTTAGGTGAGAGCCACAAGTTGAAAATACTTTTCTCCTCCCTTCAGCAGAACGCACCTTCAGAATGACCCTTAAAATGAAACCATAAGAGATCAAGACAATCAGGATGGTGAATATTTCAACAGAACCCACCATGTAGAAGAGTAGAAGTTGGTTGATGTGAGTGTCAGAACAGGATATAGCAAGGAGGGAAGAGATATCACAAAAGACATGTCTGATTTCATTGGATGCACAGAAGGAGAGGCTAAAAGTTGCCACTGTGTGTAAAGTAGCATGTGAAATACCACAAACATAAGAAGCAATGATAAGTGACACATAGACTCTGGATGACAAGTTAACTGAATACAGAAGTGGATTATAGATTGCTACGTAGCGATCACATGCCATTGCTGCCAAGAGAAATGATTCTGTGGTCCCAAAAGTGGAAAAGAGCAGCATCTGTGTTTCACATCCAAGGAATGAAATGGTTTTCTTCTCTACCAGAAAATTGACCAACATTTTTGGGGTGACAACTGAAGAATAGCAGGCATCCAAGAATGATAATACACTCAGAAAATAGTACATGGGATTGTGGAGTCGGGAATCTACCATGACTAATAAAACCAGTCCTAAATTTCCCACCAGAGTGAAAATATAGATTGCAAGAAATAGTAAAAAGTGATAGACTTCCAGCTCAAAGTTATCTGTAAAACCCTGCAATATAAACATGGTGACTTCAGTGGTGTTCTTCAACCGAATCCTGTGTGCATCCAGTCCTGATGGCAACACTGACATTTTAGTTGATATTTATGGGTCCTAAATGCAGTTGGACTCTCGGCGTGGTACAAATGATAAATGTACTTGCTGCTAACTCAAAGTTTGGTGGTTCAATTCCATCCAGAGGCACGTCAGAAGAAAGGACTGATAATCTACTACCAAAAATCAGTCTTGAAAATCCTACAGAGCACAGTTCTATTATGACAGGCTCAGGATTGCTTTGAGTTGGAAAGGACTAGATGACAACTCATAAATGCAATATTCTGTGAAACAGAGAACATTCAATTCCATCTTCATGTTTGTTTCTTAGAAGGGCATGATAATATCCTAGACAGTGATGGAAGAGGCAGTGATTGGTTGGGCCCATCTGGATATAATTTCCTGTTTAAATAAAATAAATAAATGGCTTCATACATTTGTTGGCTGAGCTTCTCATGTTAACAGCAAACAAGCAAAAAAAACAAACCTGCTAATTTATGTGGTTCTCAAATCACCGTATTTTAAAATTGACAAGGAAGAATGAATAGAGGGTTTTTTAAATCCAAACACTTTATACATATAAGTAAACCCTAGAGTACTCAAATTAGCTACAGTGTTTATGAATGCCTTTCCTTAACACCCACTAGGATAAAATGAGAGCAACACCATGTATCTCACAAGACTGGATTAAATTTAAATGAGAAAAAACTTATTAAAATTATTTAATTTTAAAATGTTCTCATATGACTAGAAAATAGACGAAGTTAGACTAACCTTTCAAGTTTTCTTAGCAGGCACCTTTTTCTACGTAAATCCATGAAGTTCATATATAACTTTGAGAACACACATGCAAATATCTTATAATATTTTACTTGTATTTGAATAGTTATGATAGTAGTTAATAAATCCATGAAATAATAGATAAAATATATATTCATATATTTTGGGGACATCACAAAAAATACATTTATATGTTAAAAATGCCCCATCCTCTTTCTCTCTCTCTCTACCTCTGCACTTTTCCCATCTCTCTCTTTCAAGAATCCATGGAACAAAAACAAAAATATTTACTGGTGAGAGACAGGAATAAAATAGAAATCAGGTAGACTGGAAGAAGCACAGTGAAGGGAAAGTAAAAATAAACAACCAAATTTTGAAAAAAAAATATGGCAGTAGGTTGTCTACTAAAGAAATTCATTGCAAAATCAACTGCAAAATAAAGCTTGACTTTTTTTTGGTGGGAACAGAAACAGAAAAAATGTCAGCTAGCCTGTGATTCTAACCATCACTTCACTGATGGCTCTGACACAAGACAGAAAGTTAAAAGCACTGTATTTGGACTCAAAAACTTTCATTAAAATCTCAGAAATAGCACCTAGTGCCATTGTCAGCTGGGAAAATAAAGCCATCCTTCTTCCTTCTTGTATGAAAGAATGGGTAAGTTCAACAAAATGATTGATATATACGTTGACAAACTACATGAACATGGTACTCATACAGAGCGCTTATTGATGAAAGATATTAATGTATTTTTTTAATTCAATTTTTTATTATATGTAAAAAGCACATACTACTTAAGCCTTCCACATTTTATCTAAACAAAATAGGGAATTCTAAAATTAATTTTTTTTTGTCAAAGCTTTGAGCAACGAATGAATCCCAAACCAGAATCTAAAGTGTTTTTGTTACACTTGTTTGTTATTTGACCCTAAATAGGTATTAAAATATCAATTTATTGAAATTAGGCTCAATGAATCCTAATATTCTATGATGTAAAAAACCAAAAAAAAAAAAAAAAAACTTTTTGCCATCGAGTAGATTCCGACCCACAGTAACCCTATAGGACAGAGTACGACTGTCCCATAGAGCTTCCAAGGAGTGGCTGGTGGATTCAAACTGCTAAACGTTTGGTTAACTGCCTTAGTGCTTAACTACTGTGTCACCAGGACTCCATATTTTGTAATCTGTAAAGGATTGTAAAAATGTATCTCCATCACTGCATTCTACCTTTGGGTGTGTCAGTGAAATAAGAGTGTCTTTTGCTTAAATTCTCTGGATTCTGTTTGTGATTTAATTTTTGGACACCCTTGATGGTCTGATCTTGTCTGTAGAGCAAGAATGTGATTTAAGAATGAAAGTATGTTTTGTACCAAGTCAGGTCCTACTAGAGTAATTATCTACTTCACTATAGGGAAAGGAGACTCGACAGAGGAAAAAGTATGAGTTTTACCTACTTCCCCCCAAGCTTCTTCAAAGAGGCATTTCTGTTAGCTAATCTTTTAAGAAGTCAGAACTTTTGGTGTTTAAGTCAACATCCATGAGTGGTGCAAATGGTTAAGATACTAGGCTGCTAACCAAAATTTTGGACATTAGTATCCACTTGGAGGGACCTCAGAAGAAAGACCCGGCCATCTACTTCTGAAAAAATCAGCTACTGAAAATCTTATAGAACACAGTTCTACTCTCACACACATGGCGTTGCCATGAGTCAGAATCGATAAGATGACAAATGGTTGGTTGTGTTTACGACTAGCTGATTTCACTTAAAGAGGCTATAGTGGCAAGGAACACAAAAACATAGATTCTGAATTTTTTTTTAAACAAAACATGTTCCATCTGGAAGACTGAAAGAAATCAGTTCCTCAACTCTCACAGAGTCACAAAGTCAGAAAACATAAAGTACCAGATGTCAATGAGAAAAACACTACAAACACTAGGCTTGAGAAGAAAGAAAGCTATGATAGCAGCTACCACATATTATTAAGTGGATTCAAGGGGTTAGGAATTTTGTGTACATTCTGTACATAATCTACATAGCACCCTGAAAACTAAATAGTTTAGCATTCTTTTACAGATGAGAGAAAGAACTGAGGTCCAGCTAGATATAAAACTTGACTAAGGTCACAGAGATAGTTACTAGCTGTCTTAGTCATCTCGCGCTGCTATAACAGAAATACCACAGGTAGATGGCTTTAACAGCGAGAAATTTATTTCCTCATGGTAAAGTAGGGTAAAGTCCGAATTCAGGGCAATGGCTCCAAGGGCAGGCTTTCTGTCTCTGTCGGCTCTGGAGGAAGGTCTTTGTCCTCAATCTTCCTCTGGTCTAGGAGTTTCTCAGGCCAGGGACCCTAGGTCCAAAGGATGTGCTCTGCTCCCGATGCTGCTTTCTTGGTGGTATGAGGTCACCGAATCTCTGCTTGCTTTCCCTACCTCTTATGTCTTGTAAGGCAAAAGGTGGTGCAGACCACACCCCAGGGAAACTCTCTTTACATTGGATCAGGGACATGACCTGAGCAAGAGTGCTACATCCCACCCTAATCCTTTTAACCTCAGTCAGGGATTATGATTTATAACGCATAGGAAAATCACAAAATGGAAGACAAACCACACATGGCCTAACCAAGGTGACACACATTTTGGGGGGACACAATTCAATCCATTACACTAGCAAAGCAAGGATTCATCCCAGATTTCTTTGATTCCACAGTCTAAAGTATTTCTGCTTGATCATACTATAATCCCACTGTGCCATGTTATTATTCTGGAACCACCAGCCTCTAAAAATAATGTAAAATAACATCCTCACATATTTGAGTTATTTTTTAAAGTCAACCCTCTTAATTTTTATATATATATAGAGAGAGAGAGAGAAAAAAATTTTTTTAGTACACACATATATATTCTCTCACTGAGGGATACAAATTATTTTAAAACTTATTTTTCTCTACAAGCCATTTTCTATATATATATATATATTATTTATGTGGTATATATACAATTTAATAATTTCATGGCCTATTTAATATATAGATATATAAACTACCAAAGTAGCATGTTACCAAATGCTTGTTGAAAGCTAATTTTCTCTCCTTTTAATAATTTCTCTGGTTTTTAAATTTGTTGTTTTTAGGTGCCATCGAGTGGGTTCTGACTCATAGTGACCTGCTGTGCAACAGAATGAAAAACTACCCAGTCCTGCACCATTCTCACAATCTTTTTTTATTATTATTTTTAAATATAGCCCCTTAATTCTTCTACTCCTATTCTGATTATCATCCATAAAGAAAATGAAAGCAAATTTCTGATTTAAACCTCTATTGACCTAAATATGTAGGGAGTCCTTTCTGTTTTCTTTGCTATTTTCTCTGGAAACATTCAATTTTTCATACAAGTCTGAATTAACCAGAATCACCTAAAACAAATTTACTTTTAAAACTAGGCATATACTCTAGTAGGAGATTAAAGGTTCAATCTTCTAAAATATTTTGTAAGTGATAAAATTTTTTCCTCTTACCTGTGGAACTGAATTTCTCACTCAATTAAAGTATGCCATGATTGTGTTTGGATTTTTATACTCGTTTCTTGAGCTCTTCTTTTAGTCCATAGGGGATTAACCAAGGAGAGAGAATGCTAACTCTCTTTGGACATAAAAATAACAAGCTTTTTTTTTTTTTTTTCCTGCAATAACAAGAGAATGGCTCTGTAACAACAAAATACTTGACAAAAATGATTAAATGAATTACTTGGGCCTCTGGAAAACTGATCCCCTAGCAGAAAAGTTTATGGCATAGGACTGGAAAATAAATCCAGTTACACAGGACGTAGCCTTAGCTCTAATGCTAATCAGCTATGTGTCATTGGTTAATTAATTAAATTTCCTGTAACCCAGTTTCTTCCTTCTGGGAATATAGCCTGCTTAATTCTCTCAAAATCTTGTAAACCTATGTATTATTAAATAATATGAAAGTATAACATATGTCAGACTTTCTTCAATACAAATAATTTCTCATCTGAATTATAAGGTCCTAGATTTCTTGTTCTATGAGTGATACATATAAGCTCACTGAAAGCTTACTACAAGAGATAAAATATTAATACACATGTTTATACAATAAACAAATGGATAGAAAGTTATAATATGAGAGACAAGGTTTTATACAAATAGCTGTTAATATTCTATGTGATAGAATGTTAGAATATCAGATATTGGCTAGAACCAAAGGTCAAATTTTTGACTTGTGTAGGGTCTTTTCTTGCCTTTGAAATCTCAGATACTAATCTATAGATCAGAATCAATGTCGTGTGGAATCTAGTCATGGTGGGTTTAGGGATTATGTACTTCCATGGATAGTATTTTTGGCAGAAGTACTGTGTATACGAAAAAAAAAAAATACAAAAAGCAAACCCATATTCAAACTGTGTATCTAGTTCAGTAAGGAAAATTGTCTTTTCCATGATGGGAGCTGTCCAGTGTAATCAATCGGCCATCAGGTAGCTAGCTGGCTCAGTGGGATGGCATCATATTGGATACTCAATGTTGGTTTCTGCTGCTTGTAGATTGTGCTCTCAGCAGTAGCCCTAGGCAGTTTGACTTTGGTGAGTGAAAGTTCTTGTCACTGAACTTGTGCATAACCTCCATGACTGCAGCCATGACCACACTGTCCATGAGCCCATTGGGAAATGACAGGAGTGGCTGGGGAAAGAAGCTGACTGGTATTCACAGAGCAGGTCATCCTATTAACTTCACTACTAAAACCCTCCTTTGCTGAGGTCACTCAGTGGTGAGTATTCACAGGGAACAAAAACATCTTCACATTTTTTTGCTCATTCAGAAGAGATATCCACATATCTCTTCCCCAGATATCTTTTTTACCAATTTTTCAGTTATGTTCCTTCCAAATCCCTGATCATGCAACCAAATCATTGGCCACATATCAATTGCAACACTGTCCATTTTTTTTTTTTATAAGCAAAAAAAAAAACCCTGGTTCCTATAAGTGGTGATTTTTTCTGTGTTTGTATTAAAAATCAATAACCTTGACTTTAAAAAGAGCTAAAACATAAATTAATCTTCTCTTCAGAGTAGGAGTTACTTTCATGGAGTAGACAGTAAGAAGATAGCATGAGAGAGGCTTTGGGGGTACTGAGTCCCATAGATCTATAGGTCTTATCTTCCTAAGTGATACTTTGCCCTTCAGAAAGTATACGTTGCTGTAACTGTCCTTTCTGAAACCTCCGTCTTGTAGAATGCCCCCTCCCTTATTTGAAACTTTCCTTCCCAGTCTCCCTGCTCAACTTAAATTCTCCTCTCAGGCATTTTTCCTCCCAGCAAAGCTTTGTCTTTTTGGAAGAAAGTGCGTAATGCTTATTTCTGAGATCTTCAATGACCCAGAGCACCATCTGAGTCTCCCAAGACCCTTTTATGATTCTCTGCTGTGGGTTTAGGTGAGGAGAGAGGAGTAGTCATCAACCTGAAAGTGGAAGCCAGAAGGTTTTTCCCGTTTTTCCTGGTTGATATTGCTGAGATTCCCATACAGTAAATTGCTCTCTCCTTTCCGAGGCTGGTTATGAAGTTTGCAGGGTTAATACTAGGTCTTGTTAATACTTCTCTTTGCCATTTACACTGTACCTGCTGCCATGGGAGCCTTGATGCCTTAAAATACTTATGCTGGGGTTAATGGAGGTCCTTTGTGGTTTAAGTTTGTCAAAATCATCCTTTTTGTTCTTTCACTTTCCTTTTTGCTTGTGCTTGTTTGTTGTTTGTAGGAGACTTTTTAAGGAAGTGCTTTAGGGGAGATTCTGAGTTAACTAATAAGAAATTTCTTTAATTACCTTCTGCTCACTAAAAATTTATTTTTAGTATTTTAATTTTTTTGGCTCTTTCATAATAAAGAGTTTACTGAAATGCCATAAGCTCTATTTTCTATGCACCCTTTAAATGTGAAAATTGACAAGAATTCTCAATGTCATGTCGCATCACTTTATTCAGATTTTGTTTCCTGTGTCACCTCATCATAGAGGTTCATACCACACCCTCTGTAAAATATATCTGATCCCCTCAATGCCTTACTTTATCCCTTGTCTTGGCTTTGTTTCTTTTCATAGAGCTTATTATGTCTGCTATCATTTATTTGTTGTTTCCTTGCCACATAGTAATGTCTCAAAAAGACTTTTGAATAAATACATGAAAGGTTATTCAAGTTATGCCAGACTTCAAGTTTCACAAGACCTGTTGCTCCCAACCTGGCTTCCCAGTAGAAGCATCTGGGAAACTGTAGAAAATTAGACATGCTGTTGGTCCTTGCTTGTCTATCAGTGTTATTTTTTTTTAAGTCCTACTCATGGGCGCATGTGAGTATGCGTGTACACATGAGCATGGGTTTAGTGTGTGTTTGAATGTGTGTGTGATACAATAATGAAAGAAATTATGAGTTTTTAATAAGAAATTTCTCTAATTTTCTTCTGCTTTTTGTCTTGGATTCATCTTTTTTATAGTATTTATTTTTTTTTTTTTACTCTTGCACTATAAAGGATTTACACAAATGTCGTAATCTCTATTGTCTGTGCTATTACTATTTCATCTGAGAAAACTACAGATTAAAATTTGCCATTCAGGATTCACAAAATACATGACTTATAAGGTACTCCAGGTCATTAAACATTTGATACCTTCTTCAATAGCACTGTTTTTGTTTGTTTGTTTGTTTGTTTTCTCTATAAAGCTAGACATTTTTGTGCATTTCTTATCACTTGACTGAGATGCCTTTAAAGAAACTCAAAATCTATGCCTTATTTACTTCAAACACATTTTAATTTCAGCAAGGTAGAAATATCATGAATATGATTGTCTATAAACCCTTGTGCTATATTCTGGAATTGATATATCACAGTTTTACTTATTATATTTTACTCTATTTACTGGTTTTTTGTAATACGAAATGGGTTATATTGCCAGTATGAGGGTCTCAGAGAAGCTAAGTGCTAACCCAGCATCAGAGCTACAATATAAGATTACGTCTAATATCTTACAATTTATTATCTAATGTTAAAACATAATTTTCCCCAAGCCATCGTTTTAAATCAGACTCAAAAGAACTTTATTCAGTCAACAAAAGTCAAGACTCGGTATATTATTGAAGAACTATTTACCTCCTTATCATTGAGCAAATCATTATGTTGGTATTTTAAGCCAAAAGATAATTGGGGAATATTCCCCTCTGGGAATCTTCTATGGGTTTCATTAACAGCTGAGTAAGTGAATATAAAAGATCTAAATAAAACATGTTCATGATGTATCTAACCTGCACTTGCTATTCTTCAGGTAAGAGAACATATCAGATCATTTGCAGAATATTTAGGAGACATAACCTAGACTATCCAGGTAGACTAGGCTGTGAAGTCCCCAGTATTGAAAACTTTATTTCTTCCCTATTCCATTGGTGATTATTATATATCTGTCAAAACCTGATTTTTTTCAGATTTCTACCCAATAATTTAAAACCCATACTTCCTAGAAAAGAACAGAGAAATTATGAAAGATATGCTTATAGAGGTAAATAATAGACTCCAAATTGAATGTATGGTTTAATTTTCCTGATGGAAGAAAGCCATCCACTTCAAATAAGAACAATGGGAAGAAAGGTCTAAATTTAATATGTCAGTAGAAAACTAGAATATTTGAGCTATTCATCTGCCTGCAGGGTTATATTTGGATATAAATAATGAGGGGGAAATAAATAATTGACACTTATTTTACTACCTTTTACAACTAGATGTCACATCAGATTATTACTTCATAATATTTCTCTGTTATTGATGACTTGAAAGATACCCAAACACTACAAGAATGGTGTTTGGTTTTATTTATTATGGGGGGAAGGGACAGTTACAGAATTAAGCCGTAGTGTAATAGGAGGCAGTATAAAACCAAATCCATTGCCACTGAGTAGATTCAAACTCATACGACCCTACAGGATGGAGTAGAATTGCCCCATTGGGTTTCCAAATAGTGGCTGGTGGATTCAAACTGCCGACCAAGGTCTTTAACAAATTTTACCACTTTCCCACCAGGTTTCCACTTTGGGATCAGAGGGAACTAGGACTGAATCTTGATTCTGGGACTTATTAGTTTTAAGCATTGCTATAAATATATTATAAAGTAATGTGCAGAAGATTCCATTCTCACACTAAGTGCTCAAAAAAATGATAACTGTTTTTATTTCTCTCCTTTGTATTGTGTTTCAGTGATGGACCCAAGATATCAAGAGTTATCTTCTTTCTCTTAAAATGATATTTATGGCAGCGACTTTACATTAATTTCTTAAAATCGAGCCTATTATATTTTTCAGTAATCATAATAAGTTTTTCTTTACAACTTTGGCTCCTTTCCAAATGTGCTAATGTAGACTTAGTCATGCTCAGTATAACTTTTCTTTTGACAGATAGCAGAAAAGCTAGTTTCCAGAGAAGTTTAACTCAAGTGCTTAACTTTTTGTTTTTTACCATTTTCTTTATAGAAAGCCAAAATAAGCCCACTGAAATGTGATGAACCTACTTGTTGTAATTTGTATAACTTTTATTCTTACCACTAGATCACACAATTCACAAAATTCCTACTCTCTAAAGAATAAGCTTATTGCATATTTATGAAACTTTACTAATAAAAATTGTACTTTTTTAATATAAAATTGCAGAAGAACAAGGCTAAATCCACCTTTTGGGCACTTTTTAATCATAATATGATTCATTTGGTTTGATCCTGACAAAATAATGTTTGAGTGCACATTGATTTTTTTTTTTCTTTAAATTTCTGGATGCATGTATTTTTCAATGTTTTCATTAAAATGTGAATTTTGTGACTCAAATTTGATTTTGAAAATAAGTACATCTGATGACAAAATTTCAGTTATATTTATCTGTTTCATTTGTAACCAAAAATTGAAATATTTAAAGGAAACTGATCTGCATCTGTGCATGTGTGTGTGTTTGTGTGTACACACATCCAAATTGTGTCTGAATGGCTTGGTCATTAAACTTTTTTGCCAATTTAAAGAGGAGTAATTTTAGAGAGAAAACCTAACATCACACACAGCTTCTAATCATAGCACTGGGTGATGAGCGTGTATTTTCAGATTCTAAATCTTATGTTGTTTAACTTGTATCGTTGTGAATTCAGGCACAGTGTTGAACTGATGTCAAGGGTTGTATTAGAAATCACCTTTTTCCTTACACTCCTAATAATATTTTTAAAAATATAACACACTGATTTCATTTATCATTCATCAAAGTTTGTATCTGATTTTATTGACTATTTTTATCTTATTTATGTAAATATTTTTATCTCAATATTCCTTCAGTTGATATCCATGTTCACTTCTTGCGCCACCCGTGATATTTCTCAAACTAAGAAAAGTGTTTAGGAATTTCTCAACTAGGTCACTGAAACAGTTTTTTTTTTTTTTTTTTTTTTTAAATAAAATGATATATTTAAAAACATTTTATGGCGCTACAGTCACTCAAAAATATTAAGATAATTAAAATAAATGGTTTAGGACTTCAAGACTGTTTTGTCTTTAAATTTTTATTTCCAGTAAAGATAATTCAATCTAAAATATAGCGTCTTCTCTGTCAAATTATTTGAGTATTTTTATCTCTAACTTTATTCTTTATAAAATTCCTAAGGAAACATTTTCTCTAAATACTGACAATTTTCTAGGTAATTCTGACATTTTTACGAGGATATTGTAGATATTTGGATTTATTCATCATTCTAATCTAAATGGTTCTATCTCTTATTGAGAGACCCTTATCAATGTGTTAAAATTGGACCTTGATTTAGATTATGAATTTAACTAGTTTATAGGTTGTTATTTGTAGGAGATTATATACCCAGAAGACAGATTCAAATTTCCTAATCAGTAAATTGCAGTTACTTAAGATGAAGCACGGAGAGAACATGTAAAAATAAATATTGTAATAAAATAGTTTTATAACATATTTCCTCCAACCAAGTAACTTTTTTAGTTCTTATTTGTTTAGCCATGGAATGATTCAGAAAATAGTTAATTTATTCTTTCTACAATTCATCAATTTCTTTTTTTTAATTTTAAATGTTATATCTACAAGAATGATTTTTAAAAAATATTTTTATGCAATACTTTAATACCTAGATAATTGTTATTTCGCTGTTATTTCACTGAGTCTACAATCATCGACACAGAAACAAGTATAAAAACTTGAAAGAAATTTCATTGTAAGAAAATACTTTCAAATCATGAATGTCTTCATCTCCTTTTTTTTAAAAAAGCTTTCCAATAATTTCTTATATTTTCACCAGAAATATTTGACAGAGTAGAAAAACATACAGATCGTCAAAAATACAAATATGGATCCAAAAAGGAAAACACAATATATTGAATTTAAGAAAGATGTTTGAATGAAATATAAGCTGTCATACACTTTTTTAATTCAGTCATAGAGAATCTTTCCCCAAAAAGCTACTTGCTAAAGTCTGTTCTACAAAACCCAAGAATGACTGATGGAACTGCAGAATATTCAGAGAGTAACTCATGAAATATCACAATACCAGCAAGTGCTACTCTACAAGACCAGCTTGATTCAACACATTTTACATTTTGAATTATTTTAAAGATTACATTTCATTAAGTTATTTTTCTCTTTCAATGTCTATCTCAATCTTGAGAGATAAACACTAATATCCTCATTCTATAAGTGAGAAGATTGTAGCAAATAATTTCACACAATTGCTCAAAGAGCTAGAACTCTGAGGTTCTACTCTGATGCTCTGTCCATTGATACACTATCTCAAGTGTTTGCATGTGAGAAGGAAATTTCTTTGAATACATAACTCTCTTTAATCAATAACCTAGTTCACCCACTTATTTAAGAAATGACATGATTTTAACAAAGGTCGTTTAATAAATAAACCAGTTAGCCCAATTAATTTGGAATGACATGATTTTAACCAATAACTAAATGTTTTTATCTTCCATTTGATTCTGCACAGAGTGGTACTGGCTCTTTGTTCATTGTCTTGGCATTGTCATAGGAGTCGCTGCTGAGAAACCATGCATTTCTGAAAAATCAATGTGAGGACAAACAACATTCCTTTGAGTCACGATATTGTGCATCCCTGTCTCAGAAATACAAATTTTGATTTCATGAATATTTTCAAGTTTGTTCCATGGAGTGTCAACATGAAAAATGACACAGAAGTCGCAACATTTGTATTGAAGGGCTTCACAGACAATCTTGAACTGCAGGTAGTCTTATTTTTTCTCTTTCTAGCAATCTACCTCTTTACTGTGACAGGAAATTTAGGACTGGTTGTATTGGTCATTGGGGATTCCCGGCTCCACAACACCATGTACTATTTTCTGAGTGTGTTATCTTTCTTGGATGCTTGCTATTCCTCAGTAATTACACCAAATATGTTAGTAGATTTTATGTCAAAGAACAAAGACATTTCATTCCTTGGATGTGCAACACAAATGTTTCTTGGTATTACTTTTGGGACCACAGAATGTTTTCTCTTGGCAGCAATGGCTTATGATCGCTATGTAGCAATCTACAACCCACTTCTCTATTCGGTTAACATGTCACCCAGAGTCTTTGTGCCACTCATCACTGCTTCATATATTGGTGGTATTGCACATGGTACTTTACACACAGTAGCAACTTTTAGCCTCTCCTTCTGTGCATCCAACGAGATCAGACATGTCTTTTGTGAAATCCCTCCACTCCTTGCTATCTCCTGTTCTGACACTCACATCAACCAGCTTCTACTCATCTATGTTGTGGGTTCTATTGAGATATTCACCAGCCTGATTGTTCTGATTTCCTATGGTTTCATTTTGTTGGCCATTCTGAGAATGCATTCTGCTGAAGGGCGACGAAAAGTACTTTCCACTTGTGGCTCTCACCTAACTGGAGTGTCAATTTACCATGGAACAATCCTCTGCACGTACGTCAGACCAAGTTCTAGCTATGCTTTGGATCATGACATGATAATATCAATATTTTACACTGTTGTGATACCCATGCTGAATCCCATTATCTATAGTTTGAGGAACAAAGATGTAAAAGAAGCAATGAAAAAAGTGTTTGGGAGAAATCAGTTTATCAATAAAGTATATTTTTAGCACTACAAATGAAATAAATTAGGAGTCATGGCTTATGCCTTCATAGAAGGATGATATGAAAAAGATGAAATTTTTGTTTCAGGTCATTAGTGTCTTTCTATTCTTCAAAATTTTGAGATAAATATCATAGTCAACCCTCAACCTAGGCTATTTTAAAATATACAGAGAAACCATGCCATCAATTTGCTTCTGACGTGTTTGTGCTGATGCACGTGTATATGTGCAGGTGCATATATATATGTACACACACACAAATATATGTATAAAATCTTTTTTTAAATGTATATTTTGTTCTCTTGCTTATAAATATCTATTGGGATACGGAAAAAATAAAACATATTTATTTAGTATGTTGTCACTGTTGTTAGGTGCCATCGAGTCAGATCCCACTCACAGCAACCATATGTACAACAGAATGAAACACTGCCTGATGGTGCACCATTCCCACAATGGATGTCATGCTTGAAGCCATTGTTGCAGCCACTGTGTCAATCCATCTCGTTGACAGTCTTTCTCGTTTTCACTGACCCTCTGCTAAGCATGATGTCCTTCTCAGGGACTGATCCCTCTTGATAGCATGTACTATTCATGTCATTTGAAGACCGTTCATGCTGGCCATAATGGCCTAGGATAGTTAAGAGGATATCTGCAACCTCCTGCTTTACATGGTGGTGGTGTCTCCACAGATCTGTCTTCTGCTTGTTGGTGTTGTTGTTAGATGCCATCAAGACTTATAGCAACTCTATGTGCAAGAAACACTAACCTTCTACTTTACCAAGCATGGTGCCTTCTCCAGGTAATGATCCCTCCTGATAATATGTCCAAATTAGCCTCACCATTCTTGCTTCTAAGGAGCATTCTGGTTGTACTTTTCCAAGACAGATTTGCTCATTCTTTTGGCAACAGCAAAATTCAAAGACTTCAATTCTTCTTATCTACCTAATTCGTCGTGCATCTTTTGCTTGCATAAGAGGCTATTGAAAACACAATGGCTTTCATCTGGTGCACCTTAATCTTTGAGGCGACATCTTTGCTTTTTAACACTTCAAAGAGGTCTTTCCCAGCAGATTTGCCCAATGCAATGGGTCTTTTGATTTCTTCATAAGTGTTGATAGTGAACCCAAGCAAAATGAAATTTTTGACAACTTTATTCTTTTCTCCCTTTATCATGATATTGTTTATTGGTCCAGATATAAAAATTTTTGTTTTCTTTATGTTGAAGAGCAATTCATACTGAAGGCTGTAGTCTTTCATTTTCATCAGTAAGTGCTAAAGTTTCTCTTCAATTTCAGCAAATAAGGCTGTGTCAACTGCATAATGTAGGTTGTTAGTGAATCTTCCTCCTATCCTAATGCTGTGTTTTTTTCTTATAATCTAGGTTCTCAGATTATTTGTTCAGCATACAGACTGAATAAGTATGGTGAAAGGATACAACCCTGAAGCATACCTTTCCTGACTTGAAACCATGCCCCTTGTTCTGTCCAAACAATGGCCTCTTGTTCTATGCACAGATTCCTCACGAGCACAATAAAGGCTCTGGAATTCCTATTCTTCCTAAAGTTATCCATAATTTGTTATGGTCCACTCAGTAGAAGGCCTTTGCATACTCAATAAAACACAGGTAAACATCTTTCGGGTATTCTCTGCTTTCAGTCAGGGTCCGTCTGACATCGGCAATGATATCCCTGGTTCCATGTCCATTTCTGAATATGACTTGAATTTCTGGCAGTTCCCTTTCAATGTATTACTGCAGCTGCTTTTGAATGATCTTCAGCAAGGTTTTACTTGAGTTTTATATTAATGATAATGTTTGCTAATTTCCACATTTGTTATGATCACCTTTCTTTGGAATAGGCATGAAAATGGATCTCTTCCAGTCAGTTGGCCAGGTAGCTGTCTTCTAAATTCCTTGTCAGAGAAGTGTGACATCTCAATTGGTATTCCATCATTTTCTGATGACTTGTTTTTTGCCAATGACTTCAGTGCAGCTTGGACCTCTTACTTCAATACCATCGGTTCTTGATCATATGCTACCTCCTGAAATGGTTGAACATTGACCAGTTGTGTTTGGTATAGTGACTGCATATTTCTTCCGCCTTCTTTTGATACTTACCGTGTCATTTAATATTTTCTCTGTAGAATTCTTCGATATTGCAACTGGAAGATTGAATTTTTTTTTTTTTTTTCAGTTATTTCAACTTGATAAATGCCAAGCATATTCTTCTTTTTTGGTTTTCTAACACCAGATCTTTGGACATGTCATAATAATACTTTACTCTTCTGGAGACACCCTTTGAACTCTTTTGTTCAAATCTTTTGGAAGCGTTTGCTTTAGCTGCTAGAAGTTCAAGAGCCAGTTTCAGAGTCTCTTCTGACATCCATTTAGGTCCTTCCTCCCTCTCTTGTCTTTTTAATGAACTCTTGCTTCCTTCACGTATGATGTCCCTGACATAATTCCATAAGTCTTAGGTCATTAGTGTTCAACACGTCAAATCTATTCTTAAGATGGTCTCTAACTCTGATGCAATATACTCAACATTCTGCTTCGGCTTTCATGAACTTGCAATTTTCTTCAGCTTTAACTTGAAATTGCATATGAACAATTGATGGTCTGTTCTGAAGTTTGTCCCTGGCCTTGTTCTGACTGATGATATTGAGCTTCCCCATCGTCATTTTCCAAAGATGTAGTTGATTTGATTCCTGTGTATTTCTTCTTGGGAGGTCCATGTGTATAGTCACTGTTTTTGTTGTTGCAATGAAAAGGTCACTGGTCTTGCAAAATTCTGTCATGTGATCTCCGGCATCATTTTTATCCCCAAGGTCATATTTGCCAACTACCAATCCTTCCTCTTTATTTCCAGCTTTAGAATTCCAATCACCAATAATTTCCATTGCATCCTGGTTGTATGTTCCATCAATTTCAGAGTACAGAATTTGGTTAAAATGTTCAACTTCTTCATCTTTGGCCTTAGTGGTTGGTGTGTAATTTGAATAATAGACATATTAACTTGTCTTCCTTGTAGCCATATGGGTATTATTCTATCACTGACAGTGTTGTACTTTAGACTAGATCTTGAAATTTTCTTTTTGACGATGAATGCAACGCCATTCCTCTTCAAGTTGTCATTCGGGCATGGTAGAAAATATGATTGTCTGGTTCAAAATGACAAATACCAGTACCATTGAGCTCACTAATGCCTAGGATATTGATCTTTATGGTTTCCATTTCATTTTTGATGATTTCCAGTGTTTCTAATTTCACACTTCCTACATTCTAGGTTCTGATTATTAATGGATGTTTGCAGTTGTTTCTTCTCCTTTTGAGTCTTGCTGCATCAGCAAGTGAAGGTCCCAAAAGCTTGACTCCATCCATGTCATTAAGGTTGACTCTACTTTGAGGAGGTAACTCTTCTCCAGTCATATTCTGAGTGTCTTCCACCCTGAGGGGCTCATCTTCCGGCACTATATCAGACAATGTTCCGCTGATATTCAGAAGGTTTTCACTGGCTAATTCTTTTCAGAAATAGTTGCCTGGGTCCTTTTTCTTAGTCTATCCTAGCCTGGAAGCTCAGCTGAAACCTATCCACCATGAGTGACCCTGTTGGTATTTGAGTACAGGGAGCATAGCTTCCACCATCACAGAAACACACAAGCCCCCACATTTCTTCAAAATGACATACATGTGGGGGAATATCTCAACAGAACCCATGGCGCAGAAGAGTAGAAGCTGCTTCATGAGAGTGTCAGAACAGGACATAGCAGGGAGTAGAGGGATACCACAAAAGATGTGTCTGATTTCATTGGATGCACAGAAAGACAGGCTACAAGTTGCTGCTATGTGTAAAGTAGCATGAAAAATACCACCAACATATGAAGCAGTCATGAGTGACACATAGTCTGTGGGTGACATATTAACTGAATACAGAAGTATGTTGGAGATTCTTACATATTGGTCATATGCCATTATCACCCAGACAACCATTTTGTGGTTCCAAAAGGGGCAACTAGCAGCAGCTTTGTTGCACATCCAAGGAAGGAAATGGCTTTATCCTCTAACAGAAAGTTAACCAACATTTTCTGGGCAAAAGCCAAAAAGTAACAGGCATCCAAGAACGATACCTCACTCAGAAACAGTGCATGGTGTTGTGGAGTTGAGAACTCATCACAGCTAATAAAACCAGTCCCATATTTCCGAGCAGAACAAAAATATAGATTCCAAGAAATAGTAAAAAGAGATAAACTTGTAGCTCAAAATTATCTGTGAAGACCAGCAATGTAAACACAGTGAATTTTAGTGATGTTCTCCAAACGAACCTAGTATGGATCCTGTCATGATGACAGCACTGACATTTTAGTAGATCTTTATAGGTTCTAAATGCAATTGAATTCTCTTGTTGGTGCAAAGAATTAACATATTTGCTGCTAACTGAAAGTCCGGTGGTTCAATTCTACCCAGAGGCAACTCAGAAGAGAAAACTGACAATCTACTATAAAGAAATTAGCCTTTGAAAGCCTTAGGGAGCACAGCTGTACTCTGACACACTTGGGATAGCCTTGAGTTGGAATCTACTAGACAACTAGATGGCAACTGGTAACTGGTAATATTCTGTGAAACAGAGTGCATCCAATTACATCTTCATGTTTGTTCCTGAGAGGGGCATATTAATAACCTAGGCAATGATGGGATTAAAAAGCAAAATCCAAATCCAATGCTATCTGTTAATTTCAACCCCTAATGACCCTGTAGGACAGGGTAGAACAGCCCCATAGGGTCTCCATCTTTGTAAACTGCATTCTGCCTTTGGGCTTGTCCATAAAATAATAGTGTCTTTTGCTTAAATTCCCTGGATATTCTTGGTGATGTAATTTTCAGGCAACCCTTGATGACCAACTCTTGTCTGCAGAGCAAGAATGTGATTTAATGAATGAAAGTGTATTTTATACCAAATCTGGTCCTGTGAGCAATGATCTTCTTCACTATAGAGAAATGCAGAATTGATAGAGGAGCAGATCTTCTTCAAACAGGCATTTCTATTAGCTAATCTTTAAGGAAATCAGAACTCTTAGTGTTTATGACACAGTCCATGAGTGACAAAAATGGCTAAAACATTTAGCTGCTAATTGAAAGTTTAGAGGATGAAATCCACCCAGAGGTGCCTCAGAAGAAAGGCCTGGTGATCTGCTTCTGAAAAAGCAGCCATTGAAACCTTATGGAACACAGCTCTGCTCTGACAGACATGGCGTCACCATGAGTCAGAGTCGGCTAGATGACAAATGTTTGGTTGTGTTTATGACTTGTTGATTTCACTTTAAGAGGCTATAGAGACTAAGCCAAAAAATAAATCAATAAAAAACTGTTGCCTTCTATCAATTCCGACTCATAGCAACCCTATAAGATAGAACAGAACTGCTCTACAGGGTTTCCAAGGAGCTGTTGGTGGATTTGAACTGCTGACTTTTAGCAGCCAAGCTCTTAACCACTGTGCCATTAGGGCTTCCTGTAGAGGCTAATTTATAGAGGCTAAAACTAAAGTACCAAACCCACTGCCTTTGAGTCGCTTCTGATTCATAGAGATTCTACAGAACAGAGTGGAACTGTCCCATAGAGTTTCTAAGAAAAGCTGGTGGATTTGAAATGCCAACTTTTTCGTTAACATCTGAGCTCCTAACCGCTGTGCCACCAGAGCTCCCTATAGAGGCTAGGAACAAGAAAACATAGATTCTAATTTTTTTCTTTCTTTTTTTTTTTTTTAGTGAACATGTTCCATCAGTAAGACTAAAAATATATTAATTCCTCAACTCATAGAGTCGCAAAGTCAGAAAACTTAAAGAACCAGGTGTCTATCAGAACAATACTACAAACACTAGGCTTCAGGAGAAAGAAAGCCATGATAGCAGCTACCACATATTATTAAGTGGATTCAAGGGCTAGGAATTTTGTATGCGTTATTGTGCTCTGTTACTTATCTAGTGCTGCTATAACAGAAACACTACAATGGATGACATTAACAAAGAGAATTTTATTTTCTGACAGTAGGCTAGAAGTCCAAATTTAGGGTGTCAGCTCCACGGGAAAGCTTTCTCTCTCTTTCAGCTCTGTAGGAAATTCCTTCTTTTCAGTTCCCCAGGGCTAGGAATTTCTCTGCACAGAAATTCCCGCCCAAAGGACGCCCTCTGCTCCTGGTGCTTCTTTGTTGGTGGTGTAAGGTCCCCCCTCTCTGCTTGCTTCCCTTTCCTTTTATCTCTTATAAGATAAAAGACAGTACAGGCCACACTCCAGAGAAACTCTTTTTACATTGAATCGGGGATGTGACCTTAGTAAGGGTGTTACAACCCTACCCTACTCCTCTTTAACATAAAATTGCAATCACAAAATGGAGAACAATCATGTAATACTGGGAGTCATGTCCAAACCAATTTAACACATATTTTGGGGGAACACAATTCAATCCATGACATGTATATAATCTACATAGCACCCTGAAAACTAAATAATTCAGTGTTGTTTTATAGATGAGAGAAAAAAGTGAAGCCTAGCTAGACACAGAAGTTGGCCAATGTTGCACAGATAGTTACTAGTCAAACAAGTTTTCACCTTACATTTCTCTGATTCTACTTGACCATATTGCAATCCCGTGGTGCTATGTCATTATTCTGAAATCGTCAGCCCCTAAAGTAATACAAAAATAACGTTCTCACATTTTTGAATTATTTGTTAAATTCATCTACCTTAAATAGACATAAAATTGGAAAATGTATATATATCAAAAATGGCCTCTAGGGAACAATAAGTTTTAAAATAATTTATACCCCTCCATGAGGGAAAAAAATATATATATAATCACAAATTAAGCATATAACTAATTGCTGGTTGAAATTTCATTTTCTTTCTTTTTAATAATTTCCCAGACTTTTTAATTTGTTGCTGTTTTCAGGTGCCATAGAATCAATTTCAGCACATAGTGACCCTAAGTACAATAGAATGAAACACTATACAGTCCTGGGCCCTCCTCACCATCATGTTTTAATTTTTAAATATAGCTTCTTAATTCTACTACTCCTATTCTGATTTTTTTTTTTTTTTTGGTTTATTCTGATTATCATTCATAAGGAAAAGCAAAGCAAATTTCTGATTTCCACCTTTATTGACTTACATATGTAGGGGGTCCTTTCTGTTTTCTATGTTCTCAGGAAATATTCAGTTTTTAATACAAGTCTGAATTATCTAGGATTACCTAATTCAGATTTAAACATCAAGGCATATACTCTCATTGGAGATTAAAGTTTCAAACTTCTTAAAATATTTTGTATGTGATGAAATTTTTTTCCTCCTACCTGTGGAACTGAACTGCTCACTCAATTAAAGTATGCTACGATTGTGTTTGGATTCTTAAACTTGCTTCTTGATCTCTTCTTATAGCTCACAGGGGATGCACTGAGGAGAAAAATTTCTAATTCTCCTTTGGAACAGAAAATTAACAACAACAACAACAAAAAATTGGATGCATGGATGGATGGATGGATGGATGGATGGATGGATGGATGGATGGATGGATGGATGGATGGATAGATAACTTCCCACAATAACAAGAGAATGGTTCTGGAACAATGAACTACTTGATCAAAATGATTAAACGAATCACTTTGTCCTGATCCCTCAGTGGAAAAGATTATGGTGTAGAATTGGAAAATAAATATAACAATAGAAAACACATTCCTAGCTCTGATGCTAATTAGCTATGTGTCATTGGTTAATAAATTAAATCCCCTGATATTCAGTTTCCTCCTTCTGGAAATATAACCTGCTTAATTCTCTCCAAATCCTGTGAACATGTATATTATTAAATAATGTGAAAGCAAAACATGTCAGAATTTGTAACTGTTTAATAAAAATAACTCTATTTCTCATCTTAATCATAAGGTCCTAGATTTCTAAGTTCTATGGGTTTTAGATGCTACTTCCCTGAAAGTTTAGTATAAGAGAGAAGATTTTAATACACATAATTGTACTATAAACAGGTGGATAAGAAGTTATAAGAATAGAGACAATGTTTCATAGAGATAACTATTAATATTCTATGTGACAGAACATTAGAATATTAGAGATCTGGAAGAATAAAAGATCAAACTTTTTGAGTTCTAGAGAGTCTTTCTTGTCTTTGTAATCTCATATACTAACTTATAGATTAGAAGCAATGCTGCGTGAAGCCTAATCATAGTAGATTTAGGCATTTTTTTAGGTCCATGGGGTAGTAGTTTTTGCAGAAGCACTGTGTATAGGAAAAGCAAATCCATAGCCAAAGGAAATGTCTAGCCCAATGAGAACAACACTGTCTTTTCCATGAGGGAAGCAGTCCAACGTAATCAGTCCACCATCAGGTAGCTAGCTGGCTGATCACTCAGGGGGTGGCATCATACTGGGTACTCAGTGTTGATCTCTGCTGCTTGTAGATTGTGCTCTCAGCTGTAGCCATAGCCAGGTTATCTTTGGTGAGTAGAAATTCATGTTGCTGAACTCATACATAACCTCCATGAATTCAAACATGACCACTCTGTCCATG
The DNA here is from genome assembly GCF_030014295.1 of Loxodonta africana. Lineage (NCBI taxonomy): Eukaryota > Metazoa > Chordata > Mammalia > Proboscidea > Elephantidae > Loxodonta > Loxodonta africana. Next base: position 29,858,357 of record NC_087348.1, read on the forward strand.
AACCCATTGGGCAATGACAGGAGTGGCCAGGCAAAGAAGCTAACTGGTATACACAGAACAGATCATCCTGTTAACTTGACTATTAAAACCTTCCTTTGCTGAGGTCACTCACTGGTGAGTATTCACATGGGACAGAAATATCTTCATATTTTTTGCCCATTCAGAAAGGTCTATTCACATACCTCCTCCCCAGACATCCCTTTCACCAATTTTCCAATTACATTCCTTCCAAGTCCCCGACCATTCGACCAAACTATTGGCCATAATCACAACTTTGTCCATTTTCTTTATAAGCAAAGTAAACCAACTGGTCCATACATCTGGTGGATTTTCTGTATTTATATTAAAATAGATAGCCTTGAATTCAAAAAGTAGCTGTTAAATAAATTAATCTTCTTCAGAGCAGGTGTTACTTTTACAGAGTAGATATTGACGAGAAGAAAGCATGAGAGAGGACTCTGGGTTACTGAATTCTATAGATCTACAACAAGATGGGTTGACGCAGTGGCTGCATCATTGGGCATAAGCATAGGAACAATTGTGAATATGCCGCGGGACTGAGCAGTGTTTCCTTCTGTTGTCCATAGGGTCGTTATGTGTCGGAATCAACTCCACGGTACCTAACAACAATGGATCTACAGGTCTTGGCTTCTAAGGTGATATTTGGCACTGTAGAAAGTATCTGTTGTTGCCGCCGTCTTTTATGAGACCTACATCTTGGAGAACATCCCCTCTCTTATTTGAAAAGTTCCTTTCCGTCTTTCCTCCCTATTCAATTTAAATTCTCCTCTCAGTTTTTTTTTTTTTTTTTTTTTCTGTCATGGTAAAGCCTTGTCGTTTTTGTAGGAATTGTGTGATGCTTACTTCTGAGGTCCTCAATGGCCCAGAGCACCATTTAGGTCTTCCACAATCCTTTTGTGATTCTTTGCTGTGGGTTTGGGTGAGGATGGAGGAGTGCTCACCTACCTACAGTTCGGAGGCTGAAGGCTTTTCCCACTTTTTCTGGTTGATATTGCTGAGATCCCCACTCAGTAAATTGCTCTCTACTTTCAGAGTCCAGTTACAAAGTTTCCAAGGTTAATACTAGCTAAAAACCAAACCAAGCCTGTTGCTGTCAAGTCAGTTCCACCTGGTCCTGTTAATACTTCCTTTCTGTTTACCCTGTACCTGCTGCTGTGCGTGCCTTAATACCTTAAAATTCTTAAACTGGGGTCTGTTGTGGTTTAGTTTTATCAAAGTCATCTTTTTTTCTTTCACTTTCCTCTTTGCTTGTGTTTACTTTTTGTAAGGGATTTTTAAGGAGGTGTTGTGGAGGAGAATCTGGGTTTATTAATGAGAAATTCCTTTAATTACCTTCTGCTTACTAAAAATTCCTTTCAATATTTTAGTTTTTGTTGTTGCTGCTGACTCTTTTTATAGCGAAGGTTTTACTCAGATGTCATAATCTCTACTGTCAATGCATTTTTAAAAGTGAAAGGAATTCTCAATGTCATGTTGCACCGTTTTATTCAGATTTTGGTTCCTGTGTCATCTCATCATAGAGGCTCACACTGCTTCCTCTTAAAAATATACCTGATGCCCACAAGACCTCAGTCTATCCCTTGTCTTGGCTTTGCTTCTCTTCACAGTGCTTAGACTCTGCCCTTCTTTATTTGTTGTGTTTCTCTGCCACACATTAATCTCTCAAAAAGACTTTTGAATAAACCCATGGATGGTTATGCAAGTTAGTTCACTACTCCAGACTTCAGTTTGCACTGGATTTGCTGCTTGGTTGCCCATCAGAAGCGTCTGGAGAATTGTTGAAAGTTAAAGATTCTGTTGGTCCTTGCTGGTCTACCAACGTTAAGCTTCTCTTCGTGTGGACATGTGGGTGCATGTGAGTGTGTGTGTGCATATGCATTTAGTGCGTGTGTGTCTTAGTGTTTAGTGCGTGGGCATGAAAGTGTGTGTGTGCTAGGAATGGAAGAATTTTTTTTAATGAGACATTAATTTTCTTCTGCTTCCTTTGTCTCAGATTCATCTAATTCTTTTTTTTTTAGTATTTATTTTGTTTGCTCTTTCATAATAGAGTGTTTACTCAAAAGTCATAATTTCTATTGTCTGTGCTATTATTATTTCATCTGAGTAAACTATAGATTAATATTTCGCATTCAGGGATCACAAAATATATGACTTAAGAAGTATTCCAGATCATTAAATATTTGATGTCTCCTTCTCTATGTAACTATTACATTTTTGTACTTTTTTATCACTTGAATTGTATGCCTTTTAATAAACTCAAAATCTATTCTTTATTTACTTCACACGCTTTTATAATTTGAATAGCATAGAAGTATAATGAACATGGATGACTATAATCCCTTGTGCTACATTCTACAATTGATATATCACTGTTTTACCATATTACATTTTACTGTATTTATTGATTTGTTGCAATATAAAATGGGTTACACTGATGGTATGAGGACACTGGGTCTCAGAAAAGTTAAGTGCTAACCCAGTGTCAGAGCTATGATACAAGATTTTGTCTAATATCTTACAATGTATTATGTTAAAGTGTGTTTTTCCCTAAGACATTATTTTAAATCAGAATTCAAAGAATTTTATTCTTTCAACAAAGGTCAAGATTAGGTATATTATTCAAAAACTATTTACTTCTTTATCATTGAGTAAATCATTATGTTGCTATTTTGAACCAGAAAATAATTGGGGAGTTATTCCTCTCTGGGCACCTCCTATGGGTTTCTTTAACAGCAGGGGAAGTGGATATAAAAGACCTAAATAAAACGTGTTCACAGTGTACATAATCCTGCATTCACTGTTCTGCAGGTAAGAGAAAATACCAGATCATTTGCAGAATATTTTGAAGAAAGTGTCTAAAATACCAAGGTAGAATATGCTCTGATATCTCCAGTATTAAAAAAAAAATTGGTTCTTCCCTATTGCATTGGTGATTTATACATAACCATCAAAATCTGATAAATGCAGATTTGTACCCAATAATTTAAAACCCATACTTCCTAAAAAGAACAGAGAAAATAGAAAATATGAGTTATATACTTGTAGAGGGAAGAGCCTCCAAATTGAATGTATGCTTTAATTTTCCTGAAGGAAGAAGATAGTCCAGTTCAAAGTAAGAACAATGAGATGAAAGGACTAAACTTATATAGCAAAAGAAAGCAAGAATATTTGAACTCTTCAACTGCCTGTGGACTTATATTTGGATATAAATAATAAAGGGACAATAAACACTTCAGGTTTATTTTGCTAGCAGCTAAATCTAGAAGTCACTTCAAATTATCACCTCATTCATAATATTTCTCTGGTAGTGGTGACTTGAAAGATACCCCAATATGGCAAGAACGATGCTTTGTTTTATTTATCCTGGGGGAAGGAGCAGTTTCAGAATGAAGCCATAGTATGATAGGAGGGTAGCATGAAGGATGGAAAGAACATACACTTTGGGATCAGGGGCAGCTGGGATTGAATCTTTGTCTGGTGCTTATCATTTTGAGGATTGCTCTAAAGATATTATAAAGTATAGAAAATTCCATTCATACAGCAAGAGCTCAACAAAAGACAGCTGTTATCATTTCTCTACTTTGTATTATTAGTGTTTCAGTGTTGGGCCTAAGATATCGAGAGTTATGTTCTTTCTCTTAAAATTATATTTATGGAAATGATTTTACATTAATTTCTTAAGATTGATCCTTCTAAATTCTTTAATAATCATAAACACTTTCTCTTTATGACTTTGATGCCTTTCCAGATGTGCTAACATTGACTTAGTCATACTCATTATAACTTTTCTTTCGACTCATAGCAGAAAAGCTGGTTTCGAGAGAAGTTTACCTCAAGTGCTTAACATTTTTTTTTGACATTTTCTTTATACAAAGCCAAATTAACCACACTGTCATATGAACAAATGGCAATGTTGTAATCTGTGTGATTTTATTGTTAAAAGCAGATCACACAACTCACAAAATTCCTTTACTCTCTAAAGAAAAAACTTAGTTCATATAGATGAAATTTTACTCCTAAGAATAATATTATTTCTATGATATGAAAAGGCAGATGAAAATGACTAAATCCACTGTTATAGCCACCTTTAATCATAATGCAATTCATTTGGTTTGACACAGACAAAATAATGTTTGCATAAAACGGGTATATTAAACGTGCTTGAGTCTCTGGGTACATACATTTTTTCAATGTTTTGACTAAAATGTTGTTACCCAAATTTGATTTCCAAGAAGAAATATATCTGATGAAAATTATTCTATTATATTTACCTGTTTCATTGGTAACCAAAAAATGAAATATTTCAAAGAAATTGCTCTGCATATTTCTTTACTGTGCCTGGCTCTATGTCTGCATGTACGTGTCTGTGCGTGTGTGTACACATATGTCTGAATTGTGCCTGAATGGCTTCTTCATTAAACTGTTTTGTCAGTTTAAAGAGGAGTAAAATTTGAGAGAAAATCTAACATCACGCACAGCTTCTAATCACAGAACTGAATGATGAGCATATATTTTCGGATTCCAAACCTGTGTTAATTATCTTGTACCATTGTAAATTTAGGTGTATCATTGAACTGATGCCAAAGATTGTTATTTCACTGAGCCCACCATCAGCAATGCATAAAGAAGTGTAAAGTCTTGAACAAAAACACCTTGGAAGAAAATACCTTATAATCATGAAAGTCAGGATTTTTTTTTTTTTTAACATCTTCAGTAATTTCTTACATTTTCATCAGAAATATTTGAGGGAGTGGAAAAAGATAAAGATTGTGAATAATACCAATGGCCAAATATATAGCCAAAAAAGGACAATACAATAGCATGAATTTAAGAAAGATGTTTGAGTGAAACATAAACTATCATGTATTTTTTGAATTCAGTAATGGTGAATCTTTCCCCCCAAAACAATCTGATAAATTCTGTTCAGCAAAATCCAAAAATTAGTAATGTAACTGCAGAATATTCAGAGGGTGGCTTGTTAGATGTAACAATACAGGCAGGTGCTGGTTTATAAAACCAACTCCAATCAGCACATTCTAGATATTAAATTATTTTGAAGATTAAATTACATTAACTTGTTTTTCTCTTTTAATGGTTGCCCCAATCTTGTAAGATAACTTTAATATCCCCTTTCTGCTGGTGAGAAGATTATGGCAAATAATTGTACATGATAACTGAAAGTGCTAGAACTCTGGTGTTATATTCTAATTCTCTGTCCATTGATATATTATCCCAAGTATTTGGATGTAAGAAAGAAATTTGTTTCAATAAATGACTGATTTTAATAAATAAAGCAGTTAACTCGATTATTTTGGTAAAGACTGATATTAACCAATGAGGAAATGTCTTTATTTTCTATTTAATTCTGCAGAGAGAGAGTGGTACTAACCCTTTATTCAGTATCTGGTCATTGTTTTATGAGTTGCTGCTGGGAAATCATGAATTTCCAAAAAATCAATATGAGGAGGACATAGTTAACATTCCTTTCAGTCACAATATTATGCATCCAAGCCATAAAAACAAAATTTTTGATTTCATGTGTATTTTCAAGTTTGTTCCATGAAGTGTCAACATGAAAAATGACACAGAAGTCACCACATTTGCATTGAAGGGCTTCACAGACAATCTTGAACTGCAGGTCACCTTATTTTTTCTGTTTCTAGCAATCTACCTCTTTACTCTGATTGGAAATTTAGGACTGGTTGTATTGGTCATTGAGGATTCTCGGCTTCACATCCCCATGTACTATTTTCTGAGTGTGTTATCATTCTTGGATGCCTGCTATTCATCACCTGTTACCCCAAATATGTTAGTAGATTTTATGTCAAAGAATAAATCCATTTCATTCCCTGGATGTACAACACAAATGTTTCTTGATATTACTTTTGGGACCACAGAATGCTTTCTCTTGGCGGCAATGGCGTATGATCACTATGTAGCAATCTATAACCCACTTCTCTACTCAGTTAACATGTCACCCAGAGTCTATGTGCCACTCATCACTGCTTCTTATGTTGGTGATATTGTGCATGCTACTTTATACACAGTAGGAACATTTAGCCTCTCCTTCTGTGCATCCGAGATCAGACATGTCTTTTGTGAAATCCCTCCACTCCTTGCTATCTCCTGTTCTGACACTCACATCAACCAGCTTCTACTCTTCTACGCTGTGGGTTCTATTGAGATATTCACCGTCCTGATTGTTCTGATCTCTTATGGTTTAATTTTGTTGGCCATTCTGAAGATACGTTCTGCTGAAGGAAGGCGAAAAGTGTTTTCCACTTGTGGCTCTCACCTAACTGGAGTGTCAATTTACCATGGAACAATCCTCTTCATGTATATGAGACCAAGTTCCAGATATGATTTGGACCATGACGTGATAGTGTCTATATTCTACACCATTGTGATTCCCATGCTGAATCCCATCATCTACAGTTTGAGGAACAAAGATGTAAAAGAAGCAATAAAAATAGTGTTTGGGAAAAATTGGTTTATCAATAAAGTATATTTTTAGCACGAAAAATATATTTTAAAAAAGTCAAGATTCATGTCCTGTGTCTCAATATGAAGAAGATATGAAAAAATGAAATTTTAGTTTCAGTTTATTGGTGCTCTTCTATTCTTCTTGAATATTTTGAAATAAAGGTTATAGTCAACCCTTAAACTCTGCTATTTTAACTCGTTCAGAAAAACCATGCCATCAATTTGCTTCTTACTTCGTTCAAGCTGATACATGTATGTATGTGTAGGTGTGTATGGGTGTATATTTTGAGAATGAATGTGTAAATGTATAGTTAACTAATAACACAAACTACCAGTGAAACATTGTGTATTAGAGTTACCTCTGGTTAAGAAGACACTGGGTGCATAATGGTAAAAGGTCGGTGGTTTGAATCCACCCAGATGGCCCTCTGAAGATCTTCTGAAAGAAGACAATCACTGAAAACAACATGGAGGGCATTTCTACTCTCACACACACGGGGCCACCATTAGTCTGAATTAGCTGGATGGAGACTTGAATTAGATGTTAGGAAGACAAAAATTAAGAAAGAATAGTTGTGTCCTGAGCTAAGGGAGTAGAAATTTTAGAGAATGAGATGAAATTTGTCACGGTTTCTTTGTCAAAGTTAAAATAATATTAAACATTGATTGCAGCACTGGAAATAAAATTCTGATCTTCAATTTCAGCATGAATATTGCAATCATTCATTCTATCAGTCAGTGAGTTAGTTATCAAATATCTTACGGACACGTCGCTATAGGGTCACTATGAGTTGGAATCAACTCGACAGCAGTGGGTTTGATTTTGGTTTGGGTGTGTACTCTATCCTTTGTATTATTTTAGAAGCTTGTAATAAAAAGGTAAAATATTTGGACATACCCTTTCCTCTTGCAAAGGTTATAGGCTAGAAAATGTCACAGAGTGAGAAAAAATTGTTATTGTTATTTAATTGCAAGATTTATACTTTTTTTTTTAAAGAATATTGTAGGCTGATTTGAAAAAAATACATTTTCCACTCAAATCAGTTCAATAAAAAAGCTAGAAATGATACCAGGTATGATTTGTAATTTAATAATTATAGTAAAACCTTGATATTCAGCCTGTTCACAAAACTCACTTTTTCAATTTGGTGTATACCATCTGTTTTTTACAGTAAATGCACCAGGGCTTAATCTTGATTCTACAAGGGAGGCTTTGTGTTAAGCTTTATCCTCAATATTCACATTAAAAAATTCCATTAGGACAGGATCTTGTGCTTTCCAACTGTGTGATTTTCTTACTACAAGGTCCGGGGCACTATCCAGATAATAAAAGACACATTAAAGGGAAAAAAAATAACCATGGAATCATTGCCTGTGTTTGTTATTTGGTATGATCATTTAAGCAAGTCTCTAGGCTATCTCCACATTTTCACTGCTTGGGTAAAATTTGGAGCGGAGACTTGCCTAATGAGCATTCAATTTGTCTTTCTTTCCCTGGGGAATCCGACTTTTATCTAGGAATCCTAGTTCTCAAGTTCAGAGATTGGGTCCTAGAAACAAACACATTTTAGTGAGGTCTTCAGGGATTTCAAAACTTTGTAAAACTCTCCAGCATGCTTCATGGAGTAAACTTAGGAGTGGATCTCAGGCAATCTCTCTCTGCAGGTAAGTTAAATCAAATGCTTTACCTATTACTAGGTCGAGTTGTGAGAACTAAGTATCTTGAAAGCTCTATCAACTGAAATCAAACTCAGAACTGAAATGATCCTTTTCTGTCCTCTTTTCTAAGTGACTGGAATCCTTGCTCACTGATTTCCAAGTGGCGGCGACAGTTCTGTAATGAATTAAATAACAGTCAAACATTCCTACTGATAAATGAGACTAAGCATTGTTAAAGGAGTTGTAAAAGAAAAAATCAAATCAGTGATAAGCTTTGATTATCTTAGAGAATGAAGAAGATTTAGCATATTGCTTTTTACATATAATGAGTTTGATATTTTTGTAGAAGCAAGCAGAGTGTCTTAATCCAAGTAGAGTTACTGCTAAAAATATCAGCTATATTGATTTGTGATAGTGTCCTGTAGCATTTGGAACAAAAAAAAAAAATTGAAAGATACTAAACCTCAACTACCAATGAAATTAATGATACCTTAAGAGTTTCAAATTGTCTCCATGCAGATGTCAATGTTGAAAAATTTCTTGAGCATTTTGAAAACAGTCTAATTATACCCTATCTTTGGCACAGTCGTATATTATTAGCTTGGTGTACAAAGAATGGAAGTAATTATGTGCCCTAATTTCTTCCATTGTGATAGAAAGCCATGGAGATGCAGTGATATGGGGCAGAAAAAGCATAGATTGATTTTAATCACAATCTAAAGAAGGGAATATAGTGATATTTGATAACACAGCAGTAACTTCTTGAAATTAAAAAATGTGTACAAATCCACCAGGCGATCCTTGGAAACTCTATGGGGCACTTCTACTCTGTCCTATAGGGTTGCTATAAGTCAGAATCGACTTGACGGCACTGGATTTTTTGGGTTGGGTACATATGTATATGTATGCACACTCACACATACGTGTGTATGTATATATATTTAAGCATACACACATCTATATATCTTACACAATAAAAAAAACAATAGCAAGTAGGAATTTTATTTAAATAGTAATGAAATATTGTTTATTAAAACATATTGTTCATATAAAAGTAGCTCAAATTAAACAAGAAATAATTAGATGATAGTACTATGAATATAAAAATATGGCATAAAATGTAAAGGCATTATCTAAATATTGTAAGTTTGGGAATCCAAGCTCCAGAACAATATAGAATAATGAATCCTCATTCCAGGGAGTGTATGTTACCTTAGTACGAAGAGAAATGCTTTCTGCTTTAGAATCGGCAGAACTGATGGATGTTTTAGGAAGCACTCTATATCACATAAGTGACACAGTGGTTAAGTTCTCGGCTGCTAACCGAAAGGACAGCAGTTTGAACCCACCAACCACTCTGCAGGAGAAAGATGTGGCACTCTTCTCCCATAAATACCACAGCCTTGGAAACCCTGTGGGACAGTTTTACTCTGTACTATATGGTCTATGGGTGGAAATCGACTCACCATCAAGGGTTTTGATTTAATTTTTAGCCTATACCAGATAGGAAACTACTTAAGTGTTCCTGAAATTTAAGATTCCATGTTTCTGAAAAAGAACTATAAAATTACTTAGTCAATAACAGTGAGATTGTGTCCCCTTCCTGATTTTTGCATTGCCCAGGTGATAAACCTAAGGCTGAAAAGATTCCCTGGTGCCAACAGTTAGTCTCTGTCCTGGCGGCCACAAAGAGCTCATACTAAGAAGCAATTTTTGTACATAACGCAACACGCCTCCAAATAAGAATTGCTGTGGAGTCAATTCCGATTGATAGTGACCCTGTAGGACAGAGTGGAACTGCTCACAGGTTTTCCAAGAAGTGAATGGAAACCCTGGTGGCTAGTGGTTAAGGGCTAAGGCTGCTAACCAAAAGGTCAGCAGTTCGAATCAACCAGGCACTCCTTGGAAACCCTATGGGGCAGTTCTACTCTGTCCTTCAGGGTTACTATGTGCCAGAATCGACTGGACGGCAATGCTTTTTTTTTTTTAATTATGTGAGTAGATCTATAAAATATATGTATTCAAAAATGATTTTAATATCCAAATAATTGGTAGAAAAACTAAAATAACTTTTCAGACAAGGTGCAGGGGGAAAAAATAGGGGAAAGAGCACATTGTTCCACAGAAACTTTATTTTTCTGACATATACTCATTGAAAAAAGAACATCCCTGCCTTTTCCATCAAATGTATTTCAATAGAGGAGGGAATTAACAATAAGGATTTTAAATATATACAAATACTATCCCTCCTCAAAACTAATTGTGCTAATGCATAGTAGACAATCAGTAACTGAAGTTCTGGTTCTTGATATTCTTGCTCTTGTTAAATTAAGGATATGTTTATAAAATATATTTCAGAGTGAACAACACACTGAATAGCATTATGTACAGTGACCTGACAGGAAATATTTTGATCAAAGTGAATGTTTCTCTGAGATTTTCCAGAGTAAACTTACCTTGTTATAAAACTTGACATTCTTTATGGCTTCATGGTAGGGGACAAGAGATATGGGATAGTTGGTGTAACAAAATCAGATCAGCTTATCAGATACATATTTTCCTTAAAAAAAAAAAAAAGAAAAGCCCTTGGAAAAGTGGTGTGTGTGGAAGATCATGTTTTGTTTTGTGAAAGTACAGCTGAATATCAGGTGGCCCAGTGTTTGCATACAGCAAAACCCAAAACTGAACCCAGTGCAGTTGAGTCAATCCCGACTCCTAGCGACCCTAAAGGACAGAGTCAAACTACCTCATAGGGTTTCCAAGGTTGTAAATCTTTACAGAAGCAGACTGCACATCTATCTCCCACAGAGCAGCTGGTGGCTTTGAACTGCCAACCTTTCAGTTAGCAGTGGAGCACTTAACCACTGTGCCATGAGGACTACTCATTTTGCATATACAAAATTATAATTTAATTGTTATTTCTTTTTCAATTATAAGACTCTTCAACCAGGTAGACTGGGACACTGAAATTAAAGTTTAAGAAAAAGAAAAAAAAGAGGAAAAAATATTAACATCATTCAAAAAGAGCTAATAATAATAATAAGTACAGGTAACATCTATTATGAAATCATTAAGTGCCAAGCTTTGTGCTTACTAACCTATATATTTGCATTATGCCAGTTGTTTAGTACTACACAAAATATAAATATTCGAGCAAGAGTGTTTGGGGGAATAAAACAACAATATCAACAAGGGCAAACCAAATTAAAAATAAATAAATAAACCCTAAGTTTATCTAGTCAATATCCTATGCAGACTCTGAGTGACTTAACTTCATCGAGCCTCAGATGTCTCATCAGATATGAAAATATTTACACACATCTCCTAAGGCTCCAATTCAGAATAAAAGTAATTATTTCAAAACATTTAGCTTAGTAGTAGACACATAATGAGAGTCCCCGGGTGGCACAAAAGGTTAAACACTTCGATACTAGCAGAAGTGTTGGCAGCTCAAACCCACCCAAGGGAGACAGGCTGGGTGACTGGCTTCAGAAAGGTCACGGTCTTGATACCCCCGTGAAATAGTTCTGATCTGCACACGTGGGGTCACCGTGAGTCAGAATCTGCTAGATGGCAACTAACGACAGCAACGAGAAGCACATAGTGAACACTACATAAAAGTTAGCATTCTACCCCACTCATTTCTCTGCAGATGTAGAGTAAAATGACTGAACTTTAACAAATCGAAACTGTAAGTAATAAAACTTAACTAACAACAACAACAAAACAGGCTTCAAAGAGTTTAAGGAAAAGAAGGATAAACTGGAAAATGAAGGGAAGGCTGCTAAAAAGTGATAATAGAAAGCAATCCGGAAAACAAATCCAATGACAGTTCCGGTGTATTTGGCAGAAAAAAGAAAATGCAATTAAGGAAGAAGGATGCAGTCTTCCGGCACCTACAGAAGGAACAGTATTAGATGCAGGTCTATCTGTGCGTAGCGGAAGCAGAGGGATGTGGTAAAAATTGTTAAGGAAAAAGCCACAGTTCTGGATGGGTTTCCCACAGAGATCCTGAAATACAGAAAACACCCAGGGAGATGAAGCTGGGAGCCTGGAGAGGAGGCCTGTGGCAGTTAAGCAGAAAGATAGCTGGAGGCCACTCTGGCTCATCAACTTCAACTCTATAAAGGCAGCTTTTTTGTTTTGTTTTTTATCACTTGAAAAATAGTGGTAAAGAAAATATATACATCTCATTCAATATCACTGGAAGAATATTCATACATATATATTATTATATATATGATACATACACATCATACATATGTCATATATATGATATATACACACACATATAACATATATTTATATATATATAACACATATTATTATATATATGATACATATACATCATACATATGTCATATATATGATATATACACACACATATAACACATATTTTTTTTTTATAACTATATTCTCTTGGTGTTAGGTGCTATCGATTCAATTCAGAATCATAGCAACCCTATGTACAACATATATAAAAAAATTTTTTTTATATATGTATATAATATTCAATATTTACACTTCTATGTGCAATATAGAAAACCCTGGTGGTGTGGTTAAGAGCTACGGCTGTTAACCAAAAGTTCAGCAGTTGAAATTCACCAGGCACTCCTTGGAAATCTGACGGGTCAGTTCTACTTTGTCCTATAGTGTCGTATGATTGGGAATCAACTTGACAGCAATGGGTTTGCTTTTTTGTTTTGTGTTGCATTATGTACTATAGATATATACACATAATTCAGTATTTAAACTATATCCAACAGTGAATAAATAAACCGTTTACAAAAACAACTTGAAGAACCAACCTCATTTGTTTTCTGATGAGATTATACCTCTGAAATTTCTAATGTCAGAGAGAAACAACTAAAGTCTGAAACTCCTAAGTGTAAACAAAATTAAACAGATTTTAAATGAGACTTTAAAAGGGAATAATCCTCTAACAGCAAAACGGATTTTACCTTTTATTAACCTCTTTCCAATTTCCCTATTTAAAGACAAAACCACGTAATAAATGGCTCCAGGGAATCTCACACAGGTGACTGAGTTCATTTTCATGGGAATCACAGACCTTCCTGACTCCAGGTCTCCCTTTTCTTTGTCTTCCTAGTGATCTATGGGCTGACTGTGGTAGGGAACCTGGGCACCATCATCCTCATCAGTGTTGACTCCAGACTTCCAACCCCCATGGACTTTTTCCTTTGACACTAGGCTATCACTAATCTTGGCAATTCTACCACCATTGCCCCTAAAATGTTGGTCAACTTCTTGGTTAAGAAAAAACCATCTCATACTACTGTTGTGCGGCTCAACTAGGTGGATTCTTAGTTTTCATGGTGGGTGAGATTTTCATACTGGCTGCAATGGCCTATGACTGCTATGTGGCCTTTTGCAACCCCCTTCTCTACTTTTTTTTTTTTTTCTCTACGTGGTGGTGGTATCTCCGCAGATCTGCCTTCCACTAGAATCCCTCACATACCTCTACAGTCTGACCTCAGCACTGACTGTCTCTTCCTGTGTGTTGTCTATGTTGTACTGTTCTTCCAATATAATCAACCATTTTTACTGTGATAACATCCCTTTGCTAGCATCATCCTGTTCTGATACCTACATTCCAGAAACAATAGTGTTTACACTTTCGGGTACTAATCTGTTTTTCTCCATGATCATTGTTCTAATATCCTACTTCAACATTGTTCTTGCCATTTTGAGGATACTGTCCAAAAAGGGAGATAAAAAGCTTTTTCTACCCACGCTTTTCACATGATGGCAGTCACTGTGTTTTATGGGAGTCTCCTTTTCATGTATGTGCAACCAAGGAGCAACCACTCATTAGATACTGTTAAAATGGCCTCAGTCTTTTACACCCTAGTGATACCAATGCTGAATCCCCTCCTTTACAGCCTAAGGAATAAGGATGTGAAGAACGCACTGAAGAGATTCCTTAGTAACCCATGCAAATTGCTCAAAGTAATGTAAATGTATAACTAAAACTACCTTCTTTTAAGAGTCTTAATTTTCTCCTGACAAAACTGCTTTTAAGTGAAGAGGCATTTTAAATGGTTAAAAAAATAAATATGTATATTAATTTCAATGGGAAAAATACTGATGCATTTTTTTCCCAATTCAAATATCAATCTTCCTAGATGGATACAGTTTTAAATTTATACAATGAAAACAAACTTGCAAATGTAATAAACAACAATTTGAAAATAAATACACTTTATAAATAAATAATAACATTTTAATAAATAAATGTAAAAAGGTTTGTGTCTTACACTCTCTAAATATGGTATCTGTTGTTGCTGTTAGGTTCAATCAAGTCGATTCCTATTCATAGTGACGTTATGTACAAGAGGAGGGAACACTGCCTAGACCTGAGCCATCCTCATGATCATTGTTATGCTTGAGCTCATTGTTGCAGCCACTGCGTCAATCCATCTGCTTGACGGTCTTCAACCTAGGTGCCATATTTGTTTGCAAATGAGAAGGCATAGCTGCAAACAAAAGGTATCTAGGTGGTACAAATTGTTTTCGATAATCTATATTTTGGAGAATCAGACTCACCCAGCAGTACCAGGAAAGAAAAGGCCTTGAGATTCTCTTCCTTTAAGATTACAGCCGAGAAAACACTATGGAGAATTTCTACTCTGTAACAAACGAGATGGTCATGAATTGGAATTGACATGTCGGCGTTAACAACAACAACATAGTCTCAAACCAAGGAAGAGAAAGCCTGATAAGGGGTATATGAGAGTCATTGCTTGAAAGATGGTAGAAAATTAGGTCCTTGATACACTCACCTTTTGCCCGAGGACTAAACATTTTACTGTATTTTTACATTTTCTGTTTTTTCTAATACCATATTCTCCATTAATAACCTTTTGCACCTTTTTCTCCTTCTATCACATGTTTTGTGAACCCATTGTCGTCTTACACTTAAAGTAAATTTACAGCACATGAAAGTAAACTGGTAGGGGTAAATAAAAACTAAGCCCAAGAGTGCTTTGAAATACGACATGTGCCATAGCAGACTGAAATAAACGTAAAAGAATTCTACGTTTTTCCTCCTCTCTTGCAGACATGTGTACAAAGCAAAAAAATTATGTTGAGCTAATCATAATATATAATTGTTTTCCACATGATATTCTCATACTAAAATCTGTTGTGTAGAGTTTATTATCTTTAATATGAAACCATCAACATGAAACATCACTTTTTTTCACATTTTTATTTAGTGTAGTGAAAGTGTTATTAGATCAAAAATGTGGTGTTTTAAAAGTGGTAACCATTTTCAAGAAACTTACTGCAAAAAAGAAAAAAAAATAAAAGGTTAATAGTCAGGTGATTTCTTGCCGTGTATGTACAATGCTACTAAAGTGAAATGGTATGAGGGAGAGTGGGCACGGCATGTGATGTAAGGACAGTGTCTGGAAATAAAATGAATATATGACATCTTCAGGAAGGTGAGACATAAGCCACAACCAGAAACTCTGAGACTCAAATAAATGATTCAATTGCTCACTTAGCTCATAAATAAACAGAATAGCTGAGGGCCGGCAAGATAAAATATATGATGGACTTTTCTGATCTCAAAAGACAAAATCAGCCATAATTTAACCGCTTTAGTCTTTAAGCTTTCCCTGTTAATCGTTAATGTGTTTCCTTGTTTTTACTTTATTCAGGGTGTGTTTGGCTGCAGTAGCTTACAATTACAGAAGTGTGTTTCTCATTAGAAAACTATTTTCTTCAGGTATGAATACATGTATAGCACTGGGGCAAAAGGCTAAGCTCACATTACAACATTTCCAATGCTATTTTAAACAAATGAATGAATAAATTAAAAAATTGCTTGTCCTAGAGTGGTTCCTACACATTGTATGTATGACAGATTAGAACTTTCCAAGAAGGTTTTCAATGGCCTTTCAGAAGTAGATTGCCAAGTCTTTCTTCTAAGGCACCTCTGGATGGATTCAAAGCACCAAACTTGCAGTTAGCAGTCAAGTACTTAACATCCAGGGACTCTATCCAATGTAATGCACTGAAATATATATACAGTTTGGTTCATTGATAAACATTTTTTAAAATGAATAAAGGCCAAAAATGAGCTTAGTGTTTTCTACCTTTAATTTGGTTCACATGTATGTATTTCCTAAATATAATTATGGTGTTTTTTTATATTACTTTCCTATTGCTATAACAAATTACCTCAAATTTAATATCTAAAAACAACACAAATGTATCATCTCACAGTTTTGACAGTAGGAAGTCCATAATGAGTCCAGTTGCACTAAAAGCAAGGTGTTAGCTGATTGTATTCCTTCTGGATGCCTTAGAGGAGAATGTTTCCTGCCTTTTTCACCTTCTAGAGGCTACAAATGTTCCTTGGATAGTGACCCCTTCCAGTTATCAATCCTATCACTCTCACTTTTGCTTCCAGCTCCTTCTCGGATTTTCCTGCATACCTTTTGTCTTCTAAGAACTCCTGAGATTACCTTGGGCCCACCTGGACAATCCTTGAACACCTTATATCAGTAAAATCCCTTTTGTCATGTAAGTAATAGTTTCTAGGAATTAGGATTTGGACATATTTGAGAGTTCATGAAACAGCCTTCCACATCACGTTGGTAATTTTTGTGAACTTAGGCAATGTAAAATCTTGCACCTAACTCATTTCCAAAAGCTCAATAAAATAGTCCCACTAAAATGTACACAATATATACCTGTTTCATGTTATTTAGCTACAAAATTTGTTCTATACAAACTATAGACAGAGACCTCCTTGAATTAAGAATGAACAAAAAAATAAAAAAAAATTGGCTTAAAGATTGCAGACAGTGTGTACTCAGATAAACACACACTCACATATCATTTGTTACACTTCTGTTGAGAAATTCTGCGTTTAGTCAGTTAACCAACCAGGCATATTGGTCAAGCACACATTTTTAATGAAGAAAGGCATGAAAAACAATTAAACTCTTAACTCCAGTCTTCTGTGGTCAAAATTCACCCCATGGGGCATTAACACCTCCTAATATCCAGGATATGCCTATCTGGGTTCCAAGGCAGTTTCATGACCCCCACGGAGGGGCTCAGGAGAGACGGGATACATGGCAGTCATGAAGCAAGTCACCATCTGGGCAAAGGTGTGAAAGCTAGGAAAGACTTCAAACAGCTGCCCCAGGAGCCCACAGTCTGTACTGCAAGAGAGGCTAGACTCTCAGCCAACTCCATAAGGTAGGGCTGTCTGGTCAGACAGCATGGCGAGTGTATAAATCTTGGGTGGAGCATATAATGAATCCCTCCTAGAGCCTGAGAACAAGAAATAAGATATTGATGTCTATGCTCTTTAAAGTTTCAAAATTTTGTTTTGAAATTAAGTAAGTGCTTGATCAAATAATGATTTTTATGTGATATCGAATAAACATCTATTTTTACTTCATCTATACTGCCAATTATATTATCAGTTAACATGCCACCCAGACTCTATGCTCCACTCATCATTGCTTTCTATGTTGGTGGTATTTTGCTCTGCTTCTTTACACACAGTAAGAACTTTTAACCTGTCTTGTCCAATCAATGAAATTAGTCGTACTTTGTGTAATATCCCTCTACTCATTGTTATGTTGTGTTCTGACACTTACATCAACCACCTTCTACTCTTCTACTTTGTGAGTTCTAGAGATATTCAGCATCTTGATTGTCCTGATCTCCTATGGTTTCATTTTGTTGGCTATTCTGAAGATTCATTCTGTTGATGGGAGGGAAAAAGTGTTTTCTATTTGTGGCTCTCACCTAACTGGAGTGTCAGCTTAACATGAACAATCCTCTTCAGGTACGTGAGACCAAGTTCCAGCTACACTTTGGGTCACAGCATGATGGTGTCAATGTTTGGCACTGTTGTGATAACTGAATACCAGTACTTGCAGTTTGAGGAACAAAGATGTAAAAGAAACAATAAAAAATATGTTAGGGTAAAATATACAATAAAGCATATTTTTAGCAATAACAATTAAAAAAATCAAGAGTCAAGACCTATGACTCAATATGAAGAAGATATGACAAAAATGAAACTTTTGCTTTAGTTTATCAGTGTCTTTGTATTCTTCTTGAACATTTGAAATAAAGATGAGTCAGCTCTCAATGTATGCTATTTTAAAACACGTGCAGAAAAACTATGGCATGAATTTGCTTCTTACTATGTTCATACTGAGATATGTATATGTGTATTTATGCATATATGTGTGTATATATACATTATACATGCATACATACATATATATGCACATATATAATGGTTCTAATATACATATATATACATGAAGACATATAGGCATATGATCTTTACTTAGAATATTGTATAATTTTTATTCTCTTGCTTATAAATATTTACTCGTAAATGAGTAAAACAGTAATGCATTTATTTTGTGCTGTGTAATTTAAAATATAAAAATTTCAAAGTAACGTTTTAATACTTTTTTAAAAAGATTCAGGAGTTGTTTGAGCAGAACTTGTTTTCTTTTTCCAATGAATTTTACGCATGCAGCTAAATCAGTGGACAATATATAGCTAAATAAATAAAGGTGGATAAATCCACAAACATACATCTGAGTGAATAAAAAAATTGCAGAGTAAGACACTCAGTATTATGTAAAGTAATTAAAGATATCTTCAAAATTATGTTTTGAGGGGTGCATGAATATGTAATTAACTAATAACAACAAAGATATCAATAAAAGTTGTGGATAAGGGTTACCTCTGGATAAGGAGACTGGGTGGATAATGATAAAAGCTGGTGGATTGAATCCAAGCAGAGACACCTCAAAAGGTCTACTGAAACTTTACATCCGTTGAAAACAGTATAGAACACAGTTCTACTCTGACACCTATGGGGCCACCACGAGTCAAAATTGGCTGAATGGAAACTGGTATTAGATATTAGGAATACCAAAATTCAGAAGGAAAAGGTGTATCCTGCACTAAAGTAAAGGATATCTTAGAGAATGAGATAGAATTTGTCGTAGTTTCTTTGCCAAAGTTAAAATAATATGAAAGGTTGATTACAGCGTGGGAAACAAAATCCTGACATTTAATTTCAGACTTTAGGATGGATATTTCTTTCATTCATTCATTCATTCATTCATTCATTCATTCATTCATTCATTCATTCATTCCATCAGTAGGTGAGTTGGTTGACAAATATCTTTTGGACATCTACTCTATCTGGGTATTATTTTAGAAGCTGGTAATAAAAGGGAACACTAATCAGACATATCCTTTCCTCTTATAAAGGTTATAGGCTAGAAAATGCCCCCAAGAAAGTAAGAAAGAATTGGTGATGACATTAAATACCAATATTTACTCATTATCTAAAGGAAGATTTCAGTCTGATGTGAAAAAATGCATTTTTTTACTCAAATTAATTGAAAATGAAAACTGGAAATGATACCAGATATGATTTATACTTTAATAAAAAGTTGACATTTAGCATCTTTACAAATGTTGCATTTTGAATCTGATGTATATCATCTGTTTTTTACAGTAAATTCACCAGAGCTTGACATTGGAAGGGAGGTTTTATGTTAACTTCTATCCCCAATATTCACATTAAAATTGTCTATTGGGATAGAATTCTGTATTTTCCTACTGTTGGATTTTCCTCATCCATAGCCCATGAGCAATGACTAGAGAATCGAAGGGTATATTAAAAATAAATAAATAATAAACGGAATCTCTGCCTGTGTTTCTTATTCAATATAATTATTTAAGCAAGTCCCTGGAGTATCTCCACATTTTCACTGTTTAGGTGAAATTTTGAGTGGAGCTTTGCTTAATGAACATGCAATTTGTCTTTCTTTCCCTGGGGAGTCAGACCTTTTATCTGGGGATTCTAGTCCTCATGTTCAGGGACTGGGGCCTAGACACAAACATATATTATTGTGAAGGTCTTCAGGAACTTCAGGTCTTTGTAAAACTCTCCAGCATGCTTCCTGGAGTAAATTTAGGAGTGGATCTCAGCAGATCTCTCGGCACAGGTAGGTTAAACCAAATGTTTCCCTATTACTAGGTCTAGATGTGAGGACTAAGGATCTTGAAAGCTCTGTCAATTCAAATCAAACTCAGACCTGAAATGGTTTCTTTTGTCTCTTTTCCAAGTGACTGCAATCCTTGCCCACTGATGGCTAAGTGGAAGTGACAGCTGTGTAATGATTTAAGTAAATGTCTTAAAAAATTACTAACACTCTTAATGACTACTGATAAATGAGACTGAGCATTGTTAAAGAAGATGTGAAAAAAATAACAAAATCGGTGATCAGTGTTGATTATCTAAGACAATGGAGAAGATTTAGCATATTGCTTTTTACATATGATGAATTTGATACTTTTAGGGAAGCAAATATTTATCAGATAGTCTTAATCCAGAAACCCTGGTGGCATAGTGGTTAACTGCTACAGCTGCTAACCAAAGGGTCAGCAGTTTGAATCTGCCAGGCTCTCCTTAGAAACTCTGTGGGGCGGTTCTACTCTGTCCTGTAGGGTCACTAAGTGTCGGAATTGACTCGACGGCACTGGGTTTGGTTTTTTGGTTTGAGTCTTCATCCAGGTAGAGTTACTGCTGAAAATATCAGCTGTAATGAGTTGTGACAGGGTCATGTATCATTTAGAGCACAAAAACGTAAAGATACTAAACCTTTTCATCTTCCAATGAGATTAACAATAAATTGAGAATTTCACATTTTCTCTGTGCAGATGTCAATGTGGAAGAATTTCTTGAGCATTTTTGAAATCCTAGTTATTTATACCCTATGTTAGCCACATTCTTACACTTCTATTATTAGCAGTTAGGCATACAAAGAATGGAAGTAATTATGTGCCCTTATTTTTTCCATTGTGAATGAAAGCCAGGTAAATATGATGATATAGTATGGAAAAAAATCATAAACTTAATTCTTATTCGCAATCTAAAGCAGTGAATATGATGCCAATTGATAACGCAGTGATAACTTTTTGAAATTAAATATATATGTAAAATCCAATATTGAAATCATGTTTCACAGTGAATGAATAAATAGTTTAGGCAAACAATTCAAAGAACCAACCTCAGTCCTCAGTTGTCCTCTGTTGCCTTTGTATTTCTGAAATTTGCACAAAAGCAGGGAGAAAAACAATTACTATCTGGAGCTCCTAAGTGTGTATGAACAAAAGTAACATGATTTTAAATAAAACTTTGAGAAGAAATAACCTTCTAAGAGCAAAATTTATTTTACCATCCATTAATCTCTTTCCATTTTTCCCATTTAAAGATGAAAGCAACACAATAAATGGCTCCAGGAAATCTCACATGGGTGACTGACTTCATTCTCATGGGAATCTCAGACCGCCCAGAGCTCCAGGTCCCCCTTTTCTTTATCTTCTTGAAGATCTATGGGTTGGCTGTGGCAGACAACCTGTGCATCATCACCCTCACTAGTGTCGACACCCAGCTTCAAACCTCCACGTACTTTCCTCCAACACTTGGCTATCATCAATCTTGGCAATTCTACTGCCATTACCCCTAAAACGCTGGTTAGCTTCTTGTTTAAGAAGAAAACTATCTCTTACTACTATTGTGTAGCTCAACTTGGTGGATTTTTGTAGTTTTCATTGTGGCAGAGATTTTCATGCTGGCCACAATGGCCTATGACCGCTATGCGGCCATTTGCAACCCCCTTCGCTACATAGTGGTGTTATCTCAGCAAATCTGCCTTCTGCTAGTACCTCTCATATACCTCTTCAGTCTGACTACAGCACTGACTGTCTCTTCCTGTGTGTTTTCTCTATCATACTATTCTTCCAATGTAATCAACCTTTTTTACTGTGATCATGTCCTTTTGTTAGCATTGTTCTCTTCTCATACTTATATTCCAGAAATAGCAGCATTTACCTTTGCAGGAATCAACTTGTTTTTCTCCATGATCATTGTTCTAATATCCTACTTTAACATTATCCTTGCCATTTTAAGGATAGAGTCCTCAGAAGAGAGACAAAAAGCTTTTTCTACCTGTGCTTTTCACATGATGATGGTCGCTGTGTTTTATGAGAGTCTCCTTTTCATGTATTTGGAACCCAGGATCAAACACTCATTAGATACTGATAGAACGGCCTCAGTCTTTTACGCTCTAATGATACCAATGCTGAATCCCCTCATTTACAGTCTAAGGAACAAAGATGTGAAGGATCCATTCAAGAGGTTCCTGAATAACCCATGATAATTTCTCAAACTAAATATGTAACTAAAACTATCTTCTTTTAAGAGTCTTAATTTACTCTTGAAAAATCTGCTGTTAAGTGAAGAGACATTAAATAGCTAAAACAAACAAAAAAAACTATTAATTTCAATGGGAAAAATATTGATGTGGTTTTTATCCCAATTCAAAATACCCACTATTTCTAGATAGAAAAATCCTTCAATTACACAATGAAAACAAACTTGCATTTGTAATAAACGATAATTTAAAAGTAAATAAATATATACCATAAATATGTATTATAAATACAAGTTATGAAAAGATGTGTTTTATATACTCTCTAAATAAGATATCTAGGTGATCCAAACTGTTTTTGCTAACTTAAAGTTTGGTGGATCAAACCCACCCTGTGGTAGCAAGGAAGAAATGGCCTGGTGATGTTTTTTGTTTAAAATTTCAGCTATGGAAATCCTATGGAAAAGCTCTACTCTCTACATAAGGGGTTGTAAAGAGTTAGAATCGACTTGACCTCAACTAATAACAACACCATTGTTATTAGTTGAGGAAGGAAGAGAAAGCCTGATAATGGGTGGTGGAGATGTACGAAAATCATTCTTTGAAAGATGACAGAAAGTCAAAGCATTTTTCTTGGTACACCCACCCTTTCCAATGACTAACTAAAAAAAAAATAATTTTTTTTTAGTTAGTCATTTTAGACATTATAATTTTACTTTTTTCTTCTTTTGTACCATATTCTCCATTCATAAGCTTTTGCACCATTTTCTCCATCTAACACTTTTTTTATTCATTGATGTCTTGCACTTAAAATAAATTTAAACTCGGAAAAGTAAACATGCAGGGGGAAATAAACACTTGAAGTTTAGAGTGCTTTGAAAGAGGACATTTGCCACAGCGGACTGAAATAAACAGAAAAGCATTCGACATTTTTCCTCCTCTCTCTCAACACAGGTACACAATGCAAAAATTTATGTTCAGCTAATCATGACATCCCCCACATGTATGTCAGTTCGTTGTACTGTGGGGGCTTGTGTGTGGCTGTGATGCTGGAAGCTATGCCACCAGTATTCAGATACCAGCAGGGTCATCCATGGAGGACAGGTTTCAGCTGAGCTTCCAGACTAGGACAGACTAGGAAGAAGGACCCAGCAGTCTATTTCTGAAAAGCATTAGCCAGTGAAAACCTTATGAATAGCAGCAGGACATTGTCTTATATAGTGCTGGAAGATGAGCCCCCCAGGTTGGAAGGCACTCAAAAGATGACTGGGGAAGAGCTGCCTCCTCAAAGTACAGTCGACCTTAAAGACATGGATGGAGTAAAGCTTTTGGGACCTTCATTTGCTGATGTGGAGAAGAAACAGCTGCAAACAGCCATTAATAATCAGAACCTGGAATGTACGAAGTATGAATCTTGGAAAATTGGAAATCATCAATAACGAAATGGAACCCATAAATATTGATATCCTAAGCATTAGTGAGCTGAAATGGACTAGTATTGGCCATTTTGAATCAGACAATCATATATTCTACTATGCTGGGAATGACAACTCGAAGGGGAATGTTGTTGCATTCATCGTCAAAAAGAACATTTCAAGATTTATCCTGACGTACAACACTGTCAGTGATAGGATAATATCCATACATCTACAAGGAAGACCAGTTAATACGACTATTTACTCACTAACCTCTAGGGCCAAAGATGAAGAAATAGAAGATTTTTATCAGCTGCTGCAGTCTGAAATCGATCAAACATGCAATCGAGATGCATTGATAATTACTGGTGATTGGAGTGTGAAAGTTGGAAACAAAGAAAAAGGATCAGTAGTTGGAAAATATGGCCTTGGTGATAGAAACAATGCCAGAGACCGAATGATAGAATTTTGCAAGACCAACGACTTCTTCATTGCAAATACCTTCTTTCATTAACATAAACAGCGACTATACACATGAACCTCGCCAGACGGAACACACAGAAATCAAATTGACTACATCTCTGGAAAGAGACGATGGAAAAGCTCAATATCATCAGTCAGAGCTAGGCCAGGGGCCAACTGTGGAATGGACCATCAATTGCTCATATGCAAGTTCAAGCTGAAACTGAAGAAAATCAGATCAGGTCCATGAGAGCCAAAATATGAGCTTGAGTATATCCCACCTGAATTTAGAGACCATCTGAAGAATAGATTTCATGCATTGAACACTAATGACTGCAGATCAGATGAGTTGTGGAATGACATCAAGGACATCATCCATGAAGAAAGCAAGAGGTCACTGAAAAGACAGGAAAGGAAGAAAAGACCAAGTTGGATGTCAGAGGAGACTCTGAAAATTACTCAAGAAAGTCAAGCAGCTAAAGCAAAAGAAATAATTGATGAAGTAAAAGAACTGAACAGAAGATTTCAAAGGGCCTCAAGAGAAGACAAAGTAAAGTATTATAATGACATGTGCAAAGAGCTGGAGATAGAAAACCAAAAGGGAAGAACATTCTCGGTGTTTCTCAAACTGAAAGAACTGAAGAAAAAGTTCAAGGCTCGAGTTAGAATAGTGAAGGATTCCATGGGGAAAATATTACATGATGCAGGAAGCATCAAAAGAAGATGGAAGGAATATACAGAGTCATTATACCAAAAAGAATTCATCGATATTCAACCATTTCAAGAGGTGGCATATGATCAGGAACCAATGGTACTGGAGGAAGAAGTCCAAGCTGCTCTGAAGGCATTGGCAAAAAAACAAGGCTCCAGGAATTGATGGAATATCAATTGAGATGTTTCAACAAACAGATGCAGCGCTGGAGGTGCTCACTCGTCTATGCCAAGAAATATGGAAGACAGCTACCTGGCCAACTGATTGGAGGAGATTCATATTTATGCCTATTCCCAAGAAAGGTGATCCAACCAAATGTGGAAATTATAGAACAATATCATTAATATCACACTCAAGCAAAATTCTGCTGAAGATCATTTAAAAATGGCTGGAGCAGTATATCAACACGGAACTGCCAGAAATTCAGGCTGCTTTCAGAAGAGGACGTGGAGCCAAGGATATCATTGCTGATGTCAGATGGATCCTGGTTGGAAGCAGAGAATACCGGAAGGATGTTTACCTGTGTTTTATTGATTATGCAAAGACATTCGACTGTGTGGATCATAACAAACTATGGATAACACTGAGAAGAATGGGAATTCCAGAACACTTAATTGTGCTCATGAGAAACCTTTACATAGATCAAGAGGCAGTTGTTCGGACAGAACAAGGGGATACTGATCGGTTTAAAGTCAGCAAAAGTGTGCGTCAGGGTTGTATTCTTTCACCATACCTATACAATCTGTATACTGAAGAAATAATATGAGAATCTGGACTATATGAAGAAGAACGGGGCATCAGGATTGGAGGAAGACTCATTAAAAACCTGCATTATGCAGATGACACAACCTTGCTTGCTGAAAGTGAAGAGGACTTGAAGCACTTACTAATGAAGATCAAAGACCACAGCCTTCAGTATGGATTACACCTCAACATAAAGAAAACAAAAATCCTCACAACTGGACCAATGAGCAACATCATGATAAACAGAAAAGATTGAAGTTGTCAAGGATTTCATTTTACTTGGATCCACAATCATCAGCCATGGAAGCAGCAGTCAAGAAATCAGAAAACGCATTGCATTGGGCAAGTCTGCTGCAAAGGACCTCTTCAAAGTGTTGAAGAGCAAAAAAGATGTCACCCTGAAGACTAAGGTGCACCTGACCCAAGCCATGGTATTTTCAATCACATCATATGCATCTGAAAGCTGGACAATGAGTAAGGAAGACCGAAGAAGACTTGATGCCTTTGAATTGTGGTGTTGGCGAAGAATATTGAATATACTGTGGACTGCCAAAAGAACGAACAAATCTGTCTTGGAGGAAGTGAGACCAGGATGCTCCTTAGAGGCAAGGATGGTGAGACTGCATCTTACATACTTTGGACATGTTGTCAGGAGGGATCAGTCCCTGGAGAAGGACATCATGCTTGGCAGAGCACAGGGTCAGCGGAAAAGAGGAAGACCCTCAATGAGGTGGATTGACACAGTGGCTGCAACAATGAGCTCAACCAGAAGAACGATTGTAAGGAAGGCGCAGGACCAGGCACTGTTTGATTCTGTTGTGCATAGGGTCACTATGAGTCGGAACCGACTCGACGGCACCTAACAACAACAATCATGACATAAAATTAAAAGTTTTCCATAGGATATTCTCATAGTGTGGAGTTTATTATATTTGTGATAAACCATAACATAAAGCAAATTTTCTTATCCCATTTAATTTATTGTGTTTGTGGATGAAAATATCATTACACCAAAAATGTCATCTCTTAAAAGGTGACAATTTTTAAGAAACCTACTGCCAAATAAAATTAACACTCATAGGACTTATATCTATATATGTACAGTGCTGCTAAGATGTGATGAAATGAGAAAGAGTGGGTAAGACATGTGAGGTAAAGGCAGTGTCAGGAAATGAAGTTATGACATTTTCAGAAAGGTAAGACATAATCCAAAACCAGGAATTGTGAGACTCGTATAAGTGAATCAATTTCCAAATTTGGTCATAAATAAGCAGAATAGCTGAAAGTGTAATCTGACCATTAGAATGTCAGTAAATCCCTATTAGTCCTTAAACTACGCCAATCCAGATTTGGCCCACTCGTGTATACATAGAAGGGCCAGATGTGACCACTGGCTGACCTCAAAAGACGATGCAGCAACAGGTGGAACAAATCAGAAGGAAAACCATTATCCAGACCTTAGTCCGAAGCAAGAGGTCCCACAAGAACCACATCACCTCCTATTTCCTGGCCACCTTCTAGAATTTTTCCTCCCCAGTATGCCTGCATGGCTGACTTCTTGCTGCACATATCACATATAAGCCCTGCTTCCCCATTTTCCCCATAACTCCGAGAGTCAAATCTGAGAAACTTCCTCTGAGCTCCTTGCTCTGTGCATTACTATAAAGTTCCTTTCTCTGTCTCAAAGACCAGTGTCCAGATCATTGGCAAGTCTGAGTGCACTGGACAAGGGCTCACCTTCCCAGGTTCATAAAAAAGTGATGCAAATCAAAATAAGTGATAGATATTTCCAGTCTCAAGAGACAAAATCAGCTATAATTTGATCCCAATAATCTTTAAGATTTTTAGGTTACTGGCTTATGTGTTTGTTTTCACTTTATTATGGGTGTGTTTGGATTCACCAGCTTGCAGTTAGAGACATTTGTTTCCCAGTAGAAAACTATTCTGTGGGTCTGACTAAAATAATAGAATAAGAGCAAAAGGGTAAACTCACATTAGAACACTTCCAATGAAATTAAAAATAAATGACTTGATAACTAAATGTAAATAAACAAACCTGTTGTTCTCAAGTGAATTCTCACTCATTGTGGTCCCATATGTGTCAAAGTAGAACTTCCCCGTAGGGTTCTCATTGACCTCTCAGAAGTAGATCACCAAGTCTTTATTCTAAGGCATTTCTGGGTACGTTCTAACCACTAACCTTTCAGATAGCAGTCAAGTGATTAACCATTCGTACCATCCAAAACTCTATTCCAGTGTAGTACATTGGAATAGACTATACAGTTTTGTTCAATGCTAAATATTTTATTAAATTAATTAAGATCAAAATGAGAACTGCAGTGTTTTCAATCTTTTAATTTGGTTTACACATACCCATTTTCTGTAAATAATCACATTGTCTCTTATATTACTTTCATATTGCTGTAACAAATTGCCACACATTTAATGACCAGAAACAATGCAAATGTATTATCTCACAGTTATGGCGATCAGAAGTCCAAAATGAGTCTCATTGCACTAAAAGCAAGGAGTCAGCTAGTGGTATTCCTTCTGGATACCCTAGAGGAGAATGTTTTCTGGCATTTTCAGCCTCTAGAGGCTGAAAATCTTCCTTGGCTACTAGCCCTTACAGTCATCTATTGTATCACTCTCACCTCTCATTCTATCTCCTTCTCATATTCTCCTACACGTCTTTTTGCCTTCTAATAACTCTTGTGATTACATCGGGCCACCTGGACAATCCTTGAATACATTATATCAGAAAATCCCTTTTGCCATGTACATAATACGTTCACAGTTTCTGGGAATTAGGATTTGGACATCTTTGAGTGTTCATGAAGTTGTCTTTCACATCACATTGGAAATTTTTGTGAAGTTAGACAATGTAAAATCTTGCATCTGTCTCATTTAATAGAGATCAGTACAATAGTCCCATTAAAATGTACACAATATATACCTGTTTTACATGATTAAGCTATGAAATTTGTTCTATACGAACTATACACAGTGACCTCTTTGAATTAAGGGTGAATGATAAAATATTTGGCTCAAAGATTGCAGAAAGCGTGTGCCCATATACACATACGCTCACATATCGTTTCTTACACTTCCCTGAGAAATTCAGAATCAAGTCGTATCTGTCAAACACACATTTTAAATGAAGTAAGGTATGAAAAGCAATCTATCTATCAACTCCGGCCTGTTTTGCTCTAAGTTCACCCCATTGGGCATTAACGCTTCCAAACATCCGGGTAATTCCTCTCTGTGTGCTGACGTGGTGCCACGGCATCTTGTGCCTGAGCAGCCACAGCAAAAGCATGGATGTGGTCAGGCAGGATAGGAGATACAAGGCAATCATGAAGCAAGTCCCCATCTGGGCAAACCTGTGAAGGTTGGGAAAGGCTTCATACAGCTGCCACTGGAGGCCACATTTTGCACCGCAGGAGAGGCTAGAACTCTCCCCCAACTCTACCAAGGCAGGGTTATCCTGATGAGACAGCACCCCAAGTGAGTAAACGTTGGCTGGAGCACACAATGAATTCCTCCAGAAGCCTGAGAATAAGAAAAGTCAATAAACTTTTCCAGATTCAGAAAAATCATAAGCATCATTATACAACCTTGCAACCTAAACCCATCTGATTGCAAGTCCTTGTTATTATGTTCGCTAGTTATTTCTTAAGAAATTTAATTGTTTTCAAGGCCTATGATCATGCATCTCATTATATTACATATATCCCAATTCTCTCTGGTTTTAAGGACTTTTCTGCTGCATCAATAACTAAAAAAGAGGAAGAGAGCAATGAACATTATTCAACATTATTTTAATTAAAAAAAAATCAAGGAATTGCAAGGTCTCATAATTTCTATCTAACACATAATAGAGATGTTCTTGTCCCGCAATGTCTAGATAAGCTTGAGGAGCCTCATCTCAGACATCTGCATATTCATAGGCAACAAAAGCACTGCATTAACAACAATTTCTTAACAACCTATTCTAATCAAAAAAGCCAATTGAGCAATAATGGTCACATTCTTCAAGATTAAAAATAGCATACTTTCTAATACATATGTATTTCAAAGATCTAATAGAATTTTGTTACTGAATAATAATGGTTATTAATGTTTACCCAATCACAGATATAATTGATTTAAGACCTGGACTCATGAGATTATGTATGTATGTATGTATGCATGTATTGCTTCTTGGTCACCAATTGATCAATAGGGCTACAAAGAGACAAGTTCTTTCTTGCTGTGGTATTTTCTATTGTAAACATTTTTTCTTATTTTTTGATCCTCTCTCATGATTATTCAATATTATATTATGTCTTCTCTATATAGCTAACATATTTTTGTATTTCTTATCAGCTGAATGATATGACTTTTAATGAACTCAAAATCTATGCCTTATTTACTTCAAATGCAATTTAATTTTAGCAACATAGAAATATCATGAATAGAGATAGATGCCTATAAACCCTTGTGGTATATTCTGGAATTGATATCACAGTTTCACTTCTTATATTTCACTATACATATTATTTTTTGCAATATAAAATTGCCGGTATGAGGACACTGGGTCTCAGAGAAGTTAAGTGCTAACCCACTATCAGAGCTATGATATAAGATTATGTCTAATATCTTAAAATTTATTATCCAATATTAAAGCATATTTTTCCCTAAGGCATCATTTTATATCAGACTCCAAAGAACTTTATTCAGTTAATAAATGTCAAGATTTGGTATATTATTCAAGAACAATGTCCTTCTTTATCATCGAGTAAATCATTATGTTGCTATTTTGAACCAGAAGAGAATTGGGGAATATTCCCCTCTGGGCACCTCCTATGGGTTTCATTAACAGCCAAGCAAGTGGATATAAAAGATCTAAATAAAACATATTTCTGGTGTAGCTAAAGCTGCATTTGCTATTCTACAGGTAAGAGGAAATATCAGATCATTTGCAGAATATTTAGGAGATAGATCTTAGACTATCAAGGTAGAATATGGTGTGAAGTCTCCAGTGTTTAAAACTTTATTTCTTCCCTATTGCATTGGTGATTATTATATATCTGTCAAAATCTGATTTATTCAAATTTCTACCCAATAATATAAAATCCATACTTCCTAGAAAAGTACAGTGAAAGTATGAGCTATAAGCTTATAGAGGTAAATAAGAGACCCCAAATTGAATGTATGCTTTAATTTTCCTGATCGAAGAAAATAGTCCAGTTCAAATAAGATCAGAAGAAAAGCCTAAATTTAATATGTCAATAGAAAGCGAGAATATTTGAATTATTCAAGTGTCTGCAGGCTTATATTTGGGTATAAATAATGAGGGAGAAATAAATAATGGACTTTATTATGCTATCTCTTAAATCTAGAAGTCATGTCAGATTATTACTTCATTCATAATATTTCTCTGGTATTGATGTCTTGAAAGATACCCAAACACTGCAGGAATTGTGTTTGGTTCTGTTTATCATGGGGGCAAGCGGCAGTTGCAGAATTAAGCCATAGTGTAACAGGAGGCAGTAGAAAACCAAAACCAAACACATTGTCAATGAGTAGATTTGGACTCATAGTGACCCTATAGAACAGAGTAGAATTGCCCCATAGAGCTTCAAAAGAGTGACTGGTGGATTTGAACTGCTGACCTTTTGTTTAACAACCAAGGTCTTTAACCACTTCCCCAGGGTTCCAAGAGGTAGTAGAGAAGGATGGAAAGTACACACACTTTTGGACCAGGGAGAGGTTGGACTGAATCTTGATTCTGGTACTTGTTAGTTGTGTGGATTGCTCTAAATACACTACAAAGTAACATGCAGAAAATTCCATTCTCACACCAAGTGCTCAACAAATGATAGCTGTTATTATTTCTCTCCTTTGCATTATAAGTCTTTCAACGTTGGGCCCAAGAGATGTAGAGTTAACTCCTTTCTCTTAAAATGGTGTATTTGGTAGTGACTTTACATTAATTTCTTAAGATTGAGTCTATTAAATTCTTCAATAATCATAATCACTTTCTCTTTACAACTATGACCCGTGTCCAGATGTGCTAACATAGACTTAGTCATACTCAGTATAACTTTTCTTTTGACATATAGCAGAAAAGTGTTTCCAGAGAAGTTTAACTCAAGTGCTTAACATTTCTTTTTTTTTTTTACGATTTTCTTTATAGAATGCCAAATTAAGCCCACTATAATGTAACAAATTTAGTTGTTGTAATCTGTGTGACTTTTATTCTTACCACTGGATCACACAATTCACAAAATTCCTACTCGCTAAAGAATAAGCTTATTTCACATTTATGAAACTTTACTAATAAAAATTGTACCTCTTTTTTTTATATATATGAAAACGCAGAAGAACATGACCAATTCCACCTTTAGAGGACTTTTTAATCATAATATGATTCCTTTGATTTGATCCTGACAAAATGTTTGAGTGCATATTGATATTATTAGTACTTAAATCTCTGAGTACATACATATTTCAGTGTTTTCATTAAAATGTGAATTTTGTGGCCCAAATTTAATTTTTAAAATAAACACATCTTATTACAAAATTTCAATTATATTTATCTGTTTCATTTATAACCAAAAATTGAAATATTTAAAGGAACTCGGTCTGCATGTGTGCATGTGTATGTGTGTTTGTGTGTGTACACGTGTTCAAATTGTGTCTGAATAACTTGGTCATTAAACTTTTTTGTCAATTTAAAGAGGAGTAAACTTTAGAGAGAAAATCTAACATCACACACAGCTTCTAATCATAGGCCTGGGTGACGAGCATGTATTTTCAGATTCTAAATCCTGTGTTATTTACCTTGTACCACTGTGAATTCAGGCACAGTGTTGAACTGATGTCAATAGTTGTATTAGAAATCACCTTTTTCCTTAGACTCCTAAAAATATTTTCTTTAAAATATGACGTGTTGATTTCATTGGTTATTCATCAATGTTTGCATTTGATTTCTATTGAATGTTTTTATCTTATTTACATAAACACTTTTGTCTCAATATCCCGTTATTAATACCCTTGTTCACCTCTGGCCCACCCATGACATTTCTCAAACTAAGAAATCTGCTTAGGAATTTCTATATCAGTGAAACAGCTTTTTTAATAAAACAATATATTTATAAACATTTTATGGTGCTATAGGCACTCAAAAAATTAAGATAATTATATAATAAATGGGTTATGACTTCAAGTCTGTTTTGTCTTAAATTTTTATTTCCAGTACAAATAACTCAATCTAAAACAGATAGTCTTCTCTGTCGAATTATTTGAGTATTTTTTACCATAACTTTATTCTTTATAAAATTCTTAACGAAATGTTTTCTCTAAATACTGACAATTTTTTGAGATAATTCTGACATCTTCCCAAGGATACTACAGATATTTGGATTTGTTCTCCTTTAGTCGCTCTAATCTAAATGTCTCTATCTCTTACCGAGAGACCCTTATCAAAGAGCTAAAACTGTAACTTTATTTGGTTATTAATTTAAATAGTTCACAGATTATTATTTGTAGCAGATTATGTACCCACAAGACTGATTCAAAATTCCTAATCAATTATACAGTAACTTAAGATGAAGTGTGGAGAGAATCAGTAAAAATAAAAATTATAATCAAATAGTTTTATAATATTTGTCCTCCAACCAGGTAACTCTTTGACTTCTATTTGTTTAGCCATGACACCATTCAGAAAATAATTTATTCTTTCTACAATTCATCATTTTCTTTCTTTTTAATCTTAAAACTTGTCTTCTATCTACATGAATGATTTTTTTAAATATTGTTTTATGAACTACTTTAATGCCTATTAATAGTTCAAAAAAAAACATACTTTGCTGTTATTTCACTGAGTCTACAATCAACACTTAAACAAGTATAAAACTTGAAAGGAATTTCCTCATAAGAAAATACTTTGAAATCGTGAATGTCATGATATTTTTTTTTTTTAATTTTTCCAATAATTTCTTACATTTTCACCAGAAATACTTGAGGGGGTAGAAAAACACGTAAATTGCAAAAATACAAATAGTCGAATATGTAGTCAAAAAAGGACAAGACAATATATTGAATTTAAGAAAGATATTTGAATGAAACATAAGCTGTCATATACTTTTTTCTTTCAGTCATAGTGAGTCTTTCCCCAAAAAGCATCTTGATAAAGTCTGTTCTGCAAAACCCAAGAACGACTAATGGAACTGGAGACTATCCAGAGAATACCTCATTAAATATTCCAATACCACTTAGTGCTACTCCATAGTACCAACTCCACTCAAAACATCTTATATTTTAAAAGGTTAAATTTCATTAAGTTATTTTTCTCTTTCAATGTTTATCCCAATCTTGAGAGATAAACATTAATATCCTCATTTTATGGGTGAGAAGATTGTAGCAAATAATTTCACACAATTGCTGAAGAGCTCTGATGTTCTACTCTAAGCCCTGTCTATTGATACGCAATCTTAAGTATTTGCATGTAAGAAGAAAATTTCTTTGAATAAATAATTGCCTTTAATAAATGACCTAGTTAACCCAATTGTTTAGGAAATGACATGATTTCAAAAATGTCTTTTAATAAATAACAGAATGTAATAAATAAACCAGTTATCCCAATTAATTTGAGAATGACATGATATCAACCAAAGACTAAATGTCTTTATCTTCCTTTTGACTCTGCAGAGAGTGGTACTGACTATTCATTGTCTTGTCATTGTCTTAGGCATCACTGCTGAGAAATCATACATTTTTGAAAAATCAGTATGAGGATGGATTTAATATTCCTTTGAGTCACAATATTGTGCATCCCTGTCTTAGAAATACAAACTGTGATTACATAAATATTTTTAAGTCTGTTCCACAAAGTGTCAGCATGAAAAATGACACAGAAGTCAGCACATTTGTACTGAAGGGCTTCACAGACAATCATGAACTTCAGGTCATCTTATTTTTTCTTTTTCTAACAATCTACCTCTTTACTGTGACAGGAAATTTAGGGTTGGTTGTTTTGGTCCTTGGGGATTCCCGGCTCCACAACCCCATGTACTATTTTCTGAGTGTGTTATCTTTCTTGGATGCCTGCTATTCCTCAGTGATTACCCCAAATATGTTAGTAGATTTTATGTCAAAGAATAAAGACATTTCATTCCTTGGATGTGCAACACAAATGTTTCTTGGTATTACTTTTGGGATCACAGAAAGTTTTCTATTGGCGGCAATGGCTTATGATCGCTATGTAGCAATCTACAACCCACTTCTCTATTCAGTTAACATGTCACCCAGAGTCTATGTGTCACTCATCACTGCTTCGTATGTTGGTGGTATTGCACATGCTACTTTACACACAGTGGCAACTTTTAGCCTCTCCTTTTGTGCATCCAATGAAATCAGACATGTCTTTTGTGATATCCCTCCACTCCTTGCTATCTCCTGCTCTGACACTAAAATCAACCAGCTTCTACTCATCTACGATGTGGGTTCTGTTGAGATATTCACCATCCTGATTGTCCTGATCTCCTATGGTTTCATTTTGTTGGCCATTCTGAGAATGCGATGTGCTGAAGGAAGGCGAAAAGTATTTTCCACCTGTGGCTCTCACCTAACTGGAGTGTCAATTTACCATGGAACAATCCTCTTCACGTATGTCAGGCCAAGTTCTAGCTTTTTTTTGGATCATGACGTGATAATGTCAATATTTTACACTGTTGTGATACCCATGCTAAATCCCATTATCTACAGTTTGAGGAACAAAGATGTAAAAGAAGCAATGAAAAAAGTGTTTGGGAGGAATCAGTTTATCAATAAAGTACACTTTTAGAACCAAAATGAAAAAAATCAAGAGTGATGGGTTATGCCTCCATATGAAGAAGATATGACAAAGATCAAATTTTTTTTCAGTTTATTAATGTCTTTCTATTCTTCTTGAAAATTTTGAAATAAAAATCATAGTCAAACCTCAACCTAGGCTGTTTTAACACCTACAGAAAAACTGGGCCATCAGTTTGCTTCTGATTATGTTCATACTGATACAGGTGTATATGTGCGGGTGCACATGGGTATATATACATATACATATACATACACATACACATAATGGTTCTCATACATATACACACACGTATGTATATAATATTTTTATATTATTGTATATTTTGTTCTTTTGCTTATAAATATCAATTGGGACATGGAAAAAACAAAACATACTTATTTAGTATGTTATCATTGTCATTATGTGCCATCGAGTCAGATCCCACTCATAGTGACCATATGTACAACAGAATGAAATACTGCCTGGTTGTGCACCATTCTCACAATCGATGTTATGTTTGAACCCATTGTTGCAGCCACTGTGTCAATCCATCTCTTTGAGGGTATTCCTCTTTTTCACTGACCTTCTACGAAGCATAACTTCCTTCCTCGGGGACTGATCCCTCTTGATAGCATGTAGTACGTATGTCAGTTGAAGACCGTTCATGCTCGTCTTAATGGCCTACGATGGTTACGAGGATATCTGCAACCTCCTGCTTTACATGGTGGTAGTATCGCCACAGATCTGTCTTCTGCTTGTTGTTGTTGTTAGATGACATCAAGACATAGCAACCCAATGTGCAAGAAACGCTAACCCTCTACTTTACCTAGCATGGTGTCTTTCTCCAGGGACTGATCCCTCCTGATAATATGTCCAAAATTTTTGAGACTGAGCCTCACCATTCTTGCTTCTAAGGAGCATTCTGGTTGTACTTTTTCAAGACAAATTTGCTCATTCTTTTGGTAAGTCATGGTACATTCAGTATTCTTTGCTAACCACACATTTCAAAGATGTCAATTCTTCTATCTTCCTAATTCATCGTGCATCTTTTGCTCCCATAGGAGGCTATTGAAAACACAATGGCTTGCATCAGGTGCACCTTAGTCTTCAAGGCAACATCTTTGCTTTTTAACACTTTAAAGAGGTCTTTGGCAGCTGATTTGCCCAACTCAATGGGTGTTTTGATTTCCTTATGAGTGTTGATTGTGAACCCAAGTAAAATGAAATCATTGGCAACTTCAGCCTTTTTTCCATTTATCATGATATTGCTTATTGGTCAGGTTGAGAGAATTTTGTTTTCTTTATGTTGAAGTGCAATCCATACCGAAGGCTGTGGTCTTTCATTTTCATCACTAAGTGCTTAAGGCTCTCTTCACTTTCAGCAAGTAAGGCTGTGCCATCTCCGTAATGAAAGTTGTTAATGAATCTTCCTAAATTTCTGATGATGCATTTTTCTTCTTATAGTCCAGGTTCTCAGATTATTTGCTCAGCACACAGACTGAATAAATATGGTGAAAGGATACAACCCTGAAGCACACCTTCCCGGACTTTAAACCATGCCCCTTGTTCTGTCCAAATGATTGCCTCTTTTTCTATGTACAGATTCCTCATGAGCACAATTAAGTCTTCCTATTTTTTGCAAAGTTATCCATAATTTCTTATGGATATGATCCACTAAGTAGAAGGCCTTTGCATACTCAATAAAACTTAGGTAAATATCATTCTGGTATTCTCTGATTTTAGCCAGGTTCCATCTGACATCAGCAATGATATCCCTGGTTCCATGTTCACATCTGAATACGGCTTGAATTTTTGGCGGTTCCCTGTCGATGTACTACTGCAGCTGCTTTTAATGATCTTTTGCAAGGTTTTACTTGAGTTTTACATTAATGGTAATGTTCGATAATCTCCACATTTGTTGGGATCACCTTTCTTTGAATAGGCATAAAATTGGGTCTCTTGCAGTCAATTGGCCAGGTAGCTGTCGTCCAAATTTCTTGTCATAAAAGAGTAAGCACATCCAGTGCTGCTTCTGTTAGTCGAAACATCAAAACTGGTATTCCGTCATGTCCTGATGCCTTGTTTTTTGCCAATGACTTCAGTGCAGCTTGGACCTGTTCCTTCAGTACCATCAGTTCTTGATCATATACTACCTCCTGAAGTGGTTGAACATTGACCAATTGTGTTTGGCATAGTGGCTTTGCATATTCCTTCCATCTTCTTTTGATACTTACTGCATCGTTAATATTTTCTCCATACAATCCTTCAATATTGCAACTCGAGGCTTGAATTTTTCAGTTATTTCAATTTGAGAAAAGCCAAGCATATTCTTCATTTTCGGTTTTCTAACTCCAGGTCTTTGCACATGTCATAATAATTCTTTACGTTTTTGGAGTCACCTTTTTAAATCTCCTGTTCAGCTCTTTCACGTCATCATTTCTTCCACTTGCTTTAGCTACTAAAAGTTCAAGGACAAGCTCAGAGTCTCTTCTGACATCCATTTAGGTCTCTTCTTTCTCTCCTGTCTTTTTAATGATCTCTGTCTTTCTTCATGTATGATGCCCCTGATGTCATTCCATCAGTTGTCTAGCCTTAGGTCATTAGTGTTCAATGTATCAGATCTATCCTTGAGATGGTCTTTAACTCACATGGGATATACTCAAGATCATATTTCAGCTTTCATGGGCTTGTTGTAATTTTCTTCTGATTTAACTTGAACTTGCATAGGAACAATTGAGGGTCTGTTCTGAAGTCTGTCCCTGGCCTTGTTCTGATTGATCACATTGAACATTCCCATTGTCATTTTCCACACATGTACTTGATTTGATTCTTGTGTATTTCACTTTGGAAGGTCCGTGTGTATAGTCACTGTTTTTGTTGTTGGAAAAAGGTATTTGCAATGAAGAGATTGCTGGTCATGCAATATTCTGTCATGTGATATCCGGCATAATGTCTATACCCAGGGTCATATTTGCCAACTACAAATCCTTCTTCTTTGTTTCCAACTTTGGAATTCCAATCACCAATAATGTTCATTGCATCCTGATTGTATGTTCCATCAATTTCAAACTGCAGAAGCTGGTAAAAATCTTCCATTTCTTCATCTTTGGCCTTAGTGGTTATTGTGTAATTTGAATAATAGTCATATTAACTTGTCTTCCTTGTAGCCATATGGATATTATCCTATCACTGACAGCGGTGTACTTCAGGCTAGATCTTGAAATGTTCTTTTTGATGATGAATGCGATGTCATTCTTCTTTAAGTTGTCATACCCAGCATGGTAGGCCATATGATTGTCTGGTTCATAATGGCCAATACCAGTACATATCAGCTCACTAATGCCTAGGATATCAATCTTTATGGGTTCCACTTCACTTTTGATGATTTCCAATTTCCCTAGATTAATACTTCCTACATTCTAGGTTCCGATTATTAATGGATGTTTGCAGTAGTTTCATCTCCTTTTGGGTATTGCTGCATCCACAGATGAGGGTCCCAAAAGCTTGACTACATCCATGTCACTAAGGTCAACTTTACTTTGAGGAGGCAGTTCTTCCCCAGTTGTATTTTGAGTGCCTTCTGACCTGGGGGGTTCATCCTCCTGAACTATATCAGACAATGTTCCGCTATTATTCAGAAGGTTTTACTGGCTAATTCTTTTGAGAAGTAGTTTACTGGGCCCTTCCTCTTAGTCTGCCTTAGCCTGGAAGCTCAGCTGAAAACTGTCCACTATGAATGTCCCTGTTGGTATTTAAATACCTGTGGCATAGCTTCTAGTATCACAGTAACACTCAAGCCCCCACAGTTTGACAAAGAGACATACACATGGGGGAATATCTCAGTAGAACCCACAGCATAGAAGAATAGAAGCTGTTTGATGTGAGTGTCAGAACAGGAGATAGCAAGGAGTGGAGGGATATCACAAAAGACATGTCTAACTTCATTGGACACACAGATTTAGAGGCTAAAAGTCGCTACTGTGTTTAACGTAGCATGCAAAGTGCCACCACCATGTGAAACAGTCATGAGTGACACATAGACTGTTAAGTGGCACATTAATTGAATACAGAAATATGTTGTAGATTGCTATGTATTGATCATATGCCATTGCCACCAAGAAAACAATTTTGTGGTTCTAAAATTGACAACAAGCAGCATATTTGCAGCACATCCAAGGAATGAAATGGCTTTATCCTCTGACAGAAAATTAACCAACATTTTGGGGGGCAAAAGCTGAAAAACAGCAGGCAACCAAGAATGATATCACACTCAGAAATAGTGCACGTGGTTGTGGAGTCAGGAACCTATCATGACTAATAAAACCAGTCCCATATCTTCCACCAGAATAAAAATACAGACTACAAGAAATGATAAAAAGAGATAAAATTATAGCTCAAGGTCATCTGTGAAGACCAGCAATGTAAACACAGTGAATTTAGTGTTGCTCTCCAAAAGAATCTTGTATGGATCCTGTCATGATGACAGCACTGGCATTTCATTTGATATTTATAGAGTCTAAATAAAATTGGGTTCTTTTGTTGGTGTAAAGAATTAACACATTTGCTGCTAATTGAAAGGCCAGTGCATCAATTCTACTCAGAGAAATCTCAGAAGAAAGAACTGATAATCTACTATAGAAAATCAGCCTTTGAAAACCCTATGGAGCACAGTACTACTCTGACACACTTGGGATCTCCTTGAGCTGGAATCTACTAGGCAACTAGATAGCAACTGGTACTTACAATACTCTGTGAAACAGAGTGCACTCAATTACATCTTCAAGTTTGTTTCTGAGAGGGGCATAATAATATCCTAGGCAACGATGGGGCTAAAAACCAAAAATCAAATCCATTGCTGTCTGTTGAATCTAACCCTTAGTGACCCCGTATGACAGATAGAACTGCCCCATAGGGTTTCCATCTCTGTCACTACATTCTGCCTTTGGGCATGTCAGAAAAATAATAGTGTCTTTTGCTTAAATTCTCTGGATATTCTTGGTGATGTAATTTTCAGGCAACCCTTGATGACCTGCTCTTGTCTGTAGAGCAAGAATGTGATTTAATGAATGAAAGTATATTTTATACCAAATCTGGTCCTGTGAGAGCAATGATCTTCTTCACTATAGGGAAATGGAGAATTTATAGAGGAGGAAATCTTCTTCAAACAGGCATTCCTGTTAGCTAATCTTTAAGGAAATCAGAGCTGTTAGTGTTTATGACAGAGTTCATGATTGACGCAAATGTTTAAAACACTTGGCTGCTAATCGAAAGTTTAGAGAATGAAGTCCACCCAAGGTTCCTCAGAAGAAAGGCCTGGTGATCTACTTCTGAAAAATCAGCCACTGAAACTTTATGGAACACAGTTCTGCTCTGACACACATGGCGTTGCCATGAGACAGAGTCGACTAGACGATAAATGGTTGGCTGTGTTTATGACTAGTTGATTTCACTTCAAGAGGCTGTAGAGACTAAGCCAATAAATAAATAAATAAATAAAAACATTGGCTTCTAGTCAATTTCGAGTCATAGTGACCACAAAGGATCGAGTAGAACTGTCCCACAGGGTTTCCAAGGAGATGTTGGTGGATTTGAACTGCTGAATTTTAGCAGCCAAGCTCTTAACCACTGTGCCATCAGGGCTCCCTATAGAGGCTAAAACCAAAATATCAAATCTATTGCCATCCAGTCGATTTTGACTTGTAGAGACTCTGCAGGAGAGAGTAGAACTGTCCCATAGGGTTTCTAAGAAAGGCTGGTAGATTTGAACTGCCAATCTTTCAGTTAACAGCTGAGCTCTTAACCACTGTGCCACCAGGGCCCCCTATAGAGGCTATGAACAAGAAAACATAGATTCTATTTTTTTTTTTTTAACAAAACATGTTCCATCAGTATGACTAAAAATATATCAGTTCATCAACTCTGATACAGTCACAAAGTCAGGAAACAAAAAGGACCAGGTATCCATCAGAACAATACTACAAACACTAGGCTTCAGAAGAAAGAATTCCATGATAGCAGCTACCACATATTATTAAGTGGATTTAAGGGGTTAGGAATTTTGTCTGCATTGCTGTACTGTCTTAGTTATCTAGTGCTGCTGTAACAGAAATACTACAAGTGGATGAACTTAACAAAGAAACTTTTTTCTCACAGCCTAGTAGGATAAAAGGGCATCAGCTCCCGGGGAAAGCTTTCTCTCTCTGTCTGCTCTGGAGGAGGGTCCCTCTTGTCAGTCTTCCCCTGGACTAGAAGCTTCTCTACACAGGAACCCCTAGTCCAAAGAATGTGCTCTGCACCTGGTGTTTCTTTCTTGGTGGTATGAGCAGCTCAGCTCCCTGTGCCCTTTGTTTCTCAGCCATCAGGCCGCACACCCACATCTGACATACTGGAGCAAGTGTTCCAAAGCTCAGTAATTTCACCAATAAATACTCGGAGGCACCCCACTCCACCAAGAAGCCTCCTGAGCACAGGCACTCAGCTCTGTCAATCTGTGGGTCAGCTCCAACACCGTGTGGCACTGGACTTCTGGTTCTGTTGCTGCCAGTTCACTGTTGCTGCCAGTCCTCTGTTGCTGCTTTTCACCATCTGCACCTTCTCTGTTGTTAATAGTTCTCCTCACTTCCTTCTGAGTCTTCTATTCATTCACAATTTCAAAACCAGTTCCACATTTTAGGTATCTGTTAGAGCATCACCCCACTCTCTCGGTCACAAATTCTGTCTTAGTTATCTAGTGCTGGTATTACAGAAATACCAAAAGTGAATGGCTTTAATACAGAGAAATTTATTTTCTCAAGTCTAGTAGGCTACGGTTCAAATTCAGAACATTAGCTCCAGGGGAATTCTTCCTCTCCCTGTTGGCTCTGTAAGAAGGTCCTCCTTGTCAATCTTTCCCTGGGCTAGGAATATCTCTGCACAGAAATCCCCATTCTGTGTCTGAAAGGACATGCCCTGCTCCTGATCCTTCTTTCTTGCTGGTGTAAGGTCCCCTCGCTCTGCTTGCTTCCCTTTCCATTTATCTCTTATAAAAGGTGGTGCAGGCCACCCTCCAGGGAAACTCTCTTTACACTGAATCAGGCATGTGACCTTAGTAAGGGTATTACAATCCCACCCTAATCCTCTTTACATAAAATTGCAATCACAAAATGCTGAACAACCACACAATACTGGAAATCATGGCCAAACTAATTTGACACATATTTTGGGGGGACACAATTCAATCCATGACATGTATGTACATAGCACTCTGAAAACTAAATAATTTAGTGTTGTTTTATAGATGAGAGAAAGAACTGAAGCCTAGCTAGACATAAACTTGACCAAGGTCACACAGATAGTTACTAGTCAAGCGAAGATTCACATCAGATTGGACCATATTAGAATCCTGTGGTGCCATGTCATTACT
Organism: Loxodonta africana; assembly: GCF_030014295.1. Taxonomy (NCBI): domain Eukaryota; kingdom Metazoa; phylum Chordata; class Mammalia; order Proboscidea; family Elephantidae; genus Loxodonta; species Loxodonta africana. The sequence continues at coordinate 29,901,321 of NC_087348.1, forward strand.
CTGGAATCATCGGCCCCAAAAGTAATACAAAAATAACATTCTCATATAAACGAATTAATTTTAAGATCATCTATCTTTAAGAGACATGAAATTGGAAAATGTATATATACCGAAAATGACTTCAAGAGAAAAATAAGTTTTAAAACAGTTTATATCTCACCATAAGAAAAAAAAATTAATCACAAATTAAGCATATAAACAAATGCTGGTTGAAATTTCAATTTCTTTGTTCTAATAATTTCTAGGACTTTTAAATTTGTTCCTGTGTTTAGGTGCATGGAGTCAATTTTAACTCATAGTGACTCTGAGTACAATAGAAGGAAACACTGACCACTCCTGGTCCATCCTCACAATCATTGTTTTTTGTTTTTTGTTCTTTTGCTTGTTTTAATAATTTTTATTGTGCCTTAAGTGAAAGTTTACAAATCAAGTCAGTCTCTCACACAAAAACTTATGTACATTTTGCTACATACTCCTAATTACTCTCCCCCTAATGAAACAGCCCGCTCCCTCCCTCCACTCTCTCTTTTTGTGTCCATTTTGCCAGCTTCTAAGCCCCTCTACCCTCTCATCTCCCCTCCAGGCAGGAGATGCCAACATAGTCTCAATTGTCCACCTGACCCAAGAAGCTCACTCCTCACCAACATCCCTCTCCAACCCATCGTCCAGTCCAATCCATGTCTGAAGAGTTGGCTCCGGGAATGGTTCCTGTCGGGGACCAACAGAAGATCTGGGGGCCGTGACCATCAGCATACTTCTAGTCTCAGTCGGACCATTAAGTCTGGTCTTTTTATGAGAATTTGCAGTCTGCAACCCACTGCTCTTCTGCTCCCTCAGGGGTTCTTTGTTGTGTTCCCTGTAAGGGCCGTCATCAGTTGTAGCCGGGCACCATCTAGTTCTTCTGGTCTCAGACTAATGTAATCTCTGGTTTATGTGGCCCTTTCTGTCTCTTGGGCTCGTTATTACCTTGTGTCCTTGGTGTTCTTCGTTCTCCTTTGATCCAGGTGGGTTGAGACTCGTTGATGCATCTTAGATGTTCGATGGCTAGCAGTTAAGACTCCAGAAGCTACTTTTCAAAGTGGGATGCATGATGTTTTCTTAATAGATTTTATTATGCCAATTGGCTTAGATGTCCCCTGAAACCATGGTCCCCAAACCCCTGCCCTTGCTACAGTGGCCTTCAAAGCATTCCGTTTATTCAGGAAACTTCGTTGCTTTTGGTTTAGTCCAATTGTGCTCACTTCCCCTGATTGTGTATTGTATTTCCCTTCACCTAATGTAGTTCTTATCTACTATCTAATTAGTGAATTTCCCTCTCCCATCTTCCTCCCTCCCCCGTCTCGTAACCATAAAAGAATGTTTTCTTCTCAGTTTAAACTATTTCTCAAATTCTTATAATAGTGGTCTTATACAATATTTGTCCTTTTGCAACTGACTCATTTCACTCGGCATAGTGCCTTCCAGGTTTCTCCATGTTATGAAGTGTTTCACAAATTTCTCACTGTTCTTTATCGATGCGTAGTATTCCATTATGTGAATATACCATAATTTATTTATCCATTCATTCACTGATGGGCACCTTGGTTGGTGCTAACATTTTTCTATTGTAAACAGTGCAGCGATAAACATAGGTGTGTATATATCTGTTTGTGTAAAGTCTCTTATTTCTCTAGGATATATTCCAAAGAGTGGGATTGCTGAATCGTGTGGTAGTTCTATTTCTAGCTTTTTAAGGAAGTGCCAAATCGATTTCCAAAGTGGTTGTACCATTCTACATTCCCACCAGCAGTGTAGAAGTGTTCCAATCTCTCCACACCCTCTCCAACATTTATTCTTTGTGCTTTTTGTATTAATGCTGGCCTTATTGGAGTCAGATGAAATCTCATTGTAGTTTTGTTTTGCATTTCTTTAATGGCTAATGATCATCAGCATTTCCTCATGTATCTGTTAGCTACCTGAATGACTTCTTTAGTGAAGTGTCATTCATATCTTTTGCCCATTTTTTAATTGGGTTATTTGTCTTTCTGTAGTTGAGTTTTTGCAGTATCATGTAGATTTTAGAGATCAGGCACTGATCAGAAAGGTCATAGCTAAAAAGTTTCCCAGTCTGTAAGTAGTCTTTTTATTCTTTCGGTGAAGTATTTGGATGAGCATAGGTGTTTGATTTTTAGGAGCTCCCAGTTATCTAGTTTTTCTTCTGCATTCTGAATCATGTTTTATAGTGTTTATGCCATGTGTAAGGGCTACTAACATCATCCCTATTTTTTCTTCCATGATCTTTATCTTTTTAGATTTTGTATTTAGGTCTTTGATCCATTTTGAGTTTGTTTTTGTGCATGGTGTGAGGTATGGGTCTTGTTTCATTGTTTTACAGATGGATATCCAATTATGCCAGCACCATTTGTTAAAAAGACTGTCTTTTCCCCCATTTAACTGCTTTGGGGCCTTTGTCAAATATCAGCTGCTCATACGTGGATGGATTTATGTCTGGATTCTCAATTCTGTTCCATTGGTCTCTGTATCTATAGTTGTACTAGTACAAGGCTATTTTGAGTGCTGTGGCGGTATAATAGGTTCTAAAAGCAGGTAAAGTAAGGCCTCCTACTTTGTTCTTTTTCAGTAATCCCTTACTTATCCGGGGCCGCTTTCCCTTCCATAAGAAGTTGGTGATTTGTTTGTCCATCTCATTAAAGAATGTCTTTGTAATTTGGATTGAAATTGCATTAAATGTATAGATTGGTTTTGGTAGAATAGACATTTTTATAATGTTAAGACTCCCTATCCACAAGCAAGGTATGTTTTTCCACTATGTAAGTCTCTTTTGGTTTCTGGCAGAAGTGTATTGTACTTTTCTTTGTATAGGTCTTTTACATCTCTGGTAAGATTTATTCCTAAGTATTTTATCTTCTTGGGGGCTACTGTAAATGGTATTGATTTGGTGATTTCCTCTTCAATGTTCTTTTTGTTGGTGTAGAGGAATCCAAATGATTTTTGTATGTTTATCTTGTATCCCGATACTCTGCTGAACTCTACTCTTAGTTTCAGTAGTTTTCTGGAGAATTCCTTTGGTTTTTCTGTGTATAAGATCATGTCATCTGAAAATAGAGATACTTTTACTTCTTCCTTGCCAATCTGGATGCTCTTTATTCCTCTATCTAGCCAAATTGCTCTGGCTAGGACCTCCAACACAATGTTGAATAAGAATGGCCATGAAGGGCAGCCTTGTCTGGTTCCCGATCTCAGTTGGAATGCTTTCAGGCTCTCTCCATTTAGGGTGATGTTGGCTGTGAGCTTTGTATAAATGTCCTTTATTATGTTGAGGAATTTTCCTTTTATTCCTATTTTGCTGAGAGTTTTATCATGAATGGGCGTTGAACTTTGTCAAAGGCTTTTTCTATGTCAATTGACAAAATCGTGTGTTTCTTTTCTTTTGTTTTCTTTATGTCATGGATTACATTAATTGTTTTTCTGATGTTGAACCATCCCTGCATACTTGCTATGAATCCCACTTGGTCATGGTGAATTCTTTTTTTGATATGTTGTTGAATTGTATTGGCTAGAATTTTTTGAAGATTTTTGCATCTAACTTCATGAGGTATATAGGTCTATAATTTTCTTTTTTTGTGGTGTCTTTACCGAGTTTTGGAATCAGTGATATGGTTGCGTCATAGAATGAGTTTGGGATTATTCCGTTCTTTTCAATGCTCTGAAATACCTTTAGTAGTGGTGGTGTTAACTCTTCTCTGAAAGTTTGGTAGAACTCTGCAATGAAGCTGTCTGGGCCAGGGCTTTTTTTTTTGTTGGGAGTTTTTTTATTACAATTTCAATCTCTTTTGTTATGGGTTTATTTAGTTGTTCTACCTCTGTTTCTGTTAGCTTATGTAGGTGGTTTGTTTCTAGGAATTCATGCATTTCTTCTAGGTTTTCAAATTGTTTGAGTACAATTTTTCATAGTCATCTGATATGATTCTTCTAATTTCAGTTGGGTCTGTTGTAATATCGCCCATCTCATTTCTTATTTGGGTTATTTGCTTCCTCTCCTATTTTTCTTTTCTAAGTTTGGTCAATGTTTTTTCAATTTTGTTGATTTTTTTCAAAGAACCAGTTTTTGGTCTTGTTAATTCTTTCAATTGTTTTTGTTTTGTATTTCATTTAGTTCTGTTCTAATTTTTATTATTTGTTTTCTTCTGGTGCCTGAGGGTTTCTTTTGTTGCTCTCTTTCTATTTGTTCAAATTATAGGGATAATTCTTTTATTTTGGCCCTTTCTTCTTTTTGGATGTGTGCATTTATTGATGTAAATTTGCCTCTGAGCACTGCTTTTGCTGTGTCCCAAAGGTTCTGATAGGAAGTGTTTCCATTCTCGTTAGATTCTATGAATTTCTTAATTCCATCCATAATGCCTTCTATAATCCACACTTTTTTGAGCATGGTAGTGTTCAGTTTCCAAGTGCTCGATTTCTTTTCTCTGCTTTTTCTGTTATTGATTTGCACTTTTATGGCCTTATAGTCAGAGAAGATGCTTTGTAATATTTCAGTGTTTTGTATTCTGTTAAGGCTTGCTTTATGACCTAATATGTGGTCTATTCTAGAGAATGTTCCACGTGCACTAGAAAAGAAGTATATTCGCCTGCTGTTCGGTGGAGTGTTCTGTATATATCTATGAGATCAAGTTGGTTGATTGTGGCATTTAGATCTTCTGTGTCTTTACTGACCTTCTTCTGGATGTCCTATCCTTCACCAAAAGTGGTGTGTTGAAACCTCCTGCTATCATCGTGGAGCTGTCTATGTCACTTTTTGATGCTGATAGAGTTTGTTTTATGTATCTTGCAGCCCTGTCGTTGGGTGCATAAATATTTAAGATGGTTATATATCCTTGGTGTATTGTCCCTTTAATCATTATATCGTGTCCTTCCTTATCCTTTATGATGGATTTAACTTTAAAGCCTGTTTTTTCAGAAATTAATATTGCCAGTCCTGCTCTTTCTTGATTGTTGTTTGCTTGATATATTTTTTTCCATCCTTTGAGTTTTAGTTTGTTTGTATCCCTAAATCTAAGGTGTGTCTCTTGTAGGCTGCATATAGTCAGATAGTGTTTTTTTTTAATCCATTCTGCCACTCTCTGTCTCTTTATTGGTGCATTTAATACATTTACATTCAGCATAATTATGGATAGGTATAAATTTAGTGCTATCATTTTGATGTCTTTTTTTGTGTGTTGATGGCAGTTTCTTTTTCCCACTTAATTTTATGTACAGAGTAGATTATCTTCATATATTGTCCTTTCCTCATATTTGTTGTTGTTGATTTTGTTTCTGCTGAGTTTCTATTTTTTTCTTGTATTTTATTTTGATGAGTAGGATAGTTTGTCTCCTTTGTGGTTACCTTATTATTTACCTCTATTTTTTCTAAATTTAAACCTAACTTTTATTTCTTTGTATCATTGTATCTTCCTCTCCATATGGAAGATCTATGATTACATTCCTTAAAAAATTAATGTTGTCTTCTTTTATATAATAACACCACTGTATTCTGTTTTGAGTTTTTTGTTGTTGTTGTTGTTTGTTTGTTTTTAGCCTTACTTTGTTTTTTTGATTCCTTTTTAGTCTGGGTTAACATCTGATTGCTTGCCCAGTGTTCTAGTCTTGGTTCAATACATGATATTTTTTATTTTCTAACCAAAGAACTCCCTTTAGGATTTCTTGTAGTTTTGGTTTCATTTTTATGAATTCCCTAAACTTCTGTTTATCTGGAAATGTCCTAATTTCACCTTCATATTTAGGAGACAGTTTTGATGGATATGTGATTCTTGGGAGGCAATTTTTTTCCTTCGATTTTTTAAATATGTCATCCCATTGCCTTCTTGCCTGCATGGTTTCTGCCGAGTAGTCTAAGCTTATTCTTATTGGCTGTCCTTCATAGGTGACTTTTTGTTTATCCCTAGCTGGTCTTAAAATTCTCTCTTCATCTTTCGTCTTAGCAAGTTTGATTATGCCTTGGTAACTTTCTTTTAACATCTACCTTATGTGGAGTTTGATGATCATCTTGGATAGATATCTTCTCATCTTTCAGAATATCAGGGAATTTTCTGCCAACAAATCTTCTACAACTCTCTCTGTATTTTCTGTTACCCCTCCCTGCTCTGGTACTCCAGTCACTCATAGGTCATTTCTCTTGATAGAGTCCCACATGCTTCCTAAGGTTTCTTCATTTTTTTTAATTCTTTTATCTGACTTTTCTTCAAATATATTAGTGCCAATTGATTTATCTTCAAACTCAGAAATTCTAACTTCTACTTGCTCATTTCAGCTCCTCTGACTTTTTATTGAGTTGTCTACTTCTGCAATTTTATTGTTAATCTCCTGAATTTCTGCTTGCTGTCTGTCTATGGATTTTTCTGGCTTATTACCTTTTTCATTATGTTCCTGAATAATCTTTCTAATTTCTTCAATTGCTTTATCTGTGTGTTCCTTGGTCCGTTCTGCATGTTGCCTCATTTCCTTCCTGATGTTTTGAAGGGTTTTGTATATTAACCTTTTGTATTCTGGCTCTGGTAATTCCAGGAATGCACTTTCACCTAGAAGATCCCTGGATTCTGGGTTTTTTTTTTTTTTTTTAATGTGACTTGATATTGACTTTTGTCTCTGAGCCATTTTTAAGTTATTGTATTTGTCTAAGCTTGCTTATTGTGTTGTAGCTTCTTGGTTTGTTTTGTTTTGATATACCAGAATGGGTTGCTTCAGTGAGCTAGCTTGATTATTTTCACTTTTGGAGTGCTGGCATCCTGACCCCAGATGGCTAGAGCTCTTATCAGGTATATCAGTCTAGGAGTCCATTCACTTTTTCTTGTATGAATTCAACTCAGGTGTCTGTATTTACCAGATAGTCTTAATCTAGGCAGAGTTACCGCTAAAAAAAAAATATCAGCTGTAATGATTTGTGATAGTGTTCTGTAGCATCTGGAACAAAAAAATTGAAAGACACTAAATGCCATCTACCAATGAGAGTAATGATAACTTGAGAAATTCAAATTGTATCCATGCTGATATCAATGCTGAAATATTTCTTAAGTGTTTTGAGATCTTGGTCTAATTATAACCTACCTTTGGCACATTCTTATATTCTTAGCAGTTTGGTGTACAAAGAATGGATGTAATTATGGGCCCTAATTTCTTCCATTGTGATCTAAACCCATGGAGATGGAATGATATCAGACAGAAAAAGTATAAATTGTTCCCTTTTCACAATCTAAAGAAGTGAATATGATGATATTTGATAACACAGCAATAACTTCTTGAAATTAAATATACATACACATGTGTATATATATATGCACACACGCATATATGTGTGTATGTGTACATAAATGTTGAAGCATACACACATCTACCTCTTACACAGTAGCAAGTAGGAACTTTATATAAGTAAAAAATGAAATATTGCCTGTTAAAACGTGTTTTTCATATAAAAGTAGTTCAAATTAAATAAATTTAAGAACAAATAAGTAAATAATAGTACTATAAGTATAAAAATATGGCAAAAACTTTAAAGACATTTTCTAAATATTGTAGTTTGGGAATCTAATCTCCTGAACTATATAGAATAAAGAACCCTCATTCCAGGGAGTACATGTTGCCTTAGTATGAAGAGAAATGCTTTCTGCTTTAAAACTGGCAGAATTTCATGGATGTTTTAGAAGGCACTCTATACCAGATAAGTGACACGGTGGTTAAAGGCTTGGCTGCTAACTAAAAAGTCAGCAGTGTTGAACCCACAAACCACTCTGCAGGAGAAAGATGTGGCAATCTCCTTCCATAAAGATCATAGCCTTGGAAACCCTGTGGGACAGTTCTACTCTGTCCTACAGGGTCACTATGTGTCAAAATCGACTCAACAGCAAAGATTTGGTTTAATTTTTGGTGTATGCTAGATATGAAACTTCTTAAGTGTTCCTGAAACATAAGATTCTACATTTCTGAGAAAGAGCTACAAAACTACTCAGAGTTGATAAAACTGAAATTTTGTCCCCTTTCTTGATTTTTGTATTGCCCAGGGTCATAAATTTTAGGATGAAAAGAGTCTTTGATGCCAACAGTTAGTCTCTATGTCCTGGTGGCCACTGAGAGCTCATACTTAGAAGTAATTTTTGTACTTAGTGCAAAATACCTCCAAATAAAACTTTCCATCGGGTCAATTCTGACTCAAAGCTACCCGATAGGACAGAGTAGAAGAACTACCACATATAGTTTCCAAGAAGCGCCTGGTGGATTTAAACTGCTGATCTTTTGGTTAGCAGCACTAGCTCTTAACCACACCACCAGGGTTTCCACCTCCAAATAAGTTAAATGGAAGTATACTCTTGAAATCAACTCAAAAACTCTTTAATAATTAGCTGGCAGTATCATTTCTTTCTTTCTTTTCTTTTAATATTATGCTTTAGCTGCAAGTTTACAGAGCAAATTAGTTTCTCATTAAAAAATTAATACACATATTGTTTCGTGACATTGGTTGCCAAAACCACAACAGGGCCCATTTTGTCTCATTTTGTTTAATGGGCCTGTCTAAATTTTGACTGAAGCGTGAATCTCAAGATGACTTCAGCACTGAATTAAAAGCATATACAGAAGCCGTACTCCTGGGGTTTCGCTAGTCTCTATCAGTATGCCTGGTCATTTTTTTTGTGAGTTAGAATTTTGTTCTACATTTTCTCCTGCTCTGTCTGGGACCCTCTGTTGTGATCCCTGTCAGAGCAGCTGGTGGTAGCTGAGCATCAGCTAGTTGTGCCACACTCAGTCTGGTGGAGGCTGTGCTAGTCGTAGGCCCATAAGTCCTTTGGCCTAATCTTTTCCTTGCGTCATTTCTTATGCAAACTATGACACTTTGGAAAATGAAATGGGACATTAAAATAATATTAGGTATATATTTTTCAAAAATTTATATACTGATGTATTATTATGTGAGTAGATCTATAAAATTTATGTATTCACAAAATGATTTAGAATCAAAATTATTGGTAAAAAAACTAAAATCTTTTCAGGGATGAGTGTTCAGTCAGACAAGGTGCAGGGGGAGAAAAAACAAGCGGGAGAAAATTGGGGGTAGTTCTACAGAAACTTCATTTTTCTGACATGTACACCTTGAAAAAAAGAACTCTGACTTTTCCATCAGTTGTATTTAGTAGAGGAGGGAATTAATAATAAGAATATGAAATATATACACTCTCCCTCCTCAAAACTAATTGCCCTAATGCACATTAGACAATAAGTAATTGATGTTCTTGTTGTTGATGTTCTTGCTCTTGTTAAATGAAGAATATGTTTATAAAATCTATTATATTTTGGAGTGACCGATGCACTGAATAGCATTATGTACAGCAAACTGACAGGAAATATGCTGATCAAAGTGGGTGTTGCTATAAGATTTTACATGCTAAATTTACCCTGTTATAAAAGTTAACATTCTTTTTTGTTTCATGGTAGGAGATAAGAGATATGGGATAGATGGTATAACACAAATCGGATCAGCTTATCAGATACATATTTGATGTACCTATAAATGGAAAAAAAAATGAGTCATGTGTGTGGAAGAGCCTGTTTTGTTTTGTGAAAGATATAGCTGAATACCAGGTGGTCCAGAGTTTTACATACACCAAAACCAAAAAACCAAACCCATCACAGTTGAGCCGATCCCCACCGCTAGCACGCTAAAGGACACAGTAGATCTGCGTCATAGGGTTCCCAAGATTGTAAATCTTTAGGGAAGCAGACTGCCACATCTATCTCCCGTGGAGCAGCTGGTGGCTTTGAACTGCCAACCTTTCAGTTAGCAGTGAAGCACTTAACCACTGCGCAACCAGGACTACCCATTTTGCATATACAAAATTATAATTTAATTGCTATTTCTTTTTCAACTTTAAGACTCTCTACACAGGTAGAATGTGACACTGATGTTAAAAAAAAAAAAAAAGAGCGAGATAAAAAATATTAACATCATTCAAAATAAGCTACTACTACTACTAATAAGTACAGGTGACATCTATTTTGAAATCATTAAGTGCCAAGCTTTGTGCTTACTTACCTATATATGTGCAGTATGCCAGTTAATTTGCACTACACAAAATATAAATATTTGAGCAAAAGCAAAGAGCTAGTGTTTGGTGGAATAAAGCAACAATATCAACAAGGGCAAGAGCAAAACAAACAAACCAAATTAAAAAGAAAAGAATAAGCCCTATGTTTAGCCCATGCCTTTGAAACAGGATGCTCAGCCCTATCTTAAACAGTACCTGAGTCAATATTTTTTTCCTTCTTCTTTCTTCTTTCTCTTCTTTCCCTCTCCTAGCCCATCCCTGCCTTCAAGAAAGATCCTGATGTTAGCTCCCCAAATGGTTAAGTGTTAACCAATGTTTCCTCCAAGACTGTGGAAAACAATTGATATGAACTAAGCCTGTCAAATAAGACAAAGAATGGCACCAGTCACCCCCTGGCCCTATGGAATAATGGCAGGAAAAGATCAAATGTATGAGTTAAGACCACCAAAAACAAACAGAAGGAAGAGGATGCACATTCCACAATTTCCTAAAACCCATGTCCCCATTTCCCTATGGAACTCCAGCTGGACAATATTTCCTGGAGACAAGCAAATTTAGGAGGAGATCATTCCCCTCTGTGTCCATATACCAGCATAGCTAATAAAGCTCTTACTACCCACCTCACCATTGTCTCTAGAATTGGTTGTTTGTGGCAGGTGGCTCTAACTCGCCAAAGTGCGGTAACACCTTTATCCAGTCAACGTCTATGCACGTTCTAAGAAACTTAACTTCATGGAGCCTCAGTCATCTCATCAGACATGGAAATATTTACATGCATCTCCAAAGCTCCAACACAGAATAAGAGATAATTATTTCAAAACATTTAGCTTAGTTCTAGACACACAATGAGAGGCCCTGGGTGGCACAAAAGGTTAAACACTTGGATACTAGCAGAAAAGATGGTGGTTCAAACTCACCCAAGGGAGACAGGCTTGGTGACTGGCTTCAGAAAGGTCACGGTCTTGATAACTCTGTGAAACAGGTCTGCTCTGCACATGTGGGTTCACCATGAGTCGGAATCTGCTAGATGGCAACTAACAACAGCAACGAGAAGCATGAAATGACACTAAATAAAAGCTAGCATCCGATCCTACTCATTTCTCTATAGAAGTAGAGTAAAATCATTGAACTTTAACAAATCCAAACTGTAAGTAATAAAACTTAACTATAAAAACAATGACAAACAGGCTTCAAAGTTTAAGGAAAAGGAAGATAAATTGGAAAAGGGAGAGAAGTCTGCTAAAAAGTAATAATAGAAAGTTATCTGGAAAACAAATCCAGTGACCGTTCTGGTGTATGAGGCAGAAGAAAGAAAATGTGATTAAGAAAGAAGGATGCAGCCTTGTGGCACCTACAGAAGGAACAGTATTGAGACGCAGGTCTATCTGTGCGTAGCAGAAGCAGAGTGATGTGGTAAAAACTGTTAAGGAAAAAGCCACAGTTCTGGATGTGTTTCCCACAGAGATACTGAAATACAGAAAATACCGAAGGAGATGAAGCTGGGAGGGCTGAAGAGGAGGCCTGTGTGAGTTAAGCAGAAAGATAGCTGGAGGTCATTCTGGCTCATCAACTCCAACTCTGTTAAGGCGGTTTTTTTTTTTTTTTTAAATCACTTGAAAAACTGTGGTAAAGAAAATATATATATCTCATCCAATATCACTGGACAAATATTCATGTATATATATTATGATATATATACTTATTTTCTGTTGTGTTTGGAATCATAGCAACCCCATGTACAACATACATATGTATATGGTGGACATATATATAATTCAATATTTATACTTCTATTACAATATGGAAACCCTGGTGGCGTAGTGGTTAAGTGCTACGGCTGGTAACCAAAGGGTCAGCAGTTCAAATCTTCCAGGCACTCCTTGGAAAGTCTATGGGGCAGTTCTACCCTGTCCTGTAGGGTCGCTATGAGTCGGAATCGACTTGACGGCACTGGGTTTTTTTTTTTTTTTTTAATGTAGAATATAGAAAACCCTGGTGGTATAGTGGTTAAGAGCTATGGCTGCTAACCAAAAGTTTGGCAGTTCAAATTCACCAGGCACTCCTTGGAAACTTTATGGGTCAGATCCACTCTGTCCAATAGGGTCCTATGAGTTGGAATCAACTGATGGCCACCAGTTTGGTTTCTTTTTTTGTTTGTTTCATTTGACGTACAATACATATATAATTCAATATTTAAACTATATGCAATGGTGAATATATAAATCATTTACAGAAACAATTTTAAGAATCAGCCTCAGTTGTATTCTGATGAAGTTATATTTTGGAAATTTCTGAAAATGTGGGAGAGAAGCAATTAAGATATGACATTCCTAAGTGTGAACAAAACTAAACAGATTTTAAATGAAACTGTAACAAGGAATAACCCCAGAACAGCAAAATTAATTTTACCTTTTATTAATTTATTTCCAATTCCCTGCTTAAAGAAGAAACCACACAATAAATGGCTCCAGGGAATCTCACACAGGTGACTGAGTTCATTTTCATGGGAATCACAGATCTTCCTGAGCTCCAGGTCCCCCTTTTCTTTGTCTTCCTGGTGATCTATGGGCTGACTGTGGTAGGGAACCTGGGCACCATCACCCTTACCAGTGTTGACCCCAGACTTCAAACCCCCATGTACTTTTTCCTTAGACATTTGGCTATCATTAACCTTGGCAATTCTACCATCATTGCACCTAAAATGTTGGTCAACTTCTTGGCTAAGAAGAAAACCATCTCATACTACTGTTGTGTGGCTCAACTAGGTGGATTCTTAGTTTTCATGGTGGCTGAAATTTTCATACTGGCCTCAATGGCCTATGACCTCTATGTGGCCATTTGCAACCCCCTGCTCTACATGGTGGTGGTATCTCGGCAGATCTGCCTTCTGCTAGTATCCCTCACATACCTCTTCAGTCTGACCACAGCACTGACTGTCTCTTCCTGTGTGTTCTCTATGTGGTACTGTTCTTCCAATGTAATCAACCATTTTTACTGCGATAACGTCTCTTTGCTAGCATTGTCCTGTTCTGATACTTACATTCCAGAAACAGCATCATTTACATTTTCAGGTGCCAATCTGTTTTTCTCCATGATCATTGTTATAGTATCCTACTTCAACGTTGTCCTCACCATTTTGAGGATACAGTCCTCAGAAGGGAGACAAAAAGCTTTTTCCACCTGTGCTTCTCACATGATGGCAGTCACTGTGTTCTATGGGACCCTCCTTTTCATGTATTTGCAACCAAGGACCAACCACTCGTTAAAAAAAAAAAAAATTTTTTTTTTTTTTTTAATGAATTAGATACTGATAAAATGGCCTCAGTCTTTTACACCCTAGTGATACCAATGCTGAATCTTCGCATATACAGCCTAAGGAATAAGGATGTGAAGGATGCACTGAAGAGATTCCTTAGTAACCCAAGCAAATTGCTCAATCTAATATAAATATATAACTACAGCTATCTTCTTTTAAGAGTCTTAATTTTCTCCTGACAAAACTACTGTTAAGTGAAGAGTCATTTTAAATGGTTTAAAAAAATATATTAATTTCAGTAGGAAAAATATTGATGCATTCTTTCCCAATTCAAAATACCAATCTTCCTAGATGGATAAAGGTTCCAATTATACAATGAAAACAAACTTACATATGTAATAAATAACAATTTGAAAATAAATACATACTTTAAATAAATTATAACTTATTAAAAGGTTTTGTCTGATACCCTCTAAATATGGTATCTGTTGTTGTTATGTGCCATAAAGTTGATTCGTACTCATAGTGACATTATGTACAACAGAAGGAACCACTGCCTGGCCCTGAGCCATCCTCATAATCATTGTTATGCTCTAGCCCATTGTTGCAGCCACTGTGTCAATCCATCTCCTTGAGGGTCTTCAAACTAGCTAGTGTATTTGTTTGCAAATGAGAAGAAACAGTTGCAAACCAATGGTATCTAGGTGGTGCAAATTGTTTTGCTAACCTAAAGTTTGGAGAACCAGACTCAACCAGCAGCACCAGGAAAGAAAAGGCCTTGAGATTCTCTTCCTTTAAGATTATAGCCAAGAAAATTCTACTCTGTAACACATGGGATGGCCCAGAATTGGAATGGACTTGCTGGTGTCTAACAGCAACAACATATTCTCTAAACAAGGAAAAGAAAACCTGCTAATGGGTGGTGGAGCTATATGAGAATCATTGCTTGAAAGATGATGGAAAGTCAGATCATTTTCCTTGACACACTCACCAGTTACCCAAGGACTAAGCATTTTATTATAATTTTACATTTTCTGTATTTTTATACCATATTCTCCACTAATAAACTATTGCACCATTTTCTCCATCACATGTTTTGTTAACCCATTTTTGTCTTACACTTAAAATAAATTCATAACACATGAAAGTAACATGTAGGGGAAATAACAGCTAAGCCCAAGAGTGCTTTGAAATACATGTGCCACAGCAGACTGAAATAAACATAAAATCATTCTACATTTTTCCTCCTCTCTCAAAGACATGTGGAAAAAGCAAAAAAAGTTATATTGAGCTAATCATGGTGGATAGTAAATGTTTTCCACACTATATTCTCATACTGAAATTTATCATGTAGAGTTTATTATCTTTAATATGAAACCATCAACATTAAACATCACTTTTTTCACATTTTTATTTAGTGTAATGAAAGTGTTAATAGACAAAAATGTCATCTCTTAAAAGTGGTAACAATTCTCAAGAAACCTACTGCAAAAAAAGAAAAAAAAAGCTAATAGTCATGTGAGTTTTTGGTTTTTGGTTTATGTACAATGCTACTACCCCGCAATGGCAGGAGGGAGGGTGGGTGTAGCAGGTGATGTAAGCACAGTGTCTGGAAATAAAATGAATATATGATCTTTTCAGGAAGGTCAGACATGAGGCACAACCAGGAACTCTGAGACTCACATAAATGAGCCCACTGCTAACTTTGGTCATAAACAAACAGAATAGCTGAGGGCCTGCAAGATAAAATATATGCTGGACATTTCTGATCTCAAAAGCCAAAAAGAGCTATAATTTAATCCTGTTAATCTTTAAGCTTTTCATGTTAATTGTTAATGTATTTCTTTGTTTTTACTTTATTCAGGGTTTGTTTGGCTTTGCAGCTTATAATTACAGATGTATGTTTCTCATTAGAAAACTATTTTCTTTGGGCATGGCTCCTTGTGTAGCATTGAAGCAAAAGGCTAAACTCACATTACAACATTTGCAATGCTATTTAAAATAAATGAATGAATAAATAAACAGTTGTCTTAGAGTGGTTCCCACACATTGCAACCCCATGTGTGACAGGTAAGAACTTTCCTAGAAGGCTTTCAATGATCTTTCAGAAGTAGATTGCCAAGTCTTTCTTCTAAGGCACCTCTGGATAGACTCCAACCACCAAACTTTCAGTTAGCAGTCAAGTACTTAACAATATACAACATCTAAGGACTCTACCCAATGCAATATATTGGAATATAATATACAATTTATTTCATTGCTAAACATTTTTTTAAATGAATAAATGTTAAAAATGAGTTTAGTGTTTTTTACCTTTTTTATTTGGTTCACATGTATTTCCTAAAAATAATTATGCTGTTTTTTATATTACTTTCCTATTGCTCTAACAAATTACCTCAAATGTAATGTCTAAGAACAACACAAATGTATTATCCCACAGTTTTAACAGTAAGAAGACCATAGTTAGTCTAATTGCACTGAAAGCAAGGTATTAGCTAAGTGTATTCCTTCTGGATGCCCTAGAGGAGAATGTTTCCTGCCTTTTTCACCTTCCAGTGGCTGTAAATATTCCTTGGATAGTGACCCCTTCCAGTTATCAATCCTACCACTCTCACTTTGGCTTCCATCTCTGTTTGGATTCTCCTGCATACATTTTGTCTTCTAAGAACTCCTGAGATTACATTGGGCCCACCTGGACAATCCTTGAACACCTGGTATCAGTAAAGTCCTTTTTGTCATGTAAGTAATATATTAACCCAAAAAATATATCCACAGTTTCTGGGAATTAGGATTTGGACATCTTTGAGAGTTCATGAAACAGTCTTCCACATCACGTTGGAAAGTTTTGTGAAATTAATTGCACCTATCTCATTTACTAAAGCTCAATAAAATAATCCCACTAAAATGTACACAATACATACCTGTTTTACATTACTTAGCTATAAATTTGTTCTATACAAACTATAAAGAGAGACCTCCTTGAATTAAGAATGAACAACAACAACAAAAAAATCTGGCTCAAAGATTGCAGACAGTGTTTACCCAGATAAACACACACTCACATATCATTTGTTACACTTTAGTTGAGAAATTTTGCATTAAGTCAATTAACCAACCAGGCATATTGGTCAAGCACACATTTTTAGTGAAGTAAGATATAAAAAACAATTTATCTCTCAACTCCAGTCTCTATGGTCGAAGTTCACCCCATGGGGCATTAACACCTCCAAACTTCCATGATATGCCTATCTGGGCACTAAGGCATTTTCATGGCATCCTGTGCCTGAGCAGCCGCAGTAAACCCATGCAGGGGGTCAGGCACAGCAGGGGATACATGGCGATCGTGAAGCAAGTCACCATCTGGGCAAAGGTGTGAAAGTTAGGAAAGGCTTCAAACAGCTGCCCCAGGAGCCCACAGTCTGTACTTCAGGAGAGGCTAGACTCTCAGCCAACTCCATAAGGTAGGGATGTCTGGTCAGACAGCATGGTGAGTTTATAAATCTTGGGTGGAGCACATAATGAATCCCTCCAAGAGCCTGAGAATAAGAAATAAGATATTGATATCTATGCTCTTTAAAGTTTAAATATTTTGTTTTGACATGAAGTGCTTGATCAAATAATGATTTTTATATGATATGGAATAAATATCTATTTTGACTTCATCTATAGTCCCAATTATACTATCAGTTAACATGTCACCCAGACTCTATATTCCACTCCTCATTTCTTTTTTTATGTTGGTGGTATTTTGCTCTGCTGCTTTACACATGGTAGGAACTTTTAACCTCTACATGGTAGGAACTTTTAACCTCTCCTGTTCGATCAATGAAATTAGACGTACCTTGTGTAATATCCCCCTACCGCCTTCTACTCTTCTACTTTGTGGGGTCTGTAGAGATATTCACCATCTTGATTGTGCTGATGTATGGTTTCATTTAGTTGGCCATTCTGAAGATTCATTCTGCTGATGGGAGGTGAAAAGTGTTTTCCATTTGTGGCCCTCACTTAACTGGAGTGTGAGTTTACCATGAACAACCCTCTTCATGTACGTGAGACCAAGTTCCAGCTATACTTTGGATCACCGCATGATAGTGCCTATATTTGGCACTGTTGTGACAGCCATGCTGAAAACCATTATCTGCATTGAGGAACAAAGATGTAAAAGAAACAATAAAAAATGTGTTAGGGTGAAATATACAATAAAGCATATTTTTAGCAATAACAATTAAAAAAAATCAAGAATCAAGACCTATGTCTCAATATGAAGAAGATATAACGAGAATGAAATTTTTGTTTTAGTTTATTAGTGTCTTTGTATTCTCCTTGAACATTTGAAATAAAGATGTCAACTCTCAAAGTATGCTATTTTAAAATGTGCAAAAAACTATGGCATGAATTTGCTTCTTACTATGTTCATACTGAGATATGTAAGTGTGTGTGTGTATATATGCTTATACAAAGGTTATATATGTGCATACATACATATACATGCACATATATAATGGCTCTAATATACATATATATACACAAAGACATATAGGTATATGATCTTTACTTAGAATATTGTATATTTTTGTTCTCTTCCTTATAAATATATACTTGGAAGTGGAAAAATTAGTAACACATTTATTTAGTGTGTAATTTTGGGGCAGTTCTACTCCATCCTATAGGGTCGCTATGAGTTGGAATCGACTCGAGGGCACTGGGGTAATTTAAAAAATAAAAATTTAGAAGTAAAGTTTTAATACATTTTGAAAAATGATTCGGGAGTTGTTTGAACAGAACTTGTTTTCTTTTTCTAGTGAATTTTATATGTGCAGCAAAATCAGTGGACAATATATAGCTAATAAATTAATGAGGATAAATCCACAAGCATACATCTGAGTGAATTAAAAAATTTGCAGAATAAGACACTATTATGAAAAATAATTAAAGATATCTGCAAAATTATGTTTTGATGGGTGCATGAATATATAATTAACTAAGAACAATGAGATTATCAATAAAAGTTGTGGATAAGGGTTACCTCTGGATAAGGAGACTGGGTAGATAATGATAAAAGCTGATGATTTAAATTCAACCAGAGACACCTCGAAAGACCTGCTGAAACTTTACAGCCGTTGAAAGGCGTATGGAGCATAGTTCTACTCTGACACATATGGGGCCACCCTGAGTCAAAATTGGCTGGATAGAAACTGGTATTAGGTATTAAAAAAAAAAAAATTTTTTTTTTTTTTTAGGAATACCAAAATTCAGAAGGAAGAGGTGTATCCTGCACTAAAGTAAAGAATATCTTAGAGAATGAGATACAATTTGTCATGGTTTCTTCGTCAAAGTTAAAATAATATTAAAGACTGATTACAGCATGGGAAACAAAACCCTGACGTTTAATTTCACATATTAGGATGGACATTTCATTCATTCATTTGTTCATTCATTCATTCCATCAGTCAGTGTGTTGGTTAACAAATATCTTTTGGACATCTACTTCGTCCTGGCTATTACTTTAGAAGCTGGTAATAAAAAGGTAAAATAATCAGACATATCCTTTCCTCTTATAAAAGTTATAGGCAAGAAAATGCCCCTGAGAAAGTAAGAAAGAATTGGTGATGACTTTTCATTGCAATATTTATTCATTATTTGAAGGAAGATTTCAGGCTGATGTGAAAAAATACATTTTTTACCCAAAATAATCAAATATGAAAACTTGAAATGATACCAGATATGATATATACTTTAATGATTTTAATAAAAAGTTGATATTTATCTTCTTTACAAACTTCACATTTTGAATTTGGTGAATATCATCTTGTTTTTACGTAAGTACACCAGAGCTTGACATTGGAAGGGAGGTTCTTCATCTTACATACTTTGCACATGCTGTCAGGAGGGATCAGTCCTTGGAGAAGGACATCATCCTTGGCAGAGTACAGGGGCAGCGGAAAAGAGGAAGACCCTCAACGAGGTGGACTGACACAGGGGCTGCAACAATGAGCTCAAGCATAACAATGATTGTAAGGATGGCGCAGGACTGGGCAGTGTTTCATTCTGTTGTGCATAGGGTCGCTATGAGTCGGAACCAACTCGACGGCACCTAACAACAACAATTTGATATAGTGACTCCACATATTCCTTCCATCTTCTTTTGATAGTTACTGTGTCATTTAATATTTTCTTCTTAGAATCCTTCAATATTGCAACTCGAAGACTAAATTTTTATTCTTCAGTTCTTTCAACTTGAAAAATGCCAAGTATACTCTTCTTTTTCTTGATTTTCTAACTCCAGGTCTTTGTACATGTCATCGTAATACTTTACTCTTCTGTGGACACCCTTTGAAATCTTTTGCTCGGCTCTTATACTTCACCTTTTCTTCCATTTGCTTTAGCTACTGAAAGTTCAAAACCAAGTTTCAGAGTCTCTTCTGACATCCATTTAGGTCTTTTTTTTCTCTTCTTTCTTTTTAATGACCTCTTGCTTTCTTCATGTATGATGTCCCTGATGTCATTCCGTAAGTCGTCCTGTCTTAGGTCATTAGTATTTAATGCATCAAATCTATCCTTGAGATGGTCTCTAAACTCAGATAGGATGTACTCAAGGTCGTACTTCAGCTCTCAGGGACTTGTAATTTTCTTCAGCTTTAACTTGAACTTGCATAGGAACAATTGATGGTCTGTTCTGAAGTCTGTCCTGGCCTTGTTCTGGCTGATGATACTGAGCTTTCCCATCATCCATTTCCAAAGATGTAGTTAATTTGATTCCTGTGTATTTCATCTTGGGAGGTACGTGGGCAAAGTCACTGTTTTTGTTGTTGGAAAAAGGTATTTGCAATGAAGAGGTCTCTGGCCTTGCAAAATTCTATCATGTGACCTCCGGCATCATTTCTATCCCCAAGGCTATATTTGCCAACTACCCATCCTTCTTCTTTCTTTCCAACTTTCAAATTCCAATTACCAAAAATTTTCTTGCATCCTGATTGTATGTTGCATCAATTTCAAACTATAGCAAAAAAAAAAAAATTTTTTTTTTCTTTTTGTAAAAATCTTCAATTTCTTCATTTTTGGCCTTAGTGTTTGGTGTGGAAATTTGAATAATAGTCATATTAACTTGTCTTCCTTTTTTCCTTGTAGCCGTATGGATATTATCCTATCACTGATAGCGTTGTACTTCAGGATGGATCTCGAAATGTTCTTTTTGACGATGAATGCAATGCCATTCCTCTTCAAGTTGTCATTCTGGGCATAGTAGACCATATGATTGTCTGGTTCAAAATGACCAATACCAGTAACTTTCAGCTCATTAATGCCTAGGATATTGATCTTATGGGTTTCATTTCATTTTTGTTGATTTCCAATTTTCCTAGATTCATCCTTCATACATTCGACGTTCTGATTATTAATGGATATTTTCAGCTGTTTCTTCTCCTTTTGAGCAAATGAAGGTCCCAAAAGTGTGACTCCGTTTATGTCATTAATGTTGACTCTACTTTGAGGAGGCAGCTCTTCCCCACTCATATTTTGAGTGCCTTCCAACCTGAGGGGCTCATCGAGCACAGTTATTCAGAAACTTTTAACTGGCTAATTCTTTTCAGAAGTGGTTTGCTGGGTCCTTCTTCCTAGTCTGTCTTATCCTGGAATGTTAGCTGAAACCCATCCACCATGAGTGACCCTGTTGGTATTTGAATACCAGTGGCATAGCTTCTAGCATCACAGCAACACACAAGCCCCCACAGTTCAACAAAGTGACATGCACGGGGGGGAATATCTCAATATAACCCAGGGCATAGAAGAGTATAAGGTGGTTGATGTGAGTGTCAGAATAGAAGATAGCAAGGAGTGGAGGGATACCACAAAAGACATGTCTGATTTCATTGGATGCACAGAATGAAAGGCTACAAGTCACTACTATGTGTAAAGTAGCATGCAAAATGCCACCAACATATGAAGCAGTCATGAGTGACACATGGACCGTGGGTGACATATTAACTGGATACAGAAGTAGGTTGTAGATTGCTACAGATTGATCATATGCCATCGCCACCAAGAAAACCATCTTGTGGTTCCAAAAGTAACAACCAGGAGCGTCTTTGTTACATATCCAAGGAATGAAATGGCTTTATCCTCTGACAGAAAATTAACCAACATTTTGGGGGCAAAAACTGAAAAATAGCAAAAAAAAAAAAAAATAGCAGGCATCAAAAAATCATATCGCACTCAGAAATAGTGCATGGGGTTGTGGAGTCAGGAACCCATCATGACTAATAACACCAGTCCCACATTTCCCACCAGAATAAAAACACAGATCGCAAGAAATAGTAAAAAGAGATAAAGTTATAGCTCAAAATCACCTGTGAAGAGCAGCAATGTAAACACAGTGAATTCAGTGATGTTCTCCAAATGAATCTTGTGTGGATCCCGTCATGATGACAGCACTGACATTTCAGTGGATATTTATAGGTTCCAAATACAACTGGAATCTCTTGGTGCAAAGAATCAACATATTTGCTGCTAACTGCAAGCCTAGTGGTTCATTTCTACCCAGAGGCAACTCAGAAGAAAGAACTGACAATCTACTCTAAAAAACCAGCCTTTGAAAATCTTATGAATCACAGTTCTACCTTGACACACACAAATGGTTA
Organism: Loxodonta africana; assembly: GCF_030014295.1. Taxonomy (NCBI): domain Eukaryota; kingdom Metazoa; phylum Chordata; class Mammalia; order Proboscidea; family Elephantidae; genus Loxodonta; species Loxodonta africana. The sequence goes on from NC_087348.1 coordinate 29,923,301, forward strand.
AAACACTTGGCTGCTAATCGAAAGTTTTAGAGTATGACATTCACTCAGAGGTGCCTCAGAAGAAAGGCCTGGTGATCTACCGCTGAAAGATCAGCCATTGAAGCCTTATGGAACACAGTGCTGCTCTGACACACATGGCATTGCCGTGAGTCAGAGTCAACTAGATGACAAATTGTTGGTTGTGTTTATGACTTGTTGATTTCCATTTGAGAGGCTATAGACATTAACCCAAAAAACAAATCAATAATAAATGTTGCCTTCTATCAATTCCGACTCATAGCAACCCTACAGGGTAGAGTAGAACTGCTCTACAGGGTTTCCAAGGAGCTTGGTGGATTTGAACTGCTGACTTTTAGCAGCCAAGCTCTTAACCACTGTGCCATCAGGGCTCCCTATAGAGGCTAAAACCAAAATATCAAAGCCATTGCCATCGACTTGATCCTGATTCATAGAGACTGTACAGGACAGAGTGGAACTATCCCATAGGATTTCTAAGAAAGGCTGGTGGATTTGAAATGCCAACCTTTTGGTTAACAGCTGAGCTCTTAACCTCTGTGCCACCAGGGCTCCCTATAGAGGCTGGAAACACAAAAACATAGATTCTAATTTTTTTCTTTTTTTTTTAAGAAAACATATTCCATCAGTTCCTCAACTCTCATATAGTCACAAAGTCAGAAAACATAAAGTACCACGTGTCCATCAGAACAATACTACAAACACTAGGCTTCAGAAGAAAGAAAGCCATGATAGTGGCTACCAGGTATTATTAAGTGGATTCAAGGGGCTAGGAATTTTGTATGCATTACTGTACTGTCTTATTTATCTAGTACTGCTGTAACAAGTGGATGTCTTTAACAGAGAGAAACTTATTTTCTCACAGTCTAGTAGGCTAGAAGCCCATATTTAGGGTGTCAGATCCAGGAGAAAGCTTTCTGTCTCTGTTGGCTTTGGAGGAACATCCTTCTTGTCAGTCTTCCCCTGGACTAGAAGATTCTCCACACAGGAATCCCCAGTCTAAAAAATGTGATCTGGTCCAGGTGCTTCTTTCTTGGTGGTATGAGCAGCTCAGCTTCCTGTGTTCCTTGGCCTCTCAGCCCCCAGGTCTCACACGCGCAAAGCTCAGTAACTTCACCCATGAATACTTGGAGGCATCTCACTCCACCAAGAAGCCTCGTGGGCACAGGCATTCAGCTTTCTCGCCTGTGGGTCAGCTCCAACTCTGTCTGGTACTGGTCTCCTTGTTCTGTTGCTGCCAGTTCACTGTTGCTACCTGTCCTCTGTTGCTATTTATCACCATCTGAGCCTTCTCCTCTGTTAACAGGTCTCTGCACTTCCTTCTAAGCCTTCCATTCATTCACAGTTTCAAATCGGTTCCACGTTGTACGTATCTGTTAGAGCATCACCCCACTCTCACAGTCCCAGATTCTGTCTTAGTTACCTAGTGTTGGTATTACAGAAATACCACAAATGAATGGCTTTAACATAGAGAAAATTATTTTTTCACAGTCTAGTAGGCTAGAAGCTCAAATTCAGGACATCAGCTCCAGGGGAAGTCTTTCTCTCTCTGTTGGCTGCAGAGGAAGGTCCTTCTTGTCAATCTTCCCCTGGGCTAGGGATTTCACTGCACAGAAATCCCCATCCAAAGGACGCCCTCTGCTCCTGTTGCTTCTTTCTTGGTGGTGTAAGGTCCCCCCAGTCACCTAATTCAGGTTTAAATATCAAGGCATATACTTTGTAGGAGATTAAAGTTTCAAACTTCTTAAAATATTTTGTGTGTGATGAAAATTTTTTCCTCCTACCTGTGGAATTGAACTGCTCACTCAATTAAAGTACGTTATGATTGTGTTTGGATTCTTAAACCTGTCTCTTGAGCTCTTCTTTTAGTTCACAGGGGATGCACCAAGGAGAAAAAAAGCTAATTGTCTTTTGAGACAGAAAAGTAACAACAACAAAAAATAAAGACAGACAGACGGATGGACCCACGGAAGAGAATGGTTCTGGAATAATGAACTACTTGATAAAAATGATTAAAAGAATCACTTTGACTTCCGGAAAATTGATCCCTCAGTGGAAAAGATTATGGCTTAGTATTGGAAAATAAACCTAACAATAGAGAACATATTCCTAGCTCTGATGCTAATTAACTATGTGTCTTTGGTTAATAAATTAAATCCCCTGATATTCAATTTCCTCCTTCTGGAAATATAATCTGCTTAATTCTCTCCAAATCCCGTGAACATGTACATTATTGAATAATGTGAAAGCAAAACATCTGTCAGAATTTGTAATGGTTTAATAAAAATAACTCTGTCTCTCATCTTAATTATAAGTGCTAGATATCTAAGTTCTATGTGTTTTAATGTTAGGGTCCTGAAAGTTTAATATAAGAGATAAGATATTAATACACATTAATTTTACTATAAACAGGTAGATAAGAAGTTAGAAAAGAGGAAACAATGTTTCATAGAGATAACTATTAATATTCTATGTGATAGAACATTAGAGATCTGGCAGAGTAAAAGATCAAAGGTTTTGAACCCTAGAGGGTCTTTCTTGTCTTCGTAATCTCATGTAATAACTTATAGATTAGAAGCAATGCTGCGTGGAGCCTAATCATACTAGATTTAGGCATTCCGTAATTCTGTGGATAGTAGTTTTTGCAGAAGCACTGTGTATAGGAAAAGCAAATCTATAATATCCAAAGGAAATATCTAGCCCAATAACAACAACATTGTCTTTTCCACGACAGAAGCTGTCCAATGTAATCAATCTGCCATCAGGTAGCTAGGTGGTTGATCGCTCAGGGGGATGGCATCATACTGGGTACTCAGGTTTGATCTCTGCTGCTTGCAGATTATGCAATCAGCAGTAGCCATAGTCAGGTTGTCTTTGGAGAGTAGAAATTCATGTTGCTGAACTCACGCATAACCTCCATGACTTCAAACATGAATGAACCCATTGGGCAATGACAGGATCTGCCGGGCAAAGAAGCTAACTGGTATACATAGAACAGGTCATCCTATTAACTTGACAATTAAAACCTTCCTTTGCTAAGGTCACTCATTGGTGAGTATTCACATGGGACACAAGCATCTTCATATTTTTTGCCCATTCAGAAAGGTCTATTCACATACCTCTTCCCCAGACATCCCTTTTACAAATTTTCCAATTACATCCCTTCCAAGTCCCTGACCATTCGACAAAACTATTGACCACAATCACAACTTTGTCCATTTTCTTTATAAGCAAACAACCTGGTCCGTGTCTGGTTGGTTTTCCGCCTTTATATTAAAAATCTATAGCCTTGACTTTAAAAACTAGCTGTTCAATAAATTAGTCTTTTCTTCAGAGAAGGTGTTACTTTCACAGAGTAAAGAGTGACAAGAAGAAAGCATGAGAGATGATTCTGGGTTACTGAGTTCCATCGATCTACAAGATGGATTGACACAGTGAATGCAATATTGGGCACTAGCATAGTAACATTTGTGAGGATGGCACGGGAGTGGGCAGTGTTTCCTTCTGCTCTGCATAGGGCATCCATGAGTCGGAGCCAACTCAATACTACCTAGCAACAACAACAATAGATCTATAGGTCTTGGCTGCCAAAGTGATATTTTGCACTTGGAAAGTGTATTTTGGTGTAGCTGTCTTTTCTGAGACCTACATCTTCAAGAGCACATCTTCTCTTTTTTGAAAAGTTCCTTTCCAGTCTTTCCTCCCTAAAGCAAAAAAAACCCAGTTTCCTCCCTATTCCATTTAAATTCTCCTCTTGGTAAAGCCTTGTCCTTTTTTGAAGGAATTGTGTGGTGCTTACTTCTGAGATCCACAATGACCCAGAGCACCATCTGAGTCTCCCGCAATCCTTTTGTGATTCTGTCTTGTGGGTTCGGGTGAGGATGGAAGAGCAGTCACTCATCTGCAGTTGGGAGCCTGAACGCTTTTCCCATTTTCCCAGTAAATTGCTCTCTACTTTCAGAGTCCGGTTATGAAGTTTCCAGGGTTAACAATAACTAAAAACCAAACCAAACCATTTGTTGTCAAATCAGTTCCAACTGGTCCTATTAATACTTCCCTCTTTGTTTACCCTGTGCCTGCTGCTGTGTGCACCTTAATACCTTAAAATTCTTAAGCTGGCATTAATGGAGGTCTTTTGTGGTTTAGTTTTATCAAAGTTACTTTTTTTTTTTTTTTCTTTTTATTTTCTCTTTGTGCTTGTTGTTTGTAAGCGATTTTTAAGAAAGTGCTCTAGGGGAGATTCTGAGTTTATTAGTGAGAAATTTCTTTAATTACTTTCTGCTTACTAAAAATTTCCTTTTAGCACTTTGGTTGTTGTTGTTGCTGACTGATTTTATAGCAAAGGTTTTCCTCAGATGTCATAACCTCTGTTGTCTATGCATTCTAAAAGTGAAAAGTGAAAGGAATTCTCAATGTCAGGCTGCATCATTTTATTCAGCTTTTGGTTCCTGTGTCACCTCATCATAGAGGCTCACACTACATCCTCTTAAAAACACATCTGATCCCCACGACGCCTTCCTTATCCCTTGTCGTGGCTTTGCTTCCCTTCACAGTGCTTATAGTCTGTCCTTGTTTATTGGTTGTGTTTCTCTGCCACACAGTAATCTATCAAAAAAACTGTTCAATAAACACATGGATGGTTATGCAAGTTATTTCTCTGCTCCACACTTCAGTTTTCACTAGATTTGCTGCTTCCAACTTGGTTGTCCATCAGAAACATCTGGAGAATTGTAGAAAATTTAAGTTTCTGTTGGTCCTGCTTGTGTACCAGGGTTAGACTTCTCTTTGTGTTGCCACGTGGGTGCATGTGAGTGTGTGTGTGCGCATATGCACTTAGTGTTGTGTATTAGTGTTTAGTGTGTGTGTATGAATGTATGTGGGTGACAGTAATGGAAGAAATTTTTTTGGTGAGCTATTAAGGTTTTTCTTCTTGCTTTGTCTCAGATTCATCTAAATCTTTTTTAGTATTTATTTTGTTTGCTGTTTCATAACAGAGCATTTACTCAAATGTCATAATTTGTATTGTCTGTGTTATTATTTCATCTGAGCAAACTATACATTAGTATTTTGTATTCTGGAATCACAAAATATACGCCTTATGAAGTATTCCAGATTCTTAAATATTGGATATCTCCTTCTCTATGTAACTATTACATTTTTGTACTTTTTATCACTTGAATTGTTTTCCTTACAATAAATTCAAAATCGATGCCTTATTTACTTCAAACACTTTATAATTAGAATAGTTTAGAAGTATAATGAATATGGATGATTATTCAACAATTGATATATTACTGTTTTACCTCATTACATTTTAGTATATTTATTGATTTGTTGCAATATAAAGTGGGTATGAGGACACTGGGTCTCACAGAAGCTAAGTGCTAACCCATAAAATTTTATCTAATATTCCCCAATCTATTATATAATGTTAAAGTGTATTTTTCCCTAAGGCATTATTTTAAATCAGAATTCAAAGAACTTTATTCATTTAACAAATGTCAAGATTTTTTCATATTATTCAAAAACTATTTACTTCTTTATGATTGAGCAAATCATTATGTTGCTATTTTGAACCCAAAGTTAATTGTGGAGTATTCCCCTCTGGGCATCTCCTATGGGCTTCTTTAGCAGCAGGGTAAGTAGATATAAAAGATCTAAATAAAATCAATCATAGTGTACCTAACCTGTGTTTGCTATTGTGTAGGTAAGAGAAAATATCAGATCATTTGCAGAATATTTAGGAGAAAGTGTCTAAAATATCACGGTAGAATATGCGGTGATATCTGCAGTATTACAAAACAACCTTTGGTTCTTCCATATTGCATTGGCATTTTTATATATCCATCAAAATCTGATATGTGCAGAATTCTACCCACAACCTTAAAACCCATACTTCTCAGAAAAGAGCAGAAAAAATAGAAATATTAAATATTAATTATATGCTTGTAGACACAAGCAAGAGTCTCCAAAGTAGATGTGTGCTTTTATTTTCCTGATGGAAGAAGACGGTATAGCTCAAAGTAAGAACAATGGGAAGAAAGGTCTGAACTTAATATAGCAAAGAAAGCAAGAATATTTGAACTGTTTAACTTCACGGGGGCTTATATTTGGATATAAATAATGAGGGGTAGATAAATAATTTAGATTTATTTTGTTAGCTGCTAAATCTAGAAGTCAATTCAGGTTATCATCTCATAATATTTCTCTGACATTGATGACTTGAAAGATACCCAAACACTGCAAGAATGGTGTTTTGTTTTATTTATCATGTGGGAAGGGACAGTTGCAGAACGAAGCCATAGTGTAATAGGAGGCGGTATAGAAGGATGGAAAGAACGTACACTTTGAGATCAGGGAGAGCTGGGATTGAACCTTGGCTCTGGTACTTATTGTTTTGAGGAGTGCTATTTTTTTTTTCATAAAGATATGATAAAGTAATGTGTAGGAAGTTCTATTCTTGCAGCAAGAGCTCAAAAAATGATAGCTGTTATTATTTCTCTCCTTTGTATTGCTACTGTTTCAGTGTTGGGCCTAAGATATCTAGAGTTACCCTCTTTCTCACGACATTGTATTTATGGAAAAGACTTTATGTTAATTTCTTAAGATTGATCCTTCTAAATTATTTAATAATCATAAACAGTTTCTCTTTACAACTTTGATGCTTTTCCAGATGTACTAATACTGACTTAGTCGTAGTCAGTATAACTTTTCATTTGACTCATAGCAGAAAAGCTGGTTTCGAGAGAAGTTTAATTCTAGTGCTTAACATTTTTTTTTTTTACATTTTCTTTATAGAAAGCCAAATTAACCTCACTGTAATTGAAGAAACGGCAATGTTGTAATCTGTGTGATTTTATTGTTATCAGTGGATTACACAACTCATGAAATTCCTTTACTCTCTAAAGAATAAACTTATTTCACACTGATGAAACTTTGCTGATAAAAATTATACTATTTCTGTGATATGAAAAGGCAGAAGAAAATGACTAAATCCACTTTTATAGCCCCCTTTAATCATAATACAATTTATTTGGTTTGATACTGACAAAATAATGTTTGAGTGCATATTGATTATCACAAAACAGATATTAAATATGCTTAAGTTTCTGGGTACACACATTTCAATGTTTTGGCTAAAATATTGTTACCCAAATTTGATTTACAAGAAGAAACACATCTGATAAAAAAATTTCTATCATATTTATGTTTCATTGATAACCCAAATTTGAAATATTTAAAAGAAATTGCTCTGCATGTTTAATTACTGTTCCTGGTTCTATGTGTGCATGTATGTGTTTGTTTGTGTGTATGTGTGCACACGTCTGAATTGTGCATGAATGGCTGCTTCATTGAACCCTTTTGCCAGTGTAAAGAGGAGTAAACTTCAGAGGGAAAATCTAACACCACACACACCTTCTAATCACAGAACTGAACAATGAACATATATTTGCAGATTCTAAATCCTGGGTCAAGTATTCTGCACCATCGTAAATTTAGGCACATCATTGAACTGAGGTCAAAGTTCGCATTAAAAAAAAACCATCTTTTTCTTTAGACTTGTAATCATATTTTTAAAAATATAATGAATTGATTTCATTCTTCAGTCACCAAAGTTTCTATTTTATTTCTGTTGAAACTGTATTTGTCTTATCAACATAATCACTTTTTCTCAATATCCCTTCAGTCATTATCCATGTTCTCCTCTCCCCCGCCAGTGGCATTTTTTCAAAATAAGAAGTATATTAAAGAATTCCCGAATTAAGCCAGTAAAACATTTTTAAAAAAATTAAACGATATATTTAAAAGCATTTTATAGTGCTGTAGTCACTCAAAAATATAAGATTAATTAAAGTAGATGGTTTTGGACTTCCAATCTGTTTTGTCTTAAATTATTTTGTCCAATAAAGAAAATTCAGTCTAAAATATATTGTCTTCTCTAACAAATCATTCAAGTATTTTTTTCCTCTAACTTTATTCATTACAAAATTCCTACAGAAATATTTTCTCTAAATATTTAAAATTCTTCTAGGTAATTCTGATCTTATCTTTCCCAAGATACTATAGGCATTTGGGTTTGTTCTCTGTTATATCACTCTAATCTAAACGATTCTCTTACTGAGAGATCCATATATATATTCAAACTGGAGCTTGACTTGGGTCACTAATTAAAGTAGTTTACAGATTATAATTTCTAGCAGATTATGTACCCATAAGACTGACTCAGATTTCCTAATCAGTAAATTAGAGTAATTTAAGATAAAGTGGGGGGAGAACATGTAAAAATATATATATAAAAAAAATATAATTAAAATAGCATTATATATTCTCCAAAAATTGCTATTTCATGAGCTAATAATTTGAATTCCAGAGTAGGTAACTCTTTAGCTTCTGATTTGTTTATCCATGGGACCATTCAGAAGATAGTTAATCTATTGATTCCACAATTCATCTCTTTCATTGTTTTTAATCTTAAATCTTATATCTACATTCAAAGGTACTTTTTAAAAATATTTTTTGTATATTACTTTAATAATAAAAGTTACTTAATTGTTATTTCAGTAAGTCCACAATCAACAACACATAAACAAGTGTAAAATTTTTAACGAAAATACCTTGGAAGAAAATACTTTGAAATCATGAAAGCCAGAATTTTTTTAACATCTTCAATAATTTCCTACATTTTCACCAGTAATATTTGAGGGAGTAGAAAAACATATCGATTGTCAAAAACAACAGTGGCTAAATATATAGCCAAAAAAGGACAACACAATACCATGAATTTGGGAAACATGTTTGAATGAAACATAGGATGTCATGTAATTTTGAATTCAGTCATGGTGAATCTTTCCCCCAAAAGACAAGTTGATAATTTCCATTCAGTGAAATTCAAAAATTAGTAATGGAACTAGAAAATATTCAGAGATTGGCTTATTAGATGTCACAATACCGGAGGGTGATACTTTATAAGACCAACTCCAATCAGCATATTCTATATTTTAAATTGTTTTAAAGATTAAATTTCATTAATTTATTTTTCTCTTTTAATGTTCATCCCAATATTGTAAAATAAAATTACATATTCTCATTCTGCAGGTGAGAAGATTCTAGCAAATAATTTTACACAATTACTGAAAGAGCTACAACTCTGGTATTAGATTCTAATGCTCGGTCCATTGATATATTATCTCAAGAGTCTGGATGAGAGAAAGAAATTTCTTTGAATAAACGGCTAGTGTAAATGGCTAGTTTTAATGAATAAACCAGTTAACTCAATTATTTTGGTAATGACTGATATTAACCAATGAGGAAATGTCTTTATTTTCTATTTAATTCTGCAGAGAGTGGTCTGACCCTTTTATTCACTATCTGGTCATTGTCTTATGAGTTGCTACTGGGAAATCATGCATTTCTGAAAAATTAGTATGAGGACATAGCTAACATTCCTTTAAGTCATGATATTATGCATCCAAGCCATAAAAATAAAAATTGTGATTTCATGTATATTTTCAAGTTTGTTCCATGAAGTGACAACATGAAAAATGACACAGAAGTCACCACATTTGTATTGAAGGGCTTCACAGACAATCTTGAACTGCAAGTAGTCTTATTTTTTTCTATTTCTAGCAATCTACCTCTTTACTCTGATAGGAAATTTAGGACTGGTTGCATTGGACATTGAGGATTCCCGGCTCCACATTCCCATGTACTATTTTCTGAGTGTGTTATCTTTCTTGGATGTCTTTAGTTCCTCATCTATTTCTCCAAATATGTTAGTTGATTTTATGTCAAAGACTAAAGCCATTTCATTCCTTGGATGTGCAACACAAATGTTTCTTGTTATTACTTTTGGGACCACAGAATGCTTCCTCTTGGCAGCCATGGCTTATGATCGCTATGTAGCCATCTACAAACCACTTCTCTATTCAGTTAACATGTCACCCAGAATCTATGTGACACTCATCATTGCTTCTTCTGTTGGTGGTATTGCACATGCTACTTTACAAACAATAGCAACTTTTAGCCTCTCCTTCTGTGCATCCAATGAAATCAGACAAGTCTTTTGTGATATCCCTCCACTCCTTGCTATTTCCTGTTCCGACACTCACATTAACCAGCTTCTAAACTTACTCTTCTACGTTGTGGGTTCTATGGAGATATTCAGTGTCCTGATTGTCCTGATCTGCTATGGTTTAATTTCGTTGGCCATTCTGAAGATGCATTCTGCTAAAGGGAGGAGAAAAGTGTTTTCCACCTGTGGCTCCCACCTAACTGGAGTGTCAATTTACCATGGAACAATCCTCTTCATGTATGTGAGGCCAAGTTCCAGCTATGCTTTAGACCATGACATGATAGTGTCTATATTCTACACCATTGTGATTCCCATGCTGAATCCCCTCATCTACAGTTTGAGGAACAAAGATGTAAAAAAAGCAATTAAAAAAGCATTTGGGAGAATAAAGCATATCTTTAGCACTAAAAATTAAACTAAAAAAATAAAGAATCATGGACTGTGTCTCAATAGGAAGATATGAAAAAAATGAAATTTCAGTTTTAGTTTATTAGTGTATTTCTACTCTTCTTGAATATTTTGAAATAAAGATTGTAGTCAACCCATAACCTATGCTATTTTAACACATACTGAAAAACTGTGCCATCAATTTGTTTCTTACTACGTTCATGCTGATATATGTATGTATGTGTAGGGGTGTATGGGTATATACACACATACATACAATGATACTGACATGTACATATGCACATATATGTGTATATGATCTGTACTTAGAATATTGTATCTCGTTTATCTCTTGCTTATATTTTAGGAAATGAAAAAATAATAAAACAATTATTTAGTAGAGTTTATTTTCAGACATTAGAAAATTTGAGAAATAGAGTTTTAATTATTTTTAAAATATGAATCTGGAGTATTTTGACTAGCACTTTCTCCATTTTCTAATGAATTCTATAAAAAAGGATCCAGCAAAATCAGTGAACGCTATATAGCTAAATAAATCAACATGGATAAGTCCACCAATATACACCTGAATAAAAAAAAAAAAAAATTGCAGAATAAAACATTATGTGTTATATAAAGTAACTAAAGATACCTTCAAAATTATGATATATTTTGGTAATGAGTGCATAAATATATAGTAACTAATAACACAAAGCTTATCAATGAAGAATAGTATATTAGAGTAACCTCTGGTTTAGAAGACACTCTTTGCATAACAGTAAAAGTTTGAATGTTTGAATCCACCCAGATGGCCTTCAGAAGAGGTACTGAAATATCACAGCAGTTGAAAACCATAAGGAGGGCATTTTTACTCACACACACGTAGGACCACCATTAGTCAGAAGTGGCTGGCTGGAGACTTGTGTTAGATATTATGAAGACCAAAATTAAGAAGGCATAGTTGTGTCATGCACTAAAGGAGTAAACATTTTAGAGAATGAGTTGAAAGTTGTTGTGATTTCTTTGCCAAAGTTCAAATTACATTACAGATTGATTGCAACACTGGAAACAAAATTCTGATGTTTGATTTCAGATTTTAGGATGGCTATTGCATTCATTTGTTCATCCCATCAGTCAATGAGTTAGTTCAAAAATATCTTTGGGCACATACTCTATCCTGTGTATTATTTTAGAAGTATGTAATAAAAGGTAAAATATTTGGACATACCCCATTCCCTTATAAAGGTTGCAGGCTAGAAAATGTCACAGAGAAAGAAAAAATTATTATTTATATTTAATTGCAAGATTTGTACATTATTTGAAAGACTATTGCAGGCTGATGTGAAAAAATACATTTTTCACTCAAATCAGTTGAATAAAAAAGCTAGAAATGATACCAGCTATGATTCATAATCTGATAATAATAATAAGAAATTGATATTCAGACTCTACAAAGTCCACATTTTCAATTTGGTATATATCATCTTTTTTTTTATATATATATATAATTTTTATTGTTCTTTAAGTGAAAGTTTACAAATCAAGTCAGTCTCTCACACAAAAACCCGTATACACCTTGCTACACACTCCCAATTACTCTCCCCCTAATGAAACAGCCCTCTCTCTCCCTCCACTCTCTCCTTTCCTGTCCATTTTGCCAGCTTCTAACCACCTCCACCCTCTCATCTCCCCTCTAGGCAGGGGATGCCAACATAGTCTCACCTGTCCACCTCATCTAAGAAGCTCACTCCTCACCAGCATCCCTGTCCAACCCATTATCCATTCCAAGCCATATCTTAAGAGTTGGCTTCGGGAATGATTCCTGTCTTGGGCTAACAAAAGGTCTGGGGGCCACGACCCCTGGGGTCCTTCCTGTCTCAGCCAGACCATTAAGTCTGGTCTTTTTATGAGAATTTGGGATCTGCATCCCACTGTTCTCCTGCTCCCTCAGGGGTTCTCTGTTGTGCTCCCTGTCAGGGCAGTCATTGGTTGTAGCCAGGCACCATCTAGTTCTTCTGTTCTCAGGATGATGTAGTCTCTGGTTCATGTGGCCCTTTGTGTCTCTTGGGCTCATAATCGCCTTGTGTCCTTGGTTTTCTTCTCTCTCCTTTGATCCAGATGAGTTGAGACCAATTGACGCATCTTAGGTGGCTGCACACTACCATTTAAGACTCCAGACCCCACTCTTCAAAGTGGGATGCATAATGTTTTCTTAATAGATTTTATTATGCCAATTGACTTAGATGTCCCCTGAAACCATGGCCCCAAACCTCTGCCCCTAATACGCTGACCTTTGAAACATTCAGTTTATTCAAGAAACTTCTTTGCTTTTGGTTTGTTCCAATTGTGCTGACCTCCCCTGTATTGTCTGCTGTCTTTCCCTTCTTGTAAAGTAGTTCTTACCTACTATATAATTAGTGAATACCCCCTCCTACCCTCCCTCCCTCCCCCTCTCTTAACCAGAAAAGAATGTTTTCTTCTCAGTTTAAGCTATTTCTCAAGGTCTTATAATAGTGGTCTTATACAATATATGTCCTTGTGCAACTGACTAATTTCACTCAGCATAATGCCTTCCAGGTTCCTCCTCATCTGTTTTTTTTTTTTTTTTTTTTTAAAGTAAATGCACCAGGGCTTATTCTTGATTCTACAAGGGAAGCTTTATGTTAAGTTCTATCCCCAATTTCATATTAAAATTTTCCATTGGGCCAGAATCTTGTGCTTTCCAAGTCTATGATTTTCTTAATCCAAGGGCCAGGGCACTACCCAGATCATATAAAGGTGTATTAAAAGAAAAAAAAAATGATGGAATCATTGCATGTGTTTGTAATTTGGTATGATCACTTAAGCAAGTCCCTAGGCTATCTCCACACTTTCACTGCTTGGGTAAAATTTTGAGTGGAGACTTGCCTAATGAGCCTTCAATTTGTCTTTCTTTCCCTGGGGAATCAGACTTTTATCTGGGAATCCTAGCCCTCATGTTCAGGGATTGAGGCCTAGAAACAAACATATTTTAGTGAGAAGGTCTTCAGGGACTTCAGACCTTTGTAAAACTGTCTAGCATGCTTCATGGAGTAAACTTAGGAGTGAATCTCAGCCAATCTCCCTGCACAGGTAGGTTAAACCGAATGTTTTCCCTCTTACTAGGTCTAGATGTGACAACTAAGTATCTTGAAAGCTCTATCGATTCGAATCAAACTCAGAACTGTAATGATTCCTTCTCTGTCCTCTTTCCCAAGTGACTACAATCTTTGCTCACTGATTGCTAAGTGGTAGTGACAGCCGTGTAACGCTTTAAGTAACAGTCAAGCATTCCTACTGACAAATGAGACTGAGCATGGTTAAGTTTAAAATAAAGAGGTAAAAACCAGTGAGCAGCTTTGATTATCTGAAAGAATGGAGAAGATTTAGCATATTGCTTCTTACATATGATGAATTTGATGTTTTTGTGGAAGCGAGTATTTTCCAGATGGTCTTAATCCAGCCAGAGTTACTGCTAAAAAATATCAGCTGAAAGCATTTGTGGTAGTTTCCTGTAGCATTTGGAATAAAAACATTGAAAGATACTAATCCTGATCTTCTACCAACGAGATCAATGATAACTTGAGAATTTCATATTGTCTCCATGCACATGTCAATGTAGAAAAATTTCTTGAGCATTTTGAAACTGTAGTTTAAGTATACCCTACCTTTGGCACGTTCTTATATTATCAGTCTGGTGCACAAAGAATGAAAGTAATTATGTGCCCTTAATTTCTTCCATTGTGATAGAAAACCATGGAGATGCAATAATATGCAAAAGAAAAAGCATACACTTGATTCTTATTCCCAATCTAAAGACGTGAATATGATGATATTTGATAACACAGCAAAAACTTTTTGAAAATAAATACGTATAGGTATATATATCTATATGTATGTACGTGGACACACATATATATGTGTATGTATATATAAATGTTTAAGCCTATGCACATCTACATATCTTACACAATAGCAAGTAGGAATTTTATATAAGCAGTAATGAAATATTGCCTATTAAAACCTACTGCTCATATAAATTAGTTCATATTAAAGGAATTTAAGAAAAAAATAAGTAAATGATAGTACTATGAGTATAAAGATATGGCAAAATTTTTGAAGGCACTATCCATTTTAATTTTGGGGATCCAATCTCCCGAACAATACAGAATAACAAATGGTCATTCCATAGGGTCAGTATGGGTGAAAATTTACCCAAGAGCAATGGTTTTGGTTTATACCAGATAGGAATTTCTTAAGTGTTCCTGAAATATAAGATTCTATGTTTCTAAAAAAAGAGCTACAAAATTACTTGAAGTCAATAAAATTGAAATATTGTCCCCTTCTTGATTTTTGCATTGCCCAGGGTGACAAACCTTAGGATGAAAAGATTCCTTGGTCCCAAGAGACTCTATGTCCTGGTGGCCACTGAGAGCTCATACTAAGAAGTAATTTTCGTACTTAATGCAACACACCTCCAAATAAAAATTGTTGTTGAGTTGATTCCAACTCATAGTGACCCTATAGGACATAGTAGAACTGCCATATAGGGTTTCTAAGAAGCACCTGGTGTTTTCGAACTGCTGACCTTTTAGTTAGAAGCTGTAGGTTTTACCTACTACGTCACCAGGGTTTCCACCTCCAAATAAGTAAATGGAAATATACTCTTGAAATCAACTCAAAAACTCTTTAATATTTAGCTGGCAGTATCATTTCTTTCTTTCTTTCTTTTTTTGTGCTTTAGATGCATGTGTACAGAACAAATTAGTTTCTTACTAAACATTAACACACATATTGTTTTGTGACATTGTTTGCCAACACCATGACGGGAAAATACTCTCCTTTTCTCGACCTTGGGTCCCATTACCAGCTTTCCTGCCCCTTCCTGTTTTTTCGTCCTTGTCCCTGGGCTGGTGTGCTCATTTAGTCTCAGTTTGTTATATGGGCTTGTCTAAATTTTGGCTGAAGCGTGAACCTCAGCAGTGACTTAAACAATGAGTCTCTGTCAGACCAGTAAGTCTGGCCATTTTTTATGAGTTAGAATTTTGTCCTACATTTTCTCCAGCTCTGTCTGGATCCTCTATTGAGATCCCTGTCAGAGCAGCTGGTGATGATAGCTGGACATCAACTGGTGCTGGACATAGTCTGCTGTAAGCTGCGGTGGTTGTAGGTCCATTAGTCATTTGGACTAATCTTCTCCTTGTGTCATTTCTTATCCAAACTATGACACTTTTGAAAGTGAAAGGAGACGTTAAAATAATATTAGATACAGTTTTTCAGAAGCTTGTCTACTGACATATTATGTAAGTAGGTCTATAAAATAAATGTATTCAAAAATGATTTAAAATAAAAAGTATTGGTAGAGAACTGAAATAACTCTTTTCACAGATGAGTGTTAAATCAGACAAGGTGCAGGAGAAAAAAAATCAGGAGAAAATGTGGTTGTTCTACAGAAACTTTATTTTTCTGACATGTACTCATTGAAAAAAGAACCCTGACTTTTCCATCAATTGTATTTCAGTAGAGGAGGGAATGAACAATATGAACAATAAGAATATTAAATATATACAAACACTCTCCCTCCTCAAAGCTAACTTCACTAATGTACAGCAATCAGTACATGATATTCTTGTTGTTGATAGCTCTTGTTATATTAAGGATATGTTTATAAAATATATTATATTTGGGAGTAAACAATGCAGTAAGTAACATTGTGTATAGAAATCTCACAGGAAATATTTTGATCAAAGTGAGTGTTGCTCTGAGGTCTTACAGGCTAAACTCACCTTGTTATGAAATTTGACATTCTTTTTGGTTTCATGGTAGTAGGCAAGAGATATGGAATAGTTGGTGCAACAAAATCAGATCAGCTTATTAGAAACATACTTTATGTATCTTTAAATGGAAAAAGAAAGAAACTTGGGAGAAGCAGGTGTGTGGAAGAGCGTGTTTTGTTTTGTGAAAGCTACAGCTGAATATCAGGTGGCCCAGTGTTTTGCAAATACCGAAAAAAAAAAAAAAATTGCAGTTGAGCTGAATCCCGACTCCCAGTGGCCCTACAGGACACAGGAGAACGGCCTCCTAGGGTTCCCAAGGTTGAAAATCTTTCCAGAAGCAGACTGCCACATCTATCTCCCACAGAGCAGCTGGTGGCTTTGAGCTGCCAACCTTTCAGTTAGCAGTGGAGCACTTAATCACTGTGCCACGAGGACCACCCATTTTGCATACACAAAATTAGAATTTAATTGCTATTTCTTTTTCAACTACAAGTCCCTCCAATCAGGTAGAATGTGACACTGATGCCAAAATTACAAAAACAAAAGGAGAGAAAAATACGAAACTCATTCATAGCATGCTAGTAATGACAATGATAGTTTTTTTACAGGTAACAACTATTTTGAAATCATTATGTGCCAAGCTTTGTGTTTACTAACCTCTGCATGCACATTATGCCAGTTAATTCGTACTATACAAGAATAGAAATATTTGATCAAAAGCAAAGAGCTAGTGCTTAGAGGAATAAAATGAGAACAATATCAAAAAGAGCAAACCAAATTAATAAAAAAGAACAAACCATAAGTTTAACCCATGCCTTTACCCAGCCAATATCTATGCAGACTCTGAGGGACTTCACTGATCCTCTGTTGTCTCATCAGACATGGAAATATTTATATTCATCTCCTAAAACTCTAATGCAGAATAAGAGATAATTATTTCAAAACATTTGGCGTAGTTCCAGGCACATAGTGAGAGCCCCTGGGTGGCACGAAAAGTTAAGCACTTGGATACTGGCTGAAATGATGGCGATTCAAGCCCACTCAGAGGAAACAGGCTTCTCATGTGGCTTCAAAAAGGTCACAGTTGATAACCCAGTGGGGTAGTTCTGCTCTCACACGTGGGGTCACCATAACTAGGAATCTGCTAGATGTCAACTCACGACAGCAATGAGAAGCACACAGTGAACATTAAATAAATGGTAGCTTTCTATCCTCCCTGGTAAAATGATTGAACTTTATCAAATCTAAACTGTAAGTAATAAACCTTAACTGTAATGACCACCACAAAACAGGCGTCAAAGAACTTAAGGAAAAGGAGGATAAACTAGAAAAGGAAGGAAAGTCTGCTAAAAAGAAATAATAGTCATCAGGAAAACAAATCTAGTGATAGTTCTGAGGTATGTGGCAGAAGAAAGAAAATGTGATTAAGAAAGAAGGATGCAGTCTTCCTGCAACTACAGAAGGAACAGAAATGAGATGCAGGTCTACCTGTGCGTAGCAGAAACAGAGAGATCTGGTAAAAATTGTTAAGGAAAAAGCCACAGTTCTGGATGAGTTTCCCACAGAGACACTGAAATATATAAAATACATAAGGATGATGAAGCAGCCTGGGCTGGAGAGGAGGCCTGTGGCAGTTAAGCAGAAGGATAGCTGGAGGCCACTCTGGCTAATCAACTCCAACTCGGTAAAGGCAGTTCTCTTATTCTCACTTGAAAACAGTGGGAAAGAAAATATATACATCTCACTCAATATCACTGGAAAAATATTCATGCATGTATATTATGATATATATATCATATATATACTTATATATGATATTTTGTTGTTATTAAGTGTCATTGATTTGGTTCAGAATCATAGAAACCCTACGTACAACATATATATGTATATGCATATATATATATAATTCAAAAATTTTACTTCTATGTACAATATAGAAAACCCTGGTTGTGTAGTGGTTAAGAGCTACCGCTGCTAACCAAAAGGTCGACACTTTGAATTCACCTGGCGCTCCTTGGAAACCCTATGAGTCGGTTCTACTCTGCCCTATAGGGGTCCTATGAGTTGGAATCGAAATGAAGGCAACGAGTTTTTTTTTTTTTTTTCATTTTATGTACGTTGTATATATATATATAAAAAATTCAATATTTAAACTATATCTAACAGTAAATAAACAGTTTACAAAATAATTTTAAAAACCAACCTTAGTTGTTTTCTGATGAGTTTTTTTTTTTTGAAATTTCTGAAAATGTGGGAGAGAAAAAATTAAGATCTGAAACTCGTAAGTGCGAACAAAACTAAACAGATTTTAAATGAAAATTTAACAAGGAATAATCCTCTAAAAGCAAAATTAATTTTACATTTTATTAATCTCTTTTCATTTTCTCTATTTAAGGAAACAAACAGTGCAATAAATGGCTCCAGGAAATCTCACAAAGGTGAATGAGTTCATTCTCATGGGAATCACAGGCCTTCCTGAGCTCCAGATCCCCCTTTTCTTTGTCTTCCTGGTGATCTATGGGCTGACTGTGGTAGGGAACCTGGGCACCATCATCCTCACCAGTGTGGACTCAAGACTTCAAACCCCCATGTAGTTTTTCCTTCAACACTTGGCTATCACTAACCTTGGCAATTCTACCACCATTGCCCCTAAAATGTTGCTCAACTTCTTGGCTAAGGAGAAAACCATTTCATACTACTTTTGTGCAGCTCAACTAGGAGGATTCTTAGTTTTCATGGTGGCTGAAGTTTTCATACTGGCGGCAATGGCCTATGACCGCTATGTGGCCATTTGCAACCTCCTGCTCTACATGGTGGTCGTATCTTGGCAGGTCTGCCTTCTGCTAATATCCCTCATATACCTCTACAGTCTGACCATAGCACTGACTGTCTCTGCCTGTGTGTTCTCTGTATCATATTGTTCTTCTAATGTAATCAACCATTTTTACTGTGATAACGTCCCTTTGCTAGCATTGTCCTGTTCTGATACTTACATTCCAGAAACAGCTGTGTTTACATTTTCGGGTACCAATCTGTTTTTCTCCATGATCGTTGTTCTAATATCCTACTTCTACATTGTCCTCACCATTTTGAGGATACAATCCTCAGAAGGGAGACAAAAAGCTTTTTCCACCTGTGCTTCTCACATGATGGCCGTCACTGTGTTCTATGGGACCCTCCTTTTCATGTATTTGCAACCAAGGACCAATCACTCACTAGATACTGATAAAATGGCCTCAGTCTTTTACACCCTCGTGATACCAATGCTGAATCCCCTCATATACAGCCTAAGGAACAAGGATGTGAAGGATGCACTGAAGAGATTCCTGAATAACCCATGCCAATCACTCAAACTAATATAAATTATAACTACAACTATCTTCTTTTAAGAACCTTAATTTGCTCCTGACAAAACTGCTAAGTGAAGAGGCATTTTAAGTAGTTAAAAAACAAACAATAAAAAAAACTATTAATTACGATGGGAAAAATACTAATGCATTTTTTTTCCAATTCAAAGTACCAATCTTCCTAGTTGGAAAAATGCTTCAATTATACAATGAAAACAAACTTACATAAGTAATAAACAACAAATTGAAAATAAATAAATACATATTATAAATAAATTACAACTTGTTAAAAGGTTTGTGTCTTATTCTCTGGAAATATGGTATCTGCTGTTGTTAGATGCCATCAAGTCCATTCCTACTCATAGTGACATTATGTACAACAGAAGGAAACACTGCCTGGTCCTGAGCCATCCTCATGATCATTGTTTTGCTTTAGCCCATTGTTGCAGCCACTGTGTCAATCCATCTCCTTGAGGGTCTTTGACATAGGCACTGTATTTGTTTGCAAATGAGAAGAAAAAGCTACAAACAAAAGGTGTCTAAGTACCGCAAATTGTTTTCAATAACCTACAATTTGGAGAATGAGACCCACCCAGTGGTACCAGGAAAGAAAAGACCTTGCACTTTTCTTCCTTTAAAATTGGAGCCAAGAAAGCGCTGTGGAGAATCTCTACCCTGGAACACCTGGGATCCTGATGAACCGAAATTGACTTGCCGGCAACTGACAACAACATAGTCTCTAAACAAGGAAGAGAAAGCCTGCTAATCGGTGGTGGAGGCATATGAGAATCATTGCTTGAAAGGTGATAGAAAGTCGGATTATTCTCCTTGATACACTTACCTTTTGTCCAAGGACTAAACATTTTATTACAATTTTACTTTTTCTTTTCTTTTTTATACCATATTCTCCACTAATAACCTTTTGCACCATATTCTCCATCTATGACATGTTTTGTGAACTCATTGTTGTCTTACGCTTAAGATAAATTCATAACACATGAAAGTACATGTAGGGGAAAATAAAACTAAGCCGAAGAGCACTTTGAAATGGGACACGTGACATAGCAGACTGAAATAAACATAAAAGCATTTTATGTTTTTCCTCCTCTCTTGTAGACATGTGCACAAAGGAATGAAAATTATGTTGAGCTAATCATGATATGGAAACCCTGGTGGTGTAATGGTTAAGTGCTATGGCTGCTAACCAAAGGTCAACAGTTATAATCCGCGAGGCGCTCCTTGGAAACTCTATGGGGCAGTTCTACTCTGTCCTATAGGGTTGCTATGAGTCGGAATCGACTTGACGGCACTGGGTTTGGTAATCATGATATATAAGTAAATGCTTCCACGTGTTATTCTCATACTAAAATCTGTTGTGTAGAGTGTATTACCTTTAATGTGAAACCATCAACGTTAAACATTACTTGTTTTACATTTTTATTTAGTGTAGTGAAATTGTTATTAGACCAAAAATGTCATTTCTTAAAAGTTGTAATTCACAAGAAACATACCACTAAAAAGAAAAAAAGAATATAAATAGTTATGTGAGTTATTGCTGTGTATGTACAATGCTACTAACATGCAATGGCGTGAGGGAGAGTGGGTGTGGCATGTGATGTAAGGACAGTGTCTGGAAATAAAGTCACGACATTTTTAGGAAGTTCAGACATGAGCCACAACCAGGAACTCTGAGACTGACATAAATGAATCAATTTCTAACTTTGGTCATAAATGATCACAAGAGCCGAAGGCAGGGAAGATAAAATATGTGATGGGCATTTCTGATCTCAAAAGAAAAAATCATCTATAATTTAATCCCATTAGTCTTTAAACTCTTCATGTTAACGGCTAATGTGTTCCTTTGTTTTTACTTTATTCAGGGTGTATTTGGCTTCAGCAGCTTACAATTACAGAAGCATGTTTCCCATTAGAAAACTATTTTCTTTGGGTATGGCTAGATGTAGAGAATTGGAACAAAAGACTAAACTCACATTACAACATTTCCAATGCTATTTAAATGAATGAATAAATGAAAAACCAGTTGTCTTAGAGTGGTTTCCATTCATTGCACCCCTATGTACTTCAGGGTAGAACTTCCCCAGAAGGTTTTCAGTGATCTTTCATAAGTAGATCACCAAGCCTTTTTTTCTAAGTCACCTCTGGGTGGATTCAAACCACCAAACTTTCAGTTAGCAGTCAAGGACTTAACAATATACAGCACCCGGGAACACTATCCAATGCAATACGTTGGAATATATGTACAGTTTGGTTCATTGCTAAATGAATAAAGGTCAAAAATGAGAAGTTTAGTGTTTTTTACCTTTTAATTTGGTTCACATCTATGTATTTCCTAAAATGAATCATGCTGTTTTTTATATTCCTTTCATATTGCTGTAACAAATTACCTCAAATTTAATGTCTAAAAATAACACGAATGTATTATCTCAGTTTTGACAGTAAGAATACCATATTGAGTCTAATTGCACTAAAAGCAAGGTGTTAGCTAATTGTATGCCTTCTGGGTGTCCTCGAGGAGAATGATTTCTTTTTCACCTTTAATTTTTTTTTTTTTTTTTTAGAGGCTGCAAATATTCCTTGGACAGTGGCCCCTTCCAGTTATCAATTCTATCACTCTCACTTCTGCTTCCATCACCTTCTCGAGTTTTTCTACATTCCTTTTGTCTTCTGAGAACTCTTGTGATTACTTATGGCCCACCTAAACAATCCTTGAACATGTTATATTAGTAAAGTCCATTTTGTCGTGTAAGTAATACATTCACAGTTTCTGAGAAATAGGATTTGGATATCTTTGAGCATTCATGAACTGTCTTCTAGATCACATTGGAGTATTTTGTGAAATTAGACAATGTAAAATCTCACAACTGTCTCATTTACCTGAGCTCAATAAAATATTCCAACCAAAATATACACAGTATATACCTGTTTTACGTTACTTAGCTTTGGTTTGTCCTATACAAACTATACACAGAAACCTCTTTGAATTAATGATGAACAGAAAAATATTTGGCTCAAAGATTGCAGAAAGTGTGTACCCAGATAAACACACACTCACATATCATTTGTTACACTTCTATTGAGAAATTCTGAATCAAGTCAGTTAACCAGCTAGACATATCTGTCAAGCACATATTTTAAATGAAGTAAGATATGAAAAACAGTTTATCTCTCAACTTCGGTCTTCTATGCTAGAAGTTCACCCGATTGGGCATTAACACCTCCAAACGTCCAGGTTATGCTTATCTGTGCACTGAGGTACTGCCATGGCATCTTGTACCTGAGCAGCCATAGCAAATGCAGGGAGGGGTCAGGTGAGACAGGAGATACATGGAAGTCAAGAAGCAAGTCACCATCTGGGCAAAGGTGTGAAACTTAGGAAAAGCTTTGAACAGCTGCTACAGAAACCTGTCTTGGTTATCTAGTACTGCTATAACAGAAATACCACAAGTGGATACCTCTAACAAAGAAAAATTTATTCTCTCACTGTCTAGTAGGTTACAAGTCCAAATTCAGGGCATCGGCTCCAGAGGAAGGAAGGATTTCTCTCTCTGTTGGCTCTGGACGAAGATTCTTGTCCTCAGTCTTCCCCTGGTTGAGTAGTTTTTCTTCATATGAACCCAGGGTCTAAAAGACATGCACTACTCTTGGTACTTCTTTCTTGGTGGTATGAGGTCCCCAACTCTGCTTGCTTCCCTTTCCTTATAGTGGCTTCTGTTCCTAGTTAAAAGGGTTTCTTAAGAGTGACGCTTTTGAGAGTTACTCGACTCAATGGCACTGGGGCTACTCTCTATTGGTCCAGCAAGATGGACTTTTTAAAGGAATATGAATATTGTTCTACATTTTTCTTCCATTCTACAAGGAATCTTCTGCTGTGTCCTTCGTCAGAACAATTGGTTGCTAGTTGGGCACCATTTAGTTCTTCTGGTCTCGGGCTAGAAGAGGCCATGTTTCCTCTGTGCTATTCGTCCTGTGGACTAGTTTATTATTTGAATCTTTGGTTTCCATCATTCTCTTTCACTCCAGACAGTAGAGAGCAATAGTTGTATCTTAGATGGCAACTCTCAAGCTTTTAAGACCCCAGGAGTGCATGCCTTTTAAATGACATATTTATTAACCTTTTTAGAAAAGCTACTTATGTAGGGAAGGGGATTAAAATGGAAATGGGCATGAGGTCTGTTGATGGTTATGGGATATAGAATTAGAGTAGAAATAAATCTGAAAAGTACTGTGGAAAGCCATTCAGACAAACACACAATGACGGCATGCTGTGAATCTGATGCTGTGATCCCACACACAAATTAGCCTAGAATTCTCTCACTTCACCACACTAACTTCAAGGGAGGCTGAGAAATAGTCTAGCCAAGTGGCCAGGAAGAAAAGAAAAACAGATTTGGTAATCACCCAGCCAGTCTCTTTTATAGGGTATGTTTCAGTTTTGTCTGATTTCAATGACTATTATATCAACATTATCCAAAAATTATCACTATTGTAAACACTGAAATATTAAAACTACATAGGTTATTACAATCTCTGAAGCCCTGGTGGCACAGTGGTTAAGAACTTGGCTGCTAATCAAAAGGTCAGCAGTTGAAATATGACAACTATTCCTTGGAATCCCTGTAGGGTGGTTCTACCCTGTCCTGTGGGGTTGCTCTGATCAGAATCCACACCTTGGCAATGGGAGTTGGTTTTATATAGATATGTATATATACATATCAAACTATATATATATATATACATACATATGTATATATGTATATGGGAGCCCTGGTGGTAAAATGGTTAAGAGTTCAGGCTGCTAACCAGGCATGTTGAAACATATTTTGTTTGGAATAAACCCATGAATGCATCAACTGGGACCCTCGTAGGAATACTTTTTGACTTACCCTTGTATATACATATCACTGGTTTTGCCTCTCTAGAGAACCCAGTCTAAGACAACAGGATCCAGACTCTCCTAGTTTTAAACCAGCCTTTTCTTGATAATGTTTAGTAAAACTGTCCCTAAAATCATCAACATTTTCATCTAAATAAGCTAAAATTAGCTGGATGGAAACTGGTATTAGATTTTAGGAATGCCAAAACTAAGAAGGAAGAGTTGTACCCTACACTAAAGTAGTGACTATCTTAGAGAATGAGATACAACTTATCAAGGTTGCTTTGTCAAAGTTAAAATAACATTAAAGATTGATTACAGCATGGGAACAAAATTCTGATGTTTAATTTCACATTTTAGGATGTGCATTTCATTTATTCATTCATTCCATCAGTCAGTAAGTTGGTTAACAAATACCTTTTGGGCATATACTTTTTCCTGCATATTATTCTAGAATCTGGTAATAAAAAGACAAAATAATTTTTATATTCCTCTGTTCTAAAGGTTATAGTCTAGAAAATGCCCCAGGAAAAGTAAGAAATAATTGGTAATAGCATTCAATTGCAGTATTTATTCATTATTTGAAAGAAGATTGTAGGTTAGTGTGAAAAAATACATTTTTTACTCAAATTAGTTGGATATAAAAATTGGAAATGATACCAGATATGATTTACACTTTAATGATTTGAATAAAAAGTTGATATTCAGCCTTTTTACAAACTTCATGTTTTGAATTTGGTGTATATCATCTGGTTCTTACAGTGAATACACCAGTGCTTGACATCGGAAAAGAGGTTTTGTGTTACATTCTACCCTCAATACTCACATTAAAATTGTCCATTGGGTTGAATTCGTGTTTGCCAACTCTTGGATTTTGTTTATCCATAACCCAGGAGCACTGGCCAGAGACTCGAAGGATATATATACATATATATATGTGTGTGTCTGTGTGTCTGTGTGAGTGTGTGTGTGTCTGTGTGTGCACACATGCGTGTGACAGAATTACTGCATGTGTTTCTTTTTCAATGTAATAATTTAAACAAGTCCCTAGGCTATCTCCCCAGGCTGAAATCTTGAGTGGTGCTTTGCTTAATGAGCATTCAATTTGTCTTTCTTTCCCTGGGGAATCAGACCTTTATCTGGGAATTCTAGTCCTCATGTTCAGGGACTGGGGCCTAGAAACAAACATATATTATTGTGAAGGTCTTCAGGAACTTCAGACCTTTGTAAAACTTTCTAGCATGCTTTAGGGGGTAAACTTGGGAGAGGATCTCAGCAGATCTTTATGCACAGGTAGGCTAAACCAAATGTTTTATGTTTTACCTACTACTAAAGCTAGATGGGAAACCCTGATGGTGTAGAGGTTAAGTGCTACAGCTGCTAACCGAATGGTCTGCAGTTTGAATTGGCCAAGCCTACCTTGGGAACTCTATGGGCAGGTCCACTCTGTCCTATAGGGTAGATATGAGTCAAAATTGATGTCAACAGGTTTGATTTTGGTTTTTTTATCTCTAGATGTGAGGGCCAAGTATATTGAAAGCTCTGTCAATTCAAATCAAACTCAGATCTGCAATGGTTTCTTCTGTCTCTTTTCCAAGTGACTATAATCCTTGCCCAGTAATTGCTAAGTGGAAGTGACAGCCCTGTAATGACTTAAGTAAACATCTTAATAAATTAATAACTGTCTTAATGGCTACTGATAAATGAGACTGAGCATTGTTAAAGGAGATGTGAAAAAATATATAAAAAATCTGTGATCAGTGTTGATTATCTAAGAGAATGGAGATTTAGCATATTGCTTTTTTACATACGATGAAATTGATATTTTTAGGGAAGGAAATATTTACCAGATAATCTTAATCCAGGTAGAGTTACTAGAAAAACATCAGCTGTAATGAGTTATGACAATGTCATGTAGCATTTGGAGCACAAAAATAGAAAGATACTTACACTTTATCTTCTACCAATAAGATTAACGATAAACTGAGAATTTCACATTTTCTCTGTGCAGATGTTAATGTTCAGGAATTTCTTGAGCATTTTTGAAATCCTAATTATTTATGCCCTACGTTAGCCACATTTTTATACTTCTATTATTAGCAGTTAGGTGTATAAAGAATGAAAGTAATTATGTGCCCTAATTTCTTCCATTGTGGATAAAAGCCAGGAAGATACGAAGATATGGTAAAGGAAAAAATAATAAACTTGATTCTGTTCACAATCTAAAGCAGTGAATATGATGCTAATTGACAACACAGTGATAATTTTTGAAATTAAATACATGTATATGCATATATATACGTCAAAGTCCAATATTTAAACTATGTTTAACAGTGAAAAAATACTTCAGGCAAACAGTCAAAGAACCAACCTCAGTCCTCAGTTGTTCTCTGGTGACTTTGTATTTCTGAAATTTGTGAAAAAGCAGGGAGAAAAACTACTAAGATCTGACACTCCTAAGTGTTTATGAACAAAAGTAAAGTGATTTTAAATAAAACTTTGACAAGGAATAACCTTCTAAGAGCAAAATTTATTTTACCTTCTATTAATCTCTTTCCAGTCTTCACAATTACAGACAAAAGCAACACAATAAATGGCTCCAGGAAATCTCACATGGGTTACTGAGTTCATTCTCATGACAGTCTCAGACTGTCTGGAGCTCCAGGTCCCTCTTTTCTTTGTCTTCCTAGTGATCTATGGGTTGACCGTGGCAGGGAACCTGTGCATCATCACCCTCACCAGTGTTGACTCCCGACTTCATAACCCCATGTACTTTTTCCTCCTTCACTTGGCTATTATGAGTCTCGATAATTCTACTGTCATTGCCCTTAAAATGCCGGTCAACTTCTTCTTTAAGAAGAAAACTATCTCTTACTACTGTTGAGCAGCTCAACTTGGTGGATTTTTGGTTTTTATTGTGGCAGAGGTTTTCACACTGGCCACAATGGCCTATGACCGCTATGTGGCCATTTGTAAGCCCCTTCTGTACATAATTTCTACATGGTGGTGGTATCTCGGCAAATCAGGCTCCTGCTAGTATCTCTCGTATACCTCTACAGCCTGACCACAGCACTGACTGTCTCTGCCTCTGTGTTCTCTGTATCATACTGTTCTTCCAATGTAATCAACAATTTTTACTGTGATAATGTCCCTTTTTTAGCCTTGTCCTGTTCTGATACTTACATTCCAGAAATAGCAGTGCTTACCTTTTCAGGGATCAATTTGTTTTTCTCCATGATCATTGTTCTAATATCCTGCATTAACATTATCCTTGCCATTTTGAGGATACAGTCCCCAAAGGGGAGACAAAAAGCTTTTTCCACCTGTTCTTCTCACATGATGGTGGTCACTGTATTCTGTGGGACTCTACTTTTCATGTATTTGCAACCAAGGTCCAGATACTGATAAAACAGACTCAGTCTTTTACACCCTAGTGATACCAATGGTGAATCCCCTCATTAACCGTCTAAGGAACAAAGATGTGAAGGATGCACTGAAGACGTTCCTGAATAACCCATGCCAATCGCTCAAACTAATGTAAATATATAACTATAACTATCTTCTATTAAGAATCTCATTTTGCTCCTGAAAAATCTGCTGTTAAGTGAAGAGGCATTAAATAGCTAAGAAGAAAAAAGCTATTACTTTCAATGGGAAAATTATTGATGAATTTTTATCCCAATTAAAAACACCCACTATTCTTAGATAGAAAAATATTTCAATTATAAAATGAAAACCAACTTATATTTGTAATAAACAACATTCTGAAAGTAAGTAAATATGCATTATAAATAGAATGCAAGTTATTAAACGGTTTGTTTTATATACTCTCTAAATAAGGTATCTAGGTGATCCAAACAGTTTACGCTAACTTTGGTATATCCAACCCACCCTATGGCACCAAGGAAGAAATGGCCTGTTGATGTTTTTTCTTTAGTATTTCAGCCATGGACAGCCTGTACACATGGGGTTTTCCAGAGTTAGAATAAACTTGAACTCAAATAACAATAGCATCATAACCTATAAACTAGGACGGGAAAGTCTGAAGTGGGTGGTGGAGATATATGAAAATCATTCCTTCTAAGATGATAGAAGGTTAGATCATTCTTCTTGGTACACCCACTTTTTGTCCAAGGACTAGACATTTTATTACAATTTTACTTTTTCTTTTTTTTGTACCATATTCTCCGTTCTTAACCCTTTGCACCATTTTCTCCATCTATCACCTTTTTTCTTTAATCAGTGTTTGTCTTGCACTTAAAATAAATTTATAACCTCAAAAAGTAAACATACAGGGGGAAATAAACACTAAGCCTAGAGTGCTTTGAAAGAGGACATGTGCCACAGTAGACTGAAATAAACATAAAAGAATTCTACATTTTTCCTCCTCTCTCAACACACATACACACACAAAAAAAAATTTATGTTCAGCTTATCATGACATAAAATTAAAAGTTTTCCATAGGATATTCTCATACTAAATACTATTGTATAGAGTTTATTATCTTTGTAATAAACCATAATATTAGACATAACTCATTTTATTTAGTGTGTTTCTGGGTAAAAATATTATCAGACCAAAAAAGTCATCTCTTAAAAGGTAACAATTCTCAAGAAACAGTTAACAACAAAAAAATAATAATAATACTCATAGGAGTTATATCTATATATGTACAGTGCTACTAGGATGTGAAGGAGTGAGGCAGAGTGGGTAAGATATGAGAGGTAAAGACAGTGTTAGGAAATAAAGTTATGAAATTTTCAGGAAGGTCAGACATAATCTAAAACGAGGAACTGTGAGACTCACGTAAGTGAATCAGTTTCCAAGTTGGACATAAACAAGTAGAATAGCTGAATGTGTAACCTGACCCTAAGAATGCCCGTAAGTTTCCATCAGTCCTTAAACTAGCCGAAGTCGGGTTTGGCCCACCCCTGCATGCCCAGAAAGGCCAGATGTGACCATTAAGTGAACTCAACAGAGGATGTGGTAACAACTGGAATGAATGAGAAGGAAAATCATCACATGGTCATTTTTCCGAAGTGAGAGGTCTAACAAGAGCCATATCACCTTCTATTTCCTGACTGCCTTCTAGTATTTTCCCTCCCCAGTACACCTGTGTGGCAGACATTCTGCTGCCCAAATCACATATAAGCTCTGCTTCCGCATAGCTTAGGGAGTCACATCTGAAGTTTCCCCTCAGCTCCTTGATCTGTGCATTATAATAAAGTTATTTTCTCTTTCTCAAAGACCAGTGTCCAGATTATTGGCAAATCTGAGTGCACTGGACAAGGATTGACCTTCCGGGGTTCACAACAAAGTGACAAAAATCAATATATTTCACAGGTATTTCAGGCCTCAAGAGACAAAATCAGCTATAATCTGATCCCAACAGTCTTTATGATTTTTATGTTATTTGCTTATGTTTTTATTGTATTATGGGTGTGTTTGGCCTCACCAGGTTGCAATTAGAGACTTTTGTTTCCCAGTAGAAAACTATTCCTTTGGGTCTGGCTAGAATAATACCATTGGAGCAAAGGGGTAAACTCACATTACAATATTTTCAATGCAAATAAAAATAAATGAATGAATAACTAACTAAATAAACAATCAAAGCAGTTGTCCTCAAGTGAATTCTGACTCAACGTGATCCCAGAGGTGTCAAAGTAGATTTTCTTCATAGGGTTTTCAATGGTCTCTCAGAAGTAGAGTCCTAAGTCTTTCTTTTAACCATTGAACTTTCAGATAGCAGTCAAGTGATTAACCATTTATACCACCCGGGGACTCCTTCCAGTGTAATACACTGGAATATGCTAAGAAGTTTTGTTCAGCGCTAAATATTTTGTTAAATTAATTAAGGTCAAAATGAGAACTGTAGTGTTTTCTACCTTTAAATTTGGTTTACACATACACATTTTCTAAAAATAATTATGTTGTCTCTTATATTAGTTTCCTGTTCTGTAACAGATTACCACACATTTAATGGCCAGAAACAAAGCAAATGCGTTATCTCACAGTTATGGCAATCTGAAGTCCAAAATGAGTCTCACTGTATTTAAAGTAAAAAAGGTGTCAGCTAAATGTATTCCTTCTGGGTACCCTACAGGGGAATGTTTCCTGCCATTGTCAGCCTCTAGATTCTGCAAATATTCCTTGGTTACCAGCCCCTTACAGTCATCTATTGTATCACTCTCACCTCTGATTCCATCTCCTTCTTGGACTCTCCTGAATGCGTTTTTGCCTTCTAATAACTCTTGTGATTACATTGGGGCACCTGAACAACCCTTGAACACATTATATCAGAAAAGTGCCTTTTGCCATGTATGTAATCTATTCACAGTTTCTGGAAATTAGGATTTGGACATCTTTGGGTGTTCATGATATGGTCTTCCACATCTCATTTGGAATATTTTGTGAACTTTGACAATGTGAAATCTTACACCTTTCTCATTTGTTAGAGATCAATGCAATAGTCCCATTAAAATGTACACAATATATACCTGTTATACATTATTTAGCTACGAAATTTGTTCAACACACAGTACACAGAGACGTCTTTGAATTAAGGGTGAATGAAAATATACTTGGCTCAAAGTTTGCAGAAAGTGTGTACCCAGATTAACATACACGCACATATCATTTGTTAAAATTCTATTTTGAAATTCTGAATCAAGTCAATTAACTAACTAGGCATCTCTGTCAAGCACACATTTTAAATGAAGACAGATACGAAAAACAATTTGTCTCTGAACTCTGGTATTCTGTGCTCACAGTTCACCCTACTGGGCAATAACACCTCCAAACTTACAGGTAATGCCTATCTCTGTACCAAGGTGGTGCCTTGTACCTGAGCAGCCATAGCAACACTGTGGAGGGGATCGGGGAGGCAGGAGATACATGGCAGTCATGAAGCAAGCCACCATCTGGGCAAAGGTGTGAAAGTTAGGAAAGGCTACAAAACTTCAAATAGCTGCCAAAACAGCCCACAGTCTGT
This sequence comes from Loxodonta africana, assembly GCF_030014295.1. NCBI lineage: Eukaryota > Metazoa > Chordata > Mammalia > Proboscidea > Elephantidae > Loxodonta > Loxodonta africana. The sequence goes on from NC_087348.1 coordinate 29,954,803, forward strand.
TGGACAGGCTAGAGCTCCCACTCAATTCTAACAGGGCAGGGCTGTCCTGGTCAGACAGCATGGTCAGTGTATAAATCTTGGGTGGAACACACACTGAATTCCTCCAAGAGCCTGAGAATAAGAAAAGTCAACAAACTTTCCCAGATTCAGAACAATAGTAAAGGGCATTACAGAAACTTACACCCTAAATCTGTCTCATTAAAAGCCTATGTTATGTTCACTAATGATTCTTTGAGAAATTAATTTTGTTTTGAAGGACTATGATCATGTATCTCGTTATTTTCCATACATCCCCTTTCTCTCTGGTTTAGGACTTTTCTTCTGCATCAATAACTAAAAAAGAGGGAGAGAGCAGTAAACATGATTCAGCATTTTTTTAATTCAAACACAAAATCAAGGAATTGGAAGGCCTCATAATTTCTATCTAGCACATAATAGAGGTGTTCTTGTCCATTAAAGTTTAGATAAGCTTGAGGAACCTCATTTCAGACATCTGCATATTCACAGGCAACAGAGAAACTACATTAGTGTGGAGAGCAGGCTGGATGAAACCAAATGTAGAAGTAAACAACATGTGAAGAAAGGAGATGAAGAAGATGATGCAACCTAGAGAAGAAAAACAACCTCATCAACAGAAGATACTGAGACCAACTAAGTCATAAACAAGGACTTACCAATACCAACCAAATGGGCTCAAAGAGCTCCAAGGTGTAAAAAGAAGGGCCACTAAGACTCAACTTTGCTAGTAGTCATAACCAGAGCCAACTTGGTCATACGTTGCAGACTGGGAAGCAGTGCGCTCTAGCACTTCCACCGGGCTTACTCCCAAGCCCTAGAGACATTGCCTATCTCGGTCACATATTGAGGACTAGGGTCCAAGATGTCAGGATACAGTGGGCTGAGGCAGGTGGCCCGGGCTTACTCTCGACCTTCCTCCTAGTCTAAAACACATTTCTTGCTGCTCTGCTATCTCGGTCATACATTAAGTGTTGAGACTCAGTGAACTAGGAAGCAGTGGGCTGCAGCAGCTGGCCAGGGTTTACTCTTAGTTCACTCCTGACCCAATACACGGTGTTTTGGCCATACATTGAGAGCTAAGGGATAATAAGCCCTTGCGATCAAGAGACGCGATAGAGATCCACGAGAGATTCTCGAGGATTGAGACCAATTTGACAACCAAGCCATCCTGACCAAGCCACGATGACAGCGTGGTCAAGAGTTAGCCTGGACCAGAAAACAACAATGCTCAAGCACTGCCTTCACTTGCCATAAGCTGGCTTGATTCCCTCTCCTTTCCCTTGGTGAATTGAGGTTTCTGGTGTCCAGGGTAGCCAAGAACCTGTGTGCCTATAATATGAATAAGTAATAAAGACATTGTGGAAAGACACATCATTTGTAGTAGTCATCGCGGCCCCGCCTCACAACAATTAACAACAATTTCTTAACAAGTTATTCTAATCATAAAAGTAGTTAGAGCAAAATAATCAAATTCTTAATGATTAAAAATAACACACATTCTAACACATATATTTTTCAAAGATCTAATAGAATTTTGTACTGAATAATAATGGTTATTAATGTTTACGCATTCATAGATGTTATCATTTCAAGACCTGGACTCATGTGATTATGTAAGCAAATTAAAACCCTTATGAATTAGATAAACAAGGTAGTTTGATGCTATGACTGAGATGTTTAAAATATTACTTCTTGGTCACTAAATAATCAATACAGCTACAAACAGTTCTTTCTTGCTGTGGACTTTTCTATTGTAATCATTTTGCTCATTGTTTGTTCCCCTCTCATGATTATTCAACATTATATTATGTCCTTTTCTCTGCATAGCTTGTATATTTCTGTGTTTCTTATTTGAATGATTTGACTTTTAATAAACTCAAAATCTATGCCTTATTTACTTCAAACACATTTTAATTTCAGTAACGTAGACATATCATGAATATGGATACCTATAAGCCCTTGTGCTATATTCTGGAATTGATATATCACAGTTTCATTTCTTATATTTTACTATACATATTATTTTTTTACAATATAAAATGGGCTATATTGCCAGTATGAGGACGCTGGGTCTCAGAGAAGCTAAGCGCTAATCCAGTGTCAGAGCTATGATATAAGATTATGTATTTTTTTTTTATAATACCTTAACATTTATTTTCTAAAATTAAAGCATATTTTTCCCTAAGGTATGATTTTAAATCAGACTCCAAAGAACTTTATTCAGTCAACAAATGTCAAGATTTGGTATACTATTCAAAAACAACTTACTTTCTTATCACTGAGTAAATCATTATGTTGCTATTTTGAACCAGAAGATAATTGGGGAATATTCCCCTCTGTTCTTCTCCTATGGGTTTCATTAACACTCAAGCAAGTGGATATAAAAGATCTAAATAAAATATTTTCCTGGTGTATCTAAATGTGCAGATGCTATTTTACAGGTAAGAGAATACAACAGATCATTTGCAGAATTTCTAGGAGATAGAACCTAGAATATTCAGGTAGAATGTGCTGTGAAGTCCCCAGTATTGAAAACTCTATTTCTTCTGTATTGCATTGGTGATTATTATATATCCATCAAAATCTGATTTATTCAGATTTCTACTCAATAATTTAAAACCCATACTTCCTAGAAAAGAACAGAGAATATATGAAATATATACTTAGATACTTAGATAAATAAGAGACTCCAAATTGAATGCATGCTTTAGTTTTCCTGATGGAAGAAAAGAGTCCATTTCAAAAAAGAACAATGGGAAGAAAGGTCTAAATTTAATATGTCAATTGAAAGCAAGAATATTTGAACTATTCAACAGCCTGTAGGCTTGTATTTCGATATAAACAGTGAGGGAAAAATAAATAATTGATGTTTATTTTGCTAGCTAATAAATCCAGAAGTCAGATCAGATAATTACTTCATTCATAATATTTCTCTGGTATTGATGACTTGAAAGATGCCCAAACACTGCAAGAATGGTATTTGGTTTTATTTATCATGGGGGGAAGGGGCAATTGCAGAATTAAGACACAGTGTAATAGGACGCAGTATAAAACCAAACCAAAGCCATTGCCAATGAGTAGACTCAAACTCATGGCTACCCTATAGGACAGAGCAGAATTGCCCAACAGGGTTTCCAAAGAGTGACTGGTGGATTTGAAATGCTGACCTTTGGGTTAGCAGCCAAGGTCTTTAACCACTTCTCCAACAGGGTTCCAAGAGGCAGTATAGAAGAATGGAAAGTACATACACTTTGGGATCATGGAGAGCTGGGATTGAATCTTGGTCCTGGTAGTGATTAGTTGTGAGGATTGCTATAAACACACTCTACAGTAATGTGCAGAAAATTCCATTCTCATACAAAGTGCTCAAGAAATGATAGCTGTTATTATTTCTCTCCTTTGCATTATAAGTTTTTCAATTTTGGGCCCAAGATATCTAGAGTTATCTTTTTCTCTTAAAATGGTATTTATGGAAGTGACTTTGCATTAATTTCTTAAAATCTAGCCTATTAAATTCTTCAATAATCATCATCACTTTCTCCTTATGACTTTAACTCCTTTCCAAATGTGCTAACATAGACTTAGTCATGCTCACCCTAACTTTTCTTTTGACATACAGCAGAAAAGCTGGTCTCTTGAAGTTTAACTCAAGACCTTAACCTTTTCTTTGTTTTTACCATTTTCTTTATAGAAAGCTAAATTAAGCCCACTGTAATGTGACAAATCTAGTTGTTGTAATCTGGGTGACTTTTATTCTTACCACTGGATCACACAAGTCACAAAATTCCTACCCTCTAAATAATAAGCTTATTTCATATTTATGAAACTTTACTAATAAAAATTGTACCTTTTTTCTGATATGAAAAGGCAGAAGAACATGACTAAATCTACCTTTCGAGCACTTTTTAATCATAATATGATTCATTTGGTTTCATTCTGACAAAATAATGTTTGAGTGCATATTGATATTACAAGTACTTAAATTTCTGGGTATGTATATTTTTCAGTGTTTTTATTAAAATGGGAATCTTCTGACCCAAATTTAATTTTTGAAATGAATACATCTGATGACAAAATTTCAATTTTATTTATCTGTTTCATTTATAACCCAAAATTGAAATATTTAAAGGAATTTGGTGTGTGTGTTTGTGTGTGTGTGTACACACATGCAAATTGTGTCTGAATAGCTTGGTCATTAAACTTTTTTGCCAATTTAAGGAGGAGTAAACTTTAGAGGGAAAATCTAACGTCACACACAGTTTCTAATCACAGAACTGAGCGATGAGCATGAATTTTCAGATTTTAAATCCTATAATGTTTACCTTGTACCATTGTGAATTCAGGTACAGTGTTGAACTGATGTCAAGAGTTGTATAGAAACCACATTTTTCCTTAGACTCCTAATAATATCTTTAAAAATGTAATGAACTCATTTCATTCATCATTCATCAATGTTTGTATTTGATTTCTATTGAATATTTTTATCTTATTTACATAAATACTGTTGTCTCAATATCCCTTTCTTAATACCCATGTTCACCTCTTGCCCCTCCCATGACATTTCTCAAACTAAGGAATCTATTTAGGAATTTCTAGTTCAGTGAAACAGCTTTTCAATAAAATGATATGTTTATAAACATTTTATGGTGCTGTAGTCTTTCAAAAATATTAAGATAATTAAATGGCTTATGACTTCTAGTCTGATTTGCATTGTTTTTATTTCTAGTAAAGATAATTCAATCTAAAATGTATTCTTTTCCTAAGGAAATATTTTCTGTAAATACTGACAATTTTTCTAGATAATTCTGACACTATTTTTCTGAGGATACTATAGATAGTTGGATTTATTCTCCTTTAATCACTCTAATCTAAATAGTTCTATCTCTTATTGAGAGATCCTTATCAAAGTGCTAAAACTGGAGCTTGATTTAGATTATTAGTATAAATAGTTTACAGATTATTATTTGTAGCAGATCATGTACCCACAAGACTGATTCAAAATTCCTAATCAGTAAATACAGTAATTTAAGATGAAGCATGGAGAGAATATGTAAAAATAAAAATTGCAATAAAATAGTTTTATAATATATGTCCTCCAACCAGGTAACTCTTTGACTTCTTATTTGTTTGGCCATGGGGTCATTTAGGAAATAGTTAATTTATCCTTTCTACAATTCACCACTTTCTTTCTTTTTAATCTTAAATATTGTCTTATAGCTACATGAATGATTTTTTTAAATATTTTTATGAACTACTTTAATACCTAGATAATAGTTATGTAGCTGACTTAGCTGTTATTTCACTGAATCCACAATCAACACATAAACAATAATAAAAACTTGAAAGAAATTCTTTCATAAGAAATACTTTGAAATCATAAATGTCGTGATTGGTTTTCTCTTTTTATTCTCATTTTTTAATCTTTCCAATAATTTCTTACATTTTCACCAGAAACACTTGAGGAAATAGAAAAACATACAAAAAAAATAGATTGTCAAAAATAGAAATAGTCAAATATGTAGCCAAAAAAGGAAAACACAATATATTGAATTTAAGATACTTGAATGAAACATAAACTGTCACACACTTTTTTTCATTCGGTCATAGTGAATTTTTCTGCAAAAAGCACCTTGACGAAGTCTGTTCTGCAAAACCCAAGAATGACTAATGAAAGTGGAGAATGTTCAGAGAGTAGCTCATTAAATATTTCAATACCATCTAGTGCTACTCTACAGTACCAACTCGATTCAAACATTTCATATTTTCTGTTATTTTAAAGATTAAATTTCATCATTTTTCTCTTTCAATGCTTATCCCAATCATGGGAGATAAACATTAATATCCTCATTTTACAGGTGAGAAAACTGTAGCAAATAATTTTACACAATTGCTGAAAGAGCTAGAATGTTCTACTCTAATCTTCTGTCCATTGACACCCTATCTCAAGTATTTGATGCGAGAAGGAAATTTCTTTGAAGAAATAACTGTCTTAATAAATAACCTAGTTTACCCACTTATTTAGGAGTTGACATGATTTTAAAGAAGTCTTTTAATAAATAAGAGAATTTAATTTAAAAAACTAGTTAGCTCAATTAATTTGGGAATGACATGGTTTTAACCAATGACTAAATGTCTTTATCTTCCATTTGATTCTGCAGAGAACAGTAATGACTCTTTATTCATTGTCTTGTCGTCTTAGGTGTCCCTGCTGAGAAATCATGCATTTTGGAAAAATCAGTATAAGTATGGACTTAACACTCCTTTGAGTCACAATATTGTGCATGCCTTTCTTAGAAATACAAATTGTGATTGCATGAATATTTTCAAGTTTGTTCCATGAAGTGTCAACATGGAAAATGACACAGAAGTCACATTTGTATTGAAGGGCTTCACAGAGAATCGTGAACTGCAGGTCATCTTATTTTTTCTATTTCTAGCAATCTACCTCTTTACTCTGATAGGAAATTTAGGACTGGTTGTATTGGTCATTGGGGATTCCCGGCTCCACAACCCCATGTACTACTTTCTGGGTGTGTTATCTTTCTTGGATGCTTGCTATTCCTCAGTGATTACCCCAAATATGTTAGTAGATTTTATGTCAGAGAACAAAGACATTTCATTCCTTGGATGTGCAACACAAATATTTCTTGGTGTTACTTTTGGGACCACAGAATGCTTTCTTTTGGCTGCAATGGCTTATGATCGCTATGTAGCAATCTACAACCCACTCCTCTATGCAGTTAACATGTCACCCAGAGTCTATGTGCCACTCATCACTGCTTCATATGTCGGTGGTATTTCACATGCTACTTTACACACAGTAGCAACTTTTAGCCTCTCCTTCTGTGCATCCAAAGAAATCAGACATGTCTTCTGCGATATCCCTCCACTCCTTGTTATCTCCTGTTCTGACACTCACATCAACCAGCTTCTACTCATCTACGTTGTAGGTTCTATTGAGATATTCACTATCGTGATTGTTCTGATCTCCTATGGTTTCATTTTGTTGGCCATTCTGAGAATGTGTTCTGCTGAAGGGAGACGAAAAGTATTTTCTACTTGTGGCTCTCACCTAACTGGAGTGTCAATTTACCATGGAACAATCCTCTGCACTTACGTCAGACCAAGTTCTAGCTATGCTTTGGATCATGACATGATAATGTCAATATTTTACACTGTTGTGATACCCATGCTGAATCCCATTATCTACAGTTTGAGAAACAAAGACGTGAAAGAAGCAATGAAAAAAGTGTTTGGGAGAATTCAGTTTATCAATAAAGTATATTTTTAGCACTAAAAATGAAAAAACTCAAGTATCATGGACTATGCCTCCATGTGAAGATATGTCAAAGTTGAAATTTTTTGTCTCAGTTTATTAGTGTCTTTCTATTTTTCTTGAAATTTTTGAAATAAAAATCATAGTCAACCCTCATCTTTTATAACTATTATAACACATACAGAAAAACTATGCCATCAGTTTGCTTCTGACATGTTCGCAATGAAACATGTGTATATGTGCAGGTGCACATGTTTATAAATACATATATATATACACACATACCCATAATAATTCTGATATAAGTATATACACACATATATGTATTTAATCATTTTTTAAATTGCATATTTTGTTCTCTTGCTTATAAATATCTATTAGGATATGGAAAAACTACAACATACTTATTTAGTATATTGTCACTGTCATTCGGTGCCATAGAGTCAGATCCCACTCACAGCAACCTATGTCCAACAGAATGAAACACTACCTGATTGTGCACCATTCCCACAATGGATGTTATGCTTGAAGCCATTGTTGCCTCCTATGTGTCAATCCATCTCATTGAGGGCCTTTCTCTTTTTCACTGACACTCTACTATCTATGATGTCCTTCTCCAGGGATTGATCCCTCCTGATAACATGTTCTATGTATGTCAGTCGAAGCCCATTCATCTTGGTCATAATGGCCTAAGATGGTTATGAGGACATCTGCAATCCCCTGCTTTACATCTTGGTGGCATCGCCACAGAACTGCCTTCTGCATGTTGTTTTTGCTGGATATCATCAGGACTTATAGCAACCTTATGTGCAACAAAGGCTAACCCTCTGCTTTACCAGGCATGGTGTCTTTCTCCAGGGACTGATCCCTCCTGATAGTATGTCCAAAATTTGTGAGACTTAGCCTCACCATTCTTGCTTCTAAGGAGCATTCTGGTTGTACTTCCCCAAGACAGATTTCCTCTTTCTTTTGGCATTTCATGGTATAACCAATAATTTTTACTAACAACACAATTCAAAGATGTTTATTTTTCTGTCTTCCTAATTCACCGTCCACTTTTGCATGCATATGTGGCTATTGAAAATACGATGCCTTGCATCAGGTGCACCTTAGTCTTTGAGGTGACATCTTTGCTTTTTAACACTTTAAAGAGGTCTTTGGCAGCAGATTTGCCCAATGCAATGGGTCTTTTGATTTCTTCATGAGTGTTGATTTGTTGATTGTAAATCCAAGTAAAATGAAAACCTTGACAACTTCAATCTTTTCTCCGTTTATCATGATGTTGCTCACCGGTCCAGTTGTGAGGACTTTTGTTTTCTTTATGTTGAAGTGCAATCCATAGTGAAGGCTGTGGTCTTTCATTTTCATCAGTAAGTGCTTAATGTTCTCTTCATTTTCAGCAAGTAAGGCTGTGTCATCTGCATAACATAGGTTGTTAATGAATCTTCCTCTAATCCTGATGCTGTATTTTTTTCTTATAATCCAGGTTCTCAGATTATTTGTTCAGCATACACGGTGATTAAATACGGAGAAAGGATACAACCCTGAAGCATATCTTTCCTGACATTAAACCATCCCTCTTCTTCTGTCCAAACGATTGCCTCTTGTTTTATGCACAGATTCCTCATGAGCACAATTAAGGCTTCTGGAATTCCTATTCTTTGCAAAGTGGTCTATAATTCGTTATGATCCAATCAGTAGAAGGCCTTTGCATACTCAATAAAACACAGCTAAACATCTTTCTGGTGTTCTCTGCTTTGGTAAGGGTCAGTTTGACATCAGCAATGATAACCCTGGTTCCGTGTCCACATCTGAATATGGCTTGAATTTTTGGCAGTTCCCTGTTGATGTACTACTGCAGCTGCTTTTGAATGATCTTCAGCAAGGTTTTAATAAAAAAAAAAAATGATAATGTTCAATAATTTCCACATTTCTTGGGATCACCGTTCTTTGGAATAGGCTTAAAAATGGATCTCTTCCAGTTGGTTGGCCAGGTAGCTGACTTCCAAATTTCTTGTCAAAGAGCGAGCACGTCCAGCAATGCTTCTGTTTGTCGAAACATCTCAATTTGTATTCCATCATTTCCCGATGGCTTGTTTTTTGCCAATGACTTCAGTGCAGCTTGGCCCTCTTCCTTCACTACCATCAATTCTTGATCATATACTACCTCCTGAAATGGTTGAACACTGACCAACTGTATTTGGTATAGCGACTCCACATACTTATTTCATCTTCTTTTGATACTTACTGTGTCTTTTAATATTTTCTCTGTAGAATCCTTCAAGATTGCAACTCAAAGATTTTATTTTTCTTTATTCAGTTATTTCAACTTGACAAATGCCAAGCATACTCTTCATTTTTTGGTTTCTTAACTCCAGGTCTTTGCACATGTCATAATACTACTTTACTCTTCTGGAGACACCTTTCGAAATCTCTTGTTATGCTCTTTTACTTCATCATTTCTACCATTTGCTTTAGCTACTAGAAGTTCGAGAGCAAGTTGCAGAGTCTCTTTGGACATCCATTTAGGTTCTTCCTTTCTTTCCTGTCTTTCAAATGACCTCTTACTTTCTTCATGTATGATGTCCCTGATGTCATTCCATAGGTTGTCTGGTCTTAGGTCATTAGTGCTCAACGTGTCAAATATATTCTTGAGATAGTCTCTAAACTTAGGTGGGATATACTCAACATCATACTTCGGATCTCATGGACTTGTTGTAATTTTCTTCAGCTTTAACCTGAATTTGCATATGAACAATTGACGGTCTGTTCGGAATTCTGTCCCTGGCCTTGTTCTGACTGATGATATCGAGTTTTCCCGCTGTCATTTTCCACAGATGTAGTAGATTTAATTCCTGTGTATTTCATCTTGGGAGGTCCATGTGTGTTGTCAATTTTTTTGCTGTTGGAAGAAGGGATTTGCAATGAAAAAGGTCACTGGTCTTGCAAAATTCTATTATGTGATCTCTAGCATCTTTTCTATCCCTAAGGTCATATTTGCCAGCTACCAATCCTTCTTCTTTGTTTCCAACTTTCAAATTCCAATCACCAGTAATTTTCATTGCATCCTGATTGTATGTTCCATCAAATTCAGACTACAGAGTTGGTAAAAATCTTGACCTTCTTCATCTTTAGCCTTAGTGGTTGGTGTGCAAATTCGAGTAATAGTCATATTAGCTTGTCTTCCTTGTAGCCATATGGGTATTATCCCATGACTGACAGCATTGTATTTGAGGCTAGATCTTGGAATGTTCTTTTTGAAGATGAATGCAACACCATTCCTCTTCAAGTTGTCATTCCGGGCATGGTAGACAAAATGATTATCTGGTTCAAAATGACCAATACCAGTCTCTTACATCTCACTAATGCCTAGGATATCAATCTTTATGTGTTCCATTTCATTTCTGATTATTTCCAATTTTCCTAGATTCCTACTTCTTACATTCTAGGCTCTGACTATTAATGGATGTTTGCAGTTGTTTCTTCTCCTTTTGGGTCTTACTGCATCACCAGATGAAGGTCCCAAAAGCTTGAGTCTGTCCATATCAGTAAGGTCACTCTACTTTGAGGAGGCAGCTCTTCCCCGGTCATATTTTGAGTGCCTTCCAATCTGAGGGCTCATCTTCCAGCACTATATCAGACAGTGTTCCGGAGTTATTCAGAAGGTTTTCACTGGCATTCTTTTCAGAAGTATGCTAGCTGAATCCTTCTCCCTAGTCTGTCTTAACCTAGAAGCTCAGCTGAAACCCATCCACCATGAGTGACCCTGTTGGTACTTGAATACCGGTGGCACAGCTTTCAGCATCACAGCAACACACAAGCCCCCACAGTTGGACAAAGTGACATACATGTGGAGGAATATCTCAATAGAACCCACAGTGCAGAAGAGTAGAAGCTGGTTGATGTGAGTGTCAGAACAGGAGAGAGCAAGGAGTGGAGGGATATCACAAAAGACATGTCTGATTTCACTGGATGCACAGAACAACAGGCTAGAAGTCTTTACTATGTGTAAAGTAGAATGCAAAAGGACACCAACACATGAAGCAGTCATGAGTGACACATAGACTGTGGGTGACATATTAACTGAATACAGAAGTATGTTGTAGATTGCTGCATATTGGTGATATGCCTTGGTCACCAAGAAAACCATTCTGCGTTCCAAAAGTGACAAAGAGCAGCACCTTTGTTGCACATCCAATGAATGAAATGGCTTTATCCTCTGACAGAAAATTAACCAACATTTTTGTGGCAAAAAAAAGAAAAATAGCAGGCTTCTAAGAATGATACCACACTCAGAATTAGTACATGGGGTTCTGGAGTCAGGAACCCATCATGACTAATAAAACCAGTCCCATGTTTGCCATCTGAATAAAAATGCAGATTGCAACAAATAGTAAAAAGAGATACAGTTGTAGCTCAAAATCATCTCTGAAGACCAGCAATGTAAATACAATGTCTTCAGTGATGTTCTTTAAGTGAATCTTGTATGGATCCTGTCATGATGACAGTACTGACATTTTAGATGTTATTTATAGGTTTTAATACAATTGGATTCTCTTGTTGGTAAAGAATTAACATATTTGGGGGAGGCAGGGCCAAGATGGTGGACTAGGTGGATGCTACCGCAGATCCCTCTTGCAACAAAGACTCGGAAAAACAAGTGAATCGATCACATACATAACAATCTACGAACTCTGAACAACAAACACAGACATAGAGACGGAGAACAAACAAATACGGGCAGACAGCGATCGTTTTCAGAACTAAGAACCACCGTACCAGGCAGGTGACCTTTGGAGCCCGGGCTGGGGCAGAGCCCAGGGGGGCAGATGGCACAGACAAGGGGCCCAGCCCTACCCCCTGAACCCATCCCAGGAGGGAGTCTAGCTGGTTGGCCCGGGCGGCGTAGCGGCGCAGCCAGCGGGAGAAACACCTAGGAGGCAGTGACATATCTTGGAGCCGGGAGAGCAGCGTCCCAGCCGGGGAGCCGTCCCGCCGGGAGGTTGGCGGGAAGCGGGCGAGGCGTGAGCGTGGGGATCAGCTATATTTCCCTAAAGCGACCCCGGGGGGGGGCACCCAGACTTTCGTGAGGGCCACGCCCACCCAGTTCTCGCTAGCCCTGCGGCGCACCGGAGGGAGAAATCCCCGGGAGTAAGTGACTGGTCTTGGAGCGGGGAGAGCAGCGTCCCAGTCGGGGAGCCGTCCTGCCGGGATTCTGGCAGACGGGGGCGGAGTGTGAACACGGGGATCAGCTCTATATTCTGTGGAGCTACACGCCTAGCTCTCTGATCCCTCCCCCACCCTCCCCAGGCGGCTCCATTAACATCCGAATACCCTGAGCCAGAAGAATAATTCAGATAGGGATCTGACTGCATTTTTTTTTAGCTGATTACCTGGAAAATCTAGTTTCCCAGTGATGGCTCAGAGACAGCAGTCCATAGAAACAGACCATGACAGCTTCTCCAACCCCCCAAACAAAAGAATCAAAATCTTTCCCAAATGAAGATACAGTCCTGGAATTATCAGATACAGAATATAAAAAACTAATTTACAGAGTGCTTAAAGATATCACAAATGAAATTAGGATAACTGCAGAAAAAGCCAAGGAACACACGGATAAAAATGTTGAAGAACTCAAAAAGGTTATTCAAGAACATAGTGGAAAAATTAATAAGTTGCAAGAATCCATAGAGAGACAGCATGTAGAAATCCAAAAGATTAACAATAAAATTACAGAATTAGACAACGCAATAGAAAGTCAAAGGAGCAGACTCGAGCAATTAGAATGTAGACTGGGAATTCTGGAGGACCAGGGAATCAACTCCAACATAGCTGAAAAAAAATCAGATAAAAGAATTAAAAAAAATGAAGAAACCCTAAGAATCATGTGGGACTCTATCAAGAAGGATAACTTGGGATTGATTGGAGTCCCAGAACAGGGAGGGGGGACAGAAAACACAGAGAAAATAGTTGAAGAACTCCTGACACAAAACTTCCCTGACATCATGAAAGACAAAAGGATATCTATCCAAGATGCTCATCGAACCCCATTTAAGATTGATACAAAAAGAAAAACACCAAGACATATCATCATCAAACTTGCCAAAACCAAAGAAAAACAGAAAATTTTAAAAGCAGCCAGGGAGGAAAGAAAGGTTTCCTTCAAGGGAGAATCAATAAGAATAAGTTCAGACTACTCAGCAGAAACCATGCAGGCAAGAAGGGAATGGGACGACATATACAGAGCACTGAACGAGAAAAACTGCCAGCCAAGGATCCTATATCCAGCAAAACTCTCTCTGAAATATGAACGAGAAATTAAGATATTTACAGATAAACATAAGTTTAGAGAATTGGCAAAAACTAAACCAAGACTGCAAGAAATGCTTAAGGAGATTGTTTGACCTGATGACCAATAATATCAGGTACCAGCACAATACAAGGTCACAAAACAGATTGTCCTGATATCAACGCAACTCAAATAGGGAAAGCACAAAAACAAACAAAGTAAGATTGATCCTAAAAAATAAATAAACAAAATAAAACACATAACAGGAAATCATGGAAATCAATAGATAAACGATCACAATAATCAAAAAGAGGGACTAAATAGAGGAGGCATTGAACTGCCAGATGGAGAGTGATACAAGGCGATATAGAAGGATACAAGTTAGGTTTTTACTTAGAAAAATAGGGGTAAATAATAAGGTAACCACAAAAAGGAATATCAATTCCATAACTCAAGAAAAACGTAACGACTCAACAAACATAAAGTTAAACATTATGAAAATGAGGATCTCACAATCTACTAAGAAAAACGTCTCAGGACAAAAAAGTATGTGGAAAAATAAAATGGCCAACAACACACATGAAAAGGCATCAAAATGACAGCACTAAAAACTTATTTATCAATAATTACGCTGAATGTAAATGGACTAAATGCACCCATAAAGAGACAGAGAGTCACGGACTGGATAAAGAAACATGATCCGTCTATATCCTGCCTACAAGAGACACACCTTAGACTTAGAGACACAAACAAACTAAAACTCAAAGTATGGAAAAAAATATATCAAGCAAACCATAAGCAAAAAAGAAGAGGGGTAGCAATATTAATTTCTGACAAAATAGACTTTAGACTTAAATCCGCCACAAAGGATAAAGAAGGACACTATATAATGATAAAAGGGACAATTGATCAGGAAGACATAACCATATTAAATATTTACACACCCAATGACAGGGCTGCAAGATACATAAATCAAATTTTAACAGAATTGAAAAGCGAGATAGACACCTCCACATTTACAGTAGGAGACTTCAACACACCACTTTCGGAGAAGGACAGGACATCCAGTAAGAAGCTCAATAGAGACACGGAAGACCTACTTACAACAATCAACCAACTTGACCTCATAGACTTATACAGAACTCTCCACCCAACTGCTACAAAATATACTTTTTTTTCTAGTGCACATGGAACATTCTCTAGAATAGACCACATATTAGGTCACAAAACAAATCTTGGCAGAATCCAAAACATCGAAATATTACAAAGCATCTTCTCAGACCACAAGGCAATGAAGCTAGAAATCAATAACAGAAAAACTAGGGAAAAGAAATCAAATACTTGGAAACTGAACAATACCCTCCTGAAAAAAGACTGGGTTATAGAAGACATCAAGGAGGGAATAAGGAAATTCTTAGAAAGCAACGAGAATGAAAATACTTCCTATCAAAACCTCTGGGACACAGCAAAAGCAGTGCTCAGAGGCCAATTTATATCGATAAATGTACGTATACAAAAAGAAGAAAGAGACAAAATCAGAGAACTGTCCCGACAACTTGAACAAATAGAAAGTGAGCAACAAAAGAACCCATCAGGCACCAGAAGAAAACAAATAATAAAAATTAGAGCTGAACTAAATGAATTAGAGAACAGAAAAACAATTGAAAGAATTAACAAAGCCAAAAGCTGGTTCTTTGAAAAAATTAACAAAATTGATAAACCATTGGCTAGACTGACTAAAGAAAAACAGGAAAGCAAACAAATAACCCGAATAAGAAACGAGAAAGACCACATCACAACAGAACCAAATGAAATTAAAAGAATCATCTCAGATTACTATGAAAAATTGTACTCTAACAAATTTGAAAACCTAGAAGAAATGGATAAATTCTTGGAAAAATACTACCTACCTAAACTAACACATTCAGAAGTAGAACAACTAAATAGACCCATAACAAAAAAAGAGATTGAAACGCTAATCAAAAAACTTCCAACAGAAGAAAGTCCTGGCCCAGACGGCTTCACTGCAGAGTTCTACCAAACCTTCAGAGAAGACTTAACACCGCTACTACTGAAGGTATTTCAAAGCGTAGAAAAAGACGGAATACTACCCAACTCATTCTATGAAGCTACCATCTCCCTGATACGAAAACCAGGTAAAGACATTACAATAAAAGAAAATTTTAGACCTATATCCCTCATGAACATAGATGCAAAAATCCTCAACAAAATTTTAGCCAATAGAATCCAACAACACATCAAAAAAATAATTCACCCTGATCAAGTGGGATTTATACCAGGTATGCAAGGCTGGTTTAATATCAGAAAAACCATTAATGTAATCCATCACATAAATAAAACAAAAGATAAAAACCACATGATCTTATCAGTAGATGCAGAAAAGGCATTTGACAAAGTTCAACACCGATTTATGATAAAAACTCTTACCAAAATAGGAATTGAAGGAAAATTCCTCAACATAATAAAGGGCATCTATGCAAAGCCAACAGCCAATATCACTCTAAATGGAGAGAACCTGAAAGCATTTCCCCTGAGAACGGGAACCAGACAAGGATGCCCTTTATCACCGCTCTTATTCAACATCGTACTTGAAGTCCTAGCCAGGGCAATTAGGCTAGACAAAGAAATAAAGGGTATCCAGATTGGCAAGGAGGAAGTAAAACTATCACTATTTGCAGATGACATGATCGTATACATGGAAAACCCTAAGGAATCCTCCAGAAAACTACTGAAACTAATAGAAGAGTTTGGAAGAGTCTCTGGTTATAAAATAAACATACAAAAATCACTTGGATTCCTCTACATCAACAAAAAGAACACCGAAGAGGAAATAACCAAATAAATACCATTCACAGTAGCCCCCAAGAAGATAAAATACTTAGGAATAAATCTTACCAAGGATGTAAAAGACCTATACAAAGAAAACTATAAAAATCTTCTACAAGAAATTCAAAAGGACATACTTAAGTGGAAGAACATACCCTGCTCATGGATAGGAAGACTTAACATAGTAAAAATGTCTATTCTACCAAAAGCCATCTATACATATAACGCACTTCCAATCCAAATACCAATGTCATATTTTAAGGGGATAGAGAAACAAATCACTAATTTCATATGGAAGGGAAAGAACCCCCGGACAAGCAAAGCATTACTGAAAACGAAGAAGAAAGTGGGAGGCCTCACTCTACCTGATTTCAGAACCTATTATACAGCTACAGTAGTCAAAACAGCCTGGTACTGGTACAACAACAGGCACATAGACCAATGGAACAGAATTGAGAACCCAGATATAAATCCATCCATGTATGAGCAGCTCATATTTGACAAAGGTCCAGTGTCAGTCAATTGGGGAAATGACAGTCTTTTTAACAAATGGTGCTGGCATAACTGGATATCCATATGCAAAAGAATGAAACAGGACCCATACCTCACACCATGCACAAAAACTAACTCCAAGTGGATCAAAAACCTAAATATAAAGACTAAAACGATAAAGATCATGGAAGAAAAAATAGGGACAACCCTAGGAGCCGTAATACACGGCATAAACAGAATACAAAACATTACCAAAAATGATGAAGAGAAACCCGATAACTGGGAGCTCCTAAAAATCAAACACCTATGCTCATCTAAAGACTTCACCAAAAGAGTAAAAAGACCACCTACAGACTGGGAGAGAATATTCAGCTATGACATCTCAGACCAGCGCCTGATCTCTAAAATCTACATGATTCTGTCAAAACTCAACCACAAAAAGACAAGCAACCCAATCAAGAAGTGGGCAAAGGATATGAACACACATTTCACTAAAGAAGATATTCAGGCAGCCAACAGATACATGAGAAAATGCTCTCGATCATTAGCCATTAGAGAAATGCAAATTAAAACTACAATGAGATTCCATCTCACACCAGCTAGAGTGGCATTAATCCAAAAAACACAAAATAATAAATGTTGGAGAGGCTGCGGAGAGATTGGAACTCTCATACACTGCTGGTGGGAATGTAAAATGGTACAACCACTTTAGAAATCCATCTGGCGTTATCTTAAACAGTTAGAAATAGAACTACCATACAACCCAGAAATCCCACTCCTCAGAATATACCCTAGAGATACAAGAGCCTTCACACAAACAGACATATGCACACCCATGTTTATTGCAGCTCTGTTTACAATAGCAAAAAGCTGGAAGCAACCAAGATGTCCATCAACGGATGAATGGGTAAATAAATTGTGGTATATTCACACAATGGAATACTACGCATCGATAAAGAACAGTGACGAATCTCTGAAACATTTCATAACATGGAGGAATCTGGAAGACATTATGCTGAGCGAAATGAGTCAGAGGCAAAAAGACAAATATTATATAAGACCACTATTATAAGATCTTGAGAAATAGAAAAAACGGAGAAGAACACATACTTTTGTGGTTACAAAGGGGGGAGGGAGGGAGGGAGAGAGAGGGTTTTTTATTGATCAATCAGTAGATAAGAACTGCTTTGGGTGAAGGGAAAGACAACACTCAATACAAAGAAGGTCACCCTAATTGGACTGGACTAAAAGCAAAGAGGTTTCCGGGATAAAATGAAAGCTTCAAAGGTCAGTGGAGCAGGGGCTGGGGTCTGGGGAACATGGTTTGAGGAGACTTCTAAGTCAACGGGCAAAATAATTCTATTGTGAAAACATTCTGCATCCCACTTTGAATTGTGGCGCCTGGGGTCCTAAATGCCAACAAGCGGCCACCTAAGATACATCAGTTGGTCTCAACCCACCTGGAGCAAAGGCAAAGGAAGAACACCAAGGCCACACGACAACTAAGAACACAAGAGATAGAAAGGGCCACATGAACCAGAGACCTACATTATCCTGAGACCAGAAGAACTAGTTGGTGCCCAGCCACAATCGATGTCTGCCCTGCTAGGGAGCACAACAGACAACTCCTGAGGGAGCAGGAGGCCAATGGGATACATACCCCAAATTCTCATAAAAAGACCATACTTAATGATATGAATGCAACTAGAGGAATCCCAGAGACAATGCTCCCCAGAACTTTTGATGGCAGAGGACAGGAACCATCCCCGAAGAGAACTCATCAGGCATGAAAAGGACTGGTCAGCGGCGGGGAGAGAGATGCTGATGAAGAGTGAGCCAACTAAATTAGGTGTACACTGGAGAGTGTGTTGGCAACTCTTGACTGGAGGGGGGATGGGAAGATAGAGAGAGAGGGAAGATGGCAAAATTGGCACAAAACGAGAGACTGAAAGGGCTGACTCAATAGGGGGAGAGCAAGTGGGAGAAGGGAGTAAGATGTATTTAAACCTACATGTGACAGACTGATTGGAATGGTAAATGTTCACTTGAAGCTTAATAAAAATTAATTAAAAAAAAAGAATTAACATATTTGCTGCTAACTGAAATTCCAGTGGTTCAGCTCTACCCAGAGGCAACTCAGAAGAAAGAACTGACAATCTACTATTAAAAACCAGCCTTTGAAAATCTTGTGGAGCACAGTTCTACTCTGACACACTTGGGATCACCTCGAGTTGGAATCCACTATGCAATTAGATGGCAACTGGTAATTGCAATACTCTGTGAAACAAAGTGCACCCGACTACATCTTCTTGTTTGTTCCTGAGAGGGGCATAATAATATCCTAGGCAATGATGGGGCTAAAACCCAAAAACCAAATCCATTGCTCTCTGTTGCTTCTAACCCCTAGTGACCCTCTAAGACATAGTAAAACTGCTCCATAGGGTTTCCATCTTTGTTACTGCATTCTGCCTTTGGGTTTGTCAGTAAAATAATAGTGTCTCTTGGTTATTCTCTGGATATTCTTGGTGGTGTCATTTTTAGGTAACCCTTGATGACCTGCTCTTGTCTGTAGAGCAAGAATGTGATTTAATGAATGAAAGTATATTTTATACCAAATCTGGTCCTGTTAAAGCAATGATCTACTTTATTATAGGGAAAGGGAGAATTGATAGAAGAGTAAAGCTTCTTCAAAGAGGCATTTCTGTTGGCTAGTCTTTAGGAAAATCATAACTGTTAGTGTTTATGACACAGTCCACGAGCAACACAAATGGTTAAAACAATGGCTACTAATCAAAAGTTTAGCAGATAAAATTCACTCATAGGTGCCTCAGAAGAAAGGCCTGGTGATCTACTTCTGAAAAATCAGCCAGTGAAGCCTTATGGAACACAGTGCTGCTCTGACAGGCATGGCATTGCCATGAGTCAGAGTCAACTAGATGACAAATTGTTGGTTGTGTTCATGACTTGTTGATTTCAAGTTAAGAGGCTATAGACATTAACCCAAAAAACAAACCAATAATAAATATTGCCTTGTATCAATTCCGACTCATAGCAACCCTACAAGAGAGAGTAGAACTGTTCTAGGGTTTTCCAAGGAGCTGTTGGTGGGTTTGAACTGATGACTTTTGGCAGCCAAGTTCTTAACCACTGTACCATCAGGGTTCCCTATACAGGCTAAAACCAAAATATCAAACTCATTGCCATTGAGTCAATTCTGACTCACAGAGACTCTACATGACAGAGTGGAACTTTCCCACAGGGTTTCTAAGAAAGGACGGTGGATTTGACATGCCAACCTTTTGGTTAACAGCTGAGCTCTTAACCGCTGCACGACCAGGTCTCCCTATAGAGTCTAGGAACCTGAAAACATAGAATATAATTTTTTTCTTTTTCTTTAATAAAGCATGTTCCATCAGTAAGAATAAAAATATATCAGTTCCTCAACTCTTATACAGTTACAAAGTCAGAAAACTTAAAGTACCAGGTGTCCATCAGAACAGTACTACAAAGACTGGGCTTCAGAAGAAAGAAAGCCATGATAGCAGCTGCCAGGTATTGTTAAGTGGATTCCAGGGTCTAGGAATTTTATAGGCATTACTGTATTGTCTTAGTTATCTAGTGCTGCTGCAACAGAAATACTACAAGTGGATGACTATAATAAAGAAATTTATTTTCTCACAGTCTAGTAGGCTAGAAGTCCAAATTTAGGGCATTAGCTCTTGGAGAAACCCTCTCTCTGTTGGCTCTGTAGGAAAGTCCTTCTTGTCAGTCTTCCCCTGGACTAGAAGCTTCTCTGCACAGGAACCCCCAGTCCAAAGAATGTGCTCTGCTTCTGGTGCTTCTTTCTTGGTGGTATGACCAGCTCAGCTTGATGTGTTACTTGACCTCTCAGCTCTTGAGCCTCACACCCACATCTTACCTGCTGGGGCAAGTGTTCCAAAGTTCAGAACCTCACCAATAAATACTTGGAGGCAACCCACTCCACCAGGAAGCCTCCTGTGCACAGGCACTCAGCTCTCTTGATCTGTGGGTCAGCTCCAACACTGCCTGGCAATGGTCTCCTGGTTCTCTTGCTGCTAGTTCACTGTTGCTGGCAATCCTCTGCTGCTGTTTATCATCACCTGAGCCTTCTCTGGTGTTAACAGTTCTCCTCACTTCCTTCTTAGTCTTCTATTCATTCACAGCTTCAAAGCGTTTTCCACACTGTAGCTATCTGTTAGAGCAGCACACCACTTTCTGGGTCTCAAATTCTGTCTTAGTTATGTAGGGCTGATGTTACAGAAATACAACAAGGGAATGGCTTTAACATAGAGAAATTTATTTTCTCACAGTATGGTAGGCTAGAAGTTCAAATTCAGGACATGAGCTCCAGGGGAGGGTTTCTCTTTCTGTTGGCTCTGAAGGAAGGTCTTTCTTGTCAATCTTCACCTAGGCTAGGAATTTCTTG
Source organism: Loxodonta africana (assembly GCF_030014295.1). Taxonomy (NCBI): domain Eukaryota; kingdom Metazoa; phylum Chordata; class Mammalia; order Proboscidea; family Elephantidae; genus Loxodonta; species Loxodonta africana. The sequence goes on from NC_087348.1 coordinate 29,976,172, forward strand.
GCACAGAAATCCCCATCCAAAGGACGCCCTCTGCTCATGGTGCTTCTTTCTTGGTGGTGTAAGTTCCTACCTCTCTGCTTGTTTCCCTTTTCTTTTATCTCTTATAAGATAAAAGGTGGTACAGGCTATACTCCAGGGAAACTCCCTTTACATTGAGTCAGGGATGTGATCTTAGTAAGGGTATTACAATCCTAACCTAACCTCCTTTAACAAAAAATTGCAATCACTAAATGGTGAACAACCACACAATGCTGGGAATCATGGCCAAACCAAGTTGACACATATTTTGGGGGAACACAACTCAATCCATGACATGTATATAATCTACATAGCACCCTGAACACTAAATAATTTAGTGCTGTTTTATAGATGAGAGAAAGAAATGAAGCCTAGCTAGACATAAAACTTGACCAAGGTCACCAGGATAGTTACTATTCAAGCAAGGATTCACTCCATATTTCTCTAATCCCACTTGACCATATGCAATCCCATGGTGCTATGTCATTATTCTGGAATAATCAGCCCCTAAAGTAATACAAAAATAACATTCTCACATTTTTGAATTAGTTGTTAAAGTCATCCACCTTAAATAGGCATGAAATTGGAAAATGTGTATATATCGAAAATGGCTTCTAGAGAAAAATATGTTTTAAAAGAATTTGTACCCTTCATGAGACAAAAACATTATAATTACAAATTAAGCATATAACAGAATGTTGGCTGAAATTTCATTTTCTTTCTATTTAATAATTTCCCAGACTTTTTAATTTGTTTCTGTTTTTAGGTGCTATAGGGTCAATTTCGACTCATAGTGACCCTAAGTACAATAGAAGAAAACACTGTCCAGTCCTGGGCCATCATCACAATCATGTTTTAATTTTTGAATATAGCTACTTAATTCTACTACTCCTATTCTGATTACCACCCATAAGGAAAATCAAAGCAAATTTCTGATTTCCACTGTTATTGACTTACTTATGTAGGGGGTCCTTTCTGTTTTCTATGTTCTCAGGAAACATTCAGGTTTTAATACAAGTCTGAATTATCTAGAATCACCTAATTCAGATTTAAATACCAAGACATATACTCTAGCTGGAGATTAAAATTTCAAACTTCTAAAATATTTTGTATGTGATGACTTTTTTTCCTCCTATCTTTAGAACTGAACTGCTCACTCAAAGTATGCTATGATTGTGTTTGGATCCTTAAACATTTCTCTTGAGCTCGTCTTGTAGCCCACAGGGGATGCACCAAGGAGAAAAATTGCTAATCCTCTTTTGGGACAGAAAAGTAACAACAAAAACAAAAAATAGATGATAGATAGATTGATGGATCGATGATAGAGAGATGATATAGATAGATGATAGATAGATAGATGATAGATAGATAGATAGATAGACAGATAGATAGATAGATGATAGATAGATGATATAGATGGATAGATAGATGATAGACAGACAGACAGATGATAGATAGATAGATAGATAGATAGAGAGATAGATGATAGATAGATAGATGATAGACAGACAGATGATAGATAGATGATAGATAGATAGACGATAGATAGATGATAGATAGATAGATAGATGATAGGCAGATAGAGAGATAGATAGACAGATGATAGATAGATGATAGATTAGATAGATGATAGACAGATGATAGGTAGGTAAGATAGATGATAGACAGATGGTAGATAGATAGATAGATAGATAATAGATAGATAGACACAGACAGATAGATAGATAAATAGATGATAGACAGATAGATAGATAGATGGATAGACAGACAGACAGACAGACAGACAGATAGATAGATAGATAGATAGATAGATAGATAGATAGATAGATAGATAGATAGATGATGGCAGGCAGGCAGGCAGGCAGATAGATGATCCAACCAAAAAAAACAAACCCAGTGCCGTGAAGTAATTTCCGACTCATACTGACCTTTTTTTTTTTTTTACTGACCCCATAGGACAGAGTAGAACTGCCCCATAGAGCTTTCAAGGAGTGCCTGGCGGATTCGAACTGCTGACCCTTTGGTTAGTAGCCATAGCTCTTAACCACTATGCCACCAGGGTTTCCAGATAGATGATAGACAGAAGAAGATAGATAGATAGATAGATAGATAGATAGATAGATAGATAGATAGATAGATAGATAGATAGATAGATAGATAGATAGATAGATAGATAGATAGATAGATGGATGATAGATAGATAGATACTTCCCACAATAACAAGAGAATGGTTCTGGAATAATGAACTACTTGGTAAAAATTATTAAATGAATTACTTTTGCCTCTGGAAAACTGATCCCTCAGTGGAAAAGATTATGGCTGAGAATTGGAAAATAAATCTAATAATAGAGAACATATTCCTAGCTCTGATGCTAATTAGCCATGTGTCATTGGTTAATAAAATAAATTCCCTAAGAGTTTCCTCCTTCTGGAAATATAATCTGTTTAATTCTCTCCAAATCCTGTGAACATGTATGTTATTAAATAACGTGAAAGCAAAACATCTGTCAGAATTTGTAATTGTTGAAAAAAAACTATTTCTCATCTTAATTATAAGGTGCTAGATTTCTAAGTTCTACGAGTTTTAGATGTTAGGTCCCTGAAAGTTTAATATAAGAGATAAGATATTAATACACATAATTGTACTACAAACAGGTGGATAAGAAGCTATAAGAGTAGAGACAACGTTTCACAGAGATAACTATTAATATTCTATGTGATAGAACATTAGAATATCAGAGATCTGGCAGAGTACAAGATCAAAGTTTTTCAGTCCTAGAGGGTCTTTCTAACCTTATATTCTAATCTATAGATTAGAAGCAATGCTGTGCGGAGTCTTATCATAGTAGATTTAGGCATTCTGTAGTTCCGTGGCATTCAGAGGCACCGTGTATAGGAAAAGCAAATCCATAATATCCAAAGGAAACGTCTAGCCCAATAACAACAACATTGTCTTTTCCATGATGGAAGCTGTCCAATGTAATCAATCTGCCATCAGGTAGCTACCTGGTTGATCACTCAGGGGGATGGCATCATACTGGGTATTCAGTGTCGATCTCTGCTGCTTGCAGATTGTGCACTCAGCAGTAGCCATAGTCAGGTTGTCTTTGGAGAGTGGAAATTCATGTTTCTGAGCTCAAACATAACGTCCATGACTTCAAATATGACCACTCTGTCCATGAACCCATTGGACAATGACAGGATCTGCCGGGCAAAGAAGCTAACTGGTATACATAGAGCAGATCATCCTATTAACTTGACTATTATTGGTGAGTATTCACATGGAACACAAGTATCCTCATATTTTTGGCCCATTCAGAAAGGTCTATTCATATACCTCTTCCCCAGACATCCCTTTCACCAATTTTCCTATTACATTCCGTCCAAGTCCCTGACCATTCGACAAAACTATTGACCACAGTCACAACTTTGTCCATTTTCTTTATAAGCAAAGTAAACAACCTGGTCCATGTCTGGTGGATTTTCCGCCTTTATATTAAAAATCTATAGCCTTGACTTTAAAAACTAGCTGTTAAATAAGTTAATCTTATCTTCAGGGCAGGTGTTACTTTCACGGAGTAAATAGTGACAAGAAGAAAGCACGAGAGAGGCTTCTGAGTTACTGAATTCCATTGATCTACAACAAGATGGATTGACACAGTGACTGCAATATTGAGCACTAGCATAGTAACATTTGTGAGGATGGCGTGGGACTGGGCAGTGTTTCCTTCTGTTCTGCATAGGGCATCTATGAGTCGGAGCCAACTCAATACCACCTAACAACAACAACAATAGATCTACAGGTCTTGGCTGCCAAAGTGATATTTTGCACTTGGAAAGTATATTTTGGTGTAGCTGTCTTTTTTGAGACCTACATCTTCGAGAGCACACCTTCTCTTTTTTGAAAAGTTCCTTTCCATCCTGTTTGATTTAAATTCTCCTTTTAGTATTTTTTTCCCCCCTCTTGGTAAAGCTTTGTCTTTTTTGAAGGAATTGTGTAGTGCTTACTTCTGAGATCCTCAGTGACCCAGAGCACCATCTGAGTCTCCCGCAATCCTTTTGTGATTCTTTCTTGTGGGTTCGGGTGAGGATGGAAGAGTAGTCACCCACCTGCAGTTGGGAGCCTGAAAGCTTTGCCCATTTTCCCTGGTTGATATTGCTGAGATCCCCACTCAGTAAATTGCCCTCTACTTTCAGAGTCCGGTTATGAAGTTTCCAGGGTTAATACTAACTAAAAACCAAGCCAAACCATTTGCTGTGAAATCAGTTCCAACTGGTCCTATTAATAATTCCCTCTTTGTTTACCCTGTGACTGCTGCTGTGGGCACTTAAAAAAAAACTTTAATACCTTAAAATTCTTAAGCTGGCATTAATGGAGGTCTTCGGTGGTTTAGTTTTATCAAAGTTACTTTTTTTTTTTCTTTTCACTTTCCTCTTTGCTTGTGCTTGTTGTTTCTAAGCGATTTTTAAGGAAGTGTTCTAGGGGAGATTCTGAGTTTATTAGTGAGAAATTTCTTTATTTACCTTCTGCTTACTAAAAATTTCCTTTTAGTATTTTTGTTGTTGTTGTTGCTGACTCATTTTACAGCAAAAGTTCTCCTCAGATGTCATAACCTCTGTTGTCTATGCATTCTAAAAGTGAACAGTGAAAGGAATTCTCAACATCAGGTTGCATCGTTTTATTCAGCTTTTGGTTGCTGTGTCACCTCATCATAGAAGCTCACACTACAGCCTCTTAAAAATACACCTGATCCCCACGACACCTTCCTTATCACTTGTCTTGGCTTCGCTTCCCTTCACAGTGCTTATAGTCTGTCCTTGTTTATTGGTTGTTTTTCTCTGCCACACAGTAATCTATCGAAAAAACTTTTCGATAAACACATGGATGGTTATGCAAGTTATTTCTCTGCTCCAGACTTCAGTTTTCACTAGATTTGCTGCTTCGAACTTGGTTGTCCATCCGAAGCATCTGGAGAATTGTAGAAAATTAAGGATTCTGTTGGTCCTGCTTGTCTACCAGGGTTAAACTTCTCTTTGTGTCGACACGGGGGTGCGTGTGAGTGTGTGTGTTCCTATGCACTTAGTGTTGTGTATTAGTGTTTAGAGTGTGTGTATGAATGTGTGTCTGTGACAGTAATGGAAAATTTTTAATGAGCTATTTCCTTAATTTTCTTCTGCTTGCTTTGTCTCAGAGTCACCTAATTCTTTTTAAGTATTTGTTTATTTTTGTTTGCTCTTTCATAACAGAGTGTTTACTCAAATGTCATAATCTCTATTGACTGTGCTATTGTTATTTCATCTGAATAAACTATAGATTAGTATTTGGCATTCAGGGATCACAAAATATATGAGTTATGAAGTATTCCAGATCATTAAATATTTGATGTCTCGTCTATGTAACTATTAAATTTTTGTACTTTTTACCGCTTGAATTGTATTCCTTACAATAAATTCAAAGTCTGTGCCTTAATTACTTCAAACACTTTATAATTTGAATAGTTTAGAATTATAATGAACATGGATGACTATACACACTTGTGCTAGATTCAACAATTGATTTATTAATATTTTACCTTATAACATTTGGAAACCCTGGTGGCATAGTGGTTAAATGCTACAGATGCTAACCAAGAGGTCGGCAGTTCAAATTCCCCAGACACTCCTTGGAAACTCTATGAGGGCTGTAGTACTCTGTCCTAGAGGGTCTCTATGAGTCAGAATTGACTCGACAGAGGTGGGTTTTTTGGTTTTATTACATTTTACTATATTTACTGATTTGTTGCAATGTAAACTGGGTAACATTGCTGATATGAGGACACTGGGTCTCAGAGAAGCTAAGTGCTAACCCAGTGTCAGAGCTATGATATAAGATTTTGTCTAGTATTTTCCAATCTATTTTACAATGTTAAAGTGTATTTTTCCCTAAGGCATCATTTTAAATCAGAATTCAAAGAACTTTATTCACTGAACAAATGTCAAGATTTGGTATGTTATTGAAAAGCTATTTACTTCTTTATGACTGAGTAAGTCATTATGTTGCTATTTTGAACCAGAAGTAAATTGGAGAGTATTCCCCTTTGGGCATCTCCTATGGGTTTCTTTAACAGCAGGGTAAGTGGATATAAAAGACCTAAATAAAAGCTATTCATAGTATTCCTAACCTGTATTTGCTATTCTGCAGGTAAGAGAAAATATCAGATCATTTGCAGAATATTTAGGAGAAAGTGTCTAAAATATCAAGGTAGAATATGCTGTGATAGCTCCCGTATTAAAAAAAAAAAAGAAAAGAAAACCTTTGGTTCTTCTCTATTGCTTTGGTATTTTTATATAACCAGCAAAATCTGACACATGCAGATTTCTACCCACTTTTTTAAAACCCATACTTCTTAGAAAAGAATAGAAATATTAAATACACGCTTGTAGGCACAAGCAAGAGCCTCCAAAGTAGATGTATGCTTTTATTTTCCTGATGGAAGAAGATAGTCCTGCTCAAAGTAAGAACAATGGTAAGAAAGGTCTAAGGTAAATACAGCAAAGAAAGCAAGAATATTTCAACTATTAAACTCCTTGGAGGCTTATATTTGGATAAAATAATGAGGGGAAGATAAATAATTCAGGTTTATGTTGTTAGCTGTTAAATATGGAAGTCACTTCAGATTATCACTTCATAATATTTCTCTGGTGTTGATGACTGGGAAGATACCCAACACTGCATGAATGGTGTTTTGTTTTATTTATCATGGGGGAAGGGACAGTTGCAGAACTAAACCACAGTGTAACAGGAGGCAGTATAGAAGGATGGAAAGAACATAAACTTTGGGATCAGGGAGAGCTGGGACTGAATCTTGGTCTGATACTTATTGTTTTGAGGATTGCTATAAAGATATTATAATGTGCAGAAAATTCCATTCTTACAGCAAGAGCTCAACAAATGATAGCTATAATTATTTCTCTCCTTTGTATTGTTAGTGTTCCAGTGTTGGGCCTAAGATATCTAGAGTTATCCTCTTCTTGTAAAATTGTATTTATAGAAATGACTTTACAGTAATTTTTTAAGATTGATCCTACCAAATTCTTTAATAATCATAAACGCTTTCCCTTTATGACTTTGATGCCTATCCAGATGTGCTAATAATGACTTAGTCATACTCAGTATAACTTTTCTTTTGGCTCATAGCGGAAAAGCTGGTTTTGAGAGAAGTTTAACTCAAGTTCTTAATATTCTTTTTAGCATTTTCTTTATAGAAAGCCAAATTAACCACGCTGTAATTGAACAAATGGTAATTTTTTAATCTGTGTGACTTTATTGTTATCATTCACACAACTCACGAAATTCCTTTATACTCTAAAGAATAAACTTATTTCATATTGATGAAACTTTACTAATAAGAATTATATTATTTCTGTGATATGAAAAGGCAGAAGAAAATGACTAAATCCACTTTTACAGCCCCCTTTTTTTAATCATAATGCAATTCATTTGGTTTGAAACTAACAAAATAATGCTTGAGTGCATATTGATAATCACATAACAGATAAATTTGATTAAGTCTCTGGGTACAGACATTTTTTCAATGTTTTGACTAAAATATTGTTACCCAAAATTGATTTTCAAGAAGAAATACATCTGATGAAAAAAATTCAATTATATTTATTTGTTTCGTGGATACCCCAAAATGGAAAATTTAAAAGAAATTTCTCTGCATGTTTAATTACTGTGCCTGGTTCTATGTCTGCATGTATGTGTCTGTTCGTGTGTACACACGTCCTTACTGTGCCTGAATAGCTTGTTTATTACACTTTTTTGCCAAAGTAATGAGGAGTAAACTTTACAAGGAAAATCTAACATCACATACACTTTCTAATCACAGAAGTGAATGATGAGCATAGATTTTCAGATTCCAAATCCTATGTTACATGTCTTGTACCATTGTGAGTTTAGGCACAACACTGAGCTGATGCAAAGGCTGAATTAAAAAAATCATCTTTTTCTTTAGACTTCTAGTAATATTTTTAAAAATATAATGAATTGATTTCATTCATCATTCACCAAAGTTTCTATTTTATTTCCATTGACTCATATTTATCTTATCAACATAATTACTTTTTTCTCAATATCCTTTCAGTTAATATCCATGTTCACCTCTTCCCCGCCAATGACATTTTTTTCAAAATAAGAAATATATTTAGGAATTCCCTAGTTAAGTCAATAAAGCAGTTTTTTTTGATTAAATTATATATTTAAAATCATTTTAGAGTGCTCTACTCACTCAAAAATATAAGGTTAATTAAAGTAGATGGTTTAGGACATGTAATCTGTTTTGTCTTAAATTAGTATGTCTGAAAAAGAGAATTCAATCTAAAATATATTGTCTTCTCTAACAAATCATTCAAGTTATTTTTCCTCTAATGTTATTCTTTTCAAAATTCCTATGGAAATATTTTCCTAAATATTTACAGTTCTTCTAGGTAATTCCGATCTTGTCTTTCCCAAGATATTACAGGCATTTGGGTTTATTCTCTGTTAAATCACTCTAATCTAAATGATTCTCTTACTGAGAGATCCGTATCAATATGTTAAAACTGGAGCTTGACTTGGGTCATTAATTTAAGTAGTTTACTGATTACAATTTGTAGCAGCTCTTTTTTTTTTTTTTTTCATGTACCCTTAAGACTGACTCAAATTTCCTAAACAGTAAATTAGAGTAATTTAAGATGTAGTGTGGGGAAAATATGTAAAAAATAAATGTTTTTTTTTAAAAGTAGTATTATATATACTCCAAAAAGTGCTATATTATTAGATAATAATTTAAATTTTGAATTCCAGAGTAGGTGACTCTTTAATTTCTGATTTGTTTAGCCATGGGACCATCCAGAAAATAATCTATTCCATTTATACTCGGTCTCTTTCTTTGTTTTTAATCTTAAATCTTATATGCACATTCAAAGGTGCCATTTAAAAATATTTTTTATGTACTACTTTAGCTAAGATAAAAGTTACTTAACTGTTATTTCACTGAGTCCACAATCAACAACACACAAACAAGTATAAAATCTTGAACAAAAAATACCTTAGAAGGAAATATTTTGTAATTATGAAAGTCATGACTTTTTTTTTTTTTCCCAACATCTTCAGAAGTTTCTTACTTTTTCACCAGAAATATTTCTTGGAGTAGAAAAACATGGATTGTCAAAAACACCAATGGCCAAATATATAGCCAAAAAAGGCCAATACAGACCATGAATTTAAGAAAGATGTTTGAACAAAACATAAGCTGTCATGTAATTTTAGAATTTAGTTATGGTGAATCTTTCCCCAAAAAACAACTTGATAAATTCCATTCTGCAAAATCCAAAAATTTGTAATGGAACTGGAGAATATTCAGACAGGACCTTATCAGATGTTATCATACCGGGGAGGGGGCTACTTTATAACACCACTCAGCACATTCTATATTTTAAAATATTTTTATTAATTTATTTTTTTCTTTTAATGTTCAACCTGATCTTGTAAGGTAAAATTAATGTCCTCATTCTGCAGGTGAGAAGATTATAGCAAGTAGTTCTACACAATTCCTGAAAATGCTAGAACTCTGGTGATAGATTCTAATGTTTTATCCCTTGATATATTATCTCAAGAGTTTGAATGTGAGAAAGAAATTTATTTGAATATGACTGGTTTTAATAAATAAACCAGTTAACTCAATTATTTTGGTAATGACTGATGTCAACCAATAAGTAAATGTCATTGTTTTCTATTTAATTCTGCTGAGAGTGGTACTTAGGATTCACTATCCAGTCATTGTCTTATGAGTTGCTGCTGGGAAATCATGCGTTTCAGAAAAGTCAATATGAGGACGTGGTTAACGTTCCTTTTAGTCACAATATTATGCATACTGCCATTAAAATGAAAACTGTGATTTCATGTATATTTTCAAGATTTTTTCCCTGAAGTGTCAACATGAAAAATGACACAGAAGTCACCACATTTATACTGAAGGGCTTCACAGACAATCCTGAGCTGCAGGTCATCTTATTTTTTCTATTTCTAGCAATCTACCTCTTTAATAGGAATTTTAGGACTGGTTGTATTGGTCATTGAGGATTCCCGGCTCCACAACCCCATGTACTATTTTCTGGGTGTGTTATCATTCTTGGATGCTTGCTTTTCATCTTCAATTACTCTAAATATGTTAGTGGGTTTTATGTCAAAGAATAAAGCAATTTCATTCCTTGGAGGTGCAACACAGATGCTGCTCTTTGTCACCTTTGGGACCACAGAATGCTTTCTCTTGGCAGCAATGGCATATGATCGCTGTGTAGCCATCTACAACCCACTTCTCTATTCAGTTAACATGTCACCCAGAGTCTATGTGTCACTCATCACTGCTTCATATGTTGGTGGTATTTCACATGCTACTTTACACACAGTAGCAACTTTTAGCCTCTCCTTCTGTGCATCCAATGAAATTAGACATGTCTTTTGCAATATCCCTCCACTCCTTGCTATCTCCTGTTCTGACACTCACATAAACCAGCTTCTACTCTTCTATGTCGTGGGTTGTATTGAGATACTCACCATCCTGATTGTCCTGATCTCCTACGGTTTAATTTTGTTGGCGATTCTGAAGGTGCCTTCTGCTGAATGGAGGCAAAAAGTCTTTTCCACTTGTGGCTCTCAACTAACTGAAGTGTCAATTTACCATGGAACAATCCTTTTCATGTATATGAGACCAAGTTCCAGCTATGCCTTGGATCATGACATGATAGAGTCTATATTTTATACCATTGTGATTCCCATGCTGAATCCCATCATCTACAGTTTGAGGAACAAAGATGTAAAAACAGCAATAAAAAAAGTGTTTGGGAGAATAAAGTAAATTTTTAGCATTAAAAATTAAAAAAATAAAATCAGGAGTCATGGCCTGTGTCTCAATATGAAGAAGATAAGAAAAATGAAATGTTAGTTTTAACTTATTTTTGGAGTATTTTGAAATAAAGATCATAGTCAACCCTTATCCTATGCTTCTTTAACACGTACAGAAAAACTGTGCCATCAAGCTGTTTCTTAGTATGTTAATGCTGGTGAATGTATGTATGTGTAGATGTGTGTGGGTATACATACATATATATATACACACATACACATACAATGATTCTGATGTATATAATATAGACACACACATGTACATGGATACAATCTGTTCTTAGAATATTTTATATTATTTGCCTCATATTTTGGGAAATAATAAAATAATTGTTTAGTACAGTGTAATTTAAAACATTAGAAAATCTGAGAAAAAAGTTTTAATTATTTTTAAAATATGAATCCAGAGTAGTTTGAACCAATCTTTTTCCATTTTCTAATGGATTTATACAGCCAGCAAAATCAGTGAACAACATATAGCTAAACGAATCAACATGAAAAAGTCCGCAAACATACATCTGAGCTGAAAAAAAAAAATGCAGAATAGGACATTCAGTATTAAATAAAGTAACTAAAAATATTTTCAAAATTATGATATATTCAGGTAATGAGTACAAAAATATATAGTTAACTAATTACACAAAGCATAACAAGGAAAAATTGTGGATTAGAGTTACCTCTGATTAAGGGAACACTGGGTGCACCATGGAAATGATTGATGGATTGAATCCACCTAGATGTACCTAGGAAGGTCTTCTGGAAGATCACAGCCATTGAAAACCACATGGAGGGCATTTCTACTCACACACACATATGGCCACCATGAGTCAGAACTAGCTGGGTGGAGACTTGTGTTAGCCAAAATTAAGAAAGAATAGTTGTGTCCTGCACTAAATGAGTGAATATTTTAGAGAATGAGATGAAAGTTGTCACCATTTCTTTGTCAAAGTTAAAATAACATTAAAGATTGATTGCACCACTGGAAACACAATTAATGTTTGATTTCAGATTTTAGGATGGATATTGCATTCGTTCATTCATCCCATCAGCCAATGAGTTAGTTACCAAATATCTTTTGGACACGTACTCTAGCCTATGTATTATTTTAGAAGTTTGTAATAAACGTGTAAAATATTCAGACATACCCCTTCCTCTTGTAAAGGTTATAAAAAAAAAAACTAGGAAAAGTCACAGAGACAATAAGAAAAAATTGTTATTCAGTTGCAAGATTTATGCATTATTTGAAAAAGTATTGCAGGTTGATGCAAAAAATGTATTTTCCACTCAAATCCGTTGAATAAAAAAGGTAGAAATGATACCCGGTGTGACTTGTAATTTGGTAATTATAAAAAAGAGTTGATTTCCAGTCTCTTCATGAACTTCAGATTGTCAATTTTGTGTGCATCATCTTTTTGTTTTTTTAAAAAAAAAAACAGTAAATGCACCTGGGCTTATTCTTGCTTCTACAAGGTAGGCTTTTTGTTAAGTTCTATCCCCAATATTCACACTAAAAATTTCCATTGGGCAAGAATCCTGTGCTTTCCAGCTGTACAATTTTCTCAATCTGAGGGCCAGGGCACTACCCAGATCATGTAAAGGTACATTAAAAGAAAAAATATGATGGAATCATTGCATGTGTTTGTTATTCGATATAATCATTTAAGCAAGTCCCTAGGTTAGCTCCACATTTTCACTCTTTGGGTGAAATTTTGAGTGGAGCTTTGCTTAAGGAACATTCAATTTGTCTTTCTTTCCCTGAGGAATCACACCTTTATCTGGGAGTCTTAGTCCTCATGTTCAGGGACCAGGACCTAGAAACAAACATATTTTAGTGAGAAGGTCTGCAGGGACTTTAGACCTTTGTAAAACTCTTTAGCATGCTTTATGGAGTAAACTTAGGAGTGGATCTCAGCAGATCTCTCTGCACAGGTAAGTTAAACCAAATGTTTTCCCTGTTACTAGGTCTAGATGGGAGGACTAAGTATCTTGAAAGCTCTATCAATTCAAATCAAACTCAGACCTAAAATGATTCTTTCTCTGTCCTTTTTTCCAAGTAACTACAATCCTTGCCCACTGACCACTAAGTGGCAGTGACAGCCATATAATGCTTTCAATAACTAACACTCCGACTGATAAGTGAGCCTGAGCATCGTTAAAGAAGTTCAAAATAAAGATGTAAAAATCAGTGATCAAGTTTGAGCAACTAGAAGAATGGAGAAGGGTTAGCAAATTGCTTTTTACATATGATGAATTTGATGCTTTTGTGGAAGCAAGTATTTACCAGATAGTCTTAATCCAGGCAGAGTTGCTGCTAAAAAATATCAGCTGTAATGATTTGTGATAGTGTCCCGTAGCATCTGGAACAAAAAAACAAGACACTAAATGTCATCTACCAATGCGAGTAATGATAACTTGAGAATTTCACATTGTCTCCATGCAGAAGTCAATGCTGAAACATTTCTTAAGCATTTTGAAATTTTGGTCTAATTATACCCTACCTTTGTCACATCCTTTACCAGTTTGGTGTACAAAGAGTGTAAGTAATTATGTCCCCTAATGTCGTCCATTGTGTTTGAAAGCCATGGAGACACAATGATATTGGAGAGAAAAAGCATAGATTGTTCCTTATTCACAATCTAAAGATGTGAATATGATATTTGTTAACACAGCAATAACTTCTTGAAATTAAATATATATAATATGTATCTATATTTTTTATATATATACGTGTATATGTATATGCACACACGCATATATGTGTGTATATATATAAATGTTTAAGCCTACATGCGTCTATACATCTTACACAGTAGTAAGTAGGAATTTTATATAAATAGTAATGAAATACTGCCTATTAAAACATGTTTTTTGTATAAAAGCAGTTCAAATTAAAGAAATTTAAGAAAAAAATAAATGATATTACTATACGTATAAAAATATGGCAAAAAATTTAAAGGTATTATCTAAATATTTTAAGTTTGGGGATCCAAGCTCCAGAAAAATATAGAATAATGAATCCTCATTTGCAGGGAGCATATGTTGCCTTAGTATGAAGAGAAGTGCTTTCTTCTCTAGAACTGGCAGAATTTGATGGATGTTTTAGAAGGCTCTGTATACCAGGTAAGTGACACAGTCGTTAAAGGCTTGACTGCTAACAGAAAAGTCAGCAGTTTGAACCCACCAACCACTCTGCAGGAGAAAGGTCTGGCAGTCTCCTTCCATAAAGATTACACCCTTGGAAACCCTGTGGGACAGTTCTACCCTGTCCTATAAGGTCGCTGTGTGTCAAAATTGATTCAACGAAAATGGTTTTGGTTTAATTTTTGCTCTATACTCGATAGGAAACTTCTTAAGTGGTCCTGAAGCATAAGAGTCTACATTTCTGAGAAAGAGCTACAAAATTATTTAAAGTCAATAAAATTGAAATTTTGTCCCCTTTCCTGATTTTTGCATTGTCCAGGGTGATAAACCTTAGGAGGAAAAGAGTCTTTGATGCCAACAGTTAGTCTCTATGTCCTGGTGGCCACTGAGAGCTCATATTTGGAAGTAATTTTTGTACTTAGTGCAAGATACCTCCAAATACAGGTCGCCATCGAGTCAATTCTGACTCATAGCGAACCGATAGGACAGAGTAGATCTGCCGCATATGGTTTCCAAGAAGTGCCTGGTGGATTTAAACTGCTGACCTTTTGGTTAGCAGCACTAGCTCTTAACCACACCACCAGGGTTTCCACCTCCAAATAAGTTAAATGGAAATATACTCTTGAAATCAACTCAAAAACTCTTTAATAATTAGCTAGCAGTATCATTTCTTTCTTTTTAATATTGTGTTTAGACTCAAGTTAGCAGGGCAAATTGTTTCTCATTGAACAATTATTACACATATTGTTTTGTGACATTGGTTGCCAAATCCACAACAGGTCATCACTCTCCCTTTCTCCACCTTTGGTCCCCATTACCAACTTTCCTATCCCCTCATGCCTTTTTGTCCTTGCCCTTGGGCTGGTGTGTCCATTTTGTCTCATTTTGTTTTATGGGCCTGTCTAAATTTTAACTGAAGGGGTGAACCTCAGAAGTGACTTCAGCACTGAGTTAAAACTATGTACGGAGGCCATACTCCTGGGGTTTCTCTAGTCTCTATCGGTAAGTTTTTTTTTTTTTTTTTTGTGAGTTTGAATTTTGTTCTCCATTTTCTCTCACTCTGTCTGAGACCCTCTGTTGTGATTCCTGTCAGAGCAGCTGGTGGTGGTAGCTGAGCAACAGCTAGTTGTGCCAGACTCAGTCTGGTGGGGGCTATGCTAGTTGTAGGCCCATTAGTCCTTTGGCCTAATCTTTTCCTTAAGCCATTTCTTATCCAAAGTATGACACTTTGGAAAATGAAATGGGACATTAAAATAATATTAGGTATATATTTTTCAAAAGTTTATATACTGGTGTATTATTATGTGAGTAGATCTATAAAATTTATGTATTCACAAAATGATTTAGAATCAAAATTATTGGTAAAAAAACTAAACTCTTTTCAGGGGTGAGTGTTCAATCAGACAAGGTGCAGGGGTAGAAAAAACAAGGAGGAGAAAATTGGGGGGAGTTTTACAGAAACGTCATTTTTCTGACATGTACTCATTGAACAAAGAACTCTGACTTTTCCATCAGTTGTATTTAGTAGAGGAGGGAATTAATAATAAGGATATTAAATACATACACTCTCCCTCCTCAAAGCTAATTGCACTAAAACACATTAGACAATAAGTAATTGATGTTCTTGTTGACATTCTTGCTCTTGTTGAATGAACAATATGTTTGTAAAATCTGTTGTATTTTGTAGTGAACGATGCACTGAGTAGCATTATGTACAGCAATCTGACAGGAAATATGTTGATCAAAGTGGGTGTTGCTATAAGTTTTTACGTGGTAAATTTACCCTGTTATAAAAGTTAGCATTCTTTTTTGTTTCATAGTAGGAGACAAGAGATATGGGATAGTTGGTGCAAAACAATCGGATCAGCTTATCAGATACATATTTGTTGTACCTTTAAATGGAAAAAAAAAGAATGAGAGAGTCATGTTTGTGGAGGAGCCTGTTTTGTTTTGTGAAAGATACAGCTGAATATCAGGTGGCCCAGAGTGTTACATACACCAAAACCAAAAAACCAAACCCATTGCAGTTGAGCCGATCCTGATTGCTGGCAACCCTAAAGGACACAGTAGAACTACCTCGTAGGGTTCCTAAGGTTGTAATCTGTAGGGAAGGAGACTGCCACATCTATCTCCCATGGAGCAGCTAGTGGCTTTGAACTGCCAACTTTTCAGTTAGCAGTGGAGCACTTAACCACTGTGCCATCAGAACCGCCCATTTTGCATCTACAAAATTATAATTTAATTGCTATTTCTTTTTCGACTATAAGACTCTCCGCCCAAGTACAATATGATACTGATGTTAAAATTAAAAAAAAAAGAGGAAAAAAATATTAATGTCATTCAAAATAAGCTACTACTAATAATAATAACTACAAGGAACATCTATTTTGAAATCATTAAGTGCCAAGATTTGTGCTTACTAACCTATATATGTACATTATACCGGTTAATTTGCACTACACAAAATATAAATATTTGAGCAAAAGCAAAGACCTAGTGTTTGGTGGAATAAAACAGCAATATCAACAAGGGCAAGAGCAAAACAAACAAACCAAATTAAAAATAAATAAATAAATTAACCCAATGTTCAGCCCATACCTTTGAAACAGGCTGCTCAACCATATATTGGAACTCAAGCTTTCAGTTATCAGTCGAGCACTTATATTGAACAGTACCTGAGTCAATTTTTTTTCCTTCTTCTTTCTTCTTTCTCTTCTTTCCCTCCCCTAGCCCATCACTGCCTTCATGTAAGATCCTGGTATTAACTTCCCAAATGGTTAAGTGTTAACCAATGTTTCCTCTAGGACTGTGGAAAACACGTGATATTGATCTAAGCTTGTTAAATTCCTCTAGCCCATCACTGCCTCCAAGTAAGATCCTGATGTTAGCTCCCCAAATGGTTAAGGGTTAACCGATGTTTCCTCTAAGACTGTGGAAAACAAGTGATATTGATCTAAGCCTGTCAAAAAAGAGGAAGGATGGCATCAGCCACCCCCTGAGCTGTTGGGATAATGGCAGGAGAAGATCAATCTGTGTGATATAAGACCAGGGAAAAACCAAATAGAAGAAAGAGAATGC
Organism: Loxodonta africana; assembly: GCF_030014295.1. Classification (NCBI taxonomy): domain Eukaryota; kingdom Metazoa; phylum Chordata; class Mammalia; order Proboscidea; family Elephantidae; genus Loxodonta; species Loxodonta africana. The sequence continues at coordinate 29,993,336 of NC_087348.1, forward strand.
ACATTCCACAAGCTCCTAAAATCCATGTCTTCCTTTCCCTATAAAACTCCAGCTGGACAACAGTTCCAGGAGACAGAGGATTTTGGAGGAGATCATTCCCCTCTGTGTCTATATACCAGTATAGCTCATAAAGCTCTTACTACCCACCTCACCCTTGTCTCTAGAATTGGGTGTTTGGGGCAGGTGGCTCTAAATTGCAAAGTTGCAGTAACACCTTTATCCAGTCAATATCTATGTAGACTGTAAGTAACTTAACTTCATGGAGCCTCAGTTGTCTCATCAGACATGGAAATATTTACATGCATCTCCTAAAGGTCCAATACAGAATGAGACATAATTATTTCAAAACATTTAGCTTAGTTCTAGACACATAATGAGAGTCCCCGGGTGGCACAAAAGGTTAAGCACTTGAATACTAGGAGAAATGTTGGTGGTTCAAACCCACCCAAGGGAGACAGGCTTGGCGACTGGCTTCAGAAAGGTCACAGTCTTGATATCCCCATGAAATAGTTCTGCTTTGCACACGTGGGGTCACCATGAGTCGGAATCTGCTAGACGGCAACTACCAACAGCAACGAGAAGGACATAATGAACACTAAATAAAAGTTAGCATTCTATCCCACCCATTTCTCTATAGAAGTAAACTAACGTGACTGAACTTTAACAAATGAAATCTGTAAGTAATAAAACTTAACTAACAACAATGACTAAACAGGTTTCAAACAGTTTAAGGAAAAGGAGGATAAACTGGAAAAGGAAGCGAAGTCTGATACAAAGTAAAAATAGAGAGTAATCCAGAAAACAATTCCAGTGAGAGTTTTGGTGTTTTGGGCAGAAGAAAGAAAATGTGGTTAAGAAAGTGGGATTCAGTCTTCTGGCAACTAAAGAAGGAAGAGCATTGAGATGCAGGTCTATCTGTGCGTAGTGGAAGCAGAGTGATGTGCTCAAAATCGTTAAGGAAAATGCTACAGCTCTGGATGGGTTTCCCACGAGATACTGAAATACATAAAACACCCAAGGAGATGAAGCTGGGAGAGCTGGAGAGGAAGCCTGTGGCAGTTAAGCAGAAAGATAGCTGGAAGTCACTCTGGCTCACCAACTTCAACTCTGTAAAGACAGTTCTTTTTTATCACTTGAAAAACCATCCTAAAGAAAATATATACATCTCATCCAACATCACTGGAAAAATATTCATGCATATATATATATATATATATATATATATATATATATAATGACACATATATATGTATATATATAATTATATTCTGTTGTTAGGGGCCATTGATTTGGTTTGGAATCATAGCAACCCTCTGAACAACATACATGTGTGTGTATATATATATACATATAATTCGATTCTTTTTTTTAATGTACAATATAGAAAACCCTGGTGGTTTAGTGTTTAAGAGCTATGGCTGCTAACCAAAAGTTTGGCAGTTCAAATTCACCCGGCACTCCTTGGAAACCTTATGGGTCAGTTCTGCTCTATCCTATAGGATCCTATGAGTCGGAATCAACTAGATGGCAACTGGCTGGATTTTATTGTTTGTTTCATTTTATGTACAATATATATGTATCATTCAATATTTAAATTACATCCAACAGTGAATACATAAATTGTTTACAGAAACAATTTTAAGAACCAACCTCAGCTGTTTTCTGATGATGTTATATTTTGGAAATTTCTGAAAATGTGGGAGAGAAACAATTAAGATCTGAAACTCCTAAGTGTGAAAGAAAATAAACAGGTTTTAAATGAAACTGTAACAAGGAATTATCCTTTAATGGTAAAATTAATTTTACCTTTTATTAATCTCTTTCCAACTTGCCTGTTTAAAGACAAAACAACACAATAAATGGCTCCAGGGAATCTCACAAGGGTGACTGAGTTCATTCTCAACGGAATCGCAGACCTTCCTGAGCTCCAGGTCCCCCTTTTCTTTGTCTTCCTGGTGATCTATGGGCTGACTGTGGTAGGGAACTTGGGCACCATCACCCTTACCAGTGTTGACTCCAGACTTCAAACCCCCATGTACTTTTTCCTTCGACACTTGGCTATCACTAATCTTGGCAATTCTACCACCATTGCCCCTAAAATGTTGCTCAACTTCTTGGCTAAGAAGAAAACCATCTCATACTACTGTTGTGCAGCTCAACTAGGTGGATTCTTAGTTTTCGTGGTGGCTGAAATTTTCATACTGGCGGCAATGGCCTATGACCGCTATGTGGCCATTTGCAACCCCCTGCTCTACATGGTGGTGGTATCTCGGCAGATCTGCCTTCTTCTAGTATCCCTCACATACCTCTACAGCCTGAGCACAGCACTGACTGCCTCTTCCTGTGTGTTCTCTGTGTCATACTGTTCTTCCAATGTAATCAACCATTTTTATTGTGATAACGTCCCTTTGCTAGCATTGTCCTGTTCTGATACTTACATTCCAGATACAACAGTGTTCATGTTATCAGGTATCGACCTGTTTTTCTCCTTGATCATTGTTCTAATATCCTATTTCAACATTTTCCTCACCGTTTTGAGGATACAGTCCTCAGAAGGCAGACAGAAAGCTTTTTCCACCTGTGCTTCTCACTTGATGGCCGTCACTGTGTTCTATGGGACCCTCCTTTTCATGTATATGCAACCAACAACCAACCACTCATTAGATACTGATAAAATGGCCTCAGTCTTTTACACCCTAGTGATACCAATGTTGAATCCCCTCATTTACAGCCTAAGGAACAAGGAAGTGAAGGATGCACTGAAGGGATTCCTTAATAACCCATGCAAATCTCTCAAACTAGTGTAAATAAATACCTACAACTGTCGTCTTCTAAAAGTCTTAATTTGCTCCTGACAAAGCTGCTGTTAAGTGAAGAGACATTTTAAATGGTTAAAAAAAAAAAAAAAAATCTATTCATTTCCATGTGAAAAATACTAAGGCATTTTTTCCCAATTCAAAATACCAATCTTCCTAGAGGGATAAAGTTTCCAATTATACAATGAAAATGAACTTACATATGTTATAAACAACAATTTGAAAATAAACAAATACATCATATAAATAAATTGCAACTTGTTAAAAGGTTTGTGTTTTATACCCTCTACATATGGTGTCTGTTGTTGTTGTTAGGTGTCATCAAGTCCATTTCTACTCATAGGGACATTATGTACAACAGAAGGAAACACTGCCTGGTCCTGAGCCATCCTCCTGATCATTGTTATGTTTGAGCCCATTGTTGCAGCCACTGTGTCAATCCATCTCCTTGAGGGTCTTCAACCTAGGTGCCATATTTGTTTGCAAATAAGAAGAAACAACTACAAACAAAAGGTATCTAGGTGGTGCAAATTGTTCTTGCTAGCCCAAAGATTGGAGAATCAGACTCACTCAGCAGTGCCAGGAAAGAAAGTCCTTGTGATTCTCTTTCTTTAAGATTACAGCCAAGAAAACACTGGAAAAATTTCTACTCTGTAACACATGGGTTGGTCCTGAATTGAAATTGACTTGCTGGCAACTAACAACAACAACATAGTCCCTAAATGAGGCAGAGAAGGCCTGATAATGGGTGGTGGAGCTATATGAGAGTCATTGCTTGAAAGATGATAGAAAGTCAGATCATCCTCCTTGATACACTCACCTGTTGCCCAAGGACAAAAGATTTTACATTTTCTGTTTTTTTTTTTTATACCATATTTTCCACTAATAACCTTTTGCACTATTTTCTCCATCTATCACATGTTTTGTGAACCCATTGTTGTCTTACACTTAAATTTATAACACATGAAAGTAAACATGTAGGGGAACATAAAAACTAAGCTCAAGAGTGCTTTGAAATATGCCATGTGCCATAACAGATTGAAATAAACGTAAAAGCATTCTACGTTTTTCCCACTCTCTCGTAGACATGTGTACAAAGCAAAAAAATTATGTTGAGCTAATTATGATAGATAATTAAATATTTTCCACATGATATTCTCATACTGAAATCCATTGTGTAGAGTTTATTATCTTTAATATGAAACTATCAACATTAAACATCACTTCTTTTCATATTTCTATTTAGTGGAGAGAAGGTGTTATTAGACCAAAAACATCATCTCGTATTAAGTGTAACATTCCTCAAGATAAAAAACCATACTTGCTGCAAAAAAGAAACAGAAAACCATTAATAGTCATGTGAGTTATTGCTGTGTATGTATAGTGCTACTACCATGCAATGGCATGAATGAGAGTGGTGTGGCAGGTGCTGTAAGGACAGTGTCTAGAAATAAAATGAATATATGACATTTGCAGGAAGGTCAGATATAAGCCACAACCAAGAACTCTGAGACTCACATGAATGAGTCAATTGTTAACTTTGGTCATAAATAAACAGAATAGCTAAAGGTAGGGAAGATAAAATACGTGATGGACATTTCTAATCTCAAAAGACAAAATCAGGTATAATTTAATCCTGTCAGTTTTTATCCTTTTCATGTTAATCGTTAATGTGTTTTTGTTTTTACTTTATTCAGGGTGTGTTTGGCTTCAGCACCTTACAATTACAGAAGTATGTTTCCCATTAGAAAGCTATTTTCTTTGGGTATGGCTAGATGTAGAGAACTGAGGCGAAAGGCTAAACTCACTTTGCAACATTTCCAATGCTATTTGTAATAAATGAATGAATAAATAAATAAACAGTTGTCTTAGAGTGATTCCTACACATCACAACCCCATGTGTGTCAGAGTAGAACTTTCCCAGAAGGTTTTCGATGACCTTTCAGAAGTAGATCCTCAAGTCTTTCCTCTAAGGCACTTCTGGGTAGATTCAAACCACAGAACTTTCAGTTAGCAGTCAAGTACTTAACAATATACAAAATCCAGGGCCTCTATCCAATGCAATACACCGGAATACATATACAGTTTGGTTGATTGGTAAACATTTTTTTTAAATGAATAAAGGTCAAAACGAGTTTAGTGTTTTTCTACGTTTTAATTTGGTTCACATATATGTATTTCCTAAAAATAATTATGCTATTTTTTATATTGCTTTCCTATTGCTTGCTATAACAAATTTATTGTCTAAAAGCAACACAAATGTATTATCTCAGTTTTGACAGTAAGAAGTCCATAATGAGTCTAATTGCACTAAAATCAAGGTGTTAGCTAATTGTATTCCTTCAGGATGCCCTAGAGGAGAATGTTTCCTGCCTTTTTCACCTTCTAGAGGCTACAAATATTACTTGGATAGTGGCCTCTTCCGTGTATCAATCCTATCCCTCTCACTTCTGCTTCCACCTCCTTCTTGGATTCTCCTGCATAACTTTGGTCTTCTAAGAACTCTTGAGATTAGATTGGGCCCACCTGGACAATCCTTGAACACATTATATCAGCAAAGTCCCTTTTGTCAAGTAAGTAATATATTCACAGTTTCTGGGAATTAGGATTTGGGTATCTTTGAGGGTTCATCAAACTGTCTTCTACATCACATTGAAATGTTTTGTGAAATTAGACAATGTAAAATCTTGCACCTATCTCATTTACTAGAGCTCAGTAAAATAATACCACTAAAATGTACACAATATATACCTGTTTTACATTATTTAGCTACAAAATTTGTTCTATACACACTATACACAAAGATCTCCTTGAATTAAGAATGAACAATAACAACAAAAAATTTGGCTCAAAGATTGCAGAAAGTGTGTACCCAGATAAACACACACTCACATATCATTTGTTACACGTCTATTGAGAAATTCTGCATCAAGTCAGTTAACCAACCAAGCATATTGGTCAAGTACACTTTTTTAACGAAGTAAGATATGAAAAACAATTTATCTCTCAACTCCAGTCTTCTATGGTCAAAGTTCACCCCGTGGGGCATTAATACCTCCAAACTTCCAGGATTCACCTATCTGGGTGCCAAGGCAGTTTCATGGGATCTTGTGCCTGAGCAGGCATAGTAAAACCATGGAGAGGATCAGGTGAGACATGGGATACATGGCAGTCATGAAGCAAGTCACTATCTGGGCAAAGGTGTGAAAGTTAGGAAAGGCTTCAAACAACTGCCAAAGGAGCCCACAGTCTGTACTGCAGGAGAGGCTAGACTCTCAATCAGTTTCATAAGGTAGGCCTGCCTGGTCAGACAGCATGGCGAGTGTATAAATCTTGGGTGGAGCATATAATGAATCCCTCCAAGACCCTGAGAATAAGATATTGATACCTACACTCTTTAAAGTTTAAATATTTTGTTTTGATATTAAGTTCTTCATCAAACAGATAACGATTTTTATATTATATGTAAAACACATCTATTTCAACTTCAACTGTAGTGCCAATTATATTATCAATTAAGATGTCTCTCAGGCTCTATTTTCCACTCTTCATTGCTTTCTGTGTTGGTGGTATTTTGCTCTGCTACTTTATGCACAGTAGGAACTTATAACCCCTCCTGTGCAATCAATGAAACTAGACATACCTTGGGTAATATCCCTCTATGCTTTGCTATGTTGTGTTCTGACACTCACATCAACCACCTTCTACTCTTCTACTTTGTGGGTTCTCTAGAGATATTCACCACCCTGATTGTCCTGATATCCTATGGTTTCATTTTGTTGGCCATTCTGAAAATTCCTTCAGCCAATGGGAGGAGAAAAGTGTTTTCCATTTGTGACTCTCACCTAAATGGAGTGTCAGTTTACCATGAACAATCCTCTTCATGTATGTGAGACCAAGTTCCAGCTACACTTTGGTCATGCCATGATAGTGTCAGTATTTGGCACTGTTGTGACAACCATGCTGAATGCCATTACCTGCAGTTTGAGGAACAAAGATGTAACAGAAACAATAAAAAATGTGTTAAGTGAAACATACAATGAAGCATATTTTTAACAATAAAAATTAAAAAAGAATCCAGAGTCCAGATGTATGTCTCAATATGAAGAAGATATGACAAACATGAAATTTTTGTTTTAGTTTATTAGTGTCTTTCTATTCTTCTTGAACATTTGAAATAAAGATGAGTCAACTCTCAATGTATGCTATTTTAAAATATGTGCAGAAAAACTATGCCATGAATTTGCTTCTTTCTGTGTTCATGCTGAGATACATACATGTGTGTTTATGCATATATATGTATATATAGAGATATGTACACACATATAATGGTTCTGATGGACATATATACACACAAAGACATAGAGGTGTATGATCTTTTCTCAGAATATTGTACATTTTTGTTCTCTCTTATAAATATATACTTGGAAATGAAAAAAAATAGTAAAACATTTAGTGTGGTATAATATAAAACATAAAAATTGGGTAGTAAAGTTTTAATAAATCTTAAGAAATAAATCAGGAGTTGTTTGAGCAGAACCTGTTTTCTTCTTCTAATGAATTTTATATGTGCAGCAAGATCAGTGGACAAGATATAGCTAAATAAATCAATGCGGATAAATCCACAAGCATATAGCTGAATGAAAAAAAATTGCAGAATAAGACGCTCAGTATTATGTAAAGTAATTAAAGATATCTTCAAAATTATGTTTTGATGGGTACATAAATACATATTAACTAATGTCAACAAGAATATCAATAAAAGTTGTGCATAAGGGTTACCTCTGAATAAGGAGACTCTGGGTGGATAAGGATAAAAGCTGGTGGTTTGAATCCAATGAGAAGCACCTTGAAAAATCTACTGAAACTCTGTAGCTTTTGAAAACCATATAGAACACAGACCAAATCTGTCACGTGTAGGGCCAACATAAGTCAAAATTGGCTGGATGGAAACTGGTTGTAGATATTAGGAATACCAAAATGAAGAAGGAAGAATTGTATCCTGCACTACAGTAATGAATGTCTTAGAGAATGAGATACGACTTGTCACGGTTTCTTTGTCAAAGTTAAAATAATATTAAAGATTGATTACAGCATCAGGAAAAAAAAAATCCTGATGTTTAATTTGACATTTTAGGATGGATATTTCATTCATTCATTCCATCGGTCAGTGAGTTGGATAAAAAATATCTTCTGAACATCTACTGTATCCTGGGTATTATTTTAGAAGCTGGTAATAAAAAAGTAAAATAATCAGACATATCCCTACCTCTTATGAACACTATAGGCTAGAAATGCCCCCGAGAAAGTAAGAAAGAATTGGTGATGACCTTTCATTGCAATATTTATTCATTCTTTGAAAGACAATTTCAGTCTGATGTGAAAAAAATGCATTTTTTACTCAAATTAATTGAATGTAAAAACTGGAAATGATATCAGATATGATTTATACTTCAACGATTTTAATAAAAACTGATATTTAGCCTCTATACAAACTTCCCATTTTGCATTTGGTGTCTATCATCTGGTTTTCACAGTGACTACACCAGAGCTTGACACTGGAAGGGAGGTTTTGTGTTCAGTTCTATCCCGATATTCACATTAAAATTGCCCATTAGGGTAGAATTTTGTGTGGAACTTGGCTTAAGGAGCATTCAATTTGTCTTTCTTTCCCTGGGGAATCAGACCTTTATCTGGGAAGTCTAGTCCTCATGTTCAGGGACTGGGGCCTAGAAATAATCATACGTTAGTGTTAGGGTCTTCAGGAACCTCAGGTCTTTGTAAAACTCTCCAGCATGCTTCACGGAGTAAACTTAGGAGTGGATCTCAGCAGATCTCTGTGCACAGGTAGGTTAAACTGAATGTTTTCCCTGTTACTAGGTCTAGATGTGAGGACTAAGTATCTTGAAAGCTCTATCAATTCAAATCAAACTCAGAACCGAAATGATTCCTTCTCTGTCTTCTTTTCCAAGTGACTACAAGCCTTTCCCACTGATTGCTAAGTGGCAGTGACAGCAGTGTAATGACTTAAGTGTCTTAATAAATTAATAACAGTCTTAATAACTACTGATAAGTGAGATTGAGCATTCTTAAAGAAGATGTGAAAAAAATAAAATCAATGATCAGAGTGGGTTATCTAAGAGAATGGAGAAGATTTAGCATACTGCTTTTTATATATGATGAATTTGATATTTTTAGGGAAGCAAATATTTACCAGATAGTGTTAATCCAGGTAGAGTTACTGCTAAAAATATCAGCTGTAAATGGTTGTGACACTGCCATGTAGCATTTGAAGCACAAAATGCAAAGACAATAAACCTCATCTTCTACAAAGAGATTAATGATAAATTGAGAATTCCATATTATCTCTGTGCAAATGTCAATGTGGAAGAATTTCTTGAGCATTTCTGAAATTCTAGTTAATTATACCCTACATTAGCCACATTCTTACACTTGTGTTATTAGCAATTACATGTACAAAGAATGGGAGTAATCATGTGCCCTAATTTCTCCCTTGTGGACAAAAGCCAGGGAGATACGATGATATGGTATAGAAAAAATCATAAACTTGATTCTTATTCACAATCTAAAGCAGTGAATAAGATATTAATTGATAGCACAATGGTAACTTTTGAAAATGACTATATATGTAAAATCTAATACTTAAACTGTGTTTAATAGTGGATAAATAAATAGCTTAGGCAAACAATCCAAAGAACCGACCTAAGTCTTTGGTTGTTCTCTGTTCAGTTTGTATTTCTGAAATTCGTGAAAAAGCAGGGAGAAAAACAATTAAGTTCTGGAAATCCTAGGTGTTTGTGAACAAAAGTAAAATGATTTTAAATAAATATTTGACAAGGAATAACCTTCAAAGTACAAAATTTATTTTAACATCTATTAATCCCTTTCTGTTTTTCCCATTTAAAGACGAAAGCAACACAATTAACGGCTCCAGGAAATCTCACGTGGGTGACCGTAACTGCAAATTGCGGATTCGAGCCGCCTGCCACAAAGCAATAGTGAGACAGGAGGAAGTAAGCAGCAAGAGGGCTTTATTGAACACTGTTCAAGAGACAGAGGGGGCAAAGTTTTCCCCAGATTCTGCCTGCCGCAAGAGGGCTACAAAAGGGTTTTATAGGGAGAGGGTCAGGGTTTAGAAATTCCCAGGAATGTTGACTCTTCTTCGAGGGGGAAGTAATGATGAAGTGACTTATTGTTGACGTCTTGCAGGCCTCTTTACGCCATCCTGGTTTCGGTCACTGGATGGGTCCGGGTTTTGCTCAGTTATCTCGGGTGCTGATGGTATCGCTCATTGTTTTTGTCACCTCGGAGAGAAACATGGTTTAATCAACAACAAAAATCTTGATTGCCTTGTTTTTCTACAATGGAATTTGTTTTTCTACATTGGAACAACCGTGAGACAGATTCCAGAGCAAATAATGGACGTTTTTAAAGACTAAAGATTTTAATCACAGCTTACACAGCTAAACTGGAAAATATATTCTCTCTTTTTTTTTTTGAACACTACAGAAAGTGTATTTTCTCTACTTCATGACTGAGTTCATTCTTATGGGAACCTCAGGCTGTCCTGAGCTTCAGCTCCCCTTTTCTATGTCTTCCTGGTGATCTTTGGGCTGACTGAGGCTGGGAATCTGTGTATCATCGCCCTTACCAGTGTCAACTCCCTATTTCAAACCCCCATGGGCTTTTTCCTCCGACACTTGCCTATCATCAATCTTGGCAATTCTACTGTCATTTCGACGGCAGTGGGCTTTTCCCCCTAAAATGCTGGTCAGCTTCTTGTTTAAGAAGAAAACTTTCTGTTACTATTTTTGTGCAGCTCAACTTGGTGGATTTTCAGTTTTCATAGTGGCCAAGATTTGTACGCTGGCCCTAATGACCCATGACTCTTTTGTGGCCATTTGCAATCTCCTTCTCTATATGGTGGTAGTATCTTGGCAAATCTGCCTTCTGTTAGTATCTCTCATATACCTTTACAGTCTGACCACAGCACTGACTGTTCCTGTGTGTTTTCTGTATCATACTGTTCTTCCAATATAATCAACCATTTTTACTATGAGAATGTCACTTTGTTAGCCTTGTCCTGTCCTGATACTTACATTCCAGAAATAGTAGCATTTACATTTTCAGGGATCAGTTTGTTTTTCTCCATGATCATTGTTCTAATATCCTACTTTAACATTATCCTTGCCATTTTGAGGATACAGTCCTCAAAGCAGAGACAATAAGTTTTTTCAACCTGTGCTTCTCACATGACAGTCACTGTGTTCTATGGAACCTCCTTTTCATGTATTTGCAACCCAGGACCAACCACTCATTAGATTCTGATAAAATGGTCTCAGTCTTTTACATCCTACTGATTAAATACTGAAACCCTTTCGTTTACAGCTTAAGGAACAAAGACGTGAAGGATGGTCTGAAGACCTTCCTGAATAACCCATGCCAATTGCTCAAACTAATGTAAATATATAACTACAACTCTCTTCTTTTAAGAGTCTTAATTTGCTCCTGAAAAACCTGCTGTTAAATGAAGGGTATTAAATGGTTAAAAAAAAAAAACTATTATTTTAGTGGATAAAATATTGATACATTTTATCCCAATACAAAATACTATTCCTATATAGAAAAATGCTTCAATTATACAATGAAAACAAATTTACATTTTTAACAAAAAACAATTTGAAAGTAAATAAATGTGTATTATAAATAGAATACAAGTTATTAAAATATTTGTTTCTTACACTCTAAATAAGGTATTAGGTGGTGCAAATAGCTTGTGCTAATCTACAGTTTGGTGCATTGAGCACCGCCCCGCCCCCCCATGGTACCAATGAAGAAAAGGCCTGCTGGTGTTTTTCCTTTAAGATTACAGCCATTAAAACCATATAGAACAGTTCTACTCTGTACACATGAGGTTGTCAAGAGTTAGAATAGACTTGACATCAACTAACAACAACATCATAGTCTCTAAACAGGGAAGAGAAAGCCTGATAATGGGTGGTGGAGATATATGAGAAGCATTGCTTGTAAGATGATAGAAAGTCAGATCACTCTCCTTGGTACACCCACCTGTTATCCAATGACTAGACATTTTTATTATAATTTTATTTTTTCTTGTTTTTTTATACCATATTCTCCATTCATAACCTTTTGCACCATTTTCTCCATCTATTGCTTTTCTTTTTTTTAACCCAGTGTTGTCTTGCACTTAAAACAAATTTATAATCCAGAAAACTAAACATGCGGGGGAATAAACACCAAGCCTAGAGTGCTTTGAAAGAGGACAAGTGCCACAGCGGACTGAAATAAGCATATAGCCATTCTACCTTTTTCTTCCTCTCTCTCAACACATGTACACAAAGCAAAAATTCATGTTGAGCTAATCATGACATAAAACTAAAAGTTCTCCAGAGGATATTCTCATACTGAAAACAGTTGTGTAGAGTTTATTATCTTTGTAATAAAACATAACATTAAACAAAACTTCTTAGCACATTTTATTTAGTGTGTTTGTGGATGAAAATACTATTAGACGAAAAATGTCATGTCTTAAAAGATAACAATTCTCAGAAACCCATCACACACACAAAAAAAATATAACACTCATTGGTGTTATACCTATATATGTACAATCCTACTAAGATGTGATGGAGTGAGGCCAAGTGGGTATGGCATGTGAGGTACAGGCAGTGTCTGGAAATAAATTAATATGACATTTTCAGGAAGGTCAGACATAATTCAAAACCAGGAACTGTGCGACTCAAATACGTGAATCAGTTCCCAATTTTGGTCATGAATAAGCAGAACAGCTTAAGGAGAAACCTGAGCCTAAGAATGCCGGTAAATTTCTCTTAGTCCTTAAACCAGGCCAAGCCAGATTTGGCCCACCCCACATGTGCAGAAAGGCCAGATGTGACCATTAATTGACCTCAACAGAGAATGAACACAGCAACAGGTGGAATGAATCAGAAGGAAAATGATCCCCCAGACCTTATTCCAAGGCCAGAGGTCTGACAAGAACCACGTCATCTCCTATTTCCTGGTCATCTTATAGAATTCTCCGTCCCCATTATGCCTGCTTGGCTGCCATCTTGCTGCCCAAATCACATATAAGCCCTGCTTCCCCATAGCTCAGGGAGTCAGTTCTAAGGCACTTCCCCCAGTTCCTTGCTCTGTGCATTACAATAAAGTTACTTTCTCTTTCTCAAAGACCAGTGTCCAGATCTTTGGCAAGTCTGAGTACACCAGGCAAAGACCCACCTTTCCGAGTTCAGTAACAAATAGACACAAATAAAAATTTGTGATGGATATTTCTGGTCTCGAGAGACAAAATCAGCTATATTTGATCCCAATAGTCTTTAAGTTTTTTATGTTACTTGCTGATGTGTTTGTTTTATATTATTATGGGTATGTTTGACTCTACCAGCTTGCAATTAAAGAGTTTTGTTTCCCAGTAGAAAACTATTCTCTTTGGGTCTGGCTAGAATAATAAAGTTGGAGCAAAAGAGTAAACTGACATTACGACATTTCGAATGCAAATAAAAATAAATGAATGGGTAACTAAATAAATAAATAAACAAACAAACAAGTTGTCATCAAGTGAATTTCGACTCATCGTGATCCCAGATGTGTCAAAGTAGAACTTCCTCAATGGATTTTCCATGACCTCTAAGAAGTAGGTCACTAAGTCTTTCTTCTAAGGCACCTCTGGGTACATTCTAATCACCAGCCTTTCAGATAGCAGACAAGTGTTCAACCATTTGCACCACCCAGGGACTCCTTCCAATGCAATACATTGCTATATGCTATACGGTTTTGTTCAATGCTAACTACTTTGTTAAATTAATTAAGGTCAAAATGAGAACTGTAGTGTTTTCAACCTTTTAATTTGGTTTACACATGTGTATTTTCTATAAATAATTATGTTGTCTCTTATGTTCACTTCCTATTGTTGTAACAAATTATCACACATTTAATGACGGAAACAATGCAAATGTATTATCTCACAGTTGTGGCAATCAGAAGTCCAAAATGAGTCTCATTTCACTAAAAGCAAAACGTCAGCTAATTGTATTCCTTCTGGATACCCTAGAGGAGAATGTTTCTTGCCATTTTCAGCCTCTAGAGGCTACAAATATTCCCTGGCTAGCAGTCTCCTACAGTCATCTACTGTATCACTTTCACCTCTGATTCCATCTCCTTCTTGAATTCTCCTTCATGCCTTTTAGCCTTCTGAGAGCTCTTCTGATTACATTGGACTACCTGGATGAGCCTTGAACACAGCATATCAGAAAAGTCCCTTTTGCCATATACATAATATATTCCCAGTTTCTGGGAATTAGGGTTTTGAAATCTTTGAGTGTTCATGAAATTTTCTCCCACATCACATTGGAATATTTTGTGAATTACCCACCCACTGCCAAATTAGACAACGTAAAACCTTGTACCTGTCTCATTTATTAGACAACAGTACCATAGTCTTATTAAAATGCACACAATTTATACCTAGTTTACATGATTTAGCCATGAAATTTGTTCTATACAAACTATCCACAGAGACCTCTTTGAATTAAGGATGAACAAAAATGTATTCGACTCAAAGATTGCAGAAAGTGTGTACCTAGATAAAGATACACTCACATATCATTTGTTACACTTCTATTGAGAAATTGTGAATCAAGTCATTTCACCATCTAGGCATATCTGTCAAGCAAGCATTTTAAATGAAGTAAGATATGAAAAATAATATCTCTCTAATCTCCAGTCTTCTTTGCTCAAAGTTCACCCCATTGGGCATTAAGGCCTCCAAACATCCAGGTAATTCTTCTCTGTGTGCTGACGTGGTGCCACGGCATCTTGTGCCTGAGCAGCCATAGCAAAAGCATGGATGCATTCAGGCAGGATAGGAGATACATGGCAGTCATGCAGCAAGTCACCATCTGGGCAAAGGTGTGAACGCTGGGAAAGGCTTCAAACAGCTGCCACAGGAGCCCACAGTTTGCACTGCAGGAGAGGCTAGAAGTCTCTCACCCAGCTCTACCAAGGCAGGGCTATCCTGGTCAGACAGCATGGCGAATGAGTAAATCTTGGGTGGAGAACACATTGAATTTCTCCAAAAGCCTGAGAATAAGGAAAGTCAATAAACTTTTCCTGACTCAGAAGAATCATAATTATCATTATACAACCCATCTGATTGAAAGTCCCTGTTATGTTCACTAAAGATTCTCTGAGATATTCATTTGGTTCTGAAAGACTATGATCATGTATGTCATTATTATACATGTATCCCAATTCTCTCCAGTTTTAAGGACTTTTCTACTGCATCAATAACTTAAAAAGAGGGAGAAAGCAGTAAACACGATTCAGCATTATTTTCATTCAAAAGCAAAATCAAGGAATTGGAGGGTCTTGTAATTTCTATCTATCATGATAGAGACGTTCTTGTCCCTTAACGTCTAGATAGGCTTGAGGAGCCTCATCTCACACAATTGCATATTCCTAGGTAGCAAAACAACTGTATTAACAATTTCTTAAAAAGTTATTCTAATCATAAAAGCAGTTTGAGCAATAATGGTCAAATTCTTAATGAATGAAAATAGCACGCTTTCTAATACAGATATATTTCAAAGATTTAATAGAATTTTTTACTGAATAGTAGTGGTTATTAATGTTTACCCAATCGTAGATATTATTGATTTAAGACCTGGGCTCATGAGAGTTTGTATGCAAATTAAACCCTTATGAATTAGCTAAGTAAGATATTTTGATGCTAAGACTGAGATGTTTAAAATATTACTTCTTGGTCACAGAATAAACAATACGGCTACAATCAGTTCTTTCTTGCTGTGGTATTTTCTATTGTAATTATTTTTCCCATTGTTTGATCCTCTCTCATGATTATTCAACATTATATTTTGTCCTTTTCTCTATATAGCTAGAATATTTTTGTGTTTCTTATCACTAGAATGATATATGACTTTTAATAAACTCAAAACATATCCCTTATTTACTTCAAACACATTTTAATTTTAGCAACATAGAAATATCATGAATATGGATACCTATTAACCCTTGTGCTATATTCTGGAATTGATATATCACACTTCCTCTTCCTGTATTTTACCATACGTGTTCTTTTTTGCAATATAAAATGGGTTATATTGCCAGTATGAGGACACTGGGTCTCAGAGAAGCTAAGTGCTATCTTACAATTTATTATCTCAAGTTAAAGCATATTTTTTCCCTAAGGGGTCATTTTAAATCAGACTCCAAGAACTGTATTCAGTCAACAAATGTCAAGATTTGGTATGTTATTCAAGTACAATTTACTTCATTATCATTGAGGAAATCATTATGTTGCTATTTTGAACCAGAAGACAATTGGGGAATATTCCCCTCTAAGCACCTCCTATGGGCTTCATTAACAGCCAAGCAAGTGGATATAAAAAACATAAATAAAGCATTTTCCTGGTGTAGCTAAACCTGCATTTGCTATTCTACAGGTAAGAGGAAATATCAGATCATTTGCAGAATATTTAGGAGATAGAATATCAAGGTAGAATATGGTGTGAAGTCCCCAGTTTTTAAAACTTTATTTCTTCCCTATTGCATTGGTGATTACTATGTATCTGTCAAAATCTGATTTATTCAAATTTCTACCCAATAATTTAAAATCCATACTTCCTAGAAAAAAACAGAGAAAATATGAACTATAAGCTTATAGAGGTAAATAAGAGACTCCCAATTGAATGTATGCTTTAATTTTCCTGTTGGAAGAAAATAGCCCAGTTCAAATAAGAACAATGAGAAGAAAAGTCCAAATTTAATATGTCAATAGAAAGCAGGAATATTTGAATTTTTTGACTGTCTGCAGGCTTATATTTGGATATAAATAGTGAGGGGGAAATAAATAATTGACTTTATTTTGCTAGCTCTTAAATCTAGAAGTCACTTCCGATTATTACTTCCTTCATAACATTTCTCTGGTATTGATGACCTAAAAGATACCCAAACACTGCAAGAATGGTGTTTGGTTTTATTTATCATGGGGGAAGGGGCTGTTGCAGAATTAAGACACAGTGTAATAGGAGGCAGTATAAAACCAAAACCAAATCCATTGCCGTTGAGTAGATTCAGACTCATAGCGACCCTGTAGGACAGAGTGGAATTGCCCCATAGGATTTCTAAAGAGCAGCTGGTAGATTTAAATTGCTGTCCTTTCGGTTAAGATCTTTAAGCACTTCCCCACCAGAGTTCCAAGAGGCAGTCTCGAAAGTTGGAAAGCACATACGCTTTGGGATCAGGGAGAGCTGGGATTGAATCTTGGTTCTGGGACTTATTAGTTGTGAGGATTGCTGTAAACACATTATAAAGTAATATGCAGAAAATTCCATTCTCACATCAAGTGCCAACAAATATAGCTGTTATGATTTCTCTCCTTTGCATTATAAGTGCTTCAATGTTGGCCCTAAGATATGTAGAATTATCTTCTTTCTCTTAAAATGATATTTATGGAAGTGACTTTACATTCATTTCTTAAAATCGAGCCTATTTAACTCTTCAAAAATCATAATCACTTTTTCTTTACCACTTTAACTCCTTTTGAAATGTACTAACATAGACTTAGTCATACTCAGTGTAATTTTTCTTTTGACATATAGCAGAAAAGCTAGTTTCTAGAGAAGTTTAACTCAAGCGCTTAATATTTCTTCTTTTTTCTTACCTTTTTCATTATAACCCAGAAACCCAGTGGCCTCAAGTCGATTCCGACTCATAGCGACCCTATAGGACGGAGTAGAACTGCCCCACTGTTATGTGACGAATCTAGTTGTTGTAATCTGTGTCAATTTTATTCTTACCAGTGGACCACACAATTCACAAAATTCCTACTCTCTAAAAAAAAAAAAAAGAATAAGCTTATTTCATATTTCTGAAACTTTGCTAATAAAAATTGTACCTTTTTTGATATGAAAAGGCAGAAGAACATGACTAAATCTCCCTTTAGAGCTCTTTTCAATCATAATATGATTCATTTGGTTTGATCCTGACAAAATAATATTTGAGTGCATATTGATATTAAAAAACAAAACAAAAATTGATATTACATGTACTTAAATCCCTAGGTACATACACTTGTCAATGTTTTTATTAAAATGTGAATTTTGTGACCCAAATTTAATTTTTAAAATAAATACAACTGAAGACAAAATTTCAATTATATTTATGTTTCATTTATAACCAAAAATTGAAATATTTAAAGGAAATTGTTCTTCATGTGTTTGTGTGTGTGTGTGTTTGTGTACACATATAAAAATTTTGTCATTCAAGCTTGGTCATTAAACTTTTTCACAAATTTAAAGAGGAGTAAGCTTTAGAGAGAAAATCTAACATCACACACAGCTTCTAATCAGAGAACTGAGTGATGAGCGTGTATTTTCAGATTCTAAATCCTATGTTATTCACCTTGTACCATTGTGAATTCAGGCACAGTGTTGAAGTGATGTCAAGGGTTGTATTAGAAATCACCTTTTTCCTTAGACTCCTAACAACATTTTAAAAAATATAATGGATTGATTTCATTCATCATTCATCAGTGTTCGTATTTGATTTTTATTGACTATTTTTATCTTATTTACATATTTTTGTCTCAATATCCTTTTCTATGTGGGCAATGACATTTCTCAAAGAAATCTTTTTAGGAATTTCTAGGTCAGTGAAACAGTTTTTTAATAAAATGATGTATTTATAAACATTTTTGGTGCTATAGTCATTCAAAAATATTAAGATATTTAAAATAAATGGCTTAAGACTTCTAGTTCGTTTTTTGCCTTAAATTTTTATTTTCAGTAAAGATAATTCAATCTAAAATATATTATCTTCTCTGTCAGATTATTTCAGTATTTTTTCCCCTGACTTTATTCTTTATAAAATTCTTAATGAAGTATCTCTAAATACTGACACTTTTTCAAGAAAATTCTGACATTATTTTTCCAATAATACTGTAGATACTGGTATTTTTTCTCCTTTAATCACTCTAATCTAAATGGTTCTATCTTTTACTTAGAGATCATTATCAATGTGCTAAAACTGGAGCTTGATTTAGATTATTAATTTAAACACTTTACAGATTATTATTATTTGTAGCAGATTATGTACCCAGGAGACTGAGTCAAAATTCCTGATCAGTAAATACAGTAACGTAAGATGAAGTGTGGAGAGAATATGTAAAAATAAAAATTGCAATAAAATAGCTTTATAATATATGTCCTCCTACCAGGTAACTCCTTGGCTTCTTATTTGTTTAGCCTTGGGACCTTTCAGAAACTAGTTAATTTATTCTTTCCACAATTCATCACTTTTCTTTTTAATCTTAAATACTGTCTTATATCTACATGAATGATCTTTGAAAATATTTTTTATGAACTACTTTAATACCTACATAATAGTTACTTAGCTGGCTTAGCTGTTATTTCATTGAGTCCACAATCATCACATAAACAATTATAAAAGCTTCAAAGAAATTCCCTCATAGGAAAATACTTTGAAACCATGAATGTCATGATTTCTTTTCTCTTTTTTTTTTTAATTTTCCAGTAATTTCTTACATTTTCACCAGAAATACTTGAGGAAGTAGAAGAAAAATATATAGATTGTCTAAAATATAAATAGTCAAATATGTAGCCAAAAAAAGGCAACACAATATATTGAAATTAAGGAAGATGTTTGAATGAAACATAAACTGTCATACACTTTTTTAATTCGGTTATAGGGAATCTTTCCCTAAAAAGCATCTTGACAAAGTCTGTTCTGCACAACCCAAGAACAACTAATAGAACTGGAGAATATTCAGAGAGTAGCTCATTAAATATTTCAATACCAGTTAGTGCTACTCTATAGTACCAACTCGATTCAAAACATTTTATATTTTATCTTAAAGATTAAATTTCATTAAGTTATTTTTCTCTTTCAATGTTTATCCCCGTCTTGGGAGATAACATTAATATCTTCATTTTACAGGTGAGAAGATTGTACCAAATACTTTTACACAATTACTGAAAGAGATAAAAGGTTCTACTCTAATGCTCTGTCTATTGACACACTATCTCAGGTGTTTGATGTGAGAAGGAAATTTCTTTGAATAAATAACTGTCTTTAATAAATAACCTAGTTAACCCATTTATTTAGAAAATGACACGATTTTAAAAATGTCTTTTAATAAATAACAGAATTTAATTAATAAACCAGTGATCCCAATTAATTTGGGAATGTCATGATTTTAACAAATAACTAAATGTCTTCTTCCATTTGATTCTGCAGAGAGTGGTACTGACTCTTTATTCATTGTCTTGCCATTGTCTTAGGCATCGCTGCTGAGAAATCATGCATTTCTGAAAAAACAATATAAGCATGGACTTAACATTCCCTTGAGTCACAATATTGTGCAACCCTGTCTTAGAAATACAAATTGTGATTACATGAATATTTTCAGGTTTCTCTCACAAGGTGTCAGCATGAAAAATGACACAGAAGTCAGCACATTTGTACTGAAGGGCTTCACAGACAATCATGAAGTTCAGGCCATCTTATTTTTTCTCTTTCTAGCAATCTACCTCTTTACTTTGATGGGAAATTTAGGATTGGTTGTATTGGTCATTGGGGATTCCAGGCTCCACAACCCCATGTACTATTTTCTGGCTGTTTTATCTTTCTTGGATGCCAGCTATTCCTCAGTGATAACCCCAAATATGTTAGTAGATTTTATGTCAGAGAATAAAGCCATTTCATTCCTTGGATGTGCAACACAAATGTTTCTTGGTATTACTTTTGGGACCACAGAAAGCTTTCTCTTGGCAGCAATGGCGTATGATCACTATGTAGCAATCTACAACCCACTTCTGTATTAAGTAAACATGTCACACAGAGTCTTTGTGCCACTCATCGCTGCTTCATATGTTGGTGGGATTTCACATGCTACTTTACACACAGTAGCAACTTTTAGCCTCTCCTTCTGTGCATCCAATGAAATCAGACATGTCTTTTGTGAAATCCCTCCACTCCTTGCTATCTCCTGTTCTGACACTCATATCAACCAGCTTCTACTCATCTACTTTGTGGGTTCTGTTGAGATATTCTCCATCCTGATTGTCCTGATCTCTATGGTTTCATTTTGTTGGTCAGTCTGAGAATGCGTTCTGCTGAAGGGAGACGAACAGTATTTTCCACTTGTGGCTCTCACCTAACTGGAGTGTCAATTTACCATGGAACAATCCTCTGCACGTATGTCAGACCAAGTTCTAGCTTTGCTTTGGATCATGACATGATAATGTCAACATTTTACACTGTTGTGATTCCCATGCTGAATCCCATTATCTACAGTTTGAGGAACAAAGATGTAAAAGAAGCAATGAAAAAAGTGTTTTGGAGAAATCTGTTTTTCAATAAAGTATATTTTTAGCACTAAAAATGAAAAAAATCAGGAGTCATGTCCCATGCCTCCATATGAAGAAGATACGACAAAGACGAAATTTTTTGTCTCAGTTTATTAGTGTCTTTCTATTCTTCTTGAAAATTTTGAAATAAAAGCCATAATCAACCCTCAACCTAGGCTATTTTAACACATACAGGAAAACTGGGCCATCAATTTCCTTCTGACATGCTCTTACTGATACAGGTGTATATGTGCAGGTGGGCATGGGCATATATACATATATATACATACACATATAATGATTCTGATTTATATATATATATATACGTACACATATATGTATATAATCTTTTTAAAATTATTGTATTTTTTTCTTCTTATAAATATTGATTGGGATATGGAAAAAATAAAGCAAACTTATCTAGAATGTTGTCACTGTCGTTAGGTGCCATCGAGTCAGATCCCACTCATAGCAACCGTATGTGCAACAGAATGAAACACTCCCTGGTTGTGCACCATTCTCACAATTGATGTTATGCTTGAAGCTATTTTTGCAGTAGCTGTGTCAATCCATCTGGTTGAGGGTCTTCCTCTTTTTCACTGGCCCTCTACTAAGCATGATGTCCTTCTGGGACTGATCCCTCTTGATAACATGTAATAAGTGCATCAGTCAAAGACCATTCGTCCTGGTCATAATGGCCTAGGATGGTTATGAGGACATCTGCAACCCCCTGTTTTACATGGTGGTGGTATTTCCACAGATCTGTCTTCTGCTTGTTGTTGTTGTTAGATGCCATCAAGACTTATAGCAACATTATGTGCAACAAACACTAACCCACTATTTTACCAAGACTGGTATCTTTCTCCAGGGACTGATCCCTTCTGATAATATGTTTAAAATTTGTGAAACTTAGCCTCACCATCCTTGCTTCTAAGGAGAATTCTGGTTGTACCTTTCCAAGACAGATTTGCTCATTCTTTTGGCAATTCATGGTATATTCAATATTTCTTGCTAACAGCAGAGATCAAAGATGTCAATTCTTCTATCTTCCTAATTCGTCGTCCACATTTTGCATGCACATGAGGCGATTGAAAACACGATGGCTTGCGTAGGTGCACCTTAGTCTTCGAGGCAACATCTTTGCTTCTTAATACTTTAAAGAGGTCTTTGGCAGCAGATTTGCCCAATGCAACACATCTTTTGATTTCTTCTTGAGTGTTGATTGTGAATCCAAGTAAAATGAAATCTTTGACAACTTCAATCTTTTCTCCGTTTATCATGACATTGCTTATTGGTCCAGCTGTGAGAATTTTTGTTTTCTTTATGTTGAAGTGCAATCCAACTGAAGGCTGTGGTTTTTCATTTTCATCGCTAAGTGCTTAAGGTTCTCTTCACTTTCAGCAAGTAAGGCTGTGTCATCTGCATAATGTAGGTTGTTAATGAATCTTCCTCCAATCCTGATGCTGCATTTTACTTCTAATAGTCCAAATTCTCAGATTATTTGCTCAGCATACAGACTAAATAAGAATGGTAAAGGATACAACCCTGAAGCACACCTTTCCTGACTTTAAACTATGCCCCTTGTTCTGTCCAAATGATTGCCTCTTGTTCTATGCACAGATTCCTCATGAGCACGGTTAATGCTTCCGGAATTCCTATTCTTTGCAAAGATATCCATAATTTGTTATGATCCACTCAGTAGAAGGCCTTTGCATACTCAATAAAACAGAGGTAAACATCTTTCTCGTATTCTCTGCTTTCAGTCAGGGTACGCCTGACATCAGTAGTGATATCTCTGGTTCCATGTCCACATCTGAATGCAGCTTGAATTTCTGGCAGTTTCCTGTCGAGGCACTACTGTAGCTGCTTTTGAACTATCTTCAGAAAGGTTTTACTTTTTTTTATTAATGATAATGTTTGATAATTTGCACATTTTTAGGATCACCTTTCTTTGGAATAGGCATAAAAATGGATCTCTTCCAGTTAGTTGTCCAGATAGCTGTTTTCCAAATTTCTTGTCATCGAAGAGTGAGCACGTCCAATGCGGCTTCTGTTTGTTGAAACATCTCAAATGGTATTCCATCATTTCCTGATGACTTGTTTTTTTACCAGTGACTTCAGTGCAGCTTGGACCTCTTCCTTCAGTACCATCAGTTCTTGATCGTATGCTACCTCCTGGAATGTTTGAAGATTGACCAGTGTTTTTGGTATAGTTACTCCACATATTCCTTCCAATTTCTTTTGATGCTTACTGGTTTGTTTAATATTTTCTCCATAGAATCCTTCATATTGCAACTGAAGTCTTGAATTTTTTTCTTCAGTTATTTCAATTTGAAAAAATGCAAGCATAGTCTTCTTTTTCGGTTTTCTAACTCCAGGTCTTGTACATGTCATAATAATACTTTAGTCTTCTGTAGACAGCCTTTGAGATCTTTTGTTCAGCTCTTTTACTTCATCATTTCCTCCACTTGCATTAGCTACTAGAAGGTCAAGGGCAAGTTTTCCAGTCTATTCAGACATCCATTTAGGTCTTTTCTTTCTCTCCTGTCTTTTCAATGACCTTTGGCTTTCTTCATGCATTATGTCCCTGATGCAATTCCATAAGTTGTTGGTCTTAGGTCACTAGTGTTCAACATGTCAAATCTATTCTTGAGATGTTCTCTAAACTGGGGTGGGATATGCTCAAGATCATACTTCAGCTCTCATGGACTTGTAACTTTCTTCAGCTTTAACTTGAACTTGCATAGGAGCAATTGATGGTCTATTCTGAAGTCTGTTCTGACCTTGCTCTGACTGATGATATTGGGCTTTCTCATCATCATATTCCACAGATGTAGTTGATTTGATTACTGTGTATTCCATCTTGGGAGGTCCACATGTATAATCACTGTTTTTGTTGTTGGAAAAAGGTATTTGCAATGAAGAGGTTGCTGGACTTGCAAAATTCTATCATGTGATCTCTGGCATTCTTTCTATCCCTGAGGCTGTGTTTGCCAAGTACCAAATCTTCTTCTTTGTTTTCAACTTTCTAATTCCAATTACCAATAATTTTCAATGCATCCTGATTGTATGTTCCATCAATTTCAGACTACTGGCTAATTCTTTCAGGAGTAGTTCGCTGAGTCCTTCATCCTAGTCTGGCTTAGTCAGGAAAATCAGTTGAAACCCATCCACCAAGGGTAACTCTGTTGGTATTTGAACACCAGTGGCATAGCTTCCAACATCACAACAACACACAAGACCCCACTGTTCAGCAAAGTGACATACACATGGGGGAATATCTGAATAGAACAGACAGTGTAGAAGAGTAGAAGCTGGTTGATGTGAGTGTCAGAACAGGAGATAGAAAGGAGTGGAGAGATACCACAAAAGACATGTCTAATTTCATTGGATGCACAGAATGAGAAGTTACAAGTCACTACTGCGTGTAAAGTAGCATGCAAAATATCACCAACATATGAAGCAGTCATGAGTGACACATAGACTGTGGGTGACATATTAACTGAATACAGAAGTGGGTTGTAGAGTCCGACATATTGATCATATGCCATTGCCACCAAGACAACCATTCTGCGGTTCCAAAAGGGACAACGAGCAGAATCTTTGTTGCACATCCAAGGAATGAAATGGCTTTATCCTCTGACAGAAAATTAACCAACAGTTTGGGGGCAAAAACTGAAGAATAGTAGGCATCCAAGAACAATATCACACTGAGAAATAGTGCATGGGGTTGGGGATCAGGAACCCATCATGACTAATAAAACCAGTCCCATATTTCCCACCAGGCAATTACAAAAAATAGTAAAAAGAGATAAACTTGTAGCTGAAAGTCATCTGTGATGACCAGGAATATAAACACAGTGACTTCAGTGATGTCGTTCAAATGAATCTTGTATGGATCCTGTCACGATGACAGCACTGACATTTTGGTTGATGTTTATAGGTTCTGAATACAATTGGATTCTCTCGTTGGTGCAAAGAATTAACATAGTTGCCGCTAACTGAAAATCCGGTGGTTCATTTCTACCCAGAGACAAGTCAAAAGAAAGAACTGACAAACTAAAAAATCAACCTTTGAAAACCCTATGGAGCACAATTCTACTCTGACACACCTGGAATCGCCTTGAATTGGAATCTACTAGGCAACCAGATGACAACTGGTAATTGCAATGCTCTCTTGAGCAGAGTACACCTGATTACATCTTCATGTTTGTTTCTTAGAAGGCCATAATAATATTCTAGGCAAAGGAGGGATTAAAAACCAAAAACCAAATCCATTACCTTCGGTCAATTCTGACCCCTAGTGAGCCTGTAGGACAGAGTAGAACTGCCTCATAGGGTTTCCATCTCTGGCACCGCATCTGCCTTTGGGCTACTCATGAAAATAATAGTGTCTTTGCTTAAATTATGTGGATACTCTTGGTGATATAATTTTCAGGCACCCTTTATGATCTGCTCTTGCTTGTAGAGCAAGAATGTGATCTAATGAATGAAAGAATATTTTATACCAAATCTGGTTCTGTTAGAGCAATGGTCTACTTCACTACAGGGAAACAGAATTGATAGAGGGGGAAAGCGTCTTCAAACAGACATTTCTGTTAGCTAATCTTTAAGGATATCAGAACTGTTAGTGTTTATGCCAGAGTCCATGAGTGATGCAAATGGTTAAGGCACTCAGCTGCTAATAGAAAGTTTAGAGGTTGGAGTCTACCCAGAGGTGCCTCAGAAGAAAGGCCCGGTGATCTGCTTCTGAAAAATCAGCCACTGAAATCTTATGGAACAGAGTACTCTTCTGACACATATGACATTGCCTTGAGACAGAGTAGACAAGATGACAAATGGTTGGTTGTTTTTATGGCCAATTGATTTAATTTAAAGACTCTATAGAGGCTAAGCCAAAACAACAATCACAAAAACAGAAAACATTGCCTTCTAGTCGATTCTGACTCATAGTGACCCTATAGGATTGAGTAGAACTGCTCCACAGAGTTTCCAAGGAGTTGTTGGTGGATTCAAACTGCTGACCCTTAACTGTCAAGCTTTTAACCACTGTGCCATCAGTGCTCCTTATAGAGGCTAAAACCAAAATATCAAACCCATTGTCATTGAGTTGATTCTGAATCATAAAGACCGTATAGAACTGAGTGGAACTGACCCATAGGGTTTCTAAGGGAGGCTGGTGTATTTGAACTTCCAAACTTTGGTTAACAGCTGAACTCTTAACCAGTGTGCCACCAGGGCTATCTGTAGAGGCTAGGAACACGGAAACATAGATTCTAATTTTTTTTTAACAAAACATATCCAACTGTAAGACTAAAAATATATCAGTTCCTCAACTCTCATACAGTCACAAAGCCAGAAAACTTAAAGTACCAGGTGTCCATCAGAACAGTACTACAAACACTAGGCTTCAGAAGAAAGAAAGCATGAGAGAAGCTACCACATATTATTAAGTGGATTCAAGGGGCCAGAAATTTTGTATGCATTACTGTACTGTCTTAGTAATCTACAGCTGCTATAACAGAAATACTACAAGTGGATGACTTTAACAAAAAGAAATTTATTTTCTCACAGTCTAGTAGGCTAGAAGTCCAAATTTAGGGCATCAGCTCCAGGGGAAAGCTTTCTCTCTCTGTCAGCTCTGGAGGGAGGTCCTTCTTGTCTATCTTCCCCTGGAGTAGAAACTTCTCTGCACAGGAAATGCCAGTCCAAAGAATGTATTCTGCTCCCAGTGCTTATTTCTTGATGGTATGAGCAGCTCAGCTTCCTGTGTTCCTTGCCCTCTCGGTCCTTGGGCCTCATACTTGCATCTCACCTGCAGGGGCAAGTGTTCCAAAGCTCAGTAACTCTACCAATATATACTTGGAGGCACCCCACTCCACCAAGAAGCCTCCCACGCACAGGCATTCAGCTCTCTCGGTCTGTTGCTGCCAGTTCACTCTTGCTGCCAGTCCTCTGCTGCTGTTTATCACCATCTGAGCCTTCTCTGCTGTGAACAGTTCTCTGGACTTCCTTCTGAGTCTTCTATTCATTCACGGTTTCAAAACTGGTTCCACATTTTATGTATCTGTTAGAGCAGCACCCCACTCTCAGGGTCCCAAATTCTGTCTTAGCTATCTAGTGCTGGTATTACAGAAATAACCCAAGGGAATGGCTTTAAGATAGAGAAATTTATTTTCTCACAGTCTGGTAGGCTAGAAAGAAGTTCAAATTCAGGACATGAGCTCCAAGAGAGGCTTTCTCTCTCTGTTGGCTGTGGAGGAAGGCCCTTCTTGTCAATCTTCCCCTGGGCTAGGAATTTCTCTGCACAGAAATCCCCATCCAAAGGATGCACTTTGCCCCTCGTGCTTCTTTCTTGATGGTGTAAGGTCCCCACTTCTCTGATTGCTTCACTTTTCTTTTATCTTTTATAAGATAAAAGGTGGTAAAGCCCACAATTCAGGGAAACTTCCTCTTCATTGAATCAGGGATGTGACCTTAGTAAGGGTATTACAATCCCAACCGTAATCCTCTTTAGCATAAAATTGCAATCACAAAATGGAGAACAACCACACAACACTGGGAATCATGGCCAAACCAATCTGTTACATATTTTTGGGTGACACAATTCAAGCCATGACATGTATATAATCTACACAGCAAGCTCAGAGCTAAATTATTTAGTGTTGTTTTATAGATAAGAGAAAGAACTGAAGCCTACCTAGACATAAAACTTGGCCAATGTCGCACAGATAGTTACTAGTCAAGCAAGGATTCACCCAGATTTCTCCAATTCCGCTTGACCATATTGCAATCCCGTGGTGCCATGTCATTATCTGGGATTATCGGCCATTAAAGTAATACAAAAAAAAAAAAAAATTCTCACTTATTTCAATTATTTTTTAACATCATCCACCTTAAATAGACATGAAATTGGAAAATGTATATGTATCAAAAATAGCTCCGAGAGAAAAATAAGTTTTAAAATAGTTTATATCCCAAAAAGAAAAAAAATTATCATCACAAATTAAGCATATAACCAAACGCTGGTTGAAGTTTCATTTTTTTCCATTTAATAATTTCCCAAATACTTTAATTTATTGCTCTTTTTAGGTGTCAGGAGTTAATTTCGACTCATAGTGACCCTAAGTACAGTAGAACAAAACACCGCCCAGTCCTGGGCCATCCTCATAATCATGTTTTAATTTTTAAATGTATCTACTTAATTTTACTACGCCTATTCTTTTTTTTTTTTATTCTAATTATCATCTGTAAGGAAAATCAAAGCAAATTTCTGATTTACACCTTTATTGACTTGTATATGTAAAGGATCCTTTCTGTTTTCTATGTGCTCAGGAAACGTTTAGTTTTTAGTACAAGTCTGAATTATCTAGGATCACCTAATTCAGGAAATTAATGGTTCAAACTTCTAAAATATTTTGTATGTGATGAAGTTTTTTTTCCTCCTACCTGTATAACTGAACTGCTCTCTCAAAGTATGCTATGATTGTTTAGATTCTTAAACCTGTCTTTTGAGCTCTTGTTGTAGTCCACAGGGAATGCACCAAGGAGAAAAATTGCAAATTCTCTTTTGGGACAGAAAAGAAACAACAAGTAGATAGGTAGATTATAGATAGATTAGATAGACAGACGGACAGATTAGATAGATAGAGAGACAGACAGGCAGGCAGGCAGGCAGGCAGGAAGGCAGGTAGGTAGGTAGGTAGATAGATGATAGATAGATAGGTAGATAGATAGATAGATAGATAGATAGATAGATAGATAGATAGATAGATAGATAGATAGATAGATAGATAGATAGATGATAGATAGATTGATAGACAGATAGATAGATAGATGGTAGGTAGGTAGATAGGTTGTTAGATAGTTGGATAATTTCCTGCAGTAACAAGAGAACAGCTCTGGAAAAATGAACTAGATTAAAAAGATTAAATGCATCACTTTGGCCTGTATGAAACTGATCTCTTAGTGGAAAAGATTAAGGTTTAGGATTGGAAAATAAATCTAATAATAGAGAACATATTCTTAGCTCTGATGTTAATTAGCTATGTGTCATTGGTTAATAAATTAAATCCCCTGATATTCAGCTTGCTCCTTCTGGAAATATAACCATCTTAATTCTCCCTCAATCCTGTGAACACGTATATTATTAAATAATGTGAAAGCAAAACATATGTCAGAATTTGTGATTGTTTAATAAAAATAACTCCATTTCTCATCTTAATTATAAGGTCTTAGATTTCTAAGTTCTTTGAGTTTTAGATGCAAGCACATTGGAAGTTTAATATAAGAGATAAGACATTAGTACACATAATTACACTGTAAACAGGTGGCTAAGAAGTTATAAGAATAGAGAATGTTTCATAGAGATAACTATTAATATTCTATGAGATAGAACATTAGAATATCAGAAGTCTGGCAGAATAAAGATCAAACTTTGATTTGCAGAGGGTCTTTCTTGTCTTTGTAATCTCATGTACTAATCTATAGATCAGAAACAATGCTGTGTGGAGTCCAATCATAGTAGAGTTAGGCATTCTGTAGCTCCCTGGATAGCAGTTTTTGTAGAAGCACTGTGCATAGGAAAAGCAAATCCATATCTAAGGGAAATGTCTAGCCCAATAAGAACAACATTGCCTTTTCCACGACAGAAGCTGTCCAATGTAATAAATTCACCATCAGGTAGCTAGCTGGCTGATCACTCAGGGGGATGGCATCATACTGGGTATTGAGTGTTGATCTCTGCTGCTTGCAGATTGTGCACTCAGCAGTAGCCATAGCCGGGTTGTCTTTGGTGAGTGGAAATTCATGTCGCTGAACTCATGTACAACCTCCATCACTTCAAACATGACCACTTTGTCCAAGAACCCACTGGGAGTGGCAGGGCAAAAAAAAAAAAAAAAAAAACACCAAACCCATTGCCATTGTGTCGATTCTGACACATAGCAACCCTATAGGACAGAGTAGAGCTGCCCCATAGAGTTACCAGGGAACACCTGGTGGATTCCAGCTGCCGACCTTTTGGTTAGCCGCTGTAGCACTTAACTACTACGCCACAAGGATTTCCAAAGAAGCTGAGTTTTATACACAGAACAGATCATCCTACTAACTTGACTGTAAAAATCTTCCTTTGCTAAGATCACTCACTGGTGAGTATTCACGTGGGACACAAATTGTTGTTGTTGTTGTTGTTAGTTGCCATTGAGTCAGTTCCAACTCATAGCGACCCTATGCACAACGGTGCAAAACACTGCCCAGTCCTACACCATCCTTACAATCGTTGTTATGCTTGAACTCATTGTTGCAGCCACGGTGCCAATCAACCTCCTTGAGGGTCTTCCTCTTTTCCACTGACCCTGTACTCAGCCAAGCAAGATGTCCTTCTCCAGGGACTGGCCCCTCCTGACAACATGTCCAAAGTATGGAAGACGCAGTCTCGCCATCCTTGCCCTTAAGGAGCATTCTGGCCGCACTTCATCCAAGACAGATTTGTTTGTTCTTTTGGCAATCCATGGTATAGTCAATATTCTTCACCAACACCACAATTCAAAAAAAAAAAAAAAAAATTTTTTTTTTTTAAGGCGTCAAATATTCTTTTGGTCTTCCTTATTCATTGTCCAGCTTTCACATGCATATGATGTGACTGAAAATATCATGGCTTGGGTCAGGCACACCTTAGTCTTCAAGGTGACATCTTTGTTCTTCAAAACTTTGAAGAGGTCCTTTGCAGCAGATTTGCCCAATGGAATGCATCTTTTGATTTCTTGACTGCTGCTTCCATGGCTGTTGATTGTGGATCCAAGCAAAATGAAATCCTTGACAACTTCAATCTTTTCCCCGTTTATCTTGATGTTACTCATTGGTCCAGTAGTGAGGATTTTTGTTTTCTTTATGTTGAGGTGCAGTACATACTGAAAGCTGTGATCTTTGATCTTCATTAGTAAGTGCTTCAAGTCCTCTCCACTTTCAGCAAGCAAGGTTGTGTCATCTGCATAACACAGGTTGTTAATGAGTCTTCCTCCAATCCTGATGTCCTGTTCTTCTTCATATAGTCCAGCTTCTCAGATTATTTGTCCAGCATACAGATTAAATAGGTATGGTGAAAGAATACAACCCTGACGCACACCTTTCCTGGCTTTAAACCAATCAGTATCCCCTTGTTCTGTCCGAAAAACTGCCTCTTGGTCTATGTAAAGGTTCCTCACGAGCACAATTAAGTGTTCTGGAGTTCCCATTCTTCACAATGTTATCTATAGTTTGTTATGATCCACACAGTCGAATGCCTTTGCATAGTCAAGAAAACACAGGTAAACATCCTTCTGGTATTCTCTGCTTCCAACCAGGATCCATCTGACATCTGCAATGATATCCCTGTTTCCATGTTCTCTTCTGAAACCGGCCTGAGTTTCAGGCAGTTCCCTGTTGATATACTGCTGCACCTGTTTTTGAATGATCTTCAGCCAAATTTTGCTTGCGTGTGATATTAATGATATTGTTCTATAATTTCCACATTTGGTTGGATCACCTTTCTTGGGAATAGGCATAAATGTGCATCTCTTTCAGTCAGTTGGTCAGGAAGCTGTCTTCCATATTTCTTGGCATAGACGATTGAGCACCTCTAGCATTGCATCTGTTTGTTCAAACATCTCAACTGGTATTCCATCAATTCCTGGGGCCTTGTTTTTCACCAATGCCTCCAGAGCAACTTGGACTTCTTCCTTCAGTACCTTTGGTTCCTGATCATATGCCACCTCTTGAAATAGTTGAATATCGACTACTTCTTTTTGGCATAATGACTCTGTGTTTTCCTTCCATCTTCTTTTGATACTTCCTGCGTCATTTAACATTTTCCACATGGAATCCTTCACTATTGCAACTCAAGGCTTGAGTTTTTTCTTTAGTTCTTTCAGCTTTAGAAACATCGAGCATGTTCTTCCCTTTTGGTTTTCCATCTCCAGTTCTTTGCACATGTCATTATAATATTTTACTTTGTCTTCTTGAGAGGCCCTTTGAAATCTTCTGTTCAGTTTTTTTTTTTCTTTTTTTGCTTCATCAATTCTTCCTTTTGCTTTAGCTGCTCGACCCTCAAGAGCAAGTTTCGGAGTCTCCTCTGACATCCATCTTGGTCTTTTCTTTCTTTTCTATCTTTTCAGTGACCTCTTGCTTTCTTCATGGATGATGTCCATGATGTCATTCCACAGCTCATCTGGTCTTTAGTCACTAGTGTTCAATGTGTCAAATCTATTCTTGAGATGGCCTCTAAATTCAGGTGGGATATACTCAAGGTCATATTTTGGCTCTCGTGGACTTGCTCTGATGTTCTTCAGTTTCAGCTTGAACTTGCATATGAGCAATTGATGGTCTGTTTCACAGTTGGCCCCTGGCCTTGTTCTGACAGATGATTTTGAGCTTTTCCATCGTCTCTTTCCACAAAAGTAGTGAATTTGATTTCTGTTTGTTCCGTATGGTGAGGTCCATGTGTGTAATTTCCGTTTATGTTGGTGAAAGAAGGTATTTGCAATGAAGAAGTTGTTGGTCTTGCAAAATTCTATCGTTCTATATCTGGCATTGTTTCTATCACCAAGGCCATACTTTTGAAGTATTGATCCTTCTTCTTTTTTTCCACCCACGGAAGACAGGTTTCTGCTAAGCTTCCAGACTAAGACAGACTAGGAAGAAGGACACTGCAGTTTACTTCCAAAAAGCATTAGCCAGTGAAATCCTTATGAATAGCAGCGGAACCTTGTCTGATACAGTGCTGGAAGATGAGCACCCCAGGTTGGAAGGCAGTCAAAAAGTGCCTAGGGAAGAGCTGCCTCCTCAAAGTAGAGTCAAACTTAGTGACGTGGATGGAGTAAAGCTTTCAGAACCTTCATTTGCTGATGTGGCATGACTCAAAAGGAGAAGAAATAGCTGCAAAACAGACATTAATAACCGGAACCTAGAATGTACAAAGTATGAGTCTAGGAAAATTGGAAATTGGAAAAAATGAAATGGAACTCATAAACATTGATATCCCAGGTATTAGTGAGCTGAAATGGACTGGTATTGGCCATTTTGAAACAGACAATCATATAGTCTACTATTGGGGGAATGACAACTTGAAGAGGAATGGTGTTGCATTCATCATCAAAAACAATGTTTCAAGATCTATCGTGAAGTACAATGCTGTCAGTGATAGGATAATATCCATACGCCCACAAGGAAGGCCAGTTAATCCAACTATTATTCAAATTTACGCACCAACCGCCAGGGCCAAAGTTGAAGAAAAAGATTTTTATCAGCTGCTGCAGTTTGAAATTGATCAAACATGCAATCTAGATGCATTGATAATTACTGGTATTTGGAATGAGAAAGTTGGAAACAAAGTTGGGACACAAATACCTTCACATTTTTTGCCCACTCAGAAAGGTCTATTCCCATATTTCTTCTCCAGACATCCCTTTCATCAATTTTCCAATTAGGTTCCTTCCAAGTACCCGACCAACCAAACCATTGGCCACAATTGCTACTTTGTCTATTTTTTTTTGAAGCAAAGTAAACTACCTGGTCCCTATATGTATGGTGGATTTTCTGTATTTATATTAAAAATCTATAGCCTTGACTTTAAAAACTAACTGTTAAATAAATTAATCTTTTCTTCAGAGCAGGTGTTACTTTTACATAGTAGATAGTGACAAGAAGACAGCATGAGAGAGGCTTCTGGGTTACTGAGTTCCATAGATCTAGAACAACATGGGTTGACACAGTGGCTGCAATATTGGGCTCAAGCATTGTAACAATTGTAAGGATGGCACAGTATTAGGCAGTGTTTCGTTCTATTGTGCATAGGGTCGCTATGAGTCGGAACCGACTGGATGGTACCTAACAACAACACAATAGATCTACAAGTCTTGGCTGCCAAAGGGATATTTTGCACTTTAGAAAGCATATGTTGTTGTAGCTGTCTTTTCTGAGGCTTATGTCTTCGAGAACACCCCCCTCTCTTCTTTGAAAAGTTCCTTTCCTGTCTTTCCTGCCTATTCAACTTAAATTCTCCTCTCAGTTTTTTTTTTTTTTTTCCCTCATGGTGAAGCCTTATCCTTTTTGAAGGAATTGTGTGATGCTTATTTCTGAGATCCTCAATGTCCCAGAGAACCACTTGACTGTCCAGAAATCATTTTGTGATTCTTTGCTGTGGGTTTGGGTGAGGATGGAGGAGTAGACATCCACCTGCAGTTGGGAGCCCGAACGCTTTTCCCATTTTCCCTGGTTGATATTGCTGAGATCCCCACTCTACTTTCAGAGTCCCGTTATGAAGTTTCCAGAGTTAATACCAACCCGAAACCAAACCTGTTGCTGTCAAGTCAGTTCCAGCTGGTCCTATTACTACTTTCCTTTTTGATTACCCTGTGGCTGCTGTTGTGGGTGCCTTAATACCTGAAATTTCTTAAGCCAGGGTTAACGGGATTCTTTTGTGGTTTAATTTTGTTAAAGAAAGTCTTCTTTTTTTTTTCTTTCACTTCCCTCTTTGCTCTTTGTATGCAATTTTTTAAGGAAGTGTTCTGGAGGAGATTCTGGGTTTCTTAATGAGAAATTTCTTTAATTACCTTCTGCTTAGTAAAAATTTCCGTTTAGTATTTTATTTATTTATCTATTTTTTGCTGTTGTTGATGACTCATTTTATGGCAAAGGATTTACTCAAATATAATCTCTATTGTCTGTGCATTCTTAAAAGTGAAAGGAATTCTCAGTGTCATGTTCCATCGTTTTATTCAGATTTTTGTTCCTGTGTCCTCTAATCATAGAAGCTCATACTACATCCTTTGAAAAATATATCTGGGTCCCACAATGCCTTACTTTATTCCTTGGCTTGGCTTTGCTTCTCTTCATAGTGTTTATAGTCTGTCCTTCTTTATTTGTTGTGTTTTTCTGCCACATAGAAATCTCTCAAAGAGAAGTTCAAATAAACACGTGAATGGTTATACAAGTTAGTTCACTACTCCAGACGTCAGCTTTCACTAGATTTCTTGCTTTCAACGTGGCTGCCCACCCAAATCATCTGGAGAATTGTAGACAATTAAAGACTCTATTGGCCATTGCGCATCTCTCAGTGCTAAATTTCTCTTTCGTCCTGCACATGGGTGCATGTGAGCATGTATGTGCCTATTCATTTAGTGTGCATTGTACTAGTGTTTAGGGTTTGTGTGTGAATGTTTGTGTGTGATTGTATTGGAAGGAATTGTTATTTCTTTAATGAGGCATTGCTTTAATTTTATTCTGCTTACTTTGTATCAGAGTCATTTAGTTCTTTTTTAGTATTTATTTTGTTTCCTCTTTCATTATAGAGTGTTTACTCAAGTGTCGTAATCTCTGTTGTCTGCGCTATTTCTATTTCGTCTGAGTAAACCATAGATAAGTTTTTGCTGTTTAGGAATCAAAAAACTGTTTGATTTATGAAGTATTCCAGATCATTAAATATTTAATGTCTCCTTCTCTATGTAACTATTACATTTTTGTACTTTCTTATCTCTTGAAATGTATGCTTTTTAATAAACTCAAAATCTATACCTTATTTATTTCAAAGGCTTTATAATTTGAACAGTGTAGAAGTATAATGAATACGGATGACCATAAACCCTTGTGCTAGATTCAACAATTGATATATTACTGTTTTGCCGATATAAATACACTTTATATTGTAACAAATCAGGAAATATAGTAAAATGTAATAAGGTAATACAGTAATATGTCAATTGTTGAATCTAGCACAAGGGTTTATGGTCATCCATATTCATTATACTGCTGGTATGAGGACACTGGGTCTCAGAGAAGCTAAGTGCTAACCCAGTGTCAGAGCTATAAGATTTTGTCTAATATCTTACAATTTTTTTATTATCTAATATTAAATTGTAATTTTCCCTATGACATCATTTTAAAGCAGAAGTCAAAAAACTATACTCATTCAACAAATGTCAAGATTTTGTATATTATTCAAAAACTGCTTTCTTCTTTATCATTGTGTAAATTATTATGTTGCTGTTTGAACCAGAAGTTAATTGGGGAGTATTCCCCTCTGGGCATCTCCTATGGGCTTCTTTAACAGCAGGGCAAGTGGATATAAAAGACCTAAATTAAATGTATTGATAGTGTACCTAACCCTGCATCTGCTATTCTATAGGTAAGGGAAAATATCAGATCATTTGCAGAATATTTAGGAGAAAGAATTTAAAATATCAAGGTAGAATATGCTGTGATATCTCCAGTATTAAAAAAACTTTAGTTCTTCCCTATTGCATTGGTGATTTTTATAGATCCATCAAAATCTAATATATGCAGATTTCTACTCAATAATTTAAAACCCATACTTCCTAGAAAAGAACAGAGAAAATAGAAACATTAAATACATGCTTGTAGGGGTAAGCAAGAGCCCCCAAAGTGGGTGTATGCTTTAGTTTTCCTGATGAAAGAAGATAGTCTAGTTCAAAGTAAGAACTATGGGAGAAAAGGTCAAAACTGAATATAGTAATAGAAAACAAGAATATTTGAACTGTTCAACTGCATGGGGCCTTATATTTGGATATAAAAAATGAGGGGAAGATAATTAAAGTTTATTTTGCTACTTGTTAAATCTAGAAATCACTTCAGTTTTTCATTTCATAATATTTCTCTGGTATTAATGACTTGAAAAATACCCAAACATTGCAAGAATGGTGTTCTGTTTTATTTATCATGGCGGAAGGGGCAGTTGCAGAATTAAGCGTAAGTGTAATAGGAGGCAGCATAGAAGGATGGAAAGAAAATACACTTTGAGATCACGGAGAGCTGGGATTGAGTCTTGGCTCTGATATTTATTGTTTTGAAGATTGCTGTAAAGATATTATAAAGTAATGTGCAGAAAAGTCCATTCATACAGCAAAAGCTCAACAAATGACACCAATAAATGATAGCTGTTATTATTTCTCTCCTTTGTATTATTAGTGTTTCAGTGTTGGGCCCAATATATCTACAGTTATCTTCTTTTCCTTAAAATGATTCTTACGGGCATGACTTTACATTAATTTCTTTAAGATTGATCCTATTAAATTATTTACTAATCATAACACTTTCTCTTTACGACTTTGATGCCTTTCCAGACGTGCTAATATTGACGTAGTCATACTCAGTATAACTTCTGTTTTGACACATAGCAGAAAATCTTGTGTTGAGAGACATTTAACTCAAGTGCTTAACATTTTTTTTTATAGAAAACCAAATTAACCACACTGTAATTGAACAAATGGCAATGCTGTAATGTTCGTGTGATTTTATTGTTATCCGTGGATCACACAACTCACAGAATTCCTTTACCCTCTAAAGAATAAACTTATTTCATACTAATGAAACTTTACTAATAAAAATTATACTGTTTCTGTGAAGTGGAAAGGCAGAAGAA
This sequence comes from Loxodonta africana, assembly GCF_030014295.1. Taxonomy (NCBI): domain Eukaryota; kingdom Metazoa; phylum Chordata; class Mammalia; order Proboscidea; family Elephantidae; genus Loxodonta; species Loxodonta africana. Next base: position 30,031,015 of record NC_087348.1, read on the forward strand.
AATGACTAAATCCACTTTTATAGCCCTTTTTAATCGTAATATGATTCATTTAGTTTGATCCTGATGAAATAATGCTTGAGTGCATATTGATAATCACAAAACAGGTACATTAAATGTACTTGTCTCTGGGGACACACATTTTTTTAATGCTTTGACTAAAATATTGTTACTCAAATTTGATTTTCAAGAAGAAATACATCTTATAAAAAAATTCAGTGATATTTTTCTGTTTCACTGATGACCAAAAATTGAAATATTTAAAAGAAATTGCTCTGCATATTTAATTACTGTGCCTGGTTCTATGTCTGCATGAAAGTGTCTGTTTGTGTTTTATGTGCACACACATCCAAATTGTGCCTGAACGGCTTCTTCATTAAACTTTTTTGCCAATTTAAAGAGGACTAAACTTTAGAGAGAAAATCTAACATCACATACAACTTCTAATCACAGAACTGAACGATGAGCATATATTTTCAGATTCCATACCCTATGCTAATTATCTTGTACCATTGTAAATTTAGGCACATTGTTGAAATGATGTCAAACGTTGTATTACAAAATCATCTTTTTCTTTAGACTCCTAATAATATTTTTAATAATATAATGAATTTTTTTCATTCATCATTCATCACAGTTTCCATTTCATTTCCATTGACTCTGTATTTATCTTATTTACATAATCACCTTTGTCTCAATATCTCTTCAGTTAATATCCACGTTCACCTCTCCCCTATCAACGACATTTTTCAAAATAAGAAATATATTTAGGAATTTCCCAGTTAAGTCAGTAAAACAGATTTTTTTTTTTTTAATTAAATGGTGTATTTAAAAGCAGTTTATAGTTCTGTAGTCACTCAAAAGTATAAGGTTAATTCAAGTAGTTCGTATAGGACTTCTAATCTGTTTTGTCTTAAATTATTGTGTCCAATAAAGAGAATTCAATCTAAAATATATTGTCTTCTCTGACAAATCATTTCAGTATTTTTTTCCTCTAACTTTACTCTTTACAAAATTCCTATGGAAATATGTTTGATAAATATTTACAATATTTTTAGGTAATTCTTCTTTTACCTTTCCCAGAATATTATAGGTATTTGGATTTTTTCTCCTTTAGTTGCTCTAATCTAAATGTTTCTTTTACTGAGAGATCCATATCAATTCACTAAAACTGGAGCTTGAATTGGATCATTAATTTAAGTAGTTACAGATTAATATTTGTAGCAGATCAAGTACGCATAAAGCTGACTCAAATTTCCTCATCAGCAAATTAGAGTAGTTTAAGATATAGTGTAGGGAGAATATGTTAAAAATAAATATTTTGTTAGAACAGTATTATAATACATATCCTTCAAACAGGCGGTAAACTATGAGCTAGTAATTTAAATATTCAATAACAGAGTTGGTAACTCTTTAACTTCTGAGTTGCTTATCTATGGGGCCATCCAGAAAATAGTTAATCTATTCTTTCTACAGTCCATCTCTTTCTTTATTTATAATCTTAAATCTTATATCTACATTCAAAGGAAATTTAATTTCTTTTTTTTACTTACTACTCTAATAGTAAGATAAAAGTTACTTAATTCTTATTTCACTGAGTCCACAAGCAACAAAACATAAACAAGTATAAAATCTTGAAAAAAAAATACCTTGGAAGAAAATACTTTGAAAGTATGAAAGTCATGTTTTTTTTTTAACATCTTCAATAATTTCTTACAGTTTCACCAGAAGTATTTGAGGGAGTAATAAAACATATAGATTGTCAAAAACACCAGTGGCCTAATATATAGCCCAAAAAGGACAATACAATATCATGAACCTAAGAAAGCTCTTTGAAGGAAACGTAAGATATCACGTAATTTTTGAATTCATTCATGGTGAGTCTTTCCTCAAAAAACAATTTGATAAATTCCATTCAGAAAAATCCAAAAATTGGTAATGGAACTGGAGAATACTCAGAGAGTAGCTTATTAGATGTTATAATACAGGCGGGTGCTACTTCCTAAGACCAACTCCAGTCAGCATATTCTAAGTTTTAAATTATTTTAAAGATTAAATTTCCTTAATTAATTATCTATTTTAATGTTCATCTGAATCTTGAAAGATAAAATTAATAGCCTTGTTCTGCAGGTTAGAAGATTGTAGCAAATAATTTTACATAATTGCTGAAAGAACTAGATCTCTGGTGTTAAATTCTAATGCTCTGCCCGTTAGTATATTATCTCAAGTCTTTGGATGTGAGAAAGAAATTTCTTTAAATAGATGACTGGTTTTATTAAATAAACCAATTAACTCAATTATTTTGGTAATGACATGTTATTAACCAATGAGTAAATGTCTTTATCTTCCATTTAGTTCTTCAGAGAGTGCTACTGACTATTCATTCACTGTCTAGTCATTGTCTTATGAGTTGCTGCTGGGACATCATGTATTTCTGAAAAATCAATATGAGGACATAGTTAACATTCTTTTAGTTACAATATTCTGCATCCCTCTCATAGAAATAAAAATTGTGATTTCATGCATATTTTCAAGTTTGTTCCATGAAGTGTCAACATGAAAAATGACACAGAAGTCACCACATTTGTACTGAAGGGCTTCACAGACAATCGTGAACTGCAGATCATCTTATTTTTTCTATTTCTAGCAATCTACCTCTTCACTCTGATTGGAAATTTAGGACTGGTTGTATTGGTCATTGGGGATTCCAGGCTCCACAACCCCATGTACTATTTTCTGAGTGTGTTATCATTCTTGGACGCTTGCTATTCATCATCTGTTACCCCAAATATGTTAGTAGATTTTATGTCAAAGAATAAAGCCATTTCATTCCTTGGATGTGCAACACAAATGTTTCTGGATATAACTTTTGGGACCACAGAATGCTTTCTTTTGGCAGCCATGGCTTATGATCGCTATGTAGCCATCTACAACCCACTCCTCTATTCAGTTAACATGTCACCCAGAGTCTATGTGCCGCTCATCATTGCTTCATATGTTTCTGGTATTTCACATGCTAGGTTACACACAGTAGCAACTTTTAGCCTCTCCTTCTGTGCATCCAATGAAATTAGACATGTCTTTTGTGATATTCCTCCACTTCTTGCTATCTCCTGTTCTGACACTCACATTAACCAGCTTCTACTCTTCTACGCCGTGGGTTCTATGGAGATATTCGCCATCCTGATTGTCCTAATCGCCTATGGTTTAATTTTGTTGGCCATTCTGAAGATGCATTCTGCTGAAGGAAGGCAAAAAGTGTTTTCCACTTGTGGCTCTCACCTAACTGGAGTGTCAGTTTACCGTGGAACAATCCTCTTCATGTACATGAGACCAAGTTCCAGCTATGCTTTGGATCATGACATGATAGTGTCTATATTCTACACTATTGTGATTCCCATGGTGAATCCCATTATCTACAGTTTGAGGAAGAAACATGTAAAAGAAGCAATAAAAAAAGTGTTTGGGAGAAATTGGTTTATCAATAAAGTATATTTTTAACACTAAAAATTAAATTAAAAAAAATCAAGAGCCATAGCCTGTGTCTCAATATAAAGATATGAAAAATTGAAAAATTCAGTTTTAGTTTATTAGTGTCTTTCCGTTCTTCTTGAATATTTTGAAATAAATAGTCAACCTGTAACCTCTGCTATGTTAACACGTACAGAAAAACCATGCCATAAATTTGCTTCTTACTTTGTTCATGCTGATATATGTACATATGTGCAGGTGTGTATGGGTATATATACATACATATGTATACACATACATACAATGGTTCTGTTATATATACATGTGCACATATATGTGTATACAATCAGTATTTTTTATATTATAAAAAGTACAATCTGTTCTTATACTTTATTTTATATTATATTTCATTTTTATATTATATTTTTATATTATTTTTTTCACCTTCTTTCTTTTTTTTTTTTAATTTTTATTAAGCTTCAAGTGAACATTTACGATTCCAATCAGTCTGTCACATGTAGGTTTGCATACATCTTACTCCCTTCTCCCACTTGCTCTCCCCCTATTGAGTCAGCCCTTACAGTCTCTCGTTTCGTGCCAATTTTGCCATCTTCCCTCTCTCTCTATCTTCCCATCCCCCCTCCAGTCAAGAGTTGCCAACACACTCTCCAGTGTCCACCTGATTTAATTAGCTCACTCTTCTTCAGCATCTCTCTCCCCCCCACTGACCAGTCCTTTTCATGCCTGATGATTTGTCTTCAGGGATGGTTCCTGTCCTGTGCCATCAGAAGTTCTGGGGAGCATTGTCTCTGGGATTCCTCTAGTCGCAGTCATACCATTAGGTATGGTCTCTTCATGAGAATTTGGGGTCTGTATCCCATTGTTCTCCTGCTCCCTCAGGAGTTGTCTGTTGTGCTCCCTGACAGGGGAGACATCGATTGTGGCTGGGCACCAACTAGTTCTTCTGGTCTCAGGATAATGTAAGTCTCTGGTTCATGTGGCCCTTTCTGTCTCTTGGGTTCTTAGTTGTCGTGTGACCTTGGTGTTCTTCCTTTGCCTTTGCTCCAGGTGGGTTGAGACCAATTGATGTATCTTAGATGGCCGCTTGCTGGCATTTAGGACCCCAGGCGCCACAATTCAAAGTGGGATGCAGAATGTTTTCATAATAGAATCATTTTGTCCATTGACTTAGAAGTCCCCTCAAACCAAGTTCCCCAGACCCCAGCCCCTGCTCCGTTGACCTTTGGAGCTTTCATTTTCTCCCGGAAACCTCTTTGCTTTTAATCCAGTCCAATTAGGATGACCTTCCTTGTATTGAGTGTTGTCTTTCCCTTCACCCAAAGCAGTTCTTATCTACTGATTGATCAATAAAAAGCCCTCTCCCTCCCTCCCTCCCTCCCCCCTTTGTAACCACATAAGTCTGTGTTCTTCTCCGTTTTTTCTATTTCTCAAGATCTTATAATAGTGGTCTTATACAATATTTGTCCTTTTGCAACTGACTCATTTCGCTCAGCATAATGCCTTCCAGATTCCTCCATGTTATGAAATGTTTCACAGATTCGTCACTGTTCTTTATCGATGCGTAGTATTCCATTGTGTGAATATACCACAATTTGTTTCCCCATTCATCCGTTGACGGACATCTTGGTTGCTTCCAGCTTTTTGCTACTGTGAACAGAGCTGCAATAAACATGGGTGTGCATATATCTGTTTGTGTGAAGGCTCTTGTATCTCTAGGGTATATTCCGAGGAGTGGGATTTCTGGGTTGTATGGTAGTTCTATTTCTAACTGTTTAAGATAACACCAGATGGATTTCCAAAGTGGTTGTACCATTTTACAATCCCACCAGCAGTGTATGAGAGTTCCAATCTCTCCGCAGCCTCTCCAACATTTATTATTTTGTTTTTTTTGGATTAATGCCAGTCTAGTTGGTGTGAGATGAAATCTCATTGTAGTTTTAATTTGCATTTCTCTAATGGCTAATGATCGAGAGCATTTTCTCATGTATCTGTTGGCTGCCTGAATATCTTCTTTAGTGAAGTGAGTGTTCATATCCTTTGCCCACTTCTTGATTGGGTTGTTTGTCTTTTTGTGGCTGAGTTTTGACAGAATCATATAGATTTTAGAGATCAGGTGCTGGTCGGAGATGTCATAGCTGAAAATTCTTTCCCAATCTATTGGTGGTCTTTTTACTCTTTTGGTGAAGTCTTGAGATGAGCATAGGTGTTTGATTTTTAGGAGCTCCCCTTTATCTGGTTTCTCTTCATCAATTTTGGTAATGTTTTGTATTCTGTTTATGCCCTGTATTAGGGCTCCTAGGGTTGATCCTATTTTTTCTTCCATGATCTTTATCGTTTTAGTCTTTATGTTTAGGTCTTTGATCCACTTGGAGTTAGTTTTTGTGCATGGTGTGAGGTATGGGTCCTGTTTCATTCTTTTGCAAATGGATATCCAGGTATGCCAGCACCATTTGTTAAAAAGACTATTATTTCCCCAATTGACTGACACTGGTCCTTTGTCAAATATCAGCTGCTCATACGTGGATGGATTTATATCTGGGTTCTCAATTCTGTTCCATTGGTCTATGTGCCTGTTGTTGTACCAGTACCAGGCTGTTTTGACTACTGTAGCTATATAATAGGTTCTGAAATCAGGTAGGGTGAGGCCTCCCACTCTCTTCTTCTTTTTCAGTAATGTTTTGCTTATCCGGGGGTTCTTTCCCTTCCATATGAAATTAGTGATTTGTTTCTCTATCCCCTTAAAGTATGACATTGGTATTTGGATTGGAAGTGCGTTGTATGTATAAATGGCTTTTGGTAGAATAGACATTTTTACTATGTTAAGTCTTCCTATCCATGAGCAGGGTATGTTTTTCCACTTAAGTATGTCCTTTTGAATTTCTTGTAGCAGGGTTTTATAGTTTTCTTTGTATAGGTCTTTTACATCCTTGGTAAGATTTATTCCTAAGTATTTTATCTTCTTGGGGGTACTGTGAATGGTTTTGCTTTGGTTATTTCCTCTTCGGTGTTCTTTTTGTTGATGTAGAGGAATGCAAGTGATTTTTGTATGTTTATTTTATACCCTGAGACTCTGCCAAACTCTTCTATTAGTTTCAGTAGTTTTTTGGAGGATTCCTTAGGGTTTTCCATGTACACGATCATGTCATCTGCAAATAGTGATAGCTTTACTTCCTCCTTACCAATCTGGATACCCTTTATTTCTTTGTCTAGCCTAATTGCCCTGGCTAGGACTTCCAGCACGATGTTGAATAAGAGCGGTGATAAAGGGCATCCTTGTCTGGTTCCCGTTCTCAAGGGAAATGCTTTCAGGTTCTCTCCATTTAGAGTGATATTGGCTGTTGGCTTTGCATAGATGCCCTTTATGATGTTGAGGAATTTTCCTTCAATTCCTATTTTGGTAAGAGTTTTTATCATAAATCGGTGTTGAACTTTGTCAAATGCATTTTCTGCATCAATTGATAAGATCATGTGGTTTTTGTCTTTTGTTTTATTTATGTGATGGATTACATTAATGGTTTTTCTGATATTAAACCAGCCTTGCATACCTGGTATAAATCCCACTTGATCAGGGTGAATTATTTTTTTGATGTGTCGTTGGATTCTATTGGCTAGAATTTTGTTGAGGATTTTTGCATCTATGTTCATGAGGGATATAGGTCTAAAATTTTCTTTTATTGTAATGTCTTTACCTGGTTTTGGTATCAGGGAGATGGTAGCTTCATAGAATGAGTTGGGTAGTATTCCATCTTTTTCTATGCTTTGAAATACCTTCAATAGTAATGGTGTTAAGTCTTCTATAAAGGTTTCGTAGAACTCTGCAGTGAAGCCATCCGGGCCAGGACTTTTTTTTGTTGGAAGTTTTTTGATTACCATTTCAATCTCTTTTTTTGTTATGGTTCTATTTAGTTGTTCTACTTCTGAATGTGTTAGTTTAGGTAGGTAGTATTGTTCCAAGAATTTATCCATTTCTTCTAGGTTTTCAAATTTGTTAGAGTACAATTTTACGTAGTAATCTGAAATGATTCTTTTAATTTCATTTGGTTCTGTTGTGATGTGGTCCTTCTCGTTTCTTATTCAGGTTATTTGTTTCCTTTCCTGTTTTTCTTTAGTCTAGCCAATGGTTTATCAATTTTGTTAATTTTTTCAAAGAACCAGCTTTTGGCTTTGTTAATTCTTTCAATTGTTTTTCTGTTCTCTAATTCATTTAGTTCAGCTCTAATTTTTATTATTTGTTTTCTTCTGGTGCCTGATGGGTTCTTTTGTTGCTCACTTTCTATTTGTTCAAGTTGTCAGGACAGTTCTCTGATTTTGGCTCTTTCTTCTTTTTGTATGTGTGCATTTATTGATATAAATTGGCCTCTGAGCACTGCTTTTGCTGTGTCCCAGAGGTTTTGATAAGAAGTATTTTCATTCTCGTTGCTTTCTAAGAGTTTCCTTATTCCCTCCTTGATGTCTTCTATAACCCAGTCTTTTTTCAGGAGGGTATTGTTCATTTTCCAAGTATTTGATTTCTTTTCCCAAGTTTTTCTGTTATTGATTTCTAGCTTCATTGCCTTGTGGTCTGAGAAGATGCTTTGTAATATTTTGATGTTTTGGATTCTGCAAAGATTTGTTTTATGACCTAATATGTGGTCTATTCTAGAGAATGTTCCATGTGCACTAGAAAAAAAAGTATATTTTGCAGCAGTTGGGTGGAGAGTTCTGTATAAGTCTATGAGGTCAAGTTGGTTGATTGTTGTAAGTAGGTCTTCCGTGTCTCTATTGAGCTTCTTACTGGATGTCCTGCGCTTCTCCGAAAGCGGTGTGTTGAAGTCTCCTACTATAAATGTGGAGGTGTCTATCTCACTTTTCAGTTCTGTTAAAGTTTGTTTTATGTATCTTGCAGCCCTGTCATTGGGTGCATAAATATTTAATATGGTTATATCTTCCTGGTCCATTGTCCCTTTTATCATTATGTAGTGTCCTTCTTTATCTTTTGTGGTGGATTTAACTTTAAAGTCTATTTTGTCAGAAATTAATATTGCTACTCCTGCTCTTTTTTGCTTACTGTTTGCTTGATATATTTTTTTCCATCCTTTGAGTTTTAGTTTGTTTGTGTCTCTAAGTCTAAGGTGTGTCTCTTGTAGGCAACATATAGATGGATCGTGTTTCTTTATCCAGTCCGTGACTCTCTGTCTCTTTATTTGTGCATTTAGTCCATTTACATTCAGCGTAATTATAGATAAATAAGTTTTTAGTGCTGTCATTTTGATGCCTTTTTATGTGTGTTGTTGGCCATTTCATTTTTCCACATGCTTTTTTTGTGCTGAGACGTTTTTCTTAGTAGCTTGTGAGATCCTCATTTTCATAATGTTTAACTTTGTGTTTGTTGAGTCGTTACGTTTTTCTTGGCTTTTTTCTTGAGTTATGGAATTGATATTCCTTTTTGTGGTTACCTTATTATTTACCCCTATTTTTCTAAGTAAAAACCTAACTTGTATCCTTCTATATCGCCTTGTATCACTCTCCATCTGGCAGTTCAATGCCTCCTATATTTAGTCCCTCTTTTTGATTATTGTGATCGTTTATCTATTGATTTCATTGATTTCCTGTTATGTGTATTATTTTGTTTATTTATTTATTTTTTAGAATTAATCTTAATTTGTTTGTTTTTGTGCTTTCCCTATTTGAGTTGCGTTGATATCAGGACATTCTGTTTTGTGACCTTGTATTGTGCGGGTACCTGAGATTATTGGTCATCAGGCCAAACAATCTCCTTTAGCATTTCTTGCAGTCTTGGTTTAGTTTTTGCAAATTCTCTAAACTTGTGTTTATCTGTAAATATCTTAATTTCTCCTTCATATTTCAGAGAGAGTTTTGCTGGATATATGATCCTTGGTTGGCAGTTTTTCTCGTTCAGTGCTCTGTATACGTCGTCCCATTCCCTTCTTGCCTGCATGGTTTCTGCTGAGTAGTCTGAACTTATTCTTATTGATTCTCCCTTGAAGGAAACCTTTCTTTTCTCCCTGGCTGCTTTTAAAATTTTCTGTTTGTCTTTGGTTTTGGCAAGTTTGATGATACTATGTCTTGGTGTTTTTCTTTTTGGATCAGTCTTAAATGGGGTTCGATGAGCATCTTGGATAGATACCCTTTCGTCTTTCATGATGTCAGGGAAGTTTTGTGTCAGGAGTTCTTCAACTATTTTCTCTGTGTTTTCTGTCCCCCCTCCCTGTTCTGGGACTCCAATCACTTGCAAGTTATCCTTCTTGATAGAGTCCCACATGATTCTTAGGGTTTCTTCATTTTTTTAAATTCTTTTATCTGATTTTTTTTCAGCTATGTTGGTGTTGTTTCCCTGGTCCTCCAGAAGTCCCAGTCTACATTCTAATTGCTCGAGTCTGCTCCTCTGACTTTCTATTGCATTGTCAAATTGTGTAATTTTATTGTTAATCTTTTGGATTTCTACATGTTGTCTCTCTATGGATTCTTGCAACTTATTAATTTTTCCACTATGTTCTTGAATAATCTTTTTGAGTTCTTCAACAGTTTTATCAGTGTGTTCCTTGGCTTTTTCTGCATTTATCCTAATTTCATTTGTGATGTCTTTAAGCATTCTGTAAATTAGTTTTTTATATTCTGTATCTGATTATTCCAGGATTGTATCTTCATTTGGGAAAGATTTTGATTCTTTTGTTTGGGGGGTTGGAGAAGCTGTCATGGTCTGTTTCTTTATGTGGTTTGATATGGACTGCTGTCTCCAAGCCATCACTGGGAAATTAGATTTTCCAGGTAATCAGCTAAAAAAAATGCAGTCAGATCCCTATCTGAATTCTCCCTCTGGCTCTGGGTATTAGGATGTTAATGGAGCCACCTGAGGAGGGTGGGGGAGGGATCAGAGAGCTAGGATTGTAGCACCACCGAATATAGAGCTGAACACCACGTTCACGCTCTGCCCCCGTCTGCCAAAATCCGGGCAGGACAGGTCCCCAGCTGGGACACTGCTTTCCCTGCTCCAAGACCAGTCACTTCCTCCCGGGGACTTCTCCCTCCAGTGCGCGGCACTGCTCGAGCGAACTGGGTAGGCGTTTCCCGCATGAACGGGTGGGCCTGCCCCCAGGGTCTATTCAGGCAAATATAATTGGACCCCCGGTCACGCCCCACCCGCGTGTGTGCCCAAATCCCAGCAGGACGACTCCCAGCTGGGACACTGCTTTCCGTGCTCTGAGACCAGTCACTTCCTCCCGAGGACTTCTCCTTCCGGTGCACCACACCTCTCGCGCGAACTGGGTGGGCGTCACCCGCATGACCAGGTGGGCCCGCCCCCTGGGTCAATTCAGGGTAATAAAATTGGACCCCGCGCTCACGCCCTGCCCGCGATCGCGCCGAAATCCCAGTGGGACAGCACCCCGGGTGGGACGCTGCTTTCCCCGCTCCGAGACCAGTCACTTCCTCCCGGGGACTTCTCACTCTGGTGCGCCGCGCCACACTCGCGGACTGGGTGTGCGTCTCTCCACACGAACGTGTGGGCCCCGCCCCGGGGTCGCTTTAGGGAAATATAGCTGACCCCCACCCCCGCTCGTGCCCTGTCCTCTTCCCGCCAAACTCCCGGCGGGACGGCTTCCCAGCTGGGATGCTGTTCTCCTCACTCCCAGATCAGTCACTGCCTCCCGGGTGCTTCTCCCTCCGGCCCGCGCCAACCAGCTAGACTTCTTCCCAGAATGGGTTCGGGGGGAAGGGCTGGGCCCCCCTTCTGTGCTGTCTGCCCCCCTGGGCTCTGCCCCAGATAGGGCTCCGAAGGTCACCTGTCTGGTACGCTGGCTCCTAGTTCTGAAAACGGTCGCTGTCTGCCCGTATTTGTTTGTTTTCCGTCTCTAAGTCTGTGCTTGTTGTTCAGAGTTCGTAGATTGTTATGTATGTGATCAATTCCCTTGTTTTTCCGAGTCTTTGTTGCAAGAGGGATCCGCGGTAGCATCCACCTAGTCCGCCATCTTGACCCCCGAGCTATATTTTTATATTATTTATCTCTTGCTTATATTTTGGGAAATGAAAAAATAATAAAGCAATTATTTAGTACAGTGTAGTTTCAGACATTAGAAAATTTGAGAATTAGTACTAATTATTTTTAAAATATGAATCTGGAGCAGATTAAACAGCACATTTTCCTTTTTCTAATGAATTGTATATATCCAGCAATATCAGTGAACAAGGTATAGCTAAATGAATCAACTTGGATAATTCTACAAACATTCATCTGAGTGAAAAAAAAATGCAGAATGAGACACAGTATTATAAAAGTAATTAAAGACATCATCAAAATTATAATATGTTTTGATAATGAATGAGTGAAAATATAGTTAACTTATACCACAAAGCATGTCAATGAAAAATTGTGGATTAGTGTTATCTCTGGTTAAGAAGACACTGGGTGCATAATGGTAAAAGGCTGGTGGTTTGAATTCACCCAGATGGCCCTCTGAAGATCTTCTGAATGACGACAAGCGTAGAAAACCACTTGGAGGGCATTTCTACTCTCACACACATAGGGGCCACCATTAGTCAGAATTGGCTGGATGGAGACTTGTATTAGATATTACCAAAAAACAAAAGGATAGTTGTGTCCTGCCCTAAAGCAGTGGAAATTTTAGAGAATGAGATGAAAGTTGTCATGGTTTCTTTGTCAAAGTTAAAACAACGTAAACATTGATTGCAACACTGGAAATAAAACTCCGATCTTTGATTTCAGATTTTAGGATGGATATTGCATTCATTCATTCATCCCATCAGTCAGTGAGTTGGTTACCAAACATTTTGTGGACATGTACTCTACCCTTTATACTATTTTAGAAGCTTGTAATAAAAAGGTGAGATATTTGGACATATCTCTTCCTCTTACAAAGGCTATAGGCTAGAAAACGTCATAAAGAGAATAAGAAGAGATTGTTATTGATATTTAATTTCAAGACTTGTACATTATTTGAAAAAGTATTGCAGGCTGATGTGAAAAAATACATTTCCACTCAAATCAGTTGAATAAAAAAGCTAGAAATGATACAAGGTGTGATCTGTAATTTGATAATTATAATAAAAAGATGATATTCAGTCTCTTCACAAGCTTCACATTTTCAATTTGGTGTATACCACCTGTTTTTTACAGTAAACACACCAGGGCTTATTCTTCATTCTACAAGGGAGGATTTGTGTTAAGCTTTATCCTAAGTATTCACATTAAAAATTTTCATTGGGCCAGAATCCTGTGCTTTCCAACTGTACGATTTTCTTAATCCAATTGCCAGGGCACTACCCAGATCATATAAAGGTACATTAAAAGAAAAAATATGAGTGAATCATTCGATGTATTTGTTATTTGGTGTGATCATTTAAGCAAGTCCCTAGGCTATCTCCACATTTTTAATCTTTGAGTGAAATTCCGAGTGGAGACTTGCCCAAGGAGCATTCTATTTGTCTTTCTTTCCCAGGGGAATCAGACTTTTACCTAGGAACCCTAGTTCTCATGTTCAGATTTTGGCGCCTAGAAACAAACATATTTTAGTGAGAAGGTCTGCAGGGATTTCAGACCTTTTTAAAACTCTCTAGCGTGCTTCCTGGAGTAAACTTAGGCTTGGATTTCAGCAGATCTCTCTGCACAGGTGAGCTAAACCAAATGTTTTACCTATTACTAGGGCTAGTTGTGAGAACTAAGTGTCTTGAAAGCTCTATCCAATCGCACTCAGAACTGAAATGATTGCTTCTCTGTCCTCTTTTCCAAGTGACTCCAATCCTTGCCCACTGATTGCTAAGTGGTAGTGACAGCCATGTAATGCCATAAATAACAGTCAAACATTCCACCTGATAAGTGAGACTCAGCATTTTTACAGAAGTTCGAAATAAAGATGTGAAAATTAATGATCAGCTCTGAGTGTCTAAAAGAATGAAGATTTAGCATATTGCTTTTGGTGTATGATAATTTGCTATTTTTGTAGAAGCAAGTATTTACCAGATAGCCTTAATCCAGGCAGAGTTACTGCTAAAAAAATATCAGCTATAATGATTTGTGATACTATCCTGTAGCATCTGGAACAAAAAAATTGAAAGATATTAAACCTCATCTTCTACCAATGAGATTAATGATAACTGGAGAATTTCATATTGTCTCCATGCAGATGTCAATGTTGAAAAATTTTCTTGAGCATTTTGAAATCTTAGTCTTATTATACCCTACGTTTGGCACATTCTTATCTTATTAGTTTGGTGTACAAGAATGGAAGTAATTATGTGCCCTAATTTCTTCCATTGTGAACAAAACCATGGAGATGCAATGATATGGGACAAAAGAAGCATAGATTGATTTTATTCATAATCTAAAGAAGTGAATATGATAGTAGATAACACAGCAATGACTTCTTGAAATTAAATATATATATATACATATGTATATGTATGCACACACAGATATGTGTGTATGTATATAACATCTTTATATTGTACACAATAGCATGTAGGAATTTTATTTAAATAGTAATGAAATATTGCCTATTAAAATATATCTTTCACATAAAAGTAGTTCAAATTAAGGAAATTAAAGAAGAAATAAGAAAATGATAGTACTATGAACATAAAAATATGGCAGAAAATGTAAAGGCATTATCTAAATATTGTAAGTTTGAGAATCCAAGCTCCAGAACAATATAGAATAATGAACCCTAATTCCAAGGATTATATGTTGCCTTAGTATGAAGAGAAATGCTTTCTGCTTTAGAACTGGCAGAACTGATGGATGTTTTAGGAGGCACTCTATATTACGTAAGTGACACAGTGGCTAAGTTCTTGGCTGCTAACAGTTTGAACCCACCAACCACTCTGCAGGAGAAAGATGTAGCAGTCTCCTTCCATAAAGGTCACAGCCTTGGGAACCCTGTGGGACATTTCCACTCTGTCCTATATGGTCTGTGGTTCAAAATCGACTCAACGGCAATGGTTTTGGTTTAATTTTTAGTTTTTACCAGATAGGAAAGTACTTCAGTGCCCCTGAAATTTAAAAGTCTACATTTCTGAGAAACAGCTACAATAGTACTTAGCCAGAGATTTTTCCCCTTCTTGATTTTCGCATTGCCCAGGGTGATAAACCTTAGGATAAAAAGATTCCCTGGTGCCAACAATTAGTCTATTTGTCCTGGTGGCCACAGAGATCTCATACTAAGAAGTAATTTTTATACTTAATGCAACACACCTCCAAATAAAAATTGCTGTAGAGTCAATTCTGACTGGTAGAGACCATATAGGACAGAGTAGAGCTGCCCCATAGGTTTCCAAGAAGTGAGTGGAAACCGTGGTGGCTAGTGGTTAAGAGCTAAGGCTGCTTACCAAAAGGCTGGCAATTTAAATCCACCAGGCACTCCTTGGAAACCCTATGGGACAGTTCTACTCTGTCCTTCAGGGTCACTATGAATCGGAAACTACTCAAGGGCCTGTTTTTTGTTGTTGCTGTTGTTGTTTTTTCATTATGTGAGTAGATCTATAAAATATATGTATTCAAAAATGATTTAAAATCAAGATTATTAGGTAGAAAATTAAAATAACTCTTTTCAGGGATAAATGTTAAATCAGACAAGGTGCAGGGGAAAAAAAAACAGGAGAAATAGGGGGTTATTCTACAGAATTTTTTTTTCTGACATGTACTCTTTGAACAACCCTCCTTGTTCATCAATTGTATTTCAATAGAGAAGAGAATTAACAATAAGGATATATACAAACCCTCTCCCTCCTCAAAGCTAATTGCACTAATGCACAGTAGATAATCAGTAATTGGTATTCTTGTTGCTGATATTCTCATTCTTGTTAAAGCAAGGATGTATTTATAAACTATATTTCAGAGTGAGCAATGTACTGAATAGCATTATGTATAGCAACCTGACAGGAAATATTTTGATCAAATTGAATGTTGCTCTGAGGATTTCCAGGGTAAACTTTCCTTGTTATAAAACTTGACATTCTTTTTGGTTTCATAGCAGGAGACAAGAGATATGGGATAGTTGGTGCAACAAAATCAGATCAGCTTATCAGATACATATTTGACATACTTTTAAATGAAAAAAAAAAAAAAAAACCTTGGAAGAGTTGTATGTGGAAGAGCATGTTTTGTTTTGTGAAAGATATAGCTGAGTATCAGGTGGCCCAAAACCAAAAAAACGAACCCATTGCGGTTGAGTCGATCCCGACTCCTAGGGACCCTAAAGGACAGTGGAACTACCTCATAGAGTTTCCGAGGTTGTAAATCTTTAGGGAAGCAGGCTGCCACGTCTATCTTCCACAGAGCAGCTGGTGGCTTTGAACGCCCAATATTTCAGTTAGCGGTGGAGAACTTCACCACTGTGCCACCAGGAGCACTTATTTTGCATATAGAAAATTATAATTCTATTGTTATTTCTTTTTCAACTATAAGACTCTTCAGTCAGGTAGAATGTGACACTGATCTTAAAATTAAAAAAAAGAGAAAAAATATTAACATCATTCAAAATAAGCTAATAAGAATAGTAGTAATTACAGGTAACACCTATTTTGAAATCATTCAGTGCCAAGCTTTGTGCTTACTAACCCATATATGTGCATTATGCTAGTAATTTGCACTACACAAAATATGAATATTTGAGCAAAAGCAAAGAGCTAGTGTTTGGTGGAATAAAACAACAATATCAACAAGGGCAAACCAAATTAAAAAAAAAGAATAAACCCTATGTTTAGTCCATGCCTTTATCCAGTCAATATCCTGTGTGGCCTGTGAGTAACGCCACTTCACTGAGCCTCAGGTATCTCATCAGGTATGAAAACATTCACATGCACCCCCTAAAGCTCCAATGCAGAATAAGAGATAATTATTTCAAAACATTTTACTTAGTTCCAGGCACATAATGAGAGGCCCCGGGTGGCACAAAAGGTTAAGCACTTGGATCCTAGCAGAAGTGATGGCGGCTCAAACCCACCCAAGGGAGACAGGCTGGGTGACTGGCTTCAGAAAGGTCACGGTCTCGTTAGCCCCGTGAAATAGTTCTGCTCTGACACGTGCGGTCACCATGAGTCAGAATCTGCTAGATGTCAACCAACAACAGCAAAGGGAAGCACATAGTGAACACGACATAAAAGTTAGCATTCTATCCCACTCATTTCTCTGCAGAAGTAGAGTAAAATGATTGAATTTTAAAAATCAAAACCACAAGTAATAAAACTTAACTATAAAAACAATGACAAAACAGGCTTCAAACAGTTTAAGGAAAAGGAGGCAAAACTGGAAAAGGAAGGGAAGCCTGCTAAAAAGTGATAATAGAAAGTAATCTAGAAAACAAATCCAGTGACAGTTTTGGTGTATTTGGCAGAAAAAAGAAAATGTGATTAAGAAGAAGGATGCAGTCTTCCGGCACCTACAGAAGGATCAGTATTAGTTGCAGGTCTATCTGTGCGTAGCGGAAGCAGAGGGATGTGGTAAAAATTGTTAAGGAAAAAGCCACAGTTCTGGATGTATTTCCCACAGAGATACTGAAATTTGTAAAATATCCAAGGAGATGAAGCAGCATGGGCTGGAGAGGAGGCCTGTGGCAGTTAAGCTGAAAGATAACTAGAGATCACTCTGGCTCATCAACTCCAACTCTGTAAAGGCAGTTCTTTTTCATCACTTAAAAAAACAGTGGTAAAGAAAATACGTACATCTCATCCAATATCAATGTAAAATACTCATGCATATGTATTATGATATATATATATCTCCAAAGCAAGTCCAGTGCCGTCGAGTCAATGCTGACTCAGAGCAACCCTATAGGACAGAGTAGAACTGCCCCATAGAGTTTCCAAGGAGCGCCTGGTGAATTTGAACTGCTGACCCTTTGGTTACCAGTCTTAGCACTTAACCACTGTGCCACCAGGGTTTCTATATATATATAAAATCATATTCTGTTGTTAGGTGCCATTGATTTGGTTTGGAATCATAGCAACCCTATGTACAACATATATATAAATATGTATATGAAATTTGTTACATATAATTCAATACTTATCCTATGGACAATATAGAAAAACCTCGTTGTGTAGTGGTTAAGAGGTATGGTTGCTAACCAAAATTTTGGCAGTTCAAATTCACCAGGCACTCCTTGGAAACCTTATGAGTCAGTTCTACTCTGTCCTATAGGGTCTTATGAGTTGGAATCAACTTGAGATCAATGGGTTTGTTTTTCTTGGTTTGTTTCATTGTATATACTATATATATATATATATATATATATATATATACATACATACAATTCAATATCTGAACTATATGCAACAGTAAAGTAAATTGTTTACAAAAACAATCTTAAGAACCAACTTCAGTTGTTTTCTGATGAGGTTATTTTTTTTTTTTTTTAAACTTCTGAAAATGTGGGAGAGACAAGATCTGAAACTCCTAAGTGTGAACAAAAGTAATCAGATTTTGAATGAAACTGTAACAAAGAATAACCCTCTAACAGCCAAATTAATTTTACCTTTTATTAATTTTTTTCCACTTTCCCTATTTAAAGGCAGAACAACACAGTAAATGGCTCCAGGGAATCTCACATGGGTGACTGAGTTCATTCTCATGGGAATCACAGACCTTCCTGAGCTCCAGGTCCCCCTTTTCTTTGTCTTCCTGGTGATCTATGGGCTGACTGTGGTAGGGAACCTGGGCACCATCATCCTCACCAGTGTTGACTCCAGACTTCAAACCCCCATGTACTTTTTCCTTCGACACTTGGCTATCACTAATCTTGGCAATTCTACCACCATTGCCCCTAAAATGTTGCTCAACTTCTTAGTTAAGAAGAAAACCATCTCATACTACTGTTGTGCAGCTCAACTAGGCGGATTCATAGTTTTCATGGTGGCTGAAATTTTCATACTGTCTGCAATGGCCTATGACCGTTATGTGGCCATTTGCAATCCCCTGCTCTACATGGTGGTGGTATCTCGGCAGATCTGCCTTCTGCTAGCATCCCTCATATACCTCTACAGCCTGACCACAGCACTGACTGTCTCTTCGTGTGTGTTCTCTGTGTCATACTGTTCTTCCAATGTAATCAACCATTTTTACTGTGATAACGTCCCTTTGCTAGCATTGTCCTGTTCTGATACTTACATTCCAGAAACAGCAGTGTTTACATTTTCGGGTATTGATCTGCTTTTCTCCATGATCATTGTCCTCATATCCTACTTCAACATCGCCCTCGCCATTTTGAGGATACAGTCCTCAGAAGGGAGACAAAAAGCTTTTTCCACCTGTGCTTCTCACTTGATGGCGGTCGCTGTGTTCTATGGGACCCTCCTTTTCATGTATTTGCAACCAAGGACCAACCACTCATTGGATACTGATAAAACGGCCTCAGTCTTTTACACCCTAGTGACACCAATGCTGAATCCCGTCATTTACAGCCTAAGGAACAAGGACGTGAAGGATGCACTGAAGAGATTCCTGAATAACCCATGCAAATCACTCAAACTAATGTAAATATATAACTACAACTGTCTTCTTTTAAGAGCCTTATTTCGCTCCTGACAAAACTGCTGTTAAGTGAAGAAGTATTCTAAAAGGTTAAAGAAAAAAAAAAAAAACACTATTAATTTCAATGGGAAAACTACTGATGCATTTTTTCCCAATTCAAAACATCAGTCTCCCTAGAAGGATAAAGGTTTCAATTACACAATGAAAACAAACTTACATATGTAATAAACAACAACTTCAAAATAAACAAATACATAGTATAAATAAATTACAACTTGTTAAAAGGTTTGTGTCTTATACCCTCTAAATATGGCATCTGTTGTTGTTTGGTGCCATCAAATCGATTCCTACTCATAGCGACATTATGTGCAACAGAAGGAAACACTGCCTGGTCCTGAGTCCTCCTCACGATCAGTTGTTATGCTTGACCCCGTTGTTGCAGCCACTGTGTCAATCCATCTCCTTGAGGGTCTTCAACCTAGGTG
This sequence comes from Loxodonta africana, assembly GCF_030014295.1. Classification (NCBI taxonomy): domain Eukaryota; kingdom Metazoa; phylum Chordata; class Mammalia; order Proboscidea; family Elephantidae; genus Loxodonta; species Loxodonta africana. The sequence continues at coordinate 30,050,470 of NC_087348.1, forward strand.
CCATATCTCTTTGCAAATGAGAAGGCATAACTGCTAACAAAAGGTATCTAGGTGGTACAAATTGTTTTCACTAACGTAAATTTTGGAGAATCAGACTCACCCAGCAGTACCAGGAAAGAAAAGGCCTTGTGATTCTCTTCCTTTAAGATTACAGCCAACAAAACACTTTGGAGAGTTTCTACCTTGTAACACTTGGGGTCTTCATGAATTGAAATTGACTTGCCGGCAACTAACAACAACAATGTAGCCTGTAAACAAGGAAGAGAAAGCCTGATAATGGCTGATGGAGGTATATGAGAGTCATTGCTTGAAAGAGGCTAGAAAGTCAGATCATTCTACTTGATACACTCACTTTTGCCCAAGGACTAAACATTTCATTATAATTTTATATTTTTTAATACCATATCCTCCATTAATAACCTTTTGCACCTTTTTCTCCATCTATCACATTTGTGAACCCATTCTTGTCTTACACTTAAAATAACCTTATAACACATGAAAGTAAACATGTAGGGGTAAATAAAAACTAAGCCCAAGAGTGCTTTGAAACACGACCTGTGCCGTAGCAGACTGAAATAAATATAAAAGCATTCTGCATTTTTCCTCCTCTCTCATAGACATGTGCACAAAGCAAAAAAATTATGTTGAGCTAGTCGTGATCTATAATTAAATTATTTCCAAATGATATTTCATACTAAAATCTGTTGTATACTTTATTATCTTTAATATGAAACTGTCAACATTAAACATCACTTCTCACATTTTTATTTAGTGAGGTGAAAGTGCTATTAAACCAAAAATGTCATCTCTTAAGTGTGGTAACAATTATCAAAAAACTTACTACAAAAAAGAAAAAAAAAGTTACTAGTCATGTGAGTTATTGCTGTGTACGTACAATGCTACTAACATGCAATGGAGTGAGGGAGAGTAGGTGTGGCATGTGATGTAAGGACAGTCTCTGGACATAAAATAAGCTTATGACAATTTCAAGAAGGTCAGACATGAGGCACAACCAGGAACTCTGAGACTCACATACATGAGTCCATTTCTCACTTTGGTCATAAAAAACAGAATAGCTGAAGGCAGGCAAGACAAAATATGTGGTGGACATTTCTGACCTCAAAAGACAAAATCAGCTGTAATTTAATCCCATTAGTCTATAAACTTTTCATGTTAATTGCTAATGCGTTTCTTTGCTTTTACTTTATTCAGAGTATGTTTGGCTTCAGCAGCTTACAATTACAGAACTGTGTTTCCCATTAGAAAACTATTTTCTTTGGGTATGGCTCCGTGTATAGAATTAGAGCAAAAGGCTAAACTCACATTACAACATTTCCAATGCTGTTTAAAATAAATGAATGAATAAATAAATAAACCTGTTGTCTGAGAGTGATTCCTACATATTGTAACCCCTTGTGTATCAGAGTGGAACTTTCCCAGCAGGTTTTCAATGACCTTTCAGAAGTAGATTTCCAAGTCTTTCTTCTAAGACACCTCTGGGTGGATTCAAACCACCAAATTTTCAGTTAGCAGTCAAGTACTTAACAAATATACAACATCCAGGGACTCTATCTAATGCAATACACTGAAATACATACACAGTTTGGTTGATTGCTAAACATTTTGCTAGATGAATAGAGATGAAAAACGGGAAGTTCACTGTTTTCTACCTTATAATTTGGTTCACACATATGTATTTCCTAAAAATAATTTCACTGTTTTTACATTACTTTCTTATTGCTATAACAAATTACCTCAAATTTAATGACTAAAACCAACACAAATGTATTATCTCACAGTTTTGACAGTAAGAAGTCCATATTGAGTCTAATTGCACTAAAAGCAAGGTGTTAGCTAATTGTATTCTTTCTTGGATGCCCTAGAGGAGAATGTTTCCTGCCTTTTTCACCTTGTAGAGGCAGCAAATATTCCTTGGATAGTGACCCCTTCCAATTATCAATCCTATCACTCTCACTTCTGCTTCCATTACCTTCTCGGGTTCTCCTGTATACCTTTTCTCTTCTAAGAACTCTTTTGATTACATTGGGCCCACCTGGACAATCCTGGAACACATTATGTCAGTAAAGTCCCTTTCGTCATGTAATATATTCACAGTTTCTGGGAATTAGGATTTGGACATCTTTGAAGGGTTCGTGAAACTGTGTTCTACATCACATTGGAATATTTTGTGAAATTAGACAATGTAAAATCTTGCACCTGTCTCATGTACAAGAGCTCAATAAAATAATCCCACTAAAATGTACACAATATATATCTGTTTTACATTGTTTAGATACAAAATTTGTTCTATACAAACTATACATTGAGGCTTCCTTGGATTAAGAATGAACAACAACAAAACATTTGGCTCGAAGATTGCAGAAAGTGTGTACCCAGATAAACATGCACTCACATATCATTTCTTACACTTCTATTGAGAAATTCTGAATCAGACAAATTAACCAATCAGGCATATTGGTCAAGCATATATTTTTAATGAAGTAATTTATGAAAAACAATTTATCTCTCAACTCCAGTCTTCTACAGTCAAAGTTTACCCCATGGGGGCATTAGCACCTCCAAACTTCCAGGTTATGCCTATCCGGGTGCCAAGGTGGTCCCCTGGCATCTTGTGCCTGAACAGGTATAGTAAAACCACTGAGGGGATCAGGCAAGATGCGGTGCATGGAAGTTTTGAAGCAAGTCACCACCTGGGCAAAAGTGTGAAAGGTAGGAAAGGCTTCATACAGCTGCCACAGGAGCCCACAGCCGGTACTGCAGGAGAGGTTAGAGTTCTCATCCAACTCCATAAGGTAGGGCTGTCTGGTCAAACAGCATGGCAAGTGTGTAACTTCTGAGTGGAGCACATATTGAATCCCTCCAAGAGCCTGAGATTAAAAAATAAGCTATTGATTTTGTTTTAACACTAAGTGCTTGATCAAACAAAAAATGTTTTTTATATGATACGGAATAAACGTCTATTTTGACCTCATCTGTAGTTCCAATTATACTATCAGTTAATATGTTACCCAGACTCTATGACCCACCCATCATTGCTTTCTATGTTGGTGGTATTTTGCTCTGCTACTTTACACACAGTAGGGACTTTTAACCTGTCTTGTGAAATCAATGAAATTAGATGTACTTTGTGTAATATCCCTCTACTCTTTGCTAAGTTGTGTTCTGACACTCACATCGACCACCTTCTACTCTTCTATTTTGTGGGTTCTATAGAGATTATTCACCACCCTGATCGTCCTGATATCCTATGGTTTCATTTTGTTGGCCATTCTGAAAATTCCTTCAGCCAATGGGAGGTGAAAAGTGTTTTCCATATGTGGCTCTCACCTAACTGGAGTGTCAGTTTACCATGAACGATCCTCTTCATGTATGTGAGACCAAGTTCCAGCTATATTTTTGTCATGGCATGATAGTGTCAGTATTTGGCACTGTTGTGACAGCCATGCTGAATACCATTACCTGCAGTTTGAGGAAAAAAGATGTAAAAGAAACAATAAAAAATATGTTTAGTGTGAAATATACAATAAAGCATGTTTTTAGCAATAACAATTTAAAAAATCAAAAGTCAAGATCTATGTCTCAATATGAAAAAGATATACAAAAACTAATTTTTATTTTTAGTTTCTTAGTGTCTTTCTATTCTTTTTAAACATTTGAAATAAAGATAAGTCTTAATGTATGCTATTTTAAAACATGTGCAGAAAAGCTATGCCATGAATTTGCTTCTTACTATGTTCATACTACCTCATGAAATGGTAGAATATCGACTAATTCTTTTTGTATAATGACTCTGTGTATTCCTTACATCTTCTTTTGATGTTTCCTGCATCGTTTAATATTTTCCCCATAGAATCCTTTACTATAGCAACTCGAGGGTTGTATTTTTTCTTCAGTTCTTTCAGCTTGAGAAACACTGAGTATGTTCTTCCTTTTTGGTTTTCTGTCTCCAGCTCTTTGAACATGTCATTATCATACTTTAATTTGTCTTCTCGAGCCTCCCTCTGAAATCTTCTGTTCAGTTCTTTTACTTCATCATTTCTTCCTTTTCTTTAGCTGCTTGACATTCGAGAGTAAGTTTCAGAGTCTCCCCTGACATCCACCTTGCTCTTTTCTTTCTTTTCAATGACCTCTTGCTGTTTTCATGTATGATGTCTTTGATGTCATTCCACAACTTGCCTGGTCTTCGGTCACTAGTGTTCAACGCATCAAATCTTTTCTTGGAATGGTCTCTAAATTCAGGTGGTACTGAAGGAAGAAGTCCAAGCTGCTCTGAAGGCACTGGCGAAAAACAAGGCTCCAGGAATTGACGGAATATCAATTGAGATGTTTCAACAAATGGATGCAGAGCCGAAGGTGCTCACTAGCCTATGCCAAGATATATGGAAGACAGCTTCCTGACCAACTGACTAGAAGAGATCCATATTTATGCCTATTCCCAAGAAAGGTGATCGAACCAAATGGGAAAAATATAGAACAATGTCATTAACATCACACACAACCAAAATTTTGCTGAAGATCATTCAAAAACAGTTGCAGTAACATATCAAAACGGAACTGCCAGAAATTCAGGCTGGCTTCAGAAGAGGAACCAGGGATATCATTGCTGATGTCAGATGGATCTTGACTGAAAGCAGAGAATACTAGAAGGATGTTTACCTGGGTTTTACTGGCTATCCAAAGGCATTTGACCGTGTGGATCATAACAAATTATGGATAACACTGCAAAAACCAGAACACTGAATTGTGCTCATGAGGAACCTTTGTATAGATCAAGTGGCAATTGTTTCAACAAAACAAGAGGATACTGATTGGTTTAAAGTCAGGAAAGGTGTGCATCAGGATTGTAGCCTTTCACCATACCTATTCTATCTGTATGCTGAGCACATAATCAGAGCAGTCAGACTATATGAGAAGAATGGAGCATCAGGATTGAGGGAAGACTCATTAACAACCTGCATTAAGCAGATGACACAAACTTCCTTGCTGAAAGGGAAAAGAACTTGAAGCACTTACTAATGAAGATCAAAGATCACAGCCTTCAGTATGGATTGCACCTCAACATAAAATAAAAATCCTCACAACTGGACCAATGAGCAACATCATGATAAAAGGAGATCAGATTGAAGTTGTCAAGGATTACATTTTACTTGGATCCACAATCAACAGCCATGGAAGAAGCAGTCAAGAAATCAAAAGATGCATTGCGTTGGGTAAATCTCCTGCAAAGGACCTCTTTAAAGTGTTGAAAAGCAAAGAAGTCACCTTGAAGACCAAGGTGCACCTGACCCAAGCCATGATATTTTCAGTGGCATCATATGCATGTGAAAGCTGAACGAAGAATAAGGAAGACTGAGGAAGAATTGATGCCTTTGAACTGTAGTGTTAGTGAAGAATATTGAATATACCATGGACTGCCAAAAGAACAAACAAATCTGTATTGGAAGAAGTACAACTAGAATGTTCCTCAGAAGCAAGGATGGCGAGACTGCATCTTACATACTTTGGACATGTTGTCAGGAGGGCTCAGTCCCTGGAGAAGGACATCATGCTTGGCAAAGTACAGGGTCAGTGGAAAAGAGGAAGACCCTCAACGAGGTGGACTGACATAGTGGCTGCAATAATGAGTTCAAGCAAACAACTATTGCAAGGATAGTGCAGGACCGGGCAGTGTTTTGTTCTGTTGTGCATAGGGTCGCTATGACTCCATGGCTCCTAACAACAACAACAACATGTTCATACCGAGATATGTATGTGTGTATTTATGCATGTATATGTATATACATACACATATACATAATGGCTCTAATATACACATATATACACATGAAGACATATAGGTATATGTTCTTTACATAGAATATTGTGTATTTATGTTCTCCTGCTTATACATATATACTTGGAAATGAAAAAATAGTAAAACATTTATTTAGTGTGGTGTAAATTAAAAAAAAATTTAGAAGTAAAGTTTCAATAAATTTTAAAAAATGATTCAGTAGTTGTTTGAGCAGGACTTGTTTTCGTTTTCTAATGATTTTTTTTTTACATGCAGCAAAATCAGTGGACAACATATAGCTAAAGAAATCAACATAGATAAATCCACAAACACATATTTGAGTGAGTAAAAATATTGCAAAATAGGACACTCAGTACTATGTAAAGTAATTAAAGATATCTTCAGATTTATGTTTTGATGGGTGCATAAATATATAGTTAATAACAACAAGAATATCATTAAAAGTTGTGGATAAGGGTTACCTCTGGGTAAGGAGACTCTGAGCTGGTGGTTTGAATCCAAGCAGAGGCACCTCGAAAGATCTACTGAAACTTTATAGCTGGATGGAAACTGGTATTAGGTATTACGAATACCAAAATCAAGAAGGAAGAGGTGTACCCTGCACTATAGTAGTCAATATCTTAGAGAATGAGCCACAACTTGTCATGGTTTCTTTGTCAAAGTTAAAATAATATTACAGATTGATTACAGCATGGGATACAAAATCCTGATGTTTAATTTCACATTTCAGGATGGGTATTTCATTCATTCACTCATTCCATCAGTCAGTGAGTTGGTTAGCAAGTGTCTTTTGGATATCTACTCTATTCTGGGTATTATTTTAGAAGCTGGTAATAAATAGGAAAACTAATCAGACATATCCTTTCCTCTTATAAAGGTTATAGGCTAGAAAATGCCCCAAGAAAGTAGGAAAGAATTGGTGATGACATTAAATTGCAATATTTATTCAGTATTTGAAAGAAGATTGTATGCTGATTTGAAAAAATACATTTTTTTACTCAAATTAATTAAATATAAAAACTGGAAATGATACCAGATATGATTTATACTTCAATAATTTTAATAAAAAGTTTATATTTAGCCTCTTTACAAGCTTCACATTTTGAATTTGGTGTATATCATCTGGTTATAAAGCAAATATACCAGAGTTTGATATTGGAAGGGAGGTTTTGTGTTATCCCCAATATTCACATTAAATTTATCCTTTGGGGTAGAATTCTGTATTTTCCAACTGCTGGATTTTCTTCATCCATAATCCAGGAGCACTAGCCAGAGTATTAAAGGGTATATTAAAAATAATAATAATACAGAAATGCTGCATGTGTTTCTTATTCAATGTACTCATTTAAACAAGTCCCTAGGCTATCTCCTCATTTTCATTGTTTGGGTGAAATTTTGAGTGGAGCTTTCCTTAATGAGCTTTCAATTTGTCTTTCTTTCCCTGAGGAATCAGACCTTTATCCGGGAATTCTAGTCCTCATGTTCAGGGACTGGAGCCTAGAAATAATCAGATGTTAGTGTTAGGGTCTTCAGGAACCTCAGGTCTTTGTAAAACTCTCCAGCATGCTTCGAGGAGTCAACTTAGGAGTGGATCTCAGCAGATCTCTCTGAACAGGTCAGTTAAACCAAATGTTTCCCTATTACTAGGCCTAGATGTGAGGACTAAGTATCTTAAAAGCTCTATCAATTCAAATCAAACTCAGAACTGAAATGGTTTCTTCTATCTCTTTTCCAAGTGGAAACCCTGGTGGCATAGTGGTTAAGTGCTATAGCAATTAACCGAGAGGTCGGCAGTTCAAATCCACCAGATGCTCCTTGGAAACTCTATGGGGCAGTTCTACTCTGTCCTCTAGGGTCACTATGAGTTGGAATTGCCTCAATGACAGTGGGTTTGGTTTGGTTTTTGGTCTTTTCCAAGTGACTGCAATCCTTGCCCACTGGTAGCTAAGTGAAGTGATGGCTGTGTACTGACTGAAGTGTCTTTAATGACTTAAGTAAATGTCTTAATAAATTAATAACAGTCTTAATGACTACTGAAAAATGAGACTGAACATTGAAAAGAAGATGTGAAAAAAATAACCAAATCAATGGTCAGTGTTGATTATCTAAGAGAATTGAGAGAATTTAGCATATTGCTTTTTACATATGATGAAATTGATATTTTTAGAGAAGCAAATATTTACCAGATAGTCTTAACCCAGGTAGAATTACTGCTAAAAGTATCAGCTGTAATGAGTTGTGACAGGGTCGTGTAGCATTTGGAGCACAAAAATGTAAAGATACTAAACCTTATCATCTTCTAATGAGATTAACAATAAATTGAGAATTTCACATTTTCTCTATGCAGATGTCAATGTTGAAGAATTTCTTGAGCATTTTTGAAATTCTAGTTACTGATACCCTATGTTAGCCATGGTCTTACACTTCTATTATTAGCAGTTAGGGATACAAAGAATGGAAGTAATTATGTGCCCTTATTTTTTCCATTGTGAATGAAAGCCAGGGAAATATGATGATATGGTATAGAAAAAATCATAAACTTGATTCTTATTCGCAATCTAAAGCAGTGAATATGATGCCAATTAATAACACAATGATAACTTTTTGAAATTAAATATATATGTAAAATCTAATATTGAAACTATGTTTAACAGTGAATAAATAAATAGTTTAGGCAAACAATTCAAAGAAACAACCTCAGTCCTCAGTTGTTCTCTGGTGACTTTGTATTTCTGAAATTTGTGAAAAAACAGGGAGAAAACTAAGATCTGGAACTCTTAAGTGTTTTTGAATGAAAGTAAAATGACTTTAAATAAAACTTTGACAAGGAATAACCTTCTAAGAGTGAAATGTATTTTGCCATCCATTAATCTCTTTCCATTTTTCCCATTTAAAGACAAAAGCAACACAATACATGGCTCCAGGAAATCTCACATGGGTGACTGAGTTCATTCTCATGGGATTCTCAGACCATCCTGAGCTCCAGGTCCCCCTTTTCTTTGTCTTCCTGGTGATCTATGGGTTGACCGTGGTAGGGAACCTGTGCATCTTCACCCTCACCAGTGTGGACTCTCGACTTCAAACCCCCATGTACTTTTTCCTCTGACACTTGGCTATTATCAATCTCAACAATTCTACTGTCATTGCCCCCAAAATGCTGGTCAACTTCTTGTTTAGGAAGAAAACTATCTCTTACTACTGTTGTGCAGCTCAACTTGGTGGATTTGTAGTTTTCATTGCAGCAGAGATTTTCATACTGGCCACAATGGCCTATGACCACTATGTGGCCATATACAACCCCCTTCTCTACATGGTGGTGGTATCTCGGCAAATCTGCCTTCTGCTAGTATCTCTCATATACCTCTACAGTCTGACCACAGCACTGGCTGTCTCTTCCTGTGTGTTCTCTGTATCATACTGTTCTTCCAATGTAATCAACCATTTTTACTGTGATCATGTCCCTTTGCTAGCCTTGTCCTGTTCTGACACTTACATTCCAGAAATAGCAGCATTTACCTTTTCAGGGGTCAATTTGTTTTTCTCCATGATCGTTGTTCTAATATCCTACTTTAACATTATCCTTGCCATTTTGAAAATACAGTCCTCAAAGGGGAGACAAAAAGCTTTACCCACGTGTGCTTCTTACATGATAGTGGTCACTGTGTTCTATGGGACTCTTCATGTATTTGCAACCCAGGACCAACCACTCCTTAGTTACTGATAAAATGGCCTCAGTCGTTTACACCCTAGTGATACCAATGCTGAATCCTCTCATTTGCAGCCTAAGGAACAAGGATGTGAAGAACGCACTGAAGAGATTCCTTAATAACCCATGAAAATCACTCAAACTAATATAAATACATAACTACAACTGTCTTCTTTTAAAGTCTTAATTTGCTCCTGAAAAATCTGCTGTTAAGTGAAGAGACATTAAATACTTAAAAAAAAAAAAAAACCCAAAAATGTATTAATTTCAAAGGGGAAAATATTGATGCATTTTTATCCCAATTCAAAATACCCACTGTTCCTAGATAGAAAAATGTTTCAATAATGCAAAGAAAAAAAAAAAAATAGTGGTCACTTCGGCAACACATACACTAAAACTGGAAAGATAGAGAGAACATTAGCATGGCCCCTGGGCAAGGACGACACTCAAATTTGTGAAGTGCTCCATATTTTTTTGATTTGTAAACTTTCACTTAAAGCACAATAAAATTTTTTTAAAAACTTACATTTGTAATAAACAATTTGAAAGTAAAAAAAATATGTATTATAAATAGAATACAAGTTATTAAAAGATTTGTTTTTTATTCTGTCTAAATAAGATATCTAGGTGGTGCAAAATGTTTGCCCTAACCTAAAGCTTTGTAGATTGAACCCCCTGTGGTACCAAGGAGGAAAATGCCTACTGATTTTTTTTCCTTTAAGATTACAGCCATTAAAACCACATGAAAAAGTTCTAGTATGTACACATGGGGTTGTTGAGAGTTAGAATTGACTTGACATCAATAAACGACAACATCATAGTCTCTAAACAAGGAAGAGAAAGCCTGATAAAGGGTGGTGGAGATATATAAGAACCATTGCTTGCAAGATGATAGAAAGCCTGATCATTCTCCTTGGTACACCCACCTTTTGTCCAAGGGCTAGACATTTTGTTATAAGTTTACTTTTTTTTTTAATTCCATATTCTCCATTCATAAACTTTGGCACCATTTTCTCCATCTATCACATATTTTGTTCCTCCATTGTTGTCTTGCACTTAAAATAAATTTATAACCCAGAGAAGTAAACAGGCATTAAGCCGAGGGTGCTTTGAAAGACCACATGTGCCACAGTGGACTGAAATAAATATAAAAGCATTCTACCATTTTCATTCTCTGTCCCAACACCCGTACACAAAGCAAAAATTTATGTTCAGCTAATCATGACTTAAAATTAAAAGTTTTCCATAGGATGCTCTTACACTGAAAACTATTGTGTAGAGTTTATTATCTTTGTAATAAACCGTAACATTAAACACAACTTCCTAGCACATTTTATTTAGTGTGTTTGTGGATGATAATATTATTAGATCAAAAATGTCATCTCTTAAAAGGTAACAATTCTCGGGAAACCTATAGCAAAAAAAAATTAAAACTCATAGGAGCCATATCTATATATGTACAATGCTAAGATGTGGCGGAGTGAGGCATAGTGGGTAAGACATATGAGGTAAAGACAGGGTCTGGGAATAAAGCTATGACATTTTCAGGAAGGTCAGACATAATTCAAAACCAGGAATTGTGAGGCTTACATAAGAAAATCTTGTAACTTTAGCCATACATATTCATAATTTGCATTCCTTCTGCATCTTTAAAAAAACATTATAAGACATGTTTAAAGAGTTCTGCCTTCATCATCAGATATAAAACTTGGATTAAGCTGCAGTAGAAAATTCTGAATATTACAGTAATTTATGGAAAATTGAAGCATGTACTGAACAAATACTGTAACTCAATCCAGGTTTTTGAGTGTAGGCAATAAAAAAATTACAATGAAAGCTGAGAAATCGCACATCAAAGGTTTCCTCAATAGGGAAATCAAATGTATCCTGGATCATTAACAAACACCCGATGGTATTGCTCCCTGTTCTCAAATACTTTAGGATTAATGAAAATTTGTGTTCAAGCTCCATGGGGAGTATCTCAAGGGGAGAGACATGCCTAAATTCTTCTTACAATTGCAGTAAGGTTAGGAAGAAGCACTTGGGGAAGCAAGAACTTATTTCTCACTTTAGGTGAGTAGATGGCACTGATCTGCTTGTTTATCAATGAGCTCCAGTCATTATTCTTGACCCTTGGTTTTAATATAAATTATACTCATGAGTACAGTCAGCAAAGTCAGACTCAAGATACTATACCGTATATACTAACAATGTCTTAACTACGTTATCATGTGTTTTTACCACCATTATTGTGTTCTTTGAGGAAAGCAAAAAACTTCATTTCTATTTGTTATGATTTCCATATGGATTCTGGAATTTTCTGTGTATGTGTGTTAGTTGCCATCAAATTGGTCCCCACTCATAGAGACCCTATGTAGAACAGAAAGAAACACTGCCCGGTCCTGTACCATCTGCACAATCCTTGCTGTGCTTAAGCCCATCATTGCAGTCACTGTGTCAGTGCATCTCCTTGAGCTTCTTCCTCTCTTTCGTTGACCCTCTACTTTACCAAACATGATGTCCTTCTCCAGGGACTGATCTGGTCTGATAATGTGTCCAAAGTATGTGAAATAAAGTCTAGCCATCTTGCTTCCAAACAGTGAATATTCTGAGGGAGGATAAGCATTGTTTGAAAACTTCGCCTAGAATGTTATCTAGACCAAGACACCGTTGGTCAGGTTGAGGATAATGATGCTGAGTGAGTGTTTATGTCTCAAATAGTAATAGTTTTATGATAGAGATTCCTGTTATTCAACAATGCAATAGTATCATCACATCCTGTTTTCATGCATTTACACAATTTCCTTTGTGATGAGAATATTTCATTTGTGGTTGCATCCAAAAATGTTACACAAGAGACTGAGATTGCCAGGATTTAAACGCCCCCATAAGCAGATCCTGGGCTGAAGACTAGATTATGTGTTTATTTGGCAGGGGATTCCAGGAATTGCAAATGAGGAAATGGAGAATAAGAGACAGGGAAGGGAGAAAATCTAATGGTGTAAAGAGCAGATTGCTGTTGTAAGCAACTATGTCAATCGCTTGAGATATTTTGAGATGTTCTGCAAAACCTTTCTTGGAATTGTCCTAAGACAGGAAAGCCGGGGATCTGGGATATTTATTCACTGACTCTTGTAACTTATTAGTTGAGAATTGCTCATCGACATATGAAATGCTGGGAACTTCCACATATGGTCTGAGCAAGCTCCCAAGGCACTGACAAAAGCCCCACAGGCAAAGGAGTAAAACATTTGAAGTGGAAAACTGCCAGCAAGCCAGAAAATATCTACAAGGGCTAGAGTCAGAGGTAGCCAAGGTGATGGGGGTGAGGAAGTACACATTTTTCTCTGTGGTGACATGTGCCATTGAAAGTTGATGGCAAAGCCAAAATAAAATATTAGACATCTTGACTTAATATACTCATCTTGCTGCAGTAATAGCATGCCTGGCACCTACTGTCTACCTTTGTATTACAGTTCCAGGTTCTTATTCATAAAGCAGTGAGGCTAAGGCTTAGAAGCATCGCCAAATATATTTTTAATTAAGGCTGAGTTTTAAATCAGCACAATTAAAAGTCCAGAGATTGTCAATCCTTGGAAGAACTATACATCAGATATATGCATTCAACTTTCAGTATTGTTGATCTTCCAACACCTCATGTATCCAGGCTTGGGGATTTCTTTTCTCCTCTCATTCACTGAGGGAAGTTTTCATCCTGATTTGTTCTCATCTCAAAGCTGAATTGGGAAAACTATTTTTGAAGGATGGAAACAGGAGGGTAAGAGACCTTCTCATGGCTCACATTAGTGCCAGTTATAATGCACAGGTATAATGCAAAGCATGAATCTACTCAGTCCATAAGGTTTTTTCCATGTATTTGATTCTCTGACACGATGGGATAAAATTATATTCAAGAAGTACAGTTAAAAAAAAAAAAAAAACTCAAGGATCATAACAAGCCACATAATAGAGGTTTGGGGATTGACATTGAAGATCAAATTGGTGAGTACCTTTTCTTAAGTTACGAAAAATTGATATTTGCTAAGTAGGATTCTTCAAGGGCTCATTCTGTCTGATTTCAAAGTTTTAATGAGAAAAGGTTTACGTTGATTTTATTTCATTCATGGTTATCCCTCTATTTCAGAGCTAGTATTTCCCTATTGAGATGGTGCAGCATATTTTACACAGTAAAGTGTGGGAACATAAACAAGGGCTCATGTCCCTGTTAATTGTGTTGGATGAAAGTAATATAAGTATTTGTCCCTTTTGCTTTATTGTCTTAAATAATTAGTATGTGTACATGTCTCTGTTATATTAACTCACCCAAAGACAGCAGGACCTGATGTATTTTTAGGGTCACTCAAAATTCTCCCTCCCTTCCTTTCTTTCTCTCTTTCTTTCCTTCCCTTCCTCCTTTGGATGAGAACAGAATGCTCTCAATTTCACAGACACATTTACCTTAGTTGAGACTAGTTTCTATATTTTATAGAAAACTTAGTTGAAATTGGAGGTTCCATTTGCTTAAGATGATTTCCTTGGGCTTCAGGTCCATTCCCCAATTCCCAATACTGCCCTGGAATTTGTGCTGCCATGAGATCAGGATCAGCCCTGCTGCTCAGTTTTTCCATTTCTTCCAATCATAACCAGGGAGGAAAAATGAGGACATCAACTCAGAAAGAGAGCCATAGACCTGTGTGTATGACAGAGCTCCATGTTACAACAGGACAGTGACGGGAGCTGGAAAATATGATTATCCCTATAAAAGAGGAAGAAAAGTGATAGCTAATTCATACCATATAAAATCAATCCTAGATTGTTTCTTTTACCACATGGAAGATTCCAAAACTCCAGAAACTTGTAAAATTTCTATAGAATGGATGTTGAGGTGAAGAGGCTTCCCGAACTGTATAAATTTTGGGGATTATTTCTATTTTTAGATATAACTTTTTGTAGCTTAAAGCATTAGGCTTTGCCATTTTCCTTGCTAGGTTGCTGCTAGGTAATTTTTTTTTTTTTTTTTTTTTTTACTTTTTCTGCATGTTTTGTTACTTTTATGTAGATCTTTAAATAGAGAGGATTTTATAAGGTCGGGGTATTCTGCCCATTAACCTAGGATTTTTATTCTGATTTTCTGGAATCTTTTGTATAGGGAAATCCAGAGGTCTAGTTACTGAAGAACTTGTTTTGTTTAATAAATGAGAGTACTTAAGTTAAATATGCTTAGCTCTATTAATTTTTTGTTGTTAATTTTTGGGCATCTGTTTTAAAAATGTTCATCTCAAGATCTAAAAGATATTGACTCTATGCTCTTTAGAGTTTGAATATTTTGTTTTGACAATAAGTGCCTTGAAAAACTAAAATTGATTTATTTATCTGTGGAAAAAAATCCATTTTAACCTTTCTTTAGAAATAATTATATTATCCAGCTCCATTTATTGAATAGAATTGTTTCACCTCACTGCCTTAGCACGCCACTTCTGGTATGCAGCACAGCTCCGTAAGTGTATTGGTTTCTTTCTGGGTTCTCTATCCTGTTCCTGTTACATTGATACACTTGCTTTGTCTTATGTCATTGCCACATTGTACCCATAACTGTAGCTCTGTAAGTCTTGATATCTGACAACACAGGTCATCCTCAAGGGTGTCTTGCTTTTCCTTTACCATTTGCATTTTCTATACATATTTTAGAGACAAGCCCAGGCCCGTTGCGGTCAAGTCTATTTCAACCTGTAGCGACCCTATAGGACACAATAGAACTGCCCCATAGTTTCCAAGGAGCGCCTGGTGAATACAACCTGATGACCTTTTTGGTTAGGAGCCGGAGCATTTAACCACTATGCCACCAGGGTTTCCACACATTTCAGAGGTAGTGTCAAATTCCACAAAATCCCCTGGTAAGACTTTGATTGTATTGACATTGGAAAAATAGATCAATTTGGGCAGAATTGACATGATTATGACATTGAGTTGTGTAATTTAGGAACGAGAATTTCCATCAGCTTATTTAAGATGTCTATAATTTCTCTTGGTAAAGTTTTAATTTATCTCATTTTTAGAGTTGGATTATTTGGGCATTTTTCAAAATCATTCTACCAAGTTGTGGAATTTTCCTTCTATTTCAAATTTGTGAAGTTTTTGTCCATTCTTTTTTTTTTTTTTTAAAGGAATGTTGGTTATTATGCAGTGTTTTTTGTCTATTCAAATGCCAAAAATATTTTGTTTTTATTTTAATTAGTTAATACAGTCAGTTATATTTATGAATTTTCCAGAATTAAACCATCCAGATCAACCTGGGATCATTCAGTTTGGTCATAAGCCAAAACCCAGACTCCTTGCCATTAAGTCAATTCAAACTCATAGTGACCCTATAGGAGAGAGTCAAACTGCCCCGTAAGGTTTCCCAGGCTGTAAATCTACACAGGAGCAGACGGCCATGTCTGTCTCACACAGAGCAGCTGGTGAGTTCCACCAATCTTCCATTAGTGTTCAAACACTTTAACCACTGTCCCACCAGGGCTCTTCAATTTGGTCATAGGAAGTTACATTCTTCCACACTGTAAAGTCTGTAATATTGTATAAGATTTTTGCACCTACATAATTGAAATTGTAGGCCTTTAAATATTTTTAATTATATATTTAAATTTATTCATTGTTATAATGACCTTTTAACATGAGTTTCAAGGTAGTATTTGTTGTTTGTAATCTGCCTAGTTTCTAAGAAATTTGGAAGGATCTCTTCCTTAACAATACAGAAGTATCTGTCTTTAAAACAATCTGAAATAGAAGTTGGGAAAATAAAGGTCAAGGAAACACAATCCTCAAACTAAAATTTATTAATTCAAAATATTTGATGTATAGTTAATAGAAGAGGATATAAAGATATAAACCTAGTATCCAAAATTAAATTATAACAAACTACTCCTTTCAGCATTATCTGGTAAAAATAAATTATTCATCTCATCCATGTGCATTTAAATGAGTAAACCTTGGGCATTTTAGATGAGGCAGGCAATATTCAGTTCCCCTGCTTCCTTGCTGCTTTCTTTACTTCGCACCAGGAAACTACATACAGTACTATGTCCCAATCCCTGAAGCTTTTCAGATAACAGTGCCAGCTTTAGAACCTTGTTTTCACTTTGTGGTATATTTATAGCAGTTTACTAGATAATTTTAGCTGTTGTGTTAACAAATACATTTTATGAAGGTACATTCGTGTTAGAAAATTCTAACTAGAAATGTTAATATTTAGATCAAAGCATATGTGAGAATGTCTGCTAATCTTTCTTTTTCAGACTGAATACATTACTCATGCAGCACTGCCTTGATATTCAACATAGTGAAAACCAGAAAGGTGGTACTCATTTCCTGAAGTGTGGGATCCGCTGCTCTAGAGGAAAGGAAAAAAAGTGGTTTAAGTGCATTAGAGTAGGTAGGCATGCTGGAAACTCCTGCAAGCTAGCAAACTTCTTATCTATCATTATAGACATAAGGAAAAAAAGTTTAAAACATATAGATGCTTAGAGGAGTAAGAATACTTCTCTTTTTTAAAAAGAACAAGTTAGCTTCTCACTAAAGTGTGAGCACACATGTTGTTTTGTGACATTGGTTACCAACCCAAGATATGTCAACACTCTCTCTTCTAGGCCTTGTGTTCCCTATCACCAGCTTTCCTGTCTTCTTCTGCCTTATAGTACTTGCCTCTGGGCTAGTGTGCCCCTTTAGTCTCCTTTTGTGTTATGAGTCTGTGTAATCTTTTCGTAAAGAGTGAACTTCAGGAGTGACTTCATCACTGAAGCTAAAATGGTGTCCGGAGGCCATACCCTAAGGTGTTTCTCCAATCTCTGCAAGGCCAGTAAGCCTGTTCTTTTTTTGTGAGTTAGAATTTTGTTCTACGTTTTTCTCCAGCTCTGTCTGGGACCCTTTGTGATCCCTGTCAGGGCAGTCTGTGGTGGTAGCTGGGCACCACCTAGTTGTACCGGGCTGAGTCTGGTGGAAGTTGTGGTAGTTGTGGTTCATTAGTCCTTTGGACTAATCTTCCCCTTGTGTCTTTAGTTTTCTTCCTTCTCCCTTGCTCCCGATGGGGTGGACCAGCATAGGACCTTAGATGGCCGCTCACAAGATTTTAAGATCCCCAGACGCTACTCACCAAAGGAGAGTGTAGAAAATTTTCATTATAAACTGTGTCATGACACTTGAGCTAGATGTTCCCCGAGACCACGGTCCCCACAGCCCTCAGCCCAGTAATTGGATCCCTCAGGGAGTTTGAATGTGCCTGTGGAACTTCCATGACCTTGCCTTATACAAGTTGTGCTGGCTTCCCCAGTATTCTGTACTGTCTTACCCTTCACCAAAGTTACCACTTAGCTATTTTCTATCTCGTGTTTTTCCATCCCCACCACTTGTAACCATCAAGGATTGTTTCTTTTTGGGTGTAAAGCTTTTCATGAGTTTTTATAGTAGTGGTCTCATACAATATTTGTCCTTTTGTAATTGACTTATTTCACTCAGCATAATGCCCTCCAGATTCATGCATGTTGTGAGATGCTTTGTGGATTCATCATTGTTTCTTATGATTGCATAGTGCTCCATTGTGTGTATGTACCATACTTTATTCATTCATCTGTTGATGGGCATCTAGGCTGTTTCTATCTTTTTGCTATTGTGAACAATGTTGCAATGAACATGGGTGTGCACATGTCTATTCATATGACTGCTTTTATTTCTCTAGATACATTCCTACGAGTGGGATTGCTGGATCATGTGGTATGTCTGTTTCTTTCTATCTTTGTAAGGAAGCATCACACCATTTTCCAAAATGGTTGTACCATTTTGCATTCCCACTAGCAGTGCATAAGAGTTACATTCTCTCCTCAGCGTCTCTAATATTTGTTATCTTCTGTTTTTTTGATTCTTGCCAGTAATGTCAGGGCGAGATGGTATTTCATTGTGGTTTCAATTTGCACTTCTCTAATGTCTGATCTCGAGCATTTCCTCAGGTGTCTGTTAGCTGCTTGAATGTCTTCTTGAGTGAAGTGTCTATTCAATTCCTTTGCCCATTTTTTAATTAGATGATTTGTCTTTTTGTTGTAGAGGGTTGGATTTTCCTGTAGTTTTTAGAGATTAGATCTTTGTCGAATTTGCAATAATCAAAAATATTTTCCCAGACTGTGGGAAATTCTACTCGGTCATGGTGTATTATTTTTTTGATATGATGCTGAATTCTATTGGCTAGAATTTTGCTGAGAATTTTTGCATCCATATTTCTGTGAGATGTTGGTTTGCAATTTGCTTTTTTTGTGGTGTCTTTGCTTGGTTATCCTGGTTTCATAAAATGAATTTGGAAACATCCCTTCCTTTTCTATGTTCTGAAATAGTAGTACTGGTGTAAGCTCATCTCTGAATGTTTGGTAGAATTCTCCAGTGAAGCCATCTGGGCCAGAGCTTTTTGGTTCGGAGTTTTTTTTTTTTTTTCTTTTTTCTTTTTTTACATTTTCAATCTCTTGTTATGGGTCTGTTCAGATTTTCAACATCATTTTGCGTTAGTTTGGGTAGGTATTATGTTTCTAGAAATTTGTCCGTTTACTCTAGGGTTTCAAATTTGTTAGAGTATAGTTTTTCATAATATGCTGTTATAATCCTTTTTATTTCATTTGGGTCTGTTGTATTGTCCCCATTTCATTTCTTATTTGGGTTATTTGAGTCCTCTCCTGTTTTTCCCTTTTTCCAATTTGGTCAGTGGTTTGTCGTTTTTTTGACCCTTTCAAAGAACCAAGTTTTGGTTTTGCTGATTCTTTCTATTCTTTTTTTGGCTGTAAGCCAATATTTTGATTTTGTCCCTTTCTTCTTTTTTTTGATGTTTCCATCTATTCCTGTACATTGACCTCTGAGCACTGCCTTTGCTGTGTCCCAAAAGTTTTGGTAGGATGTGTTTTCATTGTCATTTGATTCTATAAATTTTAGTTCCCATCTTTGCTTTCTGCTATAACCCAGTGGTTTTTAAGCAGGTTGTTATTCAGTTTCCATGTAATTGATTTTTTTTTCCTTCCTCTCACTGTTTTTAATTTCTACTTTGATGGTATTGTGATCAGAGAAGATACTCTGTATTATCTCATTTTTTTGGAATTTGTTGAGTGTTACATTGTGCCCTAAGATGTGGCCTATTCTGAAGAACGTTCCATGTGTCTTTGAAAGGAATGTGTATTTTGCAGCTGTTGGACGGAGTGTTCTATATATGTCTACATGGTCAAGTTGGTTGATTGTGTCCTTTAGATCTCCTGCCTTTGCTGAGTTTTTTCCTAGATGCCCTGTGCTTTTCTGAGAGTGGTGTGTTGAAATGTATAACTATCATTGTGGAACTGTCAATTTCTCTTTTCAGCTCTGTTAGAGTTTGTTTTATGTATTTTGAAGCCCTGTTGTTGGGTGCATAGATATATGTTATGGTTATGTCTTCACGATGGATTGTTCCTTTAATCATTACATAGTGCCATTCTTTTTTTATGGCGGATTTGTTTTAAAGCCTGTTTTATCTGAGATTAGTATTGCCAATCCAGTTTTTTTTTTTATTTTTAATTTTCCTGGGGGGGGGGGGTAACTGTTTGCTTAGTGTGTTTTTTTCAGTCCTTTGATTTTTAATAAATTTATGTCTTTGTTTCTAAGATAGGTCTCTTTCAGACAGCATATTGTTCTTTTTTTTTTTTTTTTTCCCTAATCCAGGCTTGCACTCTCTGTCTCTCTATGGGTGCATTTAGGCCATATATATTTGAGGGCACTGGGGGTTGTGTATGTTCCTTGTAAGTATTGATAGATGTGAGTTTATTGCTGTCATTTTGTAGCTTTTTTTTGGTGGTGCTGATATTTTCTTTGTTCCTCTTTCTCTCCTGTGCTGAATTCCCTTTGTGTGTGTGTGTGTGTGTGTGTTTTTATTTCTTTTGTTTTTGTAGATTTTGTGTTTACTGAAGCTTTATGTTTTTCTTCTTTTTTTTGATGAATAGGTTTGTTAATTTTCTTTGTGGTTACCTTGAAGTTTACCCTTATCTTCCTAAGTTTCAACCAGTCTTTAATAACTTGGTATTGCCTTGCCTTCTTCTCCATTAAAAAGTTCTATATCTATACCATTTATTCCCTCTTTCATTGCTCTGAAGTTTTTGTCATTGTCTGTTGTTCCCTGTTATAAATCTTTAAGGTTTGATAAATCCTCAAGTGTTCATTTCCTAGGTTGGTATCTAGGTCTTGAGTCCTAAATTCATGCTGTCTTCTGATGTTGTTTGTCCTCAAACTGACGGACTCCCTTTATTCATTCTTGTAATTTGATTTTTTTTTTTTACATATTCCCTTAATTCCTGTTTATCTGGAGATGTCTTAATTTCACCATCATATCTGAACAAGAGTTTGGCAGAATGTGTTATTTTTGTTAGCACTTTTTTTTCTTTCAAGGATTTATGTATATCATCCAGCTTCCTTCTTCACTGCATAGTTTCTGCCTGGTAATCAGAGCTTAATCATATTGTCTCCATACTGTGACTTTTCAGTTATCTCGAGCTGCTCTCAGGATTCTTTCTTTGTCTTTCGTTTTAGTGAGTATGATTATGATATGCCTTGGTGATTTTCTTTTTGGCTCTATCCTTATGGGGTTTGTTGAGCTTCCTGAATGGTCAGCTTTTCATCTTTCATGATATTAGGGAAGTTTCTGTCAGCAATTCTTCAATGATCTTCTCTGGGTTTTTTGTTTTCTTGACCTGTTGTGGAACTCTGATCACTCACAAATTTTTGCTTTTTACTGAATCTCACATCATTCTTGCAGTTTCTTCATTTTTCTTTGTACTTTTTTCTGATTTTCTTCAAACACAGTGGTATCCAGATATTTGTCTTCAATTTCACTTATCGCATCTTCCATTGTTTCAAATCTCTTCCTCAGACCATCTATGACACTGTCCATTTCTGAAATCTTGTTTTGTATCTTTTAAATTTCTAATTGCTGTTTTTGTATAATTTCTAGTTGTGAATTTATTTTGGCATTTTGGTCCTGTATTATTTTTCTAAATTCTTCCATTGTTTTGCCTGTCTTTTCCATGATTTTGTCTATTTTTTTTTTTACTTGTTTTTCTCTGCTTTTGCCTTCAACTCTCAGATAGCTCTGAATATGAGAGATTTGAAGTCCCTTTGATGTAGTTCCAGTGCCTTTTCTTCTGCTGAAAGGTAATCTGGTGTTTTATTTTGGTCACCTACTGGAACAATTCTGTCCGTTTTATTTTTCTTAAATGTGTTTTGATATTTTCTGTTGTCTTCAGGGCTTTCAGTATTTTCTTTCTTCATTAATTGTAGATTTGTTTGTTTTGATCTGCTTTTTGTTTTATTTAGTTATATCTGAGCACATAGGCTGTCCTTCTTTGTTGTTTGCTTATCTGTGGGCACAAAATTTCTTACCATGTTGTCCAATGGGCATGGCTAGTTGCTCAGCTGTGGTGCAGCTATGGTACTCTGCCTTCTGCTGGGAGCTCCATGAAGCTGTTCTCCTGCACTCCCTGTCCACTGACTCCAAAATGTGTCCAAGGTAGAGAATCTGTGCTGCTTTAGCTGAAAGCAGATCTCCATTTTATATCTCTCCTTGTTGTTATCTGGCAGTTTCTTCTTACATCTGGTGCTTTGTTGAGTTCTTTGACTCTTCATTCGATGCATAAGGCTCCAAATTGATGTTTGTCTCTGTTTTACTTAGTTTTTTTTGTGTTTTTGATGTTAAGGGATGATGTGGTACTTCTGTCTATAGCATCATGTTGGCTCTGCCTCCAAGGATATACTTTTTAAAATCAAATACTTTTTGGATAAGAATGTTATTTAGAAATATTGTTGATCACAAGGAAAAGAAAATCAAATTCTACTAAATGAATTAATAATGGTTTTCTCTGGGTATTGGGGCTGAAGATGCTGGAGCAAGGAGCAGAGGCCTATACATTTTTATTATAATTCCTTCAAAACTTTGATGTTTTTACTAATTATATGTATTTTAAAACTAAAAAATTAAATAGATTATTAGCTTTTCCAATCTAGTCGAAATGTATCTTATGTTCTATTGCTAACAGAACTGTACACCTTGCACTGATAACCAGTATATAACACAAAAATAAAATTATTTTAACATGTCGACACTCCTTGCAAGCCCTATGGGATAGTTCTACTCTATCTGGTAGGGCCACTATGAGGTGGAATCAACTCGACAGCAACAGTTTTCTTTATGCTATAATGGTTTCTAAATTTGGTTCTAGGTTCAATGACAAAGATGGATTTTGTTTGAATTACTTCATCTGAAAAAATCAATTTATCTCACACATAATGGCTTTGTATACTGAAGTTTTACCTGGTGATAACTTCTGAAACTTAATAACTATTCTGATGGTTCTTCCTACAATACACTTCCTTAATGGCATGGATGGATAAGGAAAACCTAACAGTCATAAAGGAATTCATACTAATGGGGATCACAGACCGCCCTGAGCTCCAGGTTCCATTCTTTGGGTTGTTCCTCATCATCTACATGATCTCAGTGGTGGGCAACTTGGGCATGATCATCCTCACCAAGATGGACTCCAGCCTAAAAACACCCATGTACTTTTTTCTAAGACATCTGGCTTTTACTGATCTTGGATATTCAACTTCTGTGGGACCCAAAATGTTGGTAAATTTTGAAGAGAATCAAAATACAATCCCCTATAATTGGTTTTTTATACAGCTAGCTTTCTTCATAATGTTCATCGTTAGTGAACTTTTCATTCTATCTGCAATGGCCTATGACCGCTATGTGGCCATCTGTAACCCTCTGCTGTACAAAGTTATCATGTCTCAAACAGTATGCTGGGGTCTGGTGATAGTTCCCTATCCCTACAGTGCCTTTCTCTCTCTCCTGACCACAATAAAGATTTTTATTTCTTCCTTCTGTGGTTATAATGTCATTAGTCATTTCTACTGTGACAGTCTTCCATTAGTAACATTGCTGTGTTCAAGCGCACTTGATGTTGAACTGATAGTACTGATCGGTTCAGCATTTACTTTAGTTTCATCCTTTCTGGTAGTTCTTGTGTCCTACATGTCGATCCTGGCAACTATTCTTAGGATGAACTCTGCAGCGGGGAGGTACAAGGCCTTCTCCACGTGTGGATCTCACCTGATAGTAGTATTTGTGTTATATGGGACTCTGTTCTTTATGTATGTGCAACCCAAATCCAGCCATTCCTTTGATACCGATAAGATGGCCTCTGTATTTTACACTGTGGTAATACCTATGCTGAATCCCTTAATATATAGTTTGAGGAACAAAGAGGTAAAAGGTGCCTTGCAGAGAATATTGAAAAATTTATCCGACATTCCTATTTAAAGTTGAATGTAGAGTGCAGATTCAACAAATTAAGTTATAGACAATTATAGCTTCTAAGCTTTTAGAAATAAAATGTGTAAAAGGCATGGGAAACTAGAAAATTTCCCCTGTTTTCAATCAAAATATATGCTTCATCGATGTTGAAGTACTGATTTTCCTTCTGGTATCAATGTTGGTTTGGGCTCAAGACAGCACATGTGCCTGAATTTGACATCATTGTTGTCAAACTGCCAAATATGTATGTTACCATTAAAGAGAAGCCTTTTGTATGCATCTCTTAGTAACCAATCTTTTTTTTAATTTAAATATTAAATAAAAAAATATTTTCTTTTTGTCTTACATATCATTTAAACCACAGTGTTTGTACCATGCTTATATACAGCGATGAGAAATATTTATAAAAAAATGTCTTTCTTCACACTTCAAACCTGTCTCCCTTTATAGTGGGTGATACTTGAGATTTCTGTTGAAATAAAAGGTATATGTTTGACAAATCAGAAATAGCAGTGTAAATGTTTTCAAGTGACATGACTGTGTACATAAAAAACCCAAAATAATGTATCAACTGAAGAGAAAGAAATAACTTTTCAAGGTTGATGGAGATGAGATTAATATATTAGGAAAAAAACAATTGTTTTGCTATGTACTAGTAACATGTGGAAAAAAATTTAAAAGTACTATATGCAATAGCACAAAAATAAAAAAAAAATGCAAAAGAAATTATCTAATGTAAGATTTAGAAGACACGAAGGCTACAAACTACAAAAAGTTACTTTGTTTTTAAAGACGACATAAAGTTAGAGAAATACTATGTCCATGGGTGGAAAGAAATAAATGGCATGAAGATGTCAAGTCTTCTTAAATTACCCCATAAAATTAATGCAATTACAATACAGATTCCAATATATGTGTATGTTTATATATATATATATATACACACACACACACACACACACATACATATATATCTACATGTGCAAAGACCTGGAGTTAGAAAACCAAAAAGGAAGAACATCCTTGGCCTTTCTCAAGCTGAAAGAAATGAAGAAAAAATTCAAGCTTTGAGTTGCAATATTGAAGAATTCTCTGGGGAAAATATTAAACAACAGGAAACATCCAAAGAAGATCGAAGCAACACACACTCACTGTATCAAAAATAATTGGTAGATGTTCAAATATTTCAGGAGGTAGCATTTGATCAGGTACCGATGGTACTGAAGGAAGAAGTCCAAGCTGCACTGAAGGGACTGGCGAAAAACAAGGTTCCAGGACTGACAAGACACCAATTGAGATGTCTCAACAAACAGATGTAGTGTTAGAATTGCTCATTCATGTATGTCAAGAAATTTGGAAGACAACTACCTGGTCAATTGACTGGAAGAGATCCATATTTATGCCTATTCTCAAGAAAGGTGATCCAACCAAATGTGGAAATTATAAAACAATATTATTAAGATCACACACAAGTAAAATTTTGCTGAAGATCATTCAAAAATGACTGTGGCAGTTATCAACAGGGAACTGCCTGAAATTGAAGCTGGATACAGAAGAGGACATGGAACCAGGTATATCGTTGCTGATGTGAGATATATCCTGGCTGAAAGCAGAGAATACCAAAGTGATGTTCACCTGTGTTTCATTGACTCTGCAAAAGCATTCTACTGTGTGGATCATAACAAATTATGGATAATATTGTGAAGAATAGGAATTCTAGAACACTTAATTGTGCTCATGAGAAACCTGTGAATACACCAAGAGGTAGTCATTTGTACGGAAGAAGGGGATGATATTGCATGGTTTAAAGTCAAGAAAGATGTGTATCAGGGTTGTATCTTTTCACCATACTTATTAAATCTGCATGTTGAGCAAATAATCTAAGAAGATGGACTATATGAAGAAGAACGGGGCATCAAGATCGGAGGAAGGCTCATTAACAACATAGGCTACGCAGATGACACAGCCTTGGTTGTTGTAAGTGAAGAGGACTTGAAGCACTTAGTGATGAAGATAAAAGACTACAGCTTTCAGTATAGATTACGTGTCAACATAAAGAAAACAAAAATCCTCACAGCTAGACCAATAAGCAACACCATGATAAGCAGAGAAGTTTGACATTTTCAAGAATTTCATTTTACTTGGATCCACAACCAATGCCGCAGTTAAGAAATCAAAGATGCATTGAATTGGGCAAATTTGTTTCAAGAGTTCTCTTTAAAATGTTGGGAAGCAAAGCTGTCACCTTGAAGACTAAGTTGAACCTTACCGAAGCCTCAATTTTTCAATTGTCTCATATGCATGTGAATTTTGGATGATGAATAAGGAATACCAAAGAAGAATTGATGCCTTCGAATGGTGGTGTTGGTGAAGAACATTGGATGTACCGTGGGCTGCCAAAAGAATGAACACATCTGCCTTGGAAGAAGTTACAAACCAGAATGTTCCTCAAAGCAAGGAAGGAAAGAGTGCTTCTCACATACTTTGAACATGCTATCAGGAGGGATCAGTCCCTGGAGAAGTACCTCACACTTGGTAAAGAAGAGGGTCAGGAAAAGAGAGGAAGACCCTCAAGGAAATGGAATGACACAGTGGCTGCAACAATGAGCTCACGCATAACGATTGTGAGGATGAAGCAGGACCAGGCAGTGTTTCCTTCTGTTGTACATAAGGCCGCTATGAGTCAGAACTGACTTGATGGTACATAACAACAACAGCAATAAAAATTGGCAAAACTTATCAATGCTGTTCCCCCACATGTCTGTCGGTTTGTTGTATTGTGGCGGCTTGCATGTTGCTGTGATACAGGAAGTTTTGCCACTGGTATATCAAACACCAGCAACGTCATCCACGGCGAACTAGCTTCAGTGGGGCTTCCAGACTAAGACAGACTAGAAAGAAGGACCTTGCAGTGTACTTCTGAGAAAATTAGCCACATAGGGTTTTACCTTATGAATAGCAGTGGAACATTGACTGATATAGTGCCAGAAGATGAGCTGCTCAGTTTGGAAGGCACACAAAACATGACTGGGGAAGAGCTGCCTCCTCAAAGTTGAGTCGACCTTAATGATGTGGATGGAGTTAAGTTTTGGGGGTCCTTCATTTGCTGATGTGGCAGGACTGAAAATAAGTAGAAATAGTTGCAAATATTCATTAATCATCAGAGTGTGGAATGTACAAAGTATAAATCTAGGAAAATTGGAAGTCGTCAAAATGAAATGGAACACATGAACATTGATATCTGAGGCATTAGAGAGCTAAAATGAACTGGTACTGGCCATTTTGAATTAAACAATCAGATAGTCTTTTACATCAGGAATGAAACATTGAAGAGGCATGTTGTCCCATTCATTGTCAAAAAGAATATTTCAAGATGAATCCTTAAGTACAGTGCTGTTAGTGATAGGATAATATCCGTTGCCTACAAGGACAACCAATTAAAACTACTATTACTCAGATTTACCTTCTGTCGTACATAGGGTCACTATGAGCCAGAACTGACTTGATGGCACCTAACAGCAACAACATGTCAGCATGGTGGTTATATTTCTGGGATCTTGCTAATGATTTTTGTTGCTGTTGTTAAATGTGGATTCTGGTTAAAAAGATGTATTAAGTTTTTAAAAATATATTTATAGTGAGTGCATCTTTACATGTATGTTATATTTCAATAATAAATACCACCCTACTAAAAACAAAAACAAACCAATTCTCATCAAGTCAGTTCCGACTCAGGGGGATCTCATGCGTTTCAAAGAAGACACTCATTTCACAGGGTTTTCAATGGCTGTTGCCTTTCAGAAGCAGATCACCAGGCCTTACTTCTGAAGTGTCTCTGGATAGGTTTGAACCACCAGCCTATCAGTTAATAGCCCGGTGCTTAATGGTTTGCCCCACCCAGGGACTCCCTCAAAACACCATGAAAATGGAGAAAACAGCTACACATATAGATCTATACTTTTTCCTTGTGAAATTTTTACAATTATGCAGTGGGTAGAATTTATACATGTTTCTTTTCTATTGTGTCCTCACAGGTAGAATATTTTGATTTTAGATTCCTAGATGGCAGCAGAGTAGGCTTAACCCAGAGAAGTTGTGAAAAGTTACCTAAAATAATCCCCCTCCTATGGGAATATAAAGGTATTTTGTATAATTAGCAGATATCCTATTGGCTTTGTTTGAAACTTTCAAATGCTTTAGGCATAATTAACAAATTGCCTTCCTTCTCCTCAGGGATAGTCTCAAAGGAAGAAAGAAGCCCATAAATTCTCCTTTTGGGTTATGTTAGGGATGCAAGTGAAGCACACACAGATTCTTCATTAGTGGTGAGTAGGTGACATATTTTCCTGCGACTACCCCTCAGAGTTCCAGTGTTTTTTTATGACCCCAACTGCCGTTTAACTTAATACCCACACTAGAGGACTTAATCACAGGAATTAACGATCTTCTTTGATAATCACAATTTCTGAGGTAGTTCAATATTGCAGCCACCCTTATAGTCCCTGAGGAAAATTAGACATAATTCCATTACTTTAATGGTTAGTTGATATTCTTTAGATAGTAAAACAAATGCAGTTAATGCTGTGAGGAAACGTCCCATTCAAATCCTTAAGGTTTTTATGATCTTTTTGGCATAGTGGTTAAAGGGATCGACTGCTAACGGAAAGGATGGAGGGTCGAAACCACTAGAGGATCCATGAGAGAAAGATGTGGCAGTCTGCTTCTGTAGAGTTTTACAGCCTTGGAAACCCTATGGGATCACTGTTAGTCAGAGTCAACTCGATGGCAGTGAGTTTTTCTATCATTTAGGCCCTCAACTAAATGTCAAATATGATATTGTCATTGGTAGGTAAACAAATCTGTTTCAGAATTTGTCAGCTCAATTCATAATAGATTCCCATAGTGTTTTCGGGTTTCATGTAACTTAAAAAAAAAAAAAAAAAGTAATATTTTCTATGATCCTAACATTTGCTCATTTCATATATTTCCTGAATTTACCAATATCACTAAGGGATCAAAGTCATGTGCAATATACAAATTTTTATTTGGAGGCATGGCCAAAGCAAAATATTAAAGTATCTGTTTTACTACATCATGCCTCCCTCACATCATGTTTAATCAGTAGGAGGGCTGCCCCACCCCCTATCCTCCAAAAGCTGGATGGAGTCGTTGAAATGTCATTAAATTACTCTTCGAATGAGTAAATACACACCTAATGCAGATCAGAAATAAGATTAAACTCTGTACAACTACAGGTTTAAGAAAATAAGATACCTTGCAAAATTAAAAAGCAGCAAAATATGTTATGCTTTAAATCAAGGTGTCTTTTTCTCTCATTTATTTGCAGTTCTTGGTCTTAGTTCTCTTATTTCCTCCTCAAAAATTACTTGCATATTTAAGTGGGTATACTTAAATGCATATTTTTCTTGATATCTCATTGCAGAAATACATTTGTTGTCACCTAACTTAGTGTTAAAAAAAAAAAATTTTTTTTTTTTAACTTAGTGTTGGGAGTCTTCGGGTGGTGCAGAGAAATTAGTCATTGAAAATCCTATGTGTTGTTGTTGTTGTTAGCAACATTATGTACAACAGAATGAAACACTGCCTGGGCCTGCACAGTCCTGACAATCGTTGTTATACTTGACCACATCGTTGCAGCACTGTGTCAATCCATCTCCTTGAGGGTCTTCCTCTTTTCCTCTGACCCTGGGACTTTACCAAGAATGATGTCCTTCTCCAGGGACTGATCCCTGCTGACAACATGTCCAAAGTATGTAAGACGCAGCCTCACATGCATCTAAGGAGCATTCTGGTTGTACTTCTTCCAAGACGGATTTTTTCATTCTTTTGCCAGTCCGTGGTATATTCAATATTCTTCCCTGATACCACAATTCGAAGGCGTCAATTCTTCCTCAGTCTTCCTTTTTCATTGTCCTGCTTTTGCATGCATATGATGCAATTGAAAATACCATGGCGTGGGTCAGACACACTTTAGTCTTCAGGTGACATCCTTGCTTTTCAAAGCTTTAAAGAGGCCTTTTGCAGCAGATTTGCCCAATGCATTGCATCTTTGATTTCTTGACTGCTGCTTCTATGGCTGTTGATTGTGGATCCAAGTAAAACGAAATCATTAATAACTTCAGTTTTTTCTCCTATGTAGCACAGCTGTGTTATGACACACTTGGGGTCTCCATGAATGCTAGTCTACGCGACAGCAGCTGGTTGGTCATCAAACACTCCGTAAATGGAGAAGTGGTTGTTCAGTGGTGGAATGTTGGACTTTCACGCAAGTGATCTGGTTTCAATTCCTACCCAATGGACCTCATGCACAGCTACCAACCAACTGTCCCTCTGTAGAGGCTGTGACCGGACCTGGCGACAACAACAGTAATGACTGATGATGTTGAAAATTTTTTCACTTCCTGTTGGTCATTTATAGAGCTTCATGGAGAAATACTTGTTCAAATTCTTCGTTCTTTTTTTTTTTTTTTTAATTCGGCTGCTTGTCTGTTGTTGAGCTGTAATAGTCCTTTGTACATTCTGGACATTAGACTCTAGTCATATATATGATTTGCAAATACTTTCTTCCAATCTGTGGTAATTTATTTATTATTTTTTTTACTGTCTCGATAGTGTCCCATCATGCAAAAAAGCTTTTAATTTGGATGGAGTTCAATTTACTGTTTTTTTCTTTTGTTGCTTGGTCTTCTGGCTTTAAATCTAAGAAACTATTGACAAATCCAAGGTCACAAACATTTACCTATAAGTTTTCTTTTAAGATTTTTATGGTTTGGGCTTTTATATTGAGGCCTTTGGTACATTTTGAGTTAAATGTGGTATATGAAGTGAGGTAAAGGCACAGTTTTATTCTTTTGTACTCAGGTGTCCACTTGTCTCAGCATCATTTCTTGAAGAGACTAATTTTTACCCATTAAACGGTTTTGGTGTCCTTGTCAAAGATCCATTGACTGTAGAAGTATGGATTTGTTTCTAGAATCTAATTCTAATCCATTAATCTATATGTCTATCGTATGACAGGACCATAATGTTTGAGGACTGTAGATGCATGGTGAGTTTTGAAGGATAGTTTTGCCCGATACACTATTCTTGGTTACATTTTTTTTTTTTTGATCAGCATTTTCAATATGTCTTCTCACTCTCTCCTGACCTCCATGCTCTCTGATGAGAAATTATCTGTTAAACTTATTGAGGATCTCTTGTTTGTGACAAGTCACTTCTCTCAATTCTTTCTTCTTTCAAGAGTCTTTCTTTGTCTTTCAGCAGCATGATTACAATATGCCTTGGAGTGTATATCTTTTCCTTTATTCCGAGTTTCTAGAATATGTATATTCATGTCTTTCATCAAAATTGTGACTTTTTGAACCATTACAATCATGAGTCTCATAATATCCCTTCAGGCAACATCTGATCATCCATATGACCATGGTCGCACAAGGTTATAATAGGGTTCAGAACTCCTGATTGGAGAACAGAATGGAGAGGATATAACCAGATGTAGTGAATACAATAGCTTCCCACATGCAACCCATGTGTTTCATGTCTCTTGTATCCAAAGTGATTGCACTGTCAGGTGTATAATTGTACAGTATGTATATAACCTATAGTACATATGTCTTAATAATCACAATAAACACCCATTTTACTGGCTTATGTACTGTACTATGCAGTACTTTCTACTGTCCCCAGTTTCAAATGTCTGACTTACATATAACCTGTAGTTACAAATCAATCCCCTTAAAGCCTATTATATTAAAAATTCTAGAAAAATACAATGGTTCATAATAACAGAAGGGTGCTTCTTTGTGAGGCACATCAGAGCATTATTATTATTACTACTGTATTATTATGCTAAAATAGTATCTATGGAAGCATTTCTTTAATGTTTTTCTATATAGAAAGGTACACTATATACTATACACTATCTACTCTATACTAAGATGGAAATTTGGCTGATATTAGATATGAACCATTTCTAACTATTCCGACTTACAAATTTGACTTAAAGGGAGACTTAGCAAATGAACTTGTTCATAATTCAGTGACTGAGTGTATATAATATGGTGTGATTGCCTGTATATGATATGGCATGGTGCAAAGTCCAAGTCACATGACATTCTATTACACAGAATGTGTCCTGGACATTAGCAATTCATGACTGTATTTATTCTAATAATCTATCTGCCGCTTTCTCTCTCTCCTTCCTTCTAGAACTTCTATTTGCTTATGTTAGTACATTTAGGCTTTGTTCATTTTATTTAATTATTTTCTGCCTGTTAGACTAGATGATTTCAATTGACCTGTTTTCTTGTTCACTGATTCCTTCTCCTTCCTGCTCAAATCTGCTGTTGAAAGCTTTTAGTTTTTATTCCAATTATTGTACATTTATGCCTTTGAATTTCTTTTCATTCCTTTTTTATAATTTACATCTCTATACCAATATTTACTATTAGTGTGACATAATTTTCTAGTTTACTTTGTGTGTTGATGTTTTCAATTTACAAAAAGATGGTTTCATTTTCTCTACCTTCAAGATTAAAAAATACAAAGGTTAGAGGGGAAATTTATGTCAAACTCTGGAGCTAGAAATATAGATCGACCTTATATAAGTATGTATATTCAGTAATATCTCCTGGAAGTTAGTGATTATTTTTATACTTTTTCATCTGTAGGTTTCCTGAGTGACCTGATGAACAAACACAATCTAACGGTGCTGAATGAGTTTATTCTAATGGGAATCACAGATCACCCTGAGCTGCAGGCTCCATTATTTGGATTCTTCCTCATTGTTTGCATGGTCTCTTTGATGGGTAACCTGGGCTTGGTCATCCTCACCATGATAGACTCTAGACTACATACACCCATGTACTTTTTCCGCAGACATTTGGCTTTCACTGATCTTGGTTATTCAACAGCTGTTGGACCCAAAATGCTAACAAATTTTATTGTACGTCAACATACAATTTCTTATAATTGGTGTGCTACACAGCTAGCTTTCTTTTGTATACTTATAGTTAGTGAAACTTTCATTCTTTCAACAATGGCCTATGACCACTATGTGGCCATCTGTAACCCTCTGCTTTACACGGTCATCATGTCATCAAGAGTATGCCAGATGCTGGTGGTCATACCTTACGTCTACAGTGTCTTTTTGTCTCTTCTGATGACCATAAAAATTTTTATTTCATCATTTTGTGGCTATAATGTCATAAGGCATTTCTACTGTGATAGTCTGCCCTTGATATCTTTGATCTGTTCAAACACATATGATATTAAATTGATAATACTGGCTTTTTCAGGATTCAATTTAGTTTTATCCCTTCTGATAATCCTTGTCTCTTACATGATGATCCTTGTGGCCATCCTCAAGATGAACTCTGCAGAGGGTAAGCTCAAGGCTTTCTCTACTTGTGGTTCTCATTTGACAGTGGTAGTTGTATTCTATGGAACTCTATTCTTTATGTATGTGAATCCCAAATCCAGCCATTCCTTTGATACCCATAAAATGGCCTCTGTATTTTACACCATGGTGATACCTATGCTAAACCCCACAATTTACAGTTTGAGGAACAAAGAGGTAAAAAATGCTATAGATAGAACCTGGAAAGTGTGTTCAAATATTCTACTTAAAATTAACTGTAGGTTATAAAAAAAACAATAAATTGTATAATAGGCAATATATACTACATCAGACCTTCTTTTTGCCTTGTACTGTTTTTGTCTCCATGGCAAGTCAAAAATCAATTAGTGATAAGTATAGAAATAATTTTTTTTTCCTTATTTTACAGCTAGATTTTATTCCTTAGAGATCTCTAACTCCTGCTTATACTTCAGATATCAACTTATATTTGGTTTTAAGTTTAGATTGTGTACATCCCTACATGCTTGGTCACATGTTTCTTTCACTGAACATGTATCTTTAGGATACCAGGGACTATCTATATTCTATTCACTATTTAATCTGTTGTACGTAGCACAGTAAAAGGCCCCATGAGAAAAAGATGACTGGTGAATATTATGTTAATAGGTTCGTTATATTTAATAAAGAAATATTTAAAGCAAACATTTAATATCTCTGACTTCATAAGGCCTACATTCCTATAGGAGAATGAAGACAGTGGACATAATGAAGAAGTTTTATCATATGATGTTGTTGTTGTTGTTAGGTGCCATCGAATCAGTTCCGACTCATAGCGACCCTGTGAACAACAGAACGAAACACTGCCCTGTCCTGCACCATCCTTACAATCTTTGTTATGCTTGAGCTCGTTGTTGCAGCCGCTGTGTCAATCCACCTCGTTGAGGGTCTTCCTCTTTTCTGCTGACCCTGTACTCTGCCAAGAATTATGTCCTTCTCCAGGAGTTGATTCCTCCTGACAACATGTCCAAAACATGTAAGATGCAGTCTCACCATTCTTGCTTCTAAGGAGCATTCTGGTTGTACTTATTCTAACACAGATTTGGTCGTTGTTTTGGCAGTCCATGGTATATTCAATATTCTTCAGCAACACCACAATTCAAAGTCGTCAAATCTTCTTCGGTCTTCCTTATTCATTGTCCAGCTTTCACATGCGTATGATGAAATTGAAAATACCATGCTGGGGTCAGGTGCACCTTAGTCTTCAGGGTGATATCTTTGCTCTTCAGCACTTTGAAGAGGTCCTTTGTAGCAGATTTGCCCAATGCAATGCGTCTTTTGATTTCTTGGCTGCTGTTTCCATGGCTGTTGATTGTGGATCCAAGTAAAATGAAATCCTTGAAAACTTCAATCTTTTCTCCGTTTATCATGATATTGCTCATTGGTCCAGTTGTGAGGGTTTTTATTTTCTTTATGCAGAGATGTAATACATATTGAAGGCTGTGGTCTTTGATCTTCATTAGTAAGTGCTTCAAGTCCTCTTCACTTTCAGCAAGCAAGGTTGTGTCATCTGTATAATGCAAGTTGTTAATGAGTCTTCCTCCAATCTTGATGCACCGTTCTTCTTCATAGAGTCCAGCTTCTCATATTATTTATCCAGCATACAGATCAAATAGGTATGGTGAAAGAATACAACCCTGACACACACCTTTCCTGACTTTAAACCAATCAGTATCCTCTTGCTCTGTTCCAAAGACTGCCTCTTGATCTATGTAAAGGTTCCTCATGAGCACAATTAAGTGTTCTGGAATTTCCATTCTTCGCAGTGTTATCCAAAGTTTGTTATGATCCACACAGTCAAATGCCTTTGCAGAGTCAATAAAACACATGTAAGCAACCTTCTGTTATTCTCTACTTTCAGCCAGGATCCATCTGACATCAGCAATGATATTCCTGGTTCCATATCCTCTTCTGAAACCAGCCTGAATTTCTGGCAGTTCCTTGTCAATATACTGCTGCAGCCATTTTTGAGTGACCTTCAGCAGAATTTTGCTTGTGTGTGATATTAATGATATTGTTGTATAATTTCCACATTCGGTTGGATCACCTTTCTTGGGAATAGGCATAAATATGGATCTCTTCCAGTCAGTTGGCCAGGAAGTTGTCTTCCATATTTCTTGGCATAGAAGAGTGAGCACCGCCAGCGCTGCATCTGTTTGTTGAAAAATTTCAATTGATATTCTATCAATTCCTGGAGCTTTGTTTTTCACCAATGCCTTCAGAATGGCTTGGACTTCTTCCTTCAGTACCATTGGTTCCTGATCATATGCCACCTCTTGGAATGGTTGAATATTGACTAATTCTTTTTGGTATAATGACTTTGTGTATTCCTTCCATCTTCTTTTGATGCTTCCTGCATCATTTAATATTTTCCCCATGGAATCTTTCACTATTACAACTCGAGGCGTGAATTTTTTCTTCAGTTCTTTCAGCTTGAGAAACGCAGAGTGTGTTCTTCCCTTTTGGTTTTCTATCTCCAGCTCTTTGCACATGTCATTATAATATTTTATTTTGTCTTCTCAAGAGGCCCTTTGAAATCTTCTTTTCAGTTCTTTTACTTCATGAATTCTTCTTTTGCTTTAGCTGCCCGAAGCTCAAGAGCAAGTTTCAGAGTCTCCTCTGACATTCACCTTGGTCTTTGTTTCCTGTCTTTTCAGTGACCTCTTGCTTTCTTCATGGATGATGTCTTTAATGTCATTCCACAACTCGTCTGGTCTTTGGTCACTAGTGTTCAGTGCAGCAAATGTATTCTTGAGATGGTCTCTAAATTCACGTGGGATATACTCAAGGTCATATTTTGGCTCTTGTGGACTTGCTCTGATTTTCTTCAGTTTCAACTTGAACTTGCATATGAGAAATTGATGGTCTGTTCCACAGTTGGCCCCTGGCCTTGTTCTGACTGATGATATTTAGCTTTTCCATCGTCTCCTTCGACAGATGTAGTCAGTTTGATTTTTGTGTGTTCCATCTGGCGAGGTCCATGTGTATAGTCACCATTTATCTTGGTGAAAGAAGGTATTTGCAATGAAGAAGTTGTTGGTCTTGCAAAATTCTGTTATTCGATCTCTGACATTGTTTCTATCACCAAGGCCATATTTTCTACCTACTGATCCTCCTTCTTTGTTTCCAACTTTTGCATTCTAATTTCCAGTAATTATCAATGCATCTTGATTGCATGTTCAATCAATTTCAGACTGCAGAAGCTGATAAAAATTTTCCATTTCTTCATCTATGGCCTATGGTTTGGTGGGTAAATTTGAATAATAGTTGTATTAACTGGTCTTCCTTGTAGGCATATGGATATTATCCTGTCACTGACAGCATTGTACTTCAGGATAGATCTTGAAACTTTCTTTTTGACAATGAATGCAACACCATTCCTCTTCGAGTTGTCGTTCCCGGCATAGTAGACTATATGGTTGTTCAATTCAAAATGGCCAATACCAGTCCATTTCAGCTTACTAATGCCTAGGATATCGATGTTTATGTGTTCCATTTCATTTTTGACAATTTCCTACATGTACTTCATACATTCCAGGTTCCAATTATTAATGGATGTTTGCAGCTGTTTCTTCTCTTTTTGAGTCATGCCACAACAGCAAATGAAGGTCCCGAAAGCTTTACTCCATCTACGTCATTAAGGTAGACTCTACTTTGAGGTGGCAGCTCTTCCCCAGTCATCTTTTGAGTGTCTTCCAACCTGGTGGGCTCATCTTCCAGCACTATATCAGACAATGTCCTGCTGCTATTCATAAGGTTTTCACTGGCTTAAGTTTTTCAGTAGTAGACTGCCAGGTCCATATGAAAATGAATTAGGACAAGTACGCAGCATGGAGATTAAAATTTAATGAAGGGTTTCAAGAAAACTCTATGAGGAGTTGACTTTTAATGAAACACTTGAGTTGTTGAGTGATTTGAGCTATGCGGTTATCTATGGAAAGTCTCTCCCAAGGCTTTCACATTGAAAACTAGAAAACATCACTAAATAAATGAAAGATAAGCCATGTTTATGAGTCAGAAGACTCGATATTGTCAAACCCATAGCCCATTGCCGTCGAGTTAATTCCAACTCATAGGATGTCAAATTTCTCCAAGTGTATTTGTAGATTCAATGCAATCACATGAAAATTCATCTGGCATTTTTCTTTTTTCATAAATTGACAAACTAAAATCCTTAACTGACTGCAAAGAACCTAGAATAGCCGAATTAACTTTGAAAAAGGATACCAAAGTTAGAAGATAAACAATAACTGACTTCAAGATGTTATAAACTATCATAGTGAAGATAGAGTGTTATTGGCATAAAAACTACCAAATAGGCCACTGAAACAGTATCAAAAGTCCAAATATAGACCCAAAGATAAGAGAACAACAATCTTGTTATAAAGGTGCAAAGATTGTTGAGTGGTGAAAGGAGAGCCTTTCAACAAATGGTAGTAGAACAATTATATATTATATACAAATTAATAAATGTTGATCTATAACTCATGGGAGGGTCAGGAAAGAGGGATCTAATGGGGGCATTTGAAAACTTTTAGGGTAGTAGGTTCATTATCTTTAATTCTGTAATAGTTTCTCAAGCACATACATATGTTAAAACTTATCAAATGGTACCCTTTAAATATGTGGAGTTTATTGTTGTCCATTATAACTCAATAGTGTTGATAGGAAGATTCCCATCCATGCCAAGATATCAAACCCAACAATCAAAAGCAAGAGTAAAAAGCAGAGGTAGATATCAACTCACAGATAGCACATATATAAATTACGAGCTATTCATTGCAGAACACAAACAGGAAATGGAAAAGGCAATAGTATAAGAGTTGAAAGCTATATTTCATACAATTAATGCCCAATAACAATGTCTGCTAACTGGCTGCTAACCAAAAGGTCGGCAATACGAATCCACCAGCTGCTCCTTGAAAGCCCTATGGGGCAATTCTACTGTGTCCTACAGGGTCACTATGAGTTGAAAGCAACTCAAAGGCAACTTTTTTTTTTTTTTTTTGTACCAAGAATACAAGGATCCAGGAAATAGCATGCATTTAATGAAGAAAGTACATACTTCTGCAAGAAAATTGAGCTGCTTAGCAAAATTAATTGGGCTATTATATTTCATTTTAAAAGAATTTTCACCACTGTGTATGTGTCTGTGTGTGTGTGTATATATATACGCACATAAACTCAACACATATTGTATAGACATTTTTTAACAGCGGTTTAAAGAGATAATCGCAATACTGTTCATTGCAGTGCCATTGAGAATAGCTGGGAGTTGGAGAAAAACATAATATACACCATTTGGAGAATAAAAAAAGACATGTGAAATGCATTAGATGTAATATATTGCTATGTAGCAAGAAGCAGAGAAATGTGTGTATGTGTACGATATCAACAGCAAAGGGAAGAGGCAATAGAATAATGCATGTGTCTGTCCTAAAGGTAAGATATCTTAACCCTGGGTGGGACAAATAGAAATGTAATTTAAGATAAAGGAAAAAAATGTGTCTAAAAGGAACTTACTCACTGGTGAATACAAAATGTACAGATACACTAGACATTTTGTTAGAGGTTCATGTGCTTCAGAGAACAGGCAGTCAACAAACTTCCCAGATTCAGATTCAGAAGACTAGTGTCACTATACAAATTTACACACCGAATTCATCTTATTGAAAATCCATGGATTCACTAATGATTCACTGAGAAACT
The DNA here is from genome assembly GCF_030014295.1 of Loxodonta africana. Lineage (NCBI taxonomy): Eukaryota > Metazoa > Chordata > Mammalia > Proboscidea > Elephantidae > Loxodonta > Loxodonta africana. Next base: position 30,089,495 of record NC_087348.1, read on the forward strand.
CATTTTACTTTGAAGGACTCTAATCATGAATCTCAATATTTTACATACATCCCAATCCTCTGGTTTTAAGGACTCTTCTGCTGCATCAAAAACTAAAGAGAGGAAGATACCAATTACCATGACTCAAACTCAGGATTATTTTAATTTGAAAGCAAGATTAAGGAATTTTAAGGTCTCATAATTTCTACCCAGAACAAAATGGAGATTTTCTTGTCCCTTAAGGTCTAGAAGTATTACATTAGGCAAATCTGCAAAAGATCTTTTAAAATGTTGAAAAGCAAAGATTTCACTTTGAGGAGTAAGGTGCACCTGACCCAAGCTGTGCATGTGAAAGCTGGACACTAAGTAAAAAAGACAAAAGAAGAATTGATGTCTTTGAATTATGATGCTGTGAAGAATACTGAATATATCACAGACTACTAGAAGAGCAAACAAATCTGTCTTGGAAGAAGTACAGCCAGAATGCTTCTTAGAAGCGAGGACGGTGAGACTTGTCTGACATGCTTTGGACATGTTATCAGGAGGACCAGTCCCTGGTGAAAGACAACATGCTTTGTAACGTATAATGTCAGCGAAAAAGAGGAAGACCCTCAATGAGATGGATTGACACAGTGGCTGCAACAATGGGCTCAAACATAACAATGATTGTGAGAATGATGCAGGGCAGGGTAGTATTCCATTCTGTTGTACACAGGGTCACTATGAGTCAGAACCATCTAGACAGCACCTGAAAACAAAAAGAAAGTCTAGGTAAGCTTGGCTTAAGCATTATATCCTTGTCTCTGAAAGGTCGCAGACCTTTTTGCAGACATCTGGTTTGTCATAGGTCTTTCTGTTATGTCTGCTTCCCAAAGTGTTTTGTTCCACAAGCCACCTCACGAAAAAAAAAAAAAATTTTTTTCAAATAAATCCAGGAAGGAAATAAAGTTCACCAAAAATTGTCCATGTGGCTGGAAGAAAGCGAAGTAGAGCTTTATGTCATAACATCAACCCTCCTTATTCTTAAACTGTCTTCTTTCTGTCTCTACAGATTTGTCTGTTTTGGTATCTCATATAAATGGAATCATACAAGTGTGTGGCCTTTTGTGGCTGACTTCTGTGATTTAGTATTATGTTCTCAAGATTCATTTTTACCTTAGCATGTATCAGTACTTCATTTATTCCATTATATGTAGCACATTTTGTTTATCTGTTCATTGACGGACATTTGTGTCATTTACATCTTTTGGCTATTGTGAATAAAGCTGCTATGAACATTTGTGTACAAGTTTCTTTTTATTTTATTGTATTTTAGGTGAAAGTATAAAGTGAAAATTAGCTTTTCACTAAAAAATTTATACATGAATTGCCTTGCGACACTCGTTGCTGCCCTAACAATGGGTCAACATCCTCCGTCTTTTCCCTTCCACTCTGGGCTCTCTGTGTCCATTAGTCCAGTTTTCCTGTCCCTTCCAGCTCTCTCATCTTTGCTTTTGGGCAGGTGTTGCCCATTTGGTCTCATATACTTGGTTGAAATAAGACACGTATTCCTCATGTGTGTTATTGTTTGTTTTATAGGCTTATGTAATCTTTGGTTGAAAGGTGGACTTCCGGAGTGGCTTCGGTTAAGAGTTAAATGGGTGTCCGAGGATCAGTTTCAGGGCATCCTCCAGTCTCTGGCACACCAGTAATTCTGGTCTTTTTTTGTGAATTTGAATTTTGTCCTACATTTTTCTCCCATTTTGTCTGGGATCCTCTGTTGTGATCCCTCCCAGAGCAGCTGGTGGTGGTAGCTGAACACCATTTAGTTCTTATGGAATCTGACTGGTAGAGGCTGTGGTTCATATGGTCCACATTAGTCCTTTGGACTAATCTTTTCCTTGTGCCTTTGGTTTTCTTCATTCTCCTTTGCTCCGAACATGATGGGACTAATAGAAATGTCTTAGGCTGCTGCTCACATGCTTTTAAGACTCCATATGCCCCTCAACAAAGTAGGAATGTATGACATTTTCTTTATGAACTATGCTATGCCAATTTACCTAGATGTCCCCGAAGACCATGCTTTCCAGCCCTCATCCCCAGTAACTCGGTCCCTCAAGGTGTTTGGATGTGTCTAGGAAGCTTCTATGACATTGCCTTGGTCAAGATGTGCTCTCATCTCATATATTGTGTGTTGTCTTTCCCTTCACCAAACTTGTCTATTATCTAGTTAGTGATTGCCCCTCCCCTCACTACCTTTCCCCTCTTTCATTAGCATCAAAGATTGTTACTTTCTGTGTGTAAACCTTTTCTTTGTTTTATATAGTAGTGGTCTCATACAGTATTTGTGCTTTTGTGATTGACTGACTTCACTCAGCATAATGGCCTCTGGATTCATCCATGTTGTGAGATGTTACTCAGATTCATCTCATTGTTCTTTTTCATCACGCAGTATTCCGTTGTGTGTATGTACCATAATTCATTTATCCATTCCTCTGTTGGTGGGCACTTAGGTTGTTTCCATCTTTTTGCTATTGTTTTTTTGCTTAACGCTTCAATGAACATGGATGTGCACATGTCAATTTGTGTGCTGGCTTTTATGCCTCTAGGATATATTCCTAGGAGTGGGATTACAGGATCACAGGGTATTCTATTTCTAAATTGTTAGGAGACATTATATCATTTTCCATAGTGGTTGCACCATTTTACGTTTCCACCAGCAGTGCCTAAGAGTTTCAATCTCCGTGCAACCTCTCCAACGTTTGTTATTTTCTGTTTTTTTTTTTTTTTCTTTTTTTAATTAGTGTCAGTAATGGAGTAAGCTGTTAACTTACGGTATTTTTGATTTGCATTCTCTAATGGCTAATGATTGGGAGCATTTCCTCCTGTGTCTGCTCATATCCTTTGCTCATTTTTTAATTGGATTATTTTTATTTTTTGCTGTTGAGGTGTTGAAGTATTCTATAGATTTTAGAGATTAAACTCTTGTCGGACATGTTGTAACCAATTTTTTTTTTTTCTCCCAATCTGCAGGTTCTCTTTTTACTCTTTTTGTGAAGTCTTTTTACGAGCATAAGTGCTTAATTTTTAGGAGCTCCCAGTTGTCTAGTTTATCTTCTGGTGTTTGTGCCTTGTTCATTATGATTTGTATTCTCTTTATGCCATGTATTGGGCCCCTAGTGCTGTCTCTATTTTTTTCTTCCATGATCTTTATCATTTTAGGCTTTTGTGTACATGTTTTTGATTGACACCTGTTTTCAAATGTATTGGGTATATATCTAGGAGCTGAATTGTTGGATCCTGTGGTAATTCTATGTTTAACTTATTGAAGAACTTTCAAAATGTTTTCCACAGAGGCGGTACCATTTTATATTCCCAACAGCATTCACAAGGTTTCCAATTTTTCCACATCCTGGACAGCACTTGTTATTTTTCTTGTTGTTGTTTGTTTATTTTTGTTTGTTATATCATCGTGCTGGCTGTGAATTGACATCGCTTTGTGGTTTTAATTTGCATGTCTCTAATGACTAAAAATTTTTTTTTTTTTTAATGACTAATGATGTTGAACATCTTTTCATTTGCTTGTTGGACATTTATGTAGCTTCTTGGAGAAATATTTATTCAAATCCCTTTTTTCATTTTTAATTGGATTGCTTGTCTTTTTGTTGTTAAGCTGTAAGAGCTCTTTGTATATTCTGGACATATGATTTGCAAATCTTTTATTCCATTCCGTGGTTATCTGTTCATTGTCAGGTAGTGTCCTATCATGAACAAAAGCTTTTAATTTAGGTGAAGTTCAATTTACTGGTTTTTTTCTTTTGCTGCTTGGTATTCTGGTTTTGTAGCTAAGAAACCATTGCTAAATCCAAGGTCACAAACATTTATTCATACATTTTCTTTTAAGAATTTTATGATTTTGGTTCTTATATTTAGGCCTTTGATTCATTTCAAGTTAAATTTGGTATGTGATGTAAGGTAAGGACATGAATTCATTATTTTGTGTGTGGGTGTTCATTTGTCTCAGCATCATTTCTTGAAGAGAGTGTTTTTTACCCATTAAATAGCCTTGGCACCTTGTGAAAAATCCATTGACTGTAGAAGTGTGGGTGTATTTCTAGAATCTAATTCTAATCTATTGATCTATATATCTATCCTATGACAGGACCATAATGTTTTGAGGACTGTAGAAGTGTGGTAAGTTTTGAAATTGGGAAGTGTTAGTCCTTTTACTTTGTTTTCGCCATTGAATATACTACTTACTATTTTTCCCCTTTAACATATTGAGGCATTTCCCATCTATTTCTAGCTTATTGATTTACAACCATGTTCATTTTTTGTATTTGAAGTCGTAGGATTTTTTTAAACATTCAGGAGGAATGCAAATTATGAATATGTATGTAGTTGTTAAGGAGTCCTGTTAACTCATAAAAAGGCCACCATGTTTTCTTTAGAGTTACATACATATTCTTAATTTTTATGTCTTCTGAATCTTAAAATACAATCTAGGAGTTCTGCCTTTGCCATTGCACATAAAACTTGGAGGAAACCACAGTAGAAAATGGTGAATATTGAAGTAATTTTGGGGAGATCAAAGCAGGTACTCAGCAAATTGTATACCTAGATCCAGATCTTAGACTGGGAGTAATAAAAATAACAAAGAAAGCAGGGGAATTGTATATAAAAGAATATTGGGTCAATAGGGAAATCAAAGGTATCTTGAATAATTATCAGAAACCCAATGGCATTGTTTCCTGTTCTCAGACACTATGGGAATAATGAAGAAATTTGCATTCCAGCTCCCTGGGGAATGTCTCAGAGGGGAGAGACACTCATAAATTATCCTTCTGATTGCAGCCAGATTAGTAATCACTTGGGGAGTGAAAACTCATTCCTCATCTTAGGTGAGTAGATGGTACCTATCTTCATGATTATCAGGTTAATGCCAGTGAATTTTTTTTTTTCCAGAAAATATATCTTTATGTTCCTAAATAGAAATAAATAAAACCCAACCCGTTGCTGTTGAGGCAATTCCAACTCATAGCTGCCCTATAGAAATTAAATTCTCTAATTTTATACCAATTGCAAATCCTTTAATATACAAATTAAAAAGAAATGTTGGTAAGAGAAAATGCTGAATATTAAATCATCCATAATACAGCTTCGATCTTCTTAATAGAGTTGAAACATTTTGCTGTAAAACAAAATAGCAACTCCAAATATTCTGTATGACCCTTGGCCAAACTCTCCTTAGAATGTTTATAAGCCAGCAAGGCTTCAGTTGTGCTCCTCGGGAGTTTATAGAAGTCAATGAATCTCTAAGACTGTTCTGTAAAAACCTACTGTCCAAAGTAAAACTTCAAAAGCTCAGAATTATATTCTTTCAGCTCCAGTATGAATTTTGGTGTGTTAATTGTGATGAAGGTAATCTTTTCAACTAAAATATTTCCTGAAATAATATGTATGTGTTTATATATATTGCTGCTGTTGTTGTTAGTTAAAGTTGAGTCGATTCCAACTCATGGAAACCCCATTTCTTGCAGAGTAGGACTGCTCCACAGAATTTTCAAGGCTGTGACCTTTCAGAAGCAGATCAGCAGACCTGTCTTCCAAGGAGCCTCTGGGTGTGATCGCGCTGCCGAAGTTGGTTAATGGTTGAGCAGTTAACCACTTGTGCCACCCAGGGACTCCTATTTTATATGCTTGTATCATATAAAACCCCCCAAATCCATCTCAACCTAGTCAAATCCGACTTAGAGTGACCCTACAAGGCACAGTAGAATTGCACCATATGTATATATATATATATATATATATATATATGTATATGTATACATACAGTGACAATTGTGAGAGCCACAAGTTTTCTGCCTTTGTCAGGGTATAGCTTACTACTTCTCTATTGCTCTCTATTTCTTTATTAGTGGAAAAATATTTGAATTTTCCTTCTCTGACAGATTTCCACCTTATTCAGTTTCCAGCTTTTGCAAGTTTCACCATATATGTAGTCTACATTTAGATACAGAAAAGTAGTTGTCAAAATTGTTTAATAAATTTTTATGTTATGGGCAAATATCACACTGACAGTAGATGAAAAGATATTTGATAAACAGAATAAAGACAATATATATATAACATACATACAAGTATAAGATATACATATTAAATCTTATATATATGTATGTATATATATGTGTATACAAACTCTGGTGGCGTACTGGTTAAGTGCTACTGTTGCTAACCAAAGGGTCAGCAGTTCAAATCTGCCAGGTTCTCCTTGGAAACTCTATGGGGCAGTTCTACCCTGTCCTACAGGGTCGCTGTGAGTCGGAATTGACTTGGAGGCACTGGGTTTAGTTTTTTGGTTTTGGTTACACACACACACACTGAACAAATCAGTTAATATTCTAACTTAAAGTTAGACACTGGTTTGGACTGAGTTTATTCTAATGAAGTGTAACATTTTAGACATGTGGGTAAGTTCCCTGCCTAAAATACAAGTTTTTCAAGAGCAAGAACTTATATACGGAAAATCTGCAATGAATTTCTCAGAGCGTTGAAAATATTGTGTCAACTCAGAAAGGGCATGTGTGCTAGAGAATCCTCCATGCCTCTTCAAAAGTGCATTTCACTTAGGCAATGAATTAAAATCTCGCTTCAGGTTGCAACTTCACATCATTGGCCGGGTGTCTCCTAGTCTGCCAGGCTCCACGGGCTAATACACCAACACTCTAAATACAGGTGCCTTTGTAAAAGGCTAGATGTGAACTTCTCAGATACCTTTAGTAGTATGTTTAGAATCTCAATGAGAAAAAAAGGAAGAGATGTTTAAGCAACAGGGCCTGAGGTCTGATGAGAGAAATTCTGCACTTCTCTGGTTATTTCCACTGTGGCTAGTGTGAAAGCAGTCCAAATATAAGAACATTGAAGATGTGCCTTTGAGATTATAAAGAGTTTTGCCTACTCTATTGACTATTTGGAAACTCTGGTGGCGTAGTGGTTAAGTGCTATGGCTGCTAACCAAAAGGTCAGCAGTTCGAATCCACCAGGTGCTCCTTGGAAACTCTATGAAGCAGTTCTACTCTGTCCTATAGGGTCGCTGTGAGTTGGAATTGACTTGACGGCAACAGGTTTTTATTGACTATTTTGTGCTTTTCTACAAGAAAAAAATTGATTGTGTTCTGTTTCATAGTTGAACCCTAAAAGAATCAGTTCCATTACACGTGAAGAGTAACTGACTTCAGATAAGTTCATCTATTGAACATGAGAGAAAAACAGATGCACTCTACACAAGAAAAAGCCAGGATCTTGGTAGGTCAGGTAGGATTTATTTTATTTAGTGTTTTTGGAAAATCTGCACAGCAAAAGATACGTAATGTCAATAATTTCTACATGTAAAATTTAGTGACATTGACTATATTCTTCAAGCTGTACAAACCATTCTCGTTATCCTTTTCCAGATAATTCAATCACTGTTAACATAAATTCACTGCCCCTAAGCTTCTCATCTAAACTTTAGAATTCCTGTTGTTCATGCGATTTTGCCTAGGCGATTCTTTGAAAGAGCACAATCCTCAAGGCAGACGTACTTTACTAATTAAGCTAAATTATTGTTAGGTTCAAAGAAGACTTCAGGGGATAGTTTTGGTTTAAGATTTAAAGTTGAAAGATTATCTCAGGGCAACAGTTTCAGAGATTCATCCAGCCTCATTCACCCCAGGAAGTCTGGATTCCATTAAAAATTTTAAATTCTCTTCCACATTTACCCATTTTGATCAAGTTAACAAAGTAACAAACCTTGCAAAATTAAAAAGCAGCATTATCTATCATGCTTTAAATTGAGATGTGTTTTCCTCTCATTTGTAGTGGCCCCAGGTCTTCTTTCTGTTAGCTCTCACACAAAAATTACTGGGATATTTAAATAACTGTATTGAAATATCTATTTTTTCTTTTTTAAAGTCTTTTTTTTTTGGAGAAGTACACTCCAAACATATATCCATTAACCATTTTTATACGAACAGTTTGGTGACATTGGTTACATACTTCACATTATGTCATCATTCTATCTCTAACCATATCACCATTAACTTAAGCTTTCTGCCACTTAAAGTTTTCATTTGTGATTTAGATTAACTGTTGTAAGTTCACACTCAGATAACTTTTTTATAAGAGCATTATGTAAACAGTTTTTATTATTGTATTAAATTGATATTTAGTTTAACTATGGCTTCATGGGATAGTTTCAGTTCAAGTTTTTAAGACTATTTCCAGGCATTAGATTCGAGGGTTCCCTCAGTCTCAATGAATCCATTAAATCTGGTTTCTGTAGAAGTTTGAAGTTCTGTTCCATGTTTTTCCTCTGATCAATATTCATTTATTGGGTCCTTGGTCTAAACTTTCAGTAATGGTAGACAGGCACCACCCAAGAAATTTATATTTTTCTTGATAATTCGTGGTGCAAATACATTTATGATCACCATCTTAGTATTATATGGAGACTGGGTGATGCATTGGTTAAGAGCTTACCAGATAACAAAAAGGTAAGGCAGTTCAAATCCACCAGCTGCTCCTTGGAGACACTATTGGGTTGTTTTACTCTGTTCTATATGGTCACTGTGAGTCAGAATTGACTTGATGGCAAAGGGTTTGGTTTTTTGGTATCTAAGCATTGGAAGTTCCTGTGTGGTGAAAATGGTTAATGTGCTGGGCTGATAACTGAAATGTTGGAGGTTCCAGTCCACTCAGAGGGACCTCAGAATAAAGTCCTGGAGATCCACTTCTGAAAATTCAGCCATTGAAAACCATATGGAACACTGTTCTACTGTGACACATGGGGCCACCATTAGCTGCAGTTAACTGGATGACGACTGGTTTCCAGATCTTAATGTTGAAAGCTGCATTTGAAGGGGGTAGGGAATACTGCAGAATGATTCAGCTTTTCCAGTCTCTTAAAGAGGTCTGGTCTAATAGTGAAAGTGCAATTCTAAGCTCTCTGTATGGGATGTATTTTCAATTCTTTGAGAGAAATGTCGTATATCTTTTCTTGTTTATAGAGAAATTTGTATTTATTAACACGGATTTTCCCCCAGGCATCCCTCAGTTTGTAGTACTGTGGAGGCTTGTGTGTTGCTGTGATGCTGGAAGCTATTTCACTGGTATTCAAATACCAGCAGGGTCTCCCACGGAGGACAGGTTTCAGCTGAGCATCCAGACTAAGACAGACTAGGAGGGAGGAGCCAGCAGTGTACTTCTGAAAAGAACTGGCCAGTGAAAACCTTATGAATAGCAGTGGAATATTCTCTGATATACTGCCTGAAGATGAGCCCCTCAAGTTGAAAGGCATTCAAAATATGACAGAGGAAGAGCTGCGTCCTCAAAGTAGACTCAACCTTAAAGACATAGATAGAGTCAAGATTTCCAGACCTTCATTTGCTGATGTGGCATGACTCAAAATGAGAAGAAACAACTGCAAACATCCATTAATAATCAGAACCTGGAATGTACAAAGTATGAATCTTGGAAAATATGAAATCATGAAAAATGAAATGGAACACATAAACATCTATATTAGTGAGCTGAAATGGACTGGTATTGGCCATTTTGAATCAGAAAATCATACAGTCTACTATGCTGGGAATGACAACTTGAAGAGGAATGGTGTTGCATTATTCGTCAAAAAGAACATTTCAGAATCTATCCTGAAGTACAATGCTGTCAGTGATAGCATAATATCCATTAGCCTACAAGGAAAAACAGTTAATACAATTATTATTCAAATTTACACACCAACCACTAGGCCAAAGATGAAGAAATTAAAGGCTTTTACCAACTTCTGCAGTCTGAAATTGATTGAATATGCAATCAGGATGCATTGATAATTACTGGTGATTGGAATACAAAAATAGGAAACAAAGAAGAAGGATTAGTAGCTGGAAAATATGGCCTTGGTGATAGAAACAATGCTGGAGATCACAAGACTGAATTTTGCAAGACCAATGACTTCTTCACTGAAAATACCTTTTTTCAACAACATAAACAATAACTATAAATATGGACCTGCCAGATGGAATACACAGGAATCAAATCGACTGCATGTGCATGTGTGGAAAGAGACAATGGAAAAGCTCAATATCATAAGTCGAACAAGTCCACAAACCAACTGTGGATCAGACCATCAATTACTCATACGCAAGTTCAAGTTGAAACTGAAGAAAATTAGATACAAGTCCACAGGAGCCAAAGTATAACTTTGAGTATATCCCACCTGAATTTAGACTCCATCTCAAGAATAGATTTGACATGTTGAATGCTAATGACTGATGACCAGACGAATTGTGGAATGACATCAAGGAGATCATACTTGAAGAAAGCAAAAGATCATTAAAAAGACAGGAGAGAAAGAAAAGACCAAAATGGATGTCAAAAGAGACTCTGAAACTTCTCTTGAATATTGAGTAGGTAAAGGAAAAGGAAAAAATGATGAAGTAAAAGAGCCAAGCAGTAGACTTCAAAGGGTGGCTCAAGAAAACAAAGTAAAGTATTATTATGACATTTGCAAAGACCTGGAGATGGAAAACCAAAAGGGAAGAACACGCTCAGCATTTCTCAAGCTGAAAGAACTGAAAAAAAAATTTAAGCCTTCAATTTCAATACTGAAGGATTCTACAGGGAAAATATTAAAAGACACAAGAAGCACCAAAAGAAAATGAAAGGAATACACAGAGTCACTGTACCAAAAAGAACTGGTCAGTGTTCAACCATTTTATGAGTTAACATATGATCAGGAACTGATGGTACTAAAGAAAGAAGTCCGAGCTACACTGAAGGCATTGGCAAAAAATAAGCCTCCGGGAATTGATGGAATACCAATCCAGATGTTTCAACAAATGGATGCAGCACTGGAGGTGCTCACTCATCTATGCTAAGAAATTTGGAAGACAGCTACCTGGCTAATCGACTGGAAGAAATCCATATTTATGCCTATGTCCAAGAAAGGTGATCCAACTGAATCGGATATTATTGAATGGTATTATTAATATCACAAGCAAACAAAATTTTGCTGAAGATAGTTCAAACGCACCTGCAGCAGTATCTCAACAGAGAACTGCCAGAAATTCAAGATGAATTTAGAAAAGGACATGGCACCAGGGATATCTTTGCTGAGGTCAGATGGATCCTGGCTGAAAGCAGAAAATACCAGAAGGATGTTTACCTGTGTTCAACTGTGTGGCTCTTAACACATCATGGATAATATTGCAGAGAATGGGAATTCCAGAACACTTAATTGTGCTCATGAGAAATCTGCACCTGGATCAAGAGGCAGTCTTTCAAACAGAACAAGGGGATACTGCATGGTTTAAAGTCAGGAAAGGTGCGTGTCGGGGTTGTATCCTTTCACCATACCTATTCAACCCATATGTTGAGCAAATAATCTGAGAAGTTGGACTACATGAAGAATGGGACACCAGGATTGGAGGAAGACTTATTAACAGCCTGCATTTTTTATTATGCAGATGACACAACCTTGCTTGCTGAAAGTGAAAAAGACTTGAAGCATTTACTGATGAAGATCAAAGACCACAGCCTTCAATATGGCTCACACCTCGACATAAAGAAAACAAAAATCCTCACAACTGGACCAATAAGCAGCATTATGATACATGGAGAAAACATTGAGATTGTCAAGGATTTTGTCTTACCGGGATCCACAACCAACACCCATGGTAGCAACAGTCAAGAAATCCAAAGAAGCTTTACATTGGGCAAATTGACTGCAAGAGATCCCTTTACAGTGTTAAAAGCAAGGAAGTCACCTTGAGGACTAAGATGCGCCAGACCCAAATCATGGTGTTTTCAATCACCTTGTACGCATGCAAAATCTGGACAATGAATAAGGAAGACCCAAGAAGAATTAATGCCTTCAAATTGTGGTGTTGGTGAAGAATATTGAATACATCAGGGACTGCCAAAAAAGATGAACAAATCTGACTTGGAAGAAGTACAAACAAAATGTTCCTTAGAAGCAAGGATCGTGAGACTTTCTCACATACTTTGGACATGTTATCAAGAAGGATCAGTCCCTGGAGAAGGGCATCATGTTTGGTAAAGTAGAGGGTCAGAGAAAAAGAAGACTAGATGGATTTATACAGTGGCTGCAACAATGTGCTTAAGCTAGCAACAATTGTGAGGATGGCACAGGTCTGGACAGTGTTTCCGTCTCTTGTGCATAGGGTCGCTTTGAGTCAGAATCCACTGAATGACACCTAACAACAACATGGGTTTTGAAAATGATAGTTTTTATAGTATCTTATTAATTCAGACATACAAGAGTTATACTCATTCTTATTATAGGTCCCTAAATACATTGTCCCTTGAGAATTATTTCAGTATACAAGTATACAAGTCATATATAGGGGCCAGGAAGGTATACCAGATGGCCATGGATTTGTAAGACATTCATGATGTGAGATAATTGGTAGGCCTTAATTATTATTTCCATATGTTTGGCATAGACGTTTATATTTTTAAACACTGGAGATCTGTCAAATTGCTGAGATCACTGGTCATGTTATATTTTTAAAATGGCAATGAATGCTTCTATTTTATTAAGTGAAAGCAAAATAAATGATCTGTAAGAGAGAAAAAACACTTTAATTTTGAATTACTTCGATAAGTGGAGAAAAGTATTACATTATTATAATACTACAAATATTACCCATTGATTTTCATAAATTAAATTACAATACAGACAAAGCATACAAAATCTAGTTATGATTAGTATTTGATAAAATATATGCTGTAAAGGTTGATAACATAAAAGTAAACGTAAGCATGACAAATACAGTCCTGTGGAAATGAGGTTGTAAAAGAATTTTTTTTAAATATATGGTAAAATACACGTTACAGAGGATTCACCATGTCAAATATTTTAAAATGTACAATTCAGTGACATTAAATACAATCAAAATATTGTGAAACCATCACTATTATCTAGTTCCGGAACATTTTCTTCACCCCAAAAGGGAGCTGATATCCATTAAGTAGCCACTTCCCATCTACTCTTCTTCTTTTCTACAATTTCTATCTCTTTATTGATATTCTTTACTTGTGTGACTTAATTTCCTAGTTTACTCTGTGTGTTGCTGTTTGCAACTTACAAAAAGATAGCTTCATTTTCTCTACCTTCAAGATCAACAACAACAAAAAAAAACATGGCCGTTGAGTTGATTTTGACTTAAAATGACCCTATACAGCAGAGTAGAACTGCCTCTTAGAGTTTCCAAGGAATGCCTGATGGATTCAACTGCTGACAACTTGATTAGCAGACGTAGCTCTTAACCAATAGACTACTGGGGTTTCCAACCTTCAAGATTAAAGGGAAGATTTATATCAAAACTCTGAAATTAGAATATGGATTGATCTTATGCATATATGTATATATTTCAGTAACAGGTCATGAAAGTTAATGATTATTTTCGTACTTTTCCCTCATAGAAGTTTCCTAAGTGGCTTGGATGGACAAATACAATCTAACGGTGCTGAATGAATTTATTCTAGTGGGGATCACAGATCGCCCTGACCTGAAGGCTCCATTATTTGGGATCCTCCTCATTGTTTACATGGTCTCTGTAGTGGGTAACCTGGGCTTGATCATCCTTACCAAGATGGACTCTAGGCTACATACGCCCATGTACTTTTTCCTCAGACATTTGTCTTTCACTGATCTTGGGTATTCAACAGCAATTGGACCCAAAATGCTAGCGAATTTTATTGTAGATCAACCTACAATCTCTTATAACTGCTGTGCTATGCAACTCACTTTCTTCAGTATTTTCATAAGTAGTGAGATTTTCATTCTGTCAGCAATGGCCTATGACCGCTATGTGGCCATCTGTAACCCTCTGCTTTACACAGTCATCATGTCACCAAAAGTATGCCAGGTGCTGGTGGTCATACCTTATCTCTACAGTCTCTTTTTGTCTTTGCTGACAATCATAAAAATTTTCATTGCATCATTTTGTGGCCATGTTATCAGGCATTTCTACTGTGATGGTTTGCCCTTGATTTCTTTGATCTGCTCAAACACACATGAAATTAAATTAATAATACTGATCTTTTCGGCTTTTAGTTTAGTTTTATCCCTTCTAATAGTCCTTGTGTCCTACACGCTGATACTCATTGCCATCTTCAGGATGAACTCTGCAGAGGGCAGGCACAAGGCCTTCTCCACATGTGGATCTCACTTGACAGTGGTAGTTGTTTTCTATGGGACTCTATTCTTTACATATGTGCATCCCAAATCCAGCCATTCCTTTGATACTGATAAAATGGCCTCTGTCTTTTACATTTTGGTAATACCTATGTTAAATCCCATCGTCTATAGTTTGAGGAATAAAGAGGTGAAAAATGCTGTACACAGAACCTGGAGACTGTGTTTAAATATTCTACTTAAAATAAACTGTAAGATACGATAAGAATAATTATTTAATAGGCAATATATCCTACATCCGATTTTCCGTTAGCCTTGTGTTGTTTGTCTCCATGGAAAGAATAGAATGAATTAGTGATAAGTATAGATACACAGAAATTTCTTCCTTATTTTTTAGCCAGAGTTAATCACCCAGAGATGGCTAACTCCTGCTTATACTTCAGGTATCAACTTATACTTGGTTTCAAGCCTAGATTAGATATATCCCTACAAGGTACATTCCTAATTATTCTCACATATAGCCTGTTTATATGTTCCTTTCACTGAACATCTATCTTTATGAAGCCAGGGACTCTGTGTAGTCCATTCACTACTTAATCTGTTGTACTTAGCACAGTAAAAGGCACAAAAAAGATGCCTGGTGAATATTATGTTAATGGACTCATTATATTTAATAAAGAAATACTTTAAATCAAACAATGAATACCCCTCACTTCATAAGGCTTACATTTCTGTAGGAGAGTGAAGAAAATACATAATGATAAGTGGATTATATCATATGATAGAAGGTATTGAGTTATATGAAAATGAAATAGGGCCAGTAGGCAGATGAGCGTTAAAATTTTAATGAAGATCTTTAGGGGAACCCTATGAGGAGATGACTTTTAATCAAACACTTGAGAAGTTGAGTGAGTTGGCCATGTGGGTATTTGGGGGAAGACATTCCCTAAGGCCTTTACATTGAAAACTAGAAAATATTGTGAAATAAAGACTTAAATAAATGAAGAGATAAGCTATGCTTAAAAGTCAGAAGACTTGATATTGTTAAGATGTCAAATTTCCCCAACTGTATTTACAGAGTCAATGCAATTCCAATGAAAATTCAACTGACTTTTTTTTTTGGTCTGTGTCAAAATTGACAAGAAAACTAAAATCTATAATGGAATGCAAAGGACCTAGTATAGCTGAATCAACTTTGAAAGAAGAGACCAAAGACAGATGACAAAAAAGAACTGATTCCAAGACTTATTTTAAACTATGATAATCAAGACAAAGTGTGATTGGCAAAAAATTAGCAAATAGGTCAATGACATATTAGCAAGAGTTAAAAAACATAGCCACACATATTTGAACAACTAATTTTTTCATAAAGATTCAAAGAAAAATCAGTGGAGAAAGGATAGCCATTCAACAATTAGATATTATATACAAATTAATGAATGTGGATCTATAACTTACACATATGCAAGAATTAGCTCAAAGTGCATGAGAGTTTAAATGTAAATCATCAAATTTTAAAGCTTTTAGAAAGGAAAATAAAACAGCAGAAAATTTTTTACCTTGGGTTAGAAAAATATTTCCTATACATAACACTGAAGCAAAATCCATAAAATAAGTATTTATTGTATTCAGTTACATCAAAATTTAAAACTACTGCTCTTTAAAATACGTTATTAAAAAATTGGAAGACAAGCCATAGACTTGGAGAAAATATTTCAAATGTTATATCTGTAACAAGATGTTGTTACTGTGTGCTGTTGAGACCGTTTCGACTCACACTGACCTTATAGAACATAGTAGAACTGAGTAATAAGGCTTCCTAGGCTGAAATCATTATGGGAGCAGCTCTCCAGGTATTTTTCTCCTGCGGAGCCACAGGTGGGTTAGAATCACTGACCTTTTGGTTAGCAGCCGAGCTCTTAACCATTGTGCCACAATGGTTAAAGGATGAATATCCACACTGTATAAAGCAACCTCAAACTCAATAATAAGAAAACAATCTCAAAAAGGGGGGAAAAGATTTGAACAAACACTTCGTAGAAGAATATGTAAGTATAGCAAATAAGCTTATGAAAAGAAATCTTGATGAAATATCACCTCAAATTTAATTTATACCTCAAAGAGTTATCAGCACATGCATATTAGAATGGCTAATTTTATAGGCATGTGGAGGAAACTGAAACATAAATAAATGATACCAAAACCAAACGCCGTTCCCACCGAGTTGTTTCTGACTCATTGAGCCCTTATAGGACAGGGTAGAACCGTCTCATAGGGTTTTCAAGGCTGTAATCTTTATGAGAGTAGATCCCTAGATCTTTTCTCCCTCAGAGCCTCTGGGTGGGTTTGAACAGCTAACCTTTGGGTTAGCAGCTGAACGTTTAACCACTGCAAAAGTAAAATGTTGTTGTTAGGTGCCTGGAGTTGGCTCTGACCCATGCACAACAGAATGAAACACTGTTCTGTCCTGCACCATCCTTACAATCATTTTGATGCTTGAGCCCATTGTTGCAGCCTCTCTGTCAATCCACCTCATTGTAAAATAGAACAACTAATTTGGAAAGCAGTGTTGAATTTTCTTAAAAAGTTAAACTTACCTCTACCATACAATCCTGGCATCTCACTTCTATGTATTTACCTAAGAGAAATGAAAGCATATGATCTTACAAAGACTTGTACGCAAATGTTCATAGGGCCTTTATTAATGATAGCTGAAACATGAAAGAAATGCACATGTTTATTCAGGAGAGAATAAATAAACAAACTGTGGTATATCCATACAATTGAGTCCACCTCAACAACAAAAACAAAGCACAAAGAAGAAATGAACTGTTAGCATATGAAAAACCACGGATGAATATCAAAGTAAGTATGGTGAGTGAAATAAGTCGGATTCAAAAAAAGTATATGAGATAAAATTTGTTTATATAACATTTTTTAAAAATGCAAACAAATAGATCATGATAGAAAGCACATCAATAGCTAAACAGGGCTGGAAGTGGGCCAGAGAGGGTCAGGAGAAACGGATTAAATAGGGACATTAGAAAACTTTTGGGGTGTTGGATATGTCCATTATCTTTACTACTGTAATAGTTTTTCAAGTACATACCTATGTTAAAACATTAAATTGTATATGTTAAATATACATATTGTTGTTTATTATACTCCAATAAAGCCGATAAAATGATCACCATACATGCCAAGAAATTGATCCCAATGACCAAAAGCAAGGGAAAAAAGCAAGAGTAGAAATTAACTCGCAGGTAATACACATGAATTATTAACCATGGACAACTGGAATAGGAAAAGAGACAATGGTATAAGAGATGAAATCTATAATGCTTACAATTAATGTCCAATTAACAATGACATGATGAAGGATGTCAGAATCCAGGAAACATCAAGCATTTAATGGAGGAAGTACATATTTCTACAACAAATTTTAATTGTTCAGCAAAATTAATGGGGACGTAATGCTTCATTTTACAAAGACATGTCACTGATGTGCGTGTGTGTGCGTGTGTGTGCATGAATATACATATATACTTGACATATATCATGAAGACAATTTTTTAAGAGCAGTGGAAAGGGAAATGCTCAAGGCTGCATGTGGTGGTGATGGTGAGGATAGCTGGGAGGTGCAGATAAATAAAATATATACCATTTGGAAACTAGAAAAGTACGGTGTTACATATGTGCTGTTTTTGTTGTTAGTTGATGCCGAGTTGATTCCGACTCATGTATTATCACGTAGCAAGAAGCAGAGAAAAACGTGTGTGTATGTGTCCCAAAATGGATAGATTGCCAGTCATTAAAATGATTGGGAAATGCGACATTAAGGCAGCACAAATTAAATGTGCAGAGTGAAACACATACACAAAATACTACATTTTTATAAGGATACATTGATGTTGTATGTCATACATAAAACACAGTAGAGTATGTATCCAGGTGGGAAAGAATAACTGGAATGGGAATTGGCCAGAATGGGAAAAATAAAATATGATATCTTAATCTAATAAAATAAAATGAGAGAAGTCTTAAACAGGCAATTTGCAGTAAAAGAAATTGGAGTAGCTAATATCTGTCTCGAGGTCAAAAAGAAAAGAAAATATAGAAAAAACAAAGAAATGGCATATTGTATGTATGAAATGTACTAATTTCATTCTATTTGAGAACATTATGGAAATGGGGGGATATTGAGTGGTCTGTCCTAAAGATAAAAGACTTTAATCCAGATCCCTGGATGGAACAAATTTGAAGTTAACTAAGAAAAAATGAATAAATGTATCTAAAAGAAACTTACTTTCCCTGGTGAATATGAATAGTTTAGAAAATTAACAGACACCCTAGACATTTTGTTAAGCCTTCAAGAGTTTCATACATAATTAACACATTGTTTGGTATCTCCTCAGGGAGAACCTCAAAGGCTGAGAGAAAGCTATAAGTTGTTCCCACTATGCCATGTTAAGAAGTCCATGGGGTGTTAAAACAGATTGATTACAGGTAAAAGGTAGAATTTTTTAAGTAGTGCCATGTTTTACTAATGTCTAATGTTATAGTAACATTTCAAGGCACCATTTTAATTGATTTCAAAGTCACAGCAAATTATTAAGAATATTGAGTGAATTCTGTCTGCTTTCCACCATTATTCCTGGTAAGTTTTTATGAGATAAATGTGGATCTCATGTATTCACTTTAATAATTTATTGCTTTGAAATTTAATTTCTGCATTGGTTTGCTAATAGTTTACTCAGAGACTGCTCTGCTCATAGTATTCAGGAATAGATATATGCAAGTTAGATAGATAGATAGATGATAGATAGATAGATGATAGGTAGATAGATAGATGATAGATAGATAGATAGATAGATAGATAGATAGATAGATAGATAGATAGATAGATAGATAGATAGATAGATAGATAGATGGTAGATAGAGATACATAATACTTATGAAGGAGTGATGCTCACAAAGTTTTAAACCAATAATTCTGTTATCTTAACCCATAGGAATATTCTCATATTTTTAAAAATATCTGTGGTATATTCAGATATATTTTTTAAAGATTATACTTAAAGTTATCTATGATACCTCATGTCACATAGAGTTCCAATGTTTAATGGGATGTGTTTCATGTTCAGAAAGATTTTAAATAACTTTCAGTAATTAACATATATGTCAACATCAGTATATTGTCTTCTTCTCTAATGTTATTGTGTCATATGGTGATTTTTAAAAATTTTTTTTCATTAAAAGTAGAGGGTACTTTTTTACAATGGGGGAGTATGTGATGTCAGTTTTTCACTATTTGTTCAGAGTTCCTCATATACCCTAGGTTTCTCCAAGAGGAAAAAAAAAAATACATGATTTGATACAAAAAATTTAGAATGTGTCAGTTATAATACCAATGCCCAATTGGAGGAGAAAGTATTTTAAGTAGACCAACAAAAAAGTAATCTAAAGAACAGCACTTTTGGACACTTTACTCATAGAACTGGTGTTATGGAATGTGGGACTCGGATAAGTTGCAAGGATAGCATCATAGAAATTGTGACAAAGCTTAAGTCACAGTCCAGAAGAATTTACCTATAAATATCTTAAAGATCTAAACAATTAACTGCAACAACAAAAAAAATTATTTCAAGCAAGTACTATCAACATTCAAAAAAAGATAGATGCTGTGATGATGATGATAGGCAGACAGACAGATAGATAGACAGGTGGATAAAGAAATTTTACTATGTATACACACTTTTAGAGTTATTTTCAGGTATCCTAGACTCATTGAAGCCTTTAATTCTCATTGATACTTCCTAACAACCCTGCAAGGAAGTATTGAAATATGATTTTTCAGGTGGGGATAAACAGATTCCTAAAACTTATGTTATTTGCCCAAAGTACCACTTTGTATATATTACGAATGGATGTATAATATATATATTACGAATGGATGTATAGCAGAGGATATATCTATATACATATAACTCTAGGAATGTTTTCCTGTATAAAGACAAATAATCCCCTTGTGGTCAGTTATGTATCTATCTAAAACCTGTCTAGTATCTTGAGTGTTCCATCTTGAGCCATCTATAATAATAAGTTTTCAAAAGGTAACATTTTGAAGTAGAACGTCCAAAATGTATCCATATGTTTTTTAGGTATATGAAAAAACAAAGATTTTAAGATGAGTCCAATAATCATTCATGTACCTAACACCTAGAAGTTTAACATTTTATTCATTATTGTTTCATCTCTCTATCAATGTAGCCATCAATCTGTCTAATATATATATGTGTGTATGTGTATGTGTATAAAATTAGTGGGAGGTGGGTATGTATTGAAATATCCTAAAATGGAAAATTTGGATTTATTTTATTTATACTGGCTTTGTAAACTAAAAAGTCTACCAGAAGGTCCTACAAAAAAGCTATTGACAATGCTTATGTCTCTCTCCAGAATAGGTTTCCTAATAGACCAAGATGGACAAACACAATCTAACAGTGCTGAATGAATTCATTCTGATGGGAATCACAGACCGCCCAGAGCTGCAGGCACCATTGTTCGGGCTGTTCCTCATCATCTATATGATCTCAGTGGTGGGCAACTTGGGCATCATCATCCTCACCAAGATGGACTCCAGGCTACAAACTCCCATGTACTTTTTTCTCAGGCACCTGGCTATCACTGATCTTGGTTATTCAACAGTTGTGGGACCCAAAATGTTGGTAAATTTTGTTGTGGATGAAAACACAATCTCCTATTATTTTTGTGCTACACAGCTAGGTTTCTTTACTGTGTTCATAACTAATGAACTTTTTATTCTGTCAGCAATGTCCTATGACCGTTATGTCGCCATCTGTAACCCTCTCCTCTACACAGTCATCATGTCCCAAAGGACATGTTGGGGGCTGGTGGCAATCCCCTATCTCTACAGCACAGTTGTTTCTCTTCTCACCACCATAAAGATTTTTAATTTATCCTTCTGTGGCTACAGTGTCATCAGGCATTTCTACTGTGATGGTCTGCCCTTGTTATCTTTGCTCTGCTCAAACACACATGAAATTGAATTGATCATTCTTATTTTAGCAGCTTTTGATTTTATTTCATCCCTCCTAATTGTTCTTGTTTCCTACCTCCTTGTTCTTGTAGCCATTCTCAGAATGAACTCAGCTGAGGGCAGGCACAAGGCCTTCTCCACCTGTGGATCCCACCTGACTGTGGTGGTAGTGTTCTATGGGACTTTAAGCTTTATGTATGTACAGCCCAAGTCCAGTCATTCCTTTGATACTGATAAAATGGCTTCCATATTTTACACCCTGGTGATCCCCATGTTGAATCCCTTGATCTACAGTTTGAGAAATAAAGATGTGAAATATGCTTTACATAGGATATTAGGAGTATTATGTAATATATTTTCTCAAAGTTCACTATACCATGTCATTCATATACATTATGCTATGGGCTTTAAATATTTTCCTGTGTTTCTCCGGAGGGGATACCAAGCACAAAAACACAGATAAGCTCAATCTATGTTTCTATATTGCTGTCTACCAGTCAGTCTTCTAAGAGCTGTAAATACAGTAATAAATAAACCAACAAAAATTGTTGTCTTCCTTATGCAGGAGAGATGCATTACATGCATAATTAAGAAATTATATCGTACAGTGAATGTGTTAGGGGCCAATAGATTTCAAAAGAAAAAGAAGAATAGTGAGTGTGTGTATGCGTGCAGACATGCACACCTTCCGTTTTAGTGGTCGTACTCTGCCCCGAGGTGGCTAATTCTAATTTGAAGAAGGCTCAACAGTGCGGTGGGATGATTTGAAGAACTACTCATTCATCTCAATTTGCTAAAACATCTATTTCCTAAATCCTGA
This sequence comes from Loxodonta africana, assembly GCF_030014295.1. Classification (NCBI taxonomy): domain Eukaryota; kingdom Metazoa; phylum Chordata; class Mammalia; order Proboscidea; family Elephantidae; genus Loxodonta; species Loxodonta africana. The sequence goes on from NC_087348.1 coordinate 30,111,539, forward strand.
AATCCCTCTCTTTCATCATCAATGCCTTTACTTTCATATTCGAGCCCTTAGAGGCTGTTTACTTTGTTATTATTTTTATAATACTAATAAAAAGAGTACAAAATAAAGTTATTATGTTCAAAAGGATCAGCTCAGCATCTGGTTTTGTTTAAATCAACCCATTTTGTCTACATCAGCGGATATACCAGTTAAGATAAATTTATTGATGTCAGCCACAGAAGTTTCCAGGTTTTTACATTTTTTTTTTTTTTTTCTCTACCAGATTGGTATTGATTCCTAAATTGTTATCCTTATCTCTTTAGAAAACAACCCTGGTGGTATAGTAGTTAAGTGCCACGGCTGCCAACCAAAGGGTCAGCAGTTCAAATCCTCCAGGCGCTCCTTGGAAACTCTGTAGGGCAGCTCTACTCTATCCTATAGGGTCGCTATGAGTCGGAATCGACTCGACGGCACTGGGTTTTTTTGTCTGGGGCTCATCTTTAAAAGATATTTTCTAATTGTTTAAGCGTCCTAGCATAAGAAGTTTATTTTATGATGAGATGGGTTCCTTGCCTTGTTTTTGTTTGGCCGAATTTCCTCAAATTTGGTTAATATGAGTGTGCACTATATTTTGATCAGGATCTATTGTTTGAATTCATCATTTTGATTATTCCGTTTGGAAGAAGCAAAAGGAGATAATCCCAAGGTTTGGACTATGCTGTGTTTCTGGTGAGTGAGGTGCGATATGTAGGTTTTTACATATTTGCCAGGGTTTCCGGACATAGTTACTCTATATTCCCTATGAATTTTCCATCCACATTTTCTTATCTTTATTCTTTAAACCTTCAAAAATTTCTTAACCAGAAAAAATTAAGTAGATTTTAGATACATTAAAGTTGTCTATTAAAAAAAAAGGAAACCCTGGTGACTTAGTGGTTAAGTGCTACAGCTGCTAACCAAAGGGTCCTCAGTTTGAATCCACCAGGTGCTCCTTGGAAACCCTATGGGGCAGTTCTACTCTGTCCTATAGGGTCGCTATGAGTAGGAATAGACTCGACGGCACTGGGTTTTGGTTTTATTATTAAAAAAAAATTCAATCTCAGTTTTAGGTTAGGACCATATGAGGAGGGCATATGATAAATTTCCACCTATGTAGAAAAAAAAAATTTACGTAGAGACTAGATAAATTACATGAGAAAAAAAAAATCGCTGCTAAAGAGGATAAAAAATGGAAATTTAAAATAGTATCGATCTATCCCAAGATCAATTCCAAGTAGCTTGATTGAGTAATTCTATTAAACATTTAGGGAAAACAAAAAATCCAATACTATACAAATTCTTCCAGAAAACTGAAGAGGAGGGTAGGGTATATTGCCATTTTCTATATGAGGATAGCTTTACCCTGATATCAAATACAGTTGAAAACATTAAAAGAAAAGAAAATAACAGAGCATATATGTGAAAAACCTAAAGAATAAAAAGGAGAAATTGAGTCTTGCAATAGGTAAAGACACTAATATACCCAATTAGGTGTTACCCAAGAATGTATGATTGTTTTTTAAATAGCAGTTACTGACATTCACCATAATAACAAATTAGAATGGCAAAGCAATGCCACATAAATACATGTACAAAAAAATTTAAAGCCCCGTATTGTGGTAAAATTTTGACCAAACTAACACTAAAGATAATATTTACAGAAAGTGGAAGTTATCATACAATATCACTATTGTCACACACAAGGAAGACTTTGCAGATCATTCAAAAGCAGTTGCCACAGTACATTAACAGGAAACTGCCAGAAATTCAAGCCATATTCAGAAGAGGACATGGAAAAAGGGATATCATTGCTGATATCAGATGGATCATGGCTGAAAGCAGAGAATACCAGAAAGATGTTTACCTGCATTTTATTGACTATGCAAAGGCATTAGACTGTGTGGATCATAATGAATTACGGATAACACTGCAAAAAGTGGGAATTCTAGAACACTTAATTATTGTGCTCGTCAGGAACTTTTACTTAGACCAAGAGGCAGTCATTTAAACAGAACAAGGGGATACTGCGTGCTTTAAAGTCAAGCAAGGCGTGTGCTAGGGTTGTATCTTTTCACCATATCTATTCAATCTGTATGCCGAGAAATATTCTAAGAAGCTGGACTACATGAAAAAGAACAAGGCGTTAAGATTGCAGGAAGACTCATTAACAAATGCAAAATGCAGATGACACAATTTTGTTTGCTGAAAGTAAAGAGGACTTGAAGTACTTACTGATGAAGATCAAAGACCACAGAGTTCAGTATGCATTAAACTTCAACATAAAGGAAACAAAAAGCTTGAAGCCATCAAGGATTTCATTTTACTTGAATCCAAAATGAAAGCCCATGGAAACAGTAGTAAAGGAATCAAATGATAGTTTCCAATGGGAAAATCTGCTGCAAAAGATCTTTTTAAAGCGTTAAAAAGCAAATAGGTCACTTTAAGGACTAAGGTGTGCCTGGCCCAAGCCATAGTGTTTTCGCTTGGCCCATATGAATGCTAAAGGTGGACAGTGAATAAAGAAGGCCCTCAAACATGGATGGGACTGGACAATGGGTTGGAGAGGGATGCTGGTAAGGAGTGAGCTTCTTGGATTAGGTGGACACTTAAGACTAGGTTGGCATCTCCTGCCTGGAGGGGAGATGAGAGGGTAAAGGGAGTTAGAAGCTGGTGAAATGGACACGAAAAGAGAGAGTGGAGGGAGAGAGCGGGCTGTCTCATTAGGCGGAGAGTAATTGGGAGTATGTAGCAAAGTGTATATAAGTTTTTGTGTGAGAGCCTGACTTGATTTCTAAACTTTCACTTAAGGCACAATAAAAATTATATATATAAAAAAAGAAGGCCCAAGAAGAGTTGATGCCTTTGAATACTGGTGTTGATGAAGAATACTGAATATGCAATGGACTGCCAGAAGAAAGGAAAAAAATGTATCTTGGAAGAGGTACAACCAAAATGCTTACTAGAAGCAACAATGGCAAGACTTTTAACTCACAAATTTGGACATTGTATCAGGAGGGACCAGTTCCTGGAGAAGGACATCATGCTTGGTAAAGAAGAGGGTCAGTGAAAAAGAGGAAGACCCTCAACGAAAGGTATTGACACAGTGACTGGAACAATGGGCTCAAGCATAGCAACAATTGTGAGGATGGCACAGGACCTGGCAGTGTTTACTTCTGTTGTACACAGGGTTGCTATGAGTCAGAACCGAATCCATGGCACTTAACAACAACAACAGTTATTATTGCATATCAACTGTCAGTTTGATGAGATTCAGACTTCATAAGTTGGTGAAATCTTCAATTTCCGCATCTTTGAATTAGTATTGGGTGTGTAAATTTTAATAATAGTAGTATTAACTGGTATTCCCTGTAGGCATATGGATATTACCCTATCAGTGACATCATTGTACTTCAGGATAGATCTTGAAATTTTTTTTTTGACGATGAGTGCAAAGCCATTCCTCTTCAACTTGTCATTCCTGGCATAGTATGCCATATGATTGTCCGGTTCAAAACAGACAATATCAGTCCATTTCAGCTCACTTAGACCATTTCATTTTTTAAGATTTCTAATTTCTAACATTCATACTTTGTACATTCCATGTTCTGATTATTATTAGATGTTTGCAGTTGTTACTTCTCTTTTTGAGTCACCCCAATAAAATAGAACATATTAATCTAATAAAATAAAATAAAGAGAAGTCTTAAAGAGACAATTTCCAAAAAAGGAGGAGTTGGATTGACTAATATCTGTCCCTACAGTAAATATATATATATATATATAGAAAAGAACACAAAGAAACAGTATATCATATATATGAAATGTATTAATTTTATTCCATGTAAAAACATTACTGAAATGGGGAAATATCAAGTGGTCTGTCCTAAAAGTAAAATATTTTAATCCAGATCCCTTGATGGGACAAATTGAAAGTTGACTGAGAATAAATGAATAAACATGTCTAAAAGAAACTAACTCCCTGGTGAATTCAAATTGTTTAGAAAATTAACAGACACTGTAGATGTTTTGTTAAGCTTTCAAGTGCTTCAGACATAATTAAAACATTGCTTGGTATCTCCTCAGGGAGAGGCTTAAAGGCCGAGAGAATGCTATAAATCCTTCCCACTAAGCCATGTTAAGAAGTGCATGGGGTGTTAAAACAGATTCGTTACAGAAAAAAGGTAGAATTTTTTTTTTTTTTGTAGTGCCATGTTTTACTAATAACTGGAATGCTTTAGTGACATTTTTGAGGCTCCAGTTTTCATACCCAGTAACCCAGTGCCGTTGAGTCGATTCCATAGGTGGGAAAATATTAAGAAATTTGATTGAGTTCTTTATATGTTTTGTGTGAGATGAATGTGGATTTCATGTACTCACTTTTATAATATAACGCTATGAAATTTAATTTCTGCATTTGTTTTCTAATAGCCTACACAGAGACTGTTCTGCTCATGGTATTGGTAATAGATATAGGATGGATAGATAAATAGATATGTAGATCAATAAATAGAAAAGTAGATCGATAGATGATGTATAGATTGATTGATTGATTGGTAGATCGGCAGATGCATATACATACTTATGAAGTAGTGATGATCATGATGTTTTAAAGCTACAGTTCTGTTATATCAACCAGTAGGGCTATTCTTGTATTTTAAAACATCTCTGGTATCCTCAGATACATTTTTTAAAGATTATATGGAAATTTTTCTGTGATATCACATGGCACATAGGAATTTCAATGTTTAATGGGACATAGTTCATGTTCAAAAAGATCCTAAGTAACTTGCAATAATTCACATATATGTCATAACCAGTACATTTCCTTTTTCTCCTATGCTATTGTGTCATATACTGATTTTTTTGAACTTTTTTTCATAAAAAATAAAGGATTCTTTTTTATAAGAGGGAGTTTATGACATCAATTTTTCATTATTTGTTCAGATTTCCTCATATAGCCTAGGTTTCCTTGTGAGAAAAAAATATATATCTGATTTGTTAGAAAAAGCTTAGAATGTGTCAGTTACAATACAAACGCCCAATTGCAGGAGAAAGCATTTTAAGTAGACCAAAAAAGAAACTAATCTAAAGAATGGCACTGTTAGACGCTTTAGTCATAGAACGGGTGTTATGGACTATGGGGCTGGGGTCAGTTACAAGGATAACATCTTAATGAACCTATTCATCATGAATATGGTAACAAAGAACTTAAAGCACAGTTCAGAAGAATTTACATATAAATACCTTAAAAATCAAAACAATTAACAACAACAAAAAAATTTCAACTAATTACTGTCTACATCCAAAAAAGATAGATGATGATGATAGATAGATAGACAGAAAGACAGACAGATAGACAAATAGTCCCAGGCACACACTATTTTATTTTCAAGTATCATAGACACATTGAAGAACTTAATTCTCATTCATCCTTCCTAACAACCCTGCAAGAAAGTGTTGGAATATGATTTTTCAGGTGGGAATAAATAGGTTCATATAACACGTGTTATTAGCCCAAAGTATCTCTTTGTATATACTACAAATGGAGGTATAGCAGAGGTTGCATCTATATACATAAATCTCTAGGAATGTTTTCATGTATAAAGACAATCCCAATTGTCATCAATCATATATATGTGTATATATATGTATATACACATGTATATACATATATATATCCAAAATCTGTCTAGTACGTTGACTGTTCCAACCTGGACCATCTATAGTCATGAGTTTTCATAATGTAATGTTTTGAAATAGAGAATGCAAAATGTTTAGACACTTTTTTTATGTATATGAAAAAGACAAAAGTTTTAAGCAGAGTACAATAAATATCCATGTACCTTACATGTAAATATTTAACATGTTATTCATTTTTGTTTCATCTATCAATGTTTCAACCAATCTATTTAACACATATATGTGTATACGTGTGTGCAAAATTTGTGGAAGTTGTATATGTATTCAAATATCCTAAAATGAAAACTTTGAATTTACAGTAGACATACTGGCTTTGTATACTAAAAACCTACCAGATGATACTACATAAAAGCTATTGATGATGCTCAAGTCTCTTTCTACAATAGGTTTCTAGATGGACAAGCATAATCTAACAGTGCTGAATGAATTCATTCTGAAGGGAATCGCAGACCGTCCAGAGTTGCAAGCTCCATTGTTCGGGCTGTTCCTCATCATCTACATGATCTCAGTGGTGGGCAACTTGGGCATCATCATCCTCACCAAGATGGACTCCAAGCTACAAACTCCCATGTACTTTTTTCTCAGACACCTGGCTATCACTGATCTTGGTGATTCAACAGCTGTGGGACCCAAAATGCTAGTCAATTTTGTGGTCAATGAAAACACAATCTCCTATAATTTTTGTGCTATACAGCTAGCTTTCTTTATTATGTTTATAAATAGTGAATTTTTTATCCTGTCAGCAATGTCCTATGACCGCTATGTGGCCATCTGTAACCCTCTGCTCTACACAGTCATCATGTCACAGAGGACGTGTTAGGTGTTGGTTTCAATCACCTATCTCTACAGCACATTTGTTTCTCTTCTGATCACCATGAAGATTTTTAATTTATCCTTCTGTGGCTATAGTGTCATCAGGCATTTCTACTGTGACAGTCTCCCCTTGGTATCTTTGCTCTGCTCAAACACACTTGAAATCAAGTTGATCATTCTTGCCTTAGCAGCTTTTGATTTGATTTCATCCCTCCTAACAATTCTTGTTTCTTACATACTGATCATTGTAGCCATTCTCAGGATGAACTCAGCTGAGGGCAGACACAAGGCTTTCTCCACCTGTGGATCCCACCTGACTGTGGTGGTAGTGTTCTATGGGACTTTAATCTTCATGTACGTGCAGCCCAAATCCAGTCATTCCTTTGACACTGATAAAGTGGCTTCCATATTTTACACCTTGGTTATTCCCATGTTGAATCCCTTGATCTATAGTTTGAGGAATAAAGATGTAAAATATGCCTTACATAGGACTTTAGGACAATTATGCAATTTATTTTCTCAAAGGTTACTATACTACGATTCATAATTTATGTCATGGGCTTTAAACGTTTTTCTGTGTGCCTCCAAAGGGAATAGCAAGCACAAATGCACAGATTAGCTAAACATACATTTCTACCTTGCCTTCTACCACTCTACTAAGAGCTGTAAGTAGATTAATAAACAGAACAGTAAAAAGTATTGCCTTCCTTGAGCAGGAATGATGCACTATAAGCATAATAATTAAGAAATTTTATAGCATCTTAGAATGTGCTGGGGGTGATAGATTTTTAAAAAATAAAAGAAGATTAGTGAATATATTGTGTAGGACAGTGAAATCGTAGTAGATACAGGACAGGAAGAGTTTCAAGTATCTGGTGTTTTCCTCATCTAGTAGGAAAAAAAATGTATAAAGTATGTGTTTGTGTGTTTATGTATATGACTGCACATGCACACCTTCTGTTTTATTTCTCATTCTCTGCCCTGGGGTGGCTAATTCTGATTGGAAGAAGGCTCAGGGCAGTGGGATGATACGAAATACCCAGCCATCTGAATTTGCTCAAATGTCTGTTCTCTCAACCTTGAAATTCCTCTCTTTGATCATCGGTGCCTTTACTTTCATATGTGAACCCTTAGAACATGATTACTTTGTTACTATTTGTTATTATTATATTGTAATATTAATATAAAGAGTAACAAAATAAAGTTATTATGTTCACGAGGATCATCTCAGTACCTGGTTTTTGTCCAAAGCAGCCCATTTTTTTCTCTGTCAGTGGCTATATCAGTTAAGATAAATTTACTGAGGCCAGCCATAGAAAATTTGGGATGTTTTCTTTTTTTTTTTGTCCTGGATTGATATTGCTTCCTGATTGTGTGTTTTGTCTCATAAATTGCTATCCTTATCTCTCCAGAAAGCAATAATTACCCTTGTTTAGAAGTCATTTTCTAATTATATATCCTTGCATAAGAGGTCCGTACAAGGAGGGATATGATATATTTCCATGTATGTAGAGACTAGAAAACACACGGGAAAAATATATTTTATGAAGAGGTAACAAAATGGAAATTTAAATTTAAAATGCACCTCCTTCCCAACCAGTCCAAGTGGTTTGATTGAGAAATTCTTTAAAGTGTTTAGGGGGAAAAAAAATTAGCTATTTCTACACAAACTTTCCACAAAACCTAAGAGAAGGGTATATCTGCATTTTTATATGAGAATAGCTTTACCCTGATATCTAACTCAGACAAAGGCATTAAAAGAAAACAACAGAACACATGTGTGAAAAATCTAAGGGAAAATTTAAGAAATTGAGCCTGGCCATATGTAAGGTAATAGTACACCAAATTAGGTGTGCCCCAGGAATGTATTGTTATTTTACATTAAAATATCAATTAATAACATTCACCATAATTACAAATTAGAAATGGCAAACAATGTCATGTAAATAGATGTAGAGGAAATAGTTTTTAAAATCCCAATAATTGTGATAAAACTTTGACCAAATTAGTATTAAAATGGAGCTTCCTCAAACTGTTAGAGGGTACCCATAAACAACCTACAGCTACGATCATACATGGTTTGAAAGACTGAATACATTCTTAGTAAAACCAGGACCAAAGCAAGTAAACTTACTCTTTCCAAATCTATTCCACATTTTAGTGGATGTTCTAGGAGATACAGTATGTCAATAAAAACATAAATAAATAAATAGAAAGGATCTAGGTTGAAAAAGAAGAGAAAATTTGTTAATAGAGGACTTTTTTAATGTAAAAAAATCTAATAGACTCTACAATACAGTTATAGGACTAAAATGTTAACATTTATTAATAAATTTACTTTCAGCTTATTAGTTTTTTTTTTTTTTTTTTTTTTAAGGCTGTTTGGATTTTAAGTGGGTTTTCAATGACCCTATAGATACGTTTAGGAATTTCATCAATATAATACCAAATGCAAAATCCATAAGAAGTTTGACCACATGAAATATTAAAACTTCTCCTCTTTAAAAGACATTAGTATAAAAACAAGTTATATTCTGGGACATAACATTTTCAAATAATACAACTCATAAATGATCTGTGTCCATAATATACCCCCGCTGGCCCGTTGCCATCAAGTTGATTCCGACTCATAGCAACCCAATTTAAAAGAGTAGGACTGCCCCACAGGGTTTTTAAGCAGCAGCTGGTGGACTTGAACTGCCAACCATTTGGTTAGTCACCATTTCTTTAACCATAGGACTCCATAATATACACAGGGAGAGGTCTCACAACTCAAAAGCAAAAAAAAAAAAAAAAAAGAAAAGAAACAGTCCACAAAAATTACCATAAAAATGAACATTCACTTATCCAAAGGACACATATAGTTGGTAAATTAAGTACATAAAAACGTTCAGTTCATTATTCTTCAGTGAATTTCAAGTTAAAACCCTAATGACATGTCTCTATACATCTATTAGAATATCAGCTGTTTGGTAAATGTGTGGAGGAAATGGAGCATTCATAAACTGTTAGTGGAAAATTAAAATAGTGCAAATACTTTAAAAAATGATTTGTTTGAAGCATCAGGGTCTTAAAAATATGAATACAGTACTACCATAAAATTTAGCCATTTTACTCATATCTACCCAAGAGAAATGACACACTTTTCCGTATAAAGAAATATATACAAATGTCCATAACAACTGTATTTGTGATAATCAAAAACTAGAATGAAACCGAATGCTCCTCTCCCTGAGGACGGATAAACAGGGGTCTATTCCCGCAAGTAAACACCACTCGGTAATAAACCACTGAAATATTGTTACACGCAAATATATGGATGAAAAGCACAAATTGATAGATTGGACTTTGTCAAAATTAAAACAACCCACACTTAGACATTTATCCCAGAGGAATGAAAACTTATGTTCATGCAAAAACCCTTATGCAAATGTTCCCAGAAACATTATTTATAAGAGCTAAAAACTGGAAACAACTCAAAATGTCCTTCTGTGGGTGAATGAATGAATCCAGGTTTACTAAATCCATACATGAAATAACACTCAGCAGTAAAAAAGAACAAATTATTGATGTACACAACAGTGGGGATGGACCTCCATGGAATCACGTGAAGCTAAAAAAGTCCATCACAAAAGGTTGGTGTTGTTAACTGCCATTGAGTGACCCCAACTCGTGGCGACCTAATGTAAAACAGAACAAAACGTTGCCTGGATCTGCGCTGTCCTCACCCTGTAGGACAGAGTAGAACTGCCCCACAGAGTTTCACTATCATTGGAATGTGTGAATCCATTGTCGCAGCCACTATGTCAATCCGTCTCATGAAGTGCTTCCCTTATGCTCGTTGGCCCTCTACTTCACCGGATATGATGTTCTCCTCCAAAAACTGGTCTTTCCTGATGACATGCCTGAAGAAAGAAAGTCAGACAATGTTCTGTTGGAGGTAACAAAATATATACCACTAAAGAATTTTTGTTTTATTAGGTGTCTTCGAGTCGTCTGTGACTCATAGCGGCCTATAGTACAGAGTATAAATGCCCCATAGAGTTGCCTAGGCTGTGATCTCTAATGAGTGTGGATGGCCAGGTCTTTTCTCCCCGAATGGCTTCTGGGTTCAAACAGGCAACCTTTCAGTTAGCAGTGAGTGTTTGAACATTCTACCACAAAAGAGCCTTCCATTAAAGAATAACTCCCCCCTCAAAACAAAAAAAAAAACCAACTGTTGCCGTAGAGTGGATTCCGACTCATAGCGACCCTATAGGGCAGGGTAGAACTGCCCCATAAAGTTTCCAAGAGGTGCCTGGTGGATTTGAGCTGCCGACCCTTCAGTTAGCAGCTGTAGCACTTAACCACTAGGCCACCAAGGTTTCCCTATTAAAGAAAAGGCAAAAAAAAAAGAAAAGGCTATATTACAAATATTTACAATGACAAAACGTGGCAAAAAGATTTATAGCACAGTAAACACGTATTCATGGTGAAACGTTACACACAAAATATCCCACTTGAGGAGAGTGTGTTGATATGGTAGAGCATTATGTCAAGCACAGCAGAACATGTATCAAGGTGAGAAAGATGTTTTGGAATGAGGATTGGAAACAATGAGAAACATAAAATAGTGAAATATGATGGAAAATAAAACAAACAGGCAAAAAAACCTCAATAGACAGATAATGGAAATTAATTATGAAATGAGAAAGAAGGCTCACATTTCTGTTACTGAGGTCAAAAAAAAAAAAAAACCCTGAAAAAATTAGCAATAACAGCAACAATAGCAACAGCAAACAAGTGACACCTCACATATGCACAATGCATTAATTTTACTGAATTTAAATCTTTTAAATAATGCAATAAGAAAGTGTTTACTACTTCACATTGTCATCCATTTGAAGAGACCACTGCAGAAATGGGGAATATTGATAGTTTTGTTTTATAGATACAATGTATTAATCCTGATCCTTTGGTGGTAAAAACGGAAAGTTAGCAAGGAATAAAATGTAAGAATAGATGAAATAGATAAACACAGGTGTGCATACACACTTCATGAAGAAAACCTTGCTCACTGGTGAATACAAATTTTCCTGGACAATTAACAGACAACCCCAGGTCTTTTGTCAAGCTTTCAAATGCTTCAGGAACCAACAACAAATTGCTTGCCATCTCCTCAGGGAGAATCTCCAAGGCTGAAAAAAAAGGCTTTAAATTGTTCTCACCATGCCATGTTAAGAATCGCATGAGAGAGTCAAGAGAGAGGCTTCATTACAGGTAAAAACATAGACTGTTTCCATATTTTACCCAAATCCAGAAGGTTTCAGTGACACTTACAAGGTCCTACCTTTATTCAATGGCAAATTCATCGCAAAATATCAGGATTTCAGATTCAGTTCTATGTGCATTCTCCCCTCCTTTTTTCTTCAAATTATTTTTTTCAAATATTCTCACTTTGTTTCAGAGACTAAGTGCTCGTAAGCATCTTTGAAACATTGTCATTATACGGCTCAACAAAACACTATATAGTTGATATTTGAGAGCTATTTCCCAGCAACGTAAACACATCAAAATATTTATTTCTAATTTATCTATTCAACAATCCTAAAAGGAAGTGGCCATTTTGAAGATGTGGATAAAGAGATTAAATATCTTATTTGATAACCTACAGTGGAGGTATAACAAAGCCTATAGAATTAGTCAGTGCTCAAACATTTCAGGAGGTAGCATATAATCAGGAACTGATAGTACTGAATGAAGAAGTCTAAGCTGCACTCAAGGCATTGGAAAGAACAAGGCTCCAGGAATTGACGAATATTGATTGAGATGTTTCAACAAACAGAGGCAGCCCCGAAAGTGCTCACTTGACTATACCAAGAAATTTGGAAGACAGCTACCTCACCAACCGACTAGAAGAGATCTGTATTTATGGCTATTGCCGAGAAAGGTGATCCAACTGAATGTGGAAATTATAAAACAATATCATTACTATCATATGCAAGCAAAATTTTGCTAAAGATCATTCAAAAATGGCTGAACTGCCAGAAATTCAGGCTGTATTCAGAAGAGGATGTGGAACCAAGGATATCATTGCTGATGTCTGGTTGAAAGCAGAGAATACCAGAAGGATGTTTACCTGTGTTTTATTGACAACGCAAAGGCATCTGACTGTGTGGATCATATTAAATTATGGATAACATTGCTAAGAATGGGAATTCCAGAACACTTCATTGTGCTCATGAGAAACCTGTACATAAATTAAGAGGCAGTTGTTCGGACAGAACAAGGGGCTAGTGACTGGTTTAAAGTGAGGAAAGTGTGTGTCAGGGCTGTATCCTTTCACCATACCTATTCAAACTGTATGCTGAGCAAATAATCCGAGAAGCCAAACTATATGAAAAAGAACAGGGCATCAGGATTGGAGGAAGACTCATTAACAACCTGCATTATGCAGATGACACAACCTTGCTTGCTGAAAATGAAGAGGACTTGAAGCACTTACGAATGAAGATCAAAGACCCCAGCCATCAGTATGGATTGCACCTCAGCATAAAGAAAACAAGAATCCTCACAACTGGACCAATAAGCCACATCATGATAAATGGAGAAAAGTTTGAAGTTGTCAAGGATTTCATATTATTTGGATCCACAATCAACACCCATAGAAGCAGCAGTCAAGAAATCAAAAGATGCATTGCATTGGGTAAATCTGCCTCAAAGGACCTCTTTAAAGTGTGGAAGAGCAAAGATGTCACCTTGAAGACCACAGTATGCCTGACACAAGCCATGGTATTTTCAGTTGCACGATACGCATGTGAAAGCTGGACAATAATTGACACCTTTGAATTGTGGTGTTGGCAAAGAATATTGAATATGCCATGGTCTGTCAAAAGAATGAACAAATCTGTCTTGGAGGCAGTACAACCAGAATGTTCCTTAGAAGCAAGGATGGTGAGACTGTGTCTTACATACTTTGGACATGTTGTCAGAAGGGATCAGTCCCTGGAGAAGGACATCATGCTTGCTAAAGTAGAGGGTCATCGGATAAGAGGAAGGCCCTTAATGAGATGGATTGACAAAGTGACTGTAACAATGGGTTCAAGCATAACAAGAATTGTAAGGATGGCTCAGGACCAGGCAGTGTTTCATTTTGTGGTACATAGGGTCTCTATGAGTCCGAACTGACTTGACGGCACCTAACAACAACAACAACATACGTGCATGTGTCTATCACCGGGGATATTTCCCTGTATAAAGGCAAATAATCCCCTCCAGGATCCAGTAGATTTTCCTTGTGTTCAATACCTGTCAAGTGTACTGTTTCACTCTATCTCCTGTGGTAGAAGGGCTTTCATAGTACTATGTGTTGAAGTAAGGCATATTAAACACTTCCCTATATTTTGGGAATTTTCACTTTAGCATTTCTATAATGTAATTAACATGTGTATTATAATTTTTTAATCTCATTATGTATTTGTCATTATATAAATGACATTAGTAACCATTCATATATGAAACACCTAAAATTTTTAAATTTCTTTATTTTTAATTCATCTATATACTTGTATATGTGTGTGTGTGTGTGTGTATTTTTATGCATATCTAAATTTGGAGCCCTGGCGGCACAGTGGTTAAGAGCTCTATGGCTGCTAACCAAAAGGTCAGCAGTTTGAATCTAACAGTTGCTCCTTGGAAGCCCTGTGGTGCAGTTCTACTCCATTCTGTAGGGTCGCTATAAGTTGGAATCCACTCAATGGCAACAGGTTTTTATATTTAAATGTTTATGTATAAGTATGTATGTATCTATATCAGAGTTTCTCAACTTCAGCCCTATTGACATTTTGGGCTGGAAATTTTGTCATTGTGGGGAGTTGCCCAGCACATACTAGAATGTTTAGCAACATCCCGGGCCTCTATGAGATAGTAATAGTACCCTTCTCCTAGTTGGGACATCCAAAATGTCCCAGACATTGACAAATGTTCTTTGGGAGCAAATTTTTTCCCAGTTTATAACCAATTAGCTCTCTCTTTCTCTCCCTTTTTCATCTCTCCCTATCCTTCTTCCTCCACCTCTATCTCTATGTGTTGTTGTTAGGAGCAGGGGAGTCAGTTGTGGGAGATTGGTTTACCTTTAAATACTTACATTGGAAATTTGGATTTTTCTTATTTAGTATGCTGGCTTTGTATACTGAAAATCTACCAGATAATACTGCAAATGAATATGTGACTATGCTGATGTCTCTGTCCAGAATAGGCTTCCTGATGGACCAAGATGGACAAAGACAATCTAACTGTGCTGAATGAATTCATCCTGATGGGAATCACAGACCGCCCTGAGCTGCAGGCTCCATTGTTCGGGCTGTTTCTCATCATCTACGTGATCTCAGTAGTGGGCAACTTGGGCATCATCATCCTCACCAAGATAGACTTCAAACTGCAAACACCCATGTATTTTTTTCTCAGACACCTTGCTATCACTGATCTTGGTTATTCAACAGCTGTGGGACCAAAAATGTTGGTAAATTTTGTTGTGGGTGAGAACACAATCTCCTTTTATTTTTGTGCTACACAGCTGGCTTTCTTTATTGTGTTCATAACTAGTGAACTTTTTATTCTGTCAGCAATGTCATATGACCGCTATGTGGCCATCTGTAACCCTCTGCTCTACACAGTCATCATGTCCCAAAGGACATGTTGGGTGCTGGTGGTAATCCCCTATCTCTACAGCATGATTGTTTCTCTTCTCATCACCATAAAGATATTTGATTTATCCTTCTGTGGTTATAACGTCATCAGTCATTTCTACTGTGACATTCCCCCCTTGTTCTCTTTGCTCTGCTCAAACACACATGAAATTGAATTAATCCTTCTGGTCTTAGTAGCTTTTGATTTGATTTCATCTCTCCTAATAGTTGTTGTTTCTTACCTGCTGGTTCTTGTAGCCATTATCAGAATGAACTCAGCTGAGGGCAGGTACAAGGCCTTCTCCACCTGTGGCTCCCACCTGACAGTGCTGGTAGTGTTCTATGGGACTTTATTCTTTATGTACATTCAGCCCAAGTCCAGTCACTCTTTTGACACTGATACAGTGACTTCCATATTTTATACTCTGGTTATTCCCATGTTGAATCCCTTGATTTATAGCTTGAGGAACAAAGATGTAAAAGATGCCATACTTAAGACATGGGAAAAAATAAGCAATGTATTTTCTAAAGTTTGATGTAACATATGGTTCTTACAAATTACATTATGGACTTCAAACCTTGTCTGTGTTTTTTCCAATGGAAATAGCGAGCACAAATATATTCAACATATGTTCATAAATTGCCTTCTATGTGCCAGTTACTCTTCTAAGTGCTGTAAATGCATTGATTAACAAAACAGAATATTTGCCTTCCTTGAAGGGGAGAGGTGAGGTGGGTCACAAACATAATAATTAGGTAAAATTTATAGCATAGAAGAATATCTTGGGGTCCTATGGAACAGTGGTTAAAGTATTTGGATGCTAACCAAAAGGTCAGTGATTCAAAGCCACCAGTCACTCCATGGGAGAAAGAAGTGGCAGTCATCTTCCATAAAAATTTACTTCCTTGGAAACCCTATGAGACAGTCCTACTCAGTCCTATAGGGTTGCTATGAGATGGAATCTACTTGATGGCAGTAGGTTTAGCTTTATCAGAATATGTTAGAAACCGTGAAATCAGGCAAAGAGAGTGGATATGCTGAGTGGGAGTGGGAAAAATTACTAGGTACAAAAGTGGAGTTACAAAGATTCTGGTATTTTTTTCAACTCTTTAATAAACTTTGCAATGTCAGCATGTGTTTTAGTGTTTGTGTGTATGTTTGTGTAAGCCCTTGTCTTCCTTTTTATCCTTCCTATTCTTCTGAGGGGTGTATTAGATCTGGACCAAGTCGCAAGGAGTCTCAGTGTATGTGAAGATTTAAAGCACTCAATTATCCGAATTTACTCAAATGTTCCATTCCAGACCTTGGAGCTTCACTCTTTACTGGTTAAAGCCTTTACTTTTACATGGACATCTGTTAACTCAACATACCTTGCAACTTAGCAATCCACAGGGTCAGCTCTGCATCTGACTTTGTTTTAATCAACCCATTTTGCCTATATCAGAATATACATCAATTAAGATAAATTTCTTGACGGCCACCCTAGAGTTTCCTGGTTTTACAATTCTTTCTTCACAGGTTGTTCCTATTAAATAATCATATTTTTTGCTTCATGAGTTTTTATAGTTCCTTATCTATATGACAAAAAAAATTAAATGTTTATTCAATTATTTTTTGCTGTTTCCGTGGACAACAGGATATTCTATGATGAATTAAGTTTGCTGCCTTCTTTCACAGGTTTGGTATTCCTAAACTTTGGTCAATATTGATTATGCGCTATATTTTTATTCTCCCTGTTGTGAGAAGAAAACAGAGAGTTAATCCCATAGTTTGCAACATGCTGCATTTTCAATTTAAGTAAGGTCTGTTAAGTAGCAAGGATAGAGTTATCTTGCCTTATGGACAGTAGCTGCATGTTATTCCTCAAATTTTTCCATGTATTTTTTTTTCCTTTAAAATTTCTAAGATTTTATTGAAGCTACTAGAGTCTAAATTATTTTCTTGATTCACAGTCATGAAATAAAATCCACTTTGAAGCCAATGAAATTTAAATAAAAATAGTTAATTAGAATCTGAGAAAAAGGTGCATGTTATATTGTCAAGTGAACATAAATATTTTTAAAGGGTGAAGTAATTTGAAGGTTAAGATGGTCATAAGCACTACCAGGTAATAATATTTTACACTTATTGAATGCTATATTATAGTCATTCTTCAGGTTTTAATTAATTTAATCATCACAACAGCTCTGTGAGGTGAGTTCTATTAATATTTTCCTTTTTAGAAGATAAAATGGGGTTTCAGAGAGGGTGCATAAATTATCCAAGTTCAACTCATCAAGGATAAATAAGTGTCCATGTTCACAGAGGACTTAAGCATTACAGCCAAGTTTCAACCATGCACTAGCTCCAGTTTCCATGCTCATAACCTACCCCCCCGCAAAAAAAAAAAAACCAAGCCTACTGCTGTCAAGTCTATTCTGACTCATAGTGACCCTATTGGACAGAGTAGAACTGCCTCATAGAGTTTCCAAGGAGTGCCTGGCAGATTTGAACTGCTGACCTCTTCGTTAGCAGCTGTAGCACTTAACCACTGTGTCACCAGGGTTTCCATGCTCGTGACAGCTACTCTAAATTATCTCTTAATGTCAGTTTTCTGCTTCAGTGATGTCATTCCTGAGATGAAAAATAATAAAACTTCACTGTGACAGGTATCAGATTAAAAGAAGAGAAATAGTAGTGGAGTTTACAAAATAGTGAATACCTAGGACAGTGACTGGGAAAGAAAATAATTCAATAAAGACAATGAATTAATAAATTGATTCAGCAAGCTAATCCATTCATTTTGAATCTGTGACTTGCTCAAACCAAATAATGGACAGCCATCATGAAATGGATCCAGGACATAGTCTGGGCAGGTTTATAATAAATATGCAATGGGGAATGTCAGGAAGTTCAGCCGCTTTTTAAAAAGTAAAGACAGAAGTAGAATTAAGAGGCTTGTCAAGATGGAAGTTACTTCCTTACAAACGGAGATCTGTGAGATTTATTCTCCATCATCTTCTGCTTTTTGGACTTTGTTGCTGTGTAAGCTCAATTTTGGGGGAATTTAATTTAAGGACAAGATATTGGCAAATATATTGACTTGGACTTTGCTGAGCTACTGAACCAGTGAGAGCCATCAGGTCCCACTACTGAACTTGTTCTTTTTTTTTTTTTTAATAGAAATTAAACTCTCTTCTTTGAGATAATGTTTGAGTGATCCATTTGTTTGTTGAGTGTTTCATTGTATGCATGGGTAAAACATTACTAGATGATACAATGGGGAGAAGCAGAAGCACCACATTCAATTGCAAAGGTTGGGGACCATGGAATTTTATGTTGTGCCATTCATATAGATTAAGATGGGAAACTATGCAATATATTGTGCAATGCAATGATTAATGTAAACATCAAGAGCTCTCCACCATAGAAATTATACAGATCAAAAGGAGCAACATACCACACAAGGATATTCAGCAAATCAAAAATAAATAATATATATATTTATATATATTATGTGTGTAATATATATATTATATATTATGTGTGTGTGTGGGTCTAATATATAATTTAAACTAGAGAAAGTTACCAAGAAGCAGTCCACAAAAGCCAAAATATGGTCTTCATTATATCCTACCTGAATTTGGAGACCATCTCCAGAAGAGATTTGACTCATTGAGCACTAATAACCAAAGACCAGAAGAGTTGTGAGAAGATATCAAGGACATCATACATGAAGAAAGCAAAAGGTCATTAAAAAACAGGAAAGAAGGTAAAGACCAAAATGGATGTCTTTTTAATCACCTCATGTATATGAGAAAGACGGACAATATAAAACAGAAGAGAAGAATTGATACATATGAATTGTCGTACTGGCAACGACTATTGTATCTCCCATGGGCTGCCAGAAGAACAAACTAACCAGTCTTTGAAAAAATGCAACCAGAATACTCTTTAGAAGTGAGAATGGCAAGATCGAGCTCCCTTAATTTGGACACATTATCAGGAAAGATCAACGGCTAGAAAACGACATCATGCTTGGTAAAGTGGAGGGTCAGCAAAAATAAGGGAAATCCTCAGTAAGATAGATTGATACAATAACTGAATGATGGACTCAAACATACCAATGATCATGAAGGTGGCACAGGACCAGGCAACATTTCCTTCTGCTGTACATAAGGTCACAGTGAGTCAGAGCAGAATCGATGGCAATTAACAACAATGACTTTTCCCTAGAAGGCAAGTGCCTCTTGTTAATCCAACACTTCACCTCCTGAGAAGAGGATCTCCCCTTCCCAAGTCCTTTCCTTGACTTCCTCAGCTCCAGCTTTTCACTATGACTTCTCATTCTGCATCTCTGACCATGACCATCATAATTACCCCTTCCACTTGGTTACAAACAAAAAACACTAAGTTTTTGACACAAGAAATACACTAAGGTATTATGAGCATTAAAAAAAAAAAAAAAAAAAAAAAAAAACCTTTTTGTTTAACTCTACCGAGATATTGTTGTGTTGTTCCTAGGTGCCGTCAAGTTGGTTCTGACTCATAGCGACCCTGTGCACAACAGAACGAAACACTGCCCGGTCCTACGCCATCCTTACAACCGTTGCCACGCCTGAGCTCATTGTTGCAGCCACTGTGTCAATGCCCCTCCCTGAGGTCTTCCTTTTTTCCGCTGAACCTGTACTTTGCCAAGTATGCTGTCCTTCTCCAGGAACTGATCCCTCCTGACAAATTGTCCAAAGTATGTAAGACACAGTCTCACCATCCTTGCTTCTAAGGAGCATTCTGGTTGCACTTCTTCCAGGACAGGTTTGTTTCTTCTTTTGGCAGTCCATGTTAGATGTCCCAAAAACTTCAGATTTGTTTGCTTTGCTAATAAATACAAAGGAGAAAATTAATTATGGACCAGCCCACGAAATTTTTTTTTTATAATTTTACTCATTTTCCTCCTTTTTATTGTCATAATAACTATTTTCTACAATGTTTAAGGCAATTTATGCCTTACTCCCTGAAAAAATTAACAAAACTTATACTACAAACATAATAAGGATTATGCATCATGACCAAAGGAGATTTATTTTGAGAATGCAAGGCAAGTTTAACATTTAAAGATCAATAAATCCAATTTGCTATATCAACAAAATAAAGGAGGAAAAAATAAATGATCATCTACTTCATGCACAATATAGTTGACAAAACTTCCTATCCATTCATGAAACAAAAATGAATGCTCAGGAAACTGAGAATACAAGGGAATTTTATTAAAAAATGATAACAGATTATCTATAAAAACCTAGAGCTGACATCATACTTAATCTTGAAAAGATTAAATATATTACCCCACAGGAAAAAAAACAAGGCTAGGATGTTTGCTCTTACCACATCTATTTGACAGCATAATGGAGGTACCACTCTGGGCAATAAGGTAAGAAAAATAAATAAAAAGACTTATTTGAAACAAAGGAATACAATCACATCTGTCTGAAAGTGACATGATTGTTTCTGTAAGAAAAGAATCTGTGAAAGTTATTAGAACTAATAATTTATGATACCAGTGTCATAATCTGCAAAGTCAACATTCATAATCAAATTGTATTCTGCATACTACCAATCAACAATTGCAAGCTTAAATAAAAGTATAATTTACAATAAATCAAAAAACATGCAATATTTAGATATTAATTAAACAAACATTCAAGATTGGCATGATAGAAGCTACAAAACACTGATTAAAGAAATCAATGACAAACGTATGGGGAGATATAACCTGCTTATGAAATGGAATGCACAATATTTTGAAGATGTGAAACTGATCTAGAGATTGAGCAAAATTTTGAAGAAATCCCAGCAGAAGAAATAAATAAACTGATACCAAAACTTAACTGAAGGGCAAAGAAACTAGAATAGCTCAAACAATTTGCAAAAAAAAAAATTGGAAGACTTAAAGACATACACATTATATTTCTTATTATTATTGGGTAAAAAAGAGTAAAGTAAAGTGGAAGCTAACTATTAAAAACATAAAAAATAATTACCAAAGATAAAATAGTCACAGAAGTAGAAATATAATCCAAGACTTCAAAAGAGATTGAGAAAATTGATATATTATTGACTGTGTTCAGTTTCATACATTAATTCTTGCAGTACCTAAGAACATAATACTTGTGAGGGTCACAGATAATAAAGTATTTTACTGTTTTTATCAAAGTCTGAAGTTCTTTATTCTGTATGTGCATTTCCATTATGAATTACTAATTCTCACCAACAAATAAGGCCTAAGATGAAGAAAAAGAAAATTTTTACCAACTTCTGCTGTCTGAAATTGAATAAACATGCAGTCTAGATGCATTGATAGCTACTAGTGATCGAAATGTGGTAGTTGGAAGCAAGGAGGAAGGAACAGTAGTTGGAAAATTTGCCCTTGGTGATAGAAACAACTTGGGAGATTGTATGATAAAATTTTCGGAGACCAAAGACTTGTTCATTGCAAATAACATTTGTTTTACAACATGAACGGTGACTACACATGTAGATCTTGACAGATGGAAAATACAGGAATCAAATAAAATACATCTGTGGAAAGAGACAAAGAAAAAGCTCAATAACATCAATCAAAACTAGGTTGGAGGCCGACTTTGGAACAGACCATCAATTGCTCATAGGTGGGTTCAAGTGAAAGCTGAAAAAAATTAGAACAGCCCATGAAAGCCAAAGTATGACCTTGAGTATATCCCACCTGAATTGAGAGACCGCCTTAAGAACAGATTTGACTAACTGAACACTAAAGACTGAGACCAGGCAAGATTTGGGATGAATCAAGGACATTATACTTGAGGAAAACAAAAGGTCATTAAAAAGATGAGAAAGAAAGAAAAGACCAAAATGAATGTTAAGAGAGATTGAAAGTTGCTCTTGAAGGTCAGGTAGCTAAAGCAAATGGAAGAAATGATGAAGTAGAAGACATGAACAAAAGATTTCAAAGGGCAGCTCAGGAGGACAAAGTAAAGTATTTAAATGAAATGTGCAAAGACTTGGAGTTCAAAAACCAAAAAGGAAGATCATGCTTGGCTTTTCTCAAGCTGAAAAAACAATAAAAAAATCAAGCATCAAGTTGCAATTTTGAAGGTTTCTATTTTTTTTTTATGAGCAAAATACTGAACTACGCAGAAAACACCAAAAAAAAAAAGGAAAAAATACAGAGTCACTGTCCTAAAAAGAATCCATCAGCATTCAAACATTTCAAGAGGTAGCACGTGATCAAGAATAGATGGTATTGAAGGAAGAAGTCAAAGTTGCACTGAAGACACTGGCCAAAAACAAGGCTCCAGGAATTGAAGAAATACCAGCTGAAATGTTTCAACAAAATAATGGCACATTTTTATGTCAAGAATATTGGAAAGAAGCTGCCTAGCCAACTGATGGGAAGAGATCCATATTTTTGCACATTTCAAAGAAAGGTGATGCAACAGGATGCAGAAATTATCAAACAATATCATTAATATCACACACAAGCAAAATTTGGCTGGAGAGCATTCAAAAACAGTTGCAGCATATACAACAGCGAACTGACAGAAATTCAAGCTGGATTCAGAAGAGGACATGGAAGGTGCGATATCATTGCTGTTGTTAAGTGGATCTTGGCTGAAAACAGAGAATACTAGAAAGATGTTCACATGTGTCTTATCTGACTGTGTGGATCACAACAAACCATGGATAACACTGAGAAGAAAGAGGGTTCCAGAGCGTTTACTTGTGCTCATTTGGAACCTGTACATAGACCAAGAGACAGTTGTTCAAATACAGCAAGGGAATAGTGCCAGGAGTAAAGTCAAGAAAAGTGTGCATCAGGGTAAGTAATGAGGATTTGAATCACTTACTGATGAAGATCAAAGACCATAGCCTTCTGTATGGGTTGAACATGTTAAAAAGCAAAGATGTCACTTTAAGGACTAAGGTGAGCCTTATCCAAGCCATGGTGTTTTTAACTGCGTATGAAAGCTGGAAAATGAATAAGGAAGACCAAAGAAGAATCGGTACCTTTGAAATATGGCTTTGGTGAAGAATATTGAATACGCCATGGACTACCAGAAGAATGAAAAAGTCTGTCTTAGAAGAAGTACAGTCAGAATGTTCATTAGGAGCAAAGATGGTGAGACTGGGCCCTACATACTTTGGACATGATGTCGGGAGGGATCAGTCCCTGGAGAAGGACATCATGTTTGGTAAAGTAGAGGGTCAGCGGAAAAGAGGAAGACCCTCAAACAGATGGGTTCACACAGTGGCTGCAACAATGGGCTTACACATAACAAGGATTGTAAAGATGGCACAGGACCGGGCAGTGTTTCGTTCTGTGGTACATAGGGTCACTATGAGTTGGAACTGACTCGACAGCACCTAACAACAACAATATCTTTACATGTATATATCTAGGGATGTTTTCATGTATAAAGACAAATAATTCTCGTTGTGATCAATTACATATCTATCCAGTTCTTGTCAAGTATATTGGCTTATGAGTTTTCATAAGATAATATTTTGAGGTAGAAGATTCAAAATGAATCCACATATTATTTTAGGAATATTAAAAAGACAAGTTTTCAGAAGAGTACAATAATCATCCATGTACCTGAAGGTTTAATATTTTATTAATTTTTGTTTCTTCTATCAATTTATCCATGAATCTAATATGTGTAGGTGCATATGTGTGTAAAATTTGTGGGAGGGGAGTATATATTCAATACTCTAAATTGGAAGGTTTGGATTTGTATTATTCACACTGGCTTTATATACTAAAAATCTACCCCATGCTACTACATCAAACTATTGGTGATGTTGATGTCTCTATCCTGAACAGGTTTCTTGATAGACCTCGAAGGACAACACAATCTATCTAACAGTGCTGAATGAATTCATTCTCTTGGGACTCACACACCACCCTGAGCTGCAGGCTCCAGTGTTTCGGCTGTTCCTTACCATCTACATGATCTCCATGGTCAGCAACTTGGGAATCCTTATCCTCACCAAGATAAATTCTAGTCTACAAATGCCCATGCACTATTTTTACAGACACCTAGCTATCACTGCTCTTGGCTGTTCAACAGCTGTGGAACCAAAATGTTAGTAACTTTTGTTGCAGATGAAAATAAATCTCACATTATTTTTCTGCTGCACAGCTAGTTCTCTCTATAATGTTCATAATTATTGAAGTTTTCATTGCATCAGCAATGTCCTATGATCACTATGTGGCCATCTGTAACCCTCTGCTCTATATAGTCATCATGTCATGAAGTTCAAATTGGGTGCTGATGGCAATCTCCTATCTAAACTGCACGTTTGTTTCTCTTCTGGTCAACATAAAAAAATTTAATTTATCTGTCTGTGGCTATAATGTCACCAGCCATTTCTATTGTGATGGTCTATTTTTGTTGTCTTTGTTCTTCTCAAACACACATGAAATCAGATTGATCATTCTCATCTTAGCAACTTTTGATTTGATTTCATCCCACTGATAGTTCTTGTTTCTTACTTACTCATTATTGTAGCTATTCTCAGGAACTAGTCAGGTGAAGGCAGGCACAAGTCCAGTCATTCCTTTGACACTGATCAAGTGGCTTCCATATTTTACACCCTGGTTATCCCCATAGTGAATCCCTTGAACTGTAGTTTGGGGGTTAAAAAGGTGAAATATGCCGTACATAGGAATTTGGGCCAAGTATGCAATATATTTTCTCAAAGTTCACTATACCATATCATTCATATAAATTACATTATGGGCTTTAAACTTTTTTTCCTGTGTACCTCCAAAGAAGATAGCAAGCACAAAAACACTGATAAGTTCAGTATGTATTTCTATATTGCCTGCTACCAGTCACTCTACTAAGAGCTGTAAATAGATTAGTAAATAAAACAGTAAAAAATATTATCTTTCTTCAGCAGGAAAGATACATTAAAGCATAATAATTAAGAAATTATATAGGATATTAGAAGGTGGTTAGGTAGTGACAGATTAAAAAAGAAAAAAGAGTAAATATGCTGATATTAGTAGGTACAGAAAGAATTCCAATTATCTGGTATTTTCCTCACCCAGTAGGAATAAAAAAAATTGTAAAAAAGTATGTGTGTATGTGTGAGTATGTGTGTGCATGTCCCTGTGTGTGTGCATATGAGTGTGTGTGCATGTGTGTGTGCAAGGCCATATACCTTTTGTTTTGTGCTCCTTCTCTGCCCTGTGGTGGCTAATTCTGACTGAAAGAAGGCTCAGTGCAGTGAAATGATTTGAAGTACTCAGTATCTGAATTTGCTCCAATGTTCACTTTCTGAACCTGGAAATGCCTGCCTTCATCATCAGTGCTTTTACTTTGATACATGGGCCCTTAGAGACTGTTTACTTTGTTATTTATTATTATTATAATATTGTAATAGTAATAGAAACAGTAACAAAATAAAGTTATTATATTCAACAGGACCAGCTCTGTATCTGGTTTTGTCTACATCAGACCATTTTGTCTGTATCAGTGGATATGCCAGTTAAGATAAATATATTGAGGTCAGTCATGGAAGTTTCCAGGTTTTTCTTTCTTTCTTTACTGGATTGATACTACTTATTAATTGCACACTTTTATCTCATAGGTCCTTTTCCTTATCTCTCTATAAAACAGTATTTACTCTTTAGAAGTGATTTCCTAATTGTTTATGTGTCCTTGCATAAGAGATCTATTATATGATAGGTTGTGTGCCTTGTGCTTTATTTAGCTAAATTTTCTCAAAATTGGGTGATATGAGTGTGAACTATACTTTCACCAGGATCTATTGCTTGAATTTTGATTATTCTACTTGGAGAAATAAAAGGAGTTCATCCCATAGTTTGGACTATGCTGTGTTTATCGTGAACGAGGTACGATATATGTCATTTTACATATTTGCCATGATTTATGGACTTAGTTTTTCTATTTTGCCTCCTAAATTTCCATGCATATTTTCTTATTTTTAGTCTTTTTCAAAAAATTAGCAATGAGAAAAAATAAAGTAATTTTTATATACACTAAGGTTGTCTATAAAGAAGAAATGCAATCTGAGTTTTAGAATAGGACCATACAAGGAGGGGTATGATATAGTTCCATGTATATAGAGACTAGAAAACACATAAGAAAAAAAAATTAGTAAAGACAATAACAAATGGAAATTTAAATTTAAAGTACTCCCCATTCCCAGTCAGGTCCAACGGCTTGATTGGAATATCGTATTAAGTGTTTAGGGAAAAAGAATTAGCCTATTCTACACAAACTCTTCCACAAAACTGAAGAGGAGCGTATATTCCTATTTTCAACATGAGAATAGCTTTACCCTAATATCAAACACAGACAAAGACATTAAAAGAAAACAACAGGAACATATGTGAAAAATCTAAATAAAAATTTAAGAAATTGAGTCTGGCAATATGTAAAGGCAATGGTCCACCAAATTAGGTGTACCCCAAGAATGTATGAATAGTTTTATATTAAAAAATCAATTAATGACATACACCATAATAAGAAATTAGGAATGACAAACAATGCCATATAAATAGGACAGAAACATTTTAAAAGTCCCAATAATTGTGATAAAACTTTGAGCAAACTAATATTAAGGTGGAACTTCCTCAAAGTGATAGAGGGCACCCATGAACAACCTACAGTTACCACCACACTGATATGAAGGACTGCATACGTTCTCAGTATGACCAGGAACAGAACAAGTAAATCTACTCTTACCAAATCTACTTGACATTTTAGTGGACATTCTAGCCAACACAATAAGGCAATAAATAAGTAAATGGAAGGTATCCAGATTGGAAAGGAAGAAGGGAAACTTTTTTTTATGCTAGATGACAGGATTTTTATATAATAAATCTAATAGAAAATATGATAGAACTAGAGAATTAAAAAGTTAACAGTGTTTATTTGTAAATTTACATTCAGCTTACTTATTTAAAAAAAGAAGCCTGTTTGGATATTAAGTGGGCTTGCATTGACTATATAGATACATTTGGAAATTTTAAAGCTTCTACTCATTACAAGACACTTATATAAAAACAAGTTATCTTCTGGGAGAAAATATTTTCAAATAACATATCTCATAGATGACATGTGGTCATAATATATATCCCACCCAACCGACCCACAGCAAAACTCAAAACACAAAAGAAAAGAAAAGAAACAATCCACAAATATGGTCAAAACAAACAAACAAACAAAAACCCAAAAATAATGTTTCCAATGAACATATTCAGCTGGCAAATAAGTGCATAAAAATGCTCAGCATCATTATTAATGAATTTCAAGTTAAAACACTAATGATATAACTCTATACATCTATTAGAATATCAGGTATTTGGTAACTATGTGGAAGAACCAGAGCCTTCATAAACTGCTAGTGGAAAGTTAAAAAGGTGTAAATACTTTAAAAAATAATTTGTTTTAAGCATCAGGGTCTTAAAAAGCTGAACACAGCTTTAATATAAAATTTAGCCAATTTGCTTATATTTATGCAAGAGAAATGACAGCATTTTTCCTTATAAATCCATGTATACAAGTTTCCATAACAATTTTATTTGTAATACTAAAAAAATAAAATCACCCCCAATGTTCATTTACTTAAGAATAAATCAATAAACTGTAGTATATCTAAGCAAGTGAATATCACTCAATAATAAAAACTACTAAATTATTGGGACATGCAAATATATGAAAACAATAAACTGATAGATTGGACTTTGTTAAAATTAAAACAACTCTCACTTAGATATTTATACCAGAGAAATGAAAACTTATGTTCATAAATAACCCTTAAACAGATGTTCATAGAGACATTATTTACAATAGCTAAAAACTGGTAACAAGCCACAATGTCCTTTTATGCATGAGTGATTAATCAAACTGTAGTAAACCCATACATAAAAAAATACTCAGCAGTAAAAAGGAACAAGTTATTGATGCACACAACAGTGTGGATGGATCTCAATAGAATTCTGTGAAGTGAAAAAAATTCATCTGAAAAGGTTGTTGTTGTTGTAGCTGTCTTTGAGTGACTCCAACTCGTGATGACATTATGTAAACCAGAAAAAAACATTGCCTGGCCTTGTGCTATCCTCTCAATCATTGGTATGTTTGAGTCCATTGCTGTAGCAACTGTGTTAATCCATCTCATAGAGGGCTTTCCTCATTCTCATTGGCCTTCTATTTTATCAAATATGTTGTTCTCCAGCAACTAATCTCTGCTGATGACATGCCCAAAGCATGAAATTTGAACAGTGTTCTGTTGGAGACAAAAAAAGATCTCCCATTAAAAATTTTTGCTTTGTCAAACTTTAACAGAATACAAAAATTGAAATATTACAAAGCATCTTCTTTATGGATCATAAGGCATAAAAGTAGAAATCAATAACAGGAAAAGCAGGGAAAAGAAATCAAACACTTGGAAACTGAACAACACCATGCTCAAAAATGAATGGCTTATACAAGAAATTAAGGATGGAATAAAGAAATCCACAGAATTCAATAAGAACAAAACATTTCCTATGAAAACCTTTGGGACATAGCTAAAGCAGTGTTCAGAGGTCAATTTATAGCAATAAATGCACACATCCAAAAAGAAGAAAGGGCCCAAATCAAAGAATTATCCCTACAACTTGAACAAATAGAAAGAGAGCAACAAAAGAAACCCTCAGAAACCAAAAGAAGACAAATAATAAAAATTAGAGCGGAATTAAATAAAATAGAGAACAGAAAACAATTGAGAGTTAACAAGACTAAAAGCTGATTTAAAAAAAAAAATTAACAAAATTGATAAACCATTGTCCAAACTGACAAATGAAAAACAGGAGCAGAAACAAATAACCTGAATAAGAAATTAGATGGCTGATATCACAACAGACCCAACTGAAATTAAAAGAATCATATCAGTTTACTAAGAAAAATTGTACTCTAACAAATTTGAAAACCAAGAAGAAATGGATGAATTTCTAGAAACACACTACCTACCTAAACTAACACAAACAGAGGTAGAACAACTGAATAAAACCATGACAAAAGAAGAGATTGAAAAGGTAATTTAAAAACTCACAACAACAAAAAAGGCTTGACCCTAATGGCTTCACTGGAGAGTTTTACCAAACTTTCAGTGAAGAGTTAACACCACTATTACCAGCATAGAAAAGGATGGAATACTCCCAAACTCATTCTATGAAGCCAGCATACTCCTGATATGAAAAACAGGTAAAGACACCACAAAAAAAGAAAATTACACACCTATATCCCTCATGAACTTAGATGCAAAAATCCTTAACAAAATTCTACCCAAAAGAATTTAACAACATATTAAAAAAAAAAAACTTCACCATGATGAAATGGGATTCATACTAGAATTGCAGGGATGGTTTTACATTAGAAAAACAATCAATGTAATCCATCATATAAATAAAACAAAAGACAAAAAGTACATGATCTTCTCAATTGAAACAGAAAAGGCATTTAACAAAGTCCAACACCCATTCATGTTAAAAACTCTCAGCAAAATTAGAAAGGAAATTCCTCAACATAATAAAGGGCATTTATACAAAGCCAACAGCCAACATTATCCTAAATAGAGTCTGAAAGCGTTCCCCTTGACACTGGGAACCAGACAAGGATGCCCTTTATCACCACTAGTATTCAACGTTGTGCTGGAGGACTTAGCCAGAGCAATTAGGCTAGATAAAGAAATAAAGAACATCCAGATTAGTAATGAAGAAGTCAAAATATCTCTCTTTGCAGGTGACATGATCTTATACACGGAAAACCCTAAAGAGTCCTCAAGAAAACTAGTGAAACTAATAGAAGAGTTCAGCAAAGTAACAGGATACAAAATAACCATACAAAAAATCAGCTGAATTCCTCTAGACCAACAAAAAGAACATTAAAGAGGAAATCACCAAATCAATACCATTTACAGTAGCCCCCAAGAAGAAAAATACTTAGGAAAAAAGTTTAACCAGATCCATAAAACACTTATACAAAGAAAACTACAAAACACTACTGCAAGAAACCAAAAGAGACCTACATAAGTGGAAAAACACACTTTGCTAGTGGATAGGAAGACACAACGTTGTAAAAATGTCTGTTCTACCAAAAGCAATCTATAGATACAATGCAATTCTGATCCAAATCCAAACGATATTTTTGAAAGAGATGGAGAAACAAATCACCAACTTCATATGGAAGGGAAAGAGGCCCCGGTTAAATAAGGTGTTACCGAAAAAGAAGAATAAAGTGGGAGGCCTTACTTTACCTGATTTTAGAAGCTATTATACCGCCACAGTAGTCAAAACAGCCTGGTACTGGTACCAGGGCCAATGGAACAGAATGGAGAATGCAGACATAAATCCATCCACGTATGAGCAGTTGATATTTGATAAAGACCCCAAAAAAGTCAAATGGGGGAAAACACAGTCTTTAAACAAATGGTGCTGGCATAACTGGATACCCATCTGCAAAAAAATGAAACAAGACCCATACCTCACACCATGCACAAAAACTAACTCAAAATGGGTCAAAGACCTAAATATAAAATCTAAAACCATAAAGATCATGGAAGAAAAAATAGGGACAATGCTAGAAACCTTAATACATGGCATGAACAGTATACAAAACATTACTAACAATACAGAAGAGAAACTAGATAACTGGGAACTCCTAAAAATCAAACACCTGTGCTCACCCAACGATTTCACCAAAAGAGTAAAAAGGTTACCTAAGGACTGGGAAAAAGCTTTTAGCTATGACATTTCCAATCAGCATCTGATCTCTAAAATCTACATGACACTGCAAAAACTCAACTACAAATAGACAAATAATCAAATTAAAAACTGGGAAAAGGATATGAATGGGCAATTCACCAAAGAAGACATTTGGGTAGCTAACAGATACTTGAGTAAATGCTCACCACCTTTAGCCTTAGAGAAATGCAAATACAAATTACAATGAGATACCATCTCACCCCAATAAGGCTGGCATTAATCCAAAAAATATAAAATAATAAATGTTGGAGAGGCTGTGGAGAGACTGAAACACTTGTACACTGCTGGTGGGAATGAAAATGGTACAACCACTTTGGAAATCGATTTGGCGCTTCCTTAAAAAGCTAGAAATAGAACTACCATACGATCCAGCAATCCCACTCCTTGGAATATATCCTAGAGAAATAAGAACCTTTACACAAACAGATACATGTACACCTATGTTCATTACAGCACTGTTTACAATAGCAAAAAGATGGCAACAACCAAGGTGCCCATCAATGGACGAATGAATAAATAAATTATGTTATATTCACATGATCGAATACTATGCATCAATAAAGAACAGTGAGGAATCTGTGAAACATCTCATAACATGGAGGAACCTGGAAGGCATTATGCTGAGTGAAATTAGTTGCAAAAGGACAAATATTTTATAAGACCACTGTTATAAATACTCAAATATATATGAACACAGAGGGATATATTCTTTGATTGTTACAAGGGTGAAGAGTGAGGGAGGAAAAGTGGTATTCATTAATCAGATAGTAGACAAGAACTATTTTAGGTGAGGGGAAAAACAGCACAAAATACAGGGGAGGTCATCACAACTGGACTAAATGAAAAACAAAGAAGTTTCCTGAATAAACCAAATGCTCTGAAGGCCAGAGTAGCAGGGACGGGGCCTGGAGACCATGGTTTCAGGGGACATTTAGGTCAACTTCCATAATAAAATCTGTTAAGAAAACATTCTGCATCTCATTTTGGTGAGTGGAGTCTAGGGTCTTAAATGCTAGCAAGTGGCCATCTAATATGCATCAATTGGCCTCAACCCACCTGAAGCAAAGGAAAATGAAGATCACCAAAGACACAAGGTAATTCTGAGCCCAAGAAACATAAAGGGCCACATAAATCAGAGACTCCATCAACCTGAGACCAGAAGAACTAAATGGTGCCCAGCTACAACTGATGACTGCCCTGACAGGGACATCAGCAGAGAATCCCTGACTGAGCAGGAGAGCAGTGGGATGCAGACCTCACATTCTCATAAAAAGACCAGACTTAATGGTCTGACTGAGACTAGAAGGACCCCGGAGATGATGGTCTCCAGACCTTCTGTTAGCCCAAGACTGGAGCCATTCCCAAAGCCAACTCTTCAGACAAGGATTGGTCTGGACTGTAATATAAGATAGAAAATGATACTGGTGAGGAGTGAGCTTCTTCTCTCAAATAGACACATGAGACTATGTGGGCAGCTCCTGTCTGGAAGGCAGATGAGAAGGCAGAGGGGGACAGAAGCTGGCTGAATGGACATGGGGAATCCAGAACGGAGAGAAGGAGTGTGCTGTTTCATCAGCGGGAGAGCAACTAGGAGTACATAGCAAGGTGTATATAATTTTTTGCCTGAGAGACTGACTTCATTTGTAAACTTTCAGTTAAACCACAATAAAATTAAAATAAATAAACCATTTTTGCTCTGTTAGGTACTGTCGCTTCAATTCCGACTTACAGCTACCTATACAATAGAGTAGAAATCTCCCATATGGTTGTCTATGTTGTAATCTTTGTGGGTGTTGATGGCCAGGTCTTTTCATCCCAAAATGGCTTGGGGACTCAAACTGCCAACTTTTCAGTTAGCAGAGAGTGTTTTGAACATTGCACCAACAGGGATCCTTCCATTAAAAAAAACACAAGTGAAAAAAATATATATATATGTATATATATATATACACACCACTACATAGGCAAATAAGGAAAAAGATCACAAATGGATACATCAGAAATATTTACAATGACAAACAGCAAAAAAATTTATAGCACAATAAATATATAATCATAGTAAAATATTACACACAAAATATCACACATTACAAGGATATATTTATATAGTAGAGCTTATGTCAAGAACAGCAGAAAATTTATAAAGGTGAGAAAGATGTTTTGGAATGAGGATTGGACAGAATGGAAAAACATAAAATATTGAAATATAATAAAGGAAAATAAAATAAAAAAGCAAAAAAGCTAAACAGACAGACGATGTGATTGAGTGTGAAATGAGAAGCAAGGGTAACATTTCTGTTCCTGAGGTCAACAAGAAAGCAAAACAAAATAAGAACAGAAACAAAAACCGGAACAATAGCAATAACGGCAACAACAGCAACAGCAGGCTAGGAAGTGATACCTCATATACGCGCAATGCATTATTTTTATTCCACTTAAGTTTTTAAATAATACAATAAGGAAGCGTTTAATCACTGCTTTATTTTGTCATCCATTTGAAGATACCACTATAAAACTGGGAAATATTGATATTTCTGGTTTACAGATACAGCACTTTAATCCAGACCCCTGAGTGATAAAAATGGAACCTTCACAAGGAGTAAAACGCAGAATATATGAAATAGATAAATACAGACGAGCATACTCACTATATGAAGAAAAACTCATTCACAGGCAAATGCAAATGGTCCTAGACGATTGACAGACAACCCCCAGGTATTTTGTTGAGCTTTCAAATGCTTCAGGGACAGTCACCAAATTGCTTGGCATCTCCTCAGGGAGAATCTCCAAGGGTGAAAAAAATCTTTAAACTGTTCTCATCATGCCACATTAAGAAACACATTGAGAAGTCAACACAGAGGCTTCATTACAGGTAAAAAGATAGACAATTTTCATATTTGATCAATATCCAGAAGGTTTCAGTGACACTTGCATGGTCCCACCTTTATTCAATGGCAAAGTCATTGCAAAATATCAGGATTTCAGACTCAGTTCTGTGCGCTTTCTACTTTTCAGTAGTGCCTGAGACTAGGATCTCTCCCCCTTTTTTCTTCATGTTGTTTTTTTCAAATATTCTCACTTTTTTTCAGAAGCTAAATGCTCACAAGCATCTTTGAAACATCATTGTATAACTAAATAAATTTTTTTCTTTATATAATTATATGAATAAAAAATAAAATGAAACAAAACAAAAACCAAACCAGTTGTCCTGGTGTCAGTTCTGACTCCACGCAGGTCAGAGAACTGTGTTCCGTAGGGTGTTCAATGGCTGTGACCTTTCAGAATTAGACTTTCTTCCTTCCAGGGTGCCTCTGAGTGGGCTTGACCCACCAACCTTTCAGGTAGTAGCTGAGTGCTTCATTGTTTGCACCACCCAGTTGGCCTAATTATGTGAATAATAGAGCTGAAATATGAAAGTAAAGGAAGCATACACAGTATTAAAAAATACTGTAGCAGAATTACGCAGCTGTAGATATTCAGTCTCCAACATTAATGTCTTTTAAAATCCTTAATTATATAGTGACTCTAGGCACTCTTATGTCCCTCTCAGATATGATTGAATGTTTAATGCATATTAAAATAACTGCATAAATGTGCATTTTTACTAATCTCTTGATGAGGAAGCAAATACATTTCCACCTCACACCTCATGTTCTTCAAACCGAGTTCTTCAATATCCGGTGGAATCTGGCAGAAAGAAGATGTAAGTTTTTCAAAGAGTATGGCTTTGTATAACGAGAAGTAGATACTCAACAAAAATAGTAACCTATGAACAATAATCCGGTGCTCTCCAGAGAACTCCAAAACTGAGGAGAAGTCCTTTTATCTTCCCTGGCCTCATAGGAAAATCAGTATGTATCAGAGTGAGTACTTGTTTTCTTCCACCTTTCATTATTGCAAATAAACAAGATTTATATTGCATTCGGTGAAGAGAGTTGATTTCCTAATTGTAATATCTACTGATATCCAATTCAGTATCTTCGGACATAGGCAATATGTGTATATAGGGACAAGGCAGGGTATCAGAAAGCCACAACATCATAAGCAATGTCTTATATGAGATAATGTATTTCCCCTAGAGCCATTTTATAATTTGATATGATATGATTGTATTTTTCTGTTCGTTGGATTATTCCTGACTCAGTGAATGCTGGTACTGCTATTTTCATTGTCTGTAGTATCATGTCAAACCACTAATTCTTTTACGTTAAACTGCCATCCTCATTATGAGCTGTACAGTAGCACATAGAAGTACCTCAGGTCCTTAATGTACAGAAGGATATAAAAGAAAATCCAAGAATCCGTGTATATCTCATCAGTGTAATTTGTCTCTATTCTCTTGAGTAATACAGTGATTTTTACTGATTTTCTTTTAAACTACAGGATCTCTTTATCCAAATGGAATTTTTAAATGAAACTTCATTATATCAAACCAATGACAGTGGCCTTGCTTTCTCCCAATTTGCTCAAATTTCATCTCAGTTTTAGGTATTTTCATGAGAAAATATATCTGATTTGTTACAAACAACTTAATGAAAATGCCCCTAGGGATGGACATATTTTAAGTAAACTTAAAGATATGTTAACATGTTTTAAGAAAATTAGTAGATGTATAGTCTAAAACACTGACAGGCTGATGGTCCGATTTTTGTCGTGGAGGCAAAGATGGGGTAGGAAAGGGCTGGGGCCAGTTAAATGGATAACACGCTACTCAAAGTATTCATCATCATATCCCTGTCATAGAAGGTAAGTCACACTAGAAGAATTTACATATACATATGTAAAGAAAATTTTTTTAGGTAACTTACTGTGATCATAATTGAAAAGTTTGGATTCATATTATTCATAGTGGCTTTGATTACTTAAAATCTACCAGATGATACTACATAAAAGCTATTGACAATGCTGCTGTCTCTACCCAGAAGAGGTTTCCTGATAGACCACGATGGACACACACAATCTAACAGCGCTGAGTGAATTCATTCTGATGGGAATCACAGACCGCCCTGAGCTGCAGGCTCCGTTGTTCAGGCTGTTCCTCATCATCTACATGCTCTCAGTGGTGGGCAACGTGGGCATCATCATCCTCACCAAGATGGACTCCAAGCTACAAACTCCCATGTACTTTTTTCTCAGACACCTGGCTATCACTGATCTTGGTTATTCAACAGCTGTGGGACCCAAAATGCTGGTAAATTTTGTTGTGGATGAAAACACAATCTCTTATTATTTTTGTGCTACACAGCTAGCTTTTTTTATTTTGTTCATAAATGGTGAAATTTTTATTCTGTCAGTAATGTCTTATGACCGCTATGTGGCCATCTGTAACCCTCTGCTCTACACAGTCATCATGTCACAAAGGACATGTTGGGTGCTGATGGCAATCGTCTATCTCCACAGCACATTTGTTTCTCTTCTAGTCACCATAAAAATTTTTAATTTGTCCTTCTGTGACTACAGTGTCATCAGGCATTTCTACTGTGATGGTCTCCACTTGTTAACTTTGCTCTGCTCAAACACACATGAAATCGAATTGATCCTTCTCATCTTAGCAGCTTTTGATTTGATTTCATCCCTCCTAATAGTTCTTGTTTCTTACCTGCTCATTCTTGTAGCCATTCTGAGGATGAACTCAGCTCAGGGCAGGCACAAGGCCTTCTCCACCTGTGGATCCCACCTGACGGTGGTGGTAGTGTTCTATGGGACTTTAATCTTTATGTACGTGCAGCCCAAGTCCAGTCATTCCTTTGACACTGATAAAGTGGCTTCCATATTTTACACCCTGGTGATCCCCATGTTGAATCCCTTGGTCTATGGCTTGAGGAATCATGATGTGAAATATGCTTTACACAGGACTTTGGGACAATTATGCAATATATTTTCTCAAAGTTCACTATACCGAATCATTCATACAAATTACATTATGGGCTTTAAACTCTCTTCTGTGTGCCTCCAGAGGGGAGAGCAAGCACAAAAGCACAGATAACATATATTTCAGTATTGCCTTCTATCACTCACTTTATTAAGAGCTGTAAGAAGATTAATAAATGCAACTGTCCAAAGTGTTGCCTTCCTTGAGCAGGAGTGATGCATTATAAGCAGAATAGTTAAGAAATTTTATAGTATATTAGAATGTGTAGGAGGTAAAAGATTTAAAAAGAATTAAAGATGAAGAGTGAATAAGCTGATTGGGATAGGAAAAGAGTAGTAGATACAAGAAGGGTTTGAAGTTTCAGGTATTTTCTTCATGCAGTAGAAAAAAATGTGTAGAAAGTGTGTGTATGTCCGTGCAAGTGTGTATGTATGCATGCACATGGCCTGTTTGCACAAGCGTGTGCAAACCTTCTGTTTTAGTGGTCATACCATGCCCTGCCCTGGTGTGTCTAATTCTAACTGCAAGAAAGCTCAGTGCTGCAGGATGATGCGAAGTACTCAGTCATCTGAATTTGCTCAAATGTCTGCGTTCTAAACCTTGAAATCCATCTTTCATCATCAGTGCCTTTACTTTCGTATTTGAGTACTCAGAGTCTGTTTACTTTGTTAGTATTATTACTATATTGTAATAGTAATAGAACAGTAACAAAATACAGTTAGTATATTCAACAGGAACAGCTCAGTATCTGGTTTTATCTAAATCAACTCATTTTGTCTCTGTCAGTGGCTACACCAGTTAAGATAAATTCATTGACCTCAACCATAG
The DNA here is from genome assembly GCF_030014295.1 of Loxodonta africana. NCBI lineage: Eukaryota > Metazoa > Chordata > Mammalia > Proboscidea > Elephantidae > Loxodonta > Loxodonta africana. The sequence goes on from NC_087348.1 coordinate 30,149,233, forward strand.
GTGTTTCCAGATGTTTACATTTTTTCCCCTACTGGATTGATGGTGCTTCCTAATTGCTGATTTTGTCTCATAGACTGTTTTTGTCTACAAAAAATCTACCATGCTCTACATAGGGCATGGAAAAAAATGTGCAGCGTCTTTTCTACAGCCGTGTATAACATATGGTTCCTATAAACTACGTCGTGAACTTCAAGCCTTGTCTGTGTGCCTCCATATCATTCGTATAAATTACTTGATGGGCTTTAAACTTTATTCTGAGTGCCTCCAGATGGGACAGCCAGCACAAAAGCAAAGCTAAGTTCAACATATATTTCTACATCACTTTACTAAGAGCTCTAAATAGATAATACATGAAACAATAAGAAATGCTACCTTTCTCGAGCAAAGAGATGAATCATAAGCATAATAGCTAAGAAATTTTATAGTATGTTAGAATGTGCTTGGGGTGAAAGATTTTAAGAAAATGAAAAGTGAGTTCCAACCATCTGGTGTTTTCCTAGCCCAGCAGGAAAAAAAAAATTGTAGAAAGTGTGTATGTGTGTGTGTGTGTGTGTGTGTGTGTGTGTGCCAGCACATCTGTTTTGAGCTCATTCTCTGCCCTGGGGTGGGTAATTCTGATTGGAAGAAGGCTTAGTGGGGTGGGATGATTCGAAGTACTCAGTCATCTGAATTTGCTCAAATGTCCGCTTTCTAAACCTTGAAATCCCTCTCTCTTTTTTTTTAATCAATGCCTTTACTTTCATATATGAGCCCTTAGAGTCTGTTTACTTTGTTATTATTTTTATTATTATTTTATTGTAATAGGAATATAAACAATTACAAAATAAAGTTATTATATTCAACAGGAGCTGCTCGGTATCCATTTTATCCAAATCCACCATTTTTGTCTGTATCAGTGTATATACCAGTTAAGATAAATTTACTGAGGTCAGCCACAGAAGTTTCCAGGTTTTTACCTTTTTTTTCTCTACCACATTGATATTGGTTCCTAATTTCATGTTTTTGTCACATAGATTGTTATCCTTCTCTCTCTAGAAAACAATAATTGTTTTTGTATAGAAGACATTTTCTAATTGTTTATGAATCCTTCCTTATATAAGAGTTCTAATAAAATTGTAGTAAACCCATACATGAAACAATACTCAGCAATAAAAAAGAACACATTATTGATTCACACAAAAGTGTAAATGAGCCTCAGTAGAATGATCTGAGGTGAAAAAAGCCCATCACAAAAGATTGTTGTTAGCTGCCACCGAGTAGACTCCAACACATGGCGACCTCATGGAAAACAAAACAAAATGTTGCCTAGCCCTATGCTATCCTCACGATCATTGGTACGTTTGAGTCCATTTCTGCGGCAACTGTGTCAATCCATCTCATGGAGGGCTTCCCTCATTCTCGTTGGCCATTTTTGTCACCAAATATGATGTTCTTTTCCAGCAACTGATGTTTCTGGATAACATGTTCAAAGGAAGAAAGTGGACAATGTTCTCTTGGAGACAAAAAAATGTCTACCATTAAAGAATTTTTGTTTTGTTGGGTGCCTTTGAGTTGATTGCAACACATTGCAACCTATAAGACAGAGAAGAACTGCCCTATAGCGTTGTCTAGCCTGTAATCTTTATGGGTGCAGATGGCCAGGTCTTTTTTGCTCATAATGGCTTGACGGTTCACACTGCCAACTTTTCAGTTAACGATGGGTATTTGTACATTGCACCAAAAGAGTGCCTTCCATTAAAGAAAAGACAAGTGAAATATATATTTATATATAAACCAAACTTATTCCCAACCAGTCGATGCTGACTCATAGTGACCCTATAGGAGAGAGTAGAACTGCCCTATAGAGTTTCCAAGGAGCGCCTGGTGGATTTGAGCTGCCGACCTTTTGGTTAGCAGCCGTAGCACTTAACCACTACGCCACCAGGGTTTCTATATATGTATATATAGAGAGAGAAAGAAAAATATAATAAAGGAAAATAAAACAAGCAAACAAAAAACCTAAACTGACAGGTGATGTCAATTGAGTATAAAATGAGAAGCAAGGGTAACATTTCTGTTCCTGAGATCAGCAAGAAAGCAAAGCAAAACAAAGAAAGAAACAAAAAACCCCTGAACAATAGCAGTAACAGCAAACAAGGAAGTGATACCTCACATATGCACAATGCATTACTTTATTCTATCTAAGTATTTTAAATAATGTAATAAAAAAGCATATAACACTTCATTTTGTCATTCATTTGAAGAGACCACTGTAGGAATGGGAAATATTGATGGCCCTGATTTATAGAGACAATATTTATTCCAAATCCCTGTGTGGTTAAAATGGTACATTAGCAAAAAGTAAAATGTAAGAATGTATGAAACAGATAAATACAAATATGCATAAACATTATATGAAAAAAAAAAAAAACTTGTTCACTGGTGAAAACAAGTCATCCTGGACATTTAACAGACAACTCCCGGGTATTTTGTTAAGCTTTCAAATGCTCCAGGGACAATCAACAAATTGCTTGGCATCTCCTCAGGGAATATCGCCAAGGATGAAATACAATCCATAAATGCTTCTCACTATGCCGTGTTAAGCAACACATGTGGGAGTCAAGACAGAGGCTTCATTGCAGGTAAAAAGATAAGACTGTTTCCAAGTTTTACCAATAACCAGAATGTTTCAGTGACATTTGCAGGATCCCACCTTTATTCAATGGCAACCAAACCCAACGCCACCGAGTTGATACAGACTCATAGTGACCCTATAGGACAGAGTAGAACTGTCTCATAGGGTTTCCAAGGAGCACTTTGTGGATTTGAACAGCTGACTTTTTGGTTAGCAGCCATAGCTTTTAACTACAATGCCACCAGGCTTTCCATTCAATGGCCAAGTCGTTGCAAAATAATAGGATTTCTGATTCAGTTCTGTGTGCATTCCACTCTTCAATAGTTCTTGAAACTAGGGTCTCCCCGTCTTCTTTTTCTTCATATTATTTTTTTCAAATATTCTCAATTTGTTTCAGAGGTTATATGCTTATAAGCATCTTTGAAACATTATTATTATGTGGTTAAATAATATTTTTACTTTATATAAATAATTATATGAATAAAAGACAACAGACAAGGAAACCAGCAGGAATCAGCTCCGGCTCATACCGGCCCCATGTGTGTCAGAGAACTGGGCCCCACAGAGTTTTCAGTGGCCGTGGCCTTTCAGATCTAGATCTTTCTGTCTTCCAAGGCGTCTCTGAGTGAACCCTGTTTTTCTGTTGCTGGTGGGGTTTCTGTGATCAGTACCGACTCCATGGCACCTAACAACAACAGCTATTAAGATTACTGGGGATCATTAAATATTTTAATGAATCACAGATTATTTTAAGTAATAACTACAATAATATTTAACTTGTATATCAACCTGTTCAGTTAGTATTCTCTCTCTCTCTCTCTCATTTTCAGGAGCCCCTTCAAGGAAAACCCATTTAAGTGGATTTGACAAATTTATTTTCTTTGGGAGAGATAGGTATCACTGAGTTGCGTGGTGTTCCTTTTGGTCTGTATGATTACTATAGTGGGAAGCTCTTAGATGTTTACATTAACCAGAACAATACCTAATCCATCGCATATTTTCAACTGATTCTTTCCCATCTTAGTCTGTGTGAATGCCACAACCTACAAGTCCATGGTGTTCAACCTTTGCAACTGCATGTGGTACTTCTGCCTCTCTCCATTGTATCATTTTGGAATGTTTTTCCCAGGCATGTAATGAAGCACTCAATAAATAAATGCATCACTCAAATGAGAGCTTAAGAAAGAGGTTTTAATTTATTTTAAAAAAAGAAGGGGAAAAAAAAAAAGAAAAAGTCCAGTAGTGGGGCCTGATGGCTCTCATCGATTCAGTAGCTCAGCAAAATCAAAGTTAATATATTTGCCAATTCCTTGACCTTAAATTAAATTCCCCCAAAATTGAAGCACACACATCAACAAAGTTCAGGAAGCAGAAGACAATGGGGAATAAGTTTTCTCCTCACAGCCCTCCTTTTTTAAGGAAGTAACATCAATCCTATATTTATTTTTTTAAAAAGGTGGCTGAACTTCTCAAGGGGGGAGTTCACAAATCCTGTGGACCTGCCCCTTTGTCCAGCCACTGGCCTAAGGGGTTCACTGACTTGCAGTGCTCTTCATCCTGCCTAGACCTGTGTGGACCAATTCAACACCACATGCCCTTATTAGCATAAAAAGCAGGGCATATTCCTGAAGCCAAATTTCAACTGCAGGAGCCAAGGGGGAGCTGCAGATTTGTGACATTTGACACCATTCTGCCTCTTAAGCAGGGGCCTCACCCACCCACACAAGGGGTCTGAGGGCTGGCTGCTCCACCCACTCCATCTAGCCACCCATGACAGGCATATGAAAACAAGTGGTGCCTCCTAGTCCCTCCAGCCAACAGCACTGGATTCCCAAGAACAGGCTGCAATACCCCTGTGTAACCCACTGCCCACGTAGACAGATGCCTACACCTACACCTACGTCTTTTTCTATATCTATATCTACATTTACATCTATATGTATATCTATATCGGGGGTTCTCAACTTCTTCCTTAGTGATATTTTGGGCTAGAAATTTTATCATTGTGTCGAGTTACCTTCTATACAGTGGAATGTTTAGTAACATCCCAGGTTTCCATTAGATACCAGTAGTACCCATCTCCTACTTGTGACATCTAAAATGTCCCAGGCATTGACAAATGTTCTTTCGGGAGCAGATATTCCCCAGCTGATACCTAGTTAGCTTTCTCTTTCTCTCCCTATTCTCTCCCTTTCTGTCTCCCTCTGCCTCTATCTTTACATACTTATGCTTTATTTGTGGGAGGTGGTTTTGCTTTCAAATATCTGTATTGGAAACTTTGTATTTACCTTATTCATTTAGCATATTGCCTTTGTATATTACAAATCTACCAGATGATACCACATAAAGCCTAATGACTACGCTGATGTCTCTATCCAGAATAGGTTACCCGATAGACCAAGATGGACAAACACAATCTAACAGCACTGAATGAGTTCATTCTGACGGGAATCACAGACCGCCCTGAGCTGCAGGCTCCATTGTTCGGGCTGTTCCTCATCATCTACATGATTTCAGTGGTGGGCAACTTGGGCATCATCATCCTCACCAAGATGGACTCCAAGCTACAAACTCCCATGTACTTTTTTCTCAGATACCTGGCTATCACTGATCTTGGTTACTCAACAACTGTGGGACCAAAAATGTTAGTCAATTTTGTTGTGGAGGAAAATAAAATCTCCTATTATTTTTGTGCTATACAGCTAGCTTTCTTTCTCATGTTCTTCATTAGTGAATTTTTCATTCTGTCAGCAATGTCTTATGATCGTTATGTGGCCATCTGTCACCCTCTGCTCTACACAGTCATCATGTCACAAAGGGTGTGTTGGGTGTTGGTGGCAATTCCCTATCTCTACAGCACATTTGTTTCTCTTCTGGTCACCCTAAAGATTTTTAATTTATCCTTCTGTGGCTACAATGTCATCAGTCTTTTCTACTGTGACTGTCTCCCCTTAGTAACTCTGCTCTGCTCAAACACACGTGAAACTGAATTGATGATTCTCATCTCAGCATCTATTGATTTGATTTCATCCCTTCTAATAGTTCTTGTTTCTTACCTGCTTGTTTTTGTCACCATTGTCAGGATGAACTCAGCTGAGGGCAGGCACAAGGCCTTCTCCACCTGTGGATCCCACCTGACGGTGGTGGTAATGTTCTATGGGACTTTAATCTTTATGTATCTGCAGCCCAAGTCCAGTCATTCTTTTGACAGTGATAAAGTGGCTTCCATATTTTACACCCTGGTTATTCCCATGTTGAATCCCTTGATTTATAGCTTGAGGAACAAAGATGTAAAATATGCCCTATGTAGCACATGGAAAAAAATATGTGATATCTTTTCTACAATTTGACACATCATATGGTTCATATAAATTAAGTCATGGGCTTCAAGTCTTGTCTGTGTGCCTCCATAAGTTACAACGAGCACAAATACATCGCACATGTATTGATAAGTTTCCTTCTATGTGTCAGTCACTCTTCTAAATGCATTGATGAAGAAAAGAGTAAACAAAAGAGTAAAAACGTTTACCTTCCTTGAAGTGAAGAGATGGATCCGAAACAATAATTAGGTAAATTTTATAGTACAGAAGAATGTGTTGGGGTCCTGTTGGTGCAGTGGTTAAAGCGTTTGGCTGCTAACTGAAAGGTCACCAGTTCAAACCCACCAGCCCTTCTATGGGAGAAAGCTGTGGCAGTCAGCTTCCACAAAGATTTACAGCCTTGGAAACCTTATAGGGCAATTCTGGGGACCTTAGGAGTCAAAATCTACTGGACAGCACAGCATTTTTTTTTTTTTTTTTTTAGAGAATGTGCTATAAAACAAAAGCCTTTGTCGATGAGTAGATTCTGAGTCATAGCAACCTTATAGGACAGGGTGGAACTGCTCCATAGAGTTTCCAAGGAGCAGCTGGTGGATTCAAACTCCTGACCTTTTGGTCAGCAGCCAAGTTCTTAACCAGTACACCACCAGGGCTCCAGGAGAATGTGTTGGGAACTACAAAATCAGGCAAAGAGGTTAGATATGCTGAGTAGGAGTGGGAAAATGTACCAGGTACAAAAGAAGAATTACAATGATTCTGGTATTTTTTCCACTATTAGAATAAACTTTGCAGAGTCAGTTCTTGGGTTTTTGTATCTGTGGTTGTGCAAGCCTTTGCCTTTTCATAGTTCCTGAGGGGGTACTGGGTTCAGGCCAGGTTGTGAGGAGTCTCAGTGCAGTGTGATAATTTGAAGCACTTAATTATTTAAATTTGCTCAAATGTCCCCATTCCAGTCCTTGGAGTTCTATTCTTTTCTTATAAAGGCCTTTACTTTCCCATGTCAATCTGTTAGCATGCCTTGCAGTTAAGCAATCCACAGGTTCAGCTCTGCATCTGACTTTGTTTTAATCAACTCATTTTGCCTAGATCTAAGTGGGAAAGGAATTCCAAACCTGGGAGCAACTCTGGATCACCTCAAGAAATTGATATTAGTTGGTGTATAGATCAGAATGTATACCAATTACGATAAATTTCTTGAGGTCATCCAGAGTTGCTCCCAGGTTTGAAATGCCTTTCCCACTTGTCCTCCTTATTTAATTATTATCTTTTCTGTACATGGGTTGTTTTCTTATCTATATGAAAAATTTTTTAAATGTTTGTTCAATTATTTTTCGTGTATTTCCTTGGGTAACAGGATATTCTCTGATGAGTTAAGTTTGCTACTTCCGTTTCATTGGTTTGGCTTCCCTAAACTTTGGACAATATTTATTATGCACTATATTTTCATTAACTTTTGTCCATGGTTTGCACTGTGCTGTACTTCTGATTGAAGTAAGTATTGTGATGTGGCAAGGATACATTTATCTTGCCTTATGGATATAGTTGTTCCATGTTTCTCCTCAAAATTTTCCATATATTTTTATTTATTTATTTTTTCTTTTCAAAATTTCTTGGGTTTTATTGAAGCTAGTACAGGACAAATTATTTTCTTGGTTCAGAATCATGAAATAAAAACCCCTGTGTAGCCAATAACATTTGAATAAAAATAGCTCATTGGAATATAAGACAAAGGTGCATGTTATACTGTCATGTGAACATAAATATTTTTAAAAGTCTGAAGCTGTTAGTAGATGAAGATGGTCATGAAAAGGCAGAGCTACCCAGGCTAGTAAAAATTCCACTGCCTCAAGCAGCTTGCTTGGCATGCCCCGTAGCTTTTCATTAGAATTTTGGTTCCTTTGCTTGGCATGGCCCATAGCTTTACAATAAAACCTTGGCTCCCATCTCCCTAACTGCTTCCCAAAAGTAGATGAAATTGGCAGAAACGAGTTCAACCACCATGTTGACATTCAAGACAACGTTTTCGTTCTCAAATATAGTAATACCGTGCCTCTGGGTAGAGTTTAACCGCTATATTCTGAACACTGAAGGCATAAAGTTATTTGTAAACCCCATCACAGCTGGATAGTATGATTAATAATGTTGCTGATGTAACTTGTATGACTTCCAATTAGTAAACCCCTTATAAGTAATGTTTACCCTCATCTCTTCTGAGCAGTCTTGGCAGCAGCCTTTCTACTCTCCCACCTTGGTCTATGCTTTATTGGCTGACACGAGTTCCATCGAGCAGAAACTGGAGTTTCTGCCTAGCAACATCTCTGTTAAAACGGCCAGGAGTCATCTGTTATGTTCCGGAAGTGAATTGGACTATAGACCGGCCCCAACATCTGGTGCCACCAGGCGACATCTCTGGAGACCTTACAGCACTCCTGGGACCAAACGGTGACTTCATGGGGGACACGAAACACACCTGGGTTAATTTGGTAAATACCTACATAAGACCTTAGAAGAGTCCCAAGAAGTGGAAGGAATTAACAGTTGATTGCATTAAAGGCTTTAGGTATCTGGGCTTATTTGGTAAATAACGGAGTAATTACTAGGTAAGGTCTTAAGACTCCCAAGAAGTGGAAGGAATTGACTCTTGAGGGTATAAAAGGTTCTAGGTGTCTGTTATTAGATTAGTGCAATTAATTAGGTTGTGTGAGTGTGTAATGTGGGTATGTGTAAATCATTTAGACAGTTCACAGGCATGGGCCCTGAGAGTCTTGAAAACTCTTGCATTGTGAATACGATTTTGATCAGGCAGAGTGCCCAGGATATACGGAGAAAACTCCAAAAACTTGAGCGAGGTGAGGAGTTGGGACTGTCATGGCTTATTGAGCTTGCCTACCAGGTATATTCCAATCAGCACAGGGAAGAGGAAAAGAAAAAAAGTCAGTCATCAGAACACACAGGCTGCATTCCTGGGCATATCCTTGTAGGGAAATGACACGTCTCCTGGCAACCCAACAAGAGGGGGTCCCTGAGGAGAGACGAAGGCGGGAGGCCCTGACCCCCATTAATCTGAGACCAGTGCTCCTAGTACAAAGAGAGAGGATATTAGAAGAGAGTGTGCCCTAAATTCTTACCCAGAGGTAACAAAGACCATGGGGTTGTCCAGTGGCTCATGATGCCAATAGGTAAAGACTTGGATTGAGGAAGACTTGAGGCAAGTCTACGACCTGAGTCTCTGGTTATAATGAAGGTGGGAGGGGAGGTAACTGTATGGTTTCTAGTGGATCCCAGAGCAATCCATTCTGTCCTTACCCAGGAAAATATAGCTCTGATGAAAAAAAATGTCAGATCAGTAGTCTCAGGTAAGAGATACAGCCCTCCCTGCTTCCAGCCTCTAACCTGCTGTATACAAGGGAAGCCATTAAAACACTATTTTATCTACATGGCTGACTATCCCATTCCCTTGCCATACACAGTCTTGTACAAACTGCAAGCACAAATTTCTTTTGATAAAGATATCATACAGATGCAGATACTGCCAGAGACACATGGCAATTGCAGATGGCCCTTACCACAGAGTCACCTACCAATTATAGAATGGAAGGGCACTACTAGGTATCAGTAGGGCCAGACACCAAATATGCAGTGGTTCTGTGGCTATGGGTATGGGCCAACAAGGTGTTGAGATGTGTCAAAAACATTCCCCTGGTGGTGGTTGAGCTCCAACCTGGAATAGTTTCTATCTGACTTAAGCAATACCCCATCTGCATGGAGGTCTTATAGGCACGGGAAAAATCATCACCAGATACATGAAACATAGACTGCTCAGGCCACGTCACTCAGAGTTCAATACTCCCATCCTGCTGGTGAAGAAGAATCATAGAGAATACCAGTTCATTCAGGATCTGCGAGCCATCAGCTAGATAACAGTCACATTCTACCCTGTAGTTTCCAACTCTCATACCCTGCTATTGACTTTGTTGGCCAGTTTTTCCAGGTTCACTGCACCAGATACGAAAGATGCATTCTGCACCTGAGAGGAAACGAAGAAACAAAAAAACAGGAAATCTTTGCCTTAGAGTAAAAAGACCAAGACAGTGGAGAAAAACAACAACTCTACTGGCTAGTCCTTCCCGAGGGGTTTAAAAACAGCTCCACTAGAGACCTGGCAGGAGAGACCAGCAGGAGACAGTGCAGTGGGCTTCCCAGCCCGTGGAGCGAGAAAGCTGAGTGCCTTTGGGCAGAGACTGAGAGCCAGGAAGAAGCGTACACCTAACCCACAGGTTTGGGACTTGCCAGACTCCACAAGCACAGAGGCAGAGCCAATTTGGCAGAATAGACAGACGCTTTCAGCGAGCCCTCTTTACAACAAAGACCCGAAAAAAAACAAGTGAAAAAACAAGCAGGGAGCCCTGAGCATCAAAGGCAAGCTTAGACAATGAACTGAGGGGCAGGGGGAGGAAGAGACCATTCAGAAGTGGAGAGGAGTTACAGGACCTAAATCGCAGGGAGCTCTCAGGCACCATTTCTGCCCTGGTGGCGGTGGTGATGGCGGGCTGGAACTAGTGTTCAGCTACAGTTTCCTCCGGGAGAAGCAGCCAGCCACAGAGCCTACTCGCACCTCTGGAACCTGAGGAGAATGGCGCCCTCCGCAAAAGCTAAGTACTTGCATATATTTTACCACCCCCCCCCCCCACGCCAAGCCAGCTTCAGCGACTGAATCCGTGGGCCTGAGATAGGCTGTGTTGAGCACCTAGAGCCATTCTCCCTACATTGAAGAAGGAAAAAATTTGAAATTTTGGGGAAAGAATAATTTGTTAACTCCATTAACAGGGGGAGCTCAGGACAAAAGCCGCTCCTGTCCAGGCATAAAACACCCTTGGACCTTGAGCACCTTTCCCTTCTGCATGGACCTTCGTGGGCCTCTTTCAGAGAATAGGACCTTGCTGGCAAACTCCAACCATTTCGCTGTGCCATGGAGAGGTGGGTGTTTGATGTTTGACATTGCTTTGGGTATTAAACAAGGTCCTCACCTACCCACATGAGAGACCTAAGGATGGGTAGCTCCACTCAGTCACCCAGCCACACGAGACAGGGTTCCAAAGATAACTGGTACCTCCCAGTCCTTACAACCAAAAACTTTGGGTGTCCATGGTCCCTCTGCAGAACCCATCCACCAGCATGCTCTACGGAACAGAGACGTGTTTTCCTCAGAGACACTCGGGGGTCAGTTCTCAGCCCCCTGCCTTGTTCAGAGTGTGAAGCACTTCTGCAATCAGATATGGGTATATATGTCAACCACCCCTGGCCCTCTAAGACTGTAGGACAGAGCCTGTACCACACACTTGATATCAGCTACCTGGAAACCTGAGCTGAATTCATACAAGAAACTGAATGGACTCCAAGACTGATATACCTGATAACACCTCTAGCCAGCTGGGGACAGGACACCAAAGCACCAAAGGTGAAAATAATCAAGCTAGCTCACTCAAGCAATCCATAGGTGTATACCAAAACAAAACTAAGTGAGCAGCTACTACACAGTAAGCAAGGATAAATTAATATAATAGCTTATAGATGGCTCAGAGACAAAAGTCGATATCGACTCACATAAAGAAACAGACCATGATCACCTCAACAGGCTCACAAAACAAAGAATCCAGAGATCTTCTAGATGAAAGTACATTCCTGGAATTACCAGAGACAAGATACAAAAGTTTAATATGCAGAATCCTTCAAGACATCAGGAATGAAATGAGGCAATACACAGAACAAGCAAAGGAACACACAGATAAAAGCAACTGAAGAAATTAGAAAGATTATTCAGGAACATAATGAAAAGTTTAATAACCTGGAAACATCCATAAAGAGACAGCAATCAGAAATTCAGAAGATTAACAATAAAATTACAGAAGTAGACAACTCAATAGAAAGTCAGAGGAGCAGAATTGAGCAAGTAGAAGCTAGAATTTCTGAACTCGAAGATAAATCACTTGGTACTAATATATTTGAAGAAAAATCAGATAAAAGAATTAAAAAAAATGAAGGAACCTTGAGAATCATGTGGGACTCTATCAAGAGAAATAACCTATAAGTGATTGGAGTAACAGAACAGGGAGGGATAACAGAAAATACAGAGAGAATTGTAGAAGATTTGTTGGCAGAAAACTTCCCTGTTAACATGAAAGATGAGAAGATATCTATTCAAGATGCTTATTGAACTCTACATAAGGTAGATCTTAAAAGAAAGTCACCAAGGTGTATTATAATCAAACTTGCCAAAACCAAAGATAAAGAGAGAACTATAAAAGCAGTAAGGGATAAAGTAAAAGTCACCTACAAAGGAGAGCCAATAAGAATAAACTCAGCCTACTCAGCAGAAACCATGCAGGCAAGAGGGGAATGGGATGACAAATTTAAAAAATTGAAGGAAAAAAATTGCCTGCCAAGAATCATATATCCAGCAAAACTGTCTCTTGAATATGAGGTGAAGTTAAGACATTTCCAGATAAACACAAGTTTAGGGATTTTGTAAAAACCAAGCCTAAACTACAAGAAATACTAAAGGGAGATCTTTGGTTAGAAAATCAATAATATCAGGTATCAACCCAAGACTAGAACACTGGGCAGAGCAACCAGAAGTCAACCCAGACAGGGAAATCCAAAAAAAAAAAAGCAAGATTATTAAAAAAAAAAGCCCAAACAGGGTCACAGCGATGTTATTATATTAAAGAGGACAACATTAAAATAATAAAGAGGGACTAAGAAATGTAATCTTACACCTTCCATATGGAGAGGAAGATATGGTGATACAAAAAAACAAAAGATAGTTTTAAATTTAGAAAAATAGGGGTAAATAATCCACCGGTGCTCCTTGGAAACTCTATGGGGCAGTTCTACTCTGTTCTACAGGGTCACTATGAGTCAGAATCGACTCCACGGCACTGGGTTTGGTTTTGATTTTAATAAGGTAACCGCAAAGGAGACAAACTATCCTACTCATTAAAATAAAGTACAAGGGAATAATACAGACTCAGCAGAAACAAAATCAACAACAACAAATATGAGGAAAGGGCAATCTATAAAGAAAATCTACTCAGCACATAAAATCAAGAGGGAAAAACAAGCTGTCAACACACATAAAAAGACCTCAAAATGATAGCATTAAATTCATACCTATCCATAATTACCCTGAATGTAAATGGACTAAATGCACCAGTAAAGAGACAGAGAGTGGCAGAATGGATTAAAAAACAAGATTCGACTATATTCTGCCTACAAGAGACACACCTTAGACTTAGAGACACAAACACACTAAAACTCAAAAGATGGAAAAAAAATATAACAAGCAAAAAACAATCATAAAAGAGCAGGAGTGGCAATATTAGTTTCTGACAAAATAGACTAAAGTTAAATCCATCAGAAAGGATAAGGAAGGACACTATATAATGATTAAAGGGACAATACTCCAAGAAGATATAACCATATTAAATATTTATGCACCCAATGGCAGGGCTGCAAGATACATAAAACAAACTCAGCACTGAAAAGTGAGATAGACAACTCCACAGTAATAGTAGGAGACTTCAACATACCACTTTCGGTGAAGGACAGAACATCCAGAAAAAAGATCAATAAAGACCCAGAAGATCTAAATGCCACAATCAACCAACAGGACCTCCTAGACATATACAGAACACTCCACCCAACAGCAACCAAGCATACTTTCTTTTCTAGGGCACATGGAACATTCTCTAGAATAGACCACATATTAGGTCATAAAGCAAGCCTTAGCAGAATCCAAAATATCGAAATATTACAAAGCATCTTCTCTGACCGTAAGCCCATAAAAGTGGAAATCAATAACAGGAGAAGCAGGGAAAAGAAAACAAACACTTGGGAACTGAACAATACCCTGCTCAAAAAAGACTGGATTATAGAAGACATTAAGGATGGAATAAAGAAATTCAGATAATCCAATGAGAATGAAAACACTTCCTATCAGAACCTTTGGGACACAGCAAAAGCAGTGCTCAGAGGCAAATTTATATTAATAAATGCACACTTCCGAAAAGAATAAAGGACCGAAATTAAAGAATTATCCCCACAACTTGAACAAATAGAAAGAGAGCAACAAAAGAAACCCACAGGCAACAGAAGAAAACAAATAATAAAAATGAGAGCTGAACTAAATGAAATAGAAAACAGAAAAAAAAAAAAAATCGAAAGGATTAACATGACCAAAAGTTGGTTTTTTGAAAAAATCAACAAAATTGATAAACCACTGGCCAAACTGACAAATGAAAAACAGGAGAGTAATCAAATAACCTGAATAAGAAACGAGAGGGGCGATATTACAACAGACCCAACTGAAATTAAAAGACTCATATCAGGTTAGTATGAAAAACCATACTCAAACAAATAGGAAAACTAGAAGAAATGGATGAATTCCTAGAAACACACTACCAACCTAAACTAACACAAACAGAGGTAGAACAAATAAATAGACCCATAACAAAAGAAGAGATTGAAAAGTAATCAAAAAACTCCCAACAAAAACAAAGCCCTGGTCCAGACGGCTTCACTGCAGAGTTCTACCAAACTTTCAGAGAAGAGTTAACACCACTACCACTAAAGGTATTTCAGAGCATAGAAAAGGATGGAATACTACCAAACTCATTCTCTGAAGCCACCATATCCCTGATACCAAAACCAGGTAAAGACACCACAAGAAAAGAAAATCATAGACTTTTATCCCTCATGAATGTAGATGCAAAAATCCTCAACAAAATTCTAGCCAATACAATTCAACACCATATCAAAAAAATAATTCACCATGACCAAGTGGGATTCATACCAGGTATGCAGGGATGGTTCAACATTAGAAAAACAATTAATGTAATCCACCACATAAATAAAACAAAAGACGAGAATCACATGATTTTATCAATTGATGCAGAAAAGGCATTTGACAAAGTCCAACACCCATTCATGATAAAAACTCTCAGCAAAGTAGGAATAGAAGGAAAATTCCTCAACATAATTAAGGGCATTTATACAAAGCCAGCAGCCAACATCACCCTAAATGGAGAGAGCCTGAAAACATTCCCATTGAGATGGGAAACCAGACAAAGATGCCCTTTATCACCACTCTTATTCAACATTGTGCTGGAAGTCCTAGCCAGAGCAATTAGGCTAGATAAAGAAATAAAGGGCATCCAGATTGGCAAGGAAGAAGTCAAAATATCTCTATTTGCAGAAGAGATGATCTTAACACATAGAAAACCCTAAGCAATCCTCCCAAAAACTACTGAAACTAATAGAAGAGTTCAGCAGAGTATCGGGATACAAGATAAACATACAAAAATCAGTTGGATTCCTCTACACCAACAAAAAGAACATCGAAGAGGAAATCACCAAATCAATGCCATTTACAGCAGCCCCCAAGAAGGTAAAATACGTAGGAATACATCTTACTAGAGATGTAGAAGACTTATACAAAGAAAACTATATTACACTTCTGCAAGAAACCAAAAGAGACTTACATAAATGGAAGAACATACCTTGCTCATGGATAGGAAGACTTAACAGTATAAAAATGTCTATTCTCCCAAAAGCTATCTATACATTTAGTGCAATTCCAATCCAAATCCCAACGACATTCTTTAATGAGATGGGGAAACAAATCACCAGCTTCATATGGAAGGGAAAGAGGACCCGGGTAAATAAGGCATTACTGAAAAAGAAGAACAAGGTTGGAGGCCTTTCTTTACCTGATTTTAGAACCTATTATACCGCCACAGTAGTCAAAACTGCCTGGTACTGGTACAACTACAGATACATAGACCAATGGACAGAATTGAGAATCCAGACATAAATCCATCCATGTATGAGCAGTTGATATTTGACAAAGGCCCCAAAACAGTTAAACGGGGAAAAGACAGTCCTTTTAACAAATGGTGCTGGCATAACTGGATATCCATCTGCAAAAAAAATGAAACAAGACCCATACGTCACTGCATGCACAAAAATTAACTCAAAATGGATCAAAGACCTAAATAGAAATTCTAAAACGATAAAGATCACAGAAGAAAAAATAGGGACAAACAGTATATAAATAAAAATAGGTATAAAAATAGGCATAAACAGCATACAAAACATTTTAAAGAATGTAGAAGAAAAACTAGATAACTGGGAGCTCCTAAAATCAAACACCTATGCTCATCCAAAGACTTCATCAAAAGACTAAAAAGATAACCTATAGACTGGGAAAAAGTTTTTAGCTTTGACATTTCTGATCAGCGCCTGATCTCTAAAATCTACATGATACTGCAGAAAGACAAATAACCCAATTAAAAAATGGGCAAAAGATATGAATAGACATTTCACTAAAGGAGACATTTAGGTAGCTATCAGATATATGAGGAAATGTTCACGATCATTAGCCATTAGAGAAATGCAGATCAAAATTACAATGAGATTTTATCTCACTCCAACAAGGCTAGCCTTAATCCAAAAAACACAAAAGAATAAATGTTGGAGAGGCTGTGGAGAGATTGGAACACTTATACACTGCTGGTGTGAATGTAAAATGGTACAAACACTTTGGAAATCGATTTGGCACTTCCTTAAAAAAGCTAGAAATAGAACTACCATATGATCCACCAATCTCACTCCTCGGAATACACTCTAGAGAAATAAGAGCCTTTACATGAACAGATATATGCACACCCATGTTTACTGCAGCACTGTTTACAATAGCAAAAAGATGGAAGAAACCAAGGTGCCCATCAACGGATGAATGGATAAATAAATTATGGTATATTCACACAATGGAATACTACACATCGATAAAGAACAGTGAGGAATCTGTGAAACATTCCATAACATGGAGGAACCTGGAAGGCATTATGTTGAGTGAAATTAGTTGCAAAAGGACAAATATTGTATAAGACCACTATTATAAGATCTTGAGAAATAGTTTAAACTGAGAAGAAAACATTCTTTTGTGGTTACGAGAGGGGGGAGGTAGGGAGGGTGGGAGAGGGGCATTCACTAATTAGATAGTAGATAAGAACTACTTTAGTTGAAGGGAAAAATAACACACAATACAGGGGAGGTCAGCACAACTGGCCTAAACCAAAAATAAAGAAGTTTCCTGAATAAACTGAATGCTCTGAAGGCCAACATATCAGGGGCAGGGGTCTGGGGACCATGGTTTCAGGGGACATCTAAGTCAATTGGCATAATAAAATTTATTAAGAAAACATTCTGCATCCCACTTTGAGAGTGGTGTCTGGGGTCTTAAATGCTAGCAAGCAGCCATCTAAGATGCATCAATTGGCCTCAACTCACCTGGATCAAAGAAGAATGAAGAACACCAAGGACACAAGGCAATTATGCGCCCAAGAGACAGAAAGGATCACATGAACCAGAGACTACATCATCCTGAGACCAGAAGAACTAGATGGTGCCTGACTATAACCGATGACTGCCCTGACAGGGAACAAAACAGGGAACCTCTGAAGGAGCAGGAGAGCAGTGGGATGCAGACCTCAAATTCTCATAAGACCAGACTTAATGGTCTGACTGAGACTAGAAGGACCCCTGTGGTCATGGCCCCTAGACCTTCTGTTGTCCCAGGACAGGAACCATCCCCCAAGCCAACTCTTCAGACATGGATTGGACTGGACAATGGGTTGGAGATGGGTGCTGGTGAGGAGTGAGCTTCTTGGATCAGGTGGACACTTGAGACTATGTTGGCATCTCCTGCCTGGAGTGGAGATGGGAGGGTGGAGGGGGTTAGAAGCTGGCAAAATGGACATGAAATAAAGAATGGAGGGAGAGAGTGGACTGTCTCATTGGGGGAGAGTAATTGGGTGTGTGTAGCAAGGTGTATATGGGTTTTTGTGTGAGAGACTGACTTGATTTGGAAACTTTCACTTAAAGCACAATAAAAATTATGAAAAACATAAAAGCTCCACTCCTTTCATGAAAACTCTTGCTAAGGAACTGAGACAATTGACCCTGACCAATGGTGTACTCCTCCAGTATGTTTATTCATCATTAACCACAGTAAATATGCTTGTCTCCAAAATTCCATAGAGGTTTTGAACTTTCTAGGAAATGCAGGGTATCAGGTCTCAAAAATAAAAAGCTAAGTTCTACCAAAAGGAGGTGATTTATCTGAGTTTTAAAATAAGCTAGGGTAAGAGAGAATTCCTCCCTGCCAGAAAATACACTATCTGCTGATTGGTGGCCCCTACCAACCGAAGATAGCAGCCAGATTTTGAAAATGTCTGGCTTTTGCCTCATCTGGATCCCAAATTTCAGACTTACTGCCAAGCCTCCATACCGAGCCTTAGAAGTAAATGACACAGACCCCTTAGAATATATGAAGACAGCAACAGGCTTTTGATACCATTATAGGGTCTCTATGAGTCAGAATCAGCTCAATGCCAAAAAGTTCTATTTTTTTTTTTTAAATAACTGGGTTAAGAAACACTTAATTGAATCAAAGGGCCATGCCACTATTTCAGAATAGGTAAAGAGGTGCTCCTCCTGTGCGAAAAATAATCCCAGGAACACTGATGAATTGCCCCCAGGGGTCCATCGAACTGGGGCAATACCTAGAGATGATTGGCAGGTGGATTTCACTGGGATGCCTTGAGCTCCTGGAAATTACAAATATCTGCTAGTCTTTACTGACATCTTCACTAACTGGGTTCAAGCTTTTCTTTACAGGACTGAAAAGGCAACAGAGTTTGTGAAACACTTTCTGAAACAAACCATCCCTTGATTCGGGTTTCCCATCTCCATTGGTGGTGACAATGGGCCCCATTTTGTGGTGTTGGTGTTACAATTGGTGACAACAGTCCTGAACATTAACTGGGACTTGCACACAGACTGGACACCCCAGCCTAGCTGTAAAGTAGAGTAGGCTAACCAGAGATGAGACGCCTAGCAAAGCTGTGCCAAAAGACCAAGTTGATATGAACAAAGAAAAATGCCTTTGGCCCTCTTAAGAGTTCAAACCATCCCTAGAAGCATATTAGAACTTAGTCCATTTGAGCTATTATACAGGCACCCTTTATTAGAGAACCTCAGTAAGACCAGCTCAGCTTACCTTATTTATGACCAACCTCATTCCCTCCATGAGGCTGGAGATGTTCAGGTTACTAAATATTTGGCATCCCTTTAGGCAGCTCTGTATTCTCTCCAGAGATATGCTCACCTGAAGAGACCACCTGAATCCAGATGCCCCTCTATTCATTCCAGCTTGATGACGGGTTGCTTCTTAAGGCATGGAAAGCCAACCCCCATCAGCAGCATTGGATTGGTCCCTTTGAAATCCTCTTAGCTATCTCGAAGGCTGTCGAACTCAACAGGCTCAAACTTGAATCCACTACACTGAAGTAAAGAAAACCAGGTCCCTGCCAGACTCTGAGGGATGAACTCAGAACGGTGAGAACTGGACTTGTGAACCATTTGAGGGCCTTAAAGTACTTGTTTTCCTGAAACCCTCCTGCATGGGTGAGATTTCCCAAGTATGGAAGTTCAGAGAGGGTAAATAAATTAATCAAGTTCAACTCATGAACGACAAATAAATTGTTCAAATTTGCACTGGTCTTAAGCATTAGAACCAAGTTTCAAACATGGTCTAGCCCCAGACTCCAGACTTATAACAGTTACTCTAAATTACCTCTTAATGTCAATTTTCTGCTTTACTGATGTCGCCCCTGAGTTGACAGAAAGTAACAGATTAAAAAAAGAGAAGTAGCAGGGGTGTTCCTAAAATATTGAATAATTATGGCAAGGTCTGAGAGAGAAAATTACTTCAATAAAAGCAATGAATTAATAAACTGATTCAGCAAGCTAATAGGTTCCTGTTGGATGCCTGACTTGCTCAAACGAAATAATGGAAAACCGTGACAAAGTGGATGCAGGACATAGTCTGGGCAGGTTTATAATAAATGGGCAGTGGGGGATATCAGCAATTACCATTAAGTAGTGAGGAACAGGAGCCCTGGTGACACAGTGTTTAAGAGCTCAGCTGTTAACCAAAAGGTCGGCAGCTCGAATCCACCAGCCACTCCTTCCATACCCTAGGAGGCAGTTCTATTCTGTCCTATAGGGTCACAATGAGTTAGAATTGACTCGATGGCTATGGTCTGGTTTTTGGTTTAGTAAGGAAGATGCTAAAAATAAATAAACAAGGAAGTTCCCATTTTAAGAAATGATTTGTGGATTTCTGCCTAGAGTTCAGCCAGCTTTTTTAAAAAATTAAGATAGAATTAAAAAAAAATTAAATATTATTGCTAATGACTCGTAGAAGTTGGCCAGGGGCTTGTCAAGATTGATGTTACTTTCTTAAAATGGGAGTTATCTGAGGAAATTTATTCCCCATTATCTTCTATTCTGGAAGTTGTTTCTATGTGAGCTTCAATTTATTTATTTTCTTGGAAATTAATTTAAGGACAAGGAATTGGCAAATATATTAACTGACTTTGGTGAGACAGTGAAGCAAGGAGAACCATCATTCCCCTCTACTGGACTTTTTTTTTTTTTTTTTAAATTAAAAAGGCGCTCCTTAGAAACGCTATGGGGCAATTCTATGTGTCCTATAGGGTCGCTATGAGTCGGAATCGACTCGACGGCAGTGGGTTTTGGTAAATACCAAAAAAAAAAAATGCACAATATTTGAAATAAAAGAAAACTCTAAGATCAGATATCTCTTTCTATTTACGTAATTCTTAGCTCAAAATATAAGTTTATTACTTGGAGCAATAGAAATTAGTCACTCCCAGAGTAGGCAAAATAAAAATTCGGCATTTGTTCTCTGACATAAAATTTGGCGTTTTAAAACTCACGTCTTCATGGAACTTTAACCATCACAAACAATTGAATCTATGGAAATTGTGAACTTATTTTAAAATAACTGATACAAAAATAAAATACAAGAAATTTTTTTTCAAGGCTTTATTTTTCACAAAGTCATTAAATTTTCATGATTTTTTAACCATAAAGACATTTAATACCTACTCGAGTAAGCATGGGTTCTGCATCTTCTAAAATGCTTTGTACATGGGTACACCTCTTATTTCACATCTAGAAAATCAGATATAATGCTTTTTTCTTTGTTATTTTTATTTTTTAAAACCTTTTATTGAGATATAAATGGCGTACCATATAATTCATTCACATGGCTTGAATTTTTTCTTCAGTTCTTTCAGCTTGAGAAATATCAAGCATGTTTTCCCGTTTTGGTTTTCAAATCTGGATTTTTGCACATTTCATTATAATATACTTTGTCTCTCGAGTCACCCTTTGAAATCCTCTGTTCAGCTCTTTAACTTCATTATTCCATTCACTTTAGCTACTCTGTGTTCAGGAGTAAAGTTTCAAAGTCTCTTCTGACATCCATTTTGGTTTTCTCGCTTATCTTTTTTAATGACCTTTTGTTTTCTTCATGGATCATGTCCTTGATGTCATCTTGAACTTGTGTAATCTTTTGTCATTAGTGTTCAGTGTGTCAAATCTATTAGTGAGATAATGTCTAAATTCAGGTCACATATACTCAAGGTCGTATATTGGCTCTCTTGAACTTGCTCTAATTTTCTTAAGCTTCAACTTGTACTTGCATGAGCAATTGATGGTCTGTTCCTCTGTTGGCCCCTAGCTTTGTTCTGACTGATGATATTGAGCCTCTCCATCTTCTCTTTCCACAGATGTAGTAGATTTGATTCCAGTGCATTCCATTTGACAAGGTCCACTGATGTACTCTCCATTTATGTTCTTGAAAAAAGTTATTTGTGATGAAGAATTTGTAGGTCTTTCAATGATCGAACATGCAATCTCTGACGTTTCTATCACCAAGGCCATATTTTCCAACAACCAATTCTTTTTATCCAACTTTCACATTCTAATCACCATTAATAATCAATGCATCTTGATTGCAATTTTGATGAATTTCAGACTTTATAAGTAGGTAAAATATGCAATTTCCTCACCTTTGGCATTAGTGCTTGGTGGGTAAATTTTAATAATAGTAGTATTAACTGGTCTTCTTTGTAGGCATATAGATAGAATCCTATCACTGACAATTGTATTTCAGGATAGATCTTGAGTTGCTCTTCTTCAGGAAGTGTGTGACATCATTCCTCTTTAATTTTCATTCCAGCGTAGTATACCATATGATTGTCCAATTCAGAATGGGCAAGACTAGTCCATTTCAGCTCATGGATGCCTAGGATATCAATCTCATGTGTTCCATTTCATTTTCATTTTTTACAACTTCAAATTTTCCAGGATTCTTACTTCATACACTTCCTGTTCTGATTATTCATGCATGTTTGCAGCTGTTTCTTCTCATTTTGAGTCATGCCAATAAAATAGAATACCTTAATTTAATAAAATAAAATAAGAGAGTAGTCTTAAATAGAAAATTTGCCATAATAGGAGGTGTTGGAAAGACTGATATCTGTCCCCAAGGTTAAAAAAAAAAAAAAAAAAACAGCAGAACATAGAAAAAACACAAACCGTATACTATATATGTGATATGTACTAATTTTATTCCATTTGAGAGCATTATGGAAATGGGGGAATATCGAGTGGTCTGTCCTAAAGGTAAAATATTTTTATCCAGATCCCTGAATGGACACATTGAAAGTTAACTGAGAATAAAATAATAAATAGACCTAAAAGAAACTTACTCCCTTATGAATACAAATTGTTTAGAAAATGACCAGACACCCTAGACATTTTGTTAAGCTTTCAGGTGCTTCAGGCATAATTAGCACATTTCTTGGCATCTCCTCAGGGAGAGGCTCAATCGTTGAGAGAAAACTATAAGTTGTTCCCCCTACGCCATGGTAAGAAGTGCATGGGGTGTCAAAACAATCTTGTTACAGGTAAAATGTAGAATTTTTTATGCAGTGTCATGTTTTATTAATATCTGGAATATTTTAGTGACATTTTCAATATCCCATTTTGAATTGATGATAAAAAAAAAGGCACGGAAAAATATTAAGGAATTTGATTCAATTCTGTCTGGTTTCCATCATTATTCTTGATATGTTTTATATGAGATAAATGTGGACTTCACTATTCACTTTTACAATTTAATGCTTGGGAATTTAATGTCTGCATTTGTTGACTAATGATTTACTCAGAGACTGCTCTTCTCATAGTGTTCAGGAATAGATATATGCCAGATAGTTAGATTGATTGACAGGAAGATAGTTATATAGAGAGATAGACATAGACATACCCAGGAAGCAGTGATCACAAAGTTTAAACCAGCAAGTCCATTATTTTAACCCGTAGGGCTAATTCTTCTATTTTTAAAACATTTGTGGTATATTCAGACACATTTTTTAAGATTATACTTTCATTTGTCTTTGATATCTCCTGGCACATAGGCATTCCAATGTTTAATGGAAGATGCTTCATCTTCAGACAGATGTACAATAACTTCCAGCAATTTGTATGCATGTCATCAACAGTATATTTTCTTTTTCTCCTATGCCATGGTGTCATATTGAGTTCTTTTTAATTATATTTTTTTTAAAAATTAGAGGATTTTTTTTTTTACAAGAGGGTGTTTCTGACATCATTGTTTCACTATTTTGTCAGATTTCCTCATATATCCTAGGTTTCTCCATGAGAAAAAATATATACCTGATGTATTACAAAAAACTTAGAATGTGTGAGTTATAATAAAAATTCCAGTTGGAGAAGGAAGTATTTTAAGTGGGCCAACAAAGAAAATAAAGAATGGCACTTCTGGACACTTTAGTCATAGAATTAGTGTTATGGAATGAGAGTCTCATGTCAGTTACAAGGAAAATATCCACATGAACCTATTTATCTTGGAAATGGTGACAAAGAACTTAAGTTATAGTCCAGAAAAATTTACCTATAAATACCTTAAAGATAAAAACAATTACCTACAAGAAAAAATCTTTTCAAGTAGTTACTGTCAACATCCAAATAAATATAGATGATGACAGATCGGTAGATGATAGATAGATAGATGTACAGGCAGACAGACATATAGATGGCTAGATAGATGGATGGACAGATACATAGACAGATAGATAGCTGAATAGATAGATGATAGATAGTACTAGGCAAACAGTATTTTAGAGTTACTTTCAGGTAGCATACTCACACATTGAAGCATTTAAGTTTCATTTATACTGCCTAACAATCCTTTTTTTTTTAACAATCCTGCAAGAAGGTGTTGGAATATGATTTTTCAGGTGGGGATAAACAGACTCCTGTAACTTATGTTATTTACCCTAAGTACCACTTTGTATATATTACACATGAAAGTATGCTGTTGATATTGTTAGGTGCCCTCATGTCGGTCCTGACTCATTGTAAAACACTATAGGACTGAGTAGAACTGCCTACCTAAAGTTTCTAAGGAGCAGCTGGTAGCTTCGAACTGTTGACCTTCTGGTTAGCAACTGAACTCTTAACCACTACACCACGGGGGGTCCAAATCGATGTATAACCCACAACCCACTAAAAAGTCGCAGAGGCTATATTTGTATACATATATCTCTTGGGATGTTTTCATGTGTAAAGACAACTCCCATTGTTATCAATTATATACCTATTCAAAACATGTCTGGTATTTTGAGTGTTCCATCTTGGACCATCAATAATCACGAGTTTTCATAATATGATGTTTTGAAGTAGAGGTTCAAAATATATTCTTGTTTTTTTTAGGTATATGAAAAGGAAAAAAAATTAAGAAGGGTACAATAGATATACACATTTCTAACACCTAAATGTTTAACAGTATATTCATTTTTGTTTCATCTATCAATCTATCTAATATATTCTGTGTGTGTAAAATTTATGAGAGGTGGGTGGTATTCGAATATCATAAAATTGAATGTTTGAATTCATATTATTGATATTGGTTTGTATGCTAAAAATCTGCCAGATGGTACTACGTAAAAGCTACTGACTATGCTGATGTCTCTATCCAGACTAGGTTTCCTGATAGACCAAGATGGACAAACACAATCTAACAGTGCTGAATGATTTCCTTTTGACGGGAATCACAGACCGCCCAGAGCTGCAGGCTCCCTTGTTCGGGCTGTTCCTCATCATCTACATGATCTCAGTGGTGGGCAACTTGGGCATCATCATCCTCACCAAGATGGACTCCAGGCTACAAATGCCCATGTACTTTTTTCTCAGACACCTGGCTATCACTGACCTTGGTTATTCAACAACCGTGGGACCCAAAATGTTGGTAAATTTTGTTGTGGATGAAAACACAATCTCCTACTATTTTTGTGCTATACAGTTAGCTTTCTTTCTCATGTTCATCATTAGTGAATTTTTCATTCTGTCAGCAATGTCTTATGATCGTTATGTGGCCATCTGTCACCCTCTGCTCTACACAGTCATCATGTCACAAAGGGTGTGTTGGGTGCTAGTGGCTATCCCCTATCTCTACAGCACATTTGTTTCTCTTCTGGTCACCCTAAAGATTTTTATTTTATCCTTCTGTGGCTACAATGTCATCAGTCTTTTCTACTGTGACTGTCTGTCCTTATTATCTTTGCTCTGCTCAAGCACACATGAAATTGAATTAATCATTCTCATCTCAGCATCTATTAATTTGATTTCATCCCTTCTAATAGTTCTTGTTTCTTACCTGCTTGTTTTTGTCACCATTGTCAGGATGAACTCAGCTGAGGGCAGGCACAAGGCCTTCTCCACCTGTGGATCCCACCTGACAGTAGTGGTAATGTTCTATGGGACTTTAATCTTTATGTATGTACAGCCCAAGTCCGGTCATTCCTTTGACAGTGATAAAGTGGCTTCTATATTTTACACCCTGGTTATCCCCATGTTGAATCCCATTATTTATAGCTTGAGGAACAAAGATGTAAAATATGCCCTATGTAACACATGGAAAAAAATATGCAATATCTTTTCTACAGTTTGACACATCATATGGTTCATATAAATTCATATAACTTATGCCTCCATAAGTTACAATGAGCACAAATACATCCCACATGTATTGATAAATTTCCTTCTATGTGTCAGTCACTCTTCTAAATGCATTGATGAAGAAAAGAATAAACAAAAGAGTAAAAATATTTACCATCCTTGAAGTGAAGAGATGGATCCCAAACAATAATTAGGTAAATTTTATAGTACAGAAGAACGTGTTGGGGTCCTGCTGGTGCAGTGGTTAAAGTGCTTGGCTGCTAACTGAAAGGTCACCAGTTCAAACCCACCAGCCCTTCTATGGGAGAAAGCTGTGGCAGTTGGCTTCCACAACGATTTACAGCCTTGGAAACCTTATGGGGCAATTCTAGGGTCCTTAGGAGTCACAATCTACTGGACAGCAGTGCATTTTTTTTTTTTTTTAAAGAATGTGCTATAAAACAAAAGCCTTTGTCATTGAGTAGATTCTGAGTCATAGAAACCTTATAGGACAGGGTAGAACTGCTCCATAGGGTTTCCAAGGCAGCTGGATTTGAACTGCTGACCTTTTGGTCAGCAGCCAAGCTCTTAACCACTACACCACCAGGGCTCCAGGAGAATATGTTGGGAACTATGAAATCAGGCAAAGAGGTTAGATATGTTGAGTGGGAGTGGGAAAATGTACTAGGTACAAAAGAGGGATTACAATGATTCTGGTATTTTTTTCACTATTAGAATAAACCGCAGAGTCAGTTCTTGCATTTTTGTATCTGTGGTTGTGTAAGCCCTTGCCTTTTCATAGTTCCTGAAGGGGTCCTGGGTTCAGGCCAGGTTGTGAGGAGTCTCAGTGCCGTGTGATGATCTGAAGTACTTAATTATCTAAATTTGCTCAAATGTCCCCATTCCCGACCTTGGGGTTCCATTCTTTTCTTATTAAGGCCTTTACTTTCCCATGTCAATCTGTTAGCACACCTTGCAATTTAGCAATCCACAGGTTCAGCTCAACATCTGACTTAGTTTTAATCAATCCATTTTGCCTAGATCTAAGTGGGAAAGGAATTTCAAACCTGGGAGCAACTCTGGATCATTCCAAGAAATTGATATTAATTGGTGTATTGATCAGAATGTGTACGAATTACGGTAAATTTCTTGAGGTCATCCAGAGCTGCTCCCAGGTTTGAAATGCCTTCCCTACTTGTCCCTCTCATTTAATAATTATCTTTTTCGTTTCATGGGTTGTTTTCTTATCTATATGAAAAACCTTTTTAAATGTTTGTTCAATTATTTTTTGTGTATTTCCTTGGGTAACAGGATATTCTATGAGGAGTTAAGTTTGCTACCTCTGTTTCATTGGTTTAGGACAGTATTTATTATGCACTGTATTTTCATTAACTTTTGTTCACCGTACTTATCAGAGGCCAAATGAGATAATCCCATGGTTTGCACTGTGCTGTATTTCTAATTGAAGTAAGGGCTGTGATGTGGCAAGGATACATTTATCTTGCCTTATGGACATAGTTGTTCCATGTTACTCCTCAAAATTTTCCATATATTTTTATTTATTTATATTTTCTTTTAAAAATTTCTTGGGTTTTATTGAAGCTACTAGAGTATAAATCATTTTCTTGGTTCAGAATCATGAAGTAAAAACCCCTGTGTAGCCAATTGCATCTGAATAAAACAGCTCCTTGGAAAATAAGACAAAGGTGCATGTTATACTGTCATGTGAACATAAATATTTTTAAAAGTCTGAAGCAGTTAGTAGTTGAAGATGGTCATCATAAAACAGAGCTCCCCAGGCTAGTAAAAATTCCACTGCCTCAAGCAGCTTGCTTGGCATGCCCCATAGCTTTTAATTAGAATTTCGGTTCCTTTGCTTGGCACACCCCATAGTTTTGCATTAAAAGCTTGGCTCCCTTCTCCTTAACTGCTTTCCAAAAGTAGATGAAATTGGCTGAAAAGAGTTTAGGCACCATGTTGACATTCAGGACAACCATCAGTTCTCAAATATAGTAACACCATGCCTCTGGGTGGAGTTTAACCACCATATTCTGAACACTGAAGGCATAAATTTATTTGTAAACCCCATCACAGCTGGGTAGTATGATTAATAATGTTGCTGATGTAACTTGTTATGAACTTCCTATTAGTAAACTCCTTATAAGTAATGTTTCCCCTCATCCCCTCTGAGCAGTCTTGGCAGCAGCACCGTTTCTCTACCTTGTACAATGAAATAAAGACGCCTTGTACTCTCCCACCTCTGTCTATCGTTTATTGGCTGACACGAGTTCCATCGAGCAGAAACTGGAGTTTCTGCCTAGCAACATTTCTGTTAAAACGGCCAGGAGTCATCCGTTCTGTTCCGGAAGTGAATTGGACCATACTCCGGCCCGAACATCTGGTGCCACCAGGAGACATCTCTGGAGACCTTATAGCAGCCCTGGAAGCCGATTCTCCTGGGACCCAACGGTGACTTCATGGGAGACACGAAACACACCTGGGTTAATTTGGTAAATACCTGTGTAAGACCTTAGAAGCGTCCCAAGAAGTGGGAGGAATTAACAGCTGATTGCGTTAATGGCTCTAGGTATTTGGGGTTATTTGGTAAAAAACAGGGTAATTATTGGTAAGGCCTTAATATTCCCAGAAAGTGGAGGGAATTGACTCTTGAGAGTATAAAAGGCTCTAGGTATCTCTTATTAGATTGGTGCAATGAATTAGGTTGTGTGAGTGTGTAATGTGGGTATGTGTAAATCATTTAGACAGTTCACAGGCATGGGCCCTGAGAGTCTTGAAAACTCTTGCATTGTGAATATGATTTTGATCAGGCAGAGTGCCCAGGATATACAGAGAAAACTCCAAAAACTTGAGGGAGGCGTGGAGTTGGGTCTGTCATGGTTTGTTGAGCTTGCCTACCAGGTATATTCCAATCAGCACAGGGAAGAGGAAAAGAAAAAAAATCAACCATCAGAACAGATAGGCTGCATTCCTGGGCACATCCTTGCAGGGAAATGACACGTCTCCTGGCAACCCAACAAGAGGGGGTCCCTGAGGAGAGATGAAGGTGGGAGGCCCTGACCCCCATTATTCTGAGACCAGTGCTCCTAGTACAAAGAGAGAGGATATTAGAAGAGAGAGAGTGCCCTAAATTCTTACCCAGCGGTAACAAAGACCATGGGGTTGTCCAGTGGCTCATGATGCCAGTAGGTAAAGACTTGGATTGAGGAGGACTCGAGGCAAGTCTACGACCTGAGCCTCTGGTTATAATGAAGGTGGGGAGGGGGAGGTAACTGTATGGTTTCTAGTGGATTCCAGAGCAACCCATTTTGTACTGACCCAGAAAAATATAGCTCTGATGAAAAAAAACTGCGTCAGTCCAATAGTCTCATGTAAGAGGGAGAGCCCTCCCTGCCTCCAGCCTCTAACCTGCTGTATACAATGGAAGCCATTAAAACATAATTTTATCTACATGCCTGAATGTCTCATTCCCTTGCCATACAAAGTCTTGTAGAAACTGCAAGCACAAATTTCTTTTGATAAAGAGATCATACAGATGCAGATACTGCCAGAGAATAGATGGCAATTGCAGATGGCCAGAGTCACCTACCAATTATAGCATGGAAGAGCACTACCAGGTATCAGTAGGGCCAGACATCAAAGATGCAGTGGTCCTGCGGCTATGGGCATGGGCCAACCAGGTGTTGGGGTGTGTCAAAACCAATCCCCTGGTGGTGGTTGAGCTCCAACCTGACATAGTTTCTTCCTGACTTAAGCAATACCCCATCTGTGCGGAGATCTGATAGGCACGGGCAAAATCATCACCAGATACACGAAACATAGACTGCTCAGACCATGTCATTCAGAGTTCAATAGCGCCATCCTGCTGGTGAAGAAGAAAAATAGAGAATAGCAGCTCATTCAGGATCTGTGAGCCACCAACTAGGTAACAGTCACAATCTACCCTGTAGTTTCCAACCCTCATACCGTGCTGTTGACTTTGTTGCCCAGTTTTTCCTGGTTCACTGTACCAGATATGAAAGATGCATTCTGCTGTACCTGAGAGGAAATGAACAACAACAACAAAAAAAAAAAAACAGTAAATTTCTGCCTTTGAGTAAAAAGACCAAGACAGTGGACAAAAACAACAACTCTACTGGCTAGTCCTTCCCCAGGGGTTTAAAAACAGCTCCACTCAAGTAGCAGGGGACAGCGTGGTGGGCTTCCCAGCCCATGGAGCGAGAAAGCTGAGTGCCTTTGGGCAGAGACTAAGTGCCAAGAAGAAGCCTATGCCTAACCCACAGGTTTGGGACTTGCCAGACTCCACAAGCACAGAGGCAGAGTCAAGATGGCGAAATAGACAGACTCTTTCGGCGAGAACTCTTTAAAACAAAGACCTGAAAAAACAAGTGAAACGAGTATATTTGTGACAAGCAGGGAGCCCTGAACATCAAAGGCAAGCTTAGACAATGAAGTGAGGGGCAGGGGGAGGAAGAGACCTTTCAGAAGTGAAGAGGGTTACGGGACCTAAATCACAGGGAGCCCTAAGACACCATTTCTGGAGCAGCGGCGGTGGTGGTGGCGGGCTGGATCTAGTGTTCAGCTGCAGTTTCCACAGGGAGAAGCAGCCAGCCACACAGCCTACTCACACCTCCGGAACCTGAGGAGAAAGGCGCCCTTGGCAAAAGCTAAGTACTTGCATATATTTTACTGCTCCCCACCCCAGGCCAAGCTGGCTTCAGCAACTGAATCTGTGGGACTGAGATAGGCCCTGTTGAGCACCTAGAGCCATCCTCCCAGCCTTGGGGAAGGAAAAAATTTGAAGTTTGGAGTAAAAGATAATTTGCTAGCTCCATTAACAGGGGGAGCTCAGGACAGAAGCAGCTTCTGTCCAGGCATAAACCACCCGTGGACCTTGAGCACCTTTCCCTTCTGCACGGACCTGTGTGGGCCTATTTCGGGAGAATAGGACCTTGCTGCCAACTCCAACCATTTCGCTGTGCAGTGGAGAGGTGGGTGTTTGACATTTGACATTGCTTTGCCTATTAAACAAGGTCCTCAACTACCCACATCAGGGACCTAAGGACTGGTAGCTCCACTCAGGTCACCCAGCCACCTGTGACAGGGGTCCAAATATAACTGGTACCTCCGAGTCCTGACAACCAAAAACTTTAGGTGTCCATGGTCCCTCTGCAGAACCCACCCACCAGCACACTCTAGGGAACAGAGAAGCATTTTCCTCAGAGACATTCGGGGTCAGTTCTCAGCCCACTGCCTTGTTCAGAGTGTGACACCCTGCTGCAATCAGATACTGGTATATACACCAATCACCTCTGGGCCTCTAAGAATGTAGGACAGAGCCTGTACCACACACTTGATGATCAGTTACCTGGAAACCTGAGCTGAATTCATACAAGAAAACGGAATGGACTCCTAGACTGATATACCCGATAACATCTATACCGGCTGGGGACAGGACACCAGAGCTCCTAAGGTGAAAATAATCAAGGTATCTCACTCAAGCAACCCATAGGTGTATACCTAAACAAAACAAAGCAAGCAGCTACAACACAGTAAGCAAGGATAAACTAATACAATAGCTTATAGATGGCTTGGAGACAACAGTCAATATCGACTCACTTAAAGAAACAGACCATGATCACCTCCACAGGCTCACAAAACAAAGAATCCAGGGATCTTCTAGATGAAAGTACATGCCTGGAATTACCAGAGCCAGAATACAAGTTTAACATACAGAACCCTTCAAGACATCAGGAAGAAAATGAGGCAATACAGAGAACAAGCAAAGGAACACACAGATAAAGCAACTGAAGAAATTAGAAATATTATTCAGTAACATAATGAAAAGTTTAATAAGCTGGAAAAATCCATAAAGAGACAGCAATTGGAAATTCAGAAGATTAACAATAAAATTACAGAAGTAGACAACTCAATAGAAAGTCAGAGGAGCAGAATTAAGCAAGTAGAAGCTAGAATTTCTGAACTCGAAGATAAATCTCTTGGCACTAATATATTTGAAGAAAAATCAGATAAAAGAATTTTAAAAAATGAAGAAACCTTAAGAATCATGTGGGACTCTATCAAGAGAATTAACCTACGAGTGATTGGAGTATCAGAACAGGGAGGGATAACAGAAAATACAGAGAGAATTGTTGAGGATTTGTTGGCAGAAAACTTCCCTGTTACCATGAAAGATGAGAAGATATCTATCCAAGATGCTTATTGAACTCCACATAAGGTAGATCTTAAAAGAAAGTCACCAAGGTGTATTATAATCAAACTTGCCAAAACCAAAGATAAAGAGAGA
The DNA here is from genome assembly GCF_030014295.1 of Loxodonta africana. Taxonomy (NCBI): domain Eukaryota; kingdom Metazoa; phylum Chordata; class Mammalia; order Proboscidea; family Elephantidae; genus Loxodonta; species Loxodonta africana. The sequence goes on from NC_087348.1 coordinate 30,181,448, forward strand.
ATTATAAGAGCAGCGAGACATATACCAAAAGTCACCTTCGAAGGAGAGCCAATAAGAATAAACTCGGCCTACTTGGCAGAAACCATGCAGGCAAGAAGGCAATGGGATGACAAATTTAAAAAATGGAAGGAAAAAAATTGCCTGTCAAGGATCATATATCCAGCAAAACTGTCTTTTAAATATGAGGTGAAATTAAGACACTTCCAGGTAAATACAAGTTTAGGGAATTTTTAAAAACCAAGCCAAAACTACAAGAAATAATAAAGGGAAATCTTTGGTTAGAAAATCAGTAATATCAGGTATCAACTCAAGACTAGAACACTGGGCAGAGCAACAGGAAGTCAACCCAGACAGGGAAATCCAAAAAAAAACAAAGAAAGATTATTTAAAAAAAAAAACCAAAACAGGGTCACAGTGACATCATTATATAAAAGAAGACAACATTAAAATAATAAAGAGGAACTAAGAAATGTAATCTTTCACTTCCATATGGAGAGGAAGATACAGCGATACAAAGAAATAAAAGTTAGTTTTAAATTTAGAAAAATAGGGGTAAATAATAGGGTAACCACAAAGGAGATGAACTATCATACTCATCAAAATAAAATACGAGGGAAAAATACAGACTCAGCAGAAACAAAATCAAAAACAACAAATATGAGGAAAGGACAATGTATAAAGAAAATCTACTGAGCAGATAAAATCAAGTGGGAAAAAGAAACTGTCAACACACAAAAAAAGACATCAAAATGATAGCACTAAATTCATACCTATCCATAATTACCATGAATGTAAATGGACTAAATGCACCAATAAAGAGACAGAGAGTGGGAGAATAGATTAAAAAACAAGATCCATCTATATGCTGCCTACAAGAGACACACCTTATACTTAGAGACACAAACACCAAATCAATACAGTTTACATTAGCCCCCAAGAAGATAAAATACTGAGAAGTAAATCTTTTTAGAGATGTAAAAGAGTTATACAAAGAAAACTAAAGTACACTTCTGCGAGAAACAGAAAGAAACTTACATAAGTGGAAAAACATACCTTGCTCCTGCATAGGAAGACTTAACATTATAAAAATGTCTATTCTACCAAAAGCGATCTCTACATTTAATGCAATTCCAGTCCAAATCCCAAAGACATTCTTTAATGAGATGGAGAAACAAATCACCAACTTCATATGGAAGGGAAAGAGGTTCCAGGTAAATATGGTATTACTGAAAAAGAAGAAAAAAGTGGGAGGCCTTACTTTACCTGATTTTAGAGCCTATTATACTGCCACATGAGTCAAAACAGCCTGGTACTGGTACAAGAACAGATACATAGACCGATGGAACAGAATTGAGAATCCAAACATAAATCCATCCACATATGAGCAGTTGATATTTGACAAAGGCCCCAAAACAGTTAAATGGGGAAAAGACAGTCTTTTTAACAAATGGTGCTGGCATAACTGGATATATATTTGCAAATAATGAAGCAAGACCCATACCTCACTCCATGCACAAAAACTATCTCAAAATGGATCAAAGACCTAAATATAAAATCTAAAACAATAAAGATCATGGAAGAAAAAACAGGGACAAAGTTAGGAGCCCTAATACATGGCATAAACAGTATACAAAACATTATAAAGAACGTAGAAGAAATACTAGATAACTGGGAGCTCCTAAAAATCAAACACCTATGCTCATCCAAAGACTTCACCAAAAGAGTAAAAAGACTATCTACAGAATGGAAAAAAGTTTTTAGCTATGACATCTCTGATCAGCACCTGATCCTTAAAATCTACACGATACTGCAAAAACTTAACTGCAGAAAGACAAATAACCCCATTAAAAACTGGGCAGAAGATATGAATAGATACTTCACTAGAGAAGACATTCAGGTAGCTAACAGATACATGAGGAAATGTTCATGAACATTAGCCATTAGAGAAATGCAGATCAAAACTACAATGAGATTTCATTTCACTTCAACAAGGCTGGCATTAATGCAAAAAACACAAAATAATAAATGTTGGAGAGCTTGTGGTGAGATTGGAACACTTATACACTGCTAGTGGAAATATAAAATGGTACAACCACTTTGGAAATCGATTTGGCACTCCCTTAAAAAGCTAGAAATAGAACTACCATATGATCCAGCAATCCCACTCCTTAGAATATACCCTAGAGAAATGAGCCTTTACACAAACAGATACATGCACACCCATGTTTATTGCAACACTGTTTACAATAGCAAAAAGATGGAAGCACCCAAGGTGCCCATCAAGGGATAAATGGATAAATAAATTATGGTATATTCACACAGTGAAATACTATGCATCGATAAAGAACAGTGAGGAATCTGTGAAACATTTCATAACATGGAGGAACCTGGAAGGCATTATGCTGAGTGAAATTAGTCAGTTGCAAAAGGACAAATATTGTATAACACCACTATTACATGAAGGGTTTTGCGTTACATGAACTTGAGAAATAGTTCAAACTGAGAAGAAAACATTCTTTTGTCTTTACGAGAGTGAGGTGGGAGGGCGGGTGGGAGAGAGTTATTCACTAATTAGATAGTAGACAAGAACTACTGTAAGTGAAGGGAAAGACAGCACGCAATACAGGGGAGGTCAGCACAACTGGACTAAACCAAAAGCAAAGAAATTTCCTGAGTAAACGGAAAGCTTCGAAGACCAGCGTAGCAGGGCCAGGGGTCTGGGGACCATGGTTTCAGGGGACATCTAAGTCAATTGGCATAATAAAATCTATTAACAAAACATTCTGCATCCCACTTTGAACAGTAGCGTCTGCAGCCTTAAACACTAGCAAGCAGCCATCTAAGATGCATCAATTGGTCTCAACACACCTGGATCAAAGGAGAATGAAGAACACCAAGGACACAAGGCAATTATGAGCCCAAGGGACAGAAAGGGCCACATGAACCAGAGACAACATCATCGTGAGACCAGAACTAGATGGTGTCTGGCTACAACCGATGACTGCCCTGACAGGGAACACAACAGAGAACCCCTGAGGGAGCAGTTGAGCAGTGGGATGCAGGCCCCAAATTATCCTGAGACCAGAGTAAATGGTCTCTCTGAGACTAGAAGGACCCCAGTGGTCGTGGCCCCCAGACCTTCTGTTAGCCCCAGACAGGAATCATTCCCAAAGCCAACTCTTCAGACATGGATTGGACTGGACAGTGGGTTGGAGAGGGATGCTGGTGAGGAGTGAGCTTCTTGGATCAGGGGGACACTTGAGATTAAGTTGGCATCTCCTGCCTGGAGGGGAGATGAGAGGGTGGAGGGGGTTAGAAGCTGGCAGATGGACACAAAAAGAGAGAGTGGAGGGAGGAAGGGGGCTGTCTCATTAGGGGGAGAGTAATTGGGAGTGTGTAGCAATGTGTGTATTAAGTTTTTGTGTGAGAGACTGACTTGACTTGTGAACATTCACTTAAAGCACAATAAAAATTATAAAAAAGAATGCTTTTGACCTGATCATTATAATTATCATTAATGATCAATTTATCTCGATTGCAATTTTGATGTATTTCAGACTTCATAAGTTGGTAGAATCTTCAATTTCCCCTTTTTGGAAATTAGTAGTTGGTGGGTAAATTTGAATACTAGTAGTACTAACTTGTCTTCTTTGTAGGTTTTTGGATATTATCCTTTCACTGACAGCATTGTACTTCATGAAAGGTTCTTGAAATGTACTTTTTGAGGATGAGTGTGATGTCATTCCTCTTCAATTTTTCATTCCGTCATTGTATATCATGTGACTGTCAAAGTGGAAATGGACAATACCAGGCCATTTCACCTCAATCATGCCTAGGATATTGATCTTCATGTGTTTCATTTCATTTTTTACAGCTATGAATTTTCTGGTATTCATACTTCATAATTCCATGTTCCAATTATTAAAGGATGTTTGTAGCTATTTCTTCTCATGCTGGGTCATGCCAATAAAATAAAAAAAAAATAGAATATGTTAATCTAATAAAATAAAATAAGAGAGAAGTCTTAAACAATTTGTAATAATACGAGGTGCCGAAGTGACTGGTATCTGTCCCCAAGTTAAAAAAAAATAGTGAAAATATAGAAAAAACATAAAGACATGGTGCATTATATTTATGAAATATAATCATTTTATTCCATTTGAGAACATTATGCAAACGGGGCATATTGAGTGGTCTGACCAAAAGGTAAAATATTTTACTCTAGATCCTTGGATGGACAAATTGAAGCTTAACTGAGAATAAATGAGTAAATGTATCTAAAAGAAACTTACTTTCTGCTGAATATGAATTGTTTAGACGCTTTGTTAAGGTTTCAGATGCTTCAGATGTAATTAACACATTTCTTGGTGTCTCCTCAGGGAGAGCATCAAAAGCTGAGAGAAGGCTATAAGTTTTTTCCCACTCTACGGGTTATGCCATGTTAAGAAATGCATGGGCTGTCAAAGAAGATTCATTACAGGTAAAAGGTAGAATTTTTTATGCAGTACCATGTTTTACTAATATCTCAATGATTTTAATGATATTCTCATAGCCCCATTTTTAATTGATAGCAAAGCCACAGAAAAATATTAAGAATTTTGATTCAATTTTGTCTGCTTTCCATCATTATTCTTGATAGGTTTTATATGAGATAAATGTGCACTTCATTTATTCACTTTTATAATTTAATGCTTGGGGTTTAATTTCTGCATTTGTATGCTAATAGTTTACCCAGAGACTCCTCTGCTCATAGTATTCAGAATTAGGTATATGCCAGATAGATAAAGAGATACGTAGATGGATAGATAGATAGATGGATAGATAGATAGATAGATGATAGATAGATGATAGATAGATAGATAGATAGATAGATAGATAGATAGATAGATAGATAGATAGATAGATAGATAGATAGATATGTGGGTAGGTAGAAAGACACAAATATTTATGAAACAGCAGTGATCACAAAGTTTTAAACCTACAATTTTGTTATATTAACCTGTAGGGCTATTCTTTTATTTGTAAAACATCTGTAGCACATTCAGTTACATTTTTAAAGATTATACTTAAATTTATCTGTGATATTTCATGCCACATAAAAGTTCCAATGTTTAATGGAACATGCTTCGTGTTCTAAAAGATTTTAAAACTTCCAGTAACTCACATAGATGTCATCATCATTATATTTTCTTTTTCTCCTATGTTACTGTCATATTGTAATTTTTTTTAACTTTCTTTTTCATAAAAGGTAGAGGATACTTTTTTACAAGGGGGAGTTTATGGCATCAAGTTTTCACTATTTGTCCAGAGATCCTCATGTAGTTCAGGTTCCTCCATGAGAAAGTAAAAATATACCTGATTTGTTACAAAAAACTTAGAATGTGTCAATTACAATATGAATGCCCATTAAGAGGAGGAAGTGTTTTAATTAGACCAATAAAGGAAGTAATGTAAAGAATGGCACTGTTAGAAACTTCAGTCATAGAATGGGTGTTATGGACTACGGGGCTGGGGTCAGTTACAAGGATAACATCTTAATGAACCTATTCATCATGCAAATGGTGACAAAGAACTTAAGTCACAGTCCAGAATATACCTATAAATATCTTAAAGATCAAAACAATTAACAACAATAAAAGATATATAATTTCAAGTAATTTCTGTCAACATCAAAAAACAACAGATGATGACAGATAGATGATAGATATACAAACAAACAGAAAGACAGACAAATAGACATGTAGACAAACAGTACTAGGCACATAGTATTTTAGGGTTATTTTCAAGTATTATAGACACTTTGAACCATTTGACTCTCATTTATCCTTCCTAACAACCCTGCAAAAAAGAGGTGGGATATGATTTTCCAGATGGGGATAAAAAGATTCATATAACTTATCTTATTTGCTCAAAGTAAAGCATTTTATACATTACAAATGGAGGTATAGCAGAGGTTGCATCTGTATACATATATCTCTAGGGATGTTTTCATGTATAAAGACAAATAATTTCCACTGTGATCAATTATATATCTATCCACAACCTGTCTAATATGTTCATGGTTCTACCCTGGTCCATCTATAAATATGAGTTTTATTAATATTCTGAAGGAGAGGGTTCAAAATATATCCACGTATTTTTTATAGGTATGTGAAAAAGACAAAAATTTTAAGAATAGTGCAATAAATATCCCTGCACCTAACACCTGAAGGTTTAACATACTCACTTTTGTTTCTTTGTCTATCAACGTATCCATCAATCTATCTAATATGTATATGGGTATGTGCATGTGTCAAATTGTTGGGAGTTGGGTATGTACATATTCAGGTATCCTAAAATGGAACATTTGGATTTATATTATTCAGACCAGTTTTGTATACTAAAAATCTACCAGATGATATTACATAAAAGCTATTGATGATGCTGATGTCTCTATCCAGAATAGGTTTCCTGGTAGACCTAAATGGATAAACACAATCTAACAGTGCTGAATGAGTTCATTCTTTTGGGAATCACAGACCGCCCAGAGCTGCAGGCGCCATTGTTCAGGCTGTTTCTCATCATCTACGTGATCTCAGTGGTGGGCAACTTGGGCATCATCATTCTCACCAAGATGGACTCCAAGCTACAAACACCCATGTACTTTTTTCTCAGACACCTGGCTATCACTGATCTTGGTTACTCAACAACTGTGGGACCCAAAATGTTGGCAAATTTTGTTGTGGATGAAAATACAATATCCTACTATTTTTGTGCTACACAGCTAGCTTTCTTTATTATGTTTATAACTAGTGAATTTTTTATTCTGTCAGCAATGTCCTATGACCGCTATGTGGCTATCTGTAACCCTCTGTGCTACACAGTCATCATGTCACGAAGGATGTGTTGGGTGCTGGTGACAATCTCCTATCTCTATAGCACATTTGTTTCTCTCCTGGTCACCGTAAAGATTTTTAATTTATCCTTCTGTGGCCACAATATCATCAGGCATTTCTACTGTGACAGCCTCCCCTTATTATCTTTGCTCTGCTCAGACACACATGAAATCAAATTGGTCATTCTCATCTTATCTGTTTTTGATCTGATTTCATCCCTTCTAATAGTTCTTGTTTCTTACACACTCATAACCGTATCCATTATCAAACTGAACTCAGCTGAGGGCAGGCACAAGGCCTTCTCCACCTGTGGATCCCACCTGACTGTGGTGGTAGTGTTCTATGGGACTTTAATCTTTATGTATCTGCAGCCCAAGTCCAATCATTCCTTTGACACTGATAAAGTGGCTTCTATATTTTACACCCTGGTAATCCCCATGTTGAATCCCTTGATCTACAGTTTGAGGAATAGAGATGTAAAATATGCCTTACATAGGGCTTTAGGGCGATTATGCAATATATTTTCTCAATGTTCACTGTAACATATGATTCATATAAATTACATTATGGGCTTTAAACTTTTTTATTCGTGCCTCCAGAGGGGATAGCAAGCCCACAAGCACAGATAACATGTATTTCTATATTGCCTTCTACCAGTCATTCTACTAAGGCTGTAAGTAGATTAATAAATGAAACGGTACAAAGCGTTGCCTTCCTTGAGCAGGAGTGATGCATCATGAGCATAATAATTAAGAAAGTTGATAGTGTATTAGAATGGGATGGGGGTGTTAGATTTAAAACAACAAAAAAAGGAAATTGAATATTTTTAGTGGAACTGAAACTCTAGTAGATACACAATGATTTCCAAGTACCTGGTGTTTTCCTTATCTAATAGGAAAAAAAAAATGTAGAAAACATCTGTGTGTATGTGTGTGTGTGCACACTCCCACACACCTTCTGTTTTATTGCTCATACTCTGCCCTGGGTGGCTAACTCTGATTAAAAGAGGGCTCAGTGGGGTGGGTTGATTTGAAGTACTCTGTCATCTGAATTTGCTCAAATGCCTACTTTCTAAATCTTGAAATCCTCTCTTTCATCGTCAGTGCCATTACTTTATATTTGGGCCCTTAGAGTCTGTATATTTTGTTATTATTTTTATTATTACTATATTATAATATTAATACAAACAGTAACAAAATAAACATATTCAACAGGCTCATTTCGGTATCTGGTTTTGTCTTAGTTAGCCCATTTTGCCTGTATCAATGGGTATACCTGTTAAGATAAATCTATTGACATCAGCCACAGAAGTTTCCCGGTGTTTTCATTTTTTCTGTCCTGGGTTGAAAGTGCTTCCTAATTCCGTGCTTTTGTCTCATAGCTTGTTATATCTCTATCTCTCTAGAAAGCAATAATTACTCTTGTTTAGAAGTCATTTTCTAATTGCTTATGTACCCTTGCATAAGAGGTCTATTGTATGATGAGTTATGTTTTTGCCTTGTTTTTGTTTGGCTGGATTTTCTTAAACTTGATGAATATGAATGTGCACTTTATTTTGATCAGCATCTACTGTTTGAGTTCATTATTCTGATTACTCTGCTTGGAAGAAGCATAAGGAGGTAACCCATGATTGGGCCATGCTGTATTTCTAGTGAGAGAGATGTGATATGTAGCATTTTATATATTTGCCATGAATTCTGGACATAGTTCCTCCATATTACCTCCTAATTTTCCTGCATATTTTCTTATTCTTATTCTTTTAATATTCAAAAAACTTGTAATGAGAAAAAAATTAAATTTTAGATATGCTAAGGTCATCTTTTAAAAATAATCCAATCTGCATTTTAGATTAGGACCATATGATGTAGGTTATGATATATTTCCATGTGTGTAGACACTAGAAAACACATGAGAAAAATATCATTTAGAAAGAGGGTATCAAAATGGAAATTTCAAACACTCCCCATTTCCAGTCATTTCACGTGGCTCGTTTGGGGAAATTCTGTTAAGCATTTAGGGAAAAAGAATGAGCCAATTGTACACAAACTCCTCTGGAACACTGAAGAGAGGGGTATTTTGCATTTCCTGTATGAGGATAGCTTTACTCTGATATCAAAGGCAGACAAAGGCATTAAAAGAAAACAACAAAGCACATAGGTGAAAAATCTAAAGAAAAAAATTAAGAAATTGACTTTGGCAATGTGTAAAGAGAATAGTACACCAAATTAGGCGTGCCTCAGAAATGCATGGTTAGTTTTACATTAGAAAACCAATTAATGACATTCACCGTAATTCAAATAAAAATGGCAAACAATGCCATATAAATAGATGTAGAGAAGCATTTTAAAAGTACCAATAATTGTGATAAAACTTTGACGAAATTAGTATTAAAATGGAACTTTCTCAAACTGAAAGAGGGCACCCATGAACAGCCTACAGTTATCATCACACATGGTGTGAATGTTTAAATACATTCTCAGTAAGACCAGACAGAAAACAAGTTAACCTACTCTCACCAAATCTATTCCACATTTTAGTGGCTATTCTAGGCAACACAAGAAGGCAATAAAAAATTAAATCAATAGATAAATGGAAAGCATCCAGATTGGAAAAGACAGAGGAAACCTTTATTTATTGATAGATGACATGATTTTTTTATGTAAAAAATCTAATACAGCCTAAAATAGATTCATAAAACTAAAACAATAACTTAGCATTTATTGGTGAATTGACTCTCAGCTTATAAGTTTATTGAAAAAAAAAAAGTCTTTTGGATTTTAAGTAGGCCTTCACTGATTCTATAGATACATTTGGAGATTTCATAGATATGACACCAAAAACAAAATCCATAAAAGATTTGACCACTTGAAATGTTAAAACTTCTGCTTTTCACAAAATGCTTGTATAAAAACAAGTTATATTCTGGAGTATAATATTTCCATAAAATATACCTCATAAATGGCCTGCTTCCATAATGTGTACCCCCCTCCCCCCGGTGCATTGGTGTCAATTAGATTCTGACTCATAGTGACCCTATAGAAAGAACTAGAACCGCCCCACAGGGTTTCTAAGGAGCAGCTGGTGGGTTTGAACTCTCAAACGTTTGTTTGGCTAGCCGCACAGCTCTTTACCACTTTTCCACCAGGTCTCCATAATATACACAGTGATAGGCCCCAAAGCTCAAATATAATATAATAAAAAAAAAAAAGTCCACAAAAATAAACGCTCACTTATTCATAGGGCTATTCTACTGGTAAATAAGTACATTAAGGATGTTCAGTTCATTTTCATCAAAGAATTTCAATTTAAAACATTAATGACATAACTCTATACATCTATTAGAATATTAGGTGTTTGGTAAGTATGTGGGGGAATGGAATGTTCATCAACTGCTAGTGGAAAATTAAAATGATGAAAATACTTAAAAAATAATTTGTTTTAAGCATCAGGGTCTTAAAAAGCTGAACATAGTTTTACCCTAAAATTTAACCAATTTACTCATATCTACCCAAGTGAAATGACAGCATCTATCCTTATAAATACATGTAACAAATGTCCATAACAACATTATTTGTAAAACTCAAAAACTAGAATCAACCCAAATGTTCATCTACTTGGGAATGGATGAATAAATTGTGGTATTTTCAACAAGTTAATACCACTCAATAATAACACTACTGAATTACTAGTACATACAAATATATGGATGACAAATACAAATTGATACATTGGACTTCGTCAAAATTAAAACAACTCACACTTAGACATTTATCCCCCAGATATGAAAACTTATGTTCATATAAAAATCCTTACACAAGTGTTCAAAGAAACATAATTTATAATAGCAAAAAACTAGTAACAACCCGTAATGTCCTTCTATGGGTGAATAGATACTTAAACTGTACTAAATCCATACATGAAATAATACTCGGCAGTAAAAAAGAACAAAGTATTGATGAACACAGCAGTGTGGATGGACCTCAATAGACTCACGGAAAGTGAAAACCGTCATTCACCAAAGGTTGTTGTTGTTACCTGCCATTGAGTGGCCTCAACTCATGGCAACCTTATGAAAAACAGAAGAAAACGCTGCCTGGCCCTGTCCTAGCCTCACAATTATCAGCATGTTCAACTGCATTGTTGTAGTCACTGTGTCAATTCATCTCATAGACAGATTTTTTCGTTCTTATTGGCCCTCTACTTCACCAAATATCATGTCCTCATGCAGAAACTGGTCTTTCCTGATAACATGCGTGAAGCAAGAAAGCCAGACGGTGTTCTGTTGGAGGCAACAAAATATGTACCATTGAAGAATTTTTGTTTTGTTAGGTGTCATCCATTCCACTGAAAATCTATAGGACAGAGTAGAACTGTCCCTTAGGATTGCCTAGGCTATAATCTCTAGGGGTGCAGGCGCCCAGGTGTTTTCTCCCCAGAAAGGCTAGTGGTTCAAACAGCCAGCTTTTCAGTTAATAGTGAGATATATATATAACCAAACAAAGTCCAGTGCTGTCGAGTCAATCCTAACTCATAATGGCCCTATAGGACAGAGTAGAATGGCCCCACAGCGTTTCCAAGGAGCACCTGGTGGATTTGTACTGCTGATCCTTTGGTTAACAGCCGGACTCTTAACCACTATGCCACATACACACCATTATATAGAAGAAATAAGCAAAAAAAAAAAAAAGTGACAAATGGATACATTACAAATATTTACAATAACAAAATGCAGCGGAAATATTTATAGCACAGTAAATATATATTCATAGTGAAACATTACACACAAAATATCACACTTTCTGAGGGTGTGTTGATACGGTAGAGCATTATATGAACCACAGCAGAACATGTGTCAAGGTGAGAAAAAAGTTTTGGAATGAGGTTTGGACAGAATAAACAAAGATAAAATATTGAAATATGAGGGAAAATAAAACAAACAAGCAAATACATAAACACATGATGCCAATTGATTATGAAATGAGAAGCAAGGGAAACATTTCTGTTCCTGAGGTCAAAAAGGAAAAAAAAAACCTTGAAAATAGCAATAACAGAAACAATAACAAAAATAACAGTAAACTAGGAAGTAATACTTCGCACATGCACAATGCATTACTTTTATTTCATTTATGTCTTTTAAATAATGCAATGAGAAAATGTTTAAGCATTTCATCACTTGTCATCCATTTGAAGAGACCACTGTAGAAATAGGAATATTGAAAGTTCTGTTTTACAGATACAGTATTTTAATCCGAATCCCCGTGTGGTAAAAATGAATATTAACAAGGAGTAAAATGCAAGAGTACATGAAATAGATGAACGTAGACCTGCATACACATTATATGAATAGACATTTGGTCACCGGTGAATAGAAAATGTCCTGGACAATTAACCAACCACCCCCAGGTATTTTGTTAAGCTTTCAAATGCTTCAGGAACAATCCTTGGCATTTCCTCAGGGAGAGTCTCCAAGGGTAAAAAAAAAAAAAATCCATAAATTCTTCTCACTCTGCCCTGTTAAGAAACACTTGGGACAGTCAAGACAGAGGCTTCATTGCAGGTAAAATGATAGAATATTTCCATACTTTACCAATACCCAAAATGTTTCAGTGACACTTGCAGGGTCCCACCTTTATTCAATGGCAAAGTCATTGCAAAATAATAAGATTTATGAATCTGTTCTGTGAGCATTCTACTTTTCAATAGTGCCTGAGACTAGGATCTCTCTGCCTTTTTTTCACGTTATTATTATTTTTCAAATATTCACACTTTGTTTCAGAGGGTAAATGCTCCTAAGCATCTTTGAAACACCATCACTGTGTCTAAATAATATGAAAGTAAAGGAAGCATAAGCAGTACTAAAAATTCTGTAGCAGAATTATGAAGCTATAGTATTCACTCTCCCAAGTTGGTGTCATTTCCAATCCGTAGTTACAAGCTGGCTCTAGGCTTTTCTTATTACCCTCTTAAGTGTAATTGAGTATAGCACCATGTTTTCAAGTAAGGCATATTAAATGTTTCAATACATTTGGTGAATTTGCACTTTAAAACTTTTATAATGAAATTAACATTTGTATAATAATTCTGTAAATGTCATTTATTAATTTTTAATTAATTTTTAAATGTCATTATGTAATTGTCATTATATAAATGAAAAAAGAATGTTTCGTAATCATCCATACACCTACAAATTAAAATTTTTAACTTTTGCATTTTTGCTTCATATATGTATAAAAAAAATTTTTTTTTTTATATCTATACGCATGAAAAAAAAAAAAGTTGCCATCAAGTTGATTCCGACTCATAGAGACACTAGAGGACAGAATAGAACTGCCGCACAGGTTTTACAAGGAGAGGCTCGTAGATTCAAAAACCCAATTTTTTGATTATCAGCCAAGCTCTTAACCACTGCTCCACCAGGAATCCCATCTATGTACATGTACATGTATATGTATTGTGTATATGTATATATGCATGTATATGTATAAGTATGTCTACATCTACATGTTCACGTACATTTACACCTGTGTCTTTATCTGTGTCTATCTCTATCTCAGTTTACCACAGGGTTTCTCAACTTCTGACATACCGACATTCTGGATAAGAAATTTTGTCATTGTGTGGGAGTTACCCTGTATATAGTAGAATGTTTAGTAACATCCCAGGCTTCCATTAGATACAAGTAAAACCCTTCCCCTGGTTGTGACATCCAGAATGTCCCAGGCATTGACAAATGTTCTTTGGGGAACAAATTTTACCCAACTGATAACAAGTTATATTTCTCTCTCTTTCCCTCTTTCCCTCTCTCTCTATCTTCATGTGCCTATACTTCATTTGTGGGAGGTGAGTTTAATGTCAAATAAGTATACTGGAAAGTTTGGATTTATCTTATTCATTTCGCATATTGCATTTGTATACTAAAAATCTACCAGATGATGCTACATAAAGCCTATTGACTAAGCTGATGTCTCCAACCACAATAGGTTTCCTGATAGGCCTAGATGGACAAACACAATCTAACAGTGCTGAATGAATTCATTCTGACGGGAATCACAGACCGCCCAGAGCTGCAGGCTCCATTGTTCGCGCTGTTCCTTATCATCTACATGATCTCAATGGTGGGCAACTTGGGCATCATCATCCTCACCAAGATAGACTCTACTCTACAAACACCCATGTACTTTTTTCTCAGATACATGGCTGTCACTGATCTTGGTTATTCAACAACTGAGGGACCTAAAATGCTAGTCTATTTTTTTGTGGATGAAAATACAATCTCCTATTATTTTTGTGCTACACGGCTAGCTTTCTTTGTCTTGTTCATAAATAGTGAACTATTTATTCTGTCAGCAATGTCCTACGATCACTATGTGGCCATCTGTAACCTTCTTCTCTACACAGTCATCATGTCACAAAGGTTGTGCCTGGTGCTGGTGGCAATCCTCTATATTTATTGCATGTTTGTTTCACTTCTCATCACCATAAAGATTTTTAACTTATCCTTCTGTGGCTACAACGTAATCAGTCATTTCTACTGTGACATTAACCCCTTATTATATTTGCTCTGCTCAAGCACACGTGAAATTCAATTGGTCATTCTCATCTTAAAAAAAAAGAATTCTCATCTTAGCCTCTATTAATTTGATTACATTCCTTTTAATAGTTCTTGTTTCTTACATGCTCATTTTTGTAGCCATTCTCAGGATGAACTCAGCTGTGGGCAGGCACAAGGCCTTCTCCACTTGTGGATCCCACCTGACAATCTTGGTAGTGTTCTATGGGACTTTAATCTTTATATACATGCAGCCCAAGTCCAGTCATTCCTTTCCGGCTGATAAAGTGGCTTCCATATTTTACACCCTGGTGATTCCCATGTTGAATCCCTTGATTTATAGCTTGAGGAACAAAGATGTAAAATCTGCCCTACATAGGGCATGGAAAAAAATATGCAACATCTTTTCTATAGTTTGATGCGTCATATGGTTCCTATGAAATACATGATGGGTTTCAAAACTTGTCTGTGCGCCTCCATAGAGTATAAACGAAAAAACCAAACCCAGTGCAGTCGAGTCGATTCTGACTCATAACAACCCTATAGGACAGAGTAGAACCACCCCATAGAGTTTCCAAGGAGTGCCTGGTGGATTCGAATTGCCAATCCTTTGGTTAGCAGCCATAGCACTTAACCACTACGCCACCAGGGTTTCCCCAAAGAGTATAGCTAGCACAAATATATTCTACATATATTTGCAAATATTCTGTGTGTCAGTCACTCTTCTAAATGCACTGATGAACAAAAGTGTAAAAACTTTTGCCTTTCTTAAAGTGAAGAGATAGATCAAAAATACAATAGTTACGTAAATTTTATAGTAGATAAGAAAGTGTTGGGGCCCTGGTGGCACAGTGATTAAAGTGCTTGGCTGCTTACTGAAAGGTCAGCCTCGAGCAGCTTGCTTGGCACCCCCCCCCCGCCTTAGCTTTACATTAGAATTCTGGTTTCTTTGCTTGATATTCCCTATAACTTTACATTAAAATCCGGGTTCCCCTCTTTTTTAGATGCTGACCAAACTAGAGGAAATTGGCAGAAACTGGCTTAGATGCCATGTGGACATTAAGGATAACCTTTTAAACCTCATACATAGTAAATTCTCCATCTCTGGGTAGAGTTTAACCACCATATTCTGAACACACTATGCATAAAGTTACATTTACACCACGTTGCACCTAAGTACTATGATTAAAGTGTCGCTGTTGTAACTTGTATGGGCTTCCTACTTGTAAACCCCTTAAAGGTAACCTTTTGCCTCTTTCTCACTGAGCAGTCTTGGAAACATCAGCCCCAACTGTTTCTTCCCTTGCACAATGAAATAACCGTGCCTTTCTATGCTCCCACTTGAGTCTCTGGCTTATTGGATGAGACAAGTCGCGCCAAGTGGTCCACAGCAACAATGAGCACATCCAGGTAATGATATACTTCTTGACTGGTGTATCATTGTCATTCTTCAAGATTTAATTAATTTTCACAACAGCTCTGTGAGGCAGGTTCTATTAATATTTAGATATTTTAGATGATAAAATGGAGGTTCAGAAAGGGTAAATAAATGAACCAAGTTCAATTCACAAATGATATATAAATAGTCCAAGTTCAATGTGGTCTTAAGCATTAGAATCAAGTTTCAAACATGGTCTTGCTCCAGGTTCCAGGTTCCAGTTTCAGAACAGCTAGTGTAAATAACTTCTCAATGTCAATTTTCTGCTTTAATGATGTCATCCTGAGATGACAGAGCATATCAGATTAAAAGAAGAGAAATAGCAGTGAGGTTCAAAAAGTAGTGAATGCCTAGCACAATGTCTGGGAGAGAAAATAAATTCCATAGAGACAATGAATTAGTACACTGATACAGCAAGCTAACAATTCGTTTGGAAGCATGATTTGTTCGAACTACATAATGGGACACCATCACAATGTGGATGCATAACATAGTCTGAGCAGGTTTATAATAAACGTCTAGTGGCAGGTATTGAGAATTATCATAATGCAATAAAGAACAGGAGCCACAGTGACACCGTGGTTACAGCTCATCTGGTAACCCAAGGGTCAGCCGTTGGAACCTGCCAGCATCTCTTTGGAAACCCTAGGGGGCAGTTCTAATCTGTCCTGTAGGGTCACTAGGAGTTGGAATCACCTGGACTGCATGGGTTTGTTTTTTTGGCTTAGTAAGGAAGATGTTATAAATAAATAAACAAGGAAATTCCCATTTTAAGAAATGATTTATAGACTTTTGCCTTGAGAAGTTCAGCCACCTTTTAAAAATAAAGGACTGATGTTTCTTCCTTAAAAAATGAGGTCTGTGAGAAGATTTATTCGCCATCATCATCTGCTTCCTGTACTTTGATGCAGTGTGAACTTCAATTTGGGGAAAATGTAATTTAAGGACAAAAGATTGCCAGATGCATTAACTTTGATTTTGCTGAGCTACTTGAACCAATGGGAGCCATCAATCCCAATACTGGATACATTTTTCATTATCTTTTCTGTTTCTTTTTTTAAATGAATTAAAACCTTTTTCTTGAGCTAAAGTTTGAGTGATGCATTACTTATTGAGTGTTTCATTACATGCCTGGGAAAAGAATTTCTAGATGATACAATGAGGAGAGACAGAAGCACTACATGCAATTGTGAAAGTTGGGCACCACAAAGTTCTATATTTTGCCATTTATATAGCATAAGATGTGAAAGAACCATCTGTAAATGTGCAATATATTGGGTATTGCCAAGATTAATGTAAACATCGGAGAGCTTCCCACAACAGTAATCATAGAGACCAAAAGGAACAACGTGCAACTCAGCAATATCCATGAAAAGAAAAGAAATTTGTCTAATCCACTTATACAGTTTTTCCTTGAAGGAGCTCCTGAAAATAAGAGAGAGAAAGAAAGAACAGGAAAATACTGAGGAGCTTGATATACAAGTTAAATATTATTACAGTTACAATAAGAAATACTCTGTGATTCATTAAAATATTTAATGATCACCAATAATCTTAATACATGTTGTTAGGTGCCTGGAGTTAATACTGATCAAAGAAACCCCGTGAACAACAGAACAAAAGAGTGTCTCGTCCTGAACTACCTCACAATCGTTGCTATCTTTGAGCCCATTGTTGCAGTCACTGTCAATCCATCTCGTTGATTGTCTTCCTATTTTTAACTGACCCTCTCCTATACTAGTCATGATGTCCTTCTCCAAGGACTGAACCCTCTCACCAAGTGTCAAATAGTACCTGCATATGATTTTTCTATTACAGAAAGGTACCACTAATAGAGGGGTTTGAGGGAATTGACAAATTGGTACTACATATGCTGGGGGATTCCGTGGAGAAAGAGTAAACTGGTGGAAAGGTGAACACAAATGCTGAGGAGAAGAAGTCTCAGGTGTCAAGTTACAGGAAGAGTGATATTCTAATTTCTGCCATATGTGAATGGCACATCCTAGAACTGCGAGGGGTATGCCCTTCACTGCAACATGTGGTGTTTCTCCCAGTTTCCACTGTGTCATGTTCTAGCAGAAGTTCATCTCATAATTATAGCCAGTCTTACCTGTATACAGCAGTAACTAACAATAGCATACCTGTATAGTCTCCTTGATGAGAAGAATACAAATATTTAATATAATATTATTTTACTTAAATACCAGCAAAATGCACAATATATGAAAATAATGGGAAAGTATAAGATTAGATGTACCTGTCTATTTACATAATTATTACCTCAAAATATTCACTTATTACTTGGAGCAATAGAAATCAGTCAACCCTAGAGTAGACACAATAAAAATTCAACATTTATTCTATCATAGGAAATATTTTCATTTTTAAAACACACTTTTTCATGGAGCTCTTCTATGACTATAACAATCAATTGATTCTATGGAAATTCTAAACTTATATGAAATAATTGACATAGAATTAAAATATAAGAATTTTTTTCAAGGTTTTATTTTTTATTAAATTTTCATGATTTTTCTAATCATAAGGACATTTAATTCCTACTCAAGTGAGTTTGTGTTCTGCATCTTTTAAAGTGCTTTATACATGGATATAACTTCTATTTCACATCCAGAAAGTCAGAAATATTGGATTTTTTTCTTGTTACTTTTATTTTTAAATTCTTTTATTGAGATATAAATAGCAAACCATAAAATTTACTCATATATCTTGAATTTTTTCTTCGATTCTTTCAGCTTGAGAAAGGTCAAACATGTCCTTCCCTTTTGGTTTTTTAAGTGCAGGTCTTAGCACATTTCATCATATTTTAATTTGTCTTCTTGAGCCTCCCTTTGAAATCTTCTCTTCAGCCCTTCAACTTTATTATTTCTTCTTTTGCTTCAGCTACTCTACATTTAAAGACAAATGTCAGAGTACCTTTTGACATCCATTTGGTTTCCTCTTTCTTTCTTGTCTTTTAATGATCTTTCGATTCCTTCAGGTCTGATGTCCTTGATAGCATCCAAAGCTTTTTAATCTGCAGTCGTTAGTGTTCAAAATGACAAATCAATATTTGGAATAATACCTAATTTTAGGCAGGATATATTCAAGGTTATATTTTGGCTGTCGTGGACCTGCTCTAGTTTTCTTCAGCTTTAAATTTTACTTGCATATGAGCAATCAATTGTCAGTTCCAGGGTTGGTGCCTGGCTGATGTTGGTCTGACTGATGATATTGAGCCTCTCCATAATTTCTTTCCATAGATGTACTCAGTTTGATTCCTGTGTATTCTTTCTGGCAAAGACCACATACATAGTCTCCATTGCTTTTGTTGAAAAAAGCTATTTGTAATGAAGAATTTGTTGGTCTTGCTATATTTGTGCATGCAATCTCTGGCGTCATTTCTATCACCATATTGTCCATCTAGCGATTCTCCTTTTTTTTCCAACTTTCACATTGTAATAACTAGTAATTAGCAACGGATTTTGAATGAAATTTTGATGAACTCAGATATGTTGATAAAATCTTCACTTTCCTCATCTTTGGAATTGGTTGAGTAAATTTGAGTGATAACAGTATTAACTGGTCTTTTTTGGCACATGAATATTATCGTATCACTGACAACATTGTACCTCACGATAGACCTTGGAATCATAACAGAATACTATGAAAAATTTTACTGCAACAAAGTTGAAAATCTAGAGGAAATGGGCAAATTTCTAAAAACACACTACCTACCTAAACTAACACAAACAGAGGTAGAAAAACTAAATAAACCTATAACAAAAGAAGAGATGGAGAGGTAATTTAAAAACTCCCTACAAAAATAAAGCCCTGGCCCTGACAGGTTCATTAGAGAATTCTACCAAACTTTCAGTGAAGAGTTAACACCACTACTGCTAAATGTATTGCAGAGCATACAGAAGGAGGAAGTACTCTTGAATTGATTTGATGAAGCCAGAATAAATTTGGTACCAAAACCAGGTAAAGACACCACAAAAAAAGAATATTACAGACCAATATCCCTCATGAACATAGACGCAAAAATCCTCAACAAATGTCTAGCAAATAGAATTCAACAACATATCAAAAAATTATTCACAACGACAAAGTGGGATTCGTATTAGGTATGCAGGGATGGTTCAACATTAGAAAAACAATCAATGGAATCCAACACATAAATAAAACAAAAGATAAGGAACAAATGATCCTATCGATTGATGCAGAAAAGACATTTGACAAAGTCCAACATCCATTCCTGATTAAAAACTCGCAGCAAAATAGGGAAGAAAAAGGATATTCCTCCACATAATCTAGGGCATTTATGCAAAGCCAACAGCCAACATCGGCCTAAATGGAGAGAATCAAAAAGCATTTCCCTTTAGAACAGGAACCAGACAAGGAAGCACTTTATCACTGTGCTTATTCAACATTGTAGTGGAGGTCCTAGCCAGAGCAATTAGGAAAGAAAAAGAAATAAAGGGCATCAAAATTAGAAAGGATGAATTAAAAGCATACCTATTTGCTGAGGATATGATCTTATACACAGAAAACCCCAAGGAATCCACAAAAATACTGTTGAAACTAATAGAAGATTTCAGCAAAAGGTCAACATACGAGAAAAAGGTACAAAAATCAGTTGGATTCCTGACACCAACAAATAAAACTTTGAAGAGGAAGTCACCAAAGTAATACCATTTTCTATAGCTCCCCAAGAACAGAAAATAGGAATAAACCTAACCATAGATGTAAAATACCTATAAAAACAAAACCACAAGATAGTGCTGCAAGAAGCCAAAAGAGATCTCCCTGAGTGGAAAATTTACCTTTGTCACAGATAGGAAGACTCAACATCGTGAAAACATAAATTCCACCCAAAGCGATCTACAGATTAAAAGCAATCCCAACCCAAATTCAAATGGCATTTTTTAATGAGATGAAGAAGCAAATCACTGACTTCATATGGAAGAGGAAGAGGCCTCAGATAAGTAAAGCACTACTGGAGAAGAATCACATGCTAAGTGGCTCTAAAACCTATTATACATCCACTGTATTCAGAACAGCCTAGTCCTGGTACAACAATGGATACATAGTACAAAGGAACAGAGTTGAGAATCCAGACATAAGTTTATCCACCTGTCAGCAGCTGATATTTCACAAGGGCTCAAAGTCCAATAAACAGGGAAAAGACAGCCTCTTTAACAAATGGTACTGGCATAACTGGATATCCATGTGCAAAAAAAGAAACAAGATTCATACCTCACACCACGCACAAAAACTAACTCAAAATGAATCGAAGGTCTAAATGTAAAACCTAAAATGATAAAGATCATGGAAGAAAAATTAGGGACAATGATAGTGGTCCTAATACATGGCATAAACAGTATTTAAAACATTACTAACAATGCACAAACACCAGAAGAGAAACTAGATAACAGGGAGCTCCTAAAAATCAAACACTTATGCTCATCAAAAGACTTCAGTAAAAGAATAAAAAGACAGGCTACAGACTGGGAAAAAAAATTTTGGAGGTATGACATACCTGAACAGGGTCAAATCTCTAAAACCTAGACGATACTGCAAAACTTCAACAACAACAAAAAACGAGTAACCCAATTTAAAAAATGGGCAGAAGATATGAACAGGCACTTCGGCAAAGAAAACACTCAGGCGACTAACAGATACATGAGGAAATGCTCACAATCATTTTTAGATGTTACAGAAATGCAAATCAACACTAAAATGAGATACCATCTCACCCCAACAAGGTTATTATTAATCCAAAAACACAAAATAATAAGTGTTGGAGAGGTGGTGGAGAGACTGGAACACTTATACACTGCTGGTGGGAATGTAAAATGGTACAATCACCTTGGAAATAGATTTGGCACCTCCTTAAAAATCTAGAAATAAAAGTACCATACCATCCAGCAATTCCACTCTTTAGAATATATCCTAGAAAAATAAGAGCCATTGGAAAAATAGATATGTGCACACCTATGTTCATTGCAGCATTGTTCACCATAGCAAAGAGATGGAAACAGTGTAGGTGCCCATCAATGGATGAATGGATAAACAAATTATTCTGTATTCACACAACAGAATACTGCTCAACAATAAAGAACAATGATGAATTCCCAAAACATCTCACAACATGGGTGAATCTGGAAGACATTATGCTATGTGAAATCAGTCAGTCATAAAAGGACAAATATTGTATAGGACCACTTTTGTAAGAACTCAAGAAAAGGTTTAAACACAGAGGAAAACATTCTTTCATGGTTACAAGGGTGGGAAGGGAGGGATGGGGAATTCACTAACTAGATCAAACCCACTGCCGTCGAGTCGATTCCAACTCATAGCAACCCTATAGGACAGAGTAGAACTGCCCCATAGAGTTTCCAAGGAGCATCTGGTGGATTTGAATCACTGATCTTTTGGTTAGTAACCTTAGGACTTAAGCACTAAGCCACCAGATAGTAGATAAGAATTATCTTAGGTGAAGGGAAGAACAATATACAATACAGGGAAAGTCAGCACAACTGGATTAAACCAAAAGCTAAGAAGTTTCCTGAACACAAGCAAACACTTCAACGGGCAGAATAGCAGGGGTGGGTGTCTGAGGACCATGGTTTTGGGGGATATCTAAGTCAATTGGCAAAACAAAGCTTATTAAGAAAATGTTCTGCATCCCACTTTGGTGAGTGGCATCTGGGGTCTTAAAAACTTGTGAGAAGCCATCTAAGATGCATCAGTTAGTCCCAATGTACCGGGAGCAAAGAGAATGAAGAACACTGAAGACACAAGGAAAGTATTAGCCCAAGAGACAAAATGGGCCACATAAACCACAGACTCCATCAGCCTGAGACCAGATGAACTAGATGGTACCCAGCTACCACCAATGTCCTCCCTGACATAGAACACAACTGAGAGTTCCTGAAGGAGCAGAGGAAAAGTGAGGTGCAGAACTCAAATTCATGAAGTTCAGACTTAATGGTCTGACTGAGACTAGAGAAACCCCAGAAGACATGGCCCCCGGGCTCACTGTTAACCCAGAACTAAAACTACTCCGAAAGCCAATTCTTCAGACAAAGATTAGACGGGACTATAAAAGATAAATTAATACTCATGAAGAGAGTGCATCTTAGTTCGTGTAGATGCATGAGACTAAAAGGGCAACTCCTGTCTGGAGGCGAGATGAGAAGGCAGAAAGGGGCAAGAGCTGGTGGAACAGACACAGGAAATCAAGAGCGGAAAGGGGGAGTGTGCATTCACATTATATTTGTAGCAACTAAGGTCTCATAAAAACGTATGTATAAATTTTGTATGAGAAACTAACTTGAACTGTAAACTTTCACCTAAAGCATAATAATAAAAAAAGTGAAAATACAGAAAAAGCACAAATTAATGATATATCATAAGATGAAATTTACTAACTTTATTCCTTATGATAACATTATGGAAATGGGGGAATATCGAGTGGTCTGTCCTAAAGGTAAAATATTTTAATCCAGATCCCTGGGTGGGACAAGTTGAAAGTTAACTGGGAATAAATGAATGGATATAACTAAAAGAAAATCACTGGTGAATACATATTATTTAGAAAATTAACAGACACACTAGATATGTTCATAAGTTTTCAAGTGCTTCAGACATAATTAACACATTGCTTGGTGTCTCCTCAGGGAGAGACTTCAATGCTGAAAGCTTCAAGTTGTTCCCACTACGCCATGCTAAGAATCCCGTGGGGGTGTCAAACAGGTTAAATACAGGTAAAAGGTAAAAATTTTTATGCAATAACATGTTTTACTAACGTTGAGAGTGTTTTAGTGACATTTTCAAGGCCACTTTTTTTATTCAATTCTGTCTGTTTTCCACCATTATTCCTAATATGATTTATATGAGATAAATGTGGACTTCATGTATTCATTTTTACAATTAATGCTATGAAATTTAATTTCTGCATTTGTTTCCTACTAGTTTACTCAGAGACTGCTCTGCTCATAGTGTTCAGGAATTGATATATGCCAGATAGATAGACGATAGATGATGATGGATAGATGATGATGATAGATAGATAGATGATAGATAGACAGATAAATAAATAGATAGATGATAGATAGATAGATGATAGATAGATGATAGATAGATAGATAGATAGATAGATAGATAGATAGATAGATAGATAGATAGATAGATGGATAGATAGATAGATAGATGATAGATAGATGATAGATAGAGAGACAGATGATAAAGAGACAGGCACAGATAGATGATAGATAATAGAGAGATAGATAAATAGATGATAGATAGATTATAGATAGATGATAGATAGATGATAGAGAGATAGAGAGATGATAGAGAGATAGAGGGATAGAGAGAGAGATAGAGAGATGATAGAGGGATAGAGAGAGAGATAGATAGACAGAGAGAGAGAGAGATAGACAGACAGACAGACAGATAGATAGAACATTGGAAGCAGGGCTCACAAAGTTTTAAACCAACCATTCTGTTACCTTAACCTGTAGGGCTATTGTATTTTTAAAATATCTGTGGTACATTCAGATGCAGTTTTTAAGAATTATACTTAAATTGATCTGTGATATCTCCCGGCACATAGGAGTTCTGATGTTTAATGGAAGATGCTTCATGTTCAGGCAGATTTTAATAACTTCCATTAATTTACATGTATGTCATCATCAGCATGTTTTCCCTTTCTCCTATGCTATTGTGTCATATAGTGATATTTTAAACTTTTTTTTTTCATAGAAAGCAGAAGTTTTTTTTTGTTTTTTTACAAGGGAGTGTTTATGAGATCAATGTTTCACTGTTTGTTCAGATTTCTTCATATATTCTGGGTTTCTCAACAAGAAAAAAATATGAATCTGGTTTGTTAAAAAAAACTTAGAATGTGTCAGTTATAATACAAATGTCCAATTGGAGGAGAAAATAATTTAAGTAGACAAACAAAATGTCATGTAAATTATGGCACTTTTGGACACTTTAGTCATAGAACTGGTGTTACAGAATGTGGGGCTGGGTTAGTTACAAGGACAGGGTCATAACGAACCTATTCATGAAAATGGTCACAAAGATCTTAAATCGCAGTCTAAAGATCAAAACAATTAACAGTAACAAAAAAAATATTTTAAGTTATTACTGTCAACATCCAAAAAAGTATGGATGATGATAGACAAGTACATGATAGATATAGAGATATACAGCTAGATAGGTAAGATGGTAGATAGATAGATAAGTGATAGATAGATTGATAGATGAGAGACACACTAACAGGCAGGTATGTAGGTAGGTAGGTAGATAGACAAATAATACTAGGGACACACTACAGTTATTTTCATGTATCATAGACACATTCCAGCTATTAATTCTCATTTACACTTCCTAACAACCCTGCCAAAAAAATGTTGGAATGTGATTTTTCAAGTGGGGATAAGCAGGTTCATATGACTTATGTTATTTGCCCAAAGTACCACTTTGTATGCATTACAAATGAAGGTATAGCAGAGGCTTTATCTATATAAATATAGCTCTGGTGATGTTTTCATGTACAAAGACAAATAAACTCCATTGTAATCAATTTATCTCTATCTCTCTTTATATAGAGATATATACATATATATGAAATTATAAATCTGTCTTCGTTGTCTAGTGCTGCTATAACAGAAATACCATAAGTGAATGGCTTTGACAAAGAGAATTGTATTCTCTCAGTGTCCAGTAGGCTAAAAGTCCGAATTCAGGGCGCCAGCTCCAGGGGAAGGCTTTCTCTCTCTGTCTGCTCTAGAGGAAGGTCCTTGTCCTCAGTCTCCCTTGCTTTGAGAGCATGTCAGCAAAACAACCTCCGGTCCAAAGGACTCACTGTGCTACCGGCAATGCTTTCATGTTGGTATGAGGTCCCCATGTTTCTCTGCTAGCTTCTCTCTTTTTATATTTCAGAAGAGATTGGTTTAAGACACAATCTAATCTTGTAAATCTCATCACTATAACTACTGCTAAGCAATCTTTTTTTTTTAATTCAAGTTATTACATCATAGTGATAGGATTTATAACATGTGGAAATCACATCAGATGATAAAATTGTAGACAATCATACAATACTGGGAACCATGACCTAGCCAAGTTGACAGATATTTTGGAGGGACACAATTCAATTCATGACAGTATCTATTCACAATCTGTCTAGTATGTTGACTGTTCCATCCTGGACCATCTATAATCATAGGTTTTCATAAGACAATGTTTTGAAGTAGTGGGTTCAAAACGCACCCCCCCTTTTTTTTTAGGTATGTGAAAATGACAAAAGTTTTAAGATAAGTGTAATTTGTTGTACTGCGGAGGCTTGTGTGTTGCTGTGATATTGGGAGCTATGCCACTGGTATTCAAATACCAGCAGGGTCATCCATGGCAGACAGGTTTCAGCTGTGTTTCCAGACTAAGACAGACTAGGAAGAAGGACCTGGAAGGCTACTTCTGAAAAGAATTAACCAATGAAAACCATATGAATTGCAGTGGAACATTGTCTGATATAGTGCTGGAAGATGAGCCCCTCAGGTTAGAAGGCATTCGAAATACGACTGGGAAGGGGCAGACTCCTCAGAGTAGAGTCAACCTTAATCAAGTGGATGGATTCAAGCTTTTGGGACCTTCACTTGCTGATGTGGCTGGACTGAAAATGTGAAGAAACAGCTACAAGCACCCATTAATAATAGAAATGTGAGGTGCGTGAAGTAAGAACCACTAAGCATTAGTGAGCTGAATTGGACTGGTATTGGCTATTTCGAATCAGACAGACATATCATCCACTATGCCGGGAATGCCAACTTGAAGAGGAATGGCCTTGCATTCATCTCCAAAAAAGAACATTTCCAGATCCATCCTGTGCTACTACTCTGTCAGTGATAGGGTAATATCCACCTGCCTACAAGGTAGACCAGTTAATATAACTATTATTCAAACTTATGAACCAACCACTAAGGCCAAAAATGTAGAAATTGAAGATTTTTACCAACTTCTGCAGTCTGAAATTGATTGATCATGCAATCAGGATGCACTGATAACTACTGCTGATTAGAATGTAAAGGTTGGAAACAAAGAAGAAGGAATGGTAGTTGGAAAATATGGCCTTGGTGATAGAAACAATGCCAAAGATCACATGATAGAATTTTGCAAGACCAACAACTTCTTCATTGAAAATAACACTTTTCACCAACAAGGACCTCTCCAGATGGAATTCACAGAAACTAAATCTACTACATGTATTACATATGTGCAAACAGATGATGGAAAAGCTCAATATCATCGGTCAGAACAAGGCAAAAATATGACCATGAATATATCCCACATGAATTTAGAGGCCATTGCAGGAGTAGATTTGATGCCTTCAGTACTAATTACCAAAGGTAAGATGAGTTGTGGAATGACACCAAGGGCATCACAGATAAAGAAAGCAAGAGGTCACTAAAAAGACAGGAGAGAAAGAAAAGACCTAAATGGAAGTCAGATGAGACTCTGAAGCTTGCTCTTGAACGTCGAGTAGCTAAAGCAAAAGGAAGAAATGAGGAAGTAAAAGAGCTGAACAGAAAACTTCAAAGGGTAGCTCGAGAAGACAAAGTAAAGTATTGTGATGATATGTACAAAGACCTGGAAATAGAAATCCAAAAGGAAAGAACATGCTCAGCATTTTTCAAGTTGAAAGAACTGAAGAAAAATTTCAAGCCTCAAGTTGTGATACTAAAGGCTCTAAAGAGAAAATATTATATTACCAGAAAGCATCAAAAGAAAATGGAAGGAACACACAGAGTCACTATACCAAAAGAATTGGGTGATGTTCGACCATTTAAGGAAGTGACATATGATCAGGATCTGATGGTACTGAAGGAAGAAGTCCAAGCTGCACTGAAGGCTCTGATGAAAAATAAGGCTCTGGGAACTGACGAAATACCAAACGGATGCAACCTTGGAAGTGCTCACTCATCTGTGCCAAGAAATTTGGAAGACAGCTACTGGCCAAGCAACTTGAAGAGATTCTTATTTATGCCTATCTCCAAGGAAGGTGATCCAACTGAGAGCAGAAATTACCCAACGATATCATTAATATCACACGCAAGCAAAATTTTGCTGAAGATCATTCAAAAACAGCTGCAGGACTATATCGACAGGGAACTGCCAGAAATTCAAGCCAGATTTAGAAGAGGACATGGAACCAGGGACATCATTCCTAATGTTAGATGGATCCTGGCTGAAAGCAGAAAATACCAGAAAGATATTTACCTGTGTTTTACTGACTCTGCTCGGGCATTCAACTGTGTGGATCATACCAAATTATGGATCCCATTGTGGAGAATGAGAATTCCAGAACGCTTAATTATTCTCATGAGAAACCTGTGCATGGATCAAGAGGCAGCCATTCAAACAGAACAAGGGAACACTGTGTGGTTTAAAGTCAGGAAAGATGTGTCAGCGTTATATCCTTTCACCATACCTATTCATTCTGTGTGCTGAGCAAATAATCTGAGAAGCTGGACTATATGAAGAAGAATGGGGCATCAGGATTGGAGCAAGACTAATTAACAAACTACTACGTGCAGACAACACTACCCTGCTTGCTGAAAGTGAAAAGGACTTGAAGTACTTACTGATTAAGATCAAAGACCCCAGCCATCAAAATAGATTACACCTCAACATAAAGAAAACAAAAATTCTCACAACTAGATCAGTAAGCAACATCTTGATAAATGGAGAAAAGATTGGGATTATCAGAGATTTCATTTTACTTGGATCTACAATCAACAGCCATGGAAAGGGCAGTAAAGAAATCAAACAATGTATTGAATTGGGCTAATTGGCTGCAAAAGACCTCTTTACAGTGTTGAAAAGCAAGGATGTCACCTTGAAAGACTAAGGTCTGTCTGACCCAAGTCATGGTGTTTTCAATGGTGTCATATGCATGCAAAAGCTGGAGAGTGAATAAAGAAGACCAAAGAAAAACGGGAGCCTTTGAATTGCTTCGAATTGTGAAACTGGGGGAGAACATTGAATATACCTTGGACTGCCACGAGAATGAACAAATCCATCTTGCAGAAGTATAACCAGAATGCTCCTTGCAAGTAAAGATGGTGATGCTTCATCTAATGTACTTTGGACATGTTATCAGGAAGGATCAGTCCCTGGAGAAGGACGTCACGCTTGGTAAAGTACAGGGTCAACAACAACAACAACAAAAAAAACAGAAGACCACTAATGAGGTGGATTGACACAGTGGCTGCAACAATAAGCTCAAGCATAACAACTGTGAGGGTGGTGCAAGACCAGGCAGTGTTTTTTTCTGTTGTACATAGGGCCTCTCTGAGTCAGAGCCAACTCAAAGGCACCTAACAACAGCAACAATAAAGTAGGGGGTCAGTGAAAAAAATGAAGACCATCAAGAGAAGAACTGACACTGTGGCTCCGGGTATGGGTTCAAGCATAACAATGGTTGTGAGAATAGTGCAGGACTGGGCAGTGTTTCATTCTTTTGTTCTTAGGGTCACTATGAATTAGAACTGACTTGATGGGCATCTAACCACATCTACCAACAATGTTAACATGGAACTTCCTCAAACTGATAACAGTGCACCCATGATCAACATACAGCTACCATCACACAGGGTATGAAAGATTGAATAAATTCTTAGGAGGACCATGAGCACAACATGTAAATCTACCCTTACCAGGTCTATGAGACCTTTTAGTGGATGTTCTAGAAAACATGATAAGGTCATTAAAAAATAAATAAATACAAAGCATTCAGATTGGAAAGGAAAAGGTGAAACTCTTTTTACTGTTAGACGACATGTACAAAATCCAATAGAGCCTTCAATAGAGTTATAGTATTAAAAAGTTAACTTAGCATTTCTTTGTGACTTTGCTTTCAGGTTAGTGGTCAATTAAAAAAAAAAAAGCCTTAAAATTCAGATTTTAAGTGGTTTTTTTTTTTTGGCATTTACTGTATAGATATATCTGCGGATTTCTTAGATAAAATACTGGTCGTATAGGGTCTCTATGAGTCAGAATCGACTCGATGGCAACGGGTTCCAGTTAATGGATTGAATTTTGTCCCCCCCAAAACATGCTTCAACTTGGCTTGCCAGGATTCCCAGTATAGTGACCTTGTCCAACATTTTGTGATCTGATGTGATTATTGTATGTGTTGTAAATCCTAACCTCTATGATGTTAATGAGGTAGAATTAGAGACAGCTATGTTAATGAGAAAGGACTCAACCTACAGGGCTAGGATGTATTTTGAGTGAATCTCTCTTAAGGTATAAAAGAGTAAATGGAGCAGAAAGGAATAGGACCGTATGCCACCAAGAAAGACTCACCAGTAATAGAGCACATCCTTTGGACCTGGGGTCCAGGAGCTGAGAAGTTCCTAGATCAGGGGAAGGTTGATAACAAGGAACTTTCCCCAGAGCCAACAGGGAAAGAAAGCCTTCCCCTGGAGCTGGTGTCCTGAATTTGCATTTCTAGCTTCCTAAACTGTGAGATGAGCCAGAATTGACTCAACAGCAAAGGGTAAATGGTGAGAGAATAAACTTCTGTTTTTTAAAGCCATCCATCCACACGTGGAATTCTGTTATATCAGCACAGTCACCTACAACAATCATGAAAAGCAAAATCCATAAAAAGTTTTACCACACAAATTTTAAAACTTCTGGTCTTCAAAGATACATATAAAAACAAGTTATACTTTGGGAGAAGATATTTTCCAATAATATATCTCATAAATGACTTGTGTCCATAATACATACAGAGTTTTCAAAACTAAAAAAAAAAAAAAAGGAAAGAAACGGTCTACAAAAATGGTTATAAAAATGAACCATACCTTATCCAAAGAAAATATGCAGCTGGCAAAGAATCATATAAAAATTCTCAGCATCATTTTTAATTAATGAATTTCAAGTTAAAACATTAATGATATAACTGTTTACATCTATTAGAATATCAGGTAGTTGGTAAGTACTTGGAGGAGCTGGAATAGTCATAAACTGCTAGTGGAAAATTAAAATGACATAAATATATTAAAAATAATTTGTTTTAAACATCAGGGTCTCAGAAAGCTAACCAGTTTTGCCATAAAATTGGGCCGTTTTAATCCTATATATCTAAAAAGAGACATGGACAGCATTTTCCCTTGTAAAGACATGTATACAAACGTCCATTGCAAATTTATTTGTAATATTCAAAAACTAGAATCAATGTAACTGTTCACCTACTTGAGAATGAATAAATTGTGGTATGTTCAAGAAAATGAATACCACTCAAAAATAAAATCTATTGAATTATTGTTACATGCAAATACACTGATGAAAAGTACAAACCAATAAATCAGAATTTGTCAAAACTAAAACACCTCACACTTAGATATTTATCCCGGAGAAACGAAACCTATGGTCATACAAGAACCCATACACAAATTAGTAGATAAGTAGCAAATTTGGTGAAGTATAAGACAGTACACAATAGTGGGTAAGTCCTCATAACTTGACTAGTGCAACGTCGTAGAAGCTTCACAGACATCCAAATGCCCTGAGAGACTTATCTACTGTGCTGAGGGCAGGAAACCATGATCTCAGGGGACATCCAGCTTAATTGGCATAACATAGTCTATGAAGAAAATACTCTACATTCAACTGTGGTGAATAGAGACTAGGGTCTTAAAACCATGTGAGTGGCCATCAAAGATGCATCTACTGAACCCATCCTGACTGGAGCAAAAGAGAATGAAAAAGACAAGACACAAGGAAAAGATTAGTCTGAAGGACTAAGGAACCACAATTACAACAATCTCCACCAGACTGAGTGGAGAAATACTAGAAAGTGCCCAGTTACCACCACCAATTGCTTTGACAGGCATTGCAGTAGAGGGTCCCAGACAGAATGGGAGAAAAATGTAGAATAAAATTAAAAATCACACACACACAGACACACACACACACAAAAGACTAGGCTTGCTGGTCTGACAGAGACTGGAGAACCCCAAGGGTATTGCCCGTAGACTCACTATAAACTCAGCACTGTAGTCCCTCATGAGGTTCTTCCTTCAGCCAGAGATTCAACAGGTCTCTGGGGCCAGAATAACACACTTCAGGGACGTAATTCATAGTTCAATCATGTATACAAGGCTAATAGGCACGCCAGCCCAAACGCAAAGATGAGAAGGCAGGAAGGGACAGGAAAAGTGGATGAATGGAAACAGAGAACCTAAGGTGTAGAAAGGAAAAGTGATGACACTTCACAACATTGTCAACCAGTGTCACAAAGCAATTTATGTATTAACTGTTTAATGAGAAACTAATTTGCTCTGTAAAGTTTCACCTAAATCACAATAAAAAAAGAAAGAAAAAAAGTTCATAGAAACTTTACTTATAATAGCTAAAAACAGATAACAACCCAAAATATCCTTCAATGCGTAAATTGTTAAGCAAATTGTAGTAAATCCATACATGAGATAATGCTCAACAATAAAGAAACAAAATATTGATGCTCACAACAGTGAGAACGATCCTGAATAGAGTCATGTGAAGTGAAGAAAGTCCATCTCAAAAGGTTGTTGTTGTTAACTGCCCTTGAGTTGACTACAACTTATGGTGGTGACCTTATGGAAAACAGACCAAAATGTTGTCTGCCTCTGTGCTCTCCTCACAATCCTTGGTATGTTTGTGTCCATTGTTATAGCCACTGTGTCCATCCAGCTCATGGAGGGTTTCCTTCATTCCATCTGGTCCTCTATTTCACCAAATACGATGTATGATTCCGGAAACTGGTCTTTCCTGATGACATGCACAAAGCAAGAATGTCAGACACTGTTCTGTTGGAGACAACAAAATATCTATCAGTAAACAATTTTTGTTTTCTTAGATGTCTTTGAGTCAACTGAGACTCACAGTCTCAGCTTATAAGACACAGTAGAAATGCCCCAAAGGTTAACTAGGCTGTAATCTTTATGCGTGCAGATGGCCAGGACTTTTCTCCCCGTAATGGCTTGTGGGTTCAAACTGACAAATTTTCATTTAGTAGTGAGTGCTTAAACGTTGAAAAAAATCGTATATATATACATGTATATTTTTATATATACACATATATACATGCTATATCACAATAAGCAAAAAAGCATAAATGGTATATTTAAAGTGCATCAAGAAGGTTTATAGCATGATAAATGTATATTCGTAATAAAATATTACACATAAAATATCACACTTTACATGGTGTGACAGTTAAGGTTGTGCGTTAACTTGGGTGGGCTGATTCTCAGGGGTATGGCAGTCTTGTGATGTTGTGATCACCTCCATGATGGGATCTGCTGTGAGTAGCTAACCAGTGGATACATGTGGCCTGCATGAAATATAAGTAGACATTCTGTCAAGGTTTGTTGGCTTTTCCTCGCTCTGGATCCTGCAGACCCCTGGTTCTTGGGAATTTCATCCAGCAGGTTGCATGAAGTCTTGTCTGTTAATCTTGGGATTCATAGAACTTCAGCCCATGAGCAAGAGTCCTGTTGTCTGACCTGCAGATGTAGGGGTTGCAGATGTCGGGGTACCCAGCCCCTGAATCTACATAAATCAGGGGAAACCTCTATCCTGACCCATGGACTTGGCACATTCCAGCCTCTACACCATTCCTTGATATAAACCTCTTTATGTGTATGTGTGTGTATATATATATATAATTTCTACGCTTTACTGGTTTTGTTTCTCTAGAGAACTCAGCCTAAGACACAAGGGTATATTGATAAGGTAGAGCATATGTGAGGCACAGCCAGATATGTATGAAGGTGAGAAGGATGTTTTGGAATGAGGATTGGACAGGATGGAAAAACATAAAATATTGAAATATAATAAAGGAAAATAAAACAAAGAAGCAAAATTCTTAAGCAGACTGATGATGGTAATTGACCATGAAATGAGAAGCCAGGGTAACACTTCTGTTCCTGAGGTGAGAAACAAAGCTGACAAACAAGCCAAACAGCCCTGGACAACAGCAGACACAGCAACAATAACAACAGCAAACTAGGAAGTGATAGCTCACATGTGCACAATACATTCATTTTATTCCATTTAAGTCTTTAAAATAATTTAATAAGAAAGTGTTTAAGCACTTCTTTATTTTGTCATCCATTTGAAGAGACCACTGTAGAAACAGAGTATATCCATAGTTCTGTTACATAGATACAATATTTTAATCCAGAGCCCCGTGTGGTCGAAAGGGAAAGTTAGCAAAAGTAAAATGCAAGAATATATGAAATAGAGAAGTACAGGCATGTATACACACTGTATGATTGCAAACTTGCTTACTAGTGAATACAAATTGTCCTGGACAATTAGCAGACAACCCCTAGATATTTTGTGAAGCTTTCAAATGTTTTAGGAGCAATCAACAAATTGCTTGGCATCTCCTCAGGGAGAATCTCCATGGGTGAAAAAAATGCCATAAATTCTTCTCACTATGCCACGTTTAGAAACACATGGGGGAGTCAATAGAGAGACTTCATTACAGGTAAAAAGACAGACTATTTCTATGTTTTAGTAATATCCAGAATGTTTCAGTGATACTTGCATGGTCTCACTGTTATTCAATGGAAAAGTTATTGCAAAATATTAGGATTTCTAAGTCAGGTCTGTGTACTCTACTTTTCAATAATGCCTGAGACTAGAATGCCTCTTCCTTTTTCTTCCATGTTTTTTCTTTTTTTTTTTCCAAATATTCACACTTTGTTTCAGAGACTAAAACCTCATAAGCACCTATGAAACATTATCATTATATGTCTAAACAGTATTTTACTTTATATAAATAACTATATGAATAAAAAAGAAACAAAAACAAAGATGAACAAGATATATTAAAAAAAAAAAAAAAAAGAGTCCTTGAGTCAATTTTGCCTCAAAACTACCCCATGTGTATCAGGGAACTGTGATCATAGGTCTTTCAATGGTTGTGGCTTTTCAGAAGTAGATCTTTCTTTCTTTCAAGGCACCTCTGAGTGGACTCCATCCCCCAACCTTTCAGTTTATAGCTGAGTGCTTAACTGTTTGTGCCATCCAGGTGTTCTAACTATGTGAATAATAGAGCTCATATACGAAAGAAAAGGAAGCATATGCAGTATTAAAAAATACTGTAGCAGAATTATGAAAGTGCAGGTATTCAGTCTCCAGTGTTGATGTCCTTCCAAATCCTTAGCTACATAGTGACCCTAGGCCCTTCTTA
This sequence comes from Loxodonta africana, assembly GCF_030014295.1. NCBI lineage: Eukaryota > Metazoa > Chordata > Mammalia > Proboscidea > Elephantidae > Loxodonta > Loxodonta africana. Next base: position 30,216,574 of record NC_087348.1, read on the forward strand.
TGTCCCTCTCAAGTGTAATTTAATATTTAATGCATATTTAAATAACTTTTTAAATGTGCATTTTTGCTAATCTCTTGATAAGGAAACAAATACGTTTCTATCTCACACGTCTTGTTGAGAAGTGAAAAGCAATTTTTGGAGTTTAGGAAACTTCTAAGTAGTTAGATTGACCATAATAGTATACCATATACTATATTCTTTAATTTCCAGTGGAATTTGGCAGAAAGAATATATAATTTTCTCAAAGAATATAGCTTTATAGAATGAGAATTAAATACTCAACAAACATCGTAAACCATGGAAAATAATCTGGTGTTCTCCATGGAACTCCAAAGCTGATGAGAGGAAGTTCTCTTATCTTCCCTTACCTTATAGGAGGAAAAGCAGTACTTACCCAATATAAGAACTTTTTTTCTTCACCCTTTCACTATTGCAACTAAACAAGATTTACATCGCTTTTATTGCATCCATTGAAGATAGTTTTTTTTTAAAAAACAAAAACATTTTGTTGTGCTTTGGGTAAAAGTTTACATAGCAAATTAATTTTCCAAAATTTCTTACACAAAATGTGTCAGCACTCCCCTCATTTCCTCCCTGGCTCCCCTGATTCCATTAGGCAGGCTTCCCTGTCCTTCCCCGCCTTCTTGTCCTTTTGGTCTCCTATAGTTGATTGTTGTAAGGGGTACATCCTTCATAGATGTTATTGTTTAATTTAATAGCCCCCTCTGTTATTGGGCTAAAAGCTGTCCTCTGGGAGTGTCTACAGTTTCATGTTAGAAGACTGCCTTAGGGTAATAGTCTCAGGGGTTTCTCCAGCCTCTTTCTAACCAGTAAATCTGGTCTTTTTGTTGTTGTTTAATTTGAATTTTGTCCTACTTTTTTTTAACCCATTCTGCCCCTAACCTTCTATTGTGATCCTGGTCAGAGTGGTCAGTAGTGGTAGCCATGCACCATCTAGTTCTTCTGGTTTCAGGTTGGAGGAGGTTGGGAGTCAAGCAGCCCATTAGTTCTTCAGACTAATTGCTTAAGTCTTCAGTTTTCTTCATTCTTCTTTGTCTAGTCAGGAAGAGACCATAGTTGCTTTCTGACATAGGCATTGTGTCAGTGTCGGTCACAACTTTTTCAGCAATGTTTTACATGAGACTGTATATTTCCGCTGTAACTGCTTTATTATTTAATATGATACTATCGTGTTGTTCTATTTGCTTGATTATTCCTGGCTCAGAGGCTGCTGGTACTGCTGTTTTCATTGTAAGTAGTACCATTTCAAACCATTTATTCTTTTACCTTAAACTGCCATCCTCATCCTTCTCCGGCACTTTTTTTTTTTTAATGTGTGGTTTATTAGGGATATGTGTATACATTTTAATTTAATACACTTAAGTTTATATGCATTATGTGCTATATGATAGTTTAGACTAGAGGATTTCTTTATCCAGATGGAATTTTTTAATGAAACTTCATTTTATAAAATCAATGAGAGTGACCTCCCTTTCTCTCCATTTGCTCAAATTTCATCTCACTGTTGTAAATTTTTCATGAGAAAATTTATCTGATTTGTTATAAACAACTTATTATATGTTAGTTATAATGAAAATACTCCTAGGTTAGGATATATTTTAAGTAAATTTATATCAAAACACACTCCCTTTAAGGTGATCTTGACTCATCAGTGACCCCAAAGGGTTTCCAAGGCTGTAAATCTCTATGGAAGCAGGCTGCCACATCTTTCTACTCCAGAGCAGCTGGTGGTTTTGAACTCTTGACTTTTAGATTAACTGTCAATCAACTTATATTAAAACGTTTTAAGTAAAGTAGAAGATATATAATCCAGAAGACTGGTACACTGATGGTCCAATTTTAGTCAGGGACTTGATGATGGGGGAGGGAAGGGCTCCGGTCAGCTACATGGATAAGGCACTACTCAACCTACTCATCGTTTTAACCCTAACGTAGAAGCTAGGTCACACTAGAAGAATTTACATATACATATATAAAGAAAACTCCTTTCAGATAACTTGCTGTTGTCATTTTAAAAACAATGAAAACACTGTATTTTGATATTTGAGAGTTATGGCCTGATACCTTAAACACATTGAAACATTTAATCTTCATTTATTTTCTCAACAATCCTGAAAGGAAGTGGTCATTTCGCTGGTGTCGATAAAGAACTTAAGGTATCTTACTCTATAAGCCACAAGTGGAGGAATAACAGAGACTATATCTGCATATGTCTACTACCTTGGGTATTCCCCTGTATAAAGATGAATAATCTCCACCAGGATCCATTAGATTTTCCCTGGCAAGACATGCGTTCAATACTTGTCAAGGATGTTGTTTCCGTCTGTACCATCTGTGGCACAAGTACTTCTGTTGGACTATGTTTTGAAGTAAGGCATATTGAATGTTTCCAAACATTCTGGGACTTTCCAGTTTAAAATTTTTATAATCAACATATGTATTATAATTTTTGTAAATGTCTTTATGTGATTGCCATGAAATAAATGACAAACAGAAAGTTTAGTAACCATTCATATGCTTAACATCTAAATTTTTTTAATTTTTTAAAATTTTTGCTTCTTATATCTATGCGTATATAATAAAAAAAAAAATCCGTTGACATCAATTCGATTCCAACTCATAGAAACCCTGTAAAACAGAGTAGAGCTTCCCCATAGGGATTGCAAAGAGCGGCTGGTAGATTCAAAAAGCCAGCTTTTTTGTTAGCAGCCAAGCTCTTAACCAACCACTGCTCTACCAGGGATCCCATCTATGTATATATATATGTATATGCATGTGTATGTGTATGTGTATGTGCATCTGCATCTGTATGTATGTTTGCATGCATATGTACATATGCATCTACATGTACACATGTGCCTACAAATGCATGTATACATGTGCCTACAAGTACATGTACACATACACATATACCTCCATGTACACCTACACCTATATCTTTACCTATAGCTACATCTACATTTATATCTATATCTATATGTATATCTATATCAGGATTTCTCATCTTCCCCCTAATGACATTGTGAACTAGAAATTTTGTTATTGTGGAGAGTTATGCTGTATATTGTAGAATGTTTAGTAACATCCCAGGCCTCCATTAGATACCTATAGGACCCTTCTCCTAGTTGTGACATCCAAAATGTCCCAGACATTGACAAATGTTCTTTGGGGAGTAAATTGTCGCCAGCTGATAACAAGTTAGCTTTCTCTTTCTCTGCTTATTTCTTTCTCTCTCTTTCCATCTCTCTCTATCTCTACCTTCAGGTTGTGGGAGGTGGGTTTACCTTCGTATATCTATGATAGAAAGTTTGGATTTATCTTATTCATTTAGCATATTGCAGTTGTATACTAAAAATCCACCAGATGATACTGCATAAACTTATTGACGATGCTGATGTCTCTATCCAGAATAAGTTTCCTGATAGAGCAAGACGGAGAAACACAATCTAACAGTGCTGAATGAATTCATTCTGATGGGAATCACAGACCGCCCAGAGCTGCAGGCTTGATTGCACTGTTCCTCATCGTCTACACGATTTTAGGGGTGGGCAACTTGGGCATCATCATCCAACATACAAACATCCATGTACTTTTTTCTCAGACATCTGGCTATCACTGATCTTGGTTATTCAACAGCCCTTGGACCCAAAATGTTAGTAAATTTTGTTGTGGATGAAAATAAAATCTTCTATTATTTTTGTGCTATACAGCTAGCTTCCTCTCTCTTATTCAGCATTAGTAAACTATTCATTCTGTCAGCAATGTCTTTTGATCACTATGTGGCCATCTGTAACCCTCTGATCTACACAGTCATCATGTCACAAAGGGTGTTACTGGTGCTGATGGCAATCCTCTATCTTTATAGTGCATTTATTTCTCTTCTTGCCACCATAAAGATTTTTAATTTATCCTTCTGTGGCTACAATGTCATCAGCCTTTTCTACTGTGACTGTCCTCCCTTAGTGTCTCTGCTCTGCTCAAATGCACTTGAAATTGAATTGATCATTCTCATCTCAGCAGCTATTGATTTGAATTCATGCCTTCTAATAGTTCTTGTTTCTTGTCTGCTCATTTTTGTAGCCATTGTCAAGATGAACTCAGCTGAGGACAGGCACAAGGCCTTCTCCACCTGCGGATCCTACCTGACTGCGGTGGTCTTGTTCTATGGGACTTTAAGCGTTACACAGGTACAACACAAGTCTAGTCATTCCTTTGAAACTGATAAAGAAGCTTCCACGTTTTACACCCTGGTTATTCCACTGTTGAATCCCTTGAAATATAGCTTGGGGAACAAACATGTAAAATATGCCGTATATATAGGACATGGAAAAAGCACAGTTTACCCCATCATATGGTTCCTATAAACTACATCATGGGCTTCAAACCTTGTCTCTGTGCCTCCATAGGGTACACTGAGCAAAAATATATTTCACAAATATTTATAAATTTCCTTCTATGTGTCAGTCACTCTTCTAAATGCATTGATGAACAAAAGAGTTAAAACCTTTGCCTTCCTTGAAGGGAAGAGATGGATCACAAACATAATAATTAAATAAGTTTTATAGTGCAGAAGAAGGTTTTGGCGTCCTAGTGGTGCAGTAGTTAAATGGCTATGCTGCTAGCTGAAAGATGGGTGGTTCAAACCCATTAGCCACTCCATGGGAGAAAGATGTGGCAGTTGTCTTCCACAAAGATTTACAGCCTTGGAAACCCTATGCATCAGTTCTATTCTGTCCTATAGGGTCACAAGGAGTTGGAATCTCCTCAACAGCAGTGAATTTGGGTTTTTCTTTTTTTTTGAGAATGTGCTATAAGACAAAACACTTTGCCATTGAGTTGATACTAAGTCATAGAAAACTTAATGGACAGGGTAGAACTGCTCCATAGGATTTCCAAGGAGCAGCTGTTGGAGTTGAAATGCTCATCTTTTAGTTAGCAGCCAAGTTCTTAACCCATGCACCACCAGGCAAAGAGTGGATATACTGAGTGGAAGTAGAAAAAGTTACTAGGTACTAGGTACAAAAGTGGAGCTACAATGACCCTGGTGCTTTTTCAACTATTAGAATAAGCTTTGCAGTGTCAGTTCTTGCATTTATGTCTGTGTGTTTGTGTAAGCATTTGCATTTTGTTTTAGCCTTCATAGTTTCTGAAGGGAGTATCAGGTTCAGGCCAGATTTCAAGGAGTCTCAGTAGAGTGTAAGGATGTGAAGTATCAAGTTATCTAAATTTGCTCAAATGTCCCCATCCTAGGCTTTGGAGATCCATTCTTTTCTTATTAATGGCTTTACATTCACATGTAAATAAAAAAAAATATGTTAACATAATTTGCAATTTAGCAATGCACAGATTCAGGTCTGCATCACAATTTGTTATGATCAACCCATTTTGCCTAGATCTAGAAGTGGGGAAGGAATTCCAAACCTGGGAGCAACTCCGGAAGACCTTAAGAAATTTGTCTTAATTGGTGTATATTCTGATCTATACACCAATTAAGACAAATTTCTTGAGGTCTTCCAGAGTTGCTTCCAGGTTTGAAATTCCTTCCTTATTAGTTTTTCTTATTTTAAAATTATCTTTTTTGTTTGTTTTTTTTTTGTTTCATGGGTTATCTTTTCTTATTTACATGAAAAACATTTTAAAATGTTTGTTCAATTATTTTTGTGTATTTCCTTGGGTAACAGGATATTCTATGATGAGTAAAGTTTACTACCTCTATTTCACAGGTTTGGCTTTCCTAAACTTTGGTCAATATTTATTATGCACTATATTTTCATTGACTTATGTTCACCGTACTTATGAGAGGCAAAATAAGATAAACCCACCATTTACTCTGTGCTGCATTTCTAATTAAGGTAAGGAATGTGATGTGGCAAGGATGCAGCTGTCTTGCCTTATGGACATAGTTGCTCCATGTTACTCTTCATATTTTATCATGTACTTTTTTTTTCTTTTCAAAATTTCTAGTTTTATTAAAGCTCCTAGAGTCTAAATTATTTCCTTTGTTCGGGATCATGAATGAAAATCCCCTGTGTAGCCAATGAAATTTGAATAAAAACAGTTCACTGGAATATAAGGAAAAGATGCATGTTATATTGTCCTGTGAGCATAAATATTTTTGAAAGTTTGAAGCAGTTAGAAAGTGAAGATGGCCATGATAAGACAGAGCACCCCAGGCTGTGGAAAATTCCACTTCCTTGAGCAGCTTGCTTGGCCTGCTCCTAGTTTTACATGAGAACCCTGGTTCCTTTGCTTGGCATGCCCCATAGCTTTACATTAAAATCCTGTTTCTCCTCTCCTTAATTGCTTTCAAAAACTAGATGAAATTGGCAAAAACAAGTTTAGGCACTGTGTTAACACCCAGGACAGCCTTTTAGCTCTCATATATAGTAACACCGTGCCTCTAGGTGGAGTTTAACCACCAAATTCTGAACATGTGATGCACGAAGTTATATGTAAATCTTATTGCAGCTGTGTAGTACAGTTAGTAATGTTGCTGATGTAACTTGTATGAGCTTCCTCCTTGTAAACCCCTTATAAGTAACCTTTCCCCTCGCCCTCTCTGAGCAGTCTTGGCAACAGCAGCCCCAACTGTTTCCCTTCCTTGCACAGTGAAATAAAGATACGATTCTACTCTCCTACTCTTCTACTTTGGTTTATTGTTTATTGGCTCAGATGAGTGGAGCCAAGCAGAATCTGAAGTTTCCACCCAGCAACGTTTCTGGTGAGCCAGCCAGGAGTCATCTGCTCAGTTCCAGAGGCAGATTGGACAACAGACCAGTCAGACGTCTGGTGCCACTAGGGGATTTCTCCCAGAGACCTTCTCATAGCCCTGAAAGATGATTTTTCTGGGACCCAACAAAGACTTCATAGGAGATACAAAACATACCTGGATTATTTGGTAAGTACCTACATTAGACTGTAGATGAGTCCTGAGAAGCAGGAAGAATTAACCATTGAGGGCATTGAAGGCTCTAGATACTTGGGCTTATTTGGTAAATAAGAGGATAATTCCTAGGTAAGGGCATTAGAGTCCTGAGAAGTGGCAGGAATTGACTTTTGAGGGCTCTAGGTGTCAGTTATGAGATTGGTGCAACTGATAAGTGGTGTGAGTGTGTAACGTGTGTGTATGAGGCATTTAGACAGTCACAGACCTTGAGAATCTTAAAATTGTTGACATCATGAATATGATTTTTACCAGAGTGCCCAGGTTATACGGAGAAAACTCCAAAACTTGAGGAAGATGTGGAGTTAGGGATCTTGTATTTTTGAGCTTGCCTGACAGGTATTTTCCTATCGGGATTAGGAAGAGGAAAAGAGAAAAATCACTGATCGAAAGAGAAAGGCCACATTCCTGGACAACACCTTCTAGGGAAATGACCTGTTTCCTGGCAGCTGAAGAAGAGGAGGGCCCCTGAAGAGAGAGGGTGGTGGAAGGCCCTGACCCGCACTAAGTGGAGACCAATGAACCTAGTACAAAGAGAGAGGATATTGGAAGAGAGAAGCCCTAAATTCTTACCAGTGGTAAGAAATAGCATGGGGTTGCCCAATGGGACATGATGCCAATGGGTAAAGACTCTAATTGAGGAGGACTGGAGGAAAGTCTCCCACCTGAGCCACTGAATATAATGAAGGTGTGTGTGGGGGGGGGGAACTGTACAGTTTCTAGTGGATACCAGAGCAACCCACTCAGTCCTGAGCCTGAAAAAGACAGCCCCAACAAAACAAACTGTGTCAGTGTGGGAGTCTCAGGTAAGAGGGGGGCCATCCCTTCTTCCAGTCTCTAAGCTGCTGTATACAAGGAAAGTCATTAACACATTCTTTTCTCTACATGTCTGATTGTCCAGTTCCATTGCTGAAAAGAAATTTGTGCAAACTGCAAGCACAGAATGGATGGTGAGTGTAGATGACCCCTACCACACAGCCACCCACGAATTACAGCATGGGAGAACACTACCATGGATTGGTAGGTATCAAGCATCAAGCATTCATTGGTTCTGTGGTTATGGGTATAGACCAATAAGGTGCCAGCATGTACCAAAATGTTTCCCTGGTGGCAGTTGAGCCCCAACCAGGCAGAGTTCCCCCTCCACTTGAGCAATACCCCATCTGGGTAGAGGCCTGACAGGTATGGGCAAAATCATCACCAGATACATGAAACACAGACTATTTAGACTGTATCAGTCACAGTTCAACACCCCCATCCTGCCAGTGAAAAAGAAAAATGGACAATACCAATTTATTCAGAATCTGTGAGCCATCAATGAGGTAAAAAGTCATGGTCCACCCTGTAGTTTCTAACCCATACACCCTGCTTTTTACCTCGGTGCTCAGTTTTTCCAGATTCACTGTACTGGATCTGAAAGATGCATTCTTCTGCATCTGAGTAGAAAAAAAAAAAAAAAAAAAAAAGTCTTTGCTTTTGAGTAAAAAGACTTGGATAATGGACAAAAGCAACAACTCTGCAGACAAGCCTTTCCCTAGGGGTTTAACAACAGCCCCACTCCTTTCGGGCCTACTGTAGCTAAGAAATTGAGACAATTCACCCTCACCAATTGTTAACTCCTCTGGTATGTTTACTCATCACTAGCCATAGTGAGTATGCTTGCCTCCAGAATACCACAGAGGTTTTGAACTTTTAAGGAAATGTAGGGTATCAGGCCTCAGAAGTAAAATGCTCAGGTCTACCAAAAGGAGGTGATTTATCTGAGTTTTAAAATCAAATAGGCAGAGTGAGAATTCCTCCCTGTGCAACAAGATGCTATGTGCAGACTGGCGGCTCTTACCAACTGGAGATAGTACCCAGGTTTTTTGGGCATGGTTGGTTTTTCCAACATCTGGATTCCAAAATTCAGATGTATTGCCAAGCTTTTACACCAAACCTAGAGGAAAATGACACAGACCCTTTAGAATGCAGCAGGACAGAGCAACAGGCTTTTTTTTTTTAATAATAATTTTTATTGAGCTTTAAGTGAACGTTTACAAGTCAGTCTGTCACATATGAGCTTATATACACCTTACTCCATACTCCCACTTACTCTCCCCCTAATGAGTCAGCCCTTCCAGTCTCTCCTTTAGTGACAATTTTGCCAGTTTCTAACCCTCTCTACCCTCCTATCTCCCCCCCAGACAAGAGATGCCAACACAGTCTCAAGTGTCCACCTGATACAAGTAGTTCACTCTTCATCAGCATCTCTCTCCAACCCATTGTCCAGTTCCTTCCATGTCTGATGAGTTGTCTTCGGGAATGGTTCCTGTCCTGGGCCAACAGAATGTTTGGGGACCATGACCACTGGAATTCCTCTAATCTAGTCTTTTTATGAGAATTTGGGATCTGCATCCCACTGATCTCCTGCTCCTTCAGGGGTTCTCTCTTGTGCCCCCTGTCAGGGCAGTCATCGGTTGTGGCTGGGCACCATCAAGTTCTTCTGGTCTCAGGATCATGTAAGTCTCTGGTTCATGTGGCCCTTTCTGTCTCTTGGGCTCATAGTTATCGTGTGACCTCTGTGTTCTTCATTCTTCTTTGATCCAGGTGGGTTGAGACCAATTGATTCATCTTAGATGGCCACTTGTTAGCATTTAAGACCCCAGATTCCACATTTCAAAGTGGGATATGGAATGTTTTCATAATAGAATTATTTTGCCAATTGACTTAGAAGTCCCCTTAAGCCACAGTCCCCAAACCCCCACCTTTGCTCTGCTGACCTTCAAAGCATTCAGTTTATCCCGGAAACTTCTTTGCTTTTGGTCCAGTCCAGTCAAGCTGACCTTCTGTGTATTGAGTATTGCCCTTCCCTTCACCTAAAGTAGTTCTTATCTACTAACTAATCAGTAAATAAACCTCTCAAACCCTCCCTCCCTCCCCCACTAGTAACCACAAAAGTATGTGTTCTTCTCAGTTTATACTATTTCTTAAGATCTTATAATAGTGGTCTTATACAGTATTTGTCCTTTTGCCTCTGACTAATTTCGCTCAGCATAATGCCTTCCAGGTTCCTCCATGTTATGAAATGTTTCACAGATTCATCAATGTTCTTTATTGATGCATAGTATTCCATTGTGTGAATATACCACAATTTATTTACCCATTCATCCGTTGATGGACACCTTGGTTGCTTCCAGCTTTTTGCTATTGTAAACAGAGCTGCAATAAACATGGGTGTGCATACATCTGTTTGTGTGAAGGCTCTTATTTCTCTAGGGTATATTCCGAGGAGTGGGATTTCCGGGTTGTATTTTTTTTTTTAAGGTAATTCTATTTCTAACTTTTTAAGAAAATGCCAGATAGATTTCCAAAGTGGTTGTACCATTTTACACTCCCACCAGCAGTGTATAAGAGTTCCAATCTCTCCCCATCCTCTCCAACATTTATTCTTTTGTGTTTTTTGGATTAATGCCAGCCTTGTTGGAGTGAGATGGAATCTCATTGTAGTTTTAATTTGCATTTTGATCGAGAGCATTTTCTCATGTATCTGCTAGCTGCCTGAATATCTTCTTTATTGCAGTGTCTGTTCATATCCTTTGCCCACTTCTTGATTGGGTTGTTTGTCTTTATGTGGTAGAGTTTTGACAGAATCATGTAGATTTTAGAGATCAGGCGCTGGTTGGAGATGTCATAGCTGAAAATTCTTTCCCAATCTGTAGGTGGCCTTTTTACTCTTTTGATGAAGTCTTTAGATGAGCATAGGTGTTTGATTTTTAGGAGCTCCCAGTTATCTGGTTTCTCTTTGTCATTTTTAGTAATGTTTTGTATTCTGTTTATGCCTTGTATTTGGGCTCCTAACATTGTCCCTATTTTTTCTTCCATGATCTTTATTGTTTTAGTCTTTATGTTTAGGTCTTTGATCCACTTGGAGTTAGTTTTTGTGCATGGTATGAGGTATGGGTCCTGTTTCATTTTTTTGCAAATGGATATCCAGTTATGCCAGCACCATTTGTTAAAAAGACTATCTTTTCCCCAGTTAACTGACACTGGGCCTTTGTCAAATATCAGCTGCTCATATGTGGATGGATTTATATCTGGGTTCTCAATTCTGTTCCATTGGTCTATGTGCCTGTTGTTGTACCAGTACCAGGCTGTTTTGACTACTGTGGCTGTATAATAGCTTCTGAAATCAGGTAGAGTGAGGCCTCCCACTTTCTTCTTCTTTTTCAGTAATGCTTTACTTATCCGAGGCTTCTTTCTCTTCCATATGAAGTTGGTAATTTGTTTCTCCATCACATTAAAAATGTCATTGGAATTTGGATCGGAAGTGCAATGTATAGTTGGCTTTTGGTAGAATAGACGTTTTGACTATGTTAAGTCTTCCTATCCATGAGCAAGGTATGTTTTTCCACTTAAGTAGGTCCTTTTTAGTTTCTTGTAGTAGTACTTTGTAGTTTTCTTTATATAGGTCTTTTACATCTTTGGTAAGATTTATTCCCAAGTATTTTATCTTCTTGGGGGCTACTGTGAATGGTATTGATTTGGTAATTTCCTCCTCGATGTTCTTTTTGTTGATGTAGAGGAATCCAAGTGATTTTTGTATGTTTATCTTATAACCTGAGACTCTGCCAAACTCTTCTATTAGTTTCAGTAGTTTTCTGGAGGATTCCTTAGGGTTTTCTGTGTATAAGATCATGTCATCTGCAAATAGAGATCATTTTACTTCCTCCTTGCCAATCCGGATGCCCTTTATTGCTTTGTCTAGCCTAATTGCTCTGGCTAGGACCTCTAGTAGAACGTTGAATAAGAGCGGTGATAAAGGGCATCCTTGTCTGGTTCCCGTTCTCAAGGGAAATACTTTCAGGCTCTCTCCATTTAGAGTGATGTTGGCTGTTGGCTTTGTATAGACGCCCTTTATTATGTTGAGGAATTTTCCTTCAATTCCTATTTTGCTGAGAGTTTTTATCATAAGTGGGTGTTGGACTTTGTCAAATGCCTTTTCTGCATCAATTGATAAGATCATGTGGTTTTTGTCTTTTGTTTTATTTATATGGTGGATTACATTAATGGTTTTCCTAATATTAAAGTAACCTTGCATACCTGGTATAAATCCCATTTGGTCGTGGTGGATTATTTTTTTGATATGTTGTTGAATTCTACTGGCCAGAATTTTGTTGAGGATTTTTGCACCTATGTTCATGAGGGATATAGGTCCGTAATTTTCTTTTTTTGTGGTGTCTTTACCTGGTTTTGGTATCAGGGATATGGTGACTTTATAGAATGAGTTAGGTAGTATTCCATCATTTTCTATGCTTTGAAATACCTTTAGTAGTAGTGGTGTTAACTCTTCTCTGAATGTTTGATAGAACTCTGCAGTGAAGCCATCCAGCCCAGGGCTTTTTTTTTGTTGGGAGCTTTTGGATTACCGTTTCAATCTCTTTTTTGTTATGGGTCTATTTAGTTGTTCTACTTCTGATTGTGTTAGTTTAGGTAGGTAGTGTTTTTCTAGGAATTCATCCATTTCTTCTAGGTTTGCAAATTTGTTAGAGTACAATTTTTCATAATAATCTGATATGATTCTTTTAATTTCAGTTGGGTCTGTTGTGATGTGGCCCTTCTCGTTTCTTATTCGGGTTATTTGTTTCCTTTCCTGTATTTCTTTAGTCACTCTGGCCAATGGTTTATCAATTTTGTTAATTTTTTCAAAGAACCAGCTTTTGGCTTTGTTAATTCTTTCAATTGCTTTTCTGTTCTCTAATTCATTTAGTTCAGCTCTAATTTTTATTATTTATTTTCTTCTGGTGCCTGATGGATTCTTTTGTTGCTCACTTTCTATTTGTTCAAGTTGTAGGGGTAGTTCTCTGATTTTGGCTCTTTCTTCTTTTTGTATGTGTGCATTTATCGATATAAATTGACCTCTGAGCATTGCTTTTGCTGTGTCCTAGAGGTTTTGATAGGAAGTATTTTCATTCTAGTTGCATTCTATGAATTTCTGTATTCCCTCCTTAATGTCTTCTATAACCCAGTCTTTTTTCAGTAGGATATTTTTCAGTTTCCAAGTATTTGATTTCTTTTCCCTAATTTTTCTGTTATTGATTTCCACTTTTATGGCCTTGTGATCTGAGAAGATGCTTTGTAATATTTTGATGTTTTGGACTCTGCAAAGGTTTGTTTTATGACCTAAAATGTGGTCTATTCTAGAGAATGTTGCATGTGCACTAGAAAAAAAAGTATACTTTGCAACAGTTGGGTGGAGTGTTCTGTGTAAGTCAATAAGGTCAAGTTGATTGATTGTAGCAATTAGTTCTTCCGTGTGTCTATTGAGCTTCTTACTGGATGTCTTTTCCTTCTCCGAAAGTGGTGTGTTGAAGTCTCCTACTATAATTGTGGAGGTGTCTATCTCACTTTTTAGTTCTGTTAAAGTTTGTTTTACGTATCTTGCAGCCCTGTCATTGGGTGCATCAATATTTAATATGGTTATATCTTCCTGGTCAATTGTCCCTTTTATCATTAAGTAGTGTCCTTCTTTATCCTTTGTGGTGGATTTAACTTTAAAGTCTATTTTGTCAGAAATTAATATTACTACTCCTCTTTTTTGCTTATTGTTTGCTTGATATATTTTTTTGCATCCTTTGAGTTTTAGTTTGTTTGTGTCTCTAAGCCTAAGGTGTGTCTCTTGTAGGCAGCATATAGACAGATCGTGTTTCTTTATCCAGTCCGAGACTCTCTGTCTCTTTATTAGTGCATTTAGTCCATTTACATTCAGCGTAACTATAGATAAGTATGTGTTTAGTGCTGTCATTTTGATGCCTTTTTATGTGTGTTGTTGACAATTTCATTTTTCCACTGATTTTTTTGTGCTGAGATGTTTTTCTTTGTAAATTGTGAGTTCCTCATGTTCATAGTATTTGACTTTATGTTTGCTGAGTCGTTATGTTTTTCTTGGTTTTTATTTTGAGTTATGGAGTTGTTATACGTCTTTGTGGTTACCTTAATATTTACCTCTATTTTTCTAAGTAAAAACCTAACTTGTAATGTCCTATATTGCCTTGTATCCCTCTCCATATGGCAGATCTATGCCACCCGTATTTAGTCCCTCTTTTTGATTATTGCGATCTTTTACATATTGACTACAATGATTTCCTGTTTCAAGCGTTTTTTGTTTTAATCTTAATTTATTTCTGTGGTTTCCCTATTTGAGTTGATATCAGGATGTTCTGTTCTGTGACCTTGCATTGTGCTGGTATCTGTTATTATTGGTTTTCTGGCTGAAAAATTTCCTTCAGTATTTCTTGTAGCTTTGGTTTGGTTTTTGCAAATTCTCCAAGCTTGTGTTTATCTGTAAATATCTTAATTTCACCTTTGTATTTCAGAGAGAGTTTTGCTGGATATATGATCCTTGGCTGGCAGTTTTTCTCCTTCAGTGCTCTATATATGTCATCCCATTGCCTTCTTGACTGCATGGTTTCTGCTGAGTAGTCTGAACTTATTCTTATTGATTCTCCTTTGTAGGAGACCTTTCTTTTATCCCTGGTTGCTTTTAAAATTTTCTCTTTATTTTGCTTTTGGCAAGTTTGATGATAATATGTCTTGGTGATTTTCTTTTTGGATCAGTCTTAATTGGGGTTCGATGAGCATCTTGAATAGATATCCTTTCATCTTTCATGATGTCGGGGAAGTTTTCTGCCAACAGATCTTCAACTATTCTCTCTGTGTTTTCTGTTATCCCTCCCTGTTCTGGGACTCCAATCGCACACAAGTTATTCTTTTTGATACAGTCCCACATGATTTTTAGGGTTTCTTCGTTTTTTTAAATTCTTTTATCTGATTTTTTTTCAGCTATATTGGTATCAATTCGCTGGTCCTCCAGATCTTTGACTCTGTATTCAAATTGCTAGAGTCTGCTCCTCTGACTTCCTATTGTGTTATCTAATTCTGTAATTTTATTGTTAATCTTTTGGAATTTTGAATGCTGTCTCTCTGTGGATTCTTGCAACTCAATTTTTCCACTATTTTCTTGAATAATCTTTTTGAGTTCTTCAACTGCTTTATCAGTGTGTCCCTTGGCTTTTTCTGTAGATTGCCTTATTTCATTTCTGAGGTCATCCCTGATGTCTTGAAGCATTCTGTAAATTAGTTTTTTTATATCCTGTATTTGGCAATTGAAGGATTGTATCTTCTTTTGTGAAAGATTTTGATTTTTTGTTTTGGGAAGTTGTAGAAGCAATCATGGTCTGCTTCTTTATGTGGTTTGATATTGACTGCTGTCTCTGAGCCATCACTAAGATATTGTAGTGATTTATTCTATATTTGCTCACTGAGTCTTGTTTTGTTTTCTTTCAATCTATGTAGATGGGCTACTAGATTGCGCTGTCTTGATTGTTGTAGCCCTTGACTCACTTATGTCCTATTACCAGCTGGTTTGGGCTGTTACCAGATATATATACCTGAGTCTATTCACTATTCTTGAGTAGAATCTGATTTTGGGTCATCAAGTGTGTGATGCACCCTGTCACCTATCCACCTAGAGAAGTAGTAGTGATAGTTTTGTGCACCAGATTCTAGTAGCAGCAGGGGTTCACACTCCAGGGGGGGCAAGATGCTGACAGGCTTCCCCCAAGTGTCAGTGAGGTAGGTGTGTCTCTATTCCTAAAACACCTTGGTGGGTGGGCTCTGCAGCTGTACCTTAGGCCCCCAATGCAAGTACCTCTACAGATTGGTCGGTGTCACCCTCCTTAAACCCCTAAGGCAGGAGGCTAGGTGGTCTGGGGGGAGCTTCAGCTCTCAGTTCCCTGTTGTGGGTCAGTGAGGGCTCTGTTGAATACGCAGAGATATCAGACCTGGGAAACTTGTCTTTCCAGGAATCCACTAAAACCATTACAGTCAGATCCCTATCAGAAATGCCTTTGCATTATAATAGCCACCTTGTTCCCTGTAGGGATGAAAGCCCAAGACTGTGGATCACATATGCTTGTCTGGAGCTGGTTCTGTGTTTTTAATCCAATTAGGGAAGGATTTTTGGTCCCTGGGTTTTTTTTATAGCTGCTTCTCTCAGGCCAGGAGAATGGGTTAGGAAAAGACCAGAAAAAAAAAAAAAGAAAGAAAGAAAGAAAAACCACAGTGCAGTTCACTCTCTGGCTCAGGAAATTCCAATGTTAATGATGCCACCTGGGAAGGGGAGGGGGGGTTCAGATAAATAGGAGAGACTAGCACCCCGGAATATAGACAAAGTTACTTATCTTGCTTGGGATGACTGTTTTATCTGAGATTCCCGAGGGGTGTGTCGACTGTGTGCCCTGGCTGGGTAGAGATTGCCCCTGAGGGTTAGGCCCGTGTCCCGTGCTTGCGCTGTCTCAGAAAATTAAGCTGCAGTTAATTCCTCCGCTCCCAGTCCAAAGCCCAGGGCCAAGGTTCCCCAGCTGGGAAGCCGCACTCCCGCCTCCAAAACCAGTGGCTGCCTCCCGGCAACTTTTCCTCCTGTCAGCTGTGTCGCTGCACTGCCTGAGTGTACTGGCTGGGCTTCCCCCAACGTCAGTTCAGGAGGCTAGGGCTGCACCCCGTGTTCGCGCTGTCTCAGGATGCCCCACTCAGCTCCCCTGCGCCCAGTCCAAAGCCTGGCGCCAAGGTTTCCTGACTGGGACGATGGCTGCAGGCTCCGAAAACAGTCGCTGCTTCCCCGTGGTTGTTTGTTCTCAGTCTCTGTCACTCAGGTCAACTCTTTAGATCTGTGTTTGATGGTCGGGGTTCGTAGATTGTCATGTATGTGATCGATTCACTTTTTTTTCCGAGTCTTTGTTGCAAGAGGGATCTGAGGTAGCTTCTACCTAGTCAGCCATCTTGGCCCTGCCCCCAGCAACATGCTTTTGATACAATTATTTTACTGTGTTAAGAGACATTTAATTGGATCAAAGGTGAACACCACTATTTTGGAAGTGGTAAAGAGCTGCCCCTCCTGTATGAATAATCCCAAGAACACTACTGAAGTGCCCCCAGGAGTCCAGTGAACTGGGGCAATGCCTAGAGATGACTGGCAGGTTAATTTCACTGAGATGTCTCGAGCTTTTGGCAACTACAAATATCTGCTAGTGTTTATTGACCCCTTCACTAATTGGGTTGAAGCTTTTCCTTGCAGAACTGAAAAGGCAATTGAGTTTGTGAAACACTTCCTAAATGAAATCATCCCTTGATTTGGCTTCCCATCTTATTGGCAACAACAACGGGCCCCATTTTGTGAACTTGGTGGTACAATTGGTGGCAACAGACCAGGACATTAATTGGAACTTACACATAGCCTGGAGATGCCAGTCCAGCTGCAAAGTATGGTGGGCTAACCAGACTTTGAGGAGACACCTAGCAAAGCTGTGCCAAGAGATCAAATTGATATGGAGAAACGTTCTGCCTTTGGTCTTCTTGAGATTTCAATCCATCCCTAGAAGCAAATTAGATCTTAGTTCCATTGAGCTATTATATGAGCACACTTTATTAGATAACGCCAATACGACCAACATAGCCTGCCTTAATTATGACTAACTTCCTTCCCTCCATGAGGTTGGAGATGTTCAAGTTACTAAATATTTGCTGGTCCTTCGGGTGCCTCTGTCTTCCCTCCACAGGTACACTCACCTGAGGAGCCTGACTGAGACAAAGGTGTCCTCCATCCATTCCAGTTTGGTGACTATGTTCTTCTCAAGGCGTGGAAAGGTAACTCCCTTCAGCAGAAGTGGACCGGCCCCTTCGATGCCCTCTTGGCTACCTCAAAAGCTGTCCAACTCAATGGGCTGAAAGCTTGAATCCACCATACTGGAGTAAAGAAAACCACAAATTTGTCAGTACTGTAAGAATTGGACTTATGAGGCATTTGAGAACCTTAAGTACTTGTTTTCCCGACACCCTCCTTCATGGGTGAGATTTCCCAAGAATGGAGGTTCAGAAAGGGTAAATAAATTATCGAAGCTCAACTCATGAAGAATAAATAAATTGTGCAAGTTACAGTAGTCTTAAGCATTAGAACTAAGTTTCAAACACGATCTAGCTCCATGTTCCAGGCTCATAACAGCTACTCTAAATTACCTCTTAATGTCAATTTTCTGCATTAGTGATGTCATCTCTGAGATGACAAAAAGTATCAGATTAAAAGAAGGGAAGTAGCAATGGGATTCATAAAATAGTGAATAACTAGGAAAATGTCTGGGAGAAAAAATAAATTCAATAAAGACAATGAATTAATAAATAGACTTAGCAACCTAATGGGTTCATTTTGGACATTTTGGATACTTGACTTGCTCAAACCAAACAATGGAAAACCATAACAAAGTGGATGCAGGACATAGTCTGAGCAGGTTTCTAATAAATGTGCAGTGGGTGATTTCAGGAATTGTCATTAGTAGTAAGGAACAGAATCCCTGGTAACACAGTGGTTAAGAGCTTAGCTGCTAATGAAAAGACAGCAGTTCAAATCCACCAGCCACTCCTTCCAAACCTTAGGGGGCAGTTCTATTCTGTCCTATATGGTCAAAATGAGTCAGAATCGAATCGATGGTAAAGGTTTGGTTTTTGATTTGGTAAGGAAGATGCTAAAAATAAACAAGGAGGTTCCCATTTTAAAAAAAAAATTGTGGCTTTCTGCCTTTGTGAGTTCAGTCAGCTTTAAAAAATTAAGATGGAAGTAGAATTAAAAACAAAACAAAGCAAAAAAGCTAAATCACTGCAGCCAATGATTTGTAGAAGTCATTCAGGGGCTTGTCAAGATTGATGTTACTTCTTTAAAAAGGGGTGTCTCCAAGGGAGAGGAGGGTTGGGGAAGGAAAAACACTAAATAGGCAATAGATAAATGGTAATTTGGATGAAGGGAAAGACAGTACACAATACTGGGAAAGCCAGCACTACTTGTACAAGGCAAGGTCATGGAACCTCCATAGACACATCCAAACTACCTGAAGGACTGAATTGCTCCCCTGAGGGCTGTGGGAACCATGGCCTCAGGGAACATCTAGCTCAATTGGCATAACAGATTTTATAAAGAAAATGTTCTACATTCTACTTTGGTGAATGGTGTTTGGAGTCTTAAAGCCCATGAGGGGCCATCTAGGATACTTCACTGGTCTTGCCACTTTGGGAACAAGCATGAATGAAGAAAACTAAAGATAGAAGGGAAAGATTAGTCGAAAAGACTAATGGACCACATCTACCATGGCCTCCACAAGAATGAGTCCAGCACAACTAGGTGGTACCTGGCTACCACCACTGACTGCTCTGACAGGGATCACAATAAAGGGTCCGGGACAGGGCTAGACAAAAATGTAGACACAATTCTAACTCTGAAAGAAAAATCAGACTTGCTGGCCTGACAGAGCCTGGAGAAATCCTGAAGGTATGGCCCCTGGACACCCTTTTAGCTCAGTAATGATGTAACTCCTGAGGTTCAACCTTTAGCCAAAGATTGGACAGGCCCACAAAATAAAATGAGACTAAATGGGCACACCAGCCCAGTTACAAGGACTAGGAGGCAGGACAGAATAGGAAAACTGGTAATAGGGAGCCCAAGGTTGAGAAGGGAGACCGTTGACATGTGGGGTTGTTAACCAATGTGTACTATTTAAGAAACTAGTTTGTTCTGGAAACCTTCATCTAAATTACAATAAAAAAAAGTTAATCACAAAAAAGGGAGAATTCTGAGGGGATTTATTCCCTATCATCTTCTGCTTCCTGGACATTTTTACTGGGTGAGCTTCAATTTTTTTTTAATTTAATATAAGGGCAAGAAATTTGCAAATATATTAACTTTGATTTTGCTGAGATACTGATCAATGAGAGAGCCATCATGTCCCACTACTAGACTTCTTTTTTTACATTAAACCCTCTTTCTTGAATTAGGTTGATTTCTCTATTTCCATAATTCTTAGCCAAAAATATTAGTTTATTACTTGAAGCAATAGAAATTAGTCAACCCTGTTGTTGTTGTTAGGTGTGGTCGAGTCAGTTCCGACTCATAGCAACTCTATGCACAACAGAACCAAACACTACCCGGTCCTGCGCCATATTCACAATCGTTGTTATGCTTGAGCTGATTGCTGCAGCCACCGTGTCAATCCATCTCGTTGAGGGTCTTCCTCTTTTCCGCTGACCCTGTACTCTGCCAAGCATGATGTCCTTCTCCAGGGACTGATCCCTCCTGACAACATGTCCAAAGTATGTAAGACGCAGTCCCGCCATCCTTGCCTCTAAGGAGCATTCTGGCCGCACTTCTTCCAAGACAGATTTGTTTGTTCTTTTGGCAGTCCATGGTATGTTCAATATTCTTCACCAACACCACAATTCAAAGGCTTCAACTCTTCTTCGGTCTTCCTTATTCATTTTCCTGCTTTCACATGCAACCCTAGATTAGGCAAAATAAAAATTGAACACTTATTCTCTCATAGAAAATGCTGGCACTTTTAAAACTCATCTCTTCATTGAACTTTCCTTTGTCCATCTCAAACAATTGATTCTATGGAAATTTTGAACTTATTTTAAAATGATTGACACAGAAGTAAAAAATAAGGATTGTTTCCAAGGCTTTATTTTTTACAAAGTCATTAAATTTTCATGATTTTTCTAACCATAAAGACATTTAACATCTACTTGAGTTAGCATGGGTTCTGCATCTTTTAAAGTGCTTTATACTTGGATATAGCTCTTATTTCTTATCTAGAATGTCAGAGAAATTGGCTTTTTTTTTCTGTTACTTTTATTTATTAAAACCTTTTTTTTTTTAGTAAGATATGAATAACACGCCATATTATTAGCTCACATGGCTTGAATTTTTTCTTCAGTTCTTTCAGCTTGAAAAATGTCAAGGTTATTCTTCCCTTTTGGGTTTTTAACTCCAGACCTTTGCCCATTTGGTTATAATACTTTACTTTGTCTTCTTGAGCCACCCTTTGAAATCTGCAGTTCAGTTTTTAGCTTCATTATTTTTTCCATTCTCTTTAGCTACTCTATGTTTAAGAGCAAGTTTCAGAGTCTCTTCTGACATCCATTTTGGTTTTCCCTGTCTTTCCTTTTTAATGACCTTTTGCATTCTTCGTCTATGATGCTTGATGTTGTTCCAAACTTATCTAATCTTGGTTATTAGCATTCAATGTGTCAAATTTATTCTTGAGATGATCTCTAAACTCAGGTGGGATATATTCAAGGCTGTATTTTGGCTCTCTAGGACTTGCTTTAATTTTCTTTAGCTTCAACTTCTACTTGCATAAGAGCGATCAATGGTCCATTCCAATATTGGGCCCTGGCTTGATTCTAACTGATGATATTGAGCTTCTCCATCATCTCTTTCAACAGATACAGTCCACTTGATTCCCGTGTATTTCACTTGTCAAGGTTCAATGGTATACTCTCCATTTCTGTCCTTAAAAAAATTTACTTGTGATGAAGAATTCGTTGGTTTTGCAATATTCCAACATGTAATCTCTGGTGTCATTTCTATCACCAACTCCATATTTTCCAACTACCAATTCTTTTTTCTACCTTTCACAATCTAATCCACCATTAACTATCAATACATCTGAATTGCAATTTTGATGCATTTCAGACTTCATAAGTTACTAAGCCTTCGATGTCTCATTTTTTGCAATACTGCTTGGTGGGTAAATTTGAATACCAGTAGTGCTAACTTGTGTTCTTTGGAGGCTTTTGGATATTGTCCTATCACTGACAGCATTGCGCTTCATGGTGGGTCTTGAAATGTTCTTTTTGAGGATAAGTATGATGACATTCCTCTTTAATTTTTCATTCTGGTGTAGTATACCATGTGACTGTCCAATTCAAAATGGACAATACCAGTTCATTTCAGCTCACTAATGCCTAGGATATTGATTTTTTCTGTGTTTCATTTCATTTTTTACAACTTCCAATTTTCTGAGATTCATATTCCATACAGTCCATGTTCCAACTATTAATGGATGTATGTAGCTGTTACTTCTCATGTTGAGTCATGTCGATAGAATGTAACATTTTAATCCAATAAAATAAGAGACAAGCTTTAAATAGACAATTTGCAATAATTTCTTTTTTTTTTTAAATATAGGAGGTGTCAAAGTGACTAATATCCATCCCAAAGGCAAAAAAATAGGGAAAATATAGAAAAAAAACACATAGACATGGTGAATTATATTTAAGAAATGTACTAATTTTATTCCATTTGAGAACATATATGCAAATGAGGGCATATTGAGTGGTCTGACACAAAGGTAAAATATTTTACTCTAAATCCTTGGGTGGACAAATTGAAATTTAACTGAGAATAAATGTATCTAAAAGAAACTTACTTCCAGGTGAATACAAATTGTTTAGAAAACTAACAAATATCCTAGACATTTTGTTAAGCTTTCAGGTCCTTCAGACATAATTAACACATTGCTTGGTATCTCCTCAGGGAGAGCCTCAAGGGCTGAGAGAATGCTATAAGTTGTTCCAACTATGCCATGTTGAGAAGCGCATGGGTGTCAAAACAGATTCTTTGCAGGTAAAATGTGGAATTTTTTATGCATTGCCATGTGTTACTAATATCTAAAATATTATAGTGACATTTTAATTGATAGCAAAGACACAGAAAAATATTAAGAATTTTGTTGCAATTCTGTCTGCTTTCCATTATTCTTGATATGTTTTATGAGATAAATGTGCACTTCATTTATTCACTTTTATAACTTAATGCTACAAAATTTAATGTCTGCATTTGCTAATAACTTACTCAGAGACTGCTCTGCTCGTAGTATTCAGGAATAGATACATGCCAGATAGATAAATACATACTTAGATACGAAGATGGATAGATTGATAGGTAGGTAGATAGATAGATTGATAGGTAGATAGACAGATAGAATGATAGATAGATGATAGATTGATAGATGATAGATAGATAGACAGGCAGACAGACAGACAGATAGATAGATAGATAGATGATAGGTAGGTAGATGGATGGGTGGATGGATGGATAGATACACACACATACTTATGAAGCAGTGATATCACAAATTTTTAAACCTCTAATTTTGTTACATTAACCTGTAGAGCTATGTTTTATTTTTAAAACATCTGTGGTATATTCAGATGCATTTTTTAAAGATTATACTTTAATTTATCTGTGATATCTCATGCCACATGAAAGTTTCATTTTTAATGGAACATGCTTCGTGTTCAAAAAGATTTCAAATAACTTCTGTTAATTTCCATAGATATCATCATCAGTATATTTGCTTCTTCACCTATGCTACTGTATCATATTGTGATTTTTTAAACTTCCTTTTTCATAAAAAGTACAGGATACATTTTTACAAGGGAGAGTTTATGGCAACAAGTTTTTACTATTTGCCCAGATTTCCTCATATTTCTTAGGTTTCTCCAAGAGAAAAAAATATATGCCTGATTTGTTACAAAAAACCTAAAATGTGTCAGTTACAATATGAATGCCCAACTGGAGGAGAAAGTATTTTAAGTAGACCAAAAAAGAAAGTAATCTAAAGAATGACACTTTCAGACACTTTAGTCATAGAATGGTTGTTATGGACTATGGGGCTGGGGTCAGTTACAAGCATAACATCCCTAATGAACCTATTCATCATGAAAATGGTGACAAAGAACTAGTCCAGAAGAATATACCTATATATATCTTAAAGATCAAAACAATTAACAAAAAAAAATGATAATTTCAAGTAATTTCTGTCAACATCAAAAAGCGATAGATGATAATGATAGATAGATATATAAACGGACAGAAAGATGAACAAATAGATAGATAGAACAAATAGTACTAGGCACATACTAATTTAGAGTTATTTTCAACTATCATAGACACCTTGAAGAATTTCACTCTCATTTATCCTTCCTAACAACCCTGCAAAAAAGAGTTGGAATATGGTTTTTCAGATGGGGTTAAAAAGACTCATATAACTTATGCGATTTCCCCAAAAGACCACATTGTATGCAGAGGTTCCATCAATACACATATATCTCTAGGGATGTTTTCATGTATAAAGACAAATAATTTCCACTGTGATCAATTATGTGTCTATTGAAAACCTGTTTAGTATGTTGATTGTTCCATCCTGGACCATCTGTATGTATGAGTTTTCATAAGATAATGTTTTGAAGGAGGGGGTTCAAATATATTCATGTTTTTTTAGGTGTGTGAAAAAGACAAGTTTTAAGAAGAGTACAATCAATATCCATGACCTAACATCTAAAGGGTTAACATATTATTCATTTTTGTTTCATTTACCTACCAATGTATCCATCAATTTATCTAATATGTATATGTGTGTGTAAAATTTGTGGGAGTTGGGTATGTATTCAAATATTCTAAATGGAATGTTTGGATTTATACTCTTCATACTGGGTTTGCATACTATAAATCTACCAGATGTTGTTATAGGAAAGCTATTGAAGATGCTGATTTATCCCTTTAGAATAGGTTTCCTGATAGACCTAGATGGACAAACACAATCTAACAGCACTGAATGAATTCATTCTGTCGGGAATCACAGACTATCCAGAGCTGCAGGCTCCATTGTTTGGGCTGTTCCTCATCATCTACATGATCTTAGTGGTGGGCAACTTGGACATCATCATCCTCACCAAGATGGACTCTAGTCTACAAACACCCGTGTATTTTTTTCTCAGACACCTGGCTATCGCTAATCTTGGTTATTCAACAGCCGTAGGACCAAAAATGTTGGCACATTTTGTTGTGGATGAAAATACAATCCCCTATTATTTTTGTGCTACACAGCTAGTTTTCTTTCTGATATTCATAACTACTGAATTTTTTATTCTGTCAGCAATGTCCTATGACCGCTATGTGGCTATCTGTAACCCTTTGTGCTACACAGTCATCATGTCACAAAGGATGTGTTCTGTGCTGGTGGCAATCCCTTAACTCTACAGCATATTTATTTCTCTTCTAGTCACCATAAAGATTTTTAATTTATCCTTCTGTGGCTACAATGTCATCAGGCATTTCTACTGTGACATTCTCCCCTTGTTATCTTTGCTCTGCTCGAACACACATGAAATCAAATTGGTCATTCTTATTTTATCAGTTTTTGATTTGCTTTCATCCCTCTTAATAGTTCTTCTTTCATACATACTCATAATTGCCTCCATTCTCAGACTGAACTCAGCTGAGGGCAGGCACAAGGTCTTCTCCACCTGTGGATCCCACCTGACTGTGGTGGTAGTGTTCTATGTCACTTTAATCTTTATGTATCTGCAGCCCAAGTCCAGTCATTCCTTTGACAATGATAAAGTGGCTTCCATATTTTACACCCTGGTAATCCCCATGTTGAATCCCTTGATCTACCGTTTGAGAAATAAAGAGACGTAAAATGTGCCTTACATAGGACTTTAGGACGGCCATGCAATATATTTCCTCAAAGTTCACTATAACATATGATTCATGTAAAGTACATTTGGGCTTCAAACTTTTTTCTGTGTGCCTCCAAAGGGAGTAGCAAGCACAGAAAACACAGATAAGTTCAACATATATTTCTATATTGCCTTCTACCAGTGACTCTACTAAGTCTGTAAGTAGATTAACAAATGAAACAGTACAAAGTGTTGCCTTCCTTGAGCAGGAGTGATGCAAGATAAGCATAATAATTAAGAAACTTGAAAGTATATTAGAATGTTATGGGGGGTGTTAGATTTAAAAAAAAGAAAATTGAATGTCTTGAGTGGAATAGTGAAACTGTAGTAGATACAGGAAGATTTCCAAATACCTGGCATTTTCCTCATCTAGTAGAAAAAAAAAGTAGAAAGTGTCTGTGTGTGTGTGTGTGAGTGTGCGCTTGCACACACCTTCTGTTTTGTCGCTCACATTCTGCCCTGTTTGGCTAATTCTGATTAAAAGAAGGCTCAGTGTGGTGGATTGATTTGAAGTACTCAGTCATTTGAATTTGCTCAAATGTCCACTTTCTAAACCTTGAAATCCCTGTCTTTCATCATCAGGGCCTTTACTTTCATATTTGAGCCTTTAGAATTGGTTTACTTTGTTATTATTTTTACTATTGCTATATTGTAATATTGATATAAACAGTAGTAAAATAAAATTATATTCAACAGGTTCAGCTAGGTGTCTGGTTTTGTATAAGTTACCCCATTTTGTCTGTATCCAGATAGGGGGTATAACTGTTAAGATAAATTTATTGAGGTCAGCCACAGAAATTTCCAGGTTTTTTCTTTTTTTTCTGTCCCAGATTGATACTGCTTCCTAATTCCATGTCTTTGTCTCATAGATTGTTATCCTTATCTCTCTAGAAAAGAACAATTACTCTTGTTTAGAAGTCATTTTCTAATTGTTTATGTAGCCTTGCATAAGAGGTCTATTGTATGATGAGTTATGTTTGTTATCTTGTTTTTGTTTGGCTGAATTTTCTTAAACTTGATGAATATGAGTGTGCACTTTAGTTTGATCAGTATGTATTGTTTGAATTCATAATTTTGATAATTCTACTTGAAAGAAGCATAAGGAGATAATCCACGGTTTGGACCATGCTGTGTTTCCAGTGAGTGAGGTGTGATATGTAGCATTTTATATATTTGCCATGATTTCTGGACATAGTTGCTACATATTCCCTCTGAATTTTCCAAGCATATTTTCTTATTCTTTTAATATTCAGAAAATCTGTAAGGAGAAAAAAAATTAAATTTTAGACACGTTAATGTTGTCTTTAGAAAAGAATCCAATCTGGGTCTTATTTTAGGACCCTACAAGGTGGGTTATGATATATTTGCATACATGTAAAGGTTAGAAAACATGTGAGAAAAATATCGTTTATAAACAGGATATCAAAATGGAAATTTAAAACACACCCCATTCTGAATCATTCCAAGTGGCTAGACTGGGAAATTCTGTTACGTGTTTAGGGAAAAGAATTAACCGACTCTACACAAACTCTTCTACAAAACTGAAGAGAGGGGTATTTTGCATTTCCTATTTTTATATGAGGATAGCTTTACTCTGATATCAAATGTAAACAAAGGCATTAAAGAAAAGAAAACAACAGAGCAGGTATGTGAAAAATCCAAAGAAAAATTTAAGAAATTGGGTCCAGCGATATGTAAAAATAATAGCAATGGATCTTGACTGCAATTTTGATGAATTCAGACTTTGAAGTTGATAACATCTTCAATATCCTCATCTTTGGCATTGGTTGAATAAATGTGAATAATAGTAGTATTAACTGGTCTTTTTTGGCATATGAATATTATCATATCACTGATAGCATTGTTCCTCATTATAGGTCTTGGAATGATTTTTTTTTTTTTTTTTGATGATGAGTTTGATGCCATTGCTCTTCAATTTGTCATTCTGGCATAGCATACCATATGATTACCTGTTTGAAAATGGTCGATACCATTCCATCTCAGCTCACTAATGCCTAGGGTATCCGTCTTTATGTGTTCCATTTCATTTCTTACAACTTCCAATTATCTGGGATTCATATTTCATACAATCTATGTTCAATTATTATTGGCTATTTGCAGCTGTTTCTTCTCATTTTGAGTCATGCCAATAAAATAGAATATCTTAATCTAATAAATAAAATAACAGAGAAGACTCGAACAGACAATTTACAATAAAAGGAGAGTTGGAGTGACTAATAACTCTCCTTGAGGTTATAAAAAAAAAAAAAATTAGTACAAACAGGCGGCGTCAAGGTGTTGGATTAGTCAGATGCTTCCTAAGATCCCTCTTAACAACAAAGACCTGAAAAAACAAGTGAATCAATAATACATGACAGTCTAGGAGACCTGAACATCAAAGACAAGTTTAAGGAGTTGTCCGGAGTGGCAGAGAGAGGGAGAGACAGTTCAGAAGAAGCGAGGATTTTCCAGACCTGACCTGGCCAGCACCTTGCATTCTAGATGAGCTGGCTAGCTTGGGCTGAGGCAAGCAATTGTGTTTGGGATGCATTTTCCACATCAGGAGTAAGAGAATGGCAGATAGTCTGTTCAAACCTCTGGAACCATGGAGAAGCAGTTCTGAACTGGCAAAGGATAGGTACAAGCATCTAACCTACTGTGTGGTTCAAAAATCCCTTCCCCTCCTTGGGAAGTACCTCCCTCCCCTCTCTGCTCTGGGTCCTGGCCTGGTGTCAGTGATCACTAAGCTTGGTGGTCTAGAAGTATGACCTAAAGAGTGCCCCGAACCATTCTCCTAGATTTGGAGTAGGAAAAAATTAACAAAAAGGAAAAAAAATAATCTGCCAGCTCCCCTAAGCTGGGAATTCAGGGCACCATAGACCCTTTGCCTAGGAACAGGCATAAGGGGTCCTCAGGCCTTGAATGCCTTTCACTACTTCCTAGACCTGTGCGGGCCCATTTCAACACCATAGACACTCATTAGCCCAGTATAACAGAGTATATACCTGAAGCCTATTTTCAACTGCAACAGCTAAGACGAGTGGCAGATTCATGACATTTGATACTACTCTGCCGTTTAAGCAGGGTCCTCATCTACCCACATTGGGTCTGAGGACTGGTGGCTCCACCCATATCACCCAGCCACCTGTGGAGGTGTCTGACAATAAGTGTTTCTTCTCAGTCCCTACAGCCAACAGTATTAGGTGCCCAAAGTCCAACTGCAAAAGCCTCCTACCTACACACTCTAGGGAACAGACACATACCTGTAGACAACTGTCTACAGGACAGCTGTCAGCCCCCTGCCTTCCCCAGCATATGACCCCCTACAGCAGCCAGATACTTGGACCTACTCACATGACTCCTGCATGTCTAGGACTGTAGGTGAGAGCCTGAAAGGCACACTTGGTGAATGACTGACCTGCTCTCCTAAGCTGAATCAACACAAGAGAAGTAAAAGGACTCCTGGGCTCACATTCCTAGTCACAGCTCTAACCACCTGATGACAGCACATGACAGCTTTAAAGACATCAGTAATCAAAGCAGCTCACGAGACTAGCCTATTTGGACATATCAAAATAAAAATAAACTAGGACACGGTAAGTAAACATTAAGTAAATAAATATAATAACTTATTGATTGTTTGAAGACAACAGTCAATATCAAATCACATAAAGAGGCAGACCATGATGGCTTTAGCAAACCACCAAAACAAAAAACAAAGAAACCTCCAGAGGAAGATAACTTCTTGGAATTACTGGCAGTAGAATTCAAAAGATTAATGTACAGAGCTATTCAAGAGATCAAGAAGGAGTTTATGCAAAATGCAGAAAAAGCCAAGGAACACACAGACAAAGCAACAGAGGAACTTAAGAAGGTTATACAAAAGCATAATGACAAAATTAACAGGCTGCAAGAATCCACAGAGAGATATCGAACAGAAATCCAAAAGATTAGCTAAAGAATTTCGGAATGAGACAACTCAGTTGTAAGTCATAACAGCAAAATTGAGGCAATGGAAGGCAGAATTAGTGAGATTGAAGACAACGCATTTAACATCAAATTATCTGAGGAAAAATCAGATAAAATGATTAAAAAAAATGAAGGAACCCTAAGAATTACATGGGACTCTATCAAGAGAAATAACCTATGATTGTTTGGGGCACCATAACGGGGGAATAACAGAAAACATAGAATTGTTGATGATTTGTTGACAGAAAACTTTCCTGATATCATGAAACATGAGAAGATATCTATCCAAGAAGCTCATAGAACCCCCACACAAGGTAGATCACAAAAGAAAGTCACCAAGAAATATCATAATCAAACTTGCCAAAACCAAAGATAAGGAGAGCATTTTAAGAGTGGCTTGGGATAAACAAAAAGTCATCTACAAAAGAGAGTTAATAAGACCAAGCTCTGATTACTCAGTGGAAACCCTGCAGGCAAGAAGACAATGAGATGACGTATAAAGACTTGAGGGAAAAAAAAAAAAAAATTACAAGCCAAGAATTATATACCCAGCAAAACCGTCTCTCAAATTTGATGGCAAAATTAGGGCAATTCAGAATAAACAGAGGTTTAGGGAATTTGTAAAAACCAAACCAAAATTACAAGAAATACCTAAAGGGAGCCCTCTGGTTGGACAATCTATAACATCAGATAACAACCCAAGATTAGAACATAGGTCAGAACAACCAGATATCACCTGAGATAGGGAACTCACAAAAATAAATCCAAGCTAAAGTGCTGAAAATAGGGAATGGAGAGATGTCAACATGCAAAAGATGACAACATTTAAACAAAAAAGAGGGGTAAATAATGTAGTTATAGAACTTTCATATGGAGAGGAATTCAAAGTTGATATTAGAAATAAAAGATTTTTTAAACATCAGAAAAATAGAGGTAAATATTAAAGTAACCACAAAGGAAATTAACAATCCTGCACATCAAAATAAAAAACAGGAAAAACATAAAGACCAGCAAATATGAAATCAACCTCAATGAAAAAGATGAAAAGAAAATACACACAAAAAAATGACTCAGCAAAGGAAATTAAGTGGAATAAAGAAACTGTCAACAAACAAGAACAAAAAGTATGCACGAAAATGACAGCGTTAAACTCATACCAATCTGTAATTACAATGAATATAATGGACTAAATGCACCAATAAAAAGACAGAGAGTTGCAGAAGGGATAAAAAATACATGGTCCATCTATATGCTGCCTACAAGAGACATACCTTAGATACAAAGATACAAACTAAAACTCAAATGGTGGAAAAAAAAAATTCAATCAAACAACAATCAAAAAAGAGCAGGAGTGGCAACATAAATTTTTGACAAAATAGACTTGAAAGCACCACAAAGGATAAGGGAGGATACTATATAATGATTAAAGAGTCAATACACAAGGAGGACATAACCATAATAAATATTTATGTATTCAATTTTTCATTAAATGAAAAGATTCGGTTTTCATTCAATGACAGGGCTCAAAAATACATAAAACCAACTCTAACAGCTGTGAAAAGAGAAATAGACAACTCCACAATAATGGTAGGACAGTTGACGCCATTTTTGGTGAAGGACAGAACATCCAGAAAAAGCTCAATAAAGACAAAGAAGATCTAAATTTCATAGTGAACAAGCTTGATATCATAGACATATGCAGAACACTGCACCCAACAGCAGCCAAGTATAATTTCTTTTCCAACCCAGGTGGAGCGTTCTCCAGAAGAGACCACGTATTAGGCCACAAAGCAAGCCTTAACAGAATCCAAAACATCAATTTTATAAAGCATCTTTTCTTACCATACAGCCATAAAAGTAGAAATCAATAACAGAAAAAGAAAGAAAAAAAAATGCTTGGAAACTGAGTGACACCTTTCTCTGAAACTACTGGGCTACCGAAGAAATTAAGGAATGAATAAAGGAATTTACAAAATCAAATGCAAATGAAAACGCATCCTACCAGAAGCTTTGGGACGCAGAGAAAGCAGTGCTTAAAGGTCGGTTGATAGCAATGAATGCATACAACCAAAAAGAAAAAGGGGACAAAATCAAAATATTAACCCTACATCATGAACAAATAGAAAGAGATCAGCAAGAGGAGCCCACACGAGCTTGTAACAAAAGAAGAGATGGAGAGATAATTAAAAAACTCCTTACCGGAAAAAAAAAAAAGCCCTGCCCTTGACAGGTTCACTAGAGAATTCTACCGAGCATTCAGCGAAGAGTTAACATCACTACTACAGTTTTGCAGAGCATGCAGAAGTATGAAGTTAGGTTTGTTGCCTCCTTGTTTTTGTTTTGTTGAATTTTCTAAAATTTGGTTAATATGAGTGTACAATATATTTTGATCAGGACCTATAGTTTGAATTCATCATTTTGATTCTCCTACTTGAAAGAAGCAAAAGGAGATAATCCCAAATTTGGTTTACGGTGTATTTGTAGTGTGTGAGCTGCGATATGTAACATTTTATATATTTGTTATGATTTCTGGACATTGTTGCCCCATATTCCCTCCAAATTTTCCATGCATATTTGCTTATTTTTATGCTTTTAATACCCAAAAAGTTTGTAATGAGAAAAAATAAAGTAAATTTTAAATACACTAAGGTTGCCCATTTAAAAAAAAAAAATTCAACCTGGGTTTTAGGTCAGGACCATACACGGAGGGTTATGGTGTTTCCATGTATATAGAGACTGGAAAACATATAAGAAAAAAATTCATTGATAAAGAGAATATCAAAATGGAAATTTAAATTTAAAATACCCCCAATCCCCAGTCAAGTCTAAATGGCTTGATCGGGAAATTCTATTAAATGTTTAGGGAAAAAGAACTAGCCAGTTCTTTATGAACTCTTCCAGAAAACTGAAGAAGAGTGTATATTTCCATTTTCTATATGAGGATAGCTTTACTCTGATATCAAAGGTAGGCAAAAGTATTAAAAAAAAGAAGAAAACAGCAGAAGGTATATGTGAAAAGTTTTCTAAAAATTTAAAGAAATTGTGTCCAGAAACATGTAAAGAGAGTAATGCACCAAATTAGGTGTGCCCCAAGAATGCAGAGTTGGTTTTTAAAGACCAAGGAAAGACATTCACCATTACAACTAATTTGAAATGAAAATAAAGCCACATAAACAGATGTAGAAAAACATTTTCAATGTCCCAATATTGTGATAAAATTTTAACTAAATTAATACTGAAGGTGATCCAACAGATTGAGGAAATTATCTAACAAAATCATTAATATCACACACAAATAAAATTTTGCTAAAGATTATTCAAAAGTGGTTTTAGCAGTGCATCAACAACAAGTTGCCAGATTTTCAACCTGGTTTCAGAAGAGGACATGGAATGAGAGATATCATTGCTCATGTCAGATGGATCATGGGTAAAAGCCGAGAATAGCAGAAAGATGTTTACCTGTGTTTTAATGACTATGCAAAGGCATTCGACTGCGTGAATCATAACAAATTATGAATAACATTGAGACAAACAAGAACTCCAGAACATTTAATCGTGCTAATGAGAAACATGTTCTTACACCAAGAGGCAGTAGTTCAAACAGAAAAAGAGTACACTGCATGGTTTAAAGTGAAGAAAGATGTGTATCAGGGTTGAATCCTTTCACCATACTTTTTCAATCTATATGGTGAGCAAATAATCCATGAAGCTGGATTACGTGAAGAAGAACTGGGCATTAGGATTGGAGGAAGACACATTAACAACCTGCATTATGCAGGTGGCACAATCTTTCTTGCTGAAAGCGAAGAGGACGTGAAACACTTATTGATGGAGATCAAAGACCATAGCTTTCAGTATGAATTACACTTCAACACGAACAACACAAAAATCCTCATAACTGGCCCAATAAGCAACATCATGATAAATAGGGAAAAGATTGAAGTTGTCAAGGATTTCATTTTACTTAGATCTACAATCAACATCCATGGAAGCAAGAGTTAAGAAATCAAAGGACACTTTGCATTGAGCAATTTGGATGCAAAAGATCTCTTTAAGGTGTTGAAGAGCAAAGATGCCACTTTAAGGACTAAGGTTGCCTGACCCAACACATGGTGTTTTCAATTGCTTCATATGCATGTGAAAGCTGGAGGATGAATAAAGAAGACCAAAGAAGAATTGACACCTTTGAATTGGTGTTTTGGGGAAGAATATTGAATATACATTGGTCTGACATAAGAATGAACAAATCTGTCTTGAAGAAGTACAACCAGAATGCTTCTTGCAAGCAAAGATGGCAAGACTTCTTCTAATGTACTTTGGATATGTTATCAGGAAGGATCAGTCCCTGGAGAAGGGCATCATGCTTGGTAGAGGGTCTACAATAAAAACAGAAAACCCTCAATGAGATGGATTGGCACAGTGGCTGCAACAACGGGCTCAAGCATAACATTTGTGAGGATGGCACAAGACCAGCCAGTGTTTTTTTCTGTTGTACATAGAGTAAGAACCAACTCAAAGGCACCTAACAACAGCAACAACAAAGTAGTGGGTCAGTGAAGAAAAGGAAGACCATCAATGAGATGGACTGACACAGTGGCTTGAAGGATGCACTCAGGCAAAACAATGGTTGTGAGAATAGTGCAGGACTAAGCAGTGTTTCATTCTGTTGTACATCGGGTCACCAGGAATTGGAACCGACTTGACTGACAACTAACCTCAACTAACGACAATATAAACAAGGAACTTTTTCAAACTGATAAAGGGCATCCGTGATCCACCTACAGCTGCCATCACACATGGTATGAAAGATTGAATAAATTCTCAGGAAGACCAGGAACACAATATGTAAATCTACCCTTGCCAAGTCTATCGGACATTTTAGTGGATGTTCTGGAAAGTAAAAGGCAATAAAAATAAATAAATAGAAAGCATTCAGATTGGAAAGGAAGAGGTAAAACTCTTTTTACTGATAGATGAAATTTTTTTATGTATAAAATCTAATAGAGCCTACAATAGAATTACAGTTTTAAAAAGTTAACTTAGCATTTCCTTGTGAATTTGCTTTTAGGTTAGTGGTCAATTAAAAAAAAAAAAAAGCCTGTCTGAATTTTAAGTGGGTTTTTGTTTATTTTACAGATACATTTTGGGATTTCTTAGATATAACACTAGTAATGGATTGAATTATGTCCCCTCAAAATATGTTTCAACTCGGCTAGGTCAGGATTCCCAGTATAGTGTCCTTGTCCAACATTTTGTGATCTTATGTGATTATTCTACATGTCGTAAATCCTAACCTATATGAAGTTAATGAGGCAGTATTACAGTTTTTTTTTTATGTTAATAAGGAAGGACTCAAACTGGATTAGGATGTATTGTGAGTAAATCTCTTTGGAGATACAAAAGAGTGAAATGAGCACAAAGGTGTAGGACCTCATGCCTCCAAGAAAATGTCACCACTAAATGAGAAAATCCTTTGGACCAGGGATCCAGTAGCCGAGAAGTTCCTAGTTCAGGGGAAGGTTGATGACAAGGACTTTTCCCCAGAACCAATAGAGAAAGAAAACTTTCCCCTGGAGCTGGTGTCCTGAACTTGAATTTCTAGATTCCTAAACTGTGAGATGACTTGGAATACACTCCATACCAAAGGGTAAACGGTGAGAGACTCATAGTGACTCAAAAGACAGAGTGGGAATGCCCCAAATGTTGCCTAGGCTGTAATCTTTATGGATGCAGAGGACCAAGTCTTTTCTCCCCATAATGGCTTGTGGGTTTAAACCTACAAATTTTCACTTAGCAGTGACTGCTGAAAAAATTATGTATATGTATACATATATATATCACAAATAAGCAAAAAAAAAAGCATGAATGGATACATTATGAATAGCTAAAATGGCAAAGTGCACCAAAAAGATTTATAGCATGATAAACGTATATTCATAATAAGACATTACACGTAAAATATCACACTTTACAATGTGTGACAGTTAAGGTTCTGTGTCAACTTGGCTAGGCCATGATTCTCAGTGGCATGGCAGTTCTATGATGATGTGATCATCTCCATGATGGCATCTGCTGTGAGTAGCACTCAGTTGACACCTGTGGCCTGCATGGAATAGAAGTCGACATTCTACCAAGGTTCATTGGCTTTTTCTCACTCTGGATCCTGCAATAGGCTCCTATTTTTCTGACCTCTGGTTCTTAAGAACTGAACCAGCAGCTTGCCTGCAGTTTTGGTTTTGGATCTTGGGATTCTTTGATCTTCCCAACCTGTGAGCAAGAGCCCTGCTCTCTGACCTGCAGATGTTCTGTTAGCCAGCCCATGCAGCTACATAAATCAGGTGAAGCCTCTATTCCGACCCACAGACTTAGGGCATTCCAGCTTCTGCTTCTACAGCCACGTGAGCCATTCCCTTGATATAAATCTCTCTCTATGTATATTTATATGCTCTACTGGTTTTGCTTCTCTGAAGAACTCGGCCTAAGACACAAGGGTAATATTGCTATGGTTGAGCATATGTGAAGCACAGCCAAATATGTATGAAGGTGAGAAAGATGTTCTGGGATGAGAATTGGAGAGAATGGAAAACCATAAAATATTGAAATATAATAAAAGAAAATTAAACAAACAAGCAAAAATCCTAAGCAGACTATGATGGCAGCTGACCACGGAACAAGAAGCAAATGCAACATTTCTGTTCCTGAGGTCAAAAACAAAGCTAACAAACAAACAAACCCTGAACAATAACCATAATAGCAACAATAACAACAGCAAACAAGGAAGTGATACCTAACGTATGGGCAATACAATACATTTATTCCATTTAAGTCTTTTAAATAATATAATAAGAAAGTGTTTAAGCACATCTTCATTTTGTCATCTATTTGAAGAGACAGCTGTAGAAACGAGGAATACTGACAGATCTGATTTATAAGTATGATGTTTTAATCCAGGTACCTGGGTGGTAAAAATGGAAAGTCAACAAAGAGTAAAAGGTAAGAATGTATGAAATAGATAAATACAGATATGTATACACACTATATGATTGAAAACTTGCTCACTGATGAATACAAATTGTCCTGGACAATTAACAGACAACCCCTAGATACTTTGTTAAGCTTTTAAGTGGTTCAGGACAAATCAACAAATTGCTTGGCATCTTCTCAGGCAGAATCTCCATGGGTGAAAAAAAATTCCATAAATTTGTCTCTCTATGTCATGTTGAGAAACACATGGGAGAGTCAAGACAGAGATTTCATTACAGGTAAAAAGATGGGCTATTTTTATATTTTAGCAATACCCAGGATGTTTCAGTGACACTTGCAGGGTCCCACCTTTATTCAATGGCAAATTCGTTGCAAGGATTTCTGAGGATTTCAGCAGGATTTCTGAGTTAGTCCTGTGTGCATTCTACTTTGTATAGTACCTGAGACGAGGATCTCTCTCCCTTTTTCTGTCATTTTTTTTTTCCAAATATTCACACTTTGTTTCAGAGGCTAAATGCTCATAAGCGTCTATGAAATATTATCGTTATATGGCTAAATAATATTTTACTTTGTATAAATAATTATATGAATAAAAAAGAATCAAAGACAAAAAAAAAAAAAGTCCTGGAGTCAGTTTTGCCGCATAGCTACCCTGTTTGTGTCTGAGAACAGTGCTCCATAGGTTTTTCAATGGTTGCGACTTTCAGAAGTAGATCCTTCTTTCTTCCAAGGCACCTCGGAGTGGACTCGATCCCCCAAACTTTCAATCTGTAGCTGAGTGCTTGATTATCTGTGCCATCCAAGTGTCCTAATTATGTGAATAATAGAACACAAAGGTGAAAGTAAAGGAAGCATATAGAGCCTTAAAAACTACTCTGGCAAAATTATGAAGCTGCAGGTATTCAGTCTCCAATGTTGATGTCCTTCCAAATCCTTAGTTACATAATGGCTCTAGGCTCTTCTTATGTACCTCTCAAGTGTAATTTAATATTTAACATATATTTAAATAACTGTGTAAAAACCAAACCCGTTGCCATTGAGTCGATTCTGACTCATAGTGACCCTAAAGGACAGAGTAGAACTGCCCCGCAGAGTTTCCAAGGAGCTCCTGGAGGATGTGAATTGCTGACCTTTAGGTTAGCAGCCGCAGCACTTAATCACGAAGCCACCAGAGCTTCCCAAATAATTTGGTGCTGTCCATGGAGCTCCAGAGCTGTTGAGAGGAAGTCCCCTTACTGTCCTTTACCTTATAGGAAAAGCAGTACTTACAAATATAAGAACTTTTTTTCTTCACTCATTCATCATTGCAGCTAAACAAGATTTATATAGCTTTTATTGTATTCATTGAAGACAGCTGATTTCCTAATTCTAATACCTACTGATACTCAATTCAGTACTTCTTTAAAAAAAAAAAAAACATTTTATTGTGCTTTAGGTGAAAGTTTACATAGCAAATTAATTTTCCAGTCAAAGATTCTTACAAAAAAATGTGTCAGCACTCTTCTCATTTCCTTCCCAGCTTCATTGTTTCCATTAGTCAGGTTTCCCTGTCCTCCCTGCCTTCTTTCCCTGTTTGTCTCAAAAAGTTGATTGTTCTAAGGGGCACATTCTTCACAGATGTTATTATTTAATTTAATTACTCCATCTGTTATTGGGCTGAAAGGTGGCCACCGGGAGTGTCTACATGGGTTTCTGCAACCTCTTTCAAACCAGCAAATCCCATCTTTTTTTTTTTTTTAATTTTTTGGAACTTTTTTTTTACATTCTGCCCCAGAATTTCTATTGTGATCCTGGTCAGAGTTGTCTGTAGTGGTAGTCAGGCACTATCTAGTTCTTCTGGTCTCAAATTAGAGGAGGCTGTGGTTCATGTGGGCCATATGTCCTTTGGACTATTTGCTTTCTTACGCCTAGGTTTTCTTCATTCTCCTTTGTTCTAGGTGGAAAGAGGCCAATAGTTTGTTTTCCGACCTAAGTAATGTGTGTGCATAGGGTCACAACTGTACAAGCAATGCTTTATATGAGAGTGTATTTCCCCAGTAGCCATTTTAATATTTAATATGGTACAATTATATTTTTCTATTTGCTTGATTATTCTGGAATCAGAGGCTGCTGGTACTGCTATTTTCATGTAAGTAGTATCATTTCAAACCGTTCATTCTTTTACCTTAAACTGCCATCCTTATCCTTCTCTGGCATTTTTTTTTTTTTAATCTGTGGTATGTTAGGGATACGTATATACATTTTAACTTATGTTTATATGCATTACATACTATATAATCGTTTAAAGTAGAGGGTCTCTTTATTCAAATGGAATTTCTTAATGAAATCACATTATATAAGAACAATGACATGGACCTCACTTTTTCCCATTTGTTCAAATCTCCTCTCACTATCTTAGATTCTTTCATGAGAAAATATATCTGATTTGTTACAAACAACTTAGTATATTAGTTAAAATGAAAATACTCCTAGGTTAGGACATATTTTAAGTAAATGTATATTAAAACACACTCCTGTTAAGGTGATCCTTACTCAGCAGTGACCCCATAGGGTTTCCAAGGCTGTAAATAACTATGGAAGCAGACTGCCACTTCTTTCTCCCATGGAGCCATGGGTGGTTTTGAACTGCTGATCTTTAGTTTAGCAGTCCATCAACTTATATTAAAATGTATTAAGTAGAAGATGTATTATCCAGAAGACCGGCACACTGACGGTCCAATTTTAGTTATGAACTTGAGGATTGGAGAGAGAAGAGCTGGGGTCAGTTACATGGGTAACACACTTCTCAACCTACTCATCGTCATAACCCTGACATAGAAGCTAAGTCACACTAGAACAATTTATGTATACATATATAAAGAAAAGTCCTTTCATGTAAATTATTGTCATCCTTTTAAAAACGACAATAACACTATACACTTGATATTTGAGATTTATATCCCAATACCTTAAATGC
This sequence comes from Loxodonta africana, assembly GCF_030014295.1. Lineage (NCBI taxonomy): Eukaryota > Metazoa > Chordata > Mammalia > Proboscidea > Elephantidae > Loxodonta > Loxodonta africana. The sequence goes on from NC_087348.1 coordinate 30,255,831, forward strand.
ATTGAAACATTTAATCACTATTTATTTTTCCAACAACCCTGAGGGGAAGTGGTCATTTTGCATTTGTAAATAAAGAAATTAAGGTATCTTATTCTATGACCCACAAAACCAGAACCAAACCCGTTGCCGTCAAGTTGATTCCAAATCATAGCAACACTATAGGACAGAGTAAAACTGCCCCATAGAATTTCCCAGGAGTACCTGGTGGATTTGAACTGCTGATGTTTTGATTAGTAGTCCTGGAACTTAACCACTATGCCACTAGGGTTTCTATAACCCACAAGCGGTGGTATAACAGAGACTATATCTGCAAGGGTCTACCACCCAGAATAGTTCCCTGTATAAAGACAAATAATCCCTTGTTAATACATGTGTTCGATACCTGTCAAGTGTATTGTCTTAGTCAGTACCACCCATGGCACAAGGGCTTTTATAGGACTATGTTTTGAAGAAAGGCATATTAAATGTTCCCACACATTTAGTGAATTAGCACTTTAAAATTTTTATAATGAAATTAACATTTGCATTATAATTTTGTAAATGTGATTATGTGTTATTATTTACAAGAAAAAAGAAAATTTAGTAATCATCCATGTACCTATCACTTAAAATTTCAACTTTTTTCATTTTTGCTTCATACATCTATATGTATATATTAAAAAAAAAAAAAAAAAAAAACTGAAACCCTTTGCCATCAAGTTGATTCTGACTCATAGAGACACTAGGACAGAATAGAACTGCCCCAAGGTTTCTCAGGGAGAGGATGGTAGACTCAAAAAGCCAATTTTTTTTTATTATCAGTCAAGCCCTTAACCACTGCTCCACCAGGAATCCCATCTATGTATATGTATATGAACGTGTATATGTATCTGTATTGTGTATATGTATATGTGCATGTATATGTATATGTACATCTACAGCTACATGTACCTGTACACCTACATCTTTATCTGTGTTATTGCTATGTTTATATCAGAGTTTCTCAACTTCTGCCCTAGTGATATTTTGGACTCGAAACTTTCTTATTGTGTGGCGTTACCCTGTATATAGTAGAATGTTTAGTAACATCCCAGGCTTCCATTAGATACAAGTAGTACCCTTCTCCTAGTTGTGACATTGCAAATGTCCCAGGCATTGACAAATGTTCTTTGGGGAGCAAATTTTACCCAACTTATAACAAGTTCGATTTCTCTCTCTTTCCCTCTCCCTCTCTTTCTATTTCAATCTTCATGTGGCTATATATTATTTGTGGGAAGTGGGTTTAATTTCAAATAACTATATTGGAAAATTTGGATTTATCTTATTCATTTAACATATTGCCTTTGTATACCAAAGATCTACCAGATGATGCTATATAAAACCTATTGACTCTGCTGATGTCTCTATCCAGAATAGGTTTCCTCATAGACCAAGATGGAAAAACACAATCTGACAGCACTGAATGAATTCATTCTGACGGGAATCACAGACCACCCAGAGCTGCAGGCTCTATTGTTAGGGCTGTTCCTCATCATCTACATGATCTCAGTGGTGGGCAACTTGGGCATCATCATCCTCACCAAGATGGACTCCAAGTTACAAACTCCCATGTACTTTTTTCTCAGACACCTGGCTATTACCGATCTTGGTTGTTCAACAGCTGTAGGACCCAAATGTTAGTAGATTTAGTTGTGGATGAAAATACAATCTCCTATTATTTTTGTGCTGCACAACTAGCTTTCTTTATTGTGTTCATAAGTAGTGAAATTTTCCTTCTATCAGCAATACCCTACGACCGCTCTGTGGCCATCTGTAACCCTCTGCACTACATAGCCATCATGTCACAAAGGACTTGTTGGGTGCCGGTGGCAATAACCTATCTCTACAGCACATTTGTTTCTCTTTTGGTCACCATAAAGATTTTTAATTTATCCTTCTGTGGCTACAATGTCATCAGTCATTTCTACTGTGACAGTAACCCCTTGTTGTCTTTGCTCTGCTCAAACACACATGAAATTCAATAGGTCATTCTCATCTTAGCATCTTTGGATTTGATTATATCCCTTCTAATAGTTCTTGTTTCATATCTGCTCATTTTCTTAGCCATTCTCAGGATGAACTCAGCTGAGGGAAGGCACAAGGCCTTTTCTCCTGTGGATACCACGTGACTGTGGTGATAGTGTTCTATGGGACTTTAATCTTTATGTATATGCAGCCCAAGTCCAGTGGTTCCTTTGATACTGATAAAGTGGCTTCTATATTGTACACCCTGGTTAACCCCATGTTGAATCCCTTGATTTATAGCTTAAGGAACAAAGATGTAAAATATGCCCTGGTTAAAAAAAAAAAAAAGAAACTGTTAAGACATGGGAAAAAATAAGTAAAATACTTTCTAAAGTTTGATGTACTATATAAAAAAATGTATATATGGTTCCTATAAATTACATCATGTGCTTTAAAACTTGTCTGTGTGTCTCCATAGGGTATAGCAGGCCAAAATATATTTCTCATATTTTTATAAATTTTTTTCTATTTGTCAAGCACTCTTCTAAACGCATTGATGAACAAGAGTAAAAAATATTTTCCTTCCTTGAAGAGAAGAGATGGATCACAAATATAATAATTCAGTAAACTATAGTGCAGAAGAATGTGTTGGGTCCCTTGTGGCGCAGTGGTTGAATTGTTAGGCTGCTAACTGAAAGATTGGTGGTTCAAAACCACTAGCCACTCCATGGGAGAAAGATGTGGCAGTCACCTTCCACAAAGATTTACAGATTTGGAAACCCTGTGGGTTAGTTCTACTCTCTCCTATAGAGTCGCTAGGAGTTGGAATCTACTCAACAACAGAACTTTTTTTTTTTTTTTTTTTGAGAATGTGCTATAAAACAAAACCGTTTGCCATTGAGTTAATTCTGAGTTATAGCAAACTTAATGGACAAGGTAGAACTGTTCCATAGGGTTTCCAAGGAGCAGCTGGTGGATTCAAAATGCTGATGTTTTGGTTAGCAGCCAAGTTCTTAAGCAATGCACCACCAGGGCTAGAGCAGAATGTGTTGGGAACCATAAAGTCAGACAAGGAGAGTGGGTATGCTGAGTGGAAGTGGGAAAAGGTACGAGGTACAAAAGTGGAGCTACAGTGATCCTGGTGTTTTTTTCAACTATTAGAATAAACTCGCAGCATCAGTTCTTGCGTTTGTGTATGTGTGTTTGTGTAAGCACTTACGTTTTGTTTTAGCCTTCAGAGTTTCTGAGGGGAGTATCAGATTTTGGCCAGGTGGAGGAGTCTCAGTGTTCTGTGATGATGTGAAGTACTCAAGTTGTCTAAATTTGCTCAAATGTCCCCATTCCAGACCTTGGACTTCCTCTCTTTTCTTATTAATGACTTTATTTTCACATGCAAATCTGTTAACTCAACATACCTTACAATTAAGGAATCCACAGGTTCAGCTCAGCATCTGACTTTCTTATAATCAACCCATTTTGCCTGGATCTGGGAGTGAGGAAGGAATTCCAAACCTGGGGGCAACTCTGGATGACCTCAAGAAATTTATTTTAATTGGTATATAGATCAGGATATACACTAGTTGTTCTTATTTAATAATTATTAATTTTTTTTGGTATAGTTTCATGGGTTGTTATCTTTTCTTATCTGTATGAAATACTTTTTTAAATGTTTGTTGAATTATTTTTTGTATATATCTTTGGGTGACAGTATATTCTCTGATGATTTAAGTTTGCTACCTCTGTTTCATTGGTTTGGCCTTCCTAAACTTTGGTCAATATTGGTTGTGCACAATATTTTCATTGACTTTTTTTTACCCTACTTCTCAGAGGGAAAATGAGATAATCCCATGATTTGCACCATGCTGTATTTCTAATTAAAGTAAGGTCTGTTATGTGGCAAGGATAGAGTTATCTTGCCTTATGGACATAGTTGTTCCACGTTACTCAACAAGAATTTTCAGGTTTTTTTTTTCTTTTCAAAATTTCTACAGTACTGTTGAAGCTACTAGAACCTGAATTATTTTCTTCATTCAGGATCATGAAGTAAAATCCCCTGTGTAGTCAATGAAATTCGAATAAAAATAGTTCATTGGAATATATGAAAAAGATGCATGTTATATTGTCCTGTGAGCATAAATATTTTTGAAAGTTTGAAGCAGTTAGAAAGCGAAGATGGTCATAATAAGACAGAGCTCCCCAGGCTGGGGAAAATTCCACTTTCTTGAGCAGCTTGCTTGGCCTGCTCCTACCTTTACATGAGAATCCTGGTTCCTTTGCTTGACATGCCCCATAGCTTTACATTAAATTCCTGGTTCCCTTTTCCTTAACTTCTTCCCAAAACTAGTTGAAATCGGCAAAAACAAGTTCAGGCGCCATGTTGACTTTCAGGAAAATATTTTACTTCTCATATAGAGTAATACTGTGCGTCTGGTAGAGTTTAACCACCATATTCTGAACATGCATTGCATGAAGTTATATGTAAACCCCATTGCAGCGGTCTAGTATCATTAACAATGTGGCTGATGTAACTTGTATGAGCTTCCTACTTGTAAACCCATTGTAAGTAACCTTTCCCCTTGCCCTCTCTGAGCAGTCTTGGCAATAGCAGCCCCAACTGTTTCCCTTCCTTGCACAGTGAAATAAAGACATCTTTCTACTCTCCTACTCTTCTACTTTGGTCTATTGCTCATTGGCTGAGATGAGTTGCACCAAGCAGAACCTGAAGTTTCCACCCGGCAACATTTCTGGTGAGGCAGACAGGAGTCATCTGCTCAGTTCCAGTGGCAGATAGGACAACAGACCAGCCCGACATCTGGTGCCACCAGGAGATTTCTCCAAGAGACCTTCTAGTAGCCCTGGAATTGATTCATCTGGGACCAAAGAATGACCTCTTGGGAGATGCGAAATGCCCCTGGGTTATGTGGTAAGTACCTATATAAGGTCTTAGCAGAGTCCCAAGAAGCAGGAGGAATCAACCATAGAGGGCATTAAAGGCTCTAGGTATTTGGAGTTATTTGTTAAATAACAGGATAATTCCTAGGTAAGGCCATTAGACTCCCAAGAAGTGACAGGAATTGAGCCTTGTGGGTATAAAAGTCTCTAGGAGTCTGTTATTAGGTTGGTGCAACTACTTATGTTGTGTGAGTGTGTAACATGTGTGTATGAGGCATTCACACAGTTCTCAGACACACACCCTGAGAGTCTTGGAAATTCTCACCTCATGAATATGATATATATCAGAGTGCCCAGGATATATGGAGAAAACTCCCAAAACTTGAGGAAGATGTGGAATTAGGGATCTCATTTATTTTTGAGCTTGCCCATGAGGCCAATGGGTAAAGAGTCTAGTTGAGGAGGACTGGAGGAATGTCTCCCATTGATCCACTGTGTATAATGAAGTTGTGTGTGTGTGTTGGGCGAGGGGGAACTGTATGGTTTGCAGTGGGTACCAGAGCAACCCACTCTGCCCTGAGCCTGAAAAAGACAGCCCTGACAAAACAAGCTGTGTCAGTCTGGGAGTGTCAGGTAAGAGAAGAACCATCCCTTCCTCCAGCCTCTAACCTGCCGTATAGAAGGCAAGTCATTAACATATTCTTTTCTCTACATATCTGACTGTCCCATTCCCTTGCTGAAAAGAAACTTGTGCAAAGTGAAAGCACAAATTTCTTTAGATAAAGAGACCAGGCAGATGCAGGTACCATCAGAGAATGGATGGTGAGTGGAGATGGCCCTTACCACAGAGTTGCCCACCAATTACAGCATGGAAGGACACTACCAGGGATCAGTAGAGCCAGACATTGAGCACGCAGTGATCCTGTGGTTATACGTATGGGCCTACAAGGTGCCAGCATATGTCAAAAATGTTCCCCCATTGCAGTTGAGCCCCAACCTGGCATAGTTTCCCTTCCACTTAAGCATTAGTCTGAGTGGAGGTCTGACAGGTAAGGGCAAAATCATCACCAGATACGTGAAACATGGACTGCTCAGACCATGTCAGTCACAGTTCAACACCCCTATCCTGACGGTGAAGAAAAAAAATGGAGAATAACAGTTTATTTGGAATCTGTGAGACATCAATCAGGTAAAAGTCATGGTCCACCCTGTAGTTTCCAAACAGTGTGTCCTGCTATTGACCTTGTTGCCCAGTTTTTCCAGATTCACTGTGCTGGATCTGAAAGATACATTCTTCTGCATATGAAGAGATTAAAAAAAAAAAAAAAAAGGAAATTTTTACCTTTGAGTACAAAGACCTGGGCAATGGACAAAAAGCAACAACTCTGCAGACAGGTCCATCCCCAGGGGTTTAAAAACAGCCCCACTCCTTTTAGACCCACCGTAGGTAAGGAATTGAGACAATTTACCCTGACCAATGGTATACTCCTCCAGTATGTTTACTCAATGTTAGCCACAGTGAGTATGCTTGCCTCCAGAGTACCACAGAGGTCTTGAACTTTCTAGAAAATGTAGGGTATCGAGTCTCAAAAGTAAAAAGCTCAAGTCAACAAAATGGAGGTGATTTATCTGAGTTTAAAATCAGATAGGAAGGTTGAGAAATCCTCCCTGCCTGAAAAGACTCGATCTGCAGATTGGCGGCCCTTACCAACTGGAGATAGCAACAAGGTTTTTGGAGAATGGTTGATTTTTGCCACATCTGGATTCCAAATTTCAGACTTATTGCCAAGCCTTTACACGAAGCCTTAGAGGGAAATGACACAGATCCCTTAAAATGGACCAGGACAGAGCAATAGGTTTTTGATACGATTATGTGACGGGGTTAAGAGGCATTTAATTGGCTCAAAGGTGCACACCACTATTTCAGGAGTGGTAAATAGCTGTCCCTCCTGTGATAAAATAATCCTCAAAACACTGAACCACCCCCAGGGGTCCAGCGAACTGGGGCAATGCCTGGAGACAACTGGCAGGTTGATTTCACTGAGATGCCTTGAACTCCCAGAATTACAAATATCTGCTGGTCTTTATTGACACCTTCACTAACCCTTGCAGAACTGAAAAGGCAACTGAATTTGTGAAACAGCTCCTAAATGAAATCATCGCTTGATTTGACATCCCACCTCCGTTGGCAACAGCGGGCCCCATTTTGTGACCTTGGAGGTACAACTGATTCAAAAAAGTCCTGGACATTAATTGGAACTTACACACAGCCGGGAGAGGCCAGTCCAGTTGCAGAATACAGTGGGCTAACCAGGCTCTGAAGAGACACCTAGGAAAGCTGTACCAATAGACAAAATTGATATGGAAAAAGGTGCTGCATTTGGCCTTCCTGAGAGTTTGATCCATCCCTAGAGGCAAACTAAAGCTTAGTCCACTTGAGGTATTATATGGGCACCCTTTCTTAGATAACCCTAATAAGACCAACATAGAAAAGACCAACATAGCTTGCCTTAATTATGACTAACCTCCTTCCCTCCATGAGGTTGGCAACATTCAAGTTACTAAATATTTGCTGTTCCTTTTGTTGACACTGTCTTCTCTCCACAGATATGCTCACCTCAGAAGACTGCCTGAACCAAAGGTGCCCTCCGTCCATTTCAGTTTGGTGATTGGTTTCTTTAGCAGAAGTGGACTTGCCCCTTTGAAGCCCTCTTGGCTACCTCAAAAACTGTCCAACTCAATGGGTTCAAAGTTTGAATCTACCATCGTGGAGTGAAGAAAACCACAAACTCATCAGAACAGTGAGGACTGGACTTGTGAGCCATTTGACAACCTTAAGTACTTGTTTTCCTAACATCCTTCTGCATGGATGAGATTCCCAAAAGAGGAGTTTCAGAGAGGGTAAATAAATTATCCACGTTCAACTCATGAAGGATAAATAAATTGTACAAGGTTAGAGTGGTCTTAAGCATTGGAACCAAGTTTCAAACACGGTCTAGCTCCAAGTTTCAGGCTTATAACAACTATTCTAAATTATCTCTTAATGGCAATTTTCTGCATTAGTGATGTCAACTCTAGGATGACAAAAAGTATCAGATTAAAAGAAGGGAGGTAACAATGGGGTTCATAAAAGAGCGAATAACTAGGAGGATGTCTGGGAGAAAAAATAAATTAAACGAAGACAATGAATTAATAAATTGACTCAGCAACCCAATGGGTTCATTTTGGATGCTAGGCTTGCTCAAACCAAATAAAGGAAAACCATCACGAAGTGGATGTAGGACTTAGTCTTGGCAGGTTTATAATAAATGTGCAGTGGGGGATATCAGGAATTATCATTAAGTAGTAAGGAACAGAATCCCTGGTGACACAGTGGTTAAGAGCTTAGCTGCTAACAAAAAGGGTGGCAGTTCAAATCCACCAGCCACTCCTTCCAAAACCTAGGGAACAATTCCACTCAGTCCAATATGGTTGAAATGGGTAGGAATTGAATCATTGGCAAAGGCTTGGTTTTTGATTTAGTAAGGAAGGCGCTAAAAATAAATAAACAAGGAATTTTCCATTCCAAGAAATGATTTGTGGCTTTCCACCTTGAGGAATTCAGACAGCTTACAGAAATTAAGATAGAAGAAAAATTAAAAAAAAAAAAATGCTAAATCACTATAGCTAATGGTTTGTAGAAATTGGTCAGGAGCTTGTCAAGGTTGATGTTACTTCATTAAACAGGGAGGTCTCCAAGGGAGCTGAGGGATGGGGATGGAAAAACACTGAATAGGCAATAGGTAAAGAGTAACTTTGTGAAGGATAAGACAGTACACAGTGAGGGGGAAGCCAGCACAACTTGTACAAGGAAAGATCATGGAAGCTTCATAGACACATCCAATCTTCCTGATGGACTGAATTGCTGGGCTGAGGGCTATGGGTACCATGGTCTTGGGGAACATCTAGTTCAGTTGGCATAACATAGTTCATAAAGAAAATGTTCTACATTCTACTTTGGTAAGTAGTGTCTGGGGTCTTAAAAGCCCGTGAGCACTCATCTGCACTAGTTGCACCCCTTTGGGAGCAAGCAAGAATGAAGAAAACTAAAGATACAAGGGAAAGATTTGTCCAAAAGACTAATGGACCTCATCTACCATGGCCTCCACAAGACCCAGTCCAGTACAACTATGTGGTGCCTGGTTACCACCACTGACAGCTCTGACAGGGATCACCAATAGAGGGTCCAGGATGGAGCCAGAGAAAAATGTAGAACAAAATTCTAACTCAGGAAGAAAGGCCAGACTTGATGGCCAGACAGAGACTGGAGAAACCCTGAGTGTATGGCCCCCCAGAAACCCTTTCAGCTCAACAATGGAGTTACTCCTGAGGTTTACCCTTCAGCCAAAGATTGGACAGGTCCATAAAATAAAATGAGACAAATGGGGCACAGCAGTCCACTGGCAACTAGAAGGCAGGAGGGAACAGAAAAATTGGTAATAGGGATCCTCAGGTTGAGAAGGGAAAGCGTTGACATGTCATGGGGTGGTTAACCAATGTCCTAAAACAACATGTGTACTAACTATTTAATGAGAAACTAGTTTGTTCTGTAAACCTTCATCTAAATTACAATAAAAAAATAGGTTAATCACAAAAAAGGGGGAATCTCTGAGGACATTTATTCCCTATCATCTTCTGCTTCCTGGACATTGTTACTGTGTGAGCTTCAATTTTGGGGGGAATTTAACATAAGTACAAGAAATTGGCAAATATATTAAAGTTGAGATCCTGAAGCAATGAGAGCAATCAGGCCCCATTACTGGCCTTTTTTTTTTTTTTTTTTTCAAATTAAACCCTCTTTCTTGAGCTAATGATCCGTTTACTAATAAAGTGTTTCATTACCTGCGTGGGAAAAGAATTCCTAGATGACACAATGGAAGGGACAGAAAAACCACATGCAATTGTGAAGGCTGGGCACCATGGAATTGTAGGTTAAGATATCCGTGTAGCCTAAGATGTGAAATAACCAGCTGAAAATTTATACAACATTAGATATTGCCATGATTACTGTAAACATCCAAGAGCTTTCCAACAAAGTAATCATGTAGATCAAAAGGAACAATACACAACTAAGGAATATCCATCAACCAAAAAAATTAAAAAAAAAAAAACTGTCTAATCCACATATATAGGTTTTCATTGAAGGAGCTTCTGAAAATAAGACAGAGACAGAGAATGATAAGAAAATACTGAGAAGCTTGAGTATACAAGTTAAATACTATTTAAAATTAGAATAAGAGCTAATGTGTGATCCATTAAAATATTTAACAGCCCACAATAATCTTAATACTTGTTTTTGTTAGATGTCGTCAGGTTGGTTCTAATCACAGAAACCCAGTGAACAACAGAAGAAAAGAGTGCCTTGTTCTGCACCACCTCACAATCCTTGCTATGTTTGAGCCCATTGTGGCAGACACTGTGTCAATCCATCTCGTTGTGGGGCTTCCTATTTCTCACTGACCCTCTACTGTAGCAACCATGATGTCCCCTTCCAGGGACTGATCCCTCCCACCACGTGTCAAATAGAACCCGCATATAATTTCTTTATTAGAGAAAGTTACCACCAAGCAGAGGGAGCTGAGGGAATTGACAAATTTCTCCTACCTACATATCTGGATTCCCTAGAGAACGAGTAAACCAGTGGAGAGCTGAACAGAAATGCTTTGAGGTAGGGAAGACTCAGAAGTCAAGGGACAGGAGAAGTGATGTTCTAATTTCCAGCATATGTGACTGACACATTCCTAGAACTGTGAGGGGCACGAACTTCACTACAACATGGGGTGTGACTTCCAATTTCCACACTGTCATATTCTAGCAGAAGTTCACCCTTTATTTATAGCCAGGATTACCTGTATACAACAGCACCTAACAATAGCAAACCTGTATAGTCTCCCTAATGAGAAAAGTAAAAATATTTAGTATGATATAGTTCTTAAATCCCAGCAAACATGCAGACTATAATATATGAAATAACAGCAAAGTGTAAGATCAGATGTATTTCTCTATTTACATAATTCTTAGCCTAAATATGAGTTTATTACTTGAAGCAATAGAAATTAGTCAGCCCTAGAAAAATTGCACACTTATTCTCTAATAGAAATGTGCTCACATTTTTAAAACTCATCTCTTCATTGAACTTTTTTTTGTCCATCTGAAACAATTGAGTCTATGGAAATTTTTAACTTATTTTAAAACACTGACACAGAGATAAAATATAAGTATTTTTTTTCAAGGCTTCATTTTTTTCAAAGTCATTAAATTTTCATGAGTTTTCTAACCATAAAGACATTCAATATCTACTCGAGTATGTATGGGTTCTGCATCTTTTAAAGTGCTTTGTGCATGAATATATCTTGTATTTCAGATCTACAAACTCAGATAAATTGGATTTTCTTCTTGTTACTTTTATTTACTAAAACCTTTTTTTAAGATGTAAATAACATACCATATTATTCACAAGGCTTGATTTTTTTCTTCAGTTCTTTTAGCTTGAGAAATGTCGAGGATATTCTTCCTTTTTGGTTTTTTAACTCCAGATATTTGCACATTTCTTTATAATACTTTACTTTGTCTTCCTGAGGCGCCCTTTGAAAACTTCAGTTGTGTTTTTAATTTAGTTATTTCTTCTGTTCTCTTTAGCTAGTCTACGTTTAAGAGCAAGTTTCCGAGTCTCTTCTGACATCCGTTTTAATTTTCTCTTTCTTTCCTTTTTAATGACTTTTTGTATGCTTTATCTACGATGCCTGATATTATTCCAAACTTGTGTAATCTTTGGTCATTAGCCTTCGATGTGTCAAATCTACTCTTGAGATGATCTCTAAGCTCAGGTGGGATATACTCAAGGTCATATTTTGGCTCTCTTGGACTTGCTCTAATTTTCTTTAGCTTCAACTTGCCCTTGCGTATGAACCCTCAGTGGTTTGTTCTGCTGTTGGCCCCCGGCTAGGTTCTGACTGATGATATTGAGTTTCCCCATCGTCTCTTTCAACAGATGCTGCTGATTCGATTTCTGTGTGTTCCAGTTGGCAAGGTTCACTTGTATACTCTCCATTTCTGTGCTTGAAAAAAGTTATTTGTGATAAAGAATTTGTGGGTCTTGCAGTACTCCAAAGTGTTATGTCTGGCATCATTTCTGTCACTGAGGCCGTATCTTCCAACCACCAATTCTTCTTTTTTCCAACTTTCACATCCTAATTACCATTAATGATCAATTTATCTCAATTGCAATTTTGATGTATTTCAGACTTCATAAGTTGGTAAAATCTTCAATTTCCCCTTTTTTGAAATTAGTCGTTGGTGGGTAAATTTGAATACTAGTAGTACTAACTTGTCTTCTTTGTAGGTTTTTGGATATTATTATCTTTTCACTGATAGCATTGCACTTCATGATAAGTCTTGAAATGTACTTTTTAAGGATGAGTGTGATGTCATTCCTCTTAAATTTTTCATTCCATCATAGTATATCATGTGACTGTCAAAGTCGAAATGGACAATACCAGGCCATTTCAGTTCAATCATGCCTAGGATATTGATCTTTATGTGTTTCATTTCATTTTTTACAACTATGAATTTTCTGGTATTCATACTTCATAATTCCATGTTCCAATTATTAATGGATATTTGTAGCTATTTCTTCTCATGCTGGGTCATGCCAATAAAATAAAATATGTTAATCTAATAAAATAAAATAAGAGAGAAGTCTTAAACAGACAATTTGCAAAAATAGGAGGTGCTGAAGTGACTAATATCTGTCCCCAAGTTAAAAAAAAAATAGCGAAAATATAGAAAAAACACAAAGACATGGTGCACTATATTTATGAAATATACTCGTTTTATTCCATTTGAGAACATTATGCAAATGGGGCATATTGAGTGGTCTGACCAAAAGGTAAAATATTTTACTCTAGATCCTTGGATGGACAAATTGAAGCTTAACTGAGAATAAATGAGTAAATGTATCTAAAAGAAACTTCCTGCTGAATACGAATTGTTTAGACGTTTTGTTAAGCTTTCAGGTGCTTCAGACGTAACTAACACATTGCTTGGTATCTCTCTCCTCAGGGAGAGCATCAAAAGCTGACAGAAAGCTGTAAGTTTTTTCCCACTATACCATGTTAAGAAACGCATGGGGTGTCAGAGAAGATTCATTACAGGTAAAAGGTAGAATTTTTTATGCAGTACCATGTTTTACTAATATCTAGATGATTTTAATGACATTTTCATAGCCCTATTTTTAATTGATAGCAAAGCCACAGGAAAATATTAAGAATTTTGATTCAATTTTGTCTGCTTTCCACCATTATTCTTGATAGGTTTTACATCAGATAAATGTGCACTTCATTTATTCACTTTTATAACTTAATGTTTGGGGTTTAATTTCTGCATTTGTATGCTAATAGTTTGCCCAGAGACTCCTCTGCTCATAGTATTCAGAATTAGGTACATGCCAGATAGATAAAGAGATACGTAGATGGGTGGATAGATAGATGATAGATAGATAGATGATAGATGATAGATAGAGAGATAGAGAGATAGAGAGATAGAGAGATAGAGAGATAGAGAGATAGAGAGATAGAGAGATAGAGAGATAGAGAGATAGAGAGATAGAGAGATAGAGAGATAGATAGAGAGATAGAGAGATAGATAGATAGATAGATAGATAGATAGATAGATAGATAGATAGATAGATAGATAGATAGATAGATAGATAGATAGATAGATAGATGATAATGTGGGTAGATAGACACACACAAATGTTTTTGAAGCAGCAATGATCACAAAGTTTTAAACCTACAATTTTGTTATATTAACCTGTAGGGCTATTCTTCTATTTTTAAAACATCTGTGGCACATTCAGTTACATTTTTTAAAGATTATACTTACATTTATCTGTGATATCTCATGCCACATAAAAGTTCCGTTGTTTAATTTAACATGCTTCATGTTCTAAAAGATTTTAAAACTTCCAGTAACTCACATAGATGTCATCATCATTATATTTTCTTTTTCTCCTATGTTACTGTCATATTGCAATTTTTTTTAACTTTCTTTTTCATAAAAGGTAGGGGATACTTTTTACAAGGGGGAGTTTATGGCATCAAGTTTTCACTATTTGTCCAGATTTCCTCGTATAGTTCAGGTTCCTCCATGAGAAAATAAAAATATACCTGATTAGTTACAAAAAACTTAGAATATGTCAATTACAATATGAATGCCCATTTAGAGGAGAAAGTATTTTAATTAGACCAATAAAGGAAGTAATCTAAACAATGGCACTGTTAGAAACGTTAGTCATAGAATGGATGTTATGGACTATGGGGCTGGGGTCAGTTACAAGGATAACATCTAAATGAACCTATTCATCATGAAAATGGTGACAAAGAACTTAAGTCACAGTCCAGAATATACCTATAAATATCTTAAAGATCAAAACAATTAACAACAAAAAATATACAATTTAGAGTAATTTCTGTCAACATCAAAAAACAACAGATGATGACAGATAGATGATAGATATACAGACAAACAGAAAGACAGGCAAATAGGTAGACAAATATTACTAGGCACATAGTATTTTAGGGTTATTTTCAAGTATTGCAGACATATCGAACCATTGAACTCTCATTTATCGTTCCTAACAACCCTGCAAAAAAGAGGTGGGATATGATTTTCCAGATGAGGATAAAAAGATTCATATAACTTATCTTAATTGCTCAAAGTAAAGCATTTTATACATTACAAATGGAGGTATAGCAGAGGTTGCATCTATATACATATAAGTCTAGGGATGTTTTCATGCATAAAGACTAAAAATTTCCACTGTGATCAATTATATATCTATCCACAACCTGTCTAGTATGTTGATGGCTCAACCCTGGACCATCTACAAATATGAGTTTATATAATATTTTGAAGGAGAGGGTTCAAAACGTATCCACGTATTTTTTTTAGGTATGTGAAAAAGACAAAAATTTTAAGAAGAGTACAATAAATATCCATGCACCTAACACCTAAAGGTTTAACATATTCAGTTTTGTTTCTTCTATCTATCAATGTAACCATCAATCTATCTAACGTGTATATGTGTATATGCGTGTGTCAAATTGTTGGGAGTTGGGTATGTACATATTCAAATACCCTAAAATGGAACATTTGAATTTATAATATTCATACTGGTTTTGTATACTAAAAATCTACCAGATGATATCACATAAAAGCTATTGATGATGCTGATGTCTCTATCCAGAACAGGTTTCCTGGTAGACCTAGATGGACAAACGAAGTCTAACGGTGCTGAATGAGTTCATTCTGATGGGAATCACAGACCGTCCTGAGCTGCAGGCTCCATTGTTTGGGCTGTTGCTCATCATCTACATGATCTCATTGGTGGGCAACCTGGGCATCATCACCCTCACCAAGATGGACTCCAAGCTACAAAAGCCCATGTACTTTTTTCTCAGACACCTGGCTATCACTGATCTTGGTTACTCAACAACCGTGGGACCCAAAATGTTGGCAAATTTTGTTGTGGATGAAAATACAATCTCCTACTATTTTTGTGCTACACAGCTAGCTTTCTTTGTTATGTTCATAGCTAGTGAATTTTTTATTCTGTCAGCAATGTCCTACGACCGCTATGTGGCTATCTGTAACCCTCTACACTACACAGTCATCATGTCACGAAGGATGTGTTGGGTGCTGGTGACAATCTCCTATCTCTATAACACATTTGTTTCTCTTCTGGTCACCATAAAGATTTTTAATTTATCCTTCTGTGGCAAAAGTGTCATCAGGCATTTCTACTGTGATACTCTCCCCTTATTATCTTTGCTTTGCTCAGACACACATGAAATCAAATTGGTCATTTTCATCTTATCTGTTTTGGATCTGATTTCATCCCTTCTAATAGTTCTTATTTCTTACACACTCATAATTGTATCCATTATCAAACTGAGCTCAGCTGAGGGCAGGCACAAGGCCTTCTTCACCTGTGGATCCCACCTGACTGTGGTGGTAGTGTTCTATGGGACTTTAATCTTTATGTATCTGCAGCCCAAGCCCAGTCATTCCTTTGACGCTGATAAAGTGGCTTCCATATTTTACACTCTGGTGATCCCCATGTAGAATCCCTTGATCTACAGTTTGAGGAATAGAGACGTAAAATATGCCTTACATAGGGCTTTAGGACGATTATGCAATATATTTTCTCAAAGTTCACTGTAACATATGATTCATATAAATTACATTATGGGCTGTAAACTTTTTTCTTTTGCCTCCAGAGGGGATAGCAAGCTCAAAAGCAGAGATAACATGTATTTCTATACTGCCTTCTGCCAGCCACTCTACTAAGGCTGTAAGTAGATTAATAAATGAAACAGTACAAAGCGTTGCCTTCCTTGAGCAGGAGTGATGCATTATAAGCATAATAATTAAGAAAGTTGATAGTATATTAGAATGTGCTGGGGGTGTTAGATTAAAAAAAAAAAGAAATTGAATATTGTTAGTGGGATACTGAAACTCTAGTAGATACACAATGATTTCCAAGTACCTGGTGTTTTCCTTATTTAGTAGGAAAAAAAACGTAGAAGTGTTTGTGTGTGTGTGTGTGCACACCCCCACACCCCTTCTGTTTTATTGCTCACACTCTGCCCTGTATGGGTAACTCTGATTAAAAGAGGGCTCAGTGTGGTGGGTTGATTTGAAGTACTCAGTCATCTGAATTTGATCAAATGTCCACTTTCTAAATGTTGAAATCCCTCTCTTTCATCGTCAGTGCCATTACTTTATATTTGAGCCCTTAGAGTCTGTATATTTTGTTATTATTTTTATTATTACTATATTGTCATATTAATATAAACAGTAACAAAATAAACATATTCAGCAGGCTCAGCTCGATATCTGGTTTTGTCTAAGTTAGCCCATTTTGCCTGTATCAATGGGTATACCTGTTAAGATAAATCTATTGAGGTCAGCCACGGATGTTTCCAGGTGTTTTCATTTTTTCTGTCCCAGGTTGATATACTTCCTAATTCCATGCTTTTGTCTCATAGCTTGTTATCCTTATCTCTCTAAATAGAAAACAATAATTACTCTTGTTTAGAAGTCATTTTCTAATTGTTTATGTGCCCTTGCATAAGAGGTCTATTGTAGGATGAGTTAGGCTTGTTGCCTTGTTTTTGTTTGGCTGAATTTTCTTAAACTTGATGAACGTGAGTGTGCACTTTAGTTTGATCAGTATCCGTGGTTGGAATTCATCATTCCAATTACTCTGCTTGGAAGAAGCATAAGGAGGTAGCCCATGGTTGGGCTATGGTGTGTTTCTAGTGAGAGAGGTGTGATATGTAGCATTTTGTATATTTGCCATGAATTCTGGACATAGTTCCTCCATATTCCCTCCTAATTTCCCATGCATATTCTCTTATTCTTATTCTTTTAATATTCAAAAAACTTGTAATGAGAAAAAAATTAAATTTTAGGTATACTAAGGTCAGCTTTTAAAAATAATCCAATCTGTATTTTAGATTAGGACCCTATGAGGTGGGTTATGATATATTTCCATGTATGTAGAGACTAGAAAACACATGAGAAAAATATCATTTGGAAAGAGGGTATCAAAATGGAAATTTCAAACACTCCCCATTCCCAATTATTTCAAGTGGCTGGATTGGGAAAATTCTGTTTAGCATTTAGGGAAAAAGAATGAGCCAATTTTACACAAACTCTTCTGCAACACTGAAGAGAGGGGTATTTTGCATTTCCTGTGTGAGGGTAGCTTCACCCTGCTATCAAAGGCAGACAAAGGCATTAAAAGAAAACAACAAAGCACATAGGTGAAAAATCTAAAGAAAAAATTAAGAAATTGACTCTGGTAATGTGTAAAGAGAATAGTACACCAAATTAGGTGTGCCCCAGAAATGCATGGTTAGTTTTACATTAAAAAAACAATTAATGACATTTACCATAATTCAAACGAAAATGGCAGACAATGCCATATAGATAGATGTAGAGAAGTACTTTAAAAGTACCAATAATTGTGATAAAACTTCAATGAAATTAGTATTAAAATGGCACTCTCTCAAACTGAAAGAGGGCGCCCATGAACAGCCTACAGTTATCATCACACATGGTGTGAATGTTTAAATACATTCTCAGTAAGACCAGACACAAAACAAGTTAATCTATTCTCACCGAATCTAGTCCACATTTTAGTGGCTGTTCTAGGCAATACAAGAAGGCAATAAAAAATTAAATCAATAGATAAATAGCATCCAGATTGGAAAAGACAGAGGAAACCTTTATTTATTGATAGATGACATGGTTTTTTATGTAAAAAAATCTAATACAGCCTACAATACAGTAATAGAACTAAAAAAATAACAGAATTTATTGGTGAATTGACTCTCAGCTTATAAGTATATTTAAAAAAAAAGTCTTTTGTATTTTAAGTAGGCCTTCATTGATTCTATAGATACATTTGGAGATTTCTTAGATATGACACCAAAAACAAAATCCATAAAAGGTTTGACTACTTGAAATATTAAAACTTCTGCTTTTCACAAAACGCTTGTATAAAAACAAGTTATATTCTGGAATATAATATTTTCATAAAATATATCTCATAAATGGCCTGTGTCCATAATATGTGCCCCCCTCCCCCTGGCGCATTGGTGTCAATTAGATTCTGACTTATAGTGACCTTATAGGAAAAAGTAGAACTGCCCCACAGGGTTTCTAAGGAGCAGCTGATGGATTCAAACTACCAAAAGTTTGTTTAGCTAGCTGCACAGCTCTTTATCACTTTCCCACCAGGTCTCTAAAATATATACAGTGATAAGCCCCAAAGCTCAATAATAATAATAATATAATTAAAAAAAGTCCACAAAAATGATCGCAAAAACACTCAGTTATTCATAGGGCTATTCTACTTGCAAAAAAGCTCATTAAGAATGTTCAGTTTATTTTTATCAAAGAATTTCAATTTAAAACATTAATGACATAACTCTATACATCTATTAGAATATTAAGTGTTTGGTAAGTATGTGGGGGAAATGGAATGTTCATAAACTGCTAGTGGAAAATTAAAATGATGAAAATACTTGAAAAAATAATTCATTTTAAGCATCAGGGTCTTAAAAAGCTGAACAAAGTTTTACCCTAAAATTTAACCAATTTACTCATATCTACCCAAGTGAAATGACAGCATCTATCGTTGTAAATACATGTAACAAATGTCCATAACACCTTTATTTGTAATACTCAAAAACTAGAATCAACCCAAATGTTCATCTATTTGGGAATGGATGAATAAATTGTGGTATTTTCAACAAGTTAATACCACTCAATAATAAAAACTACTGAATTACTAGTACATACAATATATGGATGACAAATACAAATTGATACATTGGACTTGGTCAAAATTAAAACAACTCACACTTAGACATTTATCCCACAGATGTGAAAACTTATGTTCATATAAAAACCCTTACACAAATGTTCAAAGAAACATTATTTATAATAGCAAAAAACTAGTAACAACCCGTAATGTCCTTCTATGGGTGAATAGATACTTAATGGCTGAATAGATACTTAAACTGTACTAAATCCATACATGAAATAATACTCAGCAGTAAAAAAGAACAAAGTATTGATGCACACAACAGTGTGGATGGACCTCAATAGACTCATGGGAAGTGAAAACCATCATTCATCAAAGGTTGTTGTTGTTACCTGCCATTGAGTGACCTCAACCATGGCAACCTTATGAAAAACAGAAGAAAACGCTGCCTGGCCCTGTCCTAGCCTCACAATCATCAGCGTGTTCAACTGCATTGTTGCAGCCACTGTGTCAATTCATCTCATAGACAGATTTTTTTCGTTCTTGTTGGCCCTCTACTTCACGAAATATCATGTCCTCATGCAGAAACTGGTCTTTCCCGATAACATGAGTGAAGTAAGAAAGCCAAACGATGTTCTGTTGGAGGCAACAAAATATGTACCATTCAAGAATTTTTGTTTTGTTAGGTGTCATCCAGTCCACCGAAAATCATAGCGACCTTTAGGACAGAGTAGAACTGTCCCGTAGGATTGCCTAGGCTGTAATCTTTAGGGGTGCAGATGCCCAGGTGTTTTCTCCCCGGAAAGGCTAGTGGTTCAAACAGTCAGCTTTTCAGTTAGCAGTAAGATATATGTATATATAACCAAACAAAGTCCAGTGCTGTCGAGTCGATTCTGTCTCAAAATGACGCTATAGGGCAGAGTAGAACTGCCCCACAGAGTTTCCAAGGAGCACCTGGTGGATTTGAACTGCCGATCTTTTGGCTAACAGCCGGACTCTTAACCACTACGGCACATACATACCATTATATAGGAGAAATAAGCAAAAAAAAGTGACAAATGGATACATTAGAAATATTTATGATAACTAAATACAGAAGAAATATTTATAGCACAGTAAATATGCATTCATAGTGAAACATTACACACAAAATATCACACTTTCTGAGGGTGTGTTGATATGGTAGAGCATTATATGAAACACAGCAGAACATGTATCAAGGTGAGAAAAAAAGTTTTGGAATGAGGTTTGGACAGAATGAAAAAACATAAAATATAAAATATATTGATGGAAAATAAAACAAACAAGCAAATACATAAACACATGATGCCAATTGACTATGAAATGAGAAGCAAGGGAAACATTTCTGTTCCTGAGGTCAAAAAGGAAAAAAAATACCTTGAAAATAGCGATAACAGCAAAAATAACAGTAAACTAGGAAGTAATACTTCACACATGCACAATGCATTACTTTATTTCAATTAAGTCTTTTAAATAATGCAATAAGAAAATGTTTAAGCATTTCATCATTTGTCATCTATTTGAAGAGACCACTGTAGAAATGGGAATATTGACAGTTCTGTTTTACAGATACAATATTTTAATCCGGATCCCTGTGTGGTAAAAATGAATGTTAACAAAGAGTAAAATGTAAGACTACATGAAATAGATGAAGATAGACCTGCATATACACTATTATGAATAAAAATTTGGTCACCGGTGAATACAAAATGTCCTGGACAATTAACCAACCACCCTCAGGTATTTTGTTAAGCTTTCAAATGCTTCCGGAACAATCCTTGGCATTTCCTCAGGGAGAGTCTCCAAGGGTAAAAAATATCCATAAATTCTTTGCACTCTGTCCTGTTAAGAAACACTTGGGAGAGTCAAGACAGAGGCTTCATTGCAGGTAAAAAGATAGACTATTTCCATATTTTACCGATACCCAAAATGTTTCAGTGACACTTGCAGGGTCCCACCTTTATTCAATGGCAAAGTCCTTGCAAAATAATAAGATTTCTGAGTCCGTTCTGTGAGCATTCTACTTTTCAATAGTGCCTAAGACCCGGAGCTCTCTCGCTTTTTATTTCACATTATTATTATTTTTCAAATATTCACACTTTGTTTCAGAGGCTAAATGCTCCTAAGCATCTTTGAAACATCATCATTATGTCTAAATAATATTTTTACTTGATATAAGTAATTATATGAATAAAAAACTAACAGAAAAAAAAAAAAACTTGTCCTGGAGTCACTTTGGCCTCTAGCTACCCCGTGTGTGTCAGAGAACTGTGCTCCATAGTTTTTCAAAGGCTGTGAACTTTCAGTAGATCTTTCTTCCAAGGCACCTCTGAGTGGATTAGATCTCCCAACCTTTCAGTTTGCAGCTGAGTGTTTAACTGTTTGCACCACCCAGGTGGCCTAATTATGTGAATAATAGAGCTCATATATGAAAGTAAAGGAAGCATATACAGTATTAAAAATACTGTAGCAGAATTATGAAGCTACAGTATTCACTCTCCCAAGTTGGTGTCCTTTCAAATCCACTGGCTCTAGGCTCTTATGTCCCTCTTAAGTGTAATTTAGTATAGGACCATGTTTTGAAGTAAGGCATATTAAATGTTTCCACACATTTAGTGAATTTGTACTTTAAAACTTTTATAATGAAATTAACACTTGTATAATAGTTTTGTAAATGTCATTATGTAATTGTCATTACATAAATGAAGAAAGAATATTTAGTAATCATCCATACACCTACCAATTAAAATTTTAAATTTTTTATTTTTGCTTCATATATCTATACGCATGAAAAAAAAAAATTGCCATCAAGTTGATTCAGACTCATAGAGATACTAGAGGACAGAATAGAACTGCTCCATAGGTTTTACAAGGAGAGGCTCGTAGATTCAAAAACCCGATTTTTTTGATTATCAGCCAAGCTCTTAACCACTGCTCCACCAGGAATCCCATCTTTGTACATGTAGATGTATATGCACTGTGTATATGTATATATGCACGTATATGTATGAGTATGTCTACATCTACATGTTCACGTACACTTACACCTGTGTCTTTATCTGTGTCTATCTCTATCTCAGTTTACTACAGGGTTTCTCAACTTCTGACATACCGACATTCTGGGCAAGAAATTTTGTCATTGTGCGGGAGTTACCCTGTATATAGTAGAATGTTTAGTAACATCCCAGGCTTCCATTAGATACGAGTAGAACCCTTCTCCTGGTTATGACATCCAAAATGTCCCAGGCATTGACAGATGTTCTTTGGGGAACAAATTTTACCCAACTGATAACAAGTTAGATTTCTCTCTCTTTCCCTCTTTCCCTCTCTCTTTATCTTCATGTGCCTATACTTTATTTGTGGGAGTGAGTTTAATGTCAAATAAGTATACTGGAAAGTTTGGATTTATCTTATTCATTTATCATATTGCATTTGTAACTAAAAATCTACCAGATGATACTACATAAAAGCCACTGACTATGCTGTTGTCTCTATCCAGAACAGGTTTTCTGATAGACCAAGATGGACAAACACAATCTAACAGCGCTGAATGAATTCATTCTGACAGGAATCACAGACCGCCCTGAGCTGCAGGCTCCATTGTTCGGGCTGTTCCTCATCATCTATATGATCTCAGTGGTGGGCAACTTGGGCATCATCATCCTCACCAAGATGGACTCCAAGCTACAAACTCCCATGTACTTTTTTCTCAGACACCTGGCTGTCACTGATCTTGGCTATTCAACAGCTGTGGGACCTAAAATGTTGGTAAATTTTGTTATGGATGAAAATAAAATCTCCTATTATTTTTGTGCTACACAGCTAGTTTTTGTTATCATGTTCATAAATGGTGAGCTATTTATTCTGTCAGCAATGTCCTACGACCGCTATGTGGCCATCTGTAACCCTCTTCTCTACACAGTCATCATGTCACAAAGGTTGTGTCTGGTGCTGGTGGCAATCCTCTATATTTATTGCATGTTTGTTTCTCTTCTTGTCACCATAAAGATTTTTAACTTATCCTTCTGTGGCTACAACGTGATCAGTCATTTCTACTGTGACATTAACCCCTTATTATATTTGCTCTGCTCAAGCACACATGAAATTCAATTGGTCATTCTCATCTTAGCATCTATTAATTTGATTACATCCCTTTTAATAGTTCTTGTTTCTTACATGCTCATTTTTGTAGCCATTCTCAGGATGAACTCAGCTGTGGGCAGGCACAAGGCCTTCTCCACTTGTGGATCCCACCTGACAATCTTGGTAGTGTTCTATGGGACTTTAATCTTTATATACATGCAGCCCAAGTCCAGTCATTCCTTTCCGGCTGATAAAGTGGCTTCCATATTTTACACCCTGGTGATTCCCATGTTGAATCCCTTGATTTATAGCTTGAGGAACAAAGATGTAAAATCTGCCCTACATAGGGCATGGAAAAAAATATGCAACATCTTTTCTATAGTTTGATGTGTCATATGGTTCCTATGAAATACATGATGGGTTTCAAAACTTGTCTGTGTGTGTCCATAGAGTATAAGCCAAAAAACCAAACCCAGTGCCGTCAAGTCGATCCTGACTCATAACTACCCTATAGGACAGAGTAGAACCACCCCATAGAGTTTCCAAGGAGCGCCTGGTGGATTCAAACTACCGACCCTTTGGTTAGCAGCCATAGCACTTAACCACTACGCCACCAGGGTTTCCCCAAAGAGCATAGCTAGCACAAATATATTCTCTATATATTTGTAAATATTCTGTGTGTCAGTCACTCTTCTAAATGCACTGATGAACAAAAGTGTAAAAACTTTTGCCTTCCTTGAAGTGAAGAGATAGATTACAAATACAATAGTTAAGTAAATTTTATAGTAGATAAGAATGTGTTGGGACCCTGGTGGCACAGTGATTAAAGTGCTTGGCTGCTTACTGAAAGGTCAGCCTCGAGCAGCTTGCTTGGCACACCCCTTAGCTTTACATTAGAATTCTGGTTTCTTTGCTTGATATTCCCTATAACTTTACATTAAAATCTTGGTTCTCCTCTTTTTTAGATGCTGACCAGACTAGAGGAAATTGGCAGAAACTGGCTTAGATGCCATGAGGACATTAAGGATAACCTTTTAAACCTCATACATAGTAAATTCTCCATCTCTGGGTAGAGTTTAACCACCATATTCTGAACACACTATACATGAAGTTGCTTTTACACCACATTGCACCTAAGTACTGTGATTAATAGTGTTGCTGTTGTAAC
This sequence comes from Loxodonta africana, assembly GCF_030014295.1. Lineage (NCBI taxonomy): Eukaryota > Metazoa > Chordata > Mammalia > Proboscidea > Elephantidae > Loxodonta > Loxodonta africana. The sequence goes on from NC_087348.1 coordinate 30,280,355, forward strand.
TTGTATGGGCATCCTACTTGTAAACCCCTTAAAGGTAACCTTTTGCTTCTTTCTCACTGAGCAGTCTTGGCAACATCAGCCCCAACTGCTTCTTCCTTTGCACAATGAAATAACCGTGCCTTTCTACGCTCCCACTTGAGCCTCTGGCTTATTGGATGAGAAAAGTCACGCCAAGTGGTCCACAGCAACAACGAGCACATCCAGGTAATGATATCTCATACTTCTTGACTGGCGTATCTTTGTCATTCTTCAAGATTTAATTAATTTTCACAACAGCTCTGTGAAAATTTAGATATTAATATTTAGATATTTTAGATGATAAAATGGAGGTTCAGAAAGGGTAAATAAATAACCCAAGTTCAACTCACAAATAATAAATAAATAGTCCAAGTTCAGTGTGGTCTTAAGCATTAGAATCAAGTTTCAAACATGGTCTTGCTCCAGGTTTCAGGTTCCAGTTTCAGAACAGCTAGTGTAAATAACTTCTTAATGTCAATTTTCTGCTTTAATGATGTCATCCCTGAGATGACGGAGCATATCAGATTAAAAGAAGAGAAATAGCAGTGAGGTTCAAAAAGTAGTGAATGCCTAGGGCAATGCCTGGGAGAGAAAATAAATTCAGTAGCGACAATGAGTTAGTAAACTGATACAGCAAGCTAACTGATTCATTTGGATGCATGATTTGTTCAAACCACATTATGGGACACCATCAGAATGTGGATGCATTACATAGTCTGAGCAGGTTTATAATAAATGTCCAGGGGCAGGTATCGGGAATTATCATAAAGTAGTGAAGAACAGGAGCCACAGTGACACAGTGATTACAGCTCATCTGGTAACCCAAGGGTCAGCAGGTGGAACCCGCCAGCATCTCTTTGGAAACCCTAGGGGGCAGTTCTAAACTGTCTAATCTGTAGGGTCACTAGAAGTCGGAATCACCTGGAATGCATGGGTTTGTTTTTTTGGTTTAGTAAGGTAGATGTTATAAATAAACAAACAAGGAAGTTCCCATTTTAAGAAATGATTTGTAGACTTTTGCCTTGGGAAGTTCAGCCACCTTTTAAAAATAAAGAAAGGACTGATGTTACTTCCTTAAAAATGAGGTCTGTGAGAAGATTTATTTGCCATCATCATCTGCTTCCTGTACTTTGATGCAGTGTGAACTTCAATTTGGGGAAAATGTAATTTAAGGACAAAAGATTGCCAGATGCATTAACTTTGATTTTGCTGAGCTACTTGAACCAATGAGAGCCATCAATCCCCAATACTGGATTTTTTTTTCATTTTCTTTTTCTCTTTCTTTTTTTTAAATGAAATAAAGCCTTTTTCTTGAGCTAATGTTTGAGTGATGCATTTACTTATTGAGTGTTTCATTACATGCCTGGGAAAAGCATTTCTAGATGATACAATGAGAAGAGACAGAAGCACTACATGCAATTTTGAAAGTTGGGCACCATGGAGTTCTATGTTTTGCCATTTATATAGCATAAGATGTGAAAGAACCACCTGTAAATGTGCAATATATTGGGTATTGCCAGGATTAATGTAAACATCAGAGAGCTTTCCACAACAGTAATCATAGAGACCAAAAGGAACAACACAACTCAGTGATATCTATGAAAAGAAAAGAATTTTGTCTAATCCATTTGTATAGTTTTTCCTCAAAGGAGCTCCTGAAAATAAGAGAGGGAAAGAGAAAGAATGATAAGAAAATACTGAGGAGCTTCATATACAAGTTAAATATTATTACAATTACAATAAGAAATAATCTGTGATTCATTAAAATTCTAATGATCACCAATAGTCTTAATACTTGTTGCTGTTAGGTGCCTGGAGTTAATACTGATCAAAGAAACCCCATGAACAACAGAACAAAAGAGTGTCTCGTCCTGCACTACCTCACAATCCTTGCTATCTTTGAGCCCATTGTTGCAGTCACTGTCAATCCGTCTCATTGAGCATCATCCTATTTTTAACTGACCCTCTTCTATACCAGTCCTGATGTCCTTCTCCAAGGACTGAACCCTCCCACCAAGTGTCAAATAGTATCTGCATATGATTTTTCTATTACAGAAAGTTACTACTAAGCAGAGGGGTCTGAGGGAATTGACAAATTGGTACTACATATGTTGGGGGATTCCATGGAGAAAGAGTAAACTGGTGGAAAGGTGAACACAAATGCTGAGGAGAAGAAGTCTCAGGGGTCAAGTTACAGGAAGAGTGATATTCTAATTTCTAGCATATGTGAATGGCACATCCTAGAACTGTGAGCAGCATGCCCTTCACTGCAACATGTGGTGTTTCTCCCAGTTTCCACTGTGTCATGTTCTAGCAGAAGTTCATCTCATAATTATAGCCAGTCTTACCTGTATATAACAGCAACTAGCAACAATAACAAATCTGTATGGTCTCCTTGATGAGAAGAATACAAATATTTAGTATGATATTATATTACTTAAATACCAGCAAAATGCACAATATATGAAATAATAGGAAAGTACAAGATCAGATGTACCTGCCTGTTTACATAATTATTAACTCAAAATATTTGTTTATTACTTGGAGCAATAGAAATCAGTCAACCCTAGAGTAGACACAATGAAAATTTAACATTTATTCTCTCATAGGAAATATTTTCGTTTTTAAAGCTCAGTTTTTCATGGAACTCTTCTATGACCACCACAATCAATTGATTCTATGGAAATTCTGAATTTATATGAAATAACTTTTTTTTTTTTTAACTGACATAGAAATAAAACATATGAATTTTTTTCAAGGTTTTATTTTTTCAAAGTCATTAATTTTTCATGATTTTTCTAACCATAAAGACATTTAATTCCTTCTCAAGTGAGTTTGTGTTCTGCATCTTTTAAAGTGCTTTATACATGGGTATATCTTTTATTTCACATCCAGAATGTCAGAAAAATTGGATTTTTCTTGTTACTTTTATTTTTAAATCCTTTTATTGAGATGTAAATAAGATACCACAAAATTTACTCACATACCTTAAATTTTTTCTTCCATTCTTTCAGCTTGAGAAAGGTTGAACATGTCCTTCCCTTTTGGTTTTTTAAGTCCAGGTCTTAGCACATTTCATCATAATACTTTAATTTGTCTTCTTGAGCCTGCCTTTGAAATCTTCTTTTCAACTTTTTTATTTCTTCTTTTGCTTCAGCTACTCTACATTTAAGAATAAGTGTCAAAGTACCTTTTGATATCCATTTGGTTTTCTCTTTCTTTCTTGTCTTTTAATGATCTTTTGATTCCTTTAGTTCTGCTGTCCTTGATAGCATCCAAACTTGTTTAATCTGAGGTCATTTGTGCTCAGTATGACAAATCATTACTTGGAATAATTTCTAATTTTAGGCAGTATATATTCAAGGTCATATTTTGGCTGTCATGGACCTGCTCTAGTTTTCTTCAGCTTAAACTTTTACTTGCATATGAGCAATCAATTGTCAGTACCATGGTTGGTGCCTGGCTTTGTTCTGACTGATGATATTGAGCCTCTCCATCATCTCTTTCCATCTAAAAAAAAAAAAGATGTACTAAATTTGATTCCTGTGTATTCTTTCTTTCAAAGACCACATATATAGTCTCCATTTCTTTTGTTGAAAAAATCTATTTGTAATGAAGAATTTGTTGGTCTTGCTATATTTGTACATGCAATCCCGGGCATCATTTCTATCACCATAGTTGCCATCTAGGGATCCTCCATTTTTTTTCCAATTTTTAAATTCTAATAACTAGTAGTTAACAATGGATTTTGATTACAATTTTGATGAATTCAGATATCCGGAATTGGTTAGTAATTTGAATAGTAACAGTAATAACAGTATTAACTGGTCTTTTTTGGCATATGAATATTATCATATCACTGACAACATTATACCTCATGATAGACCTTGGAATCATAACAGAATAGTACGACAAATTTTACTCCAACAAGGTTGAAAATCTGGAGGAAATGGGCAAATTTCTAAAAAAAACACTACCTACCTAAACTAACACAAACAGAGGTAGAAAAACTAAATAAACTTATAACAAAAGAAGAGATGGAGAGGTAATTTAAAAACTCCCTACAAAAATAAAGCACTGGCCCTGACAGGTTCATTAGAGAATTCTACCAAACTTTCAGTGAAGAGTTAACACCACTACTACTAAAGGTATTGCAGAGCATACAGAAGGATGAAATACTCTTGAATTCATTTGATGAAGCCAGAATAAATCTGGTGCCAAAACCAGGTAAAGACACCACAAAAAGAAAATTACAGACCAATATCCCTCATGAACATAGATGCAAAAATCCTCAACAAAATTTTAGCCAATAAAATTCAACAACATATCAAAAAATTATACCCAACGACAAAGTAGGATTCATTTTTTTATGCAGGAATGGTTCAACATTAGAAAAACAATCAATGTAATACAACACATAAATAAAACAAAAGATAAGAAATAAATGATCCTATCAATTGATGCAGAAAAGGCATTTGACAAAGTCCAACATCCATTCCTGATAAAAAACTATCAGCAAAACAGGAAAAGAAAGGATATTCCTCAACCTAATAAAGGATGTTTATGCAAAGCCAACAGCTAACATCAGCCTAAATGGAGAGAGTCTGAAATCATTTCCCTTTAGAACATGAACCAGACAAGGAGGCACTTTATCACTGTGCTTATTCAACATTGTGCTGGATGTCCTAGCCAGAGCAATTAGGAAAGAAAAAGAAATAAAAGGCATCGAAATTAGGAAGGATGAATTAAAAGTATCCCCATTTGCAGATGATGTGATCTTATATACAGAAAACCCCAAGGAATCCACAAAAATACTACTGAAACTAATAGAAGATTTCAGCAAAGGGTCAACGTATGAGATAAACATACAAAAATGAGCTGGATTCCTGACACCAACAAATAAAACTTTGAAGAGGAAGTCACCAAGGTAATACCACTTCCAATAGCTCCCCAAGAACAGAAAATACTTTTGGGATAAATCTAACCATAAATGTAAAAGACCTACACAAAGAAAACTACAAGACACTGTTGCAAGAAACCAAAAGAGATCTCCCCAAGTGGGAAAACTTACCTTTGTCACAGATAGGAAGACTCAACAACCTGAAAATAAAAATTCCACCCAAAGTGATCTACAGATTAAATGCAATCCCTACCCAAATTCCAATGGCATTTTTTAATGAGATGGAAAAACAAATCACCAACTTCATATGGAAACGGAAGAGGCCCCAGATAAGTAAAGCACTACTGGAGAAGAATCACATACTAAGTGGTTCTAAAACCTATTATACATCCACTGTACTCAGAACAGCCTAGTCCTGGTACAACAATGGATACATAGTGCAAAGGAACTGAATTGAGAATCCAGACATAAGTTTATCCACCTGTCAGCAGCTGATATTTCACAAGGGCTCAAAGTCCAATAAACAGGGAAAAGACAGCCTCTTTAACAAATGGTACTGGCATAACTGGATATCCATGTGCAAAAAAAGAAACAAGATTCATACCTCACACCATGCACAAAAACTAACTTAAAATGAATGAAAGGCCTAAATATAAAACCTAAAATGATAAAGATCATGGAAGAAAAATTAGGACAATGATAGTGGCCCTAATACATGGCATAAACCGTATTTAAAACATTACTAACAATGCACAAACTGCAGAAGAGAAACTAGATAACTGGGAGCTCCTAAAAATCAAACACTTATGCTCATCAAAAGACTTGACTAAAAGAATAAAAAGGCAGCCTACAGACTGGGGAAAAAAAAAAAATTGGGGGGTATGACATATCTGAACATGGTCAAATCTCTAAAACCTAGATGATACTGCAAAACTCCAACAACAAAAAAAAAACAAGTAACCCAATTTAAAAAATGGGCAAAAGATATGAACAGGCATTTCAGCAAAGAAAACATTCAGGCAGCTTACAGATACATGAGGAAATGCTCACAATCATTTTTAGACATTACAGAAATGCAAATCAACGCTAAAAGGAGATACCATCTCACCCCAAAAAGGCTATTATTAATCCAAAAGCATAAAATAATAAATGTTGGAGAGGTAGTAGAGAGACTGGAACACTTATACACTGCTGGTGGGAATGTAAAATGGTACAATCTCCTTGGAAATTGATTTAGCACCTCCTTTTTAAAAATCTAGAAATAAAAGTACCATACGATCCAGCAATTCCACTCTTTAGAATATATCCTAGAAAAATAAAAGCCATTGGAAAAGTAGATATGTGCACACCTATGTTCATTGCAGCACTGTTCACCATAGCAAAGAGATGGAAACAGTGTAGATGCCCATCAACGGATGAATGCATAAACAAATTATTCTGTATTCACACAACAGGATACCGCACAACAATAAAGAACAATGATGAATTCCCAAAACCTCTCACAATATGGGTTAATCTGGAAGACATTTTGCTATGTGAAATCAGTCAGTCATAGAAGGACAAATATTGTATGAGACCACTTTTGTAGGAACTCAAGAAAAGTTTTAAACACAGAAGAAAATATTCTTTGATGGTTACAAGGGTAGGGAGGGAGGGAGGGCTGGGGAATTCACAAACTAGGTAAAACCCACTGCTGTGGAGTTTATTCTGACTCATAGCAACCCTATAGGACAGAGTAGAACTTCCCCATAGGGTTTACAAGGAGCACCTGGTGGGTTTGAACCGCCGATCTTTTGGTTAGTAGCCGTAGAAATTAAGCACTGAACCACCAGATAGTAGATAAGAATTATCTTAGGTGAAGGGAAGGACAACATACAATACAGGGAAAGTCAGCACAACTGGATTAAACCAAAAGCTGAGAAGTTTCCTGAACACAAGCAAACACTTCAACGGGCAGAATAGCAGGGGTGGGTGTCTAAGGACCATGGTTTTGGGGGATATCTAAGTCAATTGGCAAAACAAAGCTTATTAAGAAAATGTTCTGCATCCCACTTTGGTGAGTGGCATCTGGGCTCTTAAAAACTTGCAAGAAGCCATCTAAGATGCATCAATTAGCCCCAATGAACCGGGAGCAAAGAGAATGAAGAACACCGAAGATGCCAGGAAAATATTAGCCCAAGAGACAAAATGGGCCACATAAACCACAGACTCCATCAGCCTGAGACCAGATGAACTAGATGGTACCCAGCTACCACCAATGTTCTCCATGACATGGAACACAACTGAGAGTTGCTGAAGGAGCAGAGGAAAAATGAGGTGCAGAACTCGAATTCATGAAATTCAGACTTAATGGTCTGACTGAGACTAGAGAAACATGGCCCCCGGACTCTCTGTTAACCCGGAACTAAAACTATTCCCGAAGCCAACTCTTCAGACAAAGATTAGACGGGACTATAAAACATAAAACAATACTAGTGAAGAGAGTGCATCTTAGTTCATGTAGATACAAGAGACTAAGTGGGCAACTCCTGTCTGGAGGCGAGATGAGAAGGCAGAAAGGGGCAAGAGCTGGTGGAACAGACAGAGGAAATCAGGAGCAGAAAGGGGAGTGTGCATTCACATTATATATGTAGAAACTAAGGTCACATAAAAACATATGTATAAATTTTGTATGAGAAACTAACGAACTGTAAACTTTCACCTAAAACATAATAAAAAAGTGAAAATACAGAAAAAGCACAAAGAAATGATATATCATAATATGAAATTTGCTAATTTTATTCCTTATGACAACATTATGGAAATGGGGGAATATTGAGTGGTCTGTCCTAAAGGTAAAATATTTTAATTCAGATCCCTGGGTGGGACAAGTTGAAAGTTAACTGAGAATAAATGAATGTATGTATCTAAAAGAAAATCACTGGTGAATACGAATTATTAAGAAAATTAACAGACGCACTAGATATGTTCTGAAGTTTTCAAGCGCTTCAAACTTAATTAGCACATTGCTTGGTGTCTCCTCAGGGAAAGCCTTAAATGCTGAAAGCTTCAAGTTGTTCCCACTATGCCATGTTAAGAATCCCGTGGGGTGTCAAACAGGTTAAATACAGGTAAAAGGTAAAAATTTTTATGCAATAACATGTTTTACTGACATTGAGAGTGTTTTAGTGACATTTTCAAGGCCACATTTTTAACTCAATTCTGTCTGCTTTCCATCATTTTTCCTAATATGTTTTATATGAGATAAATGTGGATTTCATGTATTTATTTTTATAATTAATGCTATGAAATTTAATTTCTGTGTTTGCTAATAGTTTACTCAGAGACTACTCTGTTCATAGTGTTCAGGAATTGATATATCCCAGATAGATAGATTAGATTAGATGATAGATGATGATGGATAGATGATAGATAGAGAGATGATAGATAGATAGTTGATAGAGAGATGATAGATGATAGATAGATTGATAGATGATATATAGATAGATGATAGATTGACAGATGATAGATGATAGATACATAGATAGATGATAGATGATAGATAGATAGATGATAGATAGATGATAGATAGATAGATAGATAGATAGATAGATAGATAGATAGATAGATAGATAGATAGATAGATAGATAGATAGATAGATAGATAGATAGATAGATAGATAGATAGATAGATAGAACGAACGAACGAACGAACGAACGAACGAACGAACGAACGAACGAACGAACGAACGAACGAACATAGGAAGCAGGGCTCACAAAGTTTTAAACCAACAATTCTGTTATCTTAAGCTGTAGGCCTATTGTATTTTTAAAATATCTGTGGTATATTCAGATGCAGTTTTTAAAATTTATACTTAAAAAATTGATCTGTGATATCTCCTGACACATAGGAGTTCCGATGTTTAATGGAAGATGCTTCATGTTCAGGCAGTTTTTAATAACTTCCATTAATTTACATGTATGTCATCATCAGCATGTTTTCCCTTTCTCCTATGCTATTGTGCCGTCTAGTGATATTTTAAACTTTTTTTTCATAAAAAGTAGAGGATTTTTTTTTTTTTTTTTACAAGGGAGTGTTTGTGAGATCAATGTTTCACTATTTGTTCAGAATTCTTCATATATCCTGGGTTTCACAACAAGAAAAAAAGATATGAATCAGGTTTGTTACAAAAAACTTAGAATTTGTCAGTTATCATACAAATGTCCAATTGGAAGAGAAAATAATTTAAGTAGACAGACAAAATGTAAAGTATGGGACTTTTGGACACTTTAGTCATAGAACTGGTGTTACAGAATGTGGGGCTAGGTTAGTTACGAGGACAGGGTCATAATAAACCTATTCATGAAAATGGTCACAAAGAGCTTAAATCACAGTCTAAAGATCAAAACATTTAACACTAACAAAAAATCATTTTAAATAATTACTGTCAACATCCAAAAAATACAGACAACGATGGATATATCTATATATCTATCTGTATCTATCATGTATATATATACATGGTAGATATAGAGATATACAGCTAGATAGGTAAGATGGTAGATAGGTAATAGATTGATAGATGATAGACAGACTAACAGGCAGGTATGTAGGTAGGTACGTAGATAGACAAATAATACTAGGGACACACTACAGTTATTTTCATGTATTGTAGACACATTCAAGCTTTTAATTCTCATTTACACTTCCTGACAATGCTGTCAAAAAAAAGTTGAAATATGATTTTTCAAGTGGGGATAAGCAGATTCATATAACTTATGTTATTTGCCCAAAGTACCACTTTGTATGCATTACAAATGAAGGTATAGCAGAGGCTTTATCTATATAAATACAGCTCTGGTGATGTTTTCATGTACAAAGACAAATAATCTCCACTGTAATCAATTTATCTCTATCTCTCTCTATATAGAGATACATACATATATACGAAATTATAAATCCGTCTTGGTCGTCTAGTGCTGCTATAACAGAAATACCACAAGCAAATGGCTTTAACAAAGAGAATTGTATTCTCTCAGAGTCTAGCAGGCTATAAGTCCGAATTCAGGGTGCCGGCTCCAGAGGAAGGCTTTCTCTCTCTGTCTGCTCTGGAGGAAGGTCCTTGTCCTCAGTCTCCCTTGCCCTGAGAGCATGTCAGCAAAACAACCTCCGGTCCAAAGGACTCGCTGTGCTACTGGCACTGCTTTCATGTTTGTACGAGGTCCCCATGTTTCTCTGCTAGCTTCTCTCTTTTTATATTTCAGAAGAGATTGGTTTAAGACACAATCTAGTCTTGTAATCTCATCACTATAACTGCTGCTAAGCAATCTTTTTTTCTTTAATTCAACTTATTACATCATAGTGATAGGATTTACAACATGTGGAAATCACATCAGATGATAAAATTGTAGACAAGCATACAATACTGGGAACCATGACCTAGCCAAGTTGACAGATATTTTGGGGGGGCACAATTCAATTCATGACAGTATCTATTCAAAATCTGTCTGGTCTGTTCACTGTTCCATCCTGGACCATCTATAATCATAGGTATTCATAAGACAATGTTTTGAAGTAGCGGGTTCAAAATGCACCCTTATTTTTTAGGTATACGAAAAAGACAAAAGTTTAAAGATAAGTATAATTTGTTGTACTGCAGGGACTTGTGTGTTGCTGTGATACTGGGAGCTATGCCACTGGTATTCAAATACCAGCGGGGTCATCCATGGCAGACAGGTTTCAGCTGTGTTTCCAGACTAAGACAGATTAGAGAGAAGGACCTGGAAGGCTACTTCTGAAAAGAATTAACCAATGAAAACTGTAACAATAGCAGTGTAACATTGTCTGATATAGTGCTGGCAGATGAGCCCCTCAGATTAGAAGGCATTCAAAATACAACTGGGAAAGAGCTGACTCTTCAAAGTAGAGTCAACCTTAATCAAGTGGTTGGATTCAAGCTTTTGAGACCTTCATTTGCTGATGTGGCAGTACTGAAAAAGTGAAGAAACAGCTGCAAGCACCCATTAATAATAGAAATGTGAGGTGCATGAAGTAAGAACCCCTAAGCATTAGTGAGCTGAATTGAACTGGTATTGGCTATTTTGAATCAGACGAACATATTGTCTACTATGCCGGGAATGACAACTTGAAGAGGAACGGCCTTGCATTCATCTCCAAAAAGAACATTTCCAGATCCATCCTGTGCTACAACTCTGTCAGTGATAGGATAATATCCACCTGCCTACAAGGAAAACAAGTTAATATAACTTTTTATTCAAATTTATGAACCAACCACTAAGGCCAAAGATGTAGAAATTGAAGATTTTTACCAACTTCTGCAGTCTGAAATTGATTGAACATGCAATCACATTGCACTGATAATTACTGGTGATTAGAATGTAAAGGTTGGAAACAAAGAAGGAGGAATGGTAGTTGGAAAATATAGCCTTGGTGATAGAAATGATGCCAGAGATCGTATGATAGAATTTTGCAAGACCAACGGCTTTTTTATTGAAAATAACATTTTTCACCATCAAGGACCTCTCCAGATGGAATTCACAGGAGCTAAATCTACTACATCTACTACATATGTGGAAACAGATGATGGAAAAGCTCAATATCATCAGTCAGAACAAGACAAAAGTATGGCTGTGAGTATATTCCACATGAATTTAGAGACCATTGCAGGAGCAGATTTGATGCCTTCAATACTAATTTCCAAAGGTAAGACAAGTTGTGGAATGATACCAAGGGCATCATAGATAAAGAAAGCAAGAAGCCACTAAAAAGACAGGAGAGAAAGAAAAGGCCTAAATGGAAGTCAGGTGAGACTCTGAAGCTTGCTCTTGAAGGTCGAGTAGCTAAAGCAAAAGAAAGAAATGATGAAGTAAAAGAGCTGAACAGAAAACTTCAAAGGGTAGCTCGAGAAGACAAAGTATTATGATGATATGTACAAAGACCTGGAAATAGAAATCCAAAAGGAAAGAACATGCTCAGCATTTCTCAAGCTGAAAGAACTGAAGAAAAATTTCAAGCCTCAAGTTGTGATACTGAAGACTCTAAAGAGAAAATATTATATTACCAGAAAGCATCAAAAGAAAATGGAAGGAACACACAGAGTCACTATACCAAAAGAATTGGGTGATGTTCAACCATTTAAGGAGGAGACATATGATCAGGATCTGACGGTACTGAAGGAAGAGGTCCCAGCTGCACTGAAGGCTCTGATGAAACATAAGGCTCTGGGAATTGATGAAATGCCAAATGGATGCAACCTTGGAAGTGCTCACTCATCTGTGCCAAGAAATTTGGAAGACAGCTACTGGCCAAGCAATTGGAAGAGATTCTGATTTATGCCTGTCTCTAAGGAAGGTGATGCATCTGAAAGCAGAAATTACTCAATAATATCATTAATATCACATGCAAGCAATATTTTGCTGAAGATCATTCAAAAACAGCTGCAGGACTATATCGACAGGGAACTGCCAAAAATTCAAGCCAGATTTAGAAGAGGACATGGAACCAGGGACACCATTCCTGATATTAGATGGATCCTGGCTGAAAGCAGAAAATACCAGAAAGATATTTACCTGTGTTTTATTGACTATGCTCAGGCATTCGACTGTGTGGATCATGCCAAACTATGGACCCCATTGTGGAGAATGAGAATTCCAGAACATTTAATTGTTCTCATGAGGAACCTGTGCGTGGATCAAGAGGCAGTCGTTCAAACAGAACAAGGGAATACTGCATGGTTTAAAGCCAGGAAAGATGTGTCAGAATTATATCCTTTCACCATACCTATTCAATCTGTGTGCTGAACAAAGAATCTGAGAAGGTGGACTATATGAAGAAGAATGGGGCATCAGGATTGGAGGAAGACTAATTAACCATCTACTACATGCAGATGACACTACCTTGCTTGCTGAAAGTGAAAAGGACTTGAAACACTTACTGATGAAGATCAAAGACCACAGCCATCAGGATAGATTACACCTCAACATAAAGAAAACAAAAATCCTCACAACTAGACCAGTAAGCAACATCTTGATAAGTGGAGAAAAGATTGAGATTATCAGAGATTTCATTTTACTTGGATCCACAATCAACAGCCATGGAAACAGCAGTCAAGAAATCAAACGATGCATTGAATTGGGCAAATTGACTGCAAAAGACCTCTTTACAGTGTTGAAAAGCAAGGATGTCTGACCCAAGTCATGGTGTTTTCAATTGTGTCATATGCATGCAAAAGCTGGACAGTGAATAAAGAAGACCAAAGAAAAATGGGCGCCTTTGAATTGCTTCGAATTGTGAAGTTGGGGGAGAACATTGAATATACCTTGGATTGCTACAAGAAAGAACAAATCCATCTTGAAGCCGTACAACCCAAATGCTCCTTGCAGGTAAAGATGGTGATGCTTCATCTAATGTAGTTTGGACATGTTATTAGGAAGGATCAGTCCCTGGAGAAGGATATCACGCTTGATAAAGTACAGGGTCAACAACAACAACAACAAAAAAAAAACGGAAGACCACTAATAAGGCGGATTGACACAGTGGCTGCAACAATAAGCTCAAGCACAACAATTGTGAGGGTGGTGCAAGACCAGGCAGTGTTTTTTTCTGTTGTACATAGGGCCTCTCTGAGTCAGAGCCAACTCAAAGGCACCTAACAACAGCAACAATAAAGTGGGATGTCAGTGAAAAAAATGAAGACCATCAAGAGAAGGACTGACACAGTGGCTCCTAGTATGGGTTCAAGCATAACAATGATTGTGAGAATAGTGCAGGATTGGGCAGTGTTTCATTCTTTTGTACATAGGGTCGGTATGAATTAGAACTGTTTCGATGGGCAACTAACCACATCTACCAACAATGTTAACATGGAAATTCCTCAAACTGATAGAGTGCACCCATGATCAACATACAGCTACCATCACACAGGGTATGAAAGATTGAATAAATTCTTAGGAAGACCAGGAGCGCAACATGTAAATCTACCCTTACCAAATTTATCAGACTTTTTAGTGGATGTTCTAGAAAACACGATAAGGCCATTAAAAAATGAATAAATAGAAAGCATTCAGATTGGAAAGGAAGAGGTGAAACTCTTTTTACTGTTAGATGACATGTACGAAATCTAATAGAGCCTTCAATAGAGTTATAGTATTAAAAAGTTAACTTAGCATTTCTTTGTGACTTTGCTTTGAGGTTAGTGGTCAAGTAAAAAAAAAAAAAAAAGCCTGTCTGAATTTTAAGTGGGTTGGCATTTACTATATAGATATATCTGGGAATTTCTAGGATAAAACACTGCTAATGGATTGAATTGTGTCCCCCCAAAACATGCTTCAACTTGGCTTGCCAGGATTCCCAGTACAGTGTCCTTGTCCAACATTTTGTGATCTGATGTGATTATTGTATGTGTTGTAAATCCTAACCTCTGTGATGTTAACGAGGCAGGATTAGAGACAGCTATGTTAATGAGAAAGGACTCAACCTACAGGATTATGATGTATTTTGAGTGAATCTCTCTTAAGGTATAAAAGAGTAAAAAGAGCAGAAAGGAGTAGGAGCTTATGCCACCAAGAAAGAATCACCAGTAATGGAGCACATGCTTTGGACCTGGGGTCCAGGAGCTGAGAAGTTCCTAGATCAGGGGAAGGTTGATGACAAGGAAATTTCCCTAGAGCCAACAGGAAAAGAAAGCCTTCCCCCAGAGGCGGTGTCCTGAATTCGAATTTCTAGCTTCCTAAACTGTGAGATGAACCAGAATTGACTCAACAGCAAAGGGTAAGTGGTGAGAGAATAAATTTCTGTTTTTTAAAGCCATCCATCCACATGTGGAATTCCGTTATATCAGCACAGTCACCTACAACACTCATGAAAAGCAAAATCCATAAAATGTTTTACCACACAAATTTTAAAACTTCTACTCTTCAAAAGACATATATAAGAACAAGTTATATTTTGGGAGAAAATATTTTCCAACAATATATCTCATGCATGACTTGTTTCCATAATAAATACAGGGTTTTCAAAACTGAAAAAAAAAAAAAAGGAAAGAAACAGTCAACAAAAATGGTTATAAAAATGAACAATACCTTATCCAAAGAAAATATGCAGTTGGCAAAGAATCATATAAAAATGCTCAGCATCATTCTTAATTAATGAATTTCAAGTTAAAACATTAATGATATAACTGTTTACATCTATTAGAATATCGGGTAGTTGGTAAGTACGTGGAGGAGCCAGAATAGTCATAAACTGCTAGTGGAAACTTAAAATGATATAAATATATTAAAAATAATTTGTTTTAAACATTAGGGTCTTAGAAAGCTAACCATAGTTTTGCCATAAAATTGGGCTGTTTTATTCATATATATCTAAAAAGAGACGTGAGGGCATTTTTCCTTATAAAGACATGTCCATTGGAAATTTATTAGTAATATTCAAAAACTAAAATCAATCCAACTGTTTACCTGTTTGAGAATGAATAAGTAATTGTGGTATGTTCAAGAAAATGAATACCACTCAAAAATAATGTCTATTGAATTATTGTTACATGCAAATACACTGATGAAAAGTACAAACCAATAAATTGGAATTTGTCAAAACTAAAACAGCTCACACTTAGATATTTATCCTGGAGAAATGAAACCTATGATCATACAAGAACCCTTACACAAATTAGTAGATAAGTAGTAAATGTGGTGAAGTATAAGACAGCACACAAGAGTGGGTAAGTCTTCATAACTTGACTAGCACAACGTCGTAGAAGCTTCACAGACATCCAAATGCCCTGAGAGACTTATCTACTGTGCTGAGGGCAGGAAACCATGATCTCAGGGGACATCTAGCTCAATTGGCATAACATAGTCTATGAAGAAAATACTCTACATTCAACTGTGGTGAGTAGAGACTAGGGTCTTAAAACCATGTGAGTAGCCATCAAAAAGATACATCTACTGAACCCATCCTGACTGGAGCAAAGGAGAATGAAGAAGACAAGACACAAGGAAAGATTATCCAAAGGACTAAGGGACCACAATTTCGACAATCTCCACCAGACTGAGTGGAGAAACACTAGAAAGTGCCCGGTTACCACCACCAACTGCTCTGACAGGCATCGCAGTTAAGGGCCCCAGACAGAATGGGAGAAAAATGTAGAATAAAATTAAAAATCACACACACACAGACACAGACACACACACACACACACACAAAGGACCAGGCTTGCTGGTCTGACAGAGACTGGAGAACCCCAAGGGTATTGCCCGTGGACGCACTATAAACTCAGCACTGCAGCCACTCATGAGGCTCATCCTTCAGCCAGAGATTCAACAGGTCTCTGGGGCCAGAATAACACACTTCAGGGACGTAATTCATAGTTCAATCATGTATAGAAGGCTAATAGGCACGCCAGCCCAAAAGCAAAGATGAGAAGGCAGGAAGGGACAGGAAAAGTGGATGACTGGAAACAGAGAGCCTAGGGTGAAGAAAGAAAAAGTGCTGACACTTCACAACATTGTCAACCAGTGTCACAAAGCAATTTATGTATTAACTGTTTAATGAGAAACTAATTTGCTCTGTAAAGTTTCACATAAACCACAATAAAAAAAGAAAGAAAAAAATGTTCGTAGAAACTTTACTTATAATAGCTAAAAACTGATAACAACCCAAAATATCCTTCAACGGGTAAATTGTTAAGCAAATTGTGGTAAATCCATACATGAGATAAGACTCAGCAAGAAAGAAACAAATTATTGATGCACACAACAGTGAGAACGATCCTGAATAGAGTCATGTGAAGTGAAAAAAGTCCATCTCAAAAGGTTGTTGTTGTTTACTGCCCTTGAGTTGACTACAACTTATGGTGACCTTATGGAAAATAGAACAAAACGTTGTCTGCCCCTGTGCTCTCCTCACAATCCTTGGTATGTTTGTGTCCATTGTTATAGCCACTGTGTCAGTCCAGCTCATGGAGAGCTTACCTCATTCCATTTGGTCCTCTATTTCACCAAATGTGGTGTACAATTCCAGAAACTGGTCTTTCCTGATGACATGCACAAAGCGAAAATGTCAGACACTGTTCTGTTGGAGACAACAAAATATCTATCAGTAAACAATTTTTGTTTTGTTAGATGTCTTTGAGTCAACTGAGACTCACAGTCTCAGCTTATAAGACACAGTAGAAATGCCCCAAAGGCTGTAATCTTTATGGGTCCAGATGGCCAGGACTTTTCTCCCCATAATGGCATGTGGGTTTAAACTGACAAATTTTCATTTAGTACTGAGTGCGTAAACATTGAAAAAAAATTGTATATATATATATATATATACATGTATAAAAAATATACACATTCTATATCACAAATAAGCAAAAAAAAGCATAAATGGTGCATTATATTTAAAATGCAGCAAGAAGATTTATAGCACAATAAATGTATATACATAATAAAATATTACACACAAACTGTCTCACTTTACAAGGTGTGACAGTTAAGGTTGTGCGTCAACTTGGCTGGGCTGATTCTCAGGAATATGGCAGTCCTGTGATGTGATTACCTCCATGATGGGATCTGCTGTGAGTAGCTAACCAGTGAGTACATGTAGTCTGCATGAAATATAAGTAGACATTCTGTCAAGGTTTGTTGGCTTTACCTCGCTATGAATCCTGCAGGCCTCTGGTTCTTGGAAATTTGATCCAGCAGATTGCTTGAAGTCTTGCCTGTTGATCTTGGGATTCACAGAACTTCAGCCCATGAGCAAGAGTCCTGCTGTCTGACCTGCAGATGTTGGGGTACCCAGCTCCTGAACCTACATAAATCAGGAGAAACCTCTATCCTGACCTGTGGACTTGGCACATTCCAGCCTCTACAGCCATTCCCTTGACATAAACCTCTTTATGTGTGTGTGTGTATATATATATATAATTTATACGCTTTACTGGTTTTGCTTCTCTAGAGAACTCAGCCTAAGACACAAAGGTATATTGATACCGTAGAGCATATGTGAGGCACAGTCAGATATGTATGAAGGTGAGAAAGATGTTTTGGAATGAGGATTGGGCAGGATGGAAAAACATAAAATATTGAAACATAATAAAGGAAAATAAAACAAAGAAGTAACATTCTTAAGCAGACTGATGATGGTAATTGACCATGTAATGAGAAGCCAGGGTAACATTTCTGTTCCTGAGGTGGGAAACAAAGCTGACAAACAAACCAAATAGCCCTGGACAGCAGCAGACACAGCAACAATAAAAACAGCAAACTAGGAAGTGATAGCTCACATGTGCACAATACATTCATTTTATTCCATCTAAGTCTTTTAAATAATTTAATAAGAAAGTGTTTAAGCACTTCTTTATTTTGTCATCCATTTGAAGAGACCACTGTAGAAACAGAATATATTCATAGTTGTTACATCGATACAATATTTTAATCCAGAGCCCTGTGTGGTCGAAAGGGAAAGTTAGCAAAAGTAAAATGCAAGAATATATGAAATAGATAAGTACAGGCATGTATACACACTGTATGATTGCAAAACTTGCTTACTGGTGAATACAAATTGTCCTGGACAATTAACAGACAACCCCTAGATATTTTGTGAAGCTTTCAAGTGCTTTAGGAACAATCAACAAATTGCTTGGCATCTCCTCAGTGAGAATCTCCATGGATGAAAAAAATGCCATAAATTCTTCTCACTATGCCATGTTAAGAAACACATGGGGGAGTCAATAGAGAGACTTCATTACAGGTAAAAAGATAGAATATTTCTATGTTTTAGTAATATCCAGAATGTTTCAGTGATACTTGCATGATCTCACTGTTATTCAATGGCAAAGTTATTGCAAAATATTAGGATTTCTGAGTCAGGTCTGTGTACTCTACTTTTCAATAATGCCTGAGACTAGAATGCCTCTTCCTTTTCCTTCCATGTTTTTTTTTTTTTTTTTCCAAATATTCACACTTTGTTTCAGAGACTAAATCCTCATAAGCACCTATGAAACATTATCATTATATGTCTAAACAGTATTTTACTTTATATAAATAACTATATGAATAAAAAAGAAACAAAAACAAAGATATATTAAAAAAAAAAAAAAGAGTCCTTGAGTCAATTTTGCCTCAGAACTACCCCATGTGTATCAGAGAACTGTGATCATAGGTCTTTCAATGGTTGTGGCTTTTCAGAAGTCGATCTTTCTTTCTTTCAAGGCACCTCTGAGTGGACTCCATCCCCCAACCTTTCAGTTTATAGCTGAGTGCTTAACTGTTTGTGCCATCCAGGTGTTCTAACTATGTGAATAATAGAGCTCATATATGAAAGTAAAGGAAGCATATGCAGTATTAAAAAATATTGTAGCAGAATTATGAAAGTGCAGGTATTCAGTCTCCAGTGTTGATGTCCTTCCAAATCCTTAGCTATATAGTGACTCTAGGCGCTTCTTATGTCCCTCGCAAGTGTAATTTAACATTTAATGCATGTTTAAATAACTGTTTAAATGTGCATTTTTGCTAATCTCTTGATGAGGAAACATTTACATCTCACACCTCTTGTTGAGATGTGAAAAGCAATTTTTGGAGTTTAGGAACTAAGTAGCTAGATTGACCATAATAGTGTACTATATACCATATTCTTTAATTTCCAGTGAATCTGACAGATAGAGTTTTCTCAAAGAATATAGCTTTATAGAATGAGAATTAAATACTCAACAAACATCATAAACTATGGAAAATAATCTGGTGTTCTCCACGGAACTCCAGAGCTGTTGAGAGTAAGTCCTCTTATCTTCCCTTACCTTATAGGAGGAAAAGCAGTACTTACCCAATCTAAGAACTTTTTTTCTTCACCCTTTCACTATTGCAACTAAACGAGATTTACATTGCTTTTATTGCATTCGTTGAAGATAGTTGGTTTCCTAATTGTAATATCTACTGATATTACAATTACTGTTTTTTTTTTTTTTTAAACTAAAACATTTTGTTGTGCTTTAGGTAAAAGTTTACACAGCATATTAATTTTCCAAAGATTCTTACACAAAATGTGTCAGCACTCTCCTCATTTCCTCCCTGGCTCCCCTGTTTCCACTAGGCAGGCTTCCCTGTCCCTCCCCGCCTTCTTGTCCTTTTGGTCTCCTATAGTTGATTGTTGTAAAGGGTCCATCCTTCATAGATGTTATTGTTTAATTTAATAGCCCCATCTGTTATTGGGCTGAAAGCTGTCCTCTGGGAGTGTCTAGAGTTTCATTTTAGAAGACTGTCTTAGGGTAATAGTCTCAGGGGTTTCTCTAGCCTCTTTCAAACCAGTAAATCTGGTCTTTTTGTTGTTGCTGTTTAATTTGAATTTTGTCCTACATTTTTTAACCCATTCTGCCCCTAACCTTCTATTGTGATCCTGGTCAGAGTGGTCAGTAGTGGCAGCCATGCACCATCTAGTTCAGGTTTCAGGTTAGAGGGGATTGGGATTCAAGCGGCCCATTAGTTCTTTGCACTAATTGCTTTAGTCCTCAGTTTTCTTCATTCTTCTTTGTCTAGTCAGGAAGAGACCAATAGTTGCTTTTCTGACATAGGCATTGTGTCGGTGTAGGTCACGACTTTTTCAGTAATGTTTTATATGAGGCAGTATATTTCCGCTGTAACCGTTTTATTATTTAATATGACACTATTGTGTTTTTCTATTTGCTTGATTATTCCTGGTTCAGAGGCTGCTGGTACTGCTATTTTCATTGTAAGTAGTACCATTTCAAACCATTTATTCTTTTACCTTAAACTGCCATCCTCATCCTTCTCTGGCATTTTTTTTTTTACTGTGTAGTTTATTAGGGATATGTGCATACATTTTAATTTAATATACTTAAGTTTATATGCATTATGCGCTATATGATAGTTGAGACTAGAGGATTTCTTTATCCAGATGGAATTTCTTAATGAAATTTCATTTGTAAAATCAATGACAGTGACCTCACTTTCTCACCATTTGCTCAAATTTCATCTCACTATTGTAAATTTTTCATGAGAAATATATCTGATTTGTTATAAACAACTTATATGTTGGTTATAATGAAAATACTCCTAGGTTAGGATATATTTTAAGTAAATTTATATTAAAACACACTGCCTTTAAGGTGATCCTGACTCATCAGTGACCACAAAGGGTTTCCAAGGCTGTAAATCTCTATGGAAGCAGGCTGCCACATCTTTCTACTGCAGAGCAGCTGGTGGTTTCCAACTGCCGACCTTTAGGATAGCAGTCAATCAACTTATATTAAAACATTTTAAGTAAAGTAGAAGATACATAATCCAGAAGACTGGCACACTGATGGTCCAATTTTAGTAAGGGAGTTGATGATGGGGGAGCGAAGGGCTCTGGTCAGCTACATGGATAAGGCACTACTCAACCTACTCATGTCTTAACCCTGACATAGAAGCTAGGTTGCACTAGAAGAATTTACATATACATATGTAAAGAAAACTCCTTTCAGATAACTTCCTGTTGTCATTTTAAAAACAACAAAAACACTGTATTTTGATATTTGAGAGTTATGTCCTGATACCTTAAGCACATTGAAACATTTAATCTTCGTTTAGTTTTTCAACAACCCTGAAAGGAAGTGGTCATTTCGCTGGTGTAGATAAAGAACTTAAGGTATCTTACTCTATAAGCCACAAGTGGAGGAATAACAGAGACTATATCTGCGTATATATGTCTACCACCTTGGGCGTTCCCCTGTATAAAGACCAGTAATCCCCACCAGGATCTATTAGATTTTCCCTGGCAAGACATGTGTTCAATACTTGTTAGGGATGTTGTTTCAGTCTGCACCATCTGTGGCACAGGAACTTCTATTGGACTATGTTTTGAAGTAAGGCATACTGAATGTTTCCAAACATTATGGGACTTTCCAGTTTAAAATTTTTATAATCAACATATGTATTATAATTTTGTAAATGTCATTATGTGATTGTCATGAAATAAGTGACAAACAGAAAGTTTAGTAACCATTCATATGCCTAACATCTAAAATTTTTTCATTTTTAAAATTTTTGCTGCATATATCTATGCGTATATATATACAAAAAACAAAACAAAACATTGACATCAATTCAATTCCAACTCATAGAGACTCTGTAAAACAAAGTAGAGCTTCCCCATAGGGATTGCAAAGAGCGGCTGGTAGATTCGAAAGGCTGGCTTTTTGGTTAGCAGCCAAGCTCTTAACCAACCACTGCTCTACCAGGGATCCCATCTATGTGTATATATATATATATATGTGTGTGTGTGTGCATGTGTATGTGTATGTGTGTGCGTGTGAGTGTATGTGTATATGCGTATGTGTGTATGCGTATGTGTGTATGCGTATGTGTGTGTGCGTATGTGTATGTATATGTGTTGTGTGTGTGCGTATGTGTATACGTATATAGTAATTGACTCGACGGCACTGGGTTTCTGTTTCTGGGTATGTGTACGTGTACTTGCATCTACATCTGCATCTGTATGTATGTTTGCATGTATATGTACATATGCATCTACATGTACACATGTGCCTACAAGTACATGTACACATACACCTCCATGTACACTTACCTACACCTATACCTTTACTGTATCTATAGCTACATCTACATTTATATCTGTATCTATATGTGTATCTATATCAGGATTTCTCATCTTCCCCCTAGAGACATTGTGGACTAGAAATTTTGTTATTGTGGGGAGTTATGCTGTATATAGTAGAGTGTTTAGTAACATCCCAGGCCTCCATTAGATACCTATTGGCCCCTTCTCCTAGTTGTAACATCCAAAATGTCCTAGGCATTGACAAACATTCTTTCGGGAGCAAATTTTCCCCAGTTGATACAAGTTAGCTATCTCTTTCTCTCTCTTTCCATCTCTCTCTGTCTCTATCTTCATGTATCTATGCTTTATTTGCAGGAGGTGGGTTTACCCTCATATATCTATGATGGAAAGTTTGGGTTTATCTTATTCATTCAGCATATTGCCTTTGTATACTAAAAATCCACCAGATGATACTACATAAACTTATTGACGATGCTGATGTCTCTATCCAGAATAGGTTTCCTGATACACCAAGATGGCAAATCATAATCTGACAATGCTGAATGAATTCATTCTGATGGGAATCGCAGACCACCCAGAGCTGCAGGCTCCATTGTTCAGGCTGTTCCTCATCGTCTAAATGACCTCAGTGGTGGGCAACTTGGGCATCATCATCCAAGATACAAACATCCATGTACATTTTTCTCAGACACCTGGCTATCACTGATCTTGGTTATCCAACAGCCCTTGGACCCAAAATGTAAATTTTGCTGTGGATGAAAATGAAATCTCCTATTATTTTTGTGCTATACAGCTAGCTTTCGTTCTCTTGTTCATCATGAGTGAATTATCCACTCTGTCAGCAATGTCTTATGATCTCTATGTGGCCATCTGTCACCCTCTACTCTACACAGTCATCATGTCACAAAGGGTGTTACTGGTGCTGGTGGCAATCCTTTACATTTATTTCTTTTCTTACCACCATAAAGATTTTTAATTTATCCTTCTGTGGCTACAGTGTCATCAGTCTTTTCTACTGTAACTGTCTTCCCTTAGTGTCTCTGCTCTGCTCAAATGCACTTGAAATTGAATAGATCATTCTCATCTCAGCAGCTATTGATTTGATTTCATCCCTTTTAATAGTTCTTGTTTCTTGTCTGCTCATTTTTGTAGCCATTGTTAAGATGAAATCATCTGAGGGCAGGAACAAGGCCTTCTCCACCTGTGGATCACACCTGACCATGGTGGTCTTGTTCTATAGGGCTTTAATCTTTACATAGGTGCAGCACAAGTCCAGTCATTCCTTTGAAACGGATAAAGTTCCTTCCATATTTTTCATCCTGGTTATTCCGGTGTTGAATCCCTTGATATATAGATTGAGAAACAAAGATGTAAAATATGCCGTACATAGGGCATGGAAAAAACAGTTTACCCCATCATATGGTTCCTATGAATTCTGTCATGGGCTTCAAACCTTGTCTGTGTGCCTCCATAGGGTAGAGTGAGCAAAAATGTATTTCACAAATATTTATAAATTTCCTTCTATGTGTCAGTCGCTCTTCTAAATGCATTGATGAATAAAAGAGTAAAAACCTTTGCCTTCCTTAAAGGGAAGAGATGGATCACAAACATAATAATGAAGTAAATTTTATAGTGCAGGAGAAGGTGTTGGGGCCCTAGTGGTGCCGTGGTTAAATTGCTATGCTGCTAACTGAAAGTTGGGTGGTTCAAACCCATTAGCCACTCCATGGGAGAAAGATGTGGCAGTTGTCTTCCACAAAGATTTATAGCCTTGGAAACCGTATGCATCAGTTCTACTCTGTCTTATAGGGTCACTAGGAGTCAGAATCTCCTCGACAACAGTGCATTTTTTTTTTTTTTTTTTTGAGAATATGCTATCAAACAAAACACTTTGCCATTGAATCAATACTGAGTCATAGAAAACTTAATGGACAGGGTAGAACTGCTCCATAGGATTTCCAAAGAGCAGCTGGTGGAGTTGAAATGCTCATCTTTTAGTTAGCAGCCAAGTTCTTAACCAATGCACTACTAGGCAAAGAGTGGATATATACTGAGTTGGAAGTAGAAAAAGTTACTAGGTACTAGGTACAAAAGTGGAGCTACAATGACCCTGGTGTTTTTTCAACTATTAGAATAAGCTTTGCAGTGTCAGTTCTTGCATTTACGTATGTGTGTTTGTGTAAGCATTTGCCTTTTGTTTTAGCCTTCATAGTTTCTGAAGGGAGTATTAGATTTGGGCCAGGTTTCAAGGAGTCTCAGTGTAGTGTGATGATGTGAAGTATCAAGTTATCAAGTTATCTAAATTTGCTCAAATGTCCCCCATCCTAGACTTTGGAGACCCATTCTTTTCTTATTAATGGCTTTACATTCACATGTAAATATGTTAACATAATGTGCAATTTAGCAATCCACAGTTTCAGGTCTGCATCTGAATTTGTTATAATCAACCATTTTGCCTAGATCTAGGAGTGGGGAAGGAATTTCAAAGCTGGAAGCAACTCTGGAACACCTCAAGAAATTTATCTTAATTTGCATATAGATCAGAATATACACCAATTAAGATAAATTTCTTGAGGTCTTCCAGAGTTGCTTCCAGGTTTGGAATTCCTTCCTTACTAGTTGTTCTTATTTAATACTTATCTTTTTTGTTTGTTTGTTTCATGGGTTGTTGTTTTCTTATCTATATGAAAAAATTTTTAAATGTTTGTTCAATTATTTTTTGAGTATTTCCTTGGGTAACAGGATATTCTATGATGAGTTAAGTTTGTTACCTCTGTTTCACAGGTTTGGCTTTCCTAAACTTTAGTCAATATTTATTATGCATTATATTTTCATTGACTTATGTTCACCCTACTTATGAGAGGCAAAATGAGGTAATCCCACGATTTACTCCGTGCTGCATTTCTAAATAAGGTAAAGAATGTGATGTGGCAAGGATGCAGCTCTCTTCCGTTATGCACATAGTTGCTCCACGTTACTCCTCAAATTTTATCATGTACTTTTTTTTCTTTTCAAAGTTTCTAGTTTTATTGAAGCTCCTAGAGTCTAAATTATTTCCTTCATTCAGGATCATGAAGTAAAATCCCCTGTGTAGCCAATGAAATTTGAATAAAAATACCTCATTGGAATATAAGGAAAAGATGCATGTTATATTGTCCTGTGAGCATAAATATTTTTGAAAGTTTGAAGCAGTTAGAAAGCAAAGATGGTCATGAAAAGACAGAGCACCCCAGGCTGGGGA
Source organism: Loxodonta africana (assembly GCF_030014295.1). Lineage (NCBI taxonomy): Eukaryota > Metazoa > Chordata > Mammalia > Proboscidea > Elephantidae > Loxodonta > Loxodonta africana. The sequence goes on from NC_087348.1 coordinate 30,306,077, forward strand.
AAATTCCACTTCCTTGAGCAGCTTGCTTGGCCTGCTCCTAGCTTTACATGAGAACCCTGGTTCCTTTGCTTGACATGCCCCATAGCTTTACATTAAAATCCTGGTTCTCTTCTCCTTAATTGCTTTCCAAAACTAGATGAAATTGACAAAAACAAACTTAGGCACTATGTTAACATCCAGGACAACCTTTTAGCTCTCATAGATAGTAATACCGTGCCTCTAGGTGGAGTTTAACCACCAAATTCTAAACACGCGATGCAAGAAGCTACATGTAAATCTTATTGCAGCTGTGTAAAAACCCATCTGTGTAGTACGGTTAGTAAGGTTGCTGATGTAACTTGTATGAGCTTTCTACTTGTAAACCTCTTATAAGTAACCTTTCCCCTCGCCCTCTCTGAGCAGTCTTGGCAACAGCAGGCCGAACTGTTTCCCTTCCTTGCACAGTGAAATAAAGACACATTCGTACTCTTCTACTCTTCTGCTTTGGTTTATTGTTTATTGGCTGAGATGAGTTGAGCCGAGCAGAATCTGAAGTTTCCACCCAGCAACGTTTCTGGTGAGCCAGCCAGGAGTCATCTGCTCAATTCCAGAGGTGGATTGAACAACAGACCAGGCGGACGTCTGATGCCACTAGGAGATTTCTCCCAAACACCTTCTCATAGCCCTGGAAGATGATTTTTCTGGGACCCAACAAAGACTTCATAGGAGATACAAAACACATCTGGATTATTTGGTAAGTACCTACATTAGACTGTAGATGAGTCCTGAGAAGCAGGAAGAATTAACCATTGAGGGCATTGAAGGCTCTAGATATTTGGGTTTATTTGGTAAATAAGAGAATAATTCCTAGGTAAGGGTGTTAGAGTTCTAAGAAGTGGCAGGAATTGACTCTTGAGGGTATAAAAGGCTCTAAGTGTCAGTTATTAGGTTGGTGGAACTAATTAAGTGGTGTGAGTGTGTAACGTGTGTATGAGGCATTTAGACAGTCACAGAACTTGAGAATCTTAAAATTGCTGACATCATGAATATGATTTTTATCAGAGTGCCCAGGATACACAGAGAGAACTCCAAAACTTCAGAAAGATGTGGAGTTAGGGATCTTGTATTTTTGAGCTTGCCTGCCAGGTATATTCCTATCGGGATCAGGAAGAGAAAAAGAGAAAAATCACTGATCATAAGAGAAAGGCCACATTCCTGGACAATGCCTTCTAGGGAAATGACCTGTTTCCTGGCAGCTGAAGAAGAGGGGGACCCCTGAAGAGAGAGGAAGGTGGAAGGCCCTGACCCCATTAAGTGGAGACCAGTGCACCTAGTAAAAAGAAAGAGGATATTGGAAGAGAGAAGCCCTAAATTCTTACCCAGTGGTAAGAAAGAGCATGGGGTTGCCCAGTGGCCCATGATGCCAATGGTTAAAGACTCTAATTGAGGAGGAATGGAGGAAAGTCTCCCACCTGAGCCACTGATTATAATGAAGGTGTGTGTGTGGGGGGGGAACTGTACAGTTTCTAATGGATACCAGAGCAACACACTCTGTCCTGAGCCTGAAAAAGACAGCCCCAACAAAACAAACTGTGTCAGTGTGGGAGTCTCAGGTAAGAGGAGAACCATCCCTTCTTCCAGTTTCTAAGCTGCTGTATACAAGGAAAGTCATTAACACATTCTTTTCTCTACATGCCTGACTGTCCAATTCCATTGCTGAAAAGAAACTTGTGCAAACTGCAAGCACAGAATGGATGGTGAGTGTAGATGGGCCCTACCACACAATCACCCACCAATTACAGCATGGAAGGACACTACCATGGATCAGTAGGGCCAAACATCAAGCATGCATTGGTCCTGTGGTTATGGGTATAGACCAACAAGGTGCCAGCATGTGCCAAAAATGTTTCCCTGGTGGCAGTTGAGCCCCAACCTGGCGTAGTTCCCCCTCCACTTAAACAATACCCTATCTGGGCAGAGGCCTGACAGGTATGGGCAAAATCATCACCAGATACATGAAACACAGACTGTTCAGACTGTATCAGTCACAGTTCAACACCCCCATCCTGCCAGTGAAAAAGAAAAATGAAGAATACCAATTTATTCAGAATCTGTGAGCCATCAATCAGGTAAAAGGCATGTTCTACCCTGTAGTTTCTAACCCATATACCCTGCTTTTTACCTCGATGCTCAGTTTTTCCAGATTCACTGTACTGGATCTGAAAGATGCATTCTTCTGCATCTGAGTGGGAAAAAAAAAAAAAAAAGGGAAGTCTTTGCCTTTTAGTAAAAAGACTTGGATAATGGACAAAAGCAACAACTCTGCAGACAAGTCTTTCCCTAGGGGTTTAAAAACAGCCCCACTCCTTTCAGTCCTACTGTAGCTAAGAAATTGAGACAATTGACCCTGACCAATGGTAAGCTCCTCCAGTACATTTACTCATCACTAGCCATAGTGAGTATGCTTGCCTCCAGAATACCATAGAGGTTTCAAACTTTTAAGGTATCAGGCCTCAGAAGTAAAATGCTCAGGTCTACCAAAAGGAGGTGATTTATGTGAGTTCTTAAATCAGATAGGCAGAGTGAGAATTACTTCGTGTCTAACCAGATGCTATCTGCAGACTGGCAGCCCTTACCAACTGGAGATAGCACCCAGGTTTTTGGGCATGGTTAGTTTTTGCAACATCTGGATTCCAAAATTCAGATGTATTGCCAAGATTTTACACCAAGCCTAGTGGAAAATGACACAGACCCCTTAGAATGCAGCAGGATGGAGCAATAGGCTTTTGATACAATTGTATTACTGGGTTAAGAGACATTTAATTGGATCAAAGGTGAACACCACTATTTCGGAAGTGGTAAAGAGCTGCCCCTCCTGTGTGAATAATCCCAAGAACACTACTGAAGTGCCCCCAGGAGTCCAGTGAACTGCGGCAATGCCTAGAGACGACTGGCAGGTTGATTTCACTGAGATGTCTCAAGCTCCTGGCAATTACAAATACCTGCTAGTCTTTATTGACCCCTTCACTAATTGGGTTGAAGTTTTTCCTTGCAGAACTGAAAGGGCAATTGAGTTTGTGGAAAAAAAAAAAACCACTGCCGTCGAGTCGATTCGGACTCACAGTGACCCTATAGGGTCACTATGATGATGAAGATGAGTTTGTGAAACACCTCCTAAATGAAGTCATCCCTTGATTTGGCTTCCCATCTTATTGGCAACAACAACGGGCCCCATTTTGTGAACTTGGTGGTACAATTGGTGGCAACAGACCAGGACATTAATTGGAACTTACACATAGCCTGGAGATGCCAGTCCAGCTGCAAAGTATGGGGGGCTAACCAGACTTTGGGGAGACACCTAGCAAAGCTGTGCCTAGAGACCAAATTGATAATGGAAAAATGTTCTGCCTTTGGCCTTCCTGAGAGTTCAATCCATCCCTAGAGGCGAATTAGATCTTAGTTCTGTTGAGGTATTATATGAGCACACTTTATTAGATAACTCCAACATGACCAACATAGCCTGCCTTAATTATGACTAACCTCCTTCCCTCCATGAGTTTGGAGATGTTCAAGTTACTAAATATTTGCTGGTCCTTTGGGTGCCTCTGTCTTCCCTCCACAGGTACACTCACCTGAGGAGCCTGACTGAGACAAAGGTGTCCTTCATCCATTCCAGTTTGGTGACTAGGTTCTTCTCAAGGCGTGGAAAGGTAACTCCATTCAGCAGAAGTGGACCAGCCCCTTTGAAGTCCTCTTGGCTACCTCAAAAGCTGTCCAATTCAATGGGCTGAAAGCTTGAATCCACCATACTGGAGTAAAGAAAACCACAAATTCATCAGAACTGGACTTATGAGCCATTTGAGAATCTTAAGTACTTGTTTTCCTGACACCTTCCTGCATTGGTGAGATTCCCCAAGAATGGAGGTTCAGAGAGGGTAAATAAATTATCCAAGTTCAACTCATGAAGGATAAATAAATCATGAAAGTTACAGTGGTCTTAAGCATTAGATCCAAGTTTCAAACAAGGCCTAGCTCCATGTTCCAGGCTCTAAATTACCTCTTAATGTCATTTTTCTGCATTAGTGATGTCATCTCTGAGATGACAAAAAGTATCAGATTAAAAGAAGAGAAGTAGCAATGGGATTCATAAAATAGTGAATTACTAGGAAAAGGTCTGGGAGAAAAAATAAATTCAATAAAGACAATGAATTAATAAATTGACTCAGCAACCTAATGGGTTCATTTTGGACATTTTGGATACTTGACTTGCTCAAACCAGTGGAAAACCGTAATAAAGTGTATGCAAAACATAGTCTGAGCAGGTTTATAATAAACTTGCAGTGGGGGATTTCAGGAATTATCATTAAGTAGTAAGAAACAGAATCCCTGGTGACACAGTGGTTAAGAGCTTAGCTGCTAATGAAAAGGGCAGCAGTTCAAATCCACCAGCCACTCCTTCCAAACCTTAGGGGGCAATTCTATTCTGTCCTATATGGTCAAAATGAGTCAGAATCGAATCGATGGTGAAGGTTTGGTTTTTGGTTTGGTAAGGAAGATGCTAAAAAATAAACAAGGAAGTTCCCATTAAAAAAAAAAAAATGTGGCTTTCTGCCTTTGTGAGTTCAGCCAGCTTTTTAAAAAATTAAGATGGAAGTAGAATTAAAAACAAAACAAAGCAAAAAAGCTAAATCGCTGCAGCTAATGATTTGTAGAAGTCAGTCGTGGCTTGTCAAGATTCTTTAAAAGGGGTGTCTCCAAGGGAGAGGAGAGTTGGGGAAGGAAACACACTAAATAGGCAATTGCTAAATGGTAATTTGGATGAAGGGAAAGACAGTACACAATACTGGGGAAGCCAGCACAACTTGTACAAGGCAAGATCATGGAGGCTCCATGGACACATCCAAACTACCCGAAGGACTGAATTGCTTCCCTGAGGGCTGTGGGAGCCATAGCCTCGGGGAACGTCTAGCTCAATTGGGATAACAGAGTTTATAAAGAAAATGTTCTACATTCGACTTTGGTGAGTGGTGTCTGGAGTCATAAAAGCCCATGAGAGATCATCTAGGATACTTCACTGGTCTTGCCACTTTGGGAACAAGCAAGAATGAAGAAAACTAAAGATACAAAAAAAAAAAAAAAAATTCTTTTTTCTTTTTTTTTTTAAAGATACAAGGGAAAGATTAATCCAAAAGACTAATGGACCACATCCACCATGGCTTCCACAAGAATAAGTCCAGTTCAACTAGATGGTACCTGGCTACCACCACTGACTGCTCTGACATTGATCACAATGAAGGGTCCTGGACAGGGCTAGAGAAAATTGTAGAACACAATTCTAACTCTGAAAGAAAAACCAGACTTGCTGGCCTGACAAAGACTGGAGAAATCCTGAGGGTGTGGTCCCTGGACACCATTTTAACTCGGTAATGATGTAACTCCTGAGGTTCAACATTTAGCCAAAGATTGGACAGGCCCACAAAATAAAATGAGACTAAAGGGGCACACCAGCCCAGGTGCAAGGACTAGAAGGTAGGAGGGAGCAGGAAAACTGGTAACAGGGAGCCCAAGGTTGAGAAGGGAGAGTTTTGAGATATGGAGTTGTTAGCCAATGTCTTAAAATAATATGTGTACTATTTAAGAAACTAGTTTGCTCTGGAAACTTTCATTTAAATTACAATAAAAAATATGTTAATCACAAAAAAGGGGGAATTCTGAGGAGATTTATTCCCTATCATCTTCTGCTTCCTGGACATTTTTACTGGGAGAGCTTCAACTTTTTTTTTGGAATTAATATAAGGACAAGAAATTGGCAAATATATTAACTTTGATTTTGTTGAGATACTGATCAATGAGAGCCATCAGGTCCCACTACTAGACTTTTTTTTTTTTTTTTAATTAAACCCTCTTTCTTGAATCAGGTGTATTTCTCTATTTCCATAATTCTTAGCCTAAAATATTAGTTTATTACTTGAAGCAATAGAAGTTAGTCAACCCTAGATTAGGCAAAATAAAAATTGAACACTTATTCTCTCATACAAAATGCTGGCACTTTTAAAACTCATCTCTTCTTTGAACTTTCCTTTGTCCATGTCAACCAATTGATTCCATGGAAATTTTGAACATATTTTAAAATGACTGACACAGAAATTAAAAAATAAGGATTGTTTTCAAGACTTTTTTTTTTTACAAAGTCATTAAATTTTCATAATTTTTCTAATCATAAAGATGTTTAACATCTACTCGAGTAAGCATAGGTTCTGCATCTTTTAAAGTGCTTTATGGATATAGCTGTTATTTCTTATCTAGAATGTCAGAGAAATTGGCTTTTTTTCCTGTTACTTTTATTTATTAAAACCTTTTGGTAAGGTATGAATAACATGCCATATTATTAGCTCACATGGCTTGAATTTTTTCTTCAGTTCTTTCAGCTTGAAAAATGTCAAGCATATTCTTCCCTTTTGGGTTTTAAACTCCAGACCTTTGCCCATTTCGTTATAATACTTTACTTTCTCTTCTTGAGCCACCCTTTGAAATCTCAGTTCAGTTTTTAACTTCATTATTTTTTCCATTCTCTTTAGCTACTCTGTGTTCAAGAGCAAGTTTCAGAGTCTCTTCTGACATCTATTTTGGTTTTCTCTTTCTTTCCTTTTTAATGACCTTTTTGCATTCTTCATCTATGATGCTCAATGTTGTTCCAGACTTGTCTAATCTTTGGTTATTAGTGTTCAATGTGTCAAATCTATTCTTGAGATGATCTCTACACTCAGGTGGGGTGTATTCAAGGTAGTATTTTGGCTCTCTATGACTTGCTCTAATTTTCTTTAGCTTCCACTTCTACTTGCATATGAGCAACCAATGGTGCATTCCAATATTGGCCCCTGGCTTGGCTCTAACTGATAATATTGAGCTTCTCCATCATCTCTTTCAACAGATGTAGTCAATTTGATTCTTGTGTATTCCACTTGGCAAGGTTCACTTGTATACTCTCCTTTTCTGTCCTTGAAAAAAGTTACTTGTGATGAAGAATTCGTTGGTCTTGCAATGTTCCAACATGTAATCTCTTGTGTCATTTCTATCACCAATGCCATATTTTCCAACTACCAATTCTTCTTTTTTTCCAGGTTTCACAATCCAATCCACCATTAACAATCAATACATCTCAATTGCAATTTTGATGCATTTCAGACTTCATAAGTTAGTAAAGTTTTCAATTTCTCATTTTTTGCAATACTGCTTGGTGGGTAAATTTGAATACTAGTAGGGCTAACTTGTGTTCTTTGGAGGCTTTTGGATATTATCCTATCACTGACACCATTGCACTTCATGATGGGTCTTGAAATGTTTTTTGAGGATAAGTATGATGTCATTCCTCTTCAATTTTTCATTCCGGTGTAGTATACCATGTAACTGTCCAATTCAAAATGGAAAATACAGGTCCATTTCAGCTCACTAATGCCTAGAGTATTGATCTTTATGTATTTCATTTCCTTTTTTACAACTTCCAATTTTCTGAGATTCATATTCCATACACTCCATATTCCAACTATTAATGGATGTATGTAGCTGTTACTTCTCATGTTGAGTCACGCCAATAGAACATAATATTTTAATCCAATAAATTAAAATAAGAGAGAAGCTTTAAATAGAGAATTTGCAATAATAGGAGATGTCAAAGTGTCTAATATCCTTCCCCAAGGCAAAAAAATAGGGAAAACAGAGAAAAAAAAAAAAAAAAACAAAGACGTGGTGAATTATATTTATGAAACATACTAATTTTATTCCATTTGAGAACGTTATACAAATGGTATATTGAGTGGTCTGACACAAAGGTAAAATATTTTACTCTAAATCCTTGGATGGACAAATTGAAATCTAACTGAGAATAAATGAATAAATGTATCTAAAAGAAACTTACTTCCAGGTGAATACAAATTGTTTAGAAAACTAACAAATATCTTAGACATTTTGTTAAGCTTTCAAGTCCTTCAGAAATAATTAACACATTTCTTGGTATCTCCTCAGGGATAGCCTCAAGGGCTGAGAGAATGCTGTAAGTTGTTCCAACTATGCCATGTTGAGAAGCGCATGGGTGTCAAAACAGATTCATTACAGGTAAAAGGTAGAATTTTTATGCATTGCCATGTATTACTAATATCTAGAATATTTTAGTGACATTTTAATTGATAACAAAGCCATAGAAAAATATTAAGAATTTTGTGTCAATTCTGTCTGCTTTCCACCATTATTCTTGATGTGTTTTATATGAGATAAATGTGCACTTCATTTATTCACTTTTATAACATAATGCTATGAAATTTAATGTCCGCATTTGCTGACTAATAACTTACTCAGAGACTGCTCTGCTCGTAGTATTCAGGAAAAGATACATGCCAGATAGATACACACTTAGAAAGATACGAAGATGGATAGATTGATAGGTAGATAGATGATAGATAGATAGATGATAGATAGATAGATAGATGCTAGATAGATAGGTAGGTAGATAGATAGATGATAGATAGATAGATAGATAGATAGATAGATAGATAGATAGATAGATAGATAGATAGACAGACAGACAGATGGTAGGTAGATAGATAGGTAGATGGATGGTTGGATAGACACACACACATACTTCTGAAGCAGTGATATCACAAAGTTTCAAACCTCTAATTTATTTTTTGTATTAATCTGTAGAGCTACTGTTTTATTTTTAAAACATATGTGGTATATTCAGATACATTTTTTAAAGATTATTCTTTAATTCATCTGTGATATCTCATGCCACATAAAAGTCCCAATTTTAATGGAGCATGCTTTGTATTAAAAAAGATTTTAAATAACTTCTGGTAATTCCCATAGATATCATCATCAGTGCATTTTCTTCTTCACCTATGCTACTGTATCATATTGTGATTTTTTAAACTTTCTTTTTCATAAAAAGTGCAGGATACTTTTTTACAAGGGAGAGTTTATGGCATCAAGTTTTCACTATTTGTCCAGATTTCCTCATATTTCTTAGGTTTCTCCATGAGAAAAAAAATGTATAACTGATTTGTTACAAAAAACTTAGAATGTGTCAGTTAAAATATGAATGCCCAACTGGAGGAGAAAGTATTTTAAGTAGACCAAAAAAAAAGTAATCTAAAGAATGGCACTTTTAGGTGCTTTAGTCACAGAGCGGTTGTTATAGACTCTGGGGCTGGGGTCAGTTACAAGCATCTCTAATGAACCTATTCATCATGAAAATGGTGACAAAGAACTTAAGTCACAGTCCAGAAGAATATACCTTTAAATATCTTAAAGATCAAAACAATTAACAACAAAAAATGATAATTTCAAGTAATTTCTGTCAACATCAAAAAACGATAGCTGATAATGAGATCCATCCCACCACCGTTGCCATCGAGTCGATTCCGACTCATAGCGACCCTACAGGACAGAGTAGAACTGCCCCATAGATAGATAGGTATATAAACAGACAGAAAGATGGACAAATAGGTAGAACAAACAGTACTAGGCACATACTATTTTAGAGTTATTTTCAACTAGCATAGACACCTTGAAGAATTTAACTCTCATTTAAAGAGTTGGGATATGATTTTTCAGATGGGGATAAAAAGATTCATATATATATAAAAAAAAAAAATATGCTATTTGCCCAAAGTACTATATTGTATACATTACAAATGGAGAAATAGCAGAGGTTCCATCAATATACATATATCTCTAGTGATGTTTTCATGTATAAAGACAAATAATTTCCACTGTGATCAATTATGTATCTATTGCAAACCTGTTTAGTATGTTGATTGTTCCATCCTGGACCATCTGTATGCATGAGTTTTCATAAGATAATGTTTTGAACGAGAGGGTTCAAATGTATTCATGCATTTTTTTAGGTATGTGAAAAACACAAGTTTTAAGAAGAGTACAATCAATATCCATGTATCTAACACCTAAAAGGTTAACATATCATTCATTTTTGTTTTATCTATCTACCAATGTATCCATCAATCTATCTAATATGTATATGTGTGTGTAAAATTTGTGGGAGTTGCGTATGTATTCAAATATCCTAAAATGGAACTTTTGGATATATACTCTTCATACGGGGTTTGCGTACTAAAAATCTACCAGATGATGTTATATAAAAGCTATTGATGATGCTGATGTCTCCATTTAGAATAGGTTTCCTTATAGACCTAGATGGACAAACACAATCTAACACTGCTGAATGAATTCATTCTGATGGGAATCACAGACCGCCCAGAGCTGCAGGTGCCATTGTTCGGGCTGTTCCTCATCATCTACATGATATCAGTGGTGGGCAACTTGGGCATCATCATCCTCACCAAGATAGACTCCAAGCTACAAACTCCCATGTACTTTTTTCTCAGATACCTGGCTATCACTGATCTTGGTTATTCAACAGCCGTGGGACCCAAAATGTTGGCACATCTTATTGTGGATGAAAATACAATCCCCTATTATTTTTGTGCTATGCAGCTACTTTTCTTTATTATATTCATAACTACTGAATTTTTTATTCTGTCAGCAATGTCCTATGACCGCTATGTGGCTATCTGTAACCCTTTGTGCTACACAGTCATCATGTCACAAAGAACGTGTTCTGTGCTGGTCGCAATCCCTTATCTCTACAGCACATTTATTTCTCTTCTGGTCACCATAAGGATTTTTAATTTATCCTTCTGTGGCCACAATGTCATCAGGCATTTCTACTGTGACACTCTCCCCTTGTTATCTTTGCTCTGCTCGAACACACATGAAATCAAATTGGTTATTCTTATTTTATCAGTTTTTGATTTGATTTCATCCCTCTTAATAGTTCTTCTCACATACATACTTATAATTGCCTCCATTCTCAGATTGAAGTCAGCTGAGGGTAGGCACAAGGCCTTCTCCACCTGTGGATCCCACCTGACTGTGGTGGCAGTGTTCTATGGGACTTTAATCTTTATGTATCTGCAGCCCAAGTCCAGTCATTCCTTTGACACTGATAAAGTGGCTTCCATGTTTTACACCCTGGTGATCCCCATGTTGAATCCCTTGATCTACAGTTTGAGGAATAAAGATGTAAAATGTGCCTTACATAGGACTTTAGGACAAGTATGCAATATATTTTCTCAAAGTTCACTATAACATATGATTCATATAAAGTACATTTGGGCTTTAAACTTTTTTCTGTGTGCCTCCAAGGGGAATAGCAAGCGCAAAAAACACAGGTAAGTTGAACGTATATTTCTCCATTGCCTTCTACCAGTCACTCTACTAAGAGCTGTAAGTAGATCAATAAGTGGAACAGTACAAAGTGTTGCCTTCCTTGAGCAGGAGTGATGCATTATAAGCATAATAATTAAGAAACTTGATAGGGGCGTGTTAGATTTAAAAAAAAGAAAATTGAATATCTTGAGTGGGATAGTGAAACTATAGTAGATACAGGAAGATTTCCAAGTACCTGGCGTTTTCCTCATCTAGTAGAAAAAAAAAGTAGAAAGCGTCTGTATGTGTCTGTGTGTGTGTGTGTGAGCGCTTGCACACACCTTCTGTTTTATTGCTCACATTCTGCGCTGGGTGGCTAATTCTGATTAAAAGAAGGCTCAGTGTGGTGGGTTTATTTGAAGTACTCAATCATTTGAATTTGCTCAAATGTCCACTTTCTAAACCTTGAAATCCCTGCCTTTCATCATCAGGGCCTTTACTTTCATATTTGAACCCTTAGAATTGGTTTATTTGTTATTATTTTTACTATTACCATATTGTAATATTGATATAAACAGTAACAAAATATAATTACATTCAACAGGTTCAGCTAGGTGTCTGGTTTTGTCTAAGTTACCCCATTTTGTCTGTATCCAGTGGGTATAACTGTTAAGATAAATTTATTGAGGTCAGCCACAGAAGTTTCCAGGTTTTTTCATTTTTTCTATCCCAGATTGATATTGCTTCCTAATTCCATGTCTTTGTCTCATAGATTGTTCCCCTTATTTCTCTAGAAAAGAACAATTACTCTTGTTTAGAAGTCGTTTTCTAATGGTTTATGTAACCTTGCATAAGAGATCCATTGTATGATGAGTTAGGTTTGTTGTCTTGTTTTTGTTTGGCTGAATTTTCTTAAACTTGATGAATATGAGTGTGCACTTTAGTTTGATCAGTAAGGATTGTTTGAATTCATCATTTTGATAATTCTGCTTGAAAGAAGCATAAGGAGATAATCCACGGTTTGGACCATGCTGTGTTTCCAGTGAGTGAGGTGTGATATGTAGCATTGTATGTATTTGCCATGATTTCTGGACATAGTTGCTACATATTCCCTCCAAATTTTCCAAGCATATTTTCTTAGTCTTTTAATATTCAGAAAATCTGTAAGGAGAAAAAAAAATAAATTTTAGATATGTTAAGGTTGTCTTTAGAAAAGAATCCAAACTGAGTTTTATTTTAGGACCCTACAAGGTGGTTTATGATATATTTCCATACATGTAAAGGCTAGAAAACATGTGAGAAAAATATCACTTATAAACAGGATATCAAAATGGAAATTTAAAACACACCCCATTCTGAATCATTCCAAGTGGCTGGATTGGGAAACTCTGTTACACGTTCAGGGAAAAAGAATTAGCCGACTCTACACAAACTCTTCTACAAAACTGAAGAGAGGGGTATTTTGTATTTCCTACATGAGAATAGCTATAATCTGATATCAAATGTAAACAAAGGCATTAAAGAAAAAGAAAACAACAGAGCAGGCATGTGAAAAATCTAAAGAAAAATTTAAGAAATTGAGTCTGGCAAAATGTAAAAATAATAGTACACCAAATAGCCATGCCCCAGGTATGCATGGATAGTTTTACATTAAAAAATCAATGAATGACAGGCACTATAATTTCAAACAAAAATGACAATGTCATATAAATAGATGTAGAGAAACAGTTCAAAAGTCCCAATAATTGTGATAAAACTTTGGCCAAATTAATATTAAAATGGAGCTTTCTCAAACTGAAAGAGAGCACCCAGGGACAACCTACAACTACCATCACACATGGTATAGAAGATTGAATACATTCTCAGTAAGACCAGGAACAAAACAAGTAAATCTACTCTCACCATAAGTATTCCACATTTTAGTGGATGTTCGAGGCAACACAGTAAGGCAATAAAAAAGTAAATCAATCAATAAATAGAAAGCATCCAGATTGGAGGAAAACCCTATTTATTGATAGATGACAAGAATTTTTATGTAAAAATAATCTAATAGAGCCTATAATAAAGTCATAGAACTAAAAAAAAAACTTAGAATTTATTTGTGAATTTACTCTCAGCTTATAATTTCTTTCAAAAAAGTCTTTTCAATTTCAAGTTGCCGTTTCGTTGATTCTATAGATACATTTGGAGTTTTCATAGAGATAACACCAAAAACATAATCTATAAAAAATTTAACCACATGAAATATTAAAACTTCTGCTCTTCAAAAGATGTTTGTATTGAACAAGATATATTCTGGAAGATAACGTTTTCATATAATATATCTCATAAATGGCCTGTGTCCGTAATATATATCCCCTCCCCCCAGCCCATTGGTGTCCATTAGATTCTGACTCATAATGACCCTATAGGAAAGAGCAGGACTTCCCCACAGGGTTTCTAAGGAGCAGCTGGTGGATTCAAACTGCCAAACATTTGGTTAGCCACCCAGCTCTTTAATCACTTTTCTACCAGGACTCCATAATATATACAGAGAGAGGCCTGAAAATGCAAACATAATAACAATAATAAAATAAAAGAATAAAAGAAAGAGTCCCCAAAAATGATCATAAAAACAAACATTCACTAATTCATAGGACATATTCTCCTGACAAATAAGCACATTTAAAATGTTCAGTTCATTATTCTTCAATGAACTTCAAGTTAAAACACTGATGACATAACTCTATACATCTGTTAGAATATCAGGTGTTTGGTAAGTATGTGGGGGAAATGGACCATTCATAAACTGCTAGTGGAAAATTAAAATGATGAAAATACTTAAAAAAATAATTTAAGCATCAGGGTCTTAAAAAGCTGAACATAGTTTTACCCTAAAATTTAACCAGTTTACTCATATCTACCCAAGTGAAATGTCAGCATCTATCCTTATAATTTCATGTATAAAAATGTCCATAAAAACTTTATTTGTAACACTCAGAAACTAGAATCAACCCAAATGTTCATTTACTTGAGAATGGATGAACAAATTGTAGCATATCCAACAAGTTAATGCCACTCAATATTAAAAACTACTGAATTATTGGTACATGCCAATATATGGATGCCAAGTGCAAAATGGTATATTGGACTTTGTCAATATTAAAACAACCCACACTTAGACAGTTATCCCACAGAAATGAAAACTTATGTTCATGCAAAAACCCTTACACAAATGTTCAAAGAAACATTATTTGTAAGAGCTAAAAACTAGTAATAACCCAAACTGTCCTTCCATGGGGGAATGGGTGATCAAACCGTACCTCCATAAAGTAATACTCAGCACCAAAAAAGAACAAAGTATTGATGCACGCAACAGCATGGATGGACCTCAATAGAATCATGTGAAATGAAAACGGTCACCAAAGTCGTTGTTGCTACCTGCCACTGAGTGACCTCAACTCATGATGTCCTTATGAAAAACAGAACAAAACATTGCCTGGCCCTGTCCTATCCTTACAATTATGTTTGTTCGAGTACTTTGTTGGAGCCACTGTGTCAGTTCATTTCATGGAGAGATTCCATCATTCTTATTGGCCCTCTACTTCACCAAATATGATGTCCTCATTCAGAAACTGGTCTTTCCTGATAACATTCCTGAAGCAAGAAACTCAGACAACGTTCTGTTGAGGGCAACAAAATATGTACTATTCAAGAATTTTTGTTTTGTTAGGTGTCATCCAGTACATTGAAAATCATAGCGACCTATAGGACAGAGTAGAAATGTCCCATAGGTTGCCTAGGCTGTAATCTTTATGGATGCAGATGGCCAGGTCTTTTCTCCCCAGAAAGGCTAGTGGGTTCAAACAGCCAACTTTTCAGTTAGCAGATATATGTGTATACAAAACCAAACAAAATCCAATGCTGTTAAGTCGATTCTGACTCATAATGACCCTATAGGACAGAGTAGAACAGCCCCACAGAGTTTCCAAGGAGCAACCGGTGGATTTGAACTGCCGATCTTTTGGTTAACAGCCAGACTCTTAACCACTACGCCGTATACATACTGTTATATAGGAGAAATAAGCAAAAAAAAAAAAAAAAACACAAACGTATGCATTAAAAATATTTACAAAATGCAGCAGAAATATTTATAGCACAGTAAATATATATCCACAGTAAGACATTACACACAAAATTTCACACTTTACCAGGGTGTGTTGATATGGTAGAGCATTATGTCAAGCACAGCAGAATATGTATCAAGGTGAGAAAAAATTTTGGAATGAAGTTCGGACAGGATGAATAAAACATAAAATATTGAAATATAAGGATGGAAAATAAGACAAACAAGAAAAAAAGCATAATCACGTGGTGGCAATTGACTGTGAAATGAGAAGCAAGGGAAATATTTGTTTATGAGGTCAAAAAGAAAAAAAAAACTTGAAAATAGCAATAATAGCAACAACAAAAAAAAACGGTAAACTAGGAAGTAATACTTCACATATGCACAATGCATTACTTTTATTCCATTTAAGTCTTAAATAATGTGATAAGAAAGTGTTTTAGCATTTCTTCAGTTGTCATCCATTTGGAGAGACCACTATAGAAATGGGAATATTGACAGTTCTGTTTCATAGATACAATATTTTAATTCAGATCCCCGTGTGGTAAAAATGGAGTGCTAACAAAGAGTAAAATGCAAGACTACATGAAATAGATGAACATAGACCTGCATACACATGATATGAATAAAAATTTGGTCACCGATGAATACACAATGTCCTGGACATTTAACAAGCCACCCCCAGGTATTTTGTTAAGCTTTCATATACTTCAGGAACAATCACCAAATTGCTTGGCATCTCCTCAGGGAGAATCTCCTAGGGTAAAAAAAAAAAAAATCCATAAATTCTTCTCACTCTGCCATGTTAGGAAACAGTTGGGGGAGTCAAGACAGAGGCTTCATTGCAGGTAAAAAGATAAACTGTTTCCATATTTTACAATATCTAGAATGTTTCAGTGACACTTTCAGGGTTCCACCTTTATTCAATGGCAAAGTCATTGCAAAATATTAAGATTTCTGAGTCAGTTCTGTGAGCATTCTACTTTTCAGTAGTTCCTGAGACTAGGACCTCTCTCCCTTTTTTTCACATTTTTTTTTTTCCAAATATTCACACTTCGTTTCAGGGGCTAAATGCTCCTAAGCATCTTTGAAACATCATCATGTCTAAATATTTTTACTTTTTATAAGTAATTATATGAATAAAAAACTAACCAAAAAAAAAAAAAAAGTCCTGGAGTCAATTTTGCCTCATAGCTACCCCGTGTGCATCAGAGAACTGTGGTCCATAGTTTTTGAACGGCTGTGAACTTTCAGAAGTAAATCTTTCTTTTTTCCAAGGCGCCTCTGACTGGATTCGATCCCCCAAACTTTCACTTTGTAGCTGAGTGCTTAACTGTCTTTGCCACCCAGGTGGCCTAATTATGTGAAAAATAGCGCTCAAATATGCAAGTAAAGGAAACATAAAAATGCAGGATTAAGAATACTGTAGCAGAATTATGAAGCTACAGTATTCATTCTTCAATGTTGATGTCCTTTCAAATCCGTAGTTACAAGCTGGCTCTAGGCTCTTCATATGTCCCTCTTAAGTGTAATTTACTATATAATGCATTTTTAAATAACTGTATAAATGTACATTTTTGCTAATCTCTTGATGAGGAAATAAATTTGCATCTTACAACTTATGGTTTAAGAGTCTGGGATACTTTTAAGAACCCAGTTTTATGGCAATGGTATAATACATAATATATTCTTCATTTTCCTGTGGAATCTGGCCAAATGAAGATATAATTTTCTCAAGGAATATAGCTTTATAAAATGAGAATGAGATACTCAACACAGATAGTAAACTATGGAAAATAACTTGGTGCTCTCCATGAAACTCAAGAGCTGTTGAGAGGAAGTCCTCTTGCCTTCCCTTACCTTATAGGAAAAGCAGTACTTACCAATATAAGAACTTTTTTCCTTCAGCCTTTCATCATTTCAACTAAACAAGATTTACTTTGCTTTTATTGCATTCATTGATGGTAGTTGATCTCATAATTGTAATATCTACTGATACCCAATTCTGAACTTCTTTAAAATGTATATATATATATATAAATTATTGTGCTTTAGGTATAAGTTTACATAGCAGATTAATTTTCCAATCAAAAATTCTTACACAAAATTTGTCAGCACTCTCATTTCCTCCCTGGCTTCTCTGTGTCCATTAGTCAAGTTTCCCTGTCCCCTTCCTCACCTTCTTGCCCTTTTGGTCTCCTATATTTGATTGTTCTAAGGGGCACATTCTTCACAGATTTTATTGTTTAATTTAATAGCCCCGTCTGTTATTGCGCTGACAGGTGGCCATGGGGATTGTCTATTGTTTCACATTAGAAGATTGTCTAAGGACAATTGTGCCAGGAGTTTCTCCAGCCTCTTTCAAACCAGTAAATCTGGACTTTTTTTTAATTTGAATTTTTTGTACTTTTTTTTCACACTTCTGCCCCAGAACTTCTATTGTGATCCTGGTCAGAGTGGTCTGCAGTGGTAGCCAGGAACCATCTAGTTCTTCTGGTCTCAGGATAGAGGAGGCTGTGATTCATGTGGGCCATATGTCCTTTGGGTTAATTGCTTCATTAAGTCTTTGTTTTTCCTCATTCTCCTCTGTTTTAGGTGGAAAGAGGCCAATGGCTTCTTTTGTGACATAAGCAATGTGTGTCTTTAGGGTTACAACCTTACAAGCAACATTTCATGTGAGATAGTGTATTTTCCCGTTACCATTTTGTTGTTAAATATGATATGATTGTATTTTTCTATTTGCTTATTCCTGACTCAGAAGCTGCTGGTACTGCTATTTTCATGTAAGTAGTATCATTTCAAACCATTCATTCTTTTACCTTATACTGCCATCCTCATCCTTCTCTGGCATTTTTCTTTTTTTAATCTGTGGTATATTAAGTATATGTATATACATTTTAATTTAAATATATTTGTGTTTATATGAATTACGTACTATCTAATAGTTTAAGCTAGAGGATTTCTTTATCTAAATGGAATTTTTTAATGACATTAAATTATATAACATCAGTGACATGGACCACACTTTCTCAATTTCCTCTCACTATCTTAGATACTTCCATGAGAAAATATATCTGATTTGTTACAAACAGCTTAGTACCTGTTTGTTACAATGAAGCTGCTCCTAGGGCAGGACATATTTTAAGTAAGTTTATATTCAAAGGCACTGCTGTTGAGGTGATCCTGATGCAACAGTGACCCCACAGGTTTTCTAAGGCTGTAAATAACCATGGAAGCAGATTGCCGCATCTTTCTCCCAGGGAGCCACTGGTGGTTTTGAACTGCCGAACTTTATGTAAGCAGTCCATCAGCTTATATTAAAATGTATTAATTAAAGTAGAAGATATATCATCCAGAACATTGGCATAATGATGGTCCAGTTTTAGTCATGGAGTTGAGGATGGGGGAGAGAAGGGCTGGGCTCAGTTACATGGATTACACGCTACCCAACCTACTCATCATCATAAACCTGACATAGAAGCTAAGTCACGCTAGAACAATTTACATATGCATATGTAAAGAAAACTCCTTTCAGGTAACTTATTGTCATCATTTTAAAAACAACAAAACCACCATATACTTGATATTTGAGACTTATATCCCCATAATGTAAATGCATTGAAATATTTAATAGTCTTTTATTTTTCCAGCAACACTGAAGGGAAGTGATCATTTTGCAGATGTGAATAAAGAAATTAAGGTACCTTATTTTATAACCCACAAGTGGAGATATAACAGGGACTATATCTGCATGGGTCTACCACCTAGATATTTCCCTGTAAAAGACAGATAATCCCCACCATGATTGATTAGATTTTCCTTGTTAATATATCTGTTCAATACCTGTCAAGTGTTTTGTGTCAGTCTGTAACACCAGTGGCAAAAGGGCTTTTATACGCCTCTGTTTTGAAGTAAGGCATATTAAATGTTTCCACACATTTAGTGAATTTGCGCTTTAAAATTTTTATAATGAAAAAGACATTTGTATTATAATTTTGCAAATGTCATTATATAAATGAATAAAAGAAAGTTTAGTAATCATTTTTTTAATATATATACCACTTAAAATTTTTAACTTTTTTTTATTTTTGTTTCATATATCCATATGTATTAAAATAAAAAATGAAACACGTTGCCACGAAGTTGATTCCAACTCATACAGACTCTAGAGGACAGAATAGAACTGCCCCAGAGATTTTACAAGGAGAGCCTGGTAGATTCAAAAAGCCCATTTTTTGGTTATCAGCCAAGCTCTCAGCCACTGCTCCACCAGGTATCCAATCTATGTACATGTATATGTATATGTGCATATATGTGTACATCTATCTACATTGTCACATACTTACGCCTATGTCTTTATCTGTGTCTATCTCTAGCTCTATGTTTACTACAGGGTTTCTCCACTTCTGCCATAGTGACATCTTGGACTAGAAATTTTCTTATTGTGTGGAGTTACCCTGTATATAGTAGAATGTTTAGTAACATCCCAGGCTCCCTTTAGATACCTGTAGTACCCTTCTCCTAGTTGTGACATCCAAAATGTCCCAGGCATTGACAAATATTCTTTGGGGAGCAAATTTTACCCAACTGATAACAAATTAAATTCCTCTTTCTTTCCTTCTTTCCCTATCTCTCTATCTCTATCTTCATGTGCCTATACTTTATTTGAGGGAGGTGGGTTTAATTTCAAATAACTATATTGGAAAGTTTGCATTTATCTTATTCATTTAGCATATTGCTTTTGAATAATAAAAACCTACCAGATGATACTGCATAAAAACTACTGGCTATGCTAACATCTCTATCCAGAACAGATTTCCTAATAGACCAAGATGGGCAAACACAATCTAACACTGCTGAATGAATTCATTCTGACGGGAATCACAGACCGCCCAGAGCTGCAGGCGCCATTGTTCGGGCTATTCCTCATCATCTACCTGATCTCAGTGGTGGGCAACTTGGGCATCATCATCCTCACCAAGATAGACTCCAAGCTACAAACTCCCATGTACTTTTTTCTCAGACACCTGGCTATCACTGATCTTGGTTACTCAACAACTGCGGCACCCAAAATGTTAGTCAATTTTCTTGTGGATGAAAATACAATCTCCTATTATTTTTGTGCTATACATCTAGCTTTCTTTCTCTTGTTCATCATTAGTGAATTATTCATTCTGTCAGCAATGTCTTATGATTGCTATGTGGCCATCTGTCAGCCTCTGCTCTACACAGTCATCATGTCACAAAGGATGTGTCGGGTGCTGGTGGCAATTCTCTATCTTTATAGTGCATTTATTTCTCTTCTTATCACCATAGAGATTTTTAATTTATCCTTCTGTGGCTACAATGTCATCAGTCTTTTCTACTGTGACTGTCTCCCCTTAGTATCTCTGCTCTGCTCAAACACACATGAAATTGAATTGATCATTCTCATCTTAGCAGCTATTGATTTGATTTCATCCCCTCTAATAGTTCTTGTTTCCTACCTCCTTGTTCTTGTAGCCATTCTCAGGATGAACTCAGCTGAGGGCAGGCACAAGGCCTTCTCTACCTGTGGATCCCACCTGACTATGGGACCTTAATCTTTACGTATGTGCAGCCCGAGTCCAGTCACTCCTTTGAAACTGATAAAGTGGCTTCCATATTTTACACCCTGGTTATTACGGTGTTGAATCCCTTGATATATAGCTTGAGGAACAAAGATGTAAAATATGGCGTACATAGGACATTGAAAAAAATAAGCAATATCTTTTCTACCGTTTAACACATCATGTGGGTCCTATAAATTACATGATGGGCTTCAAACCTTGTCTGTTTGCCTCCATAGGGGATGGTGAGCAAAAATATATTTCACATATATTCATAAATTTCCTTCTATGTGTCAGTCACTCTTCTAAATGCATTGATGAACAAAAGAGTAAAAACCTTTTCCTACCTTGAAGGGAAAAAATGGATCACGAACATAATAAATAAGTAAATTTTATAGTGCAGAAGAATGTGTTGGGGCCCTGGTGGTGCAGTCATTAAATTGCTCAGCTGCTAACTGAAAGACCAGGAGTTCAAACCCACTAGCCACTCCATGGGAGAAAGATATGTCAGTTGTTCTCCACAAAGATTTACAGCCTTGGAAACCCTATGCATCAGTTCTACTCTGTCCTATAGGGTTGCTGGTAGTTGGAATCTCCCCAAGAGCAGTGGATTTGGGTTTTTTTTTGAGAATGTGCTGTAAAACAAAACCCTTCACCACTGAATTGATTCTGAGTCATAGAAAACTTAATGGACAGGGTAGAACTGCTCCATAGGGTTTCCAAGAAGTGGGTGGTGGATTTGACATGCTGACATTTGGTTTAGCAGCCAAGTTCTTAACCAGTGCACCTCCAGAGCTCCAGGAGAATGTGCTGGGAACCATGAAGTCAGGGAAGGAGAGTGGATATGGTGAGTGGAAGTGGGAAAAAGTACTAGGTACAAAAGTGGCGCTACAATGATTCTGGTGTTCTTTCAACTATTAGAATAATCTTTGCAGTGTCAGTTCTAGGGTTTGGGTATGTGTGTTTGTGTAAGCACTTGCCTTCTGTTTTAGCCTTCATAGTTTCTGAGGGGAGTATCAGATTTGGGCTAGGTTGCAAGGAATCTCAGTGTAGCGTGATGCTTTGAATTACTCTCTTATCTAAATTTGCTCAAATGCCCCCATTCTACACTTTGGAGTTCCATTCTTTTCTTATTAATGCCTTTACTTCCACATGTAAATCTGTTAACTCAACATAGTTTGCAATTGAGCAAGCCACAGTTTCAGCTCTGCATGTGACTTTGTTATAATCAACCCACTTTGCCTAGATCTAAGAGTGGGGAAGGAATTCCACCTAGGAGAAACTCTGGATGACCTCAAGAAATTTGTCTTAATTGGTGTATAGATCAGAATGGATAAATTTCTTGAGGTCTTCCAGAGTTGCTCCCAGGTTTGGAATCCCTTCCTCACTAGTTGTTCTTATTTAATAATTACCCTTTTTTTGTAGGTTTTTTTCCACAGGTTGTTATCTTTTCTTATTTATATGAAAAACTTTTTAAAATGTTCGTTAAATTATTTTTTGTGTGTTTCCTTGGATAACAGGATATTCTATGATGAGCTAAGTTTGCTACCTCTGTTTCATTGGTTTGGCTTTCCCAAACTTTGGTCAATATTTATTATGTGCTATACTTTCAGTGACTTATGTTCACCCTACTTATGAGAGGCAAAATGAGATAATCCCACAATTTGCTCCATGCTGAATTTCTTATTAAGGTAAGGAATGTTATGTGGCAAGGATGCAGCTATCTTGCCTTATGGACATAGTTGCTCCACATTACTCCTCAAAATTTTTCAAGTATCTTTTTTTTTCAAAATTTATAGTGTTTCATTGAAGCTATTAGAGTCTAAATTATTTTCTTCATTCAGGATCTTGACATAAAATCCCCTGTGTAGCCAATGGAATTAGAATGAAAATACTTCATTGCAATATAAGAAAAAGATGAATGTTATATTTTCATGTGAGCATAAATGTTTTTGAAAGTTTGTAGCAGTTAGAAGGTGAAAATGGTCATGATAAGATAGAGCTTCCCAGGCTGGGAAAATTTCCACTTCCTTGAGCAGCTTGCTTGACATGCCCCTAGCTTTACGTTAGAGTCCTGGTTCCTTTGCTTGGCATGCCCCATAGCTTTACATTAAAATCCTGGTTCCCCTCTCCTTTACAGCTTCCCAAAACTAGATGAAATTGGCAAAAAAAGAAAAAAAAAAAGTTTAGGTGCCATGTTGACATTCAGGACAACACTTTAGTTCTCATATATAGTAATACAGTGCCTAGGGTGGGGTTAAATTACCACATTCGGAACGTGTGATGCATGGAGTTATATGTAAACCTTATTGCAGCTCTGTAGTGTGATTAATAATGTCGCTGATGTAACTTGTATGAGCTCCCTACTTATAAACCCCTTATAACTAATCTTTCCCCTTGCCCTGTTGGAGCAGTCTTGGCAACAGCAGCCCCAACTGTATCCCTTCCTTGCACAGTGAAATAAAGATTCTTTTCTACTCTTCTGCTTTGGTCTATTTTTTGTTGGCTGAGATGAGTTGCACCGAGCAGAACCTGAAGTTTCCACCCTGCAAAATTTCTGGTGTGCCAGCCAGGAGTCATCTGATCAGATCCAGAGGCAGATTGGGCAACAGGCTAGCCACCAGGAGATTTCTCCCAGAGACTTTCTAGTAGCCCTGGAAGATGATTCGCCTGGGACCCAACAATGACTTCATGGGAGACACAAAACGCACCTGGGTTATTTGGTAAGTACCTACATAAGACCATAGAAGAGTCCCAAGCAGCAGGAGGAATTAGTCATTGAGGGCATTAAAGGCCCTATGTATTTGGAGTTACTTGGTAGTTAACAGGATAATTCCTAGGTGAGGTCTTTAGAGTCCCAAGAAGTGGAAAGAATTGGTTCTTAAAGGTGTAAAATGCTCTACGAGGCTGTTATTAGGTTGGTGCAACTCATTAGTTTGTGTGAGTGTGTAACGTGTGTATGAGGCATTTAGACAGTTCTCAGAAACAGACCCTGAGAGTCTTGAAAATGCTCACATTGTGAATATGATTTTTATCAGGCAGAGTGTCCAGGATATACGAAGAAAACTCCAAAAACTTGAGGAAGATGTGGAGTTGGGGATCTCATGTATTTTTGAGCTTGCCTACCAGGCATATTCTTATCAGGTTCAGAAAGCGGAGAAGTAAAAAAATCACTGATCAGAAGAGACAGTCTGCATTCCTGGACACCACCTTGTAAGGAAATGACCTGATTCCTGGCAGCTCAAGAAGAGGAGGGCCCCTGAAGAGAGAGGGAGGTGGGGGACCCTGACACCCATAAGCTGAGACCACTGTGCCTAGTGTAAGGAAAATGGCATTGGAAGAGAAAAGCCCTAAATTCTTACCCAGAGATAAGAAAGAGAATGGGGTTGCCCAGTGGCCTATGATGTCAATGGGTAAAGACTCTAATTGAGGAGGACTGGAGGAAAGTCTCCCACCTGATCCACTGTTGGGGGTGGGGACTGTATGGTTTCCAATGGATACCAGAGCAACCCATTCTGTCCTGACCCAGAAAAAGACAGTCCTGACAAAACAGTGTTAATCTGGGAGTCTCAGGTAAGAGAAGAACCATCCTTTCCTCCAGCCTCTAACCTGCTCTACACAATGCAAGTCATTAACGCATTCTTTTCTCTACATGCCTGACTGTTCCATTCCCTTGCTGAAAAGAAACTTGTGCAAACTGCAAGCACAAATTTCTTTTGATAAAGAGACCATGCAGGTGCAGGTACCACCATAGAATGGATGGTAAGTGCACATGGCCCCTACCACAGAGTCACCCACCAATTACAGCATGGAAGGACACTACCAGGGATCAGTAGGGCCAGCCATCAAGCATGCAGTGGTCTTGTGGTTATGGGTATGGGCCAATAAGCTGCCAGCATGTGCCAAATATGTGCCCCTGGTGGCAGTTGAGCCTGAAACTGGCATAGTTTTCCCTCCACGCAAGCAGGACCCCATCTGGGTGAAGGCCTGCAGGTATGGGCAAAATCATCACCAGATACATGAAACATGGACTGCTCAGACCTTGTTAGTAACAGTTTGACACTCCCATCCTAAAAGTGAAGAAGAAAAATAGAGAATACCAGTTTACTCAGAATCTGCTAGCCATCAATCAGGTGAAAGGCATTGTCCACCCTGTAGTTACCAACCCATATACCCTGCTATTTACCTTATTGTCCAGTTTTTCCAGATTCGTTGTACTTGATCTGAAAGATGCATTCTTCTGTATTTAAGTGGGAAAAAAAAAGGGAAATCTTTGTCTTTGAGTGAAAATACCTGGACAATGGACAAAAGCAAGAACTCTGTAGGCAAGTCCTTCCCCAGGGGCTTAAAAACAGTATCACTCCTTTTAGGCCCACCCTTGTTAAGAAACTAAGACAATTGACCCTGACCAACAGTATACTCCTCCAGTATGTTTACTCATTGCTAGCCACAGTGAATGTGCTTGCCTCCTGAATACTATAGAGGTTTTGAACTTTTTAGGGAATGCAGGGTAACAGAGCTCAAAAGTAAAAACCTCAGGTCAACCAAAAGGAGGTGATTTATCAGAGTTTTAAAATCAGATAGGCAGAGCAAGAAATCCCCCCTGCCCGAAAAAATGCCATCTGCAAAGTGGTAGCCCTTACCAACTGGAGATAGCACTAAGGTTTTTTGAGAATGGTTGTTTTTTTGCCTTATCTGGTTTCTAAATTTCAGATGTATTCCCCAGCCTTTACGCCTAGCCTTAGAGGAAATGACGCAGACCCCTTAGAATGAACTGGGACAGAGCAATCAGCTTTTGATACGATTATATGGCTGCATTAAGACA
This sequence comes from Loxodonta africana, assembly GCF_030014295.1. Taxonomy (NCBI): domain Eukaryota; kingdom Metazoa; phylum Chordata; class Mammalia; order Proboscidea; family Elephantidae; genus Loxodonta; species Loxodonta africana. Next base: position 30,331,797 of record NC_087348.1, read on the forward strand.
CTTTTAATTGGAACAAAGGGGTACACCACTATTTCGGGAGTGTTAAAGAGCTGCCCCTCCTGTGTGAAAAATAATCCCTGAAACACTGCTGAAGCACCCTCAGGAGTCCAATGAACTGCGACAGTGCCTAGAGAGGACTGGCAGGATGACTTCACTGAGATTCCTCGAGCTCCTGAGAATTACAAATATCTGCTAGCCTTCATTGACACCTGCACTAACTGTGCTGAAGCTTTTCCTTGCAGAATCAAAAAGACAACTGAGTTTGTGAAACATCTCCTAAGTGAAATGATCCCTTGATTTGGCTTCCCATCTCTGTTGGCAACAACAGCGGGCCCCATTTTGTGACCTTGGAGGTATAATTGGTGTCAAAAGCCCTGACATTAATAGGGACTTACACACAGCCTGAGATGACAGTCCAGCTGCAAATTACAGTGGGGTAACTAGACTCTGAAAAGACATTTAGCAAAGCTGTGCCAAGAGACCAAATTGATATGGAAAAAGTTGCTACCTTTGGCCTTCTTGAGAATTCAGTCCATCCCTAGAAGCAAATTAGAGCTTAGTCCGTTTGAGCTATTATATGGGCACACTATTAGATAACCCAATACGACCAATATAGCCTGCCTTAATTATGACTAACCACCTTCCCTCCACGAGGTTGGAGATGTTCAAGTCACTAAATATTTGCTGTCCCTTCAGGTGCCTCTGTCTTCTCTCCACAGGTACACTCACCTGAGGAGCCTGCCTAATCCAAAGATACCCTCCATCCATTCCAGTTTGGTGATTAATTTCTTCTCAAGGTGTAGAAAGCCAACCCCCTTCAACAAAAGTGGACTGACCCCTTTGAAGCCTTCTTGGCTACCTCAAAAACTGTCCAACTCAATGGGCTCAAAGCTTGAATCCACCATACTGGAGTAAAGAAAACCACAAATTCATCATAACTGTGAGAACTGGACTGGTGAGCCATTTCACAACCTCAAGTACTTGTTTTCCTAACACCCTCCTGTATGAGTGAGATTCCCTAAGAATGGAGATTCAGAAGGGGTAAATAAATTATCCAAGTTCAACTCATGAAGGATAAATAAATTGTGCAAGTTACAGTGGTCTTAAGCATTAAAACCAAATTTCAAACATGGTCTAGCTCCATGTTCCAGACTCATAACAACTACTCCAAATTACCTATTAATGTCAATTTTCTGCACTAGTGATGTCATCCCTGAGATGACAAAAAATATCAGATTAAAAGAAGTAGCAATGGGGTTCATAAAATAGAGAATAACTAGGACAATGTCTGGGAGAGAAAATAAATTCAGTAAAAGCAATGAATTAATAAACTGACTCAGCAACCTAATGGGTTCATTTTGGATGCCATACTTGCTCAAACCAAATAACGGAAAACCATCACAAAGTGGATGTAGGACATAGTCTGGGCAGGTTTATAACAAATGTGCAACGGGGGATTTCAGGAATTATCATTAAGCAGTAAGGAAGAAACTCCCTGGTGACACAGTGGTTAAGAGCTTAGCTGCTAACAAAAAAGGTGGCAGTTCAAATCCACCAGCCACTCCTTCCAAAACCTAGGAGGCAGTTCTACTCTGTCCTATGTGGTCGAAATGAGTAGGAATCAAATCGGTGGCAAAGGTTTGGCTTTTTATTTAGTAAGGAAGATGCTAAAAATAAATAAACAATGCAGTTCCCATTTTAAGAAATGATTTGTGGCTTTCTGCCTTGAGGAATTCATACAGCTTTTAGAAATTAACATACAAGTAGAATTAAAAAAAAAGGTAAATCACTATAGCTAATCATTTGTAGAAATTGGTTGGTGCTTGTCAACACTGATGTTACTTCGTTAAACAGGGGGGTCTTCAAGAGAAGGGAGGGGTGGGGATGGAAAAACACTGAATAGGCAATAGATAAAGTGTTACTTTGGTGAAGGGTAAGACAGTACACAGTGCTGGGGAAGACTGCACAACTTGTACAAGGCAAGATTATGGAAGCTTCATAGATACATCCAAATTTCTTGATGGGCTGAGTTGCTGGGCTGAGGGCTGTGGGGACCATGGTCTTGGGGAACATCCAGCTTAGTTGGCATAACATAGTTTATGAAGAAAATGTTCTCCATTCTACTTTGGTGAGTAGTGTCTGGGGTCTTAAAAGCCCGGAAGCGGCCATCTCCACTAGTCTCACCTCTTTGGGAGCAAGCAAGAATGAAGAAAACTAAAGACACAAGGGAAAGATTTGTCCAAAAGACTAATGGACCACATCTACCATGGCCTCCACAAGACCCAGTCCCGTACAGCTAGGTGGTGCCTGGCTACCACCACTCTGACAAGGATCACAATAGAGGGTCCAGGACAGAGCTGGAGAAAAAGGTAAAACAAAATTCTAACTCAGAAAGAAAGACCAGACTTGTTGGCCTGACAGACACTGGAGAAACCCTGAGAGTACGGCCCCTGGAAACACTTTGAGCTCAGTAATGACATTACTCCTGAGGTTTAGCCTTCAGCCAAAGATTGGACAGGTCCTTAAAATAAAACGAGACTAAAGGGGCGTACCAGCCCAGGGGCAATGACTAGAAGGCAGGAAAGAACAGGAAAAGTGATAACAGGGAACCCAAAGTTGAGAAGGGAAAGTGTTAACATGTCATGGGGTTGTTAACCAATGTCATAAAACAATATGTATCCTAACTGTTTAATGAGAAACTAGTTTGTTCTCTAAACGTTCATCTAAATTACAATAAAAAAAATAGGTTAATCACAAAAAAGGGGATCTCTGAGGGGATTTATTCCCTATCATCTGCTTCCTGGACATTTTTGCTGTGTGAGCTTCAATTTTTTTTGGAATTTAATATAAGGATAAGAATTTGGCAAATATATTAACATTGATTTTGCTGAGATACTGAAACAATGAGAACAATCAGGCCCCACTACTAGATTTTTTTTTTCTTTTAATTAAACTCTCTTTCTCGAACTAATGATCCATTTACTTATAGAGTGTTTCATTACCTACATGGGAAGAGAATTCCTAGATGACACAACGGGAAGGGGCAGAAGCACCACATGTAATTGTGAAGGCTGGGCGCCATGGAGTTGTAGGTCGTGATATCCATGTAGACTAAGATGCGAAAGAACCAGCTGAAAATTTGCAGTGTATTGGATATTGCCGGGATTACTCTAAGCATCCAAGAGGTTCCCACCAAAGTATTCACGCAGATCAAAAAGAACAATACACAGCTCAGGAATATCCATCAACCCAAAGAAAAATAAATTGTCTAATCCATGTATATAGTTTTTTACTGAAGGAACTCCTGAAAGTAAAACAGAGAATGATAAGAAAATACCAATTGAGGAGCTTGAGTATACAAGTTAAACATTATTAAAATTAGAATAGGAGCTAATCTGTGATTCAATAGAATATTTAATGATCTCCAATAATCTTAACACTTGTTGTTTTTGTTAGGTGTCACCAGGTCAGTTCTAATCACAGAAATCACATTAACAAAAGAAGAAAAGAGTGCCTTGTTTTGAACCACCTCACAATCCTTGCTAAGTTTGAGCCCATTGTTGCAGAGACTGTGTCATTCTATCTCATTGCGGGGCTTCCTATTTTTTGCTGACCCTCTACTATACAACCATGATGTCCTCTTCCAGGGACTGGTCCCTCCCACCAAGTGTCAAATAGTACCTGCGCATAATTTCTCTATTAGAGAAAGTTACCACCAAGGAGAGGGAGCTGAGGGAATTGACAAATTTGTACTACGTGCATTGCTGGATTCCCTAGAGAAAGAGTAAACCAGTGGAGAGCTGAACAGAAATGCTTTGAGGTAGGGAAGACTCAGAAGTCAAGGTACAGGAAGAGTGATATTCTAATTTCCAGCATATGTGACTGACACATCCCTAGAACTGTGAGGGGCATAAACTTCACTACAACATGGGGTGTTTCTCCCAATTCCCACAGTGTCATATTCTAGCAGAAGGTCACCTTGTATTTATAGCCACTCAAATATATACAACAGCACTTAACAACAATAACAAACCTGTGTAGTCTCCTTGATGAGAAGAGTAAAAGTATTTGGTATATTACTTAAATCCCAGGAAACATGAACAGTATAATATATGCAATAACAGTAAAGTATAAGATCAGATGTATTTCTCTGTTTACATAGTTCTTAGCCTAAAATATTAGTTTATTACTTGAAGCAATAGGAATTACTCAACTTAGTTAAGCAAAATAAAAATTGAACACTTATTCTCTCATAGAAAATGCTGTCATTTTTAAAACTCCTCTCTTCATTGAACTTTCATTTGTCCATCTCAACCAATTGATTCTATACAAATTTTGAACATATTTTAAAATTTAAAATGACACAGAAATAAAATATAAAGATTTTTTTCAAGGCTTTATTTTTTTACAAAGTTATTAAATTTTCATGATTTTTCTAACCAAAAAGACATTTAATATCTACCCAAGTAAGCATGGGTTCTACATCTTTTCAAATGCTTTATACATGGATATACCTCTTATCTCATATGTAGAAAGTCAGATAAATTGGCTTTTTTTCTTGTTACTTTTATTTTAAAATCTTTTATTAAGTTCTGTATAACATACCACATTATTTGCTCACGTAACTTGAATTTTTTCTTCAGTTCTTCCAGCTTGAGAAATGTCAAGCATATTCTTCCCTTTTGGGTTTTAAACTCCAGACCTTTGCCCATTTCGATTATAACACTTTACTTTCACTTCTTGAGCTGCCCTTTGAAATCTTCAGCTCTGTCTTTAACTGAATTATTTTTTCCATTCTCTTTAGCTACTCTATGTTCAAGAGCAAGTTTCATAGTCTCTTCTGACAGCCATTTTGGTTTTCTCTTTCTTTCCTTTTTAACCACCTTTTCCATTCTTTATCTGTGATACTTGATATTATTCCAAACTTGTCTAATCTTTGGTCGTTAAGTTCAATGTGTCAAATCTATTCTTGAGATGATCTCTAAACTCAGGTGGGATATACTCAAGGTTGTGTTTTGGTTCTCTTGGACTTGCTCTATTTTTCTTCAGCCTCAATTCGTACTTGCATATGAGTAATCAGTGGTCTGTTCTGCTGTTGGCCCCTGACTTGGTTCTGACTGATGATATTGAGCTTCCCCATCATCTCTTTCAACAGATGCAGTCGACTTGATTCCTGTGTATTCTACTTGGCAAGCTTCACTTGCGTGCTCTCTGTTTCTGTTCTTGAAAAAAGTTATTTGTGATGAAGAATTTGTTGGTCTTGCAATATTCCAACATGTAATCTCTGGTGTTGTTTCTATCACCAAGGCCATGTTTCCCAACTACCAATTCTTCTTTTTTTCCAACTTTCACATTCTAATTCAACATTAATGATCAATGCATCTCAATTGCAATTCTGAGGTATTTCAGACTTCATAAGTTAGTGAAGTCTTCAATTTCCTCATTTTTGGCATTAGTGCTTGGTGGGCAAACTTGAATACTAATAGTATTAATTTGTCTTCTTTGGAGGCTTTTGGATACTCTCCTATCACTGACAGCATTTCACTTTATGATATGTCTTGAAATGTTATTTTTGAGAATAAGAACGATGTCATTCCTCTTCAGTTTTTCATTCTGGTGTAGTATATCACGTGACTGTCCAGTTCAAAATGGACATTTCAGCTCACTTTTGTTTAATGCCTAGGATATTGATCTTCATGTGTTTTACTTCATTTTTTACAACTTCCAATTTTCCAAGATTCATATTCCATACATTCCATGTTCCAGTTTTGAATGGATGTATGTAACTCTTTCTTCTCATGTTGATTCATGCTAATAAAATCGAATATGTTCATTTAATAAAATAAAATAAGAGAGGTGTCCTAAACAGACAACTTGCAATAATAGGAGGTGTCGCAGTGACTAATATCTGCCCCCAAGGTAAAACAATAGTGAAAATATGGAAAAAAAAAACACAAAGAAAGTGTGCATTATGTTTACGAAATTCACTAATTTCATTCCATTTGAGGGCATCATGCAAATGGAGGCATATTGAGGGGTCTGACCTAAAGGTAAATATTTTACTGTAGATCCTTGGATGGATAAATTGAAACTTAACTGAGAATCAATGAAGAAATGCATCTAAAAGAAACTTACTTTCTGGTGAATACAATTTGTTTAGAAAATTAACAAATATCATCCATGTTTTGTTAAGCTTTCAGGTGCTTCAGACATAATTAACACATTTCTTGGTATCTCCTCAGGGAGAGCCTCGAGGGCTGAGAGAATGCTATAAGTTGTTCCCACTATGCCATATTCAGAAGCACATGGGGTGTCAAAACAGATTCATTACAGGTAAAAGGTAGAATTTTTTAAGCATTGCCACATTTTACTAATATCTAGAATATTTTAGTGACATTTTCACAGCCTCATTTTTCATTGATAGCAAAGCCACAGAAAAATATTAAGAATTTTGATTCAATTTGTCTGCTTTCCACCATTATTCCTGATATGTTTTATATGAAGTAAATATGCACTTCATTTATTCACTTTTATAATTTAATGTTATGAAATTTAATGTCTGCCTTTGCTGATTAATAATTTACTCAGAGACTGCTCTGCTCATAGTATTTAGGAATAGATACATGTCGGATAGAAAACAGATATATAGACAAATATGTAGATGGATAGATTGGTAGTTATTTAGGTAGATAGATAGACAACAGACAGATATAGATAGATATAGATAGATAGATGATATAGATAGATGATAGATAGATAGATAGATAGATAGATAGATAGATGATAGAGAGATACATGGATGGATAGCTTGATAGACACACATACTTATGCAGCAGTGATGATCACAAAGTTTTCAACCTACAATTTTGTTATATTAACCTGCAGGGTTATTATCTTATTTTTAAAAGCATCTGTAGTATATTCGGATACATTTTTTTAAAGACTATACTTGAATTCATCTGTGATATCTCATGACACATAGGAGTTCCAATGTTTAACATAGCATGTTTTGTGTTCAAAAAGATTTTAAATAACTTCCCATAATTCACAAAGATGTCATCATCAGTTCATTTTCTTCTTCTCCTATGCTACTGTATCATATTATGACTTTTTAAAACTTTTTTTTTCATAAAGTAGAGGATGCTTTTTTAAAAGGGGGAGTTTATGGCATCAAGTTTTCACTGTTTGTTCAGATTTCCTCATATGATTGCCCAACTGGAGGAGTAAGTATTTTAAGTAGACCAAAAGAGAAAGTAACCTACAGAATGGCACTTTTAAACACTTTAGTCATAGAATGGGTATTATGGACTATGGGGCTGGGGTCAGTTACAAGGATAATATCTTAATGAATCTATTCATCATGAAAATGGCGGCAAAGAACTTAAGTCACAGTCCAGAACAATATACCTATAAATATCTTAAAGATCAAAACAATTAACAACAAAAATAATAATGCTTTCAAGTAATTTCTGTCAACATCAAAAAACAATATATAATAATGATAGATGGTAGATATACAGGCAGACAGAAAGACAAATAGGTAGAAAAAATAATACTAGGCACATACTATTTTAGAGTTATTTTCAACTATTACAGACACATTGAAGAATTTAACTCTCATTTATCCTTCCTAACAACCCTGCAAAAAAGAGTTGGAATATGATTTTTCAGATGTGGATAAAAAAATTCGTATAACTTATTATTTGCCCAAAGCACCACATTGTATGCATTACAAATGGAGGTATAGCAGAGGTTGCATCTATGTACATACATCTCTAGAGATGTTTTCATGTATAAAGACAAGTAATTTCCACTGTGATCAATTATATGTCTATTCGAGACCTGTCTAGTACGTTGATTGTTCCATCCTGGACCATCTATTTATATACCTTTTCATAAAATAATATTTTGAAGGAGAGAGTTCAAAATGTATACACTTATTTTTTTTAGGTATGTGAAAAAGACAAAAGTTTTAAGAAGAGTACAATATATATCCAAGTACCTAACACCTAAAGGTTTAACATATTATTCATTTTTGTTTAATTTATCTACCAATGTATCCTTCAATCTATCTAATATGGACATGTGTATGTGTGTGTGTAAAATTTGTGGGAGTTGGGTGTGTATTCAAATATCCTAAAATGGAACATTTGGATTTATACTATTTATACTGGTTTCGTATACTAAAAATCTACTAGGTGATGTTATATAAAAGCTATTGATGATGCTGATGTCTCTACCCAGAACAGGTTTCCTGGTAGACCTAGATGAACAAACACAATCTAACAGTGCTGAATGAGTTCATTCTGATGGGAATCACAGACCGCCCTGAGCTGCAGGCGCCATTGTTCAGGCTGTTCCTAATATGATCTCAGTGGTGGGCAACTTGGGCATCATCATCCTCACCAAGATGGACTCCAAGCTACAAACTCCCATGTACTTTTTTCTCAGACACCTGGCTATCACTGATCTTGGTTATTCAACAGCCGTGGGACCGAAAATGTTGGTAAATTTTGTTGTAGATGGAAATACAATCTTCTATTATTTTTGTGCTACACAGTTAGTTTTCGTTATCATGTTCATAAATACTGAACTGTTTATTTTGTCAGCAATGTCCTACGACCACTATGTGGCTATCTGTAACCCTTTGCGCTACACCATCATCATGTCATGAGGGGTGTGTTCTGTGCTGGTGGAAATCCCTTATCTCTACAGCACATTTTTTTCTCTTCTGGTCACTGTAAAGATTTTTAGTTTATCCTTCTGTGGCTACAATGTCATCAGGCATTTCTACTGTGTCAGTCTCCCCTTGTTATCTTTGCTCTGCTGAGACACACATGAAATCAAATTGGTCATTCTTGTCTTATCTGTTTTTGATTTCATCCCTTCTAATAGTTCTTGTTTCTTACACACTCATAATTGTATCCATTATCAAACTGAGCTCAGCTGAGGGCAGGCACAAGGCCTTTTCCACCTGTGGATCCCACCTGACTGTGGTGGTAGTGTTCTATGGGACTTTAATCTTTATGTATCTGCAGCCCAAGTCCAGTTATTCCTTTGACACTGATAAAGTGGCTTCCATATTTTACACCCTGGTTATCCCCATGTTGAATCCCTTGATCTACAGTTTGAGGAATAAAAATGTAAAATATGCCTTACAAAGGACTTTAGAAAAATTATGCAATATATTTTCTTGACAGTCAGTATAACTTACGATTTATATAAATTACCTTTTGCACTTTAAAATTTTTTTCTGTGTGCCCCCAGAGGAGATATCAAGCACAAAATCACAGATAACATGTATTTCTATATTGCCTTCTACCAGTCACTCTACTAAGGCTGTAAGTAGATTAATAAATGAAACAGTACAAAGCGTTGCCTTCCTGGAGCAGGAGTCATGCATTATAAGCACAAAAATTAAGAAATTTTAGAGTATACTAGAATGTCTGGAGGGTGTTACTTTTGTTTTTTTTCTTTTAATAAGAACATTGACTATGTTGAGTGGGATAGTGAAACTAATAGATACAGGAAGATTTCCAAATACCTGGTGTTTTCCTTATCTAGTAGAAAAAACTATATATATATAGAAAGTGTGTGTGTGTGTGTGTATGCATGCTCACACACACCTCCTATTTTATTTCTTACACTCTGCCCTGGGCGGTTAATTCTGATTAAAACAAGGTTCACTGGGGTGGGTTGGTTCGAGTACTCAGTTATATGAATTTGCTCAAATGTCTGCTTTCTAAACCTTGAAATCCCTCTCTTTCATCATCAGTGCCTTTACTTTCATATATGAGCCCTTAGAGTCCATATACTTTATCATTTTTATTATTACTATATTGTAATATTAGTATAAACAAAACTATATTCAACAGGATCAGCTTAGGATCTGGTTTTGTCCAAAGTAGCCAATTTTGCCTGTTTCAGTGGGTATATAAGTTAAGACAGATTTATTGAGATCAGCCACAGAAGTTTCCAGGTTTTTTCATTTTGTCTCTACCAGACAGATATCACTTCCTAAATCCGTGCTTTTATCTCATAGGTTGTTATCCTTATCTCTCTCAAAAACAATAATTACTCTTGTTTAGAAGTGATTTTCTAATTGTTTCTGTACCCTTGCATAAGAAGTCTATTGTATGCTGAGTTATGTTTGTTGCCTTGGTTTTGTTTGGCTGGATTTTCTTAAATTTGAATAATATGAGCCTGTATTTTGATCAGGATCTATTGTCTGAATTCATCATTTTGATTATCCTGCTTGAAAGAAGCATAAGGAGATAACCCACGGTTTGGACTATGCTGTGTTTCTAGTGGGTGAGCTGTGATATGTAGCATTTTTTACATTTGTCATGATTTCTGGACATAGTTGCTCCATATTCTCTCCTAATTTTGCATTTTTATTTTCTTATTCTTTTAATATTAAAAAAAAATGTAATGAGAAAAAAATTAAATTTTAGATACACTAAGGTTGTCTTTAAAAAAGACTCCAGTCTGAGTTTTAGGATAGGACCCTGCAGGGTGGGTTATGATTTTTTTCCATATATGTAGAGACTAGAAAACATGCGAGAAAAATATCATATATAAAGAGAATATCAAAATGGAAATTTAAGACACACCCCATTCTCATCATTTCAAGTGGTTTGATTGGAAAATTTTATGAAGTATTTAGGGAAAAAGAATTAGCCAATTCTACACAAATTTTTTTTAGAGAACTGAAGAGAAGGGTATATTTACATTTCCTTTATGAGGATAGGTTAAACCGATATCAAAGGCAGACAAAGACATTAAAAGAAAGCAACAGAGCACATATGTGAAGAATCTAAAGAAAAATTTAAGAAATTGTGTCTGGCAATATGTAAAGCCAATAGTACACTTAATTTGGTGTGCCCCAGGAATGCATGGATAGTTTCCCATCTAAAAAAATCAATTAATGACATTCATCATAATAACAAATAAAATGGCAAACAATGCCATATAAATAGATGTAGAGAAATGTTTTAAAAGGCTTAATAGATATGATAAAACTTAGACCAAATTAATATTAAAATAGAGCTTTCTCAAACTGAAAGAGGACATCCATGAACAGCCCACAGTTACCATCACACATGGTGTGAAAGATTAAATACATTCAGTAAGACCAGGAAAAAAAACAAGTAAATCCCCTCTTACCAAATCTATTCCACATTTCAGGGGATGTTCGAGCCACCCAGATCTTTAATAACTTTCCCACCAGATCTCCATAATATATACAGAGATAGGACTCAAAACTTAAAAATAATATCAATGATAAAATAAAAAAAAGAAAAACAAAACAGTCCACAAAAATGATCATAAAAACAAAAATTCATTTATTCATAGGACTTATTCTGCTGGCAAATAAGCACATTAAAAATGTTCAGTTCATCACTTATCTATGAACTTGAAGTTAAAACATTGATGACATAACTATACATCTATTAGAATATTAGCTGTTTAGAAATTATGTGAGGGAAATGGAACATTCATAAACTGCCAGTGGAAAATTAAAATCATGAAAATACTTACAAAAATAATTTAAGCATCAGGGTCTCAAAAAGCTGAACATAATTTTACCCTAAAATTTAACCAATTTACTCATATCTACCCAAGTGAAAAGACAGCATTTATCACTATAAATACATGTGTACAAATGTCCATAACAGGGTTATCTGTAATACTCAAAAACTAGAATCAACACGAATGTTCATCTACTTGAGAATGGATGAATAAATTGTGGTATTTCCAACAAGTTAATACCACTCTGCAATAAAAACTACTGAATTATTGGTACATGCAAATATATGGATGAAAAATACAAATGGATACATCGGACTTTGTCAGAATTAAAACATCCCAGATTTACACATTTATCCCACAGAAATGAAAACTTATGTTCATACAAAAATCCTTACACAAATGTTGAAAGAAACATTACTTATAATAGATAAAACCAGTAACAACCCAAAACGTCCTTCTATGGGTAAATGGGTACTTAAACTGTACTTTTTTTTTTTTTTAATCCATATATGAAGTAATGCTCAGCAATAAAAAAAGAACAAATTATTGATGCACGCAACAGCATGAATGGACCTCATTAGAATCGTGTGAAGTGAAAAGTCAATCACCAAAGGTGGTTGTTGTTACCTGCCATTGAGTGATTCCAACTCATGGTCACGTTCTGTAAAACAGAAGAAAACATTGCCTGGCCCTGTCCTAGCCTCACAGTCATCAGTATGTCCGAGTACATTGGTGCAGTCACTGTGTCAATCCAGCTTATGGAGGGCTTCCCCCATTCTCGTTGGCCCTCTCGTTCTCCAAATATGCTGTCCTCCTCCAGAAACTTGTTTACCTGAAGCGGTAAAGTCAGACAATGTTCTGTTGGAGGCAACAAAATATGTACCATTCAAGAATTTTTGTTTTGTTAGATGTCATCCGGTTGGTTGAAAATCATAGCAACGTATAGGACAGAACAGAAATGTCCCATAGAGTTGCTTAGGCTGTAATCTTCATGGGTGCAGATGGCCAGGTCTTTTCTCCCTCGAAAGGCTAGTGGGTTCAAACAGCCAACTTTTCAGTTAGCAATGAGTTTTATAAATAAGTAAATATATGTATATATGTATATATATATATATATTTATAAACTTTAGGAAACCCTGGTGGCTTAGTGGTTAAGTCCTACAGCAGCTAATCAAAGGGTAGGCAGTTCAAATCCGACAAGCACTCCTTGGAAACTCTATAGGGCAGTTCTATTCTGTCTTATAGGGTCGCTATGAATTGGAATCGACTTGATGGCCCTGGGTTTTTTGTGTTTTATTTATATATAAACCCAATGTCCATCGAGTCGATTCCAACTCATAGCGACCCAGTAGGACAGAGTAGAACTGCCCCATGAGTTTCCAAGGAGCACCTGGCGTATTTGAACTGCCAACACTTTGGTTAGCAGCCGTAGTACTTAACAACTATGCCACCAGGGTTTCCTATATATATATAAAACCAAACAAAATCCAAAGCTGTCCAGTTGAACCTGACTCATAATAACCCTATAGGACAAAGTAGAACTCCCCCACAGGGCTTCCAAGAGGCACCTGGTGGATTTGAACTGCCGATCTTTTGGTTAACAGCAAGACTGTTAGCCACTGCATCACATACATATCATTATATAGGAGGAATAAGCAAAAAAAAAAAAAAAAAAAAAGGTGACAAATGGATGCAATGACAAAATGCAGCAAAAATATTTATTGCACAGTAAGTATATATTCATAATGAAACATTATGCAAACTATCACACTTTACGACAGTGTGTTGATACGTTAGAACATTATATCAAGCACAGCAGAACATGCCTTAAGGTGAGAAAAAAGTTTTGGAATGAGGATTGGACAGAATGAAAAAACATAAAAGATAGAAATGTAATGATGGAAACTAAAACAAACAAGCAAAAAACATAAACACATGACGGCAATTGACTAGGAAATGAGAAGCAAAGGTAACATTTGTGTTTATGAGGTGAAAAAGGAAAAAAGAAAGACCTTGAAAATAGCAGTAACAGCAACAATAAGAAAAACGACAGGAAATGAGGAAGTGATACCTCACATGTGCACAATGCGTTACTTTTATTCCATTTAAATCTTTTAAATAATGCAGTAAGAAAGTGTTTAAGCACAACTTCATTTTGTCATCCATTTGGAGAGGCCACTGTAGAAATGGGGAATATTGACAGTTCTGTTTTACAGATAGAGAATATTAATCCAGATTCCCGTGTGGTAAAATGAATGTTAACAAAGTAAAATGCAAGACCATATGAAATAGATAAACATAGACCTGCACAAAAAAAAAAAAAAATACACACTATTAAAATAAAAATTTGGTCACCAGTGAATACAAAATGTCCTGGACAGTTAACCAACCACTCCAGGTATTTTGTTAAGCTTTCATATACTTCAGGAACAGTCACTAAATTGCCTATCATCTCCTCAGGGAGAACCTCCAAGGGTAAAAAAAATTCATAAATTCTTCTTACTCTGCCATGTTAGGAAACACTTGGGGGAGTCAAGACAGAGGCTTCATTGCAGGTAAAAAGACAGACTTTTTCCATTTTTTACCAAAACCTGAAATGTTTCAGTGACATTTGCCAGGTCCCACCTTTATTCAACGGCAAAATCATTGCAAAATATTAGGATTTCTGAGTCAGTTCTGTGTGCATTCTACTTTTCAATAGTGCCCGAGACTAGGATCTCTCTCCTTTTTTTTTTTTTTTAACATCATTATTATTTTTTTCAAACAGTCACTCTTTGTTTCAGAGGCTAAATGCTCATAAGCATATTTGAAGTCTCATCATTATGTCTAAATGATATTTTTACTTTATATAAGTAACTATATGAATAAAAAAGTAACAGGAAAAAAAAAAAAGTCCTGGAGTCAATTTTGCCTCATAGCTACCCCGTGTGCATCAGAGAACTGTGGTCCATAGTTTTTCAATGGCTGTGAACTTTCAGAAGTAGATCTTTCTTTCTTCCAAGGTGCCTCTGAGTAGATTCTATCCCCTCAACCTTTCAGTTCGTAGCTGAGTGTTTAACTGTTTGCACCACCCAGGTGGCCTAATTATGTGAATAATAGAGCTCAAATATGAAAGTAAAGGAAGCATATGCAGTATTAAAACTACTGTAGCAGAATTATGAAGCTACAGTATTCAGTCTCCAATGTTGATGTCCTTTCAAATCCTTAGTTATAAGCTGGCTCTACTCTTAAGTGTAATTTGACATGTAATGCATATTTAAATAACTATATAAATGTATATTTTTGCTAACCTTTTGATGAGGAAATAAATTTCCATCTCACAACTCATGTTGAGATATGAAAAGCAATTTTTAAGAGTTTGGGAAACTTTTAAGTACCCAGTTTTATGATGGTTGCGTAATATATACCATATTCTTCAATTCCCAGTAGAATCTGGCAGAAATAATATATAATTTTCTCAAGGAATATAGCTTTATAAAAGGAGAATGAGATATTCAACAAAGATAGTAAACTATGGAAAAATAACTTGGTGCTCTCCATGGAACTCCAAAGCTATTGAGAGGAAGTCCTCTTCTCTTCCCTTACCGTACAGGAAAAGCAGTACTTAGAAATACAAGTACTTTTTTTCTTCAGCCTTGCATCATTGCAACTAAACAAGATTTACTTTGCTTTTATTGCATTCATTGATGATACTTGATCTCCCAATTGTAATATCTACTGATACCCAATTCCGGACTTCTTTAAAAAAAAAAAAAAATTATTGTGTTCTAGGTGAAAGTTTACATAGCAAATTAATTTTCCAATAAAAACTTCATGCACAAAATGTGTCAGCACTCTCCTCGTTTCCTTCCTGGCTTCTCTGTGTCCATTAGTCAGGTTTCCCTCTCCCTCCCCGCCTTCTTGCCCTTCTGGTCTCCTATAGTTGGTAGTTGTAAGGGGCACATTCTTCACAGATTTTATTGTTTAATTTAATAGCCCCATCTGTGATTGTGCTCAAAGGTGGCCCTAGCAGTGTCTATAGTTTCACATTAGAATATTGTCTTAGGACAATTGTCTCAGGGGTTTCTCCAGCCTCTTTCAAACCAGTAAATCTGTTTTTTTTTTTTTTAATTTGAATTTTGTAGTACATTTTTTTCCCATTCTGCCCCAGACCTTGTATTGTGATCCTCATCAGAGTGGTCTGTAGTCATAGCCAGGCACCATCTAGTTCTTCTGGTCTCAGGTTAGAGGAAGCTGTGGTTCATGTGGGCCATATGTCCTTTGGTCTAATTGCTTGCTTAAGTCGTTTTTTTTTTTTCTTCATTCTCCTTTGTTCTAGGAGGAAAGAGGCCAATAGTTTCTTTTCTGACATAAGCAATGTGTGTGTTTAGGGTCACAACCTTCTAAGTAATGTTTTATATGAGATAGTGTATTTCTCCTGTTACCATTTTATTATTTAATATGATATAATTGTATTTTTCTATTGCTTGATTATTTCTAACTCAGAGGCTGCCGGTCCTGCTATTTTCATTGTAAGTAATATCATTTCAAACCATTAATTCTTTTACCTTAAACTGCCATCCTCATCCTTCTCTGGCATTTTTTTTTTAAATCTGTCATATACTAGGGATATGTATTATTCATTTTAACTTAAATATGTTTGTATGAATTATGTACTATATAATAGTTTAAGCCAGATTATTTCTTTATCCAAATGGAATTTTTTAATGAAATTTCATTGTATAAAATCAATGACATGGACCTCTCTTTCTCCCAATTTGTTCAAATTTCCTCCCACTATCTTTTTATCTTAGGTACTTCGATGACAAAATATATCTGATTTGTTACAAACAACTTAGTGTATGTTAGTTATGAAGAAGCTGCTCCTAGGGCAGGAGGTATTTTAAGTAAATGTATATTCAAAGGTACAGCTGTTAAGGTGATCCTGACTCAACAGTGACCCCACAGGTTTTCTAAGGCTGTAAATAACCATGGAAGCAGACTGCCACATCTTTCTCCCAGGGAGCCACTGGTGGTTTCGAACTGCAGAGCTTTAGGTAAGCAGTCCATCAGCTTATATTAAAATGTATTAAGTAAAGTAGAAGATGTATAATCCAAAAGCTTGGCACACTGATGGTCCAATTTTAGTCACGGAGTTGAAAATGGGGGAGAGAACAGCTGGGGTCAGTTACATGGATAACACACTACTCAATATACTCATCATCATAACCCTGACGTAGAAGCTAGGTCAACTAGAATGATTCGTGTATACATATTTAAAGAAAAGTCCTTTCATATAAATTATTGTCATTATTTTAAAAACAACAACACTCCTTGATTTTTGAGACTTTTATCGCGATACCTTAAATGCATTGAAACATTTAATCCTCATTTACTTTTCCAATGATCTTCAAGGGAAGTGTTCATTTTGCAGGTGTGAATAAAGAAATAACCCACAAATGGAGATACAACAGGGACTGTATCTGCATGGGCCTTCCACCTGGAATATTTCCCCGTATAAAGACAGATAACGCCCACCATGATCGATTAGATTTTCCTTGTTAATCTTGTGTTCAATACCTGCCAAGTGTATTGTTTCAGTCTTTACCATCCGTGGCACAAGGACTTTTACAGGACCTGTTTTGAAGTATGGCATATTAAATGTTTCCATGTATTTTGAGAATTTGCACTTTAAAATTTTTATAATGAAATTGGCATTTGTAGTATAAGTTCATAAATGTCATTCTATAAATGAAAAAAAGAGAAAGTTTAGTAATCATCCATCTACCTACCACTTAAAACTTTTAACTTTTTTTATTTTTGTTTCATATATTTATATGCATTCAAAAAACCAAACCTGTTGCCATCAAGTTGATTCTGACACATAGAGACACTAGAGGACAGAAGAGAACTGCCTCATAGGTTTTGCAAGGAGAGGCTGGCAGATTCAAAGAGCCGATTTTTGGGTTATCAGCCAAGCTCTTATCTGCTGCTCCACAAGGAATCCCAGCTCTGTACATGCATATGTGTGTATAAATATATATGTATTATGTATATGTATATGTGCATGTATATGTATGCCTGAATGTATTGTGTGTGTATATATATATATACATATATGCACATCTACATGTACACGTACACGTACACCTATGTCTTTATCTGTGTCTATCTCTATTACTGTGTTGACTACAGGGTTTCTCAACTCTGCCATGGTGACAGTTTGGACTGGAAATTTTCTTATTGTGTGGAGTTACCCTGTATATAGTAGAATGTTGAGTAACACCCCAGGCTTCCATTAGATATGAATAGTACCCTTCTCCTAGTTGTGACATCCAAAATGTCTCAGACATTGACAAATGTTCTTTGGGAACAAATTTTATCCAATTGATAACAAGTTAGATTTCTCTTTCTTTCCCTCTTTCCTTCTCTCTCTCTATCTTCATGTGTCTATGCTTTATTTTTGGGAGGCGGGTTTAATTTCAAATAACTCTATTGGACAGTTTGGATTTATCTTATTCATTTAGCATATTGCCTTTGTATACCAAAAATCTACCAACGGTGCTACATAAAACCTATTGACTATGCTGTTGTCTCTATCCAGAATAGGTTTGCTGACAGACCAAGATGGACAAATACAATCTAACAGTGCTGAATGAGTTCATTCTGTTGGGAATCACAGACCGCCCTGAGCTGCAGGCTCCATTGTTCGGGCTGTTCCTCATCATCTACATGATCTCAGTGGTGGGCAACTTGGGCATCATCATCCTCACCAAGATGGACTCCAAGCTACAAACGCCCATGTATTTTTTTCTCAGACATCTGGCTATCAGTGATTTTGGTTATTCAACAGCTGTGGGACCAAAAATGCTAGTCAATTTTGTTGTAGATGAAAATACAATCTCCTATTATTTTTGTGCTTTACAGCTCACTGTCATTGTTTTGTTCATAAGTGGTGAACTTTTCATTCTGTCGGCAATGTCCTATGACCGTTATGTAGCCATCTGTAACCCTCTGCTCTACACAGTCATCATGTCACAAAGGGTGTGTTGGATGCTGGTGGCAATCCTGTATTTTTATTGCACATTTGTTTCTCTTCTTATCACCATAAAGATTTTAAATTTATCCTTCTGTGGCTGCAATGTCATCAGTCATTTCTACTGTGACACTAATCCCTTGTTATCTTTACTCTGCTCAAACACACATGAAATTCAATTGATCATTTTCATCTTAGCATCTCTTGATTTGATTACATCCCTTTTAATAGTTCTTGTTTCATATCTGCTCATTTTTGTAGCCATTCTCAGGATGCACTCTGCTGTGAGCAGGCACAAGGCCTTCTCTACCTGTGGATCCCACCTGATGGTAGTGGTACTGTTCTATGGGACTTTAGTCTTTATGTACATGCAGCCCAACTCCAGTCATTCTTTTGATGCTGATAAAGTGGCTTCCATATTTTACACTCTTGTTATCCCCATGTTGAATCCCTTGATATATAGCTTGAGGAACAAAGATGTAAAATATGCCTTACATAGAACATGGAAAAAAATATGCAACGTCTTTTCTATAGTTTGATTCATTATATGGTTTCTATGAAATACATGATGGGTTTTAAACCTTGTCTGTGTGCCTCTGTAGGGTTTAGCAAGCACACATATATTCCACATATATTTATAAATATCTTATGTGTCAGTCACTCTTTTAAATGCATTGATGAACAAAACAGTATAAACCTTTGCCTCCCTTGAAGTTAAGAGATAGAATACAAATATAATAAGTGAATTTTATCATAGAGAAAAATGTGTTGGGGCCCTGGTGGTGCATTGAGTAAAGTGCTTGGATGCTAAATGAAAGGTCTGTGATTCAAACCCACCAGTCAATCCCTGAGAGAAATAATCAGCTTTCATAAAGATTTATAGCCTTGGAAACCTTATTATGAGTGAGAATCTCCTGAACAACAGTGCATTTGGGTTTTTTGAGAATGTGATAAAAAATAAAATACTTTCCCATTGAGTTGATTCTGACTGATAGGAACCCTATAGGACAGAGTAGAACTGCTTCATAGATTTTCCAAGGAGAGGCTGGTGGATTTGAACTGCTGACCTTTTGGTTAGCAGCCAAGCTCTGGCCCAGTCCGCTACCATAGCTTCAGGAGAATGTGTTGGGAACCATGAAATCAGCAAAGAGAGTGGATAGCTGAGTGGTAGTGGGAAAAGGTACTAGGTACAAGAGTACAGTTAATGATTCTGGTGTTTATTTCAAATATTAGAATAAACTTTGCAGTGTCAGTATTTGTATTTGTGTATGTGTGTGTTTGTGTATGCCCTTGCCTTCTGTTTTGGCCCTCATAGTTTCTGAGGGGGAGGGGTATTAGATTTGGCCAGGTTACAGTAAGTCTCAGGGTAGTGTAATGATGTGAATTACTCAGTCATCTAAATTGGCTCATACATCCCCATTCCAGACCATGGAGCTCTATTTTCTTATGGGTGCCTTTACTTTCCCATGTGAATTTTTTAACTCAACATAGCTTGCTATTTAGCAATTCAAAAGTTCAGCTCTGCATCTGACTTTTTTTTAATCAATGCGTTTCGCCTAGATCAGAATACACACCAATTAAGATAAATTTCTTGAGGTCATCCACAGTAGTTCCCAGGTTTGGAATCCCTTCCCCCCTGGTCATTCTTATTTAATAATTACCTTTTTTCTTTCATGAGTTGTTCTTTCTTCTCTATATGAAAAACTTTTTTAAAAATACTTGTTCAATTATTTCTTTGTGTATTTCCTTGGGTAATAGGATATGCTATGATGAATTAAGTTTGTTGCCTGCCTTTCATTCTTTTGGCTTTCCTAATATTTGGTCATTATTATCATGCATGATATTTTCATTGTCTTTTGTTTACCCTGCTTGTGAGAGGCAAAATGAGATAATAGTATGGTTTGCACAATGATGTATTTTTAATCCAAGTGAGGTCTGTTATGTGTCAAGGATACAGTTATCTGGCCTCATGGGCATTGTTGGTCTATGTTAACCACTCAGATTTTTCCATGTATTTATGTTTATTTTTTTTTATTCTTTTTATAATTTCTAGGATTTTATTGAAGCCACTAGAGTCTAAATGTTTTCATGGCTCAGAATCATGAAATAAAATCCCTCATGTAGCCAATGAAATTTGAATAAAAATAGCTCATTGGAATATAAGAGAAGGTACAACTTATATTGTCATATGAGCATCAATATTTTTAAAAAGTTTGAAGCAGTTGGAAGGTGAAGATGGTCATGATAAGACAGAGCTCCTCAGGCTGCAGAAAATTCCACTGCCTTGAGCAGCTTGCTTGGCAGGCCACTTAGCTTTACATTAGAATACTGTTCCCTTTCTTGGCATACCCAGCAGCTGTACATTAAAGTTCTGGATCCCTTCTCTTTAACTTCTGCTCAAACTAGAGAAAACTGGCAGAAACTGGTTTAGGCACCATATTGGCATTCAGGATAACCTTTTAAACCTCATGCATAGTACATTCTCCATCTCTGGGTGGAGTTTAATTGCCATATTCTGAACACATGATGCATGAAGTTACATTTAAACCACATTGCACCTAAGTAGTTTGATTAATAATGTTGCTGTTGTAACTTGTATGAATTTCCTACTTGTCGACCCCTTAAAAGTAACCTTTTGCCTCACTCTTACTGAGCAGTCTTGGCAACATCAGCCCCAACTGTTTCTTCCCTTGCACAATGAAATAAAGGTGCCTTTCTACGCTCCCACTTGCATCTCTAGTTTACTGGATGAGACAAGTCACGGCGAGTAGTCCAGGGATTTCTACAGCAACAGTGAGCACATCCAGGTAATAATACTTCATACTTATTGACTGGTTTATCACAGTCATTCTTCAAGATTTAATTAATTTAATTTTCATAACAGCTCTGTGAGGCAGGTTTTATTAATATTTACATATTTTAGATGATACTATGGAGGTTCAGAGAGGGTAAATAAATGACCCAAGTTCAACACACAAATGATAAATAAATAGTCCAAGTTCACAGTGGTCTTAAGCATTAGAAACGAGTTTCAAACATGACCTGTTCCAGGTTCCAGGTTCTAGGTTCATAACTCAACAGCTAGTGTAAATAACTTCTTAATGTTAATTTTCTGCTTTAATGATGTCACGCCTGATATGAAAGAGAGTATCAGATTAAAAGAAGAGAAATAGCAGTGGGGTTCATAAAATAGCTAATGCCTAGGACAATGTTTGGGAGAAGAGAGAAAAATAAATTCAATAGAGATAATGAATTAATAAGCTGACACAGTAAGCTAATTGATTCATTCCCATGCTTAATTTGTTCAAACTAAATGATGGAAAACCATCACAAGGTGGACACAGGACATAGTCAGGGAAGGTTTATAATAAGCTTCCAGTGGGCGATATCAGGAATTATCATAAAGTAGTAAAGAATAGGAGCCACGGTGACACAGTGGTTACAGCTCAGCTACTAACCCAAAGGTCAGCAGTTTGCGCCCACCAGTATCTCTTTGGAAACCCAAGGGGGCAGTTCTAGTCTGTCCTGTAGGATCACTAGGAGTCCGAATTGACTGGGTGACATGGGTTTGGTTTTTTGGTTGAGTAAAAAAAATATTAAAAAGAAATAAACAAGGAAGTTCCCATTTTAAGAAATGATTTGTGGAGTATTGCTGTTAGATGTTCAGCCACCTTTTAAAAATAGAGGATTGATGTTGCTTCCTTAAAAAGGGAGGTCTGTGAGAAAAACATTTATTCCCCAGCATCTTCTGCTTCCTTTGTTGCCCTGTGAACTTCAATTTGGGGGGAATTTAATTTAAGGACAAGGGATTGCCAAATATATTAACTTAAATTTTCTGAGCTACTAAACCAATGAGAGCCATCAGGCCCCTCTACTGGACATTTTCTTCTTTTTCTGTTTCTTTTTTTAAATAAATTAAAACCTGTTTCTTGAACTAATGTTTACTATTGAGTGTTTATGTGCCCGGGAAAAGAATTTCTAGATGATACAACGAGGAAAGATAGAAGACCTACATGCAATTGTGATGGTTGGGCACAATGGAATTGTATGCTGTGCCATTTATTTAGCCTAAGATGTGAAAACAAAACAGCAGTAAATGTGCAATCTATTGAGTGTTGCCATGATTAAGGTAAACATCCAAGAGCTTCCTTCCCACCACAGTTATCTTAGACCAAAAGTAACAACACACAACCCAGTGGTGTCCATCAACTCAAAGAAAATAAATGTGTCTAATTCACTTATACAGGTTTTCAAGCTTTTCATTGAAGGAGCCCTTAAAAATAAGAGAGACAGAGAAAAAGAGAGAGAGAGAATGATTAGAAAATTCTGAGGAGCTTGCTAAACAAATTAAATATTATTACAGTTATAAAAAAATCTGTGATTCATTAAAATATTTAATGGTTCCTAATAGTCTTAACGCTTGTTGTGTAGTGCCTAGAGTTGATACTGATCACAGATACCCCCATGAACAACAGAACGAAACAGAGTCTGGTCCTGCACCATCCTCACAATGATTGGTATGTTAGGGACACTAGTGTCAACCCATCTCGTTGAGGGTCTTCCTATTTTTAACTGACCCTCTATTATACAAGCCATGATGTCCTTCTTTAAGGGTTGAACCTTTCCATGAAGTGTCAAATACAACCTGCATATAATTTCTCTAATAGAAAAAGTTACCAACAAGCAGAGGGGGCTGAGGGAATTGACAAATCGTTACTACATATATTGCTGGATTCCCTGGAGAAAGAATAAACTGGTGGAGATGTGAAGACAAATGTTAAGGTAGGGAAGTCTCAGAAGTCAAGTTACAGGAAGAGTGATATTCTAATTTCTACCATATGTGAATGGCACATCCTAGAAAACTACAACATGTGATGTTTTTCCCAGTTTCCACTGTGTCATATTCTAGCAGAAGTTCATCTTGTAATTACAGACAGTCTTATTTACCTATATACAATTGCAACTAACAATAACGAAACAGTATAGGCTTCTTGGTGAGAAGGATAAAAATATTTAGTATGACAGCATATTACTTAAATACCACCAAACATGCTCAATATATGAAATGACAGCAAAGTACAAAAGCAGATGTACTTGTCTCTTTGCATAATTATTAGCTCAAACTATTGTTTTCCTACTTGGAGCAATAGAAATTATTCAACCCTATACAGTAAAAAAAATAAAATAAAATTCAACATTTATTCTCTCATAGAAAATGTCTTTGCTTTTAAAGCTCACTTTTTCATGGAACTTATCTATGACTATCACAACCAATAGATTCTATGGAAATTGTGAACTTATAAAAAAAATAATTGGTACAGAAATAAAGTATAAGAATTTTTCAAAGTCATTAAATTTTCATGATTTTTCTAACCATAAGGACATTTAATACCTACTTGAGTAAACATGGGTTCTGCTTCTATTAAAGGGCTTTATACATGGATATATCTCTTATTTCACATCTAGAAAGTCAGAAAAATGGGGATTTTTTGCTTATTACTTTTATTTTTAAAATCTTTTATTGAGATATAGATAACAAAATAAAATTTACTCACATATCTTGAATTCTTTCTTCCATTCTTTCAGTTTGAAAAATCTCAAGCATGTCCTTCCCTTTTCGTTTTTTAACTCCAGGTCTTTGCACATTTAATTATAATGCTTTAATTTGTCTTCTTAACCTCCCTTTGAAATCTCCTGTTCAGCTCTTCAACTTTATTATCTCTTCTGTTTGCTTTAGCTATTCTACATTCAAGAACAAGTGTCAGAGAATCTTTGACATCCATTTGGTTTTCTCTTTCTTTCTTGTCTTTGAATGATCTTTGATTTCTTCAGGTATGATGTCCTTGATGCCATTCCAAACTTGTCTAATCTATGGTCATTAGTGTTCAATATGTCAAATCAATTCTTGGGAAGATCTCTAAATTCAGGTAGGATATACTCAAGGTCATATTTTGGCTGTCGTGGACTTTCTCTAGTTTTCTTCAGTTTTAACTTGTACTTGCATATGACCAGTCTTTGGTCAGTTCTGCAGTTGGCCCTGGCTTTGTTTTGACTGATAACATTGAGCCACTCCATCATCTCTTTCCACAGATACAGTGGATTTGCTTCTTGTGTGTCCTATCTAGCAAGGTCCACATATATAGTCTCCATTTCTTTTGTTAAAAAATTTATTTGTAATGAAGAATTCATTGGTCTTGCAATACTTGAATACGAATGTCTGGCGTCGTTTTTATCAGCAAGGCCATATTTTCCATCTATCGATCCTTCTTTTTTTCCAACTTTCACATTCTAATAACTAATAATTAGCAATGGATCTTGATTGCAATTTTGATGAATTCAGACTTCATAAGTTGATAAAGTCTTCAATATCCTCATCTTTGGCATTCGTTGAGTAAATCTGAATAATAGTAATATTAACTGGTCTTGTTTATTGGCATATGAATATTATCATATCTTTGACAGCATTGTACCTCATTATACGTCTTGGAATTTTTTTTTTTTTATGATGAGTGTGTTGGCATTCCTATTCAATTGTCATTCTGACTTAGCATACCATATGATTGTCTGATTCAAAATGGTCAATATTATTCCACTTTAGCTCACTAATGCCTGGGGTATCCACCTTTATAAGTTCCTTTTCATTTTTTACAACTTCCAATTTTGTAGGATTCATTCTTTATGCATTCTATGTTCCAATTATTATTTGATACTTGCAGTTGTTTCTTCTCATTTTAACTCATGTTAATAAAATAGAATATCTTAATATAATAAAATAAAATAAGAGCGAAGTCTTAAACAGACAATTTACAATAAAAGGAGAGTTGGAGTGATTAATAACTGTCCTGAATGTAAAAAAAAATAGTGCAAATAGGAGGGGCCAAAATGATAGAGTAGTCAGATGCTCTCTGTGGTCTGTGTTACAACAAAGACCTGGAAAAGCAAATGAATCGATCATATATGACAATCTAGGAGCCCTGAACATCAAAGACAGGGCTGAGGAGTACTACTGAGTGACAGAGAGAGGGAGAGACATTTTAGAAGTAGCAAGGATTTGCCAGACCTGAGCTGGCTGGTACCTTGCAGGCTGGATCAGTTGGCTCACTTGGGCTGAAGGAAGCAATAGTGTTTGTGATGTATTTTCCACATTGGCAGAAATCATGGGGCTCAGAGTCTGTTCAACCCTCTGGAACCAGGGAGAAGCAACAACGAATTACTAAAAGATAAATACAAGCATATAACCTACACTATTTTTTTTTTTTTATGGATCCAAAACCCTTTCCCATCCTTGGGAAGTACGTCTTTCCCATTTACGTACCCCTTCCCTGCTCTGTTCCAGTTCGTAGTCTAGTGTCAGTGATTGATGAGCCCCCTGGGCTGGAAATATGACCTCTAGTATCCTCTGAACGGCTGTCCCAGCTATGGAGTGGGAACAAATGAACAAACAGGGAAAAAATAATCTGCCAGCTCCCCTAAACTAGGAGCTCAGGGCAGGCAGAGTCCCTTTGTCTAGGTACAGGCATAAGAGGTCCATGGACGTTGAATACCTTAAAACGCTGCCTAGACCTCCAGGGGCCCATTTCAACAGCATAGACACTCATTAGCAGAAAACAACAGGGTATATACCTGAAGCCTATTTTCAACTCCTACAGCTAAGGAGGAGTGGCAGATTTATGACATTTGACAATACACTTCCCATTACACATGGGCCTCATCTATCCACATCAGTGGCCTAAGGACTGCTGGCTCCACCTATATCACTTAGCCACCTGCAACAGGGGTCCAAGAATAATTGTTCCCACCCAGTCCTTAAAGCCAACAGTATTGGGTACCCAAAGTCCAACTGCAATAGCCACCTAAGTATGCACTCTAGGGAACAGGGATATATCTTACACCAGAGTACTCAGAACAGTCATCAGCCCACTGACTTGCCCAGCATATGACTCCTTACTGCAGCCAGTTACCTGTGCCTGCTCCAATCACCCCTGCACATCTAGTACTGTAGGTGAGAGCCTGCACCAC
This sequence comes from Loxodonta africana, assembly GCF_030014295.1. Lineage (NCBI taxonomy): Eukaryota > Metazoa > Chordata > Mammalia > Proboscidea > Elephantidae > Loxodonta > Loxodonta africana. Next base: position 30,358,363 of record NC_087348.1, read on the forward strand.
ACACTTGGTGACCTACCAACCTGGATGCCTGAGCTGAATCAGCACAAGAAAAGTAGAAGGATTCCTGGCTCACACAGATTTTAAGAGCTCTAACCAACTGGTGACAGGATACTAGAGCATCAAAGGAAACAATATTCAAACTATCCCACTCGAGCAGCCTATTAAGGCATATCAAAACAAAGTAAAACAAGAAGCTAGGACACAGTAAGCAAACAAAATAAATAAATACAATAATTTACTGAGTAGAAAGATAATTGAAAGAATTAACAAGACTAAAATCTGGTTCTTTGAAAAGATCAATAAAATCAATAAATCTTTGGCCACACTGACAAACGAACAACAGAAGACGAAGCAGATATCTCAAAAAAGAAATGAGGTGGATGATATCACAACAGACTCAACTGAAATTAAAAGAATCATAAGAGAATACTGCAAAAAAATTTTACTCCAACAAAGTTGAAAATCTAGAGGAAATGGACAAAATTATAAAAACATACTACCTACCTAAACTAACACAAACAGAGGAAGAAAAACGAAATAAACCTATAATGAAAGAAGAGATGGAGAGGAAACTAAAAAACTCCTTACAAAAAAAAAAAAAAATTGCTGGCCCTGATGGCTTCACTGGAGAATTCTACCAAACTGTCAGTAAACAGTTAACACCACTACTACTAAAGGCATTGCAGAGCATACAGAAGGATGAAATACTCCCAAACTGGCTCTGAAGCCAGCATAAATCTGGTACGAAAACCAGGTAAAGACACCACAAAACAAAAAAATTACAGACTAGTATCCCTCAAGAACACAGTTGCAAAACTCCTCGACTAAATTCTAGCCAATAAAATCACCAACATATCAAAAAAATTATTCATCATGACAAAGTGGGATTCATTTTAGGTGTGCAGGGATGTTTCAACCTTAGAAAAACAATCAATGTAATTCAACACATAAAGAACACAAATGATAAGAACCAAATGACCTTATCAATTGATGCAGAAAATACATTTGACAAAGTCCTATACCCATTCATGAAAAAAGCTCTCAGCAAAATAGGAACAGAAGGGAAATTCCTCAGAATAATAAAGGGCATTTATGCAAAGCCAACAGACAACATCATCCCAAATGGAGGGAGTCTGAAAGCATTCCTCTTGAGAATAGGAACCAGACAAAGATGTCCTTTATCACTATGCTTATTCAACATTGTCCTGGGGGTCCTAGCCAGAGCAATTAGGCAAGAAAAAGAAATACAGGCTATCCAAACTCATAAGGATGAATTAAAAGTAACTCTATTTGTAGATGATATGATTTTATACACAGAAAAACCCCAAGAATCCACAAGAATACTACTGGAACTAATAGAAGATTTCAGCAAAATATCGAGATATGAGATAAACATACAAATATCAGTCAGATTCCTGACACCAACAAAGAGGACTTTGAAGAGGAAGTCGCCAGATCAATATCATTTACAATAGCCTGCAAGAAGATACAATATTTTAGGAATAAATCTAACCATAGGTGTAAAAGACGTATACAAAAAAAACTACAAGACACTATTGCAAGAAAGAAGAGATACACATACGTGGAAAAACATACTTTGGTCACAGATGGGAAGACTCAACATTCTGAAAATGTCAATTCTACCCAAAGTGATCTACAGATAAAAAGTAATCCTGATCCAAATTCCAAGGCATTTTTTTAAAGAGATAGTGAAATCATCAAATTCATATGGAAAAGGAAGAGGTCCCAGATAAGTAAAGCACTACTGGAGAAGAAGAGCAAAGTGGGAGGACTTATGCTAAGTGGTTTTAAAACCAATTATACCACCACTGTAGTCAAACAGCCTAGGATTGTTACAACAACAGATACATAGACCACTGGAACAGAATAGAGAATCCAGATGTAAGTTTATCTACCTACGAACAGCCAATATTTCACAAGGGCCCAAAGTCCAATAAATGGGGAAAAGACAGTCTCTTTAAAAAATGGTGCTGGCATAACTGAATATCCATCTACAAAAAAAAGAAACAAGATCAATACCTCATACCATGCACAAAAACTAACAAAAATGAAACAAAGACCTGAATATAAAGTCTAAATTGTTAAAGATTATGGAAGAAAAAATACGGACAATGATAGCGGTCCTAATGCATGGCATAAACAGTATAAAAACATTACTATAAAAGCACCAAACCAGAAGAGAAATTAGATATCTGGGAGAGCCTAAAAACAAAACAGTTATGTTCAACCAAAGGCTTCACTAAAAGAGTAAAAAGATTACCTACAGACCGGGAAAGAAATTTTGACATATGACATATATGAACAGGGTCTCATCTCTAAAACCTAGAAGATACTGTAAAACTTCAACAACAAAAAAACAAAAAACTCAATTTAAAAAAAGGGCAAAGCTATGAACGGGCACTTTACTAAAGAAAATATTCAGGTGGCTAACAGATAGAGGAGAAAATGCTCACAATGATTAGACATTACATAAATGCAAATCAACACTACAATGAGATACCGTCTCACCTCAACAAGGCTAGTATTAAAAAAAACCAAAAACACAAAATAATAAATGTCGGAGAGGTTGTGGAGAAACTGGAACATTATACACAGCTGGTGGGAATGTAAATGGTAGAACCACTTTGGAAATCGATTTGGCACTTCCTTAAAAATTTAGAAATAGAAGTACCATACAATCCAGGATTTCGACTCTTTAAAATATACCCTAGAAAAATAAGAGCCTACAGAAAAATAGATAGGTTCACTGCAACACTGTTCACCATAGAAAATGATGGAAACAATCTATATGCTCATCAAAGTATGAATGGATAAACGAATTATTTTATATTCACAAAATGAAATACTACACAACAATAAAGAACAATGATAAATCTTCGAAACATCAAACAACGTGGATGAATCTGGAAGGCATTATGCTGAGTGAAACTAGGCAGTAGTAAAAGGACAAATATTATACAAGACCACTTTTATAAAACTCCAGAAATGGTTTAAATACAGAAGAAAACATTCTTAGGTGGTTACAAGGGTGGGGAAGGAAGGACAGGTAAATTCACTAACTAAATAGTAGACAAGAATTATCTTAGGTGAAGGGAGGGACAACACACAATACAGGGGAAGTCAGCACAAATGGACTAAACCAAAAGCTAAGATGTTTCCTGAACACAACCAAACACATCAAGGGACAGAATAGCAGGAGTGGCGGTCTGAGGACCATGCTTTCAGGGGACTTTTAAGTCAATTGACATAACAAAGATTATTAAGTAAATATTTTAAATCCCACTTTGGTAAGTGGCATCTGACATCTTAAAAACTTGCAAGTGGCCATCTAAGATGCATCAATTGGTCCCAATCCACCTGGAACAAAGGAGAATGAAGACACCAATGACACAAGGAAAGTATTAGCACAGGAGATAAAATGGGCCACATAAACCACAGACTCCATGAGCCTGAGACGAGAGGAACTAGATGGTGCCCATGTACCACCAATGACTGCCCAGACATGGAATACAGCAGAGAGTTCCTGATGGAGCAGAAGAAAAATGAGGTGTAGAACTCAAATTCATGAAAAAAGTCTAGACTTAATGGTCTGACTGAGAGTAGAGGAGCCCAGAAGACACAGCCCCCCGACTCTCTGTCAACCCAGAACTAAAACTATTCCTGAAGCCAACTCTTCAGACAAAGATTAGACTGGGCTATAAACATAAAGAATACTTGTGAAAAATGTGTTTCTTAGTTCATGTAGATACATGAGACTAAATGGGCAACTCCTGTTGAAGGCGAGATGAGAAGGCCAAAAGGGATAAGAGCTGGTGGAATGGACACAGGAAATCCAGGGTGGAAAAAGGGAGTGCGCATTCACATTATATTAATAGCAACTAGGATCACATAGCAATAAGTGTAAAAATTTTGTATGAGGAAATCACTTTAGCGTAATCTTTCACCTAAAGCATAATAATAAAAAAGTGAAAATATAGAAAAAACAAAGAAACGGTATATCAGAGTATGAAATTTACTAATTTTATATTCCGTATGACAACGTTATGGAAATGGGAGAATATTGAGTGGTCTGTCCTAAAGGTAAAGAATTTTAATCCAGACTCCTGGGTAGGACAAACTGAAAGCTAACTGAGACTAAATGAATGAATGAATCTAAAAGAAACAATCACTGGTGAAGACAAATTGGTTAGAAAATTAACAAACACACTAAATGTATTCTTAAGTTTTCAAGTGCTTCAGACATAATTAACACGTTGCTTGGAGTCTCCTCAGGCAGAGCCTTAAACACTGAGAGACAGCTATAAGTTGCTCCCAGTATGCCATGCTAAGAATCTCATGGATTCAAAACAGGCAAAAGGTAAAAATTTATAGGCAATACCATGCTTTACCAATATCGAGAGTGTTTTAATGTTTTTTTCAAGGCCCCATTTTTTTATTCAATTCTGTCTACTTTCCACCATTGTTCCTAATATGTTCTATATGAGATAAATGTGGATTTCATGTATTCACTTTTATCATTAATGCTACGAAATTTAATTTCTGCATTCATTTGCTAATAGTTGACTCAGAGACTGCTCCGCTCATAGTGTTCAGGAATAGATATATGCCAGATAGATAGTAGATAGATAGATAGATGATAGATGATAGATAGATGGATAGATGATAAATAGATGATAGTAGATAGATAGATAGATAGATGGATAGATAGATAGATAGATGATAGATAGATAGATGATAGATAGATAGATGATAGATAGATAGATAGATAGATAGATAGATAGATAGATAGATAGATAGATAGATAGATAGATAGATAGATAGATAGATAGATGGATAATAGATCGATAGATCAATAGATCGATAGATCGGTAGATAGGTAGGTAGACAGACAAATAGATATACGCATATACATACATAGGAAGCAGTGATCACAAAGATTTAAACCAACAATTCTATTTTTTTTTTTTAACCTGTAGGCCTATTGTATTTTTAAAATATCTGTGGTATATTCAGATGCAGTTTTTAAAAACTACTTAAATTATACTTAAATTGATCTGTGTTATCTCCTGGCACATAGGAGTTCCAGTGTTTAATGGAAGAAGCTTCATATTGAGGCAGATTTTAATAAATTCCATTAATTTACTTATATGTCATCATCAGTATGTTTTGCTTTTCTCCTATGCTATGGTGTCATATACTGATATTTTAGATTTTTGGTATTTCATAAAAAGTAGAGGTTTTTTTCTTTTTTTTTTACAAGGGAGTGTTTATGAGATCAAGGTTTCACTGTTCAGATTTCTTCATACATCCTAGATTTCTCTACAAGAAAAAAATATGTATCTGTTACAAAAAACTTAGATGTGTCACTTATAATACAAATGTCCAATTAGAGGAGAAAATATTTTAAGTAGACCAACAAACAAAGTAATCTAAAGAATGGCACTTTTGGACACTTTAGTCACAGAACTGGTATTACAGAATGTGGGGCTGGAGTCAGTTACAAGGATATTGTCATAATGAACTTATTCATCATAAAATGGTGACAAAGACCTTAAGTCACATTCTAGAAGAATTTACCTATAAATATTTTGAAGATCAAAACAATTAACAAGAACAAAAAAAAAAATCATTTCAAGTAACTACTGTCAACACCCAGAAAAAGATGATGATGATGATGATAGAGAAATACATGATAGATAGATAAATACACAGATAGATGATAGATAGACATTTAGATAGATAGATAGTAGATAGATAGATAGTAGACAGATAGTAGATAGATAGTAGAAAGATAGACAGACACATAGATAGATGATAGATAGATAGATACATGATAGATTAGATAGATAGATGATAAATTAGATAGATAGATGATAGATAGATAGATGGATGATAGGTAGATAGATGATAGATAGATGGATGGATGGATAGATAGATAGATGATAGACAGATATGTAGACAGGTAGATAGGTAGATAGTTAGACAGATAGGTAGATAGTTAGAAAGATAGATAGACAGACAGATAGGTAGATAGGTAAGTAAGTAGGTAGATAGACAAATAACACCAAGGAAACACTACCATTATTTTCATGTATCATAGACACATTCAAGCATTTAATTCTCATTTACAGTTCCTAACAATGCTGCCAGAAAGTATTGGAAATATGATTTTTCAGATGGGGATAAACAGATTCATACAACATATGTTATTTTCCCAAAGTACCATTTTGTATACATTATAAATGGAGGTATAGCAGAGGCTATATCTATATAAAAATAGCTCTAGGGGTGTTTTCACGTATAAAGACAAATAAATCTCATTGTGATCAATAATCTGTCCATCTTTCTATCTCTTTATATGGACATATATGTGAAATTATATATCTGTCTTGGTCATCTAGTGCTGCTATAACAGAAATACCATAAGTGAATGGCTTTAACAAAGTCTATTCTCTTGCAATCCTATATGCTAGAAATCCTTATTCAGGGTGCCGGCTCCAGGGCAGGTCTTTCTCTCTCTGTCAGATCTGGAGGAAGGTCCTTGTTGTCAGCCTTCCCTTGGTCTGGGAGCATCTCAGCTCAGGAACCTCAGGTCCAAAGGATGCACTCTACTCCTGGGGCTGCTTTCGCGTCAGTATGAGGTACCCGTATCTCTCTGCTTGATTCTCTCTTCTATATCTTAAAAGAGATTGGCTTAGACACTGTCTAATCTTATAGATCTCATCAATATAAATGTTGCTAATCAATTTTATTATTTTTTTCTTTAATCCAACTTATTACATCATAGCGACAAGATTTACAACACAGGGAAATCACATCAGATGATAAAACACTAGACAATCATACGATACTGGGAATCATGACCTAGCCAAGTCGACAGATATATTTAGGGGACACCATTCAATTCATGACAATATCTATCCAAAATCTATCTAGTATGTTGACTGTTCCATCAATATGACTGAGGAAGAGCTGACTCCTCAAAGCAGAGTCAACCTTAAGCACATGGATGGAGTCAAGCTATTGAGACCTTTATTTGCCGATGTGGCATGACTGAAAAAGAGAAGAAACAGCTGCAAGCGTCCATTAATAATACCCGGAAAACCCAGTGCCGTCGAGTCGATTCCGACTCAGGAACCTGGAATTTACAAAGTATGAACCTAGGAAAATTGAAAATCATCAAAAATGAAATGGAATGCATAAACATTGATATCCTAGGCATTAGTGAGCTGAATTGTACTGGTACTGGTCATTTTGAATCAGGCCATCATATGGTCTACTATGCTGGGAATGACAACTTGAAGAGGAATGGCACTGCATTCATCTCTAAACAGAACATTTCCAGATCTCTCCTGCAGTATAACAATGTCAGTGAGAGGATACTATCCATCCACCTTCAAGAAAGACCAGTAACATGACTACTATTCAAATTTTTGAACCAACCACTATGGCCACAGATGAAGAAATTGAAGATTTTTACTAACTTCTGCAGTCTGAAATTGAGGGAACATGCAATCAGGATGCACTGATAATTCCTGGTGATTGGAACCCAAAAGTTGGAAATAAAGAAGAAGGAACGATAGTTGGAAAATGTGGCCTTGGTGAGAGAAGCAATGCCAGAGATTGCAAGATAGAATTTTGCAAGACTACTTCTTCATTGCAAATAAATTTTTGCACCAACATAACCAGCAATTATACACATGGACCTCACCAGATGGAATATACAGTACCCAAATCTACTATATCTGTGGAAAGAGATGATGGAAAAGCTCAATATCATCAGTCAGAACAAGGCCAAAGTATGACCTTGAGTAGATCCCACCTGAATTTGGAGACCATTGTAAGAATAGATTTAACGCCTTGAACACTGATAACCAAAGGCCAGATGAGTTGTGGAATGACACCAAGGGCATCACACATAAAAAAAAAAAAAGTCATGAAAAAAGACAGGATAGAAAGAAAAGACATAAAGTATGTCAGATGAGACTCTGAAATTTGCTCTTGAAAGTTCAGTAGCTAAAGCAAAAAGAAGAAATGATGAAGAAAAAGAGCTGAAAAGAAGACTTCGAAGGGCAGCTTGAGAAGACAAAGTATTTTGATAAGATTTGCAAAAACCTGAGATAGAAATCCAAAAGGAAAGAACACGCTCAGCGTTTCTCAGGCTGAAAGAACTGAAGAAAAAATACAATCCTTGAGTTGCAATTCTGAAGGATTCTATGGGAAATATATTAAATGACCAGGAAGCATCAAAAGAAGATGAAAGGAAAACACAGAGTTAGTACAGCAAAATAATTGGCTGTTGTTCAACCATTTCAGGAGGTAACGTATGATCAGGAACTGATGGTACTGCAGGAAGGAGTCCAAGCTGCACTGAAGGCACTGGCTAAAACAAGGCACTGGGAATTAACGAAATACCAATTCAGATGTTTCAACAAACAGGTGCAGGACTGGAAGTGCTCACTCATCTATGCCAGGAAATTTGGAAGACAGCTACTTGTCCAAACAACTGGAAGAGATCATTATTTAGGCCTATTCCCAAGAAAGGTGATCAAATCAAAAGCAGAAATTATTGAGCAATATCATTAATATCACTTGCAAGTAAAATTTTACTGACAATCATTCAAAAACTGTTGCAGCAGTGTATTTACAGGGAACTGCCAGAAATTCAAGCCAGATTTAGAAGAGGACATGGAACCAGGGATATCATTGCTGATGTCAGGTGGATCCTGGCTGAAAGCACAGAGTACCACAAAGATGTTTACCTGTGTTTTATTGACTATGCTAGAGCATTTGACTGTGTGGGTCATACCAAATTATGGATAACATTATGGAGAATGGGAATTCCAGAATGTTTAGTTGTGCTCATGAGGAATCTGTTCAAGGATCAAGAGGCACTAGTTCGAACAGAACAATGGAATACTGCATGGTTTAAAATCAGGAAAGGTGTGTCAGAGGTATATCCTTTCACCATACCTATTTAATCTGTGTGCTGAACAAATAATCCAAGAAGTTGGACTATATGAAAAAGAACAGGGCATCAGGATTGGAGGAAGGCTCATTAACATCCTGTGTTATGCAGATAACAAAATCTTTCTTGCTGAAAGTGAAGGGGACTTGAAGCCCTTAGTAATGAAGATCAAAACCACAGCCTTCAGTATAGATTACACCTCAACATAAAGAAAACAAAAATCCTCACAACTGAACCAATAAGCAACATTCTGACAAATGGAGAAAAGATTGAGATTATCAAGGATTTCATTTTACTTGGATCCACAGTCAACAGCCATGGAAACAACAGTCAAGAAATCAAAAGATGCAGTGCACTGGGCAAAATGACTGCAAAACACCTCTTTAAAGTGTTGAAAAGCATGGATGTCCCCTTGAGGAGTAATGTCTGTCTGACCCAAGTCATAGCGTTTTCAACTATCCATGTGAGAGCTGGGGAATGAATATGGAAGATTGAAGAATTGATGCCTTTGTATTATGGTTTTGGAGAAGGATATTGAATATATTATGGACTGCCAGAAGAATGAACAAATCTGTCTTGGAAGAAGAATAATGAGAGTGCACCTTAGAAGTAAGAATAGAGACACTATGCCTCACGTACTTTGGACATGTTATCAGGAGGGATCAGTCCCTGAAGAAGGACATCATACTTGGTAAAGTACAGGGTCAGTGGAAAAGAGGAAGCTGATCAATGCAATGGATCAGCACAGTGACTACAACAACGGGCTCAAGTATAACAACGATTGTAATGATGCTGCAGGACTGGGCAGTGTTTTGTTCTTTAAAACAAAGGGTCACTATGTGTAGGAAACAACTCGATGGCTCCTAACAAAAACAACAAGAGAGTAGAGGGTCAGCAAGTAAAATGAAGACCGTCAATGAGATGAACTGACACAGTGGCTCCAAGGATGGGCTCAATGACAACAACGATTGTGAGAATATTGCAGGAACAGGCAGTGTTTCATTCTGTTGTACAAAGGCTCACTATGAATTGGAACCGACTCATTGGGCACCTAACCAGTACTAAGAACTATATAAAGATGGAAATTTCTCAGGCTGATAGAGGGCCCTCATGATCAACATACAGCTACCATCACGCATGCTATGAACCATTGAATAAATTCTCAGGAAGATCAGGAACACAACATGTAAATCTACCCTTCCCAAATCTATCAGACATTTTAGTGCATGTTCTAGAGAATAGGATAAGGCAATAAAAAATAAATCAATAGAAAGCATTCAGATTGGAAATGAAGAGGTGAAACTTTTTATTGATAGATGACATGATTTTTTATGTATAAAATCTAATAGAGCCTACTAGAGTTAGAATATTAAAAAGTTAACAACATTTCTTTGTGAATTTGCTTTCAGGTTAGTGGCCGATTGAAAAAAAAAAAAAGTCTGTCTGAATATAAAGTGGGTTTGCATTGCCTATATAGATACATTTGGGAATTTCATAGATATAACACTGGTAATGGATTGAATTGTGTCCACGCAAAATATGTTTCACCTTGGCTAGGCTAGGATTCTGGATAAAGTGTCCTTGTCCAACATTTTGTGATCAGATGTCATTATTCTATGTGTTGTAAATCCTAACCTCTATGATGTTAATAAGAGAGGATTAGAGCTAGCTATGCTATTTTTTTATGCTAATGAGAAAGACTCAATCAACAGGATTAAGATGTATTTTGAGTGAATCTCTTTGGAGATACAAAAAAAGTGAAAGGAGTAGAAAGGAATAGGATCTCATGCCATCAAGAAACAATCTCTGCTAAAGAAGTGTATCCTTTGGACCCGGGGTCCAGGAGCTGAGAAGTTCTTAGGTCAGGGGAAAGTTGATGACAAGGACCTTCCCCCAGAGCCAACAGAGAAAGAAAAACTTCTCCTGGAGCTGGCATCCCGAATTCGAGTTTCTAGCTTCCTAAACTGTGAGATGACTCAGAATCCACTTGAAGCCAAAGGGTAAATGTGAGAAATAAACTTCTGTTTGTTAAAGGCATCCACCTGTGGCATTTCTATTATACCAGCTCAGACATCTAAGGCAAACATGAAAAGCAAAATCCATAAAAAGCTTGTCCACAATCAATTTTAAAACTTCTGCTTGTCAAAAGACACTTGTGTAAAAACAAGTTATATTTTGGGAGAAAATATTTTCTAATTATATATCTAATAAATGAGTTATTTCTATAATATATACCCACACCCAAAACCCAGTGCCATCGAGTCAATTTGCTTCCTTTTTTTTTCATTTTTGAGAACTCTATATACAGAGTTCTCAAAACTGAAAAAGAAGGAAACGGTCTACAAAAATGGTCATAAAAATAAACAATAACTTATCCAAAGAAAATATGCAGCTGGCAATTATAAGCATATAAAAATGCTCAGCATCATTCTTAATTAATAAATTTCAAGTTAAAATAATAATGATGTACCTCTTTACATCTATTAGACTATCAGGTAGTTGATAAATATGTGGAGGAACTGGACCATTCATTAACTGCTAGTGAATAATTAAAATGGCATAAATACTTTAAAAAATAATTTGTTTTAAACGTTAGGGTCCACGAAGCCTAATTATAGTTTCGAAATGAAATTTAGCCATTCTATTCGTATCTATCTAACCAAGGGACATGACAGCACTTTTCCTTATAAAGACATGGGTACAAAAGTCCATAGCAACTTTATTTGTAATAGTCAAAAAGTAGAATTTATCCAGTTGTTCATCTACTTGAGAATGAATAAACAAATTGTGGTCTATCCAAGAAAATGAATACCACTCAACAGTAAAATCTACTGAATTATTATTACATGCAAATATACCGATGAAAAGTACAAACCAATACATTGGACTTTGTCAAAATTAAAACTACTCACCCTTAGACATTTATCCCAGAGAAATTAAGCCTATGGTCATACAATAACCCTAACACAAATTAGTAGACAAGTGGTAACTTCGGTGAAGTGAAAGACAGTACACAAACAAGCAAAAATCCTGAGCAGACTGATGATGGCACTTGACCATGAAATGAGAAGCAAGGGTAACATTTCTGTTCCTGTGGTCAAAAACAAAACTAGCAAACAAACAAACAAAAAACCCTGAACAATAACAAAAACAGCAACAATAGCAACAGCAAATTGGAAGTGATACCTCACATATGCACAATGCATTGCTTTCATTCTATTTAAGACTGTTAAATAATACAATAAGAAAGTGTATAAGCACTTCTACATTTTGTCATCCATTTGAAAAGGCCACTGTAGAAACGGGGAATACTGACAGTTTGTTTTATAGATACAGTATTTTAACCCAGATCCCTGTGTAGTAAAATGGAAAGTTAGCAAAGTAAGAACGTATGAAATAGATAAATACAGACACGTATACACACTATATAATTGAAAACTTGCTCACTGGTAAATACAAATTGTCCTGGACAATTAAAGACAACACCTAGATATTTTCTTAAGCTTTTAAGTGGTTCAGGAACAATCAACAAATTGCTTGGCATCTCCTCAGGGAGAATCTCCATGGGTGAAAAAAAATTCCATAAATTCGTCTCACTCTCCATGTTAAGAAACAATCGGGGAGTCAAGGGAGAGACTTCATTACAGGTAAAAAGATGGACTATTTCTATATTTTAGTAATATCCAGAATGCTTCAGTGATACCTACAGGGTTCCGCCTTTATTCAATGGCAAAGTCATCGTGAAATTTTAGGATTTCGGAGTCAGTTCTGTGTGCATTTTACATTTTAATTGTGCCTGAGACTAGGATTTCTCTCCCTTTTTCTGTCATTTTTTTTTCAAATATTCACACTTTGTTTCAGAAATTAAATGCTCATAAGCATCTATGAAACATTCTCATTATATGGCTAAATACCATTATATAAAAAATTATATGAATAAAAAAGAAACAAAGAGAAAAAAAAAAAAAAACTCCTGGATTCAATTTTGCCTCCTAGCTACCCCATGTGTGTCAGAGAGCTGTGATCCATTGGTTTTTCAGTGGCTGTGACTTTTTACAAGTAGATCTTTCTTTCTTTCTTCCAAGGTGCATCTGAGTGGACTCGATTTCCCAAACTTTCAGTTTGTAGCTGAGTGCTTAACTGTTTGCGCCCCCCAGGTAGGCTAACTATGTGAATAAAAGAGCTCAAATATGAAAGCATAGGAAGCATACATAGTATTAAAAAAGTACTGTAGCAGAATTATGAAGCTGTGCAGGTGTTCAGCCGCCAATGTTGATGTCTTTCAAAATCCTTAGTTACATAGCGGCTCTAGGCTCTTCTTATGTCCCTCTCAAGTGCAATTTAAATATTTAATGCATATTTAAATAACTGCATAAATGTGCATTTTTGCTAAACTCTCGATGAGGAAACAAATAAATCCCCATCCCCCATCTCTTGTTGAGATAGGAAAAGCAACTTCTGGAGTTTAGGAAACTTTTAAGTAGCCGGATTGATGATGATAGTATAATTTATACCAAAAATACATAGCTTTATGAATTGAGAATTAGATATCCAACAAAGACAATAAACTATGGAAAATAGCTTGGCGCTCTCCATGGAACTACAGAGCTATTGAGAGGAAGTCCACTTTCTTTCCCTAACCTTATAGGAAAAACAGTACTTACTAATATAAGTCCTTTTTTTCTTCAGCCTTTCATCATTGCAACCAAACAAGATTTATATTGCTTTTATTGTATTAATTGAAGATAGTTGATTTCCCTACTGATACCCAACTCAGTACTTCTTAAAAAAAAAAAAAAAATTGTTTTAAGTGAAAGTTTGCATCCAAATTAATTTTTCAATCAAAGATTCTTAAAAAAATGTGTCAGCACTCTTCTCATTTCCTTCCTGGCTTCCCTTTTTCCATTAGTCAGGTTCCCTGTCCTCCTTGTCTTCTTGTTCTTGCTCTTTTGACGAGAGTATTTGATTGTTTTAAGAAGCACATTCTTCACAGATTTTATTGTTTAATTTAACAGTCCCGACTGTTATTGGGCTGAAAGGTGACCACTCAAACCAAAACCAAACCCACTGCCGTCGAATCGATTCCGACTCATAGCTACCCTATAGGACAGAGTAGAACTGCCCCACAGAGTTTCCAAGGAGTGCCTGGAGGATTTGAACTGTCGACTTCTTGGTTAGCAGCTGTAGCACTTAACCACTACGCCACCAGAGTATCCTGGTGGCCACTGGGAGCGTCTATAGTTTCACACAGAATATTGTCTTAAGACAATTGTCTCAGGGGTTTTTCCAGCCTCTTTCAAACAAGTAAATTTGTTCTGTTTTTTTTTTTTTTTTTTTTAATTTGGATTTTTTTTATATATATATATTTTTTTCTCATTCTGCCCCAGACTTTCTATTGTGATCCTGGTCAGGTTTGTCTGTAGTCGTAGCCAGGCACCATCTAGTTCTTCTCGTCTCAGGTTAGAAAAGGCTGTGGTTTGTGTGGACCATATGTCCTTTGGACTAATTGATTCCTTATGTCTTTGTCTTCATTCTCCTTTGTTCTAAGTGGGAAGAGGCTAATAGTTTCTTTTCTGATATAAGCAATGTGTGTTTATAGGGTCACAACCTTATAAGCAATGTTTTATATGAGATAGTGTATTTCCCCAGTACCCATTTTATTATTTAATATGATGCTATTGTTTTTTTCTGCTGCTTGCTTATTCCTGACTCAGAAGCTGCTGCAACTGTTATTTTCATGTAAGTAGTAAGTTCAAACCATTCATTATTTTACCTTAAAGTGCCATCTTCATTCTTCTCTGGCTTTTTTTTTTTTTTTTGATCTGTAGTTTATTATGGATACATATATACATTTTAATATAGATATAGTTATATGCATTTTGTACTATATAATAGTTTAAACTACAGGATTTCTTTATCCAAATGGAATTTTTTAATGAAATTTTTAAAAAATAATATCAATGACATGGACCTCACTTTCTCCCAATTTGTTCAAATTTCCTCGCACTATCTTAGATTGTTCCATGAGCAAATATATCTGATTTATTACAAACAACTTTGTATATTAGTTATAATGAAAATACTCCTAGGTTAGGGCATATTTTAAGTAAACTTATATTAAAACATACTGCTGCTAAGGTGATCCTGACTGAACAGTGGCCCCCTAGGTTTTCCAAGGCTGTAAATAACGTGGAAGCAGACTGCCACATCTTTCTCCCATGGAGCCACTGATGGTTAACTGCTGACCTTTAGGTTGGCAGTTCATCAACTTATATTAAAGTGTATTGAATAACCCTAGAAGATGTATAATCCAGAATATTGGCACACTGATGGTCCCATTTTAGTCATGAAGTTGTGGATGGGAGAGGGAAGGCCAGGACTCAGTTACGTGGATAAATAGCTACTCATCATCATAACCCTGATGTAGAAGCTAGGTCACACTAGAAGAATTTAGTATACATAAGTCCTTTCATGTAACTTACTGTCATCATTTTAAAAATAAGAACAACACTATATACTTGCTTTTGAGACTTATGTCCCGATACCTTAAATGCATTGAAACATTTAATCCTTGTTTATTTTTCCAACAACCCTGAAAGGAAGTGGTCATTTTGCATTTGTGAATAAAGAAATTCAGGTATCTTATTCTATAACCCACAAAACCAGAACCAAACCCATTGCCATCAAGTCGATCCCAACTCCTAGTGACCATATAAAATAAATAAATAAATAAACCCTTAGCTGTCGAGTTGATTCTGACTCATAGCAACCATACAGGACAGAGTAAAACTGCCCCACAGAGTTTCCAAGGAGTACTTGGTAGATTTCAGCTGCTGACCTTTTGGTTAGCAGTCCTAGCACTTAACCACTGAGCGCCAGGGCTTCTATAACCCAGAAGTGGAGGTATAACAGAGACTATATCTACATGGGTTTTGCACCTGGAATATATATCCCCATATAAAGACAGGTAATCCCCACCATGATCGATTAGATTTTCCTTGTTAATCATGTGTTCAATACCTGTCAAGTGTGTTGTTTCAGTCTGTACCACCTGGGGCACAAGGGCTTTTATAGGACTCTGTTTTAAAGTAAGGCATATTAAATGTTTCCCACATTTCGTGCATTTGAACTTTCAAGTTTTTAAATGAAATTAACATATTTATTAAAATTTTGTAAATGTCATGATGTAATTGTCATTACATAAATGAAAAAAAGAAAGTTTAGTAATCATCCATATACCTATCACTTAAATTTTCTAACTTATTTTTATTTTTTCTTCATATATCCATATGCATAAAAATAAATAAATGAATAAAACGACACCCATTGCCATCAAGGTGATTCCGACTCATAGAGACACTATAGGACAGGATAGAAATGCCCCACATGTTTTGTAAGGAGAGGCTGGTAGATTCAAAAAGCCAATTTTTTGGCTATCAGCCAAGCTCTTAACCACTGCTCCACCAGGAACCCCATCTATGTGCATGTATATGTGTGTGTGTAAGTATTGTGTATATGTGCATGTATATGTATCTGTACATTTGCCTCTACATGTGCATGTACATCTAGACCTACATCTTTACCTCTGTCTATTTCTACCTCTGTATCAGGGTTTCTCATCTTCCGCCTTAGTGACATTTTAGACTGGAAATTTTGTCATTGTGGGGAGTTACTCTGTATATAGTACAATGTTTAGTAACATCCCAGGCTTCCATTAGATACCAGTAGTGCCCTTCTCCTAGTTGTGACATCCAAAACGTCTCAGGCATTCACAAGTGTTCTTTGGGAAGCAAATTTTCCCCAACTGATAACAAGATAGATTTTTCTCTCTTTCCCTCTATGCTTTTCTCAGTCTTCATGTACCTATGTTTTATTTGTGGGAGGTGGGTTTAATTTCAAATAACTATATTGGGTAATTTGGATTTATCTTAATCATTTAGCATATTACCTTAGTATGCTGAAAACCTACCAGATATGCTACATAAAACTTGTTCACTATGCTGATGTCTCTATCCACAATAGTTTTCCTGATAGACCTAGATGGGCAAACACAATCTAACAGCTCTTAATGAATTTGTTCTGATGGGAATCACAGACCACCCAGAGCTGCAGGCTCCATTGTTCGGGCTGTTCCTCATCATCTACATGATCTCAGTGGTGGGCAACTTGGGCATCATCATCCTCACTAAGATGGACTCCAGGCTACAAACTCCCATGTACTTTTTTCTCAGACACCTGGCTATCACTGATCTTGGTTACTCAACAACTGTGGGACCAAAAATGCTAGCAAATTTTGTTGTAGATGAAAATACAATCTCCTATTACTTTTGTGCTACACAATTAGCATTCTTTATTTTGTTCATAAATGTTGAGCTTTTCATTCTGTCAGCAATGTCCTACGACCGATATGTGGCCATCTGTAACCCTCTGCTCTACATAGTCACCATGTCACAAAGGGTGTGTTCAGTGCTGGTGGCAATCCTCTATCTTTATTGTGCATTTGTTTCTCTTCTCTTCACCATAAAGATTTTTAATTTATCCTTCTGTGGCTACAATGTCATCAGGCATTTCTATTGCGACCCAAATGCTTTGTTATCTTTGCTCTGCTCAAACACACATGAACTTCAATTGATCATTCTCATCTTAGCATCTATTGATGTGATTACATCCCTTTTCATAGTGCTTATTTCCTACCTGCTTGTTTTTGTAGCCATTTTCAGGATGAACTCAGCTGTGGGCAGGCACAAGGCCTTCTCCACCTGTGGATCCCACCTGACGGCAGTGATAGTGTTCTATGGGACTTTAATCTTTATGTACATGCAGCCCAAGTCCAGTCATTCCTTTGATGGTGATAAAGTAGCTTCCATATTTTATACCCTGGTTATCCCCATGTTGAATCCCTTGATTTATAGCTTGAGGAACAAAGACGTAAAATATGCCCTACATAAGACACGGAAAAAAATATGGAACATCTTTTCTAAAGTTTGATGAGTCATATGGTTCCTATAAATTACATGATGGGCTTCAAACCTTGTCTGTTTGCCTCCTTAGGGTATAAACTACAGAATATAGAGAGCGCAAATATAGTCCACATATATTTATAAATATCTTATGTGCCAGTCGCTCTTCTAAATGCATTGATCAACAAAAGAGTAAAAACCTTTGCCTTCCTTGAACTGAAGAGATGGATCACAAATATAACAATTAAGTAAATTTTATAGTAGAGAAGAACGTGCTGGGGCCCTGGTGGCACAGTGATTAATGTGCTTGGCTGCTAACTGAAAGGTCAGTGGTTGAAACCCACCAGCCAATACCTGGGAGAAATATGTGGCAGTTGGTATCCATAGATTTACAGCCTTGGAAACCCTATGGGGCAATTCTTATCTGTCCTATAGAGTCACTATGGGTCAGGATCTCCTGAACAACAGTGCATTTGGGTTTTTTGAGAATGCGATAAAAAATAAATCCTTTGCCATTGAGTTGATTCTGACTGATAGCGACAGTATAGGACAGAGTAGAACTGGTCCATAGATTTTCCAAGGAGTGGCTGGTGGATTTGAACTGCTGACCTTTTGGTTAGCAGCTAAGCTCTTACCCAATGAACCACAATGGCTCCAGGAGAGTGTGTTGGGAACCATGAAATCAGGCAAGGAGTGTGGATATGCTGAGTGGGAGTGCAAAAATGTACTAGGTACAAAACTGGAGTTATAGTGATTCTGTTTTTTTCAACTATTAAAATGAACTTTACAGTGTCAGTATTTGTGTTTGTGTATGTGTGTCATAGTTTCTGAGTGGGGATATTAGATTCTGCCAGGTTTTAATGATTCTCAGTGTATTGTGATGATTTGAGTTACTCAGTGATGTCAATTTGCTCAAATGTCTCCATCCCAGACTTTAGGCTTCCATTCTTTTCTTATTAAGGCCTTTACTTTCCCATGTTAACCTGTTAACCTAGCTTACTCTTCAGCAATGCAAAGGTTCAGCTCCGCATCTGACTTCATTTTAATCAGTGCCTTTTTTCCAAGATCAATACACACACCAGTTAAGATACATTTCTTGAGGTCATCTATAGTTGTTCCCAGGTTTGTAATCCCTTCCCCACTTGTCGTTCTTATTTAATAATTTCCTTTTTTTATTTCAAAAATTGTTATCTTTTATTATGTATATGAAAAGCTTTTAAAAAACATTTGTTCAATTATTTCTTTGTGTATTTCCTTGAGTAACAGAATATGCTATGATGAGTTAAATTTGTTGCCTGTCTTTAATTGTTTTGGCTTTCCTAACATTTGCTCAGTATTTATCATGCACTATATTTCCATTGACTTTTTTTCCCTATTTGTGAGAGGCAAAATGAGATAATCCTATTGCTTGCACCAAGATGTATTTCTAGTTGATGTGAGGTATGTTATGTGGCAAGGATACAGTTTTCTTGCCTTCTGGACATAGTTGCTCCATGTTATTCCTCAAATTTTAACATGTATTTTTGTTTATTATTATTTTTTCTTTGTAAAATTTCTGGGATTTTACTGAAGCTACCAGAGTCTAAATTGTTTTAATGGCTCACTATCATGAAATAAAATTCCTCATGTAGCCAATGAAATTCAAATAAAACTAGTCCATTGGGGTATAAGAGAAGGTGCATGTTATATTGTCATATGAGCATCAATATTTTTGAAAGGTCGAAGCAGCTAGAAGGAGAAGATGACAATGATAAGACAGAGTTCCCCAGGCTGGGGAACATTCTACTGCCTGGAGCAGCTTGCTTGGCACCCCTCCCCCCTACCCCCTTAGCTTTACATTATAATTCTGGTTTCTTTTCTTGATATTTCCCATAGCTTTACATTAAAATCTTGGTTTCCCTCTTTTTAATTGCTGCCCAAACTAGAGGAAATTGGCAGATCTGGTTTAGATGCCATGTTGACATTGAGGGTAACCTTTTAAGCATCATACATAGTAAATTCCCCATCTCTGGATGGAGTTTAACCACCATATTCTGAAGACACTTTTCATGAAGTTACATTTAAACCACGTTGCCCCTAAGTAGTTCGATGAATAATGTTGCTGTTGTAACTTGTATGATCTTCCTACTTGTAAACCCCTTAAAAGTAACCTTTTGCCTCGCTCTCACTGAGCAGTCTTGGCAACATCAGCCCCAACTCTTTCTTTCCTTGAACAATGAAATAAATGTGCTTTTCTGTCCTACCACTTGAGTCTCTGATTTATTGGATGAGACAAGTCAGTCTGAGTGGAACCAGGGATTTCCACAGCAACAATGAGCACAACCAGGCAATAATACCTTATACCTTATTGACTGGTGTATCATTGTCATTCTTCAATGTTTAGTTAATTTAGTTTTCACAACAGCTCTGTGAGGCAGAGTCTATTAATATTTACATAACTCAGATGATAAAATGGAGGACAAGAGAGGAAATAAATTATCCAAGTTCAACTCACAAAGGATAAATAGTCCAAGTTCACAGTGGTCTTAAGCACAAAAACAAGTTTCAAACATGTTCTACATGTAGGTTCCACATTCCAGGTTCGTAAGAGCTAGTCTAAAAAACTTCTTAATGCAAATTTTCTGAGTTAATGATGTCATCCCTGAGATGACGGAGAATGTCCAATTAAAAGAAGAGAAATAGCAGTGGGGTTCATAAAATAGTGAATATCCAGGACAATGCCTGGAAGAGAAAATAAATTCAATAGAGCCAATGAATTAACAAATTGACACAGGAAGCTAATTGATTCATTTTGATGCATGATTAGTTCAAACTAAATAATAGAAAACTATCACAATGTGGATGTAGGACATAGTCTGGGCAGGTTTAGTAATAAATGTCCAGTGGGAGATACAAGGAATTATTATGAAATATTAAGGAACAGGAGCCATGGTGACACAGTGGTTAGAGCTGAGCTGCTAACCCAAAGGTCAGCAGTTCGAAAGAACCACCATCTCTTTGGAAACTCTAGGGGCAGTTCTAATTTGTCCTGTGTAGGTAGGAGTCAGAATTGACTGGGCGGCATGTATTAGGTTTTTTGGTTTAGTAAGGAAGATGTTAAAAATCAACAAATGAGGAAGTTCCCATTTTAAGAAATGATTTTTGGACTTTTGGCTTGAGAAATGCAGCCACTTTTTAAAACTAAAGATACGACTGATGTTACTTCTTTAAAAAAGGAGGTCTGTAAGAAGTTTTATTCCCCAACACCTTCTTCTTCCTGGACTTCTCTGCAGTGTGAACTTCAACCCTGGGGGAGTTTAAGGACAAGTGTATTATCTTTGATTTTGCTGAGCTACTGAACCAACAAGAGCCATCAGGGCCCACTACTGGACAGTTTTTTTTTTTTTTTTTTTCCGGTTCATTTTTTTAAATAAATTAAAACCTGCTCTTGAGCTACTGTTTGAGCGATTCATTTACTTATTGAGTGTTTCATTACACATCTGGGAAAAGAATTCTAGATGATACAATGAGGAGAGACACAAACACTACCTGAAGTTGTGAAGGGCACCATGTGGTTCTATGTTTTGTCGTTCATAGAGTCTAAGATGTGAAAGAACTGTTTATAAATATGTAATATATTGGTTATTGCCATGATTAATATAAACATCGAAGAGCTTCCCACCACAGTAATCATACATACCAAAAGGAAAACACAGAACTCATTGATACTCATCAACTCAAAGAAAATAAATTTGTCTAATCCACTCACACAGTTTTTCATTGAAGGAGCTCCTGAAAATAAGAGAAACAGAGAAAGAGGGAGACAGTGAATGATAAGAAAATACTGAGGAGCTTGATATACAGTAAATATTATTACTGTTGTAATAAGAAATAATCTGTGATTCATTAAAATATTTAAGAATCCCCAATAATCTTAATGCTTGTTGTTGTTTTAAGGTGCCAGGAGTTGATACTGATCACAGAAACCCCACGAACAACAGAACAAACAAATGCCTGGTTCTGAACCACCTCATAATCATTGCTATGTTTAAGCCCACTGTTGCAGACACTGTGTCAATCCATACCACTGAGCTTCTTTCTATATTTAAGTGACCCTCTACTATACCAACCATGATGTCCTTCTCCCAGGACTGAACCCACACACCAAGTGTTAAATAGTACCTGCATATGATTTCTCTATTAGAAAAAGTTACCACCAAGCAGATGGGGCTGAGGAAATTGACAAATTGGTACTACATATATTGCTGGATTCCCTAGAGAAAGAGTAAACTGGTGGAGAGGTGAACACAAACGTTGAGGTAGGGAAGTCTCAGAAATCAAGTTAGAAGAAGAGTAATTCCCAGCATATGTGAATGGAGCATCCTAGAAGTGTGAAGGGCATGCCCTTCACTACAACATGTGATGTTTCTTCCAGTTTCCACTGTGCCATATTCTAGCAGAAGTTCATCTTACTATAGCCAGTCTTACCTATGTACAACAGCAACGAACAACAAACCTGTATAGTCTCCTTGATGAGAAGAATAAAAATATTTAGTATGATAATATATTAGTTAAATACCACCAAACATGCACAATATATGAAATAACAGCAAAGTACAAGATCAGATGTACCTGTCTATTTATATAATTATTAGCTCAAAATATTACTTTATTACTTGGACTAATAGAAATTAGTCACCCATAGAGCAGGCAAAGTAAATATTCAACATTTATTCTGTCATAGAAAATGTTTGCATTTTTAAAACTCATTTCTTCATGGAACTTTCTATGAACATCACAAACCATTGATTCTATGGAATTTGTGAACTTGTATAAAATAATTGATACAGAAATAAAATATAAGAACTTTTTACAAGGCTTTATTTTCTAAAAATCATTAAATTTTCATGATTTTTCTAACCATAAAGACATTTAATACCTGCTCAGGTAAGCATGGGTTCTACATCTTTTAAAGTGCTTCATACGTGGATATATCTTTTATTTTGCATCTAGAAAGTCAGACAAATTGGCTTTATTTCTTGTTACTTTTATATTTTAAATCCTTTTATTGAGATATAAATAACATACCATAAAATTTTCTCATGTGTCTTGAATTTTTTCTTCCATTCTTTCAGCTTGAGAAATGACGAAGATGTCCTTCCTTTTTAGTTTTTTAACTCTAGGTCTTAGCACACTTCATTATAATACTTTAAACTGTCTTCTAGAGCCTCCCTTTGAAATCTTCTGTTCACCTCTTCAACTGTATTATTTCTCTTGTTTGC
Organism: Loxodonta africana; assembly: GCF_030014295.1. Classification (NCBI taxonomy): domain Eukaryota; kingdom Metazoa; phylum Chordata; class Mammalia; order Proboscidea; family Elephantidae; genus Loxodonta; species Loxodonta africana. The sequence goes on from NC_087348.1 coordinate 30,381,573, forward strand.
TTTAGCTACTCTACATTCAAAAACAAATGTCAGAGTATCGTTTGACATCCATTTGGTTTTGTCTCTTTCTTGTCTTTTAATGATTTTTTGATTTCTTCAGGTGTGATGTACTTGATGACATCTAAACTTGACTAATCTGTAGTCATTAGTGTTCAATGTGTCAAATCAATTCTTGAGATGATCTCTATATTTTTGATAGCATATATTTAAGGTCATATTTTGGTTTTCATGGACTTGCTCTAGATTTCTTCAGCTTCAACTTGTACTTGCATATGAGCAATTGACTGTCAATTCTGTGGTTGGCCCCTGGCTTTGTTCTGACTGATGATATTGAGCCTCTCCACCATCGCAAGAATAGATGTGATGCCTTGAACACTAATTACCAAAGGCCAGATGAGTTGTGGAATGACACCAAGGACATCATAAATAAAGCAAGGCGTCACTAAAAAGACAGGAGAGAAAGAAAAGACGAAAGTGCATGTCAGTTGAGACTCTGAGACTTGCTCTTGAAAGTCCAATAGTTAAAGTGAAAGGAATAAATGATGAAGCAAAAGAGCTGAACAGAAGACTTCCAAGGGCAACGAAGAAGACAAAATAAAATGTTATGATTCCATGTGCAAAAACCTGAGATAGAAGTACAAAAGCGAAAGACACACTCAGTATTTCTGAAGCCGAAAAAACTGAAGAAGAAATACAAGCCTTGAGTTGCAATGCTGAAGGATTCTACAGGGAAAATATTAAATGACCAGAAAGCATCAAAAGAATTTGAAAGGAACACACAGAGTCATTACACCAAAAGATCTGGCTGATGTTCAACCATTTCAGGAGGTAACAAACAGATGACACTGAAGGAATGAGTCCAAGCTGCACTGCAGGCACAGGCAAAAAACAAAGCTCGGGGAATTGAAAAAATACCAATGAAGATATTTCAAAAAGTGGATGAAGCACTGGAAGTGCTCACTCTTCTAGTCCAAAAAGTTTGAAAAACAGTTACCTGGCCAACCAATTGGAAGAGATCCTTATTTATGCCTATTCCTATGAAAGGTGATCCAACCAAAAGCAAAAATTATCGAACATTATCATTAATATCATATGCAAGTAAATGTTTCCTGAAGATAATTCAAAAACAGCTACAGCAGTCTATCAACAAGGAACTGCCAGAAATTCTAGCCAGATTTAGAAAAAGATGTGGAACCAGGGATATTGGTGATGTCAGATGGATCCTGGCTGAGAACAGAGAATACCAGAAAGATGTTTACCTGGGTCTTATTGACTACGTTAGGGCATTTGACTGTGTGGAGTATACCAAAATATGGATAACACTGTGGAGAACGGGAATTCTACAGCACTTAACTGTGCTCATGAGGAATCTATGCATGGATCAAAAGGCAGTAGTTCAAACAGAACAATGGAACACTGCATGGTTTAAAGTCAGAAAAGGTGTGTCAGGGTTATATCCCTTCACCATATCTATTCAATCTGTATGCTGAACAAATAATTCGAGAGGCTGAACTATATGAAAAAGAACAGAGCCATAGGATTAAAGGAAGAGTCATTAACAACCTGCGTTATGCAGATGACAAAATCTTCCTTGCTGAAAGTGAGGAGGCCTTGAAGCACTTACTGATGAAGGTCAAAGACCACAGCCTTCAGTATAGATTACATCTCAACATAAAGAAAACAAAAGTCCTCACAACTAGACCAATGAACAACATCATGATATATGGAGAAAAGATTGATATTATTAAGGATTTAATTTTACTTGGATCCACAATTACCAGCCATGGAAAGAGCAGTCAAGAAATCAAAAGATGCATTGCACTGGGCAAATTGGCTGCAAAGACCTTGTTAAAGTGTTGCTATGCAAGGATGTCACCTTGAGGACTAAGGTCTGTTTGATCCAAGTCATGGTGTTTTCAATTGCCTCATAAGCATGGGAAAGCTGGACAATGAATAAAGAAGAGCAAAGAAGAATTGATGCCTTTGCATTGTGGTTTTGGAAAAATAATATTGAATATATCATGGACTCCTAAAGAAGGAACAAATCTGTCTTGGAAGAAGTATAACCAGAATGCTCCTCAGAAGCAAGGATAGAGACACTATGTCTCACATACTTTGGACTTGTTACTAGGAGCATTCAGTCCCTGGAGAAAGACTTCATGCTTGGTACAGTACAGGGTCAGTGGAAAAGAGGAAGACCTTCAACGAGAAGGATTGACACAGTGGCTGCACCAATGGGCTCAGTATAATAACGATTGTAAGGATGACTCAGGATAGGGCATTTTTTTTGTTCTGTAGCACATAGGGTTGCTGTGAGTCGGAACCAACTCAAAGGCACATAACAACAACAAGAAGAAAGTAGGGGGTCAGCAAATAAAATGAAGAACATCAACGAGACAGACTGACACAGTTGCTCCAGGGATGGGCTCAAACATAACAACGATTGTGAGAATAGTGCAGGCCCAGGCAGTGTTTCATTTTGTTGTACACAGGGTCGCTGTGAATTGGAAATGACTCCGTGGGCACCTCACCACAACTAACAACAATATTAACATGGAAATTCCTCAAACTAATAGAGGGACCCCATGAACAACCTACAGCTACCATCTAACATGGTATGAAACATTGAATAAATTGTTAGGAAGATCAGGAACATAATATGTAAATCTACCCTTCCCAAATCTATCAAACATTTTAGTGGATGTTCTAGAAAACAGGATAAGGCAATAAAAAATAAATAGGAAGCATTTAGATTGGAAAGGAAGAGGTAAAACTCTTTTTATTGATAGATGGCATGATTTTTTATGTTTAAAATCTAATAGAGCCTACAATAGAGTTATAGTATTAAAAAGTTAACTTAGCATTTCTTTGTGAATTTGGTTTCAGGTTAGTGGTGAATTAAAGAAAAAATTTAAAAATCCTGTCTGAATTTAAAGTGGGTTTACCTTTGCTATACAGATACATTCGGGGATTTTTTAGATATAACACTGGTAATGGATTGAATTGTGTTCCCCCAAAATATGTTTCAACTTGGCTAGGCCAGGATTCCCAGTGTAGGTTTCTTGTCCAACATTTTTTGATCTGATGTGATTATTCCATGTGTTTTAAATCTTAGCCTCTCTGATGTTAATGAGGCAGGATTAGTAGCAGCTATGTTAATGTTAATGAGAAAGGACTCAATCTACAAGATTAGGATGTATTTTGAGTGAATATCTTTGAGATAGAAGAGTGAAAGGAGAAGAAATGAGTAGGATTTCCTGCCACCAATAAAGAATCACCAGTAATGGAGCACTTCCTTTGGACACAGGGCCCAGGAGCTGAGAAGTTCCTAGATCAGGAGAAAGTTGATGACAAGGACCTTCCCCTAGAGCCAACAGAGAAAGAAAACCTTCCCCTGCATCTGGCATCCTGGATTTGAATTTCTAGCTTTCTAAACTGTGAGATGACTCAGAATCTACTCTACGTCAAAGTGTAAATAATGAGAGAATAAACTTCTGTTTCGTAAAGGAAACCTACTTGTGATATTTCTGGTACACCAGCACAGACATCTAAGGCACATGTGGAAAGCAAAATGCATAAAAAGTTTGACCACAGCAAATGTTAAAACTTCTGCTTCTCAAAAGACACTTGTATTAAAACAAGTTATATTTTGGAAGAAAACGTTTTCCAATAATACCCTTTGCCTTCGAGTCAATTCAATAATTTACCTAATAAATGAGTAGTCTCCATAATATGCACAAAGTTCTCCAAACTGAAAAAAAAGGAAAGAAGCAGTCTATAAAAATGGTCACAAAAATAAACAATAATTTATCCAAAGAAAATATGCAGCTGGCAAATAAGCATATAAAGAAGCTCAACATCATTCTTAATTAAGGAATTTAAGTGAAAAAATTAATTACAGACCTCTTTACAGCTATTAGAATATCAGGCAGTTGGAGGAACCAGAACATTCATAAACTGCTAGTGGAAAATGAAAATGGTATAAATACATGAAAAAAATAATTTGTTTTAAAGATTAGGTCTTAGAAGGCTAACCACAGGTTTACCATGAAATTTAGCCACTCTATTCATATATATCTAACCAGAGACATGACAGTATTTTTTAAAAGACATGTGTACAAATTTTGATAGCTAATTATTTGTAATAACCAAAAAATAGAATCAACCCAACAGTTCATCTACTTAAGAATGAGTAAATAAAGTGTGGTCTATCCAAGAAAATGAATACCACTCAACAATAAAATCTACTGAATTACCATTACATGCAAATACATTGATGAAAAGTACAAATCAATAAATTGGATTTTGTGAAAATTAAAACTACTCACACTTAGACGTTTATCCCAGAGAAATGAAAGCTATGGTCATACAAGAACACTTACACAAATCAGTAGACAAGTGGTAACTTTGGTGAAGAATTAGACAGTACACAATCCTGGGGAAGTTCTCACCACTTGACCTGGGCAAAGTCATAGAAGCTTCACAGACATCCATATGCCCTGAGAGACTGAACTACTATGCTGAGGGTAGGAAACCATGATCTCAGGGCACATTTAGCTCAATTGGCGTAACAGTCTATAAAAGAATGTTCTACATTCAACTGTGGAGACTGGAGACTAGGGTCTTAAAAGCATGTGTGGTCATCTAAGACACATTTGCTGAACCCATCCTGACTGGAGCAAAAGGAGAATGAAGAAGACCAAAGACACAAGGAAAAGATTAGTCCAAAGAACTAATGGACCACAATTACTACAAACTCCACCAGACTGAGCTGAGAAATACTAGAAAGTGCCCGGTTCATATCACCAACTGCTCTGACAGGCATCACAGTAGAGGGTCTCAGAGAGAGTGGGAGAAAAACGTAGAACAAAATTAAAATTGACACACACAAAAACACCAGGCTTGCTGGTCTGACAGAGGCTGGAGAAACCCCCTGAATATGGCCCCTAGACACGCTTTTAACTTAGCACTGAAGTCAGTATGGAGATTTGTCATTTAGCCAAAGATTCAACAGGTCTCCAAGGCCAGAATTGCCCACTTGAGGGATGTAATTCATAGCTCAATCATGTTTTCAAGACTAATAGACACACTAGCCCAAAAGCAAAGACAAGAAGGCAGGAAGAGATGGGAAAACTGGACGAACAGAAACAGAGAACCTAGGGTGAAGAAAGGAAAAATGCTGACACTTCACAGTATTGTCTGTCATCCAAAGACACAGAACAATTTGAGTACTAACCATTTAACGAGAAACAAATTTGCTCTGTAAACTTTCACCTGAATCACAATTAAAAAAAGAAAGAAAAAAAAAAAGTTCATAGAAACATTATTTATAATAGGTAAAAAATGGTAAAAACCCAAAATGTCCTTCTATGGGTAAATTGTTTAGCAAATTGTAATAAATCCACACATGAGCTAATACTCAGCAATAAAAGAGACAAATTATTGATGCACACAACAGCAAGGAGAAACCTCCACAGAGTCATGTGAAGTGAAAGAAGTCCATCTCAAAAGGTTGTTGTTATCTGCCATTGTGTTGACAACAACTTATGGTGACCTTATGGAAAACAGAACAAAACATTGCCTGGCCCTGTGATATCTTCACAATCCTTGGTATGTTTGCATCCATTGTTGTAGCCACTGTGTTAATCCATCTCATGGAGGGCTTCCCTCATCCCAGTTGGTCCTCTGTTTCACCAAATATGATGTCTGATTCCAGAAACTGGTCTTTCCTGATGACATGCACAAAGCAAGAATGTCAGACAATGTTCTGCTGGAGACAACAAAATATCTCTCAGTAAAGAATTTTTATTTTATTAGGTGCCTTTAAGCCGATTGAGACTTACAGTGACTTATAAGATAGAGTTGAAATGCCCCCAAAGTTGCCTAAGTTGTAATCTTTATGGGTGTAGATGGTCAGGTCTTTTCTTCCCATAATGGCTTATGGGATTAACTGCCAAATTTTCATTTAGTAGTGAGTCCTTAAACGTTGAAAAATATATACATATAAAATCCCCCCAAAATATAAAAGAATAAAAAAGCATAAATGGATACATTATGAATATTTAAAATGGCAAAATGCCCCAATAAGATATACCATGATAGGTGTATATTCATATTAAATTATTACACATAAAGTATCACACTTTACAAGGTGTGAAAATTAAGGTTGTGTGTCAGCTTGGCTGGGCCATGATTCTTAGTGGTATGACAGTCCTATGATGTTATGATAGGATCTACTGTGAATAACCAATCTGTTGATGTGTGTGGCCTGCATGAAATATAAGTAGACATTCAAGGTTCATTGGCTTTTTGTCACTTTGAATCCTGCAGCAGGCTCCTGTTCCTCCGACCTCTGGTTCTTGGGAATTGAATGAGCAGCTTTCCTACAGTCTTGCCTGTCGATCTTGGGATTCTTCAGTCTTCAGCTCATGAGCAAGAGCCCTGCTGTCTGACCTGCAGATGCTGGGTTAGCCAGCCCCTGTAGCTGCATAAATCAGGAGAAGTCTCTATCTTGACCCATGGACTTGTGACTCCCAGCCTCTACAGCCATTCCCTTGATCTAATTCTCTCTATATATGCCTCTTTAAGCTTACTGGTTTTGCTTCTCTAGAGAACTCAGCCCAAGACACAAGAGTATATTGATATGGTAGAGTATATGTGAAGCACAGCCAGATATGTATGAAGGTGAGAAAGATGTTTTGGGATAAAAATTGGACAGAATGGAAAAACAAAGTATTGAAATGTAATAAAGGAAAATAAAACAAACAAGTAAAATCCTAAGCAGTCTGATGATTTCAATTAACCATGAAACTAGAAGGAAGGGTAACATTTCTGTTTCTGAGGTCAAAAACAAAACCAACCAACCAACAAATAAAACCCTGAACAATAACAGTAACAGCAACAATTACAACAGCAAACTGGGACGTGATACCTCACACACGCACAATGCATTACTTTTGTTCCATTTAAGTCTTTTAAATAATGCAATAAGAAAGCTTTTAAGCACACCTTCATTCTGTCATCCATTTGAAGAGGCCCCTACAGAAACAGGGACTATTGATAGTTCTGTTTTATAGATACAGTATTTTAATCCAGATCCCTGTGTGGTAAAAATGGAAAGTTAGTAAAGAGCAAAATGCATGACTGTATGAAATAGATAAATACAGACATGTATACATACTATATGATTGAAAACTTGCTTACTGATGAATAAAACTTGTCCTGGGCAATTAACAAACAAGCCCTAGATATTTTAAGCTTTCAAATAGTTCAGGGACAATCAACAAATTTCTTGTCATCTCTTCAGGGAGCATCTCCACGGGTGAAAAAAATTCCATAAATTCGTCTCACTCTGCCATGTTAAGAAACACATGGGGGATTGAAGACAGAGACTTCATTACAGGTAAAAAAGATGGACTATTTCTATATTTTAGCAATATCCAGAATGTTTCAGTGACACTTGTAAGGCCCCACTGCTATTCAATGGCAAATTCATTGCAAAATATTAGGATTTCTGAGTCAGTGCTGTGTGCATTCTACTTTTCAATAGTGTCTGAGACTAGAATCTCTCTACGTTTTTCCCTCATGTTTTTTTTTTTTTCCAAATATTCACACTTTGTTTCAGAGGCTAAATGCTCATAAGCATCTATGAATCATTATCATTAAATGCCTAAATAATATTTACTATTATATAAATAATTGTATGAATAAGCAAGAAACAAACAGAGAGAGAAAAAAAAAGAGTCCTGGAGTCAAATTTGCCTCATAATTACACCACGTGTCTATCAGAGAATAGTGCTCCATAGGTTTTTCAACAGTTGCGACATTTCAGAAGTAGATCTTCCTTTCTTCCAAGACGCCTTTGAATGACATGATCCCCCAACCTTTCAGTTTATGGCTGAGTGCTTAAGTGTTTGCTCAACTCAGATGGCCTAACTCTGTGAATAATAGGGCTCAAATATGAAAGTAAAGGAAGCATATGCAGTATTAAAAATAACCGTAGCAGAATTATGAAAAAAAAAATTTATTCAGTCTCTGATGTTGATGTCCTTCAAAATACTTAGTTATATAGTATCTCTAGGCTCTTCTTATGTCTCTTTCAAATGTAATTTAATATTTAATATATATTTAAATAACTGTGCAAATGTGCATTTTTGCTAATCTCTTGATAAGGAAACAAATACATTCCCATCCATCTCACACCTTTTATCATTTATTAGGGATATGTGTATACATTTTAGTTTAAATATACTTATGTCTATATGCATTATGCACTGTACAATAGTTTAGACTAGAGGATTTCATTAACCAGAAGAAGTTTTTTAATGAAAGTTCATTTTAAAATTAATGGTAGTGACCTTACTTTCTCTCAATTTCCTCCCACTAGTGTAAATTTTTTTGTGAGAAAATATATCTGATTTGTTAGAAATGACTTTATATATGTTAGTTATAATGAAAGGACTCCTAGATTAGGACATATTTTAAGTAAGTTTATATTAAAACATACTCACTACCTTTAAGGCGATCCTGACTCATCAGTGGCCCCAAAGGCTTTCCAAGGCTGTAAGTCTCTATGGAAGCAGACTGCCACCTCTTTCTACTGCAGAGCAGCTGGTGGTTTAGGCTGGCGTCGATTAACATATATTAAAATGTTTAAGTAAGGTAGAAGATATATAATCTAGAAGAATGGCACACTGATGGTCCAATTTTAGTCAGGGAGTTGAAGATGGAGGAAGGAAGGGCTGGGTCAGTTACATGGATAACACACTACTCAACCTACTCATCTTCATAGCCTGGCATAGAAGCTAGGTCACACTAGAAGGATTTACATATGCATATGTAAAGAAAACTCCTTTCAGATAACTTACTGTCATCATTTTAAAAACAGCAAGGACACTATATATTTCATATTGAGAGTTATGTCCTGATACTTTAAACACATTGAAACATGTAATCCTCATTTAGTTTTCAACAACTCTGAAAGGAAGTGGTCATTTTACAGGTGTGGATAAAGAGATTAAGGTATCTTACTCTATAAGCCACAGGAGGAGGTATAACAGAGACTGTATCTGCATGTGTCTACCACCTTGGAGATTCCCCTGTATAAAGACGAATAATCCCCACCAGGATCTATTAGATTTTCCCCAGCAAGACATGTATTTGATTCTTGTCAAGTACATTGTTTCAGTCTGTACCATCTGTGGCACAAGGGCTTTTATTGGACTATGTTTTGAAGTAAGGCATATTAAATGTTTGCACACATTCTGGGAATTTGCAGTTTAAAATTTTTATAATCCACATATGTATTATAATTTTGTAAATGCCATTATGTGATTGTCATTAAAGCCATAACAAAGAGAAAGTTTAGTAACCATTCACATAACTAACACCTAACATTTTTAATATTTTTTAAATTTTTGCTTCATATATTCATCTGTATATTAAAAAAAAAAACCCAAGCCCATTGTCATCAATTCGATTCTGACTCCCTTTAAAACAGAGGAGAACTTCCCCTTTGGGTCTCTAAGGAGTGGCTGGTAGATCCAAACACCTGACCTTTTGGTTAGCAGCGAAGCCCTTAACCACTGCTCTGCCAGAGATCCCATCTCTGTGTGTGTATGTGTGTACGTGTATGTGCATGAACGTGAGTGTGTGCATGAGCGTGTGTGCATCTATATGTACATATACAAGTACACACATGCCTACGAGCACATGTACACATACACATACATGTACACCTGTACCTACACCTGTACCTTTATCTGGGCCTACATGCACATCTGCACTTACATCTGTATCTATATCTATACCAGGGTTTCTCATCTCCCCCCCGCCAGTGACAGTTTGGACTGGAAATTTTCTTATTGTGGGGAGTTACCTGTACATAGTAAAAATATTTAGCAATATCCCAAGCTTCCATTAGATACAAGTAGTGCCCTTCTCCTAGTGTGACATCCAAAATGTCTCAGACGTTGACAAATGTTCTTTGGGGAGCAAATTTTCCCCGACTGATAACAAGGTAGATTTCTCTTTCTCTCCCCACGGTTCTCTCTCTCTCTCTCTTCATGGACTTATGCTTTATTGGTGGGAGATGGGTTTACTTTCAAATATCTCTACTGGAAACTTTGGATTTATCCTATTCATTTAGCATATTGCCTTTGTATACTATAAATCCACCAGGGGATACTACATAAACCCTGTTGACGATGCTGATGTCTCTATCCACGATTGGTTTCCTGACAGACCAAGACGGAAAAACACAATCTAACAGTGCTGAATGAATTCATTCTGATGGGAATCACAGACCGTCCTGACCTGCAGGTGCCATTGTTCGGGCTGTTCCTCATCATCTACATGATCTCAGTGGTGGGCAACTTGGGCATTATCATCCTAACCAAGATGGACTCCAAGCTACAAACACCCATGTACTTTTTTCTCAGACACCTGGCTATCACTGATCTTGGCTATTCAACAACCGTGGGACCCAAAATGCTGGTAAATTTTGTTGTAGATGATAATACCATCTCCTATTATTTTTGTGCTCTACAACTAGCTTTCTTTCTCTTGTTCAACATTAGTGAATTATTCATTCTGTCAGCAATGTCTTATGATCGCTATGTGGCCATCTGTCACCCTCTGCTCTACACACTCATCATGTCACAAAGGGTGTGTTGGGTGCTGGTGGCAATCCTCTATCTTTGTAGTGCGTTTGTTTCTCTTCTTATAACCATAAAGATTTTTAATTTATCCTTCTGTGGCTACAATGTCATCAGTCTTTTCTACTGTGACTGTCTCCCCTTAGTATCTTTGTTCTGCTCAAACACACATTAAATTGAATTGATCGTTCTCATCGCAGCATCTATTGATTCGATTTCATCCCTTCTAATAGTTCTTGTTTCCTACCTCCTCGTTCTTGTAGCCATTCTCAGGATGAACTCAGCTGAGGGCAGGCACAAGGGCTTCTCCACTTGTGGATCCCACCTGACCGTGGTGGTCGTGTTCTATGGGACTTTAATCTTTATATACGTGCATCCTGAGTCCAGTCATTCCCATGAAACTGATAAAGTGGCTTCCATATTTTACACCCTGGTTATTTCAGTGTTGAATCCCTTGATATATAGTTTGAGGAACGAAGATGTAAAACATGCCATTCATAGAACACGGAATAAATTAAGCAATATCTTTTCTACCATTTAACTCATCATATGGTTCTTATATCATGGGCTTCAAACCTTGTCTGTGTGTCTCTATAGGGTATAGAGAGCAAAAATACATTCCACACATATTAATAAATTTACTTCTATGTGCCAGTCACTCTTCTAAATGCACTGATGGACGAAAGAGGAAACTAAAGAGTAAAAACCTTTGTCTTCCTTGCAGGAAAGAGATGGTTCACAAGCTTAATAACTACGTAAATGTTATAATGCAGAATAACATGTTGGGGCCCTGGTGGTGCAGTAGCTAAACTGCTCTGCTGCTAACTGAAAGATCGCCGGTTCAAACCCACTAGCCACTCCATGGGAGAAAGATGTGGTAGTCACCTCCCACAAAGATTTACTGTCTTGGAAACCCTATGCATGAGTACTACTTGGTCCTATAGGGTTTCTAGGAGTTGGAATCTACTCAACAGCAGTGCACTTCGGTTTTTTGATTGTTTTTTTTTGAGAATGTGCTAGAAAACAAGACCTTTTCTCATTGAGTCCATTCTGAGTCACAGAAAACTTAATGGACAGGGTAGAACTGTTCCATAGGGTTTCCAAGAAGCAGCTGATGGATTTGAAATGCTGACCTTTTGGTTAGCAGCCAAGTTCTTAACCAATGCACCACCAGACCTCCAGGAGAATGTGTTTGGAACCACGAAGTCAGGGAAGGAGAGTGGATATGCTGAGTGGAAGTGGGAAAAGGCACTAGTTACAAAAGTGGAGGTACAATGACTCTGGTGTTTTTTCTTCTATTAAAATAAGCTTTGCAGTGTCAGTTCTTTCATTTGTGTATGTGTGTTTGTGTAAGCACTTGCCTTGTTTTAGTCTTCACAGTTTCTGAGGGGAGTATTAGATTTGGGCCAGGTTGCAAGGAGTTGCAGGGTAGTGTGATGATTTGAAGTACTCAAGTTATCTAAATTTGCTCAAGTGCCCCGATTCTCGACTTTGAAGTTCCATTGTTATTAATGCATTTAATTTCACATATCTATCTGTTAACTAAACACACCTTGCAATTTAGCAATCTACAAGTTCAGCCCTCCATCTGACTTTGTTATAATCAACCCATTTTGCCTAGATCTAAGAGTGCGGAAGGAATCCCAAACCTGGGAGCAACTCAGGATAACCTCAAGAAGTTTATCTTAATTAATGTGTATTCTGATCAATATGCACTGGGTTTTTTGGTTATGTACCAATTAAGACAAATTTCTTGATGTCATCCAGAATTGCTCCCAGGTTTGGGATTCCTTCCTCACTACTTGTTCTTATTTAATAATTATCTTTTGTTTGTTTTTGGTTCATGGGTAGTTATCTTTTCTTATCTATACAAAAAACTTTTTAAATATTCATTCAATTATTTTTTGTGTACTTCCTTGGGTAAAAGGATATTCTGTTTCATAGGTTTAACCTTCTTAAACTTTGGTCAATATTTATTAAAAAATATATATTTATTTTCATGGACTTTTGTTCACCCTACTTATGAGAGGCAAAATGAGATAATTCCATGTTTTACACCATGCTGTATATCTAATTAAAGTAAGGTCTATTATGTGGCAAGGATACAGCTGTCTTGCCTTATGGACATAGGTGCTCCAGATTACTCCTCAAAATTTTTCATGTATTCTTTTTTCCAACATTTCTAGGGTTTTATTGAAGCTCCTAGAATCTAAATTATTTTCTTCATTCAAGATTGTGAAAGAAGATCCCCTGTGTGGCCAATGAAATTTGAATAAAAATAGCTCATTGGAATATAAGAAAAAGATGAATGTTAGATTGTCATGTAAGCATAAATATTTTTGAAAGTTTGAAGCATCTAGAAGGTGAAGATGGTCATGATAAGACAGAGCTCCCCAGGCTGAGGAAGATTCCACTTCCTTGATCAGCTTGCTTGATACACCCCTAGCTTTACATTAGAATCCTGATTCCTTTGCTTGGCATGCTGCAAAGCTTCACATTAAAATCATGGTTCCCCTCTCCTTAACTGCTTCCCAAAACTAGAGGAAATTGTCAAAAAAAAGTTTAGACGCCATGTTGACATTCAGGACAATCTTTCAGCCCTCATATATAGTAACACCGTGGCTCTGGCTGTAGTTTAACCACCATATTCTGAAGATGTGATGCTTGAAGTTACATGTAAACCTTATTGCAGCTGTGCAATGTGGTTAATAATGTTGCTGAAGTAGCTTGTATGAGCTTCCAATTTGTAAACCCCTTATAAGTAATCTTTCCCCTCGGCCTGTCTGAGCAATCTTGGCAGAAGCAGCCCCAACTGTTTCCCATCCTTGCACAGTGAAATAAAGACACCTTTCTACTCTCCCACTCTTCTACTTTGGTCTATGGTTTATTGGCTGAGATGAGTTGCGCTGAGCAGAGCCTGGAGTTTCCAGCCATCAACATTTCTGGTGAGTCAGCCAGTAGTCATCTTCCCAGTTCCAGAGGCAGATAGGACAAAAGGCCACCCCAACATCTGGTGCCACCAGGAGATTTCTCCTAGAGACCTTCCAGTAGCCCTGGTAGATGATTCGCCTGGGACCCAACAATGACTTCTTGGGAGATACGAAATGCACCTGGGTTATATGGTAAGTGTCTACATAAAACCTTAGAAGAGGACCGAGAAGCAGGAGGAATTAACCATTAAAGGCAATAAAGGCTCTAGATATTTGGAGTTATTTGGCAAATAACAGGATAATTCCTAGGTAAGGCCTTTAGAGTCCCAAGAAGGGGCAGGAATTGACCCTTGAGGGTGTAAAAGGCTCTAGGTATCAGTTATTAGGTTGGTAAAACTAAGTAGGTTGTGTGAGTGTGTAACGTGTGTGTAGGAAGCATTTAGACAGTTCTCAGACACAGACTCTGAGAGTCTTGAAAATGCTTGCATCCTGAATATGATTTTTATTAGACAGAGCACCCAGGATATACAGAGAAAACTCGAAAATCTTGAGGAAGATGCTGAGATGGGAATCTTGTCTTTTTGAGCTTACCTACCAAGTATATTCCTATCAGGATCAGGAAGAAGAAAAGAGAAAAATCACCCATCAGAAGAGACAGGTTGCATTCCTGGACACCACCTTGTAGGGAAATGACTGGTTTCCTGGTGGCTAGAGAAGAGGAGGGGCCCTGAAGAGATAGGGAGATGGGAGACCCTGAACCCCGTTAAGCCGAGACCAGAGCGCCTAGTGCAAAGAGAGTGGGCATTGGAAAAGAGAAGCCCTAAGTTCTTACACGGAGGAAAGAAAGAACATGGGATGCCCAGTGGCCCATGATGCCAATGTGTAAAGCCTCTAATTGAAGAGTACTGGGAGAAAGTCTCCCACCTGAGCCACTGGTTCTAATGAAGGTGTGTGTGTGTGGGAGGGGGGAAGGACTGTACAGTTTCCAGTGGATATCAGAGCAGCCCACTCTGTCCTTAGCCTGAAAAAGACAGCCTGACAAAACAAACTGTGTCAGTTTGGGAGTCTCAGGTAAGGGGAGAACCATCCCTTCCTCCAATATATAATCTGCTGAATACAAGGAAAGTCATTAACACGTTCTTTTCTCTGTATGCCTGACTGTCCCATTCTCTTGCTGAGAAGAAACTTGTGCAAACTGCAAACACAAATTTCTTTTGATAAAGAGATCATGCAGATGCAGGTACCACCAGAGAATGGACGGTAAGTGAAGATGGCCCCTACCACACAGTCACCCATCAATTACAGCATGGAAGGACACTGCCAGGGATCAGCAGGGCCAGACATCAAGCATGAGGTGGTCCTGTGGCTATGGGTATGGGCCACAATGTGCCAGCACATGCCGAAAATGTGAAAGAACCAAAATTTGCAGTATATTGGATATTGCCACGATTACCATAAACATCCAAGAGCTTCCCACCAAAGTAATCATGAGGATCAAAAGGAACAATACACATTTCAGGAATATCCATCAACCCAAAGGAAAAAAAAAAAAAAGCCTAATCTAACTGCATAGGTTTTCATTAAAGGGGCTCCTGAAAATAAGACAGAGAAAAAGAGAGAGAATGTTAAGAAATACTGAGGTTCTTGAGTATACAAGTTAGATATTATTGAAATTAGAATAAGAACTAAACTGTGATTCATTAAAATATTTAATGATCCCCAATGATCTTAATACTTCTTTTTGTGGGGTGTCATTGGGTGGGTTCTAATCACAGAAATCCCATGAACAATAGAAGAAAAGAGTGCCTTGTCCTGCACCACCTCACAATCCTTGCTATGTTTGAGCCTGTTGTGGCAGACTCTGTGTCAATCTATCTCACTGAAGGACTTCCTATTTTTCCCAACCCTCTATTATAGCAACCATGATGTCCTCCTCCAGGGATTGGTCCCTCCAACCATGTGTCAGATAGTACCTGCATATAATTTCTCTATTAGAGAAGGTTAACACCAAGCAGAGGGAGCTGAGGGAATTGACAAATTTCTACTACCTACATTGCTGGACTTCCTAGAGAAAGAGTAAACCACTGGAGAGCTGAACAGAAATGCTTTGAGGTAGGGAAGACTCAGAAGTCAAGGTACAGGAGAAGTGATACTCGAATTTCCAGCATATGTGACTGACACTTTATTAGAACTGTGAGGGGGCACGAACTTCACTACAACATGTGGTTTTTCTCCCAGTTTCCACAGTATCGTATTCTAGGAGAAGTTCACCTTGTCTTCATAGCCAGTCTTACCTATACAAAAGAGCACCTAACAACAATAGCAAATCTGTCCTATAGGGTCGCTATGAGTCGGAAACGACTAGATGGCAGTGGGTTTTTTTTTTTTATAGTCTCCTTGATGAGAAGAATAAAAATATTTAGTATAATAAATTACTTAAAACCCAGCAAACGTGCAATATATGAAATAAAAGCAAAGTGTAAGATCAGATATTTCTCTATTTACATACTTCTTAGCCTCAAATGTTAGTTTATTACTTAAAGCAATAGAAATTAGTCCATCCTAGGTTAACTGGACACTTACTCTCTCATAGAAAATACAGGTATTTTTAAAACTCATTCTTTCATTGAACTTTCCATTGTCTGTCTTAACCAATTGATTCTATGGAAATTTTGAACTTATTATAAAATGACTGACACAGAAATAAAATATAAGGATTTTTTTCAAGGCTTCTTTTTTTTACAAAGTCAGCAAATTTTCATGGTTTTGTTAGCAATAAAAACATTTAATATCTGCTAGAGGAAATATGGGTTCTGCATCTTTTAAAATGCTTATACATAGATATATCACGTATTTCATATCTAGAAGGTCAGATAAATTGGCTTTTTTTCTTGTAACTTTTATTTATTAAAACCTTTATTAAGATGTGAATAACATACCATATTATTTACTCACATGGCTTGAATTTCTTCTTCAGTTCTTTCAGCTCGAAAATTGTCGAGCATATTCTTCCCTTTTGTTTTTTTAACTCCAGATCTTTGCCCATTTTAAATTTTTTAATTTTTTTATGGAAACCCTGGTGGTGTAGTGGTTAAGTGCTATGGCTGCTAACCGAAGGGTTGGCAGTTTCAATCCGCCAGGCACTCCTTGGAAACTTTATGGAGCAGTTCTACTCTGTCCTATAGGGTCGCCATGAGTCAGAATCGATTCGATGGCACTGGGTTTGGTTTTGGTTTGAGCGATCAATGGTCTGTTCTGCTGTTGGCCCCTGGCTTGGTTCTGACTGATGACATTTTTTCAACAGGTGTAGCCAATTTGATTCCTGTATATTCCATTTGGCAAGACTCACTTGTGTGCTCTCTGTTTCTGTTCTTGAAAAAAGTTATTTGTGATGAAGAATTTGTTGGTCTTGCAATATTCCAACATGTAATCTCTGGCATCGTTTCTATCACCAAGGCCATGTTTTCCAAATACAAATACTTCTTTTTTTAGAACTTTCACATTATAATCCACTCTTAATGATTATTGCATCTTGATTGCAATTTTGATGCATTTCAGACTTCAAAAGTTAGTAAAGTCTCCAATTTCCTCATTTTTGCCATTAGTGCTTGGTGGGGAAATTTGAATACTAGTAGTACTAACTTATGTTCTTTGGATGCTTTTGGAGATCATCCTATCACTGACAGCATTGCGCTTCATGACAGGTTTCTTGAAATGCCCATTTTGAGGATAAGTATGATGTCATTTCTCTTCTATTTTTCATTCTGGCGCCTTATATCATGTGACTGTCCAATTCTAAATGTACAAGACCAGTCCATTTCAGCTGTCTAATGCCTAGGAGACTGATCTTTATGTATTTCATTTTTTCAGCTTCCACTTTCCTGAGATTCATGCTCCATACATTCCATGTTCCAATTATTAATGGATATATGCAGCTGTTTCTTCTCATGTTGAGTCATGCCAATAAAATAGAATATGTTCATCTAATAAAATAAAATGAGAGAAGACTTAAAAAGAAAACTTGCAATAATAGGAGCTGTTGAAGTGACTAATACCTGTTCCCAAGGTAAAAAAAATAGTGAAAATATAGAGAAAAAAAAAAAAACACAAAGAAAGGGTGCATTATATTTATGAAGTGTATTGATTTAATTCCGTTTTAGAGCATTAAGCAAATGCGGGCATATTGAGTATGGTCTGACCTAAAGCTAAAATATTTTACTTTAGATCCTTGGATGGACAAATTGAAACTTATCTGAGAATAAATGAATAAGTGTGTCTAAAAGAGATTTACTTCCTGGTGAATACAATTTCTTTAGAAAATTAACAAATATCCTACATAGTTCGTAAAGCTTTCAGGTGCTTCAGATGTAAGTAACACATTGCTTGGTATCTCCCCAGGGAGATGCTCAAAGACTGAGAGAAAAGTATATATTGTTTCCTCTATGTCTTGTTGCATTTTTCATCTATGATGCTTGATGTCCTTCCAAACCTGTCTAATCTTCAGTCATTAGTGTTCAATGTGTCAAATCGATTCTTGAGATGACCTCTAAACTCAGGTGGAATATGCTCAAGGTGTCCAAACAGATTCATTACAGGTAAAAGGTAGAATTTTTTGATGCATTAGTATGGTTTACTAACATCTAGAATATTTTAGTCACAATTTCACAGCCTCATTTTTATTTGATAGCAAAGCCACAGAAAAATATTAATAATTTTAATTCAATTCATTCTGCTTTCCACCATTATTCTTGATATGTTTTATATGAGATAAAAATGCACTTCATTTATTCACTTTTGTAATTTAACGGTATGAAATTTAATGTCTGAATTTGTTGATTAATAATTTACTCAAAGACTCCACTACTCATAGTATTCAGGAACATATACATGCCAGATAGATAAATAGATATGTAGACAGATACATAGATGGGTAGATTAATAGGTAGACAAATAGAGAGGTAGAGAGTTAGAAAGATAGATGGAGAGGTAGATACACACATATTCTTATGAGGCAGTGATGATCACAGAGTTTTAAACCTATAATTTTGGTATATTAACCTGCAGGGCTATTCTTTTATTTTTAAAATCTCTGTGGTATATTCAGGGGCATTTTTTAAAGATTACACTAAAATTCATCCGTGATATATCATGCCACATAGGAGTTCCAATGTTTAACAGAGCACGTTTCATGTTCAAAAAGTTTTTGAATAACTTCCGGTAATTCCCATGGATGTCATCATCAGCACATCTTCTTCCTCTCCTATGCTACTGTAACATATTGTGATTTCTTAAACTTTCTTTTGCATGAAAGTAGAGGGTACTTTTTAACAAGTGGGAGATTTGGCATTAAGTTTTCACTATTTGTTCAGACTTCTTTTTATATCTTAGGTTTCTCCATGAGAAAATTTATATATACCTGATTTCTTACAAAAAAATTAGTATGTGTAAGTTACAATACAAATGCCCAACTAGAAATGAAATTATTTTCATTAGACCAGAAAAGAAAGTAATCTAAAGTATGACACTTTTAGACACTTTAGTCATAGAATAGGTGTTATGGAATATAGGGCTGGGGTCAGTTACAAGGATAACATTTTAATGAACCTATTCATCATGAAAATGGTGACAAAGATCTTAAGTCACAGTCCAGAACAATATACCTATAAATATCTTAAAGATCAAAACAATTAACAACAAAAATAATAATTCCAAGTAACTTCTGTCAACAACAAAAAATGACAGATGATGATAGATATACAGACAGACAGAAAGACAAATAGGTAGACAAATAGTCTAGACACACTATTTTAGAATTATTTTCAAGTATCGTAGACACATTGAAGCCTTTAACTCTCATTTATTCTTCCTAACAACCCTGCAAAAAAGAGATAGAATATGATTTTTCAGGTGGGGATAAAAAGATTCACATAATTTATGTTATTTGCCCAAAGCACCACATTGTATGCTTTACAAATGGAGGTATAGCAGAGGTTGGATCTATGTACATATATCTCTAGGCATGTTTTCTCTTATAAAGACAAATAATTTCCACTGTGATCAATTATGTATCTATTGAAAATGTGTCTATTTTGTTGATTGTTCCATCCTGGACCATCTATATATATATGAGTTCTCATAAGATAGTGAAAGTTTTGAAGGACAGGGTTCAAAATGTACCTTCGTATTTTTTAGGTATGTGAAAAGATAAAAGTTTTAAGAATAGTGTAATAAATATCCATGTACTTAATGCCTAAAGATTTAACATATTATTCATTTTTATTTCATTATTTATCTACCAATGTATCCATCAATCTACCTAATACGTGTATGTGTGTGTAAAATTTGTGTCAGTTGGATATGTATTCAAATATCCTAAAATGAAATGTTTGGATTTATACTATTCATGCTGGTTTTGTATACTAAAAACAGACCAGGCGATATTGCATAAAAGCTATTGATGATGCTGATGTCTCCATTCAGACCAGGTTTCCTGATAGACCTAGATGGATAAACACAATCTAACAGTGCTGAATGAGTTCATTCTGATGGGAATCACAGACCACCCAGAGCTGCAGGCACCATTGTTCGGGCTGTTCCTCATCATCTACATGATCTCAGCAGTGGGCAACTTGGGCATCATCATCCTCACCAAGATGGACCCCAGGCTACAAACTCCCAAGTACTTTTTTCTCAGACACCTGGCTATCACTGATTTTGGTTATTCAACAGTCGTGGGACCCAAAATGCTGGCAAATTTTGTTGTAGATGAAAATACAATCTCATATTATTTTGTGCTATACAGCAAGTTTTCTTTATTATATTCATAACTACTGAATTGTTTATTCTGGCAGCAATGTCCTACGACCGCTATGTGGCCATCTGTAACCCTTTGTGCTACACCATCATCATGTCACGAGGGGTGTGTTCTGTGCTGGTGGTAATCCCTTATCTCTACAGCACATTTTTTTCTCTTCTGGTCACCATAAAGATTTTTAATTTATCCTTCTGCGGCCACAATGTCATCAGGCATTTCTACTGTGACAGTCTCCCCTTGTCATCTTTGCTCTGCTCAGACACACATGAGATCAAATTGGTCATTTTCATCTTATCTGTTTTTGGTTTGATTTCATCTCTTCTAATAGTTCTTGTTTCTTACATACTCATAATTGTATCTATTCTCAGACTGAACTCAGCTGAGGGCAGGCACAAAGCCTTCTCCACCTGTGGATCCCACCTGACTGTGGGGTAGTGTTCTTTGGGACTTTAATCTTTATGTATCTGCAGCCTACGTCCAGTCATTCCTTTGACACTGATAAAGTGGCTTCCATATTTTACACCCTGGTGATCCCCATGTTGAATCCCTTGATCTACAGTTTGTGGAATAAAGATGTAAAATATGCCTTACATAGGGCTTTAGGACGATTATGCAATATATTTTGTCAAAGTTCACTCTAACATATGATTCATGTAATTTACATTTGGGTTTTAAACTTTTTTCTGAGTGCCTCCAGAGGGAATAGCAAGCACAAAACACACAGATAAGTTCAACATATATTTCTAGATCGCCTTCTACCTGTCACTCTATTAAGAGCTGTAAGTAGATTAATAAATGAAACAGTACAAACCGTTGCCTTCCTGGAGCAGGAGCAATGCATTATAAGCATAATAATTAAGAAAGTTGATAGTATATTAGAATGTGATGGGGGTGTTAGATTTTAAAAAAAGAAAATTGAATATCTTCAGTGGAATAGTGAAACTGTAATAGACACAGGAAGATTTCCAAGTACATGCTGTTTTCCTCACCTAGTGGAAAAAAAAAAAAGGAGAAAGTGTGTATGTGCTCGTGCCCACGTGAGCACTTCCACAAACTTTCTGTTTTATTGCTGACCTTCTGCCCTGGGTAGCTAATTCTGATTACAAGAAGGCTCAGTGTGGTGGGTTGATTTAAAGTACTCAGTCATTTGAATTCGCTCAAATGACCACTTTCTAAACCCTGCCTCTACTTTCATATTTGAGCCCTTAGAGTCTGTTTACTTTGTTTTTATTTCTGCTATTACTAAAAATTATACTGTAATATTAGTATAAACAGTAAAAAAATAAACTTAGATTCAATGAGATCAGCTCGGTATCTGGTTTTCACTAAGTTAGCCCATTTGATCTGTGTCAGTGGGTATACCTGTTAAGGTAAATTTCTGAGGTCAGCCACAGAAGTTCCCAGGTTTTTTCATTTTTTCTGTCCCGGATTAATATTGCTTCCTATTTCCATGCTTTTGTCTCAGAGATTGTTATCCTTATCTCTCTAGAAAAGAACAATTACTCTTGTTTAGAAGTCATTTTCTAATTGTTTATGTGCCCTGGCATAAGAGGTCTATTGTAGGAAGAGTTAGGTTTGTTGCCTTCTTTTTGTTTGGCTGGATTTTCTTAAACTTGATGAATATGAGTGTGAACTTTAGTTCGATCAGTATCTGTTGTTTGAATTCATCATTTCGATTACTCTGCTTGGAAGAAGCATAAGGAGGTAACCCATGGTTGGGCTATGCTGTGTTTCTAGTGAGAGAGGTGTAATATGTAGCATTTTATATATTTGCCATGATTTCTGGACATAGTTGCTCCATATTCCCTCCTAATTTTCCTGCATAATCCAATCTGGGTTTGAGGTTAGGACCCTACTACGTAGGTTATGATACATTTCCATGTATGTAGAGACTAGAAAACACATGAGAAAAAAACATCATTTATAAAGACAGGATATCAAAATGGAAATTTAAAACACACCCCATTCCCAATCATTCCAAGTGGCTGGATTGGGAAATTCTGATAAGCTTTTAGGGAAAAAGAATTAACCAATTGTACACAAACTCTTCTACAAAACTGAAGAGAGGGGTATTTTGAATTTTTTTTTTTTATATGATGATAGCTTTACTCTGATACCAAAGGTGGACAAAGGCATTAAAAGAAAACAGCAGAGCACATATGTGAAAAATCTAAAGTAAAAATTAAGAAACTGAGTCTGGTAATATGTAAAGACAATAGTACACCAAACAGGCATGCTTCAGAAATGTGTGGATAGTTTTGCATTAAAAAATCAATTATTGACACTCAGCATAATTACAAATAAAAATGCCAAGAAAGCCATACAGTAGATGTAGAGAAGCATTTTAAAAGTACCAATAATTGTGATAAAACCTTAACCAATCTAGTATTAAAATGGAGCTTCCTCAAGCTGATACAGGGCACCTGTGAACAACCTACAGCTACCATCACACATGGTTTGAAAGACTGAATACATTCCCAGTAAGACCAGGATCAAAACAAGTAAATCTACTCTCACCAAATCTGTTCCACATTTAGTGGCTGTTCTAGGCCACACAATAAGGCAATAAAGAATTAAATAAATGAATAGAAAGCATCCAGATTGGAAAAGAAGGAGGATAACTTTAATTATTGATAGATGACATGATTTTTCATGTAAAAAATCTAATAGAGCCTACAGTACAGTCATAGAACTAAAAAATTAACCTAGCATTTATTTGTGAATTTATTCTCAGCTTTTAATTTTATTTTTAAAAAAGCAACAGTTTTTTTGGATTTTAAGTAGGTTTTCATTGATTCTATAGATACATTTGGAGATTTCGTAGCTATAACACCAAAAACAAAATTCATAAAAAGTTTGACAACAGGAAATATTAAACTTCTGCTCTTCAAAAGACACTTGTATAAAAACAAGTCATATTCTGGGAGATAATATTTTCCAATAGTATATCTCATAAATGGTTTGTGTCCATAATATATATGTCCCTCCCCTCACCCACCCCCCATTGGTATCGAGTAGATTCTGACTCATAACAACCCTATAGAAAAGATTAGAACTGTCTCACAAGGTTTTTAAGGATTGGCTGGTGGCTTCGAACAGCCAAACTTTTGGTTAGCCACCCATGTCTACGTATACATGTTCACCTACACTTACAGCTATGTCCTTATCTGTGTCTATCTCTATCTCTATGTTTATATCAGGGTTTCTCAACTTCTGCTGTAGTGACATTTTGGATCAGAAATTTTCTTATCGTGTGGAGTTACCCTGCATGTAGCAGAAACTTTAGTAACATCCCAGGTTCCCAATTAGATACGAGTAGTACCCTTCTCCTAGTTGCGACATACAAAATGTCTCATGATTGATAAATGTTCTTTGGGGAGCAAATTTTATCCAGCTGATAACAAGTTAGATTTCTTTTTCTTTCCCTCTTTCCTTCTCTCTCTTTCTATCTTCATGTGCCTATGCTTTATTTGTGGGAGGTGGGATTAATTTCAAATAACTGTATTGGAGGGTTTGAAATTATCTTATTCATTTAGCATATTGCCTTTGTATGCTAAAAATCCACCAGATGCTACTACATAAAAGCTATTGACAATGCTGATGTCTCTACCCAGAACAGGTTTTCTGGTAGACCTAGATGGAGAAACACAATCTAACAGTGCTGAACGAATTCATTCTGACGGGAATCACAGACCGCCCAGAGCTGCAGGCTCCATTGTTCGGGCTGTTCCTCATCGTTTACATGATCTCAGTGGTGGGCAACGTGGGCATCATCATCCTCACCAAGATCGACTCCAAGCTACAAACTCCCATGTACTTTTTCCTCAGACACCTGGCTATCACTGATCTTGGTTACTCAACAGCTGTGGGACCCAAAATGTTAGTCAATTTTATTGTGAACGAGAACACTATCTCCTATTATTTTTGTGCTACACAGCTAGCTTTCTTTATTGTGTTCATAACTAGTGAGCTTTTCATTCTGTCAGCAATGTCTTACGACTGCTATGTGGCCATCTGTAACCCTCTGCTCTACACAGTCATCATGTCACAAAGGGCATGTTGGGTGCTGGTAGCAATCACCTATCTCTACAGCACATATGTTTCTTTTCTCATCAGCATAAAGATTTTTAGTTTATCCTTCTGTGGCTACAATGTCAACAGTCATTTCTACTGTGACATTCCCCCCTTGTTCTCTTTGGTCTGCTCAAACACACATGAAATTGAACTGATTATTCTCATCTTATCAACTTTTGATTTGATTTCATCCCTCCTAATAGTTCTTGTAGCTTACCTACTTGTTTTTGTAGCCATTCACAGGATGAACTCAGCTGAGGGCAGGCACAAGGCCTTCTCCACCTGTGGATACCACCTGACCGTGGTGGTCGTGTTCTATGGGACTTTAATCTTTATATACATGCAGCCCAAGTCCAGTCATTCCTTTGACACTGATAAAGTGGCTTCCATATTTTGCACTCTGGTTATTCCCATGTTGAATCCCTTGCTTTATAGCTTGAGGAACAAAGACATAAAATATGCCCTACATAGAATATGGAAAAAAATATGTAATATCTGTTCCATACTTTGATGGATCATGTGGTTACTATAAATTACATCATGGGCTTCAAACCTTGTCTGTGTGCCTCCATAGGGAATAGCGGGCACAAATATATTCAAAACACATTTATAAATTGCCTTCTATGTGCCAGTCACTCTTTAAAGTGCACTGATGAACAAAAGAGTACAAACCGTTGCCTTCATTGAAGAAGAGTGATGGGTCACAAACAATAATTAAGAACAATTTATAGTACAGTAGAATGTGTTGGTACCCTGGTGGCTCAGTGGTTAAAGTGCTTGACTGCTAACTGAAAGGTCAGTGGTTCAAACCACCCATCTCTCCTTGGGAAAAAGTTGTGGTAATGTGCTTCCCTAAAGATTTACAGGCTTGGAAACCCTAGGGGGCCATTCTACTCTGTCCTGTAGTGTTGCTGTGAGTCGGAATCAACTCAACAGCAGTGCATTTTTTCTTCGTTTGTTTGTTTTTTTGATAATGTGTTAAAAAAATAGCAAAGCCATTGTCCCTGAGTCAATTATGACTCACAGTGACCCTAAAAGACAGAGTAGAACTGCCCCATAGGGTTTCCAAGGAGTGGGTGGTGGGTTTGAATTGCTGACCTTTTGGTAAGCAGCCGAGCTCTTAACCGTGGCAGCACCAGGGCTCCAGAAGAATGTGTTGGGAACCATGAAATCAGGCAAGGAGAGTGGATATCCTGAGTTGGAATGGGAAAATGTACTAGGTACAGAAGTGGAGTTACAATGATTGTTTTTTTTTTAATATTAGAATAAACTTTGCTGTGTCAGCATTTGTGTTTATGTGTGTGTGTGTGTGTGTGTGTGTAAGCCCTTGCCTTCTGTTTTCGTCTTCATGGTCTTCTGAGGGCTAAATTAGATCAGGGCCAGGTGGCAAGGAGTCTTGGAGTACATGATGATTTAAAGTATTCAGTTGTGTAAATTTAATCAAATGCCCCCATTGCAGACCTTGGAGCTCCACTCTTTACTCATTAATGCCTTTACTTTCACATATAAATCTGTTAACACAACATACCTTGCAATTTACCAATTCAAAGGTTCAACTCTGCATCTGACTTGTTTTTGTCTAGGTCAGAATATACACCAATTAAGATAAATTTCTTGAGGCCAACCATAGAAGATCCCCAGTTTGGAGTCCATTCCCCACTGGTTGTTCTTAGTTAATAATTATCTTTTTTGTTTAATGGGCTGTCCTTTCTTACCTATATCCACAACTTTTTAAAATATTTTTTCAATTACTTTCTGCATATTTCCTTGGGTAACAGGGTATTCTACGGTGAGTTAAGTTTATTACCTCTCATTGGTTTGGCTTTCCTAAACTTTGGTCAATATTTATTATGCATTTTATTTTCATTGACTTTTATCTACCCTACTTGTGAGAGACAAAATGAGATAGTCCTATGGTTTGCATCATGTTGTATTTCTAATTTAAGTAAGATCTTTTATGTGGTAAGGATACAGGTATTTAGTCTAATGGACAAAGCCGGAGCACATTACCCCTCGAATTTTTCCACTTTTTTGTTGTTATTATTTTAAAATTTCTAGGATTTTACTGAAACTTCAAAAGTCTACATTATTTTCTTGGTCCATGATCATGAAATAAAATTCCCTGTGTAGCCAATGAAACTTGAATAAAAATAGTCCATTGGAATTTTAAAAATGTGCATGCTATATTGTCATGTGAGCATAAATATTTCTAAAATGTTAAAGCACTTAGAAGGCTGTAATGGTCATGAGCACTAAACAAAACAAAACCCTGTTACTGTCCAGTGGATTCTGACTCACAGTGACCCATAAGATAGAGTAGAGCTGCCCCATAGATTCCAAGGAGAGTCTGGCACATTCAAAATGCTGAACTTTTGCTTAGCAGCTGTATTTGTGGCTTTCTGCCTTGAGAAGTTCAGTCACCTTTTAAAAATTAAGATAGAAGTAGAATAAAAAAAAAAGGAGAGAGAGGGAGAAAAAGCTAAATCACTATTAGTAATGATTTGTAGAAGTCTGCTGGGGGCTTTTCAAGATTGATGTTACTTCATTAAAAAGGGAGGTCCGTAAGGAGAAGACTTATTCCCCATCATCTTCTGCTTCATGGACTTTATTGCAGCATAAGCTTCAATTTTCTTTTTTTTGGAGTATAATTTAAACACGAGAGGTTCGTAAACTTATTAACTTTGATGTTGCTAAACTACTGAACAAATGAGAGCCATCAGGCCCTGCTACTGGACTTTTTTTTTTTTTAATAAATTAAAGCCTCTTTCTTGAGCTAATTTTGGGTGATCCTTTTCCTTATTAAGTGTTTCATTGCGTGCATGAGAAAAGCATTTCCAAATGATAGAGTGCAGAGAGGCAGAAGATCCATAAGCAATTGTGACAGTTGAGCACCATGGTCTTGTAGGCTTTGCCATTCATGTAGACTAAGATGTAAAGAACCAGCTGAAAATGTGCAATATATTGAGTATTGCCATATTTGATGTAAACATCCACCTACATAGTTTTTCATTGAAGGAGCTCCTGAAAATGAGACAGAGAAAGAGAGAGAAAAAAAAGAAAACACTAGCTGAGGAGCTGGAGTATACGAGTTAAACATTATTACAGTTAGAATATGAAATAATCTGTGATTCATTTAAAGAAAATTACAGACCTATATCCCTCATGAGCTTCGAAGCAAAATTCCTCTTCAATGTTCTTTTTGTTGATGGAGAGGAAGCCAACTGATTTTTGTATGTTTATCTTGTATCTCGATACTCTGCTGAACTCTTCTATTAGTTTTAGTAGTGTTCTGGAGGATTCCGTAGAGTTTTCTGTGTATAAGGTCATGTCATCTACAAATAGAGATACTTTTACTTCTTCCTTGCCAATTTGGATGCCCTTTATTTCTTTATCTAACCTAATTGCTCTGGCTAGGACTTCCAGCACAATGTTGAATAAGAGTGGTGATAAAGGGCATCATTGTCTGGTTCCTGATCTCAGGTGGAATGCTTTCAGGCTCTCTCCATTTAGGATGATGTTGGCTATTGGCTTTGTATAAATGCCCTTTATTATGTTGAGGAATTTTCCTTCTGTTCCTATTTTGCTGAGAGTTTTTATCATGAGTGAGTGTTAAACTTTGTCAAATGCCTTTTCTGCATCAATTGATAAAATCATGTGATTCTTGTCTTTTATATATATGATGGATTACATTAGTTGTTTTTCTAATGTTGAACCATCTGTGCATACCTGGTATGAATCCCGCTCGGTCATGGTGAATTATTTTTTGGACATGTTGTTGAATTCTATTGGCTAGAATTTTGTTGAGGATTACACTTTTTTTTTTTTTTCCCCCTTTGGGTTGAAGGATATCCCTGAATTGTATGTTATTCCTTTTGATCTGATGATTTCTGTGGTGGGAAGCTCTCAGATGTCAAATATCAAACACCCACCTCTCTGCTGCACAGCTGAAATGGTTGGATTCTGCCAACAAGGGCTCATTCTCCTGAAGTAGGCCCATACAGGCCCATGCAGAGGGGGAAGGTGCTCAAAGTCCATGGACTGTTTATGCCTGGACATAGCCGCTCCTGTCGTGAGCTCTCCTGGTTAGCAGAGCTGGCAAGGTATCTTTTCACCCAATTGCAAATTATTCCTTCTCAAAGGCCAGGAGGATGGCACTAGGCACACAACAGGGCCTATCTCAGGCCCGGGGAAGTCAGCATCTGAAGCCAGCTTGGGAGGGGGCTGGGGTGTGTTAAAATATACTCAAGTGCTTAGCTTTTGCCGAGAGCGCCATTCTTCTCTGGTTCCAGAGTTGTGAGTAGGCTGTGTGGCTAGGTGCTTCTCCCTGAGGAAACTGCAGCCAAAAGCTAGTACCAGCCTGCCGCCGCCAATCCCAGGAATGGTGCCTGAGAGCTCCTGGCAATTCAGGTCTGGTAACTCCTCTCTGCTTCTGAACTGTCTCTTCATCTCCCTGCCTCTCAGTTCATTTTCTAAGCTTGCCTTTGATGCTCAGGGCTCCTAGCTTGTCATAAATATACTCATTTCACTTTTTGGGGGGAGTCTTTTTTGTAAAGAGGGCTCGCCGGAAACGTCTGTCTATTCCGCCATCTTGGTTCTGCCTCCTTGTTAACTTATTTTAAAAATAATTGATAAAGAAAATATGAAGATATTTTCAAGGCTTTATTTTTTACAAAGTCATTAAATTTTCTTTGTTTCTTTTTTTTTTTTTTTACCCATAAAGACATTTAATACCTACTGAAAAAAAAAAGGAGTAAGCAGGGATTCTACACATTTAAAGTCCTTTATACATAGATAAATCTCTTAGTTCACATCTAGAAGTCAGATAAATTGGCTTTTTCTTGTTACATTTGTTTTTTAAAGCCTTTTATTGAGATATAAACAATACTTACATGGCCTGAATTTTTTCTTCAGTTCTTTCATTTTGAGATGTGTTGATGTGTTCTTTCTTTTTGGTTTTCCAACTCCAGATCTTGGCACGTTTCATTATAATAATTTATTTGTCTTCTAAATCCAACCTTTGAAATCTTCAGTTCAGTTTTTAACTTCATTATTTCTTCCATTTGCTTTAGCTACTCTACATTCAAGTGCAATTTTCAGAGTCTCCTCTGAACTCTTTTTTTTTTCCTCTTTTCTATTTTTTTTTTTTAATGACCTTTTGCTTTGCTCATGTATGATGTCCTTGAAGTCATTCCATATTTGTCTAAACTTTGGTCATTGGTGTTCACTGTGTCAAATATATTCCTGAGATGGTCTCTAAATTCAGGCTGGATGTACTCAAGTTCATGTTTTGCTCTAATTTTCTTCAGCTTCATCTTGAACTTGCATATGAGTAATTGTTGGTCTCTCCTGCACTTGGCTCCTGCCCTTGCTCTGACTGATGATATTGAGCTTCTTCATTGTCTATTATCACAGATACAGTTGATTTGATTGCGGTATTTTCCGTCTGGGGAGTTCCACGTGTATAGCCTCATTTCTGTTGTTCAAAAAAGTTATTTATAATGAAGAATTTGTTGGTTTTACAATATTCGAACATGCGATGCTTGACATTGTTTCTAACACCAAGGCCCTATTTTCCAACTATCAATCCTTCTTTGTTTCCAACTTTCACATTCTAATAACCAATAATTATCAATACATCTTGATTGCAATTTTGATTATTTTCATACTTCATAAGTTGGTAGAATCTTTAATTTCTTTATCTTTGGCATTAGCGCTTGGTGGGTAAATTTGAATAATCGTCATATTAACTGGTTTCCCTTGTTGGAGTATGGATATATTCTATCACTGAGAGCATTGTACTTCTGGATAAATCTTGAAATTTTCTTTTTTGAGAATGAGTGTGATGCTATTCCTCTTCAATTTTTCATTCCTGGTGTAGTAGACCATAAGATTGTCCAAGTCAAAATGGACAATACCAGTCCATTTCAGCTCAATGAACCTAGGATATCCGTCTTTCTGTTTTATGTTTCATTTTTTACAATTTTAATTTCTCAGAGATTCGTACTTAATGCACTTCATGTTCTAATTATTAGTAGATATTTGCCACTCTTTCTTCTCATTATGTGTCATGCTAATAAAATTGAGTATCTTAATAAAGTAAAATAAGAGTGGAGCCTTAAACAGATAATTTGCAATGAAAAGAGGAGTGAAGCAGCTAATACTTGTCTCCAAATTAAAAAAAAATAATAATAACAGAAATATAATGGCAAAAACATATATAACATATATATGAAATGTACTAATTTTATTTCACTTGAGAACATTGTTGAAATAGGGAAATATTGACCGGCCTGTACCAAAGGTAACTTTTTTTAATCAAGGTCCCTGGGTAGGACAATCTGAAAGTTAACTGAGTTAAATTAATAAATGTATCTAAAAGCAACCTACTCCTTGGTGAATACAAATAGTTTAGAAAATTAACAGACACCCTAGATATTTTCTTAAGCTTTCTAGTGCTTCAGACATAATGAACACATTGTTTGATATTTCCTCAGGGAGATCCTCAAGGGCTGAGAGAAAGCTATAAATTGTTTTCTCTATGCCATGTTAAGAAGCACACAGCATGTCAAAACAGATTCATTACAGGTAAAAGGCATAATTTTTTATGCAGTGCCATGTTTTACTAATATCTAGAATGTTTTGGTGACAGTTTTTAGGACTCCATTTTAATCAATGTCAAAGCCACAGCAAAATATTAAGAATTTTGATTCAGTTCTGTCTGCTTTCCATCATTATCCCTGATAAGTTTTATATGAGATAAATGTGGACTTCATGTATTCACTTTTATAATTTAATGCTATGACTTTTAATGTCTGCATTTGTTTGCTAGTAGTTTACTCAGAGACTGCTCTGCTTATAGTGTTCAGGAGTACATATATGCAAGTTAGATAGAAAGATAGATGATAGGTAGATGGATACACAGATAGATGATAGATAAGAGAGAGAGAGAGAGATAGATGATAGATAGATGATAGACGATAGAGATAGATGGATGATAGACAGATAGGTAGGTAGATAGACACACATACATAGTTAGGAAGAAGTGATCATCACAAAATTTTAAACCAACAATTCTGTTATCTTAATCTATAGGGCTACTCTTATATTTTTAAAATGTCCGTGGTAAATTCAGTTACATTTTTTTGAGATTATAATTAAATTGATTTGTGATATCGCATGGCACATAGAAGTTCTAATGTTAAATGGAAGTTGCTTCATGTTCAGACAGATATTAAATAACTTCCAATAATTCACATATATGTCACCACCAGTATATTTTCTTTTTCTCCTATGCTATTGTGCCATATGGTGATTTTTTAACTTTTTTTCCTTGATAAAAAGTAGAGAATTTTTTTTTTTACAAGGTAGAGTTTATGACATCAATGTTTCACTATTTGTTCAGATTTCCTCATATATCCTAGGTTTCTCCATCAGAAAACTCCATATATCTGATATGTTACAAAAGTCTTAGAATGTGTCAGTTATAATACAAATGCTCAATTGGTGGAAAAATTATTTTAAGTAGGCTAACAAAGAAAGACATCTAAAGAATGGCACTTTTAGACACTTCAGTCATAGAACAGGTGTTATGGAAATGTGGGGCTGGGGTCACTTACAAAGATGGAACCATAATGAACCTAATCACTGTGAAAATGGTGACAAAGAACTTAAGTCACAGTCCAGAAGAACTTACCTATAAATATCTTAAAGATCAAAACAATTAACAACAGCAAAAAATCATTCCGAGTAATTACTGTCAACACCTAAAAAAAAGATGATGATGATGATAGACAAATACATGATAGATAGATATACAGACAGACAGACAGATAAATGGATGGATCAATGGATGGGCGGATGGGTGGAAGGATGGATAGATAGTCAGATAGATAAATTATTCTAAACACACACAATTTTAGAGTTATTTTCAGGTAACGAAGACACATTGAAGCATTTAATTCTCATGTATCCTTCATAAGAATCCTGCAAGAAAGTGTTGGAATATGATTTTTCAGGTGGGGATAAACAGGTTCATATAACTTATGTTATTTGCCCAAAATACCACTTTGTATATCTTACAAATGGAGGTATAGCACAGAATAAAACATATAAAGGAATATTTTCATCTATAAAGACAAATAATCCCCGTTGTGATCAATTATATATCTGTCTAAAACTCATCTACTATCTTGATTGTTCCTTCCTGAACCAACTACAATCATGAGTTTGTGTAAGATAAAGTTTTGAAGTAAAGTGTTCAAATATTTTCACATTTTTTTTAGGTATATGAAAAAGAAAAAAGTTTTAAGAAGAGTCTACTAAATACCCATGTATCTAACACCCAATAGTTTAACAGTTGATCTGTTTCTGTTTCATCTATCAACCTATCCATTAATGTATAATGTGTGTGTGTGTAAAATTTGTGGGAGTTGGGTATATATTCAAATATCCTAATAGGTAAAGATTGGATTTATATTATTCATACTGTATTTGTATACTAAAAATCCACCGGATAAGACTATGTTAAATCTATTGACGATGCTTATGTCTCTATCCAGAATAGGTTTCCTGATAGACCTAGATGGACAAACACAATCTAACAGTGCTGAATGAATTCATTCTGACGGGAGTCACAGACCGCCCAGAACTGCAGCCTCCATTGTTTGGACTGTTCCTCATCATATACATGATTTCAGTGGTGGGCAACTTGGGCATAGTCATCCTCACCAAGATGGACTCTAGTCTACAAACACCCATGTACTTTTTTCTCAGACACCTGGCTATCACTGATCTTGGTTACTCAACAGCTGTGGGGCCCAAAATGTTGGTAAATTTTGTTGTGCATGAAAATACAATCTCCTATTATTTTTGTGCTATACAGCTATCTATTTTTATATTGTTCATGACTAGTGAACTATTTATTCTGTCAGCAATGTCATATGACCGCTATGTGGCCGTCTGTAACCCTCTGCTCTACACAGTCATCATGTCACAAAGGATATGTTGTGTGCTGGTGGTGATTCCCTATCTCTACGGCACATTTGTTTCCCTTCTCCTCACCATAAAGATTTTTAATTTATCCTTCTGTGGCTACAATGTCATCAGGCATTTCTACTGTGATGCTCTCCCCTTGTTGTCTTTGCTCTGCTCAAACACACATGAAATCAAATTGATCATTATCATCTTAGCAGTTTTTGATTTAATTTCATCCTTCCTAATAGTTCTTGTTTCTTACCTGCTCATCCTTGCAGCCATTTTCAAGATGAAGTCAGCTGAGGGCAGGCACAAGGCCTTCTCCACCTGTGGATCCCACCTGACAGTGGTGGTAGTGTTCTTTGGGACTTTAATCTTTATATACATGCAGCCCAAGTCCAGTTCCTCCTTTGACACTGATAAAGTGGCTTCCGTATTTTACACGCTGATTATCCCCATGTTGAATCCCTTGATCTATAGTTTGAGGAATAAAGATGTAAAGTATGCCTTACATAGGACTTTGGGACAATTATGTAATATATTTACTCAAAGTTTGCTATACCATATGATTCATATAAATTACATTATGGGCTTTAAACTGTTTTCTGTGTGCCTCCAGAGGGGATAGCAAGCACAAAAGTACAGATAAGTTCAACATATATTTCCATGTTGCCTTCTACTACAATCTCTACTAAAAGCTGTAAATAGATTAAGAAATAGAACTATAAAAAATGTTGTCTTCCTTAAACAGGAGAGATGCACTATAAGCATAATAATTAAGAAATTGTATAGGATATTAGAAGTTGTTAGGTGGTGATTTAAAAAAAAACAAATAAGGGTAAATATATATGCTCAGTGGGACGGGGAAACAGTAGTAAATAGGAAGAATTCCAAGTACCTGTTGTTTTCCTCATTTAGAAGAAAAAAAAAATTGTAGAAAGTGTATGTGTGCGTATGTGTATGTGTGTGTTTGGCATGTATACGTGTATGTGTGTGCATATGTGTGTGCATCTATGTATGTGCATGCTTGTGTATATGTGCGTGTGAGTGTATTCCTGTGTTTGTATGTGTGTGTACATGTGTATGCATGTGTGTGTGCACATGTGTGTGTGTTAGTGTCTGCATATCTTCTGTTTTGTGCTCATTCTCTGCCTCGGGGTGGCTAATTATAATTGGAAGAAGACTCAGTATGGTGGGATGATCTGAAGTACTCAGTCATCTGAATTTGCTCAAATGTTCACTTTCTAAACTTTGAAATTCATCTCTTTCATCATCAGTGCCTTTACTTTCATATATGAGCCCTTAGAGTCTGTTTACTTTGTTATTATTTTTATTATTATTATAACAGTAATATAAAAAGTAACAAAATATAGTTATATTTGACAAGACCAGATCAGTACCTGGTTTTTTCTAAATCAGCCCATTTTGTCTGTATCATTAGATATACCAGTTAAGATAAATTTATTGAAGTCAGCCACAGAAGTTTCCAGTTTTTTTTTCATTTTTTTCTCTCCCAGACTGATACTGCTTCCTAATTGCATGCTTTTGTCCCATAGATTTTTATCCTTATCTCTCTAGAAAGCAATAGTTACTCTTATTTAGAAGACATTATCTAACTGTTTAAGGTATCCTTGCAGAGGAAGTCTATGGTATGATGACTTAGGTCATTTGCCTTGTGGTTTTTTTTAGCCAGTTCTCTCAAATTTGGGTAATATGAGTGTGCACTATATTTTGAGTGATTTATGGTTTGATTTCGTTGTTTTGATTATTCTACTTGGAAGAAGCAAAAGAAGATAATCCCATGGTTTGAACTATGCTGTGTTTCCAGTGAGTAAGGTGTGATTTGTAGTATTTTATATATTTACCATTGTTTCTGCACATGTTACTGTTGTTAGGTGCTGTCGAGTTGGTTTTGACTCATAGTGACCCTATGTACAACAGAAGGAAACACTGCCAGGTACTGTGCCATCCTCACAATAGTTGTTATGCTTGAGCCCATTGTTGCAGCCACTGTTGTCAATTCATCTCCTTGAGGGTCTTCCTCTTTCTTGCTGACACTCTACTGTACCAAGCATGACATCTTTCTCCCCGAACTGACCTGTCCCGATAACAGGTCCAAAGTATATGAGATGTAATCTCGCCCTTCTTGCTTCTAAGGAGCATTGTGGTTGTATTCTTCAGAGCTATATTTGTTCTTTTGGCAGTCCATGGTATATTCAATATTCTTTGACAACACCACAATTCAAAGCCATCAATTCTTTGGTCTTATTCATCACCCAGCTTTAACATGCATATGAGGCAACTGAAAACACCAAGCCTTGGGTCAGGGCACCTTAGTCTTCAAGGTAACATCTTCACTTTTCAACACTTTAGTGAGGTATTTTGCAGCAAATTTTCCCAATGCAACTTGTCTTTTGATTTCTTGACTGCTGCTTCCATGGGTGTTGAATGTGGATCCAAGTAAAATGAAATCTTTGACAACTTCAATATTTTCTCCATTTATCATGATGTCTATTGGTCCAGTTGTGAGGATTTTTGTTTCCTTTAAGTTGAGGTGTAATCTATAATGAGGTTATGGTCTTTGATTTTCATCAGTAAGTGCTTCAAGTCCTCTTCACTCTCAGCAAGCAAGGTTGTGGGTCATCTGCATAACACAGGTTGTTAATAAGTCTTCTTCTGAACCTGATTTTGCATTCTTCGTAAAGTCCAGGTTCTGGGATAATTTCTTAGCATACAGATTATATAGGTATGGTGAAAGATACAACCCTGATGCACACCTTACCTGACTTTAAACCACACATTATCCCCTTGTTCTGTTCTAACGATTGCCTTTTGACCTAGATACAGGTTCCTCATAAGCACAATAAAGTGTTCTGGAATTCCCATTATTCTCAATGTTGTCAATAATTTGTTATGATTCACATGGTCGAATGCTTTTGTATAATCAATAAAAAACAGGTAAAAAATATTTCTGGTATTCTTTGCTTTTAGCCAAGATCTATCTGACAGCAGCTATGTGTTTTTTTCTAGACATAGTTGCCCCATATTCCCTGCTAATTTTCCATACATATTTTCTTATTTTTATTCCTTTATTATTAACAAAACATTTGTAATAAAAAAGCAAAATTAAAATTTAAATACACTAAGGTTGTCTAAAAAAAAAAAAAAGATGCAATCTAGGTTTTAATTTAGCACCATACAAGGAGGGGTATGATATAGTCCATGTATGTAGAGACTAGAAAATGCATGAGGAAAAAAAAAAAAAAAAAAAGAGTCACTAATAAAGAGAGTATTGAAATGGAAATCTCATTTAAAGTGCTCTGCATCCTCAATCAGGTCCAAGTGATTTGACTGGAAATTCTATTAAGTGTTTAGGGAAAAAAGAAGTAGCCTATTCTATACAAAATCTTCCACCAAAACTGAAGAAAAGGGTATATTTGCATTTTGTACATGAGGATACCTTTAACTGTCATATCAAACTCAGAACAGAACATTAAAAGAAAATAACAGAATACATACGTGTAAAATCCAAAGAAAAATTTATGAAATTGAATCTGATGATGTGAAGACAATAACACACCAAATTAGGTGTGTTCCAGGAATGCATGTAGTTCTACGTTAAAAAAATAAATTACTGACATTAAACATTATAAGAAATTATAAATGAAAGATAATACCATATGAATAGATACAGAGGAACATTTAAAGTTTCCAATAGTTGTGATAGAACTTAGAGTAAACTGGTATTAAAATGGAACATTATCAAACTAATAGTGGGCACCCATGAACAACCTACAGCTACCATCACACATGGTATGAAAGATTGAATACATTCTCAGGAAGACCATGAACAAAACAAGTAAATCCACTCTTACCACATAGGTTTGATATTTTAGTGGATATTCTAGGCAACACAATAAGGCAATAAAAAATTAAATAAATAAGTAGAAAGCA
This sequence comes from Loxodonta africana, assembly GCF_030014295.1. Classification (NCBI taxonomy): domain Eukaryota; kingdom Metazoa; phylum Chordata; class Mammalia; order Proboscidea; family Elephantidae; genus Loxodonta; species Loxodonta africana. The sequence continues at coordinate 30,418,973 of NC_087348.1, forward strand.
TCCAGATTGGAAAGGAAGAAGGGAAACTTTTCTTAATGATAGGAGGCATGATTTTTTTATGTAAAAAATCTAATAGTGCCTACATTACATTTATAGAGCTAAAAAGGTAATTTAATGTATTTTTATGAATATACTTTCAGCTTATTAAAACAAAAAAAAAAAAAACCTGTTTGGATTTTAAGTGGGCCTTCGTTGACCCTATAGATTTATTTGGAGATTTCATAGACCTAACACCAAAAGCAAAATCCATAAAAAAGTTTAGCCACATCAAACATTAAAACTTCTGCTCTTCAAAAAGACTGTTGTGCAAAAACAAGTTATATTCTGGGAGATAATATTTTCAAAGAACATATCTCATAATGGTTTGTTCCCATGATATATGCAGAGGTCTCAAAAATCAAAAAACAGAAAAAAAAAGAAGGAAAGAAAAGAAATGAAACAGTCCACAAACATGGCCATAAAAACAAACAACAACTTACCCACGGAACATATACAGTTGGCAAATAAGCACATAAAAACGTTGAATTCAATGATCACTGATAAATTTCAAGTGAAAACATTAGTGACACAACTCTACACATCTGTTAGAATATCAGATAGTTGGTAAGTATGTGAAGGAACCAGAACTCTCATATGTTGCCAGTGGAAAATTAAAACTCTGTAAATACTTCAAAAATAATTTTTTTAAACATCAGGGTCTTAAAAAGCTGAACTTGGTTTTACCATATTATTTAGCCATTTTTCTCATATATACTCAAGAGAAATAACAGCATTTTTTCTTATAAAGATATGCATACAAATGTCCATAACAACTTTATTTGTAATACTCAAAAACTAGAACCAACCCAAATGTTCATATAGTTGAGAATGAACAATAAACTGTGGTATATCCAAAGACTGGATATCATTCAATTATAAAAACTATGGAATTACTGGTGCATGCAAATATATGGAAGAAGAGTAAAAAATTGGACTTTGTCAAAATTAAAACAACCCACACTTAGACATTTATCCCAGAGAGATAAAAATTTATGTTCATCCAAAAACTCTTCCACAAATGTTCACAGAAATACTATTTATAATAGCTAAAACTTGGTAACAACCCAAAATCTCCTTCTATGGGTGAATGAGTAATCGAACTGTAGTAAATCCATACATGAAATAATACTCAGCAGTGAAAAGGAACAAATTATTGATGCACACAACAGATTGCATGGACCTCAGTAGAATCAATGTGAAGTAAAAAAATCTATCTCAAGAAGTTGTTGTTGTCGTTACCTGACACTGAGTTGACTGCAACTCACAGCGACCTTATGGAAAACAGAACAAAATGTTACCTGGCCCTGTGCTATCCTCACAATCATTGGCATGTTTGAGTCCATTGTTGCAGCCACTGTGTCAATCCATCTCATAAAGGGCTTCCTCATTCTCATTGGCCTTCTGCCTCACTAAATATGATGTTCTCCTCCAGCCACTGGTCTTTCCCGAAGACACTTCCAAAGCAAGAAAGTCGGAAAATGTTCTGTTGGAGGCAAAAAAACAAAAAGAATCTACCATTAAATAAATTTGGTTTAGGAGGTGCTTTTGAGTAGATTGTGACTTGTAGTGACCTGTAGAACAGAGTAGAAATGCCTCATAGGGTTGTCTAGGCTGTAATCTTGATGGATGCAGATGGCCAGATCTTTTCTCCCTGGAATGGCTTGGGAGTAAAAACTGACAACCTTTTGGTTAGCAGTGAGTTTTGAACACTGCACAACCGTGCCTCCTTTCCGTTAAAGAACAGGCAAGTGAATACATATGCATACATACCCATTAAACCATTGCCGTCGAGGGGATTCAGACTCACAGTGATCGTGTAAGACAGAGTAGAAATGTCCCATAAGGTTTCCAAGGAGCACCTAGTGGATCTGAACTGCTGACCTTTTGGTTAACAGCCATAGCTCTTAACCACTACACCACCAGAGTTTCCTCATGAGCACTACCAGGTAATAATATCGCATATGTACTGAATGCTGTATCATAGTCATTTTATATATATATATACACATGCACGCACACACACACACTGCTACATAGGACAAATAAGCAAAAAAAAAATTAAAAGAAAGGTAACAAATGGATACATTACAAATATTTACAATGACAAATGCAACAAAAGGATTTCTAGTACAATAAATATAAATTCACAGTAAAACATCACACACAAAATATCACACTACAAGGGTATATTGTTATGGTAAAGCATATGTCAAGCACAGCGGAATACATATGAAGGTGAGAAAGACGTTTTGGAATGAGGATTGGACAGAATGGAAAAACATGCGAATACTGAAATATAATAAAGGAAAATAAAACACATAAGTGAAAAACCTCAACAGACGGATGATGACAATTGATCATGAAAAGAGAAGTAAGGGTAACATTTCTGTTCCTTACGTCAAAACCAAAGCAAAACAAAACAAACAATCAAAAAATATCCTGAACAATAGCCATAACAGTGACAATAACAACAGCAAACGAGGAAGTGATACCTCACATATGCACAAAGCATGACTTTTATTCAAGTCTTTTTTTAAAAAAATGGAACAAAAAAGTGTTTAAGCACTTCTTCCATTCATCATCCTTTTGAAGAGACCACTGTAGAAATGAGGAATATTGACAGTTCTGTTTTATAGATACAATATTTTAATCGAGATCCCTGTGTGGTAAAAACAGGAAATTAACACAGAGTAAAATGTAAGACTGTGTGAAATAGATACAGACATGCGTAAACACTGTATGAAGAAAAACCTGCTCGCTGGTGAATTCCAATTTTCCTGGATAATTAACAGACAACCTTTCAAAGCTTCAGGGACAATCAACAAATTGCTTGGCATCTCCTCAGGGAAAATCTCCAAAGGTGAGAAAAAAATCTTTAAATTGTTCTCACCACGCCATGTTAAGAAGCAAGCACTTGGGAGAGTCAAGACAGAGGCTTCATTGCAGGTAAGAAGGTAGATTATTTCTACATTTTACCAATATCCAGAATGTTTCAGTGACATTTGCAGGGACCCACCTTCATTCATTGGCAAAGTCATTGCAAAACATTAGGGTTTCTGATTCAGTTCCCTGTGCACTTTACTTTTAATAGTGTTTGAGACTAGGACCTCCCCTCTTTCAAATATTCTTCCTTTATGTCAGAGGCTAAATGCTCATAAGCATCTTTGAAACATCACTCTATGGCAAAATAATATTTTTACTTTATATAAATAATTATATGAATAAAAAACAAAATAAAACCAGTTGTCGTGGAGTCAATTCTGACTCATACCCACCCGATGTATGTCAGAGAACTGCTCAGCAGGGTTTTTGAATTATCGGTGCACACAACAGCCCGGATGGACCTCAACAGAATCATGTGACGTGAAAAAGTCCATCTCAAAATGTTGTTGTGGTGGTCAACTGTCGTTGAGTTGACTCCAACTTGTGGTAACCTTATGTAAAACAAAACAAAAAATTGCTTGGCCCTGTGACAGCCTCACAATCATTGGTATGTTTGAGTCCTTTGTTGCAGCCACTGTGTCAATCCATCACATTGAGGGTCTTCCTCCTTTTCCCTTACCCTCAACTTTACCAAGCACGATGTCCTTCTCTGGGGACTGGTCCTTCCTGATAACAGGTCCAAAGTATGTAAGTTGAAGTCTCACCATCCTTGCTTCTAAGAAGCATACTGGTTATATTTCTTCCAAGACGGGTTTATTCATTCTTCTGGCAGTTCATGGTGTATTCAATATTCTGTACCAAAACCATAAATCAAGGGCATCAATTCTTTGGTCTTTTTTATTCACTGTCCAGCTTTCGCATGCATATGAGGCAATTGAAAATGTCATGGTTTGCCAGGTGTGCTTTTGTCCTCAAAATGACATCTTTGCTTTTTAACACATTTAAATCTATGTTTTGTAGCAGATTTGCCCAGTGCAGTAAGTCATTTGATTTCTTGACTGTTGTTTTCTATTCAGTAGATGTCAAGTGTGTTTTTTCAGTCTGCACCTTCTGAGGCAAAAGGGCTTTCACAGGATTATACTTTGAAGTAAGCAATATTGAATGTTTACATACATTTGAGCTTTAGTTTTTTAAATAAAATAATTAACATATATATTATAATTTTGCGAATGTCATTACATAATTCTCAAATGACAAACAGAAAGTTTAGTAACCATTAATACACATAACACCTAAAATTTTTAGCTTTTATCATTTTTGCTTCATGTATCTATACACATATTTATATGTTTATCTATATCAGGGTTTCTCAACACGGGCCTTGTCCTTAGGAGGGGGTACCAACGACTACTCCAAACGATTTGTGTCTTTCCACAATATCTTTATTAGTTTTTAATATTATAGGCACACAGGTTCTTGGCTACCCCAGACCCCAGAGATCTCAATTCACCAGGGGAAAGGAGAGGGAAAGCAAGCAAGCTTATGGCAAATGAGGGCGGTGTTGAGCCTTGTTGTTTTCTGGTCCAGGCCAACTCTTGATCACGCCATCGTCAATGGCTCAGACGTGAAATCAGCCTTGATCCCTGAGAATGTCTCGTGGATCGGTATCACACCTTTTGAGCACAAGGTCTTTTTATCCCTTTGCTCTCAATGTATGCCCGAAGCAACGTGTATCAGGTCAGGAGTGAACTTAGAGTAAGCTCAGGCTAGCTGCTGCAGCCCACTGCTTCCTAGCCTACTGAGTCTCAACCCTCAAGGTACGACCAAGATAGCAGAGCAGCAAGAAACGTGTTTTAGACTAGGAGGACGGTCGAGAGTAAGCCCAGGCAAGCTGCTTCAGCCCACTGCTTCCCAACCGTCTGGACCCAAGTCCTCAACATATGAATGAGATAGGAAACGTCTCTAGGACTTGCCCGGGCGAGTTGCTGCAGCCCCACTGCTTCCCAGTCCACAATGTATGACCGATTTGGCTCTGATTAAGACTCCAAGCAAAGTTGAGTTTCAATGTCCCTTCTTTTGTACTTGTTGGAGCTCTTTGAGCCTGTTTGGTTGGTGTTGATAAATTCTTGTTTACAACTTAGTGAGTATCAGTGTCTTCTGTTGATAAGGTTATTTTTGTCCTCTCATCTTCCATATTTCCATTTTTCATATGTTGTTTACTTCCTCATGTTCTCTAAGTTCCATCATCATCTTTATCTCCTTTTTCCATACGTTGTTTACGTCTTCGTTTGTTTTCAGCGAGCCTGCTCTCCACAGGCCCTATTGACATTTTGGGCTGGAAAATTTGCTACTGAGGGAAGTCGCCCTGTATACAGTAGAATATTTAGCTAAAACCCAGTCCTCCAAAAATTAGATACAAGTAATACCCTTCTTCTAGTTGTGACACCCAAAGAGTCCCAGGCATTGACAAATGTTCTTTAAGGAGCAAATTTTCCCCAACTGATAATCATTTAGCACTCTCTTTCTCTCCCTCTTTGTCTCTCTCCCTTTCCCTCTCCTTCTCTCGCTCTATGTATATATGCTTTATTTGTTGGAGGTGGGTTTACTTTCAAATACATATACTGGAAAGCTTGGATTAATCTTATTCTTTTAGTATATTGACTTTGTATACTAAAAATCTACCAGATGATACTGCATAAAAGTTATTGACAATGCTGATGTCTCTATCCAGAACAGGTTTCCTGATAGACCAAGATGGACAAACACAATCTAACAGTGCTGAATAGATTCATTCTGACGGGGGAATCACAGAACGCCCAGAGCTGCAGGCTCCGTTGTTCTGGCTGCTCCTCATCGTCTACATGATCTCAGTGGTAGGCAACCTGGGCATCATCATCCTCACCAAGATAGATCCCAAGCTACAAACACCTATGTACTTTTTTCTCAGACACCTGGCTATCACTGATCTTGGTTATTCAACAACTGTGGGACCCAAAATGCTAGCCAATTTTGTTGTGGATAAAAATACAATCTCCTATTATTTTTGTGCTATACAGCTATCTTTCTTTCTTGTGTTCATTGTTAGTGAAATTTTCATTCTGTCAGCAATGTCTTATGACCTGACCGCTATGTGGCCATCTGTAACCCTCTTCTCTACACAGTCATCATGTCACAAAGGGTGTGTCAGGTGCTGGTGTCAATCGCCTATCTCTACAGCACTATTGTTTCTCTTCTGGTCACCATAAAAATTTTTAAATTATCCTTCTGTCATGACAATGTCATCAGACATTTCTACTGTGACAGCCTCCCCTTATCTTTACTCTGCTCAAAGACACATGAAATTGAATTGATCATTCTCATCTTACCAGCTTTTGATTTGATTTCATCCCTCCTAATAGTTCTTGTTTCTTACCTACTCATTCTTGTAGCCATTCTCAGGATGAAGTCAACTGAAGGCAGGCACAAGGCCTTCTCCACCTGTGGATCCCAACTGACAGTGGTGGTAGTGTTCTATGGGACTTTAATCTTTATGTACGTGCAGCCCAAGTCCAGTCATTCCTTTGACACTGATAAAGTGGCTTCCATAATTTACACCTTGCTGATCCCCTTATTGAATCCCTTGATCTATAGCTTGAGGAACAAAGTTGTAATAAAAGCCCTATATAGGACATTGAAAAAAATTCGCAATACATTTTCCACAGTTTGATGTACTACATGGCTCCCATAAGTTACACCATGAGCTTTAAACTGCATCTGTGTTCCTCCGTAGGGAATAGCAAGCACAAATATATACATCATATATTTATAAATTGCCTTCAATGTTCTAGTCACTCTTCTAAGTGCTGTAAATTCATTGATGAACAAAGGAGTAAAAACCTTTACCTTCTTTGAAGGGGGGAGATGGATCATGAACATAATAACCCACAGCTATCAAGTTGATTCCAACTCATAGCCACTGCATAGGGTTCCAAGGCTTTAAATATCCACGGAAGATGGCTGCCATATCTTTCTCCCATGGAGCTACTGGTGGTTTTGAACTTCCAACCTTTAAGTTAGCAGTTGATTGCTTTTAAAACCAGGGCTCCTTACAAACAATAATTTAGTAAATTTTATGGTAGACTGTGTTGGGGATCATGAAAGCGGGTAAAGAGAGTGGGTATGCTGATTGGGAGTAGAGAAAAGCACTAGGTACAAAAGTGAATTTACAATGATACTGGTGTGTTTTTTTAACTAGTAGAATAAAATTTGTAGTGTCAGCATCTGTGTTTGTGTATGTGTATGTTTGTGTAAGTCATTGCCTTGTGTTTTATCCTTCATAGATTTCTTACGGGTGCAGTAGATTTGGGGCTGATTGCAAGGGTCTCAGTGTATGTGATGATGTCAAGTAGTCAGTTATCTGAATTTGCTCAAATGCCCCCATTCCAGACCTTGGAGCGCCACTCTTTTCTCATTAATTCCTTTATCTTCACATACGTCTGTTAATGAAACATACTTGACAATTTAGCAATCCACAAGTTTAGCTCAGCATCTGACTTTGTTTTAATCAACTCTTTTTACCTAGATCAGTATATACACCAATTAAGATGAATTTCTTGAGGCCAACTGTAGAGGCTCCCAGGTTTGGAATACTTCCCCCACTGGTTGTTCTTATTTAATAATGATTAGTTTTTGTTTCATGGATTATTTTTTCTTGTCTATATGAAAAACTTTTGAAAACATTTGTTCATTTTTATTGTGTGTGTGTGTGTGTGTGTGTGTGCATATTTCCTTGGAAAACAGGATATTTTGTGATGGATTAATTTTGCTGCCTCTCTTTCACTTGTTTGGCTTTTCTAAACTTTGGTTAGTATTTATTATGCACTATATTTTCATTGATCCTACTTGTGAGAACCAAAATGAAATAATCTAATGGTTTGCACCATGCTGAATTTCTACTTCAAGTGAAGTATGTTATATGGCAAGGATATAATTACACTGCCTAATGGACATAAATGTTGCATGTTACTCAAATTTTACCAAGTATTTTATACATTATTATTTTTTAAACTTCTAGAATTTTATTGAAGCTAGTGAGAGTCTAAATAATTTTTCTGGTTCTCATTCACAAAATATAATCCCCTGTGTAGCCAATGAAATTTGAATAAAAACAGTTCATTGAAGACAAAAGTGCATGTTATATTGTCATGTGCACATGAATATTTTTAAAAAGTTAAAACAGAAGGTTAAGATGGTCATGAGCACTACCAGGTAATAATATCTCACATGTATTGAATGTTATGTCATAGTCGCTCTTCAGGTTTTAATTAATCATCACAACAGCTCAGTGAAGTAGCTTCTATTAATATTTACATATTTTAGATGGTAAAATAGAGGTTCAGAGAGGGTAAATAAATTGTCCAAGTTCAACTCATGAAGGATAAATTAATTACCCAAGCTCATAGAAGTCTTAAGCGTTAGAATCAAGTTGCAAAGGCAAATGTTCTAGCTCCATTTTCCATGCTCATAACAGCTACTCGATATTACCTTTTAATGTCAGTTTTCTGACTCATTGGTGTCAGCCCTGAGATGACACAGAGTAAAACTTCACTCTGACAGGTATCAAATTAAAATAAGAGAAATAGTAGTGGGGTTCATAAACAGTGAATACTTAGGATAATGTCTCTGAGAGAAAATAAATTAAAAAAATAAATTAAGAAATTGACTCACAGCAAGCTTATTGGCTCGTTTTAGATGTGTGACGTTGCTGAAACCAAATAATGGAAAATCATCACAAAGTGAGTGCAGGATATAGTCTGATTGGGTTTATGATACAATTGCAGTGGGGGATATCTGGAATTAGCATTCAGTAGTAGGAAACATGAAAAAAATAAGTAAACAATGAAGTTCCTATTTTAATAAATGATTTCTGGATTTCCTCCTGAGAAGTTCAGTTCCCTTTTAAAAAATAAAAGAAAGTAGAATTAAAAAAATAAAAAGCTAAATGCTATTGTTAATGATTTGTAGAAGTCTGGCACGGATTTGTCAAGAATCACGTTTCTTCCTTAAAAAGGGGAGGCTTGGAGGAGGGAGCCAAGATGGCTGACTAGGTAGATGCTACCTCGGATCCCTCTTGCAACAAAGACTGAGAAAAACAAGTGAATCGATCACATATGTGACAATCTACGAACCCTGACCAACAAACACAGATTTAAAGAGTTGACCTGAGTGACAGAGACTGAGAACAAACAACCACGGGGAAGCAGCGACTGTTTTCGGAACCTGGAGCCAGCATCCCAGTCAGGAAACCTTGGCGCCGGGCTTTGGACTGGGTTCAGGGGAGCTGAGCACGGCATCCTGAGATGGTGCAAACACGGGGCGCAGCCTTAAACCCCTGAACTGACCTCGGGAGGGGGCAGAGCCGGTCTGTGTGGGTGGCACGGCGATGCGGCTGGCGGGAGAAGAAGTTGCCGGGAGACAGTGACTGGTTTGGAGCTGGGAGTGCAGCGTCCCAGCTCGGGAACCTTGATGCTGGGCTTTGAACTGGCAGCGGAGGAACTGACCGCGGCTTCTGAGACAGCACAAGCACGGGACGTGGGCCTGACCCTGGGTGGCAATCTCTACCCAGCAGCACACACAGGCTACGCGCCCCTCGGTAATCTCAGATAAAACAGTCATCCCAAGCAAGATAAGTAACTTTGTCTATAGTGCAGGGTGCTACTCTCTCCTGTTTTTCTGAACCCTCCCCTCCCCTTCCCAGGCGGCTTCATTAACATTAGAATTTCCGGAGCCAGAGGGAGAACTGCTCCACGGTTTTTCTTTTCCTTTTTTTTTTTTTGGTCTTTTCCTAACCCATTCTTCTAGCCTGAGAGAAGAAGCACAAAAAAACCAGGGACCAAAAATCCTTCCCTAATTGGACTAAAAACACAGAACCAGCTCCAGCCAAGCATATGTGATCCACAGTCTCCAGCTTTCATCCCTATAGGGAACAAGGTGGCTATTATAATGCAAAGGCATTTCTGATAGGGATCTGACTGCATTTGTTTTAGCGGATTTGCTGGAAAGACAAGTTTCCCAGGTCTGATATCTCTGCATATTCAACAGAGCCCTCACTGACCCACAACAGGGAACTGAGGGCTGAACTTCCCCCCAGACCACCTAGCCTCCTGCCTAAGGAGTCTAAGGAGAGTGACATCTACCAACCTATAGAGGTACTTGCATTGGGGGCCTAAGGTACAGCTGCAGAGCCCACCCACCAAGGTGCTTTAGGAATAGAGACACCTACCTCACTGACAGTTGGGGGAAGTCTGTCAGCTTCCTGCTTTCCCTAGAGTGTGAACCCCAGCTGCTACTAGAATCTGGTGCATACATCTATCACCACTACTTCTCAAGGTGGATAATGACCCAAAATCAGATTCTACTCAAGAATAGTGAATGGACTCAGGCATATATATCTGGTACAAGCCCAAACCAGCTGGTAATAGGTCATAAGTGAGTCAAGGGCTACAACAATCAAGACAGCACAATCTAGTAGCCCATCTACGTATATTGAAAGAAAACAAAACAAGATAAGACTCAGTGAGCAAATATAGAATAAATCACTACAATATCTTAGTTATGGCTCGGAGACAGCAGTCGATATCAAATCACATAAAGAAGCAGACCATGACTGCTTCTACAACCCCCCAAACTAAAGAATCAAAATCTTTCCCAAATGAAGATACAATCCTGGAATTACCAGATACAGAATATAAAAAACTAATTTACAGAATGCTTCAAGACATCAGGGATGACCTCAGAAATGAAATAAGGCAATCTAGAGAAAAAGCCAAGGAACACACTGATAAAGCAGTTGAAGAACTCAAAAAGATTATTCAAGAACATAGTGGAAAAATTAATAAGTTGCAAGAATCCATAGAGAGACAGCATTCAGAAATCCAAAAGATTAACAATAAAATCACAGAATTAGAAAATGCAATAGGAAGTCAGAGGAGCAGACTCAAGCAATTAGAATGCAGAGTGGGAAATCCGGAGGACCAGGGAATTAACACCAACATAGTTGAAAAAAAATCAGATAAAAGAATTAAAAAAAAATGAAGAAACCCTAAGAATCATGTGGGACTCTATCAAGAAGGATAACTTGCATGTGATTGAAGTCCCAGAACAGGGAGGGATAACAGAAAACACAGAGAGAATAGTTGAAGATCTGCTGGCAGAAAACTTCCCTGACAACATGAAAGATGAAAGGATATCTATCCAAGATGCTCATCGAACCCCATTTAAGTTTGATCCAAAAAGAAAAACACCAAGGCATATTATCATCAAACTTGCCAAAACCAAAGATAAAGAGAAAATTTTAAAAGCAGCCAGGGAGAAAAGAAAGGTTTCCTTCAAGGGAGAATCAATAAGAATAAGTTCAGACTACTCAGCAGAAACCATGCAGGCAAGAAGGCAATGGGATGACATATACAGAGCACTGAAGGAGACAAACTGCCAGCCAAGGATAATATATACAGCAAAACTCTCTGAAATATGAAGGCAAAATTAAGATATTTACAGATAAACACAAGCTTAGAGAATTTGAAAAACCAAACCAAAGCTACAAGAAATACAAAAGGAAATTGGTCAGAAAACCAATAATATCAGACACCAGCACAACACAAGGTTACAGAACAGAACAGCCTGATATGAACTCATATAGGGAAATCACAAAAACAAATTAAGATTAATTAAAAAAAATGCTCAAAACAGGGAATCATTGAAGTCAATATGTAAAAGATCACAATAATCAAAAAGAGGGACTAAATACAGGTGGCATAGAACTGTCATATGGCGAGGGACACAAGGCTATATAGGACAATACAAGTTAGGTTTTTACTTATAAAAATAGGGGTAAATATTAAGGTAACCACAAAAAGGTATAACAACTCCAGAGCTCAAAATAAAAACCAAGAAAAACGTAACGACTCAGCAAACATAAAGTTAAATGCTATCAAAATGAGGAACACACAATTTACAAAGAAAAATGTCTCAGCACAAAAAAGTAAGTGGAAAAATGAAATTGTGAACAACACACATAAAAAGGCATCAAGGTGACAACATTAAAAACTTACTTATCTATAATTACACTGAATGTAAATGGACTAAACGCACCAATAAAGACACAAAGAGTCTCAGACTGGATAAGGAAACATGATCCACCTATATGCTGCCTACAAGAGACACACCTTAGACTTAGAGACACAAACAAATAAAACTCAAAGGATAGAAAAAAAAATATATCAAGAAAACAATAAGCAAAAAAGAGCAGGAGTAGCAATATTAATTTCTGACAAAATAGGCTTTAAAGTTAAATCCACCACAAAGGATAAAGGACACTACCTAATGATAAAAGGGACAATTAACCAGGAAGATATAACCATATTAAATACTTATGCACCCAATGACAAGGCTACAAGCTGCATAAAACAAATTTTAACAGCACTGAAAAGTGAGATAGATACCTCCACAATTATAGTAGGAGACTTCAACACACCACTTTCAGAGAAAGACAGGACATCCAGTAAGAAGCTCAATAGAGACACAGAAGACCTAATTACTACAATCAAACAACTTGACCTCATTGGCTTATACAGAACTGTCCACCCAACTGCTGCAAAGTATACTTTTTTTTCTAGTGCACATGGAACATTCTCTAGAATAGACCACATATTAGGTCATAAAACAAACCTTTGCAGAATCCAAAACATCAAAATATTACAAAGCATCTTCTCAGACCGCAAGGCCATAAAAATGGAAATCAATAACAGAAAATCTAGGGAAAAGAAATCAAATACTTGGAAACTGAAAAATACCCTTCTGAAAAAAGACTGGGTTATAGAAGACATTAAGGAGGGAATAAAGAAATTAATAGAATGCAACGAGAATGAAAATACTTCCTATCAAAACCTCTGGGACACAGCAAAAGCAGTGCTCAGAGGCCAATTTATATCGATAAATGCACACATACAAAAAGAAGAAACAGCCAAAATCAGAGAACTGTGCCTACAACTTGAACAAATAGAAAGTGAGCAACAAAAGAATCCATCAGGCACCAGAAGAAAACAAATAATAAAAATTAGAGCTGAACTAAATGAAATAGAGAACAGAAAAACAATTGAAAGAATTAACAAAGCCAAAAGCTAGTTCTTTGAAAACATTAACAAAATTGATAAACCATTGGCCAGACTGACTAAAGAAATACAGGAAAGGAAACAAATAACACAAATAAGAAATGAGATGGGCCACATCACAACAGACCCAACTGAAATTAAAAGAATCATATCAGATTATTACGAAAAACTGTACTCTAACAAATTTGCAAACCTGGAAGAAATGGATGAATTCCTGGAAAAACACTGCCTACCTAAACTAACACAATCAGAAGTAGAACAACTAAATAGACCCATAACAAAAAAAGAGATTGAAAAGGTAATCAAAAAACTCCCAACAACAACAAAAAAAAGCCCTGGCCCTGATGGCTTTACTGCAGAGTTCTACCAAACTTTCAGAGAAGAGTTAACACCACTACTACTAAAGGTATTTCAAAGCATAGAAAATGACAGAATAATACCTATCTCATTCTATGAAGTCATCATTTCCCTGATACCAAAACCAGGTAAAGACATCAAAAAAAAAGAAAATTAGAGACCTATATCCCTCATGAACATAGATACAAAAATCCTCAACAAAATTCTAGCCAATAGAATTCAACAACATATCCAAAAAATAATCCACCATGACCAAGTGGGATTTATACCAGGTATGCAAGGCTCGTTTAATATTAGAAAAACCATTAATGTAATCCACCATATAAATAAAACAAAAGATAAAAACCACATGATCTTATCAATTGATGCAGAAAAGGCATTTGACAAAGTCCAACACCCATTCATGATAAAAACTCTCAGCAAAATAGGAACTGAAGGAAAATTCCTCAACATAATAAAGGGCATCTATACAAAGCCAACAGCCAGCATCACTCTAAATGGAGAGAGCCTGAAAGCATTTCCCTTAAGAACAGGAACCAGACAAGGATGCCCTTTATCACCGCTCTTATTCAACATTGGGCTAGAGGTGCTAGCCAGAGCAATTAGACTTGACAAAGAAATAAAGGGCATCCGGATTGGCAAGGAGGAAGTAAAATGATCTCTATTTGCAGATGACATGATCTTATACACAGAAAACCCTAAGGAATCCTCCAGGAAACTACTGAAACTAATAGAAGAGTTTGGCAGAGTCTCAGGTTATAAGATAAACATACAAAAATCACTTGGATTCCTCTACATCAACAAAAAGAACATCGAAGAGGAAATCACCAAATCAATACCATTCACAGTAGCCCAGAAGAAGATAAAATACTTAGGAATAAATCTTACCAAAGATGTAAAAGACCTATACAAAGAAAACTACAAAGTATTAATACAAGAAACTAAAAAGGACCTACTTAAGTAGGAAAACATACCTTGCTCATGGATAGGAAGACTTAACATAGTCAAAATGTCTATTCTACCAAAAGCCGTCTACACATACAATGCACTTCCGATCCAAATTCTAATGTCATTTTTTAATGTGATGGAGAAACAAAACACCAACTTCATTTGGAAGGGAAAGAAGCCTCAGATAAGTAAAGCATTACTGAAAAAGAAGAAAAAAGTGGGAGGCCTCACTCTACAGAACCTATTATACAGCCACAGTAGTCAAAACAGCCTGGTACTGGTACAACAGGCACATAGACCAATGGAACAGTATTGAGAACCCAGATATAAATCCATCCACATATGAGCAGCTGATATTTGACAAAGGCCCAGTGTCAGTTAATTGGGGAAAAGATAGTCTTTTTAACAAATGGTGTGGGCATAACTGGATATCCATTTGCAAAAAAATGAAACAGGACCCATACCTCACACCATGCACAAAAACTAACTCCAAGTGGATCAAAGACCTAAACATAAAGACTAAAACGATAAAGATCATGGAAGAAAAAATAGGGACAACCTTAGGAGCCGTAATACAAGGCATAAACAGAATACAATACATTACCAAAAATGACTAAGAGAAACCAGATAACTGGGAGCTCCTAAAAATCAAACACCTATGCTCATCTCAAGACTTCACCAAAAGAGTAAAAAGACCACCGACAGACTGGGAAAGAATTTTCAGCTATGACATCTCCGACCAGCGCCTGATCTCTAAAATCTATATGATTCTGTTAAAACTCAACCACAAAAAGACAAACAACCCAATCAAGAAGTGGGCAAAGGATATGAACACGCACTTCACTAGAGAAGATACTCAGGCAACTAACAGATACATGAGAAAATGCTCTCGATCATTAGCCATTAGAGAAATGCAAATTAAAACTACGATGAGATTCCATCTAACTCCAACAAGTCTGTATCTGTATGTGTCTACAACCTTGGATATTCCCTTGTATAAAGACGAATAAACCCCACCAGGATCAATTAGATTTTCCCTGGCAAGACATGTGTTTGATTCTTGTCAAGTATGTTGTTTCAGTCTGCACCATCTGTGGCACAAGGGCTTTTATTGGACTATGTTTTGAAATGAGGCATATTAAATGTTTGTACACATTCTGGGAATTTGGAGTTTAAAATTTTTACAATCCACATATGTATTATAATTTTGTAAATGCCATTATGTGATTGCCATTAAGGACATAACAAAGAGAAAGTTTAGTAGCCATTCATATAGCTAACACCTAACATTTATAATATTTTTTAAATTTTTGCTTCATATATTTATCTGTATATTAAAAAAAAACGCAAGCCCATTGTCATCAATTCGATCCTGACTCATAAAACATAGAGACCCTTTAAAACAGAGAAGAAGGTCCCCTTCAGGTCTCTAAGGAGCAGCTGGTAGATCCAAACAGCTGACTTTTTGGTTAGCAGCCAAGCCCTTAACCACTGCTCTGCCAGGGATCCCATCTCTGTGTATGTATGTGTGTACGTGTATGTGCATGAAGGTGAGCATGTGCATGAGCGTGTGTGCATATATATGTACATATACATCTACATGTACACACATGCCTACGGGCACATGTACACATACACATACATGTACACCTATACCTACACCTGTACCTTTATCTGTGCCTACATGCACATCTGCACTTACATCTGTATCTGTATCTATATCAGGGTTTCTCATCTCCCCCCCACCCAGTGACATTTTGGACTGGATATTTCCTTATTGTGGGGAGTCACCCTGTACATAGTAGAATATTTAGCAACATCTCGGGCTTCCATTAGATACAAGTAGTGCCCTTTTCCTAGTGTGACATCCAAAGTGTCTCAGACATTGACAAGTGTTCTTTGGGGAGCAAATTTTCCCCGACTGATAACAAGGTAGGTTTCCCTTTCTCTCCTCATGGTTCTCTCTCTCTCTCTCTTCATGGACTTATGCTTTATTGGTGGGAGGTGGGTTTACTTTCAAATATCTCTACTGGAAACTTTGGATTTATCTTATTCATTTCGCATATTGCCTTTGTATACTAAAAATCCACCAGATGATACCACATAAACCCTGTTGACTCTGCTGATGTCTCTATCCACAAAAGGTTTCCTGATAGACCAAGATGGACAAACACAATCTAACAGTGCTGAATGAGTTCATTCTGACGGGAATCACAGACCGCCCAGAGCGCTGCAGGTGCCGTTGTTCGGACTGCTCCTCATCATCTACGTGATCTCAGTGGGCATGATCATCCTCACCAAGATGGACTCCAAGCTACAAACTCCCATGTACTTTTTTCTCAGACACCTGGCTATCACTGATCTTGGCTATTCAACAACCGTGGGACCCAAAATGTTGGTAAATTGTGTTGTAGATGAAAATACAATCTCCTATTATTTTTGTGCTCTACAGTTAGCTTTCTTTCTCTTGTTCATCATTAGTGAATTATTCATTCTGTCAGCAATGTCTTATGAGTGCTATGTGGCCATCTGTCACCCTCTGCTCTACACAGTCATCATGACAAAAGGTTTGTTGGGTGTTGGTGGCAATCGTCTATCTTTATACTGCTTTTGTTTCTCTTCTTATCACCATAAAGATTTTTAATTTATTCTTCTGTGGCTACAATATCATCAGTCTTTTCTACCGTGACTGTCTCCCCTTAGTATCTTTGCTCTGCTCAAACACACATGAAATTGAATTGATGATTCTCATCGCAGCATCCATTGATTCGATTTCATCCCTTCTAATAGTTCTTGTTTCTTATCTGCTTGTTTTTGTAGCCATTCTCAGAATTAACTCAGCTGAGGGTAGGCACAAGGCCTTCTCCACTTGTGGATCCCACCTGACCATGATGGTCGTGTTCTATGGGACTTTAATTTTTACATATGTACATCCCGAGTCCAGTCATTCCTATGAAACTGATAAAGTGGCTTCCATAGTTTACACCCTGGTTATTCCAGTGTTGAATCCCTTGATATATAGCTTGAGGAACAAAGATGTAAAACATGCCATTCGTAGAACATGGAACAAATTAAGTAATATCTTTGCTACCACTTAACACATCATATGGTTCTTAGAAATTATATCATGGGCTTCAAACCTTGCTTGTGTGTCTCTATAGGGTATGGTGAGCAAAAATGCATTCCACACATATTAATAAATTTACTTCTATGTGCCAGTCACTCTTCTAAATGCACTGATGAACAAAAGAGGAAACCAAAGAGTAAAAGCCTTTGTCTTCCTTGCAGGAAAGAGGTGGTTCACAAGCTTAATAACTACATAAATGTTATAGTGCAGAATAACATGTTGGGGCCCTGGTGCTGCAGTGGCTAAACTGCTCTGCTGCTAACTGAAAGATCGCCAGTTCAAACCCGCTAGCCACTCCATGGGAGAAAGATGTATCAGTCATCTTCCACAAAGATTTACAGCCTTGGAATCCCTATGCATGAGTTCTACTTTGTCGTATAGGGTTGCTGGGAGTTGGAATCTACTCAAGAGCAGTGCATTTAGTTTTTTTTGAGAATGTGCTAGAAAACAAAACCTTTTGTCATTGAGTCAATTCTGAGTCATAGAAAACTTAATGGACAGGGTAGAACTGTTCCATAGGGTTTCCAAGAAGCAGCTGATGGATTTGAAATGCTGACCTTTTGGTTAGCAGCCAAGTTCTTAACCAATGCACCACCAGACCTCCAGGAGAATGTGTTGGGAACCATGAAGTCAAGGAAAGAGAGTGGATATGCTGAGTGGAAGTGGGAAAAGGCACTAGTTACAAAAGTGGAGCTACAATGACTGGTGTTTTTTCTTCTATTAAAATAAGCTTTGCAGGGTCAGTTCTTTCATTTGTGTATGTGTGTTTGTGTAAGCACTTGCTTTCTGCTTTAGTCTTCATAGTTTCTGAGGAGAGTACTAGATTTGGGCCAGGTTGCAAGGAGTCGCAGGGTAGTGTGATGATTTGAAGTACTCCAGTTATGTAAATTTGCTCAAATGTCCCCATTCTGGACTTTGGAGTTCCATTCTTTTCTTATTAATGCATTTAATTTCACATATCAATCTGTTAACTCAATATACCTTCCAATTTAGCAATTTACAAGTTCAGCTGTCTATCTGACTTTGTTATAATCAACCCATTTTGCCTAGATCTGAGGGTGGGGAAGGAATCCCAAAGCTGGGAGCAACTCTGGATAACCTCAAGAAGTTTATCTTAATGAATGTATGTTCTGATCTACGCACCATTTAAGATAAATTTCTTGATGTCATCCAGAATTGCTCCCAGGTTTGGAATTCCTTCCTCACTAGTTGTTCTTATTTAATAATTATCTTTTGTTTGTTTTTGTTTCATGGGTTGTTATCTTTTCTTATCTATATGAAAAACTTTTTAAAATATTCATTCAATTATTTTTTGTGTAGTTCCTTGGGTAAAAGGATATTCTGTTTCATAGGTTTGACTTTCCTAAACTTTGGTCAGTATTTATTATGCTGTATATTTTCATTGACTTTTGTTCACCCTACTTATGAGAGGCAAAATGAGATAATTTCATGTTTTATATCATGCTGTATATCAATTAAAGGAAGGTGTGTTATGTGGCAAGGATACAGCTGTCTTGCCTTATGGACATAGGTGCTCCAGGTTGCTCCTTAAAATTTTTCATGTATTCTTTTTTCCAGCATTTCTAGAGTTTTATTGAAGCACCTAGAATCTAAATTATTTTTGTCATTCAAAATAATGAAAGAAGATCCCCTGCATAGCCAATGAAATTTCAATAAAATAGTTCATTGGAATATAAGAAAAAGATGCATGTTAGATTGTCATGTGAGCATAAATATTTTTGAAAGTTTGAAGCATTTAGAAGGTGAAGATGGTCATGATAAGACAGAGCTTCCCAGGCTGGGGAAGATTCCACTTCCTTGAGCAGCTTGCTTGACACAGCACTAGTTTTACATTAGAATCCTGGTTCCTTTGCTTGGCATGCTGCAAAGCTTCACATTAAAATCATGGTTCCCTTCTCCTTAACTGCTTCCCGAAACTAGAGGAAATTGTCAAAAACAAGTTTAGACGCCATGCTGACATTCAGGACAACCTTTCAGTTCTCATATATAGTAATACCGTGGCTCTGGCTGTAGTTTAACCACCATATTCTGAAGATGTGATGCATGAAGTTACATGTAAACCTTATTGCAGCTGTGCAATGTGGATAATAATGTTGCTGATGTAACTTGTATGAGCTTCCAACTTATAAACCCCTGATAAGTAATGTTTCCCCTCGGCCTGTCTGAGCAGTCTTGGCGGAAGCAGCCCCAACTGTTTCCCATCCTTGCACAGTGAAATAAAGACACCTTTCTACTCTCCTACTCTTCTACTTTGGACTATTGTTTATTGGCTGAGATGAGTTGCCCGGAGCAGAACCTGAAGTTTCCAGGAGGCTACATTTCTGGTGAGTCAGCCAGTAGTCATCTTCCCAGTTCCAGAGGCGGCTAGGACAACAGGCCACCCAAACATCTGGTGCCACCAGGAGATTTCTCCTAGAGACCTTCCAGCAGCCCTGGTAGATGATTCGCCTGGGACCCAACAATGACTTCTTGAGAGATACGAAATGCACCTGGGTTATATGGTAAGTATCTACATAAAACCTTAGCAGAGGACCGAGAAGCAGGAGGGATTAAACGTTGAGGGCAATAAAGGCTCTACATATTTGGAGTTATTTGGTAAAAGCAGGATAATACCCAGGTTAGGTCTTTAGAGTCCCAAGAAGGGGCAGAAATTGACCCTTGAGGGTGTAAAAGGCTCTAGGTATCAGTTATTAGGTTGGTAAAGCGAACCAGGTTGTGTGAGTGTGTATCGTGTGTGTAGGAAGCATTTAGACAGTTCTCAGACACAGACTCTGAGAGTCTTGAAAATGCTCACATCCTGAATATGATTTTTATTAGACAGAGCACCCAGGACATACAGAGAAAACTCCAAAACCTTGAGGAAGATGTTGAGATGTGGATCTTGTCTTTTTGAGCTTGCCTACCAAGTATATTCCTATCAGGATCAGGAAGTGGAAAAGAGAAAAATCACCGATCAGAAGAGACAGGTTGCATTCCTGGACACCACCTTGTAGGGAAATGACTGGTTTCCTGGCAGCTCAAGAAGAGGAGGGAACCTGAAGAGAGTTGGGAGGCCCTGAACCCCATTAAGCGGAGACCAGAGCGCCTAGTGCAAAGAGAGTGGGCATTGGAAGAGAGAAGCCCTAAGTTCTTACCCAGAGGAAAGAAAGAACATGGGGTGCCCAGTGGCCCACGATGCCAATGTGTAAAGCCTCTAATTGAGGAGAACTGGGAGAAAGTCTCCCACCTGAGCCATTGGTTATGATGATGGTGTGTGTGTAGGGAGAGGGGAAGGACTGTACAGTTGCCAGTGGATATCAGAGCAGCCCACTCTGTCCTGAGCCTGAAAAAGACAGCCTGACAAAACAAACTGTGTCAGTCTGGGAGTCTCAGGTAAGGGGAGAACCATCACTTCCTCTAGCCTCTAACCTGTTCTATACATGGAAAGTCATTAACACATTCTTTTCTCTATATTCCTGACTGTTCCATTCTCTTGCTGAGAAGAAACTTGTGCAAACCACAAACACAAATTTCTTTTGATAAAGAGATCATGCAGATGCAGGTGCCACCAGAGAATGGATGGTGAGTGCAGATGGCCCCTACCACACAGTCACCCATCAATTACAGCATGGAAGGACACTGCCAGGGATCAGCAGGGCCAGACATCAAGCATGAAGTGGTCCTGTGGTTATGGGGGTATGGGCCACAATGTGCCAGCACATGCCAAAAATGTGAAAGAACCAAAATTTGCAGTATATCGGATATTGCCATGATTACCGTAAACATCCAAGAGCTTCCCACCAAAGTAATCATGCGGATCAAAAGGATCAATACACAATTCAGGAATATCCATCAACCTAAAGGGGGAAAAAAAATTGCCTAATCTACCTATATAGGTTTTCATTGAAGGGGCTCCTGAAAATAAGACAGACAGAGAAAAAGAGAGAGAATGTTAAGAAATACTGAGGAGCTTGAGTATACAAGTTAAGTATCATTGAAATTAGAATAAGAACTAACCTGTGATTCATTAAAATATTTAATAATTCCCAATAATCTTAATACTTGTTTTTGCGAGGTGTCATCGGGTGGGTTCTAATCACAGAAATCCCATGAACAACAGAAGAAAAGAGTGCCTTGTCCTGCACGACCTCACAATCCTTGCTATGTTTGAGCCCATTGTGGCAGACACTGTGTCAATCCATCTCATTGAGGGACTTCCTATTTTTCCCGACCCTCGATGTCCTCCTCCAGGGATTGGCCGCTCCAACCATGTGTCAGATAGTACCCGCATATAATTTCTCTATTAGAGAAAGTTACCACCAAGCAGAGGGAGCTGAGGGAATTGACAAATTTCTACTACCTACATTGCTGGACTTCCTAGAGAAAGAGTAAACCACTGCAGAGCTGAACAGAAATGCTTTGAGGTAGGGAAGACTCAGAAGTCAAGGGACAGGAGAAGCGATATTCTAATTTCCAGCATATGTGACTGACACTTTCTGAGAACTGTGAGGGGCATGCCCTTCACTACAACATGTGGTGTTTTTCCCAATTTCCACAGTGTCATATTCTAGCAGAAGTTCACCTTGTGTTCATAGCCAGTCTTACCTATATACAACAGCACCTAACAACACTAACAAACCTGTATAGTCTCCTTGATGAGAAGAATAAAAATATTTAGTATGATAAATTACTTAAAACTCAGCAAACGTGTGCAATATATGAAATAAAAGCCAAGTATAAGATCAGATATTTCTCTATTTACATACTTCTCAGTCTAAAATGCTAGTTTATTACTTGAAGCAATAGAAATTAGTCCATCCTAGATTAGGTAGGGAAAATAAAAATTGGACACTTACTCTCTCATAGAAAATGCAGGTATTTTTAAAATCATTCTTTCATTGAACTTTCCTTTGTCTGTCTTAACCAATTGATTGTATGGAAATTTTGAACTTATTTCAAAATGACTGACACAGAAATATAAGGTTTTTTCCAAGGCTTTATTTTTTACAAATTCAGTAAATTTTCATGATTTTGTTAGTGATAAAAATGTTTAATATCTGCTAGAGTAAATATGGGTTCTGCATCTTTTAAAGTGCTTTATATATAGATATATCACTTATTTCATATCTAGAAAGTAAGATAAATTGGCTTTTTTTCTTGTTACTTTTATTTATTAAAACCTTTATTAAGATGTGAATAACATACCATATTATTCACTCCCATGGCTTGAATTTTTTCTTCAGTTCTTTCAGCTCAAAAAATGTGAAGCGAATTCTTCCCTTTTGTTTTTTCAGCTCCCGATCTTTGCCCATTTCATTATAATACTTTACTTTGTCTTCTTGAGCTGCCCTTTGGAAATCTTCAGTTCACTTTTTAACTTCATTATTTTTTCCCTTCTCGTTAGCTACTCTATGTTCAAGAACAAGTTTCAGAGTCTATTCTGATACCCATTTTGGTTTTCTCTTTCTTACCTTTTTAATGACCTTTTGCATTCCTCATCTATGATGCTTGACATCATTCCAAACTTGTTTAATCTTTGGTCATTAGTCTTCAATGTGTGAAATTTATCCTTGAGATGATTTCTAAACTCAGGTGGAATATACTCAAGGTTGTGTTTTGGCTCTCTTGGACTTGCTCTAAGTTTTTCAGCTTCAGTTTGTACTTGGGTATGAGCGACCAATGGTCTGTTCTGCTGTTGGCCCCTGGCTTGGTTCTGACTGATGATATTGTTTCAACAGGTGCAGTCAGTTCAATTCCTGTATATTCCATTTGGCAAGGCTCACTTGTGTACTCACTTTTTCTGTTCTTGAAAAAAAGTTATTTGTGATGAAGAATTTGTTGGTCTTGCAGTATTCCAACATGTAATCTCTGGCATCGTTTCTATCACCAAGGCCACATTTTCCAACTACAAATACTTCTTTTTTTCTGACTTTCACATTATAATCTACTCGTAATGATTAATGCATCTTGATTGCAATTTTGCTGTATTTCACAGTTCGTAAGTTAGTAAAGACTTCAATTTCATCATTTTTGGCATTAGCACTCTGTGGGGAAATTTGAATACCAATAAGTACTAACTTATGTTCTTTGGAGGCTTTTGGAGATCATCCTATCAGTGACACCATTGTGCTTCATGACAGGTTTCTTGAAATGTTCTTTTTGAATATGAGTATGATGTCATTCCTCTTTTATTCTTCATTCTGGTGCGGTATGTCATGTGACTGTCCAATTTGAAATGTACGAGACCAGTCCATTTCAGCTCACTAAGGCCTAGGTTATTGATCTTTATGTATTTCGTTTTTACAACTTCCACTTTCCTGAGATTCATATTGCATACATTCCATGTTCCAATTATTAATGGATATATGCAGCTGTTTCTTCTCATGTTGAGTCATGCCAATAAAATAGAACATGTTCATCTAATAAAATAAAATGAGAGAAGACTTAAAAAGGAAACTTGCAATAATAGGAGGTGTCGAAGTGACTAATATCTGTTCCCAAGGTAAAAAAAAATAGTGAAAATATAGGAAATAAAACACAAAGAAAAGGTGCATTATATTTATGAAATGTACTAATTTAATTCCATTTTAGAACATTAAGCAAAGGGGGGCATATTGAGTATGGTCTGACCCAAAGGTAAAATATTTTACTCTAGATCCTTGGATGGGCAAATTGAAACTTAACTTAGAATAATTGAATTAATATATCTAAAAGAGATTTACTTCCTGGTGAATACAATTTGTTTAGAAAATTAGGAAATATCCTACACATTTCCTTAAGCTTTCGGGTGCTTCAGATGTAATTAAGACATTGCTTGGTATCTCCCCAGGGAGATGCTCAAAGACTGAGAGAAAAGTATATATTGTTTCCTCTATGCCATGTTGTATTTTTCATCTACGATGCTTGATGTCATTCCAAACTTGTATAATTTTTAGTCATTAGTGTTCAGTGTGTCAAATCTATTCTTGAGATGACCTCTAAACACAGGTGGAATATGCTCAAGGTGTCAAAACAGATTCATTACAGGTAAAAGGTAGAATTTTTTATGCATTAGCATGTTTTACTAGCATCTAGACTATTTTAGTCACCATTTAACAACCTCATTTTTATTTGATAGCAAAGCTACAGAAAAATATTAATAATTATAATTCAATTCAGCCTGCTTTCCACCATTATTCTTGATATGTTTTATATGAAATAAAAATGCACTTCATTTATTCACTTTTGTAATTTAATGGTATGAAATTCAATGTCTGAATTTGTTGACTAATAATTTACTCAGAGACAGTACTACTCATAGTATTCAGGAATAGATACATGCCAGATAAACAGATATGTAGACAGATACATAGATGTGTAGATTGACAGGTAAATAGATATGTAGATAGAGAGAGAGAGAGATAAAGAGAGAGATAGAGAGATAGATGGGTAGGTAGGTGAACACATATTCTTATGAGGCAGTGATGATCACAGAGTTTTAAACCTATAATTTTGGTATATTAACCTGCAGGGCTATTCTTTTGTTTTTAAAACCTCTGTAGTATATTCAGATGCATTTTTTAAAGATTATACTTAAATTTATCCATGATATATCATGCCACATAGGAGTTCCAATGTTAAACAGAGCAAGTTTCATGTTCAAAAAGTTTTTGAATAACTTCCAGTAATTCCCATAGATGTCATCATCAGTACATTTCTTCTTCTCCTATGCTACTGTATCATATTGTGATTTTTTAAACTTTCTTTTTCATGAAAGTAGAGGATACTTTTTTTTACAAGTGGGAGTTTATGGCATTATGTTTTCGCTATTTGTTCAGATTTCCTCATATATCTTAGGTTTGTCCATGAGAAAAAATGTATGTATCTGATTTCTTACAAAAAACTTAGAATGTGTCAGTTACAATACAAATGTCCAACTAGAAATGAAAGTATTTTAATTACACCAGAAATGAAAATAACCTAAAGAATGACACTTTTAGACACTTTAGTCATAAAATAGGTGTTATGGAATGTAAGGCTGGGGTTAGTTACAAGGATAACATTTTAATGAACCTATTCATCATGAAAATGGTGACAAAGATCTTAAGTCACAGTCCAGAACAATGTACCTATAAATATCTTAAAGATCAAAACAATTAACAACATAAAGTAATAATTCCAAATAACTACTGTCAGCATCAAAAAATGACAGATGATGATGATGATGATGATGATAGATATACAGACAGAAAGACAAATAGGTAGACAAATAGTCTAGACACGTTATTTTTGTTTTCAAGTATTGTAGACACATTGAAACCTTTAACTCTCATTTATCCTTCCTAACAACCCTGCAAAAAAGAGATAGAATTTGATTTTTCAGGTGGGGATAAAAACATTCACATGACTTACGTTATTTGCCCAAAGCACCACATTGTATGCATTACAAAGGGAGGTATAGCAGAGGTTGCATCTATGTACATATATCTCTAGGCAAGTTTTCTCATGTAAAGACAAATAATTTCCACTGTGATCAGTTATGTGTCTATTGAAAACTTGTCTAGTACGTTGATTGTTCCATCCTGGGCCATCTATATATATATGAGTTTTCGTAAGATAGTATTTTGAAGGACAGGGTTCAAAATATAACCATGTATTTTTTAGGTATGCGAAAAAGATAAAAGTTTTAAGAAGAGTGTAATAAATATCCATGTACCTAACACCTAAAGATTTAACATATTATTCATTTTTGTTTCATCTATCTACCAATGTATCCAACAGTGTATCTAATATGTATAAAAAACCCAAAACCTAGTGCTGTCGAGTCGCACAGGGTCGATAGGAGTCGGAATCTAATATACATATGCTGGTGTCAAATTTCTGTCACTTGGATATGTATTCAAATATCCTAAAATAGAATGTTTGGATGTATACTATTCATGCTGATTTTGTATACTAAAAACCTACCAGATGATATTGCATAAAACCTATTGATGATGCTGATGTCTCCATTCAGAACAGGTTTCCTGATAGACCAACATGGACAAACACAATCTAACAGTTCTGAATGAATTCATTCTGACGGGAATCACAGACCACCCAGAGCTGCAGGCGCCATTGTTCGGGCTGTTCCTCATCATCTACATGACCTCAGTGGTGGGCAACTTGGGCATCATCATCCTCACCAAGATGCACTCCAAGCTACAAACTCCCATGTACTTTTTTCTCAGACATCTGGCTATCACTGATCTTGGTTATGCAATAGCCGTAGGGCCCAAAATGCTGGCAAATTTTGTTGTAGATGAAAATACAATCTCCTATTATTTTTGTGCTATACAGCAAATTTTCTTTTTTATATTCGTAACTACTGAATTGTTTATTCTGTCAGCAATGTCCTACGACCGCTATGTGGCCATCTGTAACCCTTTGTGCTACACCATCATCATGTCACGAGGGGTGTGTTCTCTGCTGGTGGCAATCCCTTATCTCTATGGCACATTTGTTTCTCTTCTGGTCACCATAAAGATTTTTAATTTATCCTTCTGTGGCCACAATGTCATCAGGCATTTCTACTGTGACATTCTCCCCTTGGTATCTTTGCTCTGCTCAGACACAGATGAGATCAAATTGGTCATTTTCATCTTATCTGTTTTTGGTTTGATTTCATCTCTTCTAATAGTTCT
Organism: Loxodonta africana; assembly: GCF_030014295.1. Classification (NCBI taxonomy): domain Eukaryota; kingdom Metazoa; phylum Chordata; class Mammalia; order Proboscidea; family Elephantidae; genus Loxodonta; species Loxodonta africana. Next base: position 30,446,137 of record NC_087348.1, read on the forward strand.
TGTTTCTTACATACTCTTAATTGCATCCATTCTCAGACTGAACTCAGCTGAGGGCAGGCACAAGGCCTTCTCCACCTGTGGATCCCACCTGACTATGGTGGTAGTGTTCTATGGGACTTTAATCTTTATGTATCTGCAGCCCAAGTCCAGTCATTCCTTTGACACTGATAAAGTGGCTTCCATATTTTACACCCTGGTGATCCCCATGTTGAATCCCATGATCTACAGTTTGAGGAATAGAGATGTAAAATATGCCTTACATAGGGCTTTAGGACGATTATGCAACATATTTTCTCAAAGTTCACTGTAACATATGATTCATATAATTTACATTTGGGCTTTAAACTTTTGTCTGAGTGCCTCCAGAGGGAATAAAAAAAAAAATAGCAAGCACAAAACACACAGGTAAGTTGAACATATATTTCTATATCGCCTTCTACCTGTCACTCTACTAAGAGCTGTAAGTAGATTAATAAATGAAACAGTACAAAGTGTTGTCTTCCATGAGCAGGAGTGAAGCATTATAAGCATAATAATTAAGAAAGTTGATAGTATATTAGAATGTGATGGGAGCGTTAGATTTTTAAAAAAGAAAATTGAATATCTTCAGTGGGATAGTGAAACTGTAATAGACACAGGAAGATTTCCAAGTACCTGGTGTTTTGCTCATCTAGTAGAAAAAAAAAAGGAGAAAGAGTGTGTGCGCGTGTGCACTTCCAAAAACTTTCTGTTTTATTGCTGACACTCAGCCCTGGGTAGTTAATTCTGATTAAAAGAAGGGTCAGTGTGGCGGGTTGATTTAAAGTACTCGGTCATTTGAATTTGCTCATATGTCCACTTTCTAAACCTTGCCTTTACTTTCATATTTGAGCCCTTAGAGTCTGTTTACTTTGTTATTATTTTGTTATTACTATATTGTAATATTAGTATAAACAGTAAAAAAATAACTTATATTCAACGAGATCAGCTCGGTATCTGCTTTTGTCTAAGTTAGCCCATTTTATCTGTTATCAGTGGGTATACCTGTTAAGGTAAATTTTTGAGCTCAGCCACAGAAGTTCCCAGGTTTTTTCATTTTTTCTGTCCTGGATTAATATAGCTTCCTATTTCCATGCTTTTGTCTCAAAGATTGTTATCCTTATCTCTCTAGAAAAGAACAATTACTCTTGTTTAGAAGTCATTTTCTAATTGTTTATGTGCCCTTGCATAAGAGGTCTATTGTAGGATGAGTTAGGTTTGTTGCCTTGTTTTTGTTTGGCTGGATTTTCTTAACCTTGATGAACATAAGTGTGAACTTTAGTTCGATCAGTATCTGTTGTTTGAAGTCATCATTCTGATTATTCTGCTTGGAAGAAGCATAGACATAATCCATGGTTTGGTCCGTGCTGTGTTTCTAGTGAGTGAGGTATAATATGTAGTATTTTATATATTTGCCATGATTTCTGGGCATCAAATAGTTGCTCCATATTCCCTCCTAATTTTCCTGCATTTTTTTCATTGTTACTCTTTTAATACTCAAAAAATTTGTAGTGAGAAAAACATAAATTTAAGATATGCTAAGGTTGTCTTTAAAAAAGAATCCAATCTAGGTTTGAAGTTAGGACCCTACGAGGTAGGTTATGATATATTTCCATGTATGTAGAGATTAGAAAACGCATGAGAAAAATTTCACTTATAAAGTCAGGATATCAAAATAGAAATTTAAAACACACCCCATTCCCAATCATTCCAAGGGGTTGGATTGGGAAATTCTGATAAGCGTTTAGGGAAAAAGAATTAACCAATTGCACACAAACTCTTCTACAAAACTGAAGAGAGGGGTGTTTTGCATTTCCTGTATGAGGATAGCTTTGCTCTGATATCAAAAGCGGACAAAGGCATTAAAAGAAAACAACAGAGCACATATGTGAAAAATCTAAAGTAAAAATTAAGAAATTGAGTCTGGCAATATGTAAAGACAATAGTACACCAAATAGGCATGCTTCAGAAATGCATGGATAGTTTTGCATTAAAAAATCAGTTATTGACATTCTCCAAAATTAGAAATAAAAATGCCAAGAAAGTCATACAATAGATGTAGAGAAGCATTTTAAAAGTACCGATAATTGTGATAAAACCTTAACCAATCTAGTATTAAAATGGAGCTTCCTCAAGCTGATAGAGGGCACCCGTGAACAACCTACAGCTACCATCACAAATAGTATGAAAGACTGAATACATTTCCAGTAAGACCAGGATCAAAATAAGTAAATCTACTCTCACCAAATCTGTTCCACATTTAGTGGCTGTTCTAGGCCACACAGTAAGGCAATAAATAAATAAACAGAAAGCATCCAGATTGGAAAAGGAGGAAAACTTTAATTACTGATACATGACATGATTTTTTATGTAAAAAATCTAATAGAGCCTACAATACAGTCACAGAACTAAAAAATTAACCTAGCATTTATTTGTGAATTTATTCTCAGCTTGTAATTTTATTTTAAAAAAAGAAAAAGTTTTCTTTGGATTTTAAGTAGGCTTTCATTGATTTTGTAGATACATTTGGAGATTTCGTAGCTATAACACCAAAAACGAAATTCATAAAAAGTTTGACAACAGGAAATATTAAACTTCTGCTCTTCAAAAGACACTTGTATAAAAAAAAGTCATATTCTGGGAGATAATATTTTCAAATAGTATATCTCATTAATGGTCTGTGTCCATAATATATATGTCCCTCTCCTCACCCAACCCCCCCCCCATTGGTATAGAGTAGATTCTGACTCATAACAACCCTATAGGAAAGATTAGAACTGTCTCACAAGGGTTTTAAGGATTGGCTGGTGGATTCAAACTGCCAAACTTTTGGTTAGCCACCCAGCTCTTTAATCACTGTTCCACCAGGGCTCCATAATATATACAGAGAAAGGCCTCAAAACTCAATAATAATGGTAATGATAATAATAATAAAAGAAAAGAAACAGTTCACAAAAAAAATGATCATAAAAATGAACATTCACTTATTCATAGGACATATTCAGCAGGCAAATAAACACGTTAAAAATGTCCAGTTGTTTATCCATCTGTGAATTTCAGGTTAAACTCTGGTGACATAACTATACATCTATTAGACTATCAGGTGTTTGGTAAGTTTGCGGGAGAAACGGAACATTGATAAACTGTTAGTGGAAAATTAAAATGATAAAAATACTTAAAAAAATAATTTAAGTACCAGGGTCTTAAAAAGCTAAACATAGTTTTACCCTAAAATTTAACCAATTTACTCATATCTACCCAAGTGAAATGAGAGCATTTATCCTTAAAAATACATGTATACAAATGTCTATAACAAATTTGTTTGTAGTACTCAAAACTAGAATCAACCCAAATGTTCATCTACTTGAGAATGGATGAATAAACTGTGGTATTTCCAAGCAAGTTAACACCACTCAGTAATAAAAACTACTGAATTATTGGGACATGCAAATACATGGATGAAAAGTACAAATTGATACATCAGGCTTTGTCAAAATTAAAACAACCCACACGGAGACATTTATCCCACACATGTGAAAACTTATGTTCATACAAAAATCCTTACACAAATGTTCAAAGAAACAATTTTTATAATAGCTAAAAACTAGTAACAAGCCATGATGTCCTTCTATGGGTAATGGGTAATCGAACTGTCCTAAATCCATACCTAAAGCCATACTCAGCAGTAAAAAAGAACGAAGTATTGATGCACACAACATCATGGATGGACCTCAATAGAATCATGTGAAATGAAAACAGTCAATCACAAGAGGCTGTTGTTGTTGTTACCTGTCACTGAGTTACCTTAACTCAGGGTGACGTTATGTAAAACAGCACAGAACATTGCCTGGCCCTGTCCTATCCTCACCATCATCAGTATGTTAAAGTTCATTGTTGCAGCCACTGTGTCAATTCATCTCTTGGAGAGGTTCCTTCATTCTTATTGGCCCTCTACTTCACCAAACATGATGTCCTCACCCAGAAACTGGTCTTTCCTGATAACATGCCTGAAGCAAGAAAGTCAGGCAGTGTTCTGTTGGAGGCAACAAAATAGGTACCATTCAAGACTTTTTTTGTTTTCTTAGGTGTCATTCAGTCGATTGAAAATTATAGCAATGCACAGGACAGAGTAGAAATGTCCCATAGGGTTGCTTAGGCTGTAATCTTTATGGGTACAGATGACCAGGTCTTTTCTCCCCAGGAAGGCTAGTAGGTTCAAACAGCTAACTTTCCACTTAGCAGTGAGTTTCATAAATACATATATGTATATATATATATACTCGTACATATATGTAACCAAAATCCAATGATGTCGAGTTGATTTTGACTCATAATGATCCTATAGGACAAAATAGAACTGCCCACAGGAACACCTGGTGGACTTGAACTGCCGATTTTTTGGTTAACAGCTGGACTCTTAACCACTACGCCACATACATACATTACATAGGAGAAAAAAAAAAAAGGTTCTAAAGAGATACATTAGAAATATTTACAATGACAAAATGCAGCAAAAATATTTATAACATGGTAAATACAGTAAATATATATTCATAATGAAACATTCCACACAAATATCACACTTTATGAGGGTGTGTTGATATGGTAGAACATTATATCAAGCATAACAGAACATTTACTAAGATGAGAAAAAAGTTTTGGGATGAGGATTGGACAAAATGAAAAACATAGAACACTGAAATATAGTGATGGAAAATGAAACAAACAAGCAAAAAACATAAACACATGATGGCAAATGACTATGAAGTGAGAAACGAGGGTAACATTTCTGTTCCTGAGGTCAAAAGGAAAAAAAAAAAAAAAAAAACCTTGAACATAGCGATAACAGCAACAAAAACAAAAATAACAGTAAACTAGGAAGTGCTATCTCACATATGCACAATGTACTACTTTTATTCCATTTAAGTCTTTGAAATAATGCCATAGGAAAGTGTTTAAGCACAACTTCATTTTGTCATCCATTTGAAGAGGCCACTGTAGAAATGAGAATATTGACAGTTCTGTTTTACAGATACAATATTTTAATCCAGATCCCCCTGTGGTAAAAATGGAATGGAAAAAAAGTAAAATGCAAGACTATATGAAATAGATAAACATAGACATGCCTACATACTGTATCAATAAAATTTTGGTCACTGGTGAATACAAAATGTCCTGGACAATTAAGAAACAACCCCCAGGTATTCTGTTAAGCTTTCAAATGCTTCAGGAACAATCAACAAATTGCTTGGCATGTCCTCAGGGAGAATCTCCAAGGGTGAAAAAAAAATCCATAAATTCTTCTCACTCTGCCATGTTAAGAAACACTTGGGGGAGTCAAGACAGATGATTCATTACAGGTAAAAAGACTGTTTCCATATTTTACCAAGAAGTGAAATGTTTCAGTGACACTTGCAAGGTCCCACCTTTATTCAATGCAAAGTCATTGCAAAATATTAAGATTTCTGAGTCAGTTCTGTGTGCATTCCACTTTTCAGTAGTGCCTGAGACTAGGATCTCTCTGCATTTTTTCCATTATTAATTTTTTTGAATATTCACACTTTGTTTCAGAGGCTAAATGTTCATAAGTATCTTTGAAACCTTATGACTAAATAATATTTTTACTTTATAAAAGTAATTACATGAATAAAAAACTAACAGAGAAAAAAAAAAAAAAACAGTCCTGGAGTTTTTTGCCTCAGTCCTACCCCGTGTGTGTCAGAAAACTGTGGTCTGTAGTTTTTCAATGGCTGTGAACTTTCAGAAGTAGATCTTTCTTTCTTCCAAGGTGCCTCTGAGTAGATTCAATCCCCCAACCTTTCAGTTTGTAGCTGAGTGTTTAACTGTTTGTGCCACCCAAGTGGCCTAATTACTTGAATAATAGAGCTCAAATATGAAAGTAAAGGAAGCATATGCAGTATTAAAAATACTGTAGCAGAATTATGAAGCTACAGTATTCAGTCTCCAAAGTTGATGTCCTTTCAAATCCTTAGTTATGAGCTGGTTCTAGGCTCTTTCTATGTCCCTCTTAAGTGTAATTTTAACATTTACTGTATAATGAAATAATGTATAAATGTAGATTTTTGCCAGTCTCTTAATGAGGAAATAACAGCCAAGCTCTTAACCACTGCTCCACCAGGAATCCCATCTATGTACAGGTACATGTATCTGCATATGATTATGTATTGTGTATATGTTCATGTATATATACGTCTACATATACATGTTCACCTATACTTACAGCTATGTTCTTATCTGTGTCTACCTTTATCTCTATGTTTATATCAGGGTTTCTCAACTTCTGCCATAGTGACAGTTTGGACTGGAAATTTTCTTATTGTGTGGAGTTACCCTGCATATAGTAGAATGTTTAGTAACATCCCAGGTTTCCATTAGGTACGAGTAGTACCCTTCTCCTAGTTGTGACATCCAAAATGTCTCAAGCATTGACAAATGTTCTTTGGGGAGCAAATTTTACCCATTTGATAACAAGTTAAACTTCTCTTTCTTTCCCTCTTTCCTTCTCTCCCTCTCTATTTTCAGGTGCCTATAATTTATTTGTGGGAGGCGGGATTAATTTCAAATAACTGTATTGGTGGGTTTAGGATTTATCTTATTCATTTAGCATATTGCCTTTGTGTACTAAAGATCTATCAGATGATGCTACATAAACCCTATTGACTATACTGATGTCTCTATCCAGACTAGGTTTCCTGACAGACCTAGATGGACAAACACAATCTAACAGTGCTGAATGAGTTCATTCTGATGGGAATCACAGACCGCCCAGAGCTGCAGGCGCCATTGTTCGGGCTGTTCCTCATCATCTACATGATCTCAGTGGTGGGCAATTTGGGCATCATCATCCTCACCAAGATGGACTCCAGGCTACAAACACCCATGTACTTTTTTCTCAGACACCTGGCTATCACTGATCTTGGTTATTCAACAGCCGTGGGACCAAAAATGTTGGCAAATTTCATTGTAGATGAAAATACTATCTCCTGTTATTTTTGTGCTACACAGCTAGTTTTTGTTATCATGTTCATAACTAGTGAATTTTTTATTCTGTCAGCAATGTCCTACGACCGCTATGTGGCCATCTGTAACCCTTTGTGCTACACAGTCATCATGTCACAAAGGGCGTGTTTGGTGCTTGTTGCAATCCCCTGTCTCTACAGCACATTTGTTTCTCTCCTGGTCACCATAAAGATTTTTAATTTATCCTTCTGTGGTCACAATATCATCAGGCATTTCTACTGTGACAGTCTCCCCTTGGTATCTTTGCTCTGCTCAAACACACTTGAAATCAAGTTGATCATTCTTGCCTTAGCAGCTTTTGATTTGATTTCATCCCTCCTAATAGTTGTTCTTTCATACATACTCATAGCTGCATCCATTCTCAGACTGAGTTCAGCTGAGGGCAGGCACAAGGCCTTCTCCACCTGTGGATCCCACCTGACTGTGGTGGTAGTGTTCTATGGGACTTTAATCTTTATGTATCTGCAGCCCAAGTCCAGTCATTCCTTTGACACTGATAAAGTGGCTTCCATATTTTACACCCTGGTGACCCCCATGTTGAATCCCTTGATCTACAGTTTGAGGAATAAAAAAGTAAAATATGCCGTACATAGGACTTTAGAACAATTACGCAATACATTTTCTCAACATTCACTATAACTTATGAATTATATAAATTACTTTTTACACTTTAAACTTTTTTTCTGTGTGCCTCCGGAGGGGATATCTAGCACAAAACCACAGATAACAGGTATTTCTATATTGCCTTCTACCAGTCACTCTACTAAGGCTGTAAGTAGATTAATAAATGAAACAGTACAAAGTGTTGCCTTCCTTGAGCAGGAGTGATGCATTATAAGTATAATAATTAAGAAATTTTATAGTATACTAGAAAGTCTGGAGGGTGTTACTTTTTTTTTTTTTTTTTTTTTTAATAAGAACATTGAATATGTTGAGTGGGATAGTGAAACTAATAGATACAGGAAGATTTCCAAATACCTGGTGTTTCCCTTATCTAGTAGAAAAAAAATATACAGAAAGTGCATGTGTGTGTGTGTGCATGCTCACACACACCTCCTATTTTATTTCTTACACTCTGCCCTGGGTGGCTAATTCTGATTAAAACAAGGCTCACTGGGGTGGGTTGGTTTGAGTACTCAGTTATATGAATTTGCTCAAATGACCACTTTCTAAACCTTAAAATCCCTCTCTTTCATCATCAGTGCCTTTACTTTCATATTTGAGCCCTTAGAGTCCATATACTTTATTCTTTTTATTATTACTATATTGTAATATTAGTATAAACAAAATAAAACTATATTCAACAGGATCAGCTGAGTATCTGGTTTTGTCTAAATTAACCAATTTTGCCTGTATCAGTGGGTATGTAAATTAAGACATATCTATTAAGGTCAGCCACAGAAGTTTCCAGGTTTTTTCTTTTTATCTGTCTCAGACAGATATTGCTCCTAAGTCCGTGCTTTTGTCTCATAGATTGTTATCCTTATCTCTCTAGAAAACAATAATTACTCTTGTTTAGAAGTCATTTTCTAATTGTTTCTGTAGCCTTGCATAAGAAGTCTATTGTATAATGAGTTATGTTTGTTGCCTTGGTTTTGTTTAGCTGGATTTTCTTCAATTTGAATAATATGAGCATGTGTTTTGATCAGGGTGTATTGTTTGAACTGATCATTTTGATTATCCTGTTTGGAAGAAGCATAAGGAGATAACCCATGGTTCGGACTATGCTGTGTTTCTAGTGAGTGAGGTGTGATATGTAGTATTTTCTGTATTTGCCATGATTTCTAGACATAGTTGCTCCATATTCCCTCCTAATTTTCTGTTTCTACTTTCTTATTCTTTTAATATTCAAAAAATTTTTAATGAGAAAAAAATTAAATTTCAGGTACACTAAGCTTGTCTTTAAAAAAGATTCCAGTCTGTGTTTTAGGATAGGACCCTGCAAGGTGGGTTATGATATTTTTTCCATATATGTAGAGACTAGAAAACGTGTGAGAAAAATATCATTTATAAAGAGGATATCAAAATGGAAATTTAAAACACACCCCATCCTCATCATTCCAAGTGGCTTGATTCAGAATTTTTTTTTTTTAAGTATTTAGGGAAAAAGAATTAGCCAATTCTACACAAACTCATTTACAGAACTGAAGAAAAGTGTATATTTACATTTCCTTTATGAGGATAGGTTAAACCGATATTAAAGGCAGACAAAGACATTAAAAGAAAAGAAAACAACAGAGCACATACGTGAAAAATATAAAGAAATTGAGTCTGGCAATATGTAAAGACAATAGTACACTTAATTTGGTGTGCCCCAGGAATGCATGGATAGTTTCCCATTAAAAAAAAATCAATTAGCAACATCCATCATAATAAATAAAATGGCAAACAATGCCATATAAATAGATGTAGAGAAACATTTTAAAGTCTTAATAAATGTGATAAAACTTTGACCAAATTAGTATTAAAATAGAGCTTTCTCAAACTGAAAGAGGACATCCATGAACAGCCCGTAGTTACCATCACACATGGTCTGAAAGATTGAATACATTCAGTAAGACCAGGAAAAAAAAACAAGTAAATCCCCTCTTACCAAATCTATTCCACATTTCAGAGGATGTTCGAGCCACCCCGATCTTTAATAACTTTTCCACCAGATCCCCATAATATATACAGAGATAGGGCTCAAAACTCAAAAATAATAATATCAATAATAAAGTAAAAAAGAAAAACAGCCCAGAAAAATGATCATAAAAACGAACATTCATTCTTTCATAGGACATATTCTGGTGGCAAATAAGCACATTAAAAATGTTCAGTTCATCACTCATCCATGAACTTCAAGTTAAAATATTGATGACATAACTCTACATCTGTTAGAATATCAGGTGTTTGGTAATTATGTGAGGGAAATGGGACATTCATAAACTGCTAGTGGAAAATTAAAATCATGAAAATGCTTACGAAAAGAATTTCTTTTAAGCATCAGGGTCTTAAAAAGCTGAACATAGTTTTACCCTAAAATTTAACCAATTTACTTAAAAGTGAAATGACAGCATTTAGCCCTATAAATACGTGTGTACAAATGTCCATAACAAGGTTGTCTGTAATACTCGAAAACTAGAATCACCCCAAATGTTCATCTACTTGAGAATGGACGAATAAATTGTGGTATTTCCAACAAGTTAATACTACTCTGTCATAAAAACTACTGAATTATTGGTACATGCAAATACATGGATGAAAAATACAAATGGATACATCAGACTTTGTCAGAATGAAAACAACCCACACTTACACATTTATCCCACAGAAACGAAAACTTATGTTCATACAAAAATCCTTACACAAATGTTAAAAGAAACATTACTTATAATAGATAAAGCCAGTAACAAACCAAAACGTCCTTCTATGGGTGAATGGGTAACTAAACTGTACTAAATCCCTATATGAAGTAATGCTCAGGAGTAAAAAAAAGAACAAATTATTGATGCACACAACAGCGTGAATGGACCTCATTAGAATCGTGTGAAGTGAAAAGTCAATCACCAAGGGTGGTTGTTGTTGTTACCTGCGATTGAGTGACTCCAACTCATGGTCACGTTATATAAAACAGAAGAAAACATTGCCTGGCCCTGTCCTAGCCTCACAGTCATCAGTATGTCCGAGTACATTGGTGCAGCCACTGTGTCAGTCCAGCTTATGGAGGGCTTCCCCCATTCTCGTTGGCCCGCTCGTTCCCCAAATATGATGTCCTCCTCCAAAAACTTGTTTCCCTGAAGCAGTAAAGTCAGACAATGTTCTGTTGGAGCCAACAAAACATGTACCATTCAAGAATTTTTGTTTCTTTAGATGTCATCCGGTCAGTTGAAAATCATAGCAATGTATAGGACAGAGTAGAAACGTCCCATAGATTTGCTTAGGCTGTAATCTTCATGGGTGCAGATGGCCAGGTCTTTTCTCCCTGGAAAGGCTGGTGTGTTCAAACAGCCAACATTTCAGTTAGCAATGAGCTTTATAAATAAATATATGTGTATATATATATATATATATATATGTATGTATATAAAACCAAACAAAATCCAAAGCTGTCCAGTCGAATCTGACTTATAATGACCCTATAGGACAAAGTAGAACTGCCCCACAGGGTTTCCAAGAGGCACCTGGTGGGTTTGAACTGCCGATCTTTTGGTTAATAGCCACACTCTTAATCACTACGCCACATACATATCATCATATAGGAGATATAAGCAAAAAAAAAGTCACAAATGGATACATTATAAATATTTACGATGACAAAATGAAGCAAAAATATTGCACAGTAAGTATATATTCATAATGAAACATTATGCAAACTATCACACTTTACGATGGTGTGTTGATATGGTAGAGCATTATATCAAGCACAACAGAACATGCATTAAGGTGAAAAAAAAGTTTTGGAATGAGGATTGGACAGAATGAAAAAACATAAAATACAGAAATGTAATGATGGAAAATAAAACAAACAAGCAAAAAACATAAACACATGATGGCAATTGACCAGGAAATGAGAAGCAAGGGTAACGTTTCTGTTTATGAGGTCAAAAAGGAAAAAAAAAAACCTTGAAAATAGCAGTAACAGCAAAAATAACAAAAATAACAGGAAACAAGGAAGTGATACCTCCCACGTGCACAATGCATAACTTTTATTCCATTAAAATCTTTTAGATAATGCAGTAAGAAAGTTTTTAAGCACAACTTCATTTTGTCATCCATTTGAAGAGACCACTGTAGAAATGCAGAATGTTGACAGTTCTGTTTTACAGATAGAGAATATTAATGCAGATCCCCGTGTGGTAAAAATCAACGTTAACAAAGAGTAAAATGCAAGAGCATATGAAATAGATAAACATAGACATGCATACACACTATATGAATAAAAATTTGGTCACCGGTGAATACAAAATGTCCTGGACAGTTCACCAAACACCCCCAGGAATTTTGTTAGGCTTTCATATGCTTCAAGAACAGTCACTAAATTGCCTGTCATCTCCTCAGGGAGAACCTCCAAGGGTAAAAAAAAAAATCCATAAATTCTTCTCACTCTGCCATGTTAAGAAACACTTGGGGGAGTCAAGACAGAGGCTTCATTGCAGGTAAAAAGACAGACTTTTTCCATTTTTTACCAATACCTGAAACGTTTCAGTGACACTTGCAAGGTCCCACCTTTATTCAATGGCAAAATCATTGCAAAATATTCGGATTTCTGAGTCAGTTCTGTGTGCATTCTACTTTTCAATAGTACCTGAGACTAGGATCTCTCTCCCTTTCTTTTTTAGCATCATTATTTTTTTTCAAATATTCATACTTTGTTTCAGAGGCTAAAGGCTCATAAGTATATTTGAAGCCTCGTCATTATGTCTACATGATATTTTTACTTTGTATAAATAACTATATGAATAAAAAAGTAACAGACAAAAAAAAAAAAAAAAAAAAGGCCTGGAGTCAATTTTGCCTCATAGCTACCCCATGTGCATCAGAGAACTGTGGTCCGTAGTTTTTCAATGTCTGTGAACTTGCAGAAGTGGATTTTTCTTTTTTCCAAGGTGCCTCTGACTGGATTCGATCCCCCAACCTTTCAGTTTGCAGCTGAGTGTTTAACTGTTTGTGCCACCCAGGTGGCCTAATTATGTGAATAATAGAGCTCATATATGAAAGTAAAGGAAGCATATGCAGTATTAAAAATACTGGAGCAGAATTGTGAAGCTACAATATTCAGTCTCCAATGTTGATGTCCTTCCAAATCCTTAGTTATAAGCTGGCTCTACTCTTAAGTGTAATTTAATATATAATGTATATTTAAATAACTGTATAAATGTATATTTTTGCTAATCTTTTGTTGAGGAAATAAATTTCCATCTCACAACTCATGTTGAGATGTGAAAAGCAATTTTTAAGAGTTTGGGAAACTTGTAAGTACCCAGTTTTATGATGATTGCACAATATATATCATATTCTTCAATTCCCAGGAGAATCTGGCAGAAATAATATATAATTTTCTCAATGAACATAGCTTTATAAAAGGAGAATGAGATAGTCAACAAAGATAGTAAACTATGGAAAATAACTTCGCGCTCTCCATGGAACTCCAAAGCTATTGAGAGGAAGTCTTCTTCTTTTGCCTTACCTTATTTTTTTTTTTTTTTTTTTATAGGAAAAGCAGTACTTAGAAATACAAGTCCTTTTTTTCTCCAGCAGTTTTTACTGGGTTTTCATCATTACAACTAAACAAGATTTACTTTGCTTTTATGGCATTCACTGATGATACTTGATCTCCTAATTGTAGTATCTACTGATACCCAATTACGAACTTCTAAAAAAAAATATTGTGTTTTAGGTGAAAGTTTACATAGCAAATTAATTTTCCAATACAAACTTCTTACACAAAATGTGTCAACACTCTCCTTGTTTCCTTCCTGGCTTCTCTGTGTCCATTAGTCAGGTTTCCCTGTCCCTCCCCGCCTTCTTGCCCTTTTGGTCTCCTATAGTTGGTAGTTCTAAGGGGCACATTCTTCACAGATTTTGTTGCTTAATTTAATAGCCCCGTCTGTGATTGTGCTCAAAGGTGGCCACGGGCAGTGTCTATAGTTTCACATTAGAAGGTTGTCTTAGGACAATAGTCTCAGGGGTTTCTCCAGCCTCTTTCAAACCAGTAAATCTGGTCTTTTTTTTTTTTTTTGAATTTGAATTTTGTTGTACATTTTTTTCCCTATTCTCCCCCAGACCTTCTACTGTGATCTTCGTAAGAGTCGTCGGTAGTCATAGCCAGGCATCATCTAAGTCATCTGGTCTCAGGTTAGAGGAAGCTGTGGTTCATGTGGGCCATATGTCCTTTGGTCTAATTGCTTCCTTAAGTCTTTTATTTATTTATTTATTTATTTTCTTCGCTCTCCTTTGTTCTAAGTGGAAAGAGGCCAATAGTTTCTTTTCTGACATAAGCAATGTGTGTGTTTAGGGTCACAGACTTCTAAGTAATGTTTTATATGAGATAGTGTATTTCTCCTGTTACCATTTTATTATTTAATACGTTATGATTGTATTTTTCTATTAGCTTATTTCTAACTCAGAGGCTGCTGGTCCTGCTATTTTCATTGTAAGTAATATCATTTCAAACCATTAATTCTTTTACCTTAAACTGCCATCCTCAACCTTCTCTGGCATTTTTTTTTAATCTGTCATATATTAGGGATATGTATTATTCATTTAAATTTAAATATATTTGTATGAATTATGTACTATATAATAGTTTAAGCTAGAGGATTTCTTTATCCAAGTGAAATTTTTTAAAGAAATTTCATTATATAAAATCAATGACATGGACCTCACTTTCTACCCCCTCACTATCTTAGATTTTTTTTTTTTTATCTTAGATAGTTCGATGACAAAGTATATCTGATTTGTTACAAACGACTTAGTATATGTTACTTGTAAAGAAGTTGCTCCTAGGGCAGGACGTATTTTAAGTAAATTTATATTCAAAGGCACAGCTGTTAAGGTAATCCTGACTCAACAGTGACCCCAAAGTGTTTCCAAAGCTATAAATAACTATGGAAGCAGACTGCCACATCTTTCTCCCAGGGAGCCACTGGTGGTTTTGAACTGCAGAGCTTTAGGTAAGCAGTCCATCAACTTATATTAAAATGTATTAAGTAAAATAGAAGATGTATAATCCAGAAGCTTGGCAAACTGATGGTCCAATTTTAGTCACGGAGTTGAAGATGGGGGAGAGAAGAGCTGGGGTCAGTTACATGGATAACACGCTACTCAACCTACTCATCATCATAACCCTGACGCAGAAGCTAGGTCAACTAGAACGATTCTTGTATACATATGTAAAGAAAAGTCCTTTCATGTCAATTATTGTTATCATTTTAAAAACAACAACATTATATCCTTGATTTTTGAGACTTATATCTTGATAACTTAAATGCACTGAAACATTTAATCATCATTTATTTTTCCAACAACCCTGAAGGGAAGTGTTCATGTTGCAGATGTGAATAAGGAAATTAAGGTATCTTATTTTATAACTCACAAATGGAGGTACAACAGGGACTATATCTGCATGGGTCTAGCACCTAGAATGTTTTCCTGTATAAAGACAGCTAATCCCCACTATGATTGATTAGATTTTCCTTGTTAATCATGTGTTCAGTATCTGTCGAGTGTGTTGTTTCAGTCTGTGCCACCCATGGCACAAGGGCTTTTATAGGACTCTGTTTTGAAGTAAAGCATATTAAATATTTCCACACATTTTGTGAATTTGCACTTTAAAATTTTTATAATGAAATTGACATTTGTAGTACAATTTTGTAAATGTCATTCTATAAATGAAAAAAAAGAGAGTTTAGTAATCACCCATATGCCTACCACTTAAAAAATTTAACTTTTTTAAATTTTTGCTTCATATATTTATATGCATTTTAAAAAACAAACAAACAAACCAATCCCGTTGCCATCAAGTTGATTCTGACACATAGAGACACTGGAGGACAGAAGAGAACTGCCCCAAGGAGAGGCTGGTAGATTCAAAGAGCCGATTTATGGGTTATCAGCCAAGCTCTTATCCACTGCTCCACAAGGAATCCAGCTATGTACATGTTCATGTATGTATAAATATATATGTATTGTGTATACATATATGTGCATGTATATGTATGTGTATATGTACAAGTATATGTGCATATACATATACATATATCCCCACCGATATGTACACGTACACATACACCTATGTCTTTGTGTCTATCTCGATTACTGTGTTTACTACAGGGTTTCACAACTTCTGCCATAGTGACAGTTTGGACTGCAAATTTCCTTATTGTATGGTGTTACCCTGCATATAGTAGAATGTTTAGTAACATCCCAGGTTTCCATTAGATACGAGTAGTACCCTTCTCCTAGTTGTGACATCCAAAATGTCTCAGATATTGACAAATGTTCTTTGGGGAGCAAATTTTCCCCAACTGATAACAAATTAGATTTCTCTTTCTTTCCCTCTTTCCTTCTCTCTATCTCTGTATCTTCATATGTCTATGCTTTATTTCTGGGAGGCAGGTTTAATTTCCAATAACTGTATTGGAAGGTGTGGATTTATCTTATTCATTTAGCATATTGCCTTTGTATGCTAAATATCTACCAGATGATGCTACATAAAGCCTATTGACGATGCTGATGTCTCTACCCAGAATAGGTTTCCTAATAGACCAAGATGGACAAACACAATCTAACAGTGCTGAATGAATTCATTCTGACGGGAATCACAGACCGCCCAGAGCTGCAGGCGCCATTGTTCGGGCTATTCCTCATCATCTACGTGATCTCAGTGGTGGGTAACTTGGGCATCATCATCCTCACCAAGATGGATTCCAGGCTACAAACTCCCATGTACTTTTTTCTCAGACACCTGGCTATCACTGATCTTGGTTATTCAACAGCCATGGGACCCAAAATGCTAGCCAATTTTGTTGTGGATGAAAATACAATCTCCTATTATTTTTGTGCTACACAGCTAGCTTTCATTATTTTGTTCATAAATGGTGAACTTTTCATTCTATCAGCAATGTCCTATGACCGCTATGTGGCCATCTGTAACCCTCTGCTCTACTCAGTCACCATGTCACAAAGGGTGTGTTGGGTGCTGGTGGCAATCCTCTATCTTTATTGTGCATTTGTTTCACTTCTTATCACCATAATGATTTTTAATTTCTCCTTCTGTGGCTGCAATGTCATCAGTCATTTCTAC
Source organism: Loxodonta africana (assembly GCF_030014295.1). Lineage (NCBI taxonomy): Eukaryota > Metazoa > Chordata > Mammalia > Proboscidea > Elephantidae > Loxodonta > Loxodonta africana. Next base: position 30,462,983 of record NC_087348.1, read on the forward strand.
TGTGACCCGAACCCTTTGTTATCTTTGCTCTGCTCAAACACACATGAAATTCAATTGATCCTTCTCATCGCAGCATCTATTGATGTGATTACATCCCTTTTAATAGTGCTTGTTTCCTACCGGCTTGTTCTTGTAGCCATTGTCAGGATGAACTCAGCTGTGGGCAGGCACAAGGCCTTGTCCACCTGTGGATCCCAGCTGACGGCAGTGATAGTGTTCTATGAGACCTTAATCTTTACGTACATGCAGCCCAAGTCCAGTCATTCCTTTGATGGTGATAAAGTAGCTTCCATATTTTATACCCTGGTTATCCCCATGTTGAATCCCTTGATTTATAGCTTGAGGAGCAAAGACGTAAAATATGCCCTACATAGGACATGTAAAAAAATATGCAAAATCTTTTCTAAAGTTTGATCGGTGATATGGTTCCTATAAATTACATGATGGGCTTCAAACCTTGTCTGTTTGCCTCCTTAGGGTATAAACTACAGAGTATAGAGAGCACAAATGTATTCCACATATATTTATAAATATCTTATGTGCCAGTCACTCTTCTAAATGCATTGATCAACAAAAGAGTAAAAACCTTTGCCTTCCTTGAACTGAAGATATGGATCACAAATATAACAATTAAGTAAATTTTATAGTAGAGAAGAACGTGCTGGGGCCCTGGTGGTGCAGTAATTAATGTGCGTGGCTGCTAACTGAAAGGTCAGTGGTTCAAACCCACCAGCCAATACCTGGGAGAAATATGTGGCAGTTGGCATCCATAGATTTACAGCCTTGGAAACCCTATGGGGCAGTTCTAATCTGTCCTGTACAGTCACTATGAGTCAGAATCTCCTGGACAACAGTTTTGCATCTGGGTTTTTTGAGAATGTGATAGAAAATAAAATCCTTTGCCATTGAGTTATTCTGACTGATAGCGACTCTATAGGACAGGGTAGAACTGGTCCATAGATTTTCCAAGGAGTGACTGGTGGATTTGAACTGCTGACCTTTTCCTTAGCAGCCAAGCTCCTGCCCAGTGAACCGCCATGGCTCCAGGAGAGTGTGTTTGGGACCATGAAATCAGGCAAGGAGTGTGAATATGCTGAGTGGGAGTGGGAAAAAAGTAGTAGGTACAAAACTGGAGTTACAGTGATTCTGTTTTTTTCAACAATTAAAATAAACTTTACAATGTCAGTATTTGTGTTTGTGTATGTGTGTATTTGTGTAAGCCCTTGCCTTCTGTTTTGGCCTTCTTAATTTCTGAGGAAGGGTATTAGATTCTGCCAGGTTTTAATGATTCTCAGTGTATTGTGATGATTTGAGTTACTCAGTGATGTCAATTTGCTCAAATGTCCCCCATTCCAGACTTTAGGGTTCCAGTCTTTTCTTATTAATGCCTTTACCTTCCCATGTTAATTTGTTTTTTTACTGTTCAGCAATTCAAAGGTTCAGCTCCACATCTGACTTTATTTTAATCAGTGCATTTTTGCCGAGATCAATACACACACCAATTAAGATACATTTCTTGAGGTCATCTATAGTTGTTCCCAGGTTTGGAATCCCTTTCCCACTTGTCATTCTTATTTAATAACTATCTTTTTTTTTTTGTCTCAAGAGTTGTTATCTTTTATTATGTATGTGAAAAGCTTTTGAAAAACATTTATTCAATTATTTCTTTGTGTATTTCCTTGAGTAACAGGATATGCTATGATGAGTTAAATTTGTTGCCTGTCTTTCTTTGTTTCCCTAACATTTGTTCAATATTTATCATGCACTATATTTCCATTGACTTTTCTTTACCCGACTTGTGAGAGGCAAAATGAGATAATCCTATTGTTTGTACCAAGATGTATTTCTAATTAAAGTGAGGTATGTTATGTGGCAAGGACACAGTTTTCTTGCCTTATGGGCATAGTTGCTCCATGTTATTCCTCAAATTTTACCATGTATTTTTGTTTATTATTATTTTTTCTTTGTAAAATTTCTAAGATTTTACCGAAGCTTTTTTTTTTTTTTTTTTTTTTACCAGAGTCTAAATTGTTTTAATGGCTCACTATCATGAAATAAAATCCCTCATGTAGACAATGAAATTCAAATAAAAATAGTCCATTGGGATATAAGAGAAGGTGCATGTTTTATTTTCATATGAGCATCAATATTTTTGAAAGGTTGAAGCAGCTAGAAGGATAAGATGACCATGATAAGACAGAGTTACCCAGGCTGGGGAACATTCTACTACCCGGAGCAGCTTACTTGGCACCACTCCCCCCCCACCCTTAGCTTTACATTAGAATTCTGGTTTCTTGATATTTCCCATAGTTTTACATTAAAATCTTGGTTTCCCTTTTTTTAATTGCTGCCCGATCTAAAGGAAATTGGCAGATCTGGTTTAGATGCCAGGTTGACATTCTGGGTAACCTTTTAAGAATCATACGTAGTAAATTCTCCATCTCTGGGTGGAGTGTAAGAACCATATTCTGAACATATGATGCATGAAGTAACATTTAAGCCACATGGCACCAAAGTAGTTTGATTGATAATGTTGCTGTTGTAACTTGTATGATCTTCCTACTTGTAAATCCCTTAAAAGTAACCTTTTGCCTCACTCTCACTGAGCAGTCTTGGCAACATCAGCACCAACTGTTTCCTTCCTTGAACAATGAAATAAAGGTGCCTTTCAGTACTCCCACTTGAGTCTCTGGTTTATTTAATGAGACAAGTCAGTCGGAGTGGAACCAGGGATTTCCACAGCAATAATGAGCACTACCAAGCAATAATACCTTATACTTATTGACTGGTGTATCATTGTCATTCTTCAATGTTTAGTTAAATTCGTTTTCACAACAGCTCTTTGAGGCACAGTCTATTCATATTTACATAACTCAGATGATAAAATGGAGGATAAAAGAGGGTAAATAAATTAACCAAGTTCAACTCACAAAGGATAAATAAATAGTCCAAGTTCACAGTGGCCTTAAGGACAAAAACAAGTTTCAAACATGTTCTACATGTAGGTTCCACTTTCCAGGTTCATAAGAGCTAGTCTGAAAAACTTCTTAATGCAAATTTTCTGAGTTAATGATGTTATCCCTGAGATGACAGAGAATATCCAATTAAAAGAAGAGAAATAGCAGTGGGGTTCATAAAATAGTGAATATCTAGGACACCGCTTGGAAGAGAAAATAAATTCAATAGAGACAATGAATTAATAAATTGACACAGGAAGCTAATCAGTTCATTCTGATGCATGATTTGTTCAAACTAAATAATGGAAAACCATCACAACGTGGATGCAGGACATAGTCTGAGCAGGTTTATGATAAATGTCCGGTGGGGGATATTAGGAATTTTTATGAAGTATTAAGGAACAGGAGCCATGGTGACACAGTGGTTAGAGCTCAGCTGCTAACCCAAAGGTCAGCAGTTTGAACCCACCAGCATCTCTTTGGAAACCCTAGGGGGCAGTTCTAGTCTGTCCTGTGTAGGTAGGAGTTGGAATTGACTGTGAGGCACGGGTTTGGCTTTTTGGTTTAGCAAGGAAGATGTTAAAAATCAATAAACGAGGAAGTTCCCATTTTAAGAAATGATTTTTGGACTTTTGCCTCAAGAAGTTCAGCCACTTTTTAAAAACAAAGATACTATTGATGTCACTTCTTTAAAAAAGGAGGTCTGTGAGAAGATTTATTCCCTATCACCTTCTTCTTCCTGGACTTTGCTGCTGTGTGAACTTCAACTTTGGGGGAGTTTAAGGACAATGGATTGCCAACTACATTAACTTTGATTTTGCTGAGCTACTGAACCAACAAGAGCCATCAGGGCCCACTACTGGACAGTTTCTTCTTTTTTTTTTTTTTCTTTTTCTTTTCCGGTTCTTTTTTAAAACAAATGAAAACCTCCTCTTGAGCTACTGTTTGAGTGATTCATTTACTTATTGAGTGTTTCATTACACATCTGGGAAAAGAATTCTAGATGGTACAATGAGGAGAGACACAAGCACTACCTGAAGTTGTGAAGGGCACCGTGTGGTAATATTTTTGCCATTTATAGAGTCTAAAATGTGAAAGAACCATCTGTAAATGTGCAATATATTGGTTATTGCCATGATTAATGTAAACATCGAAGAGCTTCCCACCACAGTAATCATACCTACCAAAAGGAAAACACACAACTCATTGATACTCATCAACTCAAAGAAAATAAATTTGTCTAATCCACTCACACAGTTTTTCATTGAAGGAGCTCCTGAAAATAAGAGAAACAGAGAAAGAACGAGAGACAGTGAATGATAAGAAAATACTGAGGAGCTTGATATACAGTAAATATTATTACAGTTCTAATAAGAAATAATCTGTAATTCATTAAAATATATAATAATCCCCAGTAATCTTAATACTTGTTGTTTTAAGGTGCCAGGAGTTGATACGGATCACAGAAACCCCATGAACAACAGAATAAACAAGTGCCTGGTTCTGCACCACCTCACAATCATTGCTATGTTTGAACCCATTGTTACAGACACTGTGTCAATCCATCTCACTGAGCTTCTTTCTATATTTAACTGACCCCCTACTATACCAACCATGATGTCCTTCTCCCAGGACTGAACCCACACACCAAGTGTTAAATAGTACCTGTATATGGTTTCTCTATTAGATAAAGTTACCACCAAGCAGATGGGGCTGAGGGAATTGACAAATTGTTACTACATATATTGCTGGATTCCCTAGAGAAAGAGTAAACTGGTGGAGAGGTGAACACAAATGTTGAGGTAGGGAAGTCTCAGAAATCAAGTTATAGGAAGAGTGATATTTTAATTTCCAGCATACGTGAATGGCGCACCCTAGAACTGTGAAGGGCATGCCCTTCACTACAACATGAAATGTTTCTTCCAGTTTCCACTGTGTCATATTCTAGCAGAAGTTCATCTTATTATAGCCAGTCTTACCTATATACCACAACAACTAATAACAAACCTGTAGAGTCCCCTTGATAAGAAAAATAAAAATATTTAGGATGATATTATATTAGTTAAATACCATCAGGTATTCTCAACATATGAAATAACAGCAAAGTACAAGATCAGATGTACCTGTTTATTTATATAATTATTAGCTCAAAATATTAGTTTACTACTTGGACCAATAGAAATTAGTCATCCCTGGAGCAGGCAATGTAAATATTCAACATTTATTCTCTCATAGAAAATGTTTTCATTTTTAAAACTTGCTTTTTCATGGAACTTATCTATGAACATCACAACCCATTGATTCTATGGAATTTGTGAACTTATATAAAATAATTGATACAGAAATAAAGTATAAGAACTTTTTACAAGGCTTTATTTTCTAAAAATTATTAAATTTTCATGATTTTTCTAACCATAAAGACATTTAATACCTGCTCAGGTAAGCATGTGTTTTTTTTTTTTTTTTTTTCAGGTAAGCATGGGTTCTACATCTTTTAAAGTGCTTCATACATGGATATATCTTTTATTTTGCATCTAGAAAGTCAGACAAATTGGCTTTATTTCTTGTTTCTTTTATATTTTAAATGCTTTTATTGAGATATAAATAACATACAATAAAATTTTCTCATGTGTCTTGAATTTTTTCTTCCATTCTTTCAGCTTGAGAAATGTCAAACATGTCCTTCCTTTTTACTTTTTTAACTCCAGGTCTTAGCACATTTCATTATAATACTTTAAATTGTCTTCTAGAGCCTCTCTTTGAAATCTTCTGTTCACCTCTTAAACCGTATTATTTCTCTTGTTTGCTTTAGCTACTCTACATTCAAGAACAAATGTCAGAGTACCTTTTGACATCCATTTGGTTTTGTCTTTCTTGTCTTTTAATGATTTTTTGATTTCTTCAGGTGTGATGTACTTGATGACATCTAAACTTGACTAATCTGCGGTCATTAGTGTTCAATGCGTCAAATCGATTCTTGGGATGATCTCTATATTTTTGGTGCGATATATTTAAGGTCATATTTTGGTTTTCATAGACTTGCTCTAGATTTCTTCAGCTTCAGCTTGTACTTGTATATGAACAATTGACTGTCAGTTCTGTGGTTAGCCCCCGGCTTTGTTCTGACTGATGATATTGAGCCTCTCCACCATCGCAAGAATAGATTTGATGTCTTGAACACTAATTACCAAAGGCCAGATGAGCTGTGGAGTGACACTAAACAAACCAAACCAAACCCAGTGCCATCAAGTCAATTCTGACTCATAGTGACCCTATAGGACAGAGTAGAACTGCCCCATAAAGTTTCCAAGGAGCGCCTGGCAGATTTGAACTGCCAACCCTTTGTTTAGCAGCCGTAGCCAGATGAGTTGTGGAATGACACCAAGGACATCATAAATAAAGAAAGCAAGGGGTCACTAAAAAGACAGGAGAGAAAGAAAAGCTGAAAATGCATGTCAGTTGAGACTCTGAGACTTGCTCTTGAAAGTCGAATAGCTAAAGTGAAATGAATAAATGACGAAGCAAAAGAGGTGAACAGAAGACTTTCAAGGGCAACTAAGAAGACAAAATAAAGTGTTATGATTACATGTGCAAAAACCTGAGATAGAAGTGCAAAAGGGAAGAACACGTTCAGCATTTCTCAAGCTGAAAGAACTGAAGAAGAAATACAAACCTTGAGATGCAATACTGAAGGATTCTACAAAGAAACACTAAATGACCAGAAAGCATCAAAAGAAGATGAAAGGACCACACAGAGTCAGTACACCAAAAGATCTGGCTGATGTTCAAACATTTCAGGAGGTGACACATAATCAGGAACCGATGACACTGAAGGAATAAGTCCAAGCTGCACTGCAGGCACAGGCAAAAAACAAGGCTCGGGGAATTGACAAAATACCAATGGAGATATTTCAACAAGTGGATGCTGCACTGGAAGTGCTCACTCTTGTGCTCCAAGAAGTTTGAAAAACAGTTACCTGGCCAACCAATTGGAAGAGATCCTTATTTATGCCTATTCCTAAGAAAGGTGGTCCAACCAAAAGCAGAAATTATCGAACGATATCATTAATATCATATGCAAGTAAAAGTTTGCTGAAGATAATTCAAAAACAGCTACAGCAGTATATCAACAGGGAATTGCCAGAAATTCTAGCCAGATTTAGAAGAGGTTGTGGAGCCAGGGATATTGCTGATGTCAGATGGATCCTGGCTGAAAGCGGAGAATACCAGAAGGATGTTTACCTGTGTTTTATTGATTATGCAAAGGCATTTGACTGTGTGGATCATAACAAACTATGGATAACAGTGTGAAGAATGGCAATTCCATAACACTTAATCGTGCCCATGAGGAACCTTTACATAGATCAAGAGGCAGTTGTTCGGACAGAACAAGGGGATACTGATTGGTTTAAAGTCAGGAAAGGTGTGTGTCAGGGTTGTATTCTTTCACCATACCTATTTAATCTGTATGCTGAACAAATAATACGAGAAGCTGGAGTATATGAAGAATGGGTCATCAAGATTGGAGGAAGACTCATTAACAACCTGCTTTATGCAGATGACACAACCTTGCTTGCTGAAAGTCAAGAGGACTTGAAGCTCTTACTGATGAAGATCAAAGACCACAGCCTTCAGTATGGATTGTACCTCAACATAAAGAAAAGAAAAATCCTCACAACCAGATTAATGAGCAACATCATGATAAATGGAGAAAAGATTGAAGTTGTCAAGGGTTTCATTTTACTTGGATCCACAATCAATAGCCACGGAAGCAGCAGTCAAGAAATCAAAAGATGCATTGCATTGGGCAAATCTGCTACAAAGGACCTCTTCAAAGTGTTGAAGAGCAAAGATGTCACCCTGAAGACTAAGGTGCACCTGACCCAAGCCATGGTATTTTCAATCGCATCATATGCATGTGAAAGCTGGGCAGTGAATAACGAAGACCAAAGTAGAGTTGACACCTTTGAATTGTGGTTTTGTCAAAGAATATTGAATATACCATGGACTGCCAAAGGAACGAACAAATCTGTCTTAGAAGAAGTACAACCAGAATGTTCCTTAGAAGCAAAGATGGCGAGACTGCATCTTGTATACTTTGGACATGTTGTCAGGAGGGATCAGTCCCTGGAGAAGGACATCATGCTTGGTAGAGTACAGGGTCAGCAGAAAAGAGGAAGACCCTCAACGAGGTGGATAGACACAGTGGCTGGAACAGTGAGCTCAGGCATAACAACGATTGTAAGGATGGTGCAGGACTGGGCAGTGTTTCATTCTGTTTTACATAGGGTCGCTATGAGTCAGAACCTACTCGATGGTACATAACGACAACACATGCAGCTGATTCCTCTCATGTCGAGTCATGCCAATAAAATAGAATATGTTAATCTAGTAAAATAAAATGGGAGAAGACTTATAAAGAAAACTTGCAATAATAGGAGGTGTCGAAGTGACTAATATCTGTTCCCAAGGTAAAAAAATAGTGAAAATATAGAAAAAAAAAAAAAAACAAAGAAAGGGTGCATTATATTTATGAAATGTACTACTTTAATTCCATTTTAGAACATTAAGCATATGGGGATATATTGAGTATGGTCTGACCTAAAGGTAAAATATTTTACTCTACATCCTTGGACGGACAAATTGAAACAACTGAGAATAAATGAATAAATATATCAAAAGAGATTTACTTCCTGGTGAATACAATTTCTTTAGAAAATTAACAAATATCCTACACATTTCGTTAAGCTTTCTGGAGCTTCAGATATAATTAACACATTGCTTGGTATCTCCCCACAGAGATGCTCAAAGACCGAGAGAAAAGTATATATTGTTTCCAATATGCCATGTTGCATTCTTCATCTATTATGGTTGATGTCATTCCAAACTTGTTTAATCTTCAGTCATTAGTGTTCAATGTGTCAAATCTATTCTTGAGATGACCTCTAAACTCAGGTGGAATATGCTCAAGGTGTCAAAACAGATTCATTACAGGTAAAAGTGGAATTTGTTTATACATTAGCATGTTTTACTAACATCTAGTGTTTTAATCAGTTTCACAGCCTCATTTTTATTTGATAGCAAAGCCACAGAAAAATATTAATAATTTTAATTCAATTCAGTCTGCTTTCCACCATTATTCCTGATATGTTTTATATAAGATAAAAATGCACTTCATTTACTCACTTTTGTAATTTAGTGGTATGAAATTCAGTGTCTGAATTTGTTGACTAATAATTTACTGACAGACTGCACTACACATAGTATTCAGGAATAGATACATGCCAAATACATAAATAGATATATAGACAGGTACATAGATGGTTAGATTGATAGATAAATAGGTAGATAAATGATAGATAGATAGATAGATAGATAGATAGATAGATAGATAGATAGATAGATAGATAGATAGATGATAGGCTTATTGTAGGCCTATTGTATTTTTAAAATATCTGTGATATATTCAGATGTAGTTTTTAAAAATTATACTTAAATTGATCTCTGAAATCTCCTGTCACATAGGAGTTCCAATGTTTAATGGAAGATGCTTCATGTTTAGGAAGATTTTAATAACTTTCATTAATTTACATATATGTTATCATCAGCATGTTTTCCCTTTCTCTTATGCTATTATGTCATATACTGATATTTTAAAGTTTTTTTTCATAAAGCATAGAGGATGTTTTTTAACAAGGTAGTGTTTGTGAGATCAACATTTCACTATTTGTTCAGATTTCTTCATATATCTTAAGTTTCTGCACAAGAAACAAAAATATAAATGTATCTGATTTGTTCCAATTGAAGGACAAAATATTTTAAGTAGGCCAACAAAGAAAGTCACCTAGGGAATGGCACTTTTGGACACTTTAGTCATAGAACTGGTGTTACAGAATATGGGGCTGGATCAGTTGCAAGGATAGCAGCATAATAAATCTACTCATCATGAAAATGGTGACAAAACACTTAAATCAAGACTAGAAGAACTTACCTATAAATATCTTGAAGATGAAAATAATTAATGAGAACAAAAAAATCATTTTAAGTAATTACTGTCAACATCCAGAAAAAGATAGTTGATGGTGATGATACACAAATACATGATAGATAGATACACAAATGGAGAGAGAGACAGACAGGCAGACAAGTAGGTAGGTAGGTAGGAAGGTAGTTAGGTAGGCAGACAGACAAATAATACTAGGGATACACTACTGTTATTTTTATGTGTCAGGAACACATTCAAGCATTTATTTCACATTACACTTCCTAATAAAGCTGCCAGAATGTGTTGGAATATGATTTTTCAGGTGGGAATAAACAGATTCATTTAATTTTTGTTATTTGTCCGAAGTACCACTTTGTATACATTACGGAGGTATATAGCAGAGGCTTTATCTATATAAATATAGCTTTAGGGATGTTTTCATGTATAAAGAGAAATAAACCACATTGTGATCAATTATCTCTCTCTCTATATATATCTGTATATCTACATGTACACATGAAATTACATATCTGCCTTTGTTGCTTAGTGCTGCTATAACAGAAATATGACAAGCCAATGGCTTTAACAAAGAGAAGTGCATTCTTTCACAGTCCAGTAGGCCAGAAGTCCAAATTCAGGGCACCAGCTTCAGGGGAAGACTTTCTCTCTCTGTTGGCTCTGGAGAAACATCCTTGTCCTCAGTCTTCTCTTGGTCGGGGAGCATATCAGCCCAGAAACCTCAGGTCCAAAGGACTTGCTCTGCTCCTGGGGCTGCTTTCATGTTGGTGTGAGGTCCCCATATCTTTCTGTCCACGTCTGTCTTTTATATTTCAAAAGAGGTTGGCTTAAGACACTAATTCTGTAGCTCTTATCACTGTAACTGCTGCTAATAAATCTTTTTTTTTTAATTCAACTTATTACATAATACCCAACCCAGTGCCATCGAATAGTGATAGGATTTACAATACAGAGAAATCACATCAGATGATGAAATGGTAGACAATTATACAATACTGGGAATCATGACCTACGCAAGTTGACAGATATTTTGAGGGGACATAATTCAATTCATAACAATAGCTATCCAAAATCTGTCTAGTATGTTGACTGTTCCATCCTGGACCATCTATAATCATAAGTATTCATAAGACAATGTTTTGAAGTAGAGAGTTCAAAATGCATCCATGTATTTCTTTCAGGTGTACAAAAAAGATAAAAATTTTAAGAAAAGTACAACTTATCATACTGTGGGGTCTTATGTGTTGCTGTGATGCTGGGAGGTATGCCACTGGTATTCAAATACCAGCACGGTTATCCATGGCAGACAGGTTTCAGCTGAGTTTCCAGACCAAGATAGACTAGGAAGAAGGAACCAGTGGTCTACTTCTGAAAAGAATTAGCCAGTGAAAACCTTATGAATAGCAGTGGAACATTGTCTGATATAGTGCTGGAAGATGAGCCCCTCAGGTCAGAAGCCACACAAAATACGGCTGGGAAAAGTTGACTCCCCAAAGTAGAGTCAACCATAATCACGTGGATGGAGTCAAGCATTTGGGACCTTCATTCACTGGTGTGTCAGGACTGAAAAAATTGAAGAAACAGCTCCAAGCATCTATTAATAATAGGAATGTGGAATGTATGAAGTATGAACCCAGGGAAATTGGAAATCATCAAAAATGAAATGGAACACATAAGCATCGATATCCTAGGCATTAGAGAGCTGAATTGGACTGGTATTGGCTATTTTGAATCAGGCAATCATATGGTCTACTATTCCGGGAATGACAACTTGAAAAGGAATGGCCTTGTATTCACCTCCAAAAAGAACATTTCCAGATCCATCCTGCACTACAACTCTGTCAATGTTAGGATAATATCCATCTGCCTACAAGGAAAAACAGTTAATACAACTATTATTCAAATTTATGAACCAACCACTAAGGCCAAAGATGTAAAATTGAAGATTTTACCAACTTCTGCAGTCTGAAATTTATCAAGCTTGCAATCAAGATGCACAGATAATTACTGGTGATTGGAATGTAAAAGTTGGAAACAAAGAAGGAATGGTAGTTGGAAAATATGGCCTTGGTGATTGAAACGATGCCAGAGATAACATGCTAGAATTTTGCAAGCCCGATGACTTCTTCACTGAAAGTAACATTTTTCACCAACATAAACGGCTACTATACACATGGACATCGCCAGACGGAAAGCACAGGAACCAAGTCTACTACATCTGTGGAAAGAGATGACAAAAAAGCTCAATATCATCAGTCAGAACAAGGCCAATGTGTGACTTTGAGTATATCCCACCTGAATTTAGAGACCATAGCAAGAGTAGATTTGACGCCTTCAATACAAATTACCTAAGGCCAGGCGAGTTGTGGAATGACACCAAGGGCATCATAAATAAAGAAAGCAAGGGGTCGCTAAAACGACAGAAGAAAAAGAAAAGACCTAAATAGATGAGACTCTGAAACTTGCTTTTGAATGTCGAGTAACTAAAGCAAAAGGAAGAAATGATGAAGCAAAAGAGCTGAACAGAAGACTTCAAGGACTAGCTGAAGAAGACAAAGTACAGTATTATGATGACATGTGCAAAGACCTGGCAATGGAAATCCAAAAGGGAAGAACACGCTCAGCATTTCTCAAGCTGAAAGAACTGAAGAAAAAATTCAAGCCTCATGTTGCAACGCTCTACAGGAAAAATACTATACGACCAGGAAGCATCAAAAAAAGATGGAAGGGACACACAGAGTCACTATACCAAAAGAATTGGTCAGCGTTCAACCATTTCAGGAGGTAACATCTGATCAGGATCCGATGGTGCTGAAGGAAGAAGTCTAAGCTGCACTGAACGCGCTGGTGAAAAACAAGGCTTCAGGAATTGACAAAATACCAAATGGATGCAGTGCTTCAAGTACTCACTCATCCATGCTAAGAAATTTGGAAGACAGCTTCCTGGCCAACTAACTGGAAGAGATCCTTATTTATGCTTATTCCCAAGAAAGGTGATCCAAGTGAAAGCAGAAATTATCCAACAATATCATTAATATCACGTGTAAGCAAAATTTTGCTGAAGATCAGTCAAAAACAGCTGCAGCAGTATATTAGACAAGGAACTGCCAGAAATCCAAGCCAGATTTAGAACAGGACGAAGAGCCAGAGATATTCCTGATGTTAGATGGATCCTGGCTGAAAGCAGAGGATACCAGAAAGATGTTAACATGTGTTTTATTGACTATGCTAAGGCATTCGACTGTGTGGATCATACCAAATTATGGATAACATTGCGGAGAATGGCAATTCCAGAACACTTAATTGTGCTCATGAGGAATCTGTGCATGGGGTCAAGAGGCAGTCGTTCAAACAGTACAACAGAATACTGCATGGTTTAAACTCAGGAAACGAGCATCAGTGTTATATCCTTTCACTATAACTATTCAATCTGTATGCTGAGCAAATAATCTGAGAATCTGGACTATATGAAGAAGAATGGCACATCCGGATTGGAGGAAGACTTATGAATAACTTGCACCATGCAGATGATACAACTTTCCTTGCTGAAAGTAAAGAGGACTTGAAGCACTTACTGATGAAGATCAAAGACCATAGTCTTCAGTATAGATTACACCTCAACATAAAGAAAACAAAATCCTCACAAATAGACTGACAAGCAACGTCACAATAAATGGAGAAAAGATTGAGATTATCAAAGATTTCATTTTATTGGATCCAAATTAACAGCCATGGAAACAGCAGTCAAGAAATCAAAAAACATTTGCATTGGGCAAATTGGCTGCAAAAGGCCTCTTTACAGCTGAAAAACAATGATATCACCTTGAAGACTAATGTCTGTCTGACCCAAATCATGGTGTTTTCAATTGCATCATATGCATGCCAAAGCTGGGCAATGAATAAGGAAGACTGGAGAAGCATTGATGCCTTTGCATTGAGGTTTTGGAGAAGAAGACTGAACATATCACGGACTGCCAAAAAAACGAACAAATCTGTCTGGGAAGAAGTATAACCAGAATGTACCTTAGAAGCAAGGATGGAGACACTATGTCTCACATAATTTGGACCTGTTATCAGGAGGGATCAGTCACCACGATTTGTAAAGTGGAGGTTCAGAGAAAAACAGGAAGACCCTCAACAGGATGAAATGACACAGCGACCTCAAAAATGGGTTCAAGCATAGCAACAACTGTGAGGATGGTGCAGGACCAGGCAGTGTTCCATTCTGTTGTGCATAGGGTAGCTATGGGTTGGAACTGACTCGACTGCAGCTAACAACAACAATAAATATCCATGTACCTAACACCTGAACGTTTAACTGTTTATTCATTTTTGTTTCATCTATTAATATGTCACGTATGTATATGTGTGTGCAAAAATTGTAGGAGGTGGGCGTACATCCAAATATCCTAAAAAGAAAAGTTAGAATTTATATTTTTCATACTAGCTTTTTGTACTAAATATCTAACAGATGATACTACGTAAAAACTATTGACTATGCTGATGTCTCTATCCAGAATAGGTTTCCTGAAAGACCTAGAAGGACAAACACAATCTAACAGTGCTGAATGAATTCTTTCTGATGGGATTTACAGACCTCTCTGGGTTTGGGCTATTCCTCATCACCTATATGATCTCAGTGTTGGGAAAGTTGGGCATGATTATCCTCAACAAAACAGGCTCCAATCTACAAATGTCCATGTACTTTTTTTTCAGAAACCTGGCCATCACTGATCTCAACAGCTGGGGACCCGAAATGTCAGTTAATTTTGTTGTGGAAGAAAACACAATCTTCTATTATTTTGTGCCACACAGCTATCTAGCTTTATTATGTTCATAACTAGTGAAGATTTCATTCTGTCAGCAATATCCTAAGACCCCTATGTGGCCATCTGTAACCCTCTGCTATACACAGTCATCATATCGCAAAGGATGTGTTGGGTGCTGGTGGCAATTCCCTATCTCTACAGCACATTTGTTCCTCTTCTAGTCACCATAAAGATTTTTAATTTATCTTTGGTGCCTATGAGGCCATCAGCCTCTGGACACCATTACCAACCCCCAACCTCCTTGTAAGTAGGGTAGCATGAACCACCTCCCTTTCTAACTGGTTTTTCCAGATAATTGTTAGGGAATTGGCCATCTTCCTGCCCAAAGTAAAAAAAAAAAAAAATGAGAAGCTGAGGTTACATACCACAGAAGAAATTAAGACCAGACCTCACCCACCTGACATGAGCAGCACCATCAACCCGTTCTCTGGTTGAACCCAGAACTTTCCTCCCTCTGGACAGAACCAAACTTTAATGGCCCAAGAATGGTGGAAGACTTTCAGAACAAAGGGTCTGAGCCTAAAATCTGGTTTGAGAGACTCTCCTTTTGGACTGAGTAAGGGCAGATAACAAAACCACAACAGAAATGCCTCTTTGGGCCAGACCAATCAATGATCTTGCTCCTTCCTGCCAGGGCCCATCCTCAATATTTGCCCTAATAATTTTTTTCTAGCTATTGTTTGGCAACATGAGTCCCAGTGTACTCTTTTGCTTGGCCAACCAAATAAGGCTTCTGCTTTCACCTTCACTCCTTTCATGTGTCCATGGCCACACCAAGCAATATCCGAGAACCCCGTAAAAACTACAAAGTCATTAGTCATTTTTACTGTGACAACATCCCCTTATTATCCTTGCTTTATCCAAATCCTCCTGAAATGGAATTGATCATTCTCATCTTAGCAAATCTTTTGATTTGATTTCATCCCTCCTAATAGTTCTTGTTTCTTACCCACTCATTACTGTAGCCATTTTCAGGATGAACTCAGCTGAGGGCAGTCACAAGGCTTTATCCACTTGTGGGTCCCACCTGACAGTGGCGGTATGTTCTATGGGACTTTGATCTTCATGCACCACCAACCTAAGACCAGTCATTCCCTTGACACTGATAAAGTGGTTTCCATATTTTACAGTCTAGTTCTGCCCGTGTTGAATCCCTTGATCTATAGTCTGAGGAATAAAGACATAGGACTTTGGGACAACTATGCAATATACTTTATCTAAGTTCACTATACCATATGACTAACATAAATTACATTATAGGATGTAAACTGTTTTCTGTGTGCCTTGGAGGAGATAGCAGCACCAAACCTCAAAAAAATTCAGCATATATTTCTATATTGCCTTCTATCAGTTAGTCTAAAAAGAAAACCAAGAAAAACCAAACCCATTGCCATCCGGTTGATTCTGACTCACTGGAACTATGGGAAGGAGTAGAACTGCCCCGTGGAATTTCCAAGCAGTACCTGGTGGATTCGAACTGGTAACCTTTTGGCTAAGAGCCATAGCTCTTATCCACTACACCACCAAGGTTTCCAGTCTAACAAAAGCTATAAATAAATTAATAAATAAGACAACAGAAAATGATGCCTTCCTTTTGCAGGAGAGATGCATTATAAGTATAATAATGAAGACATTGTGCAGTATATTAGAATGTGTTAGGGTGTGATAGATTAAAATAAAAAAAAGAAGAGTGAATATGCTGATTGGGATAGGGATGTTGTGATAGACACAAACAAGTGTTTGTGTGTGTGTGTATGTGTGCATGAACACACCTTCTGTTTTAGTGCTCATCATCTGCCCCAGGCGACTAATCCTAATTGCAAGAAGGCTCAGCGCTGTGGAATGAGTTGAAGTACTCAGTCTTCTGAATTTGCTCAAATGTCCACTTTCTAAACCTTGAAATCCCTCACTTTCATCATCAGTGTCTTTGCTTTCATACATGATCCATTACAGTCTGTTTACTTTGTTATTATTTTAAATAGTAATGTAAGCAGTAACAAAATAAAGGTGTTATATTCACCTGGATCAAGTAGGTGTCTGGTTTGCCTAGATCAACCCATTTTTTCTTTATCAGTGGATATACTAAAAAAAAAAAAGTGGATATACTGGTTAAGATAAATTTATTGATATCAACCATGTAAGTTTCCAGGCTTTTTCTTCTTTTTCTCTACTGGATTGATATTAGTTCCTAATTGCATACTTTTGTCTCATAGATTGTTATCTTTATCTCTCTAGAAAACAATAATTACTCTTCTTTAGAAGTCATTATCTAATTGTTTATGTATCCTTGCATAAGAGGTCTATTTTATGATGAGTTAGGTTTCTTACCTTATTTTTGGTTGGCAGAGTTTTCTCAAATTTGGTTGATATGAGTGTGCAGTATATTTTGATCAGAACTATAGTTTGAATTCATCATTTTGATTCTTCTACTTGGAAGAAGCAAAAAGAGATAATCCCAAATTTGGATTATGGTGCATTTTGTAGTGAGTGAGCTGTGATAGTTAGCATTTTACATATTTGTTATGATTTCTGGACATCCTTGCTCCATATTCCTTCCAAATTTTCCATGCATATTTTCTTATTTTTATTCTTTTAATACTAAAAAAAAATTGTAATAAGAAAAAATAAATTCTAGATACACTAATGTTTCCTACTTAAAATAAAAAAAAAAAAATCAATCTGGGTTTTAGGTCAGGACCATACAAGGAAGGGTATGATGTTTCCATGTATATATATATAAAAAAAAAAAAAAAAATGTATATAGAGACTGGAAAACACATAAGGAAAAAAAAAATTGATAAAAGGAATATCAAAATGGTAATTTAAATTAAAATACCATCCCCAATCAAGTCCAAATGGCTTGATTGGGAAATTCTATTATATGTTTAGTTCTCCACAAACTTTTCCAGAAAACTGAAGAGAAGGATATATTTCCATTTTCTATATCAGGATAGCTTTATTCTGATATCAAAGGTAGACAAAAGCATTAAAAAAGAGGAAACAACAGAGCACGTATGTGAAAAACATTTAAAAAATTTAAAGAAATTATGTCTTGAAACATGTAAACCAAACTAGGTGTGCTCTAAGAATGCATGGTTGCTTTTTAAAAACCAGGTAATGACATTCACCATTAACACTTATTAGAAATGCAAACAAAGTAACAGAGACAGATTAGAAAAGCATTTTCAAAGTCCCAATATTGTGATAAAATTTTAACCAAATTAATATTAAACGTAATCCAACAGATTATGGAAATTATCTAACAGAATCGTTAATATCACACACAAATAAAATTTTGCTGAAGATCATTCAAAAGTGGTTGCAGCAGTGCCTCAGCAAGAATTGCCAGATTTTCAACCTGGCTTCAGAAGAGGACGTGGGATGAGGAATGTCATTGCTCATATAAGATGGATTATCCATGAAAGCAGAGAGTAACAGAAAGACGTTTACCTGTGTATTAGTGATGACACAAAGGCATTGGACTGTGCGGATCATAACAAAAAATGAATAACATTGAGACAAATAAAAAATTCCAGAACACTTGACTGTGCTCAAAAGAAACATGTACTTAGACCAACAGGCAGTAGTTGGAACACAAAAAGGTATACTGAATGGTTTAAAGCGAGGAAAAGTGTGTTTCAAGGTTGTATCCTTTCACCATACTTTTTCAATCTATATGGTGAGCAAATAATTCAAGAGGCTGGATTACATGAAGAAGAACAGGGCATTAGGATGGGAGGAAGACACATTAACAATGTGAATTATGTAGATGGCACCATCTTCCTTGCTGAAAGTGAAGAGGACACGAAACCCTTCTTGATGGAGACCAAAGACCACAGCCTTCAATATGAATTACACTTCAACATAAAGAAAACAAAAATCCTCATAACTGGACCAATAAGCAACATCATGATAAACAGAAAAAAAAAAAATCAAAGTTGTCAAGGATTTCATTTTACTTGGATTCACAATCAACACCCATGGAAGCAACAGTCACGAAATCAAAGGACACTTTGCATTGAGCAAATCGGAGGCAAAAGGTCTCTTTAAAGTGTTGAAAGCAAAGATGTCACACTAAGTACTAAGGTGTGCCTGGCCTAATCCATTCTGTTTTCAATCAGCTCATATACATGTGAAAGCTAGACAAGAAATAAGGAAGACCAAAGACAAATTGATGTCTTTAATTGCTTTGAATTGTGGTGTTGGGGGAGAATATTGAATATACCTTGGACTACCACAGGAACGAAAAATCTGTCTTGAAGAAGTACAAGCAGAAGGCTCCTTGCAAGCAAACATGGTTAAGTTTCATCTAATATACCTTGGACATATTTTCAGGAAGGATCAGTCCCTGGAGATGGACATCATGCTTGGTAAACTAGAGGGTCAATGAAAAAAATGGAAGGCCCTCAATGAGGTGGATTGACACAGTGGCTACAAGAATGGGCTCAAGCATAACAACTATTGTAAGGATGGTGCAAGACCAGGAGGTGTTTTTTTCTGTTGTACATAGGGTCGCTATGAGTCAGAACCAACTCAAAGGCACCTAAAAACAACAACAACAAAGACGGGGTTCTGCGAAAAAAAAAATGAAGACCATCAAGACATGGACTGATACAGTGGCTCCAAGGATGGGCTCAAGCATAACAATGATTAAGAGAATAGTGCAGTACTGGGCAGTGTTTCATTGTGTTGTACACAGGGCTGCTATGAATTAGAAATGACTCAATGGGCACCAAACCACAAGTAGTAACAATATTGACATGGAATTTCCTCAAACTGATAGAGGGCACCCATGATTAACCAACAGCTACCATCACACAGGGTACGAAAGACTGAATAAATTCTCAGAAAGACCAGGAGCACAACATGTAAATCTACCCTTACCAAATCTATCAGTCATTTTAGCAGATGTTCTAGAAAACACAATAAGGCAATAAATAAATAAATAAATAGAAAGCTTTCGGATTGGAAAGGAAGAGGTAAAGCTCTTTTTATTGATAAATGACATGATTTTTTTTTTGTGTATAAAACCTAATAGAGTCTACAATAGGGGTGTAAATTAAAAAGTTAACGTAGCATTTGTGAATTTGCTTTCAGGTTAGTGGTCAATTTAAAAAAATGCCTGTTTTAATTTTAAATGGGTTTGCATTTACTATATAAATACATTTGGAGATTTCTTAGATAAAACACTGGTAATGGATTGAATTGTGTCCACCCAAAATATGATTCAACTTGGCTTGGCCAGGATTCCCAGTATAGTGTCTTTGTCCAACATTTGTGATCTGATATGATTATGGTATGTGTTGTAAATCCTAACCTCTATGATGTTAACGAGGCAGTGCGAGAGACAGCTATGTTAATAAGAAAGGACTCAATCTAGAGGTTTAGGATGTATTTTGAGTGAATCTCTTTTAAGATACAAAAGAGTAAAAGGAGCAGAAAGGAGTAGGGCCTCATGTCACCAAGAAAAAACCTCCACTAATGGAGCACGTCCTTTGGACCCAGGGTCCAGGCTGAGAAGTCCTTAGATCAGGGGAAAGTCGATGACATGGACCTTCCCCCAGAGCCAACAGAGAAAGAAAACCTTCCCCTGGAGCTGGCATCCCGAATTCCAGTTTCTAGCTTCCTAAACTGTGAGATGACCCGGAATTCACTTGAAGCCAAAGGGTAAATGGTGAGAAATAAACTTCTGTGTGTTAAAGACAGCCACTTGTGGTATTTCTGTTATACCAGCACAGACGTCTAAGACAAATGTGAAAAGCAAAATACGTGAAAAGTTTGACCACATCAAATTTTAAAACTTCTGCTTTCAAAAGACACTTGTATAAAAACAAGTTGTATTTTGGGAGAAAATATTTTCCAATAGTACATCTAATAAGTGAGCTGTTCTATAATAAATACAGAGTTCTCAAAACTGAAAAAAAAAAAAAAGGAAAGAAGCAGTCTACAAAAATAGTCATAAAAATAAACAAACAATAGCTCATCCAAAGAAAATATGCAGCTGCCAAGTAAGCATATAAAAATGCTCAGCATTGTTCTTAATTAATAAATTTCAAGTTAAAACATTAATGACGTACCTCTTTACATCTATTAGAATGCCAGGTAGTTGGTAAATATGTGGAAGAGCTGGAACATTCATAAACTGCTAGTGAGTAATTAAAATGACATAAATACTTTAAAAAATAATTTGTTTTAAAGATGAGGGTCTTAGAAGGCTAACCATAGTTCTGCCATGAAATTTAGCCATTCTGTTCATATATATCTAACCAGAGACATGACAGTATTTTTCCTTATGAAGATGTGTGTTCAAATGTGCATTGCAACTTCATTTGTAATAGTCAAGAACTGGAATCAATCCAATTGTTCATCTACTTGAGAATTAATAAATAAATTGTGGTCTATCGAATAAAAATGAGTACCACTCAACAATAAAATCTCCTGAATTATTGTTACATGCAAATATAGTGCCGAAAAGTACAAACCAATAAATTGGAATTTGTCAAAGTTAAAACTACTCACAGTTAGATATTTACCCCAGAGAAATGAAACCTATGGTCATACAAGAACCCTTACACAAGTTAGTAGACAAGTGGTAACTTTGGTGAAGTGTAAGACAGTACACAATACTGGGGAAGTCCTCACCACTTGACAAGGGGAAAGCCATAGAAGCTTCACAGACATCCAAATGCTCTGAGAGACTGAACTACTCTGCTGAGGGCAGAAAACCATGATCTCAGGGGACATGTAGCTCAATTGGCATAACAGTCTATAAAGAGAATGTTTTACATTCAACTGTGGTGAGTAGAGACTAGGGTCTTAAAAACATGACAGTGAAAATCTAAGATACATTTACTGAACCCATCCTGGAGCAGTGGAGAATGAAGAAGACCAAAGACACAAGGAAAAGATTAGTCCAAAGGACTAAAGGAAGGCAATTAGTACAACCTCCACCAGACTGAGCTGAGAAATACCAGAAGTACCCGGTTCACACCATCAACTATCTGACAGGCATCACAATAGAAGGTTTCAGAGAGAGTAGGAGAAAAATGTAGAATAAAATTCAAATTCACACACACGCACAGAAACACCAGGCTTGCTGATCTCACAGAGACTGGAGAAACGCCCTGAGTATGGCCCCTGGACACCCTCTTAACTTAGCACTGGAGTCACTCCTGAGGTTCGTCCTTCAGCCAAAGCTTCAACAGGTCTCCGAGGGCCAGAATGGCCCACTTGAGAGATGTAATTCATAGTTCAATCATGTATTTAAGACTAACAGGCACATTAGCCCAAAAGCAAAGACGAGAAGCCAGGAAGGGACGGGAAAACTGGACGAATGGAAACAGAGAACCCAGAGTGAAGAAAGGAAAAGTGCTGACACTTTGCAGTATTGTAAACCAACGTCACAAAACGATTTGAGTGTTAACCATTTAATGAAAAACTAATTCTCTCTGTAAACTTTCACTTGAATCACAATTAAAAAAAGAAGGAAAAAAACGTTCGTAGAAACATTATTTATAATAGTTAAAAACTGGTAACAACCTAAAATGTCCTTCTATAGGTAAATTTTTAAGCAAATTGTAATAAATGCATACATGAGATAATACTCAGCAGTAAAAGAAACAAATTACTGATGCACACAACAGCGAGGCGGAACCCCAACAGAGTCATTTGACGTGAATGATGTCCATCTCAAAATGTCGTTGTTCTCTGCCATTGATATGAATACAACATATGGTGACCTTATGGAAAACAGAACAAAACATTGCCTGGCCCTGTGCTATCCTCACAATCCTTGGTACATTTTCGTCCATCGCTGTAGCCACTGTGTTAATCCATCTCATGGAGGGCTTCCCTCATTCCATTTAGTCCTCTGTTTCACCAAATATGATGTACAATTGCAGAAACTGGTCTTTCCCGATGACATGCACAAAGCAAGGATGCCAGACAATGTTCTGCTGGAGGCAACAAAATATCTACCAGTAAAGAATTTTTGTTTTATTATGTGTCTTCCGGTTGATTGAGACTTAGAGCAACTTATAAGACAGGATAGAAATGCCCCAAAGGTGGCCTAGGCTGTAATCTTTATGGGTGCAGAAGGCCAGGTTTTTCTCCCCATAACAGCTTGTGGGTTTAAACTGCCAAACTTTCATTTAGTAGAGAGTGCTTAAACATTGGAAAAAAAATATATATGTATATATATATATACACACACACACGTATTTTTGTGATATTTGTGATATATATGTCATGAATGTATATATACCACAAATAAGCAAAAAAAAGGATAAATGGATACATTATGAATATTTAAAATGTCAAAATGCCCCAAAAAGATATACCATGATAGATGTATATTCATAATAAAACATTACACATAAAATATCACACACTACAAGGTGTGACAGTTAAGGTGGTGTGTCAACTTGGCTGGGCCATGATTCTTAGTGGTATAACAGTCATATGATGTTATGATCATCTCCATGATGGGCTCTACTGTGAGTAGCCAATCTGTTGATGTGTGTGGCCTACATGGAATATAAGTAGATAGTCTAGCAAGGTTCACTGGCTTTTTGTCACTTTGAATCCTGCACCAGGCTCCTGTTCCTCTGATCTCTGGTTCTTGGGAATTGAACGAGCAGCTTACCTGTAGTCTTGCCTGTCGATCTTGGGATTCTCCAATCTTCAGCTCATGAGCAAGAGCCCTGCTGTCTGACCTGCAGATGTTGGGTTAGCCAGCCCCTGCAGCTACATAAATCAGGAGAAGCTTCTATCCTGACCCATGGACTTGGGATATTGCAGCCTCTACAGCCATGTGAGCCATTCCCTTGATATAATTTTTTTTTATATATACATTTATACCGTTTACCGGTTTTGCTTCTCTACAGAACACAGCCTAAGACACAAGCTTATATTGATACGGTAGAGTATATGTGAGGCACAGCCAGATCTCTATGAAAGTGAGAAAGATGTTTTGGGATGAGAATTGGACAGAATGGAAAAGCAGAAAATATTGAAATGTAATAAAGGAAAATAAAACAAACAAGTAAAATCCTAAGCAGGCTGATGATCACAATTGACCATGAAATGAGAAGCAAGCGTAATGTTTCTGTTTCTGAGGTCAAAAACAAAACCAACCAACAAACAAAAAACCCTGAACAATAGCGGTAACAGCAACAATTAGAACAGCAAACTATGAAGTGATACCTCACAGACGCACAATACATTACTTTTGTTCCATTTAAGTCTTTTAAATAATGCAATAAGAAAGCGTTTAAGCACACCTTCATTCTGTCATCCATTTGAGGAGGCCCCTATAGAAACAGGGAATATTGATTGACAGTTCTGTTTTATAGATACAGTGTTTTATTTTGCCTCACAATTGCCCCACGTGTGTCAGAGAATTGTGCTCCATAGGTTTTTCAAAAGTTGCGACCTTTCAGACGTGGGTCTTCCTTTCTTCCAAGGCATCTCCGAGTGGACTTGATCCCCAAACTTTCAGTTTATAGCTGAGTGCTTAAGCGTTTGCTCAACCCATGTGGTCCACCTATGTGAATAATAGGGCTCAAATAGAAAGCAAAGGAAGCATATGCAGTATTAAAAATTACCAGAGCAGAATTATGAAGCTACAGTATTCAGTCTCCAATGTTGATGTCCTTCAAAATCCTTAGTTTTATCGTGGCTCTAAGCTCTTCTTATGTCCCTCTCAAATGTAATTTAATATTTAAAATATATTTAAATAACTGTGCAAATGTGCATTTTTGCTAATCTCTTGATGAGAACACAAATACATTTCCATCTCACACCTTTTGTTGAGATGTGAAAAGCAATTTTTGGAGTTTAGGAAACTTCTAAGTAGCCAGTTTGATGATGACAGTGTACTATATACCATACTCTTCAATTTCCAGGGGAATCTACCATAAGAAGATATAATTTTCTGAAAGAATATAGCTTTATATAATAAGAATTAGATGCTCAACAGAGATAGTAAACTATGGAAAATAACTTGGTGCTCTCCATGGAACTCCAGTGTTGTTGAGAGGAAATCCTCTTACCTTCCCTTACCTTATAGGAAAAGCAGTACTTACCAATACAAGGACTTTTTTACTTCAGCCTTTCATCATAGTAACTAAAGAAGAGTTATGCTGATTTATTGGATTCATTGCAGAGAGCTGACTTCCTAATTGTAATATCAACTGATGCTCAATTCAGTTCTTCTTTAAAAACAAGAAAAAGAAAAAACATTTTATTGTGCTTTAGGCGAAAGTTCACATAGCACATGAATTTTCCAATCAAAGATTCTTATACAATGTGTGCCAGCACTCTCTTAATTTCCTCCTCTGCTTCCCTGTGTGAATTTGTCAGGCTTCCCTGTACCTCCCCACCTTCTTGCCCTTTTGGTCTCCTATACTTGATTGTCCTAAGTGGCACCTCCTTCACAGATGTTGTCTTTTAATTTAACAGCCCTGTCTGCTGTTGAGCTGAAAGCAGGCCTCCAGGGGTGTCTATAGTTTCATGTTAGAATCTATCTTAAGGAAATAGTCTCAGGGGCTTCTCCAGCCTCTTTCAAACCAGTATATCTGGTCTTTTGTTGTTGTTGTTGTTCAAATTGAATTTTGTTCTACATTTTTTACCCATCCTGCCCCAAACCTTCTATCGTAATCCTGGTCAGAGTGGTCAGTAGTGGCAGCCAGGTACCATCTAGTTTTCTGCTGTCATGTTACAGGAGGTTGGGATTCAAGTGGCTCATTAGTTCTTTGGACTAATTGCTTCCTTTTGTCCTCAGTTTTCTTCATTTTCCTTTGTCTAGTCGGGAAAAGACCAATAGTTGCTTTCTGACATAGGCATTTTGTCGGTGTAGGTCACAACTTTTTCAGCAATGTTTTATATGAGATAGTATATTTCCATTTTATTATTTAATATGATACTGTTTTTTTTTTTATTTCCTTGATTATTCCTGGCTCAGAGGCTGCTGGTACTGCTGTTTTCATGTAAGTAGTATCATTTCAAACCACTTATTCTTTTACCTTAAACTGCCATCCTCATCCTTTTCTGGAATTTTTTTTTTTAATCTGTGGTTTATTAGGGATATGTATATACATTTTAATTTAAATATACTTATGTCTATACGCATTATGTACTTTTATAATAGCTTAGATTAGAGAATTTCATTAACCAGATGGAATTTTTTAACGAAAGTTCCTTTTAAAATCAATGGCGGTGACCTCACTTTCTCTCAATTTCCTCCCACTATTGTAATTAACATATATTAAAATGTTTTAAGTAACGTAGAAGATATATGATCCAGAAGACTGGTACACTGATGGTCCAGTTTTAGTCAGGGAGTTGAAGATGGGGGAAGGAAGGGCTGGGGTCAGTTACATGGATAACACACTACACAACCTAGTCATCTTCATAGCCTGGCTGGCATAGAAGCTAGGTCCCACTAGAAGGGTTTACATATACATATATAAAGAAAACTCCTTTCAGATATCTTACTGTCATCATTTTAAAAACAGCAAGGACACTATATGTTTCATATTTGAGAGTTATGT
Organism: Loxodonta africana; assembly: GCF_030014295.1. Taxonomy (NCBI): domain Eukaryota; kingdom Metazoa; phylum Chordata; class Mammalia; order Proboscidea; family Elephantidae; genus Loxodonta; species Loxodonta africana. The sequence continues at coordinate 30,489,324 of NC_087348.1, forward strand.
CCTGAGAGTTTAAACACATTGAAACATGTAATCCTCATTTAGTGTTCAACAACCCTGAAAGGAAGTGGTCATTTTACAGGTGTGGATAAAGAGATTAAGGTATCTTACTCCATAAGCCACAGGAGGAGGTATAACAGAGGCTGTATCTGCATGTGTCTACCACCTTGGATATTCCCCTGTATAAAGATGAATAATCCCCACCAGGATCTATTAGATTTTCCCTGGCAAGACATGTGTTTGACTCTTGTCAAGTATCTTGTTTCAGTCTGCACCATCTGTGGCGCAAGAGTTTTATTGGACTTTGTTTTGAAGTAAGGCATATTAAATGGTTCCACACCTTCTGGGAATTTGTAGTTTAAAATTTTTGTAATCAACATATGTATTATAATTTTGTAAATGCCATTATGTGATTGTCATTAAAGACATAACAAAGAGAAAGTTTAGTAACCATTCATATAGCTAACACCTAACATTTTTAATATTTTTTAAAAAATTTTTGCTTCATATATTTATCTGTATATTAAAAAAAAACCCAAGCCCATTGTCATCAATTCAATCCTAACTCATAGAGACCCTTTAAAACAGAGAAGAACTTCCCCTTCGGGTCTCTAAGGAGCGGCTGGTAGATCCAAACAGCTGACTTTTTGGTTAGCAGCCAAGCCCTTAACCACTGCTCTGCCAGGGATCCCATCTCTGTGTGTGTATGTGTGTACGTGTGTGTGCATGAACGTGAGCGAGTGCATGAGCGTGTGTGCATATGTAGGTACATATACATCTACATGTACACACATGCCTACGAGCACATATACACATACACATACATGTACACCTATATCTACACCTGTACCTTTATCTGTGCCTACATACACGTCTGCATTTACATCTGTATCTATATCTATATCAGGGTTTCTCATCTTCCCCCCCACCCCAGGTACAGTTTGGACCGGAAATTTTCTTATTCTGGGGAGTTACCTGTCTGTAGTAAAATATTTAGCAACATCCCGGGCTTCCATTAGATACAAGTAGTACCCTTCTCCTAGTGTGACATCCAAAATGTCTCAGACATTGACAAATGTTCTTTGGGGAGCAAATTTTCCCCAACTGATAGCAAGTTAGATTTCTCTTTCTCTCCCCATGTTTCTCTCTCTATCTCTATCTTCATGTACTTATATTTTATTTGTCGGAGGTGGGTTTACTTTCAAATATCTAGGAAAGTTCGGATTTATCTTATTCACTTAGCATATTGCCTTTGTATGCTAAAAATCCACCAGATGATATCACATACACCCTGTTGACTATGCTGATGTCTCTATCCACAATAGGTTTCCTAATAGACCTAGATGGACAAACACAATCTAACAGTGCTGAATGAATTCATTCTGATGGGAATCACAGACCATCCTGACCTGCAGGTGCCATTGTTCGGGCTGTTCCTCATCGTCTACATGATCTCAGTGGTGGGTAACTTGGGCATCATCATCCTCACCAAGACGGACTCCAGGCTACAAACACCCATGTACTTTTTTCTGAGACACCTGGCTATCACTGATCTTGGTTATTCAACAACTGTGGGACCTAAAATATTGGTAAATTTTGTTGTAGATGAAAATACAATCTCCTATTATTTTTGTGCTATACAGCTAGCTTTCTTTCTCTTTTTCATCACTAGTGAATTATTCATTCTGTCAGCAATGTCTTATGATCTCTATGTGGCCATCTGTCATCCTCTGCTCTACACAGTCATCATGTCACAAAAGGTTTGTCCAGTGTTGGTGGCAATCCTCTATCTTTATAGCACATTTGTTTCTCTTCTTATCACCATAAAGATTTTTAATTTATCCTTCTGTGGCTACAATGTCATCAGTCTTTTCTACTGTGACTGTCTCCCCTTAGTATCTTTGCTCTGCTCAAACACACATGAAATTGAACCGATCATTCTCGTCGCAACATCTATTGATTCGATTTCATCCCTTCTAATATTTCTCGTTTCTTATCTGCTTGTTTTTGTAGCCATTCTCAGGATGAACTCAGCTGAGGGCAGGCACAAGGCCTTCTCCACTTGTGGATCCCACCTGACCATGGCGGTCGTGTTCTATGGGACTTTAATTTTTACATACGTGCATCCCGAGTCCAATCATTCCTATGAAACTGATAAAGTGGCTTCCATAGTTTACACCCTGGTTATTCCAGTGTTGAATCCCTTGATATATAGCTTGAGGAACAAAGATGTAAAACATGCCATTCGTAGAACATGGAACAAATTAAGTAATATCTTTGCTACCACTTAACACATCATATGGTTCTTAGAAATTATATCATGGGCTTCAAAACTTGTCTGTGTGTCTCTATAGGGTATAGTGAGCAAAAATACATTCCACACATATTAATAAATTTACTTTTATGTGCCAGTCACTCTTCTAAATGCACTGATGAACAAAAGAGGAAACTAAAGAGTAAAAACCTTTGTCTTCCTTGCAAGGAAGAGGTGGATCACACACTTAATAACTACGTAAATGTTATAGTGCAGAATAACATGTTGGGGCCCTGGTGGTGCAGTGGCTAAATTGCTCTGCTGCTAACTCTAAGATCACCAGTTGAAACCCATTAGCCACTCCATGGGAGAAAGATGTAGCAGTCATCTTCCACAAAGATTTACAGCCTTGGAAACCCTATGCACGAGTACTACTTTGTCCTATAGAGTTGCTAGGAGTTGGAATCTACTCAACAGCAGTGCATTCGTTTTTTTTTTTTTTTTTTTTTTTGAGAATGTGCTAGAAAACAAAATCTTTTGTCATTGAGTCAATTCTGAGTCATAGAAAACTTAATGGACAGGGTAGAACTGTTCCATAGGGTTTCCAAGAAGCAGCTGATGGATTTGAGATGCTGACCTTTTGGTTAGCAGCCAAACTCTTAACCAGTGCACCACCAGACCTCCAGGAGAATGTGTTGGGAACCATGAAGTCAGGGAATTAGAGTGGATATTCTGAGCGGAAGTCGGAAAAGGCACTAATTGCAAAAGTGGAGCTACAATGACTCTGGTGTTTTTTCTTCTATTAAAATAAGCTTTGCAGTGTCAGTACTTTCATTTGTGTATGTGTGTTTGTGTAAGCACTTGCCTTCTGTTTCAGTCTTCATAGTTTCTGAGCGGAGTTAGATTTGGGCCAGGTTGGAAGGAGTCACAAGGTAGTGTGATGATTTGAAGTACTCAAGTTATCTAAATTTGCTCAAATTTCCCTATTCTGGACTTTGGGGTTCCATTCTTTTCTTATTAATGCATTTAATTTCACATATCAATCTGTTAACTCAACATACATTGCAATTTAGCACTCTACAAGTTCAGCTCTCCATCTGACTTTGTTATAATCAACCCATTTTGCCTACATCTCAGAGTGCGGAAGGAATCCCAAACCTGGGAGCAATTCTGGGTAACCTCAAGGAATTTATCTTAATTAGTATATGTTCTGATCTATGTACCAATTAAGATAAATTTCTTGATGTCATCCAGAATTGCTCCCAGGTTTGGAATTCCTTCCTCACTACTTGTTCTTATTTAATAATTATCTTTTGTTTGTTTTTGTTTCATGGGTTGTTATCTCTTCTTATCTATATGAAAAACTTTTAAAAATATTCATTCAGTTATCTTTTGTGCAGTTCCTTGGGTAAAAGAATATTCTGTTTCACAGGTTTGACTTTCCTAAACTTTGGTCAATATTTGTTATGTACTATATTTTCATTGACTTTTGTTCACTCTACTTATGAGAGGGAAAATGAGATAATTGCATGTTTTATACCGTGCTGTATATCTAATGAAAGGAAGGTCTGCTATGTGGCAAGGATACAGCTCTCTTGCCTTATGGACATATGTGCTCCAGATTACTCCTCAAAATTTTTCATGTATTCTTTTTCCAACATTTCTAGGGTTTTATTGAAGCTCCTAGAATCTAAATTATTTTCTTCATTCAAGATTGTGAAAGAAGATCCCCTGTGTGGCCAATGAAATTTGAATAAAAATAGCTCATTGGAATATAAGAAAAAGATGCATGTTACCTTGTCATGTGAGCATAAATATTTTTGAAAGTTTGAAGCATTTAGAAGGTGAAGATGGTCATGATAAGACAGAGCTCCCCAGGCTGGGGAAGATCCCACTTCCTTGAGCAGCTTGCTTGACACAGCACTAGCTTTACATTAGAACCCTGGTTCCTTTACTTGGCATGCTGCAAAGCTTCACATTAAAATCATGGTTCCCCTCTCCTTAACTGCTTCCCAAAACTAGAGGAACTTGGCAAAAACAAGTTTAGATGCCATGTTGACATTCAGGACAACCTTTCAGTTCTCATATATAGTAATACCGTGGCTCTGGCTGTAGTTTAACCACCATATTCTGAAGCTGTGATGCATAGAGTTATATGTAAACCTATTGCAGCTCTGCAATGTCGTTAATAATGTTGCTGCTGTAACTTGTATGAGCTTCCAATTTGTAAACCCCTTATAAGTAATGTTTCCCCTCGGCCTGTCTGAGCAGTCTGGGCAGAAGCAGCCCCAGCTGTTTCTCATCCTTGCACAATGACATAAAGACTTCTTTCTACTCTCCCACTCTTCTACTTTGGTCTATTGTTTATTGGCTGAGATGAGTTGCGCCGGGCAGAGCCTGAAGTTTCCAGCCGGCAACATTTCTGGTGAGCCAGCCAGTAGTCACCTTCCCAGTTCCAGAGGTGGCTAGGACAACAGGCCACCCCAACATCTGGTGCCACCAGGAGATTTCTCCTAGAGACCTCCCAGTAGCCCTGGTAGATGATTCGCCTGGCACCCAGCAATGACTTCTTGGGAGATACGAAATGCACCTGGGTTATACGGTAAGTGTCTACATAAAACCTTAGAAGAGGACCGAGAAGCAGGAGGAATTAACTATTAAGGGCAATAAAGGCCCTAGATATTTGGAGTTATTTGGCAAATAACAGGATAATTCCTAGGTAAGGCCTTTAGAGTCCCAAGAAGGGGCAGGAATTGACCCTTGAGGGTGTAAAAGGCTCTAGGTATCAGTTATTAGGCTGGTAAAACTAACTAGGTTGTGTGAGTATGTAACAGTGTGTAGGAAGCATTTAGACAGTTCTCAGACACAGACTCTGAGAGTCTTGAAATTGCTCCCATCCTGAATATGATTTTTATTAGACAGAGCACCCAGGATATACAGAGAAAACTCCAAAACCTTGAGGAAGATGCTGAGATGGGGATCTTGTCTTTTTGAGCTTACCTACCAAGTATATTCCTATCAGGATCAGGAAGAAGAAAAGAGAAAAATCACCGATCAGAAGAGACAGGTTGCATTCCAGGACACCAGCTTGTAGGGAAATGACTGGTTTCCTGGTGGCTAGAGAAGAGGAGGGGCCCTGAAGAGACAGGGAGTTGGGAGACCCTGGACCCCATTAAGCCGAGACCAGAGCGCCTAGTGCAAAGAGAGCGGGCATTGGAAGAGAGAAGCCCTAAGTTCTTACACAGAGGAAAGAGAGAACATGGGGTGCTCAGTGGCCCATGGTGTCAATCTGTAAAGCCCATAATGAGACGGACTGGGAGAAAGTCTCCCACCTGAGCCACTGGTTATAATGGATGTGTGTAGGGGGTGGGGGAAGAACTGTACAGTTTCCAGTGGAAATCAGAGCAGCCCACTCTGTCCTGAGCCTGAAAAAGACAACCTGACAAACTGTCAGTCTGGGATTCTCAGGTAAGGGGAGAACCATCCCTTCCTCCAGCCTCTAACCTGCTCTATACAAGGAAAGTCATTAACACATTTTTTTCTCTATATCCCTGACTGTCCCTTTCTCTTGCTGAGAAGAAACTTGTGCAAACCGGAAACACAAATTTCTTTTGATGAAGAGATCATGCAGATGCAGGTACCACCAGAGAATGGATGGTGAGTGCAGATGGCCCCTACCACACAGCCACCCATCAATTACAGCATGGAAGGACACTGCCAGAGATCAGCAGTGCCAGACATCAAGCATGAAGTGGTCCTGTGGTTATGGGTATGGGCCACAATGTGCCAGCACATGCTAAAAATGTGAAAGAGCCAAAATTTACAGTATATTAGCTATTGCCATGATTACCATAAACATCCAAGAGCTTCCCACCAAAGTAATCATGCAGATCAAAAGGATCAATACACAATTCAGGAATATCCATCAACCCAAAGGAAAAAAAAAATGCCTAATATAACTACATAGGTTTTCACTGAAAAGGCTCCTGAAAATAAGACAGACAGAGAAAAAGAGAGAGAAGGTTAAGAAATACTGAGGAGCTTGAGTATACAAGTTAGATATTATTGAAATTAGAATAAGAACTAACCTGTGATTCATTAAAATATTGAATGATCCCCAATAATCTTAATACTTCTTTTTGTGAGGTGTCATCGGGTGGGTTCTAATCACAGAAACCCCATGAACAAGGGAAGAGTGCCTGTCCTGCACCACCTCACAATCCTTGCTGTGTTTGAGCCTGTTGTGGCAGACACTGTGTCAATCCATCTCACTGAGGGACTTCCTATTTTTCCCAACCCTCTAGTACAGCAACCATGATGTCCTCCTCCAGGGATTGGCCCCTCCAATCACATGTCAAAAAGTACCTACATATAATTTCTGTATTAGAGTAAGTTACCACCAAGCAGAGGGAGCTGAGGGAATTGACAAATTTCTACTACCTACATTGCTGGACTCCCTAGAGAAAGAGTAAACCATTGGAGAGCTGAACAGAAATGCTTTGAGGTAGTGAAGACTCAGAAGTCAAGGTACAGGAGAAGTGATACTCGAGTTTCCAGCATATGTGACTGACACTTTCCTAGAACTGTGAGGGGCATGCCCTTCACTACAACATGTGGTGTTTCTCCCAATTTCCATAGTGTCATATTCTAGCAGAAGTTCATGTTGTATTCATAGCCAGTCTTACCTATATACAACAGCACCTAACAACAATAACAAACCTGTCCTATAGGGTCACTATGAGTCGGAATTGACTAGACGGCAGCGGGTTTTTTTATATAGTCTCCTTGATGAGAAGAAGAAAAATTTTTAGTAAAATAAATTACTTAAAACCCAGCAAACAGGTGCAACATATGAAATAAAAGCAAAGTATAAGATCAGATATTTCTCTATTTACATACTTCTTAGCCTAAATTGTTAGTTTATTACTTGAAGCAATAGAAATTAGTCCATCCTAAGTTAAATAGGGAAAATAAAAATTGGACACACTCTCTCATAGAAAATGCAGGTATTTTTAAAACTCATTCTTTCATTGAACTTTCCTTTGTCTGTCTTAACCAATTGATTCTATGGAAATTTTGAACTTATTATAAAATGACTGACACAGAAATAAAGTATAAGGATTTTTTTAAAGGCTTTATTTTTTACAAAGCCAGTAAATTTTCATGGTTTTGTTAGTGATAAAATCATTTAATATTTTTTTTTTAGAGGAAATATGGGTTCTGCATCTTTTAAAGTGCTTATACATAGATATATCACTCATTTCATATCTAGAAAGTCAGATAAATTGGCTTTTTTTCTTGTTACTTTTATTTATTAAAACCTTTATTAAGATGTGAATAACATACCATATTATTCACTCACATGGCTTGAATTTTTTCTTCAGTTCTTTCAGCTCTAAAAATGTCGAGCATATTCTTCCCTTTTGTTTTTTTGAGCTCCAGATCTTTTCCCATTTCATTATAATACTTTACTTTGTCTTCTTGAGTTGCCCTTTGGAAATCTTCAGTTCAGTTTTTAACTTCATTATTTTTTCCCTTCTCGTTAGCTACTCTATGTTCAAGAACAAGTTTCAGAGTCTCTTCTGACATCCGTTTTGGTTTTCTCTTTCTTTCCTTTAATGACCTTTTGCATTCCTCATCTATGATGCCTGATGTCATTCCAAATTTGTCTAATCTTTGGTCATTAGTCTTCAACATGTGAAATTTATCCTTGAGATGATCTCTAAACTCAGGTGGAATATGCTCAAGGTTGTATTTTGGCTCTCTCAGACTTGTTTTAATTTTGCAGCTTCAATTTGTACTTGCCTATTTTTTTTATGGAAACCCTGGTGGCATAGTGGTTAAGTGCTACGGCTGCTAACCAAAGGATTGGCAGTTCCAATCCACCAGGCACTCCTTGGAAACTTTATGGAGCAGTTCTACTCTGTCCTATAGGGTCGCCATGAGTCAGAATCAACTCAACGGCACTGGGTTTGGTTTTGGTTCGAGTGATCAATGGTCTGTTATGCTGTTGGTCCCTGGCTTGGTTCTAACTGATGGTATTTTTTCAACAGGTGCAGTCAATCTGATTCCTGTATATTCCATTTGGCAAGGCTCACTTGTGTACTCTCTGTTTCTGTTCTTGAAAATATATTCGTGATGAAGAATTTGTTGATCTTGCAATATTCCAACATGTAATCTCTGGCATCGTTTCTATTACCAAGGCCATGTTTTCCAACTACAAATACTTCTTTTTTTTAGAACTTTCACATTTTAATCCACTCTTAATGATTAATGCATCTTGATTGCAATTTTGATGCATTTCAGACTTCATAAGTTAGTAAAGTCTCCAATTTCCTCATTTTTGACATTAGTGCTCAGTTGGGAAATTTGAGTACTAGTAGTACTAACTTATGTTCTTTGGACACTTTTTGAGATCATCCTGTCACTGACAGCATTGCGTTTCATGACATGTTTCTTGAAATGCCCTTGTTGAGGATGAGTTTGATGTCATTTCTCCTCTATTTTTCATTCTAGCGTCATATATCATGTGACTGTCCAATTGGAAATGCACAAGATCAGACCATTTCAGCTATCTAATGCCTAGGAGACTGATCTTTATGTTTTTCATTTTTTCAACTTCCACTTTCCTGAGATTCCTACTCCGTACATTCCATGTTCCAATTATTCATGGATATATGCAGCTGTTTCTTCTCATGTTGTGTCATGCAATAAAATAGAATAGGTTCATCTAATAAAACAAAAAGAGAGAAAACTTAGAAAGAAAACTTGCAATAATTGGAGCTGTCGAAGTCACTAATATCTGTTCCCAAGGTAAAAAAATATGGTAAAAAAATATATTAAAAATATAGAAAAAAAAAACACAAAGAAAGGGTGTGTTATATTTATGAATTGTACTACTTTAATTCCATTTTAGAACATGAAGCAAATGGGGGCATATTGAGTATGGTCTGACCTAAAGGTAAAATATTTTACTCTAGATCCTTGGATGGACAAATTGAAACTTAACTGAGAATAAATGTATAAATATCTAAAAGAGATTTACTTCCGGGTGAATACAATTTGTTTAGAAAATTAACAATATCCTACACATTTCATTAAGCTTTCAGGAGCTTCAGATGTAATTAACACATTGCTTGGTATCTCCCCAGGGAGATGCTCAAAGACTGAGAGAAAAGTATATATTGTTTCCTCTATGCCATGTTGCATTCTTCATCTATGATGGTTGATGTCATTCCAAACTTGTCTAATCTTCAGTCATTAGTGTTCAATGTGACAAATCTACTCTTGAGATGACCTCTAAACTCTAGTGGAATATGCTCAAGGTGTCCAGACAGATTCATTACAGGTAAAAGGTAGAATTTTTTGATGCATTAGTACGGTTTACTAACATCTAGAATATTTTCGTCACAATTTCACAGGCTCATTTTTATTTGATAGCAAAGCCACAGAAAAATATTAATAATTTTAATTCAACTCAGTCTGGTTTCTACCATTATTCTTGATATGTTTTATATGAGATAAAAATGCACTTCATTTATTCACTTTTATAATTTAATGGTATGAAATTTAATGTCTGAATTTGTTGACTAATAATTTACTCAGAGACTCCACTACTCATAGTATTCAGGAACATATACATGCCAGATAGATAGATATGTAGACGGATACATAGATGGATAGATTAATAGATAGATAGATAGAGAGGTAGAGGGTTAGAGAGATAGATGGAGAGGTAGATACACACATATTCTTATAAGGCAGTGATGATCACAGAGTTTTAAACCTATAATTTTGGCATATTAACCAGCAGGGCTATTCTTTTATTTTTAAAACCTCTGTGGTATATTCAGGTGCATTTTTTACAGATTATACTAAAATTTATCCATGATATACCATGCCACATAGGAGTTTCAATGTTTAACGGAGCATGTTTCACGTTCAAAAAGTTTTTGAATAACTTCTGGTAATTCACATGGATGTCATCATCAGCACGTTTTCTTCTTCTCCTATGCTACTGTATCATACATTTCTTAAAATTTATTTTCATGAAAGTAGAGGATACTTTTTAACAAGCAGGAGTTTTTGGCATCACGTTTTCACTATTTGTTCAGTTTTCTTTTTATATCTTAGGTTTCTCCATGAGAAAAAATATATATACCTGTTTTCTTACAAAAAAATTAGAATGTGTCAGTTACAATACAAATGCCCAATTAGAAATGAAAGTATTTTAATTAGACCAGAAAAGAAAATAATCAAAAGTATGACACTTTTAGACACTTTAGTCATAGAATAGGTGTTATGGAACATAGGGCTGGGGTCAGTTACAAGGATAACGTTTTAATGAACCTATTCATCATGAAAATGGTGACAAAGATCTTAAGACAAAGTCCAGAACAATATACCTATAAATATCTTAAAGATCAAAACAATTAACAACAAAAATAATAATTCCAAGTAACTACGGTCAACATCAAAAAACAACAGATGATGGTAACGATAGATATACAGACAGACAGAAAGACAAATAGGTAGACAAATAGTCTAGACACAGTATTTTAGAATTATTTTCAAGTATCGTAGACACATTGAAGCCTTTAACTCTCATTTATCCTTCCTAACAATCCTGCAAAAAAGAGATAGAATATGATTTTCCAGGTAGGGATAAAAAGATTCACATAACTTATGTTATTTGCCCAAAGTACCACACTGTATGCATTACAAATGGAGGTATAGCAGAGGTTGCATCTATGTACATATATCTCTAGGGATGTTTTCTGTAAAAAGACAAATAATTTCCACTGTGATCAATTATGTATCTATTGAAAACCTGTCTAATATGTTGATTGTTCCATCCTGGGCCATCTATATATATATATATATGAGTTTTCGTAAGATAGTGTTTCGAAGGACAGGGTTCAAAATGTATCCGTGTATTTTTTGGGTATGTGAAAAAGATAAAAGTTTTAAGAAAAGTATAATAAATATCCATGTACCTAACACCTAAAGATTTAACATATTATTCATTTTTATTTCATCTATCTACCAATGTATCCATCAATCTATCTTATATGTGTATGTGTGTGTAAAATTTGTGTCAGTTGGATATGTATTCAAATATCCTAAAATGGAATGTTTGGATTTTTACTATTCATGCTGGTTTTGTATACTAAAAACCGACCAGATGATATTGCATAAAAGCTATTGATGATACTGATGTCTCCATTCAGAACAGGTTTCTTGATAGACCTAGATGGACAAACACAATCTAACAGTGCTGAATGAATTCATTCTGATGGGAATCACAGACCGCCCAGAGCTGCAGGCGCCATTGTTTGGACTGTTCCTCATCATCTACATGATCTCAGTGGTGGGCAACTTGGGCATCATCATCCTCACCAAGATGGACTCCAGGCTACAAACTCCCATGTACTTTTTTCTCAGACACCTGGCTATTACTGATCTTGGTTACTCAACAGCCGTGGGACCCAAAATGCTAGCAAATTTTGTTGTAGATGAAAATACAATCTCGTATTATTTTTGTGCTATACAGCAAGTTTTCTTTATTATATTCATAACTACTGAATTGTTTATTCTGTCAGCAATGTCCTACGACCGCTATGTAGCTATCTGTAACCCTTTGCGCTACACCATCATCATGTCACGAGGGGTGTGTTGTGTGCTGATGGCAATCCCTTATCTCTACAGCACATTTTTTTCTCTTCTGGTCACTATAAAGATTTTTAAATTATCCTTCTGTGGCCACAATGTCATCAGGCATTTGTACTGTGACATTCTACCCTTGTTATCTTTGCTCTGCTCAGACACACATGAGATCAAATTGGTCATTTTCATCTGATCTGTTTTTGATCTGATTTCATCCCTTCTAATAGTTCTTGTTTCTTACATAGTCATAATTGTATCCATTCTCAGACTGAACTCAGCTGAGAGCAGGCACAAGACCTTCTCCACCTGTGGATCCCACCTGACTGTGGTGGTAGTGTTCTATGGAACTTTAATCTTTATGTATCTGCAGCCCAAGTCCGGTCATTCCTTTGACACTGATAAAATGGCTTCCATATTTTACACCCTGGTAATCCCCATGTTGAATCCCTTGATCTACAGTTTGAGGAATAGAGATGTAAAATATGCCTTACATAGGGCTTTAAGATGATTATGCAATATATTTTCTCAAAGTTCATTCTAACATATGATTCATATAATTTACATTTGGGCTTTAAACTTTTTTCTGAGTGCCCCCAAAGGGAATAAAAAAGAATAGCAAGCACAAAATACACAGATAAGTTCAACATATATTTCTATATCGCCTTCTACCAGTCACTCTACTAAGGCTGTAAGTAGATTAATAAATGAAACAGTACAAAGCATTGCCTTCCTTGAGCAGGAGCGATGCATTATAAGCATAATAATTAAGAAAGTTGATAGTATATTAGAATGCGATGAGGGTGTTAGATTTAAAAAAAAAGAAAATTGAATATCTTCAGTGGGATAGTGAAACTGTAACAGATACAGGAAGATTTCCTAGTGCCTGGCGTTTTCCTCACCTAGTAGAAAAAAAAAAAAAGAAGGAGAAAGTGTGTATGTGCTTGTGCCCGCGTGCACACTTCCACAAACTTTCTGTTTTATTGCTGACACTCAGCCCTGGGTAGCTAATTCTGATTAAAAGAAGGCTCCATGTGGTGGGTTGATTTAAAGTACTCAGTCATTTGAATTTGCTCAAATGTTCACTTTCTAAACCCTGCCTCTACTTTCATATTTGAGCCCTTAGAGTCTGTTTACTTTGTTTTTATTTTTACTATTACTATACTGTAATATTAGTATAAACAGTAAAAAAATAAACTTATATTCAACGAGATCAACTCGGTATCCAGTTTTGTGTAAGTTAGCCCATTTTATCTGTATCAGTGGGTATACCTGTTAAGGTAAATTTCTGAGCTCAGCCACAGAAGTTCCCAGGTTTTTTCATTTTTTCTGTCCCGGATTAATATTGCTTCCTATTTCCAAGCTTTCGTCTCAAAAATTGTTATCCTTATGTCTCCAGAAAAGAACAATTACTCTTGTTTAGAAGTCATTTTCTAATTGTTTATGTGCCCTGGCATAAGAGGTCTATTGTAGGATAAGTTAGGTGTGTTGCCTTGTTTTTGTTTGGCTGGATTTTCTTAACCTTGATGAATATGAGTGTGAACTTTAGTTCGATCAGTATCTGTTGTTTGAATTCATCATTCCGATTATTCTATTTGGAAGAAGCATAAGGAGATAACCCATGGTTTGGGCTATGCTGTGCTTCTAGTGAGTGAGGTGTAATATGTAGCATTTTATATATTTGCCATGATTTCTGGACATAGTTGCTCCATATTCCCACCTAATTTTCCTGCATATTTTTTTATTCTTACTCTTTTAATATTCAAAAAATTTATAATGAGAAAAAAATAAATTTTAGGGATGCTAAGGTTGTCTTTAAAAAAGAATCCAATCTGCGTTTGAGGTTAGGACCCTACTACATAGGTTCTGATATATTTCCATGTATGTAGAGACTAGAAAACACATGAGAAAAATATCATTGTAAAGACAGGATACCAAAATTGAAATTTAAAACACACCTCACTCCCAACCATTCCAAGTGGCTGGATTGGGAAATTCTGATAAGCTTTTAGGGAAAAAGAATTAACCAATTGTACACAAACTCTTCTCCAAAACTGAAGAGTGGTATTTTGCATTTCCTACATGAGGCTAGCTTTACTCTGATATCAAAGGCGGACAAAAGCATTAAAAGAAAACAACAGAGCACATATGTGAAAAATCTAAAGTAAAAATTAAGAAACTGAGTCTGGCAATATGTAAAGACAATAGTACACCAAATAGGCATGCTTCAGAAATGCATGGATAGTTTTGCATTAAAAAATCAATTATTGACATTCAGCATAATTACAAATAAAAATGGTAACAAAACCATATAATAGAGGTAGAGAAGCATTTTAAAAGTACTGATAATTGTGATAAAACCTTAACCAATCTAGTATTAAAATGGGACTTCCTCAAGCTGATAGAGGGCACCCATGAACAACCTACAGCTACCATCACACATGGTATGAAGGCTGAATACATTCCCAGTAAGACCAGGATCAAAATAAGTAAATCTACTCTCACCAAATCTATTCCACAGTTAGTGGCTGTTCTAGGCCACACAATAAGGCAATAAAGAATTAAATAAATAAATAGAAAGCATCCAGATTGGAAAAGAAGGAGGAAAACTTTAATTATTGGTAGATGACATGGTTTTTTATGTAAAAAATCTAATAGAGCCTACAATAACTAAAAAATTAACCTAGCATTTATTTGTGAATTTATTCTCAGCTTATATTTTTATTTAAAAAAAAAGGTTTTTTTTGGATTTTAAGTAGGCTTTCATTGATTCTGTAGATACATTTGGAGATTTTGTAGCTATAACACCAAAAACAAAATTCATATAAAGTTTGACAACAGGAAATATTAAACTTCTGCTTTTCAAAAGACACTTGTATAAAAACAAGTCATATTCTGGGAGATAATATTTTCAAATGGTATATGTCATAAATGGTCTGTGTCCATAATATATATGTCCCTCCTCTCTTCCCTCCCCCCATTGCTATCAAGTAGATTCTGACTCATAACAACCCTATAGGAAAGATTAGAACTGTCTCACAAGGTTTTTAAGGATTGGCTGGTGGATTCAAACTGCCAAACTTTTGGTTAGCCACCCAGCTCTTTAACCACTGTTCCATCAGGGCTCCATAATATATACAGAGAAAGGCCTCAAAGCTCAATAATAATAATAAAAGAAAAAGAAAAAAAACAGTCCACAAAAAAGGATCACAAAAATTAATATTCACTTATTCATAGGACGTATTCAGCTGGTGAATAAACATGTTAAAAATGTTCAGTTCATTATCCATCAGTGAATTTCAGGTTAAACCCTGGTGACAAAACTATACATCTATTAGAATATCAGGTGTTTGGTAAGTTTGCGGGGGAACGGAACATTCATAAACTGTTAGTGGATAATTATAATGATAAAAATACTTAAAAAAAATAATTTGTTTTAAGTACCAGGGTCTTATAAAGCTGAACATAGTTTTATCCTAAAATTTATCCAATTTACTCATATCTACCCAAGCGAAATGACAGCATTTATCCTTATAAATATATGTATACAAATGTCTATAACAAGTTTATTTGTAATACTCAAAAACTAAAATCAACCCAAATGTTCATCTACTTGAGAATGGATGAATAAACTGTGGTATTTCCAAGCAAGTTAACACCACTCAGTAATAAAAACTACTGAATTATTGGTACATGCAAATACATGGATGAAAAGTACAAATTGATACATCCGGCTTTGTCAAAATTAGAACAACCCACACTTACACATTTATCCCACACGTGTGAAAACTTATGTTCATACAAAAATCCTTAGGTAAATGTTCAAAGAAATAATTTTTATAATAGCTAAAAACTAGTAACAACCCATAATGTCCTTCTATGGGTAATGGGTAATCGAACTGTACTAAATCCATACCTAAAGTCATACTCAGCAGTAAAAAAGAACAAAGTATTGATGCACACAACGGCATGGATGGGCCTCAATAGAATCATGTGAAGTGAAAACAGTGCGATGCAAGAGGTTGTTGTTACCTGTCACTGAGTTACCTCAACTCAGGGCGACATTATGTAAAACAGCACAGAACATTGCCTGGCCCTGTCCTATCCTCACCATCTTCAGTATGTTAAAGTTCATTGTTGCAGCCACTGTGTCAATTCGTCTCATGGAGGGATTCCTTCATTCTTATTGGCCCTCTACTTCACCAAATATGATGTCCTCACCCAGAAACTGGTCTTTCCTTATAACATGCCTGAAGCAAGAAAGTCAGACAGTGTTCTGTTGGAGGCAACAAAATATGTACCATTCAAGACTTTTTTTGTTTTGTTAGGTGTCATTCAGTTGATTGAAAATCATAGCGATGCACAGGACAGAGCAGAAATGTCCCTTAGAGTTGCGGGTACAGATGAACAGGTCTTTTTTCCCTGGGAAGGCTAGTAGTTTCAAACAGCTAATTTTCTAATTAGCAGTGAGTTTTATAAATACATATGTATGTGTGTGTGTATATATATACATACACACATACATATATATAACCAAAATCCAATGATGTCAAGCCGAATCTGACTCATAATGATCCTATAGGACAAAGTAGAACTGCCCCACAGGGTTTCCAAGGAGCACCTTGTGGACTTGAACTGCCGATCTTTTGGACTCTTAACCACTACGCCACATACATACCATTATATAGGAGAAATAAGCAAAAAAAAAAGTCACAAAGGGATGCATTAGAAATATCTACAATGACAAAATGCAGCAAAAATATTTATAGCATAGTAAATATATATTCATAGTGACACATTACACACAAATATCACACTTTATGAGGGTGTGTTGATATGGCAGAACATTATATCAAGCATAACAGAACATTTATTAAGGTGAGAAAAAGTTTTGGAATGAGCATTGGACAAAATGAAAAAACATAAAATACTGAAATATAGTGATGGAAAATAAAACAAACAAGCAAAAAACATAAACACCTGATGGCAATTGACTATGAAATGAGAAAGAAGGGTAACATTTCTGCTCCTGAGGTCAAAATGAAAAAAAAAAAAAAAAGAAACCTTGAAAATAGCAATAACAGAGACAGTAACAAAAATAACAGTAAACTAGGAAGTGATACCTCACTTATGCACAATGCATTACTTTTATTCCATTTCAGTCTTTGAAATAATGCAATAAGAAAGTGTTTAAGCACAGCTTCATTTTGTCATCCATTTGAAGAGGCCATTGTAGAAATGTGGAATATTGATAGTTCTGTTTTACGGATACAATATTTTAATCCTGATCCTGGTGTGGTAAAAATGGAAAGTTAAAGTAAAATGCAAGACTATATGAAATAGATAAACATAGACATGAATACATACTATATCAATAAAATTTTGGTCACTGGTGAATACAAAATGTCCCCGACAATTAAGAAACAACCCCCAGATATTTTGTTAAGCTTTCAAATGCTTCAGGAACAATCAACAAATTGCTTGGCATGTCCTCAGGGAGAATCTCCAAGGGTGAAAAAAAATGTATAAATTCTTCTCACTCTGCCATGCTAAGAAACACTTGGGGGAGTCAAGACAGATGATTCATTACAGGTAAAAAGACTGTTTCCATATTTTACCAAGAAGTGAAATGTTTCAGTGACACTTGCAAGGTCCCACCTTTATTCAACGGCAAAATCATTGCAAAATATTAGGATTTCTGAGTCAGTTCTGTGTGCATTCTACTTTTCAGTAGTGCCTGAGACTAGGATCTCTCTGCATTTTTTTTCGCATTATTATTTTTTTTCAAATATTCACACTTTGTTTCAGAGGCTAAATGCTCATAAGTATCTTTGAAACCTTATGACTAAATAATATTTTTACTTTATGTAAGTAATTTTATGAATAAAAAACTAACAGAAAAAAAAAAAAAAAGTCCTGGAGTCAATTTTGCCTCAAAGCTACCCCACGTGTGTCAGAGAACTGTGGTCTGTGGTTTTTCAATGGCTGTGAACTTTCAGAAGTTTCTTTCTTCCTTTCTTCCAAGGTGCCTGAGTAGATTCGATCCCCCAACCGTTCAGTTTGTAGCTGAGTGTTTAACTGTTTGTGCCACCCAGCTGGCCTAATTATGTGAATAATAGAGCTCAAATATGAAAGTAAAGGAAGCATAAGCAGTATTAAAAACACTGTAGCAGAATTATGAAGCTACAGTATTCAGTCTCCAATGTTGAGGTCCTTTCAAATCCGTAGTTATAAGCTGGCTCTAGGCTCTTCATATGTCCCTCTTAAGTGTAATTTTAATATTTAATGTATATTTAAATAATGTATAAATGTAGATTTTTGCCAGTCTCTTGATGAGGAAATATCAACCAAGCTCTTAACCACTGCTCCACCAGGAATCCCATCTGTGTACATATATAGGTATCTGTATATGATCATGTGTTGTGTATATGTTCATATATATGTAGGTATATGTATGTCTACATATACATGTTCATCTACACTTACAACTATGTCCTTATCTGTGTCTATCTCTATCTCTATGTTTATATCAGGGTTTCTCAACTTCTGCCGCAGTGACATTTTGGATCAGAAATTTTCTTATTGTGTGGAGTTACCCTGCATATAGTAGAAAGTTTAGTAACATCCCAGGCTTCCATTAGATACGAGTAGTACCCTTCTCCTAGTTGTGACATACAAAATGTCTCAAGGATTGACAAATGTTCTTTGGGGAGCAAATTTTACCCACTTGATTACAAGTTAGATTTCTCTTTCTTTCCCTCCTTCCTTCTCTCTCTCTCTTCATGTGCCTATACTTTATTTGTGAGAGGTGGGATTAATTTCAAATAACTGTATTGGAGGGTTTGGATTTATCTTATTCATTTAGCATATTGCCTTTGTATACTAAAAATCCACCAGATGATACTACAGAAAACCTATTGACTGTGCTGATGTCTCTAATCAGAACAGGTTTTCTGGTAGACCTAGATGGACAAACACAATCTAACAGTGCTGAATGAACTCATTCTGATGGGCATCACAGACCGCCCAGAGCTGCAGGCGCCATTGTTTGGGCTGTTCCTCACCGTCTACATGATCTCAGTGGTGGGCAACGTGGGCATCATCATCCTCACCAAGATGGACTCCAAACTACAAGCACCCATGTGCTTTTTTCTCAGACACCTGGCTATCACTGATCTTGGTTACTCAACAGCTGTGGGACCCAAAATGTTAGTCAATTTTATTGTGGATGAGAACACTATCTCCTATTTTTTTTGTGCTACACAGCTAGCTTTCTTTATTGTGTTCATAACTAGTGAGCTTTTCATTCTGTCAGCAATGTCCTAAGACCACTATGTGGCCATCTATAACCCTCTGCTCTACACAGTCATCATGTCACAAAGGGCATGTTGGGTGCTGGTAGCAATCACCTATCTCTACAGTGCATTTGTTTCTCTTCTCATCACCATAGAGATTTTTAATTTATCCTTCTGTGGCTACAATGTCATCAGCCATTTCTACTGTGACATTCCCCCCTTGTTCTCTTTGGTCTACTCAAACACACATGAAATTGAACTGATTATTCTCATCTTATCAGCTTTCAATTTGATTTCATCCCTCCTAATTTTTTAATAGTTCTTGTACCTTACCTACTTGTTTTTGTAGCCATTCTCAGGATGAACTCAGCTGAGGGCAGGTACAAGGCCTTCTCCACATGTGGATCCCACCTGACCGTGGTGGTCGTGTTCTATGGGACTTTATATACATGCAGCCCAAGTCCAGTCATTCCTTTGACACTGATAAAGTGGCTTCCATATTTTACACTCTGGTTATTCCCATGTTGAATCCCTTGCTTTATAGCTTGAGGAACAAAGATGTAAAATATGCCCTACATAGAATATGGAAAAAAATATGCAATATCTGTTCTGTACTTTGATGGATCACATGGTTCCTATAAATTACATCATGGGCTTCAAACTTTGTCTGTGTGCCTCCATAGGGAATAGTGAGCACAAATATATTCAAAATACATTTATAAATTGCCTTCTATGTGCCAGTCACTCTTCAAAGTGCACTGATGAACAAAAGAGTACAAACCGTTACCTTCATTGGAGAGTGATGGGTCACAAACAATAATTAAGAACAATTTATTGTACAGTAGAACATGTTGGGGCCCTGGTGTCTCAGTGGTTAAAGTGCTTGACTGCTAACTGAAAGGTCAGTGGTTCAAACCACCCATCTCTCCTTGGGAAAAAGTTATGGCAATCTGCTTCCCTGAAGATTTACAGCCTTGGAAACCCTACGGGGCAATTCTACTCTGTCCGATAGTGTTGCTGTGAGTTGGAATCAATCAACAGCAGTGCATTTTTTTGTTCATTTGTTTTTTTGATAATGTGTTAAAAAATAGCAAACCCATTGTCCCTGAGTCAATTATGACTCACAGTGACCATATAAGACAGAGTAGAACTGCCCTATAGAGTTTCTAAGGAGTGGGTGGTGGGTTTGAATTGCTGACCTTTTGGTAAGCAGCTGAGCTTTTAACCGTGGCACCACTAGGCCTCCAGGAGAATGTGTTGGGAACCATGAAATCAGGCAAGGAGAGTAGTTATGCTGAGTTGGAATGGGAAAAAGTACTAGGTGCAGAAGTGGAGTTACAATGATTGTTTTTTTTTTTTTTTAATATTAGAATAAACTTTGCTGTGTCAGCATTTGTGTTTATGTACTTGTGCATGTTTGTAAGCCCTTGCCTTCTGTTTTCATCTTCATAGTCTTCTGAGGGCTAAATTAGATCAGGGCCAGGTGGCAAGGAGTCTCAGAGTACATGATTATTTAAAGTACTCAGCTGTATAAATTTACTCAAATGCCCCCATTGCAGACCTTGGAGCTCCACTCTTTACTCATCAATGCCTTTACCTTCACATATAAATCTGTTAACTCAACATACCTTGCAATTTAGCAATTCAAAAGTTCAACTCTGCATCTCACTTGTTTTTGTCTAGGTCAGAATATACACCAATGAAGATAAATTTCTTGAGGCTAACCATAGAAGATCACTGGTTTGGAGTCCTTTTCCCAATGGTGGTTCTTATTTCATAATTATCTTTTTTGTTTAATGGGTTGTCCTTTCTTATCTATATCAACAACTTTTTAAAATGTTTTTTCAATTACTTTCTGCATATTTCCTTGGGTAACAGGGTATTCTACGGTGAGTTAAGTTTACTGCCTCTCTTTCATTGGTTTGGCTTTCCTAAACTTTGGTCAATATTTATTATGCATTTTATTGTCATTGACTTTTATCTACCGTACTTGTGACAGAGAAAATGAGATAGTCCTATGGTTTGCATCATGTTGTATTTCTAATTCAAGTAAGATCTTTTATGTGGTAAAGATACAGGTATCTAGTCTAATGGACATAGCTGTAGCACATTACTCCTTGAATTTTTCCACTTTTTTTTTTATTGTTATTATTTTAAAATTTCTAGGATTTTACTGAAACTTCAAAAGTCTAAATTATTTTCTTCATCCATGATCATGAAATAAAATTCCCTGTGTAGCCAATGAAATTTGAATGAAAACAGTCCATTGGAATTTTAAAAAAGATGCATGCTATATTGTCATGTGAGCATAAATAGTTCTAAAATGTTGAAGCACTTAGAAGGCTGTAATGGTCATGAGCACTAAACCAAACAAAACCCTGTTACTGTCCAGTGGATTCTGACTCATAGTGACCCATAAGATAGAGTAGAGCTGCCCCATAGTTTCCAAGGAGAGTCTGGTACATTCAAAATGCTGAACTTTTGCTTAGCAGCTGTATTTGTGGCTTTCTGCCTTGAGAAGTTCAGTCACCTTTTAAAAATTAAGATAGAACTAGAATAAAAAAAAAAGAGAGACAGAGAGGGAGAAAAAGCTAAATCACTATTAGTAATGATTTGTAGAAGTCTGCTGGGGGCTTTTCAAGATTGATGTTACTCTTCATTAAAAAGGGAGGTCCGTAAGGAGAAGACTTATTCCCCATCATCATCTGCTTCCTGGACTTTATTGCAGCATAAGCTTCAATTTTTTTTTTTTTATTAGAGTATAATTTAAACACAAGAGGTTCGTAAATGTATTAACTTTGATGTTGCTAAACTACTGAACAAATGAGAGCCATCAGGCCCTGCTACTGGACTTTTTTTTTTTTTTAAGTAAATTAAACCCTCTTTCTTGAGCTAATTTTGGGTGATCCTTTTCCTTATTGATTCATTACATGCATGGGAAATCATTTTCAAATGATACAGTGCAGACAGGCAGAAGATCCATAAGCAATTGTGACAGCTGAGCACCATGGTCTTGTAGGCTTTGCCATTCATGTAGACTAAGATGTAAAAGAACAAGCTGAAAATGTGCAATATATTGAGTATTGCCATATTTGATGTAAACATCCACCTATATAGTTTTTCATTGAAGGAGCTCCTGAAAATGAGACAGAGAAAGAGAGAGAAAAAAAAGAAAACACTAGCTGAGGAGCTGGAGTATACAAGTTAAACATTATTACAGTTAGAATATGAAATAATCTGTGATTCATTTAAAGAAAATTACAGACCTATATCCCTCATAAGCTTCGAAGCAAAATTCCTCTTCAATGTTCTTTTTGTTGATGGAGAGGAATCCAACTGATTTTTGTACGTTTGTCTTGTATCTCGATACTCTGCTGAACTCTTCTATTAGTTTCAGTAGTTTTCTGGAGGATTCCTTAGAGTTTTCTGTGTATAAGGTCATGTCATCTACAAATAGAGATACTTTTCCTTCTTCCTTGCCAATCTGGATGCCCTTTATTTCTTTATCTAACCTAATAGCTCTGGCTAGGACTTCCAGCACAATGTTGAATAAGAGTGGTGATAAAGGGCATTCTTGTCTGGTTCCTGATCTCAGGTGGAATGCTTTCAGGCTCTCTCCATTTAGGATGATGTTGGCTATTGGCTTTGTATAAATGCCCTTTATTATGTTGAGGAATTTTCCTTCTGTTCCTATTTTGCTGAGAGTTTTTATCATGAGTGAGTGTTAAACTTTGTCAAATGCCTTTTCTGCATCAATTGATAAAATCATGTGATTCTTGTCTTTTATATATATGATGGATTACATTAGTTGTTTTTCTAATGTTGAACCATCCCTGCATACCTGGTATGAATCCTGCTCGGTGATGGTGAATTATTTTTTGGACATGTTGTTGAATTCTATTGGCTAGAATTTTGTTGAGGATTACACTTTTTTTTTTTCCCCCTTTGGGTTGAAGGATATCCCTGAATTGTATGTTATTCCTTTTGATCTGATGATTTCTGTGGTGGGAAGCTCTTAGATGTCAAATATCAAACACCCACCTCTCTGCTGCACAGCTGAAATGGTTGGATTCTGCCAACAAGGGCTAATTCTCCTGAAGTAGGCCCATACAGGCCCATGCAGAGGGGGAAGGTGCTCAAAGTTCACGGACTGTTTATGCCTGGACATAGCCGCTCCTGTCGTGAGCTCTCCTGGTTAGCAGAGCTGGCAAGGTATCTTTTCACCCAATTGCAAATTATTCCTTCTCAAAGGCCAGGAGGATGGCACTAGGCACACAACAGGGCCTATCTCAGGCCCGGGGAAGTCAGCATCTGAAGCCAGCTTGGGAGGGGGCTGGGGTGTGTTAAAATATACTCAAGTGCTTAGCTTTTGCCGAGAGCGCCATTCTTCTCTGGTTCCAGAGTTGTGAGTAGGCTGTGTGGCTGGGTGCTTCTCCCTGAGGAAACTGCAGCCAAAAGCTAGCACCAGCCTGCCACCGCCAATCCCAGGAATGGTCCCTGAGCCTTCCTCGCAATTCAGGTCTGGTAACTCCTCTCCGCTTCTGAACTGTCTCTTCATCTCCCTGCCTCTCAGTTCATTTTCTAAGCTTGCCTTTGATGCTCAGGGCTCCTAGCTTGTCATAAATATACTCATTTCACTTTTTAGGGGGAGTCTTTTTTGTAAAGAGGGCTCGCAGGAAGCGTCTGTCTATTCTGCCATCTTGGTTCTGCCTCCTTGTTAACTTATTTTAAAAATAATTGATAAGGAAACAAAATATGAAAATATTTTCAAGGCTTTATTTTTTACAAAGTCATTAAATTTTCTTTCTTTCTTTCTTTCTTTTTTTTTAACCACAAAAACATTTAATACCTACTGGAGTAAGCAGGGATTCTACACATTTAAAGTCCTTTATATATGCATAAATCTCTTAGTTCACATCTAGAAGTCAGATAAATTGGCATTTTCTTGTTACATTTGTTTTTTAAAGCCTTTTATCGAGATATAAATTATGCTTACATGGCCTGAATTTTTTCTTCAGTTCTTTCATTTTGAGATGTGTCAGTGCGTTCTTCCCTTTTGGTTTTCCAACTCCAGGTCTTGTCATGTTTCATTATAATAATTTATTTGTCTTCTAAAACTAACCTTTGAAATCTTCAGTTCAGTTTTTAACTTCATTATTTCTTCCATTTGCTTTAACTACTCTACATTCAAGTGCAATTTTCATAGTCTCCTCTGAACTCCTTTTTTTTTCCCCCCTTTTCTATTTTTTTTTTTAATGACCTTTTGCTTTGTTCATGTATGATGTCCTTGAAGCCATTCCATATTTGTCTAAGCTTTGGTCATTGGTGTTCAATGTGTCAAATATATTCCCGAGATGGTCTCTAAATTCAGGTTGGATGTACTCAAGTTCATGTTTTGCCCTAATTTTCTTCAGCTTCATCTTGAACTTGCATATGAATAATTGTCGGTCTCTCCTGCACTTGGCTCCTGCCCTTGCTCTGACTGATGATATTGAGCTTCTTCATCATCTATTTTCACAGATACAATTGATTTGATTCCGGTATTTTCCATCTGGGGAGTTCCACGTGTATAGCCTCATTTCTGTTGTTCAAAAAAGTTATTTATAATGAAGAATTTGTTGGTTTTACAATATTCGAACATGTGATGCCTGACATTGTTTCTAACACCAAGGCCCTATTTTCCAACTACCAATCCTTCTTCTTTGTTTCCAACTTTCACATTCTAATAACCAATAATTATCAATACATCTTAATTGCAATTTTGATTATTTTCATACTTCGTAAGTTGGTAGAATCTTTAATTTCTTTATCTTTGGCATTAGCGCTTGGTGGGTAAATTTGAATAATCGTCATATTAACTGGTTTCCCTTGTTGGAGTATGGATATATTCTATCACTGAGAGCATTGTACTTCAGGATAAATCTTGAACTTTTCTTTTTTGAGAATGAGTGTGATGCCATTCATTCCTCTTCAATTTTTCATTCCTGGTGTAGTAGACCATAAGATTGTCCAAGTCAAAATGGACCATACCAGTCCATTTCAGCTCAATGAGCCTAGGATATCTGTCTTTCTGTTTTTTGTTTCATTTTTTTGTGATTTTTATTTCTCAGAGATTCATACTTAATACACTTCATGTTCTGATTATTAGTAGGTATTTGCCACGCTTTCTTCTCATTATGTGTCATGCTAATAAAACTGAATATCTTAATAAAGTAAAATAAGAGTGGAGCCTTAAACAGATAATTTGCAATGAAAAGAGGAGTGAAGCAGCTAATACCTGTCTCCAAATTAAATAAAAAATAACAGAAATATAATGGAAAAAACACACAGAACATATATATGAAATGTACTAATTTTATTTCATTTGAGAACATTGTTGAAATAGGGAAATATTGACTGGCCTGTACTAAAGGTAACTTTTTTTAATCAAGGTCCCTGGGTAGGACAATCTGAAAGTTAACTGAGTTAAATTAATAAATGTATCTAAAAGAAACCTACTCCTTGGTGAATACAAATAGTTTAGAAAATTAACAGACACCCTAGATATTTTCTTAAGCTTTCTAGGGCTTCAGGCATAATGAACACATTGTTTGATATTTCCTCAGGGAGATCCTCAAAGGCTGAAAGCTATAAATTGTTTTCTCTATGCCATATTAAGAAGACACAGTATGTCAAAACAGATTCATTACAAGTAAAAGGCATAACTTTTTATGCAGTGCCATGTTTTACTAATATCTAGAATGTTTTGGTGACAGTTTTTAGGACCCCATTTTAATCAATGTCAAAGCCACAGCAAAATATTAAGAATTTTGTTTCAGTTCTGTCTGCTTTCCATCATTATCCCTGATAAGTTTTATATGAGATAAATGTGGACTTCATGTATTCACTTTTATAATTTAATGCTATGAATTTTAATGTCTGCATTTGTTTGCTAATAGTTTGCTCAGAGACTGCTCTGCTTATAGTGTTCAGGAGTACATATATGCAAGTTAGATAGAAAGATAGATGAGAGATCGATACACAAATAGATGATAGAGAGATAGAGAGATAGATAGATAGATATGATAGACAGATAGGTAGATAGACACACACACATAAAAATTTTTTTTTTAAGTGATCATCACAAAATTGTAAACCAACAATTCTGTTATCTTAACCTATAGGGCTACTCTTATATTTTTAAAACATCTGTGGTAAATTCAGTTACATTTTTTTGAGATTATAATTAAATTGATTTTTGATATCTCATGGCACATAGAAGTTCTAATGTTAAATGGAAGTTGCTTCATGTTCAGACAGATATTAAATAACTTCCAGTAATTCACATATATGTCACCATCAGTATGTTTTCTTTTTCTCCTATGCTATTGTGCCATATGGTGATTTTTTAACTTTTTTTCCTTGATAAAAAGTAGAGAATTTTTTTTACAAGGCAGAGTTTATGACATCAATGTTTCACTATTTGTTCAGATTTCCTCATATATCCTAGGTTTCTCCATCAGAAAACTCCATATATCTGATATGCTACAAAAGTCTTAGAATGTGTCAGTTATAATACAAATGCTCAATTGGTGGAAAAATTATTTTAAGTAGGCTAACAAAGAAAGACATCTAAAGAATGGCACTTTTAGACACTTCAGTCATAGAACAGGTGTTATGGAAATGTGGGGCTGGGGTCACTTACAAGGATGGAACCATAATGAACCTAATCATTGTGAAAATGGTGACAAAGAACTTAAGTCACAGTCCAGAAGAACTTATCTATAAATATCTTAAAGATCAAAACAATTAACAACAGCAAAAAATCATTCCAAGTAATTACTGTCAACACCTAAAAAAAAAGATAGGTGATGATGATGATAAACAAATACATGATAGATAGATATACAGACAGACAGATAAATGGATGGATCAATGGATGGGCGGATGGGTGAAAGGATGGATAGATAGATAGATAAGTTATTCTAAACACACACTATTTTGGAGTTATTTTCAGGTAACAAAGACACATTGAAGCATTTAATTCTCATGTATCCTTCATAACAATCCTGCAAGAAAGTGTTGGAATATGATTTTTCAGGTGGGGGTAAACAGGTTCATATAACTTATGTTATTTGCCCAAAATACCACTTTGTATATCTTACAAATGGAGGTATAGCACAGAATAAAACATACAAAGGAATATTTTCATCTATAAAGACAAATAATCCCCGTTGTGATCAATTATATATCTGTCTAAAACTCATCTACTATCTTGATTGTTCCCTCCTAAACCAACTATAATCATGAGTTTGTGTAAGATAAAGTTTTGAAGTAAAGTGTTCAAATATTTTCATATATTTTTTTCAGTATATGAAAAAGAAAAAAGTTTTAAGAAGAGTCTACTAAATACCCATGTATCTAACACCCAATAGTTTAACAGTTGATCTGTTTTTATTTCATCTATCAACCTATCCATTAATGTATAATGTGTGTGTGTGTAAAATTTGTGGGAGTTGGGTATATATTCAAATATCCTAATAGGTAAAGATTGGATTTATATTATTCATACTGTATTTGTATACTAAAAATCCACCGGATAAGACTATGTTAAATCTATTGACGATGCTTATGTCTCTATCCAGAATAGGTTTCCTGATAGACCTAGATGGACAAACACAATCTAACAGTGCTGAATGAATTCATTCTGACCGGAGTCACAGACTGCCCAGAACTGCAGCCTCCATTGTTTGGACTGTTCCTCATCATATACATGATTTCAACGGTGGGCAACTTGGGCATCATCATCCTCACCAAGATGGACTCTAGTCTACAAACACCCATGTACTTTTTTCTCAGACACCTGGCTATCACTGATCTTGGTTACTCAACAGCTGTGGGGCCCAAAATGTTGGTAAATTTTGTTGTGCATGAAAATACAATCTCCTATTATTTTTGTGCTATACAGCTAGCTACCTTTATATTGTTCATGACTAGTGAACTATTTATTCTGTCAGCAATGTCTTATGACCGCTATGTGGCCATCTGTAACCCTCTGCTCTACACAGTCATCATGTCACAAAGGATATATTGGGTGCTGGTGGTGATTCCCTATCTCTACAGCACATTTGTTTCCCTTCTCCTCACCATAAAGATTTTTAATTTATCCTTCTGTGGCTACAATATCATCAGGCATTTCTACTGTGATGCTCTCCCCTTGTTGTCTTTGCTCTGCTCAAACACACATGAAATCAAATTGATCATTCTCATCTTAGCAGTTTTTGAGTTAATTTCATCCTTCCTAATAGTTCTTGTTTCTTACCTTCTCATCCTTGCAGCCGTTTTCAAGATGAAGTCAGCTGAGGGCAGGCACAAGGCCTTCTCCATCTGTGGATCCCACCTGACAGTGGTGGTAGTGTTCTATGGGACTTTAATCTTTATATACGTGCAGCCCAAGTCCAGTTCCTCCTTTGACACTGATAAAATGGCTTCCATATTTTACACGCTGATTATCCCCATGTTGAATCCCTTGATCTATAGTTTGAGGAATAAAGATGTAAAGTATGCCTTACATAGGACTTTGGGACAATTATGTAATTTATTTACTCAAAGTTCGCTCTACCATATGATTCATATAAATTACACTATGGGCTTTAAACTGTCTTCTGTGTGCCTCCAGAGGGGATAGCAAGCACAAAAGTACAGATAAGTTCAACACATATTTCCATGTTGCCTTCTACTACCACCTCTACTAAAAGCTGTAAATAGATTAAGAAATAAAACTATAAAAAATGTTGTTTTCCTTAAACAGGAGAGATGCATTATAAGCATAATAATTAAGAAATTGTATAGGATATTAGAAGTTGTTAGGTGGTGATTTAAAAAAAAAACAAACAAGGGTAAATATATATGCTCAGTGGGACGGGACGGGGAAACAGTAGTAAATAGGAAGAATTCCAAGTACCTGTTGTTTTCCTCATTTAGAAGAAAAAAAAAATTGTAGAAAGTGTATGTGTGCGTATGTGTATGTGTGTGTTTGGCATGTATACATGCATGTGTGTGCATGTGTTTATGTGTGTGCATATGTGTGTGCATGTATGTATGTGCATGCTTGTGTATATGTGCTTGTGAGTATATTCCTGTGTTTGTATGTGTGTGTACATGTGTATGTATGTATGTGTGCACGTGCGTGTGTGTTCGTGTCTGCATATCTTCTGTTTTGTGCTTATTCTCTGCCTGGGGGTGGCTAATTATAATTGGAAGAAGACTCAGTACGGTGGGATGATCTGAAGTACTCAGTCATCTGAATTTGCTCAAATGTTCGCTTTCTAAACCTTGAAATTCATCTCTTTCACCATCAGTGCCTTTACTTTCATATATGAGCCCTTAGAGTCTGTTTACTTTATTATTTTTATTATTATTATAACAGTAATGTAAACAGTAACAAAATATAGTTATATTTGACAAGACCAGATTAGTATGTTTTTTTCTAAATCAGCCCATTTTGTCTGTATCATTAGGTATATCAATTAAGATAAATTTATTGAAGTCAGCCACAGAAGTTTCCAGTTTTTTTCATTTTTTCTCTCCCAGACTGATACTGCTTCCCAATTGCATGCTTTTGTCCCATAGATTTTTATCCTCATCTCTTTAGAACACAATAGTTACTCTTATTTAGAAGACATTATCTAACTGTTTAAGGTATCCTTGCAGAAGAAGTCTATGGTATGATGACTTAGGTCATTTGCCTTGTGTTTTTTTTTAGCCAGTTCTCTCAAATTTGGGTAATATGCGTGTGCACTATATTTTGAGTGATTTATGGTTTGATTTCATTGTTTTGATTATTCTACTTGGAAGAAGCAAAAGAAGATAATCCCATGGTTTGAACTATGCTGTGTTTCTAGTGAGTAAGGTGTGATTTGTAGTATTTTATATATTTGCCATTGTTTCTGCACATGTTATTGTTGTTAGATGCTGTTGAGTTGGTTTTGACTCAAAGCGACCCTATGTACAACAGAAGGAAACACTGCCAGGTACTGTGCCATCTTCACAATAGTTGTTATGCTTGAGCCCACTGTTGCAGCCACTGTTGTCAATTCATCTCCTTGAGGGTCTTCCTCTTTCTTGCTGACACTCTACTTTACCAAGCATGACATCTTTCTCCCTGAACTGACCTGTCCCGATACAGGTCCAAAGTATATGAGATGTAATCTCGCCCTTCTTGCTTCTAAGGAGCATTGTGGTTGTATTCTTCAGAGATATATTTGTTTGTTCTTTTGGCAGTCCATGGTATATTCAATATTCTTTGACAACACCAGAATTCAAAGCCATCAATTCTTTGGTCTTATTCATCATCCAGCTTTAACATGCATACAAGGCAACTGAAAACACCAAGCCTTGGGTCAGGGCACCTTAGTCTTCAAGGTAACATCTTCACTTTTCAACACTTTAATGAGGTATTTTGCAGCAAATTTTCCCAATGCAACTTGTCTTTTTATTTCTTGACTGCTGCTTCCATGGGTGTTGAATGTGGATCCAAGTAAAATGAAATCTTTGACAACTTCAATCTTTTCTCCGTTTATGATGATGTTGTCTATTGGTCCAGTTGTGAGGATTTTTATTTTCTTTAAGTTGAGGTGTAATCTATAATGAGGTTACGGTCTTTGATTTTCATCAGTAAGTGCTTCAAGTCCTCTTCACTCTCAGCAAGCAAGGTCATCTGCATAACACAGGTTGTTAATAAGTCTTCTTCCAAACCTGATTTTGCATTCTTCATAAAGTCCAGGTTCTGGGATAATTTCTTAGCATACAGATTGTATAGGTATGGTGAAAGATACAACCCTGATGCACACCTTAACTAACTTTAAACCACACATTATCCCCTTGTTCTGTTCGAACAATTGCCTTTTGATCTGGATACAGGTTCCTCATAAGCACAATAAAGTGTTCTGGAATTCCCATTATTCTCAATGTTATCAATAATTTGTTATGATTCACATGGTCGAATGCCTTTGTATAATCAATAAAAAACAGGTAAACATATTTCTGGTATTCTTTGCTTTTAGCCAGGATCCATCTGACAGCAGCTATGTGTTTTTTTCTGGACATAGTTGCCCCATTTTCCCTGCTAATTTTCCATACATATTTTCTTATTTTTATTCCTTTAATATTAACAAAACATTTGTAATAAAAAAGCAAAATTAAAATTTACTTACACTAAGGTTGTCTAAAAAAAAAAAAAAAAGATGCAATCTAGATTTTAATTTAGCACCATACAAGGAGGGGTATGATATAGTCCATGTATATAGAGACTAGAAAACGCATGAGAAAAAAAAAAAAAAGAGTCACTAATAAAGAGAGTATTGAAATGGAAATCTCATTTAAAGTGCTCTGCATCCTCAATCAGGTCCAAGTGAACTGACTGGAAATTCTATTAAGTGTTTAGGGAAAAAAGAAGCAGCATATTCTATACAAAATCTTCCACCAAAACTGAAGAAAAGGGTATATTTGCATTTTCTATATGAGGATACCTTTAACTGTGATATCAAACTCAGAACAAAACATTAAAAGAAGAGAAAATAACAGAACACATACGTATAAAATCTAAAGAAAAATTTATGAAATTGAATCTGATGATGTGAAGACAATAACACACCAAATGAGGTGTGTTCCAGGAATGCACATAGTTCTACATTAAAAAAATCAATTACTGACATTAAACATAATAAGAAATTATAAATGAAAGACAATACCATATGAATAGATATAGAGGAACATTTATAAGTTCCAATAATTGTGATAGAACTTAGAGTAAACTGGTATTAAAATGGAACATTATCAAACTAATAGAGGGCACCCATGAACAACCTACAGCTACCATCACACATGGTATGAAAGATTGAATACTTTCTCAGGAAGACCATGAACAAAACAAATAAATCCACTCTTACCACATATATTTGATATTTTAGTGGATATTCTAGGGAACACAATAAGGTAATAAAAAATTAAATAAATAAGTAGAAAGCATCCAGATTGGAAAGGAAGAAGGGAAACTTTTCTTAATGGTAGAAGACATGATTTTTTTATGTAAAAAATCGAATAGTGCCTACATTACATTTATAGAGCTAAAAAGGTAATTTAATGTATTTTTATGAATATACTTTCAGCTTATTAAAACCAAAAAAAGAAAAACCTGTTTAGATTTTAAGTGGGCCTTCATTGACTCTATAGATTTATTTGGGGATTTCATAGACGTAACACCAAAAGCAAAATCCATAAAAAAGTTTAGCCACATCAAACATTAAAACTTCTGAGGCGGGGCCAAGATGGCAGACTAGGCGGATGCTACCGCGGATCCCTCTTGCAACAAAGACTTGGAAAAACAAGTGAATCGATCACATACATAACAATCTACGAACTCTGAACAACAAACACAGATTTAGAGACGGAGAATGAACAAATATGGGGAGGCAGCGATTGTTTTCAGAGCCTGGAGCCAGCGTACCAGTCAGGTGACTTTCGAGGCCCAATTTGGGGCAGAGCCCAGGGGGGCAGACGGCACAAACAAGGGGCCCAGCCCTAGCCCCTGAACTCATTCCGGGAGGGGGCCCAGCCGGTTCCCGTGGACGGCATGGTAGCGCAGCCGGTGGGAGAAGTCCCCGGGAGGCAGTGACTGGTCTTGGAGAGGGGAGAGCAGCGTCCCAGCCGGGGAGCCGTCCCGCCTGGATTTTGGCGGAGCGGGTGTGGCAAAAGCGCCGGGAGCAGCTCCATCCCCCTGAACTGACTCCGGGGGGTGGATCCAGCCAGTTGGCGCGGGCGGCGTGGTGGCACAGCCGGTGGGAGAAATCCCTGGGAGGCAGTGACTGGCCTTGGAGCGGGGAGAGCGGCGTCCCAGCCGGGACGCGCAGTCGCAGCGCAGGCGCGGGGAGCTGCTCCACTCTCCTGAAACGAGAAGGACCACATCACAACAGAACCAAATGAAATTAAAAGAATCGTTTCATATTACTATGAAAAATTGTACTCTAACAAATTTGAAAACCTAGAAGAAATGGATGAATTCTTGGAAAAACACTACCTACCTAAACTAACACATTCAGAAGTAGAGCAACTAAATAGACACATATCAAAAAAAGAGATTGAAACGGTAATCAAAAAACTTCCAACAAAAAAAAGCCCTGGCCCGGACGGCTTCACTACAGAGTTCTACCAAACTTTCAGAGAAGAGTTAACACCACTACTACTGAAGGTATTTCAAAGCATAGAAAATGACGGAATACTACCCAACTCATTCTATGAAGCTACCATCTCCCTGATATCCAAACCAGGTAAAGACATTACAAAAAAAAGAAAATTATAGACCTATATCCCTCATGAATATAGATGCAAAAATCCTCAACAAAATTCTAGCCAATAGAATCCAACAACACATCAAAAAAATAATTCACCCTGATCAAGTGGGATTTATACCAGGTATGCAAGGCTGGTTTAATATCAGAAAAACCATTAATGTAATCCATCACATAAATAAAAGAAAAGATAAAAACCACATGATCTTATCAATTGATGCAGAAAAGGCATTTGACAAAGTCCAACACCCATTTATGATAAAAACTCTTACCAAAATAGGAATTGAAGGAAAATTCCTCAACATAATAAAGGGCATCTATGCAAAGCCAACAGCCAATATCACTCTAAATGGAGAGAACCTGAAAGCATTTCCCTTGAGAACGGGAACCAGACAAAGATGCCCTTTATCACCACTCTTATTCAACATCGTACTTGAAGTCGTAGCCAAGGCAATTAGGTTAGACAAAGAAATAAAGGGTATCCGGATTGGCAAGGAGGAAGTAAAGTTATCACTATTTGCAGATGACATGATCTTATACACAGAAAACCCTAAGGAATCCTCCAGAAAACTACTGAAACTAATAGAAGAGTTTGGCAGAGTCTCAGGTTATAAAATAAACATACAAAAATCACTTGGATTCCTCTACATCAACAAAAAGAACACCGAAGAGGAAATAACCAAATCAATACCATTCACAGTAGCCCCCAAGAAGATAAAATACTTAGGAATAAATCTTACCAAGGATTTAAAAGACCTATACAAAGAAAACTACAAAGCTCTACTACGAGAAATTCAAAAGGACATACTTAAGTGGAAAAACATACCTTGCTCATGGATAGGAAGACTTAACATAGTAAAAATGTCTATTCTAGCAAAAGCCATCTATACATACAACGCACTTCTGATCCAAATTCCAATGTCATATTTTCAGGGAATAGAGAAACAAATCACCAATTTCATATGGAAGGGAAAGAAGCCCCGGATAAGCAAAGCATTACTGAAAAAGAAGAAGAAAGTGGGAGGCCTCACTCTGCCTGATTTCAGAACCTATTATACAGCCACAGTAGTCAAAACAGCCTGGTACTGGTACAATAACAGGCACATAGACCAATGGAACAGAATTGAGAACCCAGATATAAATCCATCCACGTATGAGCAGCTGATATTTGACAAAGGACCAGTGTCAGTTAATTGGGGAAAAGATAGTCTTTTTTACAAATGGTGCTGGCATACCTGGATATCCATTTGCAAAAAAATGAAACAGGACCCATACCTCACACCATGCACAAAAACTAACTCCAAGTGGATCAAAGACCTAAACATAAAGACTAAAACGATAAAGATCATGGAAGAAAAAATAGGGACAACCCTAGGAGCCCTAATACAAGGCACAAACAGAATACAAAACATTACCAAAAATGATGAAGAGAAACCAGATAACTGGGAGCTCCTAAAAATCAAACACCTATGCTCATCTAAAGACTTCACCAAGAGTAAAAGGACTACCTACAGACTGGGAAAGAATTTTCAGCTATGACATCTCAAACCAGCGCCTGATCTCTAAAATCTACATGATCCTGTCAAAACTCAACCACAAAAAGACAAACAACCCAATCAAGAAGTGGGCAAAGGATATGAACACACATTTCACTAAAGAAGATATTCAGGCAGCTAACAGATACATGAGAAAATGCTCTCGATCATAAGCCATTAGAGAAATGCAAATTAAAACTACGATGAGATTCCATCTCACTCCAACAAGGCTGGCATTAATCCAAAAAACAGAAAATAATAAATGTTGGAGAGGCTGCGGAGAGATTGGAACTCTTATACACTGCTGGTGGGAATGTAAAAGGGTACAACCACTTTGGAAATCTATCTGGCGTTATCTTAAACAGTTAGAAATAGAACTACCATACAACCCAGAAATCCCACTCCTCGGAATATACCCTAGAGATGCAAGAGCCTTCACACAAACAGATATATGCACACCCATGTTTATTGTAGCTCTGTTTACAATAGCAAAAAGTTGGAAGCAATCAAGGTGTCTGTCAACGGATGAATGGGCAAATAAATTGTGGTATATTCACACAATGGAATACTACGCATCGATAAAGAATGGTGACGAATCTGTGAAACATTTCATAACATGGAAGAACCTGGAAGGCATTATGCTGATCGAAATTAGTCAGAGGCAAAAGGACAAATATTGTATAAGACCACTATTATAAGATCTTGAGAAATAGTAAAAACTGAGAAGAACACATACTTTTGTGGTTACGAAGTGGGGAGGGAGGGAGGGAGGGAGAGGGTTTTTTTATGGATTAATCAGTAGATAAGAACTGCTTTGGGTGAAGGGAAAGACAACACTCAATACATGGAAGGTCAGCTCAATTGCACTGAACCAAAAGCAAAGAAGTTTCTGGGATAAAATGAATGCTTCAAAGGTCAGCGGAGCAAGCGCGGGGGTCTGGGGAACATGGTTTGCCGGGACTTCTAAGTCAATTGGCAAAATAATTCTATTATGAAAACATTCTGCATCCCACTTTGAAATGTGGCGTCTGGGGTCTTAAATGCTAACAAGCAGCCGTCTAAGATGCATCAATTAGTCTCAACCCACCTGGAGCAAAGGAAAATGAAGAACACCAAGGTCACACGACAACTAAGAGCCCAAGAGACAGAAAGGGCCACATGAACCAGAGACCTACATCATCCTGAGACCAGAAGAACTAGTTGGTGCCGGCCACAATCGATGACTGCCCTGACAGGGAGCACAACAGAGAACTCCTGAGGGAGCAGGAGATCAGTGGGATGCAGACCCCAAATTCTCATAAAAAGACCATACTTAATGGTCTGACTGAGACTAGAGGAATCCTGGCAGCCATGCTCCCCAGACCTTCTGTTGGCACAGGACAGCAACCATTCCCGAAGACAATTCATCAGACATGAAAGGGACTGGTCAGCGGCGGGGAGAGAGATGCTGATGAAGAGTGAGCTAATTAAATCAGGTGGACACTTGAGAGTGTGTTGGCAACTCTTGTCTGGAGGGGGGATGGGAGGATAGAGAGAGAGGGAAGCTGGCAAAATTGTCACGAAAGGAGAAACTGAAACGGCTGACTCAATAGGGGGAGAGCAAGTGGGAGTAGGGAGTAAGATGAATGTAAACTTATATGTGAGAGACTGATTGGATTTGTAAACGTTGACTTGAAGCTTAATAAAAGTTAATTAAAAAAAACATTAAAACTTCTCTTCAAAAAGACTGTTGTGCAAAAACAAGTTATATTCTGGGAGATAATATTTTCAAAGAACATATCTCATAATGGTTTGTTCCCATGATATATACAGAGGTCTCAAAACTCAAAAAACAGAAAAGAAATAAGGAGAAGGAAAGAAAAGAAAAGAAACAGTCCACAAATATGGCCATAAAAGCAAATAACAATTTACCCATGGAACATACGCAGTTGGCAAACAAGCACATAAAAATGTTGAATTCAATGATCACTGATAAATTTCAAGTGAAAACATTAGTAACACAACTCTACACATCTATTAGAATATCAGATATTTGGTAAGTATGTGAAGGAACCAGAACTCTCATATGCTCCTAGTGGAAAATTAAAACTGTGTAAATACTTTAAAAATATATTTTTTTAAGCATCAGGGTCTTAAAAAGCTGAACATGGTTTTACCATATTATTTAGCCATTTTTCTCGTATATACTCAAGAGAAATGACAGTATTTTTTCTTATAATGATATGTATACAAATGTCCATAACAACTTTATTTGTAATACTCAAAAACTAGAACCAACCCAAATGTTCATATAGTTGAGAATGAACAATAAACTGTGGTATATCCAAAGACTGAACAT
Organism: Loxodonta africana; assembly: GCF_030014295.1. Classification (NCBI taxonomy): domain Eukaryota; kingdom Metazoa; phylum Chordata; class Mammalia; order Proboscidea; family Elephantidae; genus Loxodonta; species Loxodonta africana. The sequence continues at coordinate 30,526,733 of NC_087348.1, forward strand.
CATTCAATAATAAAAACTACGGAATTACTGGTGCATGCAAATACATGGAAGAAGAGTAAAAAATTGGACTTTGTCAAAATTAAAACAACCCACACTTAGACATTTACCCCAGAGAGGTAAAAATTTATGTTCATACAAAGACTCTTACACAAATGTTCACAGAAATACTATTTACAATAGCTAAAAATTGGTAACAACCCAAAATGTCCTTCTAAGGGTGAATGAGTAATCGAACTGTAGTAAATCCATATATGAAATAATACTCAGCAGTGAAAAGGAACGAATTACTGATGCACACAACAGATTGGATGGACCTCAGTAGAATCAATGTGAAGTAAAAAAATCTATCTCAAGAGGTTGTTGTTGTCGTTATCTGACATTGAGTTGGCTGCAACTCACAGTGACCTTATGGAAAACAGAACAAAAGGTTACCTGGCTCTGTGCTATCCTCACAATCATTGGCATGTTTGAGTCCATTGTTGCAGCCACTGTGTCAATCCGTCTCATGAAGGGCTTCCTCATTCTCATTGGCCCTCTGCTTCACTAAATATGATGTTCTCCTCCAGCAACTGGTCTTTCCTGAAGACATGTCCAAAGCAAGGAAGTCGGAAAATGTTCTGTTGGAGGAAAAAAAAAAAAATTACCATTAAATAAATTTGGTGTCCGAGGTGCTTTTGAGTAGATTGTGACTTGTAGTGACCTATAGAACAGAGTAGAAATGCCTCATAGGGTTGTCTAGTCTGTAATCTTGATGGATGCAGATGGCCAGATCTTTTCTCCCTGGAATGGCTTGGGAGTAAAAACTGACAACCTTTTGGTTAGCAGTGAGTTTTGAACACTGCACAACCGTGCCTCCTTTCCGTTAAAGAACAGACAAGTGAATACATATGCATACATACCCATTAAACCACTGCCGTCGAGGGGATTCCGACTCACAGTGATGGTGTAAGACAGAGCACAAATGTCCCATAAGGTTTCCAAGGAGCACCTAGTGGATCTGAACTGTCAACCTTTTGGATAACAGCCATAGCTCTTAACCACTATGCCACCAGAGTTTCCTCATGAGCACAACCAGGTAATAACATCTCATACATATTGAGTGCTATATCATAGCCATTTTATACACACACACACACACGTATGCACACACACACACTGCCACATAGGACAAATAACCAAAAAAATTTTAAAAGAAAGGTCACAAATGGATACAATACAAATATTTACAATGACAAATGCAACAAAAGGACTTCTAGTACAATCAATATAAATTCATAGTAAAACATCACACACAAAATATACTACAAAGGTATATTGTAATGGTAGAGCATATATCATACAAATACTGAAACATAATAAAGGAAAATAAAACACATAAGCAAAAAACCTAAACAGACGGATGATGACAACTGATCATGAAATGAGAAGCAAGGGTAAAACATTTCTGTTTCTTATGTCAAAACCAAAGCAAAACAAAACAATCAAAAAATATCCTGAACAATAGCAATAACAGTGACAATAACAACAGCAAATGAGGAAGTGATACCTCAAATATGCACAAAGCATTACTTTCATGCTATTTAAGTCTTTTAAAAAATGCAATAAAAAAAGTGTTTAAGCACTTCTTCCTTTTGTCATCCGTTTGAAGAGACCACTGTAGGAATGAGGCATATTGATACTTCTGTTTTATAGATACAATATTTTAATCCATATCCTGGTGTGGTAAAAACAGAAAATTAACACAGAGTAAAATGTAAGACTGTGTGAAATAGATACAGACATGTGTAAACACTGTATGAAGAAAAACTTGCTCGCTGGTGAATTCCAATTGTCCTGGATAATTAACAGACAACCTTCAGATGCTTTGTTAAGGCTTCAAAGCTTCAGGGACAGTCAACAAATTGCTTGGCATCTCCTCGGGGAAAATCTCCAAAGGTGAGAAAAAAATCTTTAAATTGTTCTCACCACGCCATGTTAAGAAGCACTTGGGAGAGTCAAGAGAGAGGCTTCATTGCAGGTAAAAAGGTAGATTATTTCTACATCTTACCAATATCCAGAATGTTTCAGTGACATTTGCAGGGACCCACCTTCATTCATTGGCAAAGTCATTGCAAAACATTAGGATTTCTGATTCAGTTCCTTGTGCACTTTACTTTTAATAGTGTTTGAGACTAGGACCTCTCCTCTTTCTTCATATTTTTTTTGTTTTCAAATATTCTTCCTTTATGTCAGAGGCTAAATGCTTATAAGCATCTTTGAAACATCACTCTATGGCAAAATAATCATTTTACTTTATATAAATAATTATATGAATAAAAAACAAAATAAAACCAGTTGTCGTGGAGTCAATTCTGACTCATACCCACCTGATGTATGTCAGAGAACTCAGCAGGGTTTTTGAATTATCGGTGCACACAACAGCCCGGATGGACCTCAACAGAATCATGTGACGTGAAAAAGTCTGTCTCAAAATGTTGTTGTGGTGGTCAGCTGTCGTTGAGTTGACTCCAACTTGTAGTAACCTTACGTAAAACAGAACAAAAAATTGCTTGGCCCTGTGACAGCCTCACAATCATTGGTATGTTTGAGTCCTTTGTTGCAGCCACTGTGTCAATCCATCACATTGAGGGTCTTCCTCCTTTTCCCTTACCCTCAACTTTACCAAGCACTATGTCCTTCTCTGGGGACTGGTCCTTCCTGATAACAGGTCCAAAGTATGTAAGTTGAAGTCTCACCATCCTTGCTTCTAAGAAGCATTCTGGTTGTATTTCTTCCAAGACGGGTTTATTCACTCTTCTGGCAGTTCATGGTATATTCAATATTCTGTACCAAAACCATAAATCAAGGGCATCAATTCTTTGGTCTTTACTCATTGTCCAGCTTTCGCATGCATTATGAGGCAATTGAAAATATCATGGTTTGCCAGGTGTGCTTTCGTCCTCAAAATGACATCTTTGCTTTTTAACACATTTAAATCTATCTTTTGTAGCAGATTTGCCCAGTGCAGTAAGTCATTTGATTTCTTCACTGTTGTTTTCTATTCAGTAGATGTCAAGTGTGTTTTTTCAGTCTGCATCTTCTGAGGCAAAAGGGCTTTCATAGGACTATGCTTTGAAGTAAGCAATATTGAATGTTTATACACATTTGAGCTTTAGTTTTTTTTATAAATTAACATATATATTATAATTTTGCGAGTGTCATTACATAATTCCCAAATGACAAACAGAAAGTTTAGTAACCATTAATACACTTAACACCTAAAATTTTTAGCTTTTATCATTTTTGCTTCATGTATCTATACACATATTTATATGTATATCTATATCAGGGTTTCTCAACACGGGCCTTGTCCTGAGGAGGGGATCACAACGACTACTCCAAACGATTTGTGTCTTCCCACAATGTCTTTATTAGTTTTTAATATTATAGGCACATAGGTTCTTGGCTACCCCAGACCCCAGAGATCTCAATTCACCAGGGGAAAGGGAAGGTGAAAGCAAGCAAGCTTATGGCAAATGAGGGCTGTGTTGAGCCTTGTTGTTTTCTGGTCCAGGCCAATTCTTGACCACGCCATCGTCAATGGCTCAGATGTGAAATCAGCCTTGATCCCTGAGAATCTCTCGTGGATCCCTATCACACCTTTTGAGCACAAGGTCTTATTATCCCTTTGCTCTGAACGTATGCCCGAAGCTACGTGTATCAGGTCAGGAGTGAACTTAGAGTAAGCTCGGGCAAGCTGCTGCAGCCCACTGCTCCCCAACCTTCTGGACCCAAGTCCTCAACATATGACTGAGATAGGCAACGTCTCTAGGACTTGGGAGTAAGCCCGGGCGAGTTGCTGCAGCCGCACTGCTTCCCAGTCCTCAGTGTATGACTGATTTGGCTCTGGTTATGACTCCAAGCAAAGTTGAGTTTCAATGTCCCTTCTTTTGTACTTGTTGGACCTCTGTTTGGTTGGTGTTGATAGATTCTTGTTTACAACTTAGTGAGTACCAGTGCCTTCTGCTGATAAGGTTATTTTTGTCCTCTCATCTTCCATATTTCCCTTTTTCATATGTTGTTTACTTCCTCATGTCCTCTAAGTTCCATCATCATCTTTATCTCCTTTTTCCGTATGTTGTTTACGTCTTTGTTTGTTTTCAGCGAGCCTGCTCTCCACAGGCTCTATTGACATTTTGGGCTGGAAAATTTGCTACTGTGGGAAGTCACCCTGTATACAGTAGAATATTTAGCTATAACCCAGTCCTCTAAAAATTAGATACAAGTAATACCCTTCTTCTAGTTGTGACACCCAAAGAGTCCCAGGCATTGATAAATGTTCTTTCAGAAGCAAATTTTCCCCAACTGATAATCATTTACCAGTCTCTTTCTCTCCCTTTTTGTCTCTCTCCCTTCCCCTCTCCTTCTCTCGCTCTATGTATATATGCTTTATTTGTTGGAGGTGGGTTTACTTTCAAATACCTATACTGGAAAGCTTGGATTAATCTTATTCTTTTAGTATATTGACTTTGTACACTAAAAATCTACCAGATGATACTGCAAAAAAGTTATTGACAATGCTGATGTCTCTATCCAGAATAGGTTTCCTGATAGACCAAGATGGACAAACACAATCTAACAGTGCTGAATGAATTCATTCTGACGGGAATCACAGACCGCCCAGAGCTGCAGGCTCCATTGTTCTGGCTGCTCCTCATCGTCTACATGATCTCAGTGGTAGGCAACCTGGGCATCATCATCCTCACCAAGATAGATCCCAAGCTACAAACACCTATGTACTTTTTTCTCAGACACCTGGCTATCACTGATCTTGGTTATTCAACAGCTGTGGGACCCAAAATGCTAGCCAATTTTGTTGTGGATAAAAATACAATCTCCTATTATTTTTGTGCTATACAGCTATCTTTCTTTCTTGTGTTCATTGTTAGTGAAATTTTCATTCTGTCAACAATGTCTTATGACCGCTATGTGGCCATCTGTCACCCTCTTCTCTACACAGTCATCATGTCACAAAGGGTGTGTTGGGTGCTGGTGTCAATCCCCTATCTCTGCAGCACTATTGTTTCTCTTCTGGTCACCATAAAAATTTTTAAATTATCCTTCTGTCATGACAATGTCATCAGGCATTACTACTGTGACTGCCTCCCCTTATTATCTTTGCTCTGCTCAAAGACACATGAAATTGAATTGATCATTCTCATCTTACCAGCTTTTGATTTGATTTCATCCCTCCTAATAGTTCTTGTTTCTTACCTACTCATTCTTGTAGCCATTCTCAGGATGAAGTCAGCTGAAGGCAGGCACAAGGCCTTCTCCACCTGTGGATCCCACCTGACAGTGGTGGTAGTGTTCTATGGGACTTTAATCTTTATGTACGTGCAGCCCAAGTCCAGTCATTCCTCTGACACTGATAAAGTGGCTTCCATATTTTATACCTTGCTGATCCCCTTATTGAATCCCTTGATCTATAGCTTGAGGAACAAAGTTGTAATAAATGACCTATATAGGACATTGAAAAAAATTTGCAATACACTTTCTACAGTTTGATGTACCACATGGCTCCCATAAGTTACACCATGAGCTTTAAACTGCATCTGTGTTCCTCCATAGGGAATAGCAAGCACAAATATATACATCATATATTTATAAATTGCCTTCAATGTTCTAGTCACTCTTCTAAGTGCTGTAAATTCATTGATGAACAAAGAAGTAAAAACCTTTACCTTCTTTGAAGGGGAGAGATGGATCACGAACATAAACCCACAGCTATCAAGTTGATTCCAACTCATAGCCACTGCATAGGGTTCCAAGGCTTTAAATATCCACGGAAGATGACTGCCATATCTTTCTCCCATGGAGCTACTGGTGGTTTTGAACTGCCAATCTTTAGGATAGCAGTTGATTGCTTTTAAAAGCAGGGCTCCTTACAAACATAATAATTTAGTAAATTTTATGGTAGACTGTGTTGGGGATCATGAAAGCAGGTAAAGAGAGTGGGTATGCTGAGTGGGAGTAGAGAAAAGCACTAGGTACAAAAGTGAATTTACAATGATTCTGGTGTTTTTTTTTTTTTAACTAGTAGAATAAAATTTGCAATGTCAGCATCTGTGTTTGTGTATGTGTATGGTTGTCTAAGTCATTGCCTTGTGTTTTACCCTTCATAGATTTCTTACGGGTGCAGTAGATTCAGGGCTGTTTGCAAGGGTCTTAGTGTATGTGATGATGTCAAGTAGTCAGTTATCTGAATTTGCTCAAATGCCCCCATTCCAGACCTTGGAGCTCCACTCTTTTCTCATTAATTCCTTTACCTTCGCATATCTCTGTTAATGAAACATACTTGACAATTTAGCAACCCACAAGTTTAGCTCAGCATCTGACTTTGTTTTAATCAACTCTTTTTACCTAGATCAGAATATACCCCAGTTAAGATGAATTTCTTGAGGCCAACTGTAGAGGCTCCCAGGTTTGGAATACTTCCGCCACTGGTTGTTCTTATTTAATAATGATTAGTTTTGTTTTATGGGTTATCTTTTCTTATCTATATGAAAAACTTTTAAAAACATTTGTTCATTTTTATTGTGTGTGTGTGTGTGTGTGTATAGTTCCTTGGAAAACAGGATATTTTGTGATGAATTAATTTTGCTGCCTCTCTTTCGCTTGTTTGGCTTTTCTAAACTTTGGTCAGTATTTATTATGCACTATATTTTCATTGATCCTACTTGTAAGAACTAAAATGAAATAATCTCATGGTTCGCCCCATGCTGAATTTCTAACTCAAGTGAGGTATGTTATATGGCAAGGATATAATTACACTGCCTAATGGACATAAGTGTTGCATGTTACTCAAATTTTACCAAGTATTTTGTACCTAATTTTTTTTTTTAATTTTTTAAACTTCTAGAATTTTATTGAAGCTAGTAAGAGTCTAAATAATTTTTCTGGTTCACATTCGCAAAATATAATCCCCTGTGTAGCCAATGAGATTTGAATAAAAACAGTTCACTGAAATATAAGAAAAAAGTGCATGTTATATTGTCATGTGAGCATAAACATTTTTAAAGAGTTAAAACACTTAGAAGGTTAAGATGGTCATGAGCACTACCAGGTAATAATATCTCACATGTATTGAATGTTATGTCATAGTCGTTCTTCAGGTTTTAATTAATCATCACAACAGCTCAGTGAAGTAGCTTCAATTAATATTTATACATTTTAGAAGGTAAAAATAGAGGTTCAGGGAGGGTAAATAAATTATCCAAGTTCAAATCATGAAGGATAAATTACCCAAGCTCATAGAAGTCTTAAGCATTAGACCCAAGTTTCAAAGGCACATGTTCTAGCTCCATTTTCCATGCTCATAACAGCCACTCAAAATTACCTCTTAATGTCAGTTTCCTGACTCATTGGTGTCAGCCCTGAGATGACAGAGAGTAAAACTTCACTCTGACAGGTATCAGATTAAAATAAGAGAAGTACTAGTGGGGTTCATAAATAGTGAATACTTAGGATAATGTCTGCGAGAGAAAATAAATTTAAAAAAATGAATTAATAAATTGACTCACAGTAAGCTAATTGGTTCATTTGGGATGTGTGACATTGCTGAAACCAAATAATGGAAAATCATCACAAAGTGAATGCAGGATATAGTCTGATTGGGTTTATGATACAATTGCAGTGGGGGATATCTGAAATAATCATTCAGTAGTAGGAAACAAGAAAAAAATAAATAAACAATGAAGTTCCCATTTTAATAAATGATTTCTGCCTGAGAAGTTCAGTTTCCTTTTAAAAATTAAAAAAAACTAGAATTAAAAAAAAATAAGAAGCTAAATCACTATTGTTAATGATTTGTAGAAGTCTGGCAGGGATTTGTCAAGATTCACGTTACATCCTTAAAAAGGGGAGGCATGTGAGGAGCTGCAAGGAGATTTATTCCCCATCACCTTCTGTCTCCTGGACTTTCTTGCTATGTGAACTTCAATTTTTTGAGAATTTAATTTAAGAACAAGAGATTGGCAAATATATTAACTTTGATATTGCTGAGCTACTGAACCAATGAGAACCATGAGGCTCTACTACTTGATATTTTTTTCTGTAAAAATTAAACCCTCCTTCTTGAGTTAGTATTTATTTAGTGACCCATTTATTTATTGTTTCACTACATGCATGGAAAAAGCATTTCTAGATGATACAATGGGGAGAGGCAAAAGCACATACAACTGTGAATGTTGGGGACCATGGAATTCTAAGTTGTGCCATTCATATAGGCTAAGATGTGAAAGAGCCAGCTGAGAATGTGCAATATATTGGGTATCACCATGCTTAATGTAAACATCCAAGAGTTCCTTACCACAGTAATCATACAGATCAAAAGGGACAAAGTACAAATCAGGGATATCCACCAACCCAAAGAAAATAAATCTGTCTAATCCACCTATGTAATTTTTCATTAAAGCAGCTCCTGAAAATAACAGATACAGAGAAAAAGAGAGACAGAGAGAAAGAGATAAAAGCAATAAGAAAATATTAACTGAGGAGATTGAGTAAACAAAGTAAATATTATTACAGTTAGAATAAGAATCTGTGATTCATTAAATTATTTAATAGTCCCAGATAATCTTAATACTATTGTTGTTGTTAGTAGTTGTCATCCATTCAGTTCCAACTCCTAGAAGCTTCATGTATAACAGAACAAAACAGTGCCTGGTCCTGCACCATTCTTACAATCATTGCTATGTTTGAGCCCATTGTTGCAGGCACTGTGTCAATTCATCTCATAAGGTCTTCTTCTTTTTCACTGACCCTCTACTATACCAAGCATGATGTCCTTCTCCAGGAACTGGTCCCTTCCACCATGTGTCAAATAATATCTGCATATAAGTTCACAAATAGAGAAACTTACCACAAAGCAGAGGGGACTGAGGGAATTGACAGATTGGTACCACATATATTCCAGGATTCCCTGGAGAAAGGGTAAACAGAAGAGCTGAACAGCAATGCCATGACGTAGGGAAGTCTCAGAAGTCAAGTAACAGGAGGAGTGATATTCTAATTCCCAGCATATGGAGATGACACATCCTAGAACAGTGAGGGGCATGTCCTTCGCTACAACATGTAGTGTTTCTCCCAGTTTCCACTGTGTGGTATTCTAGCAGAAGTTCATCTTGTATTCATAGCCGGTCTTACCTATATACAATGGCAACTAACAACCACAACCTATGCAGGCTCCTTGATGAGAAAAATAAAAATATTTAGTATGATATTATATGACTTAAATCCCAACAAACAAGCACAATATATGAAGTAACAGCAAAGTATAAAATCAGGCATCTCTCACTATTTTACATAATTCTTAGCTCAGAATATTAGTGTGTATTACTTGGAGCAACAGAAATACATCAACCCTAGAATAGGCAAAATAAAAATTAATTTTCTCATAGAAAACACTGGCATTTTTAAAACTCACCTCTTCATGGGACTTTTCTTTGATCATCACAACCAGTTCATTCCATGGAACTTATAAGCTTATTTTAAAGTAATTGATATAGAAATAAAGTATAAGGCTTTTTTTTCAAAGCTTTATTTTTTTACAGTCATTATATTTTCATGATTTTTCTAACCATAAAGATAATTCATACCTACTTGAGTAAGCATGAGTTCTGTATGTTTATTGTGCTTCATACATGAAAAAATCTTCTATAACAGACCTTGAAAGTCAGATAAATTGGCCTTTGGCCTTTTTTCTTGTTATTTTTAACTTCACCAGGATATTGTTAGAGATCCCAAAACCTTCAGATTTGGTTGCTGTCTTAATACCAAATAAAGGAGAAAATTAATTATGGAGCAGCCTTAAAAAACCTTTTAGAATTCTTCTTGTTTTCCTCCCTTTTTAAGACAAAGTAAAGTATTATAATGACATGTGCAAAGAGCTGGAGATGGAAAACCAAAAGGGAAGAACATGCTCAGCGTTTCTCAAGCTGAAAGAACAGAAGAAAAAATTCAAGCCTTGAGTTGCAATAGTGAAGGATTCCACGGGGAAAATATTAAATGATGCAGAAAGCATCAAAAGAAGATGGAAGGAATACACAGAGTCATTATACCAAAAAGAATTAGTCGATATTCAACCATTTCAAGAGGTGGCATATGATCAGGAACCGATGGTACTGAAGGAAGAAGTCCAAGCTGTTCTGAAGGCATTGGTGAAAAACGAGGCCCCAGGAATTGATGGAATATCAATTGAGATGTTTCAACAAACAGATGCAGCACTGGATGTGCTCACTTGTCTATGCCAAGAAATATGGAAGACAGCTTCCTGGCCAACTGACTGGAAGAGATCCATATTTATGCCTATTCCCAAGAAAGGTGACCCAACTGAATGTGGAAATTATAGAACAATATCATTAATATCACACGCTAGCAAAATTTTGCTGAAGATCATTCAAAAACTGCTACAGCAGTATATCGACAGGAAAGTGCCAGAAATTCAGGCTGGTTTCAGAAGAGGACGTGGGACCTGGGATATCAGTGTTGATGTCAGATGGATCCTGGCTGAAAGCAGAGAATACCAGAAGGATTTTTACCCGTGTTTTATGGACTATGCAAAGGCATTTGACTGTGTGGATCGTAACAAACTATGGATAACACTGCGAAGAATAGGAATTCCAGAACACTTAATTGTGCTCATGAGGAACCTTTACATAGATCAAGAGGCAGTTGTTCGGACAGAACAAGGGGATACCGATTGTTTTAAAGTCAGGAACGGTGTGCGTCAGCGTTGTATTCTTTCACCATACCAATTCAATCTGTATGCTGAGCAAATAATACGAGAAGCTGGACTATATGAAGAAGAACAGGGCATCAGGATTGGAGGAAGACTCTTTAACAACCTGTGTTATGCAGATGACACAACCTTGCTTGCTGAAGGTGAAGAGGACTTGAAGCACTTACTAATGAAGATCAAAGACCACAGCCTTCAGTATGGATTACACCTCAACATAAAGAAAACAAAAATCCTCACAACTGGACCAATGAGCAGCATCATGATAAACGGAGAAAAGATTGAAGTTGTCAAGGATTTCATTTTACTTGGATCCACAATCAACAGCCTTGGAAGCAGCAGTCAAGAAATCAAAAGACGCATTGCAATGGGCAAATCTGCTGCAAAGGACCTCTTCAAAGTGCTGAAGAGCAAAGATGTCACCCTGAAGACTAAAGTGCGCCTGACTCAAGCCATGGTATTTTCAATCACATCATATGCATGTGAAAGCTGGACAATGAATAAGGAAGAGAATTGACGCTTTTGAATTGTGGTGTTGGTGAAGAATATTGACTATACCATGGACTGCCAAAAGAACGAACAAATTCGTCTTGGAAGAAGTGTGGCCAGAATGCTCCTTAGAGGTAAGGATGGCGAGACTGCGTCTTACATACTTTGGACATGTTGTCAGGAGGGATCAGTCTCTGGAGAAGGACATCATGCTTGGCAGAGTACAGGGTCAGCGGAAAAGAGGAAGACCCTCAACGAGGAAGATTGACACAGTGGCTGCAACAATGAGCTCAAGCATAACAACGATTGTAAGGATGGCGCAGGACCGGGCAGTGTTTCATTCTGTTGTGCATAGGGTCGCTATGAATTGGAATGGACTCGATGGCACCTAACAAGAACAGCACAATGCTTAAGGGGACTTATACCCTATTCCCTGAAAGTCTTCTCAACCATGCAGGCTACCCAAATAATCAACCTCAAAATTGAAGTCGAAATATCAAGAGGTCACTGGGGGAAGTCAGCAAAACTTGACCAAGGCAAGGTCATGGAGGCTTCATAGACATATGTAAATTCCCTGAGGGACTGAATTACTGGGCTGAAGGCTGGGGACTACGGTCTAACTCAAAGGGCATAGCATAGTTTATAAAGAAAATGTTTTACATCCTACTTAAGCGAGTAGTGTCTGGGGTCTAAAAACCTTGTGAGCAGCTATCTAAGACATTCAGTTAGTCCTACCTCATCTGGAGCAAGAGAAAATGAAGAATGCCAAGGACACAAGGGAAAGATTAGTCTAAAGGACTAATGGACAACTACCACAGCCTCCACCAGAGTGAGTCTGGTACAACTGGATGGTGCCCAGCTACCACCTCCAACTGCTTTGACAGAGATCACAATTAAGAGCCCCAGAGTTGGAGAAAAATGTAGAACAAAATTCTAACTCATAAAAAAAGACCAGCCTTATTGGTCTGACAGAGACTGGAGAAACCCCAACAGTATGACCCCCAGAAACTCTTTTAACTCAGTACTGAAGTCACCCCTGAGGTTCAGCCTTCAGCCAAAGATTAGACAGGCCTGTAGAACAAAAGATGATTAAATGGGCACAACTGCCCAAGGACAAGGATAAGAAGGGAGCAAGGGACATGGAAGCTAGTAATGTGGAACCCAAGGCCTAGAAAGGGAGAGTGTTGACATGTGTTGGAGTTGGCAACCAATGTCATAAAATAATATGTATATTAATTATTTAATGAGAAACTAACTTGCCTTGTAAATCTTCATCTAAAGTACAATTATATATATATATCTACCTCAAGAGGTCAGTTGCAGTATCTTTTTCTTTAATTGCTATGTTGACCGTTTTGAGGCCCTGGGTGGATGCCAGTCTGCTCTATTTCTTGAGCAGTTGATTATTTCCACTCTCTACTCACTCCGCTTATTAGTCCCTCACCCTCCTGGGCAACTATATACCCATCCTAATCACCCAGGGGACAAATTACCAAATAATTAGGGATAGTCCTATACATTCTGAGTCAGAAAAATAATTCAAAATGTCAAATATCCAGGAAAATTGAGAAAGCTAAATAACATCACTCTGCTTGCCATACATAAGCCTTCTCATGCAATTCCAGTTGGTTGTTACTTTCTCCTCAGTGGCAACCCCCTGTGTGGTCCTGAGTCAAGGCATGATGTCCCTCTTCACTTCTGGGAACCACTACTATAATCAACTTAGTTACTTTTCTTGGCCTCCGTGACTCCTCTTTTCTGTGTCTCATCTGACATACCATCCCTTGGATTCTTTAGAGCAATAAATGCCCTCTAGTTTTTTAGTTACCCTTCTGGTTTCAGGAAGTATATGATATAAGAAAAGAGGGCATTTTTGTTTGAAAGTTCTATTAAAATAACATGATTGATATGTAGTAAGCCAAACATTATTTTAGTCACTCTGCCCTCATCTACCTAAGTGGTGTAATACAGGATTCATAACATCGCTTGTAAAGCTGAACATAAGTAATACTTATGAATATATTGATCTTGAGGAAGATATTATGAGAAAGGGACCAAAGAATGTAATTAATGTAAAACCCATCAGGGACTGATTGGCCATGAAATTTCAAGAAAAATAAAATTGTTCCTTGGATTAAATATATGAAATTATTCTAAAATTGATGCTGGGAGACATGAGTCAACATCAAGGTAATAAGAATTGATAGACAGTACTTTTAGAAATTTTTGCTCATCTTGCAATTATTAAATGCTTTATACCCAAGCAATACTCTAAAGTATATAAATTTACAATTATTACCTTCATATTTATTTGACATGATGTATTTTTATTGAAGTTAATTTACACACAGCAAAATTCACATTTTTAAAGTATTTTTCTAATCTTTTTTTTATCACCACTACATCTAAAATACAGAAAAATTCCATTACTATCAAATTTTTTTGATATCCCCTTTGTGTATTCCTTCCATCTTATTTTGATGCTTCCTGTGTTGTCGTTCCCATTTGCTGACCAAATTCAGCAGAATAAGTAAATAAACTCATTGTAAAATTTATCTGAATGGTAAAAAAGCTACTATACTCCAAACAATATGACCAAAAAAAAAAAAAAAAATTAGAACAAAGTTGGAAGATTTAAACACTTACACCCACTTTCTTATTTATTGTTATTGTGTACAACACAGAGTAAGGTAAAATGGAAGCTAACTATGCAAAACATAACAAATAATTAGTATATGTAAAATACTCACAGAACTAGAAATATAATTCAAGAATTCTAAAGAGATTGGGCAAATTGATGTTTTATTGACTGAACATTCAATTGCAAACATTAATGCTGGCCATATCTAATAGCAAGATACTTGGGAATCTCGCAGATAATATTATATCTTACTGTCTATATCAAAGTCTGAAGTTCTTTATTCTGTATGTATATTCCCATTCCCATTAAAACCTACTGCCATCGAGTCGATTCCCGTTATGCATTATTCCCATTATGCATTATTAATATACACCAACCTATAAGGTCAAAAAAAAATAAATAAATAAGGTCAAAGAAGAAAAAAATTTAAAAATTTTCCCAACCTATGCAATCTGAAATTGGTCAAACATGCAATCAAGATGCATTAATAATTACTAGTGATTAGAATGTGAAACCCAGAAACAAAAAAGGACATGTAATTGGAAAATATGGTCTTGGTGATAGAAACAATGCCAGAGATATCAGGATAGAATTTTGCAAGACCAATGACTTGCTCATGGCAAATACCTTTTCTCAACAATGTAAATGGCAACTATACACATGGACCTTACCAGGTGTAATACACAGGAATCATATTGATTACATCTGTGGACAGAGGCAATGAGGCTCAATATCATCATTCAGAACAAGGCCAGGGGCCAACTGCAGAACAAATCAATTAATCATATGCAAGTTCAAGTTGAAGGTGAAAAAAATTAAAACAAATCCATGAGTGCCAAAGTATGACCTTGAGTGTATCTACCTCAATTTTGGGTACCATATCAACAATAAATTTGAAGCATCGAACACTAATGGCCAAAGGCCTGATGAGTTGTGGAATGACATCAAGGTCATCATACATGAAGAAAGCAAGAGGTCATTAAAAAGACAGAAAATAACAAAATGGATGTCAGAAGAGACTCTGAAACTGGCTCTTGAACATCGAGTAGCTAAAGCAAATAGAAGAAATGAAGTAAAAGAGCCGAACAGAAGATTTCAAAGGGCAGTTTGAGAAGACCAAGTGACATGTGCAAAAACCTGGAGATATGAAACCAAAAAGGAAGAAAAAGCTCACCATTCTTCAAGCTAAAAGGAATGAATAGAAAATTCAAGCCTCAGTAGTAATTTTAAAGGATTCTATTTGACTCGACAGCACTGGGTTGGGTGGGTTTTATTGGAAACATATTGAACAACACAGGAAGCATCAAAATAAAATGGAAGGAATACACAGAGTCACTGTACCAAAAAGAACTGGTCTTAGTTTAACCATTTCAAGAGGTAGCATATGATCAAGAACTGATGATATTCTTGATCATAAGCTGCACTGAAGGCATTAGTGAGAAACAAGGCTCCAGGAATTGACCAAATACCAATAGAGATGTTTCAACAAATCGATACAATACTGGAAGCCCTTACTCATCTCTGACAAGAAATTTGGAAGACAGCTAGCTACCTGGCTCACAAACCTAAAGAGATCCATATTTGTGTCTGTTCCAAAGAAAGGTGACCTAACAGAATGTGGAAATTATTGAGCAACATAAGTAATAAAACAACAAAGTAAAATTTTTGGTGAAATTAAAAGTATTTGCAGCAGTACATCAGGGAGAAACTGCCAAAAATTCAAGCGGGATTGCGAAGAGAGCATGTGAGGGCAGATATCATTGCTGATGTCAGAGGGAACTTGGCTGAAAGTGGAGGATATCAGGAAGATGTTTACCTGTGTTGTATTGACTATGTAAAGGCATTTGACTGTGTGGATCATAACAAATTATGGATAAAATCACTGAGGATGTGAATTTCAGAAAACTTACTTGTGCTCATGAGGAACCTGTACACAGACCAAGAGGCAATCATTCAAACAGAACATGGGGATACTATAATGTGTGGTTTAAAATCAGGAAAGGTGTGTGTTGGGGTTGTATCTTCTCACCATACTCATTCAATCTGTATGTTGAGCAAATAATCGGAGAAGCTAGACTATACGAAGATGAAAGCACAGTCAGGATTAGAAAGACAAATTAACAACCTGTGATATGCACCTTGCTTGCTGAAAGTGAAGATGACTTAAGTACTTACTGATGAAGATCAAGGAAATCCTGGTGGTGTAGTGGTTAACAGATACAGCTGCTAATGAAAAGGTTGGCAGTTCAAATCCACCAGGCACTCCTTGGAAACTCTATGGGGCAATTCTAATCTGTCCTACAGGGTTGTTATGAATAGGAATCAAATTGGTGGTAATATTTTTTTTTTTTCTTGATGAAGATCAAAGCCTACAGCCTTCAGTATGGATTTCACCTCAACACAAAGAAAAACAAAACTCCTCACAACTGGACGAATGAGCAATATCATGATAAGCTGAGATAATATCGAAGTTGTTAAGGATTTAATTTTACTTGGATGCACAATCAAAGCCCATGGAAGCAGCAGTCAAGAAACCAAACTACTTATTGCAATGGGCAAAACTTTTGAAAAAGACCTCTCTTTAAAGAGTTCAATAGCAAGGATGTCACTTTGAGGACTAAGATTCACCTGACCAAAGTCAAGGTATTTTCAATTGGCTCTTATGCATTCAAAACCTGGAGAATGAATAAGGAAGCCTGAAGAAGAATTGATGGTCCTGAATTATGGTGTTGGCAAAGAATATTGAATATACCATGGACTGCCAGAAGAATGAACAAATTTGTCCTGGAAGTAGTATAGCCAGAATGCTCCTTTTAAGTGAGGATGGTGAGATTCCTTCTCACATAGCTTGGACATGTCCCTGAAGAAGGACATCCTGTTTGGTAGAGTAGAGGGCCAGCGAAAAAGAGAAAGATCTTCAAGGAGATAGATTGACACAGTGGCTGCAACAATGAGCTCAAATACAGCAACCAGTGTGAGAATGGTGTAGGATTGGGCAGTATTACAGTCTGTTGTACGCATGCTCACTATGAGTCGAAACTGACTTGAGGGCACCTAACAACAACAATAATATTATAATAGAGTTGGTTATTATTACTGGCAGTTGGAACAAATTCTTATGGCATAAGGTTCTTATTGCCATGAATGAGTGCCATATATATTTTAAATTGGTCCATGTTTGTATCATATATGTTTTTAAAAAATTGTTAAAACTATCACTTTTACAATTATAAATATATATTTTTTATTTAGGAATAACTGAAAACTGTTTTTTTCATTTTACATCTAGATATTTTTGTTGGTGAGTTGAATGAGCCCATCCTGTCAACTGTAAAATAGCAATTATAATGTCATTTGAGTATTTCTTCAACTCATTGATTTAGGAAATTCAGGTTCCCGATACTAATCTTGGTAGAAATTGGAAGATCAAAAATACAGAAAAATAATACAAATCCAAATTAATTTAATGTTAATTCAAATATATTTCTCAAAGAAGTCTTGTTAATGGTAAAGGTTGACATTATAGAATACAGTGCATAAAATCATAGAATTAATAATAACAAAATTGAGCCAATACGTGTTAGCCTACAGAGCCTGAGCTGAAGTGTATTCTATAAAAGGTATGTTTCCAGAATGTGACATATTTTCCTGGAAATGTTTTAAAACATCTTGAATAAAAAGTAATGAGATTTCCAAAAGAGGAGGTAGAATGGGACTTGAATTTTAACTACTCCAAAATACTCTTTAAGTCATGCTACACATGTAACAAAAATATAAAAAAATTGAAGTTGAAATCAAATGAGGCTTCTGTTACAATCTCAGAAGTAATTATACAAGGTAGATCTCCAAAGAAAGTCACCAGGATATAATCAAACTGAGCAAAACCAAAGATAAAGCATTTTAAGAGAGGCTAAGATAAACAAAAAGTCACCTACAAAGGAGAATAAACTCAGACTACTCAGCAGAAACCATGCAGGCAAGAAAGCAATGGTATGACCTATATAAAGCCTTGAAAGAAAAAAAAAATTGCCACCAAAGAATGATCTATCCAGTCAACTATCTCTAAGATATGAAGGGGAGATTTGGACATTTCCAGATAAACAGAATTTTAAGGAATTTGCAAAAACTAAACCAAAACTACAAGAAGTACCAAAGGAAGTTCTCTGGTTAGAAAATCAATAACATCAGATAAAAATCTGACTAGAACACAGGACAGAGCAACCAGATATCAACCCAGGTAAGAAAATCACAAAAATAAATCAAGATAAAAAAAGATGCTCAAAACAGGGAAACAGTGATGCAATTATGTAAAAGATGACATTAAATCAATAAAGAGGGACTAAAAAATGTAATCATAGATCTAGAGAGTCAAGGCAATATAAAGAGTTAAAAGTGTGGTATAAACTTTGAAAAATATTAAAGAAACCACAAAGGAGACTAATAATCCTATACATCAAAATAAAATACAAGGAAAACATAAAGACTCAACAAAAACAAAATCAACAACAATGAAAAAAAGGAAAAGAAAATGGATAGACAAGAACTACTTAGCCCCCTAAAATTAAGTGGAAAAAAGAAACTGTCAACAATATACAAAAAAAAGACATCAAAATGACAGTGCTAAACTCATACCTATGCATAATCATGGTGAATGTAAATGGACTAAAAGGACCAATTAAAGAGACAGAGAGTGGCAGAATGGATAAAAAACCATGATCCCTCTATATGGTGCCTACAAGAGACACATCTTAGACTTAAAGACACAAACAAACTAAAACTCAAAGGATGGAAAAAAAAAAAAAAAAAAAATATATATATATATATATATGGAAACAACAATCAAAAAGAGCAAAACTGGCAATATTAATTATAATGATCACAGGGATAATATACCCATATTAAGTATTTATGCACCCAACCACAGGGGTTTAAGATACATAAAATAAACTCTAACAGCATTGAAAAGTGAGATAGACAGCCCCAAAATAATAGTAGCAGACTTCAACACACTATTTTCAGTGAAGGCGGAACATCCACAAAGAAGCTCAAAAAAGACAGGGAAGATTTAAATGCCACAATCAACAAATCAGACCTCATAGATATATACAGTGTTCTATATATGTGGCATTTAAAGCATCCAAGTATGTTTCTTTTCCAACACACATGGAACATTCTCTAGAATAGACCATAAATTAGGTAATAAAGCAAGCCTTAACAGAATCCAAAGCATTGAAATATTACAAATCATCTTCTCTGATTATCAAGCCATAAAATTAGAAATCAATAACAGAAAAATCGAGGAAAAGAAATCAAACACTTGGAAACTGAACAACACCTTGCTCAAAAACTACTCGGTTACAGAAGAAATTAAGGACAGAGTAAAGAAATGAATAGAATCCAAAGAGAATGACAACACTTCCTATGAGAATACTTGGGACACAGCTAAAGCAGTGCTCAGAGGTCAATTTACATAAAAAAATGCACACATCCGAAAAGAAGAAACGGCCAAAATCAAAGGCTTATATATCTATATGAACTAATAGAGAGCAACAAAAGAAACCCTCAGGCACCAGAACAAAGCAAATAATAAAAATTAGAGCAGAAGTAAATGAAATAGAGAACAGAAAAACAATGAAGAGTTAACAAAACCAAAAGCTGGTTCTTTGAAAAGATTAACAAATTTGATAACCAGTGGCCAAACTGACAAAAGAAAAAAAGAAAAGGAAACAAATAACCCAAATAATAAATGAGATGGGCGATATCACAACAGAACCAACTGAAATTAAGAGAATCATATAAGATTACTATGAAAAATTGTACTCTAAACAATTTTGAAAACCTAGAAAAATGGACAAATTTCTAGAAACACCCTACCTACCTAAACTAACACAAACAGAGATAGAACAACTAAATAAACCAATAACAAAGAAGAGATTGATAAGGTAATTAAAAAAACTCCCAACAAAAAAGAGCCCTGGCCCGACAGCTTCATTGGAGAATTCTACCAAACTTTCAGAGAAGAGTCAGCACCACTACTACTGAGGGTATTTCAGAGCGTAGAAAAGATTGGAATACTCCCAAACTCATTTTATGAAGCCAGCATTTCCCTGATACCAAAACCAGGTAAATACACCACAGAAAAAGAAAATTACAGAACTATATCCCTCATGAACTTAGATGCAAAAATCCTCAACAAAATTCAAGCCAATAGAATTCAAGAACATATCGAAAAAATAATTCACCAAGGCCAAATGGGATTCATACCAAGTATGCAGGGATGGTTCAATATTAGAAAAACAATCAGTGCTATCAATCACACAAATAAAAGACAAGAACCACAATGATTTTATCAGTTGATGGAGAAAAGGCATTTAAAAAGTCCAACACACATTCATGAAAAAAATTCTCAGCAAATAGGAATAGAAGGAAAATTCCTCAACATAATAAATGGTATTTAGAAAAAGCCATCATCCAACATCATCCTTAATGGAGAGAGTCTGAAAGCATACCCCCTGAGATGAAGAACCAGACAACTATGTCTTTTATAACCACTCTTATTCAACATTGTGGTAGAGGTCCTAGCCAGAGCAATTAGGCTAGAAAAAGAAATAAGGGGCATCCAAATTGGTAAGGAAGAAGTAGAAGTATCTCTATTTGCAGATGTCATGGTCTTATACATAGAAAACACTAAAGAATCCTCAAGAAAATTACTGAAATGAATAAATGAGTTCAGCAGAGTATCAGGATACAAGATAAACATGCAAAAATCAGTTGGATTCCTCTACACCAACAAAAACAACATCGAAGAGGAAATTACCAAATCAATTTACCATTTACCATAGCCCCCAAGAAGATAAAATACTTAGGAACAAATCTAACAAGAGGCATAAAAAACCTATATAAAGAAAACTACAAGACACTACTGCAAGAAACCAAAAGAGACCTACATAAGTGGAAACACATACCTTACTCATGGATAGGAAGACTCAACATTGTAAAAATGTCTATTTTACCCAAAATGAGCTATAGTTACAATGCAATCCCAACCCAAATTCCAACAACATTTTTTAATGAGGTGGAGAAAGAAATCACCAAATTCTTGTGGAAGGAAAAGAGGCCCCAGATAAGAAAAACATTACTGGAAAAGAAGAATAAAGTGGGAAGCCTCACACTACCTGATTTTAGGATGTATTATACCGCCACAGTAGTCAAAACAGCCTGGTACTGGTACAACAACAGATACATAGACCAAAGGAACGGAATTGAGAATCCAGACATAAATCCATCCACATATGAGTGGCTGATATATGACGAAGTTCTGAAGTCTGTTAAGTGTGGAAAAAATAGTCTCTTTAACAAAGTGTACTGGCATAACTGGATATCCATCTGCAAAAAAATCAAACAAGGCCGATACCTCACAACATGCACAAAAAAATCACTAAAAATGGATCAAAACCCTAAATAAAAAATCTAGAACAATAAGATCATGGAAGGAAAAAATAGGGACTATGCTAGGGCCCTTATACATGGCATAAATAGTATACAAAACATTACTGACAATGCATAAATATCAGAAGAGAAACTAGAAAACTGGGAGCTCCTAAAAATGAAACATCTATGCTCATCCAAAGACTTCACCAAAAGAATAAAAAAGAGTATCTACTGACTGGGAAAGAGTTTTTGCCTATGACAATTTCGATCAGTGTCTGATCTCTAAAATCTACATGATACTGCAAAACTTAACAAAAAGACAAATAACCCAATTAAAAAATGGGCAAAAGATAGGAACAAGCACTTCACCAAAGAAGACATTCAAGAGCCTAACAGATACATGAGGAAATGCTCACAATCATTAGCCATTAGAGAAATGCAAATCAAAACTACAAGGAGCTGCCATCTCACCCCAACAAGGCTGGCATTAATTCAAAAAACACAAACTAACAAATGTTGGAGAGGTTGTGGAGAGACTGGAACACTTATACACTGCTGGTACAACCACTTTGGAAATTGATTAGGCACTTCCTTAGAAAGCTAGAAATAGAACGACCATACCATCCAGAAATCCCACTCCTTGGCTTGGAATATATCCTAGATAAGTAAGAGCCTTCACACGAACAGATATGCACACCCATATTTATTGCAGCACTGTTTGCAATAGCAAAAAAATGGAAGCAACCAAGGTGCCCATCAAGAGATGAGTGGATAAATAAATTATGGTACATTCACATAATGGAATACTACGCAGTGATTAAAAACAATGATGAATCCATGAAACATCCTATAGCATGGAGGAATCTGGAAGCCATTATGCTGAGTGAAATCACTCAGTTGTAAAAGGACAAATATTGTATAAGACCATTATTATAAGAACTCAAGAAAAAGATTAAACACAGAAGAAAATATTATTTGATGGTTATGAGGGTGGCGGGGAGGGAAGAGGAGTATTCACTAATTAGGGGTACTGACTTAATTCACTAATTAAGAACTATTTTAGGTGAAAGGAAAGACAAAAAATACAGGGGAGGTCAGCACAACTTGACTAAACCAAAAGCAAAGAAGTTTCCTGAGTACAACCAAACACTTCACAGGCCAGAGTAGCAGGGACGGGGGTATGGAGACCACGGTTTCAGGGGACATTTAGGTCAATTGGCATAATAAAATCTATTAAGAAAACATTCTGCATCCCACTTTGGAGAGTGGCGTCTGGGGTCTTAAATGCTAGCAAGCGGCCATCTAAGATGCATCAATTTGTCTCAATCCACCTGGAGCAAAGGAGAATGAAGAACTCCAAAGACACGAGGTAAATATGAGTGCGAGAGACAGAAAAGGCCACATAAACCAGAGGCTACATCAGCCAGAGACTGGAAGGACTAAAAGATGCCCTGCTACCCTCCTATGACTGCCCTGACAGGAAACACAACAGAGAATCCCTGACGGGGCAGGAGAACAGTGGGATGCAGACCTTAAATTCTCATAAAAAGACCAGATTTAATGGTCTGACTGAGACTGGAGGGACCCCAGAGGCCTTGATCCCAGGACCTTCTGTTAGCACATGACTGGAACCATTCCCGAAGACAACTCTTCAGACAGGGATTGGACTGGACTATAAGACAGAAAATGATAGTGCTGAGGGGTGAGCTTCTTGGCTAAAGTAGACACATGAGACTATGTGGGCATCTCCTGTCTGGAGGAGAGATGAGCAGACAGAGGGGGACAGAAGCTGGCTGAATGGACAAGGGTAATATAGGGTGGAGAGGAGGAGTGTGCTGTCTCATTTAGGGGGAAAGCAGCTAGAAGTACATAGCAAGGTATGCATGAGTTTTTGTATGAGAGACTGACTTGATTCGCAAACTCTCATTTAAAGCAAAGTTTTTAAAAAAAGCAAAGAAAAAAACAGAAAATGCGATGAAAATAATATTCAGAAGACCCCCACCATCCTTATAAAAACACTGACAAATGTACACACATAATTATTGATGTAGAGTGTAATACGTTTTCCATTGGATGAAGTCTGCACTTCAACAGAATCACACAAGAAGACATTGAAAGAGAAACAAGGAAACTTAGGAATGCTATAACATTTAATTTGAGATCTAAAATATAATGATTGAAATATATTTGGATAAACATAATGAAAACAATCCATTCGTATGTGTTTCATAATTTGTCTTTAGTCTGGAACCAAAGAGAATGTAATTATTTGTTAAGCAGCATTTGCCTTTTTCAAAATTCATTAAAACAATATTATGTATTGAATATCAAATACAAAATTTTCATCGCTTCTTGAAGACCCTATTAAAGGCATATTTTACTTGTTTGTTCCTTAAACTGTAAATGAAAGGGTTCAGCATGGGGATGACTAAAGTGTAAAACATGGACGCCATTTTGTCAGTATCAGAGGAACGAGCAGATTTAGGCTGAAGATACATAAATAACAGAGTTCCATAGAACACAACCACCACTGTCAGATGAGAACCACACGTGGAGAAAGCTTTTTTCCTGCCCTCAGCAGAATTCACTTGAAATATAGCTGTCAGAATCAGCACATAGGAGACCAGGACTACCAGAAGGGAGGAAATTGAATTAACTGCCGCAAATATTATGATCAACAATTCTATTTCTCGTGCATTTGAGCAGAGCAAAGGTATCAAGAGAGCATCATCACAGTAGAAATGACTGATGATGTTAGAGCCACAGAAGGTCGATATAAAAATCTTACTGGTGACCATCAGGGACAGAAAGGTGCTGTAGAGATATGGAATGCCCAAGAGTACATAGCAAAGTTTCTGGGACATGATAACATTGTAGAGCAGAGGGTTATAGATGGCTGCATAGCGGTCATAGGCCATGGCTGACAGGATGAAGAGCTCACTGATAATGAACAGAAGGAAAAAAGCCATTTGTGTGGCACATGCGTAATAGGATATGGTATTTTGATCCACAACAAAACCTGCTAGCATCTTGGGATAAATAGCAGTAGAATTACCAAGATCAATGAAGGCCAGGTGTCTGATAAAAAAATACATAGGTGTCTGTAGGTGGGAGTCTGCCTTGGTCAAGATGATCAGGCCCATGTTTCCAACCACTGTGATCAAGTAGATGACAAGGAAGGCTGCCAATAGTGGGAGACGCAGCTCAGGGCGCCTTGTGACTCCCACTAGAATGAATTCAGTCAGTACTGTTAGATTCTGTGGGCCCATTTAATCCAGTTATCTCTTCTAGAAAGAAACAGAGGCATTGGTATTAGCCTTCACGTAGTATTATCTAAACAAATTATACTTGTTACAGACGGAATGGACACCTTTTCATCATAGTAGAGGATGGAAAAGTAATTGCTATATCTGATTTTACCTAAAATAAAGTGTAGAAGGTCTCACTTCCCATGATTGGAGGATACTTCTGAAACATTATAGTCTGATATAACCAAACCCACTCCTGTTGAGTCGATTCTGACTCATAGCAACTCTAGAGGACAAAGTAGAGGTTCCAAGGAGTGCCTGGTAGATATGAACCATCAACCTTTTGGAGAGCAGCCATAGTTCTTAACCACTACACCTCCAGGGTTTCTGATGTAACGTAGATTACACTTTAAATTGATTCAGCAATGTTTGCAGAGTATACATTTGTAATGAAACCATGCAGTTGTTAATACTGAGAAAATAATCTTGATTTTATCTACACAATGACACCATAGTTTTCTTTAGTGTACTTCCATTTTCGATTCAGAAACCTTGTGAGATTTTCCTATTCTTGTAGAGAGAGGCAGAGATAAAGTGAAGTTAATGAAGCTTCAGTCTGAGCCTCTTTAAAGGTCTTGGGTGGGGACTTAGCAATGCAGTCACATAGTATCTTGTAAAACCTGGGAAGGAACACATTTCTTCTTTTGTTGCTGTTTGTGTTTTTTAGCATAATGTTTATAATTTTAAAATGTTTTTATTACTTTTTCCAACTAAGTATTCATGTTTATGGTCATTTTAAATTTATAATTTTATTAATGTATTCTTAAATTGTTTTTTGTTGCTAGCTACTCTCGAGTCTATTTTAGGTTCATAGTAATGCATGTGACAGAGTAAAAGTGCCTTGTAGGTTTTCTTGGCTTTAATCATTATGGAAGCAGCTCGGGAGGTCTTTTTCCCTCAGAGCTGCTAGATGGGTTCGAACCATCAAAATTCTGGTTAGCAGCTGAGCACTTAACTATCTTGCCATCAGGACTCCTTAAAAAAAAAAAATCATAATTTTTATAAGCTTCAAGACCCACAAGATCCACCTCAATTCCCACTAAAATCTAGGTTTATATCAGTATTCAAAGATTTTGAGTATTTCATTTTATGTGCTTTATTTAGTTTAATATAACATTGAGGTGATGATGGAATCTATATGGCATTTAAAATATATGTGCATTTATTGTATCATATATTGCCTTTTATTTTTCCTGGAAACTGTATAATAGAGAAATGAAAGAGAACACCACTGTGATTTTCAAGTATATCACTGTTAAGTCTCACCCCTGTCATCACTTATGGTTATACAAGAAAGTCAGTAAATAAAGGGAAAGTGTCCTGAATGGAGCTAGTGAAGGTGCCATAGTCCAAACCACCTGGATTCCCTTTTAACCATCTCTGACACTCAGGGAGGAGCCCTGGTGGATAACACGGGGGTTAAGCCCTGGGCTGCTAACTGAGAGGTTAGCAGCTAGCTGCTCCTTAGGAGAAAGATGTGGCTGTCTGCTTCCATAAAGATTACAGCCTTGGAAACCCTAGGGGGTAGTTCTACTCCAGAGTCACTTTACAGCAGTTTTCTGGTAAGGATGATTCTCAGTCCCATGACACCCAGAGTGGCAGCCATCAAGGAATCTGCTAAATCTTGGTGTCAATTTTGGTGGCTTGATCCAGAAAATTGGGGGGCGGGGGCAAGACAAGACTGGAGTTTGTAAGCCATCTCCACCCTTTCTTCCTAGGTAAACTTGTCTGCTGTTTCTCCACTGAGTCCCACTCTCCCTTCCAGCTCTCTATTCACCACTACATAAGAATGATAAGCCTACGTCTGGACAATTTTACCTGGAATTTACTAATCTCAGGACCTGCTATCATAGGATTTTGCTGTAGGATAGGAGACGCACTGCACTGAGCAAAGGGATTCAGAACTCAGTGCCAAGGCTACCACTTTGAGATTTTCAATGTTTTCCTAAATATCATACTAGTGTGTATTGAGTCAATCCCCTTTTTCAATGTCAGTTACTGCCTCTCTCTAAGATATCTGGATTCTTTTACTCCTTCCATTCTTCTTGTGTGAAGAAGAGTATCTATGACTTGCTCTGAACATCTTAATGTATACATTTGAGACACCTCCATTCTAAGCAGAGAAGAAGCGGAAGTATGGACATGTGGTGATATAATGTAGGACTGATTTGGGGTTTAGTGTATTCTCCACATTTCTGTAACTTTTAAAAAACATGCAATGTACTTTTCAGTCTACTCAGTTTGTAATGCCTACTTTGAAAAATCAGACCCATTTGTAGACAATCTACTAAGGAAAACACACAACATACAAACCATACAACAATAGCACTGAACATGACAAAAGGCCATGTTTTTGCATCGTTAATGCTTATCTTAAAAGTATTTCTGGTTTATCAATTATTGCATGGTTCATACTTATACTAAGTACATTTATTTCTTAGCAAATATTTGTACACAAAGAACATTTGTTATTAACCAAATATTGCATAGGACATATTTATACTATAAAAATAATTATCTTTTGATACATAAAATTCAAATTAACTAGATGCTCAGGAAGTTCTAACTTTACCAAGTTCATTTAGGTGAGGTTGATGAGTTATGCAGA
This sequence comes from Loxodonta africana, assembly GCF_030014295.1. Classification (NCBI taxonomy): domain Eukaryota; kingdom Metazoa; phylum Chordata; class Mammalia; order Proboscidea; family Elephantidae; genus Loxodonta; species Loxodonta africana. The sequence goes on from NC_087348.1 coordinate 30,553,987, forward strand.
TATTCTCAACTCTTTCTTCACTTGTATGTGAAATATCTCAAGAGTACCCAAATGCCACAAGCAGCTCATACAAATCAAAGAGATTTGGGGCACATACTCAGGTGAAAGAACATAATGGCCACCACAAGGACCCAGGAAGCCCCAGTTAATAAAGGAGATAATGAATATCTGTGGTATACTTGAAGGGATGAGCTATACGCTGCCATAAGAGTGTCTACAGTCAGAAGCCATGGGTTATGGGGAATTACCAGGACCCAGATGGTAATCCCAGTGAAGGACAATTCTTACCCAGTCACCTTTAACAAAAAATTGGATTTTCTTCTTCCAAGCTATTGCTTCTTTTTCTTTGGTAGGAAGAATTTATGGCTGTTCTCCCCCTTTGCAATGTTCCCTGAGGAAGCAGGGTATAATTGGTTGATTATGTCAAATTATCTGAGAGACTTAAAAAATATATATGTATTGACTTTATGTGCTTTCTAATTGACTAGGACACCCTACATATTCCCCAGTTGGAAAAGGTAAGAGGCAATTCCAGGTAAGGAAAAAAAAAATACAAATGATCTGTACTATACCATGGAGACCTGCATGTTGGAAAGGTACCTCACTCTTACCGTTGAAGTCACAATGGGAGAAAAACAGTTCAATTCCATTAAAACTGGAGTAGCTGCAAAGTCATGCAGAAACAGTGACTTACATTATCATCATTTCTGTGTGCATGTATATTCTTTTTAGGGTCTTTGAACTTCCTGGATCCGGATTAACATATTTCCTCAGATTTGAAAAATGATTTGCTGATATGTTCTCAAATAGATTTTCTGTCTGCTATGCTTGTCTTCTTTTGGAGTTCTAATCATATGTATTTTACACCACATAGAATCGCACCGTAGATATCTCAAATTTCTCATTTTTCATCTGTTTTCTTCTTTTATTATTAATACTTAAGTGTGGATCGTTTGTATTGCTCTGTATTCAAATTCACTGATGTTCTTTCTCTTCAATGTCCAATCTTCTTTTAAGCCTATCCATTAAAAAGTTCATTCCAGATATCATATCCAGCTCTGAGAACTCAATATAGTCTTTTTTATAATTTCTATTTTTATTATTTATGTTCATGTTCATGTATTAGGAGCCCTGGTAGCCCAGTGGTTTAGTGCTCGGCAGCTAATAGACAGGTCAGTGGGAGAAATATGTGGCATTCAGCTACTGTAAGTATTACAACCTGAGAAACATTATGGGGCAGTTCCACTCTGTCCTGTAGGGTCTCTATGAGTTGGAATCGACTTGATGGCAATGCGTTTGGTTTTGGTTTTGCCTTTATATGCTTGCAAACATTTAAAATTTTAAAATCCTTTTTTTTTTTTCTTTGCTAATTCTATTAAGTCTGTTATTCTTGAATCTGTTGGGTGATTTTTCTCATAGTTATAGGTACCGTCTTCCTACTTCTTTAATTTGCCAATAAATTAATGATGTTGTGTGTTGTTTTGACCAGCAGTTTATCTACTCTTTTTGATGCTTACTTTTGAGCTCTGTTAGTTTGAGTTTAGTGAAGCATTTCCTCTAGAGTTATTTTGGGTCTTCTCCTTTCTGGTGCCTCCACTGAATAGCTTAGGTATTCAATGGCTTTCCTCACTCTGTTTTGGCACAACCTATGGCAACCCAGGTGAACCATGGTAATTTTTCATCATCCAAACCCCTGGTAGTTTCTCTTTTCTTGGTAATTGTCCTTTGCCTTGCCATAAGACTAAGGCTAATCCCAAATCTCAGAGGAACCCTATGCAGATATCTTATTCACTTTCTTTGTCTAGATCTCTCCACTCTGCTGCTGAGTGTTGAATATTACAGCCACCTCAGTCTTTCCAGAATGATTCTGTTTCCTCATCTTACAGTGACTATTGCTCTCTACTTGTCCCACCCCGCCTCATGTCAAACCAAAACCAAACCCGTTGCCAGAGTCAATTCCCACTCATGGTGACCCCATGTGTTATAGGGTAGTAGAACTACTCCATAAGGTTTTCTTGGGTATAATCTTTACAGAAACAGATCGCCAGGCCTTTCTTTTGCAATGCTGCTGGGTGGGTTCCAACTGCCAACTTTAGGTGATTAATGGAGCCCCAGCCATCTGCACCACCCAAGGAACAATAAATTTCTTTCTTCTCTCACATACCCAGTCCTGTGCTGCCAGTGAGTTGTGTGTGGTGAAAACGTACGTAACAGAACATCCACCATTTCAAAAATTTCAACATGTACAATTTAGTGACATTGATTACATTCTTGAAATTGTGCAACTATTCTCATTAGTTATCCTTTCCCAAATTGTTGCACCACCCTTCACATAAATTCAGTGCCTCCTAAGCAAACCCTCCCCCTTCCCTTCCACCCCTGTTAACCACTAATAATTTTTCAGATCTATATGTTCACTGGAAACCCTGGTGACGTAGGGGTTAAGTGCTACTGCTGCTAACCAAAAGGTCGGCCGTTCGAACCCACCATGTGCTCCTTGGAAACTCTATGGGGAAGTTCTACTCTGTCCTATAGGGTCGCTGAGTCAGAGTCGACTTGATGGCAGTGGGTTTGGTTTTGGTTTTATACATTTACTTATTTCACATAAATTAATTCATACAGCATTTGTCCTTTTGCAACTGACTTATTTCTCTCAGCATGTTTTTAAGGTTCATCCATGAAGTGGCATACATCAGGATTCCACTTTTCTTTATGGCTGAGTAGTAGTCCATTGTGTGTATGTATATACTACATTTTGTTTATCCATTCACCTGCTGATGCACATCTTATTTGTTTCCATCTTCTGGCTGTTGTGAAAGGTGCTGCAATGAGCATTGGTGTTCAGGTTTCTATTTGCATTCCTGCTTTCACTTCTTCTGAGTATGTGTCTAAAATTTGGATTGTTGGGTCTTATATTAGCTCTGTGTTGACAGTGTCTGTACTAATTTACATTCCCGCAAGCAGTAGAAGAGGGTTTGTGTTTCTCCACAACCTTGCCAATACCTGTTGTTTTCTTTTCTTTTTTTGATCACTGCCAATGTAATGGGAGTGAGGAGGTATCTCGTTATAGTTTTGATTTGCATCTCTCTAATAGCTAAATTTTTTTTTTTAATAGCTAAAGTGGAAACTCTGGTGGCATAGTGGTTAAGTGCTATGGCTGCTAACCAAAAGGTCAGCGGTTCAAATACCAGGTGCTCCTTGGGAACTCTATGCGGCAGTCCTACTCTGTCCTTTACAGCCGCTATGAATCAGAATCGAACCAATGGCAACGTGTTTTTTTTTTTAATGGCTAAAGAAAGCAGCCCTGGTGGTGTAGTGGTTAAAGTGCTCTGCTGCTAACCTAAAAGTCAATGATTTGAACCTACCAGCAGCTCTGAGGGAGAAGGATGTGGCAGTCTGCTTCTGTTAAGATTTCATCCTTAGAAACATAATGGAACAGTTCTGTTCTGTCATATAGTGTCAACGTAAGTCAGAATTGACTCCATGGCAATGGGTTTAATAGCTAATGAAGCTGAGCATCCTATCACTATTGGCCATTTGACTGTCTGTTCAAATGCTTCGCCCATTTTTTGGTTGGGTCATTTTTTCTTTTTCTTGTTAAGTAGTAGAATTTTTTTTTTTTTATTGTCCTTTGATATTGGGCACTCATCAGATATGTTTCCGAATATTTTCTCCCAATCAGAAGCAGAGTCATTAAAATCCAAAAATCTCGTTGTATAATAGACAAAAAGCCTTCAAGAAATGTACATCAGTCTATTTTTTAGCATACTCTTCATTTTTTTTTTGCCTCCCACAAAGCATCTTCCATTATTTACTATGATTTAACTATCAGTTTAAAAGTATGCTCCATACTTTCAAAGCACCATTTTTAGATATTGTCATTTATGTGTTCTGGGAGGTATATTTTCTTCAATTTTTCTAAAAATAAACCTCCAGACATGTTTGGTAACCCCTTTGCCTTTTATGTGTAATGTAATGCAAAGAGTATTAATTTAAACTAAATTAATAAATTAAATATTAATTTAATGAGTGTAAAAATTGAATTTAAACCAAACTTCTAACAGGATTCTTCCAAAATCCTTGCTGCATGTTAAACTGAAAGTAGAGCTATGCGACTCACAGAAATTTCTTTGCATATTCTGTGTGTGTGTTGCTTCTAAAAAGTTTTTTTTAGTAGTAGCGCTTGTCATGCCTTACCTTGCACATTTACATAAAGGCAAGGTTTGGCAGCAACGTAGTAATATATTTAACCATGTATTATTTAAAAGACCCACTATTTTGTTGAAGCCAATTATTTCTGATTACTGTTTCTATTATATTTTACTGAATGCAACAATTCTCCCACCTACTGCTTGATGTTTTCCTCAACTTTTTAGAACATTTTCTTTAATTGTACACTTTAGGGAGCTACCTCAGCCATGGGCAAATATGAAATCCCTTAAGAAACAGAGTATTTCCCAAGGCTTCATTTGTCACTGTGTAATGGCTGCTCAGTGATACTTCACTGGAGGCTGCTGTAGAAAGTATATAGTACTCTCCCTTCCTTCCAAATTTGTCCTCTTAGAGAGAATAATTAAATGTGCTAATTTTTTATTTGTTATTATGTTATTCTATAAGTTATGTATTAATGACTAAGATTTACTTTCTAGTATTTTACCTGGAGTTATATTTAGCTTTTTATTCACTGTTCAAATATTTAATGACTGTTCCAGCTAATCTGAAACTGAAATTATTTTTGAGTAAAAGATAAACAACAACAAAAAAAAAATTGGAAATGGACATGAAGTTTCTAAAGCTGAAATTTTAATACCTTTTGGCAAGTTATTTATTCCGTTAAAATGTTTCCCTTTTTATTTAAATGTCTTCAGATTGGTAATAAAGTTTACATATTAAATCAGATAAAGTCAGACGAAGGTAAAGGATTATGGGGGTTATTTAATGCAACTCCACATCCTACCATTCAAATCTCCTTTGCAACATCGCCTCAAATGTGCAGCTTCTGAATAAATTGAATTTTTAAATTCCATTCAGAAATGCCATTTCCTTCATAATCTTCATAATAAAAACTTTAAAATTGATACACTTTTCTTGGGAAATTTCACTCAATTGATTCTTTAAAAACACAACTATATGAATGCTTCCAGTCGATGTTAATGTATACCAGGTATGCCTGTATCCATTTTTTATGCTTGTATCCATAATAACACACTTTCCTTTTTCATACTAGATTTCAGGAAAAAAGAATTAACAAATGGCTGAAAAGAATTTGATAGTTGTTACTGAGTTTATTATTTTAGGACTGACAGATCAGGCTGTATTGAAAATTGTACTTTTTATGTTGTTCCTGGTAATTTATGCCATTACCTTGGTGGGAAATCTGGGCATGATCTTCTTAATCCATGTCACTCCCAAGCTCCACACACCCATGTATTTTTCCCTCAGCTACTTTCATTTGTAGACACCTGCTATTCATCAGTTATGGCACCTAAAATGCTGATCAAGTTCTTGGTTGTCAGGGAAACTGTTTCATTCTCTGCCTGTATAGTGCAGCACTTGTTTTGGGGGGTGTTCATTACCACAGACGGATTCTTACTTTCAGTGATGGCCTATGACCGTCATGTGGCCATTGTGAATCCTTTGCTTTATACAACAGCCATGTCTAAGAGAAAGTGTGTAGGGCTGGTCATTAGGTCTTACATAGGTGGGATGATGAACTCACTGACACATACAATAAGTTTGGGGAGACTGTCTTTCTGTGGACCAAATGTTGTCAGTCACTTCTTCCGTGATGTTCCTCCACTGCTAAAGCTGTCATGCTCTGATACCTCCATGAATGAGTTGCTGCTGTTAATCTTCTCTGGAGTCATTGCCATGGCCACCTTCTTGATTGTGATCATTTCCTACATGTTCATCCTTGTTGCTACACTGAGGATCCACTCAGCATCAGGCAGACAGAAAGCCTTCTCCACCTGCGCCTCTCACCTGACTGCTGTGACCATATTCTATGGTACCTTGAGCTTTAATTACATTCAGCCAAGTTCCCAGTATTCCATAGAACGCGAGAAATTAGTTTCTGTGTTCTATACACTAGTTATTCCCATGTTAAACCCATTGATTTATAGTCTGAGAAGCAAGGAAGTGAAGGATGCTGTGAAAAGAGCCATAGAAATGAAATACTGCCCCTGTTAATTTCAAGTCACTAGGAACAGTACAAGGGCTCTGGTGACACAATGATTAAGCACTGGGATGCTAACCAAAAGGTCTGTGGTTCAAACCTAGCAGCTGCTCCGTGGAAGAAAAAGCCCTGCTCATCTGCTCCCACAGAGATCACAGCCTTGGAAACCTTATAGGGCAGTTCTACTCTGTCCTATAGGGTCGCTATGAAAAGATATCAACTGGAGGTCATGCAACAACAAGAACATTAATAGTGTAACATTCTACAAGCCAGTCCTCCATTTACTAACATTCAAATGACTTCAATGAATTCTAGAGTTTCTAATTATTATACAAATCATTTTTTCTAAAAGTGACTTTTTTACCCAAAAAAACTAACCTAGAAAGTGGACGTGACTTTCTGCATAGCTGGTTCTAGAAAATGGTAGCTTAAAACTCAGCTTTCCTAAGACTGTAGGCCATTAATATTTGAATCTACCAGTCAATCCACAGAATTGAGTATATCTTTTCTGATATGTGAAGAACTGAATACACACACACTAACATTTAGAAATATATATAGTTAGGTCTTTTCTAAAAGATATATTTTTATTTACTCAGAAAACTAAAATAATTTTATACCTGATATTTGTCTTTGTTTTTAAAACTTGCATTAAAGTTTAAGTATTGGTAAATCTTCGTGTTAGCTAACAAGGGGAATTTGATTCCAAACAATTTTCCTACTATCCTTAATCTTCTTAAAACTCAGTGCCTTCAGCAACAAACGTGGTGTTGTAGGAAAATCATTGTATTATAATTCTCAGCTGGCAATAATGTACTCTTACTAATAAACCCACTTAGAAAATTTAGATACATGCATGGAATGATTCCTAATTATGGAGTAGGTCGAATTCAAAGCCCTTCTTATCTTTTAAGAATCTCCTTCATCTTGTTTCAAGACCAAAAAAAAAAAAATCTTTAAATCAGATGCTGCATGTTAATACCTGCCTAGAGCATCAATTCTGTGTTGATGGATTTCTTGATTGTATAACTTTCTACCATTTTAGAACTGCTATTCTGTTACCAGAAACGTGCCGTAGATATTATTATTTCAAATAAAAATAACTAATACCAGGAACATTTGTATGAATTTTAAAGACATTCAAATCTTGGAGACTGATGTCTTGGAGACAATCTGAGGGATTTCAAACTAATTAGAAAACTCTTGAAATGGACAGTTTTATATTTGCTTGTTCATAGTTAACAATAAAGGTACAATCAATATGCTAGGAAGAATGACAATACTTAGAAAAGGAAAGCTAATTTTTATCTTCCATATTAACAAAAAAACCTTTTCTAAAAGTGGTTGCCTTTATAGATACATGTTGGAACACAGGGGACAGGGATGTAGGTTGATTTAAAAGAAATAAGGCATTTATTAACATAAGATATGAATCTCAATCCATACAAATGTATTTCCAAATGAAATTATCTTCATATTCATCATTTTAATGCTAATTATAGTTAATAAACTAATATATTTAGGTATAACACTTGAACTTTATGAAAAATATTCATATGTATGCATATATATTTTCATGTATATTCATATGTATGGTGGTTAATACGAATAAATTAATGATAAGTGAAAGAAAATCAACTAGTCACAGCTCTTTAGGTAACTGATTATATTTCTGGTTCTGACATGGATTGATCAGGATTATTTCCCATCTGTGTTCTGATAAATGTATGTTATATACATAACAGGTAAAAGTAGTAGTCCCTTTGCAAAGAAGGATATGTCAATGTATCTTATTAAATGTATATTCATACTTGGAAGTGTGTTTCTTTTTGTGTTCCATAGAAACAATAATTCAGTGGGAAAATCATACTCATGATCTTGGCTATATTTAAGTAAACAGGAGCCTGATGGAGCATTGGTTACATACACACACATACACACACCACACACATATACACATACGCATAAGTGTACAAATAATTATATTTTCAAAACCCCGTCTTCACATCTGTTATATACAAATTCCACTTTTCCATAAATTTTCAAAATACTGGGGAAGATAGGCTAAGAAGAGGAGAGTTCTAGAAAGCGAGTAAGAATTCCTTTTGGCAACTAAAATATGCCTTACTCTAAGAATTGTTGAAACTTAATTAAATGGGTCACAAAATCAACCAAAAGAAAAACCAAAGAGGTTCTCAACAATGGGGATAATGGTGAAAATGAAACTTTAGACATAAATAAATAATTATTATCAAGGCCTCAGCTCCATGCTGGATACTCTGGTGGCATACTGGTTAAGAGGTGTGACTGCTAGCCAAAAAGGCCTGAAGATCGCATCCATCAGGTGCTTCTTGGAAATTTCTGGGGCAGTTCTACTCTGACCTACAGGGTTGCCATGAATCTGCATTGACTCAATGGCAACAGGATTGGTTTTTGTTTTTTTAGTTTCATGCTGCACCCCCTAGTCTATACAAGAAATTAGAATGAAAATAACAATAACACCAGGAGAAAATTACTAATGAATTGATAATTCATTAGGAAAACATTTTCCAAAATCTGTGTGGGTCTCCATCAAATATATTTTAATTATATATTTTGCATATAAATATATTTGACATTGAGTTTAACCACACAAAGACTACTATAATTGTCCGGGAAGAACAATGTCTCCAGTATTCCTCCTACCATTTGCCTTGTGGCTCTAGTGACCAGAAATTAGGAAAGCCAGAAGCAGTGTTAGCCAGCTCACCCACCAACATCCAGATCAACATTTTTTTACTCTTTAAACTTAAATAATTAGATTTTGGCTCACCCTATGGAAGGCTTTCTAATAGCACTACCATCCTCTCTTATAGGATGTGGAATTAAAGAAGTGATTCTCTTTAGATGCCTAGTTATTGTCAGTGGTGAATTCATATTCCTCTGGAGAATTTGTCCCTTGTCCAGTTATGGCTACCCACGGCTAAAGAGCAAAACCTTATAACTCATGTTGGTGAGTTATAGAAAGCACTTCCAGCACTGCATCCATTTGTTGAAACATCTCATTTGGTGTTCCACCAATTCCCAGAACCTTGTTTTTTGCCAATGCTTTCAGTGCAGCTTGGACTTCTTTCTTCAGTACCATCAGTTCCTGATCATGTGTTACCTCCTAAAATGGTTGAACTTCGACCAACTCTTTTTGGTACAGTGATTCTGTGTATTCCTTCTGTCTTCTTTTGATGCTTCTTGCATCTTTTAACATTTTCCCTGTAGAATCCTTCCATATTGCAATTCAAGATTTGAATTTTTTCTTCAGTTCCTTCATCTTGAGAAATGCTACAAGTGTTCTTCCCTTTTGATTTTCTATCTCCAGATCTTTGCGCATGTCATCATAATACTTTGTCTTCTCGATCTGCCCTTTGAAATCTTCTGTTTAGCTCTTTTACTTCATCATTTTTTCCTTCTGCTTCAGCTGCTCAGTGTTCAAGGGCAAGTTTCAGAGTCTCTTCTGACATCCAGTTAGGTCTTTTCTTTCTCTTTTGTCTTGTTAAAGATCTCTTGCCTTCTTCATGTATGATGTCCTTGATGCCATTCCACAACTTTTCTGGTCTTTCGCCATTAGCGTTCAGTGGGTCAAATCTATTCTTCAGATGGTCTCTAAATTCAGCTCACTATTTTAATGCCTAGGATATCAGTGTTTATGAGTTTCATTGCATGTTTGACTATTTCCAATTTTCCTAGATTCATACTCTGTACATTCCAGGCTCTAATTTTTAATGGATGTTTGCAGCTGTTTCTTCTCATTTTGAGTCATGCCACATCACCAAATGTAGATCCTGAAAGCTTGATTCCATCCATGTGATTAAGGTCAACTCTACTTTGAGGAGGCAGCTCTTCCCCAGTTGTATTTTGAGTATCTTCCAACCTGAGGGGCTCATCTTTTGGCACTATATCATATAATGTTCTGCTGCTATTCATAAGGTTTTCACTGGCTAATTCTTTTCAGAAGTAGACCCCCAGCCCCTTCTTCCTAGTCTGTTTTAGTCTGGGAGCTCAGTTGAAACCTGTCCCCTATGGGTGACCCTACTGGCATTTGAACACCAGTGGCATAGCTTCCAGCATCACACCAATACAAGCCCCCACAATATGACAATCTGACAGACACAGTAGGGGAAAAATAACTAGAGGGCATCTATTGCTCTAAAGAACCCATGGGATGGTACGTCAGGTGAGACACAGGAAAGAAGAGTCATGGAGGCCGTGAAAAGTAACTAAGTTGATTACAGCCACAGTTCCCGTAGACAGAGTGGCATATCACGTCATAACTGGGGAAAAGGTAGCAGCAAATTGGAATTGTAGGAGTAGGTTTCTGAATGGCAAGTAGAGTAGGGTTAGCTAGCCTTCTCAAGTTCCCTGGATATGTGGCATTTTGAATAATTCTGCTGGCTTAGGTAGTATAGGCCCTATCACTAATTACTGGGTACCTAGGCCCTGTGGTGATTAAGATAGGTACACTGTTGCCAAGGAGGGTGAAGACTTAATAAGAGGAGTGCGTAGGTAGTGGGCATGATCAGCTGCTCAAGAAGGGGAGTAGTAGACTTGCATTCAGCCAGAGCCTCAAAACAGTCAACACAGCATTTAATGAAAATGGTATTGCAACTGGTCTCTGGATATATTTTTTATTGTACTTTAGACAAAGTTTTATGGAAGAAATTAGTTTCTCATTAAATAATTAATACATTTATTTTCTTATGACATTGGTTGCCAACTCCACGACATGTCAAAACTCTCCCTTTCTCGACCTTGGGTTCCCAATTACCAGTTTTCTTGTCCCCTCCTGCCTTTTTGTCATTGCCCCTGGGCTGGAGTGCCCATTTAGTCTCATTTGTTTTATAGGCCTTTCTAATCTTTGACTGTAGGGTGAAACCCAGGAGCAACTTCAGTACTGAGTTAAAAGTGTGTCAGCGGCCATACTCTTGGGATTTCTCCAGTCTCTGTCAGACCAGTAAGTCTGGTCTTTTTTTGTAAGTTAGATTTTTGTTTTATGTTTTTCTCAGGCACTGTTCAGGACACTCTATTGTGATCCCTGTCAGAAAAGTCAGTGGTGGTAGACAGGCACCATCTAATTGTGTTGGGCTCAGTCTGGTAGAGGCTGTGATAGTTGTTCATTAGTTCTTTGGACTAATCTTTCCCTTGTGTCTATGGCTTTCTCCATTGACCCTTGCTCATGATCGGGTGGGACTAATGGAGTGTTTTAGATGGCTGCTCACAAGCTTTTAAGACCATAGACTCTACGCACCAATTTAAGATGTAGAACATTTTGTTTATAAATTGTGTTATGCCATTTGAGGTAGATGTCCCCCAAGACCATGGTCCCCAGCCCTCGGCCCAGTAATTCAGTCCCTCAGGGAGTCTGGATATGTCTATGAAGCTTCCATGACCTTGCCTTGGTCAAGTTGCTTTTACTTCCCCCAGTGACCTCTTGATATTTTGACTTCAATTTTGAGCTTGATTATTTGGGTAGCCTGAATGGTTGAAAAGACTTTCAGGTATAGGGCATAAGTTGCCCTAAACATTGTAGAAAATATTTATTATGACAATAAAAATGGAGGAAAACAACTAGAATTATAAAAAGTTTTTTAAATGGGTCTACAATTAATTTTCTCCTTTAGTTGGTATTAGCAAAGAACCCAAATCTGAAGGTTTTGGAATTTCTAAGAATATTTTGGTGGAGTTAAAAGTAACAAGAAAAAAGTCCAATTTATCTAAGTTTCTAAATCTGAAATAAGAGATTTTTTCATATATAAAGCACTTTAAAAGATACAGAACCCACACTTATTCCAGCAGGTACTAAATGTCTTTATGGTTAGAAAAAAATCATGAAAATTTAATTACTTCATAAAAAAATAAAGTCTGGAAAAAAATGCTTGTACTTATTTCTATATCAATTATTTTAAAATAAGTTCATAAGTTCCATGGAATCAATTGGTTTGATGGCCAAAGAAAAAGTTCATGAAGAAGTGAGTTTTCAAAATGCTAATATTTTCTATGAGAGATTAAACATTGGATTTTTATTTTGCCTACTCTAGGGTCTACTTATTTTTATTGCTCCAAGTAATAAAATAATATTTTGAGCTAAGAATTATGTAAATAGATACATCTGATCTTATGCTTTGCTGTTATTTCATATATTATATTCTGCTTTTTTGCTGGGATTTAAGCAATATAGTATCATACTTAATATTTTTATTCTTCTGGTCAAGAAGCCTACATAGGTTGTGGTTGTTAGTTGCTGTTGTATACAGGTAAGACCAGCTATAAATCAAGATGAACTTATGCTAGAATATGACATAGTGGACCCTGGGAGAAACACCACATGATGTAGCAATGGGCAAGCCCTTCACAGTTCTAGGATGTATCATTCACATATGCTGGAAATTAGAATATCACTCCTCCTATAACTTGACTTCTGAGACTTCCCTACATCGTGGTATTTCTGTTCAGCTCTCCTCTTGTTTACTCTTTCTCCAGGGAATCCTGGAATATATGGGTAGCAATTTGTCAATTCCCTCAACTCCTTCTTTTCGCTGGTAAATTCTCTGACCGAAAAACTATATGCAGATACTATTTGACACATGATAGGAGATACCAGTCCTTGGAAAAGGACATGATCCCTGGTATAGTAGAGGGTCGGCAAAAAAGGGAAAGATCTTATGAAATGGATTGATGCCATGGCTGCAAAAAATGGGCTCAGACATAACAATGATTATGAGGATGGTGCAGGACCAAGCACTGTTTCGTTCTGTTGTACATGAGGTCACTAGGAGTTGGAACTGACTAGATAGCACCTAACAACAACTGTAGTATTGACATTTGTGGGGACCATTAAATATTTTAATGAACCACAGATTATTCTTATTCTAACTGTACCTATGTTTAATTTGTTTACTCAAGCTCCTCAATTAATATTTTCTTATTGTTTTCTCTCTGTATCTCTCTCTCTACTTGTCTCTCTCTCTTTTTCAGTAGTTCCTTCAATGAAAAACTATCTAGGCAAATTCAAAAAATTTATTTTCTTTGGCTCAGTGGGTATCCCTGAGTTGTGTGTTGTTCCTTTTGATCTGTATGATCACCGTGGTGGGGAGCTCTTATATGTTTACATTAATCATGGCGATACCCAATATATTGCACATTTTCAGCTGGATATTTTACATCTTAGACTGTATGATTGGTGCAACTTAGAATTCTCTGGTAGTCAGTATTTGCAGTTGCTTGTGGTGCTTCTGGCTTCCCCCGTTATATCATCTGGGAATGCTTTTCCCGTACATGTAATGAAATCCTCAATAAATCAGTGGTTCACTAAATATAAATATTAGCTCAAGAAAGAGGGTTTAATTTCTCATTTAAAAAAAAGTCCAGCAGTGGAGTCTGATGGCTCTCATTGGTTCAGTAGCTCAGCAATATCAAAGTCAACATATTTACCAATATCTTGTTCTTAAATTAAATTCTCAAGAAATTGAAGTTCAGAAGGGGCAGAACCAACATGGAGCTATAGACAAAAACACCACACCATTCCTCCACAGAAAAGGCCCCCAAAATTAAGTAAAACAGACACAAACATCAATCCTGGAACCCTAATGATCAAATGGAGAGATAAAGAACTCAACCAAGCACTGAATGGAATACGAAACTAACAGAAAACCTAGCATAAGGGGAGAAACAGAACAGAGGTCCCTTATCAGCTAAGGCAGTATGGATTTGCCATCTTGGACTCCTGTTAGAGATAAGCAGACAGGGAGTATGGAAAAGCAGCTTCACAGAACTCCCAGAAGGAGGCAGCAACTGGTAACCAGTGATACATGCTTTCCTACCCCACCCTTCCTCCCACGTGCTCAGCCTCCACCACTTCCCAGCAGGCTGTGGTCTCTGGGCTGGGAGGCACCACTTGGTGCCACTTGGATTCATTCTGCTCACACCTTCAGTGCCATTTCTTTGCTGCTGGTATTGGTTTTGTCAGCTTCCTTTGGTTTCTTCCCTGTAGCTCACCTCCCCCGCCTCCTTTCTCGCAAACATTTGGCTCCATATGCCACCTTTGCTTCTTCTTGACAGGATGTGAATCACTTCTTGGCTGGGGAACTGCTTCCCCAGAGCAGTGGTCACCATGCTGTTGGGATCCCCGGGGCCTTTTTACTTTATTTTTCCTTTTTGTTTATCTTCATTTCTAGGTTTCTCATCTCTCTCTACTTACCTTCTTTTCCTGTGTTCTGAATACCTGGTACTATGTGCTATCTCTGCCCCTTCTAGCTGGGCTGGGAGCCATCTCCCTGGTCTGCATATCTGCCTCAGTGGGAACACTGGGAGCTTTTATTTTTCTTCTTTTTACTTTTTGTTTTTCTTCATTTTTCAGTTTCTCATCTCTCTACTTACGTTTTTTCCTATCTCTTGAATACCTGGCACTGTGTGCCATCTACGTCCCTTCTAGCAGGACTGTACAGCTTGAGAACCACTTCCCCCACCTTTGCAGTTGCACCAGTGGGGTCCCTGAGGATATTTCTTTTTATTTTCTTTAGACTTATTATTATTTTTTCTCTTTTTTCACTATTGTTTTTCTTCATTTCTCAGTTTCTCATTTCTCTCTACTTTCCTTCTTTTCCTGTCTTGTGAAAACCTGGTGCTGTGTACCATTTCTGCCATTTCTCAGGACTAGGATCCATTTCTCCAGTTGCCAGTGGGATCCCTGGGGGCATTTTTATTTTGTTTTCTCTTTTTTTCCTTTTGTTTTTTTCATTTCTAAGTTTCTCATCTCTCTCTATTTTCCTTCTTTCCCTGTCCTCTGAATACCTGGAATTGTGTGCCATCTCTACCCCTTTTAGATAGGACGTGTACCAAGGCCTGGGAGCCAAATCCCTGGTCGCCAGTGGGGTCCCTGGGGAAATTGTTTTTTCTTTTTTCATTTTCTTTAATTATTTTTTCTCTTTTCCTTTTTGTTTTTCTTCATTTCTCAGTTTCTTATCTCTCTACTTCAACAGCAGACTTCCTCAGAACTGTTTCTTGTTTGGTTTTATTTGGCTGCTATTTCTTTTCTCTTCTTTTCCATAGACATCTTAGCTTCAGATATCACAACCTCTCAACTCCCTCCTGCCAATCTGTACTGTGTACTGAACATTGCACCCCCAAAAAGCACAGGCATGGCCTACCAGAACCTGTGTTGCACTGATCCTTGGCCTACCCTGTTGGCCCCAGTATGTGCCACAAACAACCCATCCCAGCCCCTTCTCTTCAGATGGACCTGCCTGGCTGCAACATAGGTGAGCGACTGGCCCTCACCATTGAACAAGGAGGTGAAAAGTATCATGCCCACAGACAAGCAAACAACAAAGAATGAGCAGCTCACCTGCTCAGACATAGCAAAATAAAACAAAAACAAGGACAAAACAAACAAATTGACAGTCAATAAATGAAGGCAATAACTACTGAATGTTCCAAAGACAGCAGACTATATCAAAACATTTAATAAAAAAAAGGACTAGATAGTTACAATAGACATCCAAAATAAAAACCAGATGACTTTTCAGTAGAAAAAAAGGCACTGGAAGTACCTGATGGGAATTCAAATCTCTAATATTCTGAGCTATCCAAGAGTTGAAGCAAAAACAAACAAAATGAGGAATAAATACACAAATTCATGGAGAAGGTAGACAACATCATGGAAAACACAGGCAAAATAATGAAATAATCCAGAAAAACTATGCAAGAATAAAATGCCAAAATAAATGTACAACTAAAAATCAATCAAAAACAACAATTAGGAATCCAAAGGATAAACAACAAGATTTCAGAAATGGACAGTGTCATAGAAGCTCTGAGGAGCAGATTTGAAACAATGGAAGGGAGAATCAGTGAAATTAAATAGTTGGATACCACTCTGAGGAAAAATCAGAAAAAAAAAAGAATGAAGAAAACTGAAAAAAATCTGAGAATTATGTGGGACACAATCAAAAGCAAAAATTTGTGAGTGATCACAGTTCCAGAATAGGGGAACAAAACAGAAAACACAGAGAGGATCATTGAAGAACTGCTGACAGAAAACTTCCCTAAAATCATGAAAGATAAAAAGCTGACCATTAAGAAGCTAAACAAATCCCATGTAAGAAAGACCCCAAGAGAAAAACGGCAAGGCCTATGATAATCACACTTGCTAAAAACAAAGACAAAGAAAGACTCCTGAAAGCAACTCAAGAAAAAGGGAAAAGCCACACACAGAGAGGGAACAATAAGACTAAGCTCTCATTACTCTACAGAAATCAAGCAAGCAAGAAGACAAATGATGACATATACAAAACCTTGAAAGAAAAAAAAATTCCAACTAATAATAATACATCCTACAAAACTCTCGATCAAATATGATGGTGAAATTAGTACATTTCCAGATAAACAGAGAACAAAGGAATATATAAAAACCAGACCAAAATTACAAGATGTAGTAAAGGGAGTCTGTCAGTCTAAGAACAAATAACATCTGACCACAGCCTGAATCTAGGGTACAAGATCTCATCACAGGGATACCAACCTAGGAAATGAACTATCAAAACTAAAAGATTTACAACAGTGAATCAGAGAGGTTAGTCTGCAAATGACAACAACTTCAGAAAAATAAAAGACAGAATAAATGGTGGAGAGGAAGGCAAGGTGGTACCAAGTAGTAAAAAGCTGGTTAAAACTTAGGAAGACAAGGATAAATTTCAAGGTAACCACAAGAAAGTTAAAACAACAACAACAACAAAAAAAAACTACCAATCAAAATAAAGAAGAATAACATAAAGTCTGAGTACAAACAATTTACAAAAACAAAAGAAATGAAAAAAAAAAAAATCCAGAAACAAAAGGGATTCAACACAGGGGAGGAAGAAGAACAAAGAAAATGTCAGCACCACAAAATAAGCATGAAAAAAATGACAGCAATAAACTCACACCTATCAATAATTACACTGAACATAAATGGCCTAAATACATCCAAAAGAGACAGAGAGTGAGAAAGTGGATTAAAAAAAAAAAAAAAAAAAACCAGAATCCATGAGGTTTTTTGGTTTTTACAAAAGGACACACCTTAGAAACAAAAATGTAAATTTATTAAAAATCAAAAGATGAAATAAAAATATAATAAGCAGCAACCAAAAAAGAGAAGGAATGGCAACACTAATCTCAGATGAAATGGACTTTAAAACAAAATCCACCATAAAAGACAATGAAGAGCACTCTATAGTGATTAAAGGGACTGTCTATCATGAAGACATAACAATAACAAACATCTATGCACCCAATGACAGGGGTTCAAAAATCATTAAAAAACTCTAACAGGAGAAAAAAGAGAGATTGACAGTTCCACAATAATAGCAAGAGATTCAACAAACCTCTCTCAGTAAAGGATAAAATATCTAGAAAGAAACTCGACAAAGATACAGAAGATCTAAAGGTCACAATCAGAGAATTTGAACCCAGAGTCATATATTGAACACTCCACCCAAAAACCGTAAAGTATGCATTCTTTTCCAACACACGTGGAACTGTTGCCAGAATAGACCACATCTTAGGCCACAAAGTAAAGTTAACAAAATCCAAAACACTGAGATAATACAAAGTATCTTCCCTGAGCACAACACCATCAAAGTAGAAATTAACAACGGGAAGAACAAGGAAAAAAAAAAAATCAATTACATGGAAACCAAATAACACCCTGCTTAAAAACCACCGGGTAAAAGAAGAAATCAAAGATGGAATAAAAAATTTCCTAGAATCAAATGAGAATGAAAACACACACCAAAACCTTGGGGTCACAGCAAAGGCAGTGCTCAGAGGTCAATGTATATCAGTAGATACACACATCAAAAAAGAAGAAAGGGACATAATAAAAATATTAGTTACACCACTTGAACAAACAGATAAAGAACTGCAAAAGAAGCCCAAAGCCACCAGAAGAAAGGATATAATAAACATCAGGGCAGAAATAGAGAATTGAAATAGAGAGCTGAAAAACAATAGAAAGAATCAACAAAACCAAAAGTTGGTTCTTTGAAAGTATCAACAAAATCGAAATGCCAGCGGCCAAATTGACAAAATAAAAACAGGAGAGGATGCAAGTACTCCAAATAAGAAATGAAATTGAGGACATTAAAACAGACCAAACTAAAATAATAAAAAATCATAACAGAGTATTATAAAAAATTATACACCAACAAATTTGAAAACCTGGAGGAAATGGACAAATTTCTAGAAGCACATTACCTATTGAAACTAACACAAAATGATATTTAAAATCAGAACCAAACCATAAGAGATCAAAAATGTAACAATAAAAAAAAAAAAAAAAAACTCCCAACAAAAGAAAGCCCTGGCCCAGATTGCTTCACTGGAGAATTCTATCAAACATTCAGAGACGAGCTTAAACCAGTAGTACTCTAACTATATCAGAACATAGAAAAGGAAGTGATACTTCCAAAGTCATTCTATGAAGCTGGCATAACCCTGATACCAAAACCAGGCAAAGACACCACAAAAATAGAAAATTGCAGACCGATATCTCTCATGAATATAGATGCAAAAATTCTCAACAAAATTCTAACCAACAGAATTCAGTGTCAGATCAAAAAGATAATACACCAAGACCGAGTAGGATTCATACCAGGTATGCAAGCGTGGTTCAACAATAGAAAATCAATGAGCATAATTCACCACATAAATAAAAGAATCACATGGTTATCTCAATTGACACAGAAAAGGTACTTGACAAAGCCCAACACCCATTCCTGATTAAAACTCTCAATAAAATAAGTATAGAAGGGAAATTCCTCAACATGATGAAGGGCATCTATATAAAACAAATAGCCAACATCATTCTGAATGGAGAGAGGCTGAAAACCTTCCCCTTGAGAACACAAACAAGACAAGGATGCCTTTTATCACCACTCCTGTTTAACATTTTGCTGGAAGTCCTAGCTAGACCATTAAGGCAAAAAAAAAAAAAAAAGGAAATAAAGGGGATCCAAATTGGCAATAAAGAAGCATAACTTTCCCCTATTTACAGATGATATGCTGCTATACATAAAAAACCCAAGACTCCATGAGAAAACCACTGGAACTAATAGAAATATTTTGCAGAGTACCAGGATACAAGGTAAACATAGAAAAATCAGTTGGATTCTTATGCACAAATAAAGAGAAGGGTGAAAAGGAAATCAGGAAAAAAAAATACCATTTATAATAGCCCCTTAAAAAAAATAAAACACCTAGAAATAAATCTATCCAGGGATGTAAAAGACCAATACAAACAAAACTACAAAACATGAGTTGAAGAAATCAAAAGAGATCTACGTATGTGGAAAAACATTCCATGATCATGGATAGGTAGACTTAACATTGTGAAAATGACAATTCCGTTCAAAGCAATCTGCAAATACAATTCAATCCTGATTCAAATACTAACGACATTCTTTAAAGAGATGGGAAAACTAATCATGTACTTTATATGGAAAGGGAAGGGGCCCCAAAGAAGTAAAGTACTATTGAAGAAGAAGAATAAAGTAGAGGGACTTACGCCACCTGACCTCAGAAACTCCTATACAGCTATGGTAGTCAAAACAGCCGGGTACTGGCACACTGACAGATACATTGACCAATGGAACAGAATTGAGAACCCAGATGTAAATCCATCCACCAATGGTTAACTAATTTTTGACAAGGGCCCAAAGTCCATCAAATGCAGAAAAGACAGTCATTTTAACAAATGGTGCTGGCAAACGTGGATGTCCATCTGCAAAAAAAAAAAGAAATAGGACCCATGCCTCACCTGACATACAAAAACTAATTCAAAATGGATCAAAAGTCTAAATATAAAATGAAAAACTGCAAAGATCGCAGAAGAAAAATTAGGATCAACGCTAGAGGCCCTAATACATGGCAGTAACAGAATACAAAACCATAACTAACAACATGAACTCCAGAAGATAATCTAGATGACTAAGGTCTTCTAAAAACTAAAGACTTATGCTCATCAATAGACTTCACTAAAAGAGAAAAAGAGTACCTACAGACTGGGAAAAAAAATTTGGCTATTACAAATCAGACAAAGGTCTAATCTCTATGATCTACAAGAAATTCCAACACCTGTACAACAAAAAGACAAATAATCCAATTAAAATATGGGCAAAGGAAATGAACAGATACTTTGCCAAAGAAGACATTCAAGTAGCTAACAGACACATGAGGAAATGCTCGCAATCACTAGCCATTAGTGAAATGCAAATCGAAACCACAGTGAGATGCCATCTCACCCTGGGACTACTGGCACAAACCAAGAGAACAGAAAATAGCAAATATTGGAGAGGCTGTGATGTGATTGGAACTCTTAATGCACTGCTGGCGGGAATGCAAAATGGAACAACCATGTTGGAAAACAACATGGCACTACCTTAGAAAGCTAGAAATAGAAATACCATACGATCCAGCAATCCCACTCCTGGAAATATAACCTAGAGAGTTAAGAACTGTCACATGAATAGACATATGCACACCCATGTTCATTGAAGCATTGTTCACAATTACAAAAAGATGGAAACAACCTAGATGTCCATCAATAGATGACTGGGTAAACAAACTATGGTACATACACACAATGGAGTACTATGCAACGGTAAAGGGCAGTGATGAATCTACAAAGCATCTGATGACATGAAGGAGTCTAGAGGGCATTATGCTGAAATGAAATAAGTCAACCACAAAAGGAAAAGCATTCTATGAGACCACTACTATAAAAACTTATGACAAAGTTTGCACACAAAAAGAAACAATCTTTGATGGTTTGGGAGGGGAGGGGTGGAAATTGAAAAAACACTAAATAGATAACAATAAGTGGTAACTTTGTGAAGGGTAAAACAGTACACAGTCCTGGGGAAACAAGCACAGCTTGTACAAGGCAAAATTATGGAAGCTTCATTGACACATCCAGACTCCCAGGGGGACTGAATTAGTAGGCTGAGGGCTGTGAGGACCATGTTCTCGGGAACATCTAGCTCAGTTGGCATAGCATAACATAGTTTATAAAAAATGTTCTACATTTTACTTTCATGAGTGGTGTCTTGGTTGTTAAAACCTGTGAGCGGCCCTCTAAGATACTCCACTGGTCTCACCCTATCCAAAGCAAGAGGAAATGAAAAGAATTAATGACACAAAGGAAGGATTAGTCTGAAAGACTAATGGAAGACAACTGCCATGACCTCCACCAGAATGAGTCCAGTACAACTAGACGGTACCTGGCTACGACCACTGAATGCTCTGACAGGGATCACAGTAGAGGGTCCTGGGGGTCAGAGCTGGAGAAAAATGTAGAATATAATTCTAACTCACAAAAAAAGACCAGACTTACTGGCCTGACAGAGACCGGAGAAACTGAGAATATGGCCAGCAGACACCCTTTTAGCACAGTAATGAAGTCACTTCCGAGGTTCATTCTTTATCCAAGCTTTAGACAGGCCCATAAAACAAAACAAGACTGAAGGGGCACACCAGCCCAGGGGCAGGGACTGGAAGGCAGAAGGGTACAGGAAAGCTGGTAATAGAGAACCCAAGGTATAGAAGGGGGAGTGTTGACATGTTGTGGGGTTGTTACCAATGTCCCCAAACAATATATGTACTGACTGTTTAATAAGAAGCTGGTTTGTTCTGTAAACCTTCATCTAAAGTGCAATGAAAAAAAGAAATTACCTTTCTTCCTGTTCTTAATGCAAGTGTTATAAATACATTTATCGTTTTAAGCTAACAGAGAAATATCAATGTAATACTGTGTTTTGCATTGATTCAAAGATTAATGTGATGGGATATCTTTTATATAATGCAGCTGTATGGATTAAATAACTCTCCCTTTCAGGTCAGCCTTCTGGTATGAAAAATAAGTGTACAGAATGAAAGGATCTATACAAACCCTAAAAGCTTTAGCATTAATTCATAAAAATCTTGTGAATGTAAGTAACTGAAAACTGATAGAATATTGTAAGATCAAAAGGGAAAATCAACAAGGCAAATGTTTCATTTCTATGGCCCTTTTCACTGCAACATTTACCTCTTTGTTTCTCAGGCTGTAAATCAATGGATTTAACATGGGAATCACTAGTGTGTGGAACACAGCAGCCACCTTCTCCTGTTCTACAGAATACTGGGAGCTTGGCTGAATGTAACTAAAGCTCAAGGTACCATAGAATATGGTCACAGCAGTCAGGTGAGAGGTGCAGGTGGAGAAGGCTTTCCGTCTGCCTGATGCTGAGCGGATCCTCAGTAGAGCAACAAGAATGAGCATGTAGGAAATGATCACAATCAACAAGGTGGCCATGGCAATGACTCCAGAGAAGGTTAACAGCAACAACTCATTCAAGGAGGTATCCGAACACGACAGCTTTAGCAGTGAGGGCATATCACAGAAGAAGTGGCTGATGACATTTGGACCACAAAAGAACAGTCTGCCCAAACTTATTGTATGTATTAATGAGCTAACTGTTCCACATGCCCATGACCCAGTGACCAATACTATGCACTTTCTCTTAGACATGGCTAGAGTGTAAAGCAAAGGGTTCACAATGGCCACATAACTGTCATAGGCCATTACCGACAGCAAGAAAACTTCTGTGGTAACGAACACCCCGAAACACAAATGCTGCACCATGCAAGCAGGGAAAGAAATGGTTCCCTTCAAAACCAGAAGGTTTATCAGCATTTGGGGTGCAATTGCAGATGAATAGCAGGCGTCTACAAATGAAAGGCAGCTGAGGAAAAAGTACATGGGCGTGTGGAGCTTGGGAGTGGTGTGGATTAAGAAGATCATGCCCAGATTCCCCACCAAGGTAATGGCATAAATCACCAGGAACAACCCAAAAAGCACAATTTTCATTTCAGCCTGATCTGTCAGTCCCAAAAGAACAAACTCAGTAACAACTGTCAAATTCTCTGCAGCCATGTGCTTGTTTGTTTTCACAAAATCTGCTGGGAAAAAAGATACAGGGGTTATAATTTATCAGGCAAAGATGGTAAACACAGATTAAGATCAAGTGCAGAGAATGACTACATTGGTTTTTGAAATAATAATATGTATTTTTCCCATTCTGAGTTTTGTCACCAATAAAATTAATAGCTGGATTAGATGGTCTCAAATTTTCTTTCCAGAAGTCCCTGAGTGTTGCAAAGGGTTAACCTGCTCACTGCTAACTAAAAGGTTGGTGATTCGAGACCACCCAACAGCACCTTAGAAGAAAGGTCTGGTGATCTATTTTAAAAAAAATCATCCGTTCAAAACCCTAATGAGCACTCTGACACTCTGACACACACGAGGTTGTCATGAGTTGGGGTCGATGTGATGGAAACTGGTTTGGATTTTGTATTAATTTTCTTCCGAGAAAAATTTTAATTATTATTATATTCCATAGAATCCAATGTGCCAAAAAAACAAAAGTGTCTCTCAAAGTTTTAGCCTGACTTTAAAATGTCTATCTCATTGACAGAGTGATGCTAGCACTAAGAAAACCCAGATAGTCATTGAAACTAACGAGAGCATACATAATACATGCAGTTAAATAATTAAATCATCACTCAGTGTACCACGTTTGTTTGTTGTTGTTTTTTTGATATTAAATTATTTAGTAGGAAGTTCCAAAATAATGTTTATTTTTGAAGTTGTATATGGAATTGATACACAAATGCGTTATTATAGACACCACAGTACCACAAACTGAAAGACGAGTGGTGGATTATAGACATCAAAGAGGCCACCATTATGGCAACATAGCTCAGGTATCTATCAAGTGATGACATTTAAAAGTGTCCAGGAATCTAGCTTGTGGAGCCATCAAAGGCTTTTAGTGGCATTGGCTAACTCTGAAACTCATTACACAAAAGTCTGTCCCTCGTTTGCTACCTTTAAAAGTAGCCACCTTTCTGGTGTCTGGGGGATCTTCTTCAAGGCCATGGTAGAGGAACAGCCCTGCAGAGTTATTAACTCTGGGAATGGATTCAGAAACTTGTGACTTTCATGTCAGGACCAGAAGGAATGTCTGCTTTTCATGAGACCACACATAAATTTATAAAACTAAACAGACTAATTGAAAATACAAATATATATACTCACCAATTGATCTTTGGTACTCCTTCGTATTCTTCATCCTATAATAGATATATAAGAATATTTAAGACTTCCTAAAAAAACACCATTTCCCTTATATGGCTGGTTACCTACACCTTATATTCAAAGCTGTCCTTATTAAGAACCAACTCTTTCTCCCTCTCTCTGTCTTTCCCTTATTGTCTATTAGAGTGTAGTTTTAGATGTGAGTAGATAACAAATAGTGATGAATTTAACGTGTCTGTATTTTTATTTTGGAGTCCTTGGGAGGTGCAAACAGAGAACGCATTGGATTGCTAACTTAAAGATTGGAGGCTCAAGTACACCAGAGGTGTCTAGAAGAAAAGCCTGACAATCTATTTCTGAAAAATCAACATTTGAAAATCCTATGGAGTACAGTTCTCTTCTGACATAAAGAGTTGCCATGAGTCAGAGTCAACTGGACTATAACTGCTTTTTTTTAATTTATTTTAATTAAAACCTTTTAATTGATACAACAGGAAGGGGGCTTGAATCCTTTAGACAAGTAGCAAATCATATACTCCACCCAATAACTGGCTTTATTTTGTTGTAAAATTTATTTCACTTTTTAGATTCTGGATATAACTATATTTACTTCTCTAACATTGCTGAGGAGGATTGAAGGAGGCAATTCTAACAAATATTTACTGTTGCACTGAGGTCAAATTAAGCACTTTATTAATTAGATAGTTACATAGTTATATGAATTCTAGCTACCTAGTTGCCTAGATAGAACTGCTCTATACTTTTAGGGTGTGAAATCTTTGGCTTCAGGGTGATTGATATAAAAGTTTGAAAATATTGTATAATCATGCTGTTTTGTATTTTGGAGCATTCCCACAATAATTAAGTACAGTTTATGTAACTACTTTTATTTTTATTAATTAAATGGACATTCCAAATAATTGTTTACTTAATAGCCTTGTTAAGTGAAAGATAACTAAAATACATATCTGTGTTTTTTCATGATTACCCACAGGTCGGTTGGTTTGTTTGTTTTTAGAGACTATCAACAAATTCGACAATTTGGGAGAGTAAGGTCAACAAACAAATATAAGCCTGAATATTGAAGAACTGCATTTTTATAGATTGAATTTCCATCTGTTCTTTCTTCTGCCACTCTTCTAAGAGTATTGACTGAATATTTTTATCAGTGAAAGAGTAAGGCTTGTACATATGAATTTAATTTCAAACTATAATTTAGGAAATAAAATTATTAAAAAATTAGAAATGGACTTATATTAATTACCCAATTATAATACTATATAACTTTGATAGGAAAAGTTGGTGGCAATGATGTAAAAGGTATTAAATAAGAAGATAAGGTGTTGGCTTACGTACTCTTTGATTCCAAAGTCTGATAGAATGCTACATAGTTGAAATTTTCAGTTATCTGAAGAATAATTGCTAAATATAAGAATATTCAAAGAAGTAGGAAGGCAATCAAATAAATAAGTTTAACTTACCAAAGATAGAAGAACGTTTTGGAAACAACTTATTGAGAATGTTCATGTCTATTATCATGGTTTCTTCAAATTTTTTCAGAAAGGGGAAGTGTTTTTTTTTTAATTTTTTTGAGAATCCAAATGTTCAAAGCTTAAGAGTAGAAAGCTGAAGATTATTTTAGACAAGTTTAGGCTTAATTACAAAATGTACAACCTAATTACAACAGTGATTTTACATCTGTAATTATTTCCCCACAGAGGGCAAATTTGAAATAAGGGCCAGACAGGTATATACATGTAACTTTTGTTCTAACGAGGCCAGAGTCCCTGCTAATCAGTTCAGACACTGATTAAACTAATACAACCACAAAAATGAAAATTACCCTTTGGACTGAGTTCTGATTTCTCAAGGGACTTTATCTAGTATCTCCATGGATCTGGTTTCCTCTAAGGTGTGTAATACACCAAATATTACAAAAAGTGGAGGGAATCATGGAGCCAAGGGTAAGAAAATATTAGAAACATCGGTTGTAAATAATTTGTCTGAAAGAAATAGCATTCCATTAAGATGTAATGTGGACTGGGCCTACCTTTGGTAAGGCAGAAATACATAAATGGAATCAGGCTTGATCGTAGCAATTTTCTTCTAATAACTTCTTATAAAGCAACACCCCACCACTCCTACACACACTTCTTTTGATAGCCTAAAGGTGCACTCTATAAATGGCAAAATGGCCACATGCCACGGCTATCAGATATTATATTTATCTTCAATATTATCATTCTTTTTAGAAGTATTGCTTAAGGGACAAATACAAAGTAGACATTGTGTTGGACACTATGAAGATAATGGTTATGAAAAATAAATAAACATACATAGTTGGACTTCCACTTCTAACAAGATGGGAGACTAGATTTAACTAAACTCTTCTCCAAAACGTAAATAAATAGATGATAGATAGATAATCAGACTGACAGATGGATAGATAGATAAATGGGAATACTTGAAATACTGCCTATAAGTGTAAAACACTATAAGATTTATAGATTAACTTATTAAAAACAAAGACTAAATGTCATTGAACTCAAAATGAAGAAAAAGCAAAAACCTGAGGTGAAAACTGACAGTGGTACCATGATTCTCCTAGAAATTTTGTTAAACTTCATGATTGAGCACATGGAGTTCAATATATGCAAAAAGATGCACATCTGGACCACAGCAGTCATAGAAGCTTCATAGACACATCCAAGCACTCTGAGGCACTGAGTTACCGAGGCTGAGAACTGGGACCACTGTCATGGGGGTCATCTAGGTCAACTGACATAACGTAGTTCGTGAAGAGAATGTTCTATATCCAACTTTGGTGAGTAGCGTCTGAGGTATCGAAAGCCTGTGAGCAGCCATCTAAGATACGTAACGGAGGTCCAGAGGACTAATGGACCACATGAGCCACAGCCTCCACCAGCCTGAGCCTAGAAGATCCAGATGGTGCCTGGTGCCTGGCTACTACCAAGGAAGGGCTCTGACAGAGATCACAACAGAAGGTCCCTGACAGAGCAGGAGAAAACGGAGAGCAAAATTCAAATTCATACACATACACAAAAACAAACAAAAAACAGATGTACTGGTCTGAGACTGGAGGAACACCCAAGACTATGCCTCCCAGCACCCTTTTCACTCAGAACTGAAAACGCTCCTGTATGTAGCTCACCTTTCAGCCAAAGGTTAAATAGGTCTATAAAACAAATGATAAGACACCTGGGGAACATGCTTCTTAGTTCAGTCATATATAAAACCAAAAAGGGCAACACCTTCCCAAAAACAAAGACAAGAAGGCAGGAAGGGAGAGGGAAAACACATGGATAGAAACTAGGAACCCAGGATGGGGAAGGGGAGAGTGTTGATACATCACAGGAATTGCAACCAGTGTCAGAATTGCTGAATGAGGAACTAATTTTCTCTAAAAACTTTCACCTAAAGCACAATTTAAAAAAAAAGAAAAAGACGTTAAGACTTTGGCACCACAAAAAAATAAGAAATCTCATTGTAACCCACATGTAAGTGTGTTACCTCTGAAAACATGACATTCTCTTTTCAAATGCTAGCTAAATAAAACTGCTTATAAGCAAAACTTTTCAGTGAGCTTGCCGATCATAACATGGCGCCTTGTTAGGGCAAAGAGCCGCCTCTGAGAACCTGTAACCACAGACTTGGCATCAGGCGAGCTAAAATGTGAATATTGCTGACCACACAACTAAGGCTACTTCAACCTGGGAAATTAGCTTAAATGTGTTCAGGTTAGTAGCACTGTGGGAGCTCTCACAGGAGCAAATGGTAATCTTCTATGGAGGGATACAATCTCAAACAGCCTTCCAGGATTATCAAGAGGGAAAAATAAGCAAACAAAAAAATCAATAACTACAGTTGCCTTCAGTCAGTTCTCACTCACAGTGACCCCATGTACGTCAGAGGACAACTGGGCTCCATAGGTTACTCGGTGGGTGGTTTTTCAGAAGTAGATCACCAAGCCTTTCTTCTGAGGCACTTCTGAATGGACTTGAATGTACAACTTTTAGGTTAGCAGCAGTGTTTTAACAATTTGAGTGGCCAGGGACCCTATCACAAAGAAGGCTCTGTTAAATGTGAACTCACCAAGCAATTGCAAAACAAAGGGAAAGCACATCTCCAAAAGCAAGAGTCTGGAAATTAATAAACATATTTTAAATGTTTAAAGAAGTAAAGGTTGTCAAAACACTTTTTAAAAAGTAAAAGGAATGACACTTCTTCCAAAAAAGACCAGGGTTGCAGAATGAACGAGCTGGCTCTATTCTATGCAATCGTTCTGGAAGAGAACAAACAAATACCTACGAATAAACCTAGCTAGACAGAAAGGAGTTGTGTGTTTGTGTGGGAAAGAAATGGTAGCCTATTGCTTTGAGACAGATTAGATCATAGTAAGAAACTCTTCTGTAGAAAGGACGATAAATGGTTCATTTGTTTTGTCTCCAAAATTGTCCTGGCAGGAATATTACCTCCCAATATCACTGCTTCTGACACCAGTCAAAAAAAAAAAAAAACAAGGCCAACTCAAATTCCCCCTTAGGTCAGTAGGAAACTGTAGATTGTGACTAAAATAAGAATATATGAGGTACAGTGGATGACTACTGCATATACCCTCTTTCTGACACTCCTTTCTATCTGCTTGTGAACTTAAGGCCTAAAAGGCTTTGAAAAGTGAAGCATCCTGGGAAAAGCTAGAGAGGTTCTGTGCTGGCATGATCGCTTCATAAGGGACATAATGGGATGGGGTGAGAGACTGATGGGAGGTGTGATAATGACAACTGGTATTTTCTCATCTTGAAGAATGCCCTGCTTTCTATAACTCACCAAGATGAGTTATGAGGTTGTGCCCTTTAGCCGTGGGTAACCAGAACTGGCCAAGAGACAGAATTCTCCAGAGGAATATGAGTTTAACACTGAAAATAACTAGGCACCTAAAGGGACTCACTTCTTTAAGTCCACATCCTGTAAGAGAGGATGGTAGTGCTATCAGAAAGCCTTCCACAGGGTGAGCCAAAATCTAATTATTTAAGTTTAAAGAATAAAATGTGTTGATCTGGATGTTGGTGAGTGAGCTGGCTAACACTGAGTTCTGGCTTTTAAATTCAATGTCAAATATATTTCTGTGAAAAACATAAAATTAAAATATATTTGATGGAGACCTACATAGCATTTGGAAAATGTTTTCCTAACTAATAATCAATTCATTGTTAATTTTCTCCTGGTGTTATTGTTATTTTCATTCTAATTTCTTATATAGACTAAGCAGGGCAGCATGGAGCTAGGGCCTTGATAATAGTTATTTACTTATATCTAAAGTTTCATTTTCACTATTATCTTCATTGTTGAGAATCTTTGATTTTTCTTTTTGGTTGATTTTGTGATCCATTTAATTAAGTTTCAATAATTCTTAGAGTAAGGCATATTTTAGTTGCCAAATGGAATTCTTACTCACTTTGTAGAACTCTCATTTTCTTAGTTTGCCTTCCCCAGTAAGTTGAAATTTTATGGAAAAGGTAGAATTTGTATATAACCGTTGTGAAGACAGGGTTTTAAAAATATAATTATTTTTACACTTATTTGTGTGTATTCGTGAGTGTGTAACCAATGCTCCATCAAGCTACTGTTTGCTTAAATATAGCCAAAGTCGTGAGTATTATTTTCCCACTGAATCATTGTTTCTATGGAACACAAAAACAAGCACACCTTCAAGTACGAATAAATATTTAATAGGATATATTTGGATTTTTTAAAGATATATTAGCATATCCTTCGTGGTAGAGGGAATACTGTTTTTACCCATTATGTACATAACATGCATTTATCAGAACATAGATGGGAAAAAACCCTGGTCAGTCCATGGCAGAACCAGAAATAAAATCAGTTATCTAAAGAGCTGTGACAAGTTGGTTTTCTTTCACTTATCATTAATTTACTCATATTAACCAACATACATATGAATACACATGAAAATGTAAATGCATATATATGCACATTTGTCATAAAGTTGAAGTGTTATACTTAAATATATTAGGTGTATAACTATAATTAGCATTACAATGACATTTATGGTGATCATCCCCTTTGGAAATACATTTGTATGAATTGAGATTCGTATCTCATGTTAGTAAATGCCTTATTTCTTTAAATCAACCTACATCCATGTCCCCTGTGTTCCAACATGTACCTGTAAAGGCAATCAGTTTTAGAATAGATTTTTTTGTTAATATAAAAGATAAAAATTACTTCTCCTTTTCTACAGATTGCCATTCTTGCTAGCATATTGATTGTGCCTTCTTTGTTAACTATGAGCTAGCAAATATAAAATTGTTTAATTATTTCAAAAGTTTTCTAATTAGTTTGAAATCCCTCAGATTGTCTCCAAGAAAGCAGTAGTTAAGAGAGGTCTCAAAATGCATACAAAATGTTTCTGGTATTAGTCATTTTTATTTGAAATATGAATGTTATCCACTGCACATTTGGTAACAGAATAACATTTCTAAAATGGTAGAAAGCTATACAATTAAGAAATCCATCATTACAGAATTGATGCTCTAAGCAGGTGTTAGCATGCAGCATCTGATTTAAAGATTGCTGCATAGGCCTATGTTTTTTAATCTTTTGAAAGAAGGTGAATGGGATTTTTAAAAGAAAAGAAGGATTTTGAATTCTACCTACTCAGCAATTACTTTAGGGGTCATTCCATACATGTATTTAAATTTGTTAAGTAAATTTCTTAGTAAGAGTATATTATTGCAAGCTGAGAATTATAATACAATGATTTTCCCACAATAACTCTGTTGTTGCTGAGGGCACTGAGGTTTAAGAAGAGGAAGGACAGAGGAAAATCTTGTTTCAAATGAAATTCACCTTTTTAGATAGCATGAAGATTTACAGAAGTTTGAATTGTAATTTAAGTTTTAAAAACAAAGACAAATATCAGGTATAAAATTATTTTAATTTTCTGAGTAAATAAAAAAGTTTTTTTAGAAAAAGACCTAACTATATATCTCTAAATCTTAGTGTGTGTGTATATTCAGTTCTTCACGTATCACAAATGATACACTTAACTCAGTGGGTTGATTGGTAGATTCAAATATTAATGGCCTACATTCTTAGGAGAGCTGTATTTTAAGCTACCATTTTCTAAAACACAGCTATACAGAAAGTCACTTCCACTTTTTAGGCTTGTGTTTTGGGTGAACAATTCATATTAAGAAAAAAATTGTATAATAATTAGAAACTCTAGAATTCTTTGAGTTCATGTGAACTTTTGTAGATGGAGAACTGACCTGTAGAATGTTGTACTATTAACGTTGTTCTTGTTGCATGACATCCAGTTGATCCTGATTCATAGAGACCCTATAGGACAGAGCAGAACAGTCTCATAGGGTTTCCTAAGCTGTGATCCTTATGGGAGCAGATAAGCAGGTCTTTTCTTCCATGGAGCACCTGCTAGGTTTGAACCACATACTTTTGGTTGGCATCCCTGGCTTAATCATTTTGCCACCAGGGTCCTTTTACTATTCATAGTGACTTGAAATTAACAGGGGCAGTATTTCATTTCTATGGCTCTTTTCACAGCATCCTTCACTTCCTTGTTTCTCAGACTATAAATCAATGGGTTTAACATGGGAATCACTAGTGTATAGAACACAGAAACTATCTTCTCTTGTTCTACAGAATACTGGGAACTTGGCTGAATGTAATTAAAGCTCAAGGTACCATAGAATATGGTCACAGCAGTCAGGTGAGAGGCGCAGGTGGAGAAGGCTTTCCGTCTGCCTGATGCTGAGCGGATCCTCAGTATAGCAACAAGGATGAACATGTAGGAAATGATCACAGTCAAGAAGGTGGCCATGGCAATGACTCCAGAGAAGATTAACAGCAGCAACTCATTCATGGAGGTATCAGAGCATGACAGCTTTAGCAGTGGAGGAACATCACAGAAGAAGTGACTGACAACATTTGATCCACAGAAAGACAGTCACCCCAAACTTGTTGTATGTATCAATGAGTTAATCATCCCACCTATGCAAGACCCAACGACCAGCCCTACACACTTTCTCTTAGACATGGCTGTTGTATAAAGCAAAGGATTCGCAACGGCCATATGACGGCCATAGGCCATCACTGAAAGTAAGGATCCTTCTGAGGTAACAAACGCCCCAAAAAACAAATGCTGCACTATACAGGCGGAGAATGAGATGGTTTCCCTGACAACCAAGAAGTTGATCAGCATTTTAGGTGCAATAACTGATGAATTACAGGCATCTACAAATGAAAAAAAAAAAATTTTTTTTATTTTTTTTATAAATGGAAGGCAGCTGAGGAAAAAATACATGGGTGTGTGGAGCTTGGGAGTGATGTGGATTAAGATCATGCCCAGATTCCCCACCAAGGTAATGGCATAAATCACCAGGGACAACCCAAAAAGCACAATTTTCAATACAGCCTGATCCGTCAGTCCTAAAATAATAAACTCAGTAACAACTGTCAAATTCTCTTCAGCCATTTGTTAATTCTTTTTCCTGAAATCTAGTGTGAAAAAGGAAAGTGTGTTATTATGGATACAGGCATATTTGGCATGTATTAACATCGGCTGGAAGCATTCCTATAGCTGTGTCTTGGATAAATATGATTTTTTTCCCAAACCTAAATTTCCTCATTTATAATATTAGAAGCATGACTAGATTGTCTCAAAATTTTTACATTGTTAGTTATGCTTCTGTCTTACAAGCAAACATGTGGAAAAGCATTTTGAATTTCACAAAATTTTAATGTGTTACTAAAGCATCTGACAATAGAAAGATGGTATTGGCATGAAGAATACTGGTGGCAACTGAAAAGTAACTGTAAAGTTAATTAAACTCTATTTTCAACTCTTAATTGGGATATAACCCATTGCGTTCGAGTTGAATGTGACTCGTAGTGACCATTTAGGACAGAGTAGAACTGCCCCACAGGATTCCCAAGAAGCTGCTGGTGGGTTGGAACTGCCAACCCTTTGGTTAGCAGCTGCACCTCTTAACCACCACGCCACCAGGACTCTCTACTAATTGGAATATAGACTGAGTAAATGAAAAGATCTAAAATCATATGTACTATTGATCTGGGTTTTGGGTTATTGATTATGCAGTGAATTTATAGACACACTATTACATAGCCAGAGAACTAGCCTAGATTATGAGGTACAGGGCCTAATTTCCACAGATGATCCTATGATGTTCATAAAAGTGCCGAAATCTCTGTCTTCTCCAATTCCTCCTCAGGAGCATCTGTGATGGAGACACTCAGTGGAATCATCCAGCTCTGACACTCCCAGAACAAAAAGCTGTGCCTGGCCTATGTGGAATTCAGTTCTTTGAACTATTATTTCAGGTACACAGTAGCCATATGGACACACGTTAGAAACTGTACCACCCATGTGTAACTAGTGACCACTATACTGGATTTTGGGAAACTCTGCTAGTGTAGTGGTTCAGTGCCACGGCTGCTAACCAAGAAGTCGGCAGTTCGAATCTGCCAGGCGCTCCTTGGAAACTCTATGGGGCAGTTCTGCTCTGTCCTATAGGGCCGCTATACGGTCGTTATGGGTTGGAATCGACTCCATGGCACTGGGTTTGGTTTTGGTTTTTGTATATTGAATGTTACAGGTTCTAGCACGACTCCATCACTGCAAAAATTTCTATTGGCTAGAGCGCTCTTCCGACTCTCTGCCTCATCTTTTTAAAGAATCCATGGAGTGACATTTCTCAAGAAAAGTGGGTCCATTGTGAAGCTTTTATTGTGAGGATAATTAAGGAAATAGCATTTCTGAATGGAATTTAGAAGTTTAATTGCATTCCTTGTCCTAGGGCTACACATTTGAGGTAATGTTACAAAGGTAATTGAGTGGTAGAAGGCTGAGTTGCATTCAACAACCTCTATATCCTTTACCTTCATCTGACTCTCTGATTTAATATGTAAATTTTATTACTAATCTGCTAAATATGAGAACATTTAAATAAAAAGTGAAATATTTTAACAAAATAAATAACTTACCAAAAGGTTTTAAAGTTTTAGCTTTAGAAACTTCATGTCTGTTTCCATGTTTTTTGTCTATCTTTTTCTCTTTTACTGAAAAAAAAAAAAAAAATTCAGATTCAGATTAGCTGAAAGGATCATTAAATATTTACATAGTAAGAAGCTAAATAGAATTCCAGGTAAAATAATTGAAAGTAAATCTTAGTTGTTAATACATAACTAACCGAACAGAAAATAACAATAATTTAGCACGTTTAATTATGCCCTCTAAGAGGACAAATTTGGATAGAAAGGAGAGTACTATATACTTTCGACAGCAGCCTCCAGTGAGCAATCACCGAGCAACCATTACACAGTGACAAATGAAACCTTGGGATTTCACACTTGCCCATGGACGAGGTAGCTCCCTAAAGTGTACAATTAAAGAAAATGTTTTAAAAAGTTGAGGAAAACATCAAGCAGTAGGTGGGAGAATTCCTATATTCAGTAAAATATAGCAAAAACAATAATCAGAAACAATTTGTGTCAATAAACCTGTGAACTGCTTAAATAATACATGGTTAGATATATTACTATGCTTTTGCTAAACCTTGCCCTTATGCACATTTGCCACATAAGGAATCATGACAAGTGTTTCCATTTTTAAAAACTTCTTTAGAAGCAACAACACACACACACACACACACACACACAGAGCGTGGAAAGGATTTTCTGTGAGTTGAGTAACTCTATTTTCAGTTTAATGTGCAGTGTGGGTTTTGAAAGAATCCTGCTAGAAATCTGTTTTAAATTCAATATTTATATTCATTAAATTATTATGGAGGGATGATAAACTCTTGGCATTTTATTACACATTAAAGATGAAGGGGTTACAAAACATCACTGGGGATTTATTTTTAGAAAGATTGAAGAAAAATTGACTTCCCAGAACACATATTTGACAATATGTAAAAATGGTGTTTTAAAATTATGGAGCATCTTACAAGTTGATAGGTAAATCACAGCAGATAAAGAAAGACCCTCCTGGAAGAAAAGAAATGAGAAAGATGTAAAAATAAACTAATATGTGCATTGCCTGAAGGCTTTTTTCAATCTCTGGCATTTTAGATTTTAATAACTCTGCTTTTGATTAGAAGAAAATTTTCAGGAAACACATATCTAATGAGGGCCTAATATCCAAAGTATATATATAAAGAAAAAAAATTCTCCAACTTAACACTAAAAAGAAAAACAATAAAAAATTGGGCAAAGGATTAGAACAGACAATTCGTTAAAAAGGATATCAAATAGCCAACAAACAAAGATAAGATGCTCAACTTCATTAACCATTGAAACCATTGTCATGGAGTCGATTCTGAATCATAGCAACACTGTACAACAGAACAGAACTGCCCCATAGTGTTTCCAAGGCTGAAATCTTAATGGAAAAAGACCGCTACATCTTCTGCGGAGCTGCTGGTGGGTTAAAAACACCGACCTTTAATGTTGGCACCCTAGCACTTTAACTATTGAGAAACCAGGGCTCCTTTCTTTAGCCATTAAAAGAAAAAAAAGCCATTAGAGAGATGCAAATCAAAACTACAATGAGAACGTCACTTCATTTCTTCAGTTCGCTTTAGCTACTGTGAGTTTAAGAGCAACTTTCAGGGTCTCTTCTGACAGCCATTTTGGTCTTTTTTTCTTTCTGTCTTTTTAATGACCTTCTGCTTTCTTCATGCATGATGTCCTTGATGTCATTCCATAACTTGTCTGGTCTTTGAATATTAGTGTTCAATGCACGAAATCTTTTCTGAAGGTAGTCTCTAAATTCAGGTGGGATACAATTGAGGCCGTACTTTGACACTCCTGTACTTGTTTTAATTTTCTTCAACTTCACCTTGCTTAAGAGCAATTGATGGCCTGTTTTTTTTTTTTTCCCATAGTCGGCCCCTGCCTTGTCCTGACTGGTATTACTGAGCTTTTCCATTCTCTTTCCACAGTCGCACTCAATTTGATTCTTGTGTATTCCACCTGGCAAGGTCCTCGTATATAGTCACTGTTTATTTTGTTGAATAAAGGTATTTGCGACAAAGAAGTCATTGATCTTGTAAAATTCTATCATGCAGTCTCAGCATTGTCTTTGTCTCCAAGGCCATATTTTTCACCTGCCAATCTTTCTTCTTTGTTCCTAATTTTTGCATTCCAATTGCCAGTGATTATAAACATATCTTGATTGCATATTTGATCAATTTCAGACTGCCAAAGTTGGTAAAAATCTTCAATTTCTTCATCTTTGACCTTAGTGGTTGGTGCATAAATTTGAATAATAATTATATTAACTGGTCTTCCTCATAAGGTGTGTGGGTATTATGCTATCACTGACAACGTTTTACTTCAGGATAGATCTTGAAATGTTCTTTTTGATGATAAAGGTGATGCCATTCCTTTTCAATTTATCCTTCCAGGCATAGTAGACCATATGATTGTCTGATTCAAAATGGCCAATAACAGTCCATTTCAGGTCACTATAAGGCCGCTATGAGTTAGAATCAACTTGACGATAACAGGTTTTTTTTTTTTTTATTTCAAATGCCTAGGATATCAATTTTTATATGTTCTATTTCATTTTTGATAATTTCCAATTTTCCTAGGTTTGTACTTTGTACATTCCACATTTCCATTATTAATGAATGTTTGCAGCTGTTTCTTCTTATTTGGAGTTGTGCCACATTAGCAAATGAAGGTAACAAAAGCTTTACTCTATCCGCGTCATTAAGTTCAACTCTACTTTGAGGGGACAGCTCTTCCCCAGTTGTATTTTGAGTTTCTTCCAACCTGAGGGGCTCATCTTCCAGCACGACAGCAGACACTTTTCTGCTCCTGTTCACAAGCTTTTCACTGGAGAGTTTTTTCAGAAGTAGACAGCCATGTTCTTCTTCCTAATCTGTCTTAGTCTGGAAGCTCAGCAGAAACTTGTCCACCAACAGTGATCCTGCTCGTATTTGAAATATGTGTGGCAAAGCGTCCAGTATCACAGAAACACACGAGCCACCACAGTGAGCCAAACTGACAGACACATGGTGGATTGTAAACGTAGAACTACTACCTTGTTGTTGTTGTTAGGTGCCTTCGAGTCGGTTCTGACTCATAGCGACCCTATGCACAACGGAACGAAACACCGCCTGGTCCTGAGCCATCCTTACAATCCTTGTTATGCTTGAGCTCATTCTTGCAGCCACTGTGTCAATCCACCTTGTTGAGGGTCTTCCTCTTCTCCGCTGACCCTGTACTCTGCCAAGCATGATGTCCTTCTCCAGGGACTGATCTCTCCTGATAAAATGTCCAAAGTATATAAGAGGCAGTCTCGCCATCCTTGCCTCTAAGGAGCATTGTGGCCGCACTTCTTCCAAGACAGATTTGTTTGTTCTTTTGGCAGTCCATGGTGTATTCAATATTCTTCGCCAACACCACAATTCAAAGGCGTCAACTCTTCTTCAGTCTTTCTTATTCATTGTCCAGCTTTCACATGCATATGATGTGATTGAAAATACCACAGTTTGGGTCAGGCGCCCGTTTGTCTTCAGGGTGACATCTTTGCTCTTCAACACTTTAAAGAGGTCCTTTGCAGCAGATTTGCCCAATGCAATGGGTCTTTTGATTTCTCGACTGCTGCTTCCATGGCTGTTGATTGTGGATCCAAGTAAAATGAAATCCTTGACAACTTCAATCTTTTCTCCATTTATCATGATGTTGCTCATTGGTCCAAATGTGAGGATTTTTGTTTTCTTTACGTTGAGGTGTAATCCATATTGAAGGCTGTGGTCTTTGATCTTCATTAGTAAGTGCTTCAAGTCCTCTTCACCTTCAGCAAGCAAGGTTGTGTCATCTGCATAACGCAGGTTGTTAATGAGTCTTCCTCCAAAGCTGATGCCCTGTTCTTCTTCATATAGTCAAGCTTCTTGTATTATTTGTTCAGCATACAGATTAAAAAAGTATGGTGAAAGAATACAACCCTGACACACACCTTTCCTGCCTTTAAACCAATCAGTATCCCCTTGTTCTGTCCAAACAACTGCCTCTTGATCCATGTAAAAGTTCCTCATGAGCACAATTAAGTGTTCTGGAATTTCCCATTCTTCGCAGTGTTATCCATAATTTGTTATGATCGGCACAGTCGAATGCCTTTGCAGAGTCAATAAAACACAGGTAAACATCCTTCTGGTATTCTCTGCTTTCAGCCAGGATCCATCTGACATCAGCAGTGATATCCCTGGTTCCACGTTCTCTTCTGAAACCAGCCTGGATTTCTGGCAGTTCCCTGTTGATATACTGCTGTAGCCGTTTTTGAATGATCTTCAGCAAAATTTTGCTCATGTGTGATATTAATGATATTGTTCTATAATTTCCACATTCGGTTGGATCACCTTTCTTGGGAATAGACATAAATATGGATCTCTTCCAGTCCATTGGCCAGGAAGCTGTCTTCCATATTTCTTGGCATAGAAGAGTGAGCACCTCCAGTGCTGCATCTGTTTCTTGAAACATCTCAATTGATATTCCACCAAGTCCTGGAGCCTTGTTTTTTGCCAATGCCTTCAGAGCAGCTTGGACTTCTTCCTTCAGTACCATCGGTTCCTGATCATATGCCACCTCTTGAAATGGTTGAATATCAACTAATTCTTTTTGGTATAATGACTCTGTGTATTCCTTCCATCTTCTTTTGATGCTTCCTGCATCATTTAATATTTTCCCCATACAATCCTTCACTATTGCAACTCGAGGCTTGAATTTTTCTTCAGTTCTTTCAGCCTGAGAAAGGCCGAGTGTGTTCTTCCCTTTTGGTTTTCCATCTCCAGCTCTTTGTACATGTCATTATAACACTTTACTTTGTTTTCTTGAGAAGCCCTTTGAAATCTTCTGTTCAGTTCTTTTACTTCATCAATTCTTCCTTTTGCTTTAGCTGCTCAATGCTCAAGAGTAAGTTTCAGAGTCTCCTCTTACATCCATCCTGGTCTTTTCTTTCTTTCCTGTCTTTTCACTGACCTCTTGCTTTCTTCATGGATGATGTCCTTGATGTCATTCCACAACTCGTCTGGTGTTTGGTCACTAGTGTTCAATGTGTCAAATCTATTCTTCAGATGGTCTCTAAATTCAGGTGGGATATACCCAAGGTCTTATTTTGGCTCTCGTGGACTTGTTCTGATTTTCTCCAGTTTCAGCTTGAACTTGCATATGAGCAATTGATGGTCTGTTGCACAGTTGGACCCTGGCCTTGTTCTGACTGAAGATATTGAGCTTTTCCATTATCTCTTCCCACGGATGTAGTCAATTTGGTTTCTGTGTGTTCCATCTGGCGAGGTCCATGTGTATTGTCTCCGTTTATGTTGGTGAAAGAAGGTATTTGCAATGAAGAAGTCGTTGGTCTTGCAAAATTCTATCATTTGATCTCCAGCATTGTTTCTATCACCAAGGCCATATTTTCCAAATACTGATCCTTCTTCTTTGTTTCCAACTTTTGCATTCCAATCGCCAGTATTTATCAATGCATCTTGATTGCACGTTCGATCAATTTCAGACTTCAGCAGCTGATAAAAATCTTCTGTTTCTTCATCTTTGCCCCTAGTGACTGGCGTGTAAATTTGAATAATAGTCACGTTAACTGGTCTTCCTTGTAGGAGTATGGATATTATCCTATCACTGACAGCATGGTACTTCAGAATAGATTTTGAAACGTTCTTTTTGACAATGAATGCTACACCATTTCTCTTCGAGTTGTCATTCCCAGCATAGTAGACTATATGATTGTCCAATTCAAAATGGCCAATACCAGTCCATTTCAGCTCACTTATGCCTAGGATATCGACATTTATGCATTCCATTTCATTTTTGATGATTTCCAGTTTTCCTAGATTCATACTTCATATATTCCAAGGTCCAATTTTTTTTTTTTTAAATTATTAATGGTTGTTTGCCGCTGTTTCTTCTCATTTTGAGTCATGCCACATCAGCAGATGAAGGTCCCAGAAGCTTTACTCCATCCACATCATTAAGGTCGACTCTACTTTAAGGACACAGCTCTTCCCCAGTCATCTTTTGAGTGCCTTCCAACCTGGGGGGCTCATCTTCCAGCACTATATCAGACAATGTTCCATTGCTGGTCATAAGGTTTTCACTGGCTGATGCTTTTCAGAAGAGGACTGCCGGGTCCTTCTTCCTAGACTGTCTTAGTCTGGAAGCTCAGCTGAAACCTGTCCTCCGTAGGTGTCCCTGATGGTATCTGAATACCGGTGGCATAGCTTCCAGCATCACAGCAACACACAAGCCCCCACAGTACTACAAACTGACAGACGCGTGGGGGAGAACTACTACATGACCCAACAATCCCAATCCTAGGTACATACCCAGAACAAATGGAAGGAAGAATGCAAATAGAAACCTGAATACTAATGTCCATTGCAGCACCATTCACAATAGCCAAAAGATGAAATATCCATCAACAGATGAATGGATAAACAAAATGGAGTATATAAACGCAATGGAACACTACTCAGCCACAAAGAAAAATGAAATTCTGATGCATGCCACTGCGTGAATAAAATTTGAAAACATCATGCTGAGTGAATTAAATCAGTTGCAAAAGGACAAATACTGTATGTTCTCAGTTACATGAAATAAGTAAATATATGGAAACAAAAGATTATTAGTGGTTAACAGGGGTAGAAGGGAAGGGGGCAGATTTGTTTAGGAGGCACTGAGTTTATGTTAATGGTGACAGAATGATTTGGAAAAGGGTAACTAATGAGAATAATTGCACAATTTCAAGAATGTAATCAACGTCACTGAATTGTACACGTAGTGATTGTAGATGTTTTGTTACATATATTTTCACCACACGCACACAACTTCACCGGCAGCGCAGGACTTGTTATGTAAGAGAAGAAATAATTTTATTGGTCCTTGGCTGGTGCAAATGGCTTGGGCTCAATTAATAACCTAAAGTTGGTGGCTCAAACCCACCCAGTGGCATTGCAGAAAAATGACTGGTGATCTGTTTCCATAAAGATTATAACCGAGAAAATCCTATGGGACAGTTCTACTCTATAACACATGAGATCGCCATGAGTGGGAATTGACTCTATGACAATAAGTTTGATTTTGGTTTGACATGAGGTGGGGTGGGACAAGTAAAGCACAATAGTCATGTTAAGATGATGAGATAAAATCGTAATCTGGAAAGTCTGAGGTGGCTATAACACATATGTGAAAATATATTTGAAAATATGACAGCATATCATTTTCCAAATTTGGAGAAATGTGTAAATTCAGATCAAGAAATTTAAAGAAGCTCAAAAAGAATAAGTACACACATACATACACAAATGATGATAATGTCAATTACACTTTTGCCGTGACTTCGCAGCTATTCCGATTTTAATGGAATTGCACTGACATCTCCCCCACCGCCATGGTAACTTTAATAGTAAGAGTGAAGTATCTTTCCGTCATGCAGGTCTCCATGGGACGGTACGGATCATCTACAGGTTTTTTTTTTTTTTTTTTCCCCCTGGAATTGCCCCTCATCTTTAATCTCTGGGGAATGTGTAAGG
Organism: Loxodonta africana; assembly: GCF_030014295.1. NCBI lineage: Eukaryota > Metazoa > Chordata > Mammalia > Proboscidea > Elephantidae > Loxodonta > Loxodonta africana. The sequence continues at coordinate 30,595,937 of NC_087348.1, forward strand.
CATTTTAGTTAATTAGAAACCACAACAAGGCAATTTTTATTAAGCCTCTCAGATAGTTTCACATAATCAACCAGTTATGCCCTACTTCCTCAGGGGACACTGCAAAGGGGAAGAACGACCATAAATTCTTCCTACCAAAGAAAGAGAAGCAATAATTTGGGAGAAGAAAATCCAATTTTTTATTAAAGGCAAGTGGGTAAGAATTGTCCTCTGCTGGGGTTATCACCTGGCTCCTGGTAATTTCTCATGATCCATGGCTTCTGACTGTAGACACTCCTATGGCCGCGTATAGCTAATCCCTTCACCATACCACAGATATTATCTCCTTTATTAACTGGGGTTCCCTGGGTCCTTGTGGCAGGCATTATGTTCTTTTATCTGAGTATCTGCCCCAAATCTACTTGATTTGTATGAGCTGCTTGTGGCATTTGGGTACTCCAAGTGAACAGAGAGCTGGGCATATCTGAAAACCTCATCATCAGCCTCACCGAAATGAATTGACTTGGGTTAGAGCTTTCAGGACATCTAGTGAATTTGAATTTTATGCATCAAAAGATGATTTTTTTTTTTAGTGTAAATATGTCCTATGCAATATTTGGCTAATACCAAATGTTCTTTGTGTACAAATATTTGCTAAGAAATAAATACACTTAGCGTAAGTATGAAGCATGCAATAACTGATAAACTGGGACTAGTTTTAAGATAAGCATTAACAGCGTGAAAACATGGCCTTTTGCTGTTTTAAGTGTTATCCCTGTATCATTTGTTTGTTATGTGTTTTCCTTGGTAAATTGTCTACAAATAGGTCTGATTTTTCAAAGTAGGCACTGAAACTGAGTAGGCTGAAAACTACACTGAGTGTTTTTTAAAAGTTACAGAACTGCCAAGAATGCACTAAACCTAAAATCAATCCAAACTTATATCACCGTGTCCACATACCTTTGTTTCTTGTCTGCTTAGGAGGGAGGTGTCTCAAATGTACACACTAAGATGTTCAGAGCAAGTCATAGGTACTCTTCTTCATGCAAGAAGAATGGGAGGAATAGAACAATCCGGATATTTTAGAGGGAGGTAGTAAGTGACAGTGAAAAAGGAGATTGACTCAATACACACTAGTATGATTTCTAGGAAAACATTGAAGGCTTCGGAGTGGTAGGCTTGGTAGTGAGTTCTGAATCCTTTTGCTCAATGCAGTACATCTCCTATCCTACAGAAAATCCTGTGATAGCAGGTCCTGTGATCAGTAAATTCCAGGTGAAATTTGCCAGACATAGGCTTATCATTCTTATATAGTGGTGAATGGAGACCTGGAAGGGAGAATGGGACTCAGTGGAGAAACAGCAGACAAATTTACCTAGGAAGAAAGGGCAGAGGTGGCTAACAAACTCCAGTATTGTCTTGGCCCTCCGCCCCCAATTTTCTGAATCAGGTTGCCAAAATTGACACCAAGAATTAGCAGATTCCTTGATGGCTGCTACTCCAGGTGTCACAGAACCAAGAATCATCCTTAACAGAAAACTGCTGCAAAGTGACTCTGGACTGAAGCTCTTCCAGTCTGTAAGTGTGAAGCTTCTTGGCAGCTCTGGCAAGATCTAACCTGATAGTTTTGTAACCTAAACCTTGGCATTCCATTACAGCCCACCAGTAATACCCTGTATTCTATGTCACTGAACTTTTTGAACTCAAGCTACTGTTCCAATTCAAAAAGCATGTTTGCAGCGTTCTAGAGTCATCAAGAGGACATTGAATGTGGGGAAAAGAAAAACAAAAAAGAATTGCCAGGAGTCGATACTAACTCATATCAACCCTATAGGATAGACTAGAACTGCCCGTTAGGGTTTCCAAGGCTGTAATCTTTACGGAAGCAGACTGCCACATCTTACTTCAAAGGAGCAACAGCTGACTTTTCAGTTAGCAGCCCAACACTTAACCCCTGTGTTACCTAACAGGGCTCCTCATTCAATGTGAGAGGTGATTAAAAGGGAATCCAAGTGGTTTAGATTATAGCAGCTTCATCAGCTCCATTCAGGATATTTTCCCTTTATTTACTGACTTTCTTATGTAACTATAAGTGATGACAGGGCTGGGACTTACAGGTGATATACTTGAAAATCACAGTGGTGTTCTCTTTCATTTCTCCATTGTACATTTTCTAGGAAAAAAAAATGCAATACATGATACAATAAATGCACACATATTTTAAATGCCATACAGACTCCATCATTGTCTCAATGGTATATTAAAGGAAATAAAGCACATGAAATGAAATACTCAAAATCTCCAAAAACTAATAGAAACCTAGATTTTAGTGGCAACAGATCCAGATCTTGTCTTGAACCTTATAAAAAGTATGTTTCTTTTTTTTTTTTAAAGGAGAACTGATGACACACAACTGTCAAGAGCTCAGCTGCTGTCAAAAAGGTTGGTGGTTCAAACCTATCCAGTAGCCCTGAGGGAAAAAGACCTGGCAATCTGCTTCCATAATGATTACAGCCAAGGAAACCCCACAAGGCAGTTTTACTTTGTCACATGGGGTCACTATGACTCTAAAATTGACTCAGTGGTAGCTAGCAACAATAACAATTTAAAAATAAATTAAAATTATGAATGCAAATTGACCCTAAATGTGAACATTTAGTTAGAAAAAGTAATAAAACATTTTAAAGTTATAAACATACAGCTAAAGTCACAAACAGCAACAAAAGAATAAATGTGTTTCTACCCCAGGTTTTACAAGATATATCACTATGTGACTGCATTGCTAAGTCCCCACCCACAACCCTTAAAGAGGCTCAAACTTAAGCTTTATTAACTTCAAATTATCTCTGCCTCTCTCTACAAGAATAAGAAAATCTCACAAGATTTCTCAAACCAAAACGGACGTACACTAATGAAAACTCTGATGTCTTTGTGCAGATGAAGTTAAGACTATTATCTCAATATTAACAACTTCATGGTTTTATTATAAATGTATGTGCTGCAAACATTGCTGAATTGATTTAAAGTGTAATCTATATATATCTCTCTCTCTCTATATATAGATATATATATATAGATATATATGTTATATCAGACTACAATGTTTCAGAAGTATCCTCCAATCATGGGAAGTGGGATCTTCTACAGTTTATTTTAGGTAAAATCAGATTTAGCAACTACTTTTCCATCCTCTAGTAGGAAGAAAACGTATCCACTCTGTCTACAAGTTTAATTTCTTTAGGCAATACCACATGAACGCTGAAACCAATGCCTCTGTTTCTTCCCAGAAGAGAGAACTGGATTAAATGGGCCCACAGAATCTGACAGTACTGACTGAATTCATTCTAGCGGGAGTCACAAGGCGCCCTGAGCTGCAGCTCCCCCTATTTGCAGCCTTCCTTATCATCTACTTGATCACAGAGGTTGGAAACATGGGCCTGATCGTCTTGACCGAGGCAGACTCCCACCTACAGACACCTATGTATTTTTTTATCAGACACCTGGCCTTTGTTGATCTTGGTAATTCTACTGTGATTTATCCCAAGATGCTAGTAAATTTTGTTGTGAATCAAAATACCATATCCTATTATGCATGTGCCACACAAATGGCTTTTTACATTCTGTTCATTATCTGTGAGCTCTTCATCCTGTCAGCCATGGCCTATGACCGCTATGCAGCCATCTGTAACCCCCTGCTCTACAATGTTATCATGTCCCAGAAACTTTGCTATGCACTCGTGGGCATTCCATATCTCTACAGCACCTTTCTGTCCCTGATGGTCACCAGTAAGATTTTTATATCGACCTTTTGTGGCTCTAACATCATCAGTCATTTCTACTGTGATGATGCTGTCTTGATACCTTTGCTCTGCTCAAATGCACGAGAAATAGAATTGTTGATCATAATATTTTCAGCGCTTAATTTAATTTCCTCTCTTCTGGTAGTCCTGGTCTCCTACATGCTGATTCTGACAGCTATATTTCGAATGAATTCTGCTGAGGGCAGGAAAAAAGTGTTTTCCACGTGTGGTTCTCATCTGACAGTGGTGGTTGTGTTCTATGGAACTCTGTTATTTATGTATCTTCAGCCTAAATCTGCTCGTTCCTCTGATACTGACAAAATGGCGTCCATGTTTTACACTTTAGTCATCCCCATGCTGAACCCCTTCATTTACAGTTTAAGGAACAAAGAAGTAAAACATGCCTTTAACAGGGTGTTCAAGAGGCCATGCAAACTTCTATCTGATATTCAATAGATAATATTGTTTTAATGAATTTTTGAAAATGGCAAATGCTGCATAAAAATATTTCTAGTATACACAATTACATTCTCTTTGGTTCCAGAGTAAAGACATAGTGTAAAGCACATACAAGTGGATTGCTTTCCTTATATCCATCCAAATATATTTTAATCATCGTATTTTTGGATCTCAAATTAAATGTTATACCATTCCTGTGTTTCCTTGTTTCTTTTTCAATGTTTCCTTATGTGATTTTGTTGAAAAGCAGACTTTACGCAATGGAATACCTATTACACTCTACAGCAGTAAATTATGTGTGTATATTTGTAAGCGTTTTTGTAAAGATGGTGGGGGTCTTCTGAATCTTATTTTCATCGCATTTTCTGATCCTAAAACAATAGTATAAGCAAAATTGGAGACCAAGAGTTATTTATGTGTCCCTGTTGATACAATGAATAATTTATGGGTATTGTTTCCTTTCTAATGTGATTATCATTTCTTATTTACTCTGTACTCAAATATGTGTAAAGTGGGCTAGAATATTTTGCTTGGTTATCATTTAATTTGATATCTTTTCTCCTGAGCTAACGAGTGCCTTGTATGATGATTCTGATTTTGGCTATATTGCAGATGCAGAAACTAGTTAGTCAAGAGAAATATAAAAAAAAGATAATAAAAAGCGAATACACTTGGAGAATAGAAGGAAGGGTGAACAAAGATATTATGCATGCCTGATGGGAAGAACTAAAGTATTTATTAAAGGTGATGATTGATGCAAAATCTGATGATAAAAAAGCATTGTAAGAACCAAGAGAATATGTTGATACATTTCTGATTCATATTCTCAATACGTTGGAGAACATTTACGTGTACAAAAGGAGGGAAAACACATCAATAGAGCATGTTACCTTAAAGTGAAACAGCTTTATTGCTTAACACCGACATGTGTTATTAATGGCAAAATGTGGATTTACGATCATTCCTTTATAGAAGATATATAAAATAATGTTGAGCTCATGTCTACTGAATAAATAGATATTCTACTGAAGTAGTAAATGCTTCTTATGTTTATTCACTAAAAAAATTTTTGGGACAAATACATAATTTCAAATTCTTCCTTCCAAACAAAAAAAAAAATTGTTCCATTTTCCACACTTTGTTCGTTTTAGCCAAATATGAGATTAATTACAAAATGATTATCAATCAAGTACCATAATTTACTGAAAACAAAGGCAGAATAGTGTTTACTCTATGTTCTTTCTTGGCATCAGAGAATTCTAAGAGAAACTTGTAATCTGCTAAATAAAACAGCTGGTAAAATGAATGTAAACAAATTTTACCATCCTGCTGACAGTCATCACCTGCTGTGGGTTTTGACCTAATCTCCACTAGCACTTGTGCCATAATCCAGAGAAATACAAACTTCAATACATCTAAAGTGCATTTTTCCTTCATTTGCTTGAATATTTAATAATGTCTGACAGAGCTAGAAAACATACACAATACCCAATACTGAATTGAAACTGAAACTTCATTTGAAATGCAAACTAATTACATATTCTGGAAATAATAGAAACTGTTTAAGAATTTCTGAAAAACAAGTTATGTCAGGAAAAAAACAAAACAAAAAACTTCGCCTTCAAGTCGATTCCAACTCATAGCGACCCTATAGGAGAGTAGGACCGCCCCAAAGGGTTTCCAAGGAGCAGCTGGTTGATTCAAAATTCAAACTGCCATCCTTCTGGTTAGCAGCGAAGCTCTTAATCACTGTGCCACCAGGGCTCCCTGTCAGAAAAGCTACTGTAATTAAACAGGTAATCAGAAAATTAAGTATGAAATCATAACATCACGGTTATTAGTAAGATTACAGATTTAGGAATAGATTTAATTCAGAGTATTATTTAATATAATAATTTTCTCTACATGTAGCTTATATTTGCTATATGATTATGTATATATAATCATATATATATGATTTAAGGCTACATTGCATTGACAAAATAGAGATATTATGACCTCAAAATAAACACATTTCATATAAAAGAAATACAGGTAGTCCCCAACTTATGATGTATTTTAGTTAAGACAGACTGCATCTATAACCATCCATTTTTTAACATACATTTTATTAACAGTAATATATACTACATAAATGCTGCAGGGTATAATTTATAGATGATATAATTCTCAGATATTCATTCACAGATATTCAATTTTATGATTTATTGTTCAAAACACTGCCATATAGATTTAATTTTCTAAATTAAATCTGAGGCTTCAGTTTGAAAACTAAACACTGATACCTTTGCTAAAGTTGATAAGCAGATTCTGGAAGCAGTGAGATGTTACAGCAAAATGTATGAAGAAAAAAAGAAATGCACCATACAAACAACTCTAATTTTCTGACCAGAAATGCCATGCACATTCCCAGGGACAATCCAGGTGAACCAGAACTTCGACATGAAGAGTTACTACTGCAAATGACAAAATGCGAACGTTGACAAGTTTTCTCCATTGCAGAGTAAACTATTATGATTTGTGTATTTTTTATACATGTATGTATGTATTGGAGCCCTGGTGGCATAGTGGTTAAGAGCTTGGCTGCTAACCAAAAGGTCAGCATTCTGAATTCACGAGCCTCTCCTTGGAAGCCCTATGAGACAGTTCTACTCTGTCATACAGGGTTGTTATGAGTCAGAATGAACTTGGTGACCAAGGGTTTGGTTGTTTTTTTGCCTTTTTTTTTTTTAATACATTTGGAGACCTGGTGGTGCAATGGTTATAGCACTCAACTGCTAAACAAAAATTGCCCGTTTGAACCCATCAGCCTCTCCATGGAAGAAAGATGCAACAGTCTGCTTCCATAAAGATTTGCAGCCTTAGAAACACTTTGGAGCAGTTCTACCCTGTCCTATATTGTCACTATGAGTTGGAATCGACATGACAGCAATAGGTTTGGTTGGGTGTTTTGGTTCACTCAATATAAAACTCAAAAAACCAAACCCATTGCCATCAAATCAATTCTAACTCATATGGACCCTATAGGACAGAGTAGAACTGGCCTCTAAGGTTTTCAAGGAACTGATGGTCGTTTGAACTGCCAACATTTTGATTAGCAGATGAGCTCTTAACCACTAACCCACTAGAGCTCCATTCATTATAAGCATTTATTTATTAAGCCAAACTTCAAGAATCAATACCCCATTAAATTTATATTTTACTTTGTTACTTAGGAAATAAATGCTGGTGGCACAGTGGTTAAGAGCTTGGCTGCTGACCAAAAGTTTAGCAGTTCAACTCCACTGCCACTCCTTGGGAACCCTATGGGGCAGTTCTATTCTGTGCTATAGGGTCACTGTGAGTTGGAATTGACTCAGTGGCAACAGGTTTGGTTTGGTTTTGGTTATTTCAGAAATAACACAATTCTTAAAATCCTAGCACTCAGAAGAAAGGAATAAATTGAAGAATGTGATAAAGCATTAACGGGCAAAATACATACTAAAGGAAACCCTAGTGGCATAGTGGTTAACAGCTATGGCTGCTAACCAAAAGGAAGGCAGTTTGAACCCACCAGGCACTCCTTGGAAACCCTATGGGGCAGTTCTACTCTGTCTTGTAGGGTCTCTATGAGTCGGAATCAACTTGAAGGCAACGTGTTTGGTTTTGGTATTTTTATACATATTAAATAGTCGATACATGCATTTATCAACTATTTAATATGTATATTGGGTGGATGGAGTAAAGTTTTCAGGACTTTCATCTTCTCTTGTGGCACGACTCAAAATGAGAAGAAACAAGTGCAAACATCCATTAATAATTGGAACCTGGAATGTATGAAGTATGAATCTAGGAAAATTGGAAATCGACAGAAATGAAACGGAACACATAAACATCAATATCCTAGGCATTAGTGAGCTGAAATGGAATGGTATTGGTCATTTTGAATTGGGCAATTATATAGCCTACTATGCTGGGAATGACAACTTGAAGAGGAATGGTGTTGCATTCATCATCAAAAAGAACATTTCAAGATCTATCCTGAAGTACAACGCTGTCAGTGATAGGATAATATCCATATGGCTACAAGGAAAACCAGTTAATACGACTATTATTCAAATTTATGCACCATCATTAGGGCCAAATATGAAGAAACAGAAGATTTTTATCGGCTGCTGCAGCCTGAATTTGATTGAACGTGCAATCAAGATGCATTGATAATTACCGGCCACTGGAACGCCCAAGTTGGAAACAAGAAGAAGGATCGGTAATTGGAAAATATGACCTTGGTAATAGAAACAAAGCTGGCGAGTGAATGATAGAATTTTGCAAGACCAACGACTTCTTTATTACAAATACCTTCTTTCACCAACATGAACGGCGACTATATGCATGGACCTCATCAGATGGAACACATAGAAATCAAATTGACTACATCCGTGGAAAGAGACGATGGAAAAGCTCAATATCATCAGTCGGAACAAGGCCAGGGGCCGACGGTGGAACAGACCATCAGTTGCGTGTAAGAACGTTCAAGCTGAAACTGAAAAAAATCAGAGGAAGTCCACGAGAGCCAAAATATGACCTTGAGTATATCCCACCTGAATTTAGAGACCATCTGAAGAATAGATTGGATACATTGAACACTAGTGACTGAAGACCAGATGAGTTGTGGAATGACATCAAGGAGATCATACATGAAGAAAGCAAGAGGTCATTGAAAACAAAGGAAGGAAAAAAAAGACCAAGGTGGATGTCAGAGTAGACTCTAAAACTTGCTCTGAAATGTCCAGCAGCTAAAGCAAAAGGATGAAGAAAAAGAACTGATCAGAAGATTACAGAGGGTGGCTCGAGAAGACAAAGTAAAGTATTATATTGACATGTGCAAAGAGCTGGAGATGGAAAACCAAAAGGGAAGAACACCCTCAGCATTTCTCAAGCTGAAAGAATCGAAGAAAAATTCAAGCCTCAAGTTGCAATAGTGAAGGATTCCGTGGGGAAAATATTAAACGACGCAAGAAGAATCAAAAGATGGAAGGAATACACAGAGTCATTACACCAAAAAGAATTAGTCGATGTTCAACCATTTCAGGAGGTAGCATATGATCAGGAACCGATGGTACTGAAGGAAGAAGTCCAAGCTGCACTGAAGGCATTGACAAAAAATAAGCCTCCAGGAATTGATGGAATATCAACTGAGATGTTTCAACAAACAGATGCAGCGCTGGAGATGTTCACTTATCTGTGCCAAGAAATATAGACGACAGCTTCCTGGCCAACTGACTGGAAGAGATCCATATTTATGTCTATTCCCAAGAAAGGTGATCCAACCAAATGTGGAAATTATAGGACAATATCATTAATATCACACAAGCAAAATTTTGCTGAAGATCATTCAAAAACGGCCGCAGCGCTATATCGACAGGGAACCACCAGAAATTCAGGCTGGTTTCAGAAGAGGACGTGGAACCAGGGATATCATTGCTGATGTCAGATGGATCCTGGCTGAAAGCAGAGAATACCAGAAGGATGTTTACCTGTGTTTTAGTGACTATGCAAAGGCATTGGACTATGTGGATCATAAGAAATTATGGATAACATTGTAAAGAATGGGAATCCAGAACACTTAATTGTGCTTGTGAGGAGCCTCTACATAGAATAAGAGGCAGATATTCAGACAGAACAAGGGGATACTGATTGGTTTAAAGTCAGGAAAGGTGTGAGTCAGGGTTGTATTCTTTCACCATACATATTCAATCTGTATGCTGAGCAAATAATACGAGAAGATGGACTATATGAAGAAGAATGGGTCAACAAGATTGGAGCAAGGCTTGTTAACAATCTGCATTATGCAGATGACACAACCTTGCTCCCTGAAAGTGAAGAGGACTTGAAGCACTTTCTAATGAAGATCAAAGACCACAGCCTTCAGTATGGATTGCACCTCAACAACTGGACCAATGAGCAACATCATGATAAATGGAGAAAAGATTGAAGTTATCCAGGATTTCATTTTATTTGGGTCCACAATCAGAACCCAGGAAGCAGCAGTCAAGAAATCAAGAGACGCATTGCATTGGGTAAATCTGCTGCAAAGGACCTCTTTAAAGTGTTGAGGAGCAAAGATGTCACCCTGAAGACTAAGGTGCGCCTGACCCAAGCCATGGTATTTTCAGTTGCATCATATGCATGTGAAAGCTGGACAATGAATAAGGAAGGCCGAAGAAAAAATGATGCCTTTGAATTGTGGTGTTGGCGAAGAATATTGAATGAACCAACCCAAAAACCTAGTGCCATTGAGTTCATTGAACGTATCATGAACTGCCAAAAGAACAAATAAATCTGTCTTGGAAGAAGTCCAACCAGAATGCTCCTTAGAAGCAAGGATGGCGAAACTGGGTCTTACATACTTTGGACATGTTGTCAGGAGGGATCAGTCCTTGGAGAAGGACATCATGCTTATCAAAGTAGAAGGTCAGGGGAAGAGAGGAAGATCCTCAATGAGGTGGATTGATAACAGTGGCTGCAACAGTGAGCTCAAGCATAACAATGATTGTAAGGATGGCTCAGGACCGGGCACTGTTTCGTTCTGTTGTGCATAGGGTTGCTATGAGTCAGAACTGGCTCGACGGCACCTAACAACAACAACAACGACATATTGAGGCAAAACTGAAAAAAACATAAAATTAATCATTTAAAAGTATGTATTCAGGGGCTTTCAGTGGCTTTCAGTCTATTCAGAATGCTGAGCAGCCATCACTTTATCTAGCTCCAAAATATTTCCACCACCCCTAGACACGACTCTGTATGGATTAAGAAATGTCTTCTCAACCTCTCTAACCCCACTCAGCCCCTAACAACCACTAATCTGCTTCCTATGAGTTTTCCTATTCTGTTTGGTTAATATAAGTGAAAACATTGAATATGTGACCTATTGTTGCTGGCTTCTCTCACATGGCATGAGTCTCCCAGGTTGATACACATCGTAGCAAGTATCAGTGCTTCATTTTTTATGACCGAATAATATTTCATTGCAGACCTTTTGGTTAGTAGTCGTGTTCTTAACCACTGTATCACCAGGATTCCGTTTTGTTGCATGGATATGCCCTTTTTTTTTTTTTTAATCTATTTACCTGTTGATGGTCATTTGGGTTGTTTTTACTTGTTTTGCTATTGTGACTACTGCTGCTGTGAACATTTGTGCACAAGTATTTGTTTGAATACCTGTTCTCAATTCTTTTAGGCAAATACCTAAAAGAGGATTTGCTGAGTCAAGAGGTAATTCTGTAGTTATCTTATTGTGGAATCATCAAGTGGTTTTCCACAGTGGCTGCAAATGTTGTAATCTCAACAACAGTGTATGAGGCTTCCAGTTTCTCCCAACTCTCTTAAACACTTTATTTTTAATTTTTTTTTTAATTATTACATTCTTTCTCATTGGTGTGAAACGGTATCTCATTGTGATTTTTATTTGAGTTTCTGTAATGGTGTCATAGTGGTTAAGTTCTATGGCTGCTAACCAAAGGGTCAGCAGTTCGAATCCACCAGGCACTCCTTGGAAACTCCATGGGGCAGTTCTACTCTGTCCTATAGGGTCGCTATGAGTCAGAATCGACTCGACGGCACTGGGTTCTGGGTTTATAACGTCTAAAGGAAACCCTGGTGGCATAGTGCTTAAGTGCTATAGCTGCTAACCAATGGGTCAGCAGTTCAAATCCACCAGGCACTCCTTGGAAACTCTATGGGGCAGTTCTACTCTGTTCTATAGGGTTGCTGAGTCAGAATCGACTCGATGGCGCTGGGTTTTTTTTTTTTTTTTTTTTTTTTTATAATGTCTAATGAACATCTTTTCATGTTCTTATTGACCATAATGTATACTTTCTTTGGAAAAATATTTATTTGAGGAGCTTCCTAATTTTTTAATTGGGTTAGATGTCTTTTTGTGGTTAAGGGTGTTTTTTACATAATCTGGGTTAAAAAAAAATTGCCATCGAATTGATTCTGACTCATAGTGACTGTATAAGACAGAGTAGAACTGCCCCACAGAGTTTCCAAGTACAGCCTGGTGGATTTGAACTGCTGACCTTTTGGTTAGCAGCCAAGCACTTAACCACTATACCACCAGGGTTTTCAGTAACCCTATTATGAATCCTAATTAGATGTATGATTTGCAAATATATTTTCCAATGCCTTTTCACTTTTTTGTGTGTTAAAAAAACTTTATTTTTTATTTTGGTTTGGTTTCTATAGTTTTGTAGCATGTTTTGAAATTGCAAATTCTCCAAATTTGCTCTCCTTTTTCTAGATTGTTAGAGTTATCTGAGCCTATTTCCATCATGTATCGATTTTAGGATCATCTTTTTTCTTTAAAAAAAAAATACTGACATTTTGCTAGGGACTGCATTAAATATAGAGAAATTTTACATTTGGAGAGTATCATCAACGCTTTGTAGTTTTCAGTGTATAAGTCTTGCAAATTTTTTGTTAAATTTATCAACATTTATTTTATCTTCATTAATAATATTTTTAATATATTGTGCTCTTGATTGTGTTTTCGTATTGTACAGCACTAGTGTGTAGAAATGCAACTGATTTATGAGTGTTGATATTACATACTACAACTTTGCTGAATACTTTTTGTAAGCTCAACACTTTTTTCTAGATTCTTTAAGATTTTTCTATTTATTAGACCACACCATCTACAAAAGAGATCATTTTATTTTCACTTTCCAATTTGATTCCTTTAATCTTTTTCTTGCCTAATAAATTTTTTTTTTTTTTTTAATATACAATAGGAACTTGGGAGAAAACTTACCATCAGCTTTATAGCCTTCACATCCCTTTCTACGTTTTCTAACATTTAACAAAAACAGTTTTAGTTTCTCATTATATGATATGTAGTTACTAAATACCTTAACAGAATTGGTTGTAGTTTCAGGCACCACCAACTGTCAGTTTGTCATACTGCAGTGGCTTGCATGTTACTGCAATACTAGAAGCTATGCCACTGGTATTTCAAATACCAGCAAGGTCACCTGTGGTGGACAGGTTTCATCAGAGCTTCCAGACTAAGACAGACTGGAAAAAGAACCTAGCTACCTACTTCTGCACAAATGGGATAGTGAAAGCTTTATGGGTAGCACATATTTTGGACATGTTTCCAGATGGGACCAGTGCCCAGAGGACATCACGCTTAGCACTAATTGTGAGGTTGGTGCAACACTGGGAACTGTTTTGTTCTGTTGTATATAGAGTCACTATGAGTAAGACCCAACTCGATGGTACTTAACAACAACAACAGTTCCAGGCAAAATAGTTGAAGATAAGTCATAGTCATGAATATAAACAAGCAGAACAATAAACTAACCTACAAAGTTTGGCAAAATTATTTCCTCTGAAAGGAAAAGTTTAGAAAGATGGGGTAGCTAAATATACCTTTAATAGTAGTCTCTAATGAGCTCTATAACTTATTAAGCGTTGTTATTGTTGGATTGGGGAAGACTCATTAAAAACCTACTATATGCAGATGATACAACCATGCTTGCTGAAAGTGAAGAGGACATAAAGCACTTACTGAGGAAGAAAAGACTATAGCCTTCAGTATGGGTTATACCTCAACATAAAAAAGACAAAAATCCTTACAACTGGACCAATGAGCAACATCATAAAAATGGAGAAAATATTGATGTTGTTAAGAATTTCATTTTACTTGGCTACGTAATCAGCAACCATGGAAACAGGAATCAAGAAATCAAACCACTTATTGCATTCAACATATCTGCTGCAAAACACCATGTCAAATTGTTAAAAAGTGAAGGTGTCACTTTGAGGACTAAGGTGCACCTTACCGAAGGCATGGTATATATAATCATCTCATATGCAAGAGTAACTTAGACAATGAATACAGAAGAACAGAGAATAATTGATACATTTGCATTATGGTATTGGGGAATAATATTGAATATAACATGGACTGCCAGAATAAAGAACAAAACTGTCTTGGAAGAAGCACAGCCAGAAGTCCCCTTAAACATGAGAATGGTGAGATTTCATCTCATATTCTTTGAACATGTTACCAGGAGGGACTTATCCTTGGAGAAGGACGTGATGCTTGGTCAGCAAAAGAGAGCAAGACCTTCACTGAGTTGGACTGACACAGTGGCTGGCTGCAACAATGGGCTCAAGCACTGCAACTATCGTGACGATAGCCCAGGATGGGGAGTGTTTCGTTTTGTTGTACCTAGGGTCTCTGTGAGTTGTTACCAATTTGAATGCACCTAACAACAACAACAGTGATGTTATTACTATATTACAATTATATGGTTTTATTATAAATGTATGTGCTCCAAACATCGCTGAATCTATGTCATACCAGTGTATAATAAGTTTCATGTGTATCCAACAATTTTGGGAAGTAGAATCTTCTATAATCTAGTTTAAAATCACATGGGGGAATTATTTTTTCTATACTCTAGTATGAAGAAAGAGTCTCCATTCTGTCTACAAGCAATATAATTTGTTTAGATAATGCCCTATGAAAACTAATATCAATACCTCTGTTTCTTCCTGGAAGAGATTTCTAGACTAAATGGGACAGCAGAATCTAACAATGCAACTAAATTAATTATACTGAGAGTCACAGAGCAAATTGAAATGCAGTTTCCTCTTTTTGGCAGCTTCCTCATCTTCTACATGATCACACTGTTGGGCAACCTGGGAGTGATCATCTTGACCTAGGTGGTCTCCCACCTTCACATATCTATGTATTTTTTTTTTATCAGAAACTTGGCCTTGATTGATCTTGATAACTCTACTGTTGTTTATCCCAAGATGTTAGTGAATTTACTTTTGAATCAAAATACTATTTCCTATTATCCATGTGCCAGACAAATAGCTGTCTTCCTCTTGTACATTATTTGTGTATTTTATGTCCTGACAACCATGGCCTATGACCACTATGCGACCATCTGTAACCCAATGCTGTACAATACTGTCTTGTCCCAGAGACTTTGTCACGTGCTTGTTGGTATTCCACACCTCTTCAGTACCTTTTAATCTCTGATTCTCACCAGTAAGATACTTACATTGACCTTCTGTGATACTTATGTCGTTGTTCATTTCTATTGTGATGATGTTCCCTTGGTACCTTTTCTCTGCTTGAATGCATGAGAAATTGAATTATCGATCATAATGTTTTCAGCGTTTAATGTGATTTCGACCCTTGTAGTGTTTGCTGACTTATGCTGATTCTGATAGCCATATTTTAAATGCATCCTGCTGAGGGCAGGAAAAAAACTTTCTCCACATGTGGTTCTCATCTGAAAGTGATGGTCTTGTTCTACGGGTCTATACTATTATGTACCTGCAGCCTGAATCTGCTCATTCTTATCATAACGAAAAAATAAGTTCTGTGTTTTACACTTTATCCATTCTTATGCTTAACCCCTTCATATACAGCTTAAGGAACAAAGAGGTTAAAAATGCTTTCCAATCATCTTTAAGAATCAATGCAAAATTTGTATTTCACACTCAATATGCAATATTTTCTAAAAACCTATAAAAACATGCAAAGGTCACTTGATAATATTTTAGCAGATATATTGGAGATTTTAAATTAAATGTCTTTTCCTTCCCAAGATTTTTTATAGATGACAACTTATAGAGAACATTATGGTGAAAAACTATTGTCAGAACCAGAAGAACTTTTACATATTTTCTAGTTCATACTTCCAATGAATTTAGGTAATTTTATATTAGTAAATATGAAAAGCATCATATAAACAGGACAAATAAGTCTGGGATGAATTTTTTTTTTTTTTTTACTGAACACTATATGCCATACAAAAAGCATTATGTTAAAAATGGTAACATTCTGAATTTATACACATTCTTATGAAGTAATATACACTTCTGCCATTATTTTATCTTGTTGTTTCTGTTAGATGCTATTGAGATGCCTCCACCTCATGGCGATCTTCTATACAACCAAACAATACATCTCCCAATCTTGCACACCTTCATGATTGTTGATAAGTTTGAGTCCATTGTTGCATCGTAGTCACTATAAATTTTCAGGCGTAGTTACTATAAATCTTTGGGGACAAATATTTGTTTTATTTGAAGTTTTTGTTCCTTTCAAACAAACAAATATCTTCCTATAGTTGTGTTGTTGTTGTTGTTGTTAGGTGCCATCGAGTTGGTTCCGACTCATAGCGACCCCGTGTACCACAGAAGGAAACACTGCTGGTCCTGCGCCATCCTTACAATGGTTGTTATGCTTGACCCCATTGTTGCAGCCACTGTGTCAATCTCTCTTGTTGAGGGTCTTCTCTTTTCCACTGACCGTGTACTCTATCAAGCATGATGTCGTTCTCCGGGGACTGATCCCTCCTGACAACATGTCCAAAGTATGTAAGACACAGTCTCACCATCCTTGCTACTAAGGAGCATTCTGGTTGTACTTCTTCCAAGGCAGATTTGTTCATTCTTTTGCCAGTCCATGATATATTCAATATACTTCACCAACACCACAATTCAAAGGCATCAATTCTTCTTCAGTCTTCGTTATTTATTGTCCAGCTTTCACATGCATGTGATGAGATTGAAAATACCATGCCTTGGGTCAGGTGCATCTTAGTCTTCAAGGTGACATTTTTGCTTTTTGACACTTTAAAGAGGTCCTTTGTGCAAATTTGCCCAATAGGGTCGTTACAAGTCAGGATCGACTGGACGGCAATGAATTTGCTTTGGTTTCCTATAGTTAGTGCTTTTTTAATCTTAGACACATAAATTAAGAATGTAATTACAAGAGAAAATTCTCAAACAAGTTCTGTTCCTTACACACACACACACACACACACAAAAGTTTTTTACTTCCTATTTAGCCTTGGCATAGAATGAATTCTGAGAAAAACTTGTGAACCAATAAATATGATGACTAGTAAAATAAGCACGTAGATAAATTTTACCATAATACTGGCAGTCTTTCTTACCCTATTTGTTGATTTTGGCCTAGTCTCCACAGGAACTTTTGCCACTAATCTAGAGAAGTACAAAGTTCGATACATCCAAAGTGCATTTTCCTTCATTTCATTGGGAATCAAACAATATTTAACACAGCTAGAAAATACACACAATACCCAATAATGAACTAAAACAGAGACATCATCATAAATATAGAAAGATAATACATCTTTAATATAGATAGATGTATGGATAATACATCATAAATATAGAAAGATAATACAAATACAAATTAAAACAGTTTGAGCAATCAGAATGACAAGCTTGGGAAACTACTGTAGGAATACAGAGGTAAATAGAAATCTATTTACCTGTAATCTTATCACCTTATTAATAAAATTACAGATTTAGGGGTAGTTTTAATTTGCATTATTAATGAGTATAGGAATACTACTTTACATGTGGTATACATATAATACATAGAGTTAGCACATAAATAATTAGAGGAATCCAAAATAAAATTTAGACAAATATGGTCTATGGCATTTGAGACTGTATTAACAAACTAAAAAAATTAATCAAAAAGAAAAATATGAGCTCAAGGGAATTTGACTTTAGTTAGTACAATACTCTGACAAATTTCAGCTACTATAGTCTCCCCAAAGTCCAGTGTGTGTGCCCTGGGTTTAAAGAGCTCATTCTTCTTTGCTTGGAGTGCCATGAAGTCCAGAAGTGCCTGAATTCCAGTAAGTGGCTCAGTCTAGGTTACCAGGAATGTCTTGGGGCTTACCTCCGTTGTTCTCTGTCTCTTAGGAATCAAGTTCCTGTTCTACTTGTAAAATGTCTGAATACTTTTGTCTGCTACATTTTTTTTTTTTACATTTTTCTAGTCATTTGTGGAAATAAGTCTGATCCTAAAAAACCAAAGCCAACCCCAGTTACCACTGAGTAAATTCTGACTCATAGCAACCCCATGTGTGTCAGAGTAGAAATGTGCTCCTTACAATTTTCAGTGGCTGATTTTTCAGAAAAAGATCACAACACCTTTCTACTGAGACGTCTCTGCCAACCTATTTGTTAGTAACCTAGCACTTAACCATCTACATCACCCAGAGATTCCTAGTGACATAATAGAAGGGAATACAAACCTGAAAATTTTTTATTAGAAATATGTATACCTTTTTTCTAATTCCAGACAGAAATCTTAAACTTTTAAAAAGATAGCAGACATTTGGTGCATGGTATAAGTCCTTCAATATCGTGGTTGATGACTAGTAAGGCTTAGGCTAAAAAAGTGAAAGCACTCTGTGTAGGGAAAAGAAAGGAATTTAATTAATTCTCAGAGTGGAAGAAAGAAGCCAGAGCTGTGGAGAGGCAACACAATGACTCTCTCTCTAGTCTAATAAATATCCAATGAATTTACACAATTCAAGAAATTATTTGATTAGCCATTCATTTTTATTGGAATAAAGAATGACCTGTGTCAAGTAGGTTGGCCAATTAAATATGTTAATTTGAAGAATGAAAATGCTCAATAAAGCCTCAAAGTCAGAGTGTTCTTTAAACTCACTTTATTAATTCCCTTTATCTATAATCTCATTTTTTTGTTCTTAGAATTACTATGCATAAAGGGACGCCAGTGGAAATGGTGAAGTCCCAAGCTATAAAGGCATATTCCTCCATAGAAACACTAAAAAAAAAGAAAAAAAAAAAAAAAACAGCCCCAATAAAACTTGTCAGAACTCTAAAAAGTAATCCAAAGTTTATCAAAGCCAGATGAAGCTGAATCAAGAAAAAGACAGCTTAAACAGAGTAGGAGAGCTTTGTGGTGTTTTTACTTTGCTTATTACTTCCTCCTCTTTGGTGCAGTGGTAGGTGGTCTCGAAGACATCAGCCTACCTTACAAGTGTGAGCACCTGGTTCCAGATGGAACAGGAAAGACCCTGTTCATAGGAACTGTGTTTATCTGTTTGAACTTATCTGTGGGTTTCTTAAGCAATGACACAAGTTCTTTGACTTTTTTTTCCCCCAACTGGAGGCTCTCTCAGGCAAAAAACAGCTAAACTGGGACATTCCACAAAATAAATAAATAAATAAGAAAGACAAATGAACAGACATTTGCTGCCTGGGATAAAGTATTACAGTCAAAGAAACAAAAGCATAGAAGAAAAAGCTGAGGAAACTATTATTTTCTTTCTTTACTTTCTCTTATCTTTTTTTTTTTTCTTGAACTAATTTTACCGAAGGATGATATGCTCTTGGCATTATTTTAGACATTAGAGAAAAATAATTGTCAAAAGTGTTGGGCATCCATTTTTTAAAAGATTGAAGAAAATATAAGCCTCCCAACCAAAAAAAAAAAAAAGCATGTTTATAAGAATCTCTACAGATGCTGCTCTAAAAATAAGAAACATTTCAAAACCGATTGTTTAAGTTACAGGAAAACGAATATATATTCACCATAGAGAAAAAAGAGAAGAATGCTAAAATTAAACTGATAAGGGAAAATCAGTTGTATGATTTCCTGAGGGTATTTTTCAATCTCTGTAACAGAATCTTGAGTTTTAACCAGGGCTTTTATGATTCCACTGTTGAAAGCAAGTGGAAGTTTGGAGAAAATATATGCAATAATCTTAATAGATTTTTGACAGCTGGCAGCCACAGAACCATGATCTGTGAGAGAAGGGAGGCATTTGCTGTTCCCACACGTCAGGGTTGGTGAGGGAGGTGGGCACAAGGAGAGTTTTTAATTTTGTTCAGATAAGGACACAAATCCAGAGTCTGGAAAGGTGAAGATGTTTGGAATATATGAAGCTGGATAACGGACTAAGAAACGTAGGCAGTGAAGGTAAAAAAAAATATATCTTTGGCCAATTACAGACTTTGTATGAACCCT
The DNA here is from genome assembly GCF_030014295.1 of Loxodonta africana. Classification (NCBI taxonomy): domain Eukaryota; kingdom Metazoa; phylum Chordata; class Mammalia; order Proboscidea; family Elephantidae; genus Loxodonta; species Loxodonta africana. Next base: position 30,616,013 of record NC_087348.1, read on the forward strand.
AAACAACACACACTAGCTGAGAATTTCTAAGGTCAGGGCATGAACAACTACCGGGAAAGTGAAAGAGCCAGGAGCATGCACAGTGGAAGCCTAGTAGAGTTCACAACAACTTAGGATATGTTAAAAATCTGCCATGCCACAGTGAGTAAAATCATTGAACACAAGGCTCTCCGTAGAGACAGCAGAAGTAAAAGAACTAAACTGGCCCTTACAAAAAGGCTCCACTAAACTCCACTCTAACAAGGCTCAAAATTAAACCTCAAAAGGATTAAGCTGATTTGCAAGTATTTAAGCTGGTGGCCAAAACACAATGCTGGCTAAAGAAAGGTCAAAATGTCCATAGACTTATAGTGCAATGTCCACAATGTACAGCATCCAAAGAAGTATTTCTTGGTAAGTTAAAAAGCAGGAAGATATTAACCATAACTCTGAGAAAAATCAGTCATCACTAGTGTATCCCGGAATTACCGACTTGATGAAATTAGCAGACAAGAACTTTAATTATAAACATTAGCAAAGATTTAAAGGTAAGCTTAAGCATAAAAAAGAAAAAATATATAAATTATAATAAAGAAGCAAATTGAGATTGTATAACTGAATATAACATCTGAAATGAAATTTTTACTGGATAGACTTTAAAGCAGATTAGACATTTTTCCAAGTCCGTTTCCTTGATGTCTTAAAGGGGCAGCATGGTTTCTGCTTGCCGCTTACAGTTTAAATTCAGGAAGAAAGAGATAGACTTAAAAGGAACTGTGCAAATGAAACCGGAAATTAAAGATTTGGAAAATTCTGTTGAACAGACTAAGGAAACTTGTCCTGGAAATCTTTCATCTAGGAAGCAGTTACACAATCTTTTGTTAAAGAGATTAGGCCTGTGACAGATGGTTCTAATCAACAATCCTACCATAAACCCCTTCAGCTTTGACTGAAAGGGACAGAGCCAAGACAGAAAGAATGAAAGTTGCCGGCCTCCTGGAATTCTACAGAAAGGGAGCAGGTCAATGGAGCAACTTGGTTGCAAACATCTGTTGTCCTTCAAGAAAAAGAAGGCACATTTCTGTGAAGTTTGCCGATCAGCAAAACTCTCGAAGGGGGCTACATTTACTTGCAAGGGTAGAATCACCCCCTCCTAGATTTCAAAAGAGTGAAACACTGCCTCCTGGGCTACAAAGAGTCAGGTCTCTACCACATCATTTCTGAAGTGTGGGGCTGCCATTCAGGTAGGCCAAGAGATGGGACTGCTGCCCAAAGCTGACAGTGCAGGCTACCACGTCCAAGGACAGGAGAATGGGGCTTATATAACTTTATTTATCCCTCACTCAGTGATGTTGACCTGGAGAGATCTGACTTGAATTCCAAATCCTCTAGTATGAATTGTGTGACTTCAAATTACATAGTTTAACTGAGCTTAGTGTACTCTGAATATGGGTACAGTAATTTCTATCTCATAGTCTTGGGTTGTGCTCATTGTGCTTGACAACTAACCTAAAGTTGGTGGTTCAAACCCAGTCAGCTGCACTGCATAAGAAAAACCTTGCAAAACCTGCTCGAGTGAATACTATAGCCAAGAAAATCCTATGGAGCAGTTCTACTCTGTGACACATGGGGTCACCATGAGTCAGAGCTGACTCCACGGGAATACGTTTTGTTTTGTTTAATATCTACCTTATATGAATGGGTTAAATAATGTATTTATCACAGTATATACTAGACATTTTCTTTGAACAATAAAGTTAAAATAAATCTTATTTAATGACAATAATGTCATTGCTTCCATCATGGCTTTGCAAATGTTTCAGTTTTATTGAGATTGAACTTACATCTAGTTGTTTTCTGCCATTGCAATTTTACTCGTTGACTGTGTTTATAAGTATCTTTACATCGCATAAGTCTCTGTGGGACTATTCAGATCACTTATGTTGCTTTGCTACTTTCCTTGAATTGCACCTTGACTTTTCTCACGGGGGAATATGTGAAGTGTCCTAGATAATTAGCAGGCGTGCCAAGGCTTTTTTTTTTTTAAGTCTTCCAGATGTGTGGTAAATTATCAATGAATTACATACTTCTTCCTCAGGGAATATCACAAAGAGGGAGAAAAATCAAATTCTTCCTACCGAAAAGAAGAAATAAGTTAGGAGAAGATATTTGCTGCCTCAATAAAGGTGAGCAAGTGACAATTGCCTTTCATTTTAATTATCACCTGGATCCTGGTAATTGGCCATGACTCTTGGCTTCTGACTGTAAACAGTCGTATGATTACTCACAGCTAAGCCCTTTCAAGTTTATCACAAACAGTAATTATATATTTTGTTAACCAGGGTTTCCTGGGCCCTTATGTTGTCTTCAGGGCATTCAATCCTATTAATCAAACATGTACCTCGATTATATATTATTTGTATTCACTGCTATTGCCAAGCATGTACTGCAAAGGAAGAGAGGTTTTTTATATTTGAAAACTTCAATTATCATCTAAGAGAATCTATTAGTGTTAGAACTTCCAGAGAAAATACAGGACACCAAGTTATATCTAAATCTCAGATTTAAAAAAATGAGTGTTTAGTATAAATACATTCTGTACAATATCTGATTAATGGCAATCGTTCTTTTCATAGAAATGTTTGCTTAGATTTGAGTATATTTAGTATGAGCAGGAAACATGAAATATTTGATAAACTGGGCATCATTTTAAGAGTAGCATTTCCAAATCAAATACAAGGGGTTTTGTTGTTGCTTTCATTGTTGTGGTGGTGGTTGAAGTTTTTTGGTTGTTTTCCATAGCGGGTTGCTTACAAATGAACTTGATTTTTCAAAAAGGGCATAGCAAACTGATTGAGTACACTGACAAACACATTGTATGTTTTGTCAAAGTTACAGAACAATGGATAAGTCCTTGAACCCAAAATAAATCCTACCTGATATCACCAGGTCTGCATGCTTTTGTATGCTGTCTACTCAAATGCTTACCAGCAAATGGAGGTATTTTGAATATATTCATTGAGATGTTAAAAATAGATGATTGGATATTCTTCTCCACGCAAGAAGAATGGGGAGAGGGAGTAAAATAATTCAGAAATCTTCAGAAAGAGTGGTAACTGACAGTAAATAGGAGATAAACTCAATAAATCTAGAATAATTCTTAAGAGTTTATTGAAGACCTCAAAGTGGTAGGATAGGTACTGAGTTCTGAATCACTTTACTCAAATCAGTGTATCTCATACTATGACAAAATCTTGTTACATGTCCTGTAATAAGCAAATTTCAGGTAACAATTTCAAAAGAGATTAGGCTTATCATTATTAAATAATGGTTGATTAGGGACTTGGAAGGAAGATTTGGACTTAGTTGAGAAACAGCAATTTATTTTAGTAAGAAGGGAGATGGAGGTGGCTCCTCAATCTTTAGTATGGTCCTGCACCCTATCTCCTGCATCAGGTTTGCAAAATCAACACCAAGAGCAAGCAATCCGTAGACTGACACCACTCTCCTGACCATTTTAGCAGCCACAGGACCAAAAATTATCCTTAATAGACTCCTGCTGCAAAGTGCATTTGGACTGCAGCCGCTCCAAATGGTAAATATGAACCTTCTGGGTGCCCTTAGAAGGTCTTATCTGATAATTGCGCAGGCTAAACCTGTGGTGAAAAAAACCTGTAGAGTCCGTTAATTCTAATATTTCCATTCTGTATTTTACGTCACTAATGTTTTGAACTCCAACTGCTGTTGCAATTTAAATATTATGGTTGCAGTATAGTACTGTATTTTTTCACAATTAATGTGCCCACACACATATAATGCATGGTAGTAAGTAACTAAAAAAAAAGAAAAAAAAATTTTTTTAGTAAGTAAAACAATTCTAGTATAGCATGCTCATGCATATACCATGCATGTCTCATGACATTTCCACAAGTGAATTGTGGACTCATTCATCCATCCTCCCATATTACAGGTAAATCATATAGTTTTCATTTTCTTTAATCACCTGCTTGTGTGTATAAAAATACTCCAAAAATGTTACTTTTGATCATAATTGTATAATAGAGTTGTAAAGCACAGACAAGAACTAATGGATTGAGTTTGATAGTCCCACAGTAATCAGAAAATAAACAATGAAGCAGTGCATCCCTATTAAGTTGATAATTATAGCGCATTAGTTCAGTTGAAGATTTCAGTTGTAATATTGAAGGATTCTACAGACAAAATATTGAATGGTGCAGGAAACATTAAGAGAAGATGGAAGGAATACATAGAGTCACTGTATCAAAAATAATTGGTCGAAGTTCAACCATTTCCAGAGGTAGCACATGACCAAGAACAGATGGTATTGAAAGAAGAGGTTGAAGTTACACCGAAGGCATTGGCAAAAAACAAGGATCCAGGAATTGATGGAAAACCATCTGAGATGTTTCAACAAATAGATGCAGTGCTGGAGGTGCTCACTTATCTATGCCAAGAAATCTGGGAGACAGCAACCTGGCCAACTGACTGGAAAAGATCCATATTTGTGCCCATTCCAAAGAAAGGTGATCTAACAGAATACAGAAATTATAAAACAACATCTTTTCTATCACATGTAAGTAAAATTTTGCTGAAGATAATTCAAAAGTGGTTTCTGCAGTACATTGACTGGACACTGCCAGAAATTCAAGCCAGATTCAGAAGAGGTTGGGGATGAGGGACATCATTGCTGATGTCAAATGGATCTTGGCTGAAAACAGAGTGTCACAGATTGAACTGTGTCCCCCCAAAATATCTGTCCTCTTGACTAGGTAACAATTCCCTCCTATGATTGTCTACCATTTTATCTTCTGATATGATTTCCTTATGTGTTGTAAACCCTCTCACTATGATGTACAAGGTGGATTAGTGGCAGTTATACTGATGAGGTCTACAAGATTAGATAGTGTCTTAAGCCAATCTCTTTTGATATATAAAAGAGAGAGAAGTGAGCAGAGAGACATGGAGACATCATACCACCAAGACAGCATTGCTGGGAGCAGAGCCCATCATTTGGACCTGAGGTTCCTGTACTGAGGTGCTCCCAGACCAAGGGAAGACTGATGACCAGAACCTTCCTCCAGAGTTGACAGAAAGAAGAAAGCCTTTCCCTGGAGCTGACACCCTGAATTAGGACTTGTAACCTACTGGACTGTGAGAGAATAAACTTCTCTTCGTAAAGCCATCCACTTGTGATATTTCTGTTATAGCAGCACTAGATGACTAAGACAGAGAATACCAGAAAGATGTTGACCTGACTGTTATTGACTATGCAAGGCATTCGAGCGTGTACATCATAACAAATTATGGATAACATTGAGAAGAATGGGAATTACAGAGTACTAAATTGTGCTCATACTGAACCTGTACATACATGAAGAGGCAGTCATTCCAACACAAAAAGGGGATACAGTGTGGTTGAAATTCAGGAAAGAGGTATGCATCAGGGTTGTACCCTTTCACCATATTTATTCAAATGGTACACTGAACAAATAATCCGACAAGCTGGACTATATGAAGAAGAATGTGGCAGCAGGATAGGAAGAAGACTCATCAACAACCTGCGATGTGCAGATGACATTTTCTTGCAGAAAGTGAAGAGAACTTTAAACACTTACTGATGAAGATCAAAGACTATACTCTTGATTGGATTACACCTTGTCATGGATTGAATTATGTCCCACGAAAAATGTGTGTATCAGTTGGGCTGGGCCATGATTCCCCATATTGTGTGATTTTCCTATATGTTGCAAATCCTGTCTGTATAATGTTAATAAGGAAGGATGGGCAGCAGTTGTGTTAGTGAAGCAGGACTCAACCTATAGGATTGGATTGTGTCTTGAGGCAATCTCTTGAGATATAAAAGATAGAAGCAAGCAGAGAGACAGGGGGACCTCATACCACCAAAAAGCAGTGCCAGGAGCAGGACACGTTCTTTGGACCTGGGATTCCTGCACAAAAAAGTGCCTAGTCTGGGAGAACATTGTTGACAAGTTCTACAGAGAGAGAAAGCCTTCCCGTGAAGCTGACACCCTGAATTTGGACTTCTAGCCTACTTTACTGTGAGAAAATAAACAGCTTTCTTAAAACCATCCATTTGTGGTATTTCTGTTATAGTGGCACGGGATAACTAAGACACAACTCAACATAAAGAAGACAAAAACTTCATGACTTGACCAACACCATGATAGACGAAGAAAAGTTTGAAGTTGTCAAGGATTTCATTTTACTTGGATACACAATGAACTTTCATGGAAGCAGCAGTCAAGAAATCAAACGACATATTGCAAGGGGCAAATCAGCTGCAAAAGACCTCTTTAAAGTGTTAAAAACAAAGATGTCACTTTGAGGACTAAAGTGCACTTGACCCACATCGTGGTATTTTTAATTTCCTCATATAAATGTGAAAGCTGGACAATGAACATAGAAGACCAGAGAAGAATCGATGCCTTTGAATTACGGTGTTGGCGAACAATGTTAAATATACCAAGGACTGTAAGAAGAACAAACTAATCTGTCTTGGAAGAAATATAGCCAGAATGCTCCTTAGAAATGATGGTGGTGAGACTATGCCTCTGGAACTTTGGATATGTTATCATGAATGAGCAGTCCCTGGAGAAGGACATTAATCTTGGTAAAGTAGAAGGTCAGAGAGAGGAAGACCCTCAAGGAGATAGATTGACCCAGTGGCTGCAATGATGGGCTCAAGCATAGCAATGATTTTGTAGATGGTGTCGGAATGGGTAGTTTTCGTTCTGTTGTACATGGTGTCTCTATGAGTTGTAGTATTTTCATAAGTGCCGCTATGCCATTTTTTTTTCCTGTTGTAAAAAAAAAGAAAAGTCAGCCTTGCTGGGGGAGGGCATGGCTGGCAAACAAATGTAGAAGGCTCTAGTTATTTGTATTAATATACAGGAACCTTAATTTACTGATTTTCCTTGTTAAACTGTGTGAAATGTAGGGAGCTTGACTTGTCACTGAAGTATTTGAAAATCATAGTAGTATACTTTTTAATTTCTCCATTATACAGTTCTAGAAATAAATTGAAAATTCCAATATATGGTTCAATAAATGCATACATATTTTTAAATGCAATATATTCTGTATCTTCATTTCAATGTTATATTAAAGGAAATAAAGCACACAGACTTAAATACTCAAAATCTTTGAAGATTGATATAAATCATAGAATTTAGTGGGAATGGGTCCAAATATTGTGTTTTGAAATAATAAAAATTCTGAGTTTTTCTTTAAAAAAGGAAATGAAATAAAATTATGAATACACACAGAATCATACATGTGAATAATTAGAAAAGGAAAAGATGTTTCAGTTATGAAAACTGATAAAAGCCACAAATTATACAAAATGCATAAATAAAAATATTTATTAATAATATCCACACACGCAAAGATATGGGGTGGTAAAAGTGTTCTTGGAAGCCACTCCAACACCAGGACAAAAAACATTATTTAATGATACATGCTTTCGACTTTACCATACAAATGCACCCACTAAATATCAAATAAATTCTTATAATTTCAATTTTCCCTTAGTCAAAGTCCAGAAACGCCTGCAAACACTCTAATGCAGCCTTATATTATGTGAGGTGCAATAGAACTGAAGACAGAATGAAAAGATATGGAGTGGACTTAACTGACCATGGTTAAAATATCTTAATTTCCCAGTGTTTACAAAGATATATCACTATGTCACTGGCTTGCTAAGGCCCCCCTCAGGACCTTTGACAAGACCAGTGCAAATGAGAAACCCTGACACTTATTCTTCACTGGCTTCACATTAGCTCTGCCTGTCTCTTTAAAAACATTAATTTTCCACAAGATTTTTTAAATAAAATTGGAAATGTACTAAGGAAACCAGTGATGCCATTGTAAAGATTAAATAAAGTCTGGTTATATTAACAACTATATAGTTTTATTATACATATATATATGCTCCAAACATTGCTGAACTTACATTATACCATTGTAAAATGGATGTCATATGGATCCTCCAATATTGGAAGTAATATCTTCTATAGTCTATTTTAGCTTAAAATCTAATATGGGACTTACCATCTTCTAGTATGAATAATAAGTCTTCACTGTTTCTACAAATATTATCATTTGTTTAGATAACACTACATGAAAGCTAACACCAATCCCTTTGTTTCTTTTCAGGAGAGATAACTGAACTAAATGGGCCAACAGAATCTAACGGTGCAGACTGAATTCGTTCTCATGGGAGTAACAAAGAGGCATGAACTACATCCCCCCCTTTTTGGTGTCTTCCTCATCATCTACATGATCACAGTTGTGGGCAACCTAGGCATGATCATCCTGACCAAGGTGGACTCCCGCCTACACACACCCATGTATTTTTTTTTTATCAGACACCTGGCTTTCATTGATCTTGGTAATTCTACTGTTATTTACCCCAAATGCTAGTAAATTTTGTTTTGAATCAAAATACCATTTCCTGTTATGAATGTGCCATACAGATGGCTTTCTACATTTTATTCATTATCACTGAACTCTACATCCTGGCAGCCATGGGCCATGACCGCCATGTGGCAATCTGTAACCCTCTGCTCTACAGTGTTATCATGACCCAGAAACTTTGCCATGCGCTCACAGCCATTCCATACCTCTTCTGTACATTTCAGTCTCTGTTGCTCACCAGTAAGACTTTTACATCAACTTTCTGTGGTTCTAACGTTGTCAGTGATTTCTTCTGTGATAATGTTCCCTTAATACCTTTGCTCTGCTCAAATGCACGGCAAATAGAATTGATGATCATAATGTTTGCATCATTTAATTTGATGTCTTCCCTCCTGGTGGTCCTGGTGTCCTACATGTTGATTCTGATAACCATATTTCGAATGCATTCTGCTGAGGGCAGGAAAAAAGCTTTCTCCATGTGTGGTTCTCATCTGACAGTGGTGGTTGTGTTCTGTGGGTCTCTACTATTTATGTATGTGCAGCCTGAATCTGCTCATCCTTTTAGCACTGACAAAATTACTTCTGTGTTTTACACTTTAGTCATCCCTATGCTTAACCCCTTCATATACAGCTTAAGGAACAACAACAAAAAAAAAGGAACAAAGAGGTAAAAAATGTCTTCTACGGGATCTTTAAAAATCCATGTAAATTTTGTAATTAATATTAAATATATTTTTTTAATTATTATATGAACTATGAAATAGGCAGATATCATTTGGTCATATTTCTAGTGCATGTAATTACATTTTCTTGATTTTAGAGCAGAGACTAATTATAAAGTACAGTCAGATGGCTTGTTTCCCTTATATTCATTCGAATTTATATTAACCGTTATTATTTTCTATCTTAAATTGAAAGTCAAGTGCTTCCCAAGATTACTTGTTTCTTTTTCAATGTGTTCTTATGTGATCGCATAGGAGCTCATACTTCTCCCTATGGAAAACTTATACTGCACCATACATCAATAAATTACTAGTTTGTTCCTGTTACTGTTTATTACGGATGGCAAACTTCTGAATCTTATTTTCTTTGAATTTTTTGAACTTAAATCAACAGGGTAAGCAAAGTTGGAGACAAAGAGTTTGCTGTGTTCCTGTAGGCATCAAGAATGATTTATTTGTCTTCTTATCAGGCAATTTAAAGGAGACAAGTATTTTTAATTATCTATTCTGTAATCAAACATGTATGTATAGTAGATGATTTTCATCTCTTAGCATTTCATTTGATTTCCGTGTTCCTTTGATAATTAGTTACCTATTTAGATACCTAGGGTCTTATATACCGATTCTATTGATCATATTTAAATGCATACATAGAAGCTAGGAAAGTAAGAATGGATAAAAATAAATTGAATAAAGAGAAGGTGGAGAATAGCATGAAGGAAAAAAAAGAAAAGATATTTATGATACGTAATTGGAAAGACTAAAAGATTTATTATAGGTAATAACTAATGGAGAAAATCATGGTGAAAAACTATTTTAAGAACCAGAAGAAAATATTGATACATTTTCTAATTCACATTTTCAATTAATTTGGAGAACGTTATATTGGTAAAGAAGGAAGAACATGTCAACAGGACAAATAAATTCACGATTGTGTTAGGGGAAAAAGACCCCAGACACAAATCCAATCAAAATGAATCTTTGTTAAGCCAAGATAAAGAATATAATTCCAAAGAGGGAATCATCAGCTTGCACTGGGCACAAAAAACTAATGGGTCCTTTAATTCACAGCCCTGAAGTGTTTAATATGCAATTACAGAATGAAGTAAAGTTAAGAAAAATTCTGATTTGTTTTTCCTCAATACGTCATTGTTAAAGGCATGATAACAGAAGCAAGATCTTTACAGTGACAGGTTTAAAAAATTTTTGTTGACTAGGCACTAGGTTTGGTGTTTTTGGTTGCTTAGTTACCACTTGCTGATATGTGCTTTGCTGACTAATTGCTAATTAGTGGCTGTAGGGGGCTTATAAAAGGAGGGGGGTGTTAAAGAAGATATTCCAAACATTCTTTTCTGGAAGTGTAGAGGTTACATAAAGCCTCCCTGGGGCGGGGGGGAACTGACAACATTCATTCTTGACTTGGTTACAAAGAAAACACTTCCTTACATACCAGATAACAGACAAAATTGCACTAGCTCTCTGTAATTATTAACCAGTTCAGTTTTCTGATTCCACAAGCTTTCTACACAAAATGTATTCCAGGCCTGGACTCCATTTTAGCCTCCTTACTCCAGTGAAGCATATAGCTTTGGGTATCTATATCATTCCCTCCCCTTTATCCTTTGAACAAACTTTGATTACGTTAACAACATTCTGTATAGACTTAAGTCATCTTCAGCATGGATTCCATTTTCTAAATGGTGACCGATTTGTTTTTTGGGCGTTTAATCTCAAGGCTTTGACATGTAATCAGGATGCAATGATAAAATGCAGCATTGGGCAAATCTGCTGCAATAAAACTCTTTAAAGTACTAAAAAGCAAAGATGTCACCTTGAAGACTAAGGTGCACCTGACTCAAGCCATGGTATTTTCAATCTCCTTATATACATCCAAAAGCTGGACAATGAATAAGGAAGACCAAAAAAAGAATTGATGCCTTTGAATTGTGGTGTTGCAGAAAAGCACTGAACACACCATGAATTTCCAAAAGAATGAACAAATTTGTCTTGAAAGAAGAACAACCAGAATGCTCCTTAGAAGCAAAGATAGTGGGACTTCATTTCCCATACTTTGGACATGTCAGGAGGGATCACTCCTTAGAGAAGGACACCATGCTTGGTAAAGTAGAAGGTCAGGGAAGAAGAGGAAGCCTCTCAATGAGATGGGTTGGCACAGTGGCTGCAACAATGGGCTTAAGCAAAGCAATGGTTGTGAGGATGGCTCAGGACTTGGCAGTATTTGTCCTGTTGTGCATAGGGTCACTATGAGTTGGAACCAACTCAAGAACACATAACAACAACAACGATAGTGCCTAGGATATCAAAGTTTATGTTGTTCATTTCATTTTTGTCAACCTCCAATTTTCCTAGATTCAGACTTTATATATTCCAGGTTCCGATTATTAACGGATGTTTGCAGCTCTTTCTTCTCATTTTGAGTGGTGCCACATTAGCAAATGAAGGTCCCAAAAGCTTGACTCCATCCACGTCATTAAGGCTGACTCTACTTTGAGGAGGCAGCTGTTCCCCAGCAGTATTTTGAGTGCCTTCCAACCTGAGGGGCTCATGTTCTGGTACTATAACAAACAGTGTTCTGCTGCTATTCCTAAGGTTTTCACTAGCAAAGTCTTTTCAGAAGTAGACTGCCAGGTCCTTCTTCCTAGTCTGTCTTAGTCTGGAAGCTCAGATGAAACCTGTCCTCCGTTGGTGAGCCTGCTGGTATTTGAGTACCGGTGGCATAGCTTCCACCATCACGGCAACACAGAAGCCCCCACAGTATGACAACCTGACAGACACGTAGAAGAGCTGCTTTTTAGGCTAGATTATTCATATCCTTTCTTATATACAGTGTTTTCCATTGTAGAGTTTATTTGTTAATTGCTTTCAGGTAAAAATAATAGTAGCTTTACTGTTTATTTGACTTTTCGATTTGGACTTTTTTTTTTTTAGACTACATATTTTCAATAGGTCCTAGCTCATCCTTATATTTAGGCTTCTTTCTTGAAATGACTTGGGTAGGTTTTGTAGCTGCTGTGCCTGTAAGGTCATTAATTTACTTGTCTTAGCAGTTTGTTTGGTTCTATGGTTTGAGCTAATTCGTTGAGCCAAACCTGTTATCTTGAAAACACGAGTGGTTTTTCCTGCCAAGCTGATGACTTTTTCTTAAGCTGAAAGTTCAGATAATGCCAGCATAAAGCACTTCCATTTTTAGTTTGCATGCAAGAATGGATTTTTATCTAATTCACTACAGGAGAAAAGAATTTATTAAGAGCTTCATGTAAGTCTTTTTCTTTCCTTTTTTCTGGGACGTCTTTAAATATTTCCTTGGTCATTCTGTTGGGGTCTAGCAAGACTAGCCTGAGTATTTTCCAGTCAGCATGCTCTAATCACATTTGAATGTCTCCAGGGCTTTGTAGCATGTGTACTAACTGAATTCAGGCTGCAATGAATCAACTAAGACCTTAAATTCCCTAGCAAACATGTAAGGATCTTTTTGAATATCTGAAAAAAAAAATTTTAACGATACTGTGTAAATCATTATGAGTCTAAGGAACAAAGGTTTTATATATATGTGTGTGTGTGTATATATGTGTGTGTGTATATATATGTATGTGTGTGTGTATATGTGTGTGTGTATATATATGTATATGTGTATATATATATAATCTCCCCCACCCACTCTTAAGATTTTCTTAAGTGCCTACTCCAGGCAGAGGGGAATGATTTTTGAAAGTCATTTCAGGAATTGCATAGGGAGAATCTGAAAAATCCCTGGAGAGATAGGGAAGGTCTGACAAGGGATTACTAGGTTTTCAAGAGGCATAGAGGGTAAAGAAAGAAAGAGAGAACCAGCCTCTGGAGAATCAGAGGCAGGAGATGGAGAAACAGTGTTAGACTGGATTCGAGACTGTAATTCTCTTATCTGCTTAGGCTGTTTAGCTACAGTGTCCTGCAGGGAAGCAAATTTATCACTCTGTAGGTTTTGAGAAGTCTCTGTTGTTGTTGTTAGGTGCCATCGAGTCAGTTCCAACTCATAGAGACCCTATGCACAACAGAATGAAACAGTGCCCAGTCCTGTGCCATCCTTACAATCGTTGTTATGCTTGGGCCCATTGTTGTAGCCACTTTGTCAATCTACCTTGCTGAGGGTCTTCTCCTTTTCCACTGACCCTGTACTATACCAAGCATGATGTCCTTCCCCAGGGACTGATCCCTCCTGACAACATGCCCAAAGTATGTAAGATGCATTCTCGCTATCCTTGCTTCTAAGGAGCATTCTGGTTGTACTTCTTCCAAGACAGATCTGTTTGTTCTTTTGGCAGTCCATGGTATATTCAATATTCTTTGTCACCGGTATTTGTCTAGGAAGAAGGACTGGAAGTGGCCCATCAATCATCAGTAATGTCCTGCGCTCAATCTCCTGGTCGAGGCTTGTAAAATCACACCAAAATGAGAAGATTCCTAGATTACTGCCACTCTCCTGAATATTATAGCCAGCCACGGGACCAAAAAGTACTACTCATCTATGTATTTTTTTTTGTCAGAAAACTGGCCTTGATTGATATTGGTAATTCTACTATTATTTACCCCAAGAGTCTAGTAAATATGTTTGTGAATCAAACTAACATTTCCAATTATGCATGTGCCACACAGATGGTTTTCTACTATTTTATTCACGATCACGGAACTCTTCATCATGGCAACCATTGCCTATGACTGCTACGTGGCCATCTGTAACCTTCTTCTCTATAAAGTTATATCCCCGACACTTGGTCATGTGTTCATGGATATTTCATACCTTTTCTGTACTGTGCAGTCTCTAATAAACATCAACACAATTTTTATATTGACTTTCTGTGGCTCTAATGTAATATACCGTTTCTTCTGTGATGACGTTCCCTTTATACTGTTACTCTGCTCAAATGTACCAGAAGTAGAATTGTTGCTCTTAATATCTTCAGCATTTAATTTGATGTCCTCCCTTCTGGTAACCCTGGTGTCCTACATGCTGATTCTGATGGCCATATTTTGAATGCATTCTGCTGAGTGGGGTAAAAAATCTTCCTCAACATGTGGTTCTCATATGACAGTAGTGGTTATGTTCTATGGGGCCCTATTATTGACATAGGTACCGCCTGTGTCTGCTCATTCTTTTAACAGTGACAAAATTGCCTCTGTGTTTCACACCTTAATTAGTCCCATGTTTAAAAACCCATTGCTGTAGAGTCAATTTCAACCCATAGCAACCCCATAGGAAAGAGTAGAAGTGCCCCATAGGGTTGCAAACTGCTGACCTTTTGGTTAGCAGCCTTAGCTCACAGTAGCTTTTACCCACTGCACCACCAGGGCTCTTTCCCATGTTTACCCCTTCATATACATAGAGCTTAAGGAACAAAGAGGTAAAAAAGGCCTTCCACAGGGTCTTTAAGAATCCATGTAAAATCTGTATTTAGTACAAAATGTACATTATTTTCTAATAAACTATGAAATAGGCTAATGTTATTTGATCATATTTCTAGTACATATAATTACATTCTCTTTTTTGTTGTTGTTATGTGCCGTCAAGTTGATGCTATAGGACAGAGCAGAATTGCCCCTAAGGTTTCCAAAGAGTGGCTGGTGGATTCGAACTTCCAACCTTTCTGGTTAGCAGGCGAGCTCTTAACCATTGCACCACAGGACTTCACATTCTCTTTGGTTCCATAGAAAAAAGTAATTATAAAGTACAAATAGATTATTTTCCTTATAATCATTCAAATTTATATTAATCATTACATTTTTATCTCAAATTAAATGTCGTATTATCCCCAATATCCCTTTTTTCTGTATAAATGCTTTCTTAAGTGATTCAATAGGGCTCATACTCTGGAACTCTTTTTAAACTCTCCCTTGGTATTAAAAAAAAAAAAAAAACCCAGTGCAGTTGATTCCAAGTCATAGTCACCCTATAGGACAGAGTAGAACTGCCCCACAGAGTTTCCAAGGAGTGCCTGGCGGATCCAAACTGCCGACACTTAGGTTAGCAGCCATAGCACTTAACCGCTATGCCACAGGTAATATATCCCTTGGTATATTACATGTTTTTCTTTTTTTGTTTTTAATAAAAAGGATCTTCTGAATCACATTTTCGTTGTACTTTCTGAGGCTAAAAAAGAGTTATCTGTGCCCGTGTTAACACCATGAATAATTTGTCATGTTATCTACCAATTTGACTGTGATAAACATTTCTTGTTATTTATTGTGTAATTAAACACATATGTAGATAAGATGATTTTTATCTGCTAGCATTTAACTTGATTTTCTTCCTCCTTTGATATCTAGTGGGGAATATGATGATTCTCATGACCACACTCTAAATGTGTAGATAGTAGCTGGGAAAGTATGAATGGATAATAAAGAGGTAAATAAAGAAACAACAGTATCCTGGGACATGAGCTTGCAGAATTCTCTGGCCTACTGTCTGACCTGTGGGTCTTGGGACTTAAGCTGGAAGAAGTCTTTGGCTTGCTGCCTGACCTAGGGATTTTGGACCTGCCAGACCCACAAATGCATGAGCCAATGCCTTGAAGTAAATCTCTGCGTGTGTGTGTGTATATCAGGTTCTAGTCTGATTTAAACATAAATTTTATTTATTTATGTTTAAAATTTATTTAAACATAAATTTTAGCTCTACAATCACCATCCTTTCGAGAGATATATACACATATACACCTCTCACTGGCTTTGTCTGTCTAGAGAACCCAAACTACAATATCTAGGAATTTTTTTTTTTTTGTAATTGAAAACCAAGTCAAGAACTTGTCACTAGATTTCACTGTAGAACCCACAAATATGAGTGAGTTCCTCTCTTCTAGAGTTCTCAAAATATCATAAGGTTCCTGGGCCTTCCTTCATAGTTTATGAAGAGATGTAAAATAGCTCAAAGACAATGATCAGGCTAGAATTTGATAGCGCACAAGAGTATTTTATAATTTTTTTTAAACATAAAATTTCTCTACCGCCACCCCCCTTTTAATCAAAAACAATTCCAAAACAAAGTTACTGTTGATCTTAAATACGACTAGTCATCATTATTTATTGCTGCACCAAGAATGATAATTTATTATATTGTTGTTTTGTTGTTGTTCCCACTTCGAGTCTGTTCCCACTCCTAGCAACCCTATGTACAACAGAACGAAACACTGCCCCATCCTGTGGCGTCCTCACAATTCTTGTCGTACTTCAACCCATTTTGCAGCCACTGTGTCAGTCTATCTCCCTGATGATGGTCTTCCCTTTTTTTGCTGACCCTCTACCAAGTACGATGTCCTTCTCCAGGGACTGGTTCCTCCTGATAACATGTCCAAAGTATACAAGAAGAAGTCTCGCCATCCTTGCTTCTAATGAACATTCCAGCTGTATTTCTTCCAAGACAGATTAGCTCATTCATTTGGCAGTCCTTATATACCTGTGTAACTTATTATATAGGCTTTTTAAATGTGCTTTTTAAGTTTTTATAGGGGATCTCAGATTGAACTTGCAAATGCTTCTCGTGAATAGAAAGCCAAGTCAAGAATTTGCCACTAGGTTTTACCTGTAGTACACACAGATATGGGTGAGTTCTCTCTTCTAGAGTTCTCAAAATATTGTAAGGTTCCTGGGAGGGATTTGTAAGCATCGTCTCTATAAATTCAAGCTGAATTCCTTAAATGTGCTTGATCATACCTAATGTGAAATTAGTATACAAAATATAAAATTGTATTTCATATGCTAATTTTACATACTGGGATCTTATTAAATTCACTTTTTAGAACTAATAGTTTTTATATTTTCTTTAGACATTTTTGTTTAGACTATCATGTTGTTGGAACCCTGCTGGCACAGTGGTTAAGATTTCAGCTGGCAAACAAAAGGTCAACAATTAAATTCCACCAGCTGCCCCTTGGAGAACCTATGGGGCATTTCCACTTTGTCCTATAGGGTCACTATGAATCAGAATTGACTTGAGAGCACCAGTATGGTATCATATTCTTAATGAATAGAAATAATTTTCTCACCATTTTCGGTACTTACGCACTTTACCTAGATAATTGAATAATTAATATCCAACAACTGGAAAGTAATTTTTTTAATTCTATTTCCAATGATATAAAAAACTATAAAATACATAAGAATGAGTTGAACAAAAGACATGTAATACCTGTATACTAAAAAAATACAAAACATAAAAAAAACATAAAAAAAAAAAATTAAGGAAAACTAAAACAAATGGAGAGGGATACATTATATTCAGACTGGAAGACTCAATGTTTTTAAATCATGAATTTTCCATGTATTTATCTAAAGATATAGTAATGTCAAAAACTTTCAAGTGAGTCCCACCAGAGAATTGTTTCAAACCTGTCCAGAGGGCTAAGATGATCCACCTCTTACACCAAATGTGTGGTGTGTGATAAATTCTACTCCACATGCCAACTGCATCTGGTGGAAATGTCAGCTTTCCTTCCATGGCTAATTCATCCTCATTGACCCAGGGCTAAGTCAGCAGGTACCAGCCCCTTCTCTGTTTCTTAGGTCCAATAATCTGTGGAAATGTCTCACAAACTCCAGGTAATGGGCTACATTTGATCTAGCAGAAAAAAGGATGCTAAAACACAGAGCGAAGCCTGGGAGGGGTCTCAGCACAGAGCTTTCATGTCTTCAGGAAACATGCTTACCCTTCAGAGAGTGTATGTTATCTCCCACCACCTAGGAAGCTCCACTGAACCTCTAATTCCTAGGCCTTTATTGGCCTCACTACATGGCCATGATAGATTATGTCATGCATCCCGAGGCTTAGTCAGCATCAAGATTCTAGGCAGTCCCTCTTGATCTAGTCAGCCCCTATTGTTGGTCTTAGCTGCAGTCCAGCTTAGAAACCAGGAATAAAAATCAAGTTGATTCATGTAGGGGTGAAGGGGGGGTATCATATTCACAATATGATTCTAACTTGCATTTGGAAATCAGTGAGTACTTGTAGGCAATACAACTACACTATCCAAAACAATATGGCAAAAAAAAAAAAAAAACTGGGAATAGTCCTACTATATAATTTCAAACTCCAATAACTAAGGCAGTATAGTATTGGCATAAAACACTGGAATCAACTGAGGGAGCAGAATAGAGATCTCAGAAATAGATAAGAATTTCTATGAGGTCATACTAAACATTATCCAACAGGGGTGGTAGCTCAGGAAATCCTACAATTGAGGTAATGACTGTGCTAATGCTTTGCCTTACAACAATTATTGCCAGTTTGTCATATGGAAAGAAAGGTATATATGTGTGTGTATATCACTCATTCACAGATATAGACCAGGAGTGTTGAAGCTTTGGTTTCAAATCCTCTAGTTATTAATTGTACAACTGCAGGAAAATTACATATTTTAACTAAGTTTGGCATTCTCTGAATACAGGAATAATATGGGTTAAATGTATGGATTAAATAATGAGTTTAACACATGTATGAGTTAAATGATATATTTATAACTCAATACCTACTTTCTATTTTTTTGGATAATAAAGTCAAAGAAAAAACCCTATGTAATGCTGATACAAGCATTTACTATTTCATCATGACTTTGCTCCAGTTCTACTGGGATTGAGCTGACACGTACTTTATTTTTTCCATTGTATCTAAAATTCTTTACCTTTTTTTTATTGTAATTTAGGAGAAAGTTTACAACTCAAGTTAATTTCTCATACAAAAATGTATACACATAATGTTTTGTGACCTTGGCTGCAATCCTCACAATCTGACAGCTTGTTCCCCATTTGCACCCTGGGTTCCCAGTGCCCATTTTTCCAGTTGCTGTCCTTTCCTGCTTTCTCATCTTGCTTTTGGAACAGGAATTGCCCATTTGGCCTTGTATATTTGATTGAATTAATAAGTACATTCTTCAGGTGTGTTTTGTCTGTTTGTTTTATAGGCTTCTCTAATTGTTTTCTGAAAAGTGGACTTTGGGAATGGTTTCACACAGTTGCAGGAATTCCTCCGGTTTCTGTCAGACCAGTAAGCCCGGTCTTTTTTGGTTAATTTGAATTCCCTTCTACATTTTTCTCCTTCTCTGTCTGGGACTGTCTGTTGTGATCCATTTCAGAGTGATAGTTTGTGGTACCCAGGCACCATCTAGTTCCTCTGGTCTCAGACTCATGGAGCCTCTGGTTTGTGCTGTCCTTTAGTCCTTTGGATTAATATTTGCCTTGTGTCTTTTCTTTTCTTCATACTCCTTTGATCCAGATGGAATGGTACCAAAAAATGTGTCTTACATGGCAGCTCACAAGTTTTTAATACCCCAGATACTGCTCACCAAAGTGGGATGTGGTACATTTTCTTTATTAACTATGTTATGCCAACTGACTTAAATGTCCCCCGAGACTATGATCCTCAGCCCACAGTCCCAGATACTCAGTCCCTCAAAGTGTTTGGGTGTGTCTAGGAAACAGCTATGCTTTTGCTTTTGCTCAGTTGTGCTGATTTCCCCTATACTACATGTTTTTTTTTTACGTGTTATCCCCCACTCCACGTGTCTGTCAATTTGTCATATTGTGGGGGCTTGTGTGTTATTCTGATGCTGGAAGCCATGCCACCAGTATTCAGATACCAGCAGGGTCACCCATGGAGGACAGGTTTCAGCTGAGCTTCCAGAATAAGACAAACTACGAAGAAGGACCTGGCAGTCTACTTCTGAAAAGAATTAGCCAGCGAAAACCTTATAAAAAGCAGTAGGACATTGTCTAATCTAGTACCAGAAGATAAGCCTCCCCAGGTAGGAAGGCACGCAAAAGATGACTGAGGAAGAGCTGCCTACTCAAAATAGACTTGACCATAATGACATGGATGGAGTAAAGCTTTCAGAACCTTCCTTTGCTGATGTGGCATGACTCAAAATGAGAAGAAACAGCTGCAAACATTCATTAATAATTGGAACCTGGAATGTACAAAGTTTGAATCTAGGAAAATTGGAAATCATCAAAAATGAAATGGAATGCATAAATATTGATATCCTAGGCATTAGTGAGCTGAAATGGACTGATATTGGCCATTTTGAATCAGACGATCATATAGTCTACTATGCCGGGAATGACAACTTGAAGAGGGATGGTGTTGCACTCATCATCAAAAAGAACATTTCAAGGTCTATCCTAAAGTACAATACTGTCGGTACAGGATAATATCCACACACCTACAAGGAAGACCAGTTAATACAATTATTATTCAAATTTACACACCAACCACTGAGACCAAAGATGAAGAAACTGAAGATTTTTATCAGCTGCTGCAGTCTGAAATTGATCAATCATGCAAGCAGGATGCATTGATAATTACTGGTGATTGGAATGTGAAAGTTAGAAACTAAGAAGGATCGGTAGTTGGAAAATACGGCCTTGGTGATAGAAACAATGCTGGAGATCGAATGACAGAATTTTTCAAGACCAAAGGCTTCATTGCAAATACCTTTTTTCACCAGTGTAAATGGCGACTATACACATGTACCTCACTAGGTGGAACACATAGGAATCATATTGACTACAGCTGTGGAAAAACATGATGGAAAAGCTCAATATCATCAGTCAGAAAAAGGCCAGGGGCCAACTGTGGAACAGACCATCAATTGCTCATATGCAAGTTCAAGCTGAAACTGAAGAAAATCAGAGCAAGTCCACGAGAGCCAAATACGACATTGGATATAGCCCATTTGAATTTAGAGACCATCTGAAGAGTAGATTTGACACGTTGAACACCAATGACTGAAGACCAGACAAGTTGTGGAATGACATCAAGGACATCATACATGAAGAAAGCAAGAGGTCATTGAAAAGACAGGAAAGAAAGAAAAGACCAAGATGGATGTCAGAAGAGACTCTGAAACTTGCTTTCAAATGTTGAGCAGCTAAAGCAAAAGGAAGAAGTGATGAAGTAAAAGAACCGATCAGAAGACTTCAAAGGGCAGCTAGAGAAGACAAAGCAAAGTATTTTAATGACATGTGCAAAGAGCTGGAGATAGAAAATCAAAAGGGAAGAACACTCTCAGTATTTCTCAAACTGAAAGAACTGAAGACAAAATTCAAGCCTCGAGTTGCAATAGTGAAAGATTCCATGGGGAAAATATTAAAAAATGCAGGAGGCATCAAAAGAAGATGGAAGGAGTACACAGAGTCATTACACCAAAAAAAAAAAAAAAAATATTGTAAATATTCAACCATTTCAAGAGGTCAATGGTACTGAAGGAAGAAGTCCAAACTGCACTGAAGGCATTGGCAAAAAACAAGGCTCCAGGAATTGACAGAATACCAACTGAGATGTTTCAACAGACGGATGCAGCCCTGGAAGTGCTCACTCGTCTATGCCAAGAAATATGGAAGACAGCTTCCTGGCCAACTGACTGGAAGAGATCCATATTTATGTCTATTCCCAAGGGAGGTGATCCAACCGAATGTGGAAATTATCGAACAATATCATTAATATCATATGCAAGCAAAATTTTGCTGAAGATCATTCAAAAACAGCTGCAGCAATATATCGACAGGGAACTGCCAGAAACTCAGGCTGGATTCAGAAGAGGGAGTGGAACCAGAGATATCACTGATGATGTCAGATGGATCTTGACTGAAAGCAGCAAATACCATTTTATTGACTATGCAAAGGCATTCGACTGTGTGGATAATAAAAAATTACGGACAACATTGCAGAACACTTAATTGTGCTCATTAGGAAACCTTATATAAAGAGGCAGTTGCTCAGATAGAACAAGGAGATACTGAGTGGTTTAAAGTCAGGAAAGGTGTGTGTCAGGATTGTATCCTTTTTCCATACCTATTCAATCTGTATGCTGAGAAAATAATCTAAGACGGTGGACTATACAAAGAAGAGCAGGGAATAAGGATTGGTGAAAGGCTCATTAACAACCTGCTTTATGCAGATGACACAACCTTGCTTGCTGAAAGTGAAGAGGACTTGAAGTACTTACTGATGAAGGTCAAAGACCACAACCTTCAGTAGGGACTACACCTCAACAGAAAGAAAACAAAAATCCTCACAACTGGACCAATAAGCAACATCGTGATAAACAGAGAAAAGATTGAAGTTGTCAGATTTCATTTTACTTGGATCCACTATCAACAGCCATGGAAGCAGCACTCAAGAAATCAAGAGACGCATTGCGTTGGGCAAATCTGCTGCAAAAGACCTCTTTAAAGTGTTAAAAAGCAAAGATGTCACCCTGAAGACTGAGGTCCGCCTGATCCAAGCTATGGTATTTTCAATCACATCATATGCATTTTTTTTATATGCATGTGAAAGCTGGACAATGAATAAGGAAGACTGAAGAAGAATTGATGCCTTCGAATTGTGGTGTTGGTGAAGAATATTGAATGTACCATGGACTGCCAAAAGAATGAACAAATCTGCTTTGGAAGCAGTACAACCAGAATGCTCCTTAGAAGCAAGGGCGGAGAGACTGTGTCTTACATATTTTGGACATGTTTTCAGGAGGGATCGGTCCCTGGAGAAGGACATCATGCTTGGTAAAGTACAGGGTCAGTGGAAAAGGGGAAGACCCTCAGCGAGGTAGATTGACACAGTGGCTGCATAAGAACAATTGTAAGGATGGCACAGGACCGGGCAGTGTTTCATTCTGTTATGCATAAGGGTATTATGAATCGGAACCAACTGGAAGGCACCTAACAATAACAAGGACATGTGTTGTCCTTACCTTCACCTAAGTTTACACTTGTTTACTGTCTAGTTAGTGATTTTCCCTCCTTCTTCCCTCCCTACCCTCATAAACATCAAGGAATGTTTTTTTTTTTCCATGTGTAAATCTTTCTTTGAGTACTTATAATAATGGTCTCATACAATATTTGTCCTTTCATGACTGACTTATTGCACTCAGTATAGTGCCCACCAGGTTGTGTTGTGAGATGTTTCCAGAATTCAACAGTGCTCTTTATGGTTGCATTGTATTCCATTGCACGTATGTACAATGATGTGTTTATCCATTCATCTGTTGATGGGCACTTAGTTGTTTCCATCCTTTTGCTATATTGTAAATGTTGCTGTAATGAACATGAATGTGCCTATGTCTATTCGTGGGATGGCTCTTGTTTATCTAGGGTATATTCCTAGGAGTGGGATTGCTGGATTGTATGGTATTTCTGTTTCAAGCTTTCTAAAGAAACATCATATGATCTTCCAAAATGTTCGTACCATTTTACATTCCCACCAGCAGAGCATAAGGGTTCCTATCACCCCACAACCTCTCCAACATTTGTTATTTTGTGTTTTTTGATTTAATGCTAATACTGTTGGGGTGAGATGGTATCTCAATGTAGATTTGATTTGCATCTCTCTTAATGGTTAGTGATCTCATGCATTTAATTCTTCGTGTGTCTGTTTGTCACCTGAATGTCTTTTGGTGAAGTGCCTTTTCATGATCTTTGCCCATTTTTTAATTGGATAATTTGTGTTTTTGTTCTTGAGGTGTTGCAGTATCTTCTAGATTTTAGAGATTAGACCCTTGTCCAACATGTCGTAGCCATTTCTTTTTTCCCCAGTTTGTAGTTCTCTTTTTACTCTTTTGGTCAAGTCTTTTGATGAGCATAGGTGTTTAATTGTTAGGAGCGCCAAGTTATCTAGTTCTTTTCCAGTGCTTGTGCATTGTTACTTAGGGTTTGATACTATTTATGCCATATGTAAGTCCCCCAGCATTGTCCGTATTTTTTCTTCTATGATCTTTATCTTTTTAGGTTATTTATTTAGGTCTTTGACTCATTTTGAGTTAGCTTTGGTGTATGGTATGAGGTATGTTTTCTTTTACAGATGTACATCCAGTTATGCCAGCACCATTTATTAAAGAGACCATTTTTTTCCTGTTTAATGGACTTTGGCCCTTTGTCAAATTTCAGTTACTCATGGACGAATTTACATCTAGGTTCTTATATCTATAATTCTTGACTGTGTAAGAGTGTGAATATGTTTACATCATGTACATTCCATGGGACTATATAGATCACTTGTGTTTTGTTTTTTTCATCGAATTACCCCTTATTTTTTCTCTGGGGAATATGTAGTGCGTCTTAGATAATTAACAGAGAAATCAAGGCAATTTTTTTTTTTTTTTTTTAGCTCCCTCAGATGATTTGGGTATAACTAGTGACATACAGGCTAATTCCTCAGGGAACATGGCAAAGAGAAGGAAAATCATAAATTCCTCCTACCAAAGAAAACAAGAGAATCATTCAAGAAAAGAAAAGCTGATTCTGTACTCCAGGTGAGTACGTAAGAATTGTCTTTGGTTCTGATTGTCACCTGGATATTGGTCATTTTCCATGATTCTTAACTGCAGACGCTATTATGGTCACTCGCTGTTGATTCCTTCAACTTCACTGCAAACATTCATTTTCTCTTTTGTTAACTAGGATTCCATGGAGCTCTATGATGTTTTAAGGACACTGAATCCTAAAACTTAAGTGTGTACCCAGAGCTCTATTTGATTTGGGGTAAATGATAGTGACATTTGATCACTGAAAGTGATGAGGGAGGTAGAAATACCTCAAAATTTCATCACCAATTTAATTTAATATAATCTATTAATGTTACCCCTACTTTGGACACATCAGGAAAGGAAAATTGCTAGAAAATGGCATCATATTTATTAAATTAGGGGCCCAATAGGATGGTAGGTAGATGGACACTTCAATGGGATGGATTGACACAGTAGGCCCAACAGTGGACTCAGACATACCAATGACCATGAAGATGACACAGGAATCGACATAATCTTGTTCTGTTATACATGCAGTCACTGTAAGTCAGAAAAAACTCAAGAGCAATGAAGAACAACAACAAATTAAGATTAGAATGCAAGATATAATACAGAACACACTGATACATTTTGAATTTCTCAAAAGTAAACATTTTTTCTGGTATACATGTGACCAAGGCTCTTGTACCTGTTGCTGTAATATTTAATAAATATTATTTTATTGCAAGTTTGTCCAATGAAATATTTGTTAAGCAATGAATCTTGTTAGTATAAGTATGTACCATGGAACATTTCATTAATGTCGAACACTTTTTGTGTAAGAATTTCCCATGAAAACATGCATTTTTGTTGTTGCTGTTGATCACGATGATGATGTTTGTTGTGTATTTTCTCTACTAGTTGCTTACTACTGATTTTTCTGAATGGGTGTTATAAACTGATGAAGTAGACTAGGAAATAGTATGATTTTTAAGAGTTATGGTGATATAAAGAACTCCCTGCACCTAAAATAATACCTACCTGACATTATCATGTGTCAGAATTGAGAAATTATTTATTTATTTGCAAACTTCTATATTCTGCTTGCATTAAGGATGACCCATTCTCAGAGATATTTAAAATGTACACATTTAGATGTTCAGAACAAATTGGAGATACTTTTTTTCCAAAAAGGAGAATGAGTGGGTCAAAGAATCCAGAATCTTGACAGGGAGATAGTGGCTGATGCTGAAGATATTGATAGACTCAGTACACACTAGAATAATTCTTAGAGAACATTGAAGAACTAAAGATGGTAGGATGGAACTAGAAATTCAAATTTCTTTGCTCAATCAAGTATTCTACAGTAAATATCTATGATATCAGAACTTACAATAGAGCAAATTTGAAATAAAGTTTTCAAAAGGGGTTAGCCTTATAGTCGTTATACTGTGGAAGAAGAAAGACCCAGAAGAGAGAGTGAAACTTACTGCAGAAACAGCACACAACCTTTTCTAGGAAGAAGGGGTGAAGGCAACTCACAATCTCCAGTATTGCCCTCAATCTTCTGGATCAGGCTGGCAAAATTGAACCAGAAATTATCAGACTCCTAGAATTACTACTTTTCTCCTGAAAGTTCCAGCCAGCAACAGGATAAAAAGTCATCCTTAGCAGATATCTGCCTGTAGTCCACCTCAGGACTTCAGCAGATCCCTGCCACAAACTAAGACCTTGTCAGAGGCCAGTAATTTTCTACCTGGTAATTTCACTGGGCATGCTATCACACTGTAATACTTCTGTGCAGTATTTCATGTTAGTGAATATTTGGAAACCTACTTACTGTTCCAGTCAAAACTCATGCTTACAGAATCCTAAGTTTTCATTAAAAGGCAATGAATGTGAGAAGACGTAAAAGGGAATCCAAGTGGATTAAACTAAAGGAGCTTCATTAATTCCAATCAAGGAAGTTCCACATTGATTTACTGACATTCTCTGTAAAATTTTATGAAATGAAAGGGCAGGTGTTATCATTAAGATATCTGGAAATCACAGTCTTTTACCCTGCAAGTTATCTGTTGTAGATTTCCAGAAATAAATTGATAGTTAGGATATATGATGATATAAATGCAGAAGTGCATATTCTAAATACCTTATGGAGTCTCTCATCTCCACGCTGTTATGTTAGAGGAAATAGACCACATTCAATTAAGTAGTACAAATCTCTGGATTTTGGTATAGACCATTGATTTTAGCAGGAATGGATTCATATCATCTGTGTCTTGAAATCTTATACAAATTTGAAGATTTCCATTAAAAAGGAAATACAAATTGAAACAGACATGTGAGTATTTATTTAGAATGGGAAAGAAATAGAAACAAATTTATAGACAAAATGATCTTGGTGACGAACATTATAAAATCTATAAATATGAACTTTCTTAAATTCAAGACACATTTCAGCATACTAGGTGGTAGGCATGTTCTTAGAAGCTATTCTAACACCAGAATGATAGCATTACTAAGTGATATATGTCATTGTTTTGAACCATCAAAATATACCTTTTAAGCCTCAAATATCATTAACTCGAATCCTATTTATTTGGACCCCAGAAATGCCTACTGGTACCCCAAGGCAAACTGATATTTGGTGAAGTGTAATCGAAAGGATGTTGGAATGGTAAGAGAATGTGCCTTTAACTGATCATGGTTAAAATATTCTTCTTTCAGGACACGTACCAGGATACATCACCACGTGAATGCGTTGCTAAGGCCTTGCTGAAGGTCTTGGAAGGGGCCAGAACTAATAAGGGGCCATAAAACTTGTTTCACTAACTTCATGTTATCTTTTTCACTCTCTTTAAGAATATCAATACCTTGTAAATATTCTCAGACCAAAAAAAAGGAAGGGCTCTAAAGTAAAATGCTGATGACATTGTGCAGATAAAATAAAGTATAATATTTCTATATTAATAAAAATGTGTGTTTGTTACTAACAAAATAACAAATACTGTTGATCTACTTTAGAATTTAATTTATGTTGTATCAGTAAATACTCTGTTTTATATGGACCCCTCCTATTTTGGGATGAAGGAGATTGTAAAGATTACTAAAGTAAGATGTAAAAATTAATTTTCTCACCACACATACGAAGGAAGAAAGCATCGGTGGTTCAGTGGTAGAATTCTTGCCTTCTGTTTGTTTAGACGATGCGATATGAAAGATAATACAAGCGTATCTGTTTTTTCTCAGAAGAGGTAACTGGACTAAATGGACCAAAAGAACCTAACTGTGATGACCGAATTCATTCTAATCGGAGTCACAAGGCGCCCTGAACTGCAGCTGCCCCTTTTGGGGTCTTCCTCCTCATCTACATGATCACAGTGGTGGGAAACCTAGGCCTGATCATCCTGACCAAGGTGGACTCCCATCTACACACGCCGATGTATTTTTTCATCAGACACCTGGCCTTCATTGATCTTGGTAATTCTACCGTCATTTGTCCCAAGAGCCTGGTAAATTTTGTTGTGAATCAAAATACCATTTCCTATTATGAATGTGCCACACAGCTGGCTTTCTTCATTTTGTTCATTATCAGTGAACTTTTCATCTTGTCGGCCATGGCCTATGACCGCTACGTGGCCATCTGTAACCCTCTGCTCTACAATGTTATCATGTCCCCAAGACGTTGCCATGTGCTTGTGGGTATTCCATACATTTATAGTATCTTTCAGTCTCTGATGTTCACCATTAAGATTTTCACATTGACCTTCTGTGGCTCTAATGTCATCAGTCATTTCTATTGTGATGATGTCCCCTTGATACCTATGCTCTGCTCAAATGCACAAGAGGTACAGCTGTTGATCATAATGTTTTCAGCATTTAATTTGATATCCTCCCTCCTGGTTGTCCTGCTGTCCTACCTGCTGATTCTGATAGCCATATTTCGAATGCATTCTGCTGAGGGCAGGAGAAAAGCTTTCTCCACATGTGGTTCTCATCTGACAGTGGTGGTTGTGTTCTATGGTCTCTACTCTTCATGTATGTGCAGCCCAAATCTGCTCATTCTTTTGATACTGACAAAATGGCCTCAGTGTTTTACACTTTAGTCATTCCCATGCTTAACCCCTTGATCTACAGCTTAAGGAATAAAGAAGTAAAAAGTGCCTTCTACAGGGTCATTAAGAATCCATGCAATCTTTGTATTTAATATTCAATATGCGATACTGTTTTGAGGCAAATGTACTGGAAATTATCTCTAAAACATTTTCTTTGGCTGCAAAGCTAAGACTGATTATAAAGCAAAGACAAATGCTCTGTGCCCATTATATTCATTCAAATTAATTCTCATAATGTATATTTCAAGTTAAATGCCATTTCTTCCCCAAAATGGCAAGCTTCTATTCATTCTTTCCTTATGTGATTTTATAGAAACTCATATTTCCCTAACGAAAAGATTTGTCAGGCACCTCATCAGTAAACCGTGTGTTTGTTTCAATGTTGTTTTTGTTTTCATTAAGAACGGAATGTTCTCAACCTTGCTTTCATGTCTTTTCTTAGACTGAATTAATACTAAAATAAGTAATCAAAACTGGAGACAAAGTGTTACCGGTGTTCCTGTCGACCCCATCAGTAATTAGCCTTGTGTGTCTCCTACTGTGATAATCATTTCTTATCTATGTGCTGCTCCAACATATGTGAAGTGTGCTAGATAATTTTGATCAGTTATATAATTTGACATCCTTTCTTCTGAGAAAACTAGTCCTGCATGCTGGTTCTCACTACCCTATTCTTCATGCACAGACAGTAGTTAGAAACGAAAAAAAAAAAAATGAAAAGTGAATAGAGACGGGGAGAGAAAAGGAGGAAGGAGAAAAAATATTAAGGATGCCTGATGTGAAGGACTATTTATTAAAGGTAATAACTGATGGAGATTATGATGATTAAAAAAGAATTCTAAAACCAAGAGAACATATTGGCATGCTTTCTAAGTCTTATTTTCAATGTATTGGAGAATATTATATGTATAAAGAAGGAAGATCAATGTATAAAAAGGGCATATTACTCTAGAGTGAACAATTGTATTGCTCAACATCCACGTATTTTATTAAAGGCAAAATGTGGATATTGTTACACTTCATTTGTAGAGGATGTATAAGGGATGGTAAGCTGAATTCTACTGAATGCATCGATATTATACTGAAGCAGTAAATACTTTCACCATTAATTTCTTTTTGTTCACTAAAAGACTGTGGGAACAAATATTTATGATATTTCCAATTTTTATTCCTTTCAAACTAACAAAAGATCTTCCTATCTTCCATGTTGCCTTCATCTTCATTAGGTTAATTACAAAACCCTTGTCAAGGGTCATAATTTACTCAAAACAAAAATGAAATAGTGTTTACTCTCTGTTTTTCCTTGGCATAGACAGAGTTCTAAGAAAAAATTCTGAATAGCTCAATAAGATGGCTGGTAAAACAAGAAAGTAAAGACATTTACCATAGTGCTGATGGTCCTTACCCCATCTTGATTTTGTTCTAGTCTCCACAAGGATGTGTGCCACTAACCCAGAGAAGTACAAACTTTAGTATATTATGCCTAAAGTGCATATTTTCTTCATTTTTTTGGAAACCTAATAGTATCTGACAGAGCTAGAATATATGTGCAATACCCAATATTGAACTAAAGCAGAAACCTTGTCAAAAATGCAGAATGATTACATATTTTGGAAAGAATAAAAACTGTTCAAGAAGTGACAACAATTTATGTCAGAAAAGCTACTATGGTAAAACAGGTAAACAGAATAATATTTATGTAATCATAAAATTACAGATTTCTAGGTATTTTAATTTGGAGTGTTATTGAGTATAATGCGGTTTACATATTTTATAAGATTTAATATGTACCTATACATATTTATGTATGATTTAAGACCACACTGAATCAACATAAAGGTATATTAGAAGCTCCAAAAAATTGATCTCAGATAGAAGAAACACACACACCATTGCTTTGTCAATTCCAAATCATGGTGACCATGCGTGTGTCAGAATAGAACTGTCCTGCATAAGGGTTCAATGGCTGATTCTTCATAAGTAGATCCAAAGGTTTTTCTTTAAGTCATTCCTGGGTGGATTCCAAACTCCAACCTTTTGGTTAGCAGCCTGAGGTTGTGTGTGTGTATCCATATATATATATATGTAAGTATGTATGTATGTACAGAGGAAACCCTGGTGGCATAATGGTTAAGTGCTACTGCTGCTAAACAAAAGGTCGGCAGTTCAAATCCATCAGGCACTCCCTGGAAACTCTATGGGGTAGTTCTACTCTGTCCTATAGAGTCGCTAGGAGTGGGAATTGACTCGACGGCACTGGGTTTGGTTTTGTTGTTTTTTTTATGTATATACAGAGACGATGAACAAAAATGCAGTAGCTAATATAAACACCACATTGGCTTGATTTTTTTTAACACAAACGTTCATTCAATATAAACTTATATATTTATTAAGCCAAACTGTAAAAATCTACTTCATCATGAAATGTATTTTTTCTGTATTTTGCAGAAAAAGTACAAATCTTAAAAAACTCAAGAAATGGATAAATTGAAGAATTTGATGAACAGAGCATTAATAGACAACCCATTGAAGAGCTGAAATATGTGTTTATAATAATTATTTATTACGGTGAAATTCACAACACAATCATTTAAAAGTGTTCAATTCAGTGGCTTTTATTACATTCACAATAATGTGTAACCATCAGGTTTATCTAGCACAAGATAATTTTTATCACTCCATAGATGTCCTCCTATAGATTAGGATACCTCTCCTGAAGTTCTCTACCTCCACACAGCCCCTGACAACCATGAATCTGATTTTTGTCTCTATGGCTTTTCCTATTCTGCTATTGCATATGAGTAGAAATGTTCAATACGTGATCTTCTGATTTTTTGCTTTTCTTACTTAGCATTAGATTTTCCAGTTTCATCCACATCATAGCATGTATTGCTACTTCATTTTTTATGAGAGAATGAATGAATATACCGTATTTTCTTTATTCATTTATCTGCTGATGGACATTGAGTTGTTTCTACTTTTTTTTTGCTATTGTGAATTTGCTTCTATGAACATTCATGTAAAATTTTTTGTTTGAACATGTTTTCAATTCTTTTCGGTATATACTAGAAGAGGATTTGCTGCACCCAAAGGCAATTTTACATACTGCAACATTGGTTGTAGTATATATTACTTATGGTAAGATACATAAGAAAAAAAAAAACAGATGGTCTTAAGTGTGGGTCCTTGTTACTCGAATAATTCATAAGTTAGGGATTACGGGTATCTCCCATTTTTGAAAGTTTGCTTTACACCACTTCACTTTTATGAAAGGCCTGCATTAGTACTTTTTTTCACTGCTGGAAGTCCTAGCTAGAGCAATAAGCCAAGAAAAAGAAATAAAGGGCATCAAAATTGGTAAGGAAGAAGTAAAACTATCCCTATTGGCAGATGTTATAATACAGTACATAGAGAGCAGCCCTGGTGGCGCAGTGGTTAAACATTTGGCTGATAACCAAAATGTTGGCAGTTCAAACCTACCAGCTGCTCCTTGGAAGTCCTATGGGCCAGTTCTACTCTATTCTAGAGGATTGCTATAGGTTGGAATCAACTCGATGGCAATGTGGTTGGTTTTTGGTTTTTTATACATAAAGAACCCAGAAGGCTCCACATTAAAACTACCGGAACTAATAGGAAGATTCAGCAGAGTAGCAGGATACAAGACATACAAAAATCATTTGGATTCCTATACACCAATACAGCGAACTATGAAAATGAAATCAGAAATACCATTTATAATATCCCTTAAAAACAAATAAACAAACAAACAAAAAAAAACTTAGGACTAAATCTAACCAGGGACTTAAATACCTGTACAAAGAAAACTACAAAACCTTACTTGAAAAAACCAAAAGAGATCATCATAAATGGAAGAACACACCATGTTCATGAATCAGTAGGCTCAACATTGTGAAAATGTCAATTCTACCTGAAGCAATCTATCAATACAATTAAACCAGATCCAAATACCAACAGCATTATTTAATGAGATAGAAAAACTAATCATTAATTATATGGAATATAAAGAGGCCTCGGATAAGTAAAACACTATTGAAGAAGAAGAATAAAGTAGAAGGTCGCGAACTACCTGACCTCAGAACCTACTATATTACTACAGTAGTCAACAAAACAGCCTGGTACTGGTACAACGACAAATACTTGAACCAATGGGACAGAATCGAGAACCCCAATGTAAGTCCATTCACCTATGGTTGCCTGACAGAATTACTGGGCTGAGGAATGGGGACCATGGTCTCAGAAGACCAAGCTTAATTGGCACAATGTAGTTAATAAAGAAAACATTCTACATCCTACTTGGTTGAGAAGCAGCTGCGGTCTTAAAATCTTCTGAGCGGCCATTTAAGATACTCCACTGGTCCCACCCTATCTGGAGCAAGTAAGAATGAATAAAACCAAAGACACTAGGGAAAGATTTGTCCAAAAGACTAAAGGGCCACAACTCCCACAGCCTCCACCAGACTGAGTCCAGCACAGCTAGATGGTGCCCAGCTACCACCACCAACCACTCTGACAAGGATCATAATACAGGGTTCCCATGTGAGCTGGAGAAAAATGTAGAACAAAATTGAAACTCATAAAAAAAGACCAGAGTTACAAGTTTGACAGAGACTGGAGAAATCCTGAGAATATGTCCCCCGGACACTTTTTTAACTCAGTACTGAGGTTGCTTCTGAGGTTCGCCCTTCAGCCAAAGATTAGGTGGGCCCATAAGAAAAAACAACAATACTCAATCATGTATAAGAGACTAAATGGGCACACCAGCCCAGGGGCAAGAAGGAAAGACAGGAAGGGGCAGGAAAGCTGGACAAATAAAACACATTTGTCAAAGCTCATCAATGTGTCAGCGTGTTTCATTGTACTTAATGTTTCCGCAATTCTTGTACATATGGAAGTCACCAAGGAAGGAGGCATGGGTAAAATTTTATAAGAGACAAGATATATTCTCTTACAAGTAAATTTGACTCACTATGAGGTCCTACTGAACATTACCCAACTCTGGTGATATGACAGCTAAGGAACTCCTAAAGTCGGGGCAATTATGTGGTAACACATTGCATTACAATAATTCTTATGGGTTTGTCTTATGAAAGGGAAGGTAAATATATCCTTATTTAGAGGTGTGGGACAGGAGAGGTAAAGCTTTAATTTCAAATCCTCTGGTTATTAATTATGTAATTTTTTTTAATTTCAGGCAATTATACAGTTCAGCTGAGGTCACCTTCTTCTGAATATGAGATTCCCAGTTGCTTTATAGAACGTTTTGACTCGTGGCAGCCCCATGTGTGTCAGGGCAGGACTGCACACTCCACGGTTTCCAATGGCTGACTTTTAAAAACCAGAATGCCAGGCATTCCTTCTGAGGCTCCTTTGGATGGACTTGAACTTTCAACCTTCTTGGTTAGCAGCAGAGCGTGTTAAACGCTTACACCACCCAGTAAATATGGAAATAGCGTGGGTTAAATTATGAGTTAAATGTTGAGTTTAACATATGTATGAGCCAA
This sequence comes from Loxodonta africana, assembly GCF_030014295.1. Taxonomy (NCBI): domain Eukaryota; kingdom Metazoa; phylum Chordata; class Mammalia; order Proboscidea; family Elephantidae; genus Loxodonta; species Loxodonta africana. The sequence continues at coordinate 30,650,071 of NC_087348.1, forward strand.
TTCATATATATATATAGCACAGTGCCTGGCACATATTTCTTTTGGTAATAAATTTGTAGAAAAATCCTAGGTCATGATAATAATGGTATTTACTATTTCATCATGACTTTGCAACTGTTGCAGTTTTACTGAGATTGAGCTGATATTCGTTTTTTTTCCATTGTGTCTATATTTCTTGACTGTGTAAATGAATGAATACATTTACATCATATGGATTCCGCGAGACTGTATAGATGACTCATGTTTTGTTCTTTCATTGAATTACCCCTTCCTTCTTTTCACTGGGGAATATGTAGGATATCTTGGATAATTAGCAGGTACGACAAGGGAAATTTTTAAGTCCTTCAGATGTTTTGATCATAATCAGTGAAATGCATGCTAATTCTTTGGAGAATATGGCAAAGAGAAGGGAAATCATAAATTCATTCAACCAAAGAAAACAAGAGAATCATTTGAGGAAAACAAATCTGATTTCCTACTCAAGGTGAGTGGGATCAAATTCACTTTGATTCTGATTATCAGGTAGATTTCGGCCATTTACAATCACTCCTGATTCCTGAAAGCAGACACTATTACGGCCACTCACAAATTACCCCTTCAGCTTCACCACGAACATTCATTTTCTCTTTTCTTAACTAGGATTCCATGGAGCTCTATGGTATTTTTAGGACATTAAATCCTATAAATTAAGAGTGTGCCCCAGCTCTATTTGATTTATAGGAGCTGGTATTGGCATTTGGTTACTGCAAGCAAAGAAAAAAAAAAGGGGGGAACTAGAAATACTTGAAAATTCAGCACCAATTTAATTTACTAAAATCTATTAGGGTTAGACATACTTCGAGTGCTTCATCAGGAAAGACCAAATACTGGAAAAGGACATCGCATTTGGTCAAGTAGAGGGCCAACAAAAAGGAAGGAACTCTCAATGGGATGGACTGACAGAATAGTTCATACCAATAATGCACTCTAACATACCAACAATTATGAAGATGGAAAAGGAATGGACGTCATTTTGTTCTATTATATATGAGGTCACCATAAGTCAGAGCCAATTTGACACCAACAAGCAACAATATGAAATTAAGGTTAGGATTGCCAGATATAATACAGAACTTTCAGTCACAATTGAATTTGGCAAAAATAAATAATTTTTTAAATTGTAATTATGCCTGAGACAGTATTAAATAAATAAGTATGAGAATGTCCAATGAAATATTTGTTAAAAAATGAATATTGTTAGTATAAGTATGCCCCATGCAACCTTTGATAAATTTTGAATAATTTTTACATAAGAATTTCCCATGAAAAACACACCATTTTTTGGTTGTTAATGATGATGATATTGTTTGTTCTTTCTTTTCCCTACTAGTTTCTAGACTGGAAACTACAGTATTTTTTATGAGTTATGGAGTTATGAAGAACTCCCTGAACCTAAAGTAATTCCTACCTGATATTACCAGGTCTGAGGACTTAAAAATAATTTATCTGCACACTTGTATATTCTTTCAGCTTTAGTGATGATCACTACTCAGAGATAAAAAAGTACATATTTCGATGTCTAAGACACATTAGAGATATTCTTTTCCAAAAAGGTGAAACTGAGATGTCTTCAGACAGAGGTAGTAAATGACACTGAAGATGTTCATAGGTTCAATAAACATTAGAATAATTCTTACGGAACATTGAAAACTTAAAAGTCATAGGATGGGAAGTAGAATCTGAATTCCTTACCTCAATCCAGCATTCTACAGCAAAATCCTGTGATATCAGGCTTTGTGATACAGCATATTTGAGATAAGTTTTCAAAAGAACGTAGGTTTATAGTTCTTATTCTGTGAGACAGGAAGGACCTGAAAAGAAGATTGGAGCCGAGGGCGAAAAAAAACAGAGAATTTATCTAAAAAAAAGAAGGGACAGAGGTGACTCACCAATCTCCAGTATCATCCTGCCTCCCATTCTCCTGGTTCAGGCTTGCAAAATCAACCCAAAATTTGGCATATTTCTAGGATTTCTGCTATTTTCCTGAAAATTCAATCCAGCCTCGGGATCAAAAGTTATCCTTAGCAAACATCTGTCTGCAATCCAGCTCTGAACTTCACCTGCTTCGTACTGTAGACTTAGGCCTTGTCAGGGGCCCCTAGAATTTTCTAATAGTTGTGCAGACTAAGCATGGGCATTATATTGTGTAATAATAATTATATCCTGCATTTTATATCGCTGAATATTTGGCACACCACTTACTGTCCCAATTGAAAATCATGCTTACAGAGTCCTAGGTTTCCACTGATGGACAATGAATGCTAGAAGAGGTTAAAAGGGAAAACAAGTGGATACCTCGAAAGAGACTCATTTGTTCCAATCAGGTAGTTTCACTTTGATTTACTGACTTTCTTTGTAAAACTTCATGAAACGAAGGTATAGAAATTATCTCTAAGATATTTGAAAATCACAGTCTTAAACTCTATAAATTCTCTGTTATAGAGTTCCAGAAATAGTTTGCAGTATATAATGTAATAAATTCCCAAATAAAAGTAAATATTCTAAATGCCTTATGGAACCTACCACTTCCGTAGTATCATATTAGAGGAAATAGTGTATATACAATTAAAGAGTCAAAATCCCTGAATGTTGGTATAAGCATAGATTATAACAGGTATACATCCAGATCTTGTATGTTTTGAAACTTATACAAATTTGTGGGTTTTCATTAAAAAATGACACACAATTATAAATACAAATTGAAGCATGAATGTGAATATTTATTTGGAATAAATAAATAAATACATTTCAATTATAAAACTGACCTTGTCCAAAAAATTATAAAATATATAAATATAAAAAGAGTTTATTAATTACATTGAAGGCACATCTCAGCATAGCAGGTGCAAGGTGTGTTCTTAGAAAATTTTCCAGTAACAGGAAGATAGCCTTAGTAAATGATACTTTCCATTGTTTTTGAACCATAAAAAGTATACCTACTAAGCCTCAAATGAAGTATCATTAACTCAGTTCCCATTTATTTGGGCCCCAGGAATGCCTGTTGACACTCCATTGCAAATTGACATTAGGTGAAGTGCAATAGAGCAGAAGTCAGAATGGGAAGAGACTATGTCCTAAATTGTGATTATGGTGGGCAAACTGTGACTTCACAGTGGTTGAGTTCTCTGCTACTAAACGGAAAGTTGGCAGATGGAACCCACTAGCTGTTTCACAGGAGTAAGATGAGGCAGTCAGCTTCCATAAAAATTACAGCCTTGGAAACCCTATGAGGCAGTTCTCTTTTGTCCTATAGAGTCACTACGTGTTGTCTCTGTCACATTATCTCTGCATCTTTCTCTAAAACTATCAAAATCCCACATAAATTCTCAGACAAAAATGAAGTGGACTAAAGGAAAAATTCGATGTAATTTTGTAGATAGAATAAAGTACACTATTTCTATATTAATATTACAGATTTTTGAAGTTAAAATAAACTTTGGGATCTCCTATATCACAAAATAGGGGGATCAACATAAAACACATTATTCATTGTCACAACGTAGATTAATTTCTGTTGACTTTCTTTAGTATTTAATCTATGTTATATTAATGAGTAATGTGTTACATATGGATCCCTGTATTTTTGGATGTGGAAACCCTAGTGGTGTAGTGGTTATATGGGTTCAAACTCAAATCCACTAGGTGCTTCTTGGAAAGTCTATGAGGCAGTTCTACTCTGACCTATATAGTCACTATGAATCAGAATTGACTTGATGGCAATGGTTTTTTTTTTTTTTTGTGGGATATAGAAGTTTCTAAAGTTTACTTCAACTTCAAAATCAGATGAAAAGCCCTGGTTTTACAGTGGTGAAGCGCTTGGCTACTAACAGAAAGATCAGTCACTCTGTAGGAGAAAGATGTGGCAACCTGTTTCAGTAAAGATTGTCCCCTTGGAAACCCCAAGAGGATTGTATGTGTCAGAAATGACTCAACAATGACACAAAACAATAACAATATGAAGGAAAAGGTCAGTGGTTATTCACTGGTAGTCCTCTGTATGGGAAACCTAGGTTAGGCTTCTGGCAGATATAATTCATGCACTACCAGCACTGGGTCTGTCCCTAGTGAATTCTGCATTGCTATGATGCTGGACAGGTTTCAGCAGAGGTTCTAGACTAAGACAGGCTAGGAAAAAACGCATAGTGATCAACTTCTGACAATCAGCCAGTGAAAACCCTATGGATCACAAGGGTCCAATCCAAAACAGATCATGGGGATGGTAGAAAAATGGGCTGTGTTTTGTTCCATTGTGTTTGTGGTCACTGTGAGTCGAGGATAACTTAACGACAGATAACAACAACAAAAAATATGAAGAAAAACTTCCATTGCTTCTGAAATATTATAACTTGTTTAGACAATACTACATGAAAGCTAATACCAAACCTTCTGTTCCTTCACAGAAAAGATAACTGGACCAAATGGGCCAACAGAATCTAACATTACTGACTGAATTCATTCTAATGGGAGTCACAAGGCACCCTGAGTTGCAGCACCCGCTTTTTGGGGTGTTTCTCCTCATCTACATGATCACAGTGGTGGGCAACCTGGGCATGATCATCTTGACCAAGATGGATTCCCGCCTACGCACACCTATGTATTTTTTCATCAGACACCTGGCCTTCATTGATCTTGGTAATTCTACTGTCATTTGTCCCAAGATGTTAGTAAATTTTGTTGTGGATAAAAATACCATTTCTTATTATGCATGTGCCACACAGATGGCTTTCTTCATTTTGTTCATTATCAGTGAACTTTTTATCCTTTCGGCCATGGCCTATGACCGCTATGTGGCTGTCTGTAACCCTCTGCTCTACAATGTTATCATGTCCCAAAGACTTTGCCATGTGCTGGTGGGCATTCCATATCTCTACAGTGCCTTTCAGTCTGTGATGTTAACCATTAAGACTTTTACATCCATCTTCTGTGGCTCTAATGTCATCTGTCATTTCTACTGTGATAATGTTCCCTTGTTTTCTATGCTTTGCTCAAATTCACAAGAAATAGAATTGATGCTTATAATATTTTCAGCATTTAATTTGATAACCTCCCTCCTGGTTGTCCTGCTCTCCTACCTGCTGATTCTGAAAGCCATATTTCGAATGCATCCTGCCAAGAGCAGGATAAAAGCTTTCTCCACATGTGGTTCTCATCTGACAGTGGTGGTTGTGTTTTATGGGACTCTATTATTTATGTATGTGCAACCCAAATCTGCTCACTCATATGATACTGGCACAATGGCCTCTGTCTTTTACACTTTAGTCACCCCCATGCTTAACCCTTTGATATATAGCTTGAGGAACCAAGAGGTAAAAAGTGCCTTCCATAGGGTTTTTAAAAATTGATGCCAACTTTATATTCAGTATTCAATATTCAACCTTGTTTTTGTAAACAATGCAAAAGGTAATGTCACTTGATAACATTTTTAATAGATATAAATGTGTTCCTTTTGGTTCCAAGGCAGAGGCTAATTATAAGTTAGATACTATCACATTGTTTATACTAAGACAAATTAATCATCCTTTAGCTATCCAATTAAGTGTTATTTCTTCCCCAACACTCCTTGCTTCCTATGCATTGCTTACTTATATGATTTCATAGGCCCTCATACTTCCACAATGATAAATTTGAATACACTCTTGATCAATAAAACATGTGATTGTTTCTGTCAGTTTTTTTTTAAGGACAAGCATCTTCTCAATCGTTTTTCTGTTGCATTTTCTAAGCCTGGAACAACAGTGTAAATAACGTTAGAGTTAAACAGTTATTGTGACCTATTAACACATGAATAATTTATTTGTCTTTTGTTATCAATCAATTCTACTGTGAAAATAAACTCTTAACTATGATGTACTAAAACATGTGAAGTGGACTAGATAATTTTGATTTGTTAAAAATTAACTTGATTTCTTTCTTCTCTACTTTGCTTTAGCATAGATGTTGCCCTAAGAAAATATTTTAAACTGGTAAATAAGAATTTAGTAAACAAGCAGTTAAATAAATCTTAGCATAATGGATGGCTTTAACAAACAAAAATTTATTCTCTTATATTCTAGTAGTTCAGATGTCCTAATTCAGGGCACCATCTGCAGGGGAAGGCTTTCTCTGTCAGTTCTGGAGGGAGGTCCTTGTCATCAGTCTTCCCCTGAGAGACAGCTAGGGTTAACTGTGCTGGCAGAACAAAAGAGCTGTTAAAAGATTACCATCTAGAAGTTGGAAAAACAGGAATCATACCCTACTAACAACAATGCCTTAATAAATAACTACAAGTATCTATTTTACTGCTGTCTGCAATCTGATTGGGCTTTGAGTTAATCAGATTGGTGTTTTCTTGACTGGGTTGTCTCCCGAAAGGAATTGATTTTCTTTAAAAATGGTGACCATTGACATGTCAACAAAAAGTGTTTTGAACTGCTTGGTACTGGATTGAAATAAACTAATTGTGACCCTCCTCTACGAGGGTAAGTAGGAACGTATTGCCATCAGGGTTCCAGTTCATTCATCCAAAAGTTTATTCCAAACAAAATGTATTTGAACATGTCTCTGTTATCAGTGTACGGCTGTAAAAAAGTTCGCTCAGTAATACACTTGTCTTAGTCTCATTAGGAAGCCTTACAAAAAAAAAAAAAAAGATACTTTTTGTGCCATGGAAAAAAAATGATTTTGAGTTCAAGGCTAATATCAAAATTTTAACAAATACTTAAGTGGACATCTTTCCAAATAACTGAAATTTTACAACAAGTTTACGGGAATCCTGTTCCACATAAAACAACAGTTTTCAGATAGATCAAGCATTTTAAGGAAGGTCAGGAAAACCTCAAGAATGAGCCAAAAGAGGGAAGGCTGTTCAGAAGGTTATGGTGACTGCTCTTTTGGGGGGAGAGGGAGTTCAAAGGGGTAATCTTGACAGATTTTCTCAAAGGACACAGGATGATCACAGGGGCTTATTATGAAGAAGTTTTAAGAAAACAGAAAACTGCATTGATGAGAAAGGGACAGAAAGCTTGTTCCAAAGATTTTTTTTTTCTTTTCCATCAGTACAATGTACCTGCTCATTCTTCGAGGGTAACGTTCTTTGAGAATTTCACTGGGAAAACCGACTCCATCTACCCTGTAGCCCTGATTTTTCCCCTTCAGACTTCTTTTTGTTTCCAAAACTTAAAGAAGATTTAAAAGGAATACAATTTGAGTTCCTTGAGGGTTCAGGGGAGGATGAGGTTGAAGGATATCAGTGCTCATGTCAGATGGATCCTGGCTGAAAGCAGAGAATAAGAGAAAGATGTGTACTTCTGTTTCATTGACTATGCAAACACACTTGACTGTGCAGATAATAACAAATTATGGATAATACTGTGAAAAATGGGAGTTCCAAAACACTTAATTGTGCTCATGAGGAACCTGTGCCTAGACTAAGAGTCAATTGTTGGAATAGAACAAGGGGACAGGCACAGTTTAAGATCACTAAAGTGTACATCACTGCTGTATCATTTCACCACGCTTATTCACTCTGTACACCAAGCAAATAATCCGATAAACTGGGCTATAGGAAGAAAAATGCAGCATCAGGATTGGAGAAAGACTCATCAGCTTCCTGAGATATGTAGATGACACAATCTTGGTTGCTGAAAGTAAAAGGGACTTGAAGCGCTCATTGATGAAATTCAAAGACTACAGCCTTAAGTATGGATTACCCCTCCCTATTACTAAAACAAAAATTCTCACAAATGGACCATTAAGCAACATCATGATAAATGGAGAAAATATTGAAGCTGTCAAGGATTTCATTTTATTTGGATCCATAATCAACACCTGTGGAATCAGCAGTCAAGAAATCAAACGATGCATTGCATTGGGCAAATCTGCTGCAACAGACCTCTATAAAGTGTTAAAAAGCAAAGATGTCACTGTGAGGACTAAGGTATGCCTGACCCAAGCCATGGTGTTTTAAATCACCTTACATGTGTGCAAAATCTGGAAAATGAAGAAGGCAGGCCCAAAAATAATTGATGCTTTTGAATTATGGTGTTGGTGAAGCATACTGAAAATACCACGGACTGCCTGAAGAACAAACAAATCTGTCTTGCAAGAAGTACAACCAGAATCCCCCTTAGAAGTGAGGATGGCAAGACTTCATCTCACATACTTTGGGCATGTTATCAGGAGCGAACATTCCTTGGAGAAGGACATAATGCTCGGGAAAGTACAGGATCAATGAAAGAGATAAAGACCTTCAATGAGATGGATGAACACAGTGGCTGAATGATGGGATCAAGTATAGCAATGACTCTGAGGCTGGAGTAGGACCAGGAACATTTTTTCTCTTTGACCATGGTGTCACTATCAGTGTGAATCCACTGGAAGATACCTAACAAGAACAGCTCAACTGTTGATCTGCTCGTAAATACCTTTGTCTTAAATTTCAAGTAATATAAAATCAATACCTACCTTACATGAAGTTTCCCTGTGATGAGAAACAGAAATTTAAGCCCGATTGGCCATTTGAATCCACCAGGTGGCCCTTGGAAGCTCTATGAGGCAGTTCTACTATGTCCTACAGGGGGACTATGAGTTAGAATGGACTCAAAGGCAATGGGGTTTGGTTTTTAGTTTTTGTGTCCCTGTTGACACTATGAATGCTTTATTTGTCATGTATCAAGCAATTTGACTGAGACAAGTATTTCTAATGATCTATTCTGTAATCAAACATGTATGTATACTAGACGATTTTGATTTGTTAGCATTTAATTTGATTTCCTTACTCTTCAATACTTAGTGCCCTCCTTAGAGTCCTAATGTCCTCGGTACAAATTCTATTGATCATATTTAAATGCAAAGATAGTTGCTGGAAAGTAAGAATGGATGAAAAAATGAATAAAGAAAGAGAAAGTGGAGAATAGCAGGAAGGAAAAATGAAGGAAAGATATTTATGATGCATAATTAGAAGGACTAAAGGATTTATTATAGGTGATAACTGATGGAGAACGTCATGGTGAAAAACCATTTTAAGAACCAGAAGAAAGTATTGACACGTTTTCTAATTCATATTTTCAGTGAACTTAGAGCATGTTATGTGGGTAAAGAGGGAAGAACAACATGTTAACACAACAAATAAATTTGTGATTATGGTAGGGGGAAAAGACACCAAGACTCAAATCCAAACAGGATAGATCTTTATTAAGCCAAGGCAAAGAAAACAATTTGAATGTGGGAATCATCAGCTTGCACTGGGCACAAGAGACTAATGGATTTGTTAAATCATAATCCTGGAGTAGTTAATATGTTATTACAGAGGAAATAAAGTTGAGAAAAATTCTGATTTGTTTTTCATGGACACATCACTGTTAAAGGAACAGTAACCAGAGTGGGATATTTTGAGTGATTGGTTTAAACAGTTTTTGTTGTCTAATTTCCACTTGGTGATATATGCTTTCTGATTAATTACTGTTTAGTGACATTACGAGTATTCTAAAGAGGGGGATTTACAGGAGATTTGGAAAATTTCCATTTCTAAAATAAAAGTTACATAAACCCTGGCTGGGAAAAACTGACAACATTCATTATTTGCTTGATTAAAAATAAAACATTTCCTTAAATACCAGATAACGGGCAAAACTGCCCTTACTCTCCATATTTATTAACCAGTTCAATTTTCCAGTTCCACAGATTCTCTAGGCCTGGACTCCACCGTAGCCTCCTTACACCAGCCAAGCACCTCATGTAGTTTTAAGGTCCCTATATCATTCCCTCCTTTTGATCAATCGAACAACCTTTGATTTCTTTAATATCATTCCTCTGTGTAGACTTAAGTCATCTTCAGCACAGTCTCTGTTTCCTCGATGATGGCATGGCTGCCTATTTGCTTCTTGGACCATTAAACCCACTGCTTCTAACTGTCTTTTGGCCTACCTGTCTATCTATCTATCTATCATCTACCTATCTATTTATCTGTCTGTCTATCTATCTATCATCTACCTATCTATCTACCTATCTACCTATCTCTCTCTGTCTCTCTCTCTATCTATCTATCTAGCATCTATCTAATCTATTAGCCGGATACCGTCTGGTTCTTCATCATGCACCACTGTAGTCATTTTCACCATGTTGTACATCATCAACAACTGAGGGCATTATTCACAGCCCTAGGCTGAATTAGGGGAATAACATGGCCCTTTCATTTGAACTAATGCAGAGTGAGGGAATTATCCCCTGTGTTACAGAAATGAGCAAAATCCATATGCAGCAGCTGCTTTGGAGCTGTAGCGTTATTTACCCAATGTGCTTTTCATTATAGGCCTAGAGAGTTAATGGGACTTCAAGGGTACCCAAGGTGCACTGGCCTTTCATACTCCATCCATCTAAACAAAGTAAGATGAAATAAAAGGTTTAGCATTAGAATTTTTCTCTAGACAGTTGGATCCTCCACACAGGAACATGTACCCACAGGAGGCACACATTACTCCAATTTCCACTGGGGAAAAGGGAAAGGGAATAGTCTGATTTGCTTTTTCCAGCCATTTTTTCAGTATGGGAGTTATTATAAATAGACAAGCTTTCTAATTGAGATCTTTCCTTAAAATGGAAGTAAACTGGAGCCTCTGAATTCTGATAATTACAAAAACCTACTAAAGCAGCATAAACCTATTGTTATACAGAAAAGTGAAAGGACAGTCATTATTACCATAAACTATACCAGGACAAATAAATACTTGGGTAAAATAAAAAACAAGGCCCAGAAGGATAAACCGGGGAATTAAAGAGATGCCATAACCTGACGTAGATGGCTCATCTTTCTATGGTATTGATATTGACATCGACAACAGGTATATGGTTATAGATGAAAATGGGTAATGCTAAAGGATTTGAATTCTCATGTACAGTTTGTGGGGAAGGATGGCATAGCCAACAGTCTATTAAGTTGGTAGCACTGGCCACTGCCTGAGCCACTCTAACAAAGACATTGTTATGCCGACTTTTAACAGCAGTTGGGAGACATAATAGTCTTATAAGAGATATAAGCCTCATAGTGAAGAAAGATTGTCTATAAAAGTAATGTGTTAAAGCAATTAAATAAACTGAATGCTTTGAAGGTCAGTGGAGCAGGGGTGGGGGTTTGGGGACTATGGCTTCAGGGGACATCTAAGTCAATTGGCAAAATGAATTCTATTAAGAAAACATTTTGCATCCCACTTTTACATGCAGTGTCTGGGGTCTTAAACACTAGCAAGAGGCCATCTAAGATGCATCAATGAGTCTCAGCCCACCTGGATCAAAGGAGAATGAAGAACTCCAAGGCCACAAGGTAATTATGAGCCCAAGAGACAGAAAGGACTACATGAACTAGAGACTACATCATCCTGAGACCAGAAGAACTAGATGATGCCTTGTCACAAATGATGACTGCCCTGATAGGGAGCACAACAGAGAACCCCTGAGGGAGCAGGAGAGCAGTGGGATGTAGACCCCAAATTCTCATAAAAAGACCAGACTTAAAGGTCTGACTAAGACTAGAAGAATCCTGTTAGTCATGGTCCCCAAACCTTCTGTTGGCCCAGGACAGGAACCATTCCTGAAGTCAACTCATCAGACATGGAAGGGACTGGACAATGGGTTGGAGAGAGATGCTGATGAGGACTGAGCTACTTGCATCAGGTGGACATTTGAGACTGTGTTGGCATCTCCTCTCTGGAGGGGAGATGGGAGGGTAGAAGGGGTTAGAAACTGGCAAAATGGTTAAGAAAAGAGAGACTGGAAGAAGGGAGCAGACTGACTCATTGGTGGAGAGTAAGTGGAAGTATGTAGTAAGGTGTATATAAGTTTATATGTGAGAGACTGACTTGATTTGTAAACTTGCACTTAAAGCATAACAAAAATTATTAAAAAAAAAAAAGGCCAGGTGTAACTGGACCAGTAGAGACAAGAGGAACCTCTGAGACTATGGCCCAGAGATATTCTTTAAACTTTGAACTGAAACCACTCCCAGAGGTCACCTTTCAGCTAAATAACATATTGTGCTCTTTTAGCTAAAAAAAAAAAAAAAAAAGTAATCTATATGAGACCAAATGGTCAACATTTACCCTAAAGCAAAGATGAGAGGGGGGATGGGGAGGGAAGCTAGATTAATGGAAACAGAACAACCGGAATGGATATAATGAGAATGTTGACACAATGTGGAAAATGTAACCAGTGTTACTGAACGATAATGTGTAAAAATTGTTAAGTGGGAACATACTTTGCTGTGTAAACTTTCACCGAAAACACAATAAAATACTAAAAAAAAAAAGCAATTAAAAAGTAAGTTATAGCTATTACAAAGTCAACACTCTCAGTTAAGATTAAGCGGATATAAACCATGTAAACAAAAATTAGAATGAAAATAACTAATGTACTAAGAACATACATAGTACTGATTCTAGTTTAAAAAAAAATGGGTATAAAATGCTTGACTCAATTGATTAAAATGAACAGTAATGCCTCCAATATTTTGAAAATAGAGCAACACCTGACAGAGGCACTCTATGGGTAAAGAATATAGCTAAATAGTTAATGTATGACATGAGAAATTATGAGCCAGACACTAGTAGGATACAGCTCTTGTCCAGAGTCTTGGGGGAAGCTGTCAACATTAGGTGTCGTCTGCCTTTTGGTGTTGGAATGTCTGAAATTTAATTTTAGCATTTTGGTTGGTTGAAAACATCCAGGTGGTAACTACAGTATTCTTCAACTTGGAGAGCTGGGCTGAAGTTTTAACTTCCTGTGATCTGGAGTACTAGATAAGATCCTGTTAACTGGGGTTTGAGAGAATATTTTAATCGGGTGTTTTTTCCAATAAACATAAATTCTAGGCTGAATAGTGGTAGCTCAGGTGCTTTTGATTTCTGATTACCAAAAGCATTTTTAAGTTGTGAGCAATATTTGCTAGAATACTGAATTAAATACATGCAATATTGGAACAAGCCAGTTTGAGTTAAATTTGATTCAGAGCAAGTTGTCCAATAAGGGCAGGCCATAGACCTCTCAATAATAATTTCAGGAGGAGTTAATTTACTAATTTCAAATGAAGTAATTCTCAGATTCAAAAGGACCAGGGGCAATACTTTTGTTCACATTAACTGTAAAGATTTGCAAAGTTTGGCATTGAGTTTTTATTATATAAGGACAATGAAGTCTTTGGAAAATGGGGAAAGCTTTACATATCTCCTCGATTATTTGTCCAGTCAAATGGGTGTCTTGGTTAGTACAAAGGACCTTTGGGACTCTTCAAGTGGGGTTAATATTTTTAAGAAGCTTCTTAGCCACAAATGTGGGAATAGCTTGAGGACTCAGGAAAGCTTTTACCCAGAGAGAAAATATATAAATTATTACTAATACAAACTTATAATTATTTAAAGGTGGAAGTTGAATAAACCCTATTTGCCGTTTAAGCATTGGCCCTGAAGGCAAAGGACTTATATCAGGTGGAGCTTTAAAAGGTTTTTTAGAATTAAATTGAAAAAAAAATAGGACACTGGGAACCCATTTGTTCAGCAGCTTTATGAAAGTGTCCCTACCAATATTTGCTTAAAAACATTATCGTCTTATTTCTGTTTCCAAATGGGTATTCATGTGTAATGCCTACAGCACAGAAGTTTGCAAAAATTTAGGGAGAACTAAGTTCTCATGAGGAACCATCCATATTCAAGAGGTAGAATGTGAGGAGTATCTTTTTTTTTTTTTTTTCCATTTCTCAATTTAGTCATGTGGGGCTGATTTTTAGTGTTCAAATAAATTATTCTCACCAACTTCTCCAGGTTTAAAAGGATTTTCTACGTGCATATTAAACAGTGGCTCATCATTCAAAACAGTGTCCCAGTGTGAAGGACTATACATTTCTCTAATCTTAATATTTAAATCATGCTATCTCTCCTTCCTGAGATTGCCAGGTGGGCTTTGTGACCTGGCCAAGATATATCAATTATTCAGGAAACTCCAAAGTTTTAGAATTGTCTTCTCAGGAAACAAGGAAAAAGACTAATTTACTTCTCAGTGAAGTTAAATTCTTTCCACAAGATTAACTTTGAATGAATTTATGGTTAACATACGTCTTCTTATAAAGAGGGGTTTGTGAAGGCTCAATAATTGTATCTATCTGTGCCTCAGTTTCCTTGTATTTAACAACTCCTCCTCTTGGTCATACTGTCAGAAATACTGAGAGCTTGATTAAAAGTTTTGATCAGTGTTTAGTAGAAGCCTTCATTAATACAGTGGAAAGTCTGATTCTGAAAAATGGGTATGGTGGTTATTATTTGTTGTCTTATTGGCTAAAATTGATCCTTAATATTATACATTTTAGGAAGGCTATTATTATAATGAATGACTAAGAAGACAATACTCAAGTTTTGAAAAATTTCTCTGAGCCGAACACCCCAGAAAAAATTCAGACAGGAGGTAAATCCCATTGTTACTGCTGAAGGCACGGAGGCCCTCTGGACTCAAATGGGTTCTTGCCTTTTCTCTTGTAAGAATACACAGAGGAGACAATTTTGGATTCAACTTTAACAGGTTTATTTTACTTGTGACAAGTAAAAGGAGTCAGAGGGGGCTCATGCTGCTCAAAAAGTCTGACTTGGAAAAGGGGGGCATGGTTAGGGCTTTTCTGGGTTTGCTTATCTGGGTTCCGTTGAGATAATAGAGTAGTGAATGTTTAGTGGTTTTCTTTCAAGGGGCGGGTACTTCTCAGAATGGCAGTGCATACTAATTAGGTTGTGCCTGCTGATATTCAAGATGGGGTCCTCTCTTGCATCACTTATATAGTGCAGGTGCACTGATCTTTGGCACTACATCGCCCCCTTTGGTGGGCTAAGGAAGTTCAAACAGTGGTCACACTTTGCTCCTCTGAGCATGTGGAGCGTGTAAAAAGGGGGAAGGGACTAGAAAAACACTAAGAAGGAGGTAGTAATTCATGGATTGTTTTAGCCTTATTTTATGTTGGCAGGGTGTGGTTCCTGTTTACCCAACTTTTAGATGGTAATCTTTTAACAGCTCTTTCGTTCTGCCAGCACAGTTAACCCTGTCTGTCTCACCATGGTGTTTCAGGTTTTATTTTTACCGACTTAGCAGCTTCTTGTGCATGGGTGTCAGCTGTTACCACACTTTGTATACATAGCATTGTAACATGAAGTACAAAAACCTCTTTGTGAGGTCAACATAAAATCTAAAGCTAGTCTATTTTGTAAAGCCATTTTGCTAATTTCTGATAATTCTTTGGATAGGGAAGGCATGACTTTCTGGCTTTATAACACTGAATCCTTTAATTTTGACACTAGTCTAATACCATTTGCAATCTTAAAATATATCTCCAAAACTAAGAATGTGTGGTCCTCATGATGAAAAGAACTATTACCATAGTCAAGCAACTTACAAGTGTGCGTTCAATTAGAGAGTCTTTCAAAGTTCCATTTAGCGCTGTATCGAAATGAACAATAGTTTGCTCTCTTGTTTCTACATCATTGGTCTATATTTCTAATTTTCTCTTTGGATAATTGATTACGTATGGACACATAAGGAACAGCATAAGTTATGTAGCAAGAACTAGTCCAAAATACGGGTAGAAAACAAAACCATTAGTTTCCTATAGTTTACAAAGAGGTGTGAGATTTCTCAAAGATAATGATCAGGCTAGAATTGGATAGCCCACAAGGGCATTCTATAATTTTTATTTAAACGTAAAATTTCTCTCTACAGCCACCCTCCTTTTGATCAAAGATCATTCCAAAACAAAGGTATTATTGATCTTAAAATAAGACTGATCGTCATTACTTATAGGTGCAGCAAGAACAATAATTTATTATACAGGCCTTTGAAATTTGCTTTTTAAGTTTTCATAAAGAATCTCAGATTAAACTCTTAAATGCTTCTTGAAGCTAGAAAGCCAAATCAAGAGCTTGCTGCTAGATTTCAACTGTAGTACCCACAGATATGGGTGAGTTCCTCTCTTCTAGAGTTCTCAAAATAGCATAGTTTCCTGGGACTGCCAGAAAGTGACCTTCTTCACTAACCTGTATGGCTAGGAATCTTGTGGGTCAAGTACCAGACTAGTCTTCTTGGGATGGATTTGCATCCACTCTATAAATTCAAGTTTAATTTCTTAAATATGTCTGTGTCTAGTCATACCTGATTATACGAGCATCATTTTCAACTACCATGTTCTAGTAAAGCTCGCGTATATAACTCAGTTTTCCTATTATGTACAGTTAATAAGGAGGGCAGGTCCTTACTAAACCTATGCAAATAATTACATTGTCATAAAAATAAGAATACCCATTGTTTTCAAACTCTTTATTATTATTAATTATTATTATTTTAATAGTCTTCTGATTCCAGGGGGATCAAGGAGGGAGAAAAATATAAATGCTCCATTTGTGTTTACAAAAGCATTTAGTCTAAATTGCTAAACTTTATACATTATTTAAGAATAAAGAAAGTTTCCTTATATCTGGAATAAAGGACATCAGCAATACTCTAAGTAAATTCCGTAGTACTTCTTCGATCCAATGAAACCTACGTAACTAACTCCTGTTCAGGTCAATCTTGGGTTTTCAGTCTTGTGAACCAGCCAGCTTCTCTAGGACAGTTTTTGAAATCCTCATTCAATCCAGTGGTATGGTCTCAAAGTTATGTCATTAGAAGTCTACGCACTCAAAAAGCTTGGCATAGTCCTTTCCATGGGTCTTTGAGACAGTGCGTTTTTTGTTGAAATACTCTAGCCTGTGATTGCTTGCAAGTTCTTTCAGAAAATCAGAGTTTAAAAAAAAAAAAAAAACTGTAGACAACAAGAATTAATATTGCCATGGTTAACTCATTACTAATAAATTTTAACAGTGAAACATCTGATAGGAATTCAACAGGAAAGCAACACAGTTGACAAGAAATGTGGTTGTTTCTGAGATATTAGAAGGAAAGTAAAGTCAATAAAAAAACTTTAGACAAAATATCTCTAAACATAATCACATTTTCAATGTAGACTGCATTTACAACTTATCTGTGAACATAAACTTTAAAAAGAGTTTCAGATATAATTTATAGTCCTAAAAATAATATACTATGAATAAAACCAATCATATAGTTAGAATATACCAAATATATATATTGCATATGAACCAAGTTTATCTATACATATGGCCTGTTTTGGCCTTCTCCCTGGAACATGTGAGTTATACATTCTACTTGCTAAATTCTATTTGTTTTCTGGTCTTTCTGTGTGTGTCTCACTCCCTCATGTCACACGTGACAGACCAATCAAGGCAAGTACAGGCTCTCTTTGATTCAAACCTAAGACACTACTCTGACAACTCTAAAGAACTAATAGAGGGCACATGTTCCTAATATCGTATAGGGTCACTATGAGTCGGAATTGACTCGATGGCCTCGGGTTTTTTGGTAGTACTTTGATTGGATGTTGAATATTGTGAATTTTATGTGAAAGGAGAGTGTATTTTGTTGTTTTCCTAGAACATTAAACTTCTTAACCAAGGGTCACCTTGCTGTCTTCAGGCTGCATTTCATGCTATGTGGGTAATAGCCTAAATCAGCTTTTATATCTGAGATCTCTACCTGAGAGCGAGGCATTCAACAAGAATTCTATGCTCTGACTGTCCTACGTGACTTCCTGAAATAGTTCACCTTGCTACTCCACGGTCATTCTTTTCACAGCATTGTGGAGTTTTACTGTAGCCGTGTACAATACACAATTCAGCCAAAAACTCAAAGGGGACCTGCTATATGAATGAGGGCATTTTCTCAGAGTAGCTTCCTACTCAGCAGTACTCTGTTTGGCACATTTCAGCTACTCCAACCTCCCTAATGTCCAAAAATTTTCTCCATGTTCAGAAAGCTCATTGCTCTCTGCTCGAGGTGTCCTGAAGTCCAGAAAGTGCTGCAGTTCCAGGAAGTGTCTTAGTTCAGGTGGTCAGGAATATCATTAGACGCACCTTCTTTGTTCTTTTCTCATAGAAATGACACTCCAATTCTGCTTACTGT
This sequence comes from Loxodonta africana, assembly GCF_030014295.1. NCBI lineage: Eukaryota > Metazoa > Chordata > Mammalia > Proboscidea > Elephantidae > Loxodonta > Loxodonta africana. The sequence goes on from NC_087348.1 coordinate 30,668,122, forward strand.
CCCAGGCCTGAACATTTTGTTTCCTATACACTCCACAATTTTCCAGTTGTTTATGGGAATAGCCTATTCTAGTTGCTACATCATTGAAGGGAATATAATCCGAGCGCCTTTCTACTAGAAATCTTTATACCGTTATCTTAAATGGATAGCAACCAATTCCCGCATGACATAGGTCTTGAATGTTGTGCTTCATGACTAGAAAGGCTTAGGGATGTCTCAGTTATCTAGTATTGCTGTACCAGGAAAACCTCAAGCGCGTGGCTTTAATGAACATGAACTTATTTTCTCAGTTTACCAAAACCAAACCAAACCCGTTGTCATCGAACGACCCGATAGGGCAGAGTAGGACAGTCCCACAGGGTTTCCAAGGAGCGGCTGGTGGATTACAACTTCTGAAATTTTTGATTAGCAGCCAGGCTCTTAACCACTGTTCCACCAGGGCTCCTCTCACAATTTAGGAGGCTAGAAGTCCTAATTCCGGGAACCAGCTCTAAGGGAAGGTTTTCTCTCTCTGTTGGCCCTGGGTCCTAGTCTCTTTTCACCTTCTGTCCCTTGGGTCTTTGGCAAACTTCATGCAGCACGTACCTTCCTCTCCATTTGTGCTTGCTTGCTTTGTTCCAGAGGAGGCCAGGTGGTGCAGTAGTTAAGAGCTCAGCTTCTAACTGAAAGTTTAGTTGGTGGTTGGGAGAAAGATGTGGCAATCAGCTTCTTTAGAGATTTATTGTCTTGGAAAACCTCTGAGGCCGTTCTACACTGTCCTATAGGGTCATTATGAATAGGAATCAGCTGTAAGGCAAAGGGTATGGTTTACTCTGTGCCTAATTCTGTCTTATTATATCCTATTCCAGTGATTTCCCTGAAACACACCCTGCACTGGTATGACTTCATTAATATAACAAAACCCTTTTCCCAGATGAGATTACAGCCACATGTGTAGGGGTTAGGAATTACAACACCTATTTTGGGGGGACACAGTTCAGTCCACATCAGGGTAAAAAAGTGAAAGCACTCTGTGTGGGAGAGTGAAAGGAATTTAATTGCTTCTCTATTGGAGTGGAAGAAAGAGGCCAGAGCAGTGGAGATACCGCATAATTTCATTGTACTATCTGATTCTACCCCCCGAATTATACAATAAATTAGTAGTATTCAAGAAAGCATTGATTAGCCATTAATTTCTGTTGAAATAGTGAATGACCTGCATCACCTCAGTTGACCAACTAAATATGTTCATTCATATGAATAATGTAAACTCTCAATAAATCCTTAGAACAGAACTCAATATTTTTTTGTAATCTGATTGTATCTTTTTATGTATTATCTCATTTTTTGCTCTTAAAATTTTTATGACTAAAGAGAAACCAGTGAGTGAGATAAAGTAGGAAGTTCCAAGGGTCTGTTTCTCCCAGACACAATAAAAAAAATACTCAAAGGCCATCACAATCATCCTTGTGAGGTACTCTGGAAAGTAGTATAAGACTTATATATTTTAACTAAGCTGAGCATCCCCTGAAATATGGGAATAATAGGAGTTAAAAATATGGGTTAAATGATGGGTTTAATACATGTGTGAGTTAAACGATATGTTTATAACACAATAGCTACTCCCTTTTTTTTTGGATATTAAAATTAAAGAAGAAAACCCTAATTAATGATGATACTGGCATTGACTATTTCATCATGACTCTGCAACTGTTCCAGTTCTACTAGGATTGAGCTGACATATAATTTTGCTTTTTGTTCTATCTATAATTCTTGACTGTGTATGTCAAGATGAGTACCTTTACATTATGCAGGTCCCATGGGACTGTATCGAACACTTTTGTTTCTTTCATTATAGTACCCTATATACATATATATATTTTTTTTACTGGGGAAATTGCAGGATATGCTAAATAATAAGTAGACACATCAAGGCAAATTTTTTAATTCCCTCAAGATGATTTGAGCATTAACTAGTGAAATACAGGCTAATTCTTCAGGGAACATCACAAAGCGGGGAAAATCATAAATTCCTCCTACCAAAGAAAACAAGAGAATCATTTGAGAAAAGAAAAGCTGATACTTTACTCGAGGTAAGTGGATAAGAATTGTCTTTTATTCTGATTGCCACATGGATTTTGGTCATTTACCAAGACTCCTGACTCCTGACTGCAGACACCATTATGGCCACTCACAAATTCTCTCTGCAACTTCACCAAAAATATTCATTTTCTCTTTTGTAAATTAAAATTACATGGAACTCTATGTTGTTTTTAAGACATTAAACCCTATAAATTAAGAGTGTGTCCCAGCTATGTTTTATTTGTGGGAGATGCTAGTGGCATTTGATTACGGCAAATGAAGAGGGAGATAGAAACACATCAAAATTTCATCATCAGTTTAATTTAATATAATATTTTATGGTTAGGATTACATTGGACATATAACATCAGGAAAGAAGAATTGCTTGAAAAGGACATCATATTTGGTACAGTAGGGGGCCAATTGGATGGTAAAGTAGATGGACGCTTCAATGGAATAGATTGACACAGTAGGCAGAGCAATGGAGTCAAACATACAAACGATCATGAAGATGTCACAGGAATGGATGTCATTTTGTTCTGTTATACATGGAGACACCATAAGTCAGAGCCAACTCAACAGCAACAAATGACAATAACAAGTTAAGGTTAGGATGCCAGATATAACACAGAACACCGAGATTCATTGGGATTTCGCAAAAGGAAATATTTTTTCTAGAATATAATAAAAACAATACTGGATAAATAAATATTCTTTTAGTGCAAGTTTGTCCAATGAAATATTTGGTAAATAACGAATATTGTTAGTAAAATGATGTGCCATGTGCATTTGATGAAATTTAAATGATTTTTAGATAATAATTTCCCATGAAAACATGCCATTTTTGTTGTTGTTGCTGATCGTGGTAATTATGTTTGTTTTTGTTCCGTACTAGTTGTTTACTACAGGTTGTTCAGAATGGGCATTACGAATTGGTGATATAGACTAGCAAACAGTGTGATTTTTAAGAGCTACAGTGTATGAAGAACTCTCTGCACCTGAAATAATTCCTACCTAATATTATCATGTCTCAGGATTAAAAAATCATTTATTCATTTACAAACTTCTATATTCTGCCTACTTCAGTGATGAGCCCTACCCAGAGATATTTAAAATATACACATTTAGATGTCCAGAACAAATCAAGGATATTCTTTCCCAAAAAGGAGAATGAGCTGGGTCAAGCATCCAGACATCTTCAGAGGGAGTTAGTGACTGACACTGAAGATGTTAATAGACTCAGTACTCACTAGAAAAATTCATAGAGAACACTGAAGAATTAAAGACAGTAGGACGGAACTAGAAATTTGAATTTGTTTGCTCAATCTAGTATTCTACAGTAAATATCTGTGATATCAGGCCTTGTGATATAGCAAATTTGAGATAAATTTTTCAATTGCTGTTGCAGAGGAGAGACCCATGAGGGAGACCAAAACTAAGTGCAGGAACAGCAGAAAACCTTTTCTAGGAAGAAGGGGTGAAGATAATTCATAATCTCCAGTATTGCCCCCCAACCTCCCGGATCAGGGTAGAAAATTGAGCCAAAAATTTGCAGATTCTTAGAATTACTACCTGTCTCCTGAAAGTTCCAGCCAGCCACAGGATAAAAAACCTATCCTTAGCAGATATTTCCCTGTAGCTTACATCAGGACTTCAGCTACTCCATGCCACATTCTAAGACCTTGTCGGGGTTCCATAAGTTTCTACCTGATAGTTTCACAGGCTAAACCTGGGCATTCTACCCCATTATAATAATTCTATGGTGTATTTTATGCCACTGAGGATTTGGAAATCTACTTACTGTTCAAGTGAAAATCATGCTTACAGAATACTAGGTTTTCTTTGATAGGGCAAGGAATCCGAGAAGAAGTTAAAAGGGAATTCAAGTGGATTAAGCTAAAGAAGCTTCATTACCTTCAGTCAGAGCAGTTCCATTGTGATTAACTGTCTTTCTTTGTAAAATTTTATAAAACGAAGGGGCTGGTGTTATTACTAGGACATTTGGAAATCACAGTCCTTTAACCGATGAATTGCCAATTGTAGAGCTCCAGAAGCAAACTGATAATTTGCAAAACATGATGTTATAAATGCAAACATATGTATTCCAAATACCTTATAGAGCCTCTCATCTCCACGTTGTTTGTTATGTTAGAGGAAATAGACCATATACAATTAAAACTACATGGTCTAAATCTCTGAACACTGATATAAACCATCAATTTTAACAGGTATGGATACAGATCTGTGTCTTGAAGAGCATACAAACTTGAAGATTTTCATTAAAACAAGCAATATAAATACAAAAAGAAGCAGAAATGTGAATAGTTATTTAAATGAAAAAAAATAGAAACAGCATTAGATTATAAACAAATTGATCTCGTTGACAAACATTATTAAATGAAGAAATACAAACTTTCATAAATTAAATGCAAGATACATTTTAGCATACCGGGTGGTAGGCAAGTTCTTAGAAGCTATTCTAACACCAGAACAAAAGCATTATTAAATTACACATGTCATTGTTTTGAACCATAAAAACAAACCTTCTTAGCCTCACATAAAGTATCAGTAACTCAATTCCCTTTCATTTTGACCCCAGAGATGCCTATTGACATTTGGTGAAGTGTAATGGAGAGGATATCAGAATGGCAAGAGAAGGTGCCTTTAACTGATCACGGTTATAATATTCTACTTTCTCAGCACTTACAAAGATGCATCACCCTGTGAGTGCGTTGTTAAGGACTCACTGAAGGTCTTGGAAGGGGACAGAGCAAATGAGGGGCCATAAAACTTGTGTTTCATTAACTTCACGTTATCTCTTTCACTCTCTTTAAGAATATCAATATCTTACAAATATTCTCAGACAAAAAACAGAAGTGTAATAAAGTAAAATGGTGATGCCATCGTGTAAACAAAGTAAAATATATTTCTCCATTAAGAAAATCATGTGTTTGTTACTAATGAATATCAAAAACAAATGATGTTGACCTGATTTAGAATTTAATCCATGCCGTATCAGTAAATAAAGTGTTTTATACAGATTCCTCTTATTCCGGAATGAAGGAGATTCTAAAGATTATTTTAACTTCAAAATAAGATGTGGGAATTATTTTTCTCCCCACAAATATAAAGTAAGAAAGCAATGGTGGTTCAGGGGTAGAATTCTTGCCTTCTCTTTGTTTACACGGGAGTCTATGAAAGATAATACCAACCACTCTGCTTTTTTCTCCCAGAAGAGATAACTGAACTAAATGGACCAAAGGAACCTAACGGTGATGACTGAATTCATTCTAATCGGAGTCACAAGGCGCCCTGAACTGCAGCTGCCCCTTTTTGGGGTCTTCCTCCTCATCTACATGATCACAGTGATGGGAAACCTAGGCCTGATCATCCTGACCAAGGTGGACTCCCGCCTACACACTCCCATGTATTTTTTCATCAGACACCTGGCCGTCATTGATCTTGGTAATTCTACTGTCATTTGTCCCAAGATGCTGGTAAATTTTGTTGTAGATCAAAATACCATTTCTTATTATGAATGTGCCACACAGCTGGCTTTCTTCCTTTTGTTCATTATCAGTGAACTTTTCATCTTGTCGGTCATGGCCTATGACCGCTACGTGGCCATCTGTAACCCTCTGCTCTACAATGTTATCATGTCCCCAAGACGTTGCCATGTGCTTGTGGGTATTCCATACATTTATAGTATCTTTTTTTTTTTTTCAGTCTCTGATGTTCACCATTAAGATTTTCACATTGACCTTCTGTGGCTCTAATGTCGTCAGTCATTTCTACTGTGATGATGTCCCTTTGATACCTATGCTCTGCTCAAATGCACAAGAGGTACAGCTGTTGATCATAATGTTTTCAGCATTTAACCTGATTTCCACCTTGTTGGTAGTCCTGCTGTCCTACCTGCTGATTCTGATAGCCGTATTTCGAATGCATTCTGCTGAGGGCAGGAGAAAAGCTTTCTCCACATGTGGTTCTCATCTGACAGTGGTGGTTGTGTTCTATGGGCCTCTACTTTTCATGTATTTGCAGCCCAAATCTCCTCATTCATTTGAAACTGAGAAAATAGCCTCTGTGTTTTACACTTTAGTCATTCCCATGCTTAACCCCTTGATCTACAGCTTAAGGAACAAAGAAGTAAAAAATGCCTTCCACAGGATCATTAAGAATCCATGCAATCTTTGTATTTAATATTCAAAATGCAATACTGTTTCAAGACAAATATCTCTGGATGATATTTCTAAAATGCAGAATGGCATTCTCTTTGGCACCAGAGCTAAAACTAATTATAAAGCAGAAAGAAATACTGGATGTCCTTTATATAAATCCATATTAACTCTCGTAATATATATCTCAAATTAAATGTCATTTCTTCTTCTTCACAGCTTGCTTCCTATTCATTTCTTCCTTACGTGTTTCCATAGAGCCTTATAGTTCCCCCATGGAAACATTTATTATGCACCTCTTCAGCAAACTATGCATTTGTTTCAATCAGGTTTTTTTTCTTTCTTTCTTTCTTTTTTAATATGGGAATCTTATCAATCTTGCTTTCATGTCATTGCTGAGGCTAATATAAGAATGTAACCAAAGCTGCAGACAAAACATGATCTGTGCTCCTATTGACCCCATGAATGATGTGTTAGTCAACTGTCTTTTCTACTTGATAATCACTTCATATCTATGTTATACTCCAACATGCGTGAGGTATGGGAGGTAATTTTTATCTGCTTTTATCATTTAATTTGACATCCTTCCTTCTGAGTTAACTATCCCTGCATGCTGATCCTTACTACCATATACTTCATGCACAGACAGTAGTTAGAAAAGAAAATACGGATAACGAAAAGTGAATAGAGACAGGGTGGTGAATAGGAGGAAGTGAAAAAAAAAAAAGATACTAAGGATGCCTGATTTGAAGGACTAAAGTGTTTATTAAAGATAATTGATGGAGATTATGATGATTAAAAAAGTATTGCAAAACCAAGAGAAAGTATTGACATACTTTCTAATTCATATTTTCACTGTGTCGGAGAGTATTATATGTGTGCAGAAGGAAGAACAATGTATCAATAGGGCATGTTATGCTACAGTGAAACAATTTTATTGCTGAACACCCACATATTTTACTAAAGGCAAAATGTGGATATTGTTCTCTTTATCTGTAGAGGATATATAAAGGAAGGTTAGCTAAATTCTGATGAATGAATAGATACTCTACTGAAGTAGTAGTTACTTTTCACCATTAAACCATTAATTTCTTTTTATTTTCAAGAAGGCTTTGGGAACAAATATTTATAACTTTTCAAACGTTCCTCCCTTCAAACAAAATATCTTCCTGTCTTCCATGTTGTCTTCATCTTCATTCAAAATATTGACATTCTTTACCCCACCTTGATTTATTCTGGTCTCCACAATGACGTGTTCCACTAATCCGGAGAAGTACAAACTTTAGTTTATTATACCTAAAGTACATATTTTCTTGGAAATCTGATCATATCTCACAGAGCTAGAAAATATGCATAATAGTTAATACTGAACTAAAGGGGAAATGTCATCAGAAATGCAGAATGATTACATATTTTGGAAAGAATCAAAACTGTTCAAGAAATCACAACAACAATTTATGTCAGGAAATCTACTCTGGTAAAAAAGGTAAACAGAAAATTACATATGTAATCATAACACCCTATTTATTAATACAATTACAGGTTTACGTATTTTAATTTGAAGTATTATTGAGTATAAAATAGTTTACATATTTTATATGACTTAATATGTACATGTACATGTATATGTGTGATTTAAGACTGTACTGAATTAACAAAAAGGGAAATCAGGAGCTCGAAAAAGTCAATTTCAGATAAAAGAAACACACACACTCTCATTTGTATACCTACCTTTGCCACGTCAACTTCCAACCATGTTGACCACGTGTGTCAGAACAGAACTCTGCCTCATAAGGGTTCAGGGGGTGATTATTCATAAGTAGAACAAAAAGCTTTTCCTCAAGACATTCCTGGTTGGATTTCAACCTCCAACCTTTTGCTTAACAGCATGTGGTTGAGCAAGTGTATCGATATAAATGTGCATGTATTATGTAAGTATAAAGGCAACGAGGAAAAATGCAATGTCTAATATAAACAGCACATTGAATTGATTTTTAACATAATCTTTCATTCTATATAAACATATATTTATTAAGCCATATGCTAAATATCTATATCCTCATGAACCTTATATATTTTTTTCTGTATTATGCAGAAAAAATACCATTCTTAAAATTCCAGAACTCAGAAAAAATGGGTAAATTGAAGAATTTGATCAATAGAGCATTAATAGATGATAAATACATTAAAGAGGTGAAAAGTGTATTTATAGTAATTATTTATTGAGGTGAAATTCACAAGACAAAAAATGAACCTCTTAAAATTGTTCAATCCACTGTCTTTTATTATATTCACAATATTGTGCAACCAACACATTTACCTAGGGCAAAATAATTTATATCAGCCCCATAGGTGTCCTCTTATGGATTAAGGTATCTGTCCTCAATCCAGTCACCTCCGCACAGCTGCTGGCAACCACTAATCTGCTCTTTGTCTCTGTGAATTTTCCTGTTCTGGTTATTGCATATAAATGGAAAAGTTTAATATGTGATCCTCTGTTTTTTGCTTTTCTCATTTAGCATTAGATATTTCAGGTTCATCCACATCATAGCATTTTTTTTATGACTGAATAAAATTTCATTTAATGAATACACCATATTTTCTTTATCTATTCATTTGTTGAAGGACATTGTGTTTCCAAAATGCATCAGTGTGTACCCTTTTGATCAGTGTGTTTCCTGTATGTAAATTTTCCTCAATCCTTGCACACATGGAGGTCATCAAAAAAAGAGAAATGGATAAAATTTTTTGAGACAAGATATATTCTCTTTCAACTAAATTTGACTCACTGTGAGGTTCTACTGAACATCATTCAACACTGGTGGTATCTACTGTTGGTTTATGTGGTAACGCATTGTATTCTGATAAATCCTGTGGGTTTGCCAGATGAGAGAAAAAGGCAAATATACCAGTTATTTAGAGATGTGGGCCATGAGACAGGTTTTAATCTCAAATCCTCTAGTTATTAATTGTCCTCACAATTATTGCTAGGTTTGAGTCCATTTCTGTAGCCACTGTGTTAGTCCATCTTGTTGATGGTCTTCCTCTTTTTCACTGACCAAACATCATGTCCTTATCCTAGAATTGATCCCTCCTGATAACATGTCCAAAGTAAGTGAGAGGAAGCCTTGGCCATCCTTGCTTCTAAGGAGCATTCCAGCTGTACTTGTTTCAAGACAGATTTGTTTGTTCTTCTAACAGTCCATGTATATTCAATATTCTTCACCAATACCATAATTTAAACACATCAGTTCTTCTTCAGTTATCTTCTCTAACCAAGGTAAATTAGAGGGTATTTCCACAAATATATAAGAATGATTCTGCTAGATTTGTTTTATTATAGGCCTAAGTTCAAGTGGTATATAAGAATTGTGGCATATTCACAAGTAGAATACTACACAGCAATACAAATATGATACGGAAAATGTAAAACGCGGTATGGTGATTCAAGGAAGACAAACTGAGAGTATTTATCGTATGATTTGACTCATGTGAATTTCACATACAGGGAAAAGAAACCTAGTGACAGAACTCAGATCAGCAGTTGCCTGGGGGTAATATAAAGCTAATCCCTTAGTGACATAAATGGTCAAGGGTGTGGCGGGCATAGTGTGACGGAACTTTCTTTGTATTGACAACGTTCTAGATCTTGATTCATGTTGGTACAAATAAAGCGCATTTGTCAAAACTCATCGATGTGTATCCTTTTGATCAGTGCATTTCACTGTAAGTAATGTTTCCTCAATTCTTGTACATATGGAAGTCACCAAGGAAGGAGGCATGGATAAAATTTTATGAGATGAGATATAGTCTCTTACCAGTAAATTTGACTCACTATGAAGTTCTACTGAGCATTATCAAACCCTGGTGTTATGGTAGCTAATTTCAAATACTTTAGTTATTAATTATGTATTTCAGACAAATTATATATTTTAGCTTGGCTCAATCTCTTCTGAATATGAGAACTCCAGTTGCCTTAGAGTAGGTTTTGACTTACAGCAGCCCCATGTGTGTCAGAGTAGAACTGCACACTATAATGTTTTCAATGGCTGACTTTTTTGAAAACTAGAATGCCAGGCATTTCTTCTGAGGCTCCTTCTAGTAAATATGGAAATAGTATGGGTTAAATTATGAGTTAAATGTTGGGATTAACATATGTGTGTGTTAAATTATATATTTATAGCACAGGGCCTGGTACATATTTCTTTTGATAATAAATTCAAAGAAAAATCCTACGTAATGATGATAGAGGCATTTACTATTTCATCATGACTTTGCAACTGTTGCAGTTTTACTGAGATTGAGCTGATATCCATTTTTTTCATTGTGTCTGTATTTCTTGACCGTGTAAATGAATGAATACATTCACATCATGTAGATTCCATGATACTATATATATGACTTATGTTTTGTTCTTTCATTGAGTTACCCCTTCCTTCTTTTCACTGGGGAATATGTAAGATATCTTGGATAATTAGCAGGCACAAAAAGGCAAATTTATAAGTCCCTCAGATGTTTTGAGCAGAATCGGTGAAATGCCTGCTAACTCTTTGGGGAATATGGCAAAGAGAAGGGAAATCATAAATTCATCCTACCAAAGAAAACAAGAGAATCATTTAAGGAAAACAAATTTGATTTCCTACTCAAGGTGAGTGGGTTGAAATTCTCTTTGATTCTGATTATCAGGTAGATTTCGGTCATTTACCATCACTCCTAACACCTGAATGCAGACACTATTATGTCCACTCACAAATTACCCGTTCAGCTTCACCACGAACATTCATTTTCTCTTTTCTTAACTAGGATTCTGTGGAGCTCAATGGTGTTTTTAGGACATTAAATCCTATAAATTAAGAGTGTGCCCCAACTGTATTTGTTTTATAGGGGCTGATATTGGGATTTGATTACTGCAGGTGAAGAGGGAACAAGAAATAGTTGAAAACAGCACCAATTTAATTTACTAAAATCTATTAGAGTTAGACATACTTTGAGTGCTTCATCAGGAAAGATCAAATGCTAGAAAAGGACATCACATTTGGTCAAATAGAGAGCCAACAAAAGGAAGGAACTCTCAATGGGATGGATTGACATAATAGTTCATACCAATAATGCACTCTAACATACCAACAATTATGAAGACGGAAAAAGAATGGACGTCATTTTGCTCTGTTATACATGGGGTCACCATAAGTCAGAGCCAATTTGACAGCAAGAAGCAACAACATCAAATTAAGGTTAGCATTGCCAGATATAATACAGAACTTCCAGGCACAACTGAATTTCAGCAAAATATAAAATTTTTTTGTTAGAATTATGCCCTAGACAATATTAAATAAATAAATATTTTTTCAGTATGAGTGTGTCCAGTGAAATATTTGTTAAAAAATGAATATTGTTAGTACAGGTGTGCCCCATGCAACATTTGTGATATTTTGAACAATTTTTACATAAAATTTCCCATGAAAAACACACCATTTTTTGGTCGTTAATGGTGCTAATATTGTTTGTTTTTGCTCTTTGTTTTCCCTAGTAGTTTCTTTACTAATGGGCTTGATTTTTCAGTATGGGCAATTTAAACTGATGGAGCAGAGTGAAAAATATAGCGTTTTTTACGAGTTATGGAGTTAGGAAGAACTCCTTGAACCTAAAGTAATTCCTACCTGATACTACCATGTTTGAGGACTGAAAAATAGTTTATCTGTACACTTGTATATCCTTTCTTCTTTAGTGATGATCACTACTCAGAGATATGAAAAATGTACACATTTCGATGTCCAGGACAGATTAGAGGTATTCTTTTCCAAAAAGGTAAAAACTAGACGTTTTCGGAGACAGTTAGTAAATGACACTGAAAAAAAAAATTTTTTTTGATGTCCATAAACACTAGAATAATTGTTAGAGAACATTGAAAATTTAGAAGTCATAGAATTAGAAGTAAAAATCTGAATTCTTTACCTCAATCCAGTATTCTACAGGAAAATCCTATGATTTCAGGCTTTGTGATACAGCAAATTTGAGATAAAGTTTTCAAAAGAACATAGGTTTATAGTTCTTATTCTGTGAGGCAAGGAAAAAAAAAAAAAAAAGGACCTGGAAAAAAGATTGGAGCTGAGGACAGAAAACTTACCTAAAAAAAGAAGGAACAGAGGTGATTCACCAATCTCCAGTATCACCCTGCCTCCCAATCTCCTGGCTCAGGCTAGGAAAATCAACCCCAAAATTAGCATATTTCTAGGATTACTGCTATTCTCCTGAAAATTCCATCTGGCCTCGGAATCAAAAGTCATCCTTACAAACATTTGTCTGTACTCCAGCTCTGAACTTCAGCTAGTCCATACTGTAGACTTAGATCTTGCTGGGGGCCCCTAGAAGTTTCTAATAGTTGTGCAGACTAAGCCTGGACATTATACCACATGATAATAATTATATCATGGGTTTTATATCAGTGAATATTTGGAACATCACTTACAGTTCCAATTGAAAATCATGCTTACAGAGTCCTGGGTTTCCATTGAAGGACAATGAATGTGAGAAGAGGTTAAAAAGGAAAACAAGTGGATCCCACTAAAGAGATTCATTTGTTCCAATCAGGTAGTTCAACTTCAAGTTACTGACTTTCTTTGTAAAACTTCATGAAACAAGGTACAGAAGTTATCACTTTAAAAAAAAAAAAATCACTAAGATATTTGAAAATCACACTCAAACTGTATAAATTCTCTAGTATATAGTTCCCAAAATAAATTGACAGTTTTCAGCACATAACGTAATAAATTCCCAAATAAATATTCTAAATGCCTTATGGAAGCTACCACTTCCATAGTGTCATATTAGAGGAAATAGAGTATATACAATTAAGTAGTCAAAATCTTTGAATGTTGATATAAGCATAGATTATAACAGGTATATATCCAGATCTTGTGTGTTTTGAAACTTATGCAAATTTGGGGATTTTCATAAAAAATGACATGCAATTATAAATACAAATTGAAGCATGAACGTGAATATTTATTTGGAATGAAAGAAAGAAAAGAAACAGATTTCAATATAAAACCGACCTTGGTCAAAAAATTATAAAATCTATACATATAAAAAGAGTTTATTAATTATATTCAAGACACATCTCAGCATACCAGCTGCTAGGTGTGTTCTTAGAAGATATTCCAATAACAGAATCATTACCTTATTAAATGATACTTTCTGTTGTTTTTGAACCATACAAACATACTTACTAAACCTCAAATAAAGTATCATTAACTCAGTTCCTATTTATCTGGGCCCCAGGAATGTCTCTTGACACTCCAAAGCAAATTGACATTATGTGAAGTACAATATAGCAGAAGTCAGAATGGGAAGAGACTATGTCCTAAATCATGATTATGGTGGGCAAACCGTGCCTTCACAGTGGTCAAGTTCTCTGTTACTAAATGGAAAGTTGGCGGTTGGAACCTTCCAGCTGCTCCACAGGAGTAAGATGTGGTGGTCTGCTTCCATAAAAATTACAGCCTTGGAAACCCTATGAGGCAGTTCTCTTTTGTCCTATAGAGTCACTATGTGTTGTAATCTACTCGATAGCAGTGGGTTATAAAACAAGTTTCACTAGCTTCATGTTGTCTCTGCTTCTTTTTCTAAAACTATCAAAATCCCACATAAATTCTCAGACAAAAATGAAGTGGACAAAAGGAAAACTTTGATGTTATCTTGTACTTAAAATATACTATTTCTATATTAATATTACAGATTTTTGAAGTTAAAATAAACTTTAGGATCTCCTATATTGCAAAATAGGGGGATCGACATAAAACGCATTATTCATTGACACAACATTGATTGATTTGTGTTGAGTTACTTTAGAATTCAATCTATGTTATATTAATGAGTAATGTGTTACATGTGGATCCCCGTATTTTCGGATGTGGAAACCCTGGTGGTGTAGTGGTTATATGGGTTCAAACTCAAATCCACTAGGTGCTTCTTGGAAACTCTACGAGGCAGTTCTACTCTGACCTATAAGGTTGCTTTGACTAGGAACTGAATCCCTGGCAATGAGTTTTTTCTTTTTTTGAGGGATATAGAAGTTTCTAAAGTTTACCTCAACTTCAAAATCAGATGAGGAGCCCTGGTTTTGCAGTGGTTAAGTGCTTGTCTGCTAACAGAAAGGTAAGCCACTCTGTGGGATAAATATGTGGCAACCTGCTTCCATAAAGATTACAGCCTGGGAAAACCTATGAGAAAGTTCCATTCCATCCTATAGGGATGCTATGAGTCAGAAATGACTCAACAATGACACACAACAACAACAATATGAAGAAAATGATCACTGGCTGTTCAGTGGTAGTCTTCTGTATGGGAAACCTAGGTTAGATTTCTGGCCAGTACACCTCATACACTACTGTCACTGTGTCTGTCAGTAGCGCATTCTGTATTGCTAGGATGCTGGACAGGTTTCAGTAGAGATTCTAGACTAAGACAAGCTAGGAAAAAATGCACAGTGATCAAATTCTGAAAATCAGCCAGTGAAAACCATATGGAACACAAGGGTCCAAACCAAAACAGATCATGGGGATGGTGCAAGAACCGGCTGTGTTTTGTTCCAGTGTGGTTGTGGTCACTGTGAGTCGAGCCTAACTCAATGACATATAACAACAAAAGACATGAAAAAAAGTTCCATTGCTCCTAAAATATTATAACTTATTTAGACAATACTACATGAAAGCTAATACCAAACCCTCTGTTTCTTCCCAGAAATGATAAACTGGACCAAGTGGGCCAACAGAATCAAACAGTGCTGACTGAATTCATTCTAATGGGAGTCACAAGGCACCCTGAGTTGCAGTACCCGCTTTTCGGGGTGTTTCTCCTCATCTACATGATCACAGTGGTGGGCAATCTGGGCCTGATCATCTTGACCAAGATGGACTCCCGCCTACACACACCTATGTATTTTTTCATCAGACACCTGGCCTTTATTGATCTTGGTAATTCTACTGTCATTTGTCCCAAGATGTTAGTAAATTTTGTTGTGGATAAAAATACCATTTCCTATTATGCATGTGCCACACAGATGGCTTTCTTCATTATGTTCATTATCAGTGAACTTTTTATCCTTTCAGCCATGGCCTATGACCGCTATGTGGCTGTCTGTAACCCTCTGCTCTACAATGTTATCATGTCCCAAAGACTTTGCCATGTGCTGGTGGGCATTCCATATCTCTACAGTACCCTTCAGTCTCTGATGTTTACCAGTAAGACTTTTACATCCATCTTCTGTGACTCTAATGTCATCAGTCGTTTCTACTGTGATGATGTTCCCTTGCTATCTATGCTTTGCTCAAATTCACAAGAAATAGAATTGATGCTCATGATATTTTCAGCATTTAATTTGATATCCTCCCTCCTGGTTGTCCTGCTGTCCTACCTGCTGATTCTGATAGCCATATTTCGAATGCATTCTGCCAAGAGCAGGAAAAAAGCTTTCTCCACATGTGGCTCTCATCTGACAGTGGTGGTTGTGTTTTACGGGACCCTATTATTTATGTATGTGCAGCCCAGATCTGCTCACTCATATGACACTGACACAGTGGCCTCTGTGTTTTACACTTTAGTCATCCCTATGCTTAACCCTTTGATATACAGTTTGAGGAACAAAGAGGTAAAAAGTGCCTTCCACAGGGTTTTTAATAATTGATGTCAACTTTACATATAATATTCAATATTCACCCTTGTTTTAGTAAAAACTGCCAAAGGCAATGTCACTTGATAATATTTTTAATAGATATAAATGCACTCCTTTTGGTTCCAAGGCAGAGGCTAATTATAAGTCAGATACCATTACATTGTTTATAGTAAGACAAATTAACCCTTTTTTACATCTCAAATTAAGAGTCATTCCTTCCCCAATGTTTCTTTCTTCCTATGCATTGCTTACTTACATGATTTGATAGACCCTCATACTTCCACAATGATAAATTTGAATACACTCTTGATCAATAAAACATGTGATTGTTTCTGTCAATTTTTTTAAGGACAGGCATCTTCTCAATTGTTTTCCCATCGCATTTTCTAAGCCTGAAGCAGCAGCGTAAATAACGCTATAGTCAGAGTTCTAGTGTCCTATTAACACATGAATAATTTATGTGCCCTTTTGCTGTCAATCAATTCTACTGTGAAAATAAATTCTTAGCTATTATGTACTAAATCATGTGAAGTGGACTAGATAATTTTCATTTATTAGCATTTAATTTGATTTCTTTCTTCTCTGCTTTGCTTTGGCATAGATAGTGCCCTAAGAAAATATTTTAAACTGGTAAATAAGAAGCTAGTAAACAAACAGTTAAATAAATTTTAGGGTAATTGATGGCTTTAACAAACAAAAATTTATTCTCTCATTGTCTAGTAGTTCAAAAGTCTGAATTCAGGGCATGAACTCCAGGGGAAGGCTTTCTCTGTCAGCTCTAGAGGAAGGTCCTTGTCATCAATCTTTCCCTTTGAGACACATAGAGTTAATTGTGCTTGTGGAACAAAAGAACTGTTAAAAAATTACCATCTAGAAGTTGGATAAACAAGAATCATACCTAGTCAACATGAGATAAGGTTGAAATAACCCATGAATTACTATCTCCTTCTTAGTGTTTTTCTGGTTCCTTCCACCTTTACAGGCTCCGCATTAGCAGAAGAACAAAATGTGAATGCTGTTTAAACCTTCCTTAGCCTACCAAAGATGGCCATGTAGTGTCAAAGATCAGTGTGCTTGTACTATATAACTTAATAAGTGATGCCAAGGGCTGCCGAGAGGGCTCCATCTTGAATATCAGTGGTTTCCATCTTGGATTCCAGATGCACACGCTACCTAATTAGTATGCACCACAGTTCTGAGAAGTACCCACCCCTTGAAAGAAACCCAGTAAATATTCATTACTCTTTTGTCTCCACCGAACTCATATAAGCCCTACCTTTACTTCCCTTTTCAAGTCAGTCTTTTGGAGAGGCATAAGCCCCCACTGACTCCTTTTACTTTTCACAAGTAAAATAAACCTGTTAGAGCTGAACCCAAAATTCTCCACTGTGGGTTCTTACAAGAGGAAAACAAGGACCCATTGAGTCTGGAGGGCCTACCATTCACTCAGTGGTAACACATGCTCTAGGAAATTCTCGGTGCAGGGGTTGTGAGTCTAAAGGACACAAAATGCTCCTGTCACTAGATTCTTGGTGGTATGAGGTCCACCATCTCTCTGTTCACTTCTCTCTGTTATGTCTCAAAAGAGATTGACTCAAGACACAAACTCATCTTGTAGATTGAGCCCTGCCTCATTAATGTAACTGCCTCTAATCCTGCCTCATTAACATCATAGAGGTAGGATTTACAACACACAGGAAAATCACGTCAGATAACAAAATGGTGGACAATCACACAATGCTGGGAATCATGACCTAGTCAAGCTGACAGACATTTTTTTGAGTGGGGCACAATTCAATCGATAACATTGAGTAATATCGACATATCTAATCCCATCTGTTAATTCTGATTTAGCTTTCACAGACATTTGGGCCAAAAAGAGGAATTAAGAAGCTAAATACAATGAAGTTGGTTTTTATATTTGTTTATACATTTATTTATTTTGCCTTACTGTTTATTGTCCTTTCATTTCATCTTATAGACCTTCCTTCATTTTAGGGTAATTTTGTCAAGCATGTAATTCTATGTTGAAATATTTACTCTAGCACTTTAAACATGTAATCCCAATGCCTTTAAACCTCCACGCTTTCTGTTGAGAAATAAAATGTTAATCTTACTGAAATTCCATGTGTGCGATCAGTTGCAGATCACTTGCAGCTTTCAAAATTCTTCATCCGTGACAGTTTGATTATAATTTGTCTAAACATGTATTTATCCTACTTGAGTTGAATTTAACTTTGGGGTAATCAAAATAATGTATTTTACCCAACTTCAAAACATTTAAACCATTATTTGACAGATGAGTGGTGGTCACAGCAACACGCAAGCAGCCACAGTAAGACAAACTGACAGATGAGTAGTGGTGTACTAGCTAGTCATACTGTGGTGGCTTGTGAGTTGCTGTGATGCTAGAAGTTATGCCACTGGTATTTCAAACACTATCAGGGTCACCCATGATGGACAAGGTTCAACAGAGCTTCCGGTCTAAAACAGAATAGGAAGAAGGACCTCATGATCCACTTCTGAAAAAAATGACAGGTGAAAACCTTATGAATAGTAGCGGGACATTGTCTGATGCAGTGCCAGACGATGAGCCCCTCAGGCCTGAAATCACTCAAAATATGACTAAGGAAGAGCTGCTACCTTAAATAGAGTCGACCTTAATGACGTGGGTGGAGTACAGCTTTTGGGAGCTTCATTTGCTCATGTAGCAAGATCCAAAATGAGAAGAAATAGCTGCAAATATCCATTAATAAATTACAATGTGGAGTGTATGATGTACGAATCTAGGAAAATTGGAAGTCATCTAAAATGAAATGGGACACATAAAGATCAATATCCTAGGCATTAATGAGCTGAAATGGACTGGTATCAGCCATTTTATATTGTACAGTTGTATGGTCTACTATGCCAGGAACGACAAACTGAAGCAAAATGGCATCACATCCATTTTCAAAAAGAACATTTCAAGAGCTATCCTGAAGTTTAACACTGTCTGTGTTAGGATAATATCTATATACCTACAATGAAGACCAGTTAATATCAATATTATTCAATTTTATGCACCAACCATTAATGCCAAAGATGAAGAAATTGAAGATTTTTATCAATTTCTCCATCTGAAATTGATCAAATATGCAATCAAGATGTATTGATCATTATTAATGATTGGAATGCAAAAGTTGGAAACCAAGAAGGATAGGCAATTAGAAAATAGGGCCTTGGTGACAGAAACAACACTAGAGATCCCTTGATAAAATTTTAAGAGGTCAATGACTTATTCATTGCGAATACCTTTTTTCAGAAATATAAACAGTGACTACACACATGGACTTCACTGGATGGAATATATAGAAATCAAATAGACTACATCTATGAGAAGAGATGATGGAGAAGCTCAATTTCATCAGCCAGAACATGGCCACTGGCCATCTGTGGAAAATATTACCAATTGCTCATTTGCAAGTTCAAGTTGAAGCTGAAGAAAATTAAAACAAGTCTACAAGAGCCAAAATATGACCTTGAATATATGCCACCTGAATTTAGAGACCATCTCAAGAATACATTTGACCCTCTAAGAATTAATGATGAAAGACCAGAAGAGTTGTGAGATGACATCAAGGACATAATGCTCAAAGAAAGAAAAGGTCATTAAAAACACAGGAAAGATAGGGGGAAAAAAAAAAAAAAGGATGTCAGAAGAGACACTGAAACTTGCCCTTGAATGTAGAGCAACTAAAGCTAATGGAAGAAATAATGAAGGAAAAGAGGGGAACAGAAGATTTCAAAGAGCAGCTTGAGAAGACATAAAGTATTATAAACAAATGTTTAAGTTCTAGTTTCATTTACAAATGAAACTAGAACTTAAAGATTTGGAAAATTCTGTTGTACAAACTAAGGAAATATGTCCTGGAATTCTTTCATCAAGAAAGTGTCTACATAATGTTTTGCTAAAGACACTCTATCTGTGACAAATGGATCTAATCAACCACCCTAGCAGAAATTCCTTCAGCTTAGATTGAAAGGGGCAGAGACAAGACAAAAGGAAGGAAAGTCGTCTACCTCCTGGAATTCTACAGAAAGGAAGCAGGCCAATGGATCAACTTGGTTTCAAATATCCGTTGTCCTTCAAGAAAAAGAAGGATCATTTCTTCTAAGTTCAAAGATCAGCAGAACTGTTGGAGGTGGCTACATCTATTTCCAAGGATGGTACTACCCCCTCCCAGGTTTCAAAAGAGGGAAAAAATTGCCTCCTAAGTTACAAAGAGTCAGGTCTCAACCACGTCCTTTCTTAAGTGTAAGGTTAACATTCTGGTAGGCCAAGAGGATGGGGCTGCCATCCAAAGCTCACGGCTCTGGGCTACCATGTTGAAGAACAGGAGATTGGGGCTAATAAAATATTATTTATCACTCACTTTAGTGATGTGGATCTGAAGAAATCTGACATTAATTTCAAATGCTGTAGTAGTGATTCTTTGACTTTAGGCAAATTATATAGTTTAACTGGGATCAGTGTACTCTGCAAATGGGAATAGTAATATTTACCTCATAGTCCCTGGGTTGTGCTCTTTGTTTGCAATTGACTACTAACCTAAGGTTTGTGGTTTGTACCTAACAAGCTACACCAAGAAGAAAGGACTCACAATTTGCTCCTGTAAAGAATACAGTCAAGAAAACCTTGTGGAGCAATCCTACTGTGAGACACGGGGGTTCACCACGAGTCAGAATCCTCTCCAGGGGAATGGGCTTGGTTTTGTTTAATATCTACTTTACGTGAATGGGTTAAATGATATAATGATAACACAGTGTCTTTTAGACATTTTCTTTGAGTAATGAAGTTAAAATAATCCCTATGTCATAACAATAATGTCATTACATCCATAATGACTTTGCAAATGTTCCAGGTTTATCAAGATTGAACTTGCATCTGATTTTTTTTTCCATTGTACCTTTAATCACTGAGTGAGCATCTTTACATCCTGAAGGTCTCTAGAGCACTATATAGATACCTTAAGTTGTTTTGCTACTTTCCTTGAATTGCACCTTAACTCATCCCACTGGGGACTATGTAAATTGTCCTAGATAATTAGCAGGCATGTCAAGGTTTTTTTTTTTTTTTTTTTTTTTTTTAAGTCTCTCAGATGATTTGAATGTACTTCATGAATTACACACTTCTTCCACAGGTAATATCACAAAGAGGGAGAACAAACATAAATTCTTTCTGCTCAAGACAGAGGAGGATCAAGTTGGAAGATTTTTGCTTGTTCAATAAAGGTGAGCATGTAACAATTGTCTTTCATTTTGATTATCACCTGGATCTTGATAATTTCCCATGAGTCTTGCATTCTGACTGTAGATGCTCTTATGGTCACTCACAGCTAAGCCCTTTCAAGTTTACCACAACAATTTGTTATTGCCTTTGTTATCTAGAGTTCCCTGGGTCCTTACGCTGTTTTCAGTGCATAAATCCTATTAATCAAATGTGTATCCAAATTCTATCTTATTTGTATGAGCTGCTATTGCCATTGGGATACTGCAAAGAAAGGGGGATTTTTTATATCTGAAAACTTCATTTCTCCTCTCCCAGAATCTATTAGAATTATGACTGTCAGAAGAAATACAGGATACAAAATTATGTTTAAATTTCAGATTTAAAAAATGACTAATTTTTTAGTATAAATATGTTCTCTGCAATATTTGATTAATTGTGAAGGTTTTTTTCATAAAATGTTTGCTTAAATTTGAACATAAGTAGGAAACACCCAATATTTGATAAACTGGGAACATTTTAAGACTAGCATTCCCATTCAAGTACATGGTGTTTCATTGTTGTGGTGCTGGTTGAAGCTTTTTGGTTATTTGTTTTCCTTAGTAGGTTGCTTAAAAATGGACCTGATTGTTTAAAAAGGGCATTGCAAACTGATTGAGTGGACAGACAAATACATCGTGTGCTTTGTTTAAAGTTACAGAATAATGGAGAACTCGCTGAACCCAAATAAATCTTGCCTGATATCACTGGATCTGCATACTTTTGTGTCCTGCCTGCTCAAATGCTTATCAGCAAATGAGGGTATTTTAAATATATTCATTGAGATGTTAAAAACAAATCATAGGTATTCTCTTCCACAAAAGGAGAATGGGAGGAGAGAAAGAATCCAGTCATCTGCAGAAAGAGTGGTAACTAACAGTAAATGGGACATAGACTCAATAAAACTAGAATATATTTTAAGAAAATATTGAAGACTTCAAAGCAGTTGGAATGGCACGCAGTCCCAAGCCTTTGCACAATTCAGTGCAGCTCATACCACAATAAAATCTTACATTACAGGTCCTGTTATAAGCAAATTTCAGATAAAATTTTCAAAAGAGCATAGGCTTATTACTATTATACAATGTTTGGTTCAGGACATGGAAGGGAGATTTGAACTCAGTTGAGAAACAGCAGACAATTTATTTTAGGAAGAAGGGGATGGAAGTGGCTCACCAATCTTTAGTATTGCCCTCCGCTTTATCTCCTGCACAAGGTGTGCGAAATCGACACCAATAGTGAGCAATCCCTAGACCGATGTTATACTCCTGACCATTTTAGCCAGCCACAGGACCGAAAATCATCCTTAATAGACACCTGCTGCAAAGTGCGTTTGGGCTGCTGCTGATCCGAACAGTAAGTATGAACCTTCTGGCTGCCCTTAAAAAGTTTTACCTGATAGTTGTGCAGGTTAACCTGTTTATTACATTAATTCTAATATTTTAATTCTGTGTTTATGTCACTGAATGTTTTGAACTGCAACTTCTGTTGCAATTTAAATATTTATCCTTTCAGAATGGTTTCATATTTTTTTTACATATAATGTGTCCACATATATAACTTGCAGAAATAAGTAAACTTTCTGGCATTGCATGCTTGGACATATGTTGTAAATGTCTTGTGACATTTCCAGAAGTGACTTTTGGTCTTATTCGCCCATCCTCCCATATTACAGGCAAATCATATTGATCTGTCCATTTTCTTTCATTTTGTTCATTTTCTGTAATCTCCTCCTTATGTGTATAAAAATATTCCAAAAATGTTATTTTTTATCATAATCACATAATAAAATTGTAAGCCACAGACAAGAAGCCGTGGATCAAGTGGTAGTT
The DNA here is from genome assembly GCF_030014295.1 of Loxodonta africana. Classification (NCBI taxonomy): domain Eukaryota; kingdom Metazoa; phylum Chordata; class Mammalia; order Proboscidea; family Elephantidae; genus Loxodonta; species Loxodonta africana. The sequence continues at coordinate 30,691,174 of NC_087348.1, forward strand.
CCACAGTAATCAGAAAATAAACAATAAAAAATGTGCATTTGCTTCTATTAATTTGATAATTATAGTCCATTAGCACAGTATAAGTCTCAAGTTGCAATATTGAAGGATTCTATGTGCAAAATATTGATCAACGAAGGAAGCATCAAAAGAAAATGGGAGGAATACACAGAGTTATTATACCAAAAAAATTGGTCAGCATTCAACCATTTGGTAGGTAGCATATTATCAAAAACTGATGGTATTGGAAGAAAACATTTTAGCTGCACTGAAGGCAATGGCAAAAAAACAAGGCTCCAGGAATTAACCAAATACCAACTGAAATGTTTCAATAAATAGAGCAGAGCTAGAAGTGCTCACTCATCTATGTCAAAAAATTTGAAAAAGAGCTACCTGGCAAGCCAACTAGAAGAGATCCATATCTGTGCCCATTCCGAAGAAAGGTGATCCAAAAGAATGAAGAAATCATCAAACAATATTATACAATCACAACAAGTAAAATATTGCTGAAGATAATTCAAAAGGAATTACAGCAGTACGTCTGCGGGGAACTGCCACAAATTCAAGCTGGACTCAGAAGAGTATGTGGACGAGATATATCGTTGCTGATTTTAAATGGACCTTGGCTGAAAGCAGGGAATAATAGGAAGATATTTACTTGTGTTTTGTTGACTATGCAAAGGCATTGGACTGTGTGGATCATAACAAATTATGGATAACATTGCAAAAATTAGGAATTCCAGAACACTTAATTTTGCTCATGAGAAATCTGTACATAAGTCAAGAGGCAGTCTTTGGAAGAGAACAAGTGGGTACTTCCCAGTTTAAAATCATGGAAGGTACACATCAGGGTTGTACCCTTTGACCATACTTATTCAGTCTGTATGCTAAGCAAATAACCGGAGAAGCTGAACTATATGAAGAAGAATGTGGCAACAAATTGGAGGAAGACTCATTAACAGCTTGCGATATGCAGATGAAACAACCTCGCTTGCTGAAAGTGAAGACGACTTAAAGTACTTATTCATGAAGATCAAAGACTATAGCCTTGAGTAGGGATGACATTTCAACATAAATAAAACAAAAATACTCACAACTGGACCAATAAGCAACATTATGATAAATGGAGAAAAGACTGAAGTTGTCAAGGCTTTCATTTTACTTGGATCCACCATTAATGCCTATGGAAGCAGCAATCAAGAAATTAAATGACTTATTGTACTGGGCAAATATTCAGCAATAGACCTCTTTAAAGTGTTAAAACCCAAAGATGACACTTTGAGGATTAAGGTGTGCCTGACCCAAGCCATGGCATTTTCGATCACCTTATATGTATGCAAAAGTTTGACAATGAATAAGACAGATTGAAGAAGAGTTGACGCCTTTGAATTATGGTGTTGGTGAAGAATATTTAATGTGCCATGGACTGCCAGAAGAATGAACAAGTCTGTCTTGGAAGAAGTACAGCCAGAGTTCTCCTCAGAAGCAAGGATGGCAAGACTGTCTCACATACTTCGGATGTATTATCAGGAGGAATCAGTCCCTGGAGAAGGACATCATGTTTGGTAAGGTAGAAGGTCAGGATAAAAGAGGAAGTGCCTGGATGAGATGGACCGACACAATGGCTGCAACAATGGGCTCAAACGTGATCATGATTATGAGGATGGCACTGGACTTGGCAGTGTTTTGTTCTATTGCACACTGGGACGCTACGAGTTGAAGTTGGCTCCAGCATGCCTAAAAACAACAAACGTCTTTGTAGTATTCTCTGTTTTCAGCCACGACACATCTGACATAAGCAGTGATAGCCCTCATCCCACATCTTCCTCTGAATCCGGCTTGTATTTCTGTCAGTATACTGCAGCAATCACTTGTATATTATCTTCATTAAAATTTTACTTGTGTGTGATATTATCATTACAATCCAGACTGCAAGCTTCATAAAGGAATGGTCAAGGCTGATTTTTGTTGACTACTCTACCCAGCTTTTAGGACTGTGTCTACCCCATGGAACGAATTCAATAAATATTTCTTAAATGAAAGAATAGATAAACGAATGAATGGAGAGCCATCTTCCTGTAGAAATAAGTAGGGATCCCATTTTTTAAAAAGGAATTCTGAAGTTTGAAGGTAGGGTCCTAAACCTAATCATTTCTGCTTATAAAAAGAGAAGAATAGACACAGCCAAACAGAGAGAAGAGGAGGATAGACAACAGAGACAGACACACTTAGAAGCCCAGGAATGCCTGGGATTTCTGGCAGCTACTAGAAGCTGAAATAGACTAAGAAGCCTCTCCCTCTAGAACCACACTCAGAATTTGGACTTCCTGCTCCTGGCACTGTGGGAAAATAAATTCCTCTTTTTAAAACACTCACTCATGGTATATTTTGTTATGGCAGCACTAGGTAACTAAGATAATAATTGAACTATGAACATGGATTTTTTATTCTTTTTTTAGAGGAGAGGACTATGGAATCACTAATAACAGATGAATAGAATATTGAACATCTGCATACATATACATACATGAATGTTTTTATGTATTTATATATACAAAAATGTATGTGTTCATGTGAAACAGGGAAATTTAATTAATTTTTTTGTAGTAAGAGTCCCCAAAATATCTGGAAAATTTAAGGCCTCATAAAGGGTGTTGAACAAGCTAACTAAATGTTATTTTATGGATAAATGAAGAGACTGACCATTTGCAGCCTTCATCTTGTAGTTAGATGTGCTACATTTGTGACATTAGACTAGTTATTTAATAGCTGCAAGATCAAATTTTCATTTCTACAACAAGGAGAATCCTATTTCCATTCAGTTCTGCCTTGAATTGCCCCCGAGGGATGATGAATACAATGCTCTTTTGCAATGCCTGACATGTGGTGTACTCCATATAATTTTCTCTGAAGTTTTGTACACATGGTGGAGAGCAGAGTTAGAAAAGCCAAACAAGCTGCCCCCTTCTTAAACACACATGCACATACACACACATATATAATGACATATATCATAGAGAATATTTTTTCCAAAAATTGTATGCTTATAACAGATTTTTTTTTAAAGATTATCCTACAGAGAATATAAAATCAGCTAAAATCTCACTCTGTAATAATCTAGGTGAAAGATGATGTTGGCTTGGGCCTCAGTTTTATGAGTAGATAAGTTAGTTGACCTTTATGAATAGTGATAGTTTGAAGGTAGATCATACAGAATTTTCCGATGTATTGGATACGGAGTGTATGAGAAAGAGAAGAGAGAACAGTTTCTCCAATATCTGTTTCTTTGTTTAAGTAATTCCATCTGAGCAAATGGAAGTATAGCGTTATCATTGACTTGAGATGGAGGATGCTATGAGTGTAGCAGATTTGGGGGATGGGTGTGTGATAAGTTCAGTTTTGATCATGTTGTGTTGCTATATAATATTCACATGGATATATTATAAGTAGATAGTTGAATTATAAATATAAAGTTTGGGAAAGAGTTTAGTAATGGAGATATAAATTCAGGAGTTATAAGTATATAGATCATATTTAAAACCATGAGACTGAATAAGATCACTTGGGAAAACAGTGTAAATGGAAAAGACAAGAAGGTCAAGGACTAAGATCTGAGTTACTCCAACATTAAGAAACAGAGAGAAAGGAACAAAAGCAAAGAAGGATGAGCAGGTCCAACTCATGTGGTAGGACAAAAACTCAGAGTCCAGTGTCCTGAAAGCTAAAAGAAGAAAGCCTTTCCATGAGGAGTAAGCAATCAACTCTGTCAAATGTTACCGGTAGGTCAAGAAAGATGAGGACTGAGAATTGACCACAGGGTTTAGCAAGATAAAAATCAGTGAGACTTTGACAAGAGCACTGTCTTTGTTATCTAGTGCTGCTATAACAGAAACACCAAAAACGAATCGCTTTAGCAAAGATAAATTTATTCTCTCACAGTCTAGGAAACTAAAAGTCCAAATTCAGGGTGCCGACTCCAGGGGAAGCCTTTCTCTCTAGATAGGCTCAATCTTCTCATTGATCTTCCCCTGGTCTAGAAGCTTCTCAGTGCAGGAACCCTGGGTCTAAATGATGTGCTTCCCTCCTGGTTCTTCATTATTGGTGACATGAGGTCAACCTGTCTCTCTGCTTGCTTCTCTCTTTTATATCTCACAAGAGATTGACTCAATATACAATCTAATCTTGTACATTAAGTCCTCCCTCATTAACATCATAGCGGTAGGATTTACAACACATAGGAAAATCACATCAGATGATGTGGTTGGTGGATAATCATACAATACTGGGAATCATGGACTGACCAAGTTGACACACATTTTTGGGGGACATAATTCAATCCACAACAGGCAGTTTCTCCCTGGAGTGATAGTAAAAGAAGAAGCAAAAAAAAAGTTATCAAGTGAATTCCGATCCTGGTGACCCTACAGGACAGAGTAGAACTGCCCCTAGAGTTTCCAAGGAGCAGCTGGTGGATTTGAACTGTCAACCTTAAGTTAGCAGCTGAGTTCTTAACCACTATACTACCTGGGTTCCGGAGTGATTGTTGTTACCTGTAGTTAGGTGCTCTCGAGTCCATTATGACTCAGCTATCCAAATTTTTTTTTTTACCCTATGCACAACAGAATGAAACACTGCCTGGTCCTAAGCCATCCTCACAATTGTTATGCTTGAAGCCATTGTTGCAGCCACTGTGTCAATTCATCTCATTGAGGGTCTTCCTCTTTACCCTGACCCTCTACTTTACCAAGCATGATGTCCTTCTCCAGGGACTAATTCTTCCTGATAACAAGTCCAAAGTATGTGAGATGAAGTCTCACAATACTGACTTCTAAGGATCATTCTGGCTATACTTCTTCCAGGACAGATTTGTTTCTTTCTTTTGGCAGCCCATGGTATATTCAAGGAAACCTGGTGGTGTAGTGGTTAGCTATGGCTTCTAACCAAAAGGTTGGCAGTTTGAATCCACCAGATGCACCTTGGAAACTCTATGGGGCAGTTCTACTCTGCCCTATAGGGTCGCTATGAGTCAGAATCCACTCGACGGCAACGGACTTGGTGTTTTTGATTTGGTATATTCAATGTTCTTCTCCAACACCACAATTCAAAGGTCTCAATTCTCCTTTGGTTTTCTTTGTTCATCATCCAGCTTTCACATGCATATGAGGTGACTGAAAACACCCTGGCTTGTGTCAAGTGCACCTTAGTCGTCAAGGTATCATCTTTGCTTTTCAACACTTTAAAGAGGTCTTTTGAAGCCTATTTGTCCAATGCAATACATTTTTTGATTTCTTGACATCAGGTTGCTTGGGTGTTGATTTTGGATCTAAGTAAAATGACATCCTTGACAACCTCAATCTTTTCTCTGTCACACAATGATATGAAGGTGATATGATTTTAGATGACTAGATTATATGATCTAGTCACTCAATTATAACATGGTTCAGAATAGTTGGATTGTTGGGGATTAGAGACAGAGAGAATAAGAAGGAGAAAATGAAGAAGGAGGAGGAAAGAAGAGAGACAAAGAAGCAGGGAGGTGAGGAGTTTTAGGAGGAGGAGAGAAGAGATAGTAAAAAAAGGAAAGGAAAGGAAATGAAAGTGAGAAGAAAGGAGGGACTGGGAAAGGGAAGGGAAGGAAAGGAAAAGAGGGAAGGGAAGAAAGAAAGGAAAAGAGGGAAGGAAAGAAAGAAGAGAAAAGAGTAAAGAAAAGAGGATGCGAAGAGTGTGGAGGTGAAGGTAGAGTAGGGGAGGGGAGGAGAAGAGGAGAGGAAAATTGAGAGGAAGGGTGGAATGTGAACAAATAAGGGCCAGATTATCAAAGTCCTTTTTAAAGGGGGTGACTTAAAAAAAATAAATAAAAATTGACAATGAGAAATTTTAAACAGTAGAGGTGGAAGGGCTATTTTTGAAGTGTTATTATATCATTCAGGCTAAGGTGAGGAGGGACAGGCAGCAGCATCACAGGTGTGGAAACCCCCACCCCCACACACAGGAGCATGCACATAATCCTATTTAAATGCAGGAGTTTACTGAGTGTACTTAAGGGCTCTTCCTCTTTAGTAAGAAAACAAATAGGTTTAATTCTCGTGTCCTCAGAATATCATAGACAGGACCTTAAAAGTATTCTTGTTTAAGGCTGAGAATGAACTATTCGATTTTCCTTGTATTTTTGCACAATTTATTTTCTTGGTTTTTTTTTTTTTTTTCTTATCCCAGCAAAAGCACCCTCCAATCTGAGACAAAAGCATGACCAACCACACAACCGTGACTGAATTTGTTCTCCTGGGATTCAGGGATCGTCCGGAGCTACAGTGTTTTCTTTTTGTGCCGTTCCTACTTATCTATATGACCACTGTGATTGGAAATCTCGGCATGATCCTGTTAATCAAAATTGACTCCCATTTCCACACTCCCATGTACTTCTTTCTCAGTAACTTGTCCCTTGTCGATTTCTGCTACTCTTCTGTCATTGCCCCCAATATGCTGGTGAACTTCTGGGTGAAGAACCCAGTCATTTCATTTAATGGATGTGCCGCCCAATTCTTCTTTTTTGGTTCCTTTGCTGGCATTGAGGGCTTCCTGTTGTCTGTGATGGCCTATGACCGTTATGTGGCCATCTGCAAGCCTCTCCTCTACACAGTCACCATGTCCCCCCATCTCAGCATCCTCTTGGTGTTATTTACATATCTTGCAGGCTTTGTAAATGCTGCCATTCACACTGGCTTCACCTTCCAGCTATCTTTCTGTTGCGCAAATGTCATCAACCACTTTTTCTGCGACACTCCACCGCTCCTTAAACTCTCTTGTTCTGACACACACATCAATGAGGTTGTCATTTTTGCTTTTGCGAGTTTTAATGAACTGAGCTGCCTCCTGACTATTCTCATTTCTTATCTTTACACCCTGGTGGCCATCTTGAGGATCCAGTCTGCTGAGGGAAGGTGCAAAGCCTTCTCCACTTGTGCTTCCCATTTGATGGCAGTCACCATCTTCTTTGGGACAATCCTCTTCATGTATCTGCGCCCCAGTCCCAGCTACTCAATGGACCAAGACAAAGTGGTATCTGTGTTTTATACACTTATCATCCCTGTGTTAAATCCTCTTATCTATAGTCTGAGAAACAAAGAGGTCAAATCTTCCTTAGGGAAAATTTTTAAAACAAATTATTTTTACTCATGTTGTTAGAATCATAGAATGGTGGGATTTGAGGACTACAATGGAAATTAGCTCTAACCGAACTCAGCTTCATTCACCCTGGCTCCTACCTTTATCCTGTCATAAGCTTTCTTCTGATAACAGAGTTGGACTAAATGTCCCAGATATGTTAGGGAATATGGTCACTCTGTATAAATACCACTCATTCCGCAGAACCTAAACTCCAGAAAATAACCAAATATCACATTTTAATACCATGTTCATAGGTGTAAATCCCAGTATAGAAATAGATGGGGGAGAGAGAGAGAGTGAGTGGCCAGGGGACTGATTCCAATCTTCTTCCCTGTCTAATGGCATCTTTATCAGGTGGTGGTGGACCTGTCAGAGGAGAGGTGATTAGGACCAAGCTGAGTCAGAATATCCCAAAGGACTCTGACAGGGTTTTGAGGCTGCCTTTTTCCCTAGTGAATCAGAGACAAATTTTAGAACTAAGTCTTGATAGGGGTGCTGAAGTCCAGTGTTTCTAACCTGGGCAAGTAAACTAGACTGCTTAGGGAATAATGTGAACAGACTATTGACCAAATCTAAGAGGATAACAGAGGAAGAAAATTAAGGGTCACAGAATGGAAGTTATTGGGGTTTAGAAAAAAATATCTTTCATAATTTCTGGAGATAAATTCTCAAATTGTCTGTCATTTGTGTGTTATCCTGTGTAGGCATGAAAAGCTAGAGCAAGATGAATATCATTTCCCTAGTAGGTCAGCAAAAAAGACCCTCAATGAGATGGATTGACACAGTGGCTGCAGCAACAGGCTCAAACATAGTCATGATTGTGAGGATCCAATGGACTGCGTCAAGTGTTTCGTTCTGTTGTATATAGGGTCGGTATGAGTCAGAACCAACTCAATGGCACCTAACAGCAATAATGTCTTAATAAATAACCGTACATATCTATTTTACTACTGTCTGAAATTTTTTAAGGTTTTGAGTTAACTGGATTGGTATTTTCATGACTGGGGTGTCTCCCCTAAGGACTTGATTTTCTTTACAGATGATGACCACTGACATGTGAAAAAAAAGTGCTTTGACCTGCTTGGTATTGGATTAAAATAAACTACTTATGATCCTCACATACGAGGGTAAGCAGAAAGGTATTGCTACCAGGGTTCCAGTCCATATATGCATAGGCTTACTCAAAACAAAACGTATTTAAATATTTCTCTGTTATCATCGGATGGCTGCAAAAAGTTCTCTCAGTAATACACTTGTCTTAATGTCATTAGAAGGCCTTAAAAAAAAAGAAAGATACTTTTTGTGCCACGGAAAAAAAACAATTTTGAGGTCTGGACTAATATTAAAATTTTAACAAAACTTAAGTGGACATCTTCCTAAATCATTGAAATTTTGCAACAAGTTTGTGAGAATCCTGTCCCACATAAAACAAGTTTTCAGACAGATCGAACATTTTAAGGAAGGTCGGAAAGACCTCCAGAACGAGCCAAGAGAGGGAAGACAGCTCAGAAGGTTATGTCAACTGTTTTGTTTGGGAGGGTTTCAAAGGGATAATCTTGATAGATTTTCTCAAAGGACACAAAATGATCACAGGGGCTTATTATGAAGAAGTTTTAAGAAAACAGAAAACTGCACTAGTGACAAAAAGGCTAGGAAACCTGTGCCAAGGAATTTTTTTTCCATCACCACAATGTACCTGCTTATTCTTAGAGGGTAGCGTTCTTTGAGAAATCACTGGGAAAACTTACCCCATCTGCCCCATAGCCCGGACCTTGGCCCTTCAGATTTCTTTTTGTTTCCAAAACTTAAGAACATTTAAAAGGAATACAATTTGAGTCCCTTGAGGATTCAGAAGAGTACTGGGATGAGGGACATCGTTGCTGATTGTAGAATTCTCTTGGCTGAAAGCAGAGAATACCAGAAAGATGTTTACCTCTGGTTTATTGACTATACAAAGAGACTCAACTGTGTGGATCGTAACAAATTATGGATAACATTGTGAAAAATGGGAGTTTCAGAACTCTTAATTGTGTTCATGAGGAACCTATACATACACTAAGAGGTAATTGTTGGAACAGAACGAGGTGATATGCACAGTTTAAAATCATGAAAGGTGTGCATCAGGGTTGTATCCTTTCACCATATTATTCAATCTGTATGCTGAACAAATACTCTGATAATCTGGACTATATGCAGAAAAATTTGACATCAGGATTGGAGGGAACACTCATTAACAACCTGAGATATGTAGATGACACAACCTTGCTTGCTGAAAGTGAAAAGGACTTGAAGCACTTATTGATGAAGTTCAAAGACTACAGCCTCGAGTATGGATTACACCTCCACATTAATGAACCAAAAATCCTCACAAATGGACCAATAAGCAACATCATGAAAAATGGAGAAAAGTTTGAAGTTGTCTAGAATTTCATTTTACTTGGATCCATAATCAACACCCATGGAACCAGCAGTCAAGAAAATCAAATGATGCATTACATTAGGCAAATCTGCTGCAAAAGACCTCTACAATATGTTAAAAATTGAAGATGTCGCCTTGAGAACCAGGGTGTGTCTGACTCAAGCCATGGCATTTTCAATCACCCTACAGGCGTGCAAAACCTGGAAAATAAAAAAGGAAGACTGAAAAATAACTAATGCTTTTGAATTATGATGTTGGTGAAGCCTGTTGAGAATATCAGGGACTTCCAGAGGAGCAAACAAATCTGTCTTGCAAGAAGTACAACCAGAATCCTCCTTAGAGCCGAGGATAGCTAGACTTCATCTCACGCACTTTGAACATGTTATCAGGAGGGAACAGTCCATGGAGAAGGATATAATGCTTGGTAGAGGGTCAATGAAAGAGATAAAGGCCCTCAAAGAGATGGATTGACAAAGTGGCTGCAATGATGGGATCAAGTATAGAAATGATTGCGAGGATGGAGCAGGACCAGGAACATTTTTTTCTCTTTGTACATGTATTCATAGTGATGAGTGTGAACCCACTGAGAGACACCTAACAACAACAGCTCAACAGTTCATCTACTGTAAATACTTTTGTCTTAAATTTCAAGTAATATAATATCAATACCTACCTGATATGATGTTTCCCTGTGATCAGAAATAGAAATTTCTGTACATATATATATATATATATACAGTATGTTTTCATTTTCATTAGAAGACCCTGAATATGAGAGGAGATTATAAGGGAATCTAAGTTGATTAGGCTACAAAAGCTTCATTAGCTCCAATCATGGCAGTTGCAGAGTTTTTACCAAATTAATTGATGCCTTCTAAGTTTTTTTGCCAGCTGTGCCCTCCCTCAGAGTTATTTTCATAAGTGCTGCTATGCCATTTTTTTTCACATATTGCTGTGAAAAAATTAGCATAGCTAGATTACAAAAACACCTCACGGAGGGGTAAGATCTGGCTTGCAAACAAACATAGAAGGCAGGAGTAATTTGGGTAAACATATGGTAACTTTGATTTACTGCTTTTCCTTGTTAAATTCTATGAAATGGAAGGAACAGGGCTTATCACTGAAGTAGCTGAAAATCACAGCAGTATACTACTTAATTTCTCCATTGTATATTTGTAAAAACAGGCAATTCCAATATATGATTCCACAAATGTGTACATATTTTAAATGTAATGTATTTCCCACCATCATGGTAATATTAAAGGAAATAAAGCACATAGATGTAAATATTCAAAATCTTTGAATGATGATCTAAATCATAGACTTTAGTAGGAATGAATCGAGATCTTGTGGGTTTTGAAGCTTAGAAAAATTATAAATCTTAACTTAAAAAAGGAAAAGAAATGAAACTATAAGTGTAAGTTGAGCCTTAAATGTGAATTGTTAGAACATAAAAAATAATAAAAGATATTTCAGTTTTTAAAAACTCTGGTCACAAATAATACAATATTCATATATAAAAAAAGATATTAGTAATGTCCAGACACTTCCAAAAATATGGGGTGTTAAGAATGTTCTTGGAAGCCACTTCAATACCAGGACAAATAGCATTATTTAATTATACATGCCATTGGTTTTAACCAGTCAAATGTAACCACTACATATCAAATAAATTCTTATAATTTCAATTTCCTCTTAGTCAGAGTCCAGAAATGCCTGCAAACACTCTGATGTAGCCTGACAGTAGGTGAGGTGCAATACAGCTGAAGACAGCATGGAAAGAGACAGAGTGGCCTTAACTGATCATGGTTAAAATGTCTTAATTTCCCAATGCTACAAAGATGTATCACTATGTGACTGTATTGTTAAAAGCTGACCCAAAGCCTTTGAAAAGGCTGGTGCAAATGAGAAACCCAAAAACATATCTTCACTATAGCTTCATATTTTCTCTGCCTATCTCTTTAAAACCGCTAATTTTCCCCAAGTTTTCTCAAAGAAAATTTGAAATGTACTAAAGAAAACTGTGAAGATATTGGGAAGATAAAATAAAGTCTATATTTGCCCCAGAGGATTTCCAAGGAGTGACTGGTGGATTTGAACTGCCGACCTTTTAGTTAGCAGCAGCTAAGCTCTTAACCACAACGCTGCCAGGGCTCCAAAGGCTATAAAGGCTAGCGTCTGTATATTAACAACTATATGGTTTATTATAGATGTATGTGGTCCAAACATTGCTGAACCTGTGTTATGCCAGTGTATAGTTGGTTTCATAGGGATCCTCCAGTTTTGGAAGTATTATCTTTGACAGTTTATTTTAGCTTAAAATCAGATGTGGAATTACTTTACATTTTCTCGTATGAAGAAAAAGTCTCCATTGTGTCTACAAATATCATCATCTGTTTAGATAAACACCACATGAAAGCTAAAACCAATACCTCCGGTTCTTCCCAAGAAGAGAAGATTGGGCTAAACGGGCCAAAGGAATCTAGCAGTGCTGACTGAATTCACTTTAACGGGAGTATCAAAGAGACAGGAAATGCTTCTCCCTCTTTTTGGTGTCTTCCTTGTCATCTACACTATCACAGTTGTGGGCAACCTGGGCATAATCATCTTAACCAAGATGGACTCCCACTTACACACACCCATTTATTTTTTTATCAGACACCTGGTTTTCACTGGTCTTGGTAATTCTACTGTTATTTACCCCAAGGTTCTAGTAAATTTTGTGTTAGATCAAAATACCATTTTCTATTATGAATGTGCCATACAAGATGGCATTCCACATTTTATACATTATCACTGAACTCTATATCCTAGATGGGCTGTGACTGCTATGCGGCCACCTGTAACCCTCGGCTTTAAAATGTTAACATGTCCCAGACACTTTGGCATTCTGTACCTCTTCTGTACCTTTAAGTCTCTCTTGGTCAACAGTAATATTTTGACATCGACCTTCTGTGGTTCTAAAGTTGTCAGTTATTTCTTCAGTGATAATATTCCCTTAATGCCTTTGCTATAGTCAAATGAACTACAAATAGAATTGATCATAATGTTTCCATCATTTAATTTGTTGTCCTTGCTCTTGGTAGTCCTGGTGTCCTGCATGCTGATTCTGATAACCATATTTTGAATTAATTCTGCTGAGGGCAGAAAAAAAAAAAAAAGACTCTGCACGTGCAGTTCTTACCTGAAAGTGGTGGTTATATTCTGTGAGTCTCTGAAACTACCGTATGTGCACCCTAAATCTGATCAATCTTTACCACTAACAAACTTACTTCTGTGTTTTACGCTTTAGTCATCTCTATGCTTAACTCCTTCGTATACAGCTTAAGGAACAAAGAGGTAAAAAATACCTTCTACAGGATCTTTAAAAATCCCTGTAAACTTTGTATTTAATATTCAATATTATTCTAATAAACTATTAAATAGGCAAATGTATTTGATCAGATTTCTAGTACATATAATTATATTTTCTTGGTTTTAGAGTGGAAACTAATTATAAAGCACAGACATACAGATTGTTTCCCTTATATTCATTCAAATTTATATTAATCATATTTTTTTATCTTAAAGGTAATGTCCTTCCTAAGATTCCTTGTTTCTGTTTCAATATTTTCTTATGTAATTACTTTGGAGCTCATAGTTCACCCTATGGAACACTCACTACACTCTACATCAATAAATCACATGTTTATTTCCGTCAGTGTTTATTAAGGATGGAGATCTTCTGAATCTAATTTTCTTTGTACTTTCTGAGCCTAAATCAAGAGGGTAAGCAAAGTTGAAGAAAAAGAGTTTACTGTGTCCTTGTTGGAAACCTGGTGGCGCAGTGCTTAAGAGGAACGTCTGTTAACCAAAAGGCTGGCAGTTCAAATCCACAGGCTTTCCTTGGAAACTCTACGGGGCAGTTCTGCTGTGCCTTATAGGGTCTCTATGAGTCGGAATGGACTCAACAGCAAAGAGGTTTGGTTTTGGTTTTTGTGTCCCTGTTGATACTATGAATGATTTATTTGTCCTCTTATCAAGCTTTGACTGAGGCAAGTATTTCTAACTATCTATTCTATAATCAAACATGTATGTATACTAGATGATTTTGATCTGTTAGCATTTGATTTGATCTCTTTACTCTTCACTACCTAACACCCTCCTTAGATTACTAGTGTCTCATATGCAGATTCTATTGATCATATTTAAATGCAAAGATAGTTGCTAGGAAAGTAAGAATGGATGAAAAAATTGAATAAAAGAGAAGGTGGAGAATGATAAAAGGAAAAATGAAGGAAAGATATGATGAATAATTGGAAGGACTATAGGGTTTATTATAGGTGATAACTGATGGAGAACATCATGGTGAAAACTATTTTAAGAACCAGAAGAAAGTACTTACGCATTTTCTAATTCATATTTTCAGTGAACTTGGAGAATGTTATATGGGTGAAGAAGGAATAACAACATGTTAACACAACAAATAAATTCATGATTATGATAGGGGAAAAGACACCAGACTCAAATCCAATCAAGATAGATCTTTATTAAACCAAAGCAAAGAAAATAATTCGAATCAGCTTGCACTGGGCACAAGAGACTAACGAATCTGTTAAATCCCAGTCCTGGAGTCATTAATATGTTATTACAGAAAGAAGTAAGGTTGAGAACAATTCTGATTTGTTTTTCATGGACACATCATTGGTACAGGAATATTAACCAGAATGGAATATTTAGAGCGATTTGTTTAAAGACTTTTTGTTGACTAGTTACCACCTGGTAATTTGTGCTTTGCTAAATAATTACTGCTTAGTGACAATACTTGCATTTTGAAGAGGGAGATTTACAGGAGATTTGGCAAATATTCATTTCTGGAAAAGCAGAGGTTACACGAAGCCTGACTGGCAATAAACTGACAACATTCGTTCTTGACTTGATTACAAAGAAAACATTGCCTTAAATATCAGACGACAGGCAGAACTGCTCTTGCTTTCTATAATTATTAGCCAATTCAGTTTTCTGGCTCCACATGTTTTCTACACAGAATGGATTCCAGGCCTCTACTCCACGTTAGCCTTCTTACTCCAGCCAAGCACCTCATAGAGTTTTAGGGTCTCTATATCATTCCCTCCTTTTGATCAGTTGAACATCCTTTGATTTCTTTAATATCGTTTTTCTGTATAGACTTAAGGCATCTTCAGCATGGACTCTGTTTCCTTGATGGTAGCCTATTTGTTTTTGGGCCTATTAAACTCAGTACTTTGAGATTTTATGTGTGTATATTTGTTTTTTTGCCAGATACCATCTGATTATTCATCATGTACCATTGAAGCCATCATCACCATGCTGTACATTATTAAACAGTTGAGGACATTTATTCACAGCCCTTTGTTGAATTACAGGAATAACATGCTCCTTTCTTTTGAACTGAAGCAGCATGCAGGACTCATCTGCCCTGTTACAGAAATGAATAAAATCAAAATGCATGAGCTGCTTTGGAGATGTAGAGTTATTTATCCAATATATTTTTCATCATAGGAATGGAGGGTTCATGGGAATTCTAGGGTCCCAGATGCACATTGGCTATTTGTACTCCATCCATGTAAACAAAGTAAGATGAAATAAAAGTTTAGCATTAGAATTTTTCTCTAGACAGTTTGATCCTCCACACAGAAACACGTACCCACAAGAGGCACACATTACTCCCGTTCTCGTTGGGGAAAAGGGAAAGGGAATAATCTGATTTGCTTTTGCAAGTCATTTTTCAGTATGGAAGTTATTATAAATAGACAAGCTTTCTAATCTAGATCTTTCCTTAAAATGGGACTAAACAGGGACCTCTGAATTCTAATAATTACAAAAATCTACTAAGGCAGTATAAACCTATTGTTATGGAGAAAAATGAAAGGATATTCATTACCATAAACTATACCAGGACAAATAAATACTTGGGTAAGATAAAAACCGAGCACAGAAGGGTAAATAGAGGAATTAGAGAGATCCCATTTTTTTTTTTTTTTTATTACCTGACACAGATGGCTCATCCTTCTATGGTACTGATATTGACATCAGCAACAGGTATATGGTTATAGTTGAAAATGGGTAATGTTAAAGGATTTGAATTCTCATGTACATTTTATGGGGAAGGATGGCATATCCAACAGTCCATTAAGCTGGCAGCACTAGCCACTGCCTGAGTAAGTCTCACAAAGGCATTGTTATGGCAGCCATTAAAGGCAATCGGGAGACATAATAGTCTTATAACAGATATAAGCCTCATACTGAAGAAAGACTGCCTAAAAGTAATATATTGAAGCAATTAGAGAGTAGATTTTAGCTATCACAAAGTAAACACCCATGGTTATAATCATAGATGTAAGCGACTATAAACCATGTAAACAATTACAATGAAAATAACTAATGTAGTAAGAACATACAAACATAGTACTGATTCTAGTTTTAAACTGGGTATAAAGCCTTGACTTAATTAATTAAAATAAAAAGTAATGCCTCCAATAGTTTAAAAATAGAGCAATAACTGACCGGGTCACTCCAAGGGTAAAGAATATAGCTAAATAGTTAATGTATGACATGAGAAATTATGGGTGAGGCACTAGTAGGGTACAGTTGTGGTCCAGAGTCTTGGGAGAAGCTGTGAACACCAGGTGTCATCTGCTTTTTGGTGATAGAATGTCTGAAATTTAATTTTGATCTTTTGTTTGATTAAAGAATCCAGGTGGGAACTAGAGTATTCTTCAATTTGGAGAGATGGATCAAAGTTTTAACCTCCAATAATCTGGAGTACTAGATAAAACTCTATTTACTGAGGTTTGATAGAGTATTTTTTTTTTCCAATAAACATAATCTCTAGGCTGAATAGCGGGTAGCTCAGACACTTTTGATTTCTGATTATCAAAAGCATTTTTAAGTTGTGAGCAATATTCCCTAGAGTACTGAATAAAGGACTTGCAATATTGGAACAGCCAGATTGAGTTAAATTTGATTCAGAGCAAGTTGCCAAATAAGGGTGGGCCATAGACTCCTCCCAGTAATAATTTCAGGATGAGTTAATCTACCAATTTCAAATGGATTAATTCTCAACTTAAAAAGGACCAGAGGCAATATTTTTGTTCAAGTTAACTGTAAAGATTTGGAAAGTTTTGCTAGTTGAGTTTTTTACTATGTAAGGAAAATGAAGTCTTTGGAAAATGGGGAAAGTTTTATATATCCCACAATTATTTGTCCAGTCAAGTGGGTGTCTTGGTTAGTACAAAGGACCTTTGGGGCTCTTCAGATGGGGTCAATATTTTTAAGAAGTTTCTTGCCCAAAAAAGTGGCAGTAGCTTGATGACTCAGGAAAGCTTTTACCCGGTGAAAAAATATATAAATTATTTCTAATACAAACTTATAATTATTTAAGAGTGGAAGCTGAATAAAATCCATTTGCCCTTTAAGCATTGGTTCTGAAGGCAAAGGAATTATACCAGGTGGAGCTTTAAAAGTTTTCTTAGAATTAAATTGAAAACAAATAGGACACTGGGAAACCATTTGCTCAGCAGCTTTAGGAATGTGTCCCTACAAATATTTCTTTAAAACATTATTGTCTTATTTCTGTTTCCAAATGGGCATTCATGTGCAATGCCTCCAGTACAGAAGTTTGCAAAAATTTAGGGAGAACTAAATTCTGATTAGGAACCATCCATATTCAAGAAATAGAACATTGGGAGCATCTTTTTTTTTTTTTTTTTCCTTTCTCAATTTAGTCATGTGGGGCTGATTTTTGGTGTTCAGATAAATTCTTCCCAACAACTTCTCCAGGTTTAAAAGGGTTTCTACGTGCATATTAAACAGTGGTTCATCATTCAAAACAGTGCCCCAATGTGAAGGACCATACATTTCTCTAACTTTAATATTTAAACCATCCTATCTGGCCTTCCTGAGTTTGCCAGGTGGGCTTTGTGACCTGGCCAAGATATCTCAATTACTCAGGAAACTCCAAAGGTTTATAATTATCTTCTCAGGAAATAAGGGCAAAGATTAATTCACTTTTCAGTGAAATTATTTTCACAAGATAAACTGAATGAATTTATGGTTAACATATATCTTACTATAAACAGGGGTTTGTGAAGGCTCAATAATTGTGTCTATCTGGGCTTCAGTTTCCTTATATTTAACAGCCCCACCTCTTGGTCATGATCAAAAATTTTGATTACTCTTTAGTAAAAATCTCCATTAATATAATCGAAAGTCTGATCCTGCAGAATGAGGATGGTGGATATCATTTGTAGTCTGATTGGCTAAAATTGATCCTTGATATTATACATTTTAGGAAGGCTATTGTAATGAAAGGAAACCCTGGTGGCATAGTGGTTAAGTGCTATAGCTGCTAACCAAAACATCAGCTGTTCGAATCTAACAGGTGCTCCTTGGAAACTCTACGGGGCAGTTTTACTTTGTCCTATAGGGTCTCTATGAATTGGAAGTGACTTGATGGCAAAGGCTTTTTTTTATTATGATTATTGTAAAGAATGACTAAGAGGACAATAGTCAAGGTTTGAAAAATTCCTCTGAGTCGAAGACCCTAGGAAACAAAATTCAGACAGGAGATAAATCCCATGGTGTTTCAGGTTTTATTTTCTTTGATTTAGCAGCTCCTTGTGCATGGGTGTCAGCTGTTACTACACTTGGTATACATAGCATTGTAACACAATCAAAGTACGAACACATCTTTGTGAGGTCAACATTTGTGCATGGGTGTCAGCTGTTACTACACTTGGTATACATAGCATTGTAACACAATCAAAGTACGAACACATCTTTGTGAGGTCAACATATAACTAAAGCTAGTCTATTTTGTAAAGTCATTTTGCTAATTTCTGATAGTTCTTTGGATAGGGAAGGGATAACTTGCTGGATTTATGACACTGAATCTTTTAATTTTAATACTATTCGTCTAATACCATTTGCAATCCTAAAGTGTATCTCCAAACCTAAGAATGTGTAGTGCCCATGACTAAAGGAATTATTGCCATAGTCAAGCAGTTTACAAGCTTGTATTCAGTTAGTTCTTTCAAACTTCCACTTAGTTCTGTATCTAAATGAACAATAGTTTGTTCTCCTATTTCTACATCATTGGTCTATATTTCTAACTTTCCCTTCAGATAATTGATTACACTTGGAAACATAAGGAACAGCATAAGTTATGTAGTGAGAACCAGTCCAACATGTGAGTAGAAAACTAAACTATTAGTTTCCTATAGTTTACAAAGAGATGTAAAATTTCTCAAAGACAATTATCAGGCTAGAAAGTGCCTTAGTTCAGTTAGCCAGGAATATCATGAGATTCACCTTCCTTCTTCTTTTCTTGTAGAAATGACACTCTTATTCTACTTGTTGTCCAATGTCTGAGTACTCTTGTTTCCTATATACCTTGCAATTTTCTAGTTCCTTCTGGGAATAACCTATTCTAATTGCTGCATAATTGAAGGGAATATAATCCTGAACTCTTTTTGACTGGAAATCTTTATACCCTTACCTAATTTAAGATGGAAATTATGACCTTATTAAATGCATGGCAACCATTTTCTGCATGACGTAAATCTTGAATATTGTGCTTCATGACTAGAAAGGCTTAGGTATGTCTTAGTTATCTAGTGTTGCTGTACCAGAAATACAAGTGAGTGGAATTAATGAAATAAATATATTTTCTCACGGTTTACCAAAAGCAAAACCAAACTTGTTGCCATCAAGTCAATTCTGACTCGTAGTGACCCTACAGGGCAGAGTAAAACTCTCCATAGGGTTCCCAAGGAGCAGCTGGTAGATTCCCACTGGGGATGTTTTTGGTTAGTGGCCAATCTCTTAACCATTGTTCCACCAGATCTCCTCTCACAGTTTAGGAGGCTAAAAGTCCTAATTCTGGGGACTGGATCAAAGTGAGGTTTTTCTCTCTTTGTGGGCTCTGGGTCCTTGACTCTTCTCAGCTTCTGTCCCTTGGTTCCTTGGCCATCTTCATGCAGTATGTATCTTCTTCTTCATTTGTTTGCTTGCTTTGTGCCAAAGGAGGACCGGTGGTGCAGTAGTTAAGCGCTCAGCTTCTAACTGAAAGTTCACTTGGTGGTTGGAATACGCCAGCCTCTCTGTGAGAGAAAGATGTGGCAGTCAGCTTCTTTAAAGATTTACAATCTTGGAAACCCTGTGGGTCAGTTCTACTGTGTCCTACAAGGTTACTATGAGTTGGAATCAGCTGTAAGGCAAAGCAGATGGGTTGCTCTGTGCCTAACCCTCTCTTTTCATATCCCAAAAGGATTTCCCTGAAACGCACCTTACACTCATATGACCTCCTTAACATAAGAAAACCCTTTTCCCAGATGAGATCATAGCCACATGTGTAGAGGTTAGGAATTACAACACATATTTTGGGGGGATACAATTCAATCCACAACAGGGTTAAAAAAAAAAAAAAAAGTGAAAACACTCTGTGGAGGAATGAAAGGAATTTTATTGTGTCTCTATTGCAGCGGAAGAAAGAGGCCAGAGCAGTGGAGGAACAGCATGATTTCAGTGTAGTATCTGATTCTCTCCCCAGAAATATACAATAAAATTCAAGAAAGTATTGATTAGCCATTATTTTTTTGTTGAAATAGTGAATGACCTGAGTAACCTCAGTTGATCAACTAAATAAGTTCAATAAATCCTTAGAGCAGAGCTCAGTATTTTTTGTAATCTGGTTGTATTTTTTTAGGTATTGTCTCATTTTTTGCTCTTAAAAATTTTATGCCTAAAGAGAAGCCAGTGAGTATGACAAAGCAGGAAGTTCAAATGGTCTGTTTTTCCATCACAATCAACCTTGTCAGGTACCTTGGAAAGTAGCACAAGGTTTACATATTTTAACTAGGCTAGATGTCCTCTGAAATATGGAATAATAGGAGTTAAAAATATGGGTTAAATGATGGATTTAAAAAATATATATATGTATGAGTTAAATGATATATTTATAACACAATATTTACTCCCTATTTTTCTTAAATAATAAATTCAAAGAAAAAAATCCAAAGTCAGGGTGGTACTGGAATCAACTATTTCATCATAACTTCACAACACTTCCAGTTCTACTGGGATTGAGTTGACATCTAATTTTGTTTTTTGTTCTGTCTATAATTCCTGGCTGTGTATGTGAGTGAGTACCTTCACATTATGTAGGTTGCATGGGACTATATAGATCACTTTTGTTTTCTTTCTTTCACTGAATTACCCCTTATTTTCTCACTGGGGAAATTGCAGGATGTGCTAGATAATGAGTAGACACAGCAAGATATTTTTTAAATCCCGTCAAGATGATTTGGGCACATCTACCGAAATGCAGGCTAATTCTTCAGGGAACATCAGAAAGGGGAGGGAACTCATAAATTCTTCCTACCAGAGAAAACAAGAGAATCATTTGAGAAAAGAAAATCTGATACTTTACTCAAGGTAAGTGGATAAGAATTTTCTTTGATTCCGATTGTCATGTGGATTTTGACCATGACTCCTGACTCGTAACTGCAGACACTATTACGGTCACTCAAAAATTACCCCTTTAACTTCACCAAAAACATTCATTTTCTCTTTTGTTAATTAGAATTCCATGGAGATCTATGTTGTTTTTAGAACATTAAAACCTATAAATTAAGAGTGTGCCCCAGCTCTATTTTATTTGTGGAAGACAATCACGGCCTTTGATTACTGCAAATGAAGAGGGAGTTAGAAATATGTCAAAAATTTCATCACCAGTTTAATATAATCTTTTATGGTTAGGCATACCTTGGACATATAATCAGGAAAGAATTCCTAGAAAAGGACATCTTATTTGGTAAAGTAGGGAGCCAATTGGATGGCAAAGTAGATGGACACTTCGATGGGATAGATTGACACAGTAGGCAAAACAATAGACTCAAGCATACCAACGATCACGAAGATGGCACAGGAATGGACATCATTTCATTCTGTTACACATGGGGTCAACATAAGTCAGAGCCAACTCAGCAGCAACACACGGCAACAACAAATTAAGGTTAGGATGCCAGATACAGCATAGAACACCAAGATACATTGGAATTTCTCAAAAGGAAATATTTTTTCTAGTTTAAATATGATAAAAAACAATATTTGATAAATATTCTTTTAGTGCAAGTTTGCCCAATGAAATATTTGCTAAATAATGCATATTGTTAGTAAAAGAGTACACCATGTTCATCTGATTTTTACATAAGAATTTCCTGTGAAAACATACAATTTTTGTTGTTGTCAATCATGATAATGCTGTCTATTTTTGTTCCGTACTAGTTGTTTACTACAGGTTTTTCAGAGCATTACAAACTGATGATGTAGACTGGGAAATAGCATGATTTTTAATTGTTATATTGTATGAAAAACTCCCTGCACCTAAAATATTCTTACCTGATATTATCATGTCTCAGGATTGAAAAATCATTTATTCATTTACGAACTTCTATATTCTGCCTGCTTCAATGATGATCCCTACCCAGAGATATTTAAAATGTACACATTTAGATGTCCAGAACAAATCAGAGATATTCTTTTCCATAAAGGAGAATGAGCTGGGACAAAGAATCCAGACATCTTAAGAGGGAGGTAGTAACTGACACTGAACATGTTAACAGACTCAATACACACTAGAATAATTCTTAGAGAACATTGAAGAATTAAAGACAGTAGGATGGAACTAGAAGTTTGAATTTCTTTGCTCAATCTAGAATTCTACAGTAATTACCTACGATATCAGGACTCGTGATATAGCAAATTTGAGATAAAGTTTTTAAATGCTGTGGGGGAGGAAAAACCTAGAAGGGAGTGTGAAGCTAAGTGCAGAAACAGCAGAAAACCTTTTCTAGGAAGAAGGGGTGAAGGTGATTCACAATCTCCAGTATTGCCCACCCCCCAACCTCCTGGATCAGGGTAGAAAAATTGAACCAAAAATTAGCAGATTCTTAGAATTACTACCTGTCTCCTGAAAGTTCCAGCCAGCCACAGGATAAAAAAATTATCCTTAGCAGATGTTTCCCTGTAGCTTATGTCAGGACTTCAGCTACTCCATGCCACCATATTCTAAGACCTTGTCGGAGGCCCATAAGTTTCTACCTGATAGTTTCACAGGCTAAACCTGGTCATTCTATTACATTATAATAATTCTAAACTGTATTTTATGTCACTGAGGATTTGGAAATCTACTTACTGTTCCAATCAAAAATCATGCTTTACAGAATACTAGGTTTTCTTTGAGTGGGCAATGAATTTGAGAAGAGGTTAAAAGGGAATTCAACAGGATTAAGCTAAAGAAGATTCATTAACTTCAATTCAGGGCATTTCCATTTTGATTAAATGACTTTCTTTGTAAAATTTTATAAAATGAAGGGGCTGGTGTTATCACTAAGATATTTGGAAATCACAGTCCTTTACCCTATGAATTCTCAATTGTAGAGGTCCAGAAATAAATTGATAATTTGCAATATATGATGTTATAAATTCAAAAGTACATATTCTAAATGCCTTATGGAGCCTCTCATCTCCACATTGTTATGTTAGAGGAAATGGATCATATACATTTTAAATAGTCTAAATCTCCAAACACTGATATAAACCATCAATTTGAACAGGTATGGATCCAGGTCTTCTGTGTCTTGAAGCTTATATAAATTTGAAGATTTTCATTAAAACAACAAATACACTTATAAATACAGAGACAGAAATATAAATAATTACTTAAATGGAAAGGAAATAGAAACAAAATTAGATCATAAACAAACTGACTTTAATGGCAAATATTATTAAATGTAGAAATATAAACTTTCTTAAATTAAAGACACATTTCAGCAAACTGGGTGCTAGACATGTTCTTAGAAGCTATCCTAACACCAGAATGAAAACATTATTAAATTATCCATGTCAGTGTTTAGAGCCATAAAGATAGGTCTTCTTAGCCGCAAATAAGGTATCATTAACTCAGTTCCCATTCATTCTGACCCCAGAAATTCCTACTGACATTTTGTGAAGTATAATGGGGAGGAGATTGAAATGGCAAGTGAATGTGCCATTAACTGATAATGGTTAAAATATTCTACTTTCACAACACTAATAAAGATACATCGCTTATGTGAATGCATTGCTAAGGCCTTGCTGAAGGTCTTGGAAGGGCCCAGAGCAAATAAGGGGCCAAAAAACTTAGTTTCATTGATTTCATGTTACCTCTTTCACTCTCTTTAAGAACGTCAACATCTTACAAATATTGTCAGACAAAAAACAGACGTGTCCTAAAGTAAAATGATTGTCGTTGTTGTTCTTAGATGCCCTCAAGTCAGTTCAAACTCATAGCAACCCTGTGCACAACAGAACTAAACATTAACCAGCGCTAGACCATTCTTACAGTTGTTATGCTTGAGCTCGTTGTTGCAGCCACTGTGTTAACCCACCTCGTTGAGGGTCTTCCTCCTTTCCACTGACCCTGTACACTGCCAAGCATGATGTCCTTCTCCAGGGACTCATCCCTCCTGACAACATGTCCTAAGTATATAAGACACAGCCTCACCATCCTTGCTTCTAACGAGCATTCTGGTTGTACTTCTAAGACAGATTTGTTCGTTCTTTTTGCAGTCCATGGTATATTCAATATTCTTCACCAACACCACAATTCAAAAGTGTCAACTTTTCTTCAGTCTTCCTTATTCATTGTCCAACTTTCACATGCATATGATGTGATTGAAAATACCATGGCTTGTGTCAGGTGCACCTTAGTCTTCAAGGTGACATTTTGCTCTTCAACGCTTTAAAGAGGTCCTCTGTAGCAGATTTGCCCAATGCAACGCGTCTTTTGATTTCTTGACTGCTTCTTCCATGGCTGTTGATTGTGGATCCAAGTAAAATGAAACCCTTGACAACTTCAATCTTTTCTCCACTTATCATGATGTTGCTCACTGGTCCAGTTGTGAGAATTTTTGTTTTCTTTATGTAGAGGTGCAATCCATACTGAAGGCTGTGGTCTTTGATCTTCATTAGTAAGTGCTTCAAGTCCTCTTCACTTTCAGCAAGCAAGGTTGTGTCATCTGCATAAAGCAGGTTGTTAATGAGTCTTCCTCCAATCCTGATGCCCTGTTCTTCTCCTTCTCCTATTACTTGCTCAGCATACAGATTGAATAGATATGGTGAAAGAATACAATCCTGACACACACCTTTCCTGATGTTAAACCAATCAGTGTCCCCTTGTTCTGTCCGAACAACTTCCTTCGATCTATGTAAAGGGACCTCATGAGCACAATTAAGTGTTCTGGAATTCCCATTCTTTGCAATATTATCCATAATTTGTTATGATCCACACTGTCGAATGCCTTTTCATAGTCAATAAAACACAGGTAAACATCCTTCTGGTATTCTCTGCTTTCAGCCAGGATCCATCTGACATCAGCAATGGTATCCCTGGTTACATGCCCTCTTCTGAGGCTGGCCTGAATTTCTGGCAGTTCTCTGTCAATATACTGCTGTTGCATTGTGTAAATAAAATAAAATATAGTATTTCTACATTAGCAAAACTATGTGTTTATTACTAATGACTATAAATAACAAATTACGCTGACCCAATTTAGAATTTAATCTATGCTGTATCAATAAATAATGTGTTTTATATGAATTCCTCCTATTTTTAGATGGAGATTCTAAAGATTATTTAAAATTCAAAATAAGACATAGGAATTAATGTTTTTTCACCACACATATGAAGGAAGAGAGCATCGGTGGCTCAGTGGTAGAATGGTAGAATTCTTGCCTTCTGTTGTTTAGTTGGTGCTATATGAAAGATAATATGAAAGATAATACCAACCCCTCTTTTTTTTTTTTTCCAGAAAAGATAACTTGACTAAATGGACCAAAAGAACCTAACGGTGATGACTGAATTCATTCTTATTGGAGTCACAAGGTGCCCTGAACTGCAGCTGCCCCTTTTTGGGGTCTTCCTCCTCATCTACATGATCACAGTGATGGGAAACCTAGGCCTGATCATCCTGACCAAGGTGGACTCCCGCCTACACACTCCTATGTATTTTTTCATCAGACACCTGGCCGTCATTGATCTTGGTAATTCTACTGTCATTTGTCCCAAGATGCTGGTAAATTTTGTTGTGAATCAAAATACCATTTCCTATTATGAATGTGCCACACAGCTGGCTTTCTTCCTTTTGTTCATGATCAGTGAATTTTTCATTCTGTCGGCCATGGCCTATGACCGCTACGTGGCCATCTGTAACCCTCTGCTCTACAATGTTATCATGTCCCCAAGACTTTGCCATGTGCTTGTGGGTATTGCATACCTTTATAGTACCTTTCAGTCCCTTTTGGGCACCATTAAGATTTTCACATTGACCTTCTGTGGCTCTAATGTCATCAGTCATTTCTATTGCGATGATGTCCCCTTGATACCTATGCTCTGCTCAAATGCACAAGAGGTACAGCTGTTGGTCATAATGTTTTCAGCATTTAATCTGATTTCCACCTTGTTGGTAGTCCTGCTGTCCTACCTGCTGATTCTGATAGCCATATTTCGAATGCATTCTGCTGAGGGCAGGAAAAAAGCTTTCTCCACATGTGGTTCTCATCTGACAGTGGTGGTTGTGTTCTATGGGACTCTATTCTTCATGTATTTGCAGCCCAAATCTGTTCATTCATTTGAAACTGACAAAATAGCCTCTGTGTTTTACACTTTAGTCATTCCCATGCTTAACCCCTTGATCTACAGCTTAAGGAATAAAGAAGTAAAAAATGCCTTCCACAGGATCATTAAGAATCCATGCAATCTTTGTATTTAATATTCAAAATGGGATATTGTTCTGAGGCAGATATCACTGGATGATATTTCTACAATGCAGAATAACATTCTCTTTGGCACCAGAGCTAAGACTAACTAAATGCAGAAACACATACTTTATATATACATCCAAATTAATTCTCATAATATATACCCCAAATTAAATACTAGTTCTTCCTCATCGCAGGTTGCTTCCTATTCATTCCTTCCTTATGTGATTCCATTAAAACTTAAAACCTCATAGTTCCCCCACGGAAAAATTTATTGTGCAACTATTCAGTAAACTAGGTATTTGTTTCAATTGAGTTTTCTTTTCTTTTCTTTTTTTTAAGACTGGAATCTTTTCAAACTTGGTTTCATGTCTTTTCTGAGACTAATATAAGATTTTAATCAAAATTGGAGACAAAGCGTGATCTGTGTTCTTATCGACCCCATGAATAGAGTATTAGCTTTCTGTCTCTTCTACTGTGATAATCATTTCTTATCTATGTTATATTCCAACATCTGTGAAGTGTGCTAGGTAATTTTGATCTGCTATCATCTAACTTGACATCCTTCCTTCTGAGATAACTAGCCCTGCATGCTGATTCTCACTACCCTATTCTTCATACACAGAGAGTAGTTAGAAAAGAAAAAATGGACACTGAAAAGTGAACAGAGACAGGGTGGAGAAGAGAAGGATGTAAAAAAAAAAAAAGATATTAAGGATGCCTGATGTGAAGGACTAAAGTATTTATTAAAGATAATAATTGTTATAGATTATGAGGATTAAAAAACTATTATAAAACCAAGAGAAAATATTCCTATTTTCAATGTGTTGGAGAATATTATACGTGTAAAGAAGGAAGAATAACGTATCAATAGGGCATGTTACTCTAGAGTGAAACAATTTTATTGCTGAACACCCACATATTTTACTAAAGGTAAAATGTGGATATTGTTCTCCTTACTTGTAGAGTATGTAAAGGATGGTTAGCTAAATTCACCTGATTGAATAGCTATTCTACTGAAGTAGTAGTTACTTTCACCATTAATTTCTATTTAGTCACTAGAAGACTTTGGGGAAAAATATTTATAATATCTCAAACCTTCTTCCCTTCAAACAAAAAATTTTCCTAACCTCCATGTTGTCTTCATCTTCATTAGGTTAATTACAAAACCCTTATCAAGTGTCATAATTTACACAAAACAACAATGAAATAGTGTTTACCTTCTGCTTTTCCTTGGCATAGACAGGATTCTAGAAGAATACTGAACAGCCCAATAAGATGGCTGGTAAAGCAAGAATGTAAAGACATTTCACCCTGGCGGTGACAGTCCTTATCCCACCTTGATTTTATTCTGGTCTCCACAATGATGCGTTCCATTCCTCTAGAGAAGTGCAAACTTTGGTATATTATACCTAAAGTACATATTTTCTTGGAAATTTTATACTATCTGACGGAGCTAGAAAATATGCATAATACTCAATACTGAACTAAAACGGAAACGTCACCAGAAATGCAGAATGATTACACATTTTGGAAAGACTCAAAACTGTTCAAGAAATCACAACAATAATTTATGTCAGGAAAGCTACTGTGGTAAAACAGTTAAACAGAAAATTATATATGTAATCGTAATACCATATTTAGGAATAAAATTACAGATTTATGTATTTTAATTTGAAGTAGTATATTTTATGTGACTTATATGTACATATACATTTTTATGTACGATTTAAGACTGTACTGAATCAACAAAAAGGGAAATTAAGAGCTAAAAAAATCGATTTCAGATAAAAGAAACACACGTACTCTTATTTATATGTCTGCCTTTGCCACGTCAACTTCCAATCATGGTGACCACATGTGTATCAGAATAGAACTCTGTTATGTCAGGGTTCAGGGGGTGATTATTCATAAGCAGAACACAAAGCTTTTCTTCCAGGCCTTCCTAGCTGGATTTCAACCTTCAAACTTTTGCTTAACAGCATGTGATTGAGTGTGTGTACCGATATATTTGTGCATGTATTATTTACGTATAAAGGCAGTGAAGAAAAATGCAATGTCTAATATAAAGTGGTGGTGTAGTGGTTAAGTGCTACAGCTGCTAAGCAAAAGGTCGGCAGTTCGAATCCCCCAGGCGCTCCTTGGAAACTCTCCGGAGCAGTTCTACTCTGTCCTGTAGGGTCACTCTGAGTCGGAATTGACCCGACGACACTGGGTCTGGTCTGGGCTAATACGAAGTGCACAGTGAATTGATTTTTTTAACACAATCTTTCATTCAATATAAACTTATATGTTTATTAAGCCAAATTCTAAATATCTACATCTTGTGAAACTTAAACATTTTTTCTATATTATGCAGAAAAAATACCGTTCTTAAAATTCTAGAACTCAGAAGAAATGGTTACATTGAAGAATTTGATCAATAGAGCATTAATAGACAAGAAATACAGTAAAGAGGTGAAAGGTGTATTTATAATTATTTATTGAAGTGAAATTGAACAACACAAAAAATGAACCATTTAAAAGTGTTCTTTCCAGTGGCTTTTATTATATTCACAATATTGTGCAACCAACACATTTACCTAGGGCAAAATAATTTATATCAGCTTGATAAATCAAAAAAAAAAATTTTTTTTTTGATAAATGTCCTCCTTTAAAAAAAAAAAAAATTTATGGATTAAGATATCTCTCCTCTATCCAGTCACCTCCACATGACCCCTGACAACCACTAATCTGCTCTTTGTGAATTTTCCTATTCTGGTTATTGCATGTAAATGGAAAAGTTCAATATGTGATCTTCTGTTTTTTGCTTTTCTCATTTAGCATTAGATATTTCAGGTTCATCCGCATCATAGCATGTATCACTACAACATTTTTTTATGACTGAACAATATTTCATTTAATGAGTATACCATATTTTCTTTATCCATTCATTTGTTGAAGGACATAGTGTTTTCAAAATTCATCAATGTGTACCCTTTTGATCAGTGTGTTTCATGTATGCAAATTTTCCTCAATTCTTACACACATGGAGGTCATCAAGAAAGAAGACATGGATAAAATTTTATGAGAAAATATATATTCTCTTACAAATAAATTTGACTCACTATTCGGTTCTACTAAACCTTATCCAACAGTGGTGGTATCCATTGTTGGATTCTGTGGTAACACATTGTATTCCAGTAATTCTTATGGGTTTACCATATGAGAGAAAAAGTTAAATATATCACTTATTTAGGGGTTTGGGCCAGGAGATAACAGGTGTTAATCTCAAGTCCTCTAGTTATTAACTGCGCTCACTATAATTGCTATGTTTGAGTCCATTGCTGTAGCCACTGTGTCAGTCCATCTTGTTGATGGTCTTCCTCTTTTTCAGTGACTAAACATGATTTCCTTATCCTGGAATTGGTCCCTCCTGATAACATGTCCAAAATAAGTGATAGGAAGCCTTGGTCATCCTTGCTCCTAAGGAGCATTCCAGCTATACTTCTTTCAAGACAGATTTGTTTGTTCTTCTGACAATCCATGTATATTCAATATTCAATACCATAATTTAAACACATCAGTTCTTCTCCAGTTATCTTCTCTAACCAAGGTAAATTAGAGGATATGTCCACAAATATATAAGAATGATTGTGCTAGATTTGTTTTATTATAAGCCTAAGTTCAAGTGGTATGTAAGAATTATGATATATTCACGAATAGAATACTGCACACCAATAGAAATACAATATGGTTAAATGTAAGCACAATATGATGATTCAAAGAAGACAAACTGAGAGTGCTTATTGTGAATTTCGATACAGGGAAAAGAAATCTAGTGACAGAACTCAGAACTGGAGTTGCCTGGGGATAACATAATGCTAATCCCTTAGTGACATAAGTGGTCAAGTGTGAAGAGGGCATAGCACGAAGGAACTTTCTTTGTGTTGACAATGTTCTAGATCTTGATTTATGTTGATACAAATAAAACGCATTTGTCAAAACTCATCAATGTGTACCGTTCTGATCATTGGGTTTCACTGTACACCATGTTTCCTCAATTCCTGTACATATGGAAGTCACCAAGGAAGGAGGCATGGGTAAAATTTTATGAGATGAGATATATCTTCTTACAAGTAAATTTGACTCACTATGAGGTTCTACTGAACATTATCCAACCCGGGTGATACAGTAGCTAAGGAACTCCTAAACTTGGACAATTATGTGGTAACTGATTGCATTACAATAATTCTTATGGGTTTGTCATATGAAAGGAAAGGTAAATATAACCTTATTTAGAGGTGTGGGACAGGAGAGATAAAGTTTTAATTTCAAATCCTCTAGTTATTAATTATGTAATTTCAGGCAAATTACATGTTTCAGCTGAGCTAAATCTCTTCTGAACATGAGACTACCAGTTGCCTTAGAATAGATTCTGACTTACGGCAACCCCATGTGTGTCAGAGATGAACTGTACTCTATAGAGTTTTCAATGGCCGACTTTTTTAAAAACCAGAATGCCAGGCATTTCTTCTGAGGCTCCTTTGGGTGGACTTGAACTTTCAACCTTTTAGTTAGCAGCAGAGTGTGTTAAACGCTTTCACTACCCAGTAAATATGGAAATAGTATGGGTTAGATTACAAGTTAAATGATGGCTTTAACATAGGTATGAGTTAAATGATATATTTGTAGCAAAGTGCCTTCTACATATTTCTTTCGGTAATAAATTCAAAGAAAAATCCTATGTAATGATGACACTGGCATTTATTATTTCATCCTGACTTTGCAACTGTTCCAGTTTTACTGAGATTGAGCTGATATACATTTTTTCCCCATTGTGTCTCTATTTCTTCACTATGTAAATGAATTAGTACCTTTACATCAGATAGGTTCCATGAGACTGTATGCATGAATTATGCTTTGTTCTTTCATTGAATTACCCCTTCCTTCTTTTCACCAGGGAATATGTAGGTTTTCTTGGATAATTAGCAGGCACATCCAGGCAAATTTTTAAGTCCCTCTGATATTTTGAGCATAATCAATGAAATGCATGCTAATTTCTTGGGGAATATGGCAAAGGGAAGGGAAATCATAAATTCATCCTACCAAAGAAAGCATGAGAGTCATTTGAGGAAAGCAAATCTGATTCTCTACTCAAGGTGAGTGGGTAAAATTCTTTTTGATTCTGATTATCAGGTAGATTTTGGTCATTAACTATCACTCCTAACACCTGAATGCAGACACTATTACGGCCACTCACAAATTACCCCTTCAGCTTCACCACATTCATTTTCCCTTTTCTTAACTAGGATTCCATGGAGCTCAATGGTGTTTTTAGGACATTAAATCCTATAAATTAAGAGTGCGCCCCAGCTCCATTTGATTTATAGGAACTGATACTGGCATTTCATTACGCAAGTGAAGTGTGAACTAGGAATACCTGAAAATTCAACACAAATTTAATTTAATGAAATCTATTAAGGTTAGACATACTTTGGACACATCAGAAAAGACCAATTCCTAGAAAAAAACATCACTTTTGGTCAAGTAGAGGGTCAACAAAAAGGAAGGGACTCTCAATGGGATGGATTGACACAATAGTACCAATAATGTACTTAAACATACCAACAATAATGACGATGGAACATGAATGAGCATCATTTTGTTCTATTATACATGGAGTCACCATAAGTCAGAGCCAATTCGACAGCAATAAACAACAACATCAAGTTAAGGTTAGGATTGCCAGGTATAACACAGAACATCCAGACACAAATGAATTTCACAAAAATAAATAATTTTTATTAGAATTATGCCTAGACAATATTAAATAAATATTCTTTCAGTAAGAGAATGTGCAATGAAATGTTTGTTAAAAAATGAATATTTTTAGTATAAGTATGCCCCATGCAGCATTGCATAAATTTTGAATAATTTTTACATAAGAATTTTCCATAAAAAACTCACCATTTTTTGGTTGTTAATGATGATAATATTATTTGTTGTTTGTTCTTTATTTTCCCTGCTAGTTTCTTTACTAATGGACTTGGTGTTTCAGGATGGGCAATATAAACTGATGGAGTAGTCTGCAAAATACTATTTTTTAAGAATTACGGAGTTATGAAGAACTCCCTGAACCTAAGGTAATGCCTACCTGATATTACCACGTCTGATAACTGAAAAATAATTTATCTGTACTCTTGTATATTCTTCCTGATCACTACTTAGAGATATCAAAAATGCACATATTTTGATGTCTAGGACTGATTATAGATATCCTTTTCCAAAAAGGTAAAATCTGGACATCTTCAGAGAGAGGTAGTGAACAACACTGAAGTTGTTTGTAGATTCAATAATCATTAGAATAATTCTTAGAGAACATTGAAAACTTAAAAGTCATAGAACTGGAAGTAAAAATCTGAATTCCTTACCTCAATCCAATATTATACAGGAAAATGCCATGATATCAGGCTTTGCTATACAACAAATTTGAGATAAAGTTTTCCAAAGAACATAGGTTTATAGTTCTGACTCTGTGAGACAGGAAGGACCTGGAAAGAAGATTGGAGCTGAGGGCAGAAATAATACAGAGCTTATCTAAAAAAAGAAGGGACAGAGGTGACTCACCAATCTCTAGTATAATCCTGCCTCCCAATCTCCTGGTTCAGGCTGGCAAAAACCAATGAAAAATTAGCATCTTTCTAGGATTACTGCTATTCTCCTGAAAATTCCATCCAGCCTCAGGATCAAAAGTCATCCTTATCAAACATCCATCTGTACTCCAGCTCTGAACTTCAGCTAGTCCATACTGTAGACTTAGACCTTGCTGGGGACCCCTGGAAGTTTCTAATAGTTGTGCAAACTAACCATGGGCATTATATCACATAATAATAATTATATCCTACATTTTATATCACTAAGTATTTGGAATGCCACTTAGTGTTCCAGTTGAAAATCATGCTTACAGAGCCCTTGGTTTCCATTGGTAGGACAATGAACGTGAGGAGAGGTTAAAAGGGAAAACAAGTGGATTCCACTAAAGGGATTCATTAGTTCCAATTGAGTAGTTCCACTTTGATTTATTGACTGTCTTCGTAAAACTTCATGACACGAAGGTACAAAATTTATCACTAAGATATTTGAAAATCACTGTCTTAAACTCTATAAATTCTGTATTATAGAGTTCCAGAAATAAATTGGCAGTCTGCAGTATATAATGTAATAAATGCACAAATAAATATTCCAAATGCCTTATGGAAACTATCACCTCTATAGTGTCATATTAGAGGAAATAGTGCATATACAATTAGTCAAAATCCCTGAATATTGGTAGAAGCCGTAGATTATAACAAGTGTATATCCGGATCTTGTATGTTTTGTAACTTACACATATTTGGCAGTTTTCATTAAAAAATGACATGCAAGTATAAACACAAATTGAAGCGTGAATACGAATGTTTAAAAAGAATGAAGACAAACAAGCAAAAAGAAACAAATTTTATTTATAAACAAACTGACCTTGGTCAAAAAATTATAAAATCTATGCATATAATTAATACTCTTATTAAATTTTATAAATTTATAAAATCTATAAAAATTTATAAAATTTAATAAGAGTATTAATTATATTCAACACACATATCAGCATACCAGGTGCTAGGTGTTTTCTTAGAAGGTATTCCAATAACAGAAAGATCACCTTATTAAATGATACTTTCCATTGTCTTTGAACCATAAAAAATATACCCTCTAAGCCTCAAATAAATTATCATTAACTCAGTTCTCATTTATCTGGGCCCCAGGAATATCTGTTGACACTCCATTGCAAATTGACAGTAGGTGAAGTGCAACACAGCAGAAGTCAGAATGGGAAGAGAATGCGTCCTCAGTTGTGAATATGGTGGGCAAACTGTGGTTGCAGAGTGGTTAAGTTTTCTGCTACTAAATGGAGAGTTGGTGGTTGGAACCCATCAGCTGCTCTGGGTGAGAAAAGTGTGGCAGTCAGCTAGCTTCCATAAAAATTACAGCCTTGGAAACCCTATGAGGCAGTTCTCCTTTGTCCTACAGGGTCTCTATGAGTTGGAATCGACTCAGCGGCAGTGGGTTATAACACATTAAGTGTCACTAAACTCAGATTGTCCCTGCTTCTTCCTCTAAAATTATCAAAATCCCACAGAAATTCTCACACAAAAATGAAGTGAACTAAAGGAAAACTTTGATGTAATTTTACAGATAAAATATACTATTTCTGTATTAACAACATTACAGATTTTTGAAGTTAACTTTAGGAACTCCTATATCACAAATCAGGGGGATCCACATAAAACACATTATTAATTGACACAACATAGATTACTTTCTGCTGACTTTCTTTAGAATTTAATCTATGTTATATCAATGAGTAAGGTGTTACACACAGATCTCCTTATTTTTGGATGTGGAAAACATGGTGGTGTAGTGCTTAAGTGGATTCCAACTCAAATCCACCAGCCACTGTTTGGAAACTTTATGGGGCAGTTCCACTCTGACCTATAGGGCCACTATGAGTTGAAATCCACTTGACTGCAAAGTTTTTTTTTGTTTTTTTTTGGGGGGGGGCTGTAGAAGATTCTAAAGTTTACTTCAACTTCAAAATCAGATGAAGAGCCCTGGTGGCACAGTGGTTAAGTGCTTGGCTGCGAACAGAAAGATCAGCCACTCTGTGGGAGAAAGATGTGGCAACCTGCTTCTGCAGAGATTACAGCCTTGGAAACCCTACGAGGAAGATCTATTCCATCCTATAGGGACACTATGAGTCAGAATGACTCAATGATGACAGAAAACAACAGTATGAAGAAAAAGATCAGTGGTTGTTCTCTGGTAGTCTTCTGCATGGGAAACCTGGGTTAAATTTCTGGCCAATATACTTCATACACTGCCACCACTGGGTCGGTCAGTAGTGAATTCTGTATTGCTATGATGCTGGATAGGTTTCAGAGGAGGTTCTAGACTAAGGCAGACTAGGAAAAAACGCCTAGTGCACAACTTCCCCAAATTAGCCAGTGAAAACCCTGTGGATCGCAAGGGTCCAATCCAAAACAGATCACAGGGATGGTGTAGGACTGGGCAGTATTTTGTTTCATTGTGCTTGTGGTCACTGTGAGTTGAGGCTAACTCAATGACAGATAACAACAAAAAATATGAGGAAAAAAAAACTTCCGTTGCTATAATATATTATAACTTGATTAGAAAATACTACATGAAAGCTAATACCAAACCGTCTGTTTTTTTCCAGAAGAGGTAACTAGACTAAATGGGCCAACAGAATCTAACAATGCCAACTGAATTCATTCTAATGGGAGTCACAAGGCAACCCAAACTTCAGCTACCCGTTTTTGGGGTCTTCCTCATCATCTACATGATCACAGTGGTGGGCAACCTGGGCATGATCATCTTGACCAAGATGGACTCCCGCCTACACACGCCTATGTATTTTTTCATCAGACACTTGGCCTTCATTGATCTTGGTAATTCTACTGTCATTTGCCCCAAGGCATTGGTAAATTTTGTTGTGGATAAAAATACCATTTCTTATTATGCATGTGCCACACAGATGGCTTTCTTCATTTTGTTCCTTATCAGTGAACTTTTTATTCTATCAGCCATGGCCTATGACCGCTATATGGCCATTTGTAACCCTCTGCTCTACAATGTTATCATGTCCCAAAGACTTTGTCATTTGCTTGTGGGCATTCCATATTTCTACAGTTCTTTTCAGGCTCTGATGTTCACCAGTAAGACTTTTACTTCCATCTTCTGTGGCTCTAATGTCATCAGTCATTTCTACTGTGATGGAGTTCCCGTGTTATCTATACTCTGCTCAAATTCACAAGAAATAGAATTGATGCTCATATTTTCAGCATTTAATTTGATATCTTCCCTCCTGGTTGTCCTGCTGTCTTACCAGCTGATGCTGATAGCCATATTTCGAATGCATTCTGCCAAGAGCAGGAAAAAAGCTTTCTCCACATGTGCTTCTCATCTGACAGTGGTAGTTGTGTTTTATGGGACTCTATTATTTATTTATGTATGTGCAGCCCAAATCTTCTCACTCAAATGATACCGACACCATAGCCTCTATGTTTTACACTTTAGTCATACCCATGCTTAACCCTTTGATATACAGCTTGAGGAACAAAGAGGTAAAACATGCCTTCCATAGGGTTTTTAAAAATGAATGCCAAATTTGTATTTAATATTCACTCTTGTTTTAGTAAACAGTGCAAAGGGCAATGTCACTTAATAATATTTTTAGTAGATATAAATGCATTCCTTTTGGTTCCAAGGTAAAGGCTAATTATAAATCAGATGCTATTACATTGTTTATAATAAGACATATTAATCCTTTTTTACATCACAAATTAAGAGTCATTTCTTCCCCAACGTTCCTTGCTTCCTATGGATTGCTTACTTACATGATTTGATAGACCCTCATACTTCCACAATGATAAATTTGAATACACTCTTGATCAATAAAACATGTGATTGTTTCTGTCCGTTTTTTTAAGGACAAGCGTCTTTCAGTGTTTTTCCCATTGCACTTTCTAAGCCTGAAGCAGCAGCATAGTGTTACAGTCAAAGAGTTATTGTGTCCTATGAACAGATGAATAATTTCTTTGTCATTTTGTTATCAATCAATTCTACTGTGAAAATAAATTCTTAACTATGATGTACTAAAAAGTGTGAAAAGTGTGAAGTAAACTAGATAATTTTGATTTGTCAGTATTTAATTTCATTTCTTTCTTCTCTGCCTTGCTTTGGCATAGATAGTCCCCTAAGAAAATGTTTTAAACTGGTAAATAACAAGCTAGTAAACAAACATTTAAATAAATTCTACCATAATGGGATATCTTAGTCATCTAGTGGTGCTGTGACAGAATTACCTACCACAAGTGGATGGCTTTAACAAACAAAAATTTATTCTCTCACAGTCTAGTAGTTCAGAAATCCAAATTCAGGGTGCTGGCTCCAGGGGAAGACTTTCTCTTTCATCTCTGGAGGAAGGTCCTTGTCATCAATCTTCTCCTGTGAGACAGATAGGGTTAACTCTGCTGGCAGAACAGAAGAGCTGTTAAAAGATTACCATCTAGAAGTTGGGTAAACAGGGACCACACCCTGACAACATGAGATTAGGTTGAAACAACCTGTGAATTACTATCTCCTTCTTAGTGTTTTTCTAGTCCCTTCCTCTTTTACAGGCTCCTCATGCACAGAAGAGCAAAGCGCGACTGCTGTTTAACCTTCCTTGGCCCACCAAAGATGACGATGTAATGCCAAAGATCAGTGCACTTACGTTATATCCCACAATAAGTGGTGCAAAGGGCTGCCAAGAGGACTATATCTTGAATATCAGCAGGTTCCATCTTGGATTCCAGATGCACATGCCACCTAATTAGTATACACTGCCATTCTGAGAAGTACCCATCCTTTGAAAGAAACCCACTAAATATTCATTGCTGTATTGTCTCCACCAAACCCAAATAAGCCCTGGTCTTGCTTCTCTTTTTGAGTCAGTCTTTTGGTGAGGCATAAGCCCCCACTGACTCCTTTTATTTGTCACAAGTAAAATAAACTTTTTAGAGCTGGACCCAAATTTGCCTCCTCTATGTTTTCTTACAAGAGAAAGACAGGGGCCCATTGAGCCTGGAGGACCTCCGTTCCCTCGGTGATAACACCTGTTCTAGGAAATTCTCAGTGCAGGGGCTGTGAGTCCAAAGGACACACACTGCTCCTGTCACTAGATTCTTGGTGGTATGAGGTCCCTCATCTCTCTGTTATATCTCAAAAGAGATTGACTCAAGACACAACCCAATCTTGTAGACTGAGTCCTGCAGCATTAACATAACTACCTCTAATCCTGCCTTATTAACATCATAGAGGTAGGATTTATAACACATAGGAAAATCACATCAGATAACAAAATGGTGGACAATCACTCAATACTGGGAATCATGACCTAGTCAAGTTGACACACATTTTTTTGAGAGGGACACAATTCAATGGATAATATTGAGTGACATCGACACATCTTATCTCATCTGTTTATTTTGGTTTAGCTTTCACAGACATTTGGACCAAAAAGAGGAATTAAGAAGCAAAATATAATGATATTGGCTTTTATATTTGCTTATACATTTATCAATTATCAATGTTATTTATTTTTAGGTATCATGTTGCCTTACTATCTATTGTCCTTTCATTTCATCCTGTACAGCTTCCTTAATTT
Organism: Loxodonta africana; assembly: GCF_030014295.1. NCBI lineage: Eukaryota > Metazoa > Chordata > Mammalia > Proboscidea > Elephantidae > Loxodonta > Loxodonta africana. The sequence goes on from NC_087348.1 coordinate 30,729,825, forward strand.
TAGGGTAATTTTGTCAGACATGTAATTCTATTACATGTGCTATTTATCCTAGGATGTTAAACATGTAATCCCACTGCCTTTAAACCTCCATGCTTTCTGCTGAGAAATAAACTGTTAATCTTACTGAAATTCCATGTGTGTGTTCAGTTGCAATTCGCTTGTAGCTTTCAAAATTCTTTGTCTTTGATCGTTTGATTATAATTTGTCTAAACATGAATCTCTTTGTATTTATCCTACTTGAAATTAATTCAGCTTTTTGGTAAGCAAATTCATGTATTTTACCCAATTTTATAAGTTTTAAACTTATAAGATGAGCGGTGGTCACAGCAACATGCAAGCCACCACAATAAGACAAAGTGACAGATGAGTAGTGGTGTATTAGCTAGTTGTACCGTGGTAGCTTGTGAGTTGCTGTGATGCTAGAGGCTATGCCACTGGCATTTCAGATACTAGCAGGGTCAACCATGGTGGGCAAGCTTCAACAGAGCTTCCAGACTAAAACAGTAGGAAGTAGAACCTGGTGGCCTACTTCTGAAAAAATATTGACAGGTGACAACTTTATGAATAGTAGTGCAACATTGTCTGATATAGTGCCAGAAGATGAGCCCCTCAGGTTTGAAATCACTCAACATACAACTGAGGAAGAGCTGCTTCCTTAAATCGAGTCAACCTTAATGACGTGGGTGGGGTAAAGTTTTTGAGAACTTTATTTGCTCATGCAGCAACATCCAAAATGAGAAGAAAGAGCTGCAAATATCCATTAATAAATTACAATGTGGAGTGTATGATGTATGAATCTTGGAAAATTGGGAAGTCATCTAAAATGAAATGGAACACATAAAGATCAATATCCTAGGCATTAATGAGCTGAAATGGACTGGTATCAGCCATTCTGAATTGTACACTCACATGGTCTACTATGCCAGGAATGACAAACTGAAGAAAAATGGCGTCACATCCATTTTCAAAAAGAACATTTCAAAATCTATCCTGAAGTACAACACTCTCTGTGTTAGGATAATATCTATATACCTACAATGAAGATCAGCTAATATCAATATTATTCAAATTTATGCAACAACCACTAAAGCCAAAGATGAAGAAATTGAAGATTTTTATCAACTTCTCCAGGCTGAAATTGATCGAACGTTAAATCAAGAGGCATTGGTAGCTATTAGTGATTGGAATGCAAAAGTTGGAAACAAAGGAGAAGGATCGGTGGGTAGAAAATCAGGCCTTGGTGAGAGAAACAACACAGAAGACTGCATGATAGAATTTTGAGAGACCAATGATTTATTCATTGCAAATAACTTTTTTCAACTACATAAACGGTGGCTATACATATGGACCTCACTGGACGGAATACATAGAAACTGAATATACTGCATCTGTGTGAAGAGATGTTGGGGAAGCTTAATTTCATCAATCAGAACAAGGCCACTGGCCATCTGTGTAAAATACCACCAATTGCTTATATGTGAGTTCAAGTTGAAGCTGAAGAAAATTAAAACAAGTCCACAAGAGCCAAAATATGACCTTGAGTATATCCCACCTTAATTTAGAGACCATGTCAAGAGTACATTTGACCCACTAAGCATTAATAATTGAGGACCAGAAGAGTTGTGGGATGACATGAAGGACACAATGCTTGAAGAAAGCAAAAGGTCATTAAAAAGACAGGAAAGATAGGGGGAAAAAAATTGATGCCCGAAGAGACACTGAAACTTGCCCTTGAAGGTAGAGCTGCTAAAGCTAATGGAAGAAATGATGAAGTAAAACAGCTGAACAGAAAATTTCAAAGAGCAGCTTGAGAAGACAAAGTATTATAAACAAATGTTGGAAGAAAGACTTAAAAAGAACTTTGCAAATGAAACCAGAATTTAAAGATTTGGAAAATTCTGTTGTACAAACTAAGGAAATGTGTCCTGGAAATCTTTCATCAAAGAAAGTGGCTACACTCTCTTTTGCTAAAGACATTATGTCTGTGACAGATGGACCTAATTAACCATCCTAGCTGAAACCCCTTCAGCTTAGATTGAAAGGGACAGAGACAGGAAAAAAGGAAGGAAAGTTCCTGCCTCCTGAAATTCTACAGAAAGGAAACAGGCCAATCAAGCAAGCTAGTTGCAAATACCTGCTGTCCTTCAAGAAAAAGGCATATTTCTTTTACTATCAAAGATCAGAGGTAAATATATCACGTAAGCCAGTAGACATCATGTTTTAATCTCAAGTCCTCTAGCTATCAATTGTGAAATTTCAGGAAAATTGCATACTTTAACTGAGCTCAGTGTCTTCCGAATACGAGAATACTAGTTGTCTTTGAGTAGATTTTGACTTGTGGCGACATCATGTGTGTCAAAGTAGAACTGCACTCCACAAAAGTTTTCAATGGCCAATTTTTTTTTTTTTTTTTTGGGTAGAATGCCAGGCCTTTTTTCTAAGGCTCTTCTGGGTGAACTTGAACTTTTAAACTTTTTGTTAGCAGCAGAGTGTGTTGACCATATACATCACCCAAGAAAATAGTAAGGGCTAAATTTAAAAAAAAAAAAAAAAATTTTTTTTTCTTCTTTTTTAAATGTATGAGTTCACTGATGGGTTCAATATATGTATGAGTTAAATGACAAATTTATAACACAGTACCTGCTTTTTTTTTTTTTTTTTCTTTAACGTGCTAGATATTTCTCTTGGTAATAAATTCAAAGAAAAAATCCTATGTAATTGATGATACTGGCATTTACTATTTCATCATGACTTTTCAACTCTTCCGGTTTTACCGAGATTGAGCTGACATTCCATTCTTTTTTTTTTTTCTCCACTGTGCCTATATTTTTTGACTGTGTTCTTGAACAAGTACCTTTACATCATGTAGGTTCCATGAGACTGTATAGATCACTTATGTTTTTTTCCTTTCTTTGAATTGTCCTTTCCTTCTTTTCACTGGAGAATATGTAAGATGTCTTGGATAATTAGCAGGCACATCAAGGCAATTTTTTTAAGTCCCTCAGATGATTTGAGCATAATCAGTGAAATGCATACTAATTCCTCAGGGAATACAACAAAGGGAAGGGGAATCATAAATTCATCCTACCAAAGAAAACAAGAAATTTATTTGAGAAATTCAATCTCATTCTCTACTCAAGGTGAGTGAATGAAAAACTGTCTTTGATTCTGATCATCATGTGGATTTTGGTCATTTACCGTAACTCCTGATTCCTGATTGCAGACACCATTATGGACACTCACAGATGATTCATTCAATTGCACCACAAATATTCATTTTCTTTTTTGTTAACTGGAATTCCATGAGCTCTGTCGTGTTTTTAGAACATTAAATCCTATAAATTAAAAGTGTGTCATAGCTCTATTTGATTTATGGAAGCTTTTTTTTTTTTTTTTTTAATATTGGCATTTGATTATTGAAAGTGAAGAGGGAGCTAGAAATACCTGAAAATTCAACACCACTTTAATATAAATCTATTAAGATTAGGCATAACTTGGGTGTGTCATCAGGAAAGACCAATAGCTAGAAAAGGACTTCATGTTTGGTCAAGTAGAGGGCCAAGAAAAAGGAGGGAATGCTCAATGGGGTGGGTTGACACAATATTACCAATAATGGACTCAAACTTACCAATGATCATGAAGATGGCACATGCATGGACATCATTTGATTCTGTTATACATGGGGTCACCATAAATTGGAGCCAGCTGCATAGTAACAAATAGCAACAACAAATTAAGGTTAGGATAGCCAGGTATAATACAGAATACCCAGAACATTCAAATTTCACAAAACTAAGTAAGTTTTCTTAGTAGAAGTACAGGCAGTGGTTAAGGGCTTGGCTGCTAACCGAAAGGCCAGCAATTCAAATCCACCAGCCATTCTTAGAACCCTTAGGGGCAGCTCTACTCTTTGCAATGAGTTGGAATAAACTTGATGGCAATGGTTTTGGTTTGGTTTGGTTATACCCAAGACAATATTAAATATTATTTTAGTAGGAGTATGTCCATTGAAATATTTTTTAAACAATGAATATTGTTAACATAAGTATGCACCATGCAACATTTGATGAACTTTGAATGATTTTTACATATGATTTTCCCATGAAAATGCCATTTTTGGTTGTCGATTTTTTTTTTTTTTTTTTGGTTTTTGGTTTCTCCTATTAGTTTCTGTATGAATGGACCTGGTTTTTCAGAATGGTCATTACAAACTGATGGAGTAGACTGGAAAATACTGTGCCTTTTAAGAGTTATGGAGTTACAAAGAACTCCCTGAACCTAAAATAATTCCTACCTGATATTACCATGCCTGAGGATTGAAAAATCATTCATCCATTTACACACTTGTATATTCTTCCTGCTCTGATGATAATCAATACAAAGAGATATTTAAAATGTACACATTTACATGGCCAGGACAGGTTTAAAAAAAAAAAAAAAAAGCTGTCATTCAGTTGATTCCAACTCAGAGTGACTCTATATGACAGAGATGAGCTGCCCCATAGGGTTCCCAAAGGGCTCCTGGTGGATTCGAACTGCTGACCTTTGGTTAGCAGCTGAACTCTTAACCACTATGCCACGAGGGTTTCTCCAGGACAGAACAGATTAGAGATATTCTCTTCCAAAAAGGAGAATGGGCAGGGTGAAAAATCTGATCATCTTCAGAGAGAGGTAGTGAAAGACACTGAAGATGCTGATAGAGTCAATAAACATTTGGATAATTCTTAGAGAACATTGAAAACTTAAAAGTTACGGAATTAGAAGTAGAAATATGAATTCTTTACCTCAATCTAGTATTCTACACTAAAATCCTATGATATCAGGGTTTACGACACAGAAAATTTGAGATAAAGTTTTCAAAGGGACATAGGCTTATAGTTTTTATTCTGTGAGAGAGGAAAGACCTGGAAAAGAGATTGGAGCTGAGTGCAGAAGTAACAGAGAACCTTATCTAAAAGAGAAGGGACAGAGGTGACTCACCAATCTCTAGTATCATCCTGCCTCCCAATCTACTGATCATGCTGACAAAATCAAACTAAAAATTAGCTTATTTCTAGTATTACTACTATTCTCCTGAAAATTCCATCCAGCCACAGGACCAAAAATCATCCTTAGCAGACATCTCTCTGTAGTCCAGCTCTGAACTTCAGCTACTGCATACTGTAGACTTAGACCTTGTTGGGGCCCCTGGAAGCTTCTAATAGTTGTGCAGACTAAGCATGGGCATTCTATCATATAGTAATAACTAAATCCTGCATTTTATATCAATGAAATTGAAAACCATGCTTACAGAGTCCTAGGTTTCCATTGATGGGACAATGAATATGAGAATAGGTCAAAAGGGAAACCAAGTGGATTAAACTAAAGGGATTTATTGGCTCCAATCAGGTAGTTCCACTTTGATTTACTGACTTTCTTGTAAAACTTTATGAAATGAAGAGACAGATGTTATCATTAAAATCTTATATTCTATGAATTCTCTATTGTAGAGTTCCAGAAATAAATTGACAGTTTGTAATATATGATGTAATAAATGCACAAATGAACACTCTAACTGGCTTATGAAATCAGTCTTCTCCATGGTGTCATATTACCGTCAACAAAGCATAAACAATTAAAGTCAAAATCCCTAAATATTGATATAAACCATAGCTTTTAGGAGGAATGTATTCAGATATTATTTGTCTTGAAACTTGTAAAAATTGGGGAGTTTTCATTAAAAAGTGTAATGCAATTATAAATACAACATTAATGCAAATTAAAAAGTGTAATGCAATATATAATTGCATTACACTTTTTAACGAAAACTCCCCAAGTTTTTCAAGTTTCATTTACACAATTGAAGCATAAATGTGAGTATACATTTAGACTGAAAAAGAAATAGAAATAAATTTCAGTTATAAGCAAACTGATCTGGGTCAAAAAATTTACAAAATCATAAATATAAAAAAAATTATTAAATTATATTCAAGACACTTCTCAGCACGCCAGGTGCTAGGTGTTCTTGAAAGCTATTCTAACACCAGAAAGATCTCTTTAATAAATGATACATGCCATTGTTTTGGAATCATAGAAATATACCTACTATAGGGTCTCTATGAGTCAGAATTGACTTGACGGCAACAGGGAATAAAGTGTCATTAACTCAATTCCCGTCTATCTGGACCCCAGAAATGCCTGCTGACACTCCAGTGCAAACTGACATTAGGTGAAGCATAATAGAGCAGAAGTCAGAATGGGAAGCGAATGTGCCCTAAATCAATTATGGTTGGGGAGACCTGGTGGCACAGTAGTTAAGCGCTCAGATGCTAACTGGAAGGTTGCTAGTTCAAACACACCAGTCACCCCACGGGAGAAATACATGGCAGGCTGCTTCCATAAAAATTATAGCTTTCTAAACCCTATAGGGCAATTCCAGTTAGTCCTATGGTGTCACTATGAGTCAGAATCGGCTTGAGGGCAATGGGTTTTACCATACAACTTTCACTAAACTTGCATTACCTCAGTATTTCTCTATTAAAAAAAAACAAAAACAAAAAACTGTCGTCATCGAGTTGATTCTGACTCATAGCAATCCTATAGACAGAGTAAAACTGCCCCACAGGGTTTCCAAGGAGTGCCTGGTAGATTTGAACTGCCCACCTTTTGGTTAACAGAACTCTTATCTGTTATAGCACCAGGGATTCCTTTCTAAGACTAAAAATCTCACATAAATTCTCAGACAAAAATGAAGCAGACTAAAGGAAAACTTTGATGTTATTTTGTAGATAAAATTAAGTATACTATCTCTGTATTACCAACTCTATGGATTCTTGAAGTTTAAATAAACTTTAGAATCTTCTACAACCCCAGATTGGGGAATCCACATAAAACACATTATTCATTGACACAACTTAGATTAATTTCTGTTGAATTTCTTTAGAATTTAATCTATGTTTTATCAATGAGTAATGTGTTATATATTACATTTTTTGGGATGTAGAAGATTCTAAAGTTTACTTTAACCTCAAAGTCAGATACAAAGTCCTGGTGGCAGAGTGGTTAACTGGTTAAGTGACAGATAGGTCAGCAGTTGCTAACAGAAAGATCAGCCACCCTGTGGGAGAAAATGGGCAATCTGCTTTCATAAAGATTACAGCCTTGGCAAACCTATGGAGAGGTTCTACTTCATCCTGTAGGGTCACTAAGAGTTGGAATCAACTCAATGACACACAACAACAACAATATGAAGAAAAAGGACAGTGGTTGTTCAGTGATAGTCTGTGTGGGTAACCCAGTTAGATTTCTGGCCAATGTACCTTATGCATTGCCAGCACTGGTCTGTCAGTGGTAAATTCCTTGTAATGTTGCTGAACAGGTTTCAGAGGGGTTCCAGACTAAGACAGACTACAAAAAAATACCTAGGGATCATCCTCTGAAAACCAGCTAGTAAAAATCCTATGGATTACAAGGGTTCAATCCCAAACAGATCATGCTGATGGTGCAGGACTAAGCACATTTTTATTTCTTTGCGCTTGGGGTCACTGCGAATTCAGCACTAACTCAAAGATGTATAACAACAAAAAATGCAAATTGTTTTTCCATAGTTTCTTCAAATGTTATAATTTGTTTAGAAAATACTACTGTTTCTTCCCAGAAGAGTAACTGGACCAGATGGGCCAACAGAATCTAACAGTGTTCACTGAATTCATTCTAATGGGAGTCACAAGGCACCCTGAGCTGCAGCTCCCCCTTTTTGGCGTCTTTCTTATTATCTACATGATAACAGTAGTGGGAAACCTGGGGATGATCATCCTGACCAAGGTGGACTCCCACCTACACACACCTATGTATTTTTTCATCAGACACCTGGCCTTCATTGATCTTGGTAATTCTACCGTCATTTGCCCCAAGGTGCTGGAAAATTTTGCTGTGGAACAAAGCACCATTTCCTATTATGCATGTGCCACACAGATGGCTTTCTTCATTTTGTTCATTGTCAGTGAACTTTTTATGCTGTCAGCCATGGCCTATGACTGCTACATGGCCATCTGTAACCCTCTGCTCTACAATGTTATCATGTCCCCAAGACGTTATCATGTGCTCGTGGGTATTCCATACCTCTATAGTACTTTTCAGTCTCTGATGTTCACCATTAAGATTTTCACATTGACCTTCTGTGGCTCTAATGTCATCAGTCATTTCTACTGTGATGATGTCCCCTTGATACCTATGCTCTGCACAAATGCACAAGAGGTACAGTTGTTGGTCATAATGTTTTCAGCATTTAATTTGATATCCTCTCTCCTGGTTGTCCTGCTGTCCTACCTGCTGATTCTGATAGCCATATTTCGAATGCATTCTGCTGAGGGCAGGAGAAAAGCTTTCTCCACATGTGGTTCTCATCTGACAGTGGTGGTTGTATTTTATGGAACTCTATTATTTATGTATATGCAACCCAAATCTGCTCACTCATATGATACTGACACAGTGGCCTCTGTGTTTTACACTTTGGTCATCCCCATGCTTAACCCTTTGATATACAGCTTAAGAAACAAAGAGGTAAAAGATGCGTTCCACAGAGTTTTTAAAAACTGATGCCAGCTTTGTATTTAATATTCGATATTCAACCTCGTTTTAGTAAACAATGCCAAAGGTAATATCATTTGACAATATTTCTTACAGATATAAATGTATTCTCTTTGGTTCCAAAGCAAAGACTAATTATAAATCCTAGACAGATTTTTTTTTAGATTATACTCAGACAAACCAATCCTTTTTTTAGATGTCACCTCCCCAACATTCCTTGCTTCCTGTTCATTGATTACTTATGTGATTTCATAGACCCTCCTACTTCTACAATGATGATATTTATTACACTCTTGATCAATAAAATATGTGTTTGTTTCTGTCAGTTTTTTCTAAGGATAAGGATCTTCTCAATCTTTTTTCTATTCCATTTTCTAAGCCTAAAGCAACCGTGTAAACAACGTTGGAGACAAAGGGTTATCTGTGTTACAATTAACACATGAAGATTTTATTTGTCCTTTCATTATCAGTCAATTCTGTTGTGAAAATAAATTCTTAACAGTGATGAACTAAAATGTGTGAACTTGACTAGATGATTTTTATTTCTTAGCATTTAATTTGATTTCTTTTGTCCTTAGATAACTAGTGTCTTACATGTTGATTCTCAAGGCCAACTTATAGAAAAAAGAAAAGAATCGATAATGCAAAGTGAATTAAAACTGAGAGGATGACAATAGGAAGAAGGGAAAACTAGAACTGTTGGGAAAGACTAAAAGATTTATTAAACAGTGTAACTAATAGACACATGAAGATAAAAAGTATTATAAGAATGAAGAGAAAATATTGATACATTTCTAATTCTTATTTTCAATGGATTGGAACATGTTGTACTGGTAAAAAAGTAAGAACAGCACGTTAAATGGGCACATTACTCTTGGATGATTTTTTTTTTTTATTGCTGAAAGCCCACGTATCTTGTTAAATGCATTATGTGGAAGATGGTGCCATTAATTAACAGAGAAAGTATAAAAAGATAAAACCAAATAAACCAAACCCATTGCCATCCACTCAATTCTGACTCATAGCCACCCTATAGGACAGAGTAGAATTGCCCCGTAGTTTATAAACAACAGCCGGTGATTAGCAGCCAAAAGCTTATCCACTGCACCACCAGGGCTCCAAAAAGATAGTAGGCAAATTTTACTGAAATACATATCATACTAAAATAAAGTACATTTTTTACATTATTTTGTGCTTATTCACTAGAAATAAAATTATATCATTCCAAATTCTTGTTCTCTTCAAAGAAACAACAACAACCAAAAGGAAACTTTCTGTATTCAATGGTTTCTTCATCTTAGTCAAGTAATTTAAGAGGATAATTACAAGGAAAAATTCTCATCAAGCACTGTAATTTACACAATGCATAGATGAAACTCTTTTTTCATAGATAGTGCCCTAAGAAGATATTTTAAACTGTTAAATAAGAAAATAGTAAACAAACATTTAAATAAATTTTACCATAATGGCATAATACCAACAGTACTTATCTATTAATTTTTATTTTGCTTTCACTGACATTTGGACCAAAAAGAGGAATTAAAACCCCAAATATAATGATACTGGCTTTTATATTTGCCCATGCATTTATCTTTGCCAGTTAGTTTTACTTATTTCTTTGTATCATTTTGAGTTACTGTCTAGTGTTCATTCATTTCATCCCAAAGGACTACCTTCATTTTAAGATAATTTTCTCAGATACGAAATTCTTGGTTGAAAATTTCTTCCCAGTACTTTAAATACATCATCTCACTACATTTTAACCTTCATGCTTTCTGAGGAGAATAAACTGTTAATCTTAGTGAGATTCATTGTATGTGATCAGTTGCTACTCACTTGCAATATTCAGGAGTCTCCTTTGTCTTTGACCGTTTGATTATAATTTGTCTAAACATGAGTATCTTTGTGTTTATCGTACTTGATTACTTTAGCTCTTGGTTATGCAGATTCATGTATTTTATCCAAGTTTATAAGTTTTGAGCCATTATTTTTTCAAATGTTTTTCTGTTTCTTTTTCTCTCCTTATCTTCTGGGGCTCCCATTATGTACATGCTGGTACACTTAATAGTTTACTACAGGTCTCTTAGGCCATGTAAATTTTTCTTTATTCATTTTTTTTCTGCTCCTCACATTGGGAAATCTCAATCAATGTTTTGTTTCATTTCAGTTATTACACTTTATACCTCCATTATTTCTCTATCATAATTTTTTTGATATTCTCTATTTGTTGAAGCATAGTTATCCTGGTTCTCTTCAGTTTTTTATCCACAATTTTCTTTAGCTCACCGAACTTATTTAAGACAGTTTATTAACAATCTTTGTATAGTAAGTCCAACATATGTTTCCTTAGGGATAGACCAAAAAAACCAACCCATTGTCACTGAGTTGATTCCAACTCATAGCAACCCTACAGGACAGAGTAGAACTACCCTGTAGAGTTTCCAAGGAGTGCCTTATGGATTCGAACTGCCAACCTTTTGGTTAGCAGCCATAGCACTTAACCACTAAACCGCCAGGGTTTCCTTCCTCAGGGATAGTTTCTGTTAATTTCTTTCTTTCTTTTTTGCCCTATGAATGGGCCATTGTTTGTTTCTTTGCAGGATTCATGATTTTGTTTTGGAAACGAGGCACATTGGATGTTATATTGTGGCAACTCCGGAAACTATAAAACATTGGTGAATGTAACTAAAGAATATCTAGTTAAATGGGAAGACATCCTGTCTTCATGGAATGGAAACAATATTGTTAAGAAGTCTTTTCTACCCAAAGAAATCTGCAGGTATGATGTAATCCCTATCAAAATTCCAAGACTTTTTTCAGAAATGGAAAAGAGGATCCTCAAATTCAATTAAATTGCAAGGATTCCTCTCTTAGTTTATCTAGTGGTGCTATAACAGAAATGCCACAAGTAGATGGCTTTAACAAAGAGCAATTTATTCTCTCACACTTTAGGAGGCTAGAAGTATGAATTCAGGGTGTCAGCTCCAGGGGAAGACTTTCTATCTCTGTTTGTTCTGGGGGAAGGTACTTGTCATCAGTTTTCCCCTGATCTAGGAGCTTCTCAGCACAGGGGCCCTGGGTCCAAGGGATGCCCACTGCTTTTGGCACTAGATTCTTGGTGGTGTAAAGTCCTCCTGTCTCACTGCTAGCTTCTGCTTTTTACAACTCAGAAGAGCTTAACTCAAGATACAACCTAATCTTGTAAGTTGAGTCCTGCCTCATTAACATAACTGCCTCTAATCCTGCCTCATTAACACCAAAGCGGTAGGATTTACAACACATTGCAAGATCACATCAGATGACAAAATGGTGGACTATCACACAACACTGAGAATCATGGACATGACACACATTTTTGGAGGACACAATTCAATCCATAACAGTCCCCAAATAACCGAAACAATCTTAAAAAGTAAAAACAACATAAGAGGACTCACCTTTCTTGATTTCAAAACTTATGCAGTGATCAAAACAGTGTGGTATTAGTTTAAGCATAGACTTATAGGCCAATAAAATAGATTTGAGAATCCAGAAATAAACCCATACATGTATGACCAACTGATTTTTGATAAAATGACCAAATCCATTCAATATGGAGAAAAGAGTCTCTTCAACAAATAGTGATTGGACGACTGATCTCCAAGTGCAAAAGAATGAAGTGGAACCCACACCTCACACCATATAAAAAAATTAATTCAAAATAGGTCAGTGACTTAAATATAAAAATACAACCCCTAGAAGAAAAACATGGGGCTTAAATTTTATGACCTTGTTTTTGACAACAGAGTCTTAGCTACGATACCAACAGGACAGGAAATAAGAGGAAAAAATAGGTTAACTGGACTTCATCAAAAATTTTAAACATTGTGCCATCCTTTGGCATGAATGCGGTGGGGCTGATGGTAGTTTTCTGAGACACAGGAAGCACGGGATGCAGTCCTAAACCTCTGGGCCAATCTCAGCAGGGACCCAGCCAGCACACACAGGCTACACAACCCTCTGGAATCCGAGATAAAACAATGTTCTTGACACAAGATAAGTGATTTTGCCTATTTTTCCTCACTACTCTCTCCTATCTGTCTGATCCCTTCCCTCCCTGCCCCAGCCAGCTTCATTAACATTCAACTTCCCTGGGCCTGAGATAGAAGTGCTCTGCTTTTTCTGACCCATTCTCCTGGTCTGGGAGAAGCAGCAAATTAACAAAAGGGGGAAAAATACTTTCCTGACCCCCCTAAACTGGAAGATCAGAGCAGAAGCAGCTCCAGTTCAGGCATAAGAGATCCACAGGCTTTGGCTTTCACCCCTACATGGAACCAGGTGGCTATTGTAATGCAACAGCAAATCTGTGAGAGGTATGACTATAATTGTGTCAGCTGAGCTTTGGAGAGGTAGGTTTTGGAGGTCTGATACCACTCTACCTATTAAACAGAACCCTCTTTTACCCACAGCAGGGAACTGAGGGCTGAGGCTCCACCCACACCACCTAGTCACCCGTGAAAGGAGTCTGAGGTGCCTACCATTCTTTACAGGTATAAACATTGATGTCAAAGGTACAGCTGCAGAGCCCACCCACCAGAGCAATTCTAGAGAACAGAGATGCTCCATCCTCACTGGAACTTGGGGGGAGGCTGTCAGCACCCTACCCTCCTCAGTGTGACCCTCTGCCACTACCAGAAGCCGGTGCCTACAACCATCACCACTACTCCTCTAAGATAGTAGGTAAGAGTCTACACCACACACTAGGTGACCGACTATCAGGATACCTGAGCTGATTCTATTCAAGGACAGTTAGTGGATTCATAGGCTCATATACCTGGCAACAACTCTTACCACCTGGTAATAGGACATTAGTGCTTCGAAGGATCCAATAATGAAGTTAGCACACTCTAGTAGCCTATCTGGGTATTTTGGAAGCAAAAAACAAAAAAAAAAGCAAAAAGATAGGACTCAGTGAATAAATACAAAATAAATTATTACAGTAACTTATAGATGGCTTGGAGACAGCAGTTGATATCAGATCACATAAAGAAGCAGACCATGATTACTTCTAGAACCCCCCAAAACAGAGAATCAAAATCTCTCCCAGATGAAGATATATTCCTGGAATTGCCAGATGTAGAATACAAAAGATTAATATACAGTACGTTTCAAGATATCAGGGATGACATCAGAAATGAAATTAGGCAACATACAGAAAAGGCCAAGGAACACACAGATAAAGCAGTTGACGAAATTAAAATCATTGTTCAAGAATATAATGAAAAATTAAATAAGCTTCAAGAATCCATAGAGAAACAGCATTCAAAAATTCAAAAGATTAACAATAAAATTACAGAATCAGACAACTCAATAGAAAGTCAGAGGAACAGAATTGAGGAACTGGAATGCAGAATTGGGGAGATGGAGGGTAAGACAATTGGCACCAATATATTTGAAGAAAAATCATATAAAAGAATTTTTTAAAAATGAATAAACTCTAAGAATCACGTGGGAATCTATCAAGAAGAATAACTTGCATGAGACTGGAATTCCAGGGAGAGATAACAGAAAATACACAGAGAATTGTTGAAGATTTGTTGGCAAAACTTTCCTGACATTGTGAAAGATTAATGGATATCTTCCAAGATACTCATTGAACCCCATACGAGCTAGATTCAAAAATAAAATCACCAAGACATATTATCATCAAACGTGCCAAAACCAAAGATAAAGAGAAAATTTTAAAGGCAACTGGAGATAAATGTAAAGTCACCTACAAAGGAGGATCAATAAGAATAAGTTCAGACTACTCAGCAGAAACCATGTGGGCAAGAAGGCAATAGGATGATATATATGGAGCACTGAAGGAGAAAAATTGCCAGTGAAGAATCCTATAGCCATCAAAACTCTCATATACGAAGGTGAAATTAAAACATTTACAGATAAACACAAGCTTAGAGAATTTTCAAAAACCAAACCAAAGCTACAAAAATTACTAAAGGATATTCTTTGGTTAGAAAATCAATAAAATCAGAAATCAGAACAACACAAGGACAAAGAACAGAGCATCCTGATATCAACTCAGAGAGAGAAATCATAAAAATAAAATAAGATTTAAAAAAAAAACTCAAAACAGGGAATCACTGATGTCATTATGTAAAAGATGACAATAATCAATAAGTGGGACTAAATAGAGGAGGCATAGATCTTCTGGAGAGGAAATCAAGGCAATATAGGGAGATACAAGTTAGGTTCATAATTAGAAAAATAGGGATAAATCTTAAGGTAACCACAAACAAGACTAAAAATCCCATATTTCAAAATAAAAACCAAGATAAACATAAACACTCAGCAAAAACAAATTCAACTACAATGAAAAAGAGGAACACACAACTTACAAAGAAAAACTTCTCAGCACAAAAAAGTAAGTGGGAAAATGAAATTGTCAACAACACACAAAAAATGGCATCAAAATGACAGCACTAAACTCATACCTATCCATAATTATACTGAATGTAAATGGAATAAATGCAACAATAAAGAGACAGAGAGTTGCACAGTGGATAAAAAACCTAATCCAGCTACACGCTGCCTACAAGAGTCACACCTTCGACTTAGAGACACAAATAAACTAAAACTCAAATGATGGTAAAAAAATATTTCAAGCAAACAACAATCAAAAACAAGCAGGAGTGACAATATTAATTTCTGATAAATAGACTTTATAGTTAAATCCACCACGAAGGATAAAGAAGGGCACTTTATATAATGAGCAAAGGAACTATTTACCTGGAAGAAATAGCAATATTAAATATTTATGCACTCAGTGACAGGGCTGCAAGATACATAAAACAAACTCTAACAGCACTAAAATGTGAGATAGATAACTCCACAATTATAGTAGGGAACTTCAAGACACCACTTTCAGTGAAGGACAGGACATCCAGAAAGAAGCTCATTAAAGACATGGGAGATCTAAATGCCACAATCAACCAACTTGACCTCACAGGCACATTCAGAAGATTCCACCCTACAGCTGCAAAGTATACTTTCTTTTCTAGAGCACATGGAACATTCTCTAGAATAGACCATATATTAGGTCATAAAGCAAGCCTTTGCAGAAATCCAAAACATAAATATTACAAAGCATCTTCTCAGGCCATAAGGCTATAAAAGTAGAAATCAATAACAGAAAAACCAGGGAAAAGAAATCACATACTTAGAAACAGAACAATATCCTGCTCAAAAAAGACTGGGTTATAGAAGACATTAAGGGTGGAATAAAGAAGTTCGTAGAATCCAATGAGAATGAAAAGACTTCCTATCAGAACCTTTGGGACACAGTGAAAGCAGTGCTCAGAGGTCAATTTATACCAATAAACATACACATAAAAAAGAAGAAAGGGCCAAAATCAATCAAACAAATAGAAAGAGAGCAACAAAAGAAAGTAACAGGCACCAGAAGAAAACAAATAATAACAACTAGAGCAGAAAGAAATGAATTAGAGAACAGAAAAAGAAATGAAAGACTTAATAAGACCAAAAGCTGGTTCTTGGAAAAAATTAACAAAATTGGTAAACCACTGGCCAGACTGACAAAAAAAAAAAAAAAAAATACAGACAAGGAAACAAGTAACTCGAATAAGAAATGAGATGGGTGATATCACAAGACACCCAACTGAAATTAAAAGAATCATATCAGACTACTATGAAAAACTGTACACTAACAAATTTGAAAACCTAGAAGAAATGGATGAATTCCTAGAAACACACTACCCACCTAAACTAACACAATAAGAAGTAGAACAACTAAATAGACCCATAACAAAAAAAGAGATTAAAAAGATAATAATAAAAAAAAAAACTCCTAATAAAAAAAAGCCCTGGCCCGGATGGCTTTACTGCAGAGTTCTACCAAACTTTCAGAGAACAGTTAACACCACTACTAACAAAGGTAGTAGAGCATAGAAAAGGACAGAATACTCCCAAACTCATTCTATGAGGCCAGCATATCCCTGATACCAAAACTAGGTAAGAACACCACAAAAAAAGAAAATTACAGCTCTATATCCCTCATGAACTTAGATGCAAAAATCCTCAACAAAATTCTAGCCAATAGAATTCAACAGCATATCAAAAAAAATAATAAAATAACTTGACATGGCTAAGTTGGATTCATACCAGGTATGCAAGGATGGTTCAACATTAGAAAAACAATTAATGTAATCCATCACATAAATAAAACAAAAGACAAGAATCAAATGATTTTATTAATTGATGCAGAAAAGGCATTTGACAAAATCTACTCATGATAAAAGCTCTCAGAAAAACAAGAATAGAAGGAAAATTCTTCAACATAATAAAGGGCATTTATACAAAGCCAACAGCCAACATCATCCTAAATGAAGAGAGTCTAAAAGCATTCCCCTTGAGATTGGAAACCAGACAAGGATGCCTTTTATCACCACTCTTATCAACATTGTGCTGGAGGTCCTAGTCAGAGCAATTAGGCTTGATAAAGACATAAAGGGCATCCATATTGGTAAGGAAGAAATAAAAGTATCTGTATTTGCAGATGACATGATCATAAACACAGAAAACCCTAAGGAATCCTCAAGAAAACTACCGAAACTAATAGAAGAGTTCAGCAAAGTATCAGGATACAAGATAAACATACAAAAATCAGTTGGATTCCTCTACACCAACAAAAAGAACATAGAAGATGAAATGAACAAATCAATACCATTTAGAGTAGCCCCCAAGAAGATAAAATACTTAGGAATAAATCTTACCAGAGATGTAAAAGACCTACACAAAGAAAACTACGAGACACTACTGCAAGAAACCAAAAGAGACCTACATAAGTGGAAAAACATAACTTGCTCATGGATAGGAAGAGTTAACATTGTAAGAAGCATCTATAGGTCCAATGCAATTCCAATCCAAATTCCAACAACACTTTTTAATGAGATGGAGAAACAAATCACCAACTTCATACAGAAGGGCAAGAGACCCCCGACAAGTAAAGAGTTACTCAAAAAGAAGAACAAAGTGGGAGGCCTCACTCTACCTGATTTTAGAACCTATTATACCGTCACAGTAGCCAAAACAGCCTGGGAGATCCTAAAAGTCAAACACGTATACTCATCCAAAAACTTCACCAAAAGAGGAAAAAGGCTACCTACAGACTGGGAAAATGTTTTTAGCTATGACATTTCAGATCAGCACCTAATATCCAAAATCTACATGATTCTGCTAAAACTCAACTACAAAAAGACAAATAACACAATTAAAAAATGGGCAAAGAATATGAACAGGCACTTCACTAAAGAAGACATTCAGGCTGTTAGATACATGAAGAAATGCTCAGGATCATTAGCCATTAGAGAAATGCAAATCAAAACTACAATGAGATTCCATCTCACTCAAACAAGGCTGGCATTAATCCAAAATACACATAATAATAAATATTGGAGAGGTTGTGGAGAGACTGGAACACTTATACACTGCTGATGGGAATGTCAAATGGTACAATCACTTTGGAAATCGATTTGTGCATCCTTAAAAAACTAGAAATAGAACTACCATACAATGCAGCAATCCCAATCCTTATAATATATCCTAGAGAAATAAGAGCCTTGACATGAACAGATATATGCACACCCATGTTTACTGCAGCACTGTTTACAGTAGTAAAAAGTTGAAAGCAACAAAGGTGCCCATCAACAGATGAATGGATAAATAAATTATGGTATGTTCACACAACGGAATACTACACATCGATAAAGAACAATGGTGAATCCATGAAACATTTCATAACATGGAGGAATCTGGAAGACATTATGCTGAGTGAAATCAGTCAGTTGCAAAAGGACAAATATTGTATCAAGACCACTATTATAAGAACTGGAGAAATAGTTTAAGCAGACAGAAAATGTGCTTTGATGGTTACGAGAGGGGGGAAGAGGAGGGAGGGAGAGGGGTATTCACTAATTAGATAGTAGATAAGTTTTATTTTAGGTTAAGGGAAAGACAATACACAATACAGGAGAGGTCAACACAACTAGACTAAACCAAGAGCAAAGAGCAAAGAAGTTTCCTGAATAAACTTAACCCTTCAAAGGCCAGAGTAGCAGGGGTGGGGTTTGAGGAACATGGTTTCAGGGGACGTCTAAGTCGATTGGCATAATAAAATCTATTAAGAAAACATTCTGCATCCCACTTTGGAGAATGGTGTCGGTGGTCTTCAATGCCAGCGAGTGGCCATCTTAGATGCATCAATTGGTCTCAACCCACGTGGAGCAAGGAAGAATGAAGAACACCAAAGACACAAGGTAATTATGAGCCTAAGGGACAGAAAGGACCACATAAACTAGAGACTACATCAGCCTGAAACCAGAAGAACCAGATGGTGCCTGGCCACAACCGATGACTGCCCTGACAGGGAACACAACAGAGAACCCCTGAGGGAACAGGAGAGCACTGGGGTGCGAGAAAAAAAAAAAAATGTATACATCAAGGGTCATTATCAAGAAAGTTGTAAGATGACCTAGAAAATAGAAGAAAATTTTTGGAAATCATATATCTGATAATGGTTTAATAGCCAGAATATATAAAGTACTCCAGTAACTCAGCAACAAAAAGACAAAGAACTCAATTAAAAAATGAGCAAATGACCTGAATAAACATTTCTCCAAAGAAGATATATAGGTCCAATAAGCAGATGAAAAGATGTCCAAAGTCATTAGTCATTGTTGTTATTCTTAGCTGTCATTAAATTGGCCCCCAACTCAGGATGACCGCTGCCCAAAGGAACAAATCACTGCCAGCTCCTGCACCTTCCCCGTGAGCAGTTGCAGATTGTACCCTTGTAATCCAGAAGGTTTTCACTGGCTGATTTTTGTAAGTAGGTCACTAGGCCTTTCTTCCCAGCCCGTCTTAGTCTGGAAGCTCCACTGAACCCTGTTCAGCAATCCTATCAACACACAAGCATCCACTGACAGATGGACAGTGGCTGTGCATGAGGCAGGTTGGCCAAGGATTGCACCTAGGTCTCCCACAAGGAATTTGAGAATTCTGAACCACCAACGCCTCCGTCAATCATTAGGGAAATGCAAATCAGACTACAGTGAAATAGCACTTCACACCCACTAGAATGGCTATCATCAAGAAAGCAGAAAACATCAAGTATTGGAGAAATTAAACCCTCATGCATTGCTGGTGGGAATAAAATGTTCCAGCCACTCTAGAAACAGTTTCTTGGTTCCTCTCAAATACAAACATACCATCGCCATATGCCCCAGCAATTACAACTTTAAGTATATACAAAAAGAGTTGAAAGCGTTGACTCAAACAGACACATGTACACCAAAGTTATCAGCATTGTTCACAATAGCCAAAGCTGGAAGCAACCGAAGTATCCACCTAAGGATGAATGGGTAAAACAGATGTGGTATATACATACAACGAGGTATCATTCAGCCATAAAGAGAAATGAAGTTCTGGTGTGTGCCGCCACATGTATTAGCCTTGAAAGCCTTATGCTCACTGAAATGTCAGATGCAAAATAAAAATTACTGTCTTATCCCATGTATGTGAAATATGTAGACTAGACAAAATAACCAAGACAGAAGAATATTATTGGTTCCCAGTGATAAGGGAAGGAGGACTAGGGAGTTCGAAATAAATTATATTTAACAAATAAAATAAATAAATTTTATAAAATAATTAGTTAAAAATAAGCAAGTCTTGGATAAAAATTTTAATATTCTTACACAGTACAATAAAATGTAGCACCCATTAACATGAACTTCACAATATTCAGCATATGATAAAAAATACTAGAGCTATGAGGAAGCAAAAACATGTTATGCTAATCAGGAAATCCTAACACGTGAAATAGATTTTGAAATGATAGTGATGATAGAGATGAATTAGTAGGCAAGAACTTTCAAAATGTTGTTTTAAATATGTTCAATGTGATCATTGATTTAACAAAGAACATGAACATAATGAGGAAATAAATGAAAGATTAAACAATAACCAAATGGTACTTCTAGTGATGAAAGTACAATAGCAGATATCAAATTATTGAATGAGAGTAACAGCCAATTGTACTCTAATACAGGAAAGTGAACTTAAACATATCTCAGTAGAGACTATCGAAAATGACGCTGAAAGAGAACAAAATAATAGGAAAAAAAATAATAACTAGCAGGAAAACAGTCCCAGTGATCTGTGGAACAATAACAAATTATCTCTGTTTAACTGTAGGTCCAGAAGAAATGAAGAGAATATATGGGGATGAAAAAACATTGGAAGAAATAGCTGGGATTTTCCCAAATGTATAAAAAAACTATAACCCCAAAGAACTACAAGCAGCAAAAACAGAAAGAAAATCTCATCAAAGCACATCACAATCAAATTGTTTCAAACCAATGATAAACAGAAATTATTAAAAGCAGCCAGAGGTAAAAGACAAATTACATACAGAGGAACAAAGAAGAGAATGGCCACAAATTTCTATGCTGAAACAATGCAAATCATAAGACTTTGTGTAATGTCAACCTAGAATTCTATAGCCAGCAAAAATCTCCTTGGTTAACAGATTTTTGTATTATTGACTATTGCACAATCTTACTCTGGGAGCCATTATTTCATTTACTCCTCTATTGTGAGTGTGTGTGTGTCTCTGTGTGTGTAGTGTATCTACAACATAGGTGCATAATACAGTGTAACATGAGACACTGACAAAGATATACTCCTGATGTCCAGTGCTTAGTGATGTTTTGTAATTTATTGATTCATTTAGACGCTGGCACAAAATGTGTCTTGCCTAATGAGACTTTCAAAGAATAATTAACAGAGATCCAAGATATTCTCCCTGAGGCAATTATATGCACTATGTTTATTTTTTAATCAGAGCAAAACTTTATCAAAATGAGCGTCAGGGGATTAAAAAAAAAAACACTTAAATCCTTCCTTCAACAACCAGTGAGGATTAAAGCAGGAGGAAGACAAAGCGGATCCTCCATTAAGGTGAGTAGAAAACAGAGATCTTTGGAAACTTTCTCAGCACATACACCTTAAATCGGATCATCACCAAAGACTTTGAAGGACCTTATGCTCTTGTAGGCATAAGCTTTCAGTGTATCGGGGTGGCAAGGTTTTTTTTTAACATGGTTATTCTAACTTAATATTTACATATAATATCCTTTTATTCCTCACAACAACCCTTTAAGACATGTACTAGCACATTTTATAGATGGGGAGACTGAGAACTGAATGTAGAACTCACCAGAGTCTAGGATTAACATAGCTAGAAATTAATAGAAACAAATTCAATTCCTAAAGCACACTATTAATCAAGGTCTTTCTACTACGTTCTTACTTTAATTTACAATGTAGATTTGAAATTTGAGTTTTATATTTATATCCATAGTTGTATCTATATCTATCTATACAAACAGATAGATGTACATCTCGTTTCAGATGAGATTGACCTTCACAGAAATGCATCTCATCCTACTAACGCCGTTGCAACTATATGATTTTTGTCTACACAGAGCAGATAGGCCTAGACTTAGTCTCATGGTGTATAACAAGCCGCTTTACTACATGTCTGGCTTGAGTTCTGTTTCCGTATTCTGGAGGCAAAAGACTCAGAATAGCCAAAGCAATCTTGAAAAAGAATAATATTAAAAACCAGTTGCCATGGAGTTGATTCCAAATATATTAACCCTTTAGGAGAAAGTAGAACTGCCCCATAGAGTTTTCAAGGAATAGCTGGTGGATTCAAACTGCTGATCTTTTAGTTAGTGGCCATAGTTCTTAACTACTGAGCCACCAGTGCACCATGTATCTGTATATACCAGGTTTAAAAGTTGCAAGATGGTACAGTTGTAAAAACAGCATGGGAGCAGTATCTGACCTCTTCTCACTTCCCAAGGGGAAAGGAGAATCATGACAAGGAACCCAAGACTGATTTCTATGAAAAGGTGGTCAAACATGCCCCCTTTCTCCACCAGCCTTACAAATTCTGACAACAACCTTCCCTCCCATGGCAGTTTCTGCTTTTCCAGCTGGATTTGATAATTCATTGCAATGACCACCCAGAACTTACAGACCATTCTCATGATTATGGGGTTTTTAGGGAAGTAACATGCTACATTTCAAGCTCAGGAATACACAGGATACAGTTTTTCCATCTGGACAGCCTCTTTTCAGTTGTGCTCACAGGTGTTCCTTTCCCTGCTGTCTTATGCTGGATTCTCTAAAGAAGCAAAACCAGTAAAGTGTATAAATATGTATACAGAGAGATTCATATCACAGAAACAGCTCACACGATTGTAGATGTTGGAATGTCCCAAGTCCATGAATCAGGACAGAGGCTTTTCCCAATTCACAAAGCTGCAGAAGCTGGTGAATGCAAGATCAGCAGGTCAGACAGGGCTCCCACTCACAGGCTGTGAAGGGTGAGGAATCCCAAGGTTGTCAGGCAAGACTGCAAGGTTTCTCCTGATTCATGTAGCTGCAGGGGCTGGTGAACCCAAAACTGGCAGGTTATGGAGCAGACAGATCTCTTGTTCGCAGGCTGTGAAGATCATCGAATCCCAGGATGGACAGGTAAGCTGCTAGCTCAAGTCCCAAGAACCAGAGGTCAGACAAGAGGCAGCTGCTGGATGCAGAACAAGCCAACAACTTTGGGAAAGTGAGCAGGAAGTGAGTAGGTGGCAGAACGCAGGGAGAGGCTGCCGCATGCCTTGCCCCACTGGTACCACTCAGCAGATTCCATCATGGGAATTATCACATATCAAATTTCAACAAGGAAGTGATCACAGCATTGTACAACCACCACAACCTGAGAATCATGGCCTAGTCAAGTTGACACACAATCTTAACCATCACACTGGCCCTCTGCCTCTGCCCAAAGCCACTCAGCTTTCTCTCTCTGTGGGCTGGGAAGTCTACCATGCAATCTCCTGCTGCCAGGTCTCTGCTGCCACTTTTTACTGCCTTTAGTGTTACAGTTCTCTCTGTCTGTCTGCTGGTTCCAGGAGCTTCTCAGCACAGGAATCCCAGGTCCAAAGGACACACTGGCTGTTTTTCCTTGTTGGTGGTGGTGTCTTCTCTTTATTGCCTCTGGGATGGCTCATTTGAAGTCCAGTATGATGGCAAAGCTGACCAATCCCCTTGGTGGGCTACTGTTACCCTATCACACAGTCTGCCTAATCACTTGGATGGGAGTTTTAAGACCATGTTTAAAAAAGGGCACATAGAAGTGATCCATCACCATGCAGACCACCCCTGGCTTTTCTAGGCATGGTTCTTTAATATTTGGAGGATAACTTCTCCCAGTAGTTTTACCAGTCCAAAACAGTCATCAACAATTAGTCCTGCACTGGGGCAAAGTATCCCAAGGGTGAGATTACACAGGTACCAGCATTTAGGTCTGCTTCGGGTTTCCAACTGATCTGGTCAGGTTCTGCAAAAATCATCTTGTCTTCACTCTTTCTGTCCTCTGATAAAATTTAACTAGAGATTATTCCTTTTCTCAGAGGCTTACAAGGCATCAGCACAGAAAAACCTTTAAGGGACTTTACGTTTGTCCACTGTACTTGAGTCCAGTAGTGCCTCTCCCTTAGTCTGCTCTTTCACACTTACAGCTTCAACAATTACAATTTTTGTAATCACAATTAATCCTTTTAACACTCAAACACTCACAACTAAATCATATAACCCTATCAACATCTTCCCCCACCCTCTTTTCCTGAGGATCCTCTCTTGTCCCCCTCATTTAATGTAAGTACACCCACAAAATATGTAATTGAGCCTCTTCATACCTTTATCTCCCATCTGAGATAGCCAATGTTTAAATTGCCCATCCTGTCAAGCCAGTACTCTGAGGAGACAAGCATATTCCTTGGTCTTGAAGAATCTTCTGTTCCGTTTGGAACTTTAAACATCTGCTCCCATAATCAAAGTCCAGTCCAGAGCAAGCCATCAAATTGCGGCAATCTACACCATCTCACAGTGTCAAACATCTTTCTCTTCCTTTGGTAGGATTCTGGTCAGCTCATCCCAAGCTAGGTCACAATGAATAGCAATCTTAGGCTCAAGTGTTCACACACACCTCCCAGTGCTTCAGACAGCTCCTTCACACTCTATCATCCCTAGCCCCCTTGGGCTAGGTCAGTGGGTTCAACCTGTAAACTTAGGAGTCCATACACAACTCCCTTTACTTCTGACCAGGCAGACCATCATCTCTCTCATTCCTAGCCTCCATGCGATAGGTCAATGTCTGCAAATGAAACATTTCCAAGCTCAGCCCCTCTCTTTGTTGCTGTACTTCCCCCATTCCCCCTCATTAGGTGGGCCCAGGTGGTCACCACAAGTGAGCAAAGCTATCTACTCACCAGCTCCTTTTAAATTCCAGTCCTGAAAGGGGTTCCTTCTGATGGGCACTGAATTTTCCTGCCTTGATGCATTCAACACAAATTCCTTGCTCAAAATTCAAAAAGCAAAACAGTTGCTTTTTTTTTTTTTTTTTTTCTGTGCAGGTTTTCTATTCTGTCAGAAGTTCTGGGTGGTGTTGCATGTCTTTTCAAATGAAAATCTGGGTAGGGCTCAGGTTTTCAACCTAAGTCCCTACTCTATACACAAGACTACCACATTCAAACAGTCTGTGTTTCCCTGGGGCAAATCCTAGATCCCCTCTTAGCATATCCAGTCAAGTATTGGCTGAACGCAGAGCTACACAATTCTACCAGACATTTAGGTCTGCCTTACAACATTAAGTAGGAGAAAGATTCAGTAACTATAGTACATTCAGATAAACACATTACCTTTTTAAAACACTCCAGTTGCATCTTCTCCAACCCTTGACTATCTTTCCATTTATATGCATATGGCCTTGGGCCTCTGGCTGAGTGGAACCAGTAGACCCTGGCCCCCACATCAATCATCCTGCTTATCTGGCCGGGGATGGGCCCCAGGCCAGTCCAGGTGGGGTTTTTCTCCCCTCAGCTGCAGCATAACCTTTCCTTCAGCCATTATAGGCAACAACACCAAAAAATCAACCGGGAATCAAAACTTTCACTTCTCAACCCTCTTCATTCTTTCTCTTACAAAATCCCATGCTTTCATGAGTCTGGGGCCATCACAAAGAATCTCACCCCAACTGTAAAAATAACATGGGGGCAGTGTCTGACCTCCTCTCACTTCACAAGTAGGGAGGAAAAACAAGTTCTACAGCCCAAGAATGATTTCTATGAGGCAGAGGTCAAACATGGCCCCTTTCTCTGCCATCTTTACCAATTCTGACACCAACTGTCCCTCCCATGACACTCTCTACTGCTCTGCTGGGTTTGATAATTCATTGCAATGGCTACAGCCAACTCACAGACCATACTCATGATTATGGAGTTTACTAGGTAAGTAACAGGTTACAATTCAGGCTCAGGAACACTCAGGATACAGTTCTTCCGTCAGGACAACCACTCTTCAGCTGTGCTTCCAGGCACACCTCTCCCTGCCCCTGTCTCTACCCAAAGGCACTCAGCTTTCTCTCTCCATAGGCTGGAAAGCCCACCACACCATCTCCTGCTGCCAGGTCTTTGCTGCTGGCTGTCTGCTGATGGGTCTCTGCTGTCGCTTCTCACTGCCTTTAGTGTTACAGTTCTTTCTCTCTCTGTCTTCTGGTTCCAGAAGCTTCTCAGCACAAGGATCCCAAGTCCAAAGGACCTGCTGGCTCTTATTCCTTGTTGATGGTGGTATATTCTCTTTACCACCTCTGGGGTGGCTCATTTCCAGTCCGGCACAATGGCAAAACTGACCAGCCCCCTTGGTGGGCCACAATTATCCTAATACACAGTCCATTCAATCACTTGAATGGGAGTTACAAGACCACGCTTAGAAAGGCTACAAAAAAAAAATGATCCCTCACACTACAATAGCATTTGTAAAGATAAATAAATAGTGGAACAGAATGGAGAATCCAAAGTACATGCCCATATGTATGTTTGATTGATTATCATCTAAGAATCCAAAGGAATTCTATGGGATTCAGGATTTATATAAATATCCTCCTCCAATCAATAACAAAAAGTCAACCCAATACAAATATACAAACAGCCTGAACAGACACTCTATGCAAGAAATATTAAGACCAATAAATATTTTAAAAAGCTCAATATCCTTAGTCATAAGGGAAATTAAGTTACAATGAGATATCACTTTCATCCACTAGATTGGATAAAATGAAAAGCACTGACATTACTAAGTATGGGCTACTACTTACAGCACCTGGAATTATGCATTCTGGTTGGAGTGTGCAGTGGTATAAGACACGAGGGAAGCCAGCTTGCAATTTCTAATAAAGCTAAACACATAACTACAATATATACAGCAGTTCTTCTCCTGGATTCTTACCCAAAAGGAATGAAAATATATGCCCAGAAAAGGGCTGGTACCTTAACGTTCATGTTATTTTCATTCATTATAGTGTAAACTAGGAATATTCCAGTTTCCCAAAAACGGACTTTTAAAAATGAAGAAATTGTGGTATATTCATACAATAGAATACCACTCAGCAGTAAAATTAATGAGACACTGATACATATAATACTATGGATGAAATTCAACAACATTAAGTTGTACAAAAGAAACCAGACACAAACATATGGCATTATTCCATTTATGTAAAGTTCTAGAAGAAGTAAAACTGATCAATGGTGATAGAAATCATATCAATTTTTCAGTTTTGACCTGGGATATGGTGTGAGAGAATTTACTCTAAAGAGACATCAAGGAATTTTCTGGGGTAATGGAATTTCTACTTTGATTGGGGCAGTATTATCACCAGTGTTAGTTACATTGGTCAAATTTCAGCTGTGAGCATATAAATCTGTGTATTTTATTATACATAAATTATACTTAAGGAGCCCTGATGTTCAAAGTTTAAGTGCTCTGCTGCTAACCAAAAGCTTGGCAGTTCAAACCCACCAGCAGCTCCACAGGAAAAAAGACCTGGCAAACAGCTCCCGAAAACATTACAGCCTAAGAAACACGATGGGGCAGTTCTACGTCTGTCACGTGGGATTGCTATGAGTTGAAATCTCCTCGACAGCACCTAACAAAAACAACAGCAAATTATACTTTAATAAAATTGTTTTATAATAAACCATAGTAGCATGATCTTTAGTATAACATTTTTATTTTGCTTCTAAGAGCCTCTGCCCAAATTTCTATGCAATCTATGTAAACAATTTTAAAGGCTATATAACATATAGCAAACCAAACCCAGTGCCGTTGAGTCGATTCCGATTCATAGTGACCCCATAGGACAGAGTAGAGCTGCCCCATAGAGTTTCCAAGGAGTGCCTGGCAGATTCAAACTGCCAACCTTTTGGTTAGCAGTCATAGCACTTAACCACTACGCCACCAGGGTTTCCATATAACCTATATATGTTTATAAATCTTTTAATAAATTTCTATGGCGTTTAGTTAATTTGCTCCCATTTTTCACCATATTGAACCAGGATCTTGTGCAGATTGTCATTTACATATTTCAGTAACTTGTATTACTTATGCAGAACAGATTTTTTTTAATTTTTATTGTGCTTTAAGTGAAAGTTTACAAACCAAGTCAGTCTCTCACACAAAAACTTATATACATCTTGCTACATACTCCCAATTACTCTCCCCCTAATAAGACAGTCTGCTCCCTCCCTCCACTCTCTCTTTTCATGTCCATTTTGCCAGCTTCTAACCCATTCTACACTTTCATCTCTCCTCCAGGCAGGAGATGCCAACATAGTCTTAAGTGTCCACCCGATCCAAGAAGCTCACTCCACACCAACATCCCTCTCCATCCCATTGTCCAGTCCAATCCTTGTCTGAAGAGTTGGCTTTGGGAATGGTTCTTGTCCTGGGCCAACAGAAGGTCTGGGGGGCATGACCACCGGAGTCCTTCTAGTCTCAGCCACATCATTAAGTCTGGTCTTTTTATAAGAATTTGGCATCTGCATCCCACTGCTCTCCTGCTCCCTCAGGGGCTCTCTGTTGTGTTCCCTGCCAGGGCAGTCATAAGTTGTAGCCCGGCATCATCTAGTTCTTCTGGTCTCAGGCTGATGTAGTCTCTGGTTCATGTGGCCCTTTCTGTCTCTTGGGGTCGTAATTACCTTGTGTCCTTGGTGTTCTTCATTCTCCTTTGCTTCAGGTGGGTTGAGACCAATTGATGCATATTAGATGGCTGCTTTCTAGTGTTTAAGACCCCAGATACCAGTCTCCAAAGTGGGATTTTTAGAAGTGAATTTTATACATTAATGAAGATACACATTTTTTCAACTGTTTTTGGACCTCAGGCAAAAGGTATAGAATGACTATGTTCCTTGGTTCATGGCACATTTTCACTCTTGATCCAGACAACACCCCTTGTCCCACCTACCCTCATTTTTTTTTTAATCCTACTTCTTCTTTATTCCTTTATCCAGTTCTTTCTGCCATTTCCAGATAAACATCTCAATTAAAGATGGTCCTATTTATTTTCTTACAAAATGAATTTTATTGTTCTATGCATAAAAATTTATACTTTATATAAATAACATTGTGCCATTATTTTAACTTTCAGTTTTAAATTTAAGGCCTGCATGTCACTAGTGGACAATCTTCTGATAAAAAAGGAAGTATTGGTCTAAAGAAGACTTAAGCCAACAGACGAGAATTGTCTCAGTAAGAATTATTTTCAACATAATTCTATTATCCATGACATCAATAAAATATATTTAAAAGCTTCAATGTTTTAAAAAAAGAGATTGCATCTCTGGTAATTTCATATTCAAACATAAGAAAAAAGCTTCACTTTTAAATACTGTGTTTTACTCTTCTCTAGTAGTTATCTTCTGTATAACTACATTTTTCTCTACCTTTTTCTCACCTGGAATACAAGAGTAAAGAAAAGAATAAAGAAATACTTTTATTAAATCAAGGTTGTTTTTTGGAGGTTATATCCTCCACTTTATCTCATTGCTTAAATTAAAATCCTCACAACTGGACCGATAAGCAACATCACAATACAGGAAGAAAAGACTGAGGTTGTTAAGGATTTCATTTTACTCAGATCCACAATCAACACCCATGGAAGCAGTAGGCAAGAAATCAAAAAGTGCACTTGTGCCATGGATTGAATTATGTCCCCCCAAAAATATGCATATCAATTTGGCTGGGCCATGATTCCCAGTATTGTGTGGCTGTCCTCCATTTTGTGATTGTAATTTTATGTTAAAGAAGATTAGGGCTGGATTATAACACCCTTACTAAGGTTGCATCCCTGATCTAAGGTAAAGGAGTTTCCCGGGGTGTGGCCTGCACTGCCTTTTATCTTACAAGTGGTAAGAGGAAAGAGAAGCAACCAGAGAGTGGGGAACTTCACACCACCAAGAAAGCAGTGCTGGGAGCAGAGTTTGTCCTTTGGACATGGGGTCCGTGGACAGAGAAACTCCTAGTCTGGCAGAGGTTGATGAGAAGGCTGACAGAGAGACAAAGCCTTTCCCTGAAGCTGATGGCATGAATTTGGACTTTGAGCCTACTTTCCTGTGAAGAAATAAGTTTCTATTCATTAAAGCCATCTGCTTGTGGCATTTCTGTTATAGCAGTACTAGATGACTAAGACACATTGCATTGGGAAAATCTGCTATAAAAGACCTCTTTCAAGTGTTGAAAAGCAAAGATATCACTTTGAGGACTAAGGTGAGCCTGACCCAAGCCATGGTGTTTTCAATCACCTCATATGCATGCGAAAGCTGGACAACGAACGAATGAGGAAGACCAAAGAAGATCTGATGCCTTTGAATTGTGTTGTTGATGAAGAATATTGAAAATACCGTGGACTGCTAAAACAACAAACAAATCTGTCTTGGAGAAAGTTCAACCAGAATGCTTAGAATTAAGGATGGTGAGACTACATCTCACATACTTTGGACATGTAATCAGGAGGGATGGGTCTCTGGAGAAGGACATCATGCTTGGTAAGGTACAGTGTCAGTGAAAAAAGAGGAAGACCCTCAACGACATGGATTGACACAGGGGCTGCAACAACGGGCTCAAGCATAGCAAAGATTGTGAGATGGCACAGGACCGGGCAGTGTTTCTTCCTGTTGTGCATGGGGTCACTATGAGTCAGAACTGACTCCACTGCACCTAACGACAATGATGATGATGCTAATTGTATACTTTTAGATAAAAAAGAGTGAAAAAACAACAGATAGTGGCATAATGAAAATATTATTTGTACCAGACTCACTGCATAGGTATGCAAAACAAACAAACAAACAAACAAACAAACAAACAAACAAACGCATTGCCTTCAGTGGATTCTGACATACAGTGACCCTACAGGACAGAGTAGAACTGCTGCACAGGGTTTCCAAGTAGCAGCTGGTGGATTTGAACTGCTGACCTTTTGGTTAGTAGCTGAAATGTTAACCACTGCACTGCCAGGTCTCCACATAGCTACACAGATTTAAAAAAAAAAAAAAAAAAACAACTCATTGCCATCCAGTTGATTCCAACCTATAGTGACCCTGAAGGACAGAGTAGAACTGCCTCACAGGATTTTCAAGGGGCAAGTAGTAAATTCAAACTGCCAATCTTTTGGTTAGAAGCCCATTATACCACCAGGGCTCCAGTATAATGTGTTCTAATTTGACTGCCAGGCCTTTGGTTCTTAACCCTTCAATATTACAGGTTTGCAATAATCAGTCTCTGAATGTGAATGAGCTACGTTGGGAGACAGACTTTAATTACCGTGTCCTTTAGATCCCATGGAGTTTAACTCACTTCAATAATACAGGCCCAGACTGCCTTTGGGACTACTCTGTGGCAGATCTTGTCAAGGAACCAATTCCTGATGGCCCCTTCCCCAAGGAAATAAAAGACAATTTGTGGATCCAAACATCACCTGTGTTTCAGAGATAAGGTCTCAAAGTTTTCTAGAGCCCACCCCCTCTTGCTATTGAAGTCATACAGTGATGCTCACTAAGAACCAGAGGCAGGTTTTCCATTAGAGGTGGGTAGAAAATATTTATCTCATTTATGTAAAATGGGCTTTAAAAGATCCAAAACCTATGTATTTAAAATGAGCCATTTCAATTTACTTTTTGAAAAACTCTGGGTGTTATGAATAATCAAATAATATGATGCTTAAACTAAGGTTTGTTTCCAGGCTTTGTAACTGTTTTGGCATCATAAGCATCTTGCTTTTACTCCCACCTATCCGTCGCATTTACCTCTTTCTTTCTACCTTCACTCATTCACTTTGAACCAAGCCAACACTCTTGTTCATCAGTAATCTTATAGCAATGTCTTGCCTAGTTTCTTTAATCTTACAATTCATTATCTTCATAACAGCCAGAATAATATAGTAAAACCTGCAAAAGTCAGGACCTGTGTAAAGTAGAAACCTGTCAGAGGAGAAAAACTCAACACTGAAAGGAGGGAGAATTCTTAATAGGGAGTCATAGTAGGCACCCTGTCAAAGGCAGACGCCCCCGAGTCCTAGAAAAATAAGACCTTTCTCTCAAGTTCTGGCTTTTAAGGTTTTATTGTATTTTTAAAACTTAAAGCTGATCATTTTACTCACCAAAATTAAAACTTCACAATGGCTTACAATTTACTTAGAGTAAAATCTTTTTTTTTTTTTTTTGTGAACTACATTATTTGTTCTTGTTAGCTGTCGTTGGGTTGGCTCCAACTCGAAAGGAAATGCTGCCTGATCAGTTACAGTTCGAACCATTGTGATGCCTCTAGTTTTTATTGGCTGATTTTTAAAAATAGATCACTAGGCTTTTCTTCTTAGCAAATATTACCCACTGCCATCAAATATTAGTCTGGAAGACTCCCTGAAACCTGATCAGCATCATAACAGGATGCTCCATTGACAGAAGGTTGGTGGCCATGCAGGACGTGATTAGCTGGGAATCAAACCTTGGTCTCCCATAAGGAAGGGAAGGGTTTTACCATGGAACTACCAATGCCTCACTGCATCATATGATCCTACTTTTATTTTTCAGTTCTCTTATTATAATTCAGTCACCACAATTAAAAAAAAAAAAAGCAAACACCTAAGTTCGTTTCTACCACAGAGAATTTGTAAGAATGCACCCCTGCTTTATTTTTTTAATTCCTTGTACATCAGTTTCCTTCTCATTCTTGATTTCGGTTCAAATGGAAGCCTCTCAGAAACTTTCTCTTAATATCACACATAAAGTAATTCTCCCAAAATATCTTCTTGTTTAATTAACTTACTACACTATCACAGTCTTCAGTTATACTGTTATGTACTTCCTCACTGGCTTTATGTCTGCTGCTCATCATTGGAATGGAAGGTCCATGTAGTGAGGAATAAGTGATTTATCTACAGCTGGACCATTGCCTGGTACAAAGTAGAAACTCAACAAATATGTGATAAATACATGAAGAAGGTGTTCCAAAGAAATCAAGTGAAAGAATGATGTTGGATTTAATAAACAGACAGCAAATGCATAAAAATGGGAGGGTTTATTTTGGTCTTATTTCTCTGATTTTTTTACTTGTCTTTTTCTTTTTTTCTCACTTTAGAATGAATTTCTATTTTTTTAATTTTATTATCTATAAAAGAGAGAATAAACAAAAAGGGGCAGGGTCAAGAAAGATATTACTTTCAACAGTTCTGAGATTTTACAGTTCAGACCCCAAGATCATATAGCCTTGACTCTCTAGAACTTAAGTCCAAATGCTGTAGTGAGACTTTGGGCCACTGGAACTATCAATTGTGACTGGAGAGACTCTAATCGGCTTCATTAGGGGCAAGGGACCACCCCTGAAACACATAAATCTAGGAAAGTATTTAGGATATTATAATAACACTTGATTGGCAAGTATATGTCATATGTGAAAAAAATTAAGGTATTAAAAATTAAGTTTTTTCTTCATATTCACTCCATTGTATTTTTATTTCTAATCACTAAATAATAGTAATCCAAAATAAAATGCAATGGAAAAATATGAGAAATTGCATAATCTTGGGAGCAAGAAGAGAAAAATCATGAAAGAGAAGGAAAAAGTAATGGTATATGGTAAATTACAATGGAAGGCAATTACAGAAATTATGTTATAAAAATTGGTAGATATCATTAAAAAACAAAACTGAACAGATCATCATTGATCTAAAAAATCGATCTGAAGGCACATCTCCATATATTTTTGTCAGGGGTAATGAAATAAACAATGAGAAAAAAATATTTAACACTTATGCATGATAGAATTAGCAAGATCAACATAAATCTAATAGAAGTTATAAAAGGATAGACTACAGAGAATGAGTCAGGGTAGTGTCTAGGATTGTCTATGCATAACAAATGTCATGAAAACTCAGATGAAACATCACAAGGAACCATTAAATTATTTGATGACCAACCACTTCTCAAGACTTTCTCATATGCAATTGAGAGACCTAAGATATTAATCATGATTTAAAATGTTTGCAAGTAAGTAAAATATTCAAATTTTAATAATATTGTGAGAAAGTACATGTCTTGAAATAGTGCATGAGGCTGGGTCGTCTCTTTAATTTACCATACTTGTATTTTCTCTCATGAGTCGAAATCGACTCGCTGGCACTGGGTTTGGTTTTTTTTTTTTTTTTTTTTTTTGTATTTTCTCTGTCTCAAATGATTGCAGAACAGTATAGGATAAGAATAAGCTTATATGTGGAAGAGTACAGTTGAAAGAATTCCTAGATTGTTTTTTATGATAACTAGAGGTTTGAGTTCAATAACTGACTTAGAATAATACATGATACAAGAAAATCTCACCCAGGGAATTATCTTTGTCATCTAATGGCAGTCCTAGAAAGTAATTCCTTAATGTTTGTAATACGTTTTCTCTTTATTCTCCAACCAGATGAATTTCGAAACTCTTACATCGCTCCTGAAAATCTCACCCGGGTGATGGAGTTCATTCTCATGGGAGTCTCAGGCCATCTGGAGCTGCAGATCCCCCTTTTCTTTGGCTTCCTTGTCATCTATGGGCTGACCGTGGTAAGCAACCTGGTCATCATCACCCTCACCAGTGTGGACTCTCGCCTTCAAACCCCCATGTACTTTTTTCTCCGACAGTTGGCTATCATCAATTTTGGCAATTCTACCGTCATTGCCCCTAAAATGCTGACCAATTTCTTAGTAAAGAAGAAAACCACTTTTTATTATGAATGTGCTACCCAAATGGGTGGGTTCTTGTTTTTCATTGTAGCTGAGGTTTTCATGCTTGCTGTGATGGCCTATGACCGCTACGTGGCCATTTGTAACCCCCTGCTCTACATGGAGGTGGTATCTCGACAGATCTGTCTTTTGCTGGTATCCATCACATACGTCTATGGCTTTTCTACAGCTATTGTGGTTACTTTCTGTGTATTTTCTATGTCTTATTGTTCTTCCAATGTTATCAACCATTTTTACTGCGACACTGTTCCCCTGTTAGTATTGTCCTGCTCTGATACTTACTTCCCAGAAATAGTAATCTTTAGTTCTGCAGCTACAAATTTGGTTCTCTCCATAACTGTAGTTGTAGTATCCTATTCCAACATCGTCTTGTCAATTCTCAGAATACGTTCATCAGAAGGAAGGAAAAAAGCCTTCTCCACATGTGCTTCACATATAATGGCGGTCACAGTGTTCTATGGAACACTGCTATTCATGTATTTGCAGCCTAAAACTCACCATTCATTAGATTCTGATAAAATGGCTTCAGTGTTCTATACGCTGGTGATCCCTATGCTGAATCCTATGATCTACAGCTTGAGGAATAAGGATGTGATAGCTGCCTTCAAGAGATTCCTGTCAAACCCATGCTATTCCTTTAAACCAATGTAATTTTAGACTAGTTTAGTAAGTGATAAGAGAGGGATTAAAGTAGATTGCAGAATATTAATGTAATGGGAATTTTCATAAAAATTGAATTATACATGTCATTGTCTGGTTTCTTTCATTAATGTGTATATATGCATATATATATATTGCTTTTCTTTCATGTCACAACATGGATCAGAATTTTGCTCCTTTTTAAAATTTTAATGGATACACTACATTTTATTTATTTTTTTACTATTTGATCGATGCCTGGATCTTTTCCAATTTCTGGCAATTACAAATAATGCTGCTATGAATTCTTGAGTAGCAGTCTCATGTGATTACATAATTTTTCATTTCTCTTGGGTAGATATCTAGAAGCAGAATTGATGGGACAATTGGTAAGTCTATATTAATCCTTTTAAGAATAAATTGTTCCCCCAGCATATAAGAGGGTTCGCTATGAGTTGGAATAGGCCAGATGGCAACAGAATATATATATATATATTGACTGTGAGAGTCCCAGTGTCTTCACATACTTGCCAATCTGCTGTTGTCAGTTGTTTTGACTTGAGCCATTTGAATGGGTGTGTACTGGCACTTTGTTGTGGTTTTAATTTAATGATTTCGTGCAGCATTTGCAAATGCTTTCTTCCATTCTATGGCTTCTCTTTTCATTTTCTAAGTGATACATTTTGAAAATCAAAGGTCTTCATTATTGAGGATTATCAATTTTTTTTTCTTATATCAGTATTTTTGGTATTACATTTGTAATATCTTTGCTTAAGTGAAGTCATAAAAATTTTCTCTTATGTTTCCTTCTAGAAGTTTTATAATTTTGATGCTTAACATTTTTGCCTATGGCCCATGACCCATTTTATTAAATTTATGTGTAAAGTGAATGCCAGGATCTAAGTTTTTTTTTTTTTTTTTTTTGCACACGACTATCCAGTTGTCCCAGGACCATCTGATGCAAAGACTAAAAATTTCCCACAGAATTTCCTTGATGTCTTGGTCAAAAAGAAATTGCTCATATATATAAAGCTTTATTTCTTGGCTTTAAATTCAATTCCACTGATGCAGGTATCTATGTTTATGCCAATGATGTGCTGTCTCATTTATCTAATTTTATAATAAGTTTTAAAATAGAGCAGAGTAAATTATCTTACTTTGGTGAGATTTACCAAGTTCTTCCCAGAAGTCATTCTGGAAGTACTACCTTTTTCTCCTCTGGGATATAACCAAAGTTAACCTTCATAGGACTTTGATACTGCCACCGGAGTTGACTATTTCCCTTTCCAGTCTCACCTTCTAACCATCACCAAGATTCTTCAGTGGGAAAAACTTCTAATAAATTGCTTTCACTCAAATTTCTGCCTTTGCAACTCCTGACTGGAGACCTCAACTTAAACAGTATTACGATTTCTACATGCTATGTTATTTCACATTTTTCCTGAATATTATGTCTTGTGATGAAAAAAAATTAGTTCAAAGCATTAAAGTATTTCATTATTAGAATATATTACAATAACTAAAATCTGAAAAAAAAAAAAAAACCCAAAACCTGATAATATCAATGTTACCAGTGAGGATGTGGAGCAACAGGAACTCTCATTCATTGGTGGCAGGCAGGAATACTCATTGCTGCAGCAACTTTGGAAGACAAATTGGCAAATTCTCTTAAATCTTAACATAATCTTACTATATGTTCCAGCAATAACATTCTTAGGATTTTACTCAACAAATTTGAAAACTATGTCCACACAAAAATCTGTATGCTAATATTTATAACAGCTTTATTCATACACCTAAAAAAACTGGAAGCAATCGGGGTGTGAAACATCCATAAATGATATACTATACAGTGATAAAAAAAGAATGAGCCTTCCATCCATGCAAAAACATGGATGGACCTTAAATGCATATTGATGTGACTGAAGCCACTCAGACGAAGGTATATACTCTGTGAGTCCAACTACATGACATTATGGAAATGCCAAAACTATAGAGACAATAAATTAATAATTGTTGCCATGGGTGGTGGAAGGGAAAGGTCAAGTACGTGAAGCAAAAGGGATGTTTTAGGGCAATGAATCTATTCTGCATGATACTTTCATGATGGATACATGACAGTACGCATTTGTCAAAACCCACAGAATTTTACAGCACAAAGAATAAATCTTAATGAATGCAAACTAAAATAAATCATTTAGGAGGCCAGATGATCTCAGAAGGGAATGCAGAATATGACAAGACAACCTCACTATATTGCAAATACATGGGCCAATCTCACCAAATTGGGTGGGTGAAAAGGTGTTGACAAAGTACCTTTGGAAATTAGTGGAATGTGTTAAGACTAAAGGCAAAGTAATATCATATAATATTGTATTCTAGTTTATAAAGTTGTTTCTCATGTGAGTAAAAAGTAGAGGTTAACAATTCTGAAACCGTTATTTAGGTATGCTGAAATTTCATGATTGAGTGGATAGCAGATGGTGGGGCCCAGAAGGCTTTTAGACTTCTACCTGCACCTAGCTACCAATTAATATGAATTATGATTGCTTTGACTCTCTTGTAGACTTAAGAGCTACGTGTATCAAGGTGGCAACCTTTCTTTAGCATGGGTATTC
The DNA here is from genome assembly GCF_030014295.1 of Loxodonta africana. Taxonomy (NCBI): domain Eukaryota; kingdom Metazoa; phylum Chordata; class Mammalia; order Proboscidea; family Elephantidae; genus Loxodonta; species Loxodonta africana. The sequence continues at coordinate 30,767,884 of NC_087348.1, forward strand.
TAGCTCAATATTTACATGTATTGATATGCGATGTAAGTAGTTTCTTTTACTTCTCACATCAATCCCTTGTGATATGTACTAGAACATTTTATAGATATGGAGACTGAGAAATTGAATACATAACTCACCAGGGTCCAGGATTAACAATAGCTAGCAGGTGATAGAACGAATTCAATTCTTAAAGGCATACTATTAATCAGTCTTTCTACTGTATTCTTCTTACTTTAATTCTCAATATAGATTTGAAACATAAGGTTTTTTTTAAATATATATCTCTCATTCTAAATGATATTTTTTCAAGAAATACGTCTTGTCCTCCTAACATCATTTCCTCAAGTTTCTCATTGATCTATGAAGCAAACTGAAAATTTACAGAAGAGAATATACGACATCAGTAAAACATTTCACAATTTGCAAATTAAGTGTGGTTTACAGTCTTTAATTTCTCATGCTAACTCTGCATGCAGGGCTTCTTTTTATTCTATAGTTCAGCAAACATACTAAGAAAGATTAAGTAATATGACAGAAGTTACTTAATTACTAATACATGGCACTATTGAGGAAACCCTGGTGGCATAGTGGCTAAGTGCTACGGCTGCTACCAAAGGGTCAGCAGTTCGAATCCTCCAAGCACTCCTTGGAAACTCTATGGGGCAGTTCTATTCTGTTCTATAGGGTCGTTATGAGGCAGAATTGTCTCAACAGCAACAGGTTTGGTTTTGGGGTGGGCACTATTAGGACTCAAACTTTAAACCCCAAAACCAAACCTGCTGCCATCAAGTCTATTCTGAATCATGGTGACCTCGTGTGTTACAGAGCAGAACTTCTGCTTTGGATTTTCTTGACTATAATCCTTTTGAAAGCAGGTTGCCAGGACTTTTCCATGGGACTGCTAGGTGTGTTCAAACCACCAACATTTGGTTTAGTAGCTGAGTTCAAACCATTTCTGTCCTCCATGGATCTGGACTTAGACTCTATTTTTGTATTTCTTATGCTATATCGTTCTACCTTCTTCAATGAAAGATCTCCATTATTGCAATAAATTAAAATATTTGAATGTACTTGTAGGTGCAGTTAATCAGAATGTATGGACAGAATGTGGTGTAAGACTATAACAGAGCATGAGAGAAAAGCATTTTTACTAAACTCATAGCTTCATGCAAGAAGTTCCTTTGGGAAAAATGGCAAGCATCATATACCTTTACCCAAAGGATGATAAATTCCTTGTAGACTTAAATATATTTAACAATTTTAACAGAAACTTGATTACCTATCTATAAAAGGGGGGATAAATGGAGTTTTCTGTTTTCTCTTCATAGACATGTACAATAAAATCATTGGTGTAGATCCTAAGTATAAAGAGATAAGTACACTTTATGATGGAAAAGCAGTGAAGAAAATTTCATGGCAGATGGAAGAAATTGCTAGGAGATACTTTTAGGAAGTGGTAGTTGTGTTTGTGTTTATGAAGATGGGGCTAGTTTAGAACGGAGTTTCTTAAAACGTGCTCGTGCATCATTAGTAGATTGCAAATTAAATTTAGCAATTTTTAATCAGCATTCTTTCCCACTTTGGGATTTCTGGTCTAAAAGGTTTATGTTTCCTTCAGTGTTCATGTTGGTCATTACACATAAAAAAAAATAAAAAAATAAATCACCTTTTTCAGGGTCCCATGAGGAAATTTGACACATTTATTGGGGATACAATAAAATTGAATTTACATTTTTTGAAAATTGTTAATTACCCCATTGTAGTTGTTCAATAAACATGTCAATTGAAATAAATCATAACCTACAACTTTTGCTGAGACAAGCTGTAGTACATAAGAGACTTTAGTGAATTTTTAACTCTAATTTATACACTATTTATTCATGGCTATTTTCAAGAGTTATAAATAAATTTATAAGTTTTTTTTCAGAAAGCATTTTTTTATGTATAAATAAGAAATGATATTTAGAGAGAGAAAAGAGATAAAATGTATCCATGTTTTAATAGTAAGTATATGTGTATGTTTTAATTATAAGAATTCTTAATTCTATATCTGTGTCATCCTAAATTAAAATGTAATGGTAGAGAAAAAACTAGAGCAACATTAATTGATCCAAATCTATTTGAAACAGTTCTGTTTCAATCTAGAAATATATATGTAAAAACATGAATATATGTATTGTTTTCAATCATATAATTTACAAATTGGAAGATGTACATTTCATTATTATATCAAGCAAAATATAGAGACAATATAACTATCCAACCACAGAATAAACAGGGTATATCGAGAGAAAAATGATGAGAAACTCTGTACTTCCGAGTCAGAAAACCATGAATGTACTACATGTATACTACACACTAGTCATCTGACCTTGCTTTAAGTTCTTAACCTGTTTGAGGCTTTGCTTCTTCAACTGTAAAACATAACAATTTTATCTCCATACCAAGGTATTGATGAGTATGAAATGAGGTAAATAAATGTCTTAAGAAGAGTTTTCATTGTTTCTTCCTTAGAGCTAGCCATTTTTAGTTCTTACATTAAACAATTTTTTAAGAAGAAAGCAACACCAGGATTGGAAGAAGATTTATTAACAACCTCTGATATGCAGGTGACATAACCTTGCTTGCTGAAAATCAACAGAACTTGAAGCACTTACTGATGATCAAAGACTTCAGCCTTCAGTATGCATTATACCTCAACATAAAGAAAACTAAAACAACAACAGCAACAAAATAGCAACATCAAGATAACCGGGAAAGAAGACGGAAGTTGTCAAGGATTTCATTTTACTTGAATCCAGAATCAATGCCCATGAAAGCATCAGTCAAGAAATCAAAGGACAAAGGTGGGGCCAAGGTGGTAGAGTAGTCAGAAGATCACTGTGGTACATCTTACAACAAACCTCTAAAAAAAAAACAAGTGAATCGATAATATATGACAATCTAGGAACCCTGAACATCAAAGACAAAGTTGAGATGTTGACTGAGGGGCAAGGGAGGAGAGAGAGCTCAGAAGGAGTGAGGATTTGTCAGACTTGACCTGGTTGGCACCCTTCAGGCTGAATTGGCCTACACACATGGGCTGAGGCAAGCAGTAGAGCTTGGGATATGTTTTTCACATTGAGAGAAACCAAGCAGTGGAGATTCTGCACAAGACTTCTGAGCCAAAGGAAAGTGGTACTGGACTGAGAAAGTTAAATGCAAGCATCTAACCTACCACACAGGATCAAAATAACCCTTAGTCCCCCTAAGAAGTACCTCTATCCCCTTCACCTGCCCCCTTGCTGCTCTGCTCTGATTCCAGGCCAGCTTCAGTGATTGACAAGCCCCTTGGGACAGAAGTGAGATCCATCAAGCACACTGATCCATTCTTCCAACTTTGGAGAGGGAACAAATTAACATACAAATAACAAAGAGGAAAAAATAGTTTGCCGGCTCCCCTAAACTAGAACCTCAGAGCAGGCACAGCTCCTTTGCCTATTCACAGGCATAAAGGGTCCATGGATTTTGAATGCCTTTTACCCCTGCTTAGAACTGTGTGGGCTGATTTTAATGTGTACCCCCTCTTTAGCATAGTACAACAGGGTATGTACCTGAAGCCTATTTTCAACTGCAACAGCTAAGGGGGAGTGGCATATTTGTGACATTTGACACCACCATACCCATTAAGCAGGGTCCTCATCTAGCCACATCAAGGGCCTGAAGACTGGTGGGTTCACCCACTCTACCTAGCCACTGAAGACAGGGGTCCGAGAAGAGTTGGTGCCTCCCAGTTCTTACAGCCAACAGCATTGGGTGCCCAAGGTCTGGTACAAAACCCATCCATCTATGAGCTCTAGGGAATAGGGACATTCGCTCCACCCAACCATTCAGGGGCAGCCATCAGCCCCCTTACCTTGCTCAGTACTTAAGCCCCTAGTGCTGCCAGTTATTTGTGCCTGCTCCAATCACCCCTAAGTAGCCCCACCCATCTGGGACTGTAGGTGACAGCCTGCACCACGTACAAGTTGACCAATGACCTGGACACCTGAGCTGAACCCATACAAGAAAATAAAGAGATTCCTGGGCTCACACACCTAGCAGCAGCTCTAACCACCTGGTGACAGGATGTGAGAGTTTCAAAACTCTAATAATCAAACTAGCTCACACAAGCAGCCTATTTGGGCATACCAAAACAAAACAAAACATGAAGCTAAGACACAGTAAGCAAATATAAAATAAATAAATATAACAATTTATTAATGGATTGGAGACAACTGCCGATATCAAATCACACAAAAAGGCAGACCATCATGGCTTCAGGAAGCTACCAAAACAAAGAACCAAGAAAACTCTTGGAGGAAGAAACAGTCTTGGAATTAGTGCGGGTAGAATTCAAAAGATTAACGTACAGAGATCATCAAGATCAGGCAAAATGCAGACCAAACCAAGGAACACACAGACAAAGCAACAGATGAACTTAAGAAGGTTATACAAGAGCATAATGACAAATTTAATAGGCTGAAAGAATATACAGAGAGAAAACAAACAGATATCCAAAGATTAAGAATAAAATCTCAGAATTAGACAACTCAGTAAAGTCAGAGGAGCAGAATTGAGGCAATGGAAACCAGAATTTGTGAGATTGAAGGTAAATCATTGACACCAATTTATTAGAGGAAAAATCAAATAAAAGAATTTAAAAAAATGAAGAAACTCTAAGAATTATGTGGGACTCTATCAAGAGGCATAACTGATTAGTGATTGACTGGAGTACCAGAACAGGGCGAGGTAATAGAAAATACGGAGAGAATTGTTAAAGATTTGTTGGCAGAACACTTCCCTGATATTGTGAAAGATGAGAAGATATCCATCCAAGACGCTCATTGAACCCCACACAGAGTAGACCCCAAAAGAAAGTCACCAAGACATATTATAATCAAACTTGCCAAAACAAAAGATAGAGAAAGAATTTGAAGAGCAGCTAAGGACAACCGACAAGTCATCTACACAGGACAGTCAATAAGACTAAGCTCTGACTACTCAGCAGAAACCAGGCAGGCAAGAAGGCAATGGGAGGACGTAGACAAAGCCTTGAAGGAAAAAAAAAATTAGCAGCCAAGAACCATATAGCCAGCAAAGATGTCTCTCAAATATGACGGTGAAATTGAGGCGTTTCCAGATAAACAGAAGTTGAAAGAATTTGTAAAAACCACACCAAAATGATAAGAAATACTAAAGGACGTCCTCCAGTTAGAGGGTCAATAACATCAGGGAACAATCCAAAACTACAACACAGAACAGAACAACCAGGTACTAACCCAGAGACGGAAGTCACAAAAATAAAACAAAGCTAAAACACTGAAAATAGGGAAACAGAGACATCAATACATAAAAGGAAACACCATCAAAACAAACAAACAAAAAAGGACTAAATAATGTCGTTATAGAACTTTCAGGAAGTCAAGGTGATATCAAGAAGTAAAAGATTGGTTTAAACTCAGAAAAATAGAGGTAAATATTAAGGTAACCACAAAGGAAACTAACAATACTGCACATCAAAATAAAAGAGAAGCGTAACGAATCGGCAAATACCAAATCAACAACAACGAAAAAGATGAAAGAAAATCCGTAAAGAAATACGACACAGCACAGAAAACTAAGTGGAACCAAAAAACTGTCAACCACACACACACACACACAAAAAAAAAAAAATCAAAATGACAGCACTAAACTCATACCTATCAAAGATTACACTGAATGTCAATTGACTAAGTACATGAATAAAGAGACAGATGGTGGCAGAATGAATAAAAAAACATGATCATCTATATGCTGCCCTGCAAGAGACACACCTTAGACTTAAAGACACACAAAAAAATTAAACTCAAAGAAAGGAAAATATATATATATATATATATATATATATATATATATATATCTCAAGCAAACAACAATCAGAAAAGAGTAGGAATGGCAATATTAATCTCAGATAAAATAGACTTTAAAGTAAAATCCACCAAAAAGGATCAGGAAGGAAACCGTATAATGACTAAAGGGTCAATACACCAGGAGTACATAAATGTAATAAATATTTATGTACACAATGACAGCGCTCCAAAATACATTAAAAAAAAAAAAAACCTCTAACAGTGTTGAAAAGAGAAATAGAGAGCTCCACAATAATAGTAGGACACTTCAACACACCACTTTCAGGATAGACAGAACATCCAGAAAGAAGCTCAATAAAGACACAGAAGAGCTAAATGCCATAATAACCAACTTGATCTCATAGACTTATATAGAACACTTCATCTAACAGCAGCCAAGTATACTTCCTTTTCCAATGTACTGGGAACATTCTCCAGAATAGACCACATATTAGGTCATAAAGCAAGGCTTAACAGAATCTAAAGCACCAAAATGTTACAAAGCATTTTTTATGACCATAAAGCAATAAAAGTAGAAATCAATAAGAGAAAAAGCAAGGAAAAAAAAAATTAAACGCATGGACTCTGAACACCCTGCTCAAAACTACAGGGTTATAGAAGAAATTAATTATGCAATAAAGAAATTGATAGAATCAAATGAAAATGAAAACACATCCTACCAGGACCTTTGGGACACAGGAAAAGCTATGCTCAGAGCTTAATTTATAGCAATAAATGCACACATCCAAAATGAAGAAGGGCAAAAATCAAAACATTAACCCTACAACTTGAACAAATAAAGAGCAGCAAAAGAAGTGTTCAGGCACCAGGAGAAAGAAAATAATAAAAATTAGAGCAGAATTAAATGAAATGGAAAAACAATTGAAAGAGTTAACAAGACCAAAAGCTGGTTCTTTGAAAAGATTAACAAAATCTATAAAGCATTGGCCAAACTGACAAAAAAAAAAACAGGAAAGGAAGCGAATAACCCAAATAAGAAATGAGGTGGATGATATCACAACAGACCCAACTGAAATTAGAAGATTCATAACAGAAGTCTACGAAAAATTGTACTCTAACAAATTTGAAAACCTAAAGGAAATGGACAAATTTCTAGAAACACACTACCTACCTAAACTAACACAAACAGAGGTAGAACAACTAAATAAACCTATAACAAAAGAGAGCAAAAAGGTAATTTAAAGGTAACAAAAACATTCCTGGCCGTGACAGCTTCACTGGAGAATTCTACCAAAGTTTCAGAGAAGAGTTAACACCACTACTACCAAAGGTACTTCAAAAAAAAAAAAGGTACTTCAGAGCACAGAAAAAGACGGGATACTCCCAAACTCATTCTATGAAGCCAGCACAACTCTGATACGAAAACCAGGTAAAGACATATCGAAAAAGAAAATTACACAGCAGTACCCCTCATGAACATAGATGCAAAAATTCTCAATAAAAATTCTAGCTAATAGAATTCAACTACATATCAAAAAACAATTCACCATGACCAAGTGGGATTCATGCTGGGTATGCAGGGATGGTTTACAATTAGAAAAACAATATAATCCATCATATAAATAAAAGACAAGAACCACATAATCTTATCAACTGATACAGAAAATGCATTTGATAAAATCTAACACCCATTCATCATAAAAACTCAACAAAATAAAAATAGAAAGGAAATTCCTCAACATAATAATGGGCATCATCCTAAATGGAGTCTGAAAGCATTCCTCTTGAGAATGGGAACCAGAAAAGGATGCACTTTATCACCACTGTTATGCAACATTGTGCTGGAGATCTTCACCAGACCAATTAGGCTAGAAAACGAAATAAAGGGCATATAAATTTGTAAGGCAGAAGTGAATGTATCTTCATTTGCAGATGATATGATCTTATACACAGAAAACCCCAAAGAATCCATAAGAAAACTACTGGAACTAGTAGAAGATTTCAGCAAAGTACCAGGACACAAGATAAACATACAAAAATCAGTTGGATTCCCCTACACCAACAAAGACAACATCAAAGAGGAAGTCACCAAATCAATATCATTTACAATAGCCCCCAAGAAGACAAAATAGTTAGGAATAAATCTAACCAGAGATGTAAAAGACCTATACAAAGAAAACTGCAAGACAGTACTACAAGAAACTTAGAGACCTACATAAGTGGAAAAATATAACTTGCTCATGGATAAGTAGACTCAACATTGTAAAAATGTTTATTCTACCCAAAGCGATCTATAGATACAGCACAATTCTGATCCAAATTCCAATGACATTTTTTTTAAACTTTTTATTGTGCTTTAAGTGAAAGTTTACAAATCAAGTCAGTCTCTCACACAAAAACCCATATACACCTTGCTACACACTCCCAATTACTCTCCGCCTAATGAGACAGCCTGCTCTCTCCCTCCACTGTCTCTTTTTGTGTCCATTTCGCCAACTTCTAACCACCTCCACCCTCTCATCTCCCCTCCAGCCAGGAGATGCCAACATAGTCTCAAGAGTCCACCTGATCTAAGAAGCTAACTCCTCACCAGCATCCCTCTGCAACCCATTGTCCAGTCCGATTCATGTCTGAAGAGTTGGCTTCAGGAATGGTTCCTGTCCTGGGCCAACAGAAGGTCTGGAGGCCATGACCACCAGGGTCCTTCTAGTCTCAGTCAGACCATTAAGTCTGGTCTTTTTACAAGAATTTGAGGTCTGCATCCCACTGCTCTCCTGCTCCCTCAGGGGTTCTCAGTTGTGTTCCCTGTCAGGGCAGTCATGGGTTGCAGCCGGGCACTGTCTAGTTCTTCTGGTCTCAGGATGATGTAGTTGTTGGTTCATGTGGCCCTTTCTGTCTCTTGGGCTCGTAATTGCCTTGTGTCCTTGTGTATTCTTCATTCTCCTTTGATCCAGGTGGGTTGAGACGAATTGATGCATCTTAGATGGCTGCTTGCTAGTGTTTAAGACCCCAGGCACCACTCTTCAAAATGGGATGCAGAATGTTTTCTTAATAGATTTTATTATGCCAGTTGACTTAGATGTCCCCTGAAACCATGGTCCCCAGGCTCCTGCCCCTGCTACGCTGGCCTTCGAAGCATTCGGTTTACTCAGTAAACTTCTTTGCTTTTGGTTTAGTCCAGTTGTGCTGACCTCCCCTGTATTATGTGCTGTCTTTCCCTTCACCTAAGGTAGTTCTTATCTAATATCTAATTAGTGAATACCCCTCTCCCACCCTACCTCCCTCCCTCCTCTCGTAACCACAAAAGAATGTTTTCTTCTCAGTTTAAACTATTTCTCAAGTTTTTATAATAGTGGTCTTATACAATATCTGTCCTTTTGCAACTAACTAATTTCATTCAGCATAATGCCTTCCAGGTTCCTCCATGTTATGAAATATTTCACAGATTCCTCACTGCTCTTTATTGATGCGTAGTATTCCATTGTGTGACTATACCATAATTTATTTATCCATTCATGCATTGATGAGCACCTTGTTTGCTTCCATCTTTTTGCTATTGTAAACAGTGCTGCAATAAACATGGGTGTGCATATATCTGTTCGTGTAAAGGCTCTTACTTCTCTAGGATATATTCCAAGGAGTGGGATTGCTGGATCATATGGTAATTCTATCTCAAGCTTTTTAAGGAAGTGCCAAATATATTTCCAAAGTGGTTGTACCATTTGACATTCCCACCAGCAGTGTAGAAGTGTTCCAATCTCTCCACAGCATCTCAACCTTTATTATTTTGTGTTTTTTGGATTAATGACAGCCTTGTTGGAGTGAGATGAAATCTCATTGTAGTTTTGATCTGCATTTCTCTAATGGCTAATGATCGTGAACATTTCCTCATGTGTCTGTTAGCTACCTGAATGTCTTCTTTACTGAAGTGTGTATTCATATTCTGCCCATTTTTTAATTGGGTTATTTGTCTTCATGCAGTTGAGTTTTTGCAGTACCATGTAGATTTTAGAGGTCAGGTGCTGATCAGAAATGTCATAGCTAAAAACTTTTTCCCAGTCTGTAGTCTTTTTAGTCTTTTGGTGAAGTCTTTCAATGACCATAGGTGTTTGCTTTTTAGGAGCTCCCAGTTATCTAGTTTTTCTTCTACATTCTTTATATGTTTTGTATACTGTTTATACCATGTATTAGGGCTCCTAATGTTGTCCCTATTTTTTCTTCCATGATCTCTATCGTTTTAGATTTGATATTTAGGTCGTTGATCCATTTTGAGTCAGTTTTTGTGCATGGGGTGAGGTATGGGTCTTGTTTCATTTTTTTGCACATGGATATCCAGTTATGCCAGCACCATTTGTTAAAAAGACTGTCTTTTCCCCATTTAACTATTTTGGGGCCTTTGTCAAATATCAACTGCTCATATGTGGATGGATTTATGTCTGGATTCTCAATTCTGTTCCATTGGCCCATGTATCTGTTGTTGGACCAGTACCAGGCTGTTTTGACTACTGTGGCAGTATAATAGGTTCTAAAATCAGGTAAAGTAAGGCCTCCCACTTTGTTCTTCTTTTTCAGTAAAGTTTTATTTATCTGGGGCCTCTTTTCCTTCCATATGAAGTTGGTGATTTGTCTCTCCATCTCATTAAAGAATGTCGTTGGGATTTGGATCGGAATTGCATTAAATGTATAGACCGCTTTTGGTAGAATAGACATTTTTATAATGTTAAGTCTTCCTATCCACGAGCAAGGTATGTCTCTTTTGGTTTCTTGCAGAAGTGTACTGTAGTTTTCTTTGTATAAGTCTTTTACAACTCTGGTAAGATTTATTCCTAAGTATTTTATCTTCTTGGGAGCTACTGTAAATGGCATTGATTTGGTGATTTCCTCTCTGATGTTCTTTTTGTTGGTGTAGAGGAATCCAACTGATTTTTGTATGTTTATCTTGTATCCCGATACTCTGCTGAAATCTTCTATTAGTTTCAGTAGTTTTCTGGAGGATTCCTTAGGGTTTTCTGTGTATAAGATCATGTCATCTGCAAAGAGAGATACTTTCACTTCTTCCTCGCCAATCTGGATGCCCTTTATTTCTTTAACTAGCCTAATTGCTCTGGCTAGGACTTCCAGCACAATGTCGAATAAGAGCGGTGATAAAGGGCATCCTTGTCTGGTTCCCGATCTCAATAGGAAGGTTTTCAGGCTCTCTCCATTTAGGGTGATGTTGGATGTTGGTTTTGTATAAATGCCTTTTATTATGTTGAGAAATTTTCCTTCTATTCCTATTTTGCTGGGAGTTTTTATCATGAATGAGTGTTGAACTTTGTCAAATGCCTTTTCTGCATCAATTGATAAAATCATGTGGTTCTTGTCTTTTGTTTTATTTATGTGGTGGATTACATTAATTGTTTCTCTAATGTTGAACCATCCCTCCATATCTGGTATGAATCCCACTTGGTCATGGTGAATTATTTTTTTGATATGTTGTTGAATTCTATTGGCTAGAATTTTGTTGAGGATTTTTGCATCTACAGTCATGAGGGATACAGGTCTATAATTTTCTTTTCTTGTGGTGTCTTCACCTGGTTTTGGTTACAGGGATACGCTGGCTTCATAGAATGAGTTTGGTAGTATTCTATCCTTTTCTATGCTCTGAAATACCTTTAGTTGGAGTGGTGTTAACTCTTCTCTGAAAGTTTGGTAGAATTCTGCAGTGAAGCCGTCGGGACCAGGGCTTTTTTTTGTTGGGAGTTTTTTGATTACCTTTTCAATCTCTTCTTTTGTTATGGGTCTATTTAGTTGTTCTACCTCTGTTTGTGTTAGTTTAGGTAGGTAGTGTGTTTCTAGGAATTCATCCATTTCTTCTAGGTTTTCAAACTTATTTGAGTATAGTTTTTCATAGCAATCCAATATCATTCTTTTAATTTCAGTTGGGTCTGTTGTAATATTGCCCATCTCATTTCTTATTTGGGTTATTTGCATCCTCTCCTGTTTTTCTTTTGTCAGTTTGGCCAGTGGTTTATCAATTTTCTTGATTTTTTTCAAAAAACCATCTTTCGATCTTGTTAATTCTTTCAATTGTTTTTCTATTTCATTCAGTTCAGCTCTAATTTTTTGTATTCTTCTGGTGCCTGTGGGTTTCTTTTGTTGCTCTCTTTCTATTTGTTCAAGTTGTAGGGATAATTCTTTGATTTTGGCCCTTTCTTCTTTTTGGATGTGTGCATTTATTGATATAAATTGGCCTCTGAGCACTGCTTTTGCTGTGTCCCAAAGGTTGTGATAGGAAGTGTTTTCATTCTCATTGGATTCTCTGAATTTCTTTATTCCATCCTTAATGTCTTCTATGATCCAGTCTTTTTTCAGCAGGGTATTGTTCAGTCTCCAAGTGTTTGATTTCTTTTCCATGCTTTTCCTGTTATTGATTTCCACTTTTATGGCCTTATGGTCAGAGAAGATGCTTTGTAATATTTCGATATCTTGGATTCAGCTAAGGCTTGCTTTGTGACCTAATATGTGGTCTATTCTAGAGAATGTTGCATGTGCACTAGGAAGTACACTTGATTGCTGCTGGGTAGAGTGTTCTGTATATGTCTACGAGGCCACGTTGGTTGATTGTGGCATTTAGATCTTCCGTATCTATATTGGGTTTCTTTCTGAATGTCCTGTCCTTCACTGAAAGTGGTGTGTTGAAGTCTCCTGCTATTACTCTGGAGCTGTCTATCTCGCTTTTCAGTTCTGTTAAAATTTGATTTATGTATCTTGCAGCCCTGTCATTGGGTGCAGAAATATTCAATATGGTTATATCTTCTTGGTGTATTCTCCCTTTAATCATTATATAGTGTCCTTCCTTATCCTTTCTGATGGATTTAACTTTAAAGTCTATTTTGTCAGAAATTACTATCGCCACTCCTGCTCTTTTTTGACTGTTGTTTGCTTGATATATTTTTTTCTATCCTATGAGTTTTAGTTTGTTTGTGTCTCTAAGTCTAAGGTGTGTCTCTTGTAGGCAGCATATAGACGGATCTTCTTTTTTAATCCATTCTGCCACTCTCTGTCTCTTTATTGGTGCATTTAGTCCATTTACATTTGAGGTAATTATGGATTTTTTTGATGAGTTCAGTGCTGTCATTTTGATGTGTTTTTTGTGTGTGTTGTTGACAGTTTCTTTTTCCCACTTGATTTTATGTGCTGAGTAGATTTTCTTTATATATTGCCCTTTCCTCATATTTGTTGTTGTCTATTTTGTTTCTGCTGAGTCTGTATTTTTCCCTTGTATTTTATTTTGATGAGTAGGATAGTTTGTCTCCTTTGTGGTTACCTTATTATTTACCACTATTTTTCTAAATTTAAAACTAACTTTTATTTCTTTGTATCACCGTACCTTCCTCTCCATATGGAAGGTGTATGATTACATTTCTTCGTCCCTCTTTATTATTTTAATGTTGCCTTCTTTTATATAATAACATTGCTGTTACCCTGTTTTTTTTTTTTTTTTTTTTTTTTTAATAATCTTGCTTTGTTTTTTTTTTGGATTTCCCTGTCTGGTTTGACGTCTGGCTGTTCTGCGCAGTGTTCTAGTCTTGGGATGATACACGATATTATTGATTTTCTAACCAAAGAACTCCTTTAGTATTTCTTGTGTTTTGGTTTGTTTTTTACGAATTCCCTCAACTTGTGTTTATCTGGAAATGTCTTAATTTCACCTTCATATTTAACAGAGAGTTTTGATGCATATATGATTCTTGAAAGACATTTTTTTTTTCCTTCAATTTTTTAAAATATGTCATCCCATTGCCTTCTTGCCTGCATGGTTTCTGCTCAGTAGTCCAATCTTATTCTTCTTGGCTCTCCTTTGTAGGTGACTTTTCATTTATCCCTTGCTGCTCTTATAATTCTGTCTTTGTCTTTGGTTTTGGCAAGTTTGATTATAATATATCTTGGTGACTTTCTTTTAAGATCTACCTTATGTGGAGTTTAATGAGCATCTTGGATAGATATCGTCTCACATTTCACAATATCACGGCAGTTTTCTGCCAACAAATCCTCAACAATTTTCTCTGTATTTTCTGTTATCCCTCCTTCTTCTGGTACTCCAATCACTCGTAGGTTATTTCTCTTGATAGAGTCCCACATGATTCTTAAGGTTTCTTCATTTTTTTTTAATTCTTTTATCTGATTTTTCTTCAAATATATTAGTGCTAACTGATTTATCTTCAATTCAGAAATTCTAGCTTTTACTTGCTCAGTTCTGCTCTTCTGAATTTCTATTGAGTTATCTAATTCTGTAATTTTATTGTTAATCTTCTGAATTTCTGATTGTTGTCTGCCTATGGATTTTTCCAGCTTATTAAACTTTTCATTATACTCCTGAATAATCTTTCTAATTTCTTCAATTGCTTTATTTGTGTTTTCCTTGGCTTGTTCTGCATATTGCCTCATTTCCTTCCTGATGTCTTGAAGAGTTCTGTATATTAAACTTTTGTATTCTTCATCTGGTAATTCCAGGAATGCACTTTCACCTAAAAGATCCCTGGATTCTTTGTTTTGAGAGCCTGTTGAGGTGATCATGGTCTGTTTCTTTACGTGACCTGATATTGACTGTTGTCTCCAAGCCATCTATAAGTTATTGTATTAGTTTATGCTTGCTTACTGTGTCATAGCTGCTTGCTTTGTTTTGTTTTGGTATACCCCTATGGGTTGCTTGAGTGAGCTAGCTCAATTATTTTCACCTTTGGAGCTCTGGTGTCCTGTCCCCAGCTGGCTAGAGCTGTTATCAGGTATATCAATCTAGGTGTCCTTTCGGTTTTCTTGCATGAACTCAGCTCAGGTTTCCAGGTAGGTGATTGTCAAGTGTGTGGTACAGTCTCTGTCCTACAGACTTAGAGGGGCAGGGGTGACTGGCATATGTACTGGCATCTGACTGTAGCAGAGGGTCACACTCTGAACAAGGCAGGGGCCTGAGAACCGACCCCCAACTGTCTCTTAGGAAAATGCATCTCTGTTCCCTAGATTGTGCTGGTGGGTGGGTTCTGCAGAGGGACCATGGACACCCAAAGTTTTTGGTTGTAAGGACTGGGAGGTACCAGTTACCTTTGGACCCCTGTTGTGGGTGGCTGGGTGACCTGAGTGGAGCTACCAGTCTTTAGGTCCCTATGTGGGTAAGTGAGGACCTTGTTTAATAGGCAAACAATGGCAAAGGTCAAACACCCACCTCTCCACCGCACATCTGAAATGGTGCGGCCCAACAAGGGCCTATTCTCCCGAAATAGGCCCACACAGGTCCACGCAGAAGGGAAAGGTGCTCAAGGTCCAGGGACGGTTTATGCCTGGACAGGAGCCACTTCTGTCCTGAGCTCCCCCAGTTAATAGAGCTAGCAAATTATCTTTTCCCCCAGATGGCTCTAGGTGCTCACCAGGATCTATCTCAGGCCCAGGGATCCAGCTGCTGAAGCCTGCTTGGGGGTGGGAGGGTGCAGTAAAATATACGCAAGTACTTACCTTTTGCCGAGAGCACCATTCCCTCAGGTTCCAGAGGTGTGTATAAGCTGTTTGGCTGGCTGATTCTCCCTGAGGAAACTGTGGTGAACGTTAGTACCAGCCCACCGCTGCCACTGCTCCGGGAATGGTGCCTTAGGGCTCCCCACGATTTGATCTGGTAACTCATCCCCGCTTCTGAAGAGTCTCTTCCTCCCCCTGCCCCTCAGTTCATTGTCTAATCTTGCCTTTGATGGTCAGGGCTCCCAGCTTGTCACAAATGTACTAGTTTTACTTATTTTTTTTTTGGGTCTTTGTTGTAAAGAAGGCTCACCGGAAGCATCTGTTTATTCCACCATCTTTGCTCCACCTCCCCAATGACATTTTTTAATGAGTTGGAGAAGTAAATCACCAACTTCATATGGATGTGGAAGAGGCCCTAGATAAATGAAGCATTACTGAAAAGAAGAACAAAGTGGGAGGTCTCACATTATCTGATTTTAGAGCCTGTTATACCATCATGGCAGTCAAAACAGCCCCATACACATAGACCAATGGAACAGAATTGAGAATCCAGATATAAATTCATCCACCTATGGGCAGTTGATATTTGACAAAGGCCCAAAGTCTGTTAACTGGGGAAAAAAACAGTCTCTCTAACAAATGGTGCTGGCATAACTGGATATCCAGCTGCAAAAAAATGAAAAAAAGACCCATACCTCACACTATGCACAAAAGCTAACTGAAAATGGATCAAAGACCTAAATATAAAATCTGAAAGGATAAAGACCATGGAAGAAAAATAGGGACAACACTAGGAGCTATAATACATAGCATGAACAGAATACAAAACAATCCTAACAATGCATAAACACCAGAAGAGAAACTAGACAACTAGACCAAACCAAAAACCAAACCCAGGGCTGTGGAGTTGATTCCAACTCAGAGCAACCCTACAGGACAGAGTAGAACTGCCCCATAGAGTTTCCAAGGTGCACCTGGCGGATTTGAACTGCTGACCCTTTGGTTAGCAGCTGTAGCACTTAACCACTACACCACCAGGGTTTCTATATAACTATAAGCTCCTAAAAATCAGCTACACTCATCAAAAGACTTCACCAAAAGAGTAAAAAGACAAACCAAAGGCTGGGAAAAAAATTTGGCAACAACATATCTGCTCAAGGTATAAACTCTAAAATCTACAAGGTACTGCAAAACTTCAACAACAAGAAGACAAATAACCCAATTAAAAAATGAGCAAAGAATATGAACAGTCACTTCACCAAAGAAGACATTCAGGTGACTATCAGATACATGAGGAAATCCTCAGAGTCATTATCCATTAAAAAGAGAAATGCAAATCAAAACTACAATGAGATACCATCTTACACCAACAAGGCTAGCATTAATCCAAAAACACAAAATAATAAATATTGGAGAGGTTGTGGAAAGACAGGAACAGTTATACACTGCTGGTGGGAATGTAAAATGGTATAACCACTTTGGAAATCAATTTGGCTTTTCCTTAAAAAGCTAGAAATAATACTACCACAGGATCCAGCAGTCCCACTCCTTGGTATACATCCTAGAGGAATAAGAGATATATGCACATCCATGTTCATTGCAGCACTGTTCACAACAAAAAGATAGAAACAACCTAAATGCCCATCAGTGGATAAGTGGATAAACAAATTATGGTATATTCACCCAGTGGAATACTTAAACCCAAACACAACAATAAAAACACAGATGAATCCTCAAAACATCTCATAACGTGGATGAATCTGGAAGGCATTATGCTGAGTGAAATTAGTCAGTGGCAAAATGACAAATATCACATGAGTCCACTATTATAAAAACTCAAGAAAAGGTTTAAACACAGAAGAAAACATTCTTTTGATGGTTATGAGGGGTGGGGGGGAGAGAGGTACCCGGTAACTAGATAGTAGACAAAAATTACCTTAGGTGAAGGGAAGGACAACATACCATAGAGGCGAAGCCAGCACAACTGGACTAAATCAAAAACTTGGAAGTTTCCTGAATACAACCAAACACTTCAAGGGACAAAATGCAGGGGCTGGGGTTTGGGGACCATGGTTTCAGGGGACATCTAGATCAACTGGCATAATAAAATCTATTAAGAAAACTTTCTGCATCCCACTTTGGTGAGTGGCATCTGGAGTCTTAAAAGCTAGCAAGGGGCCATCTAAGATGCACCAATAGATCCCAACCCACCTGGAACAAAGAAGAATGAAGAACACCAAAGACACAAGGAAATCTTAGCCCAAGAGATAGAAAGGGCCACATAAACCAAAGACTTCATCAGCCTGAGACCAGAAGAACTAGATGGTGTCTGGATACCACCAATGACCGCCCTGACAGGGGATAAAACAGAGAGTCCCTGATGGAGCAGGAGAAAATTAGGGTGCAGAACTCAAATTCTAGTAAAAAGACCAGACTTAATGTTCTGACTGAGACTGGAGGAACCCCAGAAGACATGGCTCCTGGGCTCTCTGTTAACCAAGAACTAAAATCATCCCCAAAAGACAAAGATTAGACTGGACTGTAAGACATAAAATGATACTAGTGATGAGTGTGCCTCTCCGTCCAAGTAGATACAGGAGATTAAATGGGCAGCTCCTGTCTGGAGGTGAGATGAGAAGTAGGAAAGGTACAGGAGCTGGTTGAATGGACATGGGAAATCCAGGGTGGAAAGAGGGAGCATGCTGTCACATTACAGAGAGAGCAACTAGGGTTATATAACAATGTGTGCATAAATTTTTGTATGAGAATCTAACTTGAGCTATAATCTTTCACTTAAAACACATATCCACACACAAAAATTATCACAGTAAAATGTACATAACAACAACAACAACAAAAAGATTACAGTCTAGGAAACCCTGTGGGGCAGTTTACTCCATCACATGGGGTTGCTATGAGTGGAAATCTACACAAAAGCACCTAACAAAAACAACAGCAAATTATACTGCAATAAAGTTGTTTGAAAATAAACCATTGTAGCATCGACTTTTGTGTAATATTTTAATTTTGCTTCTCAGAACTTTTGCCCAAATTTCCATATAATCTATATATACAAAATTTTAAAAGCAATAGGCAATGGGTTTGGTTTTGGGTTTTATATAACATGTACATGTTTATAATTTGTTTAATACATTTCTATGATATTTAGTTAATTTTTTTCTGATATTTCACGATATTGAAGCATAATCTTGTGCAGATTTCCATTTATATATTTCAGTAACTTGCATTACTTCTGCAGAATAGATCTCTAGAAGCGGATTTTCTACAATAATGAAGATGTACATGTTTTCAACTGTTTTTGTACCTAAGGCAGTAGGTTTAGAATGACTGTGTTCCTCAGTTCATGGCACCTTTTCATTATTGGTCCAGGCAATGCCCCTTATCCTCCCCCGCCTTTTTTTTTAGTCCCACTTTATCATTATTCCTTTATCCAGTTATTTCTGTCACTGCTGGGTAAGCATTCCATTTAATTTAAGATGATTGTGTTTGTTTTCCTTACAAAATGAACATTACTGTTCTCTGCACATGAATTTATACTTTATATAAATGGCACCCTGCCAGATACCTCAACTTCCAATTTTCAATTTAAGGCCTGCAGTGTTTCAAGTGGACAATCTTCTGATTAAAAAAAGGAAGTACTGCTGTAAAGGAGACGTAAGGCCCATAGAAGAGAAATTTCTCAGTAACAATTCTTTCTAGATAATTCTATTACTCCTTACATGGAAAACAAAAATACATTTAAAACCTTCAATATTAAAAACAATGAATCTCTATCTCCAGAAATTTCACATTCAAATATAAGAAAAGAGCATCACTTTTAAATACTGTATTTTACTCTCCTCCAGCAGCTATCTTCTAGATTAGCCACTTTTTTTTTTTCCTATCTTTTTCTCACCTACAAGAGTAAAGAAAAGAGTAAAGAATATTTTTATTAAATTCAGGTTGTTTTTTGGAGGTTGCATCGTCCACTTTAACTTATTCCTTAAATTAATGACTATGTAACTGTATTCTTTTACGTAAAGAGGGGTAAAAAAAACAGCAGATAGTGGCAAAACAAAAACATTGTTTACACCACACTCACAACTTAGCTATACACTGTGCTACCAGGGCTCAATAAAGATATAGTATGTTCTAATCTGACTGCTAGACCTCTGGTTCCTAGCCCTATCATGCTCCATATTTGCAATAATCAGTCTCTGAATGCAAATGAGCTACTTTGGGAGACAGACTTTAATCAGTGTCCCTCAGATGCCGTGGAGTTTAGCTCATTTCAAAAATATAGGCCCGGATTTCCTTTGGGGCTACTATGTCATGGATCTTGTTAAGTACAAATCCCTGGTGGCCCCTTCCCTAAGGAGATAGAAGACAATTTGTTGATCTGAGCATCGCCTGTGCTGCAGAGATAAGGTCTCAAAGTATTATAGAGCCCACCACCTCTGACTATCGAAGTCATGGAGTGATGCTCACTAAGAACTAGAAGCAGATTTTCCATTAGAGGTGGGTAGAAAATATTTATTTCATTAATATATTTAAAAAAATGTTTTGTTGAGTCCATTTTGACTCATAGTGACCCTATAGGAGAGAGTAGAACTGTCCCATAGGGTTTCCAAGGACTGCGTGGTGGATTTCAACTGGTGACCTTTCGGTTAGCAGCAGTAGCTCTTAACCGCTATGCCACCAGGGTTTCCCATTAATATATACTGGGCTTTAAAAATCCAAAACCTATATTTTCAAATGAGCCATTCAATCTAATTTTTGGAAAACACTGGGAGTTCCATATAATCAAGTAATATAATGCTTAACTAAAGTTTTTTTAACTAAAGTTTGTTTCCAGGTTTTATAGCTCTTTTGGGATCATACACTGTCAAATATGATACAGGAATGCTAGAATCTCAAAAATCAAGGGTTGATGGTCAGTGAAAAAGGCTTCAGATTGGTAAAGAACATACTAGGAATTTTTGGCTATATATATAGCAAAAATCAAAACTTGAGATAGATAGCCAAAAAAACACTATATCCTCACCGTTATGGGCTGAATTATGCCCCCCTACGATATGTGTTGTAAATCCTAAACTCTATGCCTGTGATTATAATCAAATTTGGGAATGAGTTGCCTTTGTTACAAAAAATGAGGCAGGATTAGTGTAGGGTATGCCTTGAGTCAACCACCTACAAAATCACGAATAGGATGTTAAGCAAGCTGAGATGGGGGAAGAGAGATTCCAAGCTACTGGGAGATCGCCAAGGGACCAGGAAACAGAAGATGAAGAGAAAAGTTCCTTCCCCCAGAGCTGATAGAGAAAGAAAGTCTTCCCCTAGAGCCAACACCCTGAATTTGGACTTCTAGCCTTCTAAACTGTAAGAAAATAATAGATTTCTGTTTGTTACAGCCATCCACTTATAGTATTTCTGTTATGGCAGCACTAAATAACTTAGGCAATCACCTAGATTGAAGTTTCTCAAATGTCTATAGCCTAACCACACCCATGTTCTCCAGACTTAAATATTAGCTTCCTTAAACTGTTGCTTAAATGTCTCCTAGGCTTCCAAAACATGTTTATCATTTTGATCAACCCCACCTTCAACCAGTTTTTCTAATATTCAAAATATACCATGGCCATTCATCCAATTACAAAAGCCAAAAACACAAGTCTTTCTTATTCCACCCCCATCTCTCATTCCTTCATAGTCTTTAGTATAATTCAGTGCATGAATTATGTTAAAAAGGGCGTCTTGTTTTTACGCCCATCTGTCTGTCAAATTTACCTCCTTCTGTCTTCAGCTCACCCACTTTGAACCAAGACAATACTTCTGTTCACCAACAATCTTATAGCAATGTCTTGCCCCATTTCTTTAATCTTACAATTCATTCTCTTCGTAACAGCCAAAAGAATATAGTAAAGCCTGTGAAAGTCAGAGCCTGTATAAGGCAGAAACCTCTCAGATAAGAAAAACTCAACAGTAAAGTGGGGTAGAATTCTTAATAGAGAACGACACTAAGCACCCTGTCAAAGGCAAAACTTCTGAGTCCCAAAAAACTAAGGCAATTCCCTTTAGTTCTGGCTTTGGCAGGTTTCACTGTATTTTTAAAACTTAAAGCTGATCACTTTACTCCTCTAAATTAAAACTTTACAAGGGCTTGTAATTCACATAGAGTAAAATCTTTTATTTATTTGTGAAATATCTGTTGTTATTGTTAGATGTCATTGGGGTAGCCCCATCTTGGAAGGAAATGGTACCTGATCAGTTGGCGTTTCAACCACTGTGATCCCTCTGGTTTTTACTGACTGTTTTTTAGAAGTAGATCACTAGGACTTTCTTCCTAGAAAATCTTAGTTTGGAAGGTCCCTTAAAATCTGATCAGCATCACAACACCACACAAGCCTCCATTGACAGAAGGGTGGTGGCTATGCATGAGATCGTTGGCTAGGGGTCAAATTGTGATCTCCCATATGGAAGGGAAGAATTCCACCACTCAACCACCAATGCCTCGCTGCATCATCTGATCCTACTTTAATTTTTCAGTTCTCTCATTATAATTCAGTCACTTCAAATATGTAACCATCTCCACAATGTGAAAAAAAAAAGAATTATTTTCTACCACAGAAAATTTTTAAGAATGCACCCCTATGTTTTTTTTTTCTAATTTCTTATATAGCTGGTTCCATCTAATTCTTGATTTCAGTTCAAAAGTCACCCTCTCAGAAACTCTTTGTATCACACATAAGTTGCCACAGATTCTCACAGTATATCTTCTTGTTTAATTAACTTATTGCACTATCATAGTCTTCCATTGTCCTGTTTATATATTTCCTTGCCAGCTTTATGTCTGTTGCTCAATATTGGAATGAAAGGTCTGTGAGGTGGGGAACAAGTAATTTATCTACATCTTGAATATTGCCTGTCACAGAGTAGAAACTCAACAAATATTTGATAAATACATGAAGGTGTTTCAAAGAAATCAAGTGAAAGAATGATGTCAGGTTTAAGAAACAGTTATCAGGTACTTAAAGTATGAGGATTTTTTTGTTTTGTTTTGTTTTTTGGTCTTATTTCTTTGATCCCTTTACATGGCTTTTTCTGTCTTTCTCACTTCAGAATTAATTTACATCTAATCCTGTAGGTTGAGTCCTGCCTCACTACTACAACTTCCATCCATCCTCCCTCATTAACATCATAGAGGCAGGATTTACAAGATACAGGAAAATCACACAGTACTGGGAATCATGGCTGAACCCAACTGATAACACATTTTTGAGGGGACACAACTCAATCCATGACAAAGGTAATGAAACTAAAAAATGAGAAAAAAAATTAACGCCTATGCACGACAGAATTAGCAAGATCAACATAAATCTAATAGAACTTATAAAAGGATAGACTGCAGAGAATGGGTCTGGGTAGTGGCTAGGATTGTCTATTCTTAACAAACAACAGGAAAACTTAGATTAAAAATCACAAAGAGCCATTAAATTACTTGGGACAAAAAATTTCTCAAACTTTTCTTCTATGCAGTTGGGAGACTTAAGCTATCGATCATGATTTCAAATGTTTGCAAGTGTCTTAGTCATCTAGTGCTGATACAACAGAAATACCACAAGTGGACGGCTTTAACAAAGAGAAATTTATTCTCTCACTATCTAGTCTAGTGCACTACAAGTCCAAATTCAGGGAATCAGCTCCTGGAGAAGGCTTCCTCTCCCTGTTGGCTCTGGAGGAAGGTCCTTGTTGTCAGTCTTTCCTTGGTCTGGGCATCTCAGTGCAAGAACCTCAGGTCCAAAGGAAGCGCTCTGCTCCCAGCGCTGCTTTCTTGGTGGTATGAGGTTCCCATTTGTCTCTGTTCAATCCTCTCTTTTATATTTCAAAAGAGGCTGGCTTAACACACTATCTAATCTTGTAGACCTCATCAGTATAACTGCTGCTAGTCCCTACTATTACATCATAGTGATAGGATTTAAAACACTTAGGGAAATCACACCAGATGATAAAATGGTAGAGAACCATACAAAGGAATCATGACCTAGCCAAACTGACATATTTTGGGGGGGCACAATTCAACCCATGACAGCAAGTAAGTAAAATATTCAAGTTTTAATAATATTGTGAGGAAGTACACTTCTTCAAAATGGTGCATGATGTCGGATCATTTATTTAATTTACCATACATATACTTTCTCTGTCCCAAATGATTGAGAAAAAGTATAGGCTAAGAATAAGATTATGGTTCATGGAAGAGTAAAGTTGAAAGAAAACATACATTTTTTATCATAACTTGAGGCTTGGGTTCAATAACTGATTTAGAATAATACAGAATTCAAGAAAATCTCACCCAAGGAATTATCTTTGCCATCTAGAAAATAATTCCTTAAAGTTTTAACCCCTTTTCTGTTTATTCTCCAAACAGATGAATTTCAAACTCTTATATGGCTCCTGAAAATTTCACTGGGGTGATGGAGTTCATTCTCATGGGAGTCTCAGACCGTCCAGAGCTCCAGGTCCCCCTTTTCTTTGTCTTCCTGGTGATCTATGGGATGACCGTGGTAGGGAACCTGGGCATCATCACCCTCACCAGTGTGGACTCTCGACTTCAAACCCCCATGTATTTTTTCCTCCGACATTTGGCTATCATTAATTTCGGCAATTCTACCATCATTGCCCCTAAAATGCTGATTAATTTCTTAGTAAAGAAGAAAAATACCTTTTATTATGAATGTGCCACCCAAATGGGTGGGTTCTTGTTTTTCATTGTAGCTGAGGTTTTCATGCTAGCTGTGATGGCCTATGACCGCTATGTGGCCATTTGTAACCCACTGCTCTATATGGTGGTAGTATCTCGACAGGTCTGCCTTTTGCTGGTATCCTTTGCATACAGCTATGGCTTTTCCACAGCTATTGTGATTGCTTCTTCTGTATTCTCTATGTCTTATTGTTCTTCCAATATCATCAACCATTTCTACTGCGACACTGTTCCACTGTTAGCATTGTCCTGCTCTGATACTTACTTTCCAGATACAGTAGCTTTTATTTCTGCAGCTATGAATTTGATTTTCTCTGTAATTATAGTTACAGTATCCTATTTCAACATTATCTTGTCAATTCTCAGGATACATTCATCAGAAGGAAGGAAAAAAGCCTTCTCCACCTGTGCCTCACATGTGATGGCGGTCACAATGTTCTATGGAACACTGCTATTCATGTATTTGCAACCTAAAACTCACCATTCATTAGATTCTGATAAAATGGCTTCGGTGTTCTATACGCTGGTGATCCCTATGCTGAATCCTATGATCCACAGCTTGAGGAATAAGGATGTGATAGCTGCCTTCAAGAGATTCCTGTCAAAGCCATGCTATTCCTTTAAACCAATGTAATTTTAGTCTATTTTAGTAAATGATAAGATGGTTAATGTAGGCTGTAGGTTATTAGTGTAATGGGAGTTTTCATATAAGTTGAATCATATAGCAGGTAGTAGTTTGTGTCTGGTTTCTTTCACTCATAATTTTCTGTGTGTGTGTGTATGTGCATTTCATTAATGCTGTAGCATGTATCAGAATTTTGCTCCTTTTTAATTGTAATGGGTATACGACAGGTCATCTATTTACTTACTATTTGGTCAGCAGTTGGATCACTTCCAATTTTTAGCAATTACAAATATTGCTGCTGTGAACCTTTGAGTAGCACTCTCATGTGATTATATAATTTTTCATTTCTCTTGGATAGATACCCAGAAGCTGAATTGCTGGGATAATTGGTAAGTCTATACTAATCCTCTTATGAATATGCCTTAAAATTTTCCAAAAATTTTCCCCAGCTTATATGAGAGTTCCAGTGTCTTCACATACTTGCCATTCAGGCGTTGCCATTTGTTTTGATAAGAGCCATTTGAGTGTGTGTATACTAATACCTGTTCTGGTTTGAATTTGTATTTTCTCAGTGGCTAATGATTTTGTTCATCATTTTAGGTGTTTTGTTAGTTATTTGCATATCTTATTTGGTAAAATATCTACTCAAATATTTTACTCTTTTTTAAATTGGGCTACTTGCCTTCTTGTTACCAAGTTATAAATCTTTATATATTCTGAATACCATGCCTTTATCAGATACGTGATTTGCAAATTCTTTCTCCCACTCTGTGACTTCCCATTTTCTAAGTGGTATCTTTTGAAAACCAAAGTATTACTGATGATGTTCATTTTTTTTTAATATGAGGCATTTCTGATATTATATCAATAGAACCTTTGCCTAAACTAAGTCATAAAAATTTTCTCTTATGAGTGCTGACATGTCCTGGGGTTGGCAACCAATTTTACAAAACAATATGTATATTAATTGTTTAATGAGAAGCTAATTTACTCTGCAAACATTCATATAAAGCACAATTAAATTTTTTTTTCCTGTGTTTACTTCTAGAAGTTTTGTAGCTTAAATACTTAATGTTTATGTCTATGATATTTTTTTATTACATTTGTCTGTAAAGTGAAGGCCAGGGTCTAAGTCTTTTTTTTTCACATACAAATATACAGTTGTCACAGGGCCAGCTGATGCAAAAGACTAAAAATTCCCCATAGAATTTCCTTGGCGTTTTTGTCAAAAAGAAATTGCCCCTAAATATAAAGCTTTATTTCTTGTGTCTAAATTCGGTTCCACTGATCTATATAACTATTTTTATGCCAAAGACATGCTGACTCACTCATTCTAATTTTATAGTAAGTTGTAAAACAGGGAAAAGTAAATTCTCTCACTTTGGTGAGATTTGCCAAGTTCTTCACAGAATCATTCTGCAAGTACTGCCTTTCTCCCCTCTAGGATGTAATCAAATTTACCCTTGAAAGGGCTTTGATCCTGCAACCAGCATGGACTATTTTCCTTTCCAGCCTCGCCTCTTAACCATCCTCATGATTGTTTAGTGGGAAAAAATCCTGATAAATTGCTTTTGCAAAAATTTTTGTCTTTGGGTTCCTGGATGGAGAACCCAACTTAACCAATGTTATAATTTCTACATGCTATATTTGTTTTCATATTTTTCCTGAATGTTGTGTCTTGTGATAAAAATTTATTTTAAAGCATTAAATATTTGATTTTACACCTATTAGAATGTCTAAAATTAAAAAAAAAACTGACAATATCAATTACTGGTGAGGATATGGAGCGACAGAAACAATCATTCATTGCTAGCAGGAATACACGTTGGTGCAGCATGTTTGGAAGACAAATTGGCAGATTCTCTAAAATCTGAACATAATCTTACCATACGGTCCAACAATCACACTCTTAGGTGTTTACTCAACTGATTTGAAAACTATGTCCACACAAGAACCTGTATGCTAATATTTATAGTAGCTTTATTCATACTTGTGAAAACACTAGAAGCAATCTAGATGTCCTTCAACAGGTGAATGAATAATCAACTGTGACACATCCATAAATGGAATACTATTCAGTGATTAAAAAAAAAAAAAAGAGCTACCAAACCACTCAAAGACATGGGCAGGTCTTAAATGTATATTGATAAGTGAAAGAAGCCACACTGAAAAGGGTACATACTCTGTGATTCCAATCACATGACATTCTGGAAATGCCAAAATTATAGAGATAATAAATTAATCAGTTTTGCCATGGATAGTGGAAGGGAAAGGTCAAATATGTGAAGCCAAATGGATGTTTTAGGGCAGTGAATCTATTCTGCATGATACTTTCATGATGGATACATGATACTATGCATTTGGCAAAACCCACAGAATTTTACAGCATAAAGTATAAACTTCAACAAATGCAAACTTTGGTCAGGGGATCTCAAAATGGAATGCAGAATATGACAAGGCAATCTCACTGGATTATAAATGGGCCAATCTTACTGAATTGGGTGGGTGAAAAGTTGCTGACCAATGTAATCTCGGAAATGAGAGGAATGTGTTCAGACTAAATGCAAAATTAATTGCGTATAATCTTGTATTCTAGTTTATAAAGTTGTTTCTCACGAGGGTACAGGTTAACAATTCTGAAACCAGTATACATGTGTGATGAAATTTAATGATTAAGTGGATGGCAGATGGTAAGGGCCAGGTTTCTCACTGTTAGAGTTCTACCTTCAGTGTTTTTGTTGTCAGGTGCCACTGAGTCAGCTCCAACTCATAGCAACCCTATGTACAACAGAATGAAACACTGCCCAGTCATGTTCCATCCTCACGATTGTTGTTATGCTTGTTGTTATGCCACTATGTCAATCCATCTGGCTGAGGGTCTTCTTATTTTTTCCTGGCCCTCTACTTTACCAAGCATGACATCCTTCTCCAGGGACAGTTCCCTTCTGATAACATGTACAAAGTATGTGAGACGTAATCTTACCATTCTTGCTTCTAAGGAGCATTTTGGTTGTACATCTTCCATGACAGTTATGTTCATTCTTTTGCAGTCCATGGTATTCTTTACCAACACCACAATTCAAAGGCATCAGTTTTTCTTCAGTCTTCCTTATTCATTGTTCAGCTTTCACATGCATATGAGGTGATTGAAAACACTATAGCTTGGGTCAGGTGCACCTTATTCTTCAAGGTGACATCTCTGTTTTTCAACACGTTAAAGAGGTCTTTTGCAGCAGATTTGCTCAATGCAATGTGTCTTTTGATTTCTTGACTGCTGTTTCCATGGGTGTTGACTGTGGATCCAAGAAAAATGAAACGTTGACAAATTCAATCTTTTCTCCATTTATTATGATGCTTATTGGTCCAGTTGTGAGGGGTTTTGTTCTCTTTATTTTAATATGTAATTCATACTGAAGGCTGCAGTCTTTGATCTTCATCAGTAAGTGCTTCAAGTCCTCTTCATATTCAGCAAGCAAGGTTGTGTCATCTGCATAATGAAGATTGTTAAAGAGTTTTCCTCCAATCCTCATGTCCTGTTCTTCTTCATATAGTCCAGCTTCTCATATTATTTTCTTACCATAGAGATTGAATACTTATGGTGAAAGACACAACACTGACACACACCTTTCCTTACTTTAAACCATGCAGTATCCCCTTGCTTTGTTGGAATGACTGCCCCTTAATCTATGTACAGATTCCTCATGAGCACAGTTAAGTGTTCTCGAATTCCCATTCTTTGCAATACTATCCATAATTTGTTATGATTCACACAGTCAAATGCCCTTGCATAGTCAATAAAACACAGGTAAACATCTTTCTGGTATTCTCTGCTTTCAGCCAGGATTCATCTGACATCTGCATTTATATCTCTGGTTCCATGCCCTTGTCTGAATCTGGCTTGAGTTTCTGGCAGTTCCCTGTATATATACTGCTGCAGCCACTTTTGATCTTCAGCAACATTTTACTTGTGTGTAATATTAATGATATTGTTCGATAATTTCCACATTTGGTTGGATCAACTTTCTTGGGATTAGGCATAAATATGGATCTCTTCCAGTTGGATGGCCAGCTATCTGTTTTCTAAATTTCTTAGCATAGATGAGTGAGCACTTTTAGGGCTGCTTCTGTTTGTTGAAACATCCCAGTTGATATTCCATCAATTCTGAGAGTCTTGTTTTTTGCCAATGCCTTTAGTGCAGCTTGAACTTCTTCCTTCAGGACCATCGGTTCCTGACCATATGCTACTTTCTGAAATGGTTGAATGTTGACCAATTATTTTTAGTATAGTGACTTTGTGTATTCCTTACATTTTCTTTCGATGCTTTCTGTGTTGTTTAATATTTTCCCACTAGAATCCTTCAATATTGAAATTCTAGGTTTGAATTTTCTTCAGTTTTTTCAACTTGAGAAATGCCGAGTATATTCTCCCCTTTCGGTTTTCTATTTCCAGGTCCTTGCACATGTCATTATAATACTTTGTCTTGTCTAGCTGCCCTTTGAAATCTTCTGTTCAACTCTTTTACTTCATCACTTTTCCCTTTCCCTTTAGCTACTTGACATTCAAGAGCAAGTTTCAGAGTCTCTTCTGATATCCATTTTCGTCTTTTCTGCCTTTCCTAGCTTTTTAATTACCTCTTGCTTTCTTCATGTGTGATGTACTTGATCTCATTCCACAACTCATCTGGTCTTTGATCATTAGTGTTCAACATGCACTGTGGGGTCTTCTGAGTTGCTGTGATGCTGGAAGCTATGCCACCAGTATTCAAAAACCAGCAAGGTCATCTATGGCGGACAGGTTTCAGCTCAGCTTCCATACTAACAGAGACTAGGAAGAAGGATCTGGCGGTCTACTTCTGAAAAGAATTAGCCAGTGAAAGCTTTATGAATAGCAGCAGATCATTGTCTGATATATTGCCAGAAGATGAGCCCCTCAGGTTGGAAGGTATTCAAAAGACAACTGGGAAAGAGCTGCCTCCTCAAAGTAGAGTCGACTTTAATGACAAGGATGGAGTCAAGCTTTAAGGACCTTCACTTGTTGATGTGACATGACTCAAAATGAGAAGAAAGAGCAGCAAATGCCCGTTAACATTCAGAACATGGAATATAGGAAGTATGAAGCTAGAAAATTGGGAAATCATCAAGATGAAATGGAACACATAAACATCAATATCCTAGGCATTACTGAGCTGAAATGCACTGATATTGGCCATTTTGAGTTGACAAAACATATGGTCTACTATGCTGGGAACAAAAACTTGAAGAGGAATGGCATTGCATTCATCAACAAAAAGGACATTTCAAGATCTATCCTGAAATATGATGCTGTCAAAAGCAAAAGCAAGCATGAAGGATAGGATAATATCCATATGCCTGCAAGGCAGTCAAGTTAATATGGCTATTATTCAAATTTGTACACCAACCATTGAGGCCAAAGATGAAGAAACTGAAGATTTTTACCAGCTTCTGGAGTCTGAAATTGATCAAACATGCAATCAGAAGAAATTGATAATGACTGGTTATTGGAATGTGAAAGGTGGAGACAGTACATAAGGATTGGTATTTTAAAAATATGGCCTTGGTGATAGAAATGATGTTGGAAATCAAATGATAGAATTTTTCAAGATCAAGGACTTTTTCATTGCAAATACTTTTTGTCAACAACATAAACAGCAACTATATGCATGGACCTCTTCAGATAGAATATACAGAAATTGAATCATCTACATCTGGGGAAAGAGATGATGGAAAAGCTCAATATCATCAGTCAGAACAAGGCCAGGGACCAAATGTGAACAGACCATGAATGGCTCATACGCAAGTTCAAGTTAAAACTGAAGAAAATTAGAACAAGTCCTTAGAGAGCCAAAGTATGACCTTGAGCATATCCCTGTCTACACTAGATACCAATTAATTTGAATCATGGTTGCTTTGACTCTCTTGTAGACATAGCTTTCCTTGTATCAGGGTGGCAAGCTGTCTTTAATATGCTTATTCTAGCTTAATATTTACATGTATTGATATGTGATGTGTATAAGTAATATTCTTTTACTCCTCACAACAACCCTTTACCGTATGTACTCGCTCATTTTATAGATGGAGAGACTGAGAAACTGAATATATAACTCATCAAGGTCTAGGATTAAAATAGTTAGAAAGTGCTAGAAACAAATTCGATTTCTAAAGCACACTATTAATCAAGGTCTTTCTACTACAATCTTCTTTCTTTAATTCACAACAAAGATTTGAAACGTGAGTTTTTTTTAATACATATTGCTCATTCCAAATGAGATTTTTTCGCACCAATGCATCTTGTCCTACTTATGCTATTTCCTCAAGTTTCTCTTTGATCTATGAAGCAAAATGAAAAGTTTGCAGAAGAGAGTATAGGACATCAGTATGACATTTCACAATTTGCAAATTAAGTGTAGTTTACAGTCTGTAATTCTCAGCCTAACTGTGCATGAAGGACTTCTTTTAATTTTCTATTCCAGCAAACAAGCTAAGGAAGATTGAATAATATGACAAAGGCTACTTAATTACTAACACATGACACTATGAGAACTCAAACTTTAAACCCCAAAACCAAACTCGTTGCCATCGAGTCTATCCCAAATCCTGACAACCCCATGTGTTACAGAGTAGAACTTCTCCATTGGCTTTTCTTGGCTGTAATCTCTACAAAAGTAGATTGTCAGGGCTTTTTTTCCATGGCACCAAAAAAAAAAAAAAAAAAATAGGTGGGTTTAACCTGCCAACCTTTAGGTTAGTAGCTGAGCTCAAACAATTTGCGCCACTCTGGGATCTGAACTTAGACTTCATTTTCCTATTTCTTACACTATACCATTCTAACTCCTTTAACAAAAGATCTCCATTATTGTAATAACATAAAATACCTTAATATACTTGTACGTGCAGTGAATCACAATGTATGGACAGAATGTGGCATAAGATTATAACACAGCATGAAAGAAAAGCATATCTACTAAATGCATTCCTTCATACTAGACGTTCTGTTGGGAAAAAAGGCAAGCATCATATAACTTTACCCAAAGGATAATAAATTCCTTGTAGATATAAATATATTTAATGATTTTAACAGAAATTTCATTATCTATCTGTAAGGATAAGGGAGAATAAACAGAGTTTTATGTTTTCTCTTAATAGATAAGTGCAGTAAAAACCTTGGTATTGATCCTAAGTGTAAAAAAAGGTAACTACACTTTGTGTCAGAAAAACAGTGAAGAAGATTTCATGGAGGATGGGAGAGCTTGCTAGGAGATGGTTATAGGAAGTGGTAATTGAGTTTATGTTTATGAAGATTTGGCTAGTTTAGAGTGGGGTTTCTTAAAATGTGCCTGTAAGTCATTAAAAAAAACAAAAAACTGTGCCATGGAATGAGTTATTACTAGATCGCAAATTAAATTTAGCAATTTTTAATCAGCATTTTTTAGCACCTTGGCGTTTCTGGTCTTAAATGTTCAAGTTTCCTTCAGTTACACGTTGGACATGAAACACAAAAAAAAAAAAATTCATCTTTTTCAGGGTTCCATGAGGAAATTTGACACACTTACTTGGGATAAAATAAAATTTATATTCTTTGAAAATTGTTACTTACTATGTAGTAATTGTTCAATAGACATGTTAATTAAAATAAGAAATCATAATCTACAACCTTTTTTGAGACAAGTTGTAGTACAGAAGAGAGTTTAGTGAATTTTTTACTCATATTTAATGTATACACTTTTAATTAGTGGCTACTTTCAAGAGTTATAAAGAAATGTCTAAGTTTTCTTCAGAAAGATTTTCTAAATTTTTATATATAAATAAATGATATTTAGAGAGAAGAGTCTGTCCATATGTGTTTCGATAGTAAGAATCCTTAATTCTATATCTGCTATATCATACTAAATAAAATGGTTGTGATTTTTAAATAAATAATAGAGAAGTAACTGAAGCAACAATAACTGAAACAAATCGATTGGAAACAGTTCTATTTCAATCTAGAAATATATTTATAAAAACGTGAATATACATATTGCTTTCAATCCTATAATTTACACCTTGGAAAATGTGCATTTCATCATTATATCAAACAAAATGTAGAAAAAATATAACTATACAACAGCAGATTAAAGAGGATATATTGAGAGCAAAATGGTAAGAAATGCTGTACTCCTGAGTCAGAAAACCATGAATGTGTATATCAGCTTTACTGAAGACTAGATGTCTGACCTTGCTTCATCTACTTACCCGCTTTGAGATTTTGCTTCTTCAACATAGTAATAATTTTATCTTAATGATGAGGTATTAGTGAGTATGAAATAAGGTAAATAAATGTCTAAAAAGCATTTGTCATTGTATCTTCCGTGCAGTTTTCCATTTTTAGAATTTATATTAACCTAATTTTGAAGAAAAATGTGACATCAGTATTGGAGGAAGACTCATTAACAACCTGTGTTATGCAGATGGCACAATCTTGCTTGCTGAAAACCAAGAGAATGTGAAGCACTTACTGATGAAGATCAAAGATCACAGTCTTCAGTACAGATTACACCTCAACATAAAGAAAACAAAAATTCTCACAACTAGACCAATAAGCAACATCATGGTAAATGGAGAAAAGATTAAACTTGTCAAGGATTTAATTTCACTTGAATCCACAATCAAAATCCACGGAAGCAGCAAACAAGAAATCAAAAGCATTGCAATGGGAAAATCTGCTGCAAAAGACATCTTTAAAATGCTAAAAGGCAGATGTCACCTTGAAGACTAAGGTATGCTTGACCCAAGCCACTGTGTTTTCAATGACCTCATATGCATGTGAAAGCTGGAAACTGAATAAGGAAGGCCAAGGAAGAGCAGACACCTTTGAACTTTGGTGTTGGTGAAGAATATTGAATATACCATGGACTACCAAAGGAACAAACAAATCTGTCTCGGAAGAAGTACAATAAGAATGCTCCACAGAAACAAGGATGGAGAGACCAAGTCTCACATACTCTGGACATTTTATCAGGAGGGATCAGTTCTTGGAGATGGACATCATCCTTGGTAAAGTAGAGGGCCAGTGAAAAAGAGAAAGCCCCTCAATAAGATGGATTGACACAGTGGCTGCTACAATGGGCTCAAGTATAACAACAATTGTGAGAATGACACAGGACCAGGCAGTGTTTCTTTCTTTTGTATATAGGGATGCTATGAGTTGGAACTGACTCAAGAGGACCTAACAACAACAACGGCTTCACATTCCTTCCTTTCCTTCTCCTTGTATTTGTTTCCTACATGTTCATTATTTCTGCCACCCTGAGGAGGTGCTCTATTGAGGACAAATGCAAGGCCTTCTCCAAGTATGGTTCTCATATGCTGGCAGTCACCATTTTCTATGGAACACTGATCTTTATCTACACACAGCCCAGCTCAAATCATTCCCTTGACATAAACAATATGGTCTCTGTCTTCTACACAGTAATCATTACCATGTTGAACCCCTTGATCTACAGCCTCTGGAACAAAGAGATGAAAGAAGCCCTGAAGAAATTCATAATGAATAGAAAATAAGTCTTCATGAAAATGAGAAAATGTCCTGCATAAGCCAAAAACAAACAAAGGGCAACAAAAACAACAAAAATATTCCTTCATTATCTATCTATCTATATATATTTACAATTAATGCAACTAGTAGATCATTAAATAACTGTTTATGATATAATAAAATGTATTTCTGGATTTTTTGTGATTTTAACTTACAATGAAATTTCACACATTGAAAGAAGGGACTTAAGCATTACAGTAATTCTCTCAATAACCTCTGAGTAATTGGAGTACCACAACTGGGAGGGGTAACAGAGAGAATTGTTGAAGATTTGTTGGCAGAAAACATCCCTGATATTGTGAAAGATGAGAAAATATCTACCCAATATGCTCATCAAATTCCACATAATGCAGATCTTAAAAGAAAGTCACTAAAACATATTATAATCAAACGTGCCAAAACCAAAGATCAAGAGAGAATTTTAAAAGCAGCTAGAGATAAATGAAAAGTCACCTACAAAGGAGAATCAATAAGCTTGGACTACTCAGCAGAAACCATGAAAGCAAGAAGGCAGTGGGATGACTTATATAAAGCATTGAAGGAAAAAAAAATTGCTGGCAAAGAATCATATATCCAGTAAAATTGTCTCTTAAAAATGAAGGTGAAATTAGGATATTTTCAGATAAACAGAAGTTTAGGGAATTTGTAGAAAACACACCAAAACTAGAAGAAATACTAAAAAGAGTTCTCTGGTTAGAAAATCAGAGTATTGGACATCAACCCAGGACTAGAACACTGGACAGAGCGATCAGAAGTCAACCCTGATATGGAAATCACAAAAGTAAATCAAGACAACAAAACACTCAAAACGAGGAACCAGCAATGAAATTATGTAAAAGAATACAACCTTAAAACAAAAAAGAGGGCCTAAGAAATGTAGTCATAGGTCTTCATATGTAGAGGAAGACAAGGCCATATAAAGAAATAAAAGTTAGTTTTAAACTTAGAAAAATAGGGATAAATATTAAGTTAACCACAAAGGAGACTAACAATCCTACTTATCAAAATAAAATTACAAGAAAAAAATAGAGACTCAGCAGAAACAAAATGAACTGCAATGCATAAGAGGAAAAGACAATATATAAACTAATGGCACAAAAAATGAAGTGGGAAAAAGAAACTGTCAATAATACACACAAAAAGACATCAAAATGACAGCACTAAACTCATAAAAAAATTTTTTTTAAACTCATAATTATCCCAAATGTAAATGGACTAAATGCACTAATAAAGAGACAGAGAGTGGCCAAATGGATTAAAAAAACATGATCCGTCTATATGCCGCCTACAAGAGACACACCTTAGAGACACAAACAAAAACTCAAAGGATGGAAAAACAAAAACATACATCAAGCAGACAACAATCAAAAAAGAGCAGGAATGGCAATATTAATTTCTGAAAAACAGACTTTAAAGTTAAATCCACCACAAAGGAAAAGGAAGGACACTATATAATCATTAAAGGGACAATATACTAGGAGGATGTAACCATATTAAATATTTATGCACCCAACAATAGGGCTGCAAGGTACCAAAGACAAACTCTAACAGCATTGAAAAGTGAAATAGACAGCTCCACAATAACAGTAGGACATTTCAACACACCACTTTCAGGGAAGGAGAGAACATCCAGCAAGAAGCTCAATAAAGACACGGAAGATCTAAATGCCACAGTAAACGAACTTGACCTCACAGACATACACAGAACACTACACCCAACAGCAGGCAAGTATACTTTCTTTTCTAGTGAACATGGAACATTCTCTAGAATAGACCACATATGAGGTCATAAACCAAGCCTTAGCAGAATCCAAAACATCAAAATATTACAAAGCATCTTCCCTGACCATAAGGCCATAAATATAGAAATCAATAATAGAAAAAGCAGGGAAAAGAAATCAAACACTTGGAAACTGAACAACTCCCTGCTCAAAAAAAGACCAGGTTATAGATGACATAAAGGATGGAATAAAGAAATTCATAGAATCCAATGAGAATGAAAACACTTACTATCAGAACCTTTGGGACACAGTGAAAGCAGTGCTCATCGGTCAATTTATACCAATAAATGGACACAGACAAAAAGAAGAAAGGGCCAAAATCAAAGAATTACCCCTACAACTTGAACAAATAGAAAGGGAGCAACAAAAGAAACCCTCAGGCAGCAGCAGAAAACAATAAAAATTAGAGCAGAATTAAATGAAATAATCAGAAAAAAAAAAATTGAAAGAGTTAATGAGACCAAAAGCTGGTTCTTTGAAAAAATTAACAAAATTGATAAACCATTATTCAAAATGACAAAAGGAAAACAGGAGAGGAAGCAAATAACGTGAATAAGAAATGATATGGGTGATATTACGACAGACCCAAATGAAATTAAAAGAATCATATTGGATTACTACGAAAATTGTACTCTAACAAATTTGAAAATCTAGAAGAAATGGATGAAATTCTAAAAACACACTACTTACCAAAACTAACGCAAGCAGAGTTAGAACAACTAAATAAGCCCAAAACAAAAGAAGAGATTGAAAAGGTGATCAAAAAACTCCCAACAAAAAAGAACCCTGGTCTGGACAGCTTTACTGCAGAGTTCTACCAACCTTTCTAACACCACTACTACTAAAGGTATTTCAGAGAATAGAAAAGGACGGAATACTCCCAAACTCATTCTATGAAGCCACCATAACCCTGATACGAAAACCAGGCAAAGACACCACAAAAAAAGAAAATCACAGACCAATATCCCTTATGAATTTAGACACAAAAATCCTCAACAAAATTCTAGCCAATAGAATTCAACAACATATCAAAAAAATAATTCACCATGACTGAGTTTTATACCAGGTATGCAAGGATGGCTCAACATTACAAGAATGATTAATGTAATCCATCATATAAATCAAACAAAAGACAAGAACCACATCCATTGATGCAGAAAAGGCATTTTAAAAAGCCCAACACCCATTCATGATGAAAACTCTCAGCAAAATAGGAATAGAAGGAAAATTCCTCAACATAATAAAGGGCATTATACAAAGCCAACAGCCAACATCATCCTAAATGGAGAGAGTCTGAAAGCATTCCCCTTGAGATTGGAAACCAGACAAGGATGCCCTTTATCACCACTCTTATTCAACATTGTGCTGGAGGTCCTAGTCAGAGTAATTAGGCTAGATAAAGAAATAAAGGGCATCCAGATTGGCAAGGAAGAAGTGAAAGTATCTCTATTTGCAGATGACATGATCTTACAGAGAGAAAGCCCTAAAGAAACCTGAAGATAACTACTGAAACGAATAGAAGAGCTCAGCAGAGTATCAGGATACAAGATAAACATACAAAAATCAGTTGGATTCCTCTACACTGACAAAAAGAACATCGAAGAGGAAATGAACAAATCAATACCATTTACAATAGCCCCCAAGAAGATAAAATACTTACGAATAAATCTTACTAGAGATGTAAAAGACTTATACAAAGAAAATTACACGACACTACTGAAAGAAATGAAAAGAGACCTACATACGTGGAAAAACAAACCTTGTTCATGGATAGGAAGACTTAACATTGTAAAAATGTCTATTCTACCAAAAGCCATCTACACATACAATGCAATTCCAATACAAATTCCAGTGCCATTCTTTAATGAGATGGAGAAACAAATCACCAGCTTCATATGGAAGTGAAAGAGGCTCCGGATAAGTAAAGCATTACTGAAAAAGAAGAAGAAAGTGGGAGGCCTCACCCTACCTGATTTTAGAACCTATTATACTGCCACAGTAGTCAAAACAACCTGGTACTGGCACAACAACGATAACACAGACCAAAGGAACAGAAGTGAGAATCCAGACATATATGTATCCACGTATGAGTAGCTGATATTTGACAAAGGCCCAAATTCAATGAAATAGGGAAAAGACAGTCTCTTCACAAATGGTGCTGGCATAACTGGATATCCATCTGCAAAAGTAATGAAACAAGACCCATACCTCACACCATGCACAAAAACTAACTCAAAATGGATCAAAGACCTAAATATAAAATCTAAAACAATAAAGATCGCAGAAGCAAAAATAGGGACAATACTAGGAGCCCTAAAACATGGCATAAGCATTATACAAAACATTACTAACATTGCAGAAGAGAAACTAGATAACTGGGAGCTTCTAAAAATCAAACACCTATGCTCATCCAAAGACTTCGCCAAAATAACCCAGATAAAAAATGGGGAAAAGATATGAACAGTCACTAAAGAAGACATTCAGCACTCGGCCCGCTTGGCGCGCCCCTTCCCGGCCACCCTTCCGCACCGGTTTCGGGTTCTTCGATCTCCCGGGGCCCCTCACCTGCAGATGCCGTCAGTACCGCGGCCTGGCGAACGCCTCGCGTCCCCTGCGGACAGACCTCGCGCGGTGTCCGGGTCCGTGGCGCCGCACTGACGCGGGCCATGGCAAGCGGCGCCGCCAAGTACCGGCTGAGCTGTTCGCTCCCGGGCCACGAGCTGGACCTACCGGGCCTAGTGAGCTGTCTCTATCCGCCGGGGGCTTTTGTGTCCGTGTCCCGAGACCGCAGGGGCTTTACAGAAATGCACTGTATAAGTGGCCAATCCAATTTTGTATCTTGTGTATGCATCATACCATCAAGTGACATCTACACTCGTGGACTAATCGCCACTGGAGGAAATGACCACAATATCTGCGTTTTCTCACTGGACAGTCCAGCACCACTTTATATACTAAAGGGTCACAAAAACACTGTTTGTAGTCTTTCTTCTGGAAAATTTGGGACATTACTTAGTGGGTCATGGGACACCACTGCTAAAGTCTGGCTGAATGACAAATGCATGATGACCTTGCAGGGTCGTACAGCTGCAGTATGGGCAGTAAAGATATTACCTGTACAGGGATTGATGTTGACTGGATCAGCAGACAAGACTATTAAACTGTGGAAGGCTGGAAGACGTGAGAGGAATTTTATGGGGCATGAAGACTGTGTAAGAGGTTTGGCAGTTTTAAGTGAAACAGAATTTCTTTCCTGTGCAAATGATGCTGGTATTAGAAGGTAGCAAATCACTGGCAAGTGTCTTGAAGTATATTATGGCCATACCAACTATATTTATAGCATATCTGTCTTTCCCAATTGTAAAGATTTTGTGACAACAGTAGAAGACAGATCTCTAAGAATCTGGAAACATGGGGAATGTGCTCAAACAATCCGGCTTCCAGCTCAGTCTATATGGTGCTGCTGTGTGCTAGACAATGGTGATATTGTGGTTGGTGCGAGTGATGGTATCATTTGAGTTTTTACAGAATCAGAGGATCGGACAGCAAGTGCTGAGGAAATCAAGGCTTTTGAAAAAGAACTCTCTCAGGCAACCATTGATTCCAAAACTGGTGTCCTAGGGGACATTAATGCTGAGCAGCTCCCTGGGAGGGAACATCTGAATGAACCTGGTACTAGAGATGGACAGACTTGTCTAATCAGAGATGGAGAGAAAGTCAAAGCCTATCAGTGGAGTGTTAGTGAAGGAAGGTGGATGAAAATTGGTGATGTTGTTGGCTCATCTGGTGCTAATCAGCAAACATCTGGAAAAGTTTTATATGAAGGGAAAGAATTTGATTATGTTTTCTCAATTGATGTCAATGAAGGTGGACCATCATATAAGTTGCCATATAATACCAGTGATGATCCCTGGTTAGCTGCATACAACTTCTTGCAGAAGAATGATTTGAATCCCATGTTTTTGGATACAAGTGGCTAAGTTTATTATTGATAACACAAAAGGTCAAGTGTTAGGCCTTGGAAACACCAGTTTTTCAGATCCGTTCACAGGTGGTGGTCGGTACGTTCCGGGCTCTTCATTGGGGCCTTCTAATGCTCTGCCTGCAGCAGAACCTTTCACAGGTGCTGGTCGCAATGTACCAGGTTTTACAAGTATGGCAACTCCTGTGGCTGGAGTTTATCCATTTACAAGGAATAGTGCGTACTGATCAGCTACATCTAAAATAGTGAATATTTACTTCCCCAAAAAAGAGGCTGTGACTTTTGACCAAGCTAACCCTACACAAATATTAGGTAAACTGAAGGAACTTAATGGAACTGCACCTGAAGAGAAGAAGTTAACTGAGGATGACTTGATACTTCTTGAATGTCTCTAATATGTAATAATTCTTCAGAGAAACCCGCAGCCCAGCAACTTCAGATTTTGTGGAAAGCTACTAACTGGCCTGAAGATATTGTCTTTCCTGCCCTTGATATTCTTCGGTTGTCCAATAAACATCCCAGCGTGAATGAGAACTTCTGCAATGAAAAGGAAGGAGCCCTGTTCATCAGTCATCTTCTCAACCTTCTGAACCCTAAAGGAAAGCCAGCAAACCAGCTGCTTGCCCTCAGGACTTTTTGCAATTGTTTCATTGGCCAGGCAGGACAAAAGCTGATGATGTTGCAGAGGGAATCACTAATGTCCCAGGCAATAGAACTGAAATCAGGGAGCAATAAGAACATTCACATTGCTCTGGCCACACTAACCCTGAACTACTCTGTTTGTTTTCATAAAGACCATAACATTGAAGGGAAAGCTCAATGCTTGTCAGTAATTAGCACGGTCTTGGAAGTTGTACAAGACCTAGAAGCCACATTTAGACTTCTTGTGCCTCTTGGGACACTTATCAGTGATGATTCAAATGCTGTACAATTAGCCAAGTCTTTAGGCGTTGATGCTCAAATAAGAAAATATACCTCAGTATCAGAACCAGCTAAAGTAAGTGAATGCTGTAGACTTACACTAAATTTGCTGGAGCAGTGGGCAGGGGGCTGAGATTTTAAGTTAATTACTTTTTTTCTCTCAGATTTTACATGACTGATAACAGAGGGTAAAACAAAATACTGTGGATGAAGTAACATTTCAGATATTGTAAAGGGGGAAGGGATGACAAAGGAAAAATAAAAAAATTTTTGCACTGATAAAAAAAAGAAGACATTCAGGTAGCTAACAGATACGTGAGGAAAAAGAAATGC
The DNA here is from genome assembly GCF_030014295.1 of Loxodonta africana. NCBI lineage: Eukaryota > Metazoa > Chordata > Mammalia > Proboscidea > Elephantidae > Loxodonta > Loxodonta africana. The sequence continues at coordinate 30,809,226 of NC_087348.1, forward strand.
AAATCAAAACTACAATGAGATTCCATCTCATTCTAACAAGGCTGGCATTAATCCAAAAAACACAAAATAATAGATGTTGGAGAAGTTGTGGAGAGATTGGAACACTTATACACTGCTGGTGGAAATACAAAATGGTACACAACCACTTTGGAAATTGATTTGGCCCTTCCTTAAAAAGCTAGAAATAGAAGTACCATATGACCCAGCAATCCCTCTCCTTGGAATACATCCTAGAGAAATAAGAGCCTTTACACAAATAGATATATGCACACTCATGTTCACTGCAGCATTGTTTACAATAGCAAAAGGATGGAAGCAACCAAGGTGCCCATTAATGGATGAATGGATAAATAAATTATGGTGTATTCACACAATGGAATACTGTGCATTGATAAAGAACAATGATGAATTTGTGAAACATTTCATAATATGGAAGAATCTGGAAGGCATTATGCTGGGTGAAATTAGTCAGTTGCAAAGGACAAATATTGTATGAGACCACTATTACAAGAAGTCAAAAAATAGTTTAAACAGAGAAGAAAATATTCTTTGAGGGTTACGACAGTGAGGAGGGAGGAAGGGAGAGGGGTTTTCACTAATTAGACGGTAGATAAGAACTATTTTAGGTGAAGGGAAAGATAACACACAATATAGGAGAGGTCAGCACACCTGGATTAAACCAAAAGTAAAGAAGTTTCCTGAATAAAGTGAATGCTTCAGAGGCCAGCATAGCAGGGGAGGGAGGGGTTTGGGGGACCATGGTTTCAGGGTACATCTAAGTCAACTGGCATAATGAAATCTATTTCTGCAACCCACTTTGGAGGGTGGTGTCTGAGTTCTTAAACGCTAGCAAGTGGCCATCTTAGATGCATCAACTAGTCTCAACCCATCTGGAGCAAAGGAGAATGAATAACACCAAAGGCACAAAGTAATTGTGAGCCCAAGAGACAGAAAGGGCCACATAAACCAGAGAACTACATCAGCCTGAGACCAGAACTAGATGGTTCACGGCTATAACTGATGACTGCCCTGACTGGGAACACAATAGAGAAGCCCTGAGGGAGCAGGAGAGCAGTGGGATGCAGACCCCAAATTATTGTAAAAAGACCAGACTTAATGGTCTGACTGAGACTAGAGGGGCCCCAGAGGTCATGGTCCCCAGACCTTCAGTTAGTCCAAGACAGGAACCATTCCCAAAGCCAACACTTCAGATAGGGATTAGACTGGACTATGGGATAGAAAATGATACTGGTGAAGAGTGAGCATCTTGGATCAAGTAGATGCATGAGACCATGTGGGCAGCTCCTGTTTGGAGAAGAGATGAGAGGGCAGAGGGGGTGAGAAGCTGGCCAAATAGACACAAAAACAGAGATTGGAGGGAAGGAGTGTGCTGTCTCTTTAGAGGGAGAGCAACTGGGAGTATATTGCAAGGTGTATATAAATTTTTATAAGAGAGACTGACTTGGTTTGCAAACTTTCAGTTAAAGCACACTAAAAAAGAAAAAAAAAAAAAGAATTACAGCAATTCCCTCATCTCTCAAATGGCCTGATAATTACATAACTAGGAACTGGCAGACCTCGGCATAAAAAAAAAAAAGTTCAGAAGTTTAGAGCCCTTACACCCCTGGTTTTGGATTTTAAAAAGGTGGTGACACTATATCCCACAAAAAGGATATATATTTCCTGATTTATGTTAGATGTATAGTACCTTCTGTTTGTAGTCGTTAGGCGCTGTCTGGTCGGTTCCGACTCATAGTGACCCCATGCACAACAGAAGGAAACACTGCCCGGTCCTGCACCATTTTAGTGGTTCTCTGTTTTCTCCTGTAGCATGTAGGTTCTATTCATCAAAAACTTAATATTAATGTTATTGAATTCATAATTGCCTGTCTTGTCAGCCTGATACATTCATTATGCTGCAGCTATTCTTTTAAAGAGAATAGATTCCTTTTGGATCTCAAATCCAGAATGCAAATGCGGGGTCAAACTCTTGCTCAATGGAAATACCTCAGGAAGTGTATTCCATCTATGGGTACTCAACAGTATGAGGAGAAAACAATATCAGCACAAAGTCTGATGTCACAACAACCAAGACAGAAAGTGAGTATAAAAGCGTTAGTTTAACAGGAAAAAATCTTTAAAAACATGTTATTAAAAATATATATACAAAAAGTGGAAATGTGGAACATGTAGAAAGCTATCTAATCAAACTAATAATTTGTGAATTTCAAACAAATATTAAAATAGAAAAAATATATATTGGTAGGATTTATGCTCAAACTTCATTAACGGTTCTTCTGCAAATGGGTTGTGTTCTTCCTGAGTATAAATTCATTCATGAGAAAAACTTTTCCGACTCATTGACCAAATGTGTCTGACTTTGAATATTTCAATGAAATGTCTCCAAAAAGTAGACTGGGAGGGCACAAAGTTACTCTTCTTCTTCTTTTTTTAGATGCAAATACTGGAGAATTCGGGCAGTTCTCATGATATACCACAGTGTGAGACCAGGTAGATGACCCTGCAAATCTTTTCGGGTTGGTTCCTCTGCCATGCCCACATGTTGTTGGTGTTAGTTTCCAAGTCAGCTCTGACTCATGTCTACCCCACGTGTGTGGAGTAGAGCTGCTGTCACAGGGTTTTCAAGCCTGCGCCCTTTCAGAAGCAGAGCTCCAGGGCTATCTTCCAGGGCACCTCTGGGTGGGTCTGAACCACCAGCCTTTCAGCCAGTAGTTGAGCGCTTAACCACTTATTTCTTCAAAAAGCCTTGGCTCCTTTTATTGAAAAATAGTATTTAGAAACTAAGATCTGGATGTTAGATGTGTTTATTGGTATCACTTCTAACCCCTTTCAGCCAACATAACTGAGAATTATTGTATGTATACTAAGATATTTAAATACACAATTCTATATTTCTGTGTCTATTTTTCTATGTCATGAATTTGAGTGCATATCATTATCTCCAACTTTAACCCAGCATCACAGTGTTTATTCTAGTTTTCTCCGTTGCTTATCTTCAACATCTTTTTCTGACAGTGAAAAGCCCAGCTCTCTTCCCTACAATCTAATTACTGATCTGGTCAACTTGATGGCAAATAGTTTGAGAATTGCCAGTCTATAGTAACCTCCACATAATTCAAATACAGCTCAAAATATCATCTTGGGACTGTGAAACCCAAAATATTCTATAATACCACCTAGTTTAGTAATTCTCTGACTTTAACTTCCTAAGGAGCATCCAGAAATTCTGCTTTGCCAATGTACTCTTTCTTACCAATACTGTCATTGACATATGACTGAGCCTCCCCCATTCTTAAAAAGAAAAAATAAGACCTACTAACATTTCAAACTGGGGCAATTTTACCGACTACAGTGTCACTCATGAGAATGCAAGGTGCGTCAGGGCATGAGCAGCATTGCCAGTCAATCCTAAATGCGACACTCACAAAGGAAATGCTGACATATGGCAAAATTTGAGATCTAGACAGCCTATGTTTGTTGGATAAATGATTATTCTAATAATTTAAAGAGAGTACATTTTATCTTTAATAATTTTCCTAGGGGAAAATTAGATTGTGACAGTTATTATGTGTGGGAGATTTCTTAAGTTATTGAGATGACATTGAATTCACTGGCAGAGTTGGAATATCAGGGATTCCATATCTATTACCATTATTATAAATTAGTTTTTCAGTATGAAGAAATCTCTAAACTGAATAATGTATTTACCTTGTTCGGATAGGCTTAGTCCCAAAGTTCTCACCTAACAATCCCATGTCAAATTCAGGAGGGACTGTGATATTATTAATAGCGTCCCTGTGGAATCTTCTCAGAGGAGATGGCATGCAAAGAATACCTTGCCACAAATATAACAATAAGTATCTCTGTTTGATTGCTTACTTTTTGTTTGATTGTTACAGAAGTTAAATCTATTTTTTAAAAAACCCAAATCTATATTACTTTCACTCATATACCATACTGTTACAAGACTTTTGACAATTTTAGCATTTTGATGAAAAGAATACTTCATATTTTGAAGACTTTACCTATAAAACAGAGGTAATAATGATAACTACTTAAAAGTTAAAAAGACGTGGTGGTGCAATGGTTAGGTGTTAGGCTGCTAACTGAAAAGTTGGCAATTCAACTCACCCAGAGTCTCTGCAGGAGAAAGACCTGGCAATCTTATTCTGTAAAGATTACAGCCTAGAAAACCTTATGGGGCGGTTTTACTCAGTGTCTCGAGGTTGCTATGAGTTGGAATCAACTCAACAATATCTAACAACACACAAACATTATTAATAGAAAATAAAGATTGATAATTTATGTAAAACGATTAGCATACTGCTTGTATATTTGATAAACTTATTAAATGATTGTCATTACTACTGCAATAAAAATCTTAATGATAATAATGTGGTATGGTTTCGGATGGTAAAATTAAACATCGAGCTTCATCTATACAAAGTAATTCTTAAAATCACAAGGAATGATATTTACAATATCAACATAAAATATCAAATCTACTAGACAACACTGACCGTTGATTAAGCTTTATTATTTCTTAATCCAACAAAATTGCAAAACACAGGAGAGTATCCAGTTCAACAAAATGACCAGAGTCTACAGATAAATTTATATATCACATCTTTTCAAAAAATTGTAATATGTATTTAATTTGTGCAAGATAGTGTTCTAGGTCCTAAGAATACAATGATGAATCCAACAAATTTTTCTCCTCTTATAGAATTTCTATTCTAGTGGAAAGATTAGTAATAAATAAACAAGCATATAACAATACTATTAGATAGTGAGAAGCCCTTGTGACTATGGTGGAGAAGTGTTCCAGGAAGAGGAAATAGTAGATGCACAGACATTGAGGTTACAACACAATTGCCATGTTCTAGAAAATGCCAGAATGCCAATGTGGCTAGAGGGTAATAATCCAGGCAGAGAATTGCAGTGGGAAAAGAGAACACTTGTAAATGATAAAACAACTATCATTCTAGAGTCCTAATCCACAACTAATAGGGTCACTATGAGTTGGAATCAACTTGATAGCACACAACAACCAGTTGAATAAGCCTAGGCAAGTCATCAGAACTTTATGTTAGTTCCCCTGGCCATTCATTACCATCAATATGTTGACATATTTCTAACGGGGAACAACATATTGATCAGCAATGTTGTTTTCTGCACCAAGTAAGAGGAGTGTGAAATCAGTAAAATCCTTCCTTAATACTCTTCCACTGAAATGTCTTCAACTAGTAGACCGATATCAGTAAGAACAGAAGAAACTAACAAAAGACGCCCTTGACTAGTCAAACGGCTTTCTACGAATTGACTAGGCATCCAAAGGACTATCTTCTAAACCCCTCAACTTAGGGAAAAGAAATATGAGGCATCCTAGAGAAAAGCTTTCTTTGATTAGTTAAGTTAGCATTGTGACAAAGCTTTTAGTTGATACTTGGCATCATAACTTGTTTCCTTTATTTTAGGACAAAATTCCAGATGAATAGCCCTAGTTACAGAACGGGCAACTATAGTAGATGCTTTAGGAAACAGAGAGGTCACATAGACCTTTGGAATCTTATTTCTCAGAAATTCAGAAAAGCATAATTAAGTATGGAAACCCATGTTGTTGTTTTTTTTTGCATGTCATTGAGTCAATTCCAACTCCTAGCAGTGGTGTATGGCAGAGTAGAACTGTTCCATGAGGTTTCTTCAACAGTAATCTTTACAGAAGGAGATTTCCAGGTCTTTTCTCTCAGGGGGTGGCTGGTGGATTTGAACTGCAGACCTTTCAGTTAGCAGTCAAGTGCTTAACCATTGAGCCACCAGGGCTTCTTATGTAGAAACTCATAGACCCACTAAAAACAAGAAAGAGTATATTTTAGTATGAATCCACTTGTTGACAAATGTTAAAACACTGATATATTAATCTAATCTGATATTCCAAGGGGAAAACTCCTTAATTTACTACATTAAATTTGTTTATATGAGCAGCCAAGCTCTGTTCATTGGGCATGATCTTTATAGCATGATTGTTCATGCCATTATGCACTATAAATCTTGTGTGTGAGGAGATATGAGAGCTAGGAAACTGGTGTAGCAGGGCAGCCGTAGTCATAAATTGCATATAGACACTTACAGTGGTTGTTACAAATCTGAACGAGAAGCCCGTGAACTTACATTAAACAAAGTTACAGGTGAAATATATGCAAGATTCACTGTATGAAGTTTCTGAAGTCCTGTCTAAAAGACGGTGGTGTTGGCTTTCTGTGCCTTCCTACAGAAAGTCTTCTATCACTATTATATCTTTATTTAATTGCTTAACCTGCTACTATATTTTAAGAAACAAGAATTGCTAAATCAAATATAATTTCTAGAATACTTAAATTTAAATTCTTTGGTTCTTAATTGCACATAGGGTCAAACGGCCAGTTCAGGAACAGTACCCATGCCCCTAAGTTGGCTTTCTTGCTTGTTTTTTTTCCCTCTCTTAAGTATCCTACTGGAGTTATTGATTTAGTATATCAGTTCTAGACTACAAGTCATGGCATTTTACAACACAGCATAAGTAGAGAGAGGGCATTTGACCAAATGGACCAAATGCATTTGCCAGTCCAAAAAAAAAAAAAAGTCATTGTATATGCATAGAATAATTATATAATATCAGAAACTTATAGTTCGCATATATGTAATTCCCATCCTGATTACCATTCACAAAATAGAACCAGCCTGTGACCTCTAGGCATTGGCTACTTTTTCCTGTTTCAGTGAAAGTGTCACATTTATACACCATGAAAGCAGAAATGTAAGATTCTGTATTCCTCACAATTATATCTCAGGTCAGTGTTATGGTTAGAAATTATTTAACAGAAATATAAAGGGGAGATTTTAAATTCATAGCCAGTATATAAAAAACTTAAGTGCCCCTTTTTTTCTCCACACACTCAATCAACAATCTATTCCACAAGACAGTTCCTACCTGCTTTTCAAAGCCAAATTCAAAACCTAACACTGATATTCAATAACAACAAATGTATTTTTAAAGCAAACTAATAATAACATCTGAAGAGTTAGGGGAACCTTAGGGCAATATTATCATACTAAAGGTAGAAAAAAGATAAAATTTGGATAAAACTGTCCATCAGAAGTTCTTCAAAAACAGAATCACGTCTTCAAATCTACAGCCTTCCTTGGAATCCCAGTGGAGCTTGGATTGTAATTTTTCTGATAATTTTACTTGCATCATGCTCTCAGGATAAACCTTTTGGGACTGAAACACTGACAAAACCGTGCAGTCTGTTGCCACCCAGACCCATTCTAAGAAGAAATAGAAGCGTTCTCTACCCAGGTAGGTTAAAAGGCTATATTTCAAAATGGCAGACTTTGAGTCATTGGTGGGTTGAAAAAGAAAAAAAAAAAAAAAAAAGCTATAAGCTCAAGATAAGCAAGTTAAAAATGAAGTAGTGCAATATCATAGAGTAAAATTAAAACAGAGTATATTTTCTTAAATAAAGATAAGCAATGATATTTCATCTAATTTCAGTTTTGTGTATATTTATGTATTATGATATGGAAATAGTTCTTATTAGATTGAAGGAAATAAAAATCCCAGTTTATAATCTATGAGGAGGTTTGGAAAAATTAGGCTCTTGATGACCAGATTACTATCTAGGTCAAAACTCTCCATTCTACCTTTACAATAGCTAGAGATTTTACCCAGTACTAGTAGAGGGTACATTACACTGTGGTCATACATATATTACTAGTGATATTTCTCAAACAAAGCATATGCTTTAAGAATAAGGGGAATAAATATTAAAGCATTATTACAAAAATTCATCTTTAATTCCCCATTAACTACCATCTGAAGAGAATACATTAAGAAATGAATTTAAAAAAGCATGGTTTTGAACCATAAAATGTCTGTAGTCTGTCAGCAGAAGAGGTATGGAAACGTATATCACTATAAATGTAAGAAGAAATATAAACTAAGTATGTCTAAAGTGGTTCTAGAGCACAAACATGAAAGATGTCTCTACACGGGAAAAAAACAAACAGTTCTTTATAGAAGAGGTGATTTTTCAGTAGGATAAATTGGAGTTTTCCCTTCAATTGTCCAATTTTGTTGATGAGAATACAACTAGGACTGACACAGGCAAAAATTGATAAACATCAAAGGATGTGTTGCAATTAATGGATAGAGTCCAGTCATATTAACTGAACCAGTAGATGTCCATTGGGGTTTGGAGAGACTGGACTGGAATTGGGATTATAAGATATATTCAGGGACTAGATTGTGAAAAGTCACATATGCTTTTAAATATAATTCATACTTTCAGTATACCATAAAATAGTTTGTGTATACAAAATTTTAAAGACATTTGTGTTTTAGAAGTGGAGAAAAATAATTAAGAGGAAGAGACAAGAAAAATAGATAAAGTTGGAAAAACTTTCTTCCGTTCCAGGCTGGTCTATTGTTTGTTCTTTCACTGCTCTATCTTCAGCTTCTGAGTAGTGCTTGGAAATTACTAGGTCTCGAAATACACTATTAACTTAGGCAATGAGTGACTGAATAAACTACAAGAACGCCTAAGGAGGTAGCAGTTAAGTATACCAAGAGAAATTGTAAGGGTAGAACATGCACAGTCTTGGTCATAAATCAGAGTGGGTGATGATCTTAGAAGCTATTTATAGGTAAGTGTCTTATGCATTTATGCTAGTAAAAATGGTAATGTCTTATGGTGGTCTAGGCTGGAGTTTTTAAACTGTTCTGTAACTATGAGTAGATCATAAATTCGATGTATATGATCCTGACCAGCATTATTTGGATTAAATAGGATAAAACAGATTACAGTAGAACACTACAGAACATGCAAGATGAGTACATGCCAGGTATTGACAGTATTGTTTTGGATATGTTTATTAGTTTCATAACAAGTAGAATTTTTTTTTTTTTCTGTGGTTTTTGGCCAAATAATTTTGAGTCTGAAAGCAAGTAGTCTAAAGAAGAGTGTTGGTCTGAGTAGCCCTATAAACAAATTTTTTTTTATCTTAATTTTTCTATTTCCTTGTTCTCTTTTTCCTGAAAGTTGATTTTCATTTGTTTCACATGCAATTTAGACAGTTGAGATTCATGGGCTCCTCTGTCCTTATTTTCCTCAATTTGCATGTTGTTATCGTTACACATTAGATACCCATCTGTATTAGGGTTTCAGGAGGGAATACAACAATGTATTTAGGATACAATTAAGGTGAATTGTGGTATTTAGGATACAATTAAGGTGAATTAGTATTATTTGAAAGTTATAATTTACCACATAGTAGTTGTTCAATAAACATATTGAATGAAAAAAAAATCCCTGGTACGTAATTTCCTTGTTAAATTGAACAAGAATTGTAAGTACATAAGAGCTAATAGTAAATACTGACTAAAACCAAAAACCAAACCCTTTGCTATCAAGTCAATTCCGACTCATAATGACACGACAGGACAGAGTTGAACTGCCCCATAGGGATTCTAAGGCTGTAATCTTTACCTAAGCAGACTGCCACATCTTTCTCCCACAGAGTAGCTGCAGGGTTCGAACTGCTGACCTTTTGGTTAGCAGCTAAGTGCTTAACTATTGTGCGACCAAGCCAAAAACTTGTCGCCATCCAGTCACCACTCATAGCGACCCTATAGACAAAGTAGAACTGCTCCATAGGGTTTCCAAGGAGCGGCTTGTGGATTCAGACTGCCCACCTTTTGGTTAGAAGCCAAGTTCTTAACCACTGTTCCACCAGGGCTCCACTGTGTCTCCAGGGCTCCTTAAAATCTAAATAAATGTGAGGAAATACGCAATCTTATTTCACTTGCATAATAGGTATTGTTAGTGTAATTTCCAAATTATATAAAGAAATTTATTGAAGTTTTACTAACAAATATTTGTTCTCATTTTTCATGTGTAATGTTGAGAGAGAGAGAAGAAAAAACCAGAACTGGAGAAGGAGGAAGGAGAGGTAAAGATATGGCATTTGAAATTTGTGTGTTAATAGCAAAAACTCTAGTTCTATATTAGTTACACTTTCCTAAAATAAATTTTACGTGGATAATCAATAATTCAATTATGAAAATCAATTAAAAAGAATTAGAAAACAAAGAAAGACATTCAATTTAAAATACAGTAAGAAAATGAAAATCAGTACACAAAATATAATTCAAATATATATTTCTTTAGTAAATGCAAAAAAAGTTAAAAGTGGCAGGTTGATTCAAAGCTCTGAGAAAGCAGATACAAATTTTATGTTAAATTGTAATACACTTAAAAATTATTTTAGGATTTATTCTCGGCACTGTATCAAGCAAAACCTGGAAATAATCTGTGTGTCCAACAACAAAATAAATAGGGTATACTGAGAGCATAATGGTGATGTATTTGGACCCTTAGTCAGAAAGACATATATCTGAAACCCGCCTGTATTTTAGACCAGACTCCTAGTATGATAATCCCTATATAAGCAGCAAACTCTGTAAAAAATATTAAGGTACAAAAACACCATTTATAGAAATGGTAAAATAGATTTTTTTTTTTCTCTTATTCCTCATCCAGATGCCCTGGAGAGACACATGGCTCAGACGAATTGCACCCAGGTGACAGAGTTTATTCTTGTGGGTCTCACAGATCACCAGGAGTTGAAGATGCCCCTCTTTATGGTATTCTTATCCATCTACCTTTTCACAGTAGTAGGCAACCTGGGATTGATCCTAGTCATTAGAGCAGATGCAAGACTCAACACACCAATGTACTTCTTTCTTAGCCATCTGGCTTTTGTCGATTTCTGTTACACTTCTGTCATCACACCCAAAATGCTTGGAAATTTCTTGTACCAACAAAATGTCATCTCCTTCAATGCATGTGCTGCTCAGTTAGGCTGCTTCCTTACACTCATGGTATCAGAATGCTTGCTACTGGCCTCCATGGCCTATGATCGACACGTGGCCATTTGTAACCCTCTCCTGTATATGATCACAATGTCCCCAGGAACCTGCCTTCAGCTGGTAGCTGTCCCCTATAGCTATAGCTTCCTGATGGCCCTGTGTCATACCATCCTCACCTTTCGTCTCTCCTATTGCCATTCCAATATTATCAATCATTTCTACTGTGATGACATGCCTCTCCTCAGGCTGACTTGCTCAGACACTCACACCAAACAACTATGGATTTTGGTCTGTGCTGGTATTACGCTTATTTCCTCTTCACTGATCATCTTTGTCTCCTACATGTTCATCATTTCTGCCATCCTGAAGATGCGCTCAGCTGAGGGCAGGCGCAAAGCCTTCTCCACATGCAGTTCCCACATGTTGGCAGTAACCATATTCTATGGGACTCTGATCTTTATGTACCTACAACCAAGCTCAAAACATTCTCTTGATACAGACAAGATGGCCTCTGTCTTCTATACTGTAATCATTCCAATGTTGAACCCCTTGATCTACAGCCTCCGAAACAAGGATGTGAAAGATGCCCTAAAGAAAGTCATCATTAATAGAAACCAGGCACTTGTCTTCACGAGATTAAGAAAATAACTTAATAAAAGTGGGCTTTCCTTCATTACTTGCTTTTTTTTTTTTTTCCCACAATTAAGAAAACTAGTAGATTGCTTTGGTCTTGTTGATCAATAAAGATCTGTTCACTGCATAATGAAATCATTCTCTATTTTCTTTGTGAGTTTGACTTAGAGTTATATTTCCTGTGTAGAAGGTATAAGAATTAACATCAAATCTATCATTTCTCAAAAGTAAAAATATGTAAAAAAATAATTTACTGGTCTTCTCTGATGGCCACTCAAGGAGGTGCTGGCCCAGATAAACATGCAGACAACTTCAACATCCAGTTCAGGATTCTAAGAGTGCTAAAATAATATATTCAACATTGAAATCCAAGACACAAGTATAAACCAATGATTTCAATTCAGAATGACATTTCCCCCAGGGAATATTTGGCAATGTCTTGAAACAAGCTTGATTGTACAATAGTTTGATCCTATTGTTATCTAGAGGGTTGAGGCATGGGATGTTACTACATATCCTACAATGTACAGGAAAGCCCTCACACAAATAATGACCTAGTCCAAAATGACAATAGAGCAAAGGTTGGGAAATTCTGCCCTAAGTAATTATTTCCTTAACAATTGCTGTTGGGGGGAGGGTTCTATATATTTTTTTAGGTTGAAGCCAGTGATAGTGTCATTCAAGCAAGTCTTCTATATCCTCACTGATTTTGTTTACTTGTTCTATCTCTTATTAAGAGTGCTATATTAAAATACCCAGTTAACAATGTTGAATTACATCTTTCACTGTTCTTATATGTCACTTTTTATTTCATATATTTCGAGATGTTTTTGTCAGTTGTGCATGAATTCATAATCACTATACCTTATTTGGAAACCCTGATTTATATTTTGTCCTTAACATGTTGTCCATCCTCAGTTAAATACTTGTCTTCCTAAATTATTGGAAAAACAAGAACAAACACCACAGTTGGAAACAGAAAAATTGCCTTCCTGATTGCTCCCCGCCCCCGCAAAGTTTTTTGCAGTGTAGAGGATTATTTCCAGTTTCCTCTGAGACATATTATTTCTTATTAAGGACTGAAGCCTTGTTCTTCCTGTATACACTTGCTATGGCCAAAGGTAAGAAAACACCCGGGAGGGGTGCTCTTCCAATGAGTTCATCAAGGAACTTAAATAATAACAGACAGTAACAACCTAAATGAGGAAACCAATGCTTCATGATCGTTTCAAAGGGTAAGCCAAAGATGGAGTGTTATGCCTTACGATATCAGGAATAGATCCTTGGGGATATGGATATTCAGTCCTTTGAAAAGTAAGGGGTAAATATTTTTTGGAAGGTAATTCTTCTTATCTTTCTTTCAAAGACACATTAAAACCCCATCATTAAACAACAACAGCAACAAAAATATGATAAATTAAAACAATAAAGAAATAATTAGCATTTCAAAAATGAGGGATCATTAAGGCAATAATGTCATACTAAAGGCAGAGCTACAGATCTATGCTTCTTCAAAACCAGAGGAAGACATGAATTAATCTCCAACCTACCTTGGGCTCCCAGTGGAGTGTGGGATGTAATTTTTCTGATGATCTTACTTGCATCATGTTCTTAAAACCCTTTGGGACAAAGCTGCTAACAAAACTGAGGTATGTTGCCATGCAAACTCACTCGGAGAAGAAATAGGAGCACCCTCCACCTAGGCATGTCAGAAGACTATGCCAAAATTGGGGTGAAGATAAGCATTTGTAATAATGAGGTAAGATACAATCAATGTTTTTAATAAGGTAAAAACATAAAACTTCAGTGTACCCTAGTAATAATTCTGGGTATGTATATGATGGTGTCACTCTGAATATGTATATGTGTTTTATGTCATCTTATAAGATACATTTCTTACAGTGGGTCGTGGCCAAGAAATTCTGAAAGCCACTAATCTAGAGAAGGTTGCTGGTTTGAGGGGTCCTACCCAGAAGTGCTTAATTTTCTCTCTCTCTCTTTTTTTCTTTATTCTCTTTTTTCCTTAAAAGGACATTCATTTCTTCAAATGCAAATTAAAGCGCATGAGAGTTAAGATTTCCTAGATCTGTATTTTCCTCCATGCCAAATGTAGCAATCATTAGACATTAAAAATCCATCAGTGTATCGGAATTCCAGGATGAAGTTTAACACATGTATTTAGGATAAATTTAAAGTGAGTAGCAAGCTTTGAAAGTAACTGCTTACCACAAAGTAGCTTCTCAAGAAACATATTAAATTCAAGCAAAGCAAATAATCCATAACCTGAGACCTTTCTGAGATTACTTGAGCCAGAGTTGTAATATGCAAAAGCCATAAAAAAAACCCAGTGCTGTCAAGTCGATTCCGACTCATAGTGACCTATAGGACAGAGTAGAACTGCCCGATAGAGTTTCCAAGGAGCACCTGGTGGATTCTAACTGCCAACCTCAAAAGCCATTAGTTAATTTTAAAAAGAAAGTCAGGAAATATGAGTTCACATTTTATTTTTATAAAATGTATTCCAAGTTTAATTTCCAGAATGTACAAAATAATATATGTTTTTCTCAAAATTGTTTCTCCTGGGGCTGACACCCTGAATTTGGGCTTGTCACCTACTAGACAGTAGAGAATAAATTTCTCTTTGTTGAAGCCATCCACTTGTGGGATTTCTGTCAAAGCATCACTAGATGACTAAAGATAATGACCATGGTAGTTCAGAATATCTGGAACATGAAGGCTATATAAAGATTTTTGCAAGAGATGAGGTACAGGAAGCAGATTTCTAAGAGGTGTATGCCAGTCACATTAAAGAACTTGTTTATCCTAAGGGCACAGATAAGGCATTGAAGGACTTTGTCAGGAGAATAACAGGATGGAGTTTGTGTCTATAAAATTAAGATAGACCATAGTGTAGGGAATAGAGAAAAGTAGGAAAGACTGAAAGCAAGAATACAAGTTAGGTGTCAGTCCCAATAAACCAGAAAAAAATGTCCTTGGGCTTGGATCAAGCAAATGATAAAAGTGACTAGATTTGAATATTACATAAAACATAAAATTGTAAGGAACTGGGGATAAATTGGGTGTGGCACAAAAAAACAGGAATACGTCAAAAGATAACTAGACTCTGATTTGGAAAACAAAATGGATAATGGCATCATTCACTGAAATAAAAAAATCCATGCTCCAGGTCTTGAATATTAGGGCTAATGTACAGAGATGTAAAGTCCTTTGTTTACGTGACACTTTTAATGAACATCTAGAATATCTAAGTGGTAATTTTCAGGAAGGGGGCCTTGGTGGCAAAATGGTTAAGGGATTGGTTGCTAACCAAAATTTGGTGGTTTGAACCCACATAGTCACCCCATAAGAGAAAGACCTGGTGATCTACTTCCATAAAGATTACAGCCTAGAAAACCCCTTGAGGCAGTTCTACTCTGTCACATGGGGTTGCTATGAGTCAAAATCAACTTGCTGTCACCTAAAAACAATTTTCAGGAGGAATTTTTATATATGGGGTTGGAGAAGAGAAAACAAATTTTTCAATAGTAATAGATAGAAATTATGTCCCTGTGTGGCACAATCAATTTACAATCAGTTACTAACCTAAACTTTAGAGGCTCAAACCCGACCAATCGTGCCATGGAGGAAAGGTATGGTGATCAGCTTCTATAAAGATGAGAGCTAAGAAAAGCCTATGGAGCAGTTCTACTCTGTAACACATGGGGTAGCCATGAATAAAAATCAACTCAAAGGAAAACAGGCTTGGTTTGGTTTAATAGATGCATGATAGATAGACAGGCAGACAGAGAGACAGAAAGATAAATAAACAGGTATACATCTTCAGCATATAGGTGCCTACTGAGGACAGTGGGTTGAATAAAATCAAGAAAGTATGAAAAGGTAAGGGCAGAGGAGATTTGGATAAAAACTGAAAAGCTTATCCTCAAAAGCACAGGCAATGGAAATACAACTTCTAAGTTAGAGAAACAAGGAAATGGTAAATGAACTCAGAGACTGCTTTGCTCTGGAAACAAAAGATATACTCAACAGAGGCTAATAATGCTACAGAGCTGCCGAAGGGAGGGGGAAGAAAAAAAAAAAAAAAAAAACCTTCATTGAATTTGGGAGTAGGGAAGCTGATAGTGAACTTGTTGAGAAAATTTCAGTGGAATGATGGAAAAGGAAGGTGAATTACACTGGATTGAGTTATAAGTGTAATTCACATGCTCCAAGACATTTAATTGAGAAGTGGTAAACGGGAGACAAAAGATAAAAGAGTAACTTAGATAAAGGTTCTGGGTAGATGGTAGTCAAAGGGTAAGGGGAGGGGGTGTTTTTGTTTTTCTTTTATCTGTCTTACAGATCTGGAGCCCTGGTGTCACAGTGGTTAAGAGCTCGGCTTCGAACCAAAAGAACAGTGGTTCGAATTCACCAACTGCTCCTTGGAAACCCTATGGAGCAGTTCTAATCTGTTCTATAGGGCCACTGTGAATTGGAATTGACTCAGCCCCAAAGGTTTGCGAAGTAACTGAGACAATGTGGTAACAAAGAAAAGCCAAGTGAACTTATCCTCTGCTCTCAATGGGAGTGATTTCAATTCTGCAAGTTTTCAAAATTCAGAACCCAGTTTAGGTTTGTGGACATGGTCTGTGGAATTTAGTTTTTTAAACTCTTTCCAAATGCTGTACACTTTGGATCATATACATGCTTAAAGATACCAAAACCAAACCCACTGCAGTCGAGTCAATTCCAATGCATTGCAACCCTATAGGAGAGAGTAGAACTGCCCCATAGAGTTTCCAAGTAGTGCCCGAAAGACTCAAACTGACTACCTTTTGGTTGGCAGCTGGAGCTTTTAACCAGCACATCACCAGTGTTTCCTGCTTAAATTTACAGGGTAAAATAATTTGTCTTCATGGTCTAAAGCTGTTTATAATCTGGAAAATAGTTTACTACTGTGTATTTTGTAAAAGAGAAAAATACAGAAAATTAACAATCCTATTTTTCCTTAATATTAGTATCATAAGTTTATTAAAGGAAAAAGAAATGGAAGTAAGCAAAAAAAAAAAAAAAAAAAGTTTAAAAATTATACCAAACTGGATACCTAAAGATAAATAGTTTTAATATTTTGGTTTTGACTTGTCAAATTACATTTTCCACACTCATTCCTGATAATTCATAATTTATTTATTAATTGATATATTCAATCCATAACTTTATTAAATCAACTCAAAATATAAGAAATCATTTTGATATGTTCTGATAACCACTAACATTTTTAATGCTGCAACTTTTATTTTCCCTATATTTAAAGAAAATACAACATAGATTTTGCTATTTTATTGATTGTAAATTTTAATTGAAATTATCTTTCCTATTTTGCAATTTCCCAGTGGATTGGAATTTCTGCCTGGACCAAATCTATTCACACTGACAGCAGGAGTAATAGCCAAATATAACAGAATTCTCCTTCAACCGAATTTAAAGTAATGTCCTGGTGAGCCATGACCATCTTCCCATATGTAGATTGATCACTTCCTACAGAACCAAGTTTATTCAGACCCTGTGCTCTGAGGGGTTTCCTTTAGAAGAAATTGTATATCTATTTCATGGCCAAAGGCAATTATTCAGCAGTAACTGAGTTCATCCTCTTGGGACTCGCAGACAATCCAGAGCTTCAAGTCATTCTCTTTAGTGTCTTCCTAGGGATTTACTTAGTTACTGCTGTGGGTAATCTTGGTTTGATTGTGATAATTCAAATCAGTCCTCAGCTTCAGACACCCATGTATTTTTTTCTCTGTCATCTGGCTTTTGTTGATTTTTATGGTACCTCCTCTATCACCCCAAACACCCTGGTGAACTTTGTGCGTGAAATTAAAAGTATGTCATTTTATGCATGTGCAACTCAGGTGTGTTGTTTTATCACGTTCTCAGTTTGGGAATTATTACTGCTGTCTATCATGGCATATGATCGGTATGTGGCCATCTGCAACCCTTTACTCTATGTAGTTCTCATGCCAAGGAAACTCTGCATTCAAATGGCCACTAGCACATATATTTATGGATTCACTGTGGGAGTTGTACAGGCAGTGGCTACATTCCACATGTCTTTCTGTGACTCTAATGTGATCAACCAGTTCTACTGTGATGATGTTCCATTGATTGCTCTAGCTTGTTCTGATACACGTGTCAAAGAGCTGATGCTGTTAATTATTGCTGGATTCAATGTGTTTTGCTCCCTTATCATTGTTCTCATCTCGTATGTCTTCATTCTCTTTGCCATCCTGAGGATCCACTCTGCTGAAGGAAGACAGAAAGCCTTCTCTACCTGTGCTTCTCATCTATTTTCTATTACTATGTACTATGGAACCTTAATGTTCATGTACCTACAGCCCAAGTCAAGCCATTCACTGGATAAAGACAAATTTGCCTCAGTGTTCTATGTAGTGGTGATCCCCATGTTAAACCCACTGATCTATAGTTTGAGGAATCAGGAGGTAAAAAATGCCCTGAAGAGAATTATTGAAAAAATGTATTTTAATGATCAATAGTGAGATAAAAGTTGTCACTAAAAAAAAAAAAAAAAATGGCAGATACAGAGTTAGGAGATTCTTGAGTCAAGGCTTGCACAATGGTACAGCGCTAATAAGTACAGGGACCCTTGTCCTCTGGGACTCAGCTTCCTAAAGTCTAGTTCCTTGCAAATAAGTATTTTTCTCGTCCTTTATTTTACCTTTTTTGGTTTACACATAGTAGGCATTTCGTAAATGTTTGTTTAGTTGTTGGAGCCTAAAATGGAGAAAAAAATGTCAGCGCTCTTTGACCATCAGATGTTTCAACAATACAGATAAGCATTGAGTGTCTTGAAATAATGAATTTATCTTATTTCACTACGATTAGCCAACCACTTTACATTAAGATCAATTTATGTGTGGTCATCTTAAACTTTTATTACTGTAAAATGTATTTCTTTTGAAGCAATATTGTGTGGATTACTATAACAATGAATGTGGCAGTCTTTAGGCCAATGGAAGGTTTTATTCTCTCGAGCACTGTAGTTAGGGAAGGCAAATCCATATACAAATATGTATTGATTTGGTACACTGGTGGCTTCCTAGTGATTTACAGACAGTGGAAATTAGCCCTGGAGAATTGGTTAAAGTACTAGGAGTAACAGAACATGGCATTCTAGGAAAAAGAAGAGAAGGTGATTTCAATCTAAAAGGTAGATCCTCTAATCTTCCTCGCTGTTGCAAAACTCTCTACTGTAGCTACTCTTTAGTAGTTAAAAATTTAAATCAGCTTGCCTTGTGCCCATTTCTCTTTCCCAAATTCCATGTCTTGCAGTCGTGTTACTCCAAGAACCCTAACCAACTGTCCAGGCCTATTTACCATTGTTTTGAGTCAGTGTGTATCCATGCCTCAGGCCACAAGTTCTCCAGCTGAAGTGGGCAGTTAAATGCTCAACCACTGGGACTTTACATCTAAGTGGAGATGGGATGAGACATCAGTTTATGTCTAACTAGTTCTTACATAATGTAACAACCATCTGTGGATTAGATCCAAATACTAACCCCATCAGTTGGTTGTAGGGAATCTCTAACCCACGCAACCATGGAGTAGATCGACAGAAAGAACTTTATACAACAAACAACACTTGAGAGATAGATGATATAAAAATATCTTTCTAAAACAATTAATGAGCAGATTCTCAGGTCCATAGAGCTGTGTATATGCTGACAAGCATCTTTCAATCTTCCTTGGAATTCTCACATCTCTGTGGAAAATTACAATTAGTGCAACCATTACACACTAATTAGAAATAAAAGACTTCTGTAGAATTTCTGTGCAAGGTATTCTTGTTGTGGCTGTTAAACCCATGATATCAAAAAAGAAAAACCAAACCTGTTGCCATTGAGTCAATTCCAACTCATAGTGACCCTTGCAGGACAGAGCAGAGCTGTCCCACAGGGTTTCCAAGGCTGTCATCCTTACAGAAGCAGAGTGCCACACCTTTCTCCCATGGAGAGGATGGTGGGTTTGAATCAAAGACCTTAAGGTAGCAGTAGAGCACTAAACAGCTGTGTCGCACAGAATGATATTATTAAGAAACAGAAGAATAATGTTTCTTGGACAAAATATTCACATTAAATAAGATTGATTGTGTGTGTGTTTGTATAAAAATAACGGGCTGATTATGATTTTTCAATCAGTTCATCTTCCTGTTTATTCTACACAGACAGGTATGTGTGAAACGGGAATGAACAGACTTCACTAGAGGGTTTGATGTGTATATTCTTAAATGTTTTCCAGCACAGTGCTAGACATAAAATGAGTTATTTCTCAGTTATCATCCTTTGTGAAAGAATTTTCAGGCATAATTCTCTGTGACTGAACTATATACACCAGTAGGCCAATAAGAAATTCATGCCAATTGATAAATGTCAACATAATTGAGTTTCTCACCTAGAGTTGAATCTTTGGTACAATTCAAATCATTACTTAGCAGTAGATTAATCTCCTTTGATCTAATGAATATTATGGCCACTTATTGAAATTCATAAGTTTAAGAAGACCAATATTAAAGCATAAAAATATAAATCAAGTATAATTAAACACCTTCCATGTTGTTTTCCAAAACATTAGAATGATCTTTGTTAAGTAATTATTCTTTATTAGCAAGGTGATCTATTTCAAGTTGTTGTTCCTTGTCTGTGAGGCAAAATGGATCCCAAAAGACCAGCCATAACATAATTTGTTATGCTCGTGACTCATCATTACACTGTTTCATAAATTTTAAAGAATGATGTAATACAAGGAAAAGGCTCTAGAGGGACTACAAATGATCAAAATGTACTGACAATACTTAAGTAATCACAAGTGTTGTTGGCATCCCCAGAGCTGGCTTCAAGATTGATTGAATTCTTTTTGGTTTTGTCATAGATTACTCAAAGACGGCCATGAAGTAGAGAAAAATATTCAAGGTAATTAAGGTAATAAAAAAGGGTTTGGAGTAACCCAAACTTTGGATTTGTTTGTTCTGTTGCTCTACAGATACATTTGGAGTATCTACCAGTTGCTAAGTCCTGCTGGGAACTGGAGATAAAACTGAGAGAAATACAGAACTGTTTTGGCTTACCAAGAATTTGAAATTTTAAGTAGGTTCCAGACAAATTAACAGGTGGGTGAATAGTTCAGAGCTGCACTTGAGAGATAATAAAAAGGCTACAGAAGAAAGTGAAATTTCATCTGGAATTGGAAGGAGAAGTTGAAAGAAAATAGCCAGACAGAGAGGTGAAGATAAAGAAAGGAGTATTCCGGCAAAACTATGTACAAAATGTGTGGTCACATCTGAGAAACTGAGGCAACATGGCTGAGGCATGGAGATTACATGAGGGATGCCACAAGAGATAAGACTAGTCTGCAAAGCAAGGGTTTGTTTATCAAAGGTTGATTTAGCCACCTTAACGGCTTTGAACTTTATCTAAGGTCAGCTGGAGAACAAGCTAAGATTTGCAAGTTAGGAAGAACTCTTGGGCTACTATATGCACAGAGAGGGTTGGAAACTAGACGCCTGGATAAGTTAGAGAGTAATATTTAGGCTTTTCCTGCAGGAGAGGTATGATAGAAGTCTAAATAAAGAAAAGAATATATAATATAGAGAATACGAGAGAGATTGGATTTGAAAAAAATGGATTGAACAGAAGTGTTCAATAATTATTTGTTGGGTGGGAAAGAGTTATATGGAATGCTTTCTTGGTTTCTCACAGATTGAATGGCTGGAAGATACACCATTAATGGAGTTAGAAAATATATGCTCTAAAGCATATAGTGGGGTGGGGTGATTTTTGAATCTCTGGTTTTACTTTTGAACATGTTTAATTTAGGCACCTCAGATATATCTAAACAGCATTATCTGGAAAGCTGTTGGATACATGTACCTGGAGCTTAGAGAAAAATCTGTTTTAGATATTTAGATTTGTGCATCATCAGTACATAAATGACAATTATCTTCATATCATTAAATGAGATCTCTCAACAAGAATGCTCAAAAAGGAAATGAGTTGGCCTAAGGTAAAACTGTAAGAGGGTCATTTAAAGTATAGACAAAGGATACATAGTCATCGGGGGAGAGTAAAAATGGACAAAAAGATGGGAAAATCCAGAGATTCTGGTGACTTGGAAGTCAAAAAAGAATGTTTTTCAGGATAAAAGGAAATGCCAGTGGTGTTCAATGCTACAGAGAAGTCAAATATGAAGGTTTCGCTGGATTGGGAATGAGGAGAGTGTTGGTGTACTTGATGAAAGTAGTTTCAATGCAATGCTGAGAAAAGACATGACAATAATACAATAGGTCGAGATACGAATGTGAGAAAGGATGTAAGTGTGGGTGACTTTTCTATGGCGTTTGGTAATGAAGGAATAGAGAGAGTAGAAGACTTGGAGGGGTTTCTTAGGTAAAGGGAGAAGAATAGTGATGAAGGATCCCCGGTGGGGTTTTAACTATATACTTCATTTATAGTTCAATGTGAATGACTGAATAAATTAGCAGAAGGAGAAGATATGGAATACAAAGAAATATGTGATCAAAATATGAGTTTAGGTATTAGAAATAGTGGTGTGCCTGACCCCAAACCATGGTATTTTCAGTTGCCTCATATGCACGTGAAAGTTGGGCAATAAATGAGGAAAACAGAAGAAGAATTGATGCTTTTCAATTATGGTGTTGGCTAAGAATATTGAATATGTCATGGACTGCCAGAAGCATGAACACACCTGTTTTGAATGAAGTACAGCCAGGATGCTCCTTAGAAGCAAGGTTAGAGAGACTTTGCCTTATACACTTTCAACATGTTGTTATGAAGGACCTGTCACTCAAGAAAGGCATCATGTTTGGTAAAGTAGAGGGTCAGTGAAAAAGAGGAAGACTCTCAACAGGATGAACTGACACAGTGGCTGCAACACTGGGTCCAAATACAGCAATGATTGTGAAGATGGCACAGGGTCAGGCAGTGTTTCTTTCGGTTGTTTTTAGAGTCACTGTGACTGACTGGACAGAATCTAACAACAACATTAGAAATAGAACTAACCCCTCTAAAAAAAAAAAAAAGAAAAGTGCAGAAAGGATAGATTGGAAGCAGGTAGGTTTGTGCAACTCTTTAAAGAAATTAAAATTACTTTTATTTTATTACTTTAAATTCCTCTCTTTGGTGTCATGGATTGAATTGTGTCCCCCCAAAATATGTGTCTTATAGGTTAGGGCACGATTCTCAGTATTGTGTGGTAGTCTTTTATTTTGTGATCTTCCTGTGTGTTATAAATCATAATCTCCGCCTGTGGTTAAAGAAGATTATGGTGGGGAAAAACACCCTTACTCAGGTCACAATGTAAAGGGAGTTTCCCTGGGGTGTGGCCTGCACCACCTTTTATCTTACAAGAGATAAAAGGAAATGGAAATAAGCAGGGGAATGACTTCCTACCATCAAGAAAGCAGTGCCTGGAGCAGAGCGCATCATTTGGAGCTAGGGTCCCTGCTCAGAGAAGCTCCTACCTAGTCTTGGGGAAGGTTGATAAGAAGGCTGATAGAGAGAGAGAAAGCCTTTCCCTGGAGCTGAAGCCCTAATTTGGACTTTTAACCTACTTTATTGTGAGGAAATAAACTTTTCTTTGTTAAATCCATCCATTTGTGGTATTTCTGTTACAGCAGCACTAGAGGACTAAGACTTCTGTTGGAATTGTTGGTATGTACTGAGAGTAAGGGGGGTGGTATAGAAAAGTATGAAGAAATTCAAAGGGTATGTGATAATAGGTACATGTAGACTAATACACAGAAAGTCAATTTAAGAAAAAGGCCAATCTCCTGGACAAAAGTAAGTGGCTATTTTCAATATAAGTTTGTAATTGCTTACTTTTGCCTGGTTGCTGTTCTTGTTACCTCAGACACAATTGTGAAGAGAACATTTCAAAATACCCAGATTTTGATGTATCTGGAGAGAAATAAGACCAGGATGTTTGGGATGTTGACAAGAATAATTGTAGTAATAATCATGAAGTCTAAGGTGGGCAGGGGAAGAATTAAATAAAGGAGGTAACAAAAGAGAAATAATTAGTGGAAAACAGTGTTGTCAGTGGCATCTTGGTGTGAGAATTTGTTTTGTCATTTCTGAGATGTTAAAGGGAAGGGCAAATGTTTGTGATCTTAAGGTAATGTTTTAATTTTGGATTCGTAGTAGTCAATCAATTTCCAGATAAAACAAGATCCAAGATGGAGCCATGAGAGTTGGAAGTTCAAGCGTATTGGTGTTGGAGACATTGACATCAAGATTTTGAGAACTGTAGAAGCATTGTATTAAATGTGTGGTCTGTGTTGGCACTGATGTCAGCTTTATGGAAAAGAGACACAATGATCTTGGTGCCAAAATCTTCAATAAATAAGGAGTGACCTGGGCATAAATAAGTGACAACAATGAAGACAGGTATAAACTTCAAAGCATCAGAAGAGTTTACTCAATGCAAGATGATGAATCATATCTTATCTCGAGCAAATGTGAAATCTGTGGAGAGTTACAAATTGAGCAGCCTGCAGAGAGGTGGCCTGGAGAGAAGCAGGTCTTCAAGTGGGAGCCAAGTTTTAGTTTAAGCAAGGGTGGGTAAAATGATTAAAGATGTTGGAGAGAACAAAATAAAAATGATACTAAATTTATGGTCCAGAGATCAAGAGTATTCAAAATTTTATCTCTGATCTTTCATATTAACTCTTTGGGAATCAATTTTTGGAATTTATTTCCTTTTAATTACATTTTTTCAATTTATTACACTTTTATTTAAGGTATTCTCATAACTTTAAAACATATTTTGACATCTGTGTTCAAAAAACTCTATTTCCTTCTATTAAAATTAGATTACTTTAACAATTCTTCACATAATTTAATATTTTGAAATTTCTGCCTAGAATACATGCCTTTATTCTGAATGCAGAACTAGCCTGAAGTTTCTCCTGGTGGGTCAGAGCCACCTTCTAACATCTGTTTGATGATTGCCTGCAGACCCAAATTATTTGCAACTGTGATCTGGAGGGATTTATTGTGATTTTTCCATGGCCAAAGGCAACCATTCAGAGGTGACTCAATTCATCCTTTTGGGACTCACAGATAACCCAGACCTTCAAGTCATTCTCTTTAGCGTCTTCCTAGTGATCTACTTAATTAGTGTCCTGGGTAATCTTGGTTTGATTGTGCTAATCCAAATCAGCCCTCAGCTTCACACACCCATGTATTTTTTTCTCATACACCTGGCTTTTGTTGATTTTTCTTTTACTTCATCTGTCACCCCAAACACCTTAGTGAACTTTTTGTGTGAAGTTAAAAGTATAACATTTTATGCATGTGCCACTCAGGTGTGTTGCTTTATCACGTTTGTAGTTTGTGAAGTCTACTTGCTCTCAATCATGGCATATGATCGGTATGTTGCCATCTGCAACCCTTTACTCTATGTCGTTCTCATGCCTAGGAAACTTTGTATTCAGCTGGTTGCTAGCACATATGTTTATGGTTTTACTGTGGGTCTTGTACAGACAGTGATGACATTCTGTTTGTCTTTTTGTGACTCCAGTATGGTCAACCACTTCTACTGTGACGATGTCCCTTTGGTTGCTTTGGCCTGCTCTGACACTCAAGTCAAAGAGCTGATGTTATTAATCCTTGCTGGGTTCAATACACTTTTCTCTCTACTGATTGTGTTAATTTCCTATGGCTTCATTGTCCTAGCCATCCTTAGGATCCACTCTGTTGAAGGAAGACAGAAAGCCTTTTCTACCTGTGTGTCCCACCTGACCTCCATCACAATATTTTATGGGACCCTTATTTTTATGTACCTCCAGCCCAAGTCAAGCCATTCTCTGAACACAGATAAATTTGCCTCGGTGTTTTATGTAGTGGTGATTCCCATGCTAAACCCACTGATCTATAGCTTGAGAAACCAGGAGGTAAAAAATGCGCTGAAGAGAAATATGGAAAAGTTGTGTTTGGCTATCAGATAAATGAAGAACCATAGGGCAGGGATCAGGAAACTTTGAGTTATGGCTTTTCTAGTGTCACAGTGTTGGTAAATGACAAAGCCAATTCCATTACTTCAAATGTTCAGACTCACATTTCTGAGGTATACCTCTGTAGACTCTAGGGGAGTGAGATCCACTGTTTATTCCCAGTGACTTTTCACATGAAATACATTTTATAAATTTTATTTGGGTTGTTGAAAGAAGAGAGAAAGAGAGGGAGGGAAGGGGGCAAAGAGAGAGAAATCCGTCTTGGCCGTGAAATCCTTCATCAATAGAGAATTGGGAAATATTTATTTTACCTGAAATCCATGTGAAATTGAGAAATTCAAGTTACAGTAAAGTAGGTGAATATCTGGTATCTTATATTGAAAATCTGCTGCGTAGATTATCTAGAAAACATGCCAAAGTTTAATAGCAGGAATTTCGAGTTTGAGCACTCTGCATAGTTTCCCTAACCCTCCACTGTCTCCGCACCTGGCTGGGAAGGGCAGCACTAGCAGAGCTAACCTGTCATTGAGCATTTCGTTGCATTGACCCTGTACCCGTCTAGATTGCTGAGCAACTTCAAACCGCTGTAATTCAGCCGCCTGTTATATGTGAGGGTGTGGTTAGGCTTATTGTATACAAGCGTGTGGTTAGAACTTGGATTCTTCATTCAAACATTTTGGCTGACAATTTTCGCTTTACCAATTAATGTGATGAGAAAGTTAGTTCACATTTCTGTATCTCAACTGCCTCATCTGCAAAAGGCAGTAAGAGCTCCTTTCTCTTAGACTGATTGTGAGTAGAACTGCACCACAGAGTTTCGAAGAAGCCCTTCCAGGATTCGAATTGCTGGCCCTTTGGTTAGCAGCTGAGCTCTTAACTACTGTGCCACTAGTTCTCTGATTGTGAGAAGTAGATCAGGCTATAGATTTGAAGGACATTGCACAGTTCCTAACACATAGAAGCAATTCATAAATGTTGAGTATTTCATTTAATTATTAACATTATAATTGCATAGATGTTTCCTTTGATTTGGTCTTAGAAAATGCAGTAGACATTTTGAAAATGGTTGTCCACATGATAAATTTCATTTTGTTGTTGTTGTTAGGTGCTGTCAAATCGATTTCGACTCACAGCAATCCCATGCACAACAGAAGGAAACACTGCACTGGTATTGCTCCATCCTCACAATTGTTTCTATATTTGAGTCCATTGTTGTAGCCACTGTGTCAATCCATCTCCTCAGGATCTTCCTCTTTTTCACTGACCCTCTAATTTACCATGCATGATTTCCTTCTGGAGAGACTGATCCCCTCCTGGTAACATGTCCAAAGTATGTGAGACGTTATCTTGCCATTCTTGCTTCTAAGGAGCATTCTGTCTGTACTTCTTCCAAGACAGATTTGTTTGCTCTTTGGAAGTCCGTGGTATGTTATATATTCTTCGCCAGCACTACAGTTCAAAGGCATCAGTTTTTCTTTGGTCTTCCTTTCGCGTGCATATGAGGCAATTGAAAACGCCATGGCTTGGGTCAGGTGCACCTTAGTCCTCATGGCTACGTCTTTGCTTTTCAACACTTCAAAGAGGTCTTTTGCAGTTGATATTCCCAATGTTGAGCGTCTTTTGAATTCTTGATTGCTGCTTCCTTGGGTGTTGATTGTAGATACAAGTTAAATGAAATATTTGACACGGTCAATCTTTTCTACATTTTTCATGATGTTGCTTATTGGTCCAGTTGTGAGGATTTATGTTTTCTTTATGTTGAGGTGTAATCCATATTGAAGGCTGTGGTCTTTGATTTTCAACGGTAAGTGCTTCAAGTCCTCTTCCCTTTCAGCAAGCAAGGTTGTGTCATCTGCATAGTGCAGGTTGTTAATGAGTCTTCCTCCAGTCCTGATGCTGTGTTCTTCTTCATATAGTCCAGCTTCTTGGATTATTTGCTCAGCATACAGATTGAACAGGTATGGTGAAAGGATACAACCCTGATGCATACCTTTCCTGACTTTAAACCACTCAGTATCCCCTTGTTCTGTTTGAATGAATGTCTCTTAATTTCATGTATAGATTCCTCACTCCACATTAAGTGTTCCAGAATTCTCATTCTTTTGAAATATTATCCATAATTTGTTATGATCCATACAATTGAATGCTTCATCATAGTCAATAAAACACAGGTAAAATCTTTCTGGTATTCTCTGCTTTACTAACATACACATTTACTAACATACACGTAGCTGATATCTAGGTGAACCAGGTATTACTAATCCAGTTTTCTCAAACCACAAAGTTCAATTTTTAGATATTTTCTATACTTCCAAGTAAGTTGTACAATGTTGGATATATATTTTAAATTGAACAATGATTCACAAAAAGTCACTCAGAAAATATATGTGAATTAAAAATTTTATGTAAGTTCAAAAATACTCAGAAAGATAGATAAGCCTGAGTCTGGCACAGAATCTGGACCCTCCCCAGGTGTTGGTCATATACTCAGAAAAATAAAGTAAAGGGGAAGGTTATCACGCATACGGGGCCAGCTCTTCTGCCTTCATCATCCTGTCATCTGCCAGCGAAATTAACTTCAAGTGTGTCTGGGAACCTCCCGATTGCCCCCATAGCAAGATTCTTAGCTCTTCCTATAAAATATAACTGAAATTCCACTTTGAAACTTTCATGTCACTGGGCCCCATCTACTCAATTGTCTTGGTTTAGAACATGAGAAAAGGACACTGAAAAACTCTGATGCACAATTTTCTTATCTGTATGTATGGCCTGTAGGAGAAATGATCTGTAATGGATCTGAAGCTGTGTGATTACTAAGCTAGTAAAATGCCCACATCCTATGCTTGGCTACAGACCAAATTATGTTCCAAGAGGAAGGCATGAAAAAAAGTAAATATGTAGTATATAAATATAAACTAGTAGTTTGAAACCACCCACCAGCTCCGCAGGAGAAAGACCTGGAAATCTGCTCCCTTAAAGATTACAGTCAAGAAAACCCTGTGTTTTTGTTGTTGTTGCTCCATGCCATTGAGTCAGTTCAGACTCATAGTGACCCTACGTACAACAGAATGAAGCACTGCCTGGTCCTGCACCATCCTCACAATATTTCCTATCCTTTAGCCCATTGATGTAGCCACTGTGTCAATCCATCTTATCAAGGGTCTTCCTCTTTTTTGCTGACCCTCTACTTTACTAAGCATGATGTCCTTCTGCAAGGACTGATTTCTCCTGATAACATGTCCAAAGTATGTGAGACATAGTCTCACCATCCTTGCTTCTAAGGAACATTCTGGTTGCACTTCTTCCCAGACAGATTTGTTCATTCTCTTGGCAATCCATGGTATTTTTAATATTCTTCGCTAAAACCACAATTCAGTTTGTCAATTCTTCTTTGGTCTTCTTGATTTATTGTCCAGCTTTTGCATGCATATGAGGTGATTGAAAACACCATGGCTTGGGTTAGGTGCACTTTAGTCCTCAAGGGGACATCTTTGCTTTTTAACATCTTAAAGAGGTCTTTTGCTGCAGATTTGCTCAGTGCAACGTGTTGTTTGATTTCTTGACTGCTGCTTCCATGGGTGTTGATAGTGAATCCAAGTAAAATGATATCCTTAACCATTTCAAGTTTTTCTCTGTTTATCATGATTTTGCTAACTGGTTCAATTGCGGGGATTTTGTTTTCTTTACATTGATGCGTAATCCATACTGAAGGCTGTGGACTTTGATATTCTTCAGTAAGTACTTCAAGTCCTCTTCACTTTCAGCAAGTCAAGGTTGTGTCATGTGCATATGGCAGGTTGTTAAAGTCTTCCTCCTATCCTGATCCCAGGTTTTTCTTCATATAGTCCGGCTTCTTGGATTATTTACTCAGCATGTAGATTGAATAACATGGTGAAAGAACACAACTCTGAGGCATACCTTTCCTGATTTTAAACCATGAAGTATCCCCTTCTTCTGTTCAAAGGATTGCCTCATGATCTATGTATACATTCCTTATGAGCACAGTTAAGTGTTCTGGAATTCCCATTCTTCACAATGTTATCTGTGATTTGTTATATTCCACATAGTCAAATCTCTGCATAGTAAATAAAATTCAGGTAAACATCTTTCTCAAATTCTCTGCTTTCAGCCAGAATCCATCTGACATCAGCAATGATATCCCTGGTTCCACATCCTGTTCTGAATCTGGTTTAAATTTCTGGCAGCTCCCTGTATATGTGCTGCTGCAGTCACTTTTGAATGGTCTTCAGCAAAATTTTAGTTGTGTGTGATATTAATGATATTCTATGGTTTTCACATCCGGTAGGATCACCCTTTCTTGGGAATATGCATAAATATGGATCTTTTAGAGTAGGTTTGCTACGTAGCTGTCTTCCAAATTTCTTGGCATAGGCGAGTGAGCACTTCCAGGGCTGCATCCATTTCTTGAAACATCTCATTTGGTATTGAATCAACTCCTGGAGCCTTCTTTTTTTGCCAATGCCTTCAGTGCAGTGTGGACTTCTTCCTTCAGCACTATTGTTTCCTGATCACATGCTACCACCTGAAATGGTTGAATGTCGACCAATTCTTTTTGGTATACTGACTCTGTATATTCCTTCCTTCCTCTTTTGAAGATTTCTGCTTCTTTTAACATTTTCCTCATAGAATCCTTAAACATTGCAACTTGAAGCTTGAATTTTTTCTTCAGTTCTTTCAGCTTAAGAAATGCCGAGTAGGTTCTTCCTTTTTGGTTTTCTACCTCCAGGTCTTTGCACATATCATTGTAATACTTTGTCTTCTCAAGGTGCCCTTTGAAATTTTCTGTTCAGCTCTTTTACTTCATCATTTCTTCATATGACCCACAGAGTTGCTGTGAGTTGGAATGGACTTGAAGTTATCTAACAACAACAACAACAATTCATTGTCTATACCTCAATATTACCTTGAGGGGATTAAAAATATATAAAAGGATTATGGGCTTCTTTAAACTAATTCTTAAATAATAAATAGATTTCAGGGCATATGAAGGACTTACAATTTAGTCTACAAAAATGGTGTAAATTAAACTCCATGAGGATAATTACTTTCTAAATGTATTCCAGAATAATTATGATAAAAAATAATCCTGTCATCATATTAAGCTATATTTTCAAGGAATTTTAACTTCATTCATTTTTAAATTGTATGTTTTTTGATAAAAGGATTAAAGACCACTTAATTTATTTACTCTGTAAATCTCATTTTTCACATATTGAACTTACATGCTTGGCTATGACTTATCACCTGTGTAATTTGGATAAGTCATTTACATTCTTTATGTTTCACTTTTCAAATTTTTAAAACTGTAAATAATAATCACATGTACTTCTTGGTACTAATAAGAGGATTAAATGAATGGATAAATGCTACACACTTAGAATAGAGGCAACTAATGGCAAACAATAAATGCTAGCCATTCTATTGCTATTATCATTATTATAATAAATACTATAGAGATTTTAGAACTCTGTGATGCTCTTTTGTTCAAATATAGTGTTTAAAAATCTTATATTCTACAGAGGGGTCTCTGTTCTGTTTATAACAAGGCAGTCTTTACTCAACCAGCTGAAAATTGTTGAAAAGTAGCTGAGGCTGAGAAAATCTAATACAAAGTCTAAAAGCTTTAATACCAGTATTCAAAAACAATCACTTTGTTTTTTATTCAAATTATACTACTAATCCATTGTGGACACAAAATAATAATAATAATACCCTTGTTTACAAGAAAAGTCATTGTGATATGGTTAATGTCTCAGGCAGTATTGATAATAAACTATTTATTAAGCCTCCCTTGGTTTTCAGCCATTGTGCAACAGTATTTACATAGATTTCTATCTAAATTTTCATACTGAGACAGGAGTTGGAATCTACTCCAGACTCAACAGCAAAAAATGCAGCCTCACTAACCTCTTAAGTTTGTTTGACTGGAATAATTCGGGCTACTTGATTAAGTGCCTGGCCAAACAATTAATCCTTAGCAGAACCCAATAAGTTGAGTTCTAATATTTCTAAAATTGGATACAAACGGACACACATTTTAAGTCAGTTGTCCAAGAATACACAGCTAATAAGGAAAGGAAATTGTATTCAAACTCAGGCAGTCTTATTCCTGAGCCCCAAGAGTTAACAAAAATTTGCTCCTGCCTTTGCTTGGAAAACACAAGTGGTTTTTTGTGTGCATGTCTGTGTTTGTTTTTGAGCAAATTTTCGTAGTCTCTAAAGACATTGGTGGCCTGAACAGGAATCTAAAGTGTACAGACTTTCCAAGTGTGCCCCTGATACTTACAGAAAATGACAATATCTATTGAAATAACAGCCACTTTTTCAGTCAGTTGGGAAAGAATTATAAGAAATATAAGCAAGATATTTTGTTGCATGTTTTTAGTTAACAAAGCACTTATATTATTATTTTCATAACTGCAACATCTTTACAGTTTCACAACCTTTATCCAAGGCTTTCTTGGAGGCTTTTTTTCCCTCCTTGTTCCTTAGACTCTAGAAGAGAGGGATCAACATGGGGATCACTACAGTGTAAAAGATAGGAGCCATTTTGTCTGTGTCCAGTGAGTGGATTGCTGTAGGCTCTAGATACATGAAGATTAGTGTGCCATAGAAAATAGTGACAGCCACCATATGAGAGCCACAGGTGGAGATGGTCTTGAGTCACCCCTGGGTAGAGGAAGTCTTTAAAATGGCAACAATGATAAAGATGTAGGAGACGAGTACAATTGAAGAGGAACAGATCATATCAAAGCCAGCAAAAGAAAAGATCAGCATTCCCTTTGTGTGTGTCTGAACAGGACAGATCTAAGAGGTGAAGGTCATTGTAATAAAAATGGATAATTACATTGGGTCCACAGTAAGATAGACAGAAAGTGATACTGGTATGGAAGAGGGCAACCAGAAAGCTATATATATATATATATATATATATATATATATATATATATATACACATATATACACATATATCCATATGGATATATATATATGGAACAGCCACTAATTGAATGCAGACTCTTTTTAAAGTTAATATTGAGTAACGCAAGGGACTACCGATGGCTATGTAACGACCATACATCATGGAGGCTAAAAGGACACACTCAGTGATCATGCAGGTAAGAGAGTGGCCCAGTTGTGTTGCACAAGCGTGAAAAGGAATAGTATTGCATTCCACAACAAAATTTACCATCATCTTCAGGGTAAAGGCAGATGAGTAACAAAAGTCTGCAAAGGCCAGGTGGCTGAGGAAATAGTACACACTTTTAGAATAATCTCTTAATCTGAATCCAGTTTAGGTCTGTGGAAATGTTCTTTGGAATTTATTTATTTAGACTGTCTCCAAATGTTGTACACTGTACATCATTTAGGTGCTTAATGATAGAGGGTGAAAAAATGTGTCTTAATCATGTAAAGCTGTTTATAATATGGAAAATAATCCTATTTTTTCCTTAATATTAGTACTATAAGTCTACTGAAAAAAAAAATATAGAGGAAGAAGAAAAAAAAAGAAAGAAGTGGAAATGAAAGACAACAACAACAAAAAAGTGTTTAAAAATAGTACCAATCTGGATACCTAAAGATAAATAGTATTAATATTTTGGTTTTCATTTGTCATACTCAAATTTGCTAATTCATAATTTACTTATTAATTGATGTATTCAATCCATTATTTTTATGAGATGAGTTTATACCATAAGAAACCATTTTAATATGTTGTGAAAACCACTCACAGCCTTAATGCTACAATGTTTATTTTCCATATTTTTAAAGTCAATACAACATAGATTTTGCTATTTCACTGATTGTTAATTTTAATTGAAACATCTTTCTTCTTTTACAATTCTGCATTGGATAGGAATTTCTGCCGGAAACAAATCTCTTCACCCTGACAGCAGAAGACATATTCAGACATAACAGGGTTCTTCTTCAACTGAATTTAATAGAACGCCCTGGTGAACTAGGGCCGTCTTCTCATATATAAACTGCTCACTTCATACACAATCAAGATTATTCAGACCTTGTCCTCTGGAGAGGTTTCCCTTAGAAGAACTGTATATCTATTTCATGGCCAAAGGCATTATTCAGCAGTAACTGAGTTCATCCTCTTGGGACTCACAGACAATCCAGAGCTTCAAGCCATGCTCTTTGGAGTCTTCCTAGTGATTTTCTTAGTTACTGCTGTGGGTAATCTTGGTTTGATTGTGCTAATTCAAATCAGTCCTCAGCTTCACACACACACGTGTTTTTTCCTCTGTCATCTGGCTTTTGTTGATTTTTATGGTACCTCCTCTATTACCCTCCGACGTGTCTGTCAGTTCATCGTACTGTGGAGGCTTCTGTGTTGCTGTGTTGCTGGAAGCTATGCCACTGGTATTCAGATACCAGCAGGGTCACCCATGGAGGACAGGTTTCAGCTGAGCTTCCAGACTAAGACAGAATAGGAAGGAGGACCCGGCAGTCTACTTCTAAAAAGCATTAGCCAGTGAAAACCTTATGAATAGCAGCAGAACATTGTCTGATATAGTACTGGAAGATGAGCCCCCCACGTTGGAAGGCACTCAAAAGATGACTGGGGAAGAGCTGCCTCCTCAAAGTGAGTGGACCTTAATGACATGGACAGAGAAAGCTTTCGGGACTTTAATTTGCTGATGTGGCATGACTCCAAATGAGAAGAAACAGCTGCAAATATCCATTAATAATCGGAACCTGGAATGTATGAAGTATGAATCTAGAAAAATTGGAAATCGTCAAAAATGAAATGGAATGCATAAACATCGATATCCTAGGCATTAGTGAGCTGAAATGGACCGGTATTGGCCATTTTGAATCAGACAATCATATAATCTAGTATGCTAGGAATGACAACTCGAAAAGGAATGGTGTTGCATTCATTGTCAAAAAGAATGTTTCAAGATCTATCCTGAAGTGTAACGCTGTCACTGATATGATAATATCCATACGCCTACAAGGAAGACGAGTTATACGACTATTATTCAAATTTATGCACCAACCACTAGGGCCAAAGATGAAGAAATAGAATATTTTTATCAGCTGCTGCAGTCTGAAATTGATCCAACATGCAATCAAGATGCATTAATAATCACTGGCGATTGCAATGCAAAAGTTGGAAAAGAAGAAGGATCAGTAGTTGGAAAATATGGCCTTGGTGATAGAAACAATGCCAGAGAAAGAATGATGGAATTTTGAAAGACCAACAACTTCTTCATTGCAAATACCTTCTTTCACCAACATAAACGGCGACTGTACACAAGGACCTCTCCAGATGGAACACACAGAAATCAAGTTGACTACATCTGTGGAAAGAGACAATGGAAAAGCTCAATATCATCAGTCAGAACAAGGCCAGGGGCCGACTATGGAGCAGACCATTAATTGCTCATATGCAAGTTCAAGCTGAAACTGAAGAAAATCAGAGCAAGTCCGTGAGAGCCAAAATATGACCTTGAGCATATCCCACCTGAATTCAGAGACCATCTGAAGAATAGATTTGATGCATTGAACACTAGTGACCGAAGACCAGATGAGTTGTGGAATGACATCAAGGACATCATCCATGAAGAAAGCAAGAGGTCACAGAAAAGACAGAAAAGAAAGAAAAGACCAAGGTGGATGTCAGAGGAGACTCTGAAACTTGCTCTTGAGCATCAAGCAGCTAAAGCAAAAGGAAGAATTGATGAAGTAAAAGAACTGAACAGAACATTTCAAAGGGCCTCTCGAGAAGACAAAATAAAGTATTATAATGACATGTTCCTTGCTGGAGATGGAAAATGAAAAGGGAAGAACATGCTCAGCATTTCTCAAGCTGAAAGAACTGAAGAAAATATTCAAGTCTCACGTTACAATAGTGAAGGCTTCCATGGGGAAAATATTAAGTGATGCAGAAAGCATCAAAAGAAGATGGAACGAATACACAGAGTCATTATACCAAAAAGAATTAGTCGATATTCAACCATTTCAAGAGGTGGCATATGATCAGGAACCGATGGTACTGAAGGAAGAAGTCCAAACTGCTCTGAAGGCATTGGCAAAAAACAAGGCTCCAGGAATTGATGGAATATCAATTGAGATGTTTCAACAAACATATGCAGCGCTGGAGGTGCTCACTCGTCTATGCCAAGAAATATGGAAGACAGCTTTCTAGCCAACTGATTGGAAAAGATCCATATTTATGCCTACTCCCAAGAAAGGTGATCCAACTGAATCTGGAAATAATAGAACAATATCATTAATATCACACCAAGCAAAATTCTGCTGAAGATGATTCAAAAACAGTTGCAGCAGTATATCGACAAGGAACTGCCAGAAATTCAGGCCGGTTTCAGAACAGGACGTGGAACCAGGGATATCATTGCTGATATCAGATGGATCCTGGCTGAAATCAGAGAATACCAGAAGGATGTTTACCTGTGTTTTATTGATTATGCAAAGGCATTTGACTGTGTAGATCATAACAAACTATGGATAACACTGAGAAGAATGGGAACTCCAGAACACTTAATTGTGCTCATGAGGAATCTTTACATAGATCAAGAGGCAGTTGTTTGGGCAGAACCAGGGCATACTGATTGGTTTAAAGTCAGGAAAGGTGTGTGTCAGGGTTGTATTCTTTCACCAAACCTATTTAATCTGTATGCTGAATAAATAATATGAGAAGCTGGACTATACAAAGAAGAACGGGACATCAGAATTGGAAGATGACTCATTAACAGCCTGCGTTATGCAGATGACACAACCCTGCTTGCTGAAAGTGAAGAGGACTTGAAGCACATACTAATGAAGATGAAAGACCACAGCCTTCAGTATGGATTACACCTTGACATAAAGAAAACAGAAATCCTCACAACTGGTCCAATGAGCAACATCATGATAAACGGAGAAAAGATTGAAGTTGTCAAGGATTTCATTTTACTTGGATCGAGAATCAACAGCCATGGAAGCAGCAGTTAAGAAATCAAAAGACGCATTGCATTGGGCAAATCTGCTGCAAAGGACCTCTTCAAAGCGTTGAAGAGGAAAGATGTCACCCTGAAGACTAAGGTGCACCTGACCCAAGCCATGGTATTTTCAATTGCATCATACGCATGTGAAAGCTGAATAATGAATAAGGAAGACTGAAGAAGAGTTGACGCCTTTGAATTGTGGTGTTGGCGAAGAATATTGAATATACCATGGACTGCCAAAAGAACAAACAAATCTGTCTTAGAAGAAGTACAGCCAGAATGCTTCTTAGAAGCAAGGATGGCGAGACTGCGTCTTACATACTTTAAACATGTTGTTAGCAGGGATGAGTCCCTGGAGAAGGACATCATGCTTGGCAGAGTACAGGATCAGCAGAAAAGAGGAAGACCCTCAACGAGGTGGATTGACACACTGGCTGCAACAATGAGCTCAAGCATAACAACGATTGTAAGGATGGTGCAGGACTGGGCAATGTTTCACTCTGCTGTGCATAGGGTCACTATGAGTCGGAACCAACTCGACGGCACCTTATCAACAACAACAATCTCTATTACCCAAACACCCTGGTGAACATTTTGTGTGATATTAAACGTATGTCACTTTTTGTATATGTAATGTAGGTGTGTTGTTTTATCATATTTTCAGTTTGGGAATTATTACTGCTCTCTGTCATGGTTAATGACTGGCATGTGGCCATCTGCAACCCTTTACTCTGTGTACTTCTCATGCCTAGGAAAATCTTCATTCAAATGGTCACTAGCACATACATTTTTGGATTGACAGTGGGAATTGTACAGGCAGTGCCTACATTCCACATGTCTTTCTGTGACTCTAATGTGGTCAACCAGTTCTACCGGGATGATGTTCTCTTGATTGCTCTACCTTGTTCTGATACACATGCCAAAGAGCTAATGCTGTTAATTATTGCTGGAGTCAATGTGTTTCGCTCACTTATAGTTGTTCTCATCTCCTATGTCTTCATTCTCTTTGCCATCCTGAGGATCCACTCTGCTGAAAGAAGACAGAAAGCCTTCTCTACCTGGGCTTCTCGTCTATGTTCTCTTACTATGTACAAAGGGACCTTGATGTTCATGTACCTACAGCCCAAGTCAAGCTACTCACTGGATAAAGACAAATTTTCCTCAGTGTTCTAGGCAGTGGTGATACCCGTGCTAAACCCATTGATCTATAGTTCAAGGAATCAGGAGGTAAAAAAGGCCCTGAAAAGAATTATTGAAAAAAAATATATTCTAACGATCAATGGTGAGATTCATTTTCACGAAAAAAATGCCAGAAACACAGTTTGGAGTTTTTTGAGTCAAGTTTGTACAATGGTACAGTGCTAATAAGTGTAGGAATCCTTGCCCTCTGGGGCTCAGTTTATTGAAAATAGTTATTTGCTTGTCCTTTGTTTTATCCTTTTTGGTGGTGTTTCATAAATTTTTGTTTCATTGTTAAATTTTAAAATAAAGAAAAGAATTAACAGCCCTTTTTGACCATTAAATATCTCATCAATAGAGATAGAGCATACAGTTTCTTGAAATGATGAATTCTAAGTGGAGATGGGGTGAGACACCAGTATATTTCTAACTAGTACATAATATAACAACCACCTATGGACTAGGCCCAAATATTAACCCTGCCTTTTTGTCATTGTAGGGAATCCCTAACCCAGGCAACCATGGCATAGATCAATAGAAAGAGCTATGTACAATGAACAACACTTAAGAGATAGGTAATATAAACATCTGGACTACCTTTCCATATAACGTGTTCATACAATCCTGGAAATAGACTTTGTGGTTTCGACAGAGGGAAAGCAGTTTAAAATATCTCCGTAAACCAATGCGTGAACGTGTTCTCAGGCCCAAGTGTATTTCAAGCTACCTTGCAATTCTCTCACATCTCTGTAGAAAAACTAAAATTAAGTTAATAATTACAGATTAATTAGAAATAAAACAATGCAAAAATATATAGTGACTTCTGTAAAATTTCTGTTCAAGATGCTTTTATTGTGGTTGTTAAATTCACAAAACTAAAACACAAAAACCAACCCTGTTACCGTCAAGTCAATTCTGACCTCATACTGATCCTTGTAGGACAGAGCAGAGGTGCCCCATAGGGTTTCCAAGGCTGTAACCTTTACAGAAGCAGACAGTGACATCTTTCTCACACGGAGGAGCTGGTGGGTTTGAATCGTGGACCTTGAGATTAGCAGTAGGGCACTTAAACCCTGGGCCACCCAAAATGGTATTATTAAGAACTAGAAAAATAATGTTAATTGGACAAAATATTCACAATAATTAAGG
Organism: Loxodonta africana; assembly: GCF_030014295.1. Lineage (NCBI taxonomy): Eukaryota > Metazoa > Chordata > Mammalia > Proboscidea > Elephantidae > Loxodonta > Loxodonta africana. The sequence goes on from NC_087348.1 coordinate 30,848,146, forward strand.
TTGATCTTGTGTGTGTGTTTGTATAAAAAGAAGGGGTTGATTGTGATTTTTCTATCTATTCATCTTTCTGTTTATTATTCTACACACATACATGGGTGAAATGGTAATGAATAGAGTTCATTGCAGGGTTTGATCTATGTACCTTTAAATGCTTTCCAGCACAGTGCAGGATAAAATAAGTTCTTTTTCAGTTATTATCCCTTGTGAACAGAACTTTCAAGCATAATTCTCTGAGATCAAACTAAGTACACCAGTAGCAAATAAGAAATCCATGCTAGTTGTTAATTGCAACAGATTGAATTTCTTGTCTAGAGTTGGATATTTGGTACAATCCAAATTATTAGTTAGTGGTGGGTTAATATACTTTGATCTAATGCATATCATGACCACTTATTGAAATTTATAAATTTAGTAAGACCGATATTAAAGTATAAAAAAGTAAACCAAGTACAATTAAATGTTCTCCATGTTGTTTTCTAAAACGTTAGAATGATCTTTGTTAAGCAATTATTCTTTGTTAGACTTTGGCTCAGCAAAGTTATCTGTCATTTCAAATAATTGTTCCTTGCTTGTGAGGCAAATTGAATCCCAAAAGATCAACTATAACATAATTTGCTATGCTCATGAGACATCGTTACATTGTTTCTCATAAATTTTAAAGAATGATGTAATACAAGGAAAAGCCTCTAGAGGGACTACAAACCATACAAAATGCACTGACAGTACTTAAGTACTGGTAAGTATTGTTGGCATTCCCGGAATTGGCTTCAAGACTAATTGAATTCTTTTTGGTTTTGTCATAGATTACTCAAAAACAGCAATGCAGTACTGAAAAATATTCAAGGCATTTGAGGTAGTAAAAAAGGGTTTGGAGTAACACAAACTTTGGATTCATATGTTCAATTATTTTACAAGTGTTTTTGGAGTATCTACTGATTGCTGAGTCCTGTTGGGTATTGGAGGTAAAACTGGGGAAAATATAGAACCATTTTGGCTTACCAAGAATTTCAAATTTAGAGTAGGTTACAGACAAATTAACAGGTAGGTGAATAGTTCAGAGTAGCACATGAGAGATAATAAAAGCCCTACAGAAAGAAGTGAAATTTCACCTGGGATTGGAAGGAGAAGCTGAAAGAAAGTAGCCAACCAGAGGGGTGAAGGTAAAAAAAGGAGTATTCTGACAAAACTATGCACAAACTATGATGTCACATCTGAGAAACTGAAGCAACATGGCTGAGGCATGGAGATTACATGAGGGATATCAGAAGAGATGAGACTAGTCTGCAAAGCAGGAGTTTGTTTTCAAGGGTCGATTTAGTCACTTTAAGGGCTTTGAACTTTATCCTAAGTTCAGTTGAAGAAAAAGTTGAGACTTACCAGTTAGGAAGAGCTCTTGGGCTGCCATATGCACGAAAAGGGTTATAAAACTAGAGGCTAGGATAAAAGAGAGCAATATTTAGGCTTTCCCTCCAGGAAAGGTGTGATAGAAGTCTAGATAAAGAAAAGAATTCATGATATAGAGGACATTAGAAGAGGACGTATTTGAAAAAAATGGATTAAAAAATTAGAAGTGTTCAATAATTAATTATTTGTTGGTAAAAGAAGGAAGGTACATGAAATGTTTTCTTGGTTTCTCACCTGGATAAATGGCTGGAAGATGGTACCATTCACTGAGATAGGAAATATATGCTGTAAGGCATATGAATGGGGTGGGGTGGTTTTGAAACTCTGATTTTTCTTTTGAACATGTTAAATTTAGGTACCTCTGAAATATTTAATTAATGTTATCTGGAAATCTGTTGGATATATGTACCTGGAATTTAGAGAAAAACCTATCTTAGATATTTAAGTTGATGCATCATCAGTACATAAACGACAATTGTCCTCATATCATTAAATGAGAGCTTGCAACAAGAATGTTCAAAAAGGAAATGAGTTGGCTAAGGGTGGAACTCTAAAGTAAGATAGTCATTTAAAATATAGACAAAGAAAACATATCTATCAAGGGAGAGTAAAAGTGGACAGAAGGATGGAAAAACCCAGAAATTCTGGCTACTTGAAAGCCAAAAAACAATGTTTTTTAGGATAAAAGAAAATGGTGTCCAATGCTACAGAGAAGTCAAGTGTGAAGTCTTCATTGGATTTGGGAAAAAGGAGAGTATTGCTGTACTTCATGAACATAATTTCAATGCAATGCTGAGAAAAAACATAACAATAGTACAATAGGTCAAGATATGAATGTGAAAGAGGGGGTAAGTGTTGACAACTTTTCTCGGGTGTTTGGTAATGAAGGGTGAAAGACAAGAGCAGAGGTAGAGGGTTATCTTAGGTAAAGGGGCAGGAGTAGAAATGAAAGAACACTGGTGAGGTTTGACCATATACTTTGTTTATAGAACAATGCAAATGGTTGAATGAATTAGCAGAGGAGAAGATATGGAATGCAAAACAGCATGTGATCAAAATATAAGTTTAGGCATTAGAAATAGAGGTGTGCTTGATCCAAGCCATAGTCTGTTTGATGGCCTCATATATATGTGAAAGCTGGGCAATTAAAAAAGTACTACTGAAGAAGGATTGATGCATTTGAATTATGGTGTCGGTGAAAAATATTGAACATACCATGGACTGTCAGAAGAATGAGCACATCTGCCTTGGGAAAAATAGTCAGAATGCTCCCCAGAAGTGAGGATGGTGAGATTTTGCCTTATGTACTTTCCACATGTTATTAGGAGGAAACAGACCCTGGAGAAGGACATCATCTTTGGTAAAGCAGAGAGTCAGTGAAAAAAGAGGAAGACAACCAAAGAGAAGGATTGACAAAGTGCCTGAGACAATGGGCTGAAATAGTAATGATTGTGAGGATGGCTCAGGACCAGTCGGTGTTTCATTTTGTTGTAAATAGGGTTGCTTTGAGTTGGAACCCTACTGAATGCCACCTAACAACAGCATTAGAAAAAAAAAAAATCCTCCAAAAAAAAATGTGGAAGCTGGTAGTTTTACACAACTCTTCAAAAGAAGTTGAATTTTTTTTTTGTTTCATTATTTAAATTCTTATGATGGAATTATTGGTATTTTTTTTATTGAGAATAAAGGGGTGTTTTTTTTTTTTATTGAAGAGTAGAGTGTGAAGAAATTCAAAGGGCCTGAAATAATAGTTACATATAGACTGAGAGAAAGTTGATTCAGGAAAAAGCCAATCTTCTGGGGAAAAAGTAAGTGACTACTTTTGAATATAAGTTTCTAATTTTTCACTTTTGCCTGCTTGATGTTCTTGGGAGTTCAGGTACAATTGTGAAGGAAGAATATTTAAAAATACCTAGATGTTAGTTGATCTGGAAAGAAATAAGATCAGGATGTTTAGGATGTTGACAAGAATAATTGTAGTAATAAATCATGGAATCTAAGCTATGTAGGGGAAGAACTAAATAAAAAAAAATTTTTTTAAGGAGGTGACAAAATGGAAGAGAAATAATTAGTGGGAAATAGCGATATGAGTGGAGACCTGGTATGCAAAGTTGTATTGTCTGACTAAGATGTTAATGGGAAGGGTTGTGATCTAAAGAAAATGTTCTAATTTTGAATATTTAGCATTTAATCAATTTCCAGATAAACAAGATCCAAGATGAAGCCATGAGAACGGGAAGTTCAAGGCTGTTGCTCTTGGGATCACTGATACCAAGATTTCAAGGATTCAAGGAACGATGCATTAAATGTGTGTTTTTTGTGGGCACTGATGCCAAATTTATGAAAAAGTAACAGAATGGTCTTGGTGCCAAAATCTTCAATAAATAAGAAGGAGTGACGTAGGAATATCTAAGTGACAACAATGAAGATGGTTTTAAGCTTCAAATCATTAAAAGAGTTTACTCAAATTGATGATATAATAATAAGTAAAAAAAAAAAAAATGCCCTGAGCATGAATAATGCCTTGTCTTATCTCCCAAATTTGAAATATGTGTAGAGTTACAAATTAAGCCACCTTGAAGAAGTAGGTCTTCAAGGGGAGCCAAGATTTAGTTTAACCAAACCAAAAAACAAACAAAAAAACATTGCCTTCAAGTCCATTCCAACAAATAGTGAACCTATAGGACAGAATTGTCCCATAGAGTTTCCAAGGAGTGGCTATTGGATTCGAACTGCTGACTATTTGGTTAGCAGCCTACTCTTTAACGACTGTGCCAACAGGGCCCCATTAGTTTAAGCAAGGGAGGATAAAATGAAGATGTTGGAGAATTTGGTAATATCAGAGCAAGAGTTGCCCATATTTCAAAACAACACAACTATGTAAGTACTAGAGAGAATAAGAGCCAAGAGGGGCAGGGATCAAAGTTAAAGTTAGTGAGGCAATGGGAGAACGCTTTTCAAAATATTGCAAAACAAATAAACTCCTTGATAAATAACTGTGATGAGAGTACACACGGAGTAAGTCTCAATGTAAATAATATTAACACTATTAAGAGCTAAATTTTATTTAGCACATAGTATGAGATAATGGACAATGAATAAGGAAACCGAAGAAGAGTTGATGCCTTTGAATTGTGGTGTTGGCGAAGAAGATCGAATATACCACGGACTGCCAAAAGAATGAACAAATTTGTCTTAGAGGAAGTACAACCAGAATGGTCCTTGAAGGCAAGGATGGTGAGACTGCGTCTTACATACTTTGTACATGTTGCCAGGAGGGATCAGTTCCTGGAAGACATCATGCTTTGCAGAGACAGGGTCAGCGGAAAAGTGGAAGACCCTCAACGAGGTGCACTGACACAGTGGCTGCAACAATGAGCTCAAGCATAACGATTGTAAGGATGGCGCAGGACCGAGCAGTGTTTCATTCTGTTGTGCATAGGGTCGCTATGAGTCGGAACCGACTTGACAGCACCTAACAACACAACGTGAGATAGGCACTGCTCTAAGCATTTGACATGGACTTGGATTGCCTTTCCAATGCTGTTTTGTTTCTGGTAAGTGTGGGAAATCATTCCTCTCTGAAATGAGATCATTGAATAAACTATGAATTGAGGTTAGGGATTCAAGGCTGGGACTAGTTAGTGTGTTACTCTTCTTCATCCCATGCTGGTCAAAAAATGTAAAGAAAACCTAAACTCTCTTCCTCCATTTGTATATCTCAAAATAAAGGTGACACCTGTATTATGAACCTATAAGCTTGATAAAATCTGAGACAAAATAGTTAGAAAGACAAATCACTTTGTGGTAATGTAAAGTTCATTAAAAGGGCCCTCGTTTTGTTTAGCTAGAAACCAGCTTGCATTTCTACAAATTCGTTTTAGGATGTTTTCTTTTCCTGCTTTGCATTTGGAACTTGGAAGATACATGATAAATGTGCTTTGTGAATCACTTAATGCATCTTTAACTTGTTCTGCAATTTTCAAATAGAAAGAGTCTGTTTATATTTCCACGGTATTTTTCTCCTTTAATTCACAAAAACTACACAACAATTGAAGAAAAAAACAGGAATTACAGGTAGGAGAAAAAAATTAAAAAGATCCTGAGTTTATGGTAAAGAGATCAACAGTATTCAAAATTTTAACTCTGAACTTTTATATTAACTATTCTGGGATGAATTTTTGGAATTTATTTCATTTTTATTGTGATTTTTTAAAGGATTTATTATACTTTTTTTTTTTTAAAGGATTTAGTATATTGGGGCAGTACTACTCTGCCCGATAGGGTAGCTATGAGTCGGAATCGACTCTATGACACTGGATTTTAGTATACTTTTATTTAAAGTATTAAAATAACTTTAAAAAACATTTTGGCATCTGTGTTCAAAAATCTGCCAATCTTTATCTCCTCTTACTAAAAATAGATATGTCATAGATTTTTCAGTTATATGAAATTTTAAATAAAATGCCATCTTTTTACTTTTACTATTCCCTACATAATCTCATGTTTTGGAATTTCTGCCTAGATCAGATGCCTTCAGTCTAAACGCAGAACTAGCATGAAGATTGTCCTGGTGGGTCAGAGCCGTCTTCTAACATCTGCTTGATGATTACCAGCGGACTCAAGATTACTTGGAACTGTGATTTGAAGGGGTTTATTGCAATCTTTTCATGGCCAAACGCAACCATTCAGCTGTGACTGAGTTCATCCTCTTGGGACTCACAGATAACCCAGAACTTCAAGCCATTCTCTTTAGTGTCTTCCTAGTGATCTACTTAATTAGTGTCCTGGGTAATCTTGGTTTGATGGTGCTAATCCAAGTAAGTCCTCAGCTTCACACACCCATGTATTTTTTTCTCAACCATCTGGCTTTTGTTGATTTTTCTTTTACTTCATCTGTCACACCAAACACCTTAGTGAACTTTTTCTGTGAAGTTAAAAGTATAACATTTTATGCGTGTGCCACCCAGGTATGTTGCTTTATCACATTTGTAGTTTGCGAACTCTACTTGCTTTCCATCATGGCGTATGATCGGTATGTTGCCATCTGCAACCCTTTACTCTATGTCATTCTCATGCCTAGAAAACTCTGTATTCAACTGGTTGCTAGCACATATGTTTTTGGTTTTACTGTGGGTCTTGTACAGACAGTAGTGACATTCCGTTTGTCTTTTTGTGACTCCAATATGGTCAACCACTTCTACTGTGACGACGTTCCTTTGGTTGCTTTGGCCTGCTCTCACACCCAAGTCAAAGAGCTGATGTTGTTAATCATTGCTGGGTTCAATACACTTTTCTCTCTACTGATTGTGTTAATTTCCTATGGCTTAATTGTCTTAACCATCCTTAGGATCCACTCTGCTGAGGGAAGAAAGAAAGCCTTTTCCACCTGTGTGTCCCACCTGACCTCCATCACAATATTTTATGGGACCCTTATTTTTATGTACCTCCAGCCCAAGTCAACCCACTCCCTGATCACAGATAAATTTGCTTCAGTGTTTTATGTGGTGGTGACTCCCATGCTAAACCCACTGATCTACAGCTTGAGAAACCAGGAGGTAAAAAATGCACTGAAGAGAATTATGGAAAAGTTGTGTTTGGCTAGCAGATAAATGAAGAGCCATAGGGCAGGGATCACGAAACTTAGAGTTATATCCTGTCTAGAGTCACAGTCCTGGTAAATGACAAAGCCAAATCCCTTATTTCAAGTGTTCGAGCACACTATTCTGAGGTACAGTTCTGTAGACTCACGGTGAGTTTCATTCACTGTTTATTTCCAATAATCTCTACATGAAAATCATTTTGTAAATTTTATTTGGGTTGTTGAAAGAAGAGTGTGGGAAGGAGAGAGGGAGGGAGGCGAAGAGAAAAATAGAGAGAAATCCTTTTTGGATATGTTATCCTTCAGCAGTAGAGTTTTAGGAAATACTTATTTTACCTGAAATCCATATGATATTGAGAATAGATCAACATCTGATATCTTACTTTGAAAATCTGCTGCCGGGATAATCTGGAAACCATGTCAAAGTTTAATAGCAGGTGTTTTGGGTTGGAACACTCTGAATAATTTTCCTGGTAGTCCACTTTCTCTGCACCCAGCTGGGAAAGATAACTCAAGCAGAGTTACCCTGACATTGAGCATTTAGTGGCATTGATTCTGTATCAGTTTAGATCATTTGGGCTACTTCATACCATTATGATTCACTGCCCATATATATGAATGTGTGGGTAGGCCTGTTCTACATAAATGTGTGGTTAGAACTTGGATTCTTCATTCAAACAGTTTGGCTAACCATTTTAGCTTTTCCAATTAATGTGATAAGACAACTAGCTCACATTTCTGTATCTCAACTGCCTCATCTGCAATAGGCAAGAAGAGTTCCTTTCTCTTAGACTGATTGTGAGTAGAACTGCACCACAGAGTTTCCAAGACGCAGCTGGTGGATTTGACCTGTGGACCTTCTGGTTATCAGCGGAGCTCTTAAGCACTGCACCACCAGGGCTCTGATTGTGAGAATTAGATCAGGTTATGAATATGAAGACTATTGCCCAGTTCCTAGCACATAACAAGCAATTTATAAATGTTGCCTATTACATTTAATTATTAATATTATAACTACACTAATGGTTCCTTTGATTCAGTCTTAGAAAATAGAGGAGCCTTTTTGGAAATAGTTGCCAACATGATGTACTTTATTTTAAAATCAACAAAATGAAGCTATAAAAGCTAAAAAGTTATATTCTTGTGATCTTTTAAAACAATACAATGCTTTTAAATTTCTTTTGTGTGTGTTGATGAGCACATTTTTAATCGATTTTTTAAGAGGGAGCAATTCTCTCATACCAGCACTTCGATGATACTGATAATATGCATTGCTTTCTTGATAAAATGAATCAATTCATTCTTGTTATATTTAGTAAAGATTAGGTTAATAAATTATTAATTTATTCAGTTACAAACTTTTAAAATAAAATTGGAGTTAACATCAATTGTGTCTTTTTGGTGTGTCAGGTGGTTAGTGCAGTGTTTTTAAATAAACTGTTTCAGTTAATTTTCATAATACCCAGCTGAGATAGATATAATTCTCCATTCTATCAAGAGAATAGTCAAAGTTATTTACTAGCACATGCATAGCTGATATCTGAAAGAATAAATGTTTGAATCTAGTTTTGTAAAATCATAAAGCTCATTTTGTAATTATTTCTTATACTTCCAAGGACAATTGTACAATGATAGGGTATTTTAAAAAATTGGAACTAATTGAATGCAGACTCTTCAACATCAGTATTGAATAATTCAGGGGACTACAGATGGCTACATAGCAACGATAGACCATAGAGACTGTCTTTGTTATCTAGTGCTGCTATAACAGACATGCCACAAATGGATGGCTTCAATGAACAGAAGTTTATTCTCTCATAATCTAATAGGCTAGAAGTCCAAATTCAGGTCATCAGCTCTAGGAGAAGGCTTTCTCTGTCTGTCAATTCTCCAGGATGTCCTTGCCATCAGGCTTCCTCTCGTCTAGGAGCTTCTCCTACACGGGGACCCTGGGTTCAAAGGACATGCTACGCTCTAGGTGCTGCTTTCTTGGAGGTGTGAGACCCCCCATCTCCCTGCTCCATACTGTTTTATATCTCAAAAGAGATTGGCTTAAGACACAATTTAATCTTATAGATCTCATCAACACACCTACCAATAACCCATCTCCTTAACATCATAGTGATCAGGTTTACAACACATAGGACAATCACATCAGATGACAAAATGGTAGACAATAACACAATACCGGGAATCACGGCCCCACCAAATTAACACACATAATTTTGGGGGACACAATTCAATCCATGACAGAGGCTAAAAGGAAACACTCAATGATCATGAAGGTAAGAAAGCAGCCCAGTTGTGTTGCACAAGCATAGAAAGAAATAGTGTTGCATTCCCCAACAAAGTTCACCATCATCTTTGGGATAATGGCAGAGGGGTAAAAAAGATCCATGAAGGCCAGGTGGCTAAGGAAATAGTACATAAATGTGTGGAGTCGAGTGTCAATCTTGATTAATATAATCAATCCAATGTTCCCCAGAACTGTGACCAGATAGATGAATAAAAATACCACAAAACATGGGGTCTGGAGCTCTGGCCTGTCTGTAATGCCTTTGAGAATGAATTCAGCGACTTAAGTGATATTAACAGCAGCCACTTATATTCGGTGAATGTTGTTGCATTTGGAGAATAAAAATGGCAACTTTCGTGGCCTCTGTCAGTGTAGAGGAAAGATGGTCATTGATGTCTTGTCAGCCTTGAATTACATCATCAGATGGGTAAAAAGTGCACCTTAGCTTTTATCTGCCATTCAGAATAATCTTCTTAAAAGTTATTTTTCTTTCTAATTTTAGAAAGTAAGAAATCATCTTGGCTGAAACAAAATATTATCTAATTTAAACCCGTTGCAGCAACCACCACTAATATTTCACTGTTCTTGCTGCCGTTATCTTTTCTATGCACATATAAGCACAATGGGAGTCCCTGGGTGATGCAGATGGTTAATGTACTAAGCTGATAAGCATAAGGTTGGAGGTTTGAGTCCACCCAGAGGTGTCTCAGAAGAAAGGCAGAATGACCTACTGTTCAAAAATCAGCCACTGAAGACCCTCTGGAGATCTACTCTGACACACACAGGGTCACCATGATTTAGAATTTACTCAATGGCAACTGACGTTTTTACTTGCATATGGTATTTAAAAATACTCAATTTTTTATCACAAAGTCTTTTCTTTCAGTTCCAACCATGAAGTTATGATTTGAACCCTAACTGAGGATAATTATAAGATTACCATATAAGGTAATAATAAAGTAGGCCATCTTCACTGAAAGATGATCTCAGGGGAAGAGGTTTATTTATAATTTTTTTTCTTTTTTGCTTAAAATAGAAACAAGTTTTTTTTCTTTTATTGCTTTTATAAAACCTCAGGATTTATTGTTGTCCCAAGTTGCTTGTCAAACCAAAATCAGAGGAAACTGTATGGGGACATAAATGTATCAATGAGAACCTGAACTATGGTAGATATTTACTACTAAGTCCTGGTGGTGCAGCGATTAAGAGATCAGCTACTAACTAAGAAGGCAGTTCAAAATCCACCAGCCACTCTTTGGAGACCATATGGGGCAGTTCTACTCTGTTCTATATGTTCACTATGAGCTGGAATCAACTCAATGGCAACAGGTTTGGTCTGGTGGTACAAGCAATTTGCAATCAGTTACTACCTTAAACTTTGGAGGTTCAAATCCACCCAAGAGTACAATGGAAGAAAGGCCTGCTCATAAGCTTCTATAAATATTACGGCCAAGAAAACCTTATGAGGCAGTTTTACTCTGTAACATATGAGGTTGTCATGAGTCAGAATCCATCTGAGGGAAACAGGTTTGGTTTGGTTTAATAGATAGAGAGAGATAGATAGAGAGACAGACAGACATAATCAGCAATGCCTATTGAGGACATTGGATCGGACAAAATCAAGAGAGTATAAAAAGGTAAGGGCATAATAACCTTCATGAACCCCAAAAAACAGATCATCTAAAGCACAGATAATAGAAACAGAACTTCCAAGTTAAAGATTCAATGAAATAGTAAATAAACTCAGAGACTGCTTTGTTCTAGAAACCAAAATTATATTCAACAGAGTCTAATGCTATAGAGCTGCCAAAGGCGAAAAACAAACAGATAAACAAAAAGCCATCATTAGATTTGGGAATAGGGAGATTCATAGAGAACTTGGTGAAAAAATATCACTGGAATGATGGAAAACGAAGGTAAATTATGCTAGGTTGAGTTATAAGAGTAACTGAGAAAGTGGAGATAGATGCTCCAAGATATTTAATTGCGAAGTGGTAAAAGAGAGACAAAAGATAAAAGAGTAACTTAGATAAAGGTTCTGAGTAGATGGAAGTCAAAGGTTAAGGGAGGGGGGTTATATTTTATTTTATTTTATCTGTCTTACAGATCTATAAGGTTGATGTTGAAATAACTTGAGAAAATGTGGTAATAAAGGCAAGTCAAGTTAACGTATCCTTTGCTCTGGATGGGAGAGATTTCAATTACGCCAGCTTTCAAAATCCAGAACCCAGTTTACATTTGTGGAAATATTCTGTGGAAGTTAGTTTTTTAAAACTCTTTCCAAAATCTTTATATCATTTAGATGTTTAAAGGTAGAGGGTAAAGCAATGTGTCTTAGTCATCTAAAGCTGTTTATTACCTGGAAAATGGTTTACTAATGTATACGTTGTAAAAGACAGAAAATTAGCAATCTTAGTTTTTCCTTAATATTAGTATTTAAGTCTATTGAAGAAACAAAGAAAAGAATTAGTAGCAAAAAAAAAAAAAAAAAAGAATGTTTAAAGTTATACCAAACTTGATACCTAAAGATAAATAATATTAATATTTTGGTTTTGAAATTGTCATATTACATTTCCCACACTTAATTCTGCTAATTCATAATTTACTTGTGAATTGATATATTCAATCCATAATATTTTGAGATAAACTTACAGTACAAGAAATCATTTTAACATGTTGTAAAAACCACTCATATTCTTAATGCTGCAATTTTTTTTCCTATTTTAAAGAAAATACAACAGAGATTTTGCAATTTTATTGATTGCAAGTTTTAATCTAAACACTCTTTCTTCTTTTGCAATTCCCCAGTGGATTGGAATTTCTGCCTAAAAAAAAATCTCTTCACACTGACAGCAGAAGAAATATCCAAACATAACAGATTTCTCCTTCACCTGAATTTAACATAACATCCTGGGGATCCAGGATCATCTTCTGATATTGATCACCATCTTCTCTAAATTGATCATTTCCTACAGAATCAATATTATTAAGACCATGTGGTCTGGAGAGGTTTCTTGTAGAAGAATTGTATATCTATTTCATGGGCAAAGGAATTATTCAACATGACTGTGTTCATCCTCTTGGGACTCACAGATAACCCAGAGCTCCAAACTACTCTCTTTGGTGCCTTCATAGTGATCTACTTAGTTACTGTCATGGGTAATCTTGGTTTGATTGTATAAGCTCAAATCAGTCCTCAGCTTCACACACCCATGTACTTTTTCCTCTGTCATCTGACTTTTGTTGATTTTTATGGTACCTCCTCTATTACCTCAAAAACGCTGGTGAACTTTTAGCATGAAATTAAGAGTATGTCATTTTTTGCATGTGTTACTCAGATCTGTTGTTTTATCATTTTTTTAGTTTTGGGATTATTACTGCTTTCTCTTACGGCCTATGACTGAAATGTGGCCATTTGCAACTCTTTACTCTATGTAGCTTTCATGCCTAGGAAACTCTGCATTCAGAAGATCACTCAAAAAAAAACCTGTTGCCATCATGTTGATTCTGACTCATATCGACACTATAGGGCAGAGTAGAACTGCCCCATAGGGTTTCCAAGGAGTGGCTAGTAGATTCAAACTGCCCACACTTTGTTTAGCAGCAGAACTCTCAGCCTCTGGGATACCAGAGATCCAAACGGTCACTAGCACATATATGGATTCACCCTGGGAGCTGCCCAGGCTGTGTGGCTACATTCCACATGTCGTTCTGCGACCCTAATGTGGTCAACCAGTTCTACTGTCGTGATGTTCCCTTGGTTGCTCTAACTTGTTCAGACACATTGTCAAAGAGCTGATGCTGTTAATTATTGCTGGATTCAATGTGTTTTGCTCTCTTATCATTGTTCTCATTTCCTTTGTCTTCATTCTCTTTGCCATCCCGAGGATCCACTCAGCTTAAGGAAAACAGAAAGCCTTTTCTACCTGTGCTTCTCATCTATTTTCTATTACTATACACTATATACTATATACTATGTGATCTTTTTTTTTTTTTTTTTAATGTGATCTTAGTGTTTATGTACCTACAGCTGAAATCAAACCATTCACTGGATAAAGACAAAATTGCCTCAATGTTATATGCAGTGGTGATCCCCATGCTAAACCCATTGAACTACAGTTTGAGGAAACAGGAGGTTAAAAATGACCTGAAAAGAATTATTGAAAAAAAAAAAAAATGTTCTAGTGATCAATAGTGAGATATGTTGTCACTAAAAAAATGCCAGACACAGAGTTAGGAGATTTGGGAGTCAAGGCTTGTACAATGGTACAGTGTTGATAAGTGCAGGAATCTTTGTCCTCTGGGGTCAGTTTCCTAACATCTAAAAAAAGCTCCTTAAAAACAGGTATTTCATTGTCTTTTATTTTATCCTTTTTGTTTTACACATAGTAGGCATTTCATAAGTGTTTGTTTAGTTATTGAATTCTAAAATAGAGAAAAGAATTATCAGCCCTCTTTGACCATCAGATGTTTCAATAATACAAGTGAAGCATACAGTCTCTTTAAATAATGAATTTATCTTATTTCACTATGATTGGCCACCCACTTCATGTTAAGATCAATATGTGTGTAGTCATGTTAAACTTTTGTTGTAGTAAAATACATTTTTTTCTGAAGCAATGTTGTGTGGATTACCATACCAATGAATGTGGCAGTCTTTAAGCCATTAGAAGATTTCATTCCCTCGTACACTGCACTTACGGAAGGCAAATTCATATACAAAATATGTATTGATTCAGTGCAATAGAGTCTTTCTAGTGACTTACAGACCATTGTAAATAGCCCTGGAAAGTTGGTTAAAGTACTAGGGATAGTAACAGAACATGGCATTCTGGGAAAGAAAAGGGAAGGTGATTTCCATTTATAAGGCAGATGCTCTAATCCTCCTTGCTATTGCAAACATACTCTGCTGTAGCTACTTACTAGTAGTTAAAAACTAAAATCAACATGTTTTGTGCCCGTTTCTCCTTCCTAAAATTCCATTTTTTGTAGACTTGTTACTCCAGATACCCTAACCAACTGTCCAGGTCTGTTTACCACTGCCTATATTTTTTTTTTTTTTATGAGTCAGTGTGTATACAAATCTCAGGCCACAAGCTCACCAGATAAAGTGGACAGTTAAGTGTTCTACCTGCTGGGACTATTATATCTAAGTGGAAATAGGATGAGGAAATGTTGCTGGGTGGAAACCCCAGGATCTGTTCAGGGTGACTTGTCATAGCCAATAAACAAGAAGCTCAGGTGGGAGAAGAAAGTCACCTCTATTTTGTTGTACAAGGAAAGGAGCGATTGGGGGTGCTGCCTCCAAGACTGCTGGCAGACAGCTTGGGGAGGTGGGCTTTTACAGAAAGCAGACAAGGAAATGCAAATTCATCATGAGCATTCAGGATTGACCTTCACTCAAGTGTTCAGGGCTTGGGGATGGGTATGCATTTTCTCTAAACAAGGATTTGATTCTCTGGCAGGATATTTATGTGTATTTTGCACTTAATGAGCTAATAGGTTACCTGAAGTGTTGACATGGCATAGAAAATCTGCTAAGACCAGTTGAGGCCCACCATGACTTCAAGGACAATTTCTGGCCCATTTTATACTATCTTGTCAAGGACAGTTTCAGAAAAATGTGCAGGCTCTTCTGCTTAGTATAGGAGGAAAGCCAGAGCAGGTGTCTCTTAGAAGTGCTGAGCCCTGAGGCTACCTTTGTCTCCTTGAAGTGTTGAGCTCTGAGGCTGCCTGTCTCATTTCCTCTTTTTATTTGAACCGTGACCACTACTGGTCAGGGTTCATTCTAGACCACTGTGCAGCTGCATATTTTGCCTGGTGGGAAGACTCTGGTGAGGTCACAAGCTGGATGTAAAGTTCTGGGATTTTGTGGAGGTTAACTCTTCATTGTACCATCATTATTAAAGAGGTTTTGGGTCAGAAGGTATTAAAACATGTGGGAAAAAACTTGGATGCAACAGCATAGTAAAATCCATAAATCCAAAAACTCCAACCCCCCTGCCGTTGAGTCGATTTAGACTCATAGCGACCCTATAGGACAGAGCGTTCCCAAAGAGCACCTGGTGGATTCTTCAAAAAGCCGACCTTTTGGTTAGCAGCCATAGTTCTTAACCACTGTATCACCAGGGTTTCCGAAATGCATAAGCAGATAAAAAGAAATGAAAACACTTCTTGTATCCAGGAGGTACTGGGTAACCAGGAAGTGAGCCAGCTAAGAAGGGCAGTGGTCCCTAACACTCTGGAGCCAGATAACTTGCTCCCAAATATGTCTGACAATTTGTTCTACAATTCCTGAGTTATTAATCCACATGCAGGAAGAGGTATTGGCTATAGCCCAGACCCCTCCTTGATTAGCTAAGAAGAAGTTCATCACAACGTGGTTATCTAAAACCACTCTAGCTAAAGCATCTAAGGATGTTTGTTGGGTCCTAACAGCTTGAGTTGTTGAATAGGCAATGACTTGTGAGGAGTGGGACAGTTTGTGGAGGAGTAGTTCGTGGGAGGCTATGTCTATACAAGGGATAAAGAAACTAGCTCCAAATAACCCCCATTGGACAATGTCCTGTAGGCTGCGTTTAGTTCGGTGAGCTGTGGACACAGAACAGTTAGTTACATTAAACACTTGAAATGGGGTAGTGAGCCCAAAGAGCACTGCCCAGTCATTTTGGTGTTGAGGTGTCAAATAACCCATCTGTACAGGGGTCAGCTGGGCCAGACAAAGACATATCCTGAGTGGAGGGCACATGCTGCTAAGCAAGATGTGTTATTTAAGAAACTGGTGATATTTAAATATCAGGGGTCCTGGTGACAAGACCTATTACCAAAAGAGAAAATGTGGGGAGTTTTGGTCCTCTTGGCAAAGGCAGACGGTTAGTGAAAAACATGAAAAGTAACATTGGTATCACAGGTAGGTCTATCGGGATGGTCTACTAGCACACAACTTTCTTTCCAAATGGAAATAACTTGGTTACAAGATGGGGAAAACACTTCACTGGTTGATTCTCCTGGCTTTAAGGATACCGTCGATGCTCCCATTAGGCATTGGGAGTAAAAACTGTAATTGACATGGACAGTTTTACTGGGGGTTAGATTGAAGCATGTATCTGGAGCATGAGACAGGTGAATACTTTTATGGCCATGGACTCAGGGTTTCCTGGTGTCCAAAGGGAAATGCCTGTTAGGCTTTGGACAAATTGGGTCAGTAATAAACTGTCAGGATCTTCTGAACTCCATATTGGGAGAGGGTGACAGACCCAGCAGTTTTTTAAATGTCCTCCTGTAGCAACGGCTTGACTAAGTTTGATGATAGCCTTGTCTTTCTAGTCTTCTTGGACTGTGGTTTCAAGGCTGTGTGTAAGTTCCAATTAGTGGCCAGGGAAGTTGCCACTGATTGCACCACCAAGGCACAAAATGGGGCCCATTGTCACTGCCAATAGAGATGGGAAGCCAAAATCAAGGGATAATTTCGTTTAGGAGGTGTTTCACAACCTCAGTGGCCTGCAAGGAAAAGCTTCAACCCAGTTAGTAAAGGTGTCGATAAAAACTAGCAGATATTTGTAATTCCTGGAAGCTTGAGACAGTCAGTGAAATTCACTTGCCAGTAGTCTGCAGATATTGTCTCAGTTTGCTGGACCCCTGGGGATGATTCAGCAGTGTTCTTTGGATTATTTTTCACACAGGTGGGGCAGCTCTTTATCGTTGCTGAAATAGTGGACCTTTGGTCCAATTAATTGTCTCTTAACTCAATCATATAGTCCATCTTGTCCATAATGGGTGGATAGGTGGCCTCTCTGTAGAATAAAGTGTATGAGTTTTTATGGAACGAAAATCTACCCATGAAGGGTGTACAGCCATCCATCCTTGTTTAAAGTGCCCTCCCCCCGCATCTTGGCAATGTTTTTATCTTGTTAGGGACAGTCCAGGGGGAGGTCAGGTGGTAATAACTCTAAACGGGGAGTTAGCAGGGCTACTACAACAGGCTTCTGTTGGATCGTAGCTTTATTTTCTCTTGCATCTGCTTTGTAATTACCCTTGGCCACCATGGTGTCCCCTTTCTAATGCTTTTTGTAGTGTACTACTGTCCTTGGGTGGGTAGGAGAACAGCTCATAAACGCTGTAAGATCTCTTGAGAATATTTAATGTCCTTACCTCCTGCTTTTAGGAGGCTTTCCTTCCAGATTGCCACTGTGCATGCAATACCCCAGGCATGTACTTGGAATCAGTACAAATAGTTGTTCACTTACCTTTGACGATTTTAAGGGCCTGCCACATGGCAATGAGCTTGGACTTCTGGCAGAGGTACCTGGGGGAGGTGCTCTAGAACCTTTTCTAAAGTGACCACCACATATCCAGCTTCTCTTTATCCTTGTTCAATGTAACTGCTTCCATCAGTGAACAGCTCAAGGTCTGCGACTGGCGACAAGTAGATCATCCACATATTGAGGAAGACACCATTGGTTAGGGTCAGTTGTCACAATTCTCGGACTAAAGCTGATCTAAAAAGAGTGTGACTGTTTTTAAAGAGCTGTGGGAGGACTTACCAGCCAATGCAACTTCTGTGTTTGTCCTGTTCCTGGGTCCTCCCACTCAAAGGTGAAGGTTTCTTGAATTTTTCCTCCATTTAGATGCAAAAGAAGGCATCTTTCAGGCTTAGAACAGTGAACCTAGAAAAGGTGGGCAATAAGGTCAACAGCAGGATATATGGTTTGGGGACTACAGGGTGGACCATAACAGTTACCTTGTTGACAGCTCAAAGGTCCTGAAAGAACGGGTAGTCTCCATTTTTCTTTTTCATTGGCCGCACGGGGGGTGTTGAACATGGTCTGAGCAGTCCATGTTTCTGGTATCTGGTGATGATTTTGCCCGGTACCTGTCAGGCTTCAGCTCTGATGGGATACTGGTTAAGCCTTGGGAGAACTATACCAGGTAACAATTCAGTGACAATGGGAGGGACATTTTTGCTCTCTCCTGTACTCTGGTGGCCCACACCTATGACACTACTGCATCTCTGATAACTGGATCGACTAAATTTGGTATGTTCTTCTTTCCTATAATTAGTTGGGGGCCCAATAGTGTGGGCCATTTGTAACTGCCACCTGTTTTTTGTAAAGGAAGGAGTATATTAAAGATTTTCCTTGTATAGAAAAAGTTAGAGGTTGTAGGAAGGGAGGGCGTTCTTTTCTTGATACTCCCACAATGGACAGCGTCTGTCTCATTGGGGTAGCTTCTTTTATCATTAATTTTTTTTGAGGAGAGGAGTCAGAAGTGAATGGACTGCTCCAGTATCTACCAGAAACTTTACAGGTTCTCTCTTCCACCTTCATTATAACCAGAAGATCAGGTGAAGGACTTGCCTCAGTTTGACTCATCTTCTAGTGGCATGATTGGGCACTGCGTCACCTCTCTGTTTTTTAGTTCCTTTGGTTGGCATTTTGTACACTCTTATTCAATGTCTTTTTTCTTTACATCAGCTGCACCTGTTTCTTTTCAAAGGAATGTGGGGCCTTCTCATCTCCTGAGGCCTTCATCTCCCTCTTCTTATTTATTTCTTTAGGGGATGGCCTCCAGCCTGCAAGCCAGCAGCTAGGAAGGTTGCTTGGTGTTTTAGATTGTAACTTTCTTGCTTGCTCCTTATCTCAGTTAGAGTAAACTTGGCAGGCCAGTCCCACTAGCTGAGAGATTTTTAACCCTATACCTCCTTGTACTTTCTGAAGCTTTCCTTTAATATTGGGGGCACTGTGCCTAAAAGATTATATTAACCATGAGATTATTTTCAGGGCTTTTGGAATTCAGAGCAGTGAACTCATGAGCATGGTTCTAAGATACCATGACTCCCTCAAGAACTGGTGTCGACCGGGGTATTTTCATTTTCCCTAACAGACAAATGAGGGTGCCCAAAGTCGTTCCATTCTGTGTGTGAGGGCAGCGAGCCCACTGGCAGGACAGAATGACCAGGGAGGGGTGGATACGAAAGTTGAGGGGGCTTAACAGTGGGGGCTATACTGGTTGGTACGCATGCTGAAGCAGTGGGAGCTGTAAGATCCTCTTGGGAGTCAAGAGAGAGGACTGGCAATTGTGATTTAACAGTCTCTTTCTGAACTAAGATTTTACATTTTTCTGTAACTCTTTGTTCTAGTACAGAGTCATGAAAACTTTTACCTAATACTTTTTATCTTATTTACCCTTGCAAGGATAGAAAAGATCAAGATGGAGGACAGTATAGTTAAGAGACCAGTTTGCTGGCTACTTTTACTCATCTGCCAATTCATACTGAGGCTATGTGGCATTACAAAAGAAAATCATCTTTTTCTTTTTCATTGGGTCTAACCTGAAATAGCCCCAGTTTTTAAAGATGCATCTTATTTGGCTGCATTTCAGGATCTCATGAACTTTCCTCATTTCCCAGACTCACACACACTTATACTTTCACACAACCTAATTCAGTGCACCAACAGGCACCCAAAGTCTTCTACACTCTCAACCATCAATATTCCTGCTTCTTGGGACTCTTGTAAGAACTTATGTTGGAATTACCCTGTTACTTACCAAACCTAGAGCCTTTTACCCCCTCAATGGTAAATACTCCCTCTTCTTTGGACTCTTCTAAGGTTTTATCTGGGTGCTTACCAAATAATCTCAGATACCTAGAGCTTTTTATGCCATCAATGGTCAATATTCTTGCTTCTTCAGCCTCTTTTAAGGCTTTACCTAGGTACTTACCAAATAACCGTAGGCACATTTCATGTCGCTCACGTAGACACCATTGGGTCTGAGGCAGATGGGCCCTTAGGACTTCTTTGAGGTCTCCTGGAGAACTCTCCAGGTGGGCCAGATATCAGGCGGGGTCCCTGGCACAGCCCATCTCAGGAACCGAGCAATGACTCCTGACTGGCTGGCCAGAAATGCTGCCTGGTGGAAACCAAACTCAGGTTCTGCTCAGTGTAACTTGTTACAGCCAGTAAACAAAAGGCTGAGGTGAGAGAAGAAAGGCACCTTTATTTCATTGCACAAGGAAAGGAGCAATCAGGGCTGCTGCCTCCAAGACTGCTTGCAGGAAGCTTGAGGAGGGGAACTTTTACAGAAAGCAGACAAGGGAATGCAAGTTCTTCATGAATATTCAGGATTGAACCTAACTCATACACTCAGGGCTTGGGGATGACTATGCATTTTCTCTAGACAAGGGTTCCATTCTCTGGTGGGGTATTTAGGTAAATATTTTATACTTAATGAGCTAATAGGTCACTTGAAGTGTAGAGATGGCATAAAAAACCTGCTAAGACTGGTTGAGACCCACTATGGGTGCTTTGTGGTTATATTGTCAAGGACAATTTCTGGTCCATTCTATAGCTATCTTGTCAAGGACAGTTTCAGAAAAATGTGCACCCTATTCTGCTTGGTGTAGGTGGATATATCAGAAGTGTCTCTTAGAAAGGCTGAGCCCTGAGGCTACCTTTGTCTCCCTGAAGTGCTGAACTTTGCGGCTTCATGTCTCAACACCAGTTTATTTCTAACTAATCCTTACATAATGTAACAACCATTTGTAAATTAGGCCCAAATATTAACCCCAGCTGTTGGTTGTAGGGAATCCCTAGCCCATGCAACCATGGCATGGATTGACAGAAAGAACTTCCTGCAACAAACACCTAAGAGATAGGTGATATAAACATCTGGACTACCTGTCCATATAATGTGTTCCTATAATCCTGCACATAGAATTTGTGGTTTTGAAAGAGGGGAAGAAGTTTAAAATACCTTCCTTAAACGATCAGTGGACAGATTCTCAGGCCCATAAAACTGTGTATATGCTGGCAAGTGTCTTTCAAGCTTCCTGGAAACACTCTCATGTCTCTATGGAAAAAATACCATTAGCACAATCATTATAGATTAATTAGAAATAAAAAATGCAAAAGGATATACTGACTTCTATAAGGCTTCTTATACTGGCTTCTTATAGAAGTCAGCATAAGATTTCTGTTCAAGATATTTTTGTTGTGGTTGTTAAATCCATGATGCCAAACAAGAAAAACCAAACCTGATGCGCTTGAGTCAATTCCAACTCATAGTGACCCATATAGGACAGAACAGAACTCTTCCCTAGGGTTTCCAAGACTATAATCTTTACAGAAGTACACTGCCACATCTTTCTCCCATGGAGTGGCTGGCGGGTTTGAACGGGGGACTTCAGGTTAGCAGCCAAGAACTTAACCACTGCACCACTCAGAACTGTATTATTAAGAACCAGAAGAATGATGTTTTTGGACATAATGTTCATATTAAATAAGATTGTGTGTGTGTATGTATAAAAAGAAGGGTTGATTATGATTTTTCTATCTGTTCATCTTTCTACTTATTATTCTATACACACTTATGTGCGAAATAGGAATGAACAGAGTTCATCGGAGGGTTTGATTTTTATACCTTTAAATTCTTTCTAGCACAGTGCAGGAAATAAAATGAGTTCTTTTTAAGTTATTATCCTTTGTGACCAGAACTTTCAAGCGTGATTCTCTGAGATTCAACTAAATACAGCAGTAGGCCGAAAAGAAATTCATGCCAACTGTTAATTGCAACAGATTCAGTTTCTCATCTAGTATTGGATCTTTGGCACAATCCAAATCATTACTTAGTGATGGGTCAATATATTTTGATCTAATACATAACGTAACCACTTATTGAAATTCATAGATTTAATAAGACTAATAAAAAGACTTAAAAGGTAAACCAAGTACAATTAAAGATTTTCCATGTGGTTTTCCAAAACATTAGAATGATCTTTGTTAAATAATTCTTCCTTATTAGATGTGGGCTCAGCAAGGTGATCTGCCATTTCAAGCGATTGTTCCTTGCTTGTGAGGCAAATTGCATCCCAAAAGATCAATCATAACATAACTTGTTATGCTTCTGAGACATCATTACAAAGTTTTTCATAAATTTTAAAGAATGATGTAATACAAGGAAAAGCTCTAGAGGGACTAACAAACCATACAAAATGTACTAATAGTACTTAAGTAATGGTAAGTATTGTTGGCATTCCCAGAATTGGCTTCAAGGTTGATTGAATTATTTTTGGATTTGTTGTAGATTACTCAAAGACAGCTAAAGAGTAGGAAAAAAATATTAAAGGTAATTAAGATAGTAAAAAAGGGTTTAGAGTAACACAAAATTTGAATTTGTTTGTTCAATTATTCCACAAGTACATGTGGAGTGTCTATTAATTGCTGAGTCATACTATGTATTGGAGATAAAACTAGGGAAAACACAGAAGCATCTTGGCTTACCAAGAATTTGAAATTTAGAGTAGGTTATAGACAAATACCAGGTGGATGAATAGTTCAGAGTAACACTTGATATTGAAAGGCCTACAGAAGGAAGTGAAATTTCCCCTGGGATTGGAAGGAAAAGCTGAAAGAAAGTAGCCAACCAGAGTGGTGAAGGTAAAGAAAGGAGTATTCTGACAAAACTATGTACAAAATGTGTGGTCACATCTGAGAAACTGAAGCCACATGTCTGAGGCATGGAGATTACATGAGGGATGCCACAAGAGATAAAACTAGTCTGCAAAGCAAGGATTTGTTTATCAAGGGTTGATTTAGCCATCTCAAGGACTTTGAACTTTATCCTAAGGTCAGCTGGAGAACAAGCTAAGACTTGCAAATTAGGAAGAACTCTCAGGCTGCCATAAGCACAGAGAAGTTTCTAAAACTGAAAAAAAAAAAAAAAAACTAGAGACCAGGATAAAATTTAGAGAGTAGTATTTAGGCTTTTCCTCCAGGAAAGGTGTGATAGAAGTCTAAAAAAAAAAAAAATACGTAATGTAGAGGACATTAGAAGAGGATGCATTTGAGAAAAATGGATTAAACACTTAGAAGTTTTCAATAATGGATTATTTGTTAGAGGGGGAAAGAAGGTATATGAAATGTTTTCTTGGTTTCTCACCTGGATGATAGCTGGGAGATAGAGCATTCACTGAGAAAACATGTGCTCTAAGGCATATGAGTGCGGTGGGGTGGTTTTGAACATCTGATTTTTCTTTTGAATATGTTAGATTTAGGTATCTCTGAAATATCTAACTAATGTTACCTGGAAAGCTGTTGGATGTATGTACCTGGAGCTTAGAGGAAAATCTGGCCTAAATATTTAGATTTGTGCATCATCGTTATATAAATGACAATTGTTTTCCTATTGTTAAATGAGAGCTCTCAACAAGAATGCTCAAAAAGGAAATGAGTTGGCCTAGGGTAGAATTCTAAAGCAAAAAGGTCATTTAAAGTATGGATAAAGAAAGCATACCTATCAAGCAAGAGTAAAAGTGGACAAAAAAATGGAAAAATCCAGATATTCTGGTGACTTGGAAGCCAAAAAAGAATGGTTTTCAGCATAAAAGGAAATGTCTGCTGTGTCCAGTGCAACAGAGAAGTCAAATATGAAGCTTTCATTGGATTTGGGAATAAGGAGAGTGTTGGTGTACTTGATGAAAGCAATTTCAATGCAATGCTAGGAAAACACATGACAGTAATATAATAGGTCAACATATGAATGTGAAAGAGAGGGTATTAGTGACTTTTCTAGAATGTTTGGTAATAAAGGGATGAAGAGAAGAGGAGGGGGGAGGAATAGCTTAAGTAAAGGGAGAGGAATAGAAATGAAAGAACACTGGTGAGGTTTGACCATATACTTTGCTTATAGATTATTGTGAAAGGTTGATTAAATTAGAATAGGGAGAAGATATCGAATGCAAAAGAGTATGTGATCAAAATATAAATTTAGGTAGTAGATATAAAGTTGGGCCTGACCCCAAGCCGTGGTATTTTCAATTGCCTCCTATGTATGAGAAAGTAGGACCGTAAATAAAGAATACTAAAGAAGAATTGTTGCATTTGAATTATAGTGGAGAAGAAATGACATAGCAGTTGTAACGATGGGTTCAAACATAGTAATGATGGTGAGGATGGTGCAGAGCCAGGCAGTGTTTCGTCGTGTTGTAAACAGGGTCGCTATGAGTCAGAACTGACTTCATGACACTTCACAGCATTAGAAATAGAACATCCACCCACCACAAAAAAAAAAAAAAAAAAATGGAAAGGATAAATGTGGAAGCAGGTAGGTTTGTGGAAATTTTCAAATGAAGTTGAAATATTTTGTTGTCATTGTTACTTTAAATTTCTCTCTTATGTTGGAATTTTGGTATCTATTTTTTTTTTACTGGGAGTAAGGTGGGTGGTATAGAAATGTATGAAGAAATTCAGAGTCTGAAATAATAGCTACATACACACTAAGAGATGGTTGATTCAAGAAAAAGCCAACCTTCTGGACACAAGTAAGTGGCTACTTTTGAGTACGATAACCTTGTAATTGTTCAGTTTTGCCTGGTTGATTTCTTGGTAGTTCAGGTACAATTGTGAAGAGCAGAACATTTTGAAATGCTCAGATTTTGATGTATCTGGAGAAAAATAAGACAAGGATGTTTAGGATGTTGACAAGAATAATTGTAGTAATAAAACATGGAATCTAAGCTATGTAGGGGAAGAATTAAAGGAGGTGGCAAAATAAAAGAGAAATAATCAATGGGAAATAGTGATATGAGTGAAGCCTTAGTATGAAAAGTTGTATTGTCATAACTGAGATGTTATAAGGAAGGGCAAATGGTTGTGATCTTAAGATAATGTTTTAATTTTGGAAACTTAGCATTTAACCAATTTCCAGATAAAACAAGATACAAGATGGAGCCATGAGAGTGGGAAGTTCAAGGGTATTGGTTTTGGGGTCACTGTTTTGATCTCAAGATTTCAAGAATTCAAGAAGCAATGCATTAAAGGTGTGGTCTGTGTGAGCACTGATGCCAACTTTATGGAAAAGGGACAGAACGATCCTGGTGTTAAAATCTTCAACACATACGAAGGAGTGGCCTAGGCATATATAAGTGACAACAATGATGATGCATATTAGCTTCAAAGCATCAGGAGTGTTTACTCAAATGAGAGGTGTAATAATAAATAAAAAACAAAGCTCTGAGCATAAATCATGCCTTACCTTACCTCCCAAATTAGAAATATGTGGAGAGTTACGCATTAAGCAGCCTGCAGAGAGGTGGCCTGGAGAGATGTAGGTGTTCAAGGGGAAACCAAGTTTTAGTTTAAGCAAGGGAGGATAAAATGTTTGAAGATGTTAGAGAGTTTGGTCATATCAAAGCAAGATCTAAAATATCACAGAGATGTTAGTACTAGAGAGAATAAGATCCATGTGGGACAGGGATTCAAGATCAGAACTTAGTGAGGCAACAGGAGAACATTTTTCAAAACATTGCAAAACAAACTCATACATCCATTACTATGCTGGAATTACACACGTTTCTGCAGAGTAAGGCTCAACATAAACAATATTAATACTACTAAGAGATAAATTTTAATTAGCATATAGTATGAGATAGGCACTATTCTAAGCATTTGACATGGACATGGGACGCCTTTCCAAAGCTGCTTTGTTTCTAGTCAATGGGGCAATTCTTTCCGCTCTGAAAATTAACTATTTGAATAAACTGTGAGTTAAGGTTAGGGATTCAAGGCTGGGACTAGTTAGTGAGTTATTCTTTTTCATCTCATTCTGATCAAAGACCACAAATAAAAACTAAATTATCTGCCTGAGTTCATATATCTTCAAAATAAGGAAGAAAGCTATATTATCAACCTATAACCTTCATATAAATATAATCTGAGACAAAAGAGTTAGAAAGGCAAATCACTGTGCTCAGGTAAAGTTCATTAAAATTGACCACATTTTAATTATCTAGAAGCCAACTTGCATTTCTACAGACTCAGCTTAGGATGTTTTTCATTTCCTGTTTTGCATTTGGACACTGCATCATACACCATAAATGAGCTTTCTGAATTATTTAATGCATGTTTAACTTTGTTATACAATTTTCAAGTAGGAAGAGGCTATTCATATTTCTATGCCATTTTTCTCCTTTAATTCAAAAATACTGCACAATAATTGAATAAAAAAACGAAGAATTACAGGTAAGAGAAAAAAAGAAATTATCATGAATTTATGGTCCAGAGATCAACAGCAGTCAAAATTTTAAATCTTTAAAAAAAAAATTTAAATCTTAAAAAAAAAAAAAAAAATATTAACCATTTTGGAATGAATTTTTGAATTAATTTCCTTTTAACTAAAATTTATTTTCATTTATTACACTTTTATTAAAGATATTTCAATAACTTAAAAAAAATATTCTGACATCATGTTCAAAAAAACTCTTTCTTCCTATTAAAAATAGATTAAAAAATGGTTCAATTATATTATTATATTATAATTTACATTTAAATTTTTAAATAAAACACTACCTTTCTACTTATACAATTTAAAATAATTTCAAGTTTTGGAATTTCTGCCTAGATCAGATGCCTTCATTCCGAATGCAGAACTAGCCTGAAGATTCTCATGGGGGGTCAGAATCATCTTCTAACATCCGCTTGATCTTTACCAACAGACTCAAGATTGCTTGGAACTGTGATTTAGAGGGGTTTATTGTAATCTTTTCATGGCCAAAGGCAACCATTCGGCTGTGACTGAGTTCATCCTCTTGGGACTCACAGATAACCCAGACCTTCAAGCCATTCTCTTTAGTGTCTTCCTAGTGATCTACTTAATTAGCGTCCTGGGTAATCTTGGTTTGATGGTGCTAATCCAAATCAGTCCTCTGCTTCACACACCCATGTATTTTTTTCTCAACCATCTGGCTTTTGTTGATTTTTCTTTTACTTCATCTGTCACACCAAACACCTTAGTGAACTTTTTGTATGAAGTTAAAAGTATAACATTTTATGCATGTGCCACTCAGGTGTGTTGTTTTATCACATTTGTAGTTTGTGAACTCTACTTGCTTTCCATCATGGCATATGATCGGTACGTTGCCATCTGCAACCCTTTACTCTATGTCGTTCTCATGCCTAGAAAACTCTGTATTCATCTGGTTGCTAGCACATATGTGTATGCTTTTACTGTGGGTCTTGTACAGACAGTGATGACATTCCGTTTGTCTTTTTGTGACTCCAGTATGGTCAACCACTTCTACTGTGACGATGTCCCTTTGGTTGCTTTGGCCTGCTCTGACACCCAAGACAAAGAGCTGATGTTGTTAATTATTGCTGGGTTCAATACACTTTTCTCTCTACTGATTGTGTTAATTTCCTACGGCTTCATTGTTTTAGCCATCCTTAGGATCCACTCTGTTGAAGGAAGACAGAAAGCCTTTTCCACCTGTGTGTCCCACCTGACCTCCATCACAATATTTTATGGGACCCTTATTTTTATGTACCTCCAGCCCAAGTCAACCCATTCCCTGATCAAAGATAAATTTACTTCAGTGTTTTATGTAGTGGTGATTCCCATGCTAAACCCACTGATCTATAGCTTGAGAAACCAGGAGGTAAAAAATGCACTGAAGGGAATTACGGAAAAGTTGTGTTTGGCTATTAGATAAAGGAAGAACCACTTAAAGTTATGTCTTGTCTAGTGTCACAGTGTTGAGAAATGACAAAGCCAAATATATTACTTCAAGTGTTCATGTTCACTTTTCTGAGGTATAGTTCTGTAGACTCAAGGTGAGTCTCATCCACTGTTTATTCCCAGTATTTTCCCCAGGAAATATATTTTGTAAATTTTACTTGGTTGTTGAAAGAGGAGAGAGAGAGGGAAGGAGAAAGACACAGAGAAGAAGGGAGAGAGTTAGAGAAAGAAAGAGAAATCCTTTTTGGCCATGATATCCTTCCTCAATAGAGTGCTGGGAAATACTTATTTTATATGAAATCCACGTAATATTGAGATCAACATCTGGTATCTTATATTTCAAACCTTTTTGCATAGATAATCTGGAAAACCAGCCAAAGTTTAATAGCAGGATTTTTGGGTTGGAACACTCTGGATAATTTTCCTAATAGTCTACTTTCTCTGCATCCAGCTGGGAAGGACAGTGCTCGTAGAGGTACCATGGCACCAAACATTTAGTGGTATACTGATTCTATATCAGTTTAGATTGCTGAGCCAGTTTACACTACTATAATTCACTGCCTGTTATATATGAATATGTGGTCAGGCCTATTCTATATAAGTGTGTGGTTAGAACTTGGACTCTTCATTCAAATAGTTCAACTAACAATTTTAGCTTTTCCAATTAATGCGATAGAGAATTAGTTCACATTTCTGTATCTCTACTGCCTCATGTGCAATAGGCGGTAAGAGCTCCTTTTTAGACTGACTCTGAGTAGCACTGTACCATAGAGTTTCCAAGAAGCAGCTGGGTAGATTTGAACTGTGGACCTTTTGGTCAGCAGCCAAGCTCTTAACCACTGCACCACCAAGGCTCTGATTGTGAGAATTAGATCAGGTTATAAATGTGAAGAACATTGAGCATTTCCAAGCACATAAAAAATAATTCATAAATTTTGGCTATTACATTTAATTATTAATATTATGATTGCATTAATGATTCCTTTGATTTTGTCTTAGAAAATGGAGTAGCCTTTTTGGAAATACTCATCAACATAATATACTTTATTTTAAAATCTACAAAATGAAAGTATAAAAGCTAAAAAGTTATTTTCTTGTGATCTTTTAAAGCAATGCAATTCTTTTCAATTTCTTTTTATGTGTGTAGATTAACATATTTTGAATAGATTTTTTATTGGGGGGGCAGTTCTCTCATACCTGCTACACAATGTTACTGATAATATATATCATTTTCTTGAAAAAAAATCATTTCACTCTTGTTATATTTAGTAAAGCATAGAATAATAAATTATTAATTTACTCAGTTACATACTTTTAAAATCAAATTAGAGCTAACATCAATTCGGTATTTTTGTTGTGTCAAGTGCTTAGTGCAGTGCTTTAAGTCGACTTTCTCAGTTAATTTTCATAATACCCAACAAAGAGATATAATTCTCTATTCTACCAAAAGAATTGTCAAAGTAGCATTTGCAATTTACTTACATACACATAGCTAACATCTGGAAGAAAAAAGATATGAATCTAGTTTTGTCAGACCAGAAAGCTCAATTTTTAATAACTTTTCCATATTTCCAAGTACCTGTACAATGCTGGGATTTTTTCTTAAATTAGAACTAATTGAATGTAGACTTTTTTTTTTTTTTACATCAGTATTGAATAATGCAGGGGACTTCAGATGACTAGCAATCGTGCACCATGGAGGCTAAAAAGTAACACTCGGTGACCATGAAGGCAAGAAAGTAGCCCAGAAGTGTTACAAAAGCATGAAAAGGAACAGTGTTGCCTTTCAGAACAAAGTTCGCCATCATCTTTGCAGTAATGGCAGAGGAGTAGCAGGCCTGGTGACTGAGAAAATAGTTCATAGGTATGTGGAGTAGAGTGTCCGTCCTGATTAAGATAATCAATCCAATGTTCCCCAGGACTGTGACCAGATAGATAACTAAAAATACCACAATGCCTTTGAGAATGAATTCAGTGATTTAAGTGATATTAACAGTAGCCATTTATGCCAGCGGACGTTGCAGATTTGAAGAATAAAAATGACAACTCTCGTGGTCCCTGCCAGCGTTGAGGGAAGATGATCACTGATGTCTTATCAGCCTTGAATTAGGTCATCCAATGGGCAAAAAGTGCACCTTAGCTTTTACCTTCTATTCTTGCCCATGGAAGGTTGTCTTTCTTTAATTTCAGAATAGCCTTCTTAAAAGTTATTTTTTGAAGAGGCAGGGCCAAGATGGCAGAATTGCCAGACACTTCCAGCAATCCCTCTTACAACAAAGACCCAAAGAAATAGTGAAAGGATTATGACAAGCTAGGAGCCCTGAACATCAAAGGCAAAGTTTGAAAACAGACTGAGCGGACGGGGGAGGGAGAGACTGTTCAGAAGTGGAGAGGAGTTACTGGCCCTGAATCTCCAGGAAACCTCAGGCACTATGCCCTGGAAATGCTGGGGAGGCTGGTGGTAGTGTTCGGCCGCAGTTTCCTCAGGTAGGAAGAGCCTGCTGCACAGCCTACTCACAACTCCAGAACCAGAGAAGAACAGCGCTCTCGGCAAAAGCTAAGTACTTGTGTGTATTTTATTATGTACTTGCCCCCCAAGCCTCAATCAGTGGCTGTTAAGTTTCCTGAGCCTGATATAGGTGCTGTTGAGCTCCCTGAGCCATCCTCCCAGTCATGGAGAAGGAATAAATTCACAATTAGGGAAAAAGACAATATGCCAGCTCCACTAACCTGGGGAGCTCAGGACAGAAGTGGCTCCTGTCTGGGCATAAAGAGTCTGTGGGCTTTGAATACCTTTCCCCCACGCTTGGACATGTGTGGGCTGATTTCAGGAGAATAGCCCTTTTTGGCAGACTGCACCCGTTTTAGCTGTGTGTGGAGAGTTGGGTGTTAGATGTTTGACACTGCTTTGCCTGTTAAACAGGGTCCTTACCTACTCATATCAGGGACCTAAGGGCTGGTGGCTCCACTCAGGTTACCCAGCCACCCATGACTTAGGTCCAAGGATAACTGGTACCTCCCAGTTCTTACAAACAAAAGCATTGGGTGCCCATGGCCCATCTGCAAAACCCACCCACCTGTATGGACGAGGGAACAGGGATGCACTTTCCTCACAGATACTCGGGGGATGGTTCTCAGCCCCCTGCCTTGTTCAGAGCACGACCTCCTGCTGCAACCAGATACTGGTACATACACCGATCACCCCTGCCCTCTAAGACTGTGGGACAGAGGTGTACCACACACTTGATGACCAACTACCTGGACAAATGAGCTGAATCCATACAAGAAAAGTGAATGGACTCCTAGACTGATACACCTGATAACAGCTCTAGTCATCTGGTGACAGGACATCAGAGCTTCAAAGGTGAAAATAGTCAAGCTAGCTTACTCAAGCAAACCACTCTGGCATATCAAAACAAAACAAAGCAAAAAGCTAGGATGTTGTTGTTGTTGTTAGGTGCCATCGAGTCAGTTCCGACTCGTAGCGACACTATGCACAACAGAATGAAACACTGCCCTGTCCTGAGCCATCCTTACAATCGTTATGCTTGAGCTCATTCTTGCAGCCATTGTGTCAATCTACCTCGTTGACTGTCTTCCTCTCTTCCGCTGACCCTGTACTCTGCCAAGCATGATGTCTTTCTCCAGGGACTGATCCCTCCTGACAACATGTCCAAAGTATGTAAGACACAGCTTTGCCATCCTTGCCTGTAAGGAGCATTCTGGTTGTATTCCTTCTAATACAGATTTGTTCATTCTTTTCGCAGTCCATGGTATATTCAATATTCTTCACCAACACCACAATTCAAAAGCGTCAACTCTTCTTCGGTCTTCCTATTCCTTATTCATTGTCCAGCTTTCACATGCATATGATGTGATTGAAAATACCATGGCTTGAGTCAGGCACACCTTAGTCTTCAGGGAGACATCTTTGCTCTTCAACACTTTGAAGAGGTCCTTTGCAGCAGATTTACCCAACACAATGCATCTTTTAATTTCTTGACTGCTGCTTCCATGGCTCTTGATTGTGGATCCAAGTAAAATGAAATCCTTCACAACGTCAATCTTTTCTCCATTTATCATGATGTTGCTCGTTGGTCCAGTTGTGAGGGTTTTAGTTTTCTTTATGTGGAGGTGCAATCCATACTGAAGGCTGTGGTCTTTGATCTTCATTAGTAAGTGCTTCAATTTCACTTTCAGTAAGCAAGGTTGTGTCATCGGCATAAAGAAGGTTGTTAATGAGTCTTCCTCCAATCCTGATGCCCTGTTCTTCTCCTCATATGGTAAAGAATACAACCCTGATGCACACCTTTCCTGACTTTAAACCAATCAGTAACCCCTTGTTCTGTCCAAACAACTGCCTCTTGATCTACTTAAAGTTTCCTCATGAGCACAATTAAGTGTTCTGGAATTCCCATTCTTTGCAATGTTATCCATAGTTTGTTAGGATCCACACAGTCGAATGCCTTTGCATAGTCCATAAAACACAGGTAAACATCCTTCCGGTATTCTCTGCTTTCAGCCAGGATCCACCTGACATCAGCAATGATATCCCTGGTTCCATATCCTCTTATGAAACCAGCCTGAATTTCTGGCAGTTCCCTGTCAATATACTGCTGCAGCCATTTCTTAATGATCTTCAGCAGAATTTTGCTTGCGTGTGATATTAATGATATTGTTCTATAATTTCCACATTCAGTTGGATCACCTTTCTTGGGAATAGGCATAAATATGGATCTCTTCCAGTCAGTTGGCCAGGAAGCTGTCTTCCACATTTCTTGGCATAGACAAGTGACCACCTCCAGCGCTGCATTTGTTTGTTGAAATATCTCAGTTGATATTCCATCAATTCCTGGAGCCTTGTTTTTCACCAGTGTCTTCAGAGCAGTTTGGACTTCTTCCTTCAGTACCATCGGTTCCTGATCATATGCCACCTCTTGAAATGGTTGAACATCGACTAAATCTTTTTAGTATAATGACCCTGTGTATTCCTTCCTTCTTTTTTTTGATGTTTCCTGCATCATTTAGTGTTTTCCCCATGGAATCCTTCACTATTGCAACTCAAGGCTTGAATTTTTTCTTCAGTTCTTTTATCTTGAAAAATGCCGAGAGTGTTCTTCCCTGTTGGTTTTCCATCTCCAGCTCTTTGCACATGTGATTATAATACTTTGTCTTCTGGTGAGGCCCTTTGAAATCTTCTGTTCAGTTCTTTCACTTCACCAATTCTTCCTTTTGCTTTAGCTGCTCAACACTCAAGAGCAAGTTTCAGAGTCTCCTCTGACATCCATCTTGGTCTTTCTTTCTTCCTGTCTTTTCAATGACTTCTTGCTTTCTTCATGGGTGATATTCTTGATGTCATTCCAACTCGTCTGGTCTTTGGTCACTAGTGTTTAATGCATCAAATCTATTCTTCAGATGGTCTCTAAATTCAGGTGGGATGTATTCAAGGTCATATTTTGGCTCTCGTGGACTTGCTCTGATTTTCTTCAGTTTCAGCTTGAACTTGCATATGAGCAATTGATGGTCTGTTCCACAGTCAGCCCCTGGCCTTGTTCTGACTGATGATATTGAGCTTTTCCATCGTCTCTTTCCACAGATGTAGTCAATTTGATTTCTGTGTATTCCATCTGGTGAGGTCCATGTGTATAGTCACCGTTTATGCTGGTGAAAGAAGGTATTTGCAATGAAGAAGTCGTTGATAGTGTGCAAAAACTCAACTACAGAAAGACAAATAACCCAATTAAAAAATGGGGAAAGGATATGAACATGTCCTTCGTTTAAGACATTCAGGTAGCTAACAGATAGATACTTGAGGAAATGCTCATGATCATTTGCCATCAGAGAAATGCAAGTCAAAAGTATAGTGAGATTCCATCTCACTCCAACAAGGGTGGCATTAATCCAAAAAACACAAAATAATAAATGTTGGAGAGGTTGTGGAGAGACTGGAATACTTATTCACTGCTGGTGGGAATGTAAAATGGTACTACCACTTTGGAAATTGATTTGGCACTAAAAAGCTAGAAATAGAACTGCCATACAATCCAGCAATCCCACTCCTTGGAATATATCTTAGAGAAATAAGAGCCTTTACACGAACGGATATATGCACACCCACGTTCACTGCAGCACTGTTTACAACAGCAAAAAGATGGAAGCAACAAAGGTGCCCATCAACAGATGAATGGATAAATAAATTATGGTATATTCATACAATGGAATATTATGCATCGATAAAGAACAATGATGAATCCGTGAAACATTTTACAACATGGAAGAATCTGGAAGGCATTGTGCTGAGTGAAATTAGTCAGTTTCAAAAGGACAAATATTGTATAAGACCACTATTATAAGAACTGGAGAAATGGTTTAAACAGAGAAGAAAATATTATTTAATGGTTAAGAGATGGGGGAAGGAGAGGGCTTTTCACTAGATAGTAGATAAGAACTATTGTAGGTGAAAGGAAAGACAACACACAATACAGGAGAGGTCAGCACAACTGGACTAAACCAAAAGCAAAGCAATTTCTTGAATAAACTGAACCCTTTGAAGGCCAGCATAGCAAGGACGGGGGTTTGGGGACCATGGTTTCTGGGTACATCTAAGTCAATTGACATAATAAAATCTATTTAGAAAACATTCTGTATCCCATTTTGGAGAGTGGTATCTGAGATCTTAAATGTTACCAAGCAGCCATCTAAGTTGCATCAATTGGTCTCAACCCACGTGGAGCAAAGGAGAATGAAGAACACCAAAGATACAAGGTAATTATGGGGCCAGGAGATAGAAAGGACCACATAAACCAGAGACTGCATTAGCCTGAGACCAGAAGAGCTAGATGGTACCCAGCTACAACCAGTGACTGCCCTGACAGGGAACACAACAGAGAACCCCTGAGGGAGCAGGAGAGCAGTGGGATGCAGACACCGAATTCTCATAAAAAGACCAGACTTAATGGCCTGACTGAGACTAGAAGACCCCAGAGGTCATGGTCCCCAGATTTTCTGTTAGCCTAAGACAGCAACCATTCCCAAAGCCAAGTCTTCAGACAGGAATTCTACTGGACTGTGGGATAGAAAATGATACTTGTGAAGAATGAACTTCTTGGATCAAGTAGACATATGAGACTATGTTGGCATCTCCAGTCTGGAGGGGAGATGAGAGGCCAGAGGGTGTCAGAAGCTGGCTGAATGGACATGAAAAGAGAGAGTGGAGGGAAGGAGTGCTATCTCATCAGGGGGAGTGCAATTAGGAGTATATAGCAAGATGTATATAAATTTTTGTATGAGAGACTGTCTTGATTTGTAAACGTCCACTTAAAGCGCAATAAAAAAAATTTTAAGTTATTTTTCTTTCTAATTTTAGAAAATAAGGGATGATCTTGATTAAAACAAATTGCGTATTATCTAATTTAAACCACTTGAGTCAACCACAGCTGGTATGTCAGTATTTTTGCCACCATTATCTTTTCTAGGCTCATAAAAATTTAATGGGAGTTCCTTGGTGGTGCCAATGGTTAATGTACTTGGCTGATAATCGTAAGGTTGAAGGTTCGAATCCATCAAGACATGCCTCAGAAGAAAAGCCGAATGAGCCATTGCTCAATCTGCTATTGAAGACCCTATGGAGATATACTCTGACACACTCATGGTCACAGTGATTCAGAATCTACTGAATGTTGACTGGCTTTTTTAATGCAAATATGATATTTAAATACATTCTATTTTTTATCACAAAGTCTTTTCTTTCAATTCCAATAATGAAGTTATGATTTGAACCCTAGTTGAGGATAATTATAAGGCTACCACAAAAAAAAAAAAAAAACCCACTGCCGTCGAGTCGATTCCAACACATAGCGACCCTACAGGACAGGGTAGAACTGCCCCATAGAGTTTCCAAGGAGCGCCTGGAGGATTCGAACTTAGGCTACCATGTAATATAACAATTAACTAGACAATCTTCATTGAAAGATGGTGGCAGGGAAGAGGTATATTTATAATTTATCTCTTTTTTTGTTTGTTTTTGCTTAAAAGAGAATACATAAGTTTTTATTTTATTGCTCTTATAAAACTTCAAGATTTATTGTGGTTCTTTTTTTTTTTTTTTTTATAATAACTTTTATTAAGCTTCAAGTGAACGTTTACAAATCCAATCAGTCTGTCACATATAAGTTTACATACATCTCACTCCCTACTCCCACTTACTCTCCCCGTCTTGAGTCAGCCCTTTCAGTCTCTCCTTTCTTGACAATTTTGCCGGCTTCCCTCTCTCTCTATCCTCCCATCCCCCCTCCAGACAAGAGTTGCCAACACAATCTCAAGTGTCCACCTGATATAATTAGCTCACTCTTCATCAGCATCTCTCTCCCACCCGCTGACCAGTCCCTTTCATTTCTGATGAGTTGTCTTCGGGGATGGTTCCTGTCCTGTGTCAACTGAAGGTCTGGGGAGCATGGCCGCCGGGATTCCTCCAGTCTCAGTCAGACCATTAAGTTTGGTCTTCTTATGAGAATTTGGGGTCTGCATCCCACTGATCTCCTGCTCCCTCAGGGGTCCTCTGCTGAGCTCCCTGTCAGGGCAGTCATCAATTGTGGCCGGGCACCAACTAGTTCTTCTGGTCTCAGGATGATGTAGGTCTCTGGTTCATGCGGCCCTTTCTGTCTCTTGGGCTCTTAGTTGTCATGTGGGCTTGGTGTTCTTCATTTTTCTTTGCTCCAGGTGGGTTGAGACCAATTGCTGCATCTTAGATGGCTGCTTGTTAGCATTTAAGACCCCAGACGCCACATTTCAAAGTGGGATGCAGAATGATTTCATAATAGAATTATTTTGCCAATTGACTTAGAAGTCCCCGCAAACCATGCTCCCCAGACCCCCGCGCTTGCTCCGCTGACCTTTGAAGCATTCATTTTATCCCGGAAACTTCTTTGCTTTTGGTCCAGTCCAATTGAGCTGACCTTCCATGTATTGAGTGTTGTCTTTCCCTTCACCTAAAGCAGTTCTTAGCTACTGATTAATCAATAAAAAAACCCTCTCCCACCCTCCCTCCCTCCCCCCCTCGTAACCACAAAAGTATGTGTTCTTCTCTGGTTTACTGTTTCTCAAGATCTTATAATAGTGGTCTTATACAATATTTGTCCTTTTGCCTCTGACTAATTTCGCTCAGCATAATGCCTTCCAGGTTCCTCCATGTTATGAAATGTTTCAGAGATTTGTCACTGTTCTTTATCGATGCGTAGTATTCCATTGTGTGAATATACCACAATTTATTTAACCATTCATCCGTTGATGGACACCTTGGTTGCTTCCAACTTTTTGCTATTGTAAACAGGGCTGCAATAAACATGGGTGTGCATATATCTGTTTGTATGAAGGCTCTTGTATCTCTAGGGTATATTCCTAGGAGTGGGATTTCTGGGTTGTATGGTAGTTCTATTTCTAACTGTTTAAGATAACGCCAGATAGATTTCCAAAGTGGTTGTACCATTTTACATTCCCACCAGCAGTGTATGAGAGTTCCAATCTCTCCGCAGCCTCTCCAACATTTATTATTTTGTGTTTTTTGGATTAATGCCAGCCTTGCTGGTGTGAGATGGAATCTCATCGTAGTTTCAATTTGCATTTCTCTAATGGCTAATGATCGAGAGCATTTTCTCATGTATCTGTTGGCTGCCTGAATATCTTCTTTAGAGAAATGTGTGTTCATATCCTTTGCCCACTTCTTGATTGGGTTGTTTGTCTTTTTGTGGTTGAGTTTTGACAGAATCATGTAGATTTTAGAGATCAGGCGCTGGTCGGAGATGTCAGAGCTGAAAATTCTTTCCCAATCTGTAGGTGGTCTTTTTACTCTTTTGGTGAAGTCTTTAGATGAGCATAGGTGTTTGA
Organism: Loxodonta africana; assembly: GCF_030014295.1. NCBI lineage: Eukaryota > Metazoa > Chordata > Mammalia > Proboscidea > Elephantidae > Loxodonta > Loxodonta africana. The sequence goes on from NC_087348.1 coordinate 30,885,840, forward strand.
TTTTTAGGAGCTCCCAGTTATCGGGTTTCTCTTCATCATTTTTGGTAATGTTTTGTATTCTGTTTATACCTTGTATTAGGGCTCCTAGGGTTGTCCCAATTTTTTCTTCCATGATCTTTATCGTTTTAGTCTTTATGTTTAGGTCTTTGATCCACTTGGAGTTAGTTTTTGTGCATGGTGTGAGGTATGGGTCCTGTTTCATTTTTTTGCAAATGGATATCCAGTTATGCCAGCACCATTTGTTAAAAAGGCTGTCTTTTCCCCAGTTAATTGACACTGGTCCTTTGTCAAATATCAGCTGCTCATACGTGGATGGATCTATGTCTGGGTTCTCAATTCTGTTCCATTGGTCTATGTGTCTGTTGTTGTACCAATACCAGGCTGTTTTGACTACTGTGGCTGTATAGTAGGTTCTGAAGTCAGGTAAGGTGAGGCCTCCCACTTTCTTCTTCTTTTTCAGTAGTGCTTTGCTTATCCGGGGCTTCTTTCCCTTCCATATGAAATTGGTGATTTGTTTCTCTATCCCCTTAAAATATGACATTGGAATTTGGATCGGAAGTGCGTTAAATGTATAGATGGCTTTTGGTAGAATAGACATTTTTACTATGTTAAGTCTTCCTATCCATGAGCAAGGTATGTTTTTCCACTTAAGTATGTCCTTTTGAATTTCTTGTAGTAGAGCTTTGTAGTTTTCTTTGTATAGGTCTTTTACATCCTTGGTAAGATTTATTCCTAAGTATCTTATCTTCTTGGGGGCTACTGTGAATGGTATTGATTTGGTTATTTCCTCTTCGGTGTTCTTTTTGTTGATGTAGAGGAATCCAAGTGATTTTTGTATGTTTATTTTATAATCTGAGACTCTGCCAAACTCTTCTATTAGTTTCAGTAGTTTTCTGGAGGATTCCTTAGGGTTTTCTGTGTATATAATCATGTCATCTGCAAATAGTGATAACTTTACTTCTTCCTTGCCAATCCGGATACCTTTTATTTCTTTGTCTAGCCTGATTGCCCTGGCTAAGACTTCCAACACGATGTTGAATAAGAGTGGTGATAAAGGGCATCCTTGTCTGGTTCCCGTTCTCAAGGGAAATGCTTTCAGGTTCTCTCCATTTAGAGTGATATTGGCTGTTGGCTTTGCATAGATGCCCTTTATTATGTTGAGGAATTTTCCTTCAATTCCTATTTTGGTAAGAGTTTTTATCATGAATGGGTGTTGGACTTTGTCAAATGCCTTTTCTGCATCAATTGATAAGATCATGTGGTTTTTGTCTTTTGTTTTATTTATGTGATGGATTACATTAATGGTTTTTCTGATATTAAACCAGCCTTGCATACCTGGTATAAATCCCACTTGATCAGGGTGAATTATTTTTTTGATGTGTCGTTGGATTCTATTGGCTAGAATTTTGTTGAGGATTTTTGCATCAATGTTTATGAGGGATATAGGTCTATAATTTTCTTTTTTTGTAATGTCTTTACCTGGTTTTGGTATCAGGGAGATGGTGGCTTCATAGAATGAGTTGGGTAGTATTCCGTCATTTTCTATGCTTTGGAATACCTTTAGTAGTAGTGGTGTTAACTCTTCTCTGAAAATTTGGTAGAACTCTGCAGTGAAGCCGTCCGGGCCAGGACTTTTTTTTGTTGGGAGTTTTTTGATTACCGTTTCAATCTCTTTTTTTGTTATGGGTCTATTTAGTTGTTCTACTTCTGAATGTGTTAGTTTAGGTAGGTAGTGTTTTTCCAGGAATTCATCCATTTCTTCTAGGTTTTCAAATTTGTTAGAGTACAATTTTTCATAATAATCTGAAATGATTCTTTTAATTTCATTTGGTTCTGTTGTGATGTGGTCCTTCTCATTTCTTATTCGGGTTATTTGTTTCCTTTCCTGTATTTCTTTAGTCAGTCTAGCCAATGGTTTATCAATTTTGTTAATTTTTTCAAAGAACCAGCTTTTGGCTTTGTTAATTCTTTCGATTGTTTTTCTGTTCTCTAATTCATTTAGTTCAGCTCTAATTTTTATTATTTGTTTTCTTCTGGAGCCTGATGGATTCTTTTGTTGCTCACTTTCTATTTGTTCAAGTTGTAGGGACAGTTCTCTGATTTTGGCTCTTTCTTCTTTTTGTATGTGTGCATTTATCGATATAAATTGGCCTCTGAGCACTGCTTTTGCTGTGTCCCAGAGGTTTTGATAGGAAGTATTTTCATTCTCGTTGCTTTCTATGAATTTCCTTATTCCCTCCTTGATGTCTTCTATAACCCAGTCTTTTTTCAGGAGGGTATTGTTCATTTTCCAAGTATTTGATTTCTTTTCCCTCGTTTTTCTGTTATTGATCTCTAGTTTTATTGCCTTGTGGTCTGAGAAGATGCTTTGTAATATTTCGATGTTTTGGACTCTGCAAAGGTTTGTTTTATGACCTAATATGTGGTCTATTCTAGAGAATGTTCCATGTGCGCTGGAAAAAAAAGTATATTTTGCAGCAGTTGGGTGGAGAGTTCTGTATAAGTCAATGAGGTCAAGTTGGTTGATTGTTGTAATTCGATCTTCCGTGTCTCTGTTTAGCTTCTTACTGGATGTCCTGTCCTTCTCCGAAAGTGGTGTGTTGAAGTCTCCTACTATAATTGTGGAGGTATCTATCTCGCTTTTCAGTTCTGTTAAAATTTGATTTATGTATCTTGCAGCCCTGTCATTGGGTGCGTAAATATTTAATATGGTTATGTCTTCCTGTTCAATTGTCCCTTTTATCATTATATAGTGTCCTTCTTTATCCTTTGTGGTGGATTTAAGTCTAAAGTCTATTTTGTCAGAAATTAATATTGCTACTCCTCTTCTTTTTTGCTTATTGTTTGCTTGATATACTTTTTTCCATCCTTTGAGTTTTAGTTTGTTTGTGTCTCTAAGTCTAAGGTGTGTCTCTTGTAGGCAGCATATAGATGGATCGTGTTTCTTTATCCAGTCTGTGACTCTCTGTCTCTTTATTGGTGCATTTAGTCCATTTACATTCAGGGTAATTATAGATAAATAAGTTTTTAGTGCTGTCATTTTGATGCCTTTTTATGTGTGTTGTTGACAATTTCATTTTTCCACACACTTTTTTGTGCTGAGGCGTTTTTCTTAGTAAATTGTGAGATCCTCATTTTCATAGTGTTTGACTTTATGTTAGTTGAGTCGTTACGTTTTTCTTGGTTTTTGTCTTGAGTTATAGAGTTGTTATACCTTTTTGTGGTTACCTCATTATATACCCCTATTTTTCTAAGTAAAAACCTAACTTGTATTGTTCTATATCGCCTTGTATCACTCTCCATATGGCAGTTCAATGCCTCCTGTATTTAGTCCCTCTTTTTGATTATTGTGATCTTTTACCTATTGACTTCCATAATTCCCTGTTATGTGTATTTTTTTTTTTTTAATTAATCTTAATTTGTTTGTTTTTGTGATTTCCCTATTTGAGTTGATATCAGGACGTTCTGTTTTGTGACCTTGTGTTGTGCTGATATCTGATATTATTGGTTCTCTGACCAAACAATATCCTTTAGTATTTCTTGTAGCTTTGGTTTGGTTTTTGCAAATTCTCTAAACTTGTGTTTGTCTGTAAATATCTTAATTTTGCCTTCATATTTCAGAGAGAGTTTTGCTGGATATATGATCCTTGGTTGGCAGTTTTTCTCCTTCAGTGTTCTGTATATGTCGTCCCATTCCCTTCTTGCCTGCATGGTTTCTGCTGAGTAGTCAGAACATATTCTTATTGATTCTCCCTTGAAGGAAACCTTTCTTTTCTCCCTGGCTGCTTTTAAAATTTTCTGTTTATCTTTGGTTTTGGTGAGTTTGATGATAATATGTCTTGGTGTTTTTCTTTTTGTATCAATCTTAAATGGGGTTCGATGAGCATCTTGGATAGATATCCTTTCGTCTTTCATGATGTCAGGGAAGTTTTCTGTCAGAAGTTCTTCAACTATTTTCTCTGTGTTTTCTGTCCCCCCTCCCTGTTCTGGGACTCCAATCACCCGCAGGTTATCCTTCTTGATAGAGTCCCACATAATTCTTAGGGTTTCTTCATTTTTTTTAATTCTTTTATCTGATTTTTTTTCAGCTATGTTGGTGTTGATTCCCTGGTCCTCCAGATGTCCCAGTCTGCATTCTAATTGCTCGAGTCTGCTCCTCTGACTTCCTAGTGTGTTGTCTAATTCTGTTATTTTATTGTTAATCTTTTGGATTTCTACATGTTGTCTCTCTATGGATTCTTGCAACTGATTAATTTTTCCAGTATGTTCTTGAATAATCTTTTTGAGTTCTTCAACAGTTTTATCAGTGTGTTCCTTGGCTTTTTCTGCAGATATCCAAATTTCATTTGTGATATCATTAAGCATTCTGTAAATTAGTTTTTTATATTCTGTATCTGATAATTCCAAAATTGTATCTTCATTTGGGAAAGATTTTGATTCTTTTGTTTGGGGGGTTGGAGAAGCTGTCACGGTCTGCTTCTTTAAGTGGTTTGATATGGATTGTTGTCTCCGAGCCATCACTGGGAAACTAGTTTTTCCAGAAAATCCGCTAAAAAAAAACTGCAGTCAGATCCCTATCAGAGTTCTCCCTCTGGCTCAGGCTATTCAGATGTTAATGAAGCCGCCTGGGGAGGGTGGGGGAGGGAACAGAGAGATAGGAGAGTAGCACCTCAGAATATAGCCAGAGTTGCTTGTCTTGCTTGGAATGACTGTTATATCTGAGATTCCCGCGGGCGCGTCGCCTATGTGTGCTGGCTGTGTGGAGATTGCCCCCAGGGGGTCTGGCCCGCTGGAGTCACGGTCAGATCCTCCGCTTCCAGCCCCACGCCCAGCGTCAAGGCTCCCCTACTGGGACGGTGCACTCTCAACTCCAAAATCAGTCGCTGCCTCCCGGGGACTTCTCGTCCCTTCAGCCACGTGGCCGTGCCGCCCCCGTGAACCAGGTGGGCCCCCTCCCGGGGTTAGTTCAGATGGGTGGAGTAGCTCCCCGTGCTTGTGCCGCGACCAAGTGTCCCGGCTGGAATGCTGTTCTCCCCACTCCAATACCAGTCGCTGCCTCCCGGGGACTTCTCCTACCGGCTGCGTCCCACGCCGCCCGCGCGACCCGGCTGGTCCCCTTCCCGGGGTTAGTTCAGGGGGTGGAGCAACTCTCCGTGTTTATGGCGTACCTGCGAGCAGTCCAAATCCCTGCGGGACGGTTCCCCGGCTCGGATGCTGCTCTTTCTGCTCCAAGATCAGTCACTGCCTCCCGGGGACTTCTCCTACCGGCTGCGTCCCACACCGCCCGTGGAACCGGCTGGTCCCCCTCCCGGGGTTAGTTCAGGGGGGTGGAGCAGGTCTCTGTGCTTGTGCCGTACCTGACTGGTACGCTGGCTCCAGGCTCTGGAAACTATCGCTGCTTCCCCGTATTAGTTCGTTCTCCGTCTCTAAATCCGTGTTTGTTGTTCAGGGTTCGTAGATTGTTATGTATGTGATCGATTCACTTGTTTTTCCGTGTCTTTGTTGTAAGAGGGATCCGAGGTAACGTCTGCCTAGTCCGCCATCTTGGCTCCGCCCCCTATTGTGGTTCTTGTCAAACCAATATTGGAGGAAACCATATGGGGAGATAAAGGTATCAATGAGAACCTTAACTATGGTAGATATTTACTACTAAGTCCTGGTGGTGCAGTGGTTAAGAGGTCAGCTGTTAACCAAAAAAGTCAACAGTTCAAATTCACCAATTGCTCACTGAAAACCCTATGGAGCAGTTCTATTCTGTCCTATATGGTCACTATGAGTCAGAAATGACACGATGGCAACAGATTTGTTTTGGTGGCACAAGCAATCATTTACTAGCCTAAACTTTGGAGGTTCGAATCCACCCAAGAGTACAATGGAAGAAAGTCCTGGGCATCAGCTTCTATAAAGATTACAGTCAAGAAAAATGTATGGAGCAGTTTTACTCTGTAACATATGGAGTTGTTATGAGCTGGAATCGATTTGAGGGAAACAGGTTTGGTTTGGTTTAATAGAGAGAAAGGTAGAGAGTTAGACAGACAGACAGACATAATCAGCATATAGATGCCTATTGAGGACATTGGAATGAATAAAATCAAGAAAGTATAAAATGGTAAGGGCAGAAGAGCTTTGGGGAGAACCAAAAAACAGATCATCTAAAGCACAGATAATAGAAAAGGTACTTCTAAGTTAGAGAATCAAAGAAATAGTAAATAAACTCAGCTACCGCTTTGCTGTAGAAACCAAATGTATATTCAACAGAGTCTAATGCTACAGAGCTGCCAAAGGGAAAAAAACAAACAGATAAATGAAAAGCCTTCATTGGACTTGGGAACAGGAAGGTTGATAGTGAACTTGGCGAAGGAATTTCAGTGGAATGATGGAAAAGGAAGGTAAATTACACTAGGTTGAGTTCTAAGTATAACTGAGAAAGTGGAGGTAGATGTTACAAGATATTTAATTGAAAAGTGGTAAAGGGGAGACAAAAAATGAAAAAGTAACTGTGATAAAGGTTCTGAGTAGATGGCAGTCAAAGGTTAAGGGAGTGCGGATTATATTTTATTATATTTTCCCTGTCTTACAGATCTATGGAAACCCTGGTGACGTAATGGTTAAGTGCTACAGCTGCTAACCAGAAGGTCCGCAGTTTAAATCCATGAGGCACTCCTTGGAAACTCTATGAGGCAGTTCTACTCTGTCCTGTAGGGTCACTTTGAGTCGAATCCACTCAACAGCAATGGGTTTTTACGGATCTATAAGGTGGATGTTGAAGTAACCTGAGACAATGTGATAATAAAGAAAAGTCAAGTTAACTTATATTCTGCTCTGAATGGGAGTGATTTCAATTCTGTCTGCTTTCAAAATTCAGAACCCAGTTTAAAGAAAGGAAAAACACCCACTGCCATTGAGTCAATTCTGACTCACAGCAACCCTGTAGGACAGAATAGACTGCCCCAGAGGGTTTCCAAGGAACACCTGGTGGATTTGAACTGCCGACAGTTTGGTTAGCAGCTGTAGCACTTAACCACTACACCACCAGTGTTTCCTTAGGTTTTTGGAAATGTTCTGTGGAATTTAGCTTTTTTAAAACACTGTCCAAATGCTTTACACTTTATATCATATAGACGCTTAAAGATAGGGGGTAAAATAATGTGCCTTCGACATTTGAAACTGTTTATAATCCGGAAAATTATTTACTAATGTTTATGTTGTAAAAGAGCTAAAGACAGAAAATTAACAATCATTTTTTTCCTAATATTAGTCTTATAAGTCTATTGAATGAAAAAAAAGGGAAGAAATTGAAGTAAGCAAAAAAAAATTTTTTTTTGAATGTTTAAAATCTATACCTAAAGATAAATAGTATTTTGCTTTTGAATTGTCATACTACATTTTCCACACTTAATTCCGGTAATTCATAATTTACTTGCAAATTAGTGTATTCAATCCATAACATTTTGAGATAAACTTATAGCGCAAAAAATCATTTTAATATGTTTTGAACACCATTCACATTCTTAATGCTTCAATGTTTTTTTTACTATTTTTTGAAGAAAATACAATATAAATTTTGCTATATTATTGATTGTAAAAGTTAACTGAAACAGTCTATATCTTCTTTTACAACTCCCCAGTGGATTGGAATTTCTGCCTGAACCAAATCCCTTCACACTGACAGCAGAAGTAATGTTTAAACATAATAGGATTTTCCTTCACCAGAATTTAACATAACATCCTGGTGAGCCAGGGCCACATTCTCCTACCCGAATTGATCATTTTCTATAGAATCAAAATTATTCAGACCATATGGCCTGGTGGGTTTTCCTGTAAAATATCTATTTCATGGCCAAAGACAATTACTCAGCAGTGACTGACTTCATCTTCTTGGAACTTACAGACAATCCAGAGAGTCAGATCATCCACTTGGGTGCCTTCCTAGTGATCTCCTTAGTTTTTAGTCATGCATAATCTTGGTTTGACTGTACTAGTTCCAGTTAGCCCTCAGCTTCACACACCCATGTATTTTTTCCCCGTCATCTGGCTTTTGTTGATTTTTATGGTACCTCCTCTATTACCCCAAACATTCTGGTAAACTTTTTCGGTGAATTTAAAAGTACCTTTTTTAAATGTGCAACTCAGGTGTGTTGTTTTACCACATTTTCAGTTTGGGAATTATTACCACTGTCATGGTATATGATCAGTATGTGGCCACCTGTAACACTTTATTCTATGTAGTTCTCATGCCTGCTAAACTCTGCATTCAAATGGTCACTCCAAAAAAAAAAAAAAAAAAAACCCATTGACTTCGAGTTGATTCCAACCCCTAGCAACCCTATAAGATAGATTAGAACTGGCCCGTAGGGTTTCCAAGCAGCAGCTGGTGGATTAGAATTGCTGACCTTTTGGTTAGCACTGGAGCTCTTTACCACTGCACCACCAGGAATCCAAATGTTCACTGGTACATATATTTATGGATTTATGGTGGGAGTTATACAGGTGGTGCTTATGTTCCATATGTCTTTCTGTGACTTTAATGTAGTCAGCCAGTTCCACGTGATGATGTTCCCTTGATTGCTTTAGCTTATTCTGATTCTCATGTCAAAGAGCTAATGCTGTTAATTATTGCTGGATTCAATGTGTTTTACTCTCTTATCATTGTTCTCATCTCCTTTGTCTTTATTCTCTTTGCCATCCTGAGGATCCACTCAGCCGAAGGAAGACAAAAAGCCTTTTCCAAATGTGCTCCTCATCTATGTTCTATTACTATGTACAATGGGACCTTAATGTTTATGCACCTACAGCCCAAGTCAAGCTGTTCACTGGATAAAGACAAATGTGCCTCAGTGTTCTATGAGGTGACGATCCCCACTTTAAGCCTATTAATCTACAGTTTGAGGAATCAGGAGGTAAAAAAAGGCCTTAAATAGAATTATTGAAAAAATGTATTCTAATAATCAGTAGTGAGATTCATTGTCATTAAAAAAAAAATGCAAGATACAGAGTTAGGAGATTTTTGAGTCAAGGCTTGTACAATGTGGGAACACTTGTCCACTGGGGCTCAGTTTCCTAATGTGTAGTTCCTTGAAAACAGGTACTTTTCTTGTCCTTTGTTTATCCTTTTGGGTTTAGAGATAATGGGCATTTCATAAATGTCTGTTTAGTTGTTGAATACTAAAATAGAAAAAAAAGTTGTCAACCTTCTTTGATCATCACATGTTTCAACAATAGAGATGAAAAATGCAGTATCTTGAAATAATGAATTTTCTTACTTCACTGTGAATGACCATCCACTTCATGTTTAACATCAATTTATGTGTGGTTGTGTTAAACTTTTAACGTTGTAAAATGTATTTCTTCTGAAGCAATATTGTGTAGATTACCTTACCAATGAATATGGCTGTTTTTAAGTGATTGGGGCCCTGATTGCACAGTGATTAAGTGCTACAGCTATTAACCTAAAGGTCAACAATACAAATCCAAAGTTAACCAAAAGGTCAGCTGCTCCAAGGAAACTTACGAGGCAGTTCTACTGTTTTTATAGGGGTCTCTTTGAGTCAGAATTGACTCCACGGCAATGGGATTAAGCCATTGGAAGATTCTACTCCCTGGGACACTGCAGTTAGGGAAGGCAGAACCATATACAAAATATGTATTGATTCTACACACCGGTGGCTTCCTAGTGATTCATAAATAGTGAGAAATACCCCTGGAGAGATGGATAAAATATTGGGAGTAATAGAACGTGACATTCTGTGAAAGAGAAGAGAAGGTGATTTCCATCCATAAAGCAGATCCTCTAATCCTGCTCAAGGTTGCAAATCCTCCCTGCTACACCTATTCTTTAGTAGTTAAAAATTTATATCAACATGGTTTGTGCCAAGTTCTCTTCCTCAGAATTCCATGTTTTGCAGACTTGTTACTCCAAGTACCCTAACCAACTGTCCAGGCCTGTTTACCACTGTCTATGAATCAGTAAGTCTCCATGCCTTAGGCCATAAGTTCTCCAGCTCAAGTGGGCAGCTAAATGTTTTACCCACTGGGACTATCACATCTAAGTGGATATGGGATGAGACACCAGTTTATTTCTAACTAGTTCTTACATAATGTAACATCCATCTGTGGACTAGGCCCAAATACTAACCACATCAGTTGGTTGTAGGGAATCCCTAACCCATGCAGTGGATTGACAGAAAGAACTTTGCACAACAAACAACACTTGAGAGATAGATGATATAAACATCTGGACTGCCTGTCCATATAATGTTTCCATATAATCCTGGAAATAGACTTAGTAGTTTTGATAGACGGAAAGAAATTTAAAATATCTTCCTAAAACAATCAAGAGATTCTCAGACCCAAGTGTCTTTCAAGCTTTCTTGAAATTCTCTCACATATCTGTGGAAAAACTACAATTAGTGTAATCATTACAGGTTAATTAGAAATTTAAAAAAAGGAAAAAAATATATAGTGACTTCTGTAAAATTTCTGTTCAAGATATCTTTGTTCTGGTTGCTAAATCCATGATACCAAGAAAGAAAAACCAAACCTCTTGCCGTCAGTTCCAACTTATAACAACCCTTGTAGGACAGAGCGGAATTGTCCCATAGAGTTTTCCAAGGCTATAATTTTTACAGAAGCAAACTGCCCCATCTTTCTCCCATGTAGCAGCTGCTGGGTTTGAGCAGTGGATCTTAAGTTTAGCAGCCGAGCACCTAACCACAGTGCCACCCAGAATACTATTATTGAGAACCAGAAGAATAATATTTCTTGCACAAAATAGTCACCATAAATAAGATTCATTGTGTGTGTGTGTGAGTTTGTATAAAAAGAAGGTATTGATTATGATTTTTCTATCTTCTATTCATTTTTCTACTTATTATTCTATATATACGTATATGTCTGAAGTGGAATGAATGGAGTTCATTAGTGGGTTTGATTTGTATACCATTAAATGTTTTCCAGCACAGTGCAGGAAATAAAATGAGTTCTTTTGAAGTTATTACCATTTGTGACCAGAACCTTCAAGAGTGATTCTCTGAAATTGAACTAAATACACCAGTAGGCCAATAAGAAATTCATGCTAATTGTTAATTGCAACAGGTTCAGTTTCTCATCCAGTGTCGGATCTTTGGTACAATCCAAACCATTACTTAGGAGTGGGTTAATATACTTTGATCTAATGCATAACATGACCATTTATTGAATTCATAAATTTAATAAGACCAATATTAAAGTCTAAAAAGGTAAACCAAGTACAATTAAACATTTTTCATGTTGTTTTCCAAAGCATTAAAATGATCTTTGTTAATTAATTATTCATTATTAGACTTGGGCTCAGCAAGGTGATCTGCCATTTCAAGTAGGTGTTCCTTGACTGTGGGGCAAATTGGATTCCAACAGATCTATCATAAGGTAATTTGTTATGCTCTTGAGACATCATTACATTGTTTTTCATAAAGTTTAAAGAATGATGTAATACAATGAAAAGGCCCTAGAGGGACTAACAAACCGTACAAAATGTACTAACAGTGCTTAAGTAACAGTAAGTATTGTTGGCATTCCCGGAATTGGCTTCAACTTTGACTGAATTATTTTTGGATTTGTTGTAGATTACTCAAAGACAGCAAAACAGTAGGAAAAAAATATTAAAGGTAATTAAGATAGTAAAAAAGGGTTTGGAGTAACACAAAATTTGAATTTGTTTGTTCAATTATTCTATAAGTACATTTGCAGTATCTACTAATTGCTGAGTCGTACTACGTATTGGAGATAAAACTGGGGAAAACACAGAAGCATCTTGGCTTACCAAGAATTTGAAATTTAGAGTAGGTTACAGACAAATTAACTGGTGGATCAATTGTTCAGACGAACACTTGAGAGATAATAAAAGGCTTATAGAAAGAAGTGAAGTTTCACATGGGATTGGAAGGAGAAGTTGAAAGAAAGTAGCCAACCAGAGAAGTAAAGGTAAAGAAAGGAGCATTCTGGCAAAACTAAGTACAAAATATGTGGTTATATCTGAGAAACTAAAGCCACATGGCTGAGGCATGGAGATTACACGAGGGATGTTACAAGAAATGAGATTAGTCTGCAAAGCAGGGGCTTGTTTTTCAAGGGTTGATTTAGCCACCTTAAGGACTATGAACTTTATCCTAAGGTCAGTTGCAGAACAAGCTAAGATTTGAAAGTTGGGAAGAACTTTCAGGCTGCCGTATGTACAGAGGGTTCTAAAACTAGACACTAGTGTAAAAGTTACACAGTAATATTTAAGCTTTTCCTCTGGGAAAGACATGATAGAAGTCTAAATAAAGAAAAGAATACATAATACAGAGGACATTAGAGAGAAATCTGGCCTAAATATTTAGATTTGTGCATCATCAATACATAAGTGACAATCGTCTTCGTATCATTAAAGGAGGGCTCTGAACAAGAATGCTCAAAAGGAAATGGGTCAGCTTAGGGTAGAACTCTAAAGCAAGAGAGTCATTTAAAATATGGACGAAGAAAGCTTAGCCATCAAAGAGAGTAAAAGTGGACAAAAGAGTGGAAAAACCCAGAGATTCTGGTGACGTGAAAGCCAAAAGGATAAAAGGAAATGTCAGTGGTGTCCAATGCTACAGAGAAGTCAATATGAAGTCTTCGTTGAATTTGGAAATAAAGAGAGTGTTGGTGTACTTGATGAAAGCAATTTCAAAGCAATACTGAGAAAAAACATAACAATAATACAGTAGGTCAAGATATGAATGTGAAAGACAGGGTAAGTGTTGGTGACTTTTCTAGGGTGTTTGGCAATGAAGGAGTGAAGGCAAGAGCAAGGTAGAGGGGTAACTTAGGTAAAGGGAGAGGAACAGAAATGAAAGAACGCTGGTGAGGTTTGACCATATACTTTAGTTATAGATCAATGTGAATGGTTGAATAAATTTGCAAAGGGAGAAGATATGGAATGCAAAAGAGTATGTGATCAAAATATAAGTTTTGGTATTAGAAACAGAGGTGGTTCTGACCCCAAGCAATGGTATTTTCAGTTGCCTTATATGTATGTGAAAGTTGGACAATAAATAAGGAAGACTGAAGGAGAATTGATGCATTTGAATTATGACAGAGATAGATTGACACAGTGGCTGCAACAATGGGCTCAAACATAGCAATTATTGTGAGGATGGTGCAAGACCAAGCAGTCTTTGTTCTGTTGTAAATAGGGCACTATGAGTAGGACCTGACTTAATGGCACCTAACAACCACATTAGCAATAGAACATTCCCTCCCCTAAAAAAAAAAAAAAATGAAATGAAAAATGGGGAAGCAGGTAGGTTTGTGGAAATTTTCAAAAGGAGTTGATTTTTTTTTGTTGTTGTTCTGTTGTTGTTACTTTAAATTTCTCTCTTATGTTGGAATTTTGGCATCTACTGGGAGTAAGGGGCATGGCATAGAAGTGTATGAAGAAATTCAAAGAGTCTAAAATAATAGCTGCTTACAAAGTAAGAGATAGTTGATTTAGGAAAAAACCAATCTTCTGGACACAAGTAAGTAGCTACTTTTGAGTGTGATAAGCTTGTAACTGTTCCCTTTTGTCTGATTGGTTTCTTGGTACTTCAGGCACAATTGTGAAGAGAACATTCAAAACACTTAGATTTTGGAGTGTCTTGAGAAAAATAAGACAAGGATATTTAGGATGTTGATAAGAATAATTGTAGTAATAAATCATGGAATCTAAGCTATGTAGGGGAAGAATTAAATATAGGAGGTGACAAAATAAAAGACAAATAACTAGTGGGAAATAGCAACATGAGTGGAGCTTTGGTATGAAAAGTTGTATTGTCATACTGAGATGTGTATAGGGAAGAGTAAATGCTTGTGATCTTAAGATAATGTCTTAATTTTGGATATTTAGCATTTAATCAATTTCCAGCTAAGACAAGATCCAAGATGGAGCCATGAGAGTGGGAAGTTCAAGGGTATTGGTTTTGGGGTCACTGATATCAAGATTTCAAGAATTCAGGAGGCAATGCATTAAAAGTGTGGTCTGTGTGGGCACTGATGACAACTTTATGGAAAAGAGACAGAATGATCCTGGTGTTAAAATCTTCAGTACATAAGAAGGAGTGACCTAGGAGTATATAAGTGATAACAATGATGATGGGTATTAGCCTCAAAATTCAGGAGAGTTTACTCAAATGCAAGATGTAACAATAAATAAAAAAACAAAGCTCTGAGTATGAATCATGCCTTATCTCATCTCCAAATTAGGAATATGTGGATGGTTACAAATTGAACAGCCTGTGGAGAGGTGGCCTGGAGAGAAGTAGGTCTTCAAGGGGGAGCCAACTTTTAGTTTAAGCAACCCCCAACCCACTCCACTGCTGTTGAGTTGAATCCGACTCATAGTGACCTATAGGACAGAGTAGAACCGCCCCATAGAGTTTCTGAGGAGCACCTGGTGGATTTAAACTGCCAACCTCTTGGATTGCAACTGTAGCACAAGCAAGGGAAGATAAAATGATTGAAGATGTTGGAGAATTTGGTCACATCAAAGCAAGATCTACACATATTTGAAAACATCACAGAGATGTTAGTATTAGAGAGAATAAGAACCAGGAGGGGCAGTGATTCAAGATCAAAAGTTAGCAAGGCAAAGGGAGAACAGGTATCAAAATATTGCAAAACAAACTCATACATCCATAACTATGATGAGATTGCACACGTTTCTGCAGAGTAAACCTCAATGTAAATAATATTAATACTCTTAAGAGCTAAATTTTATTTAGCACATAGTATGAGATAGGCACTGTTCTAAGCATTTGACATGGATGCGGGATGCCTTTCAAAGCTGCTTTGTTTCTGGTCAAAGGGGCAATTCTTTCCTCTCTGAAAGGAAATCATTTGAATAAACTATGAGTTGAGGTTAGGGATTCAAGGCTGGGACTAGTTAGTGAGTTATTCTTTTTCATGTCATGCTGGTCAAGAGCCATAAATAAAACCTAAACTATCTGCCTGAGTTTGTATATCTCAAGATAAAGATAGCTATATTATCAATCTATTTTCTTGATATAAATAAATATAGGGTCACTATGAGTTGGAATGCACTCAATGGCAATGAGTTCAGTTCAGTTGAAATATAATCTGAGGCAAAAGTTAGAAAGGCAAATCACTTTGTGCTCATGTAAAGTTCATTAAAAGTGATTGCATTTTAATTAGCTAGAAGGCAACTTGCATTTCTACAAACTCATCTTTGGATGTTTTTCTTTCCTTGTTTTGCATTTGGACATTGGAAGATCCACCATAAATAAGCTTTCTGAATCATTTAATGCATGTCTAACTTGGTTGTACAGTTTTCAAATTGAAAGATGTTATCCATATTTCTATGCCATTTTTCTCCTTTAATTCAAAAGGAGAAAAAATACACAACTGAACAAAAAACTAAGAATTACAGGGAAGAGAAAAAAAAAAAAGTATCCTGAATTTATGATCCAGAGACCAACAGTAGTCAAAATTTTAAATCTGACCTTTTATATGAACTATTTTGGGATGATTTTTTAAATTAATTTCCTTTTAACTGAAATTTTTTATTATAATTTTATGAAAGGTATTTCAATAACTTAAAAAAATTCTGACATCTGTATTCAAAAAACTCTCCTCCTATTAAAAACAGATAAAAAATAGTTTTTTCAGTTATATAAAATTTTAAATAAAATACTACTTTTATAATTTACAATAATTTCATGTTTTGGAATTTCTGCCTAGAACAGATGCTTTATTTTGAATGCAGAACTAGCATGAAGATTCTCCTGGGGGGTCAGAACCAACTTCTAACATCTGCTTGATCTTTGTCAACAGACTCAAGATTACTCCTAACCCTGTTCTGGAGGGGTTTATTGTGATATTTCCATGGCCAAAGGCAACCATTCAGCTGTGACTGAGTTCATCCTCTTGGGACTCACAGATAACCCAGACCTTCAAGCCATTCTCTTTAGTGTCTTCCTAGTGATCTACTTTGTTAGTGTCCTGGGTAATCTTGGTTTGATCGTGCTAATCCAAATCAGTCCTCAGCTTCACACACCCATGTATTTTTTTCTCAAACACCTGGCTTTTATTGATTTTTCTTTTACTTCATCTGTCACCCCAAACACCTTAGTGAACTTTTTGTGTGAAGTGAAAAGTATAACGTTTTATGCATGTGCCACCCAGGTATGTTGCTTTATCACATTTGGAGTTTGCGAATTCTCCTTGCTTTCCATCATGGCATATGATCGGTATGTTGCCGTCTGCAACCCTTTACTCTATGTCATTCTCATGCCTAGAAAACTCTGTTTTCAACTCGTTGTTATTACGTATGTGTATGCTTTTACTGTGGCTCTTGTACAGACAGTGGTGACGTTCTGCTTGTCTTTTTGTGACTCTAATATGGTCAACCACTTCTACTGTGACGATATTCCTTTGGTTGCTTTGGCCTGTTCTGACACCCAAGTCAAAGAGCTGATGTTGTTAATCATTGCTGGGTTCAATACACTTTTCTCTCTACTTATTGTGTTAGTTTCCTATGGCTTCATTGTCTTAGCCATCCTTAGGATCCACTCTGCTGAAGGAGGACAGAAAGCCTTTTCCACCTGTGTGTCCCACCTGACCTCCATCACAATATTTTATGGGACCATCATTTTTATGTACCTACGACCCAAGTCAAGCCATTCTCTGATCACAGATAAAGTTGCTTCAGTGTTTTATGTGGTGGTTATTCCCATGCTAAACCCACTGATCTACAGCTTGAGAAACCAAGAAATAAAAAATGCACTGAGAAGAATTATAGAAAAGTTGTGTTTGGTTATCAGATAAATGAAGAATCATAGGACAGAGATCTGTAAACTTAGAGTTATGTTTTGTCTAGTGTCATGGTGTTGGTTAATGACAAATCCAAATACCTTACTTCGAGTATTCAAGCACACTTTTTGAGGAATAGCTCTGTCAACTCAAAGCGAGTCTCATCCACTGTTTATTCCCAATATTTTCCCCATGAAATGTATTTTGTAAATTTTATTTTGTTGTTAAAAGAAGGGAGAAAGAGAGAGGGAGTTAAAAAGAAGGAGGGAGAGAGAAACCTTTTCGTCCATGATGTGCTTCCTCAACAGAGTATTGGGAAATAGTTATTTTTTCTGAAATCCATGTAATACTGAGAAATTTGTGTTTTAGTAAAATTGACATCTGGTATCTTACACTGAAAAACTGCTGCATAGGTAATCTGGAAAACATGCCAAAATTTAATAGCAGGAATATTGAGTTGGTACACTCTGCATAATTTTCCTAACAGTCCACTTTCTCTGCTTCTAGCTGGGAATCATAACACTAGCAGAGTTATCATGACACTGAACATTTAATGGCACTGATCCTGTATCAGTTTAGCTTATTAGAGCCACTTCAGACCATTAAAATTCACTGCTTGCTATATATGAATGTGTGGTTAGGCCTATTCTATACAAGTGTGTACTTAGAACTTGGATTATTCATTCAAACAGTTTGGCTAACAATTTTAGCTTTTCCAATTAATGTGATGAGAGAGATAGTTCACATTTCTGTATCTCAACTGCTTCATCCAGAAAAGGTAGTAAGAGTTCCTCTCTCTTAGAATGATTGTGAGTAGAACTGCACCAGAGAGTTTTCAAGAAGCAGCTGGTGGATTCAAACTGTGGACCTTTTGGTTAGCAGCCAAGCTCTTAAACACAGCACCACCAGGGCTCCGATTGTGTAAATTAGATCAGGTTATAAATTGCACAGTTCCAAGCACAAAAGAAGCAAATCATACATTTTGGCTATTACATTTAATTATTAATATTATAATTGCCTTAATGGTTCCTTTGATTTTGTCTTAGAAAATGGAGTAGCCGTTTTGGAAACGGCTTACCAACATGATATACTTTATTTTAAAATCTACAAAATGAAAGTATAAAAGCTAAAAAATTATTTTTTTTGCAATCTTTTAAAGCAATGTTATGCTTTTAAATTTCTTTTTATGTGTATTGATGAACATGTTTTGAATTGATTTTTTATTTTGGAAGGGGCAGTTCCCTCATACCTGATTCTCAATGTTACTCAGTGTTTTCTTCAAAAAAAAAAAAAAAAATTTCACTCTTGTTACATCTAGTAAAGTTTAGGTTAATAAATTATTCATTTATTCAGTTATAAATTTTTTAAATAAAATTAGAGCTAGCATCAATTGACTGTTTTGCTGTAGGGTGTTTAGTGCAGTGCTTTAAATCTATTTTCTCAGTTAACTCTCCATTTTATCAAGAGAATTGTCAAAGTAGTTTATACATAGCCAATATCTGGAAGAACAAAGGATTGAATATAGTTTTGTCAAACCAGAAAGCTCAGTTTTTAATTACCTTTCTATACTTCTGAGGACAGTTGTAGGATGTTGGGATATTTTTAAAGATTAGAACTAATTGAAGGCAGACTCTTTTTGACATCAGTATTGGGTAATGCAGGGGACTTCAGATGACTATGTAGGGGTCATATGCGATGGTGATCATGAAGGTAAGAAAGCAACCCTGTTGTCTTGCGCAAGCATGGAAATGAATAGCGTTGCCTTCCACAGCAAAGTTCATCATCATCTTCTGGGTAATGACAGAAGAGTAGCAAAGGTCTACAAAGGCTAGGTGACTGAGAAAATAGTGCATAGGTTTGTGGAATCAAGTGTCAGTCCTAATTAAGATAATCAATCTAAAGTTCTCCAGAACTGTGACCAGAGAGATGACTGAAAATACCGCAAAATAATGGGGCCTGGAGCTCTGGCTGGTCTGTAATGCCTTTGAGAATGAATTCAGTGACTTAAGTGAATATTAAGAGCAGACATTTATGCCAGCGGATGTTGCTGCATTTGAAGAATAAAAACAGCAACTCTAATGGCCCCTGACAGTGTTGAGGGAAGATAATCATTATTGTCTTATCAGCCTTGAATTATGTCATCAGGGAGGCAAAAAGTGCACCTTGGGTTTCCCTGCTATTCTTGCCCAGGGAAGGGGGGTGTCTTTCTTTTACTTTCAGAAGAGTCTTCCTAAAAGTTATTTTTCTTTTTAATTTTAGAAAATAAGGAACAATCTTGATTAAAATAAATTAAATATTTTCTAATTTAAACCTCTTGCATCAACCACAGCTAGTATTTCAGTATTTTTGCCACCATTATCTTTTCTATGCCCATATAAATATGATGGGAGTCCCTGGGTGGTGCAGACGGTTAGGTTAATTTACTTGGCTGATAAACGTAAGGTTGAAGATTCGAATCCATCAAGAGATGCCTCAGAAGAAAGACCGAATGAGACATTGCTCAATAAGCTGTTGAAGACCCTATGGAGGTCTAGAACTGCCCCATAGGGTTTCCAAGGAGAGGCTGGTGGATTAGAACTGCCGATCTTTAGGTTAGCGGCTGAACTCTTAACCACTGCATCACCAGGGATACAAATGCTCACTAGCACATATATTTATGGATTCACCATAGGAGTTGTACAGGCAGTGGGTACATTCCACATGTCTTTCTGTGACTTTAATGTGGTCAACCAGTTCTACTGTGGTGATGTTCTCTTGGTTGCTCTGGCTTGTTCACATACACATATCAAAGAGCTGTTAATTGTTGCTGGATTCAATGTGTTTTGCTCTCTTATCATTGTTCTCATATCCTTTGTCTTCATTCTCTTTGCCTTCCTGAGGATCCACTCTGCTGAAGGAAGACAGAAAGTCTTCTCTACCTGTGCTTCTCACCTATTTTCTATTACTATGTGCAATGGAACCTTAAGGCTTATGTACCTATAGCCCAAGTCAAGCCATTCACTGGATAATGACAAATTTGCCTTAGTCTTCTATGCAGTGGTGATTCCCATGCTAAACCCATTAATCTACAGTTGGAGGAATCAGAAGATAAAAAATGCCCTGAAAGGAATTACTGAAAAAATGTATTCTAATGATCAATAGTGAGATTTGTTGTCAAATTCTGGATACAGAGTTAGGAGCTTTTTGAGTCATGGCTTATACAAAGGTACAACTTTGATAAGAGTGGGAACACTTGTCCACTTGAGCTCAGTTTCCTAATGTTTAGTTCCTTGAAAACAGGTATTTTTCTTGTCCTTTGTTTTATCCTTTTGTGTTTACACGTAATAGGCATTTCATAAATGTCTGTTGAGTTGTTGAATTCGAAAATACAAAAAAAGAAAACCAATTATCAGCCCTCTTTGATCATCAGATGTTTCAACAATAGAGATGAATAATACAATATCTTGAAATAATGAATTTATCTTATTTCACTGTGATTGGCCATCCACTTCATGTCAACATTAATTTATGTGCAGTCATGTGAAACTTTTACTGTGGAAAAATGTATTTCTTCTGAAGCAATATTCTGTAGATTAACTTACCAATGAAAATGGGTGTTTTAAGTGATTGGAGCCTTGGTGGCATAGTGGTTAAGTGCTATGGCTATTAACCAAAAGGTTAGCAGTACGAATCCAAAGTTAACCAAAAGTAAGACAGCACACAATACTGGGGAAGCCAGCACAACTTGTACAAGGCAAGGTCACGAAAGCTCCATAGACACATCCAAACTCCCTGAGGGAATGAATTGCTGGGCTGAAGGCTGTGGGTACCATTGTCTTGGGGAACATCTAGCTTAATTGGCATAACATAGTTTATAAAGAAAATGTTCTATATTCTACTTTGGTGAGTAGAGTCTAGGGTCTTAAAAGTCTGTGAGTGGTCATCTAGGATACTCCACTGGTCTCACCCCTTCGGGAGCAAGGAAGAATGAAGAAAGCTAAAGATACAAGGGAAAGATTAGTCCAAAGGACTAATAGACCACATCAACCACGGCCTCCACCAGACTGAGTTCAGGACAAATAGATGGTGCCCAGCTTCCACCACCAAATGCTCTGACATGGATCACAATAGAGGGTCCCAGACAGAGTTGGAAAAAATGTAGAAAAAAAAACTCTAACTCATTAAGAAAGACCAGACTTGCCAGCCTGACACAGACTGGAGAAATCCTGAGAGCATGGCCCCCGGACACCCTTTCAGCTCATTAATGATGTCACTCGTGAGCTTCACCCTTCTGTCAAAGATCGGACAGGCCCATAAAACAAAATGAGACTAAAGGGGCACATCAGTCCAAGGGCAAGGACTAGAAGGCAGTAGGGAACAGGAAAGCTGGTAATAGGGAACCCAAGGTTGAGAAGGGAGAGTGTTGACATGTCATGGGGTTGTTAACCTATGTCATAAAACAATATGGGTAAAAAAAGTACTAACTGTTTAATGAGAAACTGGTTTGTTCATCTAAAGTACAAGAAGAAAAAGAAAAAGTTAACCAAAAGGTCAGCTGTTCTACTCTTTCACAGGGTCTCTGTGACTCAGAATTGACTCCATGGCAATCAGATTAAGGCTCTGGAAGATTTTATTCCCTGGGACACTGCAGTTAGGGAAGACAAATTCGTATACAAAATATTAATTGATTCTGTATGCTGATGGCTTCGTTGTGATTCATAGACAGTGGGAAATAGCCCTGGAAAGTTGGATAAAGTATTGGTAATATCAGAACATGACATTCTGGGAAAGAGACAGGAAGGTGATTTCCATCTACAAGGCAGATTCCCTAATCCTGCACAAGGTTGTAAACCTCCTCTGCTGTACCTACTCTTTAACCTGTTGTGTCTAGTCAATTCAGACTCATAGTGACCCTATAGGACAGAAAAGACCTGCCCCATAGAGTGGGCAACTAAATGTTCTACCCACTGGGACTATTCTACCTAAGTGGAGATGGGATGAGACCCCAGTTTTTTTCTAACTAGTCCTTACATAATATAACATCCATCTGTGGATTAGGCCCAAATACAAAGCCCATCATTTGGTTTTAGGGAATCCCTAACCCATGCAACCATGGCATGGATCGACAGATAAAACCTTGTGCAACAAACAACACTTGAGAGATAGTTGATATAAACATCTGGACTACCTGTCATATAATATTTTCACAGAATCCTGGAAATAGACTTTGTGGTTTTGACAGAGGGAAAGAAATTTAAAATATCTTCCCAAAACAATCAAGGAACAGATTCTCAGGCCCAAGTTTCCTTGAAATTCTCTCACATTTCTGTGGAAAAACTACAATTAGTGTAATCATTACAGATTAATTAGGAATAAAAAAAGAAAATACAAAAATATATAGTGACTTCTGTAAAATTTCCCTTCAAGATATTTTTGTTGTGGTTGTTAAATCCATGACACCAAAAAAGAAATATCAAATCTGTTGCCATCAGTTCCAACTCAGAGTGACCCTTGTAGGACAGAGCAGAGCTGCCCTTGAGGGTTCTCAATCTGTAATCTTTATAGAAGAAGAAAGCCACATCTTTCTTGCATGGAGTGGCTGGTAGGTTTGAACAGTAGACCTTAAGGTTTGCAGTTGAGCACTTAATCACTGTGTCACCCAAAACGGTATTATTAAGAACCAGAAGAATAATGTTTCTTGCACAAAATAGTCACATTAAATACTATTGATTTTGTGTGTGTGTGTCTGCATCTGTATACAAGGAAGGTATTGATTATGATTTTTCTATCTATTCCTTTTTCTGTTTATTATTCTATACACATATGTACATGTGAGATGGAACCAATGGAGTTCATTAGAAGGTTTGATTTTTATACCTTTAAATGTTTTCCAGTAAAGCACAGGAAATATAGTAAGTTCTTTTTAACTTATTATTCTCTGCTACCAGAACTTTCAAGCAGATCTAAATACACCGGTGGCAAAAAAGAAAATCATGCAAATTGTCAGTTGCAACAGATTCAGTTTCTCACCTAGTGTTGGATTTTTGGCACAATCCAAATCATTACTTAGTGGTGGGTTAATATACCCTTATCTAATTCATACCAGTACCACTTATTGAAATTCATAAATTTACTAAGATAATATTAAAGTATTAAAAAAAAAAGTACAACTAAACAGTGTCCATGTTGGTTTCCCAAATGTTAGAATGATTTTTGTTAAGTAATTCTGCTTTATTAGACTTGGGCTCAGCAAGGTGATCTGCCTTTCAGGTAGTTGTGCCTTGACTGTGAGGCAAATTGGATCCCAACAGATTAACCATAAGGTAATTTGTTATGCTTGTGAGAAGTCATTACGTTGTTTTTCATAAATTTTAAAGAATGATGTAATGCAAGGAAAAGGCTCTAGAGGGACTACAAACCATACAACATGTACTGACAATACTTAAGTACTGGTAAGTATTGTTGGCATTCCCAGAATTGGCTTCAAGATTGATTGAATTATTTGTGGTTTTGTTGTAGGTTACTCAAAAACAGCAAAGCAGCAGGAAAAAAAATATTGAAGGTAATTGAGGCAGTAAAAAAGGGTTTGGAGTAACACAAACTTTGGATGTGTTTATTCAGTTATTCTACAAGTACATTTGGAGTGTCTACTAATTGCTGAGTCTTGCTGGGTATTGGAGACAAAAGTGGGGAAAATATAGAACCATCTGGATTTACCAAGAATTTGAAATTTAGGTTAGGTTACAGACAAATTAACTGGTTGGGTGAATTGTTCAGAACAGCACTTGAGAGATAATAAAAGACGAAGAATACTGTAAAAAAAAAAATTTTTTTTTTTTTTTTTTTAGGAACTGAAATTTCAAATGGGATTGGAAGGAGAACTTGAAAGAAAGTTGCCAACCACAGGGGTGAAGGTAAAGAAGGGAGTATTCTGACAAAGCTATGTACAAAATATGTGGTCATGTCTCAGAAACTGAGGCAACATGGCCGAGGTATGAATATTACATGAGGGATGTCACAAGAGATGAGACTAGACTGCAAAGCAAGACTTGTTTATCAAGGGTTGATTTAGCTACCTTATTTTTTTTTTTAAGGACTTTGAACTTTATCCTAAGGTGGGTTGGAGAACAGGTTAGATCTGCAAGTAGGAAGAAACCTCAGGCTACCATACGTACAGAAAAAACCCACTGCCATGGAGCTGATTCCAACTCATAGCGACCCTATGTACAGAGAGGGTTGTAAAACTGGAGCCCAGGATAAATGAGAGCAGTATTTAGGCTCTTCCTCCAAAAATGGTGTGATAGAAGTCTAAAGAAAAGAATACATAATATACAGGATATTAGAAGCAGACGCATTGGAAAATAATTGATTAAATACTTACAAGTGTTCAATAAATATTTTTTGGTGGGGGAAAGAAGGTTCATGAAGTTTTTCTTGGTTTCTCACCAAAATAAATGGCTGGGAGATGGCACCATTCCCTGAGGTAGAAAATATATGCTGTAAGGCATTTGAGTAGGTGGGGTCATTTTTGAATCTCTGTTTTTTCTTTTGACCTTGTTAAATTTAGGTGTCTTTGAAATATCTAATTAATGTTTTCTGGAAAATTGTTGAATATATATACCTGGAGCTTAGAGAAAAATCTGGCCAAGATATTTAGATTTGTACATCATCAGTATATACATGACAAATGTCCTCATATCATGAATGAAAGCTCGCAACAAGAATGCTCAGAAATGAAATGAGTTGGCTTAGGGTAGAGCTCTAAAGTAAGAGTGTGGTTGGAGTAGAGAATAATGAAAGACAGCCATCAAGGGAGAGTATAAATGAACAAAAAGTTGGAAAAACCAAGAGATTCAGGCAACTTGAAAATTAAAAAACTTTTTTTTTTTTTTAGGATAAGGAAATGTCAGCAGTGTCCAATCTACAGAGAAAACAAATATGAACCCTTCATTGTGTTGGAAATAAGGAGAGGGCTGGTGTGCTTGAAATTAATTTCAAGGCAATGCTGAGAAAAAACATGCCAATAATACAATAGGTCGAGATATGAATGTGAGAGAGGAGGTAAGTTGTTGAAGACTTACCTAAGGTGTTCAGTAATGAAGGGGGTAAAGAGAAGAGCTGAGGTAGAGGGGTAACTTAGGTAAAGGCAGAGGAATAGAAAACTAAAACTAAAATCTCTGCATCAGTTTGTATGTCTCAAAATAAAGATGATAGTTACATTATCAGTCTATCCCAGAACCCAGTGGCGTCGGGCTGATTCTGAATCATAGCGACTGTATAGGACAGAGTAGAACTGCCCCATTGAGTTTCCAAGGAGCGCCTGGCAGATTCGAACTGCCGACCCTTTGGTTAACAGCCACTATGCCACCAGGGTTTCCTTATCGATCTATAGGCTTGATATAAAGATAATGTAAGAAAAAATAGAAAGGCAAATCACTTTGTGCTCATTAAAAGAAACCTCATTTTAATTAGCTAGAAACCAGCTTGCATTTCTACAAACTCATCTTAGGATGTTTTTCTTTTCCTGCTTTATATTTGGCTCTTGGAAGATAAATAATAAATGTGCTTTCTGAATCGCTTAATGCATCTTTAACCTTGTTATGGTATTTTTGTTCTCTAATTCCAAATACTACACAATTCAAGAAAAAACTAAGAATTACATATAAAAGAAAAAAATAAAAATGATCCTGCATTTATGCTCTAGAGATGAACAGTATTCAAAATTTTCTCTATGACTTTTTATATTAACTACTCTGGGGTCAGTTTTTGGAATTTATTTCCTTTCAGTTATTTTTTTTGAAAGAATTTAGTATATATTTATTTAAGGTATTCCAATAACTTTAAAAAATATTTTGACATGTGTGTTCAAAAATCTCTCAATATTTATATTCTCTTTTTATTAAAAATAGCTATGGCATAAATTTTTCAATTATATAAAAATTTAAATAAATTGCTATCTTTCTACTTGTACAATTTCCCTCATAATTTCACGTTTTTGAGTTTCTACCTAAAATAGATGCTTCATTATAAAATGTGGAACTAGCATGAAGATTTTCCTGGTGGGTCAGGACCAACTTCTAACATCTGCTTGATCTTTGCCAACAGACTCAAGAATGCTCAGAACTGTGCTCTGGAGGGGTTTATTGTAATTTTTCCATGGCCAAAGGCAACCATTCAGCTGTGACTGAGTTCATCCTCTTGGGACTCACAGATAACCCAGACCTTCAAGCCATTCTCTTTAGTGTCTTCCTAGTGATCTACTTAGTTAGTGTCATAGATAATCTAGGCTTGATTGTGCTAATCCAAATCAGTCCTCAGCTTCACACACCGATGTATATGTTTCTGAATCATCTGGCCCTTGTAGATTTTTCTCTTACTTCAACTGTCACCCCAAACACTTTAGTGAATTTTTTGTGTGAAGTTAAAAGTATAACATTTTATGCATGTGCCACCCAGGTATGTTGTTTTATCACATTTGTAGTTTGCGAACTCTACTTGCTTTCCATCATGGCATATGATCGTTATGTTGCCATCTGCAACCCTTTACTCTATGTCATTCTCATGCCTAGAAAACTCTGTACTCAACTGGTTGCTAGCACGTATGTTTATGGTTTTATTGTGGGTCTTGTACAGACAGTGGTGACATTCCGTTTGTCTTTTTGTGACTCCAATATGGTCAACCACTTTTACTGTGATGATGTTCCTTTGATTGCTTTGGCCTGCTCTGACACCCAAGTCAAAGAGCCGATGTTGTTAATCATTGCTGGGTTTAATGCTCTTTGCTCTCTACTGATTGTGTCAATTTCTTATGCTTTCATTGTCTTAGCCATCCTTAGGATCCACTCTGTTGAAGGAAGACAGAAAGCCTTTTCCACCTGCGTGTCCCACCTGATTTCCATCACAACATTTTATGGAACCTTCATTTTTATGTACCTACAGCCCAAGCCAAGCCATTTTCTGAACAGAGATAAATTTGCTTCAGTGTTTTATGTAGTGGTGATTCCCATGCTAAACCCACTGATCTATAGCTTGAGAAACCAGGAGGTAAAAAACGCACTGAAGAGAATTATAGAAAAGTTGTGTTTGGCTGTAAGGTAAATGAAAAGTCATATGACAGTATCAGGAAATTTAGAGTTAAGTCTTGTCAAGTGTCACAGTGCTGGTAAATGACAAAGCCAAATCCCGTATTTCAAGTGCTCAAACCTATGTTTTGGGGTATAGCTCTATAGACTCAAGGTGAGTCTCATCCACTGTTTATTCCCAATGACTTCCACATGAAATGTATTTTGTAAATTTTGTTTGAGTTGTTGAAAGAAGAGAGAAAGGGAAAGGGAGAGAGACAGAGACAGAGAGAGAGAAATCCATTTTGGCCATGATATTCTTCATCAATAAAGTATTGTGAAATACTTATTTTATCTTAAATTCATGTGATATTGAAAAATTTGGTATATAGTAAAATAGGTCAACATCTCGTATTTTATATTGCAAACCTGCTACATAGATAATCTGGAAAACATGCTGTCATGGATTGAACTGTGTCCCCTCAAAAATATGTGTCAACTTTGTTAGACCATGATTCCCCATATTGTGTGGTTGTCCTCCATTTTGTGATTGTAATTTTATGTTTAAGAGGATTAAGGTGGAATTATAACACCATTCTTACCCAGGTCCTGTCCTTGAGCCAATGTAAAAGGCAGTTTCCCTAGGGTGTAGCCTGCACCATCTTTTATCTTAAAAGAAATAAAAGGAAAGGAAAACAAGCAGAGAGTTGGGAACCTCATACCACCCAGAAAGCAGCACCAGGAGAAGAGCACATCCTTTGGACCTGAAGTTTCTGTGCTGAGATGCTCCCAGACCAAGGGAAGACAGATGACATGGACCTTCTTCCAGAGCCAATAAAGAAAGAAAGCCTTCCCCTGGAACTGACACCCTGAATTAGAACTTTTGGCCTACCTTACTGTGAGGAAATAAATCTGGTGGTGTAGTGGTTAAGTGCTACAGCTGCTAAGCAAAAGGTTGGCAGTTTGAATCCACCAGGCCCTTCTTGGAAACCCTATGGGACAGCTCTACTTTGTCCTTATAGGGTTGCTATGAGTCGGAATTTACTCGACGGCAAAGGGTTTGGTTTGTCTTTTTATTTGTCAAAGCCGGCGTTTGTGGTATTTCTGTTATAGCAGCACTAGACAACTAAGATACATGCCAAAGTTTAATAGCAGGAGTTTTGGGTTGGAACACTGTGGATAATTATCCTGAAGCACTCTACTTTCTCTGCATTCCACTGGGAAGGATAATGCTATCAGAGTTACCATGACATCAAACATTTAGTGGTACCAAATATGAATCAGTTTAGATCATTGGAGCCACTTCATGCCACTATAATTCACTGCCTGTTATATATGCATGTGTGGTTAGGCCTATTGTATATAAGTGTATGTGGGTAGGAACTTGGATTCTTCATTCAGTTTGGCTAACCATTTTAGCCTTTCCAATTAATGTGATAAGAGAGTCAGTTCACATTTCTGTATTTCAACTGCTTCATCTGCAGAAGGCAGTAAGAGTTTCTTTTTCTCAGACTGACTGTAAGTAGAACGGTAACATAGAGTTTCCAAGAAGCAGCTGGTGGATTCAAACTTCAGACCTTTTGTGCTCTTCACTACTGTGCTACTGTCATGGAATGAGTTATGTCCCCCCAGAAATGCGTATCAACTTGGTTAGGCCATGATTCCATGATTCCCAGCATTGTATGGTTGTCCTCCATTTTGTGATTGTAATTTTATGTTGAGAGGATTAGGGTAGGATTATAACTCCACCCTCACTCAGGTCAGCTCCCTGATCCAAGGTAAGGGAGCTCCCCTGGAGTGTGGCCTGCACCAACTTTTATCTCTCAAGAGATAAAAGGAAAGGGAAGCAAGCAGAGAGTTGGGGACCTCATACCACCAAGAAAGCAGTACCAGGAGCAGAGTGTATCCTTTGGACACAGGGTTCCTGCGCCTGAGCAGCTCCTTGATCAGGGGAAGATTGAAGACAAAGACCTTTCTCCAGAGCCTACAAAGAAAGAAAGCCTTCCCCTGGAGCTGACACCCTGAATTTGGACTTGTAACCTACTAGACTGTAGAAAATAAATTTCTCTTTGTTAAAGCCATCCACTTGTGGTATTTCTGTTATGGCAGCACTAGATGACTAAGAAAGCCACTAAGGCTCTGATTGTGAGGATTAGACCAGGTTATAAATATGAAGGGTATTGCACAGTTCTTAGCACATAGCAAGCAATCATAAATGTTGACTATTACATTTAATTATTAACATTATAATTGCATTAATGATTCCTTTGATATGGTCTTAGAAAATGGAGTAACCTTTTTGTAAATAATTGCCAGAATGATGTACTTCATTTTAAAAATCCTCAAAATGGTACTATAAAAGCCAAAAAGTTATTTTGTAGTGATCTCTTAAAGCAATGCAATGCTTTTAAATTAATTTTTATGTGAGTTGATGAACATATTGTCAACTGATTTTTTTATTGGAGAAAGCAGTTCCCTCATACCTTCTACTCAATGTTATTAATTATATACATCATTTTCTTAAAAAAATCATTAATTATAAATTATTAATATACTCAGATACAAACATTTAAAATAAAATTAGAACAAACATCCAGTGAATTTT
Source organism: Loxodonta africana (assembly GCF_030014295.1). Lineage (NCBI taxonomy): Eukaryota > Metazoa > Chordata > Mammalia > Proboscidea > Elephantidae > Loxodonta > Loxodonta africana. The sequence goes on from NC_087348.1 coordinate 30,915,291, forward strand.
TTTGTTGTTTCAAGTGCTTAGTGCAGTGCTTTAAATTAACTTTCTCAGTTCATGTTCATAATACCCAGCTGTGCTATGAACAAGTTATTATTCTCATTCTATCAAGAGAACAAAATTACATAAATTTACTAATATTCACATAGTCAATATCTGGAAGAACCAAGATTTGAATTTAGTTTTTTTTCAAACCAGAAAGTTCATTTTTTAATTACTTTCCTATACTTGCAAGTACAGTTGTAGAAGGTTGGAATTTTTCTTTTTTTTAATTGAATGCCGATTCACAGAACATATATTTCTATAAAAAATTTTTGTAAGTTTGAATGCTCAAAAAGGTATGTGAGCCTGAGTCTGGTACAGAATCTAGACTCTTCCCCCATGTAGCTTATATATTCAAAAATAAATAAATAAAGGGGAAGGTCACCACACATAGGGGCAGAGAACTTCTGCCTTTATCATTCTTTTGTCTATCACTGACGTTAACTTCAAATGTGTCTCAGAATCTCCCACTTGTTTCCACAGCCAGATTCTTAGCTGTTCCTATAACGTATAACCAAATTCCACCTTGACACTTTGATGTCACTGGGTCCCGCTACTCAACTGTCTTTGTTTAGAACATAAGAAAAGGACCCTAAACAACTCTGAGGTACAATTTTTTCTTAACTATAAATTGGGTCCTTAGGAGAAATAATCTCAAATGGATCTCAACCTATGTGATCAGTAATCTAGTAAAATGCCAACTTCCTATGCTTAGTAACAGACCAAACTCAATGCCAAGAGGAAGGAATCAATATACAGGTATAGTATATATGTTAATACCAGTAGTTTGAACCCATCCAATGGCTTTTCAGGAAAAAGACCCGGAGTCTGCTCCCATACAAACTAAGATTACAGGCAACAAAATCCTATGGGATGGGGCAGTTCTACTCTGACACAGGGTGTCTATGAGTTGGAATCGACTTGAAGGTACCTGACAACAACAGCAACACTAGTTATTCATTGTCTATAATACTGAATATACCACGGACTGCCAAAAGAACAAACAAATCTGTCTTAGAAGAAGTACAGCCAGAATGCTCCTTAGAGGCAAGGATGGTGAGACTGCGTCTTACAAACTTTGGTCATGTTGTCAAGAGGGTTCAGGCCGTGAAGAAGGACATCATGCTCGGCAGAGTACAGGGTCAGTGGAAAAGAGGAAGACCCTTAGCAAGGTGGATCGACACAGTGGTTGCAACAATGAGCTCAAGCATAGCAACGATTGTAAGGTTGGCTCAGGACCAGGCAGTGTTTCGTTCTGTTGTGCATAGGGTCGCTACGAGTCGGAACTGACTCAACGGCACCTAACAACAACAACAACAACAATACTCCAATATTACTTTGAGGGGATAAAAAATCTGTACAAAGAATATGGGCTTCTCTAAACTAATTCTTAAATAAGAAATATATTTGAAGGAATATGAAGGCATTACAAACTAGTCCACAAAAAAGGTGTAAATGAAATTCTATGAGAATAGTTACATTCTAAAAGTATTCCCAAAAAATTATCTTAAAATAATTTTATAATTATATTAGAGCATACTTTTAAGGAATTTTAACTTCATGCATTTTTAGATTATATATTTTTTGATAAACAGATTAATCCTGTTAATCCTATTTTTCACATATTGAGTTTGAATATGTGACTATGATTTATTAGCTGTGTAAAGTTAGATAACTTCTTTACTTTGTCCATATTTACTTTCACATTTATAAAATTGTAAATAATAGTTGTATATACTTCTTAGTATTAATAAGAGGATTAAATGAATTGATAAATGCTTTTACCCACTTAGAACGGAGCCAAATAATGGCAAACACTGAATGAATGTTAGCAATTTTATTATTATTATTACAAATAGTACAAAAATGTTAGAACTTGGTGACGCTCTTTTATGCAAATATGATATTTAAGAATCTTATGTTGTATGGGGAGGAATCTGTTCTGTTTAGAACAAGGCAGTCTTTATTCAACCAGCTTATAAGGGTTGGAAACCAGCTAAGGCTAAAAAAAAATCTAATACAAAGTCTAAAACTTTTAACATCAATATCCAAAAACTATCACTTTGACTTTTATTCATATTATACTACTAATCCATTGTAGATACAAAATAATAATACTTTCATTTACAAGAAAATTTCATTGTGATATGGTTAATGAAGCAGGCAATATTGATAATAAAGTTATTTATTTAAGTCTCTCTTAGTTTTCATCCATTTTGCTAAGGTATTTACATAGATTTCTATCTGAATTTTTACACCCGGACGTGAGTTGAAATCAACTGCAGACTCCACAGGAAGAGATTACATCTCACTGAACTCTCAGGCTTGTTTGATTAGAATTAGTAGGACAGCTTGATTAAATACCTGGCAGGTAGTAGAATGCCACCAGGTTGTGTCCCTCTTAGTTAAACACTGATAAATGTTTGAGAGTTCAATGAGCTCATCTATTATTACATGTAACAAACATTTACATATCTAACATTCATTTAAAGGACATTTACATGGCACTTTTTATCACGGATTTTGTTCTAAGCAATTCATAGATTAGCCTATTTAATCCTCAAAAGAAACAAATGAGTCGAGCCTTATTATTTCCAAAACTGGGTACAGAGGACAGTCAGTTCTCCAATAATACGCAGCCAATAAGGAAAGGAAATGGCAGTCAAACTCGGTCAGCCTTATTCCTGAGCACAGAGTTCTTACAAAAACATGCTGCTCCCTTTGTTTTGGATTCACTTGTGTGTTTTTCTTTTCATGTCTGTGTTTGTATTTGACCACAATTTCACTAGCCTGTAAAGGTGTTGGTGGCTGGAACAGGAATCTAAAGTATACTGACTATCCAAGTGTGACCCTGATAGCTACAGATAATGACGATGTCTGTTGAAATAACAGTCAAATTTTCAGTCAGTTGGGAAAGAATTATAAGAAATAAAAGCAAGAGATTCCTTTCCCTACTTTTGTGTAACAAAGATTTTTATTATTATTTTCTAAATTGCAACATCTTTAAAGTTTCATAGCCTTTATCTAAGACTTACTTCAAGGCTTCTTTTACTTCCTTGTTCCTTAGACTATAGATGAGAGGTTTGACACAGGGATCACCACAGTGTAAAAGACAGAAGCCATTTTGTCTGTGTCCAGGGTGTGACTTGATTTAGGCTGTAGGTACAAAAAACACTAGTGTGAGATGGCCTTGCATCACCCCTGAGTGGAACAAATCCTTATGATGGAGATAATGATAAAGGTGTAGAAGAGTACAATCGAAGAGTAAGGGGTCATATAAAGCCAGTGAAAGCAAAGGTCAGAATTTCCTTCATATGTGTGTCTGAACAGGACAGAGCTAAGAGAGGAACGTCATTGTAATAGAAACCTCAATTTTATTGGGGCCCCTGTAAGTTAGACAGAAGGCGATAATGGCATGGAAAAGGGCAACTAGAAAGCTATATATATAAAATGGAACAACAATTAACTGAATGCAGGCTCTTTTTGACATCAATATTGAATAATCCAGAGGACTAGAGATGGCCATGTAGCTATCAGAAGCCATAGACACTCAAAGGACTCACTCAGAGATCATGCATGTAAGAAAGCAGCCCAGTTGTGTTTCACAAACATGGAAAGGAATAGTGTTGTGTTCAACAACAAAGTTCACCATCATCTTTGGGGTAATGGCAGAAGAATAAAAAAGTACTACAGATTTACCACCAACATGGCGCTATAGAAAGAACCACCATGCCATCCCTCCACAGAAAAGACTTGAAAAACTAAGTTAAACAGAGACAAGCATCGATCCTGGAACCTGAAGTGTCATATGAAGAGAATAAGAACTCAGCCAAGCACTGAATGGAATAAGAAACTGACAGAGAGCAGAGAGCAAGGAGAGATACGTGCAGAGGTACCCTGTCTGTTAATGAAGCTCGGGTTCCCCAGCCTGGACTCCTGTCCGAGATCAGTGAACAGGGAGCACAGGAAAGCAACTTCACAGAGCTCTCGGCAGGAGACAGAGCACCAGGTAACTAGTGATACAGACATTTCCATCTCTCATCCTCTTCCCTGCTGTTCCTTTACACTTCCCGGCTGGCAGCAGTGGCTTGGCCAGCCAGGAAGTGCAGCACCCATGCCACTTGGATTCACCCCACCCACATCGAGATCAGCCGACAAAGAGTATGAGAAAGCAGTTTCACAATATTCCCAGCAGAAGACAGAACACCTGGTAGCCAGCGATATATGCTTTCCTAATCCCCACCCTTCCTCCTTCTGAGTTGGCCTACTCTACTTCCTGCCAGCCACAGTCTCTTTGACAGGAAGCAAACGCTTAGGCCCTGGGCTGCTAGGATTCACGCCGCCCACACTGGCCAGTTCCCTGAGTGCCATTTGTCTGTTGCTGGAGTTGCTTTTATCCATTTCTTTTGGTTTCTTCAGTGCCTTCAAGCACCTCCCACTCGTTTCTCTCAAACACATGGCGCCATGTGCCATCTATGCTTCCTCTTGAAAGGCTGTGAAGTTCTGCTCAACTGGGAAACCACTCTCCCAGCCCCCGGCCCACAACACGAAGCTGGTGGGTTCCCTGGGGCTTTTTTTCTTTTTTTGCTTTGTTTTGCTTAGTTCTTGTTTGTTTGTTTTCTTTTTCTTTTCAAGGCTTGGGAGCCTCCTCTAGCTGGGCCGCAATGCACGGCTTAGGAGCCCCTTTCCCAGTTAATGCAGCCATGTTGGCGGGATCCCTGGGGGCATTTCTTTTTTCTTTTCTTTTTCTCTTTTTTCCTTTCTGTCTTTCTTCATTTCTCAGTTCTCCTCTGTCTATACTTACCTTCTATCCCTGTCTCCTGAATACCTGGAACTGTGTGGCATCTATCCCCCTCTAGCCAGGCTATATGGCTCAGCCTGGGAGATGCTTTCCCAATCTTCACAGCTGCAGCAGTGGGACACCTGGGGGCTTTTCTTTCTTTTTTTATTCCAAATTTTTACCCAGTTATTTTTTCCCATTTTTTTCCTTTTTGTTTTTCTCCATTTCTTTGTTTCTCATCTCTCCACACCAATGGCAAGTTCCTTTAACACAGTTTTTTTTTTTTTTTTTTTTTTCTGTTTTCTGGCTCATGTTTCCCCTCTCTCCTCTTCCCCATAACCATATAGGCTTCACACATCACAACCTCCCCCCTCCTTCCTGCCTACCTGCACCATGTGCTGAATATCACACCTGCAAGCAGCAGAGGCATGGCCTAGTGGAACCTGCCCACACTGATTCCTGGCCTGACCTGTTGGCCTGAGTACTGCCACAAACAACCCAGCCCAGTCCCTTCCCTTCAGCTGGACCTGACCTGTTGCACCATAGCTTAGCAAATGGCTCAGCTCATTGGACAAGGAGGTGAAAAGTGCTGTGACCACAGATGAGCAAACATCAAAGAACGCACAGCCCACCTGCTAAGACATAACCAAATAAACCAAAAGGCAGGGTGGAACAAACAGATCTACAATCAATAAATGAAGAAAATACTACTGAATGTCCTAAAGGCAGCAGAAAATATCAAAACATTGAAAAAAAAAAAAAAAAGGCAAGGATGGTTCTAGTGGGCATCCAAAATAAAACACTGGTTGACTTTCCAGGAAAAGAAAAGGCCCTAGAACTACCTGATGGGGAATTCAAATCTCTAATATTCAGAGTTATCCAAAAGTTGAAGCAAAAAGCAGATAAAAATGAGGAAAAAAATAGAAAAATTCATGGAAAACACAAAGGAAAAAATGAAGAATTTGGGGAAATAATACAGGTAAAAAAAATCAAAATAAATTCGCAAATAGAAATTATACAAAAACAATAATTAGAAATCCAGAAGATAAAGAACAAGATTTCAGAAATGCACAGGTTCATAGAAAGGCTGAGAAGCAGGTTTGAAATGATAGAAAACAGAATCAGAAAATTGAAGACAAACAATTGGATACAACTCGGTTTCAGGAAAAATCAGAACAAAAAATGAAGAAAAATAAGGAAACCCTGAGAATTATGTGGGATACAATCAAAAGCAAAAATTTGAGAGCAATCAGAGTTCCAGAAAAGAGGATAAACAGAAAGCACAGAGAGGATCATCGAAGAACTGCTGACAGAAAACTTCCCTAATATCATGAAAGATCAAAAGTTGACCATCTGAGAAGCTCAACAAACTCCGTATGGAATAAACCCCAAAGAAAATCGCCAAGGCATGTCATAATCACACTCGCTAAAACCAAAGACAAAGAAAGACTCCTGAGAACAGATCAAAAAAGTAAAAAACAAAAAGTCAGATACAGCGGAAAAGAAATAAGATTAAACTCTGCTTATTAGGCAGAAATCATACAGGCAAGAAGGCAATGGGGTGACATATATAAAACCTTGAAAGAAAGAAAAAAAAAATTGACAACCAAGAATAATATGTCCTACAAGACATTCTTTCAAATATAGTGGTGAAATTGGGGGATTTCCAGATAAACGGAAAATGGAATATATAAAAACCAAACCAAACTTACAAGAACTATTAAAGGGAGTCCTTTAGTCTGAGAGTGAACAGCATCAGACCACAGCCTGAATCTAAGACACAAGATTGTACCAGACAGATACCAACCTAGGAAATGAACTCTCAAGGAGTATCCAAAACCAAAAGAATTGGAACAAGGAACCAGAGAAGTTAAACTGTAAATGACCACAATGTCAGAACAATAAAAGAGGGAACAAACAGTGTAGGTACAGAACTTTCTTATGGAGAGGAAGGCAAGATGATACCAAGTAATAATAGACTGCTTCAAACCTAGGAAGATAAGGGTAAATTTCAAGGTAACCACAAAGAAAGTTAACAACTTTGTTCATCAAAATAAAGAAGAAAAACATAAAGTCTCAATAAAAACGAAATCCACAAACAAAAGGAATTCAGCACAGGAGAGTAAGAGGACCAAAGAAAATGTTAGCACCAAAAAATAAAAAGCACTACAAAATGACAGCAATAAACTCACACCTATCAATAATTACACTGAATGTAAATGGCCTAAATGTACCCTTAAAGAGACAAAGAGTGACAGAAAGGATAAAAAAGAAACAAGATCCATCAATATGCTGTCTACAAGAGGCACACCTTAGAAACAAGGACATAAATTTATTAAAAATCAAAGGATGGAAAAAAAAATCAAGCAAATAACTACCAAAAAAGAGCAGGAATGGCAAAGCAAATCTTAGATAAAACAAGCTTAAAAAAAAAAAAGATAAAGGACACTATATAACCATGAAAAGGAAGATCCATCATGAAGACTTAACCATAATAAACATTTATAGACCCCATGACAGGGCTCCAAAATACATAAAACAAACTCTAACAGCACTGAAAAGAGAAATTGACAGTTCCACAATAATAGTAGGAGACTTCAACACAACACTCTTGGTAAAGGACCAAACATTTAGAAAGAAACTCATCAAAGGTACAGAAGAGCCAAGGAGCACAATCAGCCAACTTGACCTCGTAGACATATGTGGAACACCCCACCCAACAGATGCAAAGTACACATTCTTTTCCAAAGTACATGGAATGTTCTTCATAATAGACCTCATCTTAGGCCACAGAGCAACCCTCGACAAAATCCAAAATACTGAGATAATACGAAGTATCTTCTCTTACCAAAAAGCCATCAGAGTAGAAATTAACAACAGTAAGAGCAAAGAAAAAAAAATCAATTACTTGGAAACTGAATAATGCCTTGCTTAAAAGCCACTGGGTAATAGAAGAAATCAGAGATGAAATCAAATTATTCCTAGGATCAAACAAGAATGAAAACACATCATAATAAAACCTTTGGGTTACAGCAAAGGCTGTGTTCAGAGGTCAATTTATAGAAATACATGCACACATCAAGGGACAAAATCAAAACATTAACTATGAAACTTGAACAAATAGAAAGATAACAGCAAAAGAACCCCACGGCCACCAGAAGAAGGAAATAATAAAGATCCGAGCAGAAATAAATGAAACAGAGAATAGAAAAATAATAGAAGGAATCAATAAAGCCAAAAGTTGGTTCTTTGAGAGGTTCAACCAAATCAACAAACCACTGGCCAAGCTAGGAAAGGATGTAAATAACATAAATAAGAAATGAAATGGGGCACTTTAAAACAGACAGAATTGAAATAAAAAGGATCATAAGAGAGTATTATGAAAAACTATACTTCAACAAATTTGAAAACCTAGACGAAATAGACAAATTTCTAGAAACTCACTACCTACCCAAACTAATACAAAATTAAGTTGAAAATCTGAACAGACCCATAACAGATAAGAGACTAAAAAGGTAAAAAAAAAAAAAAAAAAACTCCCATCAAAAAAGTCCTGGCCCAGATGTCTTCACTGGAGAATTCTACCAAACATTCAGAGAAGAGCTTACACCAATACTACTCAAACTATTTCAGAACATAGCAAAGGAAGAGATACTTCCAAATTTATTCTATGAGCCAGCATAACCCTGATACCAAAACCAGGCAAAGATGCCACAAAAAAAAAAAAAAAATTACAGACCAATATCTCTCATGAATATAGATGGAAAAATTCTCAACAAAATTCTAGCCAATAGAATTCAGCATCATATCAAAAAAATAATACACCACCACCCAGTAGAATTCATACCAGGTATGCAAAGATGGTTCAACATTAGAAAATCATTTAACATAATCTACCACATAAATAAAAGGAAAAAAAAGAATCACATGATCATCTCAATCGACTCAGAAAATGCATCAGACAAAGTTCAACATCCATTCCTGAAAAAAAAAACTCTCAATACAGTAGGTATAGAAAGGACCTTTCTCAACTTAGTAAAGGGCATCTATGCAAGACCAAGGGTCAACATCATTTTTGATGGTGAGAAGATGAAAACATTCCCCCCGAGAACAGGAACAAGACAGGAGGCCCTTTATCTATCACCACTCCTATTTAACATACTGCTGGAAGTTCTAGCTACAGCAGTAAGGCAAGAAATAGAAATAAAGGGCATTCAAATTGTTAATGAAGAAGTTAAGCTATCCCTATTTGCAAATGATATGGTACTGTACATAGAAAACCCGAAAGACTCCATGAGAAAACTACTAGAACTAATAGAAGGATTCAGCAGACTAGCAGGATACAAGATAACAAAAAAAAAAAAAAAAAAATCAGTTGGATTCCTATACACTAAAAAAGAGAACAATGAAAAGGAAATCACAAAAACAATATCATTTATAATAGCCCCTAAAAAAAATAAAATACTTAGCAATAAGTCTAACCAGTAATGTAAAGGACCTATACAAAGAATAGTACAAAACACTACTGCAAGAAACCAAAAGAGATCTACATAAATGGAAAAACATACCATGCTCATGGATAGGTAGACTCAACATTCTGAAAATGACAATTCTACACAACTCAATTTACAAATACAACACAATCCTGATCCAAATACCGACAACATTCTTTAGAGAGAGAGAAAAACATCACTAACTTTATATGGAAAGGGAACAAGCCCCAGATAGAAAAGCCTATTGAAGAGGAAGAATAAAGTAGGAGGACCCCCACTACTGATCCTCAGAACCTACTATACAGCTATGGTATTCAAAACAACCTGGTACTGGTACGACTACAGATACACTGACCCATGGAACAGAATTGAGAACCCAGATCTATGGTCACCTGCTCTTCGACAAGGGCCCAAAGTCCATCAAACGAGGAAAAGACAGCCTTTTTAACAAACGGTGTTAGCAAAACTGAATGTCCATCTGCAAAAAAATGAAACAAGACTTATACCTCACACCATATGTCTTGGATTGGATTATGTCCCCCCAAAATGTGTATATTAACTTGGTTAGGCCATGACTCCCAGTATTCTGAGGTTGTCTTCTATTTTGTGATTGTAATTTTATGTTAAAGAGGAGGAAGCAGAGTTGCTATCTCAGTGGGCCTGGAAGGTGGAGCTGAAGCCCAGGGCCAAGGGGCCTCCACTCAGAATCTGGACAGTGTGGCCAATACCTGGAATCTGGTGGGCAGGGTTATCGTGTAAATTTTTCAGAGAACAGAGAATTATCTTGAAAGCTTTGAGGGCTAATGTAAAACGTCCTGCTGATTTGCTTGGTGCCTGCTATGCCTTTTCCTCCAAGTTTCTTCCATTTATAATGGAAATGTCTAGCTTGTGCCTGTTCTGCCATTGTTCTTGGAAGCAGATAACTTGTATTTTAGATTTCACAGATGAAGAGGAATTTTTGGATTTTGGACTTGGAGTTTAGGCTTTTGCTATGATCTGATGGGGTGGATATGTTTTGCATGTTGCAAGGATGTCATTTTTGGAGGATCAAAGGGTGGAGTGTCATGGATTACGCTATGTTCCCCCAAAAATGTGTGTATTAACTTGGTTAGGCCATGATTCCCAGTATTCTGTGATTGTCTTCCATTTTGTGATTGTAATTTTATAAAGTGGGATTGTAACACTGCCCTTACCCCAGTCACCTCCCTGATCCAAGGTAAAGGGAGTTTCCCGGGATGTGGCCTTCACCACCTTTAATAAAAGAAAGAGAAGCAAGGAGAGAGTTGGGGACCTCATACCACCAAGAAAACAGCACGAGGAGCAGAGCGTGCCCTTTGAACATGGGATCTCTGCGCCTAAGAAGTTCCTTGACCAGGGGAAGATTGAGGACAAGGACCTTCCTCCAGAGCCAACAGAGAGAGAAAGCCTTCCCCTGAAGCTGACACCCTGAATTTGGACTTGTAACCTACTAGACTGTGAGAAAATAATTTTCTCTTTGTTAAAGCCATCCACTTGTGGTATTTCTGTATGGCAGCACAAGATCACTAAGACACCATGCAAAAAAAAAAAAAACTAATTCAAAATGGATCAAAGACCTAAACATAAAGCCAAAAACTATGAAGTTCACAGAAGAAAAAATAGAATCAATGCTAGAGGCCCTAATACATGGCATTAACAGGATACAAACCACAACCAACAACACACAAACTCCAGAAGATAATCTAGATACCTGGCATCTTCTAAAAACTAAACACTTAAGCTCATCAAAAGACTTCACCAAATGAGTAAAAAGGAAACTTACAGACTGGGAAGAAAAAAATTTTGACTATTACAAATCAGACAAAGGTCTAATCTGTAAAATCTACAAAAAATTCAATACCTGTAAAAAAAAAAAAAGGCAAATAATTCAATTAAAAAATGGGGAAAGGAAATGAACAGACTTCACTGAAGAAAACATTCAAGTGGCCAACAGACACGTGAAGAATTGTTCGTGATCACTAGCCATTAATGAAATGCAAATCAAAACCACAATGAGATACCATCTTACCCAGGTATTACTGGCAGGAATCAAAAAAAAAAAAAAAACAGGAAATAACAAATGTTAGAGAGGCTGCAGGGAGATCGGAACTCTCATGCACTGCTGGTGGGAATACAAAATGATAAAACCATTTTGGAAAAAGACATGTGCTTACTTAGAAAGCTAGAAATAGACATACCATATGAACCAGCAAGCCCACTCCTGGGAATATGTTGTTGTTATTGTTGTTAGGTGCCGTTGAGTCAGTTCCGACTCATTGCGACCGTAGCACAACAGAACGAAACACTGCCCAGTCCTGCACCATCCTTACAATCGTTGTTATACTTGAGCTCATTGTTGAAGCCACTGTATCAATCCACCTCGTTGAGGGTCTTCCTCTTTTCCGCTGACCCTGTACTCTGCCAAGCATAATGTCCTTCTCCAGGAACTGATTCCTTCTGACAACATGTCCAAAGTATGTAAGACACAGCCTCTCCATCCTTGCTTCCAAGGAGCACTCTGGTTGTACTTCTTCCAAGACAGATATGTCCATTCTTTTGGCAGTCCATGGTATATTCAGTATTCTTCACCAACACCACAATTCAAAGGCATCAATTCTTCTTCCTTCTTCTTTATTCATTGTCCAGCTTTCCCATGCATATGATGCGATTGAAAATACCATGGCTTGGGTCAGGCGCCTATTAGTCTTCAAGGTGACATCTTTGCTCTTCAACACTTTAAAGAGGTCCTTTGCAGCAGATTTGCCCAATGCAATGCATCTTTTGATTTCTTGACTGCTGCTTCCAGGGCTGTTGATTGTGGATCCAAATAAAATGAAATCCTTGACAACTTCAATCTTCTCTCCGTTTATCATGATGTTGCTTTTTGGTCCAGTTGTGAGGAATTTTGTTTTCTTTATGTCGAGGTGCAATATATACTGAAGGCTGTGGTCTTTGATCTTCATTAGAAAGTGCTTCAGGTCCTCTTCACTTTCAGCAAGCAAGGTTGTGTCATCTGCATAACACAGGTTGTTAATGAGTCTTCCTCCAGTCCTGATGCCCCATTCTTCTTCATATAGTCCAGCTTCTAGTATTATTTGTTCAGCATACAGATAGAATAGGTATGGTGAAAGAATACAACCCTGACACACATCTTTCATGACTTTAAACCAATCAGTATCCCCTTGTTCTGTCCAAACAACTGCCTCTTGACCTATGTAACGGTTCCTCATGAGCACAAATAAGTGTTCTGGAATTCCCATTCTTTGCAATGTTATCCATAATTTGTTATGATCCACACAGTCGAATGCCTTTGCATAATCAATAAAACACAGGTAAACATCCTTCTGGTATTCTCTGCTTCCAGCCAGGATCCATCCAACATCAGCAATGATATCCCTGGTTCCACATCCTTTTCTAAAACTGGCCTGAATTTCTGGCAGTTCCCAGTCGATATACTGCTCCAGCCGTTTTTGAATGATCTTCAGCAAAATTTTACTTGCATGTGATATTAATGATATTGTTCTATAATTTCCACATTCGGTTGGATCACCTTTCCTGGGAATAGGCATAAATACGGATCTCTTCCAGTCAGTTGGCCAGGAAGTTGTCTTCCATATTTCTTGGCATAGACGAGTGAGCACCTCCAGTGATGCATCTGTTTGTTGAAACATCTCAATTGATATTCCATCAATTCCTGGAGCCTTGTTTTTCACCAATGCCTTCAGAGCAGCTTGGACTTCTTCCTTCAGTACCATCGGTTCCTGATTATATGCCATCTCTTGAAATAGTTGAACATCGACTAATTCCTTTTGGTATAATGACTCTGTGTATTCCTTCCATCTTCTTTTGTTGCTTCCTGCATCGTTTAATATTTTCCCCATAGAATCCTTCACTACTGCAACCGAAGGCTTGAATTTTTTCTTCAGTTCTTTCAGCTTGAGAAACACCGAATGTGTTCTTCCCTTTTAGTTTTCCATCTATAGCTCTTTGCACATGTCATTATAATACTTTACTTAGTCTTCTGGAGAGGCCCTTTGAAATGTTCTATTCAGTTCTTTTACTTCATCAATTCTTCCTTTTGTTTTAGCTGCTCGACATTTGAGAGCAAGTTTCAGAGTCTCCCCTGACATCCACCTTGGTCTTTTCTTTCTTTCCTGTCTTTTCAGTGACGTCTTGCTTTTTTCATGTATGATGCCCTTGATGTCATTCCACAACTCATCCGGTCTTCGGTCACTAGTGTTCAATGTGTCAAATCTATTCTTCAGATGGTCTCTAAATTCAGGTGGGATATATTCAAGGTCATATTTTGACTCTTGTGGACTTGCTCTGATTTTCTTCAGTTTCAGCTTGAACTTGCTTATGAACAATTGATGGTCTGTTCCACAGTTGGCCCCTGGCCTTGTTCTGACTGATGATATTGAGATTTTCCATCATCTCTTTCCACAGATGTAGTCAATTTGATTTCTGTGTGTTCCCTCTGGCAAGGTCTGTGTGTATAGTCACCATTTATGTTGGTGAAAGAAGGTATTTGCAATGAAGAAGTCGTTGGTCTTGCAAGATTTTGTCATTCGATCTCCTGCATTGTTTCTATCACCAAGGCCATATTTTCCAACTACTCATCCTTCTTCGTTTCCAACTTTCACATTCCAGTCACCAGTAATTATTCATGCATCTTGACTGCACGTTCAATCAATTTCAGACTGCAGCAGCTGATAAAAATCTTCTATTTCTTCAACTTTGGCCCTAGTGGTTGGTGCACAAATTTGAATAATAGTCGTATTAACTGGTCTTCCTTGTAGGTGTGTGGATATTATCCTATCACTGACACCATTGTACTTCAGGATGGATCTTGAAATGTTCTTTGTAATGATGAATACAACTCCATTCCCCTTCAAGCTGTCATTCCCAGCTTAGTGAACTATATGATTGTCCAATTGAAAATAGCCAATACCAGTCCATTTCAGCTCACTAATGACTAGGATATCAATGTTTATGTGTTCCATTTCATTTTTGACGATTTTCAGTTTTTCTAGATTCATAATTCATACATCCCAGGTTCCTATTATTAATGGATGTTTGCAGCTGTTTCTTCACAATTTAAGTCATGCCACATCAGTAAATGAAGGTCTTGAAAGTTTACTCCATCCACATCATTAAGGTTGACTCTCCTTGGAGGAGAAATAAGAGTCATCACACGAATAGACATATGCACATCCCTGTTTATTGCAGCATTGTGCACAGGACCAAAAGAATGGAAACAACCTAGATGCCCATCAACAGAGAAAAGGAAAAATGAACTGTGGTATATACCCACAATGGAGTATTACACATAGATAAAGAAAAACAATGAATCTGTGAAGCGTCTCATAACATGAATGAATCTGGAAGGCATTATGCTGAGTGAAATAAATCAATCATAAAAGGATAAATATTGTATGAGACCATTATGGTAAAAACACATAAAAAAGGTTTACATACAAAAGGAAACAATCTTTGATGGTTTTGAGGGAGGGAGGGGAAAAATGGGTATGGAATTACACTAAATAGATGATAGATAAGTGGTAAATTGGTAAAGGGTAAGACACTACACAATACTGGGGAAGCCAGCACACCTTGTACAAGGCAAGGTCATGGAAGATCCATAGACACATTCAAACTCCCTGAGGGACTGAATTGTTGGGCTGAGGGCTGTAGGGACCATGGTCTTGGGGAATATCTAGCTCAATTGGCATAACATAGTTTATAAAGAAAATGTTTTACATTCTATTCTTGTGAGTAGGGACTGGGGTCTTAAAAGCCTGTAAGTGGCCATCTAGGACACTCCACCGGTCTCACCCCCTCAGGGGCTAGGAAGAATGAAGAAAAGTAAAGATGGGAAAGATTAGCCCAAAGGACTAATGGACCACACCTACCACGACCCCCACCAGCTGGTGCTTAGCTATCACCTCTGACTGTTCTGACAGGGATTACTATAGAGGGTCCTGGACAGAGCTGGAGAAAAATGTAGAACAAAATTCTAACTCGGACTGAAAGACCAGACTTGCTGGTCTGACAGACACTGTGAAACCCTGTGAATAAGGCCCCCAGGCACATTTTCAGCTCAGTAATGAAGCCACTCCTGTGGTTCATCCTTCAGTCAGATTGGACAAGGCTATAAAACAAAATGAGAGTAAAGGTGCACACCAGCCCAGCGGCAAGGACTAAAAGACGGGGAGGACAAGAAAGCTAGCAATTGGGAACCCAAGGTTGAGTAGAGACAGTGTTGACATGTTGTGGGGTTGTTACCCAATGTCATAAAACAATATGTGTACTAACTGTTTAATGAGAAAATAGTTTGTTCTGTAAACCAACATCTAAAGTTTAATTAAAAACAAACAAACAGAAAAAGGTCCTCAAAGGCCAGGTGGCTGAGGAAATAGTACATAGGTGTGTGGAGTCCAGTGTCAATCCTGATTAAGGTAATCAATCCAATGTTCCCCAGAATTGTGACCAGATAGATGACTAAAAGTATTACAAACTATCCGGCCTGGAGATCTGTTTGGTCTGTAATGCATTTAAGAATGAATTCAGTGACATAACTGTTATTAACAGTAGCCATTTATTCCAGTGGATGTTATTGCAGTTGAAGAATAAAAATGGCCACTCTCAGGGCACCTGACAGTGTTGACAGAAGATGATCATTGATGTCTTGTTAGCCTTAAATTACATCATCTGATGGGCAAAAAGTGCACCTTGGCTTTTACCTGCCATTCTTGCCTCAGGGAAGGGTGTCTTACTTCAAGAATAGTCTTCTTAAAAGTTATTTTTCTACCTAATTTAAAAAAGTGTGTAATGATTTTGCTTAAATCAAATTAAATCTTATCTAAATTAAACCACTTGAGATAACCACACCTAATATTTCGGTATTTTTGCTGCCACTATCTTTTCTTTGCGCATATAAGCACAATGGGAGTCCCTTGGTAATACAGATGGTTAATGTGCTCAGCTGACAAGCATAAGGTTGGAGGTTTGACTCCACCCAGAGCTGCCTCAGAAGAAAGCCTAAATGACCTGCTACTCAAAAATCAGCCATTGAAGATCCTCTGGAGATCTACTCTGACATGCACGGGGTCACTATGATTCACAATCTACTCGATGGCAAGTGGCTTTTTCATTCACATATGGTATTTAAAAATTCTCAATTTTTTATCATAAAGTCTTTTCTTTCAATCTCAACCATGATGTTATGATTTGAACACTAATTGAGGGTGATTATAAGGCTTCCATAGAATGTAGTAATAAAATAGACCGTCTTCTCTGAAAGATGGTGGCAGGGCAAGAGATTTATTTATAATTTATCTTTTTTTTTTTTTTGCTTAAAAATGGAAGCACATGAGTTTTTCTTTCATGGCTCTTATACTACTTCAGGATTTATTGTGGTTCCAAGGTGCCTGTCAAATCAAAATCGAAGGAAACCATACGGGAGGTAAGTGTATCAATGAGAACCTTAACTATGGTGGACGTTCACTACTGAGTCCTGGTGGTGCAGTGGTTAAGAGGTCAGCTGGTAAGCCAAAAAGTCGGCAGTTCAAATACACCAGCCACTCCTTGGAAACCCTATCAGGCAGTGCTACTCTATCCTACAGGGTCACTATGAGTCAGGATCCACTTGACAACAAGCTTGGCTTGGTGGCACAAGCAGTTTGCAATCAGTTACTAATCTAATCCTTGGAGATTCAAGCCCACCCAATAATACCATGGAAAAAAGGCCTAACGATCAGCTCCTATAAAGATTACAGCCAAGAAAACCTTATGGAATAGTTCTACTCTCTAACATACAGCATCATCATGAGTCAGAATCTACTTAAGGGAACCAGGTTTTGTTTGATTTAATAGATAAATGGAGAAAGACAGACAGACAGACAGATATAAACAGCATAAAGATGCCTATTGAGGACACTGGAGAGGATAAAATCAAAAAAGTATAAAAAGGTAAGGGCAGAACAGCTTTGGTGAAAACCTGAAAAACAAATCATCTAAAGCACAGATAATAGAAACAGAACTTCTAAGTTAGGGAATCAATGAAATAGTAAATAAACTCAGAGACTGCTTTGCTCTGGAAACCAAAGGTATATTCAACAGAGCCTAATGCTATTGAGCTGCCAAAGGAGAAAACGCAAACAGAAAAATGAAAAAAACAAAAAACCTTCACTGGATTTGGGAATAAAGAGGTTCGTAGAAACCTGGTGAGGAAATTTCAGTGGAATGATGGAAAAGGAAGGTAAATTACACTAGGTTGAGTTATAAGTGTAATTGACAAAATGGAGATAGATGTTCCAAGATATTTAATTGAGAAGTGGTAAAGGGAAGACAAAAGATAAAAGAGTAACTCAGATAAAGGTTCTGAGTAGATGGCAGTCAAAGGTTAAGGGTGGGGGATTATATTTGATTTTATTATATTTTACCTGTCTTACAGGTCTAAAAGTTGGATGTCGAAGTAACCTGGGACAATAAGGTAATAAAGACAAGTCAAAGTAACTTATCCTCTGCTCTGGATGGGAGTGATTTCAATTCTGCCAGCTTTAAAAATTCAGAACCCAGTTTAGGTTTGTGGAAATGGTCAGTTGAATTTTGTTTTTTAAAACTCATTCCAAATGCTGTATACTTTATATCATTTAGATGCTTAAAGATAGAGGGTAAAATAATGTGTCTTAGTCATCTGGAAAATGGTTTACTAACGTGTACTTTGTATCTTAAAAGATATAAAGACAAGAAATTAAAAATCTTATTTTTTCTTTAATATTAGTATTGTAAGTCTATCTGAGAAAAAAAAGAAATGGAATTAAGCAAAAAAAAAAAAAGTTTAAAAGTTATACCAAACTCAATACCTAAAGATAAATGGTATTGATATTTTGGTTTTGAATTGTCATATTACATTTTCCACACTTAATTCTGGTAATTCATAATTTACTTGTGAATTGATGTATTCAATCCATAATATTTTGAGATAAACTTAAGGCACACGATAACATTTTATCATGTTGTGAAAACCAATTATATTATTAATGCTGCAAAGTTTTTATTATTTTTAAAGAAAATACAACAGAGAATTCACAATTTTATTGCCAGTAAATTTTAATTGGAACACTCTTTCTTCTTTTGTAATTCCCTGGTGGGCTGGAATTTCTGCCTGAACCAAATCCCTTCACACGGACAGCAGAAGTAATATCCAAACATAACAGGATTCTCCGCCACCTGAATTTAACATAACATCCTGGAGAGCCAAGGTCATCTTCTCATATTGATCTTCATCTTCTCGAAATTGATCATTTCCTACAGAATCAATATTATTAAGACCATGTGGTCTGG
Organism: Loxodonta africana; assembly: GCF_030014295.1. Lineage (NCBI taxonomy): Eukaryota > Metazoa > Chordata > Mammalia > Proboscidea > Elephantidae > Loxodonta > Loxodonta africana. The sequence goes on from NC_087348.1 coordinate 30,933,966, forward strand.
AGAGATTTCCTGTAGAAGAGTTGTGTATCTATTTCGTGACCAAAGGCAATTATTGAGCAGTGACTGACTTCATCCTCTTGGGACTCACAGACAATTCAGAGCTTCAAATCGTTCACTTTGGTGCCTTCCTAGTGATCTCCTTAGTTACTAGTCATGTTACTCCAAGTACCCTAACCAACTATCCAGGCCTCTTTACCACTGTCTATGAATCATTATGTCTCCATGCCTCAGACCACAAGCTCTCCAGCTGAAGTGGGCACCTAAACTTCTACCCACTGGAACTATTACATCTAAGCAGAGATGGGATGAGAAACCAGTTTATTTCTGAGTTCTTACATAATCTAACATCCATTTGTGGACTAGGCCCAAATATTAACCACATCAATTGGTTGTAGGGAATCCCTAACCCATGCAATGGATTGACAGAAAGAATTATGTGCACAAACAACACTTGAGAGATAGATGGTATAAACATCTGGACTGCCTGTCCATCCAATGTTTTCATATAATCCTGGAAGTAGACTTCGTGGTTTTGACAGAGGGGAAGAAGTTTCAAATATCTTCCCAAAACAATTAATGAACAGATTTTCAGGCCCAAGAGTCTTTCGAGCTTCCTTGAAATTCTCTCACATTTCTGTGTAAAGACTACAATTAGTGTAATCATTACGGATTAATTAGAAATAAAAAAATGCAAAAATATATAGTGACTTCTATAAAATTTCTGTTCAAGACATCTTCGTTGTGGTTGTTAAATCCATGATATCAAAAAAGAAAAACCAAACACTTTGCCATCCATTCCAACTCATAGTGACCCTTGTAGAACAGAGAAGAACTGCCCCATATGGTTTTTAAAGGAGTAATCTTTCCAGAAGCAGACTGACACATCTTTCTCTCATGGAGCTGCTGCTGGGTTTGAACAGTGGACCTTAAGGTTTACAGTTGAGCACTTAAACGCTGTGCCACCCAGAAGGGTATTATTAAGAACCAGAAGAATAATGTTTCTTCTACAAAATATTAACACTGAATACGAATAATTTTGTGTGTGTGTTTGTGTAAAAAGAAGTGGTTGATTATGATTTTTCTATCTATTCATTTTTTATTGATAATTCTCTACACAAATGTATGTGTGAAATGGGATGAATGGAGTTCATTAGAAGGTTTGATTTGTATACCTTTAAATGTTTTCCAGCAGAGTTCAGGAAATGTAATGAGTTCTTTTTAACTTATTATTCTTTGCAACCAGAACTTTCAAGCAGGATTCTGAGACTGAACTAAATATACCAGTGGCAAATAAGAATATCATGCCAATTGTTAATTGCAACAGATTCAGTTTCTCATCTCGTGTTGAATCTTTGACACAATCCAAGTCATTACTTAGTGATGGGTTAACATACTTTATCTAATGCATACCATGACCATTTATTGAAATTCATAAATTTCATAAGACCAATATTAAAGTATAGAAAAGTAAGTCAATTACAATTAAACAACTTCCATGTTGCTTTCCAAAATCTTAGAATAATATTTGTTAAGTAATTATTCTTTATTAGACAGGCTCAGCAAGGTGATCTGTGATTTCAAGTAGCTGCTCCCCGCCTGTGCCACAAATTGGATCCCAAAAGATCAATCATAACATAATCTGTTATGCTTGTGAGACATCATTACATTGTTTTTCATAAATTTTAGAGAATGATGTAATATAAGGAAAGGAAAAGGCTCTAGAGGGCTTAAAAAACCTTACAAAATGTACTGACAATACTCAAGTAACGGTATTGTTGGCATTTCCAGAATTGGCTTCAAGATTGATTGAATTGTTTTTGGTTTTGCTGTAAATTACTCAAAAACAACAAAGCAGTAGAAAAGAAAATATTAAACGTAATTGAGGCAGTAAAAAGGGTTTGGAGCAACAAACTTTGGATTTCCTTTTTCAATTATTCTACAAGCACATTTGGAATGTCTACTAATTGCTGAGTCCTGCTGGTGTTGGAAATAAAAGTGGGGAAAATATAGAACCTTCTTAAATTACCAAGAATTTGAAATTTAGAGTAGGCTACAAACAAAATCACAGGTGGGTAAATAGTTCAGAGCAACACCTGAGGGATAATAAAAGGCCTATAGAAGGTAATGAAATTTCAAATGGGATTGGAAGAAGTTGAGAGAAAGTAGCCAACCAGAGGGGTGAAGGTAAAGACAGGAGTATTGTGACAAAAATATGTGCAAAATATGTGGCCACATCTGAGAAACTGAGGCAACATGGCTGAGGCATGGAGATTACATAAGGAATGTTACAAGAAATGAGATTAGCCTGCAAAGCAGGGGTTGTTTATCAGAAGTTAATTTAGCCACCTTAAAAACTTTGAAATTTATCCTAAGGTCAGCTGAAGAATAAGCCAGTTTCACAAGTAGGAAGAAACCTCTGGCCGCTGCCATGTGTACAGAGAGGGTTGTAAAACTGGAAGGCAGGATAAAGTTTGAGAGCAGTATTTAGGCTTTTCCTCAAGGAAAGGTGTGATGGAAGTCTAAATAAAGAATACTTAATATAGAGAAAATTAGAAATGTATGCATTTGAAAGAAAATGGATTAAAGAGTTAGAAGTGTTCAATAACTAAATAATTTTTGGTGGGGGAAAGTTGGTAGATGCAAGATTTTCTTGGTTTCTAACCAAGAAAAATGGCTGGAAGATGGCACCATTCACTGAGGTAGAAAATATATGCTCCGAGGCATATCAGTGGAGTGGGGTGGTTTTGAATCTCTGATTTTTTTTTTGAACATGTTAAATTTAGGTACCTCTGAAATAGCTAACTAATGTTATCTGGAAAGCTGTTGAACATATGTACCCAGAGCTTAGAGAAAAATCTGGCCTAGATATTTAGATTTGTGCATCATCAGTACACACATGACAACTATCCTCATATCTTTAATGAGAGCTCTCAACAAGAAAGCTCTAAAATGAAATGAGTTCACTTAGGGTAGAACTCTAAAGTAAGAGTGTCATTAAAGTAGAGAAAAAGGAAAATAGTCATCAGGGGAGAGTAAAAGTGGACAAAAAGATGGAAAAACCAAGAGATTCTGGTGGCGAGTAATTTAAAAACAATTTTTTTTTTTTTAGGAGAAGGAAATGTCAGTGGTGTCCAATCTACAGAGAAGTCAAATATAAAGTCTTCATTGGCTTGGAAATAAGGACAGTGTTGGTGTACTTGACGAAAGTAATTTCAATGTGATGCTGAGAAAAGACATGGCAATAATACAATCGGTCGAGATATAAATGTGAGAGCGGAGGTATGTGTTGACGGCTTTTCTAGGGAGTTTGTTAATGAAGGAGTAAAGAAGAGCAGAGGTAGAGGGGTAACAGGTAAAGGTAGAGGAATAGAAATGAAAAATCATTGGTGAGGTTTTACATATACGGTGTTATAGATCAAAGTGAAAGATTGAGTAGATTAGCAGAGGGAGAAGATATGAAATGCAAAAGATTATGTGATTGAAATATATGTTTAGTATTAGAAATAGAGTTGTGCCTGACCCCAAGCCATGGTATTTTCAATTGTTTCATATTTATGTGAAGCTGGAGAATAAATAGGAAAGAATGAAGAAAAAGTGATGTGTTTAAACTCTGGTGTTGACCAAGAATATTGAATATACCATTGACTTCCAGAAGAATGAACAAATCTGTCTTGGAAGAAGTACAGGCAGAATGCTCCATAGAAGCCAGGATGGTGAGACTTTGTCTTATGTACTTTCAACATGTTACTAGGAGGGACCAGCACCTGAAGAAAGACAGCATGCTTGCTAAAGTAGAAGGTCAGCAAAAAAGAGGAAGACCCTCAACCCTCAACTAGATGGACTGACACAGTGGCTTCAACAATGGGTCCAAACATAGCAAAGATTGGGAGGATGGCACAGGACCAAGCAGTGTTTTGTTCTGTTGCACACAGGATCAATATGAGTCAGAACTGACTCGAAGGCATCTAAGGACTACATTAGAAATCGAACACCCCCCTACCAGGCATCCCCCCACCAAAAAAAACCCGTGAAATTATAAATGTGGAAGCAGTTAGATTTGTGCAACTCTTCAAAAGAAGTTGAATTTTATTTTTTATTTCATTTCTTTAAATTCTTCTCTTATGTTGGAATTGTTGGCATTTACCCAGAGTAAGGGAGATGATTTAGAAAAGTATGAAGAAATTCAAAGGGTTTGAAATAATAGCTACGAACAGACTAAGAGATAAAACATTGAATCAGGTAAAAACCAATCTCATGGACAAAAGTAAGTCACTACTTTTGGGTATGATAGGTTTGTAATTGCTCACTTTTACTGGTTGGTGTTCTTGGTAGTCCATATACAATTGGGAAGCTTAAGGACATTGGTGTTGGGGTCAGCGTTATCAAAATTTCAAGAATTCAGGAAGCAATGAATTAAATGTGTGATCTGTGTGGGCACTAATGCAAACTTTATGGAGAAAGGACAGAATGACCTTGGTGCCAAAATCTTCAATAATTGAGGATTGATCTAGAAATACATAAGGGACAACAAAGAAGATGGGAATCAGCTTCAAGCATCAGGAGAGTTTACTTGAGTGCCAGATGTAATAATAAACTAAAAACAATGCCCTGAGCATGAATCATGCCTTATCTCACTTCCAAAATTTGAAATACCTGGAGAGTTACAAACTGAGTAGAATGGAGAGGTGGCCTGGGAAGAAGTAGGTCTTCAAGGGGGAGCCAAAATTTACTTTAAGCAAGGTAGGATAAAATGATTGAATATGTTGGAGAGTTTGCTAATAACAGAGCAAGAGATACACGTATTTCAAAACAACACAGGGTGTAAGTACTAGAGAGAATAAGAGACAAGAGGGGCAGGGATTCAAGATTAAAAGTTAGTGAAGCAATCAATGGAAGAATCCTTTTCAAAATATTGCAAAACAAATAAACTCCTAAATACACAACTGTGATGGGATTGTGCACACGCTTCTGCAGGGTAAGTCTCAATGTAAATAATATTAATACTATTAAGAGCTAAATTTTACTAAGCACATAGCATGAATTAGGCACTGTTCTAAGCATTTGACATGGATCACCTTTCCAAAGCTGGTTTGTTTCTGTTCAGTGGGGAAGTTCTTTCCTCTCTGAAAGGAGATTATTTGAATAAACTATAGGGTCACTATGAGTCGGAATCGATTCAACAGCAGTGGGTTTTTTTATAAGTTGAGTTTAGGGATTCAAGGCTGAGACTAGTTAGTGAGTTATTCTTTTTCATCCCATGCTGGTCCAGAAACATAAAGAAAACTAAAATCTCTGCATCAGTTTGTATATCTCAAAAAAAAAAAAAAATAGCTATATTATCAATCTATAGGCTTGATATAAAGATAATGTAAGAAAAAATAGAAGGGCAAATCACTTTGTGCTCATGTAAAGTTCATTAAAAAAAGATCTCATTTTAATTAGCTAGAAACCAGCTTGCATTTCTACAAACTCATCTTAGGATGTTTTTCTTTTCCTGCTTTGCATTTGGAAGTTGGAAGATACATGATAAATATGTTTTCTGCTTCTCTTGATGCATCTCTAACCTTGTTACTCATATTTCAAAAAGAGAGAGACTTTTCATATTTCTAAGACATTTTTCTCCTCTAATTCCAAATACTACACAACAATTGAAGAAAAAACTAGGAATTACAAGTAAAAAAAAATAAACAAAAATGAGCCTGAATTTATGGTCCAGAGATCAACAGTATTCAAAATTTTACATATGACTGTTTGTATTAAATTTTCTAGAACCAGTTTTTGAGACTTATTTCCTTTTACTTGTTTTTTCAAAGAACATAGCATACATTTACTCAAGGTTTTCCAATAGCTTTAATAAATATTTTGACATGTGTGTTCAAAAATCTGTCCACAGTTAGTCTTATTAAAAATAGCAATGACATAGGTTTTTCAATTATAAAAAATTTTGCATCAATTACTTTCTACCTTTACAAATCCTTTCATAATTTCATGTTTTTGAATTTCTGCCTAAAACAAATGCCCTCATCCTAAATGCAGAACTAGCATGAAGATTTTCCTGCTGGGTCAGAGCCATCTTCTAACATCTGCTTGATCTTTGCCAACAGACTCAAGATACTCAGAACTGTGATCTGGAGGGGTTTATTGTAATATTTCCATGGCCAAAGGCAACCATTCAGCAGTGACTGAGTTCATCCTCTTGGGACTCACAGATAACCCAGACCTTCAAGCCATTCTCTTTAGTGTCTTCCTAGTGATCTACTTAATTAGTGTCCTGGGTAATCTTGGTTTGATTGTGCTAATCCAAATCAGTCCTCAGCTTCACACACCTATGTATATTTTTCTCAACCATCTGGCCTTTATTGATTTTTCTTTTACTTCATCTGTCACCCCAAACACCTTAGTGAACTTTTTGTGTGAAGTTAAAAGTATAACATTTTATGCGTGTGCCACTCAGGTGTGTTGTTTTATCACATTTGTAGTTTGTGAACTCTACTTGCTTTCCATCATGGCATATGATCGGTACGTTGCCATCTGCAACCCTTTACTCTATGTCGTTCTCATGCCTAGGAAACTCTGTACTCAACTGGTTGCTAGCACATATGTTTATGGTTTTATTGTGGGTCTTGTACAGACAGTGATGACATTCCGTTTGTCTTTTTGTGACTCCAATATGGTCAACCACTTCTACTGTGACGATGTCCCTTTGGTTGCTTTGGCCTGCTCTGACACTCAAGTCAAAGAGCTGATGTTGTTAATCGTTGCTGGGTTCAATACACTTTTCTCTCTACTGATTGTGTTAATTTCCTATGGCTTCATTGTCTTAGCCATCCTTAGGATCCACTCTGCTGAGGGAAGACAGAAAGCCTTTTCCACCTGTGTGTCCCACCTGACCTCCATCACAATATTTTATGGGACTGTCAGTTTTATGTACTTACAGCCCAAATCAAGCCATTCTCTGAACACAGATAAATTTGCTTCAGTGTTTTATGTGGTGGTGATTCCCATGCTAAACCCACTGATCTACAGCTTGAGAAACCAGGAGGTAAAAAATACACTGAAGGGAATTAAGGAAAAGTTGTGTTTGGCTATCAGATAAATGAAGAATCATAGGGCAAGGATCAGGAAACTTAGAGTTATGTCTCGTCTAGTGTCACAGAGCTGGCAAATGACAAATGACAAAACCCCCTTACTTCGAGTGTTCAAGCACAGTTTTTAAGGAATAGCTCTGTAGACTCATGGTGAGTCTCACCCACTGTTTATTCCCAATGATTTCCACACAAAATGAGATTTGTAAAGATTATTAGAGTTTTTGAAAGGAGAGGAAAGGAGAGGGAGAGAGAGAGGAAAAGAGGAGAGAGTGCAATCCCTTTTGACCATGATATTCTTCATCAATAAAGTATTGAGAAATACTTATTTTATCTGAAATCCATGTGATATTGAGAAACTTGAATTAGAGTAAAATAGATCAACATCTGCTATTTTAATTTGCAAACCTACTGCATAGATTATCTGGAAAACATGCCAACATTTAAAAGCAGGAATTTTGGGTTCAAATACTCTGGGTAATTTTCCCAACACTCTACTTTCTCTGCATCCCACTGGTAACAGTAACACTAAGAGAGTTACCATGACACTGAACATTTAGTGAGTGGCACCAATTCCGTATCAGTTTAGCTCATTGGAGCCCCTTACTGTCATTATAATTCACTGCCTGTTATATGTGCACGTGTGGTTAGGCCTAGTCTATGTAAGTGTGTGGTTAGAACTTGGACTCTTCATTCGAACAGTTTGGCTAAGAATTTTAGCGTTTCCAGTTAATGTGATGAATGAATTAGTTCACATTTGTGTATCTCAACTGCCTCATCTGCAGAAGGCAGTAATAGTTCCTTTCTCTTAGACTGATTGTGAAGATTAGACCAGGCTATAAATATGAAAGACATTGCACAGTTCATAAATGTTGGCTACTACATTTAATCCTTAACATTATAATTGCATTAATGAGTCCTTTGATTTGGTCTTAGAAAATGGAGTAGCCTGTTTGGAAATAGTTGCCAACTTGAAATACTTCATTTTCAAATCCACAAAATTAAACTATGAAAACCAAAAAGTTATTTTCTTTTGATCATTTAAAGCAATTCAACGCTTTTAAATTTATGTTTATGTGAGTTAATGAACATCTTTTGAACTGATTTTTTATAGGGGGGGCAGTTCCCTCATACCTACTACTCAATATTATTGATAATATGCATCATTTTCTGAAAAAAAAATTGATTCATTCTTGTTATATTTAGTAAAGGTTAGATTAATAAATTATTAATTTACTCACTTATGAGTATTTAAAATAAAATTAGAGCAAACATCAATTGGATTTTTTGTTGTGTCAGGTGTTTAGTGCAGTGCTTTAAACCAATGGTCTCAGTCAATTTTCATAATACCCGGCTGAGATAAAATTCTCCATTCTATCAAGAGAATATGGTAGTTTATGTAATATACTAACATGCACATAGCTAATATCTGGAAGAACCAAGGTTTGAATCTAGTTTTGTCAAATCAGAAAGCTCAACTTTTAATTACTTTTCTATTCTTCCAAGTACAGTTGAACACTGTTGAAATATTTTTTAAAAAGTGCATGTTGATTCACAAAATCACTCAGAAAGTATATTTCAGCAAAAATTTTTTGTAAGCTCAAAAATATATGTGAGCCTGAGTCTGGCACAAAACCTGGACCTTCCCCCCATATTACTCATATAAATTGAAAAATAAAGTGAAGGAAAAGGTCACCATACATAGTGGCAGAGACCTTCTGTCTTCTTTATCACCCTTTTGTCTATCAGTGACGTTAACTTCAAATGTGTCTGGTACCACTTGCCCTCATACCCAGATTCGGTATATATTATGAAAACTGAATTCCACTTTGACACTTTGATGTCACTGTGTCCCATTTGCTCAACTGTCTTGGTTTAGAATATAAGGAAGAGACACTGAACAACTCTGAGGCATGGTTTTCTTATCTATAAGTTGGGTCTTTAGGAGAAATGATGTCTAATGGATCTCAAGCTGCGTGATTGCCAATCTAGTAAAATGTCAACTTCCTATGCTTAGTAACAGACCAAATAAAGTGCCAAGAGGAAGGCATCCAAATATGGGTGTCTCTAAACTAATTCTTAAATAAGAAATACATTTGAGAAAATATGAAGGAATTACAAACTAGTCTACAAGAAAAGTGTAAATGAAGCTCCATGAGAATAGTTAAATTCTAAAAGTATTCCCAAAAACTTATGTTAAAATAATTTTATAATTATATTAGAGCATATTTTTAAGGAATTTTACCTTCATGCATTTTTGGATTATTTATTTTTTGATTAAAGATTAAAAGCCCAACCAAACCCACTGCCATTGAGTCAATTCTGACTCATAGTGACCCTAGTGGACAGAGTAGAACTGCCCCATAGAGTTTCCAAGGAGCACCTGGCGGATTTGAACTGCTGACCTCTTGGTTAGCAGCCCTAGCACTTAACCACTACACCACCAGGGTTCCCAAAGGATTAAAGACCACTTAATTTATCTATTCTGTAAATTCTCATTTTTCACATATTGAGCTTGAATATGTAACTATTTCTTATTAGCTGTGTAACATTGGATAACTTATTTACCTTCTCTGTATTTCTCTTTTCACGCTTATAAAATTGTAAATAATAATTGTATGTACTTTTTAGTATTAATAAGAGGACTAAATGAATTGATAAATGCTACTCACTTAGAAAAAAGTCAAGTAATGCTAGCAATTTTATTGTTATTATTACAAATAGTGTAGAAATTTTAGACCTTGCTGATGCTCTTTTATGCAAATGTGAGGTTTAAAAATCTTATGTTGTATGGAGAGGACTCTGTTCTGTTTAAAACAAGGCAGTTCTCATGCAACCTGCTGAAAAGTGTTGAAAAGTAGCTAAGGCTAAGAAAGTCTTATACAAAGTCTAAAATTTTAATATCAATATCCAAAAACAATCAATTCGATTTTTATTGAAATTATACTGCTAGTCCATTGTAGATACAAAATAATAATAATTCCTTTGTTTACAAGAAAATGTCATTGTGATATGGCTAATGTAGTAGGCAATATTTGTAATAAAGCTATTTACTTAAGCTTCTCTTAGTTATCAGCCATTTTGCCAAGGTATTTGCAGAGATTTCTATCTGAAATTTCGTGTGTAGACATGAGTTGGAATTGACTCCAGATGATATCTCACCAACCTTTTAGGTTTGTTTGATTGGAATTAGTAGGGCTATTGATTAAGTGCCTGGCAGGTAGTAGAATCCCACCAGGTTGTATTCCTCTTAGTTAAAGACTGATAAGCCTTTGAGAGCTCAATGAGCTCATCTTTAATTACATATAACAAACACATATATCTAACAGTCACAAAAAGAACACTTACATAGAACTTTTTACTGTAGATTTTGTTCAAAGAAATTCATAGATTAACCTGTCTAATCCTCAAAGACATCATACATGAAGAAAGCAAGAGGTCGTTAAAAAGACAGGAAAAAAAAGACCAAAATGGATGTAAGAAGAGACTCTGAAACTTTCTCTTGAATGTCAAGCAGCTAAAGCAAAAGGAAGAAATGATGAAGTAAAAGAACTGAAGAGAAGATTTCAAAGGGCAGCTTGAGAAGAAAGAGTGTTATAATGACATGTGCAAAGGCCTGGAGATAGAAAACCAAAAGGGAAGAACACTCTCAGCATTTCTCAAGCTGAAAGAACTGAGGAAAAATTCAACCCTCAAATTGCGATAGTGAAGGATTAGATGGGGAAAATATTAAACCACGCAGGAAGCATCAAAAGAAGGTGGAAGGAATACAGAGTCCTTATACCAAAAAGAATTGATCAGCAATCAAACATTTCAAGAGGCAGCATATGGTCAGGAACCGATGGTACTGAAGAAGGCCAAGCTGCACTGAAGGCATTGGCAAAAAACAAATCTCCAGGGAATTGGCAGAATATCAACTAAGATGTTTCAACAAATGGATACAGTGACGGAAGTGCTCACTCATCTATGCCAAGAATCGTGGAAGACAGGTACCTGGCTAACCAACTGGAAAAGGTCCATATTTATGCCTATTCCCCAGAAATGTGATCCAACTGAAAGTGGAAATTATTGAACAATAACATTAATATCACATGTAAACAAAATTTTGCTAAAGATCATTCAAATGGGGGTGCAGCAGTAGATCGACAGGGAACTGCCAGAAATTCAAGCCGGATTCAGAAGAAGACATGGAACCAGGGATATCATTGTTGATATCACATGGATCCTGGCTGAAAGGAGAGAATAGCAGAAAGATATTTACTTTTGTTTTATTGACCATTGAAAGGCATTTGATTGTGTGGATCATAACAAATTATGGATAACATCGCAAAGAATGGGAATTCCAGAACACTTAAGTGTGATCATGAGGAACCTGTACACAGATCTAGAGGCAGTTGTTCTGCTAGAACAAGGGGATATTGCATTGTTTAATGTCAGGAAAAGTGTGGTTCAGGGTTATATCCTTTCCCCATACCTATTCAATCTGTATGCTGAGCAAATAATCTGAGAACCCGGAATATGTGAAGAAGAATGGGGCATCAGGATTGGAGGAAGACTCTTTAACAACCTGCATTATGCAAATGACACAACCTTGCTTGCTGAAAGTGAAGAGGACTTGAAGTACTTACTGACGAAGGTCAAAGACTACAGTCTTCCGTATGGATTACACCTCAACATAAAGAAAATAAAAATCCTCACTACTGGACCAATAAGCAACATCATGCTAAACGGAGAAAAGATTGAAGCTGTCAAGGATTTCATTTTACTTGGATCCATAATCAATACGCATGGAAGTAGCAGTCAAGAAATCAAAAGACTCACTGCATTGGGCAAATCTGCCGCAAAGGACCTTTTTAAAGTGTTGAAGAGCAAAGATGTCACCCTGAAGACTAAGGTGCACCTGACCCAAGCCATGGTATTTTCGATTGTATCATATACATGCAGAAGCTGGGCAATGAGTAAGGAAGACAGAAGAATAATTGACACCTTTGAATTGCAGGGTTGGCAAAGAATATTGAATGTACCAAGGACTACCAAAACAACAAACAAATCTGTCTTGGAATAAGTATAATCAGTATGCTCCTTAGAAGCAAGGATGGCGAGACTCTGCCTTACATAATTTGGACATGTTGTCAGGAGGGTTCAGTCCCTGGAGAAGGACTTCGTACTTAGTAAAGAACATGGTCAGCAGAAAAGAGGAAGACTCTTGATGAGATGGATTGGCACAGTGGCTGCAACAACGGGCTCAAGCATAACAATGATTGTGAGCGTGGTGCAGGACCTGGCAGTGTTTCGTTCTGAAGTACATAGGGTAGCTATGAGTCAGAACCAACTCAACGGCACCATAAAACAACAACAAAAATTCTCAAAAGAAACCAAGGAGTTGAGTTCTACTATTTTCCAGAATTGGATACAGAGGAACACACAGTTTAAATCAGTTGTCCAAGAATACACAGCCAATAAAGGAAGGAAATGGCATTCAAACTTAGGCAGTCTTATTCCTGAGCTGAGAGTGCTAATAAAAACATGCTGCTGCCTTTGTTTGGGATACTCTTGTGTGTTTTTGTGTATGTGTCTGTGTTTGTATTTTAACACAATTTTAGTAGTCTGTAAAGCTGTTGATGGCCTGAAAGGAATCTAAAACATACTGACTTTTCAAGTGTGCCCCCAAAAGTTACAGAAAATGACAGTGTCTGTTGAAATAACAGTCACATTTTCATTAAGTTGGGAAAGAATTATAAGAAATATAAGCAAGAGATTTCTTTGCATGCTTTTAGTTAAAGCATTTTTATTATCATTTTCTTAATTGCAACATCTTTAAAGTTTCACAGCCTTTATCCAAGGCTTTCTTCAAGGCTTCTTTTACCTCCTTGTTCCTTAGACTATAGATGAGAGGGTTCAACATGGGGATTGCTACAGTGTAAAACACAGAAGCCATTTTGTCTGTGTTCAGAGAGTGGTTTGATGTAGGCTGTAGGTACATAAAGATCAGTGTGCCATAGAAAATAGTGACAGCCACCATATGAGAGCCACAGGTGGAGATGACCTTGCGTCGCCCCTGGGTGGAGTGAATCCTTAAGATGGCGGCAATGGTAAAGACGTAGGAGATGAGTACAATTGAAGAGGAACAGATCATATCAAAGCCAGCAAAAGCGAAGATCAAAATTTCCTTCATATGTGTGTCTGAACAGGACAGAGCTAAGAGAGGAAGGTCATCACAATAGAAATGGTTAATTACATTGGGTCCGCAGTAAGTTAGACGGAAGGTAATAATGGTATGGAAGAGGGCAAGCAGAAAGCTATACATATACGGAATAGCCATAATTGAAGGCAGACTTTTTTTGACATCAGTATTGAATAATGCAGGGGACTACAGATGGCTACGTAGCGATCATACGCCATAGAGGCTAAAAGGAAACACTCAGTGATCATGAAGGTAAGAAAGCAGCCCAGCTGTGTTGCACAAGCATGGAAAGGAATAGTGTTGCGTTCCACAACAAAGTTCACCATCATCTTTGGGGTAATGGCAGAGGAGTAACAAAGGTCTACAAAGGCCAGGTGGCTGAGGAAATAGTACATAGGTGTGTGGAGTCGAGTGTCAATCCTGATTAAGATAATCAGTCCAAAGTTCCCCAGAACTGTGACCAGATAGATGACTAAAAATACCACAAAACATGGGGCCTGGAGCTTTGGCCGGTCTGTAATGCCTTTGAGAATGAACTCAGTGACATAAGTGATGTTAACAGAAGCCATTTATTCCAGTGGATGTTGCCGGAGTTGAAAATTAAAAATTGCAACTCTCATGGTTCTTGCCAATGTTTAGGGAAGATGATCATTGATGTCTTGTCAGCCTTGAATTACATCATCAGATGGGCAAAAATGCAGCTTAGCTGTTGCCTGCCATTCTTGCCCCAGGATAGGGTTTCTTTTACTTTCAGACTAATCTTCTTAAAAGTTATTTTTCTTTCTAATTTTAGAAAATAAGGAGTGATCTTGGTTAAGACAAATTAAATATTGTCTAAATTAAACCACTTGAGACAACCACAGCTGATATTTCAGTGTTTTTGCTGTCATTATCTTTTCTATGCTATATAAGTATGACACGAGTCCCTGGGTTGTGCAAATGGTGAATGTGTTCAGCTGATAAGCAAAACATTGAAGGTTTAAATCCATTCAGAGGTGCCTCAGAAGAAAGGCCAGGTGATTTACTGCTGAAAAATCAACCATGGAAATCTGCTCTGACCCACAGGGTCACCATGGTTCGGAATCTTCTTGATGGCAACTGACTTTTTTACTCCCATATGGTACTGGAACATGTTCACAGTTTTATCACAAAGTTTTTATTTAAATTTTAACCGTAAAGTTATGATTTGAACCCTAATTGAGGGTAATTTTAAGACTACCGTATAAAATAACACAGTTAAGTAGACCACCTTCACTGAAAGATGGTGGCAGGGGAAGAGGTTTATTTATAATTTATCATTCATATATATATATTTTTTGCTAAAAATTGAAACTCATTTTTCTTCTATTGCACTTATAAAACCTCAAGATTTATAGTGGTTCCAAGGTGCCTTTCAAATCAAAAGCAGAGAAAACTATATGGGGAGATTAATGTATCAATGAGAATATTAACTACGGTAGATATTTACTGCTAAGTAAGCTGAATATTTAAGTACCCCATTATTGGTAAAGAAAAAGAGGTACAGTGGAGTTGTATAAGAATATAAAAAAAATTAATTCCTAAGATCAATAAAGTGAAAAATGACATAGAAACAAAATTCCCTATAAGATTCTGCTAAATTTTGTCTGTAAATTTTGAAAACCCTATGGAGCAGTTCTACTCTGTGTATATAATTTTACATTAATGGGTTCGCCATGAGTCAGAATCAACTCAAAGGCAACTAAAGACAACATATATTTCTAGATTATATTATCAATTCCTATAATTCTTTAAAAGTATTTTTTCTATGACCTTCAATTAGTTTCTCCACCAAACAAGTCTCACCATCTATTGAATCATTTCCCCATCTCTCAATTTTGAGGAGAAATGCTTCAAATTATTTATACGTTTTACCCTCAGGGTGCCCCAGTAGCCATTGTTTTCTTTGCTTGATAGTAAGTTGCTCAAAATAGTGATTCTCAAACTTGGCTGCTCATTGTAATCATCTAGGGAATTTTTAACATCTCAGTGCCTAGGCATCTCATACCAGTTCAGTTGGAAACTGAGGGAGTGGTATCCAGGCATCAGTGTTTTTAAAGCCCTCCAGATGATTACAGTGCACTAGGCTTAAGCTCAAGTAGCCTAAATAATGAATTCATTTAAAATGGCGATGGCAACCTGAGCTCAGCTACATCCTCAAAATCATTGATTTCTTTTTTTGGTTTTATTTGAGTTACCTGTAGCTAAATTGGAAAACCTGGTGGCGTAGTGGTTAAGTGCTACTGCTGCTAACCAAAAGGCCACCGCTTCGAATCCACCAGGCACTCCTTGGGAACTCTATGGGGCAGTTCTACTCTGTCCTATAGGGTCCCCATGAGTCAGAATCGACTGGAGGGCAACAGGTTTGTTTTTTGCTTTTTTGGTATGGCTAAATTAGTTTGAATACGTGACTCCACTTAGCTAATGGAATTCAAATTGGAGTATGCTTATTCCTGTTTACATGAAAAGACTCACCAAGGGCTATGTGGACAAGGATAATTTTAAGGAAATCTATTTTTCAGTCGTCCATGTCCGTACCTACTCCTTTCTGAAACTGGTTTGACTAAGGCACCTGTTCTCTTAGCTCTTCTTGGCCCCCCTGCTCACAATCTGCCCTTTATTTTGTGAAGGAAAAGCATACATCTCCCCACTTGGGAATCTTACTATGAATCCTTGCCCCAGAGATAAAAATATCTGGGGAGCTAAACAATTTGAATTTTTTTTTTTATTGTGCTTTAAGTGAAAGTTTACAGTTCGTTAGTTTCTAATGCAAAAATTTATACACACATTGTTATGTGACCCTAATAGCTATGCCTAGAATATGTCAGCACACTCCTCCTTTCCACCCCCGATTTCCTGTGTCCTTTCAACCAGCTCCTGTCCCTTTCTGCCTTCTTGTTCATTTTGAGTAATTTGATGATGCCTTTCAAGATATTGTAACTACAACCCTCAACTCATTAAAAGTGAAATTTAAAGCCTAAACTTATTATTTATCAAAAGAGGAAATATATCTATATATATATATAGATAGATAGATATATATACCTACCTGGTGGTTTAGTGGTTAAGCAGTACTGCAGCTACTGCTGCTAACCAAAAGGTTGACAGTTTGAATCCACCAGGTGCTCCTTGGAAACTCTATAGGGCAGTTCTACTCTGTCTTTTAGGGCCGCTATGAGCCAGAATTGACTTGATGGCAATGGGTTTGGTTTGGTCATATATATATATATATGTTTATAAATCATTCCTCTACTAAGAGTGATTGTAATTCTGTATATTTGATTTATAGATATTTTTTTTAAGGTAAGCTAGGAAACCCTGGTGGCTTAGTGGTTAACTGCTATGGCTGCTAACCAAAAGGACGGCAGTTCAAATCTGCCAGATGCTTCTTGGAAATTCTATGGGGCAGTTCTACTCTGTCCTCTAGGGTCACTATGAGTTGGAATCAACTCGATGGCAGTGGGTAAAATAACCAATGAAACACCCTACATATTAAAAGTATATTACATTAGGATAGCTTTTTGGGGGGGAAATGGGGTGGAAATATGAATACAAGGGAAACAAACAAATATTTTATATTATCTAACTCTTGAAAAAGGAGTCCCTGGGTGGCGGAAACAGTTAAGCACTCAACTACCAGCCAAAATGTGGGCGGTTCAAATCCACTTAGAGGTGTCTTAGAAGACAGGTTTGTTGATTTGTTTTCAAAAGGTCACAGTCTTGAAAACTCTGCGGAGCAGTGATAGTTTGCATATGTGGGGTTGCTGAGGGTCGGAATGGAGTTGGAGGCAACTAACAGCAACTCTTAAAAAGGAGTTTTTTGGGTTTTTTTTAATAATAGCAGTATCAGTTACTATATCTATATTCTCATTGGTGCATTTAATATTTAGAGTAAAAAATTTTAAAATGCCAATCTTTATAAACAGAAAAATTATATTTTTTATGCCTATTTAAACTACTAAAGAACATTTTTAGATGTTTGCTGAAATATGTAGAAAAAAAATATTTTTTTCAAATTTTTTGAGTGGACACCAAAAATTATCAACTATTCATATTTTTATTCCTTGTTGGTAGTTGATTAATTCTTTAAGAACAAGCAGTTTAACTTATTTAGTTTTCTCCTAGCCTTTGCAGATTCTAGTTTGTCCACCTAGATTATTAATATATCACTGCTGAAAAAATTAAATTTTTCTTTATGCTAATTATAAAAAGCTTTTGAGGACATATCTCTGAAATTTCTGTAGACACTTTGGCACCTAAGATAATGGCAAAGCTTCACACAGAAAGTACTCAATAATATGGGAGAAGGATATGATCACTGGGTAACCTCCTCTGTCCTATCCACTGCTCTGTTGGTAAAGATATTTCCCCATTCTTTTACTGCCTGGTGTTATCCAGGCTCTGTCCTATGCTTTATAATGGTCTGCAGGTCTTTCCCAAGCCAGAGCACTCTTCCATTTCTGGGCTGTGCTTTGGTTTCTTTGCCAGATCTTACCAGCCAGGCTGCAGAGCCATACTGTTTAACACCAGTATGCTCCAGGTAATAAATTAACGAGCTGTCGGATATTTCCTCCATACTTCCCAACACGCATACACCCATTAAGCCATGACATGGAGTTAAGCCTGTGGTTTGAGACCTATTGCCTTGGAGCCCTTCTTGAGGTCAAACATCTTCTCTGAGAAGCCATATCAAGGAAATGAAATATTAAGGGGTTTCTAATTTATTTCAGGATTCAAAAGTTATGGTGAGCATCCATTCTTTATTTTAGAGGGAAAAATTTACCTTTATATTCAGCATTTTCCAAGAAGCCAAGGATTGATTTTTAAAAACACTGTTACCAGAGCTTGAGTGGAGAGCCATTCATGATGACCTGCCTTCATTGGAGAATTTAGACAGGAAACCTCACCTGCCTCCAAATCTGTCCTCCATGAGCCATGTAGTATTAATTTTTTTGTTTGTTTACTGTGTGTGTGTGTGTGTGTGTGTGTGTGTGTGTGTACTACTAAAGAAGGGAGTGCAAAGTCTAGGAGGTTGTTTGTCTAACTCAATTTGGAGTCAATTAAGGATTTTGTTTGTGTGTGTGTGATTGATGAAATAGAATTTTAACTGTAAATATATGTTGCCCTAAAAATAGAGTAGAAAATTCTAGAAAGCAGAGAGTATGAAGGGAAGAAGTGTAGTTAAAATGTTAGAGGTATTATCTCTGAATGCAGCCTGTTCGACTTAATACCATAGCTCACCAAGTAGAAAGATTTGTAATGGGGAGATGGAGCTTGGGTGTAGGGTTGGCAATTGGCTCTATATCAGACTCCATCTGACTCACTTGCTTAGCAGGGATCCTGGCTCCCAATAAGCTCATTCTGAATTTGTTTGGGAAATTTATTGGTTCCTGGGTCCCTTTGGATCTAAACCTGAAACTCTAGAGATATCTGAATGCTGTAATATTTCCTTCCATGTTTCTCTCAAAGTGAGATGAGCTAGATAAATTATATTGAGGATTTGAGAATATTACTACTAACTACCTGTATTCCTGAAGGGATCATACTTCAAATATACTGATCAGAAATTCCCATGAAGGCAGAGTTAGGCTATACTACTGGAAACAACGTAAAAAGATTATAAATAAAACTTTGTTCATTAGTTAAGGGCACAATGAAGCTTTGTGAAAAATAAGACCAGCACTTGAATCCTGAATAACTTATTTATGAGATCTTGGATAAGGTCTGTATTCTTTTTAAGCTGCAAATTCCTCATTTGTAAGCTATAAGTAGTAATGTGACCTTCTTTATAGTGCTTTTATGATATTGGATAAGTAAAAAGGGCTCAGTAAATTCTGGAAAGTAGTAAGTGCTCACAAAAGATTTTTAAAACAATAAGAGAGAATCAGATCCATAAATAACATCAAGATGCCCCAATAATCTAAGTGAAAAATAAAACTGCTTCTACCACAGCTTCAGTCTCTTTCTGGTTGTCATCGTGTCATCTTTAATGGAAAATAATCTTTCCACGTTCCTCAGAACTCACTTCTCCGTATAAATCTATATATAACTCATCATTCCGAGGTCTAGGTCTAGTTTCCAGAGGTTCTTACTGTTCATTGCAGCTTTGCCATTGAATCTCTTATCTTTTTCTCATTAAATTGCCTTTCCACATCTTTTATGAAAACCCTGGTGGCGTAGTGGTTAAGTGCTACAGCTGCCAACCAAAAGATCGACAGTTCGAATGTACCAGGAGCTCCTTGGAAACTCTATGAGGCAGTTCTACTCTGTCCTATAAGATCGCGATGAGTCGGAATCAACTCCATGACAATGGTTTAGCATCTTCTATATGCATTATTTAACAGAAAGGAATAATACTTTTATTTTCTTACTTGCCTTTGCTTGAGAATATTAGAAGATGTTAATTTCAGAGTATATGAAGATCAACCCTTACCGGCTCATTTTGTGATTATTTTTCTAATTCAAAATTGAAAGAAAGGAAACCTGTTATTATTGATGGTGAAATTCAGTTTCTTTTCAAATAGAAAATGATTAGATAAGTATATATGCACACATACATTTATGAAACGTGTGCTTCACAAATGTATATGTGGATATATACCTATCAAATCATTTTCTAATATGAGAAGAAACTTAATTTTATACCTACTAAATTGTATGCCTACTGGGAACCCTGGTGATGTAGTGGTTAAGTGCTACGGCTGCTAACCAAAAGGTCAGCAGTTAGGGTCCGCCAGGGACCCCTTGGAAACTTTGTGGGGCAGTTCTACTTTGCCCTATAGGGTCGCTATGAGTTGGAATCGACTTGACAGCAGTGGGTTTTGGAGATATATATATATATGTATGTTGTGAGTTTTTCATATATAGTAGCCAAACCAAAATTTTTGAAAACTTGTCTACTATTTCCAATTTCTCATAATCTTTTGCTCTTTCTGTTCCAACTTTCCCTCCACCACTAAAAGTAGCATTTTTAAGTTATTGACTATCATACTACTGATAAAGACAACGGGTATTTAAAAATTTTTAGTTGGTTTTCCTTTGGAATTTTGAAACTCTTATACATTGCCTCATTCTTTGTCTTTTTCGGCACTACACTTTCTTTATTTTTCTTCTAACTCTCTTGATAACAGTTTTAGCATTTTCTTTTCAGCTGTTCTGCTAGTACATGACTCTCTTCTAGATCTTTTTTGTTGTTTTTTGCCCACATTCTCAATTTTTAAAAATATTTTGTTGTATTTTTGATGTAAGTTTACATAGCAGGACAGGTTCCCGTTTGACAATTTCCACACAAATTGTTCAGTGACATTAGTTACATTTTTCACAATGTGCCAACATTCTCTGTTTTCTGTTTGTTCCATTTCCAGTACTCTAGTTTCCCTCCCACTTTATCTTCCTTCTCATCTTTGCTATTAAGTAAATGTTGACCTTTTGGTCTCATACAGATTTTTTTTTTAGTAGAACACTGTTCTTAGAGTCAATATCCTTTATTTTGTGTGCCACTCTACTATTTCTGTAAGAGGTAATCTCAGGGGATAATTTTGGTTCAGTGTTTAAACAGTATCTTGGGGAGATAGTCGTAACCAGTCCTTTGGTCTCAACTGGTCCAGATAGTAGGGATTTTTTTAATAAATCAAGTTTTATTGTACATTTTTCTCCCATTCTATTTGGGACCATCTATTATGACCTGGTCAGAATGGTCAGTGGTGTAGTCAGACACCATCTAGTATTTCTGGTCCCAGGATAGATGAGGTCATGGCTCATACACATTATCAGCCTGATAGACTTGTTCCTTCTCTGATGTTTTGGTTACTTTCTTTTGCTTCTGATGAATATAGCCCAATAGTTGTATCTTAAATGGCCACCCACATGCTTTAAAGACACAAGATGCTAATGACTTCGGTAGGATACAGAACATGAACTTTGTGAACTATATATGCCAATTAACTGAGTTGTCCCATAAGACTGTGATCTTAAGCTTTCAAACCTAACAAACCAATCTTGGAAGCTGTTTGGTTATGTCTGAGGAGTATCTGCAGTAGTGTCTTCAATGAATATGTGTGACTGCATACATGTATCTTTATTTACACATGTCTAGAGATCACTTCTTTAATTTTCAGTGAGTCTCATACTCCATTTTAGACATGTTCTTTCAGCTCCAGAGCCATATAGCCAAGTACCTAATACCAATGTTTCATTGTTGTTTTTGTCAGGTGCCTTCATGTTGCTTACAACTCATGCTGACCCTACATACAATGGAACAAAACACTGCCAGGTCCAGTACCATCCTTACACTCATTGCTATGTTTGGGCCCATTGTTGCAGACACTGTGACAATCCATCTCATCGAGAGTCTTCCTCTACTTTACTAAAAAAAAAAAAAAAAAAAAAAATTTTTTTTTTTTTTTTTTACCAAGCAATATGTAATTTTCCAGGAGCTGCTCCCTCCTGATAACATGTCCAAAGTATGTGAGACGAAGTCTTGCCATTCTTGTTTCTAAGGAGCATTTTGGTTGTACATCTTCTAAGACAGATTTGTTGGTTCTTCTGGCAGTCCATTTTTTTTTTTTTCTGGCAGTCCATAGTGTATTCAATATTCTTTACCAACATAATAATTCAAGATCATCAATTCTTCTCCTTTTTCATTCTCCAGCTATTGCAAGATACAAGGCAATTGAAAACACAGTGGTTTGCGTCAGGCACACCTTAGTCCTCAAAGTGACATCTTTGCTTTTCAACACTTTATAGAAGTCTTTTGAAGCAAATTTTCCCAATGTAATAATATATTGATTTCTTGGCTGCTGCTTCCATGGGCATTGATTGTGGATCCAAGTAAAACGAAATTCTTGACAACTTCAATATTTTCCCTTTTTATCATGATGTTGCTTTTTGGTCCACTGTGAGGATTTTTGTATTCTTTATGTTGAGGTGTAATTCATACTGAAGGCTGGGGTCTTTGATCTTCATTAGTAAGTGCTTCAAGTCCTCTTCACTTTCAGCAAGCAAGGTTGTGTTATCTGCATATCACAGGTTGTTAATTAGTCCTCCTCCAATCCTCATGCCACAGTCCTGTTCATATAGTCCAACTTCTTGTATTATTTGTTCAGCATACAAAATGGAAAGTATGGTGAAAGGATAAAACCTTGACACACACCTTTCCTAATTTTAAACCAGGCAATATTCCCTTATTTTCTTCAAACTACTGCCTCTTGGTCAATATACAGATTCCTCCTGACCACAATTAAGTGTTCTGGAATTCCCATTCTTCACAATGTAGTCCATAATTTGTTATGATCCACACAGTCAAATGGCTTTGCATAGTTAATAAAACACACGTAAACATATTTCTCCTTTCTCTGATTTTGGCCAAGAGCCATCTGACATTAGCAATGATATACCTTGTTCCACATCCTCTTCTGAATCTGGCTTGAATTTCTGGCAGTTCCCTGTAGATGTACTGCTGCAACTAGTTTTTAATCTTTTCCCACAGATGTTGTCCATGAACTTAGGGAATCTAGAGCAAACTCTACCATGAATTTAGAGAAAGTTGACTTTTGAATTTCTACTTAAGAGATGAGAGGGGGCCAGACATTATACAGAGAGGTGAGGCTGTAGAAAAGTATTTCGATGACACAGGGTGTGCAACAACTAGAAGTGCAGCTACAGTCACTGAAGGAGAGATAGATTTGTGGGAGACAGAGAAGGAAAAAGCAGGTGAAGGAATTAGAAAGACATTACAAAGAAGTGATTCATGTCACAGAGAGCCTTATAAATCAAACTAATGAGTTTTGAATACATCTGTAATACAGGAAAAATTAAAATATACACAAGAATGATACAATCAGAAGTAGCCTTTTCAAAGGTTCCTTCATCAAAATAGTGATTTAACACGATGGAATGCCATGCAGTGAATACAAAAGAGTCTGATATGAGGGAAAGTTAGTAGAAAATTAATGGAATTCAAAATTAAAAAAAAAAAGCACGTTACAATGTATACATACCCGAGAAAAATGAGGAAATTTAGAGATTTATGTTTATAGGTTTGTATCACTTTGGTTGTGCTATTGATGTGGTGTGGAATTCATAGAAGAGTGGAATTCTTTTGGGGGGAGAATAAGCATTGCTTGGGTTGAAATATATTAAAAGGTTTAATGATATTTGTATGTATGTATGCATCTATACATCCACATATATATTTATCTAATGCATTATTTGTACCATTACTGCAAATAATATCAGCATCCTAGATTTTCATTATCATTATTATAAAGAACACTACCATAATGTATTCTTGAGCACTTTAGATCAATTTTTTAAAAAAACTATAAAGAAAAAATATACACCAGGGCTTCCACTCTGGAGTTACATTTTCAGTCTGATTTCTAGTTAACACATTTATCATCTGTGACTTGAGACAAATTATTTAAATTATTTTTCTCCATTTTCTTATTTGAAATATGGAACCATTTTACCTATATCATAGCATTTTGTCAGAATTAATGATATAATGTATGTAGACTTTTTTAGCACTTTGCCTGAGATTTAATAAGGACACAATGAATGTTAGTCACTGTTACTATTATTGCTAACATTATCATTCTACCCATAATCATTATAACATCATTAGTCTGCAGTTTGCAAAGTAAATTCATATCCTTTATCTGTTTACTCTTAAAAATAGCCCTGGGCTGTAAGTAATATTCTTATTTGTTAATTGAGGCTCAGAGTTTAGGATCTTCCCAAGAGTACATGGCCACATAGTAGTAGAGCCTGGGCATAAACCTAGGTCCTGCTTCAAATCCACTTGTCTTCCCACTTCACCATTGTGTCCCCAAAGGAAGGTGCCTTACCGCAGAGGAAACACTAACCCTGAGGAATCAGATAATTACCTCACCACACTTCAAACGAAACTGAAAATTCATTAATCTTAATGAAAAAGTTGAAACTTTGTGTTTGTTGAGATTAGTTTCCATTAATACGTCCCCATGAAGAAGTTCAGAATCTAATCATTTTAATAAGGCCCCTGGAAACTGCTTAGTAGGGAAGCCCTTTATAGCAATTACTGTAGGGAATTCTGTTTGCAGCGAAGAGTTTTGTAACAAGATCCAGAGAGACACTGTCATCATCAACACTTCAGCAAACTCTGACTGCAGCTTCTCTTCACTCAATGACCAGCAATTATTTAATTAAAAGGAACAGATGAGTAATCGTAGCTCCAGAAAAATAGCACTTAAATTTTTTTTTCCCCATATACACTTAACGTTTGCAGCCTAACTAGAAATAGACTCTTTAACCTAACTCATTTTGTATTACATAATGTGGGTAGGCAATGGGCATTTGGGAACTTCCAAATTATGTGGTGAGATATTGCATATTATTCTGTGCCAAATAATTTAGAAATGTAATCACTGATTAAAGTTCTTCAAATTTTGTGGCAAACTAGCATTTCTATCACAATTAAATGTTTTTGACCTATACTATGACTAGAAAACTATCCTAGAATGCACTAAGGCTGACTTAAAGGATGTTCAATAATTCCCTGAACAAAGAAATTTAAAATAATCAGCAGTTAAATTAAAGGTTTACTCTCACGGAGACAGAATGTAAATATTAAATGTGAAATATGAATGCTAGCAATGCAAGATGACATATTTCATGTCTACAATATTTGGATGGGAGTGGTGGTCTGTACACTGCAATAATTGGTGAAGTCTTACCCACAGCCTGTCAAATAAATGGTTAAGAGATTGACATATTCTCTGTCTCTTACCTGAAAAATTTTTATGACATTGGGCACCTATTCCTTCCTTTCCTGAAACTTATTTTCCTCATGTGCAAATAGAAAATGGAAAAACAAATTATAGATTTAATATTAAAACTTGCAATCAGGGGCTGTTTTCATTGTCAAATGACAATAAAAACACTTAGTATAGTGTCAGTCTTATTATACATATATACATACACACACACATACATACACTGGTTCCCTCTAGCAAATATAGTTTTATTTTCAATAGTGCACATGTGTTTTCAGACAAAAGGATAATCACCGTTGGGAAAAAAGACATTTCCCATGTTTTCTGGATGATATAATGGTTAACCTAAAAGATCCAAGATGAGCGAATATAAAATTATTACACTTAATAAAATTGTATTAACATGGCCAGTTATAAAATACATATGTCAAAAATACAGTGGTCTAACCATGCATCACTATCAGGCACAATAATACTATTGGCCATAATAAAGTAAGCAAGAGTTGAGAATTTTTATAGAACATAGGACAGATATGAAGACACTTAGAAAGTTTACTGAGGGGCATTTAAAAATTCATAAATGATGAAAAAGCATAACACATTTCACAAAGGAATATACCCAATATTTTAAAGATGTTAATTCTACCCCAAAGTTAATTTATAAATATGATACAATGATAAAAGTATAATAAATTAACAATGAGGGTTCTCTTTTGGAAAATAATGGAAAGATTCTAAAATTGTATATATATAATTTATATTTTACATATTTCATAATTATTTTTCATTATATTAGAATTATGGTACATCTTAAAATTAATTTGAGAAAATAATAGACAATTCTTCATATAATTGTAATTTTTTATTGTGGTAAGTATGTATATTACAAAACATTTGATATTTCAACTTTTTTACATGTACAGTTCAGTGACATTAATTACATTCGTCATGTCGCACAACCGTCATCACTCTCCATTTCCAAATTTTTCTGTCACCCTTAACAGAAAGTTAAATGTTACCTTAAGAAATACAATGAACAATATTAAGCTATGTTCATGTTTAAAATAACCTTAACAATGTTATTAAAGCTGAAAAAAAAGAAAAACTCCATTAATGAAATGTGATAGAAATCAGGAAAAAAAAAAAAACTCAGGTTAGTAGGAGTATTTGAAATCATTTCATTATTGCCTTGTTAACACGTACTTGTATTCATATATCAACAAAAGGACACTAGGCTCCATTTTAAGCCATCTTTTCATGTTATAGGTTTCACAGAATCACAAAATTTTTCTTCATGTCTGATCACAGTTTGAGATCTATTTACCTCACCATGCGTTAGTGTCTCCCATCTCCCCAAGAATGTATGCCGTCAGAACAGGGACCCTATCTGAATTTGTGCACTATTGGGTCCCAGGCACATATCATAGTGTTTGGCATATAGTAAGAGCTCAATATTTTGAATAAATGAGAAATAAATGCATTAATCATTGAACAAGGCTCTGGCAATCAGTCAATCATACAGGGAAAAATCAAGGCAACCTTGTAGAATCCTAATTTATTCCATACCCTAAAATATAGATTGATGAAAGAGTTAAATATAAAAATTAAATAAGTAAACAAATAAATAAATAAAACATTCTAGATGGGTATTTGCATAATGTTCTGGGTGGATAAAGTCAGAAGAAAGTCTTTCTTAGAAGCAAGAATGAATACGTTAATAGATGTATTTACATTCATTTAAAAAAATACACTTCTAATTTTTCAAAACATAATAAAATTTTGAGGAGTATATTAAAATGTCAAGATGATTTGCAATATATAACAGCATATTGACATCTTTTAAAATAAAATAGCTGTATAAATCAATAAATAAAACTGAAACAAATGAATGAAAAGACACCAAAAAGCATGAACAATTTAAAAGAAATGTGAATGAGCAATAAATATACAAAAATATCAACTATATTAATGATCACAGAAATATACATAAAAGAGAAAATACACCATTTTTAAATAATCAGCTGGAAAAGTAAAAATTATATATACAGATATATTTCTCTTTTTTAGTACAGAAAAAAATGAATACTTTTACAGCATTGGTGGGTGTCAAATTCCCAAAAACTCCGTGAGAGATCAACTTATTGTTCAACAGTTATTTATTGAGCCTTTAGTTTGTGTCCTGCACTATAGACAAAGCAGTAAAAAAGAGACCAAAACCCTTACCCACATAATAAACAGTAGAGGGAACAAAAAAGCTAACTAAGTGAAAATATTATGTAGTCATAAACAATTTGAAGGAAAAAGTAACTTAGTTAAGGGAGATAGCATTTGTAGTAATTAATGCGTATATAGCAATTATAACATTCTGGCACTATTCTAGCTCTTTACCCTAACTCATTTAATCCTCAAAACAGCACTCGAGGCAGTTACTATTACTATGTCTATTTTAAAGATGGTGAAAACAAGACACAGAGATGTTGTGTGTCTGAACCAAGTTCTCATTGCACAAAATGTCAGATCAGAATCTGGACTCAGACAATCGGATTGCAGTGTTTTTACTTTCACCACCACGAAAGAGTCAGGGGGTAAAGGACCAAACCATGGAGATATGTGAGGAAAGACCACTCCAGATAGACAAAGCTGGTACAAATACCTAAGACCAGCTGGCCAGTATGAGTAGAGGGATGGGTGAGGGGAGGGAGGTTAAGTTAGATGAGAGCAGAAAGCAAACAGGAACAGATAACATTGGGTCTTACAGGCCATTGTAAAGGACTTTGGATTTTTCTCTGGGTGAAATGGGCAAGCATTGCAGAATTCTGTTCAGAGAAGGAAGATCACCAAACTTACTCATAAAAATCATTACTATGGATACTGTGTTAAAAATCATTTGTAGTGGGAAAGGATGAAAATGAAGAACTTAGTTATAAAGTTATTTACATTGAAAAAGGTGGTAGACAAGACCACAAGGCAGTAGTGTAGTTGGTTAAAAAAAAAAAAAAAGCTAGATGAGGATATCTTTAGATGAGGTTATATTGAAGATAGCATCAATCAGTGTTCCTAACAGATTGAAAGGTAGAATATGAGGAAAAGGAATAGAGTGTCATTCTAAGGAATTTAACTGGAACAGACTGAGTTGCCATTGACCGAGCTGAATAGAATGAGAAGGCAGCAAGTTTGAGGTGGGAAGGGACAGAATGTCAACAACTCAATTTTAGACACTAAAATTTGAGACGCTTAGTCCACATCCAAGTAAAGATGACAACAAGGATTTTGCACATGGAAGTCTAGAGTTCAAAGGAGTGTTCTGGGTTGAGGACACACATTGGGAGATACTGGCATATAAAAATTTTTTTTTTTTTAATAGATACTGTTAAAAGCTAAAAGACAGAATAAAATTACAATGAAAAGGAAGATGTGTAAAAAAAAAAAAAAAGAATTGAGCCAGCGGTTTCCCAACATTTAGAGGTGAAGGCAATAAGGAGGAGCCAGCAATGGAGACTGAGAAGGAACAACCAGAGAAGTAGGGGGAAGGAATGCAAGTGAAGAAAGTTAATCAAGAAATAAGTAACTTTTGCAAGTATTGCTGATAGATCAATTAACATGATGATGGAGAATTGATCATCAGTTTATTTCACTGAACCCTCTCTTCACTTATTGACATAGCTAAGTTCCAAAGACGAGGTTGTTGGGCAAAAATTGACATTATGTGAAAACGGAGGATGACCATATCAGATCACAAAATATTATGTGGGACACATATATCCCACTGGACCCAACAGGCAGAAAATGTAAATGAGTGCTGTAAGTCCCACTGGTCACAAAAGGGTGACTGCCAAATGTGTATTGTTAATGAGCAAAATAGACAGTATGTTTTTTACTATCATCTTAAAAGGGAACTGTCAGATAATGAAATAGTTGATAAGTGAGGAGTAGGCGAATAATACGGGGGTAAAAGACTTCTGGAATGATCCAAGAGAAATCAGAGGAGATAAAGTGGAGATAACATGTAAAGACAGCTTTTTCAAGGAGCATTGTCAGAAAAAGGTAATTAAGCAGTAAGCAAAAAGTTTTAAAGTAGTCATATCCTTTTATTCAGCATTTCTGTTTTTTTAGGATTTTACTCTAAAAATACCAGGTCATCTAAACAAATCATGAATAAGAAAATTTATCATAGTATTATTATTCTACGAATTAGGAAAAAAAAATCACATAATATCAAAATATGGACTGCTTATCCATATATTAAAATGCATGTTTAGGAGAGACTATTAAATAGTAGGTTAAACCCTGATACATTGTTGGTGAAAAATGAAGATCATATTCATTAAATTGTTCTATGCTCTATGATCCCAAGTCTAATAAAATACATGAAAAAAAGACAAATTATATACAATCTTAAAGAACAGTTATCTCTAGTGAGTGATTTGTACATAAAAAAATTTTTTTTTTATTTGTACATATTTTATATAATTTTCTTTGTACCAAATGTTATAAATCAGCATACATATAGTTTATTTATTTTCTGGAAATATATTTATACACAGATATGTATATAAAGTGTGTATATATATATGTGTGTGTGTATATACATAATTTTTTCTTTTTTTTACAAAAGAGAATAGAAAAAAATGCTATGTGCCTGTCAAGGTACCTATAGACAGAAGCTGGTTAGTTTTATTGAATCATTTTAGTCAACCAAAAAATAGTTTTAAACATTACTTAATTGTAAATTAATAAGAAAGGGATGGCTTATTCAATCAATAATAAGTGATGGCTTATTCAATCAATAATAGAGGGGTAAATAGCTATTTGGGCAAATATCTAATCACATGTTTGCCTCAGGTCATACAGCAGATTAATATCCTGATTTTATAAAGGTACATCCTAATAGAGCTTGTAGTTTATAAGAAAAATAAACTGTAAACCCTATTAGGATGTAGCTAAAAAATTTGTTATTGTATTAATTGACACATTTAGAAAATAAAATATAAGTAGGTTTGTCTGCCTAGAAACTTAAAACTTATGCATAAAGCGACTCTTGTAGGAGATGGTAGAATCAGGGTTTCAAAATGATACATTCCGTTTGACTCCCTGCTAGGAATTTACATTTCCACCCCAGATATACTGAATCAGAATCTACATTTTAACAAGATCCCCAGGTCTTGTATACATGCATACATAAGGAGCACCTGGGGGTCTTGTTAAAATGTAGATTCTGATTCAGTATATTTTGCTTGGATAGGCAAATTCTCGGCAGGTGGTGAGCCCAAATGAACTGATTTGAAGCCCTAGATAAAACAAATGATTAAGTCAGGATACCTCTCATTAAGATGCTCACAGTGAAGGGAAGGGATGAATGTAAACAAGAGATGCAGTACCTTAGTACATTAGAAGTGGTCGTGACATCTAAATTGTTTGCCCTTTTTTTTTTCTTTTTGCTTCATTTTGTTTATACAAATAGGATTGTACATATATTTAAAAACAAAGACTAGTGGCTCCACGGCGAGGCATTGTAATTCAGATATTGCCTCATGCTACTTTTGTCTTTACAGGATAATCATTTACTTATTAGACCTTTCCAATCACAGCTGGGCCTTGGAGCGTCAATGACCCTGGGACAATCATGTCTGGGGAACATCGAGAATTAATTCTCAAAAGAATAGATAATTCACCACATAAAGGCATATATCACCCATACACATACTCTCACTACCTGAGAGTCATTTGAAAGGAGACCTTTTTGGAAATATTCAAGGGAAGATTTCTTCTAAAATCAGGTGGGTTGACAAGTTCAATCAGTCACAATAGCCCCCCAAACCATCCACGATTTTAACCCATCAAAAATCAAACAGATTACTTTGTCCAGCTCTCTTCCAACTCAATGATGTCTATAAATGGGACTAAATAACCTTCCTAAGATTTGTACTTCCTTCAAAAGGAGAAAATATTTTTTGTCTGTTGATAAAACTCAGAATTCAATTCCTATGGAAAATAACATTTGTGTGTATGAATTGCCTTTCTTTGAGGAGAAAATTTTGATAATTTAAGAGAAAATAGATATCAAGGAGACAGATGAAATTAGTGCTCAAAAATGGGAGATGGTCTTTCAAAAACTTGAAATAAAGAAGTGTATGAGGGTTTTGCTTTTTTTTTTTTTTCTATTATCAATGTAAAGACAAGAAAATGAGTCTGAGTCCAGTGTATGTGCAAAGAAAAGTAACTCAATACCAAAGCTCCCACTAATTATCACAGAAATTCCAAAGTGATATTTGTCATGGAAGCTGCTGTAGGATCAAAGTCAATACATCTCCATGTCTAAAGGTAGACAGATGGTAGCCAAATCAACATGCTCTTACTTGCTCTTTTATTTTCACACCCAGAATGGTGAACTCTATTTCTAAGAGCTGTGTTAAGACATTCTAGAAGACAAGTCAGTTCAACAGTTCCATTCTAACACGTCGCTCACACAGTGGGTGCTGGCTCCATCAAGAAGAAAATAAATATCAGTGGGAGGGGAGAAGAAATGTTGTCTTGTTAGGTTTCCTGTGCGTATGTATTTTTAAGTATGTATGTGCATATGTGTGTGCATATGTCTGTGTGTGTTTGTGCTTTTTTGTTTGTTTGAGAATCCATTAGTTATCAGTTACAGTGCTAAACCTGGCTTAATAGAGGACGAAAAGAACATCAAAAAGACAGAGTATTTGACTGAACCTAAAAAAAAAAGAGGTTTCTTCTCAGTACTTAATATATTTTGGGAGGAAACATAGATTGGTCTTCCTATTTTATATACTGTTATAACTTTGTAATTTGATATGGTGAGAATATCTTACCTTATTTACTCCCAAAATAAAGTTAGCTTCCTAAGCTTCAGACGTGGAAAGGGGAATAGAACTCCCGATAACCTCACCACGCAGGTTGTGAAAACCATATGCACGTTATATACATAAGACTGAGATAAATTAATTCTCATGGTTGAGATAGGAATGGGAGGGCACTGAGAGAAGATCTGAGGGGGCTCCATGAACAAAGAGGCAACTGGTGGAGGACATGTCTTTTTACTTTCTATCAACCCAGAGTTCAAAGAAATGACTTTTATCACCCACAGAAACACTGCTCTTATGTTGTGGCTCTAGCTCTTTTCCCTGCATTCTCCTTTACAAGACCTAGATGGCAGATTGAACAGCCTGGACCCTTAAGCAAAAACCGAAAGTCTATACTGATATATTCACAATTGTGAGCATAAAGGCTATTGCTTTAACAATAACTTTCCAAAGTCATAAGACAAGAGTGTTACTGCCTAAAAATGAATTGTTCTTTTTTCCATAAAAGAGATTATAAAAACAGGAATTTAGGTGTTGTTTTCATTGAAAATTAACCACAGGTTTCTAATTTCTAATTATAAATTTTGAATTTTTACAGTAATTTAAATGGAATGCCATGGCTTATTTAGAGAAGTAAGCCTTTTAATATACATACATATATATAATATTCTAGCCCTGCTGACAATTTTATACTTTTAATTTTAGAAAGCAATATTTGGAAATAAAGTAGTCACATATAAATTCAAAATGCACCCAAATATTCAAGTAGAAATATTTAACTACTCCTTTTGTTTTTCCCATTGAGTATCTTGCTTTAGTAGATTAAGGTTCTGCTCTACTGCGGGGAAAATAAGAAAGGGCAAAAAAAGGAAATTTTTCCTGTTTCAGTATAATTTAAAACTATCTGAATTTTAAAAAGTAAATATTCTTTGTTGTTGTTAGGTGCTGTTGAGTCTGTTCTGACTCATGGTGACCCCTGTGAATGAAACACTGCCTGATACTTTACAAACATATAAAGCTTTTTTTTTTTTAACTTTACTTTTTTTTTTTTTTTTTACTATGTAGCCTTTGATTTATTTTTTTCTTTTTTCCTATTAGGACTTTAATTTTGGCTTCGTACATATATAAATAGACAGGGTGTACAGTTTGAAATGGACTGTGTTGGTGTGTTCTGTTAACCTATATCAGTGAACAATGTCATTTCAAAAGCCAAAGAAAGGCACAATATTTGACATCAGATCACAATTTCTGGTCCCAATAATTCCTCTCTTGCCCCATCTTCTTCTTCTCCCCCAATCCCAGCAGATGCAAGACTGGAAAAAATGGCTGAAGGGAATAGCACCAGGGTGACTGAATTCATTCTTTTGGGTTTTTCAGTTTACAGAGAGATCAAAATTATTCTCTTTCTGCTCATCTTAGTGGCATACACTCTAACTTTGTTAGGGAACTTTGGAATGATTTCATTAATCTGGTTGGATTCGCGACTTCACACACCTATGTACTTTTTTCTTAGTAATCTGGCCTTTGTGGACTTTTGCTACTCCTCATCAATAGCCCCCAAATTCCTGGAGACTCTTCTGACCAACCACAGATCTATATCTTTCTATGCGTGTGCAACACAACTGGGATTTTTCCTGAACTTCTTGATTTCAGAGATGTTCCTCCTTGCTGTCATGGCTTATGACCGCTATGTGGCCATCTGCAGTCCTCTTCTCTACATGGTAGTCATGTCCCAAAAGGTGTGTATGCAGCTGGTATTGGCTCCCTACTTATACAGCTTTTCTGTTGCTTTGCTCCACACAGTTGTTACTTTCCGACTGATTTATTGTGGCCCCAATATCATCAATCACTTCTATTGTGATGATGTCCCATTAATGGTCCTTGCCTGCTCAGACACTAGCCTCAAAGAGATTCTGATTTTCATCTTCGCTGGATTCAACATGATCAGCTCTTTGACTACTGTCCTTATTTCTTACTTGTACATTGTGGCTGCCATCTTGAGAATCCAGTCCACAGAAGGAAGGTGCAAAGCGTTCTCAACTTGTGCCTCTCATCTCACCGCAGTGACTATATTCTACGGGACTCTGATTTTCATGTATCTGCAGCCAAAATCAAATTATTCCCTTGACACAGACAAAATGGCTTCTGTTTTCTACACAATAGTCATTCCTATGCTGAACCCTAAGATCTACAGCTTGAGGAACCAAGAGGTAAAGAATGCCCTGTGGAAAGCCATTGAAAAATGTTATGTCTTGTCTCTAACAAATTTAAAAAGATAATTTCCATACTTGGAACAATACCACGTACAAATGCATTGTTTTTTATAAATATTTTGTTGAAGTAAATTTCCTTTTTTCCCCCTTAATGAGTAAAATTCCTTTGTACTAAGTTCTATTTTCCATCCAACCTGTAATAAAATGTTATGTATAAAGGAGTAGGATTAAGGCTTTCAACAAATTAATACTAGTTCCGTATGGGACCTTGATATATATGACCTGTATTCTTATGCCATCAATACAAGATTCAAGGGCCCTTCATAAGATTTTTTTTTTCTATTTATTATTTAATGAAGGATCTGAGGGAGCAATGAAGTAGATGAAGTGAATTTCTTGTCCACACCTATGGCATATTTCATGCAATAGTCTGCTCCTTAGCTGTACCTGACTGTTAATTATCATTCTTTGCTCTGCCTCTGACCACTAACAGGCCTGCTACTGGTCACTCCCTGAAATTACATGATTACCATGTCCTTTGGAAAGATGTTATTTCTACTACACAGATTTTGAAATTCCAGGCACCCTTTTGGTATCCTAACACAATCAAGAATGTATACCTATTTTTATATTCCCTAAGCAATGCTATCGGTTCCAACGGTTTTTGGAAGGTTTGAGAATATGAGGAAAATATAGTAGAGTTGGAGGAATGAAAAGCTGGTTTAAAACGAAGTGATAAATATGGTGGCTTTCTGATTCCAAGAATATAGCTCCATGTTGGGGTTACTACGGATTCCCTGCTTGGCAAAAATTGTTAACATGAACATCTGTTAACTGAAAGGTTGGATGTTTGAGTTCACCCAGAGACAACTGGTCCTTCCAGATAACATGTCCAAAGTGCATGAGTAGAAGCCTTGCCATCCTTGCTTCCAAGAAGCACTCTGTATTTCTTTCAAGACAGATTTGTTCATTCTTCTGGCAGTCTGTCTAAGTCATCTAGTGCTACTATAACAGAAATACCACAAGTAGATGGCTTTAACAAAGAGAAAGGAAAGACCAAGCACTCTGCTTCTTAAAAAAAAATAAAATAAAGCATTAAAAACACTATGCAGCATAGTTCTACTCTAACACACATTGAATTGCCATGAGTTGGAATAAACTCAACAGTAACTGGTTTGGGAAGTTACTATAAAACAACGTCATACAAAACCAATTTAACCTTTCAAATATAATGGAATAGACTTGCTTCTTCATTCATTCAAATGTTCAGTGTTTATCATGTGCTTGATATTGTGTGACATCACTGCAGAATAAAAGCAAACATGCCCCCTCCCCAATAGTGCTGCAGGATTGGTAGAGGAGGCAGATATCAATCAACTAATCATTATATATATATATATAAAATTTCAAAATGAATTAGTGAGGTTCAGACGTAATTAAGATGTCAGAGAAGAGTGATTAAACACTTAATGTGCTGCCAAGTCCAAGAGTACAGTGGCCTGAGCCACTAGTCCCAAAGTACCTGTAGAGTCCTGCAAGTGAGTGAGAATTGCATGAGGCCCCGAGGAGAACAGGGGCACAAGTGAGACAAGACAATGCTAATTTTTTTTTTCACTGCAGCACTTTTTTTTTTTTAATAATTTTTATTGAGCTTCAAGTGAACGTTTACAAATCAAGTCAGTCTGTCACGTATAAGCTTATATACACCTTACTCCATACTCCCACTTACTCTCCCCCTAATGATTTAACCCTTCCAGTTTCTCCTTTTGTGATAATTTTGCCAGTTTCTAACCCTCTCTACCCTCCCCTCTCCCCTCCAGACAGGAGATGCCAACACAGTCTCCAGTGTCCACCTGATACATGTAGCTCACTCTTCATCAGCATCTCTCTCCAACCCATCGTCCAGTCCCTTCCATGTCTGATAAGTTGTCTTCGGGAATGGTTCCTGTCCTGGGCCAACAGAAGGTTTGGGGACCATGACTGCAGGGAATCCTCTAGTCTCAGTCAGACCATTAAGTCTGATCTTTTTATGACAATTTGGGGTCTGCAACCCACTGATCTCCTGCTCCCTCAGGGGTTCTCTGTTGTGCTCCCTGTCAGGGCAGTCATCAACTGTGGCCGGACACCATCTAGTTCTTCTGGTCTCAGGATGATGTAAGTCTCTGGTTCCTGTGGCCCTTTCTGTCTCTTGGGCTCATAGTTATCATGTGACCTTGGTGTTCTTCATTCTCCTTTGATCCAGATGGGTTGAGACCAATTGATGCATCTTAGATGGCCACTTGTTAGCATTTAAGACCCCAGACGCCACATTTCAAAGTGGGATGCAGAATGTTTTCATAATAGTATTATTTTGCCAATTGACTTAGAAGTCTCCTTAAGCCATAGTCCCCAAATCCCCGCCCTTGCTCCGCTGACCTTTGAAGCATTCAGTTTATCCCAGAAACTTCTTTGCTTTTGGTCTAGTCCATTTGAGCTGACCTTCTGTGTATTGAGTAAGACAATGTTAATTTGGAAGAGATTAAAAACAATAGGAGACAAACTATGACCCCTTATTCCCTTTGTGAAGCTCACCAGACTCTAGTGAAATATCACCTCTGCCTCACTAGTCTTTCAGTATGTCATGGTGTACCTGTGTTGGCTTAGTCACAGAGTGTAATGTTTGCTCTGGGATACTCACTGGGAGGAATGAATTTATATTCTATAATTCATCGCTCTTAGAGTCTAACACAATCTTGGTAACCATTCCAAGTGATGCTAGAAGGGTGGTTCACTTAGTGACCAAAGAAAATGTGTACTATTTTGACTGTTTTCCTTGCTTCAGCTGCTTCCTGCTCTCTGAGAAGTCCCCTCTTTCCCAAAGTCAGAATGTGATATCCATCATCGTACTAGTGGTTCTAACCCTATGAGCACAGATTGGAGAGGTCACATAACTGAAGTTGAGCCAATCAGGTATCTTTCCAGGAAATTTGGAATCAGAATCTGATAGTTCTAGCAAGTCTTAGTTGATCACTTAATCTTGTTGTTACTGTTGTTAGGTGCCATTGAGTTGGTTCCAACTCATAGGAACTCTATGTACAACAAAATGAAACACTGTTGATTTCTGTGCTATCCTCACAAATGTTGTTATGTTTGAGGCCATTGTTGCAGCTACTGTGTCAATCCAACTCATCAAGTGGCTTCCTCTTTTCATTCTCCCTCTACTTTACCAAGGCTGATGTCCTTCTTCAGGTACTGGTCCCGCCTGATAACATGTCCGAAATATGTGAGTTGAAGTCTTATCAACCTTGCTTCCAAAAAGCACTCTGGCTATATTCCTTCCAAGACAGATTTGTTCATTCTTCTGGCAGTCTCTCTTAGTCATCTAGTGCTGCTCTAACAGAGACACCACAAGCGGACGACTTTAACAAAGAGAAATTTATTCTCTCACAGCCTAGGACTCAAGTCCAAATTCAGGGTGCAAGCTTCAGGAGAAAGCTTTCTCTCCGTGTTTCTGGGAGGAGGTCCGTGCTATCAATCTTCCCCAGTCATGGATCTTTTCAGCACAAGGACCCCAAGCCCAAAGGTTACTGTATTCTCCTGACTCTTGTTTCTTGGTGGTATGAGATCTACCAGAGCTGACACAGAGAGAAAGCTTTCCCTTGGATCCGGCAGACTGAATTTGGACTTCTAGCCTCCTAGACTGTGAGAGAATAAATTTCTCTTTGTTAAAGCCATCCACTTGTCGTATTTCTGTTACAGCAGCACTAGAAGACTAAGACAGAATTTGGTACCAGGAATGGAATGCTGTTTTAACAGATACCTACCATGTGGAAGCAGTTTTGAAACTATGAATGGATAGAGGCTGTAAGAGTTTTAAAGTGCCTTATAGTAAAAGCCTAGATTGTCTTGAAGAAACTGTTGGTGGAATTATGGATGTGAAAGACAATTCTGGTGCGGATTCAGAAGGAAATGTGGAAAGCTGTTACACTGAAGACAGCACAGATGGCAAGAAGCAACAGCAGAGAAACAGTAGTAGCAGAACGAGACCAGTGTGAGATAGTGCTGGAGCACACCCACAGAGTGAGAGAGCTGAGCTCCTTTGTGTAGGAGGCTTCCTGGCAGAGTGGGGTGCCTATGAACACTTATTGGTGGAGCTAGGCTTACTGACCCACAGAGCAAGACAGCTGAGTGCCTTCCAGCTAAAGTTTGCTGGCAGAGTGGAGTTCCTCCAGGAGCTCATCGGTGGAGCTAAAGAGATTTGGAACACTCGCCTGAGCAGGGCAGAAACCAGCTGAGGGGCCAAGAAGTCAAGGGACCAAGAAGCAGATACGAAAGAGACAAGGATCACAGGAAACAGAACTGCCTCAGTTTCAAAGGGTACAGCTATGGCCTATGAATTATGGTAGAGCTTCAAAGAGTGAAGCCACAGTCTCCTAGGTTTCAAAGAGTCAGATCTTCACCAACTTGGTTTTGTTGTGTGGGGCTGCCATTCACAAGTGCGAGGGGATGGAGCAGATCCACTGCCCAAAACTGAGGGGGTGGGGCTACCACACCCAAAGGGCAGAGCTGAGGGGGCAGCGTTGCCATTCAGATGGACTAGGAGAATGGAGCTGCCCAAAGCCGAGGGAGCAGAGTTGCCATTTCAGTAGGCCTGGAAGGCAGAGCTGAAGCCCAAGGCCAAGGGACCTCCACTCAGAATCCGGAGAGTGTGGCCAGTACCTGGAGTCCAGAGGGCAGGGCCGTTCTGTAAATGGTCTCAGAGAACACAGGATCTTTCCAGCCTCAAGAACTGATGTAATGTGTTCTGCTGACTTGCTTAGTGCTTGTTATCCCTTCTTTCCCTCCAATTTCTCCCATTTGTAATGGAAATGTCTAGCTTGTGACTGTTCCACCATTGTACTTCAGAAGCAGATAACTCATATTCTAGATTCCCCAAAGCAAAAGGAATTTTTGGATTTTGGACTAGGAGTTGAATTAAGACTTTGTTATGATATGATGGGGTGACTATGTTTTACATGTGGCAAGGAAATGAATTTTTGTGTGCCAAAGGGTGAAATGTTATGGATTGAACTGCATTCCCCAAAAATGTGTGTCAACTTGGCTAAGATATGCAGTATTGTGTGACTTTCTACCATTTTGTCACCTGATGTGATTTTCTATGTGTTATAAACTCTACCTCTATAACGTTAATGAGGTGGGATTAGAGGCAGTTATGTTAATGAGGAAGGACTCAATCTACAAGGTTAGGTTGTGTCTGAAGTCAATCTCTTTTCAGATATAAATAAGAGAAGTGAGCAGAGAGACAGGGAACCTTATGTCACCAAGAAAGCAGCTCCAGGAGCAGAGCTTGTGCTTTAGATCTGGGGCCACTGCACCTGAGAAGCTCCTAGACCAGGGGAAGATTGATGACAAGGATCTTCTCCCAGAGCAGACAGAAAGAGAAAGCCTTCCCCTGGAGCTGACACTATGAATTTGGAATTCTAGCTTACTAGACTGTGAGAGAATAAATTCCGCTTTGTTAAAGCCATCCACTTGTGGTATTTCTGTTATAGCAGCACTAGATAACTAAGACACAGTCCATCGTATATTCAATATTCTTAGCCAACACCATAATTCAGAGACATCAATTCTTTTTTGGTCTTCGTTATAATCATTGTCCAGCTTTCTCATGTATGTGAGGCAACTGAAAATATCATGGCTTCGGTCAGGTGCACCTTAGTCCTCAAAGTGACATTTTTGCTTTTTAACACTTTAAAGAGGTCTTTTGCAGCAGATTTGCCTGGAGCAATATGTCGCTTGATTTTCTGACAGCTGCTTCCATGGGCATTCATTGTTGATCCAAGTAAAATGAAATCCTAGACAACTTCAGTCATTTCTTGGTTTATCATGATGTTGCTCATTGGTCCAGTTGTGAGAATTTTTGTTTTCTTTATGTTGAGGTATAATCCATACTGAAGGCTGTAGTCTTTGATCTTCATCAGTAATTGCTTCAAGTCCTATGTGCTTTCAGCAAAGGAACGTTGTGTCATCTGCATATCACATGTTCTTATTAAGTCATCAACCAAACCCAAAGTGACATTATTCATACAGTCCAGTTTCTCCTTTATTTGCTCAGCATACGGATCGAATAATTATAGTGAAAGGATGCTACCCAGTCACAAACCTTTCTTTATTTTAAACCATGCAGTATCCCCTTTCTCTGTTCAAATGACTGCCTTTTGTTCTATGTACAGCTTCTGTATGAGCACAATTAAGTGTTCTGGAATTCTCATTTTTTGTGATGTTATTCATAACAACTATAATCCATAATTTGTTATGTGGCTTTAAATTGAAACAATTTTTTTATAAGTGAAAGATGAAAGGAATCTAATTAATCAGTCTTCTGATTATATGACTTCCACTATGAGTTATGTACTGTAATATGTATTAAAGTGGATCTAGAGACCCAGGGAAGGGTTCATATGGACTTATGTTGATAGTAGACAAAAATTAAACTATGTTGCTTATGCATTTCAGTTTTACATATAATCCGTTTTTTCTTCTGATATGACTTGAGTCCTGTTTTCTATTTTCCCTGTCATTCTTGCTTCAAACTCACCAAAAGGCCCATAATCAGACCCAGACATGACCAGAAATCAAAATCTGCCTGCATTTCAAGGTATGACGTCTTAGCAGAAGAGAAAAAAGCTACCTTTTGGAGCCTAGTGATGAGTTCACACCTCAGTTCTATCATTTGCTAACTAAACAACACTGGACGATGTCTTGGACTTTATCACAAAAACTCTTCAAGAACAGCTCTGAGTGGTAGGCAGTCTTGAATCTGCTGCTTACAACAGAATTATCTTAAGAAGTTTTGGTCTAAGGCAAGAAACTGTAAGTACATTATTGTGATAAAATTTAAAAGCTCAAAATGATAATTATCAAAGAGCCAAAAAAAAACAAACTCTTAGTCAATTCCAACTCATGCAACCCTATAGGACAGAGTAGAACTGTCCTATACCATTTCCAGGGAGTGGCTGGTGGATTCAAACTGCTGACCTTTTGGTTAGCAGCCAAGTTCTCAACCACTGCACCACCAGGTTTTTATTTTCTAACTCCAAGTCTTTGCACATTTCATTAATTTTATCTTGTCTTCTCAAGCCACCCTTTGAAATCTTCTGTTCAGCTACTGTACTTCATCATTTCTTCCTTTTGCTTTAGCTACTCGACGTTCAAGAGCAAGTCTCAGAGTCTCTTCTGACATCAATTTTGGTCTTTCCTTTCTTTCCTGTCTTTTTAATAACCTTTTGCTTTCTTCATGTATGATGTCCTTGATATCATCCCACAACTAGTCTGGTCTTCAGTCATTAGTGTTCAATGCATCAAATCTATTTTTGAGATGGTCTCTAAATTCAAGAGGAATGTACTCAAGGTCATTTTTTGGCTTTTGTGGACTTGTTCTGATTTTCTTCAGCTTCTACTTGAACTTACGTATGAGCAATTGATGGTCTGTTCTGCAGTCGGCCTTTTTCTGATGGATGATACTGAGACTGATATCAAAGAGCAGAGATATAGAAATATTGGTTCTCTTCCCCTAAAGCTAGTAAAAGAGAAAAGCCAATGTAATGAAATAACTCATATGTCAAAAGCTGTCTTTGATGAATCTATAGATTTACCCACTTCTTGCAGTAGTGGAGTGGGTTACAGATAGATGGCATTGAACTTAGCTACAAGCATTAGAAACTTTCAACCAAACCATAAAGGACAGACACAACAATTAAAGATATAAAATTCTGTGAGATAGGGCATTGCCTCAGTGCAACTATACCCAGAGGTACAGTATTGCCTCAGTATAGTTATAACCAGACTATACTTGCATAGAAGTAGAGGTCACAGCAGTAAGTTTAAGTGGTAAAACTGGCAAGCAAGAACAGACTTTCAGTATAATTTGTTCACAATACCTTGTGTTTTGGTCACTAGAGTGGATGAAAAGAGTACTATGAAGTGTTTACACCTGGGTCAGTAGGAGAAATGGACACATGAATAATAATAATGATGCCAAGAATTTACAGTGTGTTCAGTATCTGTCAAGCACTATGTTATATACCTTTAATCCTCATAACAACATTCTAAGGAAGACAATATCAGCATCTCCATTTTACAGATGAGGAGATTTAGCCACAGAGCTTAAACTAAGAACTCTGTGGCTCTACAGTTAGGATGTGGTAAAACAGAGACTCAACCCAGGCACTCTGACCAATAAAATACATACAGACTTAGGCTGCTTCACAAAGTACATTTCAATGCTAGCTAAGACTTCCTTTTCTAAACATATAAACACAATCGTATTACATTAGCATAAGAGCCTTCTTTTTCCTTCACGCCAACATCCTAGCATCACTGAGATCATTGTGGAAATAAAGATGTGATCAGCTAAACTTTTACAATAAAGAATGCAGATATCAAAGGAGGTAATTTTCACTAAAATGTCTATAGGCTTAGCCTCTTTGCCATTTTGTAATGTATTCCTGCTTCCCCAGAGAGCATGTCCTTTCCTTGATGGTCAAGCCTCATGAACATAAACTGAAAAGGACAACAGGACAGTTGCTGTGTTGATATGTTTTGAGGGAGAGTAATAGTTTGTGTACTGAGGGGGAAAAAAGTATGTGCTATAAATAAATAAATACACATGTATGCATACACATTTATATAAACACATATATCGGTGTGTTTATAGATAAACGTACCCACATATCCACATAACCTGTAAGTACTTATGCATGTGCAATTTTATAACTGTGGGGTGTGTGTGTGTGTGTAAGTATAATCAGGTTGTTACGGGTATATATAAAATAGCAAGAGAAACTCTATTATGCAAACATAGAAAGAACGAGAGGTGAAAATGTGAGGGATTATGTTATCTCAGTTCCCTCCAATTTTGTTTGAGTACCAAATCACTAAAATTAACAACTATTATAATAACATAGTGAAGAGGCACCCAAGCATCATGGAAAACAAGAGACTTTGACACACACTTATTGGATTTTATGTTTCAGTTCAACCAGTTAATAGTCATTAACATCGTGGGAATTATTGAATCTCTCTGAAAAAATAAAAAGGGATATATATAAATCTCATAGGGTTGTTAGTAGTAGTAACTGATTGGCAGGTAGCACCCCAAAAAGTTACTGCGAATAACATAGATGTGTGTGTGTGTGTGTGTGTAATTGTGGTAATTTAGCATAGGCCTCTGTTCTCTAATCTTTAATTATTGTTATATTTTATGATTTTCCAACACTGGCATATCTTTTGGACTATTATTTGCTTAGTATATTTCCCTAAATTGACTCACAAGTTTATTTAAATAAATCTGAAAACTAAACTTTATATAACCACTGCAAATGAAAAATCTGTGACAATTTGATAATTGCCCTAAATAGAAAGCCGCAAAATTAAAAATACACAGACATTTAAAGTAACAAAGTGTCTGTGTAATATATAAAATCATCTCAGGCACTGTATTTTGGGAAATATTGGCAAAAGAAATGACTATAACAGGAGTTAATCAGAATTCTGTTAAAATCACTTTAGCTAAAGGCAATTGATTTTCAATTTATGTGAAGGCTTTAATATTATTATATTAAACTATGCATTCTTTCAATTATTTTTATACCT
This sequence comes from Loxodonta africana, assembly GCF_030014295.1. NCBI lineage: Eukaryota > Metazoa > Chordata > Mammalia > Proboscidea > Elephantidae > Loxodonta > Loxodonta africana. The sequence goes on from NC_087348.1 coordinate 30,977,673, forward strand.
GTATAACTCAACACCGAACCAAAAGTCGTTACTGTTGAGACTATTCCAACTCAATGCCAAGACCATCATTAAAGGAACAATGAGGAATATGCTTTTTAAATGGATTGCCTTAAGGTATAAATTCTAGAGAGAAAACAATGTTTGATAATTATGGCTTTCATACCCTCAAACTGGTTTTTTTGGGTGGATGGACATCTATAACCCATTACAGTCAAGTGAATTCTGACTCACTGTGATTCAGTAGCAAAGGCATTAATCTTGAAAGTCATGGCTGTCAGTTGCTGGCACAGGCACTCAATAAAGGAAAAATTTAATTGTCGTTATAACTGTTTTGTTTTGGTTTCATTTGTTTTGTAATTACAAAAGGATAATATTAAATAGCTAAGAAAACTAACAGCTCAGAGTTTATACAGTAAACCACAGAGTGAGAAAGCACTCATAATGACAAAAGACCCATTTTCTTGATTAATAAAGGCTCAAACTGAAATTAGGAATATAAGTAGGATTTTAATGTTCAGTGTTCCTGAAGCTTTGAAAAGAGATCTGGTTCCCCTTCGTCTGGGTAGCATACTGGATTAAGGCGAGGAATCGCGAAATCATTAAAAAATAAAAAAAAAAAACCAGTGCCGTCCAGTCAATTACGACTTACAGGGACCCTATAGGACAGAGTAGAACTGCCCCATAGAGTTTCCAAGGAGCGTCTGGCGGATTCGAACTGCCGACCCTTTGGTTAGCAGCCGTAGCACTTAACCACTACGCCCCCAGGGTTTCCCGCAAAACCATAGAGGTACCAAAAAAAAAAAGAAAGAAAAATTCAGATAATTCGAAGAGCTCCAACAACAAAAGGATTGATGGCTCAGCTCCCAAGGGTGTAGCCAGGGAGACTAAAAGAGCCTCATATTAAAACCATAGTTCCAAAATGGGAACCAAGCAAAAAGCCACGGTGTGGATAGTGTAAAAAGCCTGATGGAGGCTCACCTAGTCGATGCCTACAAATATGGTAGACAAAAAACAGCTGAGAATTCCTGAGCCCAAGAAAAAATCTACTGGTGTATGAAAGAGCTAGTGGAGAGACTTGGCCTAGAATTGAGAGACAGGGAATTGATTCATAATCAATTGATGTGACAGCTGAAGGTCAGGACAAATCCAAGGACATCACTGAATGGCAAGGCAAACGGGATATTACCTAATGTCTAAGACCAGATGGGAGAGTTCCTATTTCTTCTGATTTAACCAGATATATCTAACACAATTCCAGAAAATGTAACTTTCTGCTGAAGGCTCTTTGCCAAAACTTAGTAGCAAGGTGATGTCTGATTAATAAGCAAAGATGGAAACTGTGGTCTATAGCTGGGTGACCAGGGTTTTACTTATTAAAGGAAAAAGGAAATAACGGCGATTGGGTAATATCTTTACCATAAGGATCACAGAAAATATGGACCCTTGGAATGTCGTATTATGTCAGTCTCTGAGAAGACAGTTCTTGCTTGAGCAGCCTTACTTCATATACTTGACCCTAACTCTTATGAAGCAAATTTGGGTGGTGATTTAAAAACATTAGAAATTGTTAACATAATTTCCATTACCAACTAATGGCATGGTCTCCTCTTGCTTTCAGAATCCAGGGTAAAAAAAGGATACTGCCTGGTCTGCCTTTCCTCAGATCCAGTCTAAACAAATTACTGGGAAAATGTCACCTGATTAATTAGTATATCGACATGAGTGACAATACTTTTGGTGTTTGAACTAGTTCACCTTAACGGAGGCATTGCCACAACTATATGCTACTTCTCAGAGTCTTTCTATACATATTCAACTATATACCCTTTTTAAATGAGACTGCTACTATGGGACATTCTACTCTATCCTATAGGGTCACTATGAGTTAGAACCTAACAACTTAAACTAGAATAAACTCTCTCCAGGAACCATGCCTACCTGCCATTTGTCTTTATGCTAGTAAGTTAGAAACAGTCATATAAGGTAGACCAATTTATGTTGTATATGGTGCATACAAAAATCAAGATAAATTGAACAGTGAGCTTTGTTTTTACAAAGCCCAAATGAAATACCATTTTGAACCATACTGATCGAATTAGAGCACACGCTCAATGCAATAGCATTAAGTTGAGTTCAGCTACTTATCTGGCTGATCTACGCTAGATGCTAAATATTTGCTTTAAACTGCTAAATACAGAGCCAACGAATGTAACATTACTGGGAAGAAGCTGTAATCAAACAACAATTTCAAATCAACCAAAGGTTTAATGGGACGATATTCTATGGTCAAATGTCAGATTTTAAATAATAGATGATCTTTTAAGATTGGAAAATGTATAGTATAATCCAAACCGATGAGTAAAGTTAGGGTGGGAAAACAGGTTATAAAATATAAACATTGTTCACTCTCTCAAGCAATGCCTACTGAGGATAAGTCTTATGAATGTATTAAGGTACTAAGTGAAGATTCCAAATACAATTTCATTTTCAAAAATCCATTTATGTATAAATATTCTAGGATACTTTCTTAGGGAAATTGGAATCCATCAACATCCCGTACTCATGTAAAAGCAATATATATATATATATATATATTTTTTTTTTCTGCTGAAATTATATTTCACATGAAATCTAGGCCAAGGACTACAGACAGAAAATATGCCATGGAAATCACATTCAACTATAACATAAAAAAAAGTACCTCCAAATTAGCATTTATTTATCCACAGCTTTTTTTTTTTATTAGCTTTTATTGAGCTTCAAGTGAACGTTTACAAATCAAGTCAGACTGTCACATACAAGTTTATATACACCTTACTCCGTACTCCCACTTGCTCTTCCCCTAATGAGTCAGCCCTTCCAGTCTCTCCTTTCGTGACAATTTTGCCTGCTTCCAACTCTCTCTATCCTCCCATCCCTCCTCCAGACAGGAGATGCCAACACAGTCTCAAGTGTCCACCTGATATCATTAGCTCACTCTTCATCAGCATCTCTCTCCTACCCACTGTCCAGTCCCTTTCATGTCTGATGAGTTGTCTTTGGGAATGGTTCCTGTCCTGTGCCAACCGAAGGTTTGGGGACCATGACCGCTGGGATTCCTCTAGTCTCAGTCAGACCATTAAGTCTGATCTTTTTATGAGAATTTGGGGTCTGCATCCCACTGATCTCCTCCTCCCTCAGGGGTTCTCTGTTGTGCTCCCTGTCCGGGCAGTCATCTATTGTGGTCGGGCACCATCTAGTTCTTCTGGTCTTGGGATGATGTAGGTCTCTGGTTCATGTGGCCCTTTCTGTCTCTTGGGCTCCTAGTTATCGTGTGACCTTGGTGTTCTTCATTCTCTTTTGCTCCAGGTGGGTTGAGACCAATTGATGCATCTTAGATGGCCGCTTGTTAGCATTTAAGACCCCAGAAGTCACATTTCAAAGTGGGATGCAGAATGTTCTCATAATAGAATTATTTTGCCAATTGACTTAGAAGTCCCCTTAGAGCATGGTTCCCAAACCCCCGCCCTTGCTCCGCTGACCTTTGAAGCATTCAGTTTATCCCGGAAACTTCTTTGCTTTTGGTCCAGTCCAGTTGAGCTGACCTTCCATGTACTGAGTATTGTCCTTCCCTTCACCTAAAGCAGTTCTTAAAAAAAAATAGCTACTGATTAATCAGTAAAAAACCCTCTGCCACCCTCCCTCCCTCCCCCCGCCTCGTAACCACAAAAGTATGCATTCTTCTCAGTTTATACTATTTCTCAAGATCTTATAATAGTGGTCTTATACAATATTTGTCCTTTTGCCTCTCACTAATTTCGCTCAGCATAATGCCTTCCAGGTTCCTCCATGTTATGAAATGTTTCACAGATTCGTCACTGTTCTTTATTGATGTGTAGTATTCCATTGTGTGAATATACCACAATTTATTTACCCCTTCATCCGTCGATGGACACCTTCTTGCTTCCAGCTTTTTGCTATTGTAAACAATGCTGCAATAAACATGGGTGTGCATATATCTGTTCGTGTGAAGGCTCTTATTTCTCTAGGGTATATTCCGAGGAGTGGGATTTCTGGGTTGTATGGTAGTTCTATTTCTGACTGTTTAAGATAACGCCAGGTAGATTTCCAAAGTGGTTGTACCATTTGACATTCCCACCAACAGTGTATAAGAGTTCCAATCTCTCCACAGCCTCTCCAACATTTATTATTTTGTGTTTTTTGGATTAATGCCAGCCTTGTTGGAGTGAGATGGAATCTCATCGTAGTTTTAATTTGCATTTTTCTAATGGCTAATGATCGAGAGCATTTTCTCATGAGTTGCTCCAATGGCTATGCTTAACACAATTCTATGTACACCGTGAATGACATTATGTCAGTTTAAATAAAAATGCTGTATATGTAGGGTATAAAGCATGCTCAGTCTTTGGAGTTCATTCATGGGGTAAAACATCACTGTGGTAGATTGAACCTTTTCGTATACGTAAGGGTTGCCTTTAAAGAAGTGCTGAGGTGCCGACATGCCACAACAATGTGCACTACAGTTTCATTGCCCCAAATTTGCCTTTATGATTGCTTTATTGACTGCCTCTTTCACATCCTTGTTCCTCAGACTGTAGGTCATGGGATTTAGCATGGGAATGACTGTGGTATAAAACACAGCCACCATTTTCCCCTGCTCCATGGACTCCTCAGTGGGCCGCCTAAGGTACATGAATATCAGTGTCCCATAAAACATAGTAATAGCTATCAAATGAGAACCGCAAGTAGAGAAGGCCTTCCTCTTCCCATCAGCAGAGCGCATGCATAGCACAGCTGCTACAATGAGGGTGTAGGAAATCAGGACTACTGAGAAGGAATATGTGAAGTTAATTCCAGCAATGACAATCATTGTGTATTCTTTGATGTGAACTCCTCCACAGGCAATCTTGATGAGAGGAGGATCTGCACAATAGAAGTGGTTGATTTCAAAGTTTCCACAGAAGTACAAGCCATATGGCCACAGTGTGCCTATTAGACTAACAGAGAATCCATAGATATAAGGCACGGAGATAAGCTGAACACAGACAGTCCTGGACATTTTGCTGCCATAAAGCTAAGGGTTGCAGATGGCCATGTACCGATCAAAGGCCATCACTGCCAAGATATAGACCTCCACATGGACAAGGGCAATGAAAAGGTAACACTGCACCAAACACCTCACATCAGAAATGGTTTTTGTCTCTGATAATAAGTTTTCCAACATTTTGGGAGTGACATTGGAAGAGAACCACACATCAACAAAAGACAAATGACTCAGGAAAAAGTACATGGGGCTCTGAAGCTGGGGACTGATGCTGATCAAAACGACCATACCAATGTTCCCCATCAGAGTGATCATGTAAACTACTAGGAACACCACAAAAAAGAGAACTTGTAACTCTTGACGACTGGTCAACCCCAGAAGAATAAATTCTGTCACATCTGTGAAATTTGGCATTGCCTTTACAGAGACACAATCTGTATGGCCTATAGAGAGAGACAAAACATGAATAGATTTGTTTTATTCCTGAAATATTTGAGTTCTGTTTAACCTTATTTTAATTCAAATAATTTAGAAAGCAATGTGGTTTTTGCACAATGTCCAAGGTGGTAATAAATATATAGGTATCGTTGTTCTCTTCAATTGGTCTTATACAAAATTATTTTAATAATTTTCCAGCTTCTTATCTGTAAAAGAGGTATATTACATTTATTGCTAAATTAGAAGTAGGCATTAATATATTTGCTAGGTTATTACAATAGGGCTACTTTAAAATCAGAGGTCATAGAAATGACCAAAGTCATACAGAGAGTTTCAAGAGAAGGACTAAATCCATTCCAATATATTATTTTGTAGAAAAGAAACCTGAGGCCCATGAATGTTAAAGCACACTCCCGAGGTCAGATAGCCAGTTAGTGCAAAACTGAGAAGTAAATAAGGGGCGTACTTTGATACTTCATTGAATACTGTCTTCACACATCTTACTTACCTCTCAACATCAAGAAAAATACAAATATGCATGTGATATTAGCTTACCCATTTTTACAGATCTTGGAGGGTAAGCCCTTTCATGCATAATTTTATGGCACAATGGACTTATAGATTGGTGTTACAATCTAGTCATCAAATAAATCTAGTTGACGTATTTGTCCTACAGTATGCCAGCATATGATGTCATGTTTTCAAAATATAGAATTCCTAGTCATATTTTACTTTTTAAGCTAAACACTAGGCTGGCTTCATTGCTACCACCTGCAGAGGTAAGGCAAGAAAGACTTCATAGCACAGGCTATATCTGTTTTCCAGTTATCACAGAAAAGTAAACTAAAAACATATCAATCGTTTAGCACCCACTATCAAAATTATGTCCATGGATAAATATCAAAAGGTAAAGTGTTACATTAACTACAGTGGCTATTTAAGATTCCACTAGTTTTCAGAACCAATTAATTCCACCAATCATTCACATTCCAACTTAATGTCAGTACAAATTAAATGTTTCCAAATAATATCTTCTATTTTTAATGCACTTCCCCTGTTAACTTCTTGCAAGAAGTAAAAATGTACCATAAATGCTTAAGGAGGTATTTACAGAATTAACACCATTTTAGGAATTTCAGTTTTCCATATTAACAGTGTTTGGGGAGGTCACTGACTTATAAATGGACCTTTGTTTTTAATTGTTCCCATTATTTCATTCTATAAACATCAAGGCCAAGCATATGAGAGATGCATTTGTTAGATTATGTCCAGAACTATTCTAAGTTCTAGAAAGATGAGGATGAACAAGATATATTAGACTCCTGCTCTCATCATACTTCTCATCATACTTTTTAAAAAGAAATAAACAATAAGCAAATGAGATATTTTAGATAGAGGAAACTGCTGTGGCATGAGTACACCCTGCTAATAGAACAGGTAATAAGGTGGGGGAGGGGGCGGGTTACAAATGCTGTGATCCAAGAACATCTCTACGAGGAGGTGAATTTTGAACTGATGCCCAAATAGTGAGAAGAATCCAGCTATGTAGGAATATGGAGTAAGAGTGGAGTTTAAGTACAAAAGCTCTGAAGAGGAAATGTTAGCTTGGCAGGGTCAAAAAGGACACTGCAAAAGTGTGTTGACTTGATGATCATATCCTGATCCCTTCACTTAGTAGCAGGGCATACTTGAAACAATTAATCTTTGTGAACTATTTTCTTATCCCTAAAGTACTTAACATGAGAATTATATATGCTAGATTTAGAATATAAGCAACAGCATGATAAACAGGGAAAAGATTGAAGTTGTCTAGGATTTCATTTTATTTGGATCCACAATTAACACCCATGGATGTGGCAGTCAAGAAAACTAAAGATGCATTGCATTGGGCAAATCTGCTGCGAAAGACCTCTTTGAAGTGTTGAAAAGCAAAGATGTTACCCTGAAGACTAAGGTGCGGCTAACCCAAGCTATGGTGTTTTCAATCACCTCATATGCATGAAGAAGCTGGACAATGAATAAGGAAGACTGAAAAAGAATTGATCCTTTGATTATGATGTTGGCCAAGAATATTGAGTATACCATGGACTGCCAAGAGAACGAACAAACCTGTCTTGGAAGAAATACAACAAGAATGCTCCTTAGAAGCAAAGATGGTGAGACTAAGTCTTACATACTTTGGACGTGTTGTCAGGAGGGATCAGTCCCTGGAGAAAGACATTATGCCTGGTAGAGTGGAGGGTCAGCAAAAAAGAGGAAAACCCTCCATGAGATTGAACGGCACGGTGGCTGCAACAATGGGCTTGAGCATAACAAGAATTGTGAGAATGGCACAGGACTGGGCAGAGTTTCCTTCTGTTGCACATAGCGTCTCTGTGCGTAGGAACTGACTCAATGGCACCTAACAACAACAACAACAACATATTTAAAATGACCTGAGTGCACAACTTAAATAAGGACTGAAGTTTTAGTTCTAATCTAAGTTTGCCCTTACGATGGATTTCCATGATCATAGCTCATCTTTTTTGGTTTGTTTTATGTGTTAGTCATTGGAAAGCTGCAGACCCTTGCTGTGAAAGAGAGCTAAGCTCTTGGACTTTTCTATATAAAAAACCCTGACCTCGATAGCATGAACCTATAATTCTCTAGCTAACAGAGCTTGACTTGGGTTAGTGCTACTACCATGCACTCGGCCACCATTCAAAAGGTTGGCAGTTCAAATCCACCCAGAGACACCTCAGCTGAAATGCCTGGTTATATACTTTGAAAAGATCACAGCCATCAAAAACACTATGGAGTCCAGTTTTATTCTGAAACACATGAGGTCAACATGTGTCAGAATTGACTCCATGGCAGCTGTTTGGTTTGGTTGGTTTTGGTACATTGTTTTAAGTACAACATATTACAAAGCATCTTAGAAACATAAATAACACCATTATCATGAAAGAGGACCAGTTTTCTAGATCATTGTCCATTTTGTTTCAGTCTCTGTGTGATCTGTGCCTTTTTCTTCTTCCACACATTATCACTGCAGGCCTGATGGTGCAGTGGTGAAGAGCTCAGCTGCCAACCAAAAAGTCAGCAGTTCAAATCCACCAGTCACTCCTTGCAAACCCTACAGGGCAGTTATACGCTCTCCTATAGGGTTGCCATGAGTCAGAATCTACTCCATGGCAAAGTGCATACATTAACACTAGCCCTGTGGTAGTAGAGTCTGTGTTATTCACCTTAGAAGCCCTTAAGTTGCCTAACTTAGTGTTTGCATAAAGCAGATGCTCAATAATATTCACAAATATGGTTCTTTTAAGCTTCCTGATCTTTAAATCAGCTTCAGATGATACATTACAAACTCCAATATTTGTAAAGCTGTCTAGGAAAAATTTTTTAGTCAAAGTAGCAGATGCTTTATAACATTAATAAGAACAGGTAATTTTATTGAATGTTTATTAAGTCCATGCATGCAAAAGTCCTACAAAACAGGTTCTATTAGCAGCTCCATTTTACGAATGAGAAAATTAAAGCACTGAAAGATTAAGAAAGTCTCCCTGGGTCAGATTGAGTGGATTGAGATGAAACCCAATTAATTCGACTTTAGCATTGTAGCATTAAAACCCAGTGCCGTCGAGTCGATTCCAACTCATAGCGACCCTATAGGACAGAGTAGAACTGACCCATAGAGTTTCCATGGAGCGCCTGGCGAATTTGAACTGCTGACCTTTTGGTTAACAGCCATAGCACTTAACTACCTCATATTGCTGACACTTTGATAGCCTATGATATTATTCTATTTCTTTTTATTTAAAATTTAGTTTAATTACCCATTAAGACAGGAGAAAGTTATCCTTTAGATAGTTTATCCTTGATGGACTAGAAGAGTTTTGAATAAACTCCTAAAGCAGGCTGGACTACAGATATAAGTCATTGCTTACCCCTATCCATCCAAGGTGGGGCGATCCCATTGACCTAAGATCAGATGACCGACTGACTTCTGGGAGAGAACTCATTTATTATATTTAGGTGTGAATTACTGATCAAAACTATTGAGAACATAGAATGTGTTCTTAAAAAAAAAATTAATGTTTATTGATGCTTGAAGAATTTCGCATAGAGAAAAACAGTGAAAATATAATCACTGGTGCAATTATTCCATTGGCTCAAGATCCCCAATTCTGTTCATAGATATTTTAAAATAACAGTGTGAAAATTAATGGCATTTAGCTGTAAAGAAGAGTAAAAAGAGAATATCTGCACAATAAAGACTTTGTAAATCCCCTATAACAAACTCATTTTTATGAAGTTTTTACTATGCTGTGAATACAAATGGAGCCCTGGTGGCACAGTGGTTAAGGATTTGGCTGCTAAACAAAAAGTCAGCAGTTTGAATCTACCATCCACTCCTTGAAACAGTTCTACTCTGTCCTGTGGGGTAGCTATGAGTCAGAATCCACTCGACAGCAACAGGTTTGGTTTGGCATGAAAAAAAATAAAGATAAGAAAATTTCCCAGTAATATAAAAACAGTCAAACATTGTGGTAAAAATAAATCTAAAGATAAGGTGTTAATTTTCTCATCAAAAATGAAGGAAAATTATAAGACTTGACTGCAATAATCTTCACTGCAAAGCACGCAGAACTTGCAAACCTACCTTCAGCAAAAACGAGCAGCAAAGAGTAATTTCTCACCATTTATAAAAGAGTCTTGAACACTGGGAGCATCTCCCTAAGGAACCACCCAGGTAATTATGAAAGGAATAATGACTAAAATCCTAGAAACATCTCAGGGGTAGAAGAAGGGAAATAATTTTAATAGGAAGAATAAAGCTTATGATAAGATTAAGATCAAAATCTTGTCATCATAATACAACCTGTCTCCCACTTTTGCATGGGTTCTGCCCATTTTCATTTGCATTTGACAATTATGCATCTCGGGAAAAAATATTTTTGATTCGAATCATGTAAATTTTTTGTGACTGACTTTCCATGTAATAATACAGTTTAATAAGCAATATGTATGAGAATAAACAATCACATCACTGCAAGTTCTATACATTTCATAGCTTTTTGTGTGTGTGTGTGCTTGTTTTTTTGTTTTGTTTTTTCAAGTGCTGTGAACTTTTGGGAGTAGATCTCCACGCCTTTCTTCTGAGATATTCCTGGATGAATTTGAACAGCCAAGCCAACCTTTTTGATTAGTGGCAGAGTGGTCAGCCATTTGCACCACCCAGGGGCTCTTTTTTTGTTTGTTTCTTTGCAGATGTCAGATACCACAAAATCAAGAATCATCTGCCAACTCTGGGAAGGAGTACAAGTAGAGGTCATTGATGAAGTATTAGATTATAGCAGAAAGAATTCATCCCACTACATTCAGGCTTTTCTGGGAGGCAATAGTTTATGGACTTGGAACTTAGACAACTCTGAAATCAAACCTTGGGTCTACCACACTGACTATGTGGGCAAGTCATATAATTGTGAGTTCAATGTATTCATCTGTAGAATGAGGACACACTATTTTAAAGTGTTGTTGTTGTGTTCTAAGATAAGTTAGTAATAACTCTCAGCCCAGCAGGGCCTGTTGCCTATGAAGTTCAAAAAATTGGAAATAATTTGCATTCTCACCTCTAAGAAGTTTGCAAGTGTTAATTATCTCACCATCTTTATGTGATTGTGAATAATATAGTTGCCATTTTGAAGAATAAAAGGATACGTATATAAAATAACTATGAGGTTAAATTTTTGTCTAAGTTTATACAATTAGCAAGTTAAAGAACAAGATTGTCAACCTAGGCTATCCACACATTCTAAGCTGTATGATGCCTCTATTTAGTTTGGAAAACTAAGAACAAAATTAGACTCAGAAAAAGCTCTCTGCTGCATTCTTCAGTGCCCCAAGTACTCGGAACTACTGACCCGTCCCCCACATTGACAGATGGATTAAACAGTACCATAACAATTAGTAAGACTATTGTTTCTTATGTGCTCATAATATGAGACGATTCAATATGTTGTCATATTTTTCTGTCTCAAATTACTCACTAAATGGTTAAATGAATAAAAATTTCCCAAATTCATTCACTGCATTTTTAAATAAGAAAAACAAAGTATCTTAGTTTTAGGTAAATACTTAAACAATTTCAATTTCTGTACTTGTAAGCTGTGCCTGGAGCACTTTTTAATTAATTAAATTTTAATTAACCTTCACTACTTAACTTCCTTACAAGTGGGTCAATCTACTCTTTTTTTTGTTTTTCCTCTCCCAACTTTAGTCTGTGTGTCTCTCTTTTAGTTCTTTTCAGTGCACTAAAAAAAAGTCTTTAGTTTAATGTTCCTCTGTACTGGGCAATAATCTGCTGCCAAACAAATATTTAAGGAGCATAGAAGACAAAATGAACTCAATTTTATTTTCTTAAACACATTCTGGTAATTACTTTGTTCATGGCTTCTTTCACGTCTTTGTTCCTCAGACTGTAGATCATGGGATTCAGCATGGGGATCACCGTGGTATAAAACACAGACACCATTTTCCCCTGCTCCACGGACTCCTCAGTGGGACGTCTGAGATACATGAAGATAAGAGTCCCATAAAATATGATGACAGCTGTCAGATGGGACCCACAGGTGGAGAAGGCCTTCTGCCTCCCTTCCGTTGAGCGCATCCGTACAATGGCAATGAGAATGAATAGATAAGAGATGATAACTACAGTCAGAGAATATGTGAAGTTAATGCCCGCAAGTATGAGCATCGTATATTCTTTTACATAGGTCCCAGCACAGGCCATTTTGATGAGAGGTGGGTCTGCACAGTAGAAGTGATTGATTTCAATTTTCACACAGAAGTACAAGCCATAAGTCCATAATGTCGCTGCAAGACTAGTCAGAAAACCATATATATATGGGAATGAAATCAGTTGGAAACAGACAACCCTTGACATTTTGCTGCCATAGAGTAGAGGATTGCCAATGGCCATGCATCTATCAAAGGCCATGACAGCAAGAATAAAAATTTCTACATGGACAAGGGCAATAAAGAAAAAACACTGTACCAAACAACCAGAATAAGAAATTATTTTTGTCTCTGACAAAAGGTTTTCCAGCATTTTAGGGGTGACATTGGAAGAAAAACAAACATCGACAAATGATAAGTGACTGAGGAAAAAGTACATGGGACTGCTGAGCTGGGGACTGATCCTGATTAATATGACCATGCCAATGTTCCCAACCAGGGTGATAATGTAGACCAGTAAAAACATCACAAAGAGAAGGAGTTGCAATTCAGGATGACTAGTTAATCCCAAAAGAATAAATTCTGTCACATTGGTAAGATTGAGCATTTTCTTAAATCTGACCCAGACACAGATGCATTTTACCTAATAAAATAAATAGAGATCAGTAAATACACATACTAAATATAGCCATTCTTCACTTATGTTGTCCTTTGTTAACCTACTTCTTTTAATGCCTCTACTGTTTTCCTTTTGTTCTCTCCTCTCTTTCTCTGGTATCTTTTTCTTACCAGTATTTCTTTCTTGTATGCATGTATGCATACATGGTATTTTTTACACCTAAAGTGTTAAAATATTCATAAGTACAGCAATATATTGACAGACCTTCTATAAAGAAAGATTTTGTTTGTCTGCAAAGATTTCAGAAAAACAGCTCCTGCTATTTCCTGGGAAGGGAAAGGCCTCTTTCAGTGGCCCCAACTTTGAGAAGGTATATACATTTTATTTCTTCATTAAATTTATAGAATTTAGAATACCTGTGATATATTTGAAATCTAAAGCACAAGGAAAGAAATGCTATTCTGTAATCAAAAAGTAAAATGTTATTTCCATTTAGTCACCTGGCAAATTTGTTATGTTTATTAAAAAAGAATATAATAAAACTGTGTAGATGGCTTGACATAAATCCATTACTCTTATCATAATGGAATTAAAAAAAGAGAGAGAAAATCTCTTAAAGCATCACACTGATTTAGCAATTTTTAAAAAAGAACAATTCGAATCAATCTAAAAAATTGTTTAATCCTTTTCAGATATTGTCCGCATTACAAACAAGTCTAATAGTAATGAACTCAAGCAACACCTCATTTCTAAGAGCTTCTCCATCTGTCCTTGAACTATTAACAAATTCTGTAACAGAGTCAGTTTTCCATTTCTCTCTGCCTTATTGAGTTGTTAAACTTGAGATCAGAAGTTATGTGTTTATTAAGTCATTAGCCTAAGACTGTTACAATTCAGGTTAATTATTACAAAAAATAATTACAGTTTGTGGCAGTCAAAAATTGATATCTTCTCCATCTATTGAACATCCAATGATTATTTCAGCCTATTGTGCCCTTGGACATAAGATTTCCTTTTACTTCCCCTTTCCCTGCTACCTGTTGATCAACTGTTCTGAAGTTCCTTAGAACTTTGAGCAAAATAAGAGTAATAAAATATGAGCAAAGATCTGTACTATTTCTCTATGGACATTTAAGCTGGAACTCATAATATCTCAAATACATCAGAAAGCTAAGTAAATTTGTTTAAGTATTGGTGAGGAGGCTTTGATTTCTTACTGTATCAAATTAAGTTGGCTAGCTATTTGCATTCTAGAAATCTTCCAGCAAGTTTGAATATTGTGGTTTAAGTATTTTGAGCTATCTTATCAGGAGGAATTTTCTTCTTGTTTCTACTTATTCATGGGCCAAGGGGTTACACAAACGATGGTTCTCCATAAAACCGTTCTTGTGTGTTGCTACCAAAGTACAAGCGAAAAGTATGTCATAATCATCACTTGCCAGCTGGTCCCTGGTGATACTGAAGAGCTGAGAACTACACGGGTATCTTGTTCATTGCCTTAAAATTGCATATTAATGAGCTGTGAAATGTTTCATTAAAAATAAAATGGGTAAAGTCTTAAATAGCAAAACTGTTCAATTCCCAATTATACTAATTACTAGATATGTAATCTTAAAAAAAAAAACCCCAGTGCTGTCCATAGACTACTTATTTAATGTCCCTGTGTCTCAGTTTCCTCATGGGCAAACAAGGATAATAAGAAGATCTACTTTGTGATGTTGTTATAAAGATTAATGAATTTTATATATACATGAAGAATTAAAGAACTCACAGATGGAAATCCCAAGCTTTGTGTTCCAGCCTGACTCTGTTAAGAAGTTCCTTCATTTAGGGTTCACTTTCCTTATTTGGATAAATTAGGAGATTAATTGGTCCAAGTGACTTCCCCAGATGTTAACTGCTGCATATGAATCTATTAAAAGAATCAAAAATGTATTTTATCATCTTCTCTTGTGCCTTGAGAAAAAGCAGTTAATATTTGTTAGTTTTTTCTTAGTAGTTTTAACTTACCTTAAGATGACCAAAGAAAAGTCATATGAAAAAATGTCACCATTCTTCTAGAATCTGCATAGGGTGCTTGTTACTGGCTAAGAAAGCCAAGTACCTCTGTCAAAAGTTCTCAGCTTGTAGTAGATAATAGTGTGGTGTATAAAAAAAAAAAAAAAAAAAAATTTAATAAAAATAATGCATATTAATATTATGTGTTCCTTAGATAAACACAAACATAATACCAAGGATGAGGGGGAAAAAAAATTCCTCACTATGAATCTCAATGTTTCCTGCAACTTGAAAGACATCCTTCTGCATAAATGGAAATGTAGTTACACAGAACTAGGTAGTCCCTGACTTAATGACAGGGTTCTGTTTAAATCAATTCTAACTTAAGTCTAATACCTCATTTTTTTTTTTTTAATTTTCATTGTTATTGCCTTTTATTATCAGTATCTTTATAAATCCTATCATTACTCATCTTAAGGGGTTGGAAATATTACATATAAACTTATAGACATATATTTAACATTTTATGTAGTACATACCACAAACGATAAGATGTAAAAAAAAAAAAAGATGCTTGTAAGTGCAGTTCCTAGCAACTTGAATATGTAGTAAGCTAGGGACTATCTGTACATTAAACAAGAGTTTGACTTTTAGTCATTATTATTCTCTGGTCTTGTGTTTTGAGTGCATCATTTTATAGTCTTATCTGTTTAAGAGAGAGATATGTATAATATGCAGTATTTGGATTACTGTAATATGTACCCCTTGGATTAACTATTGAATACATACACACATGCACAAATGCAGGCACATATATTTACACATGCACCCATAGAATTTGTATAAAAATGACTCATTAAATTATTTCTTTATCACCTGAAAGGTAAGCACTGTGTTTATACCTAATTCCTTGAGGTGTACATAATATGAATGAGATGCTAAATGGTAATTTTTTAAAAGCTATTCTAAAGCATACTCATGTAACAAAAAGACGAAAAAATGCAGAAAATTATCTAAAACCTGTTATTTTTAGATAACAGATTTTAGAAATTTTTAGAGGCAGCACAAATTTACACTGGATCTATAAAAAACAGAAGTCCTGTATTTCCTCCATGTCCTGATGTAAAGATGTATAATGAGGTAACCACAAAGAAAGTTAACAAACCTACTCATCAAAATAAAGAAGAAAAACAAAGTCTCAATAAAAACAAAATCTACAAAACAAAAGAAATAAAAAAGAAATCCACAAACAAAAGGAATTCAGCACAGGAGAGTAAGAGAAACAAAGAAAATGTTAGCAGCACAAAAAAAAAAAGCACTACAAAATGACAGAAATACACTCACATCTATCACTAATTACATTGAATGTAAATGGCCTAAATGCACTCATAAAGAGACAGAGAGTGACAGAATGGGGAAAAAAAAAAAAAAAAAAGATCCACCAATTTTTTTTTATATTACTCCCTACAAAAGTCACACCTTAGAAACAAAAATATAAATTTATTAAAAATCAAAGGACAGAAAAAATATATCAAGCAAATAACTACAAGAAAAGATCAGGAGAGCCAATACTAATCTCAGATAAAATAGACTTTAAAACAAAATCCACCATGAAAGACAAAGAAGGGTGCTGTATAATGCTTAAAGGGGCAATCCATCATGAAGACTTAAACATAATAAATATCTACTACAAATTTTTTTTTTTTTTTTACCCAATAACAGGGCTCCAAAATACATAAAACAAACTTTAACAGCACTGAAAAGAGAAACTGACAGTTCCACAATAATAGTAGCAGACTTCAAGACACCACTTTTGGTAAAGGACAGAACATCTAGAAAGAAACTCAACAAAGCCAGAGAAGAGCTAAAGCACACAATCAGCCAATTTGACCTTGTAGGCATATGTAAAACACTACACCCAACAAAGGCAAAGTACAAATACTTTTCCAATGCACATGGAAAGTTCTCCAGAATAGACCACATCTTAGGCCACAGGGAAACCCTCAACAAAATCCAAAAGATCAAGATAATACAAAATATCTTCTCTGACCACAACACCATCAAAGTAGAAATTAACAATAGGAAGATCAAGGAAAAAAAAAAAAAAAAAACATTACATGGAAACTGAATAACACCTTGCTTAAAAACCACTGGGTAATAGAAAAAAATCTGAGATGGAATAAAAAATCTCCTAGAATCAAATGAGAATGAAAACACATCATACCAAAACCTTTGGGACACAGCAAAGGCAGTCCTCAGAGGTCAATTTATAGCAGTAGGCGCACGCATCAAAAAAGAAGAAAGGGACAAAATTAAAACATTAGCTTCACAATTTGAACAAATAGAACAGCAAAAGAAGCCCACAGCCACCAGAAAAAAGGAAATAATGCAGAAATAAATGAAATAGAGAATAGAAAAACAACAGAGAGAATTGAGAAAACCAAAAGTTGGTTCTTTGAAATGATCAACAAAATCAACAAACCACTGGCCAAAATGACATAAGAAAAACAAGAGAGGATGCAAATAACCAAAATAAGAAATGAAATGGCGGACATTACAACAGGCCCAACTGAAATAAAAAGTATCACAACAGAGTATTATGAAAAACTATACTCCAACATTTGAAAACCTAGAGGAAACAGACAAATCTCTAAAATCCCACTACCTACCCTAACTAACACAAAATGAAGGTGAAAATCTGAACAGACCCATAACAGATAAAAAGATTGAAAAGGTAATTAAAAAAAAAAAAAAAACTCCCAACAAAAAAAAAAGCCTGGGTCCAGATGATTTCCCTGGAGAATCCTACCGAACATTCAGAGAAGAGCTTACGGCAGTATTACTCAAGCTATTTCAGAACATAGAAAAGGAAGTAATACTTTCAAATTCATTCTATTAAGCCTGCATAACCCTGATACCAAAACCAAAGACACCACAAAAAAAGAAAATTACAGACCACTGTCTCTCATGAATAAAATGCAAAAATTCTCAACAATATTCTAGTCAATAAAATTCAGCATCTTATCAAAAAGATAATACACCCCGACAAAGTAGGATTCATACCAGGTATGCATGGTTCAACATTAGAAAATCAATCAACTGTAATCCACCACATAAATAAAAGGAAAGAAAAGAATCATGCGATCATCTCAATGAACATGGAAAAGGCATTTCACAAGGTGCCACACCCATTCCTGATAAAATCTCTGAATAAAATAGGTATAGAATGGAAATTTCTCAACGTAATAAAGGGCATCTATGCAAAACCAATGACCAACATCATTCTTAATGGAGAGAGGCTGAAAATATTCCCCTTGAGAAGAAGAAGAAGACAAGGATGCCCTTTATCACATTCTGGTTTAACATTGTGTTGAAAGTTCTAGCTAGAGTGATAAAGCAAGAAGAGGAAATAAACGGCATCCAAATAGGTAATGAAGAAGTTATACTGTTCCTATTTGTGGATTATATGATTCGATACATAGAAAACCCAAAGTACTCCATGAGAAAACTCCTGGAACTATTAGAAAGATTCAGCAGAGTACAGGATAAACACCCAAAAATCAGTTGGATTCCTATACACCAATAAAGA
Source organism: Loxodonta africana (assembly GCF_030014295.1). Lineage (NCBI taxonomy): Eukaryota > Metazoa > Chordata > Mammalia > Proboscidea > Elephantidae > Loxodonta > Loxodonta africana. The sequence continues at coordinate 30,996,081 of NC_087348.1, forward strand.
GAATGATGAAAATGAAATTAGGAAAACAACATGACTTCTAATACCTTGTAAAAAATTAAATACATAGAATAAATCTAACCACAGATGTAAAGGACCTATACAAAGAAAACTACAAAACACTACTGCAAGACCAAAAGAGATCTACATAAATGCAAAAACATACAATGCTCATGGATAGGTAGACTGAACATTGTGAAAATGACAATTCTACCCAAAGCAATTTACAAATACAATACAATCCTGATCCAAATGCCAACAACGTTCTTTAAAGAGATGGAAAAATTTATCATTAACTTCTTATGGAAAGGGAAGAACCCCCGAATAAGCAAAGTACATATGCACAATGAAGTACTGCTCAATGATAAAGAACAACAATGAATCTGTGAACCATCTCATAACATGGCTGAATATGGAGGGCATTATATTGAGTGAAATAAATCAATCACTAAAAGGCATTGTATAAGACCACTACTGTAAAAACTTATGAAAAAGTTTATACAGAGAAAGAAACTACTTTTGATGATTACAAGGGAGGGGAATAGTGGGGAGGGAAAAACACTAAATAGACTATACATAAATGGTAACTTCGGTGAAGGGTAAGAGAGTACTCAATACTGGGGAAGCCAGCACAACTCGTACATAGCAAGGTCATGGAATATCCATAGACTCATCCAAATTCTCTGAGGGATTTAATTGCTGGGCTGAGGGCTGTGGGAACCATGGTCTCAGGGAACATCTAGCTCAATTGGCATAACATAGTTTATAAAGAAAATATTCTACATTCTACTTTGGTGAGTAGTGTCTGGGGTCTTTAAAGCCTGCGAGTGACCATCTAGGATACTCCACTGGTCTCATCCTGTTATGGATTAAATTACGTCCCCCCAAAAATGTATGTGTCTGTTGGGCTGGGCCCTGATTCCTGGTATCGTGTGATTTTCCTATATGTTGTAAATCCTGCCTCTATGATGTTAATGAAGGAGGATGGGCTACAGTTGTGTTAGTGAGGCAGGGCTCAACCTAAAAGACTGGATTGTGTCTTGAGGCAATCTCTTGAAATATAAAAAAGAGGAGAAAGCAGAGACAAGGGGACCTCATACTACCAAGAAAGAAGCGCTGGGAGCAGGGCACGTCCTTTAGACCTGCAGTTCCTGTGCAGAGAAGCTCCTAGTCCAGGGTAAGATTGACGAGAAAGACCTTCCTCCAGAGCTGACAGACAGAGAAAGCCTTCCCCTGGAGATGACACCCTGAATTTGGACTTTTAGCCTACTTTACTGTGAGAAAAAAACAAAAAAAAACTTTGTTTTATTAAAGCCATCCACTTGAGGTATTTTGGTTACAGCAGCACTAGATGACTAAGACATATCCCTTCAGGAGCAAGGAAGAATGAAGAAAACTAAAAATACAAGGGAAAGATTAGTCCAAAGGACGAACGGACCACATCTACCATGGCCTCAACATAAGTCCAGTACGACTAGTTGATGCCCGGCTACCACCACTGACTGCTCTGACATGGATCACAATAGAGGGTCCCAGAGAGAGCTGAAGAAAAACGTAGAACAAAATTCTAACTCAAAATGAAAGGCCATACTTGCTGTCCTGATGGAGACTGGAGAAACCCTAAAAGTATGGCCCCCAGACATCCTTTCAGTTCAGTAATGAGGCCATTCCTGAGGTTCACACTTCAGCCAAAGATTAGACAAGCCCATAAAACAAAACAAGACTAAAGGAGCCCACAAGCCCAGCGGCAAGGATTGGAAGGCAGGAGGGAACAGGAAAGCCAGTAAAAGTGAACTCAAGGTTGAGAAGGGAGAGTGTTGACATGTCGTGGAGTTGTTAACCAATGTTGTAAAACAATATGTATATTGTTGAATGAGAAACTAGTTTGTTCTGTAAAGTGCAGTTAAAAAAAAAAAAAAGATGTATAAAGAATCTTTATCCTAAGGTTAATATCTCATTTACAATTCAGTTTAGTGTGATTGTTTTAAAATCGTATGCATAAGACATCTCTTGAAGATTTTCTTTCTTTTGAAAAAAATAAGGCTCTTGAGAGAATTAAATGAAAAGATCCAAGTAAAGGTAGCAGAACAGTGCCTGGAATACAAGAAGCATTAAAAGTGCCAGCTATTATTGATATTCTTATTATCATTACTAATACCTTGACACATTAGTAATAACATCCTCGCCAATTCTCCCTACATGTACTTGAAGCACATACTGATGAAGATCAAAGGTTATAGACTTCAGTATGTATTACACCTCAACATAAAAAATAAAAAAAAAATAAAGACACCAAAAATTCTCGCAACTGGACCAATGAGCAGCATCATGATAAACAAAGAGTGAAGTAGTCAAGGATTTCATTTTACTTGGATGCACAATCAGCACCCATGGAAGGAGCAGTCAAGAAATCAAATGACATCTTGCTTTGGGCAAATTTGCTTCAAAAGACCTCTTTAAAGCGTAAAAAAACAAAGATATCACCTTTAGGACTAAGGCATGCCTAACTCAAGCTATGGTATTTTCAATTGCCTCATATGTGTGCAAAATCTGTACAGTGAATAAGGGAGACCAAAGAAGAATTGATGCCTTTGAATTATGCTGTTGGAGAAGAATACTGAATATACCATGGACTGTCAGAAGAACAAACAAATCTGTGTTGGAAGTACAGCCAGAACACTTCTTAAAAGTCAAGGTGGCAAGATTTTGTCTCGCATATTTTGGGCATGTTGTTAAGATGCACCACTCCCTGGAGAAGAACATCATGCTTGATAAAGTAGAGGGTCAGCAAAAACCTGAAGACCATCAAGGAGATGGACTGACACAGTGGCTGCAACAATGGGCTCAAGCATAACAATGATTGTGGAGATGGCACAGGAAAGGGCAGTGTTTCGTTCTGTTATACATAGGGTCACTATGAGTCAGAACCAACTTGACAGCACCTAACAACAACAACAATATAATTGTTATTGCCATCTTGATTGATAGGTTTATTTATTCCTTCCAAATTTAGTCACTCAATACTAAGACATTCATTAGTTTTAGATTATATGTGTATAGATATACTGTTTTAGTCACCTAGTGCTGCCATGACAGAAATACCACAAGTGGATTGCTTTAACAAAGAGGAATTTATTTCCTCACAGTCTGGTAGGTTATAAGTCCAAATTCAGGGAGCTGGCACCAGGGAAAGGATTTCTTTCTCTCTCAGCCTTGGAAGAAGGTACTTGTCCTCAATCATCCCCTAGTGGAGGAGCTTCTCGGGCATAGGGACTCTATGTCCAAATGACATGCTCTGCTCCTGCTTGTGCTTTCTTGGTGGTATGAGGTTCCCAACTCTCTGCTTGCTTCCCTTTGCTTTTATCTCTTGAGAGAGAAAAGGTGGTGCAGGCCACACCCCAGGGAAACTCCCTTTACACTGGATCAGGGAGGTGATCTGAGTAAGGGTGGTGTTACAATCCCACCCTAATCCTCTTACCATAAAATTACAATCACAAAATGGAGGACAACCACACAATACCGGGAATCATGGCGTACCCCAGTTGACACATATTTTTGGGGGGACATAATTCAATCCATGACATACACTCTCACCAGCTACTTAATGTCGTATGCCATTAAGTCGGTTCTGGCTCATAGTTACCTGGTGGTGCAGTGATTAAAGTGTTAGGCTACTAACCAAAAGGTCTGAGGTTTGAACCCACCATCTGTTCTGCCGGAGAAAGATGTGGCAGTCTGCTTCCACAAAGATTAAAATCTTGGAAACCCCATGGGGCAGCTCTAATGTGTCCTATTTTTGCAAATTGGGTGTTAAGAGTTTTAAATTTTATTCTGCTATATATTTGTTTATTTATTGCTTTTCAGGACAACCACTTGTTCCCCTCTTATCCTTCATGATCTGTTCCCAAATAACTGTATCTTGCCTATAAAGACACATCCCTTTTCCTACCAGTAATAATCTGAGACTGGTCCTTCTCTCCTAATTCCCTGGAGTTTGCACCTAGCTTCATTTTCTTGTTATATCTGTGACTTTCAATGCTTGTTTCCTGGTTGTGATTTACCTGACAGAAAGAAAATTGTGATTGGTGAAAGAAGATGCTTCTCATCCTTCCCTAGAGTGTTGGCAGTGAAAGTAAAAGTAAAACTGAAGTCGAAAGAGCAACGTTCGTTATAGGTTGTCTCTGCCAAATGACAAGAACAAAGGTGTTACTAAATCTACCTCAGTTTGCAAAAGACAGAAACAGAGAATGTTGTAAACTCTGTTATCATATCCTCTTTGCTGTACAAATGTGCCATTTTCCTTGCCTGCTTCCAGATAGCCATTTTCTATGCATCTAGACAAAAAACCTGTTTTATGCTTCTACTCTATCTCAGTGATGCTAACGCTTTCATTTTTACAACTTTAATGATTAATTCGACCATTAATAAGTCTTATGTATATAAAGAGAACATTTTTAACTGCTTCTTTTTTCACTTAAGACAAATGTAGTCAAAAAATATAAGAAGAAGATAAATGGTTTTAGGCTTCAGGCACTTATATGCTGAGTGTATCAGTATGTCAAGCCATATGACCTGAGTCTCCAGCTCCAAAAACAAACAAACAAACAAAAAACAAAACAAAACCCATTACCATTGAGTGGATTCCGACTCATAGCAACCCTATACGACAGAGTAGAACTCACCACTACAGTTTCCACAGAGCATTTGAATTGCCAATCTTTTGGTTAGCAGGCATAGCTCTTAACCACTATGGCACCAGAGTTTCCAAGGAGGCCTCAAACTTTAGTAGCCACTCAATGACATATTGAACAGGGGAGCAGACTGAAATCACATTCTTGATTCCCTAATGAAATCTAGCTCAGTGGATGGTAAGATATATACAGGGTAAACAACTGCCACCTGGGTTTGCCCAGAATTTCCCTCATTTTATCACTAAAAGTTTAGCGTCCTGGGAACCCCATCATCCTAGGGAAACTAAAAGTATTTGTTATCCTAGAAAGATTACCCCATTTCTGTAAACTGCATGGGCATTACAGAGGTCTTTGATGTGCTTTATGTGACAGGATAGATAACTCTATAAAATTATATGTAGGTCTGCCTCATTCTCTCAAGCTGTCTCCATGATAAACTTCAGTCATTTTGGATCTAGAACAAAGAATGAAGAAAGGCCTTAGTGTTTCTAAGCAATGTAGAATCATGTATTAGTATACTGAAGAGAGGTGGGCTTCTTTGTCAATAACTGCATTTGAAAACATATTGTTGGTATTTTAAAGATGCTGGGTCTACATGGTTTGAGGGGACTTCTAAGTCAATTGGCAAAATAATTCTATTATGAAAACATTGTGCATCCCACTTTGAAATGTGGCATCTGGGGTCTTAAATGCTAATAAGCGGCCATCTAAGATGCATCAATTGGTCTCATCCCACCTGGAGCAAAGGAAAATGAAGAACACCAAGGTCACACGACAACTAAGAGCCCAAGAGACAGAAAGGGCCACATGAACCAGAGACCTACATCATCCTGAGACCAGAAGAACTAGTTGGTGCCCGGCCACAATCGATGACTGCCTTGACAGGGAGCACAACAGAGAACTCCTAAGGGAACAGGAGATCAGTGGGATGCAGACCCCAAATTCTCATAAAAAGACCATACTTAATGGCCTGACTGAGACTAGAGGAATCCCGGTGGCCATGGTCCCCAGACCTTCTGTTGGCACAGGACAGGAACCACCCCCGAAGACAACTCATCAGACATGAAAGGGACTGGTCAGCGGGTGGGAGAGAGATGCTGATGAAGAGTGAGCTAATTATATCGGGTGGACACTTGAGATTGTGTTGGCAGCTCTTGTCTGGAGGGGGGATGGGAGGATAGAGAGAGAGGGAAGCCGGCAAAATTGTCACGAAAGGAGAGACTGAAAGGGCTGACTCAATAGGGGGAGAGCAAGTGGGAGTACAGAGTAAGATGTATGTAAACTTATATGTGACAGACTGATTGGATTTGTAAACGTTCACTTGAAGCTTAGTAAAAGTTAATAAAAAAAAATGCTCTTTTAAAAAAATACAAAGAGACAAAAAGAACTCTAGTCATAATTTAAACATTGAGACCAATCATCTCTCTCAGGATATATTTCTGGAATTATGACAGAAGTTACGACAATACTGTTTTAATTTGAAAATCTTTTATACTGTATAAAATAAATTCAACCATTAAAACAACAAAAAAAGATGCTGGTTCTATATAAAAGTTTAACTCAATGACTGCATTGTATAAGACAGAGAGAGAGAGATAAAGGAGGTAGAGAGAGAAAGGCAGAGAAAGCAAGAAAGAGATATAGAGAATGACAGCTGTATTAAAGAAAATAAAAACACAATTATTCAGTCAAAAAAAATTTTTTAAACTTAATGACACTTGAAGGGTTGGAGTCTTGTTTGTTTACGTGAGACTGTGTGGCCCTGTTTCAAGGAAAATCATACCCACAACTGACTCCCATTTCCAAAGTGAAATCTCTTCAATCCCACTTCCTAATAATCCTCCATAGGATATTCTCTGCCTATTAAGACTAACAAAGCCAGGCTAGAGGACTGACAATTTAGATTGATTCTATGAGTACACATAGGCTTTACCCATGCATGAGCCTACCTGTGCAAAAATTGTTCTTGGCAACATCCCATCTGCCATCACAAATTGGCAATTCAGGAGAACTTATAAGAGTTGGATTTCCCACCATGGGACTTTCTCACTGGAGAATATAATCAGAATCACATAATGAAAATGCTACGCATTGCATCATTTAAAATGGAAAATTAATCTCAAGGGTAAAATAACAGAGTAGAATTGCCCTATACAGTTTCTAAGGTGTGCCTGGTGGATCTGAACTGCTAACCCTTTGGTTAGCAGCCGTAGCTCTTAACCACTACGCCACCAGGGTTTACCTCAGCATAATTAGAATATTTAAAATAAGAGACAGAAAAACTCAGTATTTTGTTACCTTCCTGCTTTACATTGTTTGGTCTGTATCCAGGAGGCTATGCTGGAATTAAAAAAAAAAAAAATATTATGGAAAAAAAAGATACTGGCATCCCATGTGATAACAATTATGTCAGTATGGCATCAACCAGAACATATATTATGAATAGTTTATACTTCACAGTAGGCAAAGCACTTTTCTTTGTATTAGTGATGAAAGTTCCTTCTCTTCTTCAGTAAGAAATACTTGGTAAAAGACAAGAGAATAAAGGGGGCAGACACATTTCATGTACACATACCATTGTTGAAATTGAAGTGGATTTCTGCTTGTCTAAAAATATTTATTTATGTCTCTGAAACTAAACTAATTCTTAGGTGAGGTTTGATTTTTGTTGTTGTTGCTGTTGTTTTGAACATTAACTGTACAAAAAAGAAATCCCTTAATGAACAATTTTTATTGAAAAAAATAATTTCCAACAGTTATATTTCTCACATTGATAGTTTGTACCCATTTCTGAGAGTAAAGCTATTAAAATGTTTGAGAAATATTATTTAAAATGTTATTGAAGAAGAAAATCATTTGTAAATACAATGGGTATATTTTTCAGTTCACAATCTTCGTAATGCAAGGCATATTACTTTATTGTTCAAATTGAGCTGAATTAATGTGGTGAGGCTCCATTTTTCAAGGTGAAAGAAGCTTAACTTGATTAAGTTCTTGATGGAGAACTTGTACTTGTGTGCTGGCTTTCTAGCCGCCATTTTGGATCATGAAGTGACTTTGGGAATGTAAACAATGTTCCAAATAAAATAGGCTGTAAGGAGTCTAAAGACCTAAGACAATAATGCTAGCATAAGACTCAGAGGCTACCTGTCTCCAGAAATATTTTTTTATCTGATAACAAAATAAAGCAAAAATTCTTTTTTTAGACCAGTATATTTTTTTCTTTTTTGCAAGAAATGACACTAAGTGATAAACTAAGAATGAGAATGAACTGTTTACCTGGTATGTCCTAGTCTTCTCGTTTCAATCATTACCTCTAGGAATTTCAACCCAGCCAGTTGTCTAACAAGAAAATTCGAAATTTAGTGTTCAGGACTAGCGTAAAGTGTGAAATCTAACCCAGCAATATCTTATAGTACTTCAAGGATTTTTTTAATGGTAGCGTAACACTTTTACTTCCCCAGTTTTTGTTTCTGTATTGCTTTTCTCAAGGCCTTTTTCACATCTTTGTTTCTGAGGCCATAGATCATGGGGTTCAGCATGGGGATCACCGTGGTATAAAACACAGCCAACATTTTACCCTGCTCTACAGACTCCTCTGTGGGGCGTCTCAAATGCATACAGAAGAGGGTCCCATAGAAGATGGTGACCACGGTGAGGTGGGAGCCACATGTGGAAAAAGCCTTTTTTCTGCCCTCAGCAGAATGGCTTCTGAGGATCGTAACAAGAATGAACATGTAGGATGTGAGGATGATCAGGAGGGCCTGAACACTGCTGTAGCCAGCTACTATGTACATGGACAACTCTTTGCTATAGGTGTCAGAGCATGCCAGCTTGATAAGAGGGGGGTCAGCACAGTAGAAATGGTTAATTTCATTAGCACCACAGAAGGACAGGTAGTAGGTCCTCAAGGTTTCCATCACACTTAGGAGGAAGCCATAGACATAAGGGGCAATGACCAGGCGGACACAGACACTCTTGGTCATCTTGCTACTGTAGAGCAGTGGGTTACAGATAGCCATGTAACGGTCATATGCCATGACAGCCAACATGCAGTGCTCTGTAAGGACCACAGCAATGACAACATAGCATTGCATCAAACAACCTGCGTATGAGATGGTCTTCTTCTGTGATAAGAAATTCTCTAGCATTTTGGGAGCGACATTCGTGGAGAAACAGAGATCTAACACAGACAAACTTGAGAGAAAAAAGTACATGGGAGTGTGAAGTCGGGAATCTACTCTGATTAAAACAATCATGCCCAGGTTTCCTATCACAGTGACTATGTAGACCACAAGAAACAGTGCAAAGAAGGCAACTTGCAGCTCCAGGTGGCTTGTTAGACCCAAAAGAATAAATTCTGTCACTTCAGTGTAGTTTCTTCTGGACATGTCTTTGTCTCATACGTGAGGCTTTGGTTTTATTGTCTAAGGAGAGATATGAAAGTATATCTTAATCATTGAAACCTTGGTTAAATATTGCACCTTATGTAAAAGTTCCATGAAACATTTACAAAATTTGATCACATGTTAGACTAAAAAGCAAGTAGAAGCAAATTTGAAACAATTAGATTTTATTGAGTCTGTATTTTGTGATCACACTATACAATTAACTCATAAAATTTAAAAGTTGGGAAATTAAAAAAAATTCAATAACATTTCTAAGAAATTAAAATAACAATTTATAAATCATTAGAACTGAATCATAATTAAAATTATATCATGTTATATCATAGACCTATATCAAAATGTTTGATTCTTTGAAAGTGATATTTATAATGCAATGTATAGCCTTAAACATGTGACTAAGAAAGAAGTCTGGTAAAGAGGGTTTTTAAGGATTCCCTGTGTTTAAGTCAGCTTCCCTAGGTGTTCCCTTAACAAAAGTCAGCACACATACTGAAAGAAATTTCCCCATTCCACAATCAAAAAAAAAAAGTTGCCATCGAGTCAATTTTGACTCAAAGCAACCCTATAGGACAGAGTAAAACCGCCTCATAGATTTCCAAGAAGTGGCTGATGGATTCGAACTGCCAAACTTTTTTTTGGTTATTAGTCAACCTCTTAACCACTGCACCACTAGGGTTCCCTTTCCACAAAAGGGGGCAAGAAAGAACCTGCACACTGGAATTAAGACCATATTTTCTCTGGCCTTCTAACTTAATCCTCTGTACTGAAGAGAAAAAAAAAAAAAATATCCATCATATAGATTCCAACTCATGGTAACCATGTGTAGACCTGCACTCTGTAGAATTTTGCAAAGACCTTCCTTCCATGGCACAATGGGTTGGATTCAAATTGTCAGTTTCTGGTGAGTGAAACATTACTGTCCTTGAGTTGATTACTACTCAGAGCTACCCCATGTATTACAGAACAGAACTCTTCCATGGGGTTTTCTTGGCTATAAACTTTTCTGAAGCAGATTGCCAAAACTTTTCTTCCATGGGGCCAGTAGGTGAGTTTGAAGTGTCAACCTTTAGGTTAGTAGACTAGCACAAACCATTTGCAACACCTAAGGACTTGTGGTGAAGAGAGATCCCCATAAAATCTGTTCCTTCTTAACCTTAACACTCGGACTCTCACTACTACCATCTGCATATATCCTCAAGGGCTTATTGTGACTTTAATGTCAGAGATAATCCTTATTCAGTCACTCATGAAAAACCCAAGCATCCACAATTACCCCTCATCTCTTCCACTCTAATCTCCATCAGGCTTTGTTCCCATAATCTCTCCATTTCTTTCATTTCTCCCCTTCTCTTGAGACTCTGTATCTTCTGGAATTAACAATATATTTTCAGCAAAATCTGCTTTATCTTCAACCTGGTCTCTTAACATTCCCTTCACCTTCCTGCTTGTTCTACCCAGAAAAAAATATTTCCCCTGTAGGGCTACCATGAAATGGTTGATTTTTTTGTTGTTGTTGTTGTTCTCCACTTGGTCTGCATGGAGGGCAAGAGTTCGCCTTACTCCTCATTGTCATTTTGTCTCTATTTAAAAAAAAAAAAGAAGCAGCTTTTAATCTCATATCATCAGATTATGTTACCCACTACACTTCATTTTGCTGCCAGTTATTAACTCTTTTATTATTTCTCATTATTTCTCTAGGATTTTAGAGCAAACTTGTCCCACTTTTAGTGAATAGTGTGTTCAGTATTAAAAACAAAAAAAATTTTTTTTTTTTTGTTCAGTATTACTCTTGTCTTAATTCTTGGCCACTTCAATATATGCATAGATAAACTTGGCTTCTCTCAATTTTTTTTTCTTTTTTGTGTGTGTGTGTGTGCTTTAGGTGAAAATTCACAGCTCAAGTTAATTTCTCATACAAAAATTTATGCATGTATTGTTATATGACTCTAGTTACAATCCTTATAATGTGAGAGCACATTTGCCGTTTCCACCCTGGGCTTCTGTGTCCAATTTAGTCTCATCTATGTGCTTGAACTAAGAAGCACATTCTTCATGAGTATTATTTTATGTTTTATAGTCCAGTCTTTAGGACTAAGATGGGCCTGGCTCAAGCCATGATGTTTTCAATCACCTCATATGCATGCTAAAGCTGGACAATGAATAAGGAAGACTGGAGAAGAATTGATGCCTTTGAATTGTGGTGTTGGCAAAGAATATTGAATATACCATAGACTGCCAAAAGAATGAACAAATCTGTCTTAGAAGAAGTACAACCAGAATGCTCCTTAGAAGTAAGCATGGCAAGACAGTGTCTCACATATTTTGGACATGTTATCGTGAGGGATCTGTCCCTGGAGGACATCATGCTTGGTAAAGTAGACGGTCAGAGAAAAAGAGAAAGACCCTCAGTGAGATGAATTGACACAGTGCCATAGTAACAAATGTGAGGATGTAAGGATGGCATGGGATAGGGCAATGTTTCATTCTTTTGTGCATAGGGTGTCTATGAGTCAAAATCAACTCAATGGCACCTAAGAACAGCAGTCCAGTGTAATCTTTGTCTGAAGAGTTGGCTTCGGTAATTGTATTAGTTCTGGGTTGACAGAGAGTCTTGGGGCCATATCTTTGGGGGTTCCTCTAGTCTCTGTCAAACCATTAAGTCTGGTCTTTTTACATGAATTTGAGTTCTGCACCACACTTTTCTCCTGCTCTGTCAGGGACTCTCAGTTGTGTTCCTTATCAGGGCAATCATTGGTGCACCCAGGAACCATTTAGATCTTCTGGTCTCATGCTGTTGGAGTCTCTGGTTTACATAGTGGCTTCTCGCAATCTTGAAACATTCTGTTTCAAGAACTTTGTCCATCACTAAAACAGTCACTCAGTTATGATAACAGCCTAGTCTTTGTCATTATGATAACTTAAATCCCTTCATGGTCTCAATCGCATGTATTCAACTCATGGTTCATAGCGTGTTATCTTTCAACTCATCCCTAGATTGTTTTCTCCACCACTGCACTGAAATTGCTCTTGTTAAAACCATCAAGGCTTCATCTTGTCCTGTCAACAAGTATTCGACAAGGTTGATTAACTCCTCCTTGGTACCCTTCACTGCCTTGGTTTCCATGACATAACAATTTCTTGGTTTTCCTCCTACCTTAGTGGTCACTCCTTCTCAGTTGCTTTATGATACCTTGTTGTCTTCCTCAATGAGGTGTATGTTCCAAATGGGGTTGGGGAGGCATAGGGCTCAGTCTTTAGACCTCTACTCTTCACTTTATACCATCATTTGTTTGATGAAATCATCGCTTTCATGGCATTATGTACAATGTATACGCTGACAACTCATAAGTATGTATCTCTGTAAATGCTATTCGCCCCATTAAAAAAAAATAAAACAATCATATTATGAAATACAAATAATTACTACATAAAATTTCACACTCAATTATTGTTTAGAGAATAGAAACTTAGATACAGAAGAAAACCTCCTTAACCTGAAAAGCATTATATTTTCTTGGAGAAGTATTGGTAACATCCCATGAAAATCAGAAATAAGAGAAAGACAATCACAATTTCTGCTGAATATTCCTATTGAATGTTGAACTGGAAGACATAGCTAGTGTATGAAGATAATAAACAAAGTAGCACTTGAAAACAACTTTCATTACCCACAAAACTTTAAATCTAAATATAAAATGCCAAATAATGTACAAACAAATGTTAGAAATACTGCATCCTCTAGAGTCTCTGTGAGTCGGAATCCACCTGATGACAACAAGTTTGGTTTGGTTTTTGGTATAGGATCAATACACAAAATTCAATTTTATTCCTATGTAAGAGGTTTGAAAATAATTTTACATAGACATCATGTACAAGAGTAACAAAAATTATAAGGCACAAAGAAATCAATATAAAAAAATGACAGGTAAAAATTTATTTTACTTTACAGGATCTATATTTAAAAAGGAAACCCTAGTGGCATAGTGGTAAAGTGCTACCGCTGTTAACCAAAGGGTCGGCAGTTTGAATCTACCAGGTGCTTCTTAGAGACTCTAAGGGGCAATTCTACTGTCCTATAGTGTCGCTATGAGTGGGAATCGACCTGACGGCACTGGGTTTGGTTTTTTTGGTTTATACTTAAAAAGATCTAAAAAATGGAGAAGTATGCTGTGTTCACTGAAGAGATGATTCAATATTGCAAAGAGATAATCTCCAAAAATTATCTATGTAGCCAACTCAATTCCAATCAAAAACCTAAAAAGATTTTTTTTTTTTTTCAGGTAAGCTGATTCTAATACTTATGTGAAAAAGTTAAGACTAAGGAATATCTTCCAAAAAAAAAAAGCAGGAAGTTTATCATTACACACGAAGAATCACTATAAATCTCTAGTATTAAAGACAGTGTGTTATTGACACCAAGTTGGAAAAATTGGCCAGTGTATTAGAACAGAAATTCTAGAAATAGATCTGCACACATACGTAGCTAGATATATGACAAAAGTTGTATTTCAGACCAGGATTATTTCAATAATTGTTGCTTAATTTATTTAGCCAGATAAAATATTAAATTACATTTTTACCTCACATTCTACAGAAATAATTTCTAAGTCTGCATAGTGGTAATATGTAAGTATATTCCTAATACATTTTTTTCTTATTACATAGAGGGTACATGTATTTTGCTGAATTTGTCACAAATTATATTAAATATATAATACATCAAGATAAAAGTTAAAAATATTAATACATTAGTATCTCAATTAATTTATAAAAAAATTTCATAGTCTAAGAATTACATAGAATAAAGTTCACATCTAACTGTTCTTTTTTCAAGTGACAATTCTGACATTAGCTTATGTCATTACCAGAAAACTTGTCAGAAAGCAGTATAAAACCTCTGACCCCTTCTGAGCAGACTAAGGAAATCAATATGAATATTACTTCATTCTTTATATCTGCCCTGGTAATATCAATGGAACTAATTGGCCTGACTAATTTTCTTTCTTGAAGAAAAAATGAGAAAATAATAAGTATTACTACTGATAAAATGATGACTTATGTTCCAAGCACCATACTAGCATATTTTGCATATATTATCTCATTCAATTCCAATAAAAACCCTTTGAAATAGGTATTACTTTATTTCATTTCACATCTGAGGAACTCAAAATGGTTCCTTGAACCTCTAATTTCAAATGTCATTTTCTTAGCTATTAAAAATTACAGTGTTCCAACAAGTGTACAATTATTATCATGAAATTTTATAATTCAAAAAGCACTTTAACTCACTTTGTATGACCTTGTGAGTATTCATTAATTTCTGCATGAATGTTTATAATTACTGGTCATCTTTCATGTTCCAGACACAGTGCTGATTGCTTGAAAGAAAGTGGTGGACAAGATAGAAGCAATAGACTTAGGTAAGCGAGTAATCAGGCTGAGAAAGTATATTACAGCCCAAGCTCAGAGCACAGAAACGGAAGAAGCAGAAAAGGACTCAGATATTCTAGCTCCAAGTCTAGTGATTTTCCTCTGTAATGTGCTACTTTCCTAGGAAAGTCCACTGATTTCTCTTAGATGAATGGACTTCTTGTGGAAAGGTAACTGTTGCAAAAAAAAGGTAAAAAATTCTAATATTATTCCCTACCTATTCTGCTTCAGTGATTGGCATGCACTATGGGCTACTGGAAGAAACATATGAATAAACAGGAGATGAACTGAAGTTCTTATTGAGGTACAGATAACAGGTACAAATGAGGTACTGATAACAGGCATTCTAACAAAGAAATGGAGGCATGAAAGGAAAGACAAACAGTCAAGGTATCAATGATCTGTTATGAATAGGAAGAAATTTGAGCCAAGAATCCAGGACAACAACCTGTAGAGTTGATTCCAACTCTTGGTGACCGTACTGGACACAGTAGAATTGCCCCATAGGGTTTCCAAGGAGCAGCTGGTAGATTCAAACTGTAGACCTTTTGATCAGCAGTCAAACTCTTAACCACTGCACCACCAGGGCTCTAGAATCTAGGACAGTGCCTAGGAATTGTGACTTAATTAGCAAGAAGAAAACCAAGAGCTCTTTTTGCTGCTCTCAGCCCGTAAGCTATTTCTTCAGCCCAAAATCTTGGTTCTAGTATTGACTTAGTCTTTTAAGAGCTTTGCAACTGTGAAAAGATCACTACCCTTAGAATAAAATGGTGTCTCACTGGTCATAGGGACATGTCACTTTTAGTGTAAGCCAATGATCATTAATCATTTCAATTCTAGAACTGTGGAACTATGACAAACAGAAACAACTAATAGCTAGATATTGACGATGCAGAAGGACTGCAAGGCTGCTGCTGGGGAGCAAGAAACACCCAGGGTGAATGCTCAAATACAGTCGACAGCCTTCAAGATAAGTCAGAAATGATTCTACAACTACGTGCATAGCCTAGAGAGATAGAACCCTCTTCATTAACTTCGTGTTAAAAGGCCCTTCACTCAATTTAGTTCCTTGAGTATGATTAGGATTGACTCCTATCTCAAGGACCTTGGTTGAAAAGCAAAAACAAGAATAATATTGTGGGGGTAAAAATGCATTAGGGTAGCAACTATTGCTTGTGAAAAACTCAGTCCTGGACAGTAACAAGTCAGTGTAAAGAACCACAATCTTATAAAATGAGAGAACCAAAAGAGACTTCCAGATCTAGTCCAAACCCCTCAGCTCCAAATAATAAAACTAAGAGACAATGTTCCCATACGTTTAGAACTCACAAGGAAAGGCCTGTTTAAATACCTTATGGCACAATGATTAAGTGCTGTGGCTGTTAACCAGAAGGTCAGTAGTTCGAATCCATCAGCTTCTCCTTGGAAACCCCATGAGCAGTTCTACTCTTATATGAGTAGCAATTGCAATGGATTTTTTTTTTTTTTTTTTTGGTTACTTCTTAGAGGTGAGAAAATTTGAAAAAAAAATGAATGTATCTACATAGCCCTAAATTATTTCCAGGTTGTTCTTTTCTTATGGAAATTGACAATATTAGGAAAATGGTCATACTACAAGAAATTATTACTGGGGAATTAACAAAACATCTGTTGGAGAAACTTACTATGGAATTCTACCAGGATGTTTCAAATTAAAAAAATAGCAGGAAGTATATTAAAAGTGCAAGACAGATCAAAGCAAACACCCCATTGATTTTTTTTCATGGAAAATGAATTCTACAAATTTTCCTCAAAAGTATTTCAATACATCACTATCTAAAACGTACACAATTTAATGAAAAGGACACAAAAATTACTAGGTTTTGAAAACCAATATACAAACGTATTTCCCCCTTTACCTGTGAAAAGATGGGTGTCTCCTTGGGGGTATTGTGATGACCTCAGGGGTCAAATTCTGCCCAGTACTGGAGGACTTATACCCAAGTTATTGATGTCAACAGCTATTTCAGGAGAATCTCAAGTGCATAAAGAAGAAGCAATTAGAAGTGGAATCCCAGTAGAGAATACACTCAAAAGGAGATATTCTAATTGGTACTACTATACTTTCTTGAATGAGGATATTAGGAAATAAAATAAAACATATTTCACATTTCACTGGGATTCAAAGCCACTGTCTTCTCCAAGTACTAGGGCAGCATGTTAGCCAGTTCTATATATCGAGCCTAAATTACTCTGAGGATACTCTTAATTTCTCATTAAACCAAATCCAAGTAATTGTTCTCAACATTTCAAGGTCTATATTGTTTGTTATACTTGGTATATACTGAACATACACTAAGTGAAAAATTCAATGCTGCTTAGAATGGAGAATACAAACAAAAAAGATAGTCTTGATATGAAGGAGTTTGCAAATTGATGGGCTCTCTAAAATATGTAAATATGTGCATACATAGGTACAAACATTGTAGTGTTGTTGTTGTTATGTGCCTCCAAGTCGATTCAGACTCAGAAAGACCCTATAGAAAAGAGTGGAAGTGCTCCATAGTGTTTTCTAGGCTGTAATTTTTTAATCTTTACTGGAGCAGGTTGCCAGGTCTTTTCTTCTGCAGAATGGCTGGTGGATTGGGACCTCCAACGTTTGGATTAGCAGCAGAGAACTTAACCATCGCACAGTTTTCAGAACAAAAACTCAAAGTGCTATGGCAGGTCACAAGAGGGAGAAATAGATGACCTGCTAATGACAAAAACAGTGTCTGACATGGAATTTAATACATAAGTGGTGTTAAACGAATGAAAGATTGATCAACATATTTAATTCATTCTTTGTGTCATGACTCCCATGTTTGGAGAAAGTGGCTAACATGGGGTCCACAATTGAGCCCAGAGAAGATATGCCTCAAATAATTGAGGAAAAGGTGTTTTACACATATGATTTATTATTCACAAAAAAAACACACCAGATGCATGTTATTATACACATTTTGCAGGTGAATAAACTAATGCTGGGAGGCAATTTTTCTAAGCTCACACAATTTATAAATCAGTCATAGAACTGGGATTCAGACCCAAGGCTGAATAGCTCCAAAACCAATTTCCTTCCCTTCACACCATCCTGTGCTGATGTGAAGCAAATTTTTTTGTTAAGAGCAAAAGAGCTGAGGAGGATGTCTTAACAGGTGACGTGAATCTTGGGATGGCTGGTGAGGACAAAGCAGCCCACAAAATAGTCATTTACTGCACATAAAGAAAGTTTATGAATTTCTGTCCACAGGCAGGGTTTTCCCAGTGAGCTTAAATATATGAAGATCATGAAGAGGGTTTATTCTGTTACACATTTGGTACTTTCTTGACCCAAGTTGGCCAAGTTCTCACCAAATATCTTCCTGTCTAAGCAGTAATGGAGTCCCTTCTGTTGCCCAACACCTCAAATCATAACTCATCCATTCCCTTTTTTCTCTCCCAGTCTGCCTAGTTTATATTTCTTGAAAGTTACTTTACTGCACTATGTATTTGGTTTTTGAACTATAACATTATTATGAAGATTGAAATGAAATATCGGTGAAGACAATAAAAGCTAGAAGTTGTTTTCCTATAGTAGTATGTAATTTTGAATGCATCTCAAGGAAGATGCATTGTCACGAAGAGTCATTGCTCAGAATTATTTCCCTGAAATTCTTTCATTATGGTTCAGTGTTCACTATTATCTGTGTCCATCCAATGATAAAGGACACAGGGTCACTATAGCACCACTGTGAGTCACATTCGGCTGGATGGCACACAACAACAGTGTGTAATCAACCCTGTCTTGTGCCAGTAAAATTATATTCTTAAAAGCCCGCTAAGAAAAGATTCCCCTCAATGTGATTGCAGCAGGCCATTCATCTGACATACAGAATGGGATAAAGAGCTGATTTTACTAATCCAAAGTGAACATCTACTGTTCTGCCTTGATTACATGTTAGAATGGGATACAGTATTACCACAATGAAAAAATATATATATATACACATACATATATATATATATATATATTTGGTCATAGATAATGCAGATACATAAAGAGGAAGAAATAGACAACTTCATACTCATTCAAGGAAAGTACATTAAGCATCATCTCTGTATCAGGCACTAATTTAAGGTAGTAAAGATAAAAAGATTAAAAGGCACAGTCTCCTCCTAGAAAAATTGAAGAAACTGATGTACACACATTTAATTACAATACTACGTTATAAATCCAATGATAGAATTTTAAACCCATGGTGAATCTGGATGTGGTAACTACACAGCCAAAATGTATTAGAGAAATCTTGCTGAAGGGGGCAATGCCTCAGCTGAATCATAAACGATTGGTAAGGGAGACTGTGGAGGTAACCTGGAGCTGCCAGTAGAAAGGCCATTAAATGTTACATAAAATTCCCTCTGCTGCAAAAGGAATCATAATAATAATAATAAGTCTTGGTTAAGCAAATTAGTGATTCTCTCATCTTGTCTAACTTGATGGAATGTCAGCCACATATCAAGTGGCAGCAACTAAAAACAGACACATAAGCACGAAGTTGCAGTCCATTTGCCATGTCAACTCTGGAAATCTGCAGCATCATGCAAGAAACAAAGGGGCCACCTTTCTGACTGCAACTCCTCCTATTATTTCCCCCATTTATTAAGCCCCAGGCACATTGTCATTTTTTCTGCTACCCCAACAAGTCAGGTTCATTCCTGAAGCACTGTACTTGTTATCATTTCTGCTGGATATGCTTCCCAAAGATCTGCTTATGTTTGTCTTCTTCTCATCATTTAGGCTTCAATCCAATGTCACCTCCTCCAAAAGACTTTCCCTTTCCATGCAGAATAACACATTAGCATGACCCACACTTCCCACCCTGACATTTTCTTCCACAATGTCTTACTTTACTTCCTCAGAACACTTACCAGTACCTAAAACGATTTCATTGTTTGATTTGGTGTTTTGGTGTCTGATTCTTCTTCCCTCCAAAATGTAACTCTACTGCTGTATTGTTGTTAGTTGTCATGAACTTGATTCCAACGTATAGCGAACCCATGTGTATCAGAATAGAAGTGGGCTGCATGGGGTTTTCAAGGCTATGACCTTCTGGAAGCTAAATACCAGGCCTGTTTTCCAAGGTGCCTCTAGGTAGGTTCAATCTGACAATCTTTTGGCTAGTAGCCAAGTACTTAATTCTTTGCCCTATACAGGAATCCGTAGTTTTATTAGCTCTGTGAAAACCAAATAATTCCATTCATAGAGCATTACTTAACTCATCTGATTGCTGATTATGTACTCATAAACCCATTGCTGTCGAGTCGATTCTGACTTATATACTCATAGTAACTTTAATATTAACTATCGATTTTTATCGATTTAACAAAAACTTCAAATGTGACTCTGTTGTAAACATGAGCAGAAAGAAGTAGTGAAGGTGGAGTGGGAATGCAAGAATTGGTAAAAGAATGTCAATACCTTCTTTTTAATAACACCAATTGATGACATCCACAGTTTAAAAACCAATAAACAGAAATACAGCATATAATTAAAAATATACAGGTAAGTATCAGAAAAAAATAATAACCAGAAGGTGCTACCCACAGGAATTTGGGGGTGGGGAGAAGAGAAATGGGATCCTATGATTTATTTGTTTGTGGGCCTTGTATAGCATTTAATATTTCAAACTATGTAAATGGTTTATATTAATGATTTTAAATAGTACTCATATTTTTTGTAATTAAACATAAACATATATTTAAAAACAGATAAAAAGAGTAGAAGACCACAAACAAAACACCAAAATTTCTTTGAAGGTTTGGGGTATTCACTTTCTATGTCCGTATTTCTGCACATTTGGGTTTTGTGTGATTAATATTTGTATAAGTCAAAAGAGGCTACTTTATGATGTGGAAACAAGAAAAGTCAAGAAAACATAGCAGTTTATAAAAACAAAGAGTATTTCTCATCCATTCTACATTTTCATTGTGAGTTGACCGAGGGCCCTGTTCTACGTCTCCTCCCTCAAGATCCCAAACTCAGTTAGCAGATACCATCTTAAGTATCGGTGATAGCCACAAAAGAAAGAAAAAAAAAGGTAACAACAGGGGTTTCTCACAATTAAATGCTCAAATGACAAGTGACACATATGACCTCTAACCCAACTCATTGTCCATAAATAGCCACATGCCCCCACACACTACCAAAGATACTAGAAATGCCATTCCACTAGATGCCTAAAAGTCAAAAACTGAAAAAAACTAACAAAATGAATGACTCTAACAAGCATGTAAACCTTTGTAATCAACATTTTATTTTATATGTTTATGTTATTAAAATATAATTTAAAAATGCAGAATTATACCTTGGTATACCTGGTTTCCCATTTCATCACAGGTTGTGTCCTAAACCTTGACAAATGGGTCTAGAAAAACCCTTGGGGACAATAAATAATGAGATGTGTTAAGAAAGTAGTTTTTTTCTCAACAGCCCTTTGGTGAATGCCTCTTTCACATCTTTATTTCTAAGGCTATAAATCATGGGGTTCAACATGGGGATAACCGTGGTATAAAATACAGCCACCATTTTCCCCTGTTCCACAGATTCCTTTGAGGGGGGTCTGAGATACATAAGAAAAGGAGTTGCATAGAATATGGTGACAGCTGTCAGATGGGAGCCACAGGTAGAGAAAGCTTTGTGTCTGCCCTCTGTAGAGCGGATCCTCAGGATGGCAGGAAAAATATAAAGATAGGAAACAAGGATAATGAGGAGTGAAAAGGAAAGGTTACACCCAGCCACAACAAGCATTGATGTCTCTTTGTTGTAAGTGTCAGAACAAGCCAGCTTAATCAGTGGAGGGTCAGCACAGTAGAAGTGGTTAATCTCATTGGGGCCACAGAAGGCCAGGTTGTAGGTCCACATGGTCTCCATCAGCCCAGTGAGAGCTCCATACACATAAGGCACTGTGATGAGGGATGTACAGACACTCTTGGACATTTTGCTGCCATAAAGTAGAGGGTTGCAGATGGCCATGTACCGGTCAAAGGCCATCACAGCCAAGACATAGATCTCCACATGGACCAAGGCAATAAAAAAGTAACACTGCACCAGACAAGCAGAATAGGAAATGGTTTTCTTCTCTGAGAGGAAAAGCTCCAGCATCTTTGGAGTCACATTGGTGGAGAAGCACAGATCCACAAAGATAAGTGGCTCAGGAAAAAGTACATGGGTGTGTGGAGCCGGGCATTGATCTGGATGAATATAATCGTGCCCAGGTTCCCTGCCACCGTGACCATGTAAATGGTCAGAAACAGCAGGAAGAAGACAATCTGTAATTCTACACGATTGATCAGTCCCAGGAGAAAGAATTCACTCACTGAAGTGAAGTTTCTTCTCATAATTTCCTTGGATGAGAGATGGAAATTTTATTTTAGTTGGTTTATGGCATGATTTTCAAAATTACAATAATGACTTCTTACCAAATTTCTTTCCTTTCTTCTTAGCATGTTTTCCTCAATTCATTTCTACTGATTTTTGTTCTTGGTAAACTCAATCCCAGTTAGAGATTGAAAACTGGTGGCATTCAAAAGAGCTCGCTTCTGTTTTGTCATAGATCCAAACCCAGCACTGTCGAGTCGATTCTGACTCATAGCGACCCTACAGGACACAGTAGAACTGCTAGATAGTTCTCTATTTTTCCTGTTTTATCTTTTCCCTGTCCCTTTCTACTCACTCCTACTTTGCTTAGATTTATTTCCTCTTTACTCACTTCTCTCCTTCTCTTCCTCTGCCTCTCTTTTTTATTTGGCAAAGGTATTTTATGGCCCTATTGTTGTTAAGTGCTGTTGAGTTAGTTCTGACTCATAGCAACCCTTGGTACAACAGAAGGAAATGCTGCTCAGTCTTGAGAAGATCTGGCCCAAAAGATAACCTTCCGGACTGAAGAATTTCCTTATTCCCAATAATAATGAGAGCAGAGGATGAGTTGATAGGAAAGGACAAGGTATCAAAGGATAATATTAGCTCCAATCACTTTGTTTTTGTTTTTCAATAGTTTTTACCCAACCAGTTCCCTACTTGAGAATTCTTAGTAATAAAGCTGGGTTAGTTTGATGATGCAGAGCCCTGGTGGTGCAGTAGTTAAGAGCATGACTGCTAACCAAAAGATCGATAATTCATATCCACCAGGTGCTCCTTGGAAACCCTATATGGCAGTTCTATTTTTCCTATAGGGTCTCTGTGAGTCAGAATGGACTGTAGTAACGGGTTTGTTTGTTTTGGTCCAGAATCATTGGATTAGGGACTTGGCAGGTTGAGTGTGGAGAATTTTTTTTTTTTTTGTATTATTTGGAAGAATTTTAAAATATTTGCATTTTGGGAGTTCTTCAACATTTAAATTATTCCACCATTAGCACTCCATTATCATTCTATTAAGGGAATTCCCTGTTTTATGGAATAGAACTATAGGATCACTATGAGTCACAATCAACTGAATGGCAACAAATTTGGTTTTGGTATGGAGTAGAACAGTAATGAAAATTCTCTAGTCTTGGCCACACACTACTGGTTTCCATTATCACCTCTGAGGCATCGGATCCTTGGTTCAGACAGAAATATGCATGGATCACAGGCTTGTCCCTGGTTATCTTAATTCAGTAAATGAGTTATTCAAGGTGGATAAAATATTTTTGCATCAAACTGATTGCATTGGAGGCTTAAAGACCAGACTGATCCTGCAAAAGAACACTGGTCATGTGTGGTTCCAGGTTCCTGGGCTCCAGAACTCCATGAGATGCTATCTGTTCTCTAAGACTGGTCTTCCAGCTCCACATTGAGTTGGGAAATCACAGTATTCTTCCTGAACAGTTACCTTTTGCTTAGGATACCCAAAACTGACTACTGTTGTTTGCAACAAAGAAAAAAAAAAAAAAGCTAACAAATTTGATAACTGAAATGTGGATGTTTCTTTTTCTATGTAGATCATCTTTACTCACTAAGAATACCCAGTAAGAGAAGACTGTTCTTTAAATATGGATGACTAAACAAAGGTTTAGTTTGTGATTCATATAACTTCAAGTTAAATCTGGGTTTTCTCCATTTCATCATAGTAATGATGTTGCCTCATCCATTCTTACATGTCAATCTCCCATCACTCTTTAGCTTGTTTCCTGCTCTACTTTTTTTTTTTAGATAAAATTTACATTCATAAAAATGCACTGTACCTTAAACTCACAAGCTGAAGTACTATTACAAATGCATGCACCCATGTAGGATTAGACCATACAAAGCACTATGTGTCAGTAAAACTCCAGTAGTCTTAGCAAAAAATCAGTTCATGGACTCTGTAGATGGACATTTCTCAAATACTGTCCTACCTCTTGAATAAATTCCTTATTCTGAATTTCATTTTTATTACTAATTTAACTTTAACAAGCACTTAACATAGGGTCTTATATGCCAAGTTCCGATCTACAAGCTCTATAAATATTCACTTATTTGACTTTCAAACCAATCTTATGGTATTCTGTCCCTCATGGACACAATAATATTGTTTCCCCAGGTTTGGAGCAGAAGAAATATACTGTTATGTATAGTGGAGTGTCCTAGTGAAAAATGCTATGGCATCAACCAGTTAAATTCATCTCCTGGCTTCAGCCCTTCTCATATGAATAGTCTGAAACATGTTTCTTAATAGTTCTGGGCTTAAGTTTCTTCTACTGCAAAATGGCATTAATGAAAGTACTGCCTCACAGGGTGATTTTAGAAATTACACAAAAATAAAGTATGCAATATGTATAGCACTGTGCCTAATATGTGCCAAGCCTTTAATAAATGCGAACTATCATTTTTATTAAATGGTAGATTCCAGAGCATAAGATTTCATATATTTTGTATGCTCTGGGATTCCTAATCACTTTTGTAAGTAAAAGTAATTTAGATACTAAACGTCTATACTTCCTTGTATTTGGCATTCTTCTTCTCGTCTAGTCATTTAACCATCTCAACCAATCTAATTCTGACAATACATAGCATTGCATAAGTAGATAACGTTTTCATGATTATGAACACGTGCAGAATAAAGAAACCTACCTACATATAAGGGAAGAGCTGTCCTTACAGTGAATAATGACTCCTTCAGTGAATAACTTAGGGAGAATTTATACGTTGATTCCTTTCCCTAAGGCATTTCACAAATGTGTGAAGCTGAAGCAATTACTTTGTGAGAAAATTGTTTTTGCTGATGGAGTTCTCTGGAGAAATAACAATTGAGGAAAAAGCAGATTTAACATGGAAGCCAACCACTCCTTAGGGCTCTTCTCCTTTATAGTCAGTCTCAACGTTTTTCTTCTACATTGGGAGGCCCATACCGCATCACTGATGTCTGCAGTGGACTCTCGGATTGCATCGCCCTAACCGCTATAATCTCAGTTTAATCCAGTCTTTGGGTATTGTTTCTTCAACACTATTGTAACACTTTGTATCAAAGTTATATTTCCTCCTCCTAGGATATTATATTTCCTAACTCCCTCACAGTATAAATATTCATTATATTGGAATGAATCTTTTGTTGCTTGAGGCCTCGTATTATTTGTTGTTAATTTTAAGCAATCTTCATATAAGAAGTCTGATATTTATATAGAAAATATGCACTAATCCTAAGTGTAGAACTCCATAAATGTCGGCAAAGGGAAAATATTTGTATAAGAAGCCCCTAAATCTAAAAGTAGAACATCAGCAGCACCCCAGAAGACCTCCCCGTGCCATTTCTCAGTCCCTACATCTGAAATCAGCCTTATCCTAACTTGTCACAGTGTAATCACTCGCCATGGAGTCGTCTTTGACTGCTGACGATGCCGTGTGTGACAGAATAGAACTGCACCCCATGTAGCTTCCAACGGCTAACTTTTTTGGAAATAGATCTGCCAGGCCTTTCTTCTGAGGCATTTTTACATGGGCTTGAACCTCCAACTTGAATGTTAGCAGCCAAGCACAATAACTTTTTGAAACAATAAATTACTTAATTTTGTCTCTTTTTGAATTTATGTCATTGGAAACATATAGTATATACATATGTATATATATTTTAATGTTCAGTCTTTCACTGCTTGAAGACCATGATAAGTACAGGAAAAAATCTCACTCTCATTGCTGTATAGTATTCCATTGCATGACTATACCAGAATTTATGTATCCTTACTGCTAGAGATAGATATTTAACCTACTTCCAGATTTGGCTTTTACAAAAGAACAAGCAAAAAAAAAAAAAAAAAATTGTGAATATGTCTTTATGATTCTATTTATGCATTTCTGCTTGTTACATACTGACTGGAATTGCTTGTTTATAGGGTATGTGTATGTTCAGTTTAAGTAAATACTGCCAACTAGTTTTCCACACTAGTTATATCAATGTGTATTGCTCCCTGCATTATACGAGAGATACAATTGTTCTAGTTTCTCATTAATAATTAATATTATAGATTTTTTTGTTTTGTTTTTGCCATCCTGGAATGTGTGCATAGGTAACAATATTTCAATGTAATTGTAACTTGCATTCCTCTAGAGGCCACTGAAGTTGAACACATTCTCATAAGTTTATTTACTTTTTTGAATATCCTTTGTGCAGTTGCAGTGCAATGGGTCACTTTTGCGTGGACTTTTTCGCCATGGTCTTATAACTCCCACCCAGGTAATTGGGAGGCGCTGTGCAGATAGGGCAATTGTTGCGATAGGGTTTAGTTAGTTTTTGCTATCCTGCTGGTCCTGTGGTGAGCCATTCCAGAGGCAGGAAAGAGAGGATCCCACCACCACCAAAGAAGAACAAACAGGTGTAGAGAGCCCATCCTTTGGGCCTGGGATCCCTCCATTGAAAAGCTTCTGGGCCCAGGAGACAGAGAGCAAGCTGTAACCCTGAAGACAGTGAGAAACAGTGACAGGAGAGACCAGCAGGAGGCCACACAGAAAGCTTCCAGCCCATGGAGCAAGAAAGCTGAGCCTCTGAGTCACTGCTTATTGGCAGAGTGAGGTGCACCTGGGCACTTATTGGCAGGGGATGAGAGAACTTTGTAACACTTGCCTAAACAGAGCAGAGGCCTAGGGCCGGAAAGAGGTATGCCTGTGAGCACGGCTGAGAAGAAGCTGTCCTGATGGAAGAACTGTATCCTGAGTGTTCCTGAGCCTGAATTGTAACTGCTAATTCGACGGCAATGGGTTTTTTTTTTTTTTAATTCCCTAATAAACCCCATAATCATGAGTATTGTCTATGACTTCTGTGTGGCCATTGCAATGAATTAGTGAACCCAGCAGAACTGTAGAGAAGGCCAAGGGAGGAATGGTCGGTATCAGAATTGGAAAAGATGGTGGAGAGAGGAAGCATGTCTGATCTTTGCCTCATAGGAATCAGCCTTGGGCTGTTGATCTTAATTCCCCTTCCACCCTTGTGAAGAGAAAGGAGGTCAGACACCCTTCTCACACCGTTTTTTACAACATTGCCTGTTCATATCATTTGCTAAGTTATCTGGTTTGTTTATTTACTCATAGAAGTTTTATATAAAATATTCTAGATATGAGACTTTCATCAGATAAGCACATCGCTGTTATCTTGTCCCAATCCGTAACTTGCCTTTCCGTTATTTTAGTTTTGCCTTTTGATAATGATTCTTCTTAACTTGAAAACAGTCCAATGTATCATAATTTCTGTTTGGTTTAAGAGATATTTACAATCTCAAAGTTATGAACTTATTCATTTACACTTCATTCTAGTACCTCTCTTAAGTTGACCCTCTATTTACCAGGCATGATGTCCTTCTTCAGGGCCTCATCCTGCATGATAGCATGCCCAAAATATTTGAGACAAAGTCTCACCATCTTTGTTCTGTGGGGCATTCTAACTGTACTTCTTCCAGGACAGATTAGTTTATTCTTCTGGCAGTCCATGGTATATTCAATATCCTTTGTCAGCACCATAAGTCAACAGCATCAATTCTTTGGTCTTCCTTCCTTGTTCATTGTACATCTTTCACATGCATATGAGATGATTGAAAACACCTTAACTTGAGTCAGGCACACCTTAGTCCTTAAAGTGACATCTTTACTTTTTAACATTTTATTTTTTATTCTGCTTTAGGTGAACTTTTAGAGTTCAAGTTAATTTCTCATACAAAAATTTATAAACTTATTGTTAATTGACACTATTTGCAATGCCTATAATGTGACAACACACTCTCCCTTTCCTCGCTAGGTTTCCTGTGTCCATTCAACCAGCTCCTATCCTTTTCTGCCTTCTCTTCCCACCTCGGGACTAGAGCTGCCCATTTAGTTTTGTGTATTGACTTGAACTGAGAAGCACATTCCTCATGAGTATTAGTTTATGACTAAGAAGCACTCTTCAAGAGTATTATTTTATGTCTCATAGTCCAGACAAATCTTTGAAGAGTTGGCTTAGGGAATTATTTTAGTTCTGGGTTAACAGAGAGTCTGTGGGCCAAGTTTTCTGGGGTTCCTCTAGTCTCAGTCAGACTGTTAAGTATGGCCTTTTTATGTGAATTTGAGTTCTGCAACACACTTTTCTCCTGCTCCGTCAGGGACTCCCTGTTGTGTGCCCTGTCAGGGTGGTCATCGGTGGTAGCCAGGCACCATCTAGTTTGTCTGGTCTCAGGCCGATGGAGTCTCTTGTTTATGTAGCCCTTTGGGAACCCTGGTGGCTTAGTGGTTAAGTGCTATGACTGCTAACCAAAAAGTCGGCAGCTGGAATCCACCAGGTGCTCCTTGGAAACCCTATGGGACAGTTCTATTCTGTCCTATAGGGTCACTATGAGTAGGAATTGACTTGCCGGCAACAGATTTTTTTTTCAGCCCTTGGACTAACATTTTCCTTGTGTCTTTGGTGTTCTTCACTCTCCTTTGCTCCAGGTGGGTTGAGACCAATTGATACATCTTTGGTGGCCAATTCCAGGCTTTTAAGACCCCAGACTACACTCACCAAAATGGGATGCAAAACATTTTCTTTATAAACTTTTTGTGCTGATTGACTTAGATGTCCCCCAAAACCATGGTCCTCAGACCCCAGGCCTTGCTACTCTGTCCCTTGAAGTGTTTGATTGTGTTCAGAAAACTTCTTAGCTTTTGGTTTAGTCCAGTTGTGCTGACTTCCCCTATATTGTGTGTTGTCCTTCCCTTCACCTAAGATAATTTTTGTCTACTATCAAGTTAGTGAATTACCCTCTCCCTCACTCCCCACTCTCTTAACCATCAAAGGATGTTTTCTTAGGTGTTTAAACCTTTTCATGAGTTCTTATAATAGTGGCCTCATACAATATTTGTTCTTTTGGGACTGACTAATTTCACTAAGCATAATGCAATTCAGATTCATCCATGTTGTGAAGTGTTTCATGGATTCATCACTGTTCTTTATCGTTGCTTAGTATTCCATTGTGTGTATACACTGTAATTAGTTTATCCATTCATCTGTTGATGAGCACCTAGGGGAGCGCATCCTTTGGACCCAAGCTCCGTGTACAGAGAAGCTCCTAGGACACGGAAAGATTGATGATGAGGACCTTCCCCCGAGCTAACAGAAGGAGAAAGCCTTTCCCTAGAGCTAGTACCATGAATTTGGACTTCTAACCTCATAAACTGTAAGAGAGTAAATTTCTCTTTTTTAAAACCATCAGATGCTTGCGGTATTTCTGTTATAGAAGCACTAGGTAACTACAATACTAAATTTCTGTAAAAATTCATTTTCTGTACTTGTAAACTATGTCTGGAGTACCTTTTCAATTAATTAATTTATTCTTAGTTAACCCTCACTGCTTGACTTCAACACATATGGGTCAATCTACTTTTTTTTTTTTTTCTCTCATTTTGAGTGTCTCTCTTTTTCTCTCCCTGTTTGTTCTCTTCAATGAATTAAAAAAGTCTTTGGTTTAATGTTCCTCTGTACTGGGCAATAATCTGCTGCCAAACAAACATTTAAGGAGCATAGAAGACAAAATGAACTCAATTTTATTTTCTTAAACACATTCTGGTAATTACTTTGTTCATGGCTTCTTTCACGTCTTTGTTCCTCAGACTGTAGATCATGGGATTCAGCATGGGGATCACCGTGGTATAAAACACAGCTACCATTTTCCCCTGCTCCACGGACTCCTCAGTGGGACGTCTGAGATACATGAAGATAAGAGTCCCATAAAATATGATGACAGCTGTCAGATGGGACCCACAGGTGGAGAAGGCCTTCCACCTCCCTTCTGCTGAGTGCATCCGTAGAATGGCAATGAGAATGAATAGATAAGAGATGATAACTACAGTCAGAGAATATGTGAAGTTAATGCCTGCAAGTATGATCATTGTATATTCTTTTACATAGGTCCCAGCACAGGCCATTTTGATGAGAGGTGGGTCTGCACAGTAGAAGTGGTTGATTTCAATTTTCCCACAGAAGTACAAGCCATAAGTCCATAATGTCGCTGCAAGACTAGTCAGAAAGCCATATATGTAAGGGAATGAAATCAGTCGAACACAGACAACCCTTGACATTTTGCTGCCATAGAGTAGAGGATTGCCAATGGCCATGTATCTATCAAAGGCCATGACGGCAAGAATAAAAATTTCTACATGGACAAGGGCAATAAAGAAAAAACACTGTACTAAACAACCAGAATAAGAAATTATTTTTGTCTCTGACAAAAGGTTTTCCAGCATTTTAGGGGTGATGTTGGAAGAAAACCAAACATCAACAAATGACAAATGACTGAGGAAAAAGTACATGGGGCTGTTAAGCTGTGAACTGACTTTAATTAACATGATCATGCCAATATTGCCTACCATGGTGATAATATAGACTATGAGAAAAATAATGAAGAAGAGAATTTTCCATTCCTGACGACTGGTTAATCCCAAAAGAATAAACTCTGTCACATCAGTGAAATTGAGCATTTTATCACTGCTAAGTCAAAATTAGTTACAAAGCTCTGTCATTATCTGAAAGGAAATAAAAGAAGAAAAAATTAGGAATTGTTCATTTATTCAGTTATAGCTTAATTCGTGTCTCCTTTCATTGTTGTCCTTATTAAATATCCATGACTGCATTTTGTCATTTTTTTCTGCAAATCTTTTTTCAGCACCTGCTATGTAACAGGCTCTCTGAAGGTCACTGGTATTAATAAATACACAAACTCTGTTTAATAAGAATTATACAAAATACTGTGATTGAAACATGGTAGTAGTAATTGTTTCAGCATCCTAATTTCCAGGACTACTTTTTGAACATCCCTTATTGCTAATGGTGTTTGGTACTTTCATATTTTTTAGATGTTAATGAAAGTTGCAGGCCTCTCCTCAAGGGAACTCAGAAATCCTCTACCTCTTGTCTCTTTTTTTTCATTTTAAGAATGTTCTCCCTTATTAGAGATGGAAGCCAGTGAATGAAATAATCTATCATCCCTAAATGTCAGATAGTCTAACCCCATACCACCACTTATTTAAATTGGAGAAGGACAAACAGTAACTGTTACTACCAAGTATAAAAAGGTGTACCATGTATACATATTTATACATGGCTCCCCATGTGTTACAGAACTGCACTCCAAGGGGTTTTCGAGACTGAGTTTTTGGAAGCAGATCACCTAGACTTTTTTTCGGAGTTACCTCTGGGTGGATTTGAACCAATAGCTTTTGATTAGTAGTTGAACACTCAAGCATTTACACCACCCAGAGGCTCCCATATTATGCCCATTCTGTGGATATGTGCTCCCCTCCACATCTTATATGTAATCATAATCTGCTAGATATAATTCAAGTATCCCTGATGGCACAGTGGTTAAAGCACTCAGATGCAAAACAAAAAGGTCAGTGGTTTGAACCCACCTGCTACTCCATGGAAGAAAGATGTGGCACTCTACTTTCATAAAGATTTACAGCCTCGGACACCCTATGGGGCAGTTCTACTCTGTCCTATATGGTCACAATGAGTGGGAATTGACTTGAGTGCAGTGGGTTCTGTTGATTTGGTTTAGATATAATCCACTGCTATCTTCCAGAGAGTCAAAATAAATGAGAAAAGAAGATTAATGTGATTTCTATGCAAGTATTAATGTGAATAAATACTTACAAAATGTATGATATATTCTTTCTGAGTTATAAACCAAAAAACCAAAGCCATTACCGACCCCATAACACAGAGTAGAACTGACCAGTAGGGTTCGCAAGAAGCAGTTGGTGGATTGGAACTGTTGATCTTTTGGTTAGCAGCCGTGGTCTTTAACCACTGTGGAACCAGGGCTCCTGCAGAGTTATAGTGGGCATAAATTGGGGAATGATTGACTATACTTGGGGATCCCCTGGAATTTTGGAAAGTTTCTTAAAATTTTGCAGATGTGTTCTCATATATAATCTGTATCCTGTAAACCATTTCCTAAAAGAATGTTTCTAAAATTATATTCCTAGGAAAACACTAGCACCTTGAGTGATGTTAATCGAAGTTATAGAGAAACACATACACACACATACACACGTGAGTGTCCCTTAATCAAATAATAATGAGAAATCTCCATGCTCTATCCAGCCTCTTAGAGATACACATCCGTCCTTGTAAAGTCAAACTATGATAAGTCTGGGTGAAAGGATTCTGTTATATTGTCTCTCCAGAATTTATTTAGCTTTAAAATTTTATACACACACACAGAGCTTTCACCGACATCAAAGAACATTCCTGTTTTGGAGAACACTGAAAGCAATTATATCCAATAAGAACCTTGGGCTATCTTTTCAGCAGAGTAATGACTTTGTTGGAGATTAAATTTGTGTCAGGCCCTGTAATGGCTAAATGTCATTTCCAGAGCAAATGATCATGCCCAAAATCTTTGTTTCTATATCCAGGATTAAACTTTATTGAATCACAATTTTGATGTACCCTGTCCATAATTACCACTGAGTAGTAACCAGGAAAAGGCAGAAAGCAGGCAAGCTTTTGCTACTGTGAAAATAAACTGACTCTCATTCACCAGAGTATTTCCTAATGTTCTACCCACCCCACCTTTAAAAGCAAAAATTTTGCTCATCTTTTATTTTTTTTAATATATAGTAAAGGAAAAGGCTGCTAACCAAAGTGGATTAGGATGATTCTACATGAATCCAGAATCTTGGATCAATTAATGAAAATCCATGGCTTAACCAGTGGATTCATTTAAATAAATAAATAAATGAAGAATAATGACAAAGATGTCTAAATTCAGATGAACTGCCTTAGAATACATTTACATATAGCCCGCAAAACCTATTACAGGTGAATTCACCTCTAAACTCCTCTGTCTTACTGTATATGAGATATCAGCCTTCCATCGTAGTTTCATTGTCTTATCCCCACCCAAGCCTTCATGTTACATTTACAGTACTTATTTTCCCCTTGGACAGTTTCTCAATGACTGATTTAAAAATGATCTTTTGGATGGAAACACATACAGGTACTATGGACATAAATCAAAACTTGGAGAATGCATGTGATCACACTGAATTATAGCTGAACATCAATCTACTATTACAAAAAAAAGGAAAAAAAAAGCAGCATTTCCTTTAAAGTATACTAAAGTCCATGTCAATAGCATTTTCTTAGTTCTTGTTCAATTGGCCATTCACAGCCTGTGTTACTAAATTGACTAAAATTCTTTATCCATCTGTATATCATTTGTGTCACAGAAGATAAACCACTACTTAAAAAAAATATTTCTAACTCTTTAAGAAATAAAACATGATATATCACAGGGTAAAAAATAGTAGTAGTCTGAAAGTATTTTTTGGTGTGCACTTTATTACAGAATTTCTCAAATATGCACAGCAATGCATGTGTGTAACACTTGCACAACCATAAAGATAAAAGAATTCCAAAATTATTTGCACTATAATTGGCAATTTTAAGTGAATATGATGGATGGTGTTCATCTTAGTTACCCAGTGCTGCTGTAACAGAAATACCACAAGTAGGTGGTTTTGAAGAACAGAAATTTATTTTCTCACAGTTCAACAGCAACAAACAACCCATTGCCATCAATTCAATTCTGACTCATAGAGACCTAAAATCCAAATTCAGGGTTTGGTTCTAAGGAAAGTGCTTCCATGCCTTTTTCAGCTTCTGGTAGCTGTCAATAATCCTTGGCCTTCTTAAGCTTGTAAATGCATCTGTATAAGGGTATTTCATCTGCCATCTGTCTTCCCCTTCCCACTCTGTGGGTCTTTATGTCTATTCTGTTCTTGTTTTAATTCAGAAGTGACTAGGTTTAGGACCCATCCTCCTCTGGTCTGACCTCATTAACATAACAAAGGAGAACCCAGATTTCCAAGCAGGGTCATACTAATAGGTACAGAGTTTAGGATTTCAACACATAATTTGGGGGGACACACTTCAATCCATAACTCTACTTTTGCTATTGAAAATGAGAGGTAAATATGTTATAGACTGCTACTATGCATGGATATATTACTTGTGATAACTCAATTCTTTCCAACATTTTTTTTTTCTATTTATGAACTTCTATGGAACTTTGCTGACATAAACATAGATTTAGTTCTAGCTAATATTTATATATTAAATTTCACTAAAATTCTAAACTGTTCAGACCTCTCTTTCACCCTCCAAAACTTGTTTTTAATTTGGAATTGAGTAAATGGAAAAAATAAATAAACAAAAACTAATACCAGAGAGGAAGGCAATGTGATAAAATGCCCACTCTCATTGCTGTATTTGCAAATCCTTGGATGGTTCAAACAATTAAGTGCTTGGCTAATATCCAAAAAGTTGGTGGTTCAAGTTCATCCAGGACCTCCTTGGAAGAAAGGCCTGGTGATCTACTTCCAAATATCAAAGTCGTTGAAAACTTTATGGAGCACAATTCTGCCGTTAAACATATAGAGCTGCCATAAGTCGGAATTAATTCGATGGCAACTGGTTTGATTTTTGGCTATATTGCATATCTGCTCCCTAGTGTGCTACTGTCTGCTTGTATTTGGAAATGCTCCTTGAAGGTCTGAGAGGCAGTGGATATAGGTTTGGAGAATGTGTCCCAAAGGTGCTGGGGAACTATTGTGAGGTACACTGAAGATAAGCCATAGATGAGAGCAGAAACAAGAAAGGAAGGTCACAGATAAACTGCACAAATGTTACTACTTTATCTAAAAAAAGAAAAAAAAAAAGTATTAGGTTTTGGGAAGTGTACATTTTCTAAAAAATAAAATGAATTCTTTAAAATTTGGCAGGTTATATATGCAAAAAAATTAAACATATGCCTTAGACATCACGATAGGTGATAGAGGAAATACAGAGATAATGAAAGAATTTATGCCAGAAAAGAGATCACAAACATGTCCATGGACATACCTGATTTCTGATTCAACAGCATATGCCTGTGGCTTCCTGTCTTGTTCACCTTCATTTGATTTTTAAATATCAACAATAGAATTCTTATTGGAAAGTCAGATTTGACTGTGTGATAGCAAGGATGATTCAGCATTAAAAAGTACATAAAAGATGGTGCCATTTATGCTGTCCAAAAGTAAAATTTAAGAAAATCTGAGTGATGACTAGTTAGGCCATAGAGGGAAATAGCAAAACCACAGGGAAAATGGAGTGATTAAGCCTGATTTTAGGGTTATGAGGTCTAGAAAGAACTCGAAGTCTTGTAAACCTCAGAAGCTTCTAGAGGTTAGTCATCATCAACAAAAGGCAAAAATATATTCATAACCTTAGCTTGTTTTATCATTCTTCATTTCAAATTACATTACAATGAATATGGCTTTTTTCTAGAACAGGCATGAGGCAATATTAAGTGTTTCCGTTAAAGAGTTCTGTTTCTGTTGTCAGACCTTAGTTGAATCCTGACTCCATGACTAATTTTATGAACTTAGACAAGATTTTTTATTTTTCTTTTAATTTGTAATTTAAATTGTTTAATTTCCTATTGCATAAGTACAACCTGACAGTAATAATAGTATCAATTTCTCTGGATGTTGTAAATATGAAGCAATATTGTACATCAACACATAATAAATATTCAAGAAATGATAATTATTCAGTGCATGATTGGAAATTGTAGCGGCCATTCATATTTTGTAATAATAAAATAATCAAATCTCTACTGAAAATTTACTGCCACCTCTGTTTTCTCTCCCTTATTCTTTCCCTCCTTTCCTCTCTGTTAGAATCATTCACACACAGATACACACACACATGCTCACACAAGCACACACACCCATACAAACCCACACCCACACACACCTACACACACCCACGCACTCACACAACCACACACACCCATACAAACCACACCCGCATCCGCACTCACACCCACATCCACAACATATGGAATAAAATTGCCCTATAAAGACTAAAGGAAAATGAAACCCTAAGATGCAAGCTTCACACAACAGTTCCAGAGAGATGTATTTATTTATTTATTTAACTTACTTGAAAAAGAAGATAAATATACCCAGTGAGGATGGAAAGATGACGAGTGAATTCTAAACGGAGATGGGATGCAACTTAGACCAGTCAACGGAGAACCAGGAAGGAGTTCACCTGATTTGATTCTCTTAGAAAACAAGGAGCAATTTAAGAAATTCCACATACAAATGACCCTGGGGAAGCACATCTCTAGAGAAATAGTCAACTATTGAGTTATTTGTTTTGTTTTGTTTTATGACAGACTAGTACAAGTTTATTTTTCCCTTAGCTTATGTTATTCTGTGTGGGTCCTGGGATCAAATAACAAAATTTGCTCTGAGTTTACATCATACTAAAGCTGTCTGTGGGATTACTCAGTCTTCATATTCCAGTCCTGTGTTCTGTGCCACTTGCCTTTTCTAGCAAAAGACGAAGCAAGAGAAAACTCCTGTAGTTAAACGTATAGCATACTAAAGCAGAAAGCAGTTATCTGCTTCAATCCCTTGTTTTATAACTGGGGAAAATAATAATAACCGATAAAAGAAAAATAATGCATTTATTGAATTTCATGCATCTGAGACGCTGTGATCATTTAATTTAATTCTTGTAACCGCCCCCTGAGATAACTGTTGTTATTTCTATCTACTGAAAAGAAATCGAAAGGTTGGCGGTTCAAACCTACCCACAGTTGCCTTGAAAGAAAGGCCTAGTGATCTACTTCCAAAAAATCAGCTGTGGAAAACCCCATGATGAACAGTACTACTCTGACACACAGGGAGTTGTCATGAGTTATAATTGACTCCAGGGCAACTTTTTTTTTGTTTGTTTGGTTTCAGTTTAGACTTCCACATAGTAAAACAATACAGTCTTTGTTAAATGTAGAAAAATTAATAGATCTAAATGCAATCAAAAGCCAATTTTTTTTTCATTGTGGTGATTACTGGTCTGCAATATTGAAGTAGTATTTAACATCCTCTTTCCCTTAAAGGATCCCTGGTGGCACAGTATTTAATGGCTCAGCTGCTAACCAAAATTTCAGCAGTTCAAATCCACCATCTGAGCTCCTCCTTGGAAACCCTATGGGGCAGTTATATCTTGTTCAATAGGGTCTCTATGAATCAGAATTGACTAAATGGCAATGGGTTTTTCCTTAAAGAGAACCAAGACTCTGCCTCCCTTTGTAAAGTCTAGAGTAATTGCCAACTGGATACTGACATTAGAAATTTTGGACGGGTGCTACCATGTGGAAGAGCTGTGACTCTAGTTCAAAGTGCAATAATGTTTCACCTTAAATTCTAAGACCCACTCACTTATTTACACAAATTCAGCTACCAGAATGTAGCAGCTCTTGAAAAGCTAATCAGAATCACAGCAAGAAAAACGAGCATTTACCTAATATCACAAATAAGCTGTGACATGGCCTTTCATATATCAAAAATGGTTTGTATTGTTTTTTTTGTCCACCCTGTGCAAGTAACAGTCCTAGAATAGACAGTGTTTTGTTACTCTCACTTTATTAAATCACTATGCCTCTGCAATAAGTTGTTTTAAAAAGATGTATCATCTACAATTCAGCTAGAAAAACAGAGCCAATAATAAATACTATGAAAATAATGGATTTATTCTCTATTCATTCTGTTGTACATGGGATCTCCATGAGTTGAAGGCAACTCAACAGCAACTAACAACAACCACAAAGAATAAGATAAATTGAAAACACTGGTTGTTTGGGCAGAGGGATGCAATTAAGGGTTGTTGAGAAATACTTACTATCATCTTTGATAACTGTCATATTTGTATACAACATGGTCATGCAGAGTCAAATGGACTTAAGTTGGTGAACTCACCAAGTTCAGTTATATCATTCCATGTTAAGAAATCTTTATATCTGATTCCTGTCATCCTCATTTGTTGATGTTGTTAGGTGCCATTGAGTTGGTTCTGACTCATGGCAACCGTACATACGACAGAATGAAACATTATCAAGACCGATGCTATCCTCACAATTGTTGCTATTCTTGAGCCCATCATTGCAGCCACTGTGTCAATCCCTCTCCTTGAGAGTCTTCTCCTTTTTTGTTGACCTCCTCCTTTACCAAGCATCATGTTGTTCTCCATCCTCCTTAGAGCAACAAATATTGTCTTTATATATCCATATCCTGATATATCAATTGCAAGACACGTACAGGTTTTTAATCTTTTCCACTAGATGTTCCTCTTGAGTCACTGCAGAGTGACATTCTAACTCTGCTGTTCAGAACTATTTCTGAGGCACGAACATTGATGTGGAGGGAAGTAAGCTTGTGAAAAAGAAAATATTCTGCAAGAAGTTTTTGATGGACATGTGTTTTTGGAAGCCAGTTAATTGAACCTTCAAAGACCTAATGGGAAATACACACACATAGAACTTGTGTTATAATTTTTAATCTCTTTTGCATACCACCCCTACCCCGCAATCATTCAGATTCAGTCTTAACCTTCGCTACCTCTGCCCTTAAGTTTTTGCACTTGGTGCAGCAGTTAAAATGATTGACTGTTACCTAAAAGTCAGCACTTTGAAGCCACCAACAGTTCCATGGGAGAAAGATGTGACAGTCTGCTCCTGTGAAGATTCTTGAAAGCCTATGGGGTCACTATGAGTGGTAATTTATTTGAAGGCAGTGGGTTCTAGGCCACTGAAGGAGCCCTGGTGGTACAGTGGTTAAAGTGTAGGCCTCTAACTGAAAGATCAGCAGTTCGAACCCACTAGCCACTCAGTGAGAGAAAGGTAATGATTTACAGCCTTGGAAACCTTCTGGGGCAATTCTACTCTGTCCTACACAGTCGCTATGAGTAGGAATAGACTGTATGGCTATGGGTTTGGTTTCTAGGCCACTGACTATCTAGTTGCTCTTTCAGACTTATCAGGCTACTGGCACAATTCACAAAATCTAAACAGAAAAAGGAAGTGAACTGTTGTTGGTGAAGTAGGCAATTGGGAGTTATAAACTTTAGTAAAGTGGAAGATGAATAAGGTAGTACGCTAAAATGGTGTGCCCTCCCGGTATAAATATGTTGGTTATTTCATATGACAACTCATTTGGTCCTAAAGGGAAATTCTTAAATAGGAGCTCCTGCAAAAAAATGATCAAGTTAACTACTCTGAAGGACAGCACACAGATACACACACACACATACATATGTATGCATAAATATATACACATGCAATTCATAAGCATACATACATAGTTTTCCTTTCTTCGTGAAAAATTCAGTCTTATTAAAATATGACGAAGTTAAATCAAAATTCAGCCAATTAAAATCAATTAGATGCCCTTATAAAATTATTGATAAAGAAAGTGAATAGGACTTGTATCCTGACTAGGAAGGTTACACTTTTGTACATTCACTATCAACTTCAGCTCATTATGCCTCTAAATAGTTTCTGTCTTTCAGATCAAAGCTTTTAGACAATATTGTAAAGAACCAAAGGATGCGGCATCAGTCATATAGAAATGATTTTTGATTTTTAAATCATATATGAAATGCATGACAAGGAACAAATGAACATGCTAGAACTACTAAGGGATCAGCTAGTTTCAACTACCAACAAACCCAGAAAGAGTAAACAAAAAAGCACAAAGAGTAACAGAAAGAAGGAATACATCTTATAGCTCCTCAAAATACTCTGAAAGTGACCTGTGGAAACCTACTTAAGAAAATACATTCTAAATTCCAGAACACTGACGAGGTGTTTGCCTTCTCAGAATCACTCTAAAAGCTGAAATATAAATGGGATATTAATTGGACACCATAAGATATTAACAAGTCCATACAAAAATGAAGTATATTTAATTAATCAGCATGTATTTGAAAATGCGAGCTCATGTAGAGTACAGTTGCATTAATGAATATAGTTTAAATAGCATTTAAAACAGAATGTACCTAATATATCCCATAGTCAGGGATATTGTCTTCAGTCATGAGAATGACTTATTGTAAAATCATATTCCATCCAAGCATGTTGAAATAACATATAATCCATAACCTACTCTAGGTGTAAGAAGAGACAGTACAGTCCCTTTAAAACAGAATTTAAAAGGTTGATTCGTGAAACATCTAAGAGTCATGAAAAAAAAAATTCTCTTTTCCAAAATAACTAATTTGATCTTGGTAAGTAAATTATCTGAAAGAAATGGTTAACTTCCATCCCTTCTATTGGACTATGGATCTCATCATACATTGTAAATTTCTGTTTTGTTTACTTAAAAAAGTTCTACTGATTGCTTTGATCATAGCCTCCTTCACATCCTTGTTCCTGAGACTGTAGATCATGGGGTTCAACATAGGAATCACTGTGGTATAAAACACAGCCACCATTTTTCCCTGCTCCACAGACTCCTCAGTTGGGCTTCTAAGATACATGAAGAAGAGAGTTCCATAAAATATGGTTACAGCTGTCAGGTGGGACCCACATGTGGAGAAGGCTTTCTTTCTTCCTTCTGCTGAATGCATTTTTAAGATGGCAATCAGGATAAATACATAGGAGACAATAATAATCAATAAGGAATAAGAGAAGTTGAGACCGGCTAAAGTGCGCATGGTGTATTCTTTAATGAAGGTCCCAGCACAGGCCATTTTGATGAGAGCTGGGTCTGCACAGTAGAAGTGGTTGATCTCAATGTTCCCACAGAAGTATAAACCATGAGTCCAGAGTGTTGAGATCAGACTGATAAAGAAGCCATATATATAAGGAAACGAGATCAGTCGGATACAGACAGTCCTTGACATTCTGCTGCCGTATAATAGAGGGTTGCCAATCGCCATGTATCTATCAAAGGCCATCACAGCAAGGATGAAGACCTCTACGTGGACAAAGGCAATGAAGAAGAAACATTGCACTATACAACCGGGATAGGAAATGGTTTTGGTCTGGGATATCAAGTTTTCCAACATTTTAGGGGTGATGTTAGAGGAGAACCACACATCAGCAAAAGACAAGTGACTGAGGAAAAAGTACATGGGGCTGCTGAGCTGGGGACTGATCCTGATTAATATGACCATGGCAATGTTCCCAACCAAGGTGATAATGTAGACCATTAAGAAAATCGCAAAGAAAAGGAGTTGCAATTCAGGATGACTAGTTAATCCCAAAAGAATAAATTCTGTCACATCAGTAAAATTGAGCATTTTCTTAAATCTGGTCCAGATAGAGGTGCATTTTATCTAATAAAATAAATAGAGATCAGTAAATACACATACCAAATATAGCCATTCTTCCTTTATAGTATCCTTTCCTAACCCATTCCTTTTAAAGCCTCTGCTGTTTTTCTTCTGTTCTCTCCTCTCTTTCTCAGATATCTTTTCTTACCAGTATTTCTTTTCCAATGCATGTATGTATCCACGATATTTTCTACACATATGTTAAAATATTCTCTGGTACAGAAATGTATTGACAGAACTTCTACAAAGATTTTATAAGTCTGCAAACAAATATTTCTGACAAAGAACTTTTACTCTTGCTATTTCCCGGAAGGGGAAAGGCCTCTTTTCAGTGGCCCCCAATTCTGAGAAGGTGTATACATTTTATTTCTTCATTAGATTTATAGGATTTAGAAGGCCTATACTATATTTGAAATGTAAAGCACAAGGAAAGAAATGCTATTCCATAATCAGAAAGTAAAATGTCATTTCCATTTAGTCACCTTTAAATTTCCAATGTTTATTATAAAGAGAATATAATAAAACTGTGTAGATGGCTTGACATAAATCTAATACTAACAGAATTTAAAAAAAAGGAAAGAAAATCTCTTAAAGCATCACACTAATTTAACAATTTAAAAAAATAATAATCGAGTCAATCTAAAAAATAGTTTAATCCTTTTCAGGTATTGTCCACATTATAAACAAGCCTAATAGTAATGAACTTGAAACAGGGTGCTCAACCATATCTTGAACAAAACCCTCGCCATTTTTCCTTTCCCTAGCCTGTCTCTGTTTCCAAGTATGATTTTGCTGTTAACTCCCCTAAAAGTTAAATGTTAACTAATGCTTCCCCTTGCTTCCCCTAGGACCTTGGAAAACAAGTGATATTAATCTAAGCCTGTCAAACAGGATGACAGATGGCACCAGCCAACCCCTTGGCTGATGGGATAAGGCAAGAAAAAATCAACAAGTTTCAAATAGGACCAAACAGAAAGAGAATGCACATTCCACAAATTCCTAAGACCTATAGCCCCTTTTCCCTTTAAAACCCTAGCTGGCCTGCAGTTCCCTGAGACAGACGGTTTTAGGAGGAGCTCATTCCCCTCCGTCTCCAGATACCCGTATATATAATATAGCTCTTGCTGCCCACTTCACCCCGTCTCAAGAATTGGCTGTTTGCCTCAGGCTGCTGTAACTAGTGAAATTGCAGGGACAAACTCAAGCAGCACCTCCTTTCTAAGATCTTCTTCTCCATTTGTCCTTGAACCATTAATAAATTCTATGGCAGACTCACTCTTCCATTTCTTTCTCCTTTATTGGCCTGTTAAACTTGAAATTAGAAATTATGTGTTTATTCACATTCATTAGCCCGGGACTGTTATGATTCAGGTTAATCATTAAAAAAATAATAATTACAGTTTGTGGCAGTCAGAAATCGATGTCTTCTCCATTTGTTGAACACCTAATGATTATTTCAGCCTATTGTGCCCTTGAACATAACATCTTTCATAGTTTCTTTTACTTCCCATTTCCCTGGTATCTGTTAGTCAATTGTTCTTAAATTTCCTTATAACTTTGAATAAAATAGTAGTAATAAAATATGAGCAAAGATCTAAATTATTTCTCTGCGAACATTTAAGCTGAAATTCATAATATCTAAAATGTATTAGAAAGCTAAATAAATTTGGGGACTGGGGAGGAGGTGTTGTTTTCTTATTGTATCAAATTAAGTTGGCTAGCTATTTGGATTCCGGAAATCTCCTAGCACATTCCAATATTGTGATTCAAATATTTAGAGCTATTTTATCAGGTGGAATTTTCTTCTTGTTTGTACTTATGCATGGGCCAAGGGACTACACAACTGAGAGTTCTTCATAAAACTATTTGGTGTTTGCTACCAAAGTACAAGTGAGAAGAATGTCATCATCTTCACTTACCAGCTGGTCTCTCGTGATATTGAGGAGCTGAGAAGAAATAAAGATGAACTACATGGGTATCTTGTTTGTTGCCTCAAAATTACATATTAATGAACTGTGAAATGTTTCATTAAGAATAAAATGAGAAAAGTCTTACATAGTAAATCTGTTCAATTCCCAACTTTAATACTAGATCTGTAAATTTAGACTAGTTATTTAATGTCCTTGTGCCTCAGTTTCCTTACCCATAAATTCAGATAATAAGAATGTCTATTTTATGGCTTGTTATGAAGATTAATTAAGATAACGCAGTGCCGTCGAGTCAATTCTGAGTCATAGCGACCCTATAGGACAGAATATACACATGAAATATTGGAGAAAGGACTCACAGGTGAAAATCTCAAGTTTTGTGTTTTAACCTGACTCTGTTACTATGTTCCTTCATTTGGGTTTCTCTTTCTTTATTTGTATAAACTAGAAGATTGTTTGATTCAGCTGACTTCCCCAGATGTTAACTGCTGCGTATGAATCTATTAAAAGAATCAAAAGCATACTTTATCACCTTCCTTTGTGCCCTGAGAAAAACCTGTTAACATTTATCAGTTTTTTCTTAGTAGCTTTTAACTGATCTTCAGCTGACCAAAGAAAAGCCATAAGAGAAACTGTGTCTTTGAGTTTCTGTAAAGAAACCTCCATTCCTCTAACATCTGCTTAGGGTGCCCCTTACTGGCTAAGAAAGCCAAGTACCTCTGTTAAAAGTTCTCAGCTTGTCATAGATGAGAGTGTTACACGTAAATAATGCAGATTATGATTGTGTGTTCCTTAGATATGCACAAACATAATAATACCTAGGATGAGGAAAAAAATAAATAACCCCACTATGAATCTCAGTATTTCCTGCAAATTGAAAGATATTCTTTCGCATAAATGGAAATGTAGTTGCACAGAACAAGAGAGTCCCCGACTTAGGATGGGGTTCTGTTTAAATCAATTCTACCCTAAGTCTAATATCTCATTTTTTTTTTAAGTTTTCATTATTATTGCCTTTTATCATCAGTATCTTAATAAATTCTACCCTTATTTGTCTTAAGAGGTTGGAAATATTACACATAAACTTACAGATACATATCTAACATTGTATGTAGTACGTATTACGAACAATAAGATATACCAAAAAAAAGATGGTTGTAAGTGCAGTTCCTCATAACTCGAATATATAGTAAGGCAGGGACCACCTGTATTTTAAACAGGAGTACAACTTTTAGTCATTAGTTTTCTCTGGTCCTGTGTTTTGACCAGATTGTTTTACAGTCTCATTTATTTAGGAGACAAGTAGTTATAAGAAGTAGTACTCAAATTACCATAATATGTAGCACTTGGATTTACTATTGAACACACACACACACACACACGCAAATGCAGGCACACGTATTTATACACATACACGCATAGAATTTGTATAAAAACGGCTCGTTAAATTATTTCATTATCACCTGGAAGGTACGCACTGTGTTTGTACCCACTTCCTTGAGGTGTACCTAATATGACTGGGATGTTAAATTGCAATTTTTCAAAAGCTATTCTAATGCATTTTTGTATAACAAAAGGATGAAAAAATGCAGAAAATTATCTAAAATCAGTTATTTTTAGATACTAGATCTTAGAAACTTTTTAGAGGCAACACCAATTTACACTGGATCTATAAAAAGACGATCATGTATTTACCTCCATGTCTTGTTATAAAGATGTATAGAGAAAATCTTTCTTCTAAGGTTCATATCTCATCTACAATACCATTTAGTGTGATGGTTTGCTTTAGAATGATATGTGCAACTCATCTCTTGAAAATAGTTTCCTCTTTTTGAAAAAAATGTGGCTCTTGAGAGAGTTAAATAAGAAGATCCAAGTAAAGATAGCAGAACA
Source organism: Loxodonta africana (assembly GCF_030014295.1). Lineage (NCBI taxonomy): Eukaryota > Metazoa > Chordata > Mammalia > Proboscidea > Elephantidae > Loxodonta > Loxodonta africana. The sequence goes on from NC_087348.1 coordinate 31,041,059, forward strand.
GTGCCTAGCATACAGGAAACATTAAGAGTCTTAGCTATTATTGCTATTCTTTTCATCATTACTCATATCTTGACACATTAGTAAGAACATTCTCACTAATTCCACCTGCCTATACTTGAAGCACATATGGATGAAGGTCAAAGACTACAGACTTCAGTATGGATTACACCTCAACAAAAGGAAACAAAATTCTCACAATTGGATCAACAAGCAACACCATGATAAACAGAGAAAAGATTGAAGTTGTCAAGGATTTCATTTCACTTGGCTCCACAATCAACACCCATGGAAGCAGCAGTCAAGAAATCCAATGACGAATTGCATTGGGCAAATCCGCTTCAAAAGACCTCTTTAAAGTGTTAAAAAGCAAAGATATCACTTTGAGGACTCAGGTATGCCTAACACAGGCTATGGTATTTTCAGTCACCTCATATGCATGCAAAAGCTGTAAAGAAAATCAGAGAAGAATTGTTGACTTTGAATTACGGTGTTGGTGAAGAATATTGGATATACCATGGACTGCCAAAAGAATGAACAAATCTGTTGGAAGAAGTACAGTCTAAATGCTCCTTAGAAGCCAGAATGGGGAGACTTTGTCTTACGTATTTTGGACATGTTATTAGGAGGTATCAGACCCTGGAGGAGAACGTCATGCTTAATAAAGTAGAGGGTCAGCGAAAAACAGGAAGGCCCTCAATGAGATGGGTTGACACAGTGGCTGCAACAATGGGCTCAAGCGTAACAACAATTGTGAGGATGGCACAGGACAGAGCAATGTTTCCTTCTGTTGCACGTATGGTCGCTATGAGTTGGAACCAACCAACGTACTTGTTGTTACCCTCTCTATTGACAGGTTTATTTGTTCCTTCCAAATTTTGTTGCTCAGTTCTAAGTTATTCATTGGTTTTAGATTATATGTGTAAACGTGTACTCACACCAGCTGCTTAATGTTGTGTGCCATTGAGTCAGTTCCAGCTCAGAGCTACCTTATGGTGCAGGCCGAGGGTTGAACCCACCAGCTATTTTGTAAGAGGAATATGTGGCAGTCTGCTTCCACAAAGATTACAGTTTTGGAAAACCCACGGGGCAGCTCTAATGTGTCCTATAGGGTAGTTATGAGCTACTTAAAGACTAGAGGTAAAGGCTATTTTTAGCAAATTGGGGGTTAAGACTTTTTTTATTTTATTCTGCTATGTGTTTGTTTATTGCTTTTCAGGAAAACCATTTGTTGTCCTCTCATCCATCATTATCTGTTCCCAAATAACTGTATCTTACCTCTAAAGATACATATAACTGTATAAAGATACATATAACTCTATCTTACCTATAAAGATATATCCTTTCCCTACCAGTTATCATGTGAGTTTGGTCCTTCTCTCCTCATTCCCTGGAGTTTGCATCTATCTTCGTTTTCCTGTTATGTATGTGACTTCCAATATTTGTTTTCTGATTGGCATTTACTTGACAGAAATAAAATTGTGATTGGTGAAAGAAGATGTTTCTCATCCTTTCCTAGAATGTTGGCAGTGAAAGTAAAAGTAAAAATGAAGTCAAAGGAGGGACATTATAGATTGTCTCTGCCAAAGTGGCAAAACAAAGGTGTTACTAAATCTAGCTCAGTTTGTAAAAGACGGAAACAGAGGATGTTATAAACTCTATGAACATATCCTCTTTACAAATGTGCTATTTTCTTTGTCTGCTTCCAAATAATTACCCATTTTCTTGGCATCTAGGAAAGAAAACTGTTCTACAATTCTACTCTATCCAAGCGCTGCTAACACTTTCATTTTTCAACTTTATTGATTTATTTGACCATTAATAAATCTTATATGTATAAAGAGAACATGTTTAACTGCTTCTTTTTTCACTTTAGACGCTTGTAGATGAGAAAATATAAGAAAAAGATAAATGGTGTTAGGCTTCAAGCACTTAAGTGCCGAGTGTATCAGTAAGTCAAGGTATATGACCTGAGTCTCCATCTCCAAGAAGGCCTCAAATTTTAGTAGTTGTTCAATGACAATTCGAACATGGGAGCAGAATGAAATCCTCATTCTTGACCACCTAATGAAATCTAGCTCAGCGTATGGTAAGATACATACAGGGTAAACAACCACCACCTGGGTTTGCCCAGAATTTCCCTCATTTTATCACTGAAAGTTTAGTTCTAGGGAAACCAAAGGTATTGTTTATACTAGAAAGATTACCCCATTTCTGTGAGTTGCATGGGCCTTACAGAGGTCTTCAAAGTGCTTTGAGTGACAGGGTAGAGAATTCTATAAAGTTTTATGTAGGCCTGTCTCGTTCTTTCAGGCTGCCTCCGTGCTAAACTCCAGCCGTTTAGGATATAGAACAAAGAATGAAGAAACAGCTTAGTGGTTTCTAAGCAATATAGGATCATGCATCAGTATACCGAAGAGAGGTGGGCTTCTTTGTCCATAGCTGCATTTGAAAACATATTATTGGCATTTTAAAGATGCTGGTTCTATATAAAAGTTTAACTCAATGACTCTGCATGTGTATAAGACAGAGAGAAAGAGATGTAAAGACAGAAAGGAAGAGAGATTGAGAATGACAGCTGTATTAAAGAAAATAAAAACACGATTATTCAGTCACCACTTAATGATACTTGGAGGATGGAGTCTGGTTGTTTGTTTACATAAGACTGTGTGCACCTGTTTTCAACCGATGACTTGAAGTCCTCAGACAGGGGCAGCAAACAAAGTCACATCCACAGCTGACGCCCATTGCCAAAGTGAAATCTCTTAAGTCCTACCTCCTAATAACCCTCCACAGAATATTCTCTGCCTACTGAGAATAACAAGGCCAGGCTAGGTGGCTGACGCTTTAGGCTGATTCTGTGAGAACACATAGGCTCTACCCATGCATGAACTTACCTGTGCAAGAAGAAAAACTGTTCTGGGCAACATCTCATCTGTCATCACGAACGGGTAATTCAGGAGAATTTATAAGGGCTGAATTTCCCACCGTGGGATTTTCTCATTGGCGAATATAGTCAGAATCATGTAGAAGTAATGAAAACACTACATATTGCATCATTTAAAATGGAAAATTAATCTCAAGGGTAAAATAACTCTCAGCAGAATTAGAATTTTTTAAATAAGAAAAAGAAAAACTCAATATTTTGCTTTCTTCTTATATTACATTGTTTTTTCTGTATCACGGAGTCTATGCAAAAAAAAAAACTTCATTAAAAAAAAGATATTGGTGTCCCATGTGATAACAATTATGTCAGTATTGCTTCAAACTAATTCCTAGGTGAGGGTTGATTTTTGTTGCTGTTTCTGTTCTTGTTGTTTATGTCGTTTTCTTTAGCACTATACAAAAAGACAAAGTGGCATACATTTAGAAGTCACTAGGAAAGGCCTGTTTAAACACTTACTTTATGGCACAGTGCTTGGGTACTAAGGCTGTTAACCAGAAGGTAAGCTGGAATACACAAGCCTCTCGTCTGAAACCCCATGGAGCAGATCTACTCAATCCTATAGGGTCACTATGAGAAGGAATTGGCTCGATGCCAACGGGTTTGGGTTTGTTTGTTTTGATTACTTCTTACAGGCCAGAAAAATTTGAAAACAATTGATGCAGCTACATAACCCTAAATTATTTCCAATTTGTTTTTTTCTTATGATGATAGAGACTTTAGGAAAATATTCACTCTATAAAAAAATTAGTATTGGGAAACTAACAAAGCATCTGTTGGAGAATCTTACTATGGAATTCTACCAGGATATTTCAGACTTACAGGGAGTATCACAAAACTGAAAGACAGATCTAAGCAAACACCACCTGGGTTTTCTTTCATTAAAATCAATTCTCCAAATTTTTCTCAAAACTGTTTCAATACATCATCATTTAAAAGGTAGACAATTTAATAAAAAGAACACAAAAATTACTAGGTTTTGAAAACTAGTACACACAGATACTTTCCCCTTCACCTGTGAAAAGATGGATGTCTTCTTAGGGATCTCTTGATGACCCCAAAGTTCAAATTCTGGCCAGCAAAGGAGGATTTATGCCCTAATTATTGACATCAGCAGTTATTTCAGGAGAATCCCAAATGTGAAAAGAAGAAGCAATTAGAAGTGGAATCCCAGTAGAGAATACTCTTAAAAGGAGAAACAATAATTGGCACCACTGTACCTTCTTGGATGAGGATATTAGGGGGAAAAAAATGTATTTTGTGTTTCACTGGGGTTCAAACCAACGAACGGTCTGCTTTAAGTCCTGGGCAGTGCTTTAGCCAATTCTGCATACCAAACCTCAAATACTATTAGCTTCTTATGAAATGAAATTCAAGTAATTGATCTCATCATTTCAAGATCTACAATGTTTGTTATAGTGAATATATCCAGAATATATACTAAATAAAATGCTCAAAGCTGCTTAAAATGCAGAATACAATGATGAAAAAGATAATCTTTATATGAACGAGCTTGCAAACTGATGGGATCTCTAAGATATGTAAATATGTACATACATACATTATACATTGTGGTCGTCATTGTTACGTACCTTCAAGTCCGATTCCAACTCAAAACAACCCTGTAGGAAAGAGTAGAATTGCCTCATAGGGTTTTCTGGGCTGTAATATTTACTGAAGCAGATTGCCTGGTCTTTTTTCCTGCAAAGTAGCTGGTGGATTGGGACTGACAACCTTTGGATTAGCAGCCGAGAGCTTAACCATTGCTCAGTTTTCAGAACAAAAACTCAAAGTGCTATGGCAGGTCACTGGAGGGAGAGATTGATGACCTTCTAATGACAACAACAATGTCTGACATAGAGTTTAATCCATAAGGATGTGTTAAATAAATGACGGATCGAGGGACATATTTAATTTATTCTTTATGCCATGACTCCCATGTTTGAGAAAGTGGCTTATACTGGGTCCACAACTGAGCCAAGAGAAGCTATGTCTCAAAACATAACTGAGGAAAAGGTGTCTTACACATGTGATTTATTATTCACAAAAAACACGCCAGGTAGGTATCATTACATATATTTTGCAGATGAATAAACTGATACTGAGAGGTAATTTTTCTAAACTTACACAGCTGATAAGTAAGCCTTAAAACTGGGATTTGGACCCAAGACTGAATAACTCCAAAACCAATTATTTTCCCTCCATACCATTCTGTGCTGATGTGAACAGAATTTTTTTTTTTTTTGCTTTTTTTAATAAACAAAAAACCTGAGGAGAATGTCATAACACATGGCTGGATGTTTGGATGGTTGGTGAGGACAAAGCAACCCACAAAATTGCCATTCACGCGACATAAAGAAAATTTATGAACTTCTGCCCACAGACAAGGCTTTCCCAGTGAGCCTAAATGTATAAAGATCACAAAAAGGGTTTATTCTTTCCCAGGTGTGGAACTTCCCTGGCCTCAGTAAGTACCTATTGGCCAATTCCCATCAAATTTCTTCCTTGTCTGAGCAGCTGTGGAGTTCCTTCTGTTTCCCAACACCTCAAACCATAACTCATTCCTATCTTTTCTCTGCCCCAGGCTGCCTAGTTTATATTTCTGGGAAATTATTGCAGTACGTATTTGATTTTTCAACTATAACATTATTATGAAGATTGAAATGAAATATCTGTGAAGGTGATAAAAGCCAGAAGTTGTTTTCCAATTGCAGCATATAATCATGAATGAGTCTCAAGGAAGATGCATTGTCACAAAGATTTATTGCTCAGAATTTGTTTTCTGACATTCTTTCATTATGGTTCAGAGTTCGCTTTTATCTGTGTCCATCCTGTGATAAAGGACATAGGGTCACTATAGGGTCCCTATGGGTCGTACTCAACTCAATGGCACACAACAGTGTGCAATTATCCCTGCCTAGTGCCAGTAAAATTATGTTCTTAAATTCTTGCTAAGAAATGACTTGCCTCAATGAGCTTGCAGCAGGCCATTTATCTGATCTATACAAGATAAAGAGCTGATTATGTATGAAACCAAACTATCTATTGTTCTGTTTCAATTACATGTTAGAATGGGGAGAAAGACTAGCACAGTGAAAAAATATGTATATACATGTATATATAATATATACATGTACATATAATTGACTATAGATAATGCAGAAGCAGAAAGAGGAAGAAATAGACAATTTCATAATCATTCAACAAAAATGAGTTCAGCATCAACTCTGTATCAGACACTATGTTAAGGTAGTAAAGATAAAAAGATTAAAAGGCACGGTCCCTTCCTAGAAAAACTGAAGTACACACATTTAACTACAATATCATGTTATAAATCCAATGATAGAATTGTAAACCCATTGTGAATCTGGATGTGGTAACTCCACAGCCTGAATCTATTAGACAAATCTTTCTGAACGGGGCAACGCCTTAGCTGAATCATAAATGATAAGGGTTAAAGGGACTGTGGGGGTAACCTGGAGCTGGCAGTAGAAAGGCCACTAAATGTTCCACAAAATTCCCTCTGCTGTTCTGGGTAGGGCAAAAGCTATCATCATCATAATAATAAAATCTTGTTTAAGCAAATTGCTGATTCTCTCATACTAACGTGAGGGAATGTCAGCCACATATCAGGTGGCAGCAACTGAAAATGGACATATAAGCACAACGTTGCAGTCCATTTGCCATGTCAACTCTGGAAATCTGCAGCATCGTGCAAGAAACAAAGGGGCCACCTTTCTGACTGTACCTCCTCCTAGTATTTCCCCCATTTATTAAGCTCCAGCCACATTGTCTTTTTTTTTTTTTTTTTTGATACTCCAACATGTCAAGTTAATACCTGAAGCGCTGTACTTGTTATCATTTCTGCTTGATATGCTTTCCAAAGATCCACTCATGATTGTCTTCTCATTTAGGCTTCAATCCAATGTCACCTCTTCTAAGAGACCTTCCCCTTCCATACAAAATAGCACATTAGCATGCCCCACACTTCTGATCCTGCAATTTTCTTCCCCATTGTCTTACTTTACCTTCTCATAACACTTACTAGGACCTGAAAAGATTTCATTGTTTGTTTTGGTGACTTGCTATCTGATTCCTCTTCTCTCCAAAAAGTAAGCCTATTGCTGTATTGTTGTTAGTTGTCATGAACTGGATTCTAACTTATAGCGATACCATGTGGATAAGGATAGAACTCAGCTGTATGGGGTTTTCAAGGCTATGTCCTTCTGGAAGCTGAACACCAAGCCTGTCTTCAAAGGCTCCTCTGGGCGGGTTCTAACCACCAACATGTTGGCTGGTAGTCAAGTGCTTAACTCTTTGCTCCATACGGGGACCCATAGCTCTATTAACTCTATGAAAGTCAAACAATTACATTCATAGACAATTACTTAACTCATCAGATTACCAATTATATACTCTTAGTAACTTTACTATTAACCATGGCTTTAACAAAAAAGACTTCAAATGTGACTATTGTAAAGATGAGTAGAAGGAAGTAGTTGTGTGAAGTGGGAATGCAAGGCTTGCTAAAAGAATGTCAATACCTTCTTTTAATAATATCAATTGGTAAATCCACAATTTAAAAAATCAATGAAAAGAAATACAGCACATAATTACAAATATGCAGGCTATTATCAGAACAACAACAACAAAAAAAATAACAAGAATGTGCTGCCCACAGGAACTTGGGGGTGGGGAGGAGAGAAATAGGAGTTTATATTTATTTGGTTGTGGTCCTTGTATATCATTTAACTTTTAAAACTATGTAAATGATTTATGTAATGATTTTAATTAATAATTATAAATATTTTTAATTAAGCATACACATATCTAAAAACAGATAAAATGACTAGAAGAATACAAACAAAATTTTAAAATTTCTTTGAAGGTTTGGGTGTTCACTTTCTATGTCACGTGTTTCTGCATGTTTGCATCAGCCAAAAGAATCTACTTCATGATGTGGAAACGAGAAACGTCAACAGATCATAGTAGTCTATAAAAACAAAGAGTGTTTCTTATCCGTTCTATATTTTCATTGTGAGTTGACTGAGGGCTCTGTTCTATGTCCCCTCACTCAAGATCCCAAGCTGGGTTAGCATACACCATCTTAAATCTTGGTGGTGGCCATGAAAAAAAAAAAAAAAGCAGCAACAAGCGGGGTGTCTCACAAACAATTAAATTTTCAGCTGAGAAGTGACACATATGACTTCTAATCCAACTCATTGTCCATAAATAGCCACAAGTCCCCACACAGTCCCAAAATGACTAGAAATATCATTCTACTATATGCCTAACAAAGAACTAAAAAAAAAAAAAAAAAACTAATTAATATGAATGAGTATAACAAGCAGGTAAAACTTTGCAATCAACATTTTATATATTTATATTATGACAGTTTTAAAATGCAGAGTTCTAACTTGGTATACCTGATTTCCCATTTTATCACCGGTTCTTTCCTAAATCTTGACAAAATGGTCTAGATAAACTTTTGGGAACAAAGAATAATAAGATATGTTAAGAAAGTAGTTTTTTTCTCAACAACCTTTTGGTAAATGCTTCTTTCACATCTTTATTTCTAAGGCTATAAATCATGGGGTTCAACATGGGGATAACCGTGGTATAAAATACAGCCACCATTTTCCCCTGTTCCACAGATTCCTTTGAGGGGGGTCTGAGATACATGAGAAAAAGAGTTGCATAGAATATGCTGACAGCTGTCAGATGGGCACCACAGGTAGAGAAAGCTTTGTGTCTGCCCTCTGTAGAGCGGATCCTCAGGATGTCAGGAAAAATATAAAAATAGGAAACAAGGATAATGAGGAGTGAAAAGGAAAGGTTACACCCAGCCACAACAAGCATTGATGTCTCTTTGTTGTAAGTGTCAGAACAAGCCAGCTTAATCAGTGGAGGGTCAGCACAGTAGAAGTGGTTAATCTCATTGGGGCCACAGAAGGCCAGGTTGTAGGTCCACATGGTCTCCATCAGCCCAGTGAGAGCTCCATACACATAAGGCGCTGTGATGAGGGATGTACAGACACTCTTGGACATTTTGCTGCCATAAAACAGAGGGTTGCAGATGGCCATGTACCGGTCAAAGGCCATCACGGCCAGGATATAGATCTCCACATGGACCAAGGCGATAAAGAAGTAACACTGCACCAGACAAGCAGAATAGGAAATGGTTTTCTTCTCTGAGAGGAAAATGTTGCCTGATCCTGGGCCTACCTAGTCCAAAATGTAACTTTCAGGACTGAAGAATTTCCTTATTCCCAATTACTATGAGAGAAGGGGATGAATTGAAAGAAAAGGAGAAGGTATTAAAGATGGATTGATACAGTGGCTGCAACAATGGGCTCAAGCATGACGATTGTGAACATGGAGCAGGACCAGGCAGTGTTTTGTTCTGTGGTACATAGGGTCGCTATGAGTGGGAACCGACTCGAAGGCACCTAACAACAACAATATCAAAGGATAACATTAGCTCCAATGACCTTGTTATTTGTTTTTGTTTTTTTCAATAACTTCCACCCAACCAATTCCCTACTGGAGAAATGTTAGTAATAAATCAGGGCTAGTTTGATGATTTAGAGCCCTGGTGGTGCAGTGGTTAAGAGCTTGACTGCTAACCATGAAGGTTGGCAGATCAAATCCACCAGCCACTACTTGAAAACCCTATGGGGCAGTTCTATTCTGTCCTGTAGGGTTGCTCTGAGTCAGAATCAGCTCAATGGCAAAGCATTTGTTTGTTTGGTCCAAACTGATTGGAATAGGGACTTACCAGTTTGAGTGTGGAGAATTTCTTTGTTCTTTTTGTATTATTTGGAAGAACTGAAAAATATATATATATTTTGGGAGTTGCTCAATATTTAAATTACCCTGCCATTTGCACTCCTTTTTTAGAATCCTTGGGAAAGGTATTTCCTGTTTTATGGAGTAGAACTATAGGGTTACTACGAGTCACAATCAACTGAATGGCAGTGAGTTTGGTTTGGGTATGGAATAGAAAAGTAATGGAAATTCTCTAGTCTTGACCACACATTTCTGGTTTCCATTATGACCTCTGAGATATCAGTTCCTTGGTTCAGGTAGAAGTATGCTGGGATCACAGCCTTGTCCCTCATTGTCTTAACTCACCAAATGAGTGATTCAAGGTGGACAAAATATTTTTGCCTCAAACTGGTTGCTGCGGGGGCTTAAAGATCAGACGATCCTGCAAAAGAACACTGATCATGTCTGGTTCCTGGATTCTAGACCTCCATGGTAAGCTATCTGTTCTTTAAGACTTGTCTTCCATCTCCACATTGATTTGGATTGATTAGGATAGCCATAGGTGACTACTGTTGTTTGCAACAAAGAAAAAATGCTAACGATATTGATATTAGCTGAAATGCGTATGTTTATTTTTCTATAAGGAGATCATTTCTACTCACTAAAAATATCCTATGAGAGAAGACTGTTCCGTAACTATGAACGAGTAAACAAAGGTTTAGTTTGTGGTTTATATAACAAGTTAAATCTGGGTTTTCTCTATTTCATCACAGTAGTGATTTTGCCTTGTCCATTCTTACATGCCAATCTTCCATCACTCTTTAGCTTGTTTACTTTTTTTAAAATATAAAATTTATATTGAGAAAAATGCACTGTGTCTTAAACACACAAGCTCGTGTATGTTTACAAATGCATACACCCATGTAACCTACCATGGGACATTTGTAAATGTTAGGATTAAAGCAAACCAAGCGTAATGTTTCCATAAAGCTCCAGTAGTGTTAGCATAAAATCAGTTCATGGACTGTCCTACTCCCTCCATAAATTCCTTATCCTGAATCTCAGTTTTACCACTAATTTAACTTTAACCAGCACTTAACATACGGTGCCTTATATGCCAAATTTCAGTCTAAGTGCCCTACACATATTCAGGTACTTGACTTTCAAACCAACTTTATGGTATTCTGTTCCTTTCGGATTCCAACAATAACATTGTTTCCTCAGTTTTGGTCCAGAAAGAAATGCCGTTATGGATAGTGGAGTGTCCTGGTTAAAAAGGCTATGGTGTCAGCCTGTTGAATTCACCACCTAGCTTCAGCCCTTCTAATATGAATAACTTGGAACATGTTTCTTAATACTTCTGGGCTTAAGTTTCTTCTACTGCAAAATAGAATTAATGAAATTACTGCCCCACAGGGCGATTTTGGAAATTACACATAAATAAATTATGCAATCTGTATAGCACTGTACCTAATGTGTACCAAGCCTTTAATAAACGTTAACTATCATTTATGTTAACTGATGATTTCAGAGCAAATGATTTTAGGTATTTAACAGGCTCTGGGATCCTTAATCACTTTTCTAAGTAACAATAATTTAGTTACTAAATGTCTATACTTTCTTGTAATTGGCATTCTTCTCATCTAGCCATTTAATCATCTCAACCCACCTAATTCTGACAATATATAGCATTGCATAAATAGATAACGTTTTCATGATTATGATACATGCAGAATAAAGAAACCTACCTACAAGTGAAGGCAGAGCTGTCCTTACAGTGAATAATGGCTTCTTGGGTGAATAACTAAAGGAGAATTTATGTGTTGATTCCTTTCCCTAAGGCATTTCACAAATGTGTGAAGCTGAAGCAATTACGTTGTGACAAAATTGTTTTTGCTGAATGAGTTCTCTGGAGAAGTAACAATCAGAAAAAAAGCAGATTTAAAATGGGAGCTACCCACTCCGTAGGGCTTTTCTCCTTTATGTTCAGTCTCAATATTTTTCTTCTCCTACACTGAGAGTACCATAGGGTAACCTTGATGTCTGCAATGGACTCACAGATCGCATCACCCTAACTACTGTAATTGTAGCTTAATCCAGTCTTTGGGTATTGTTTCTTCAACACTATTGTAACACTTTGTATCAAAATTATATTTCCTCCTCCTACGAAATTATACTTCCTAACTCCTTCGCAATGTAAATATAACGTATTTATATTGGAATGAATCTTTTACTGTTTGAAGGCTAATATTATTTGTTATTAATTTTAAGCAATAATATTTCTATAGAAAATGTACACAAATCATAAGGGTAAAACTTCATAAATGTTTGCAAAGTTAAAATATTTGTGTAACCAGCCCCTAAATCAAACGGTAGCGAATTAGCAACACTGTAGAAGACCTCCTCATACCATTCTCCAGTCCAACACCTCAAATTAACTACATTCTAACTTGTCACAGTGTAATCAGTTGCCATTCTGTCGACTTTGACTCATGGTGGTGCCATGTCTGAGAGAATAGAACTGTGCTCCATACAGGGTTTTCAATGGCTAATTTTTTAGAAGTAGATCTGCCAGGGCTTCTTCTGAGGCATTTTTAGATGGGCTTTGGCAGATGCCTCCAACCTGCCCATTAGCAGCCAAGCACAATAACCATTTGCACCAATAAACTACTTAATTTTGTCTCTTTTTGAATTTATGTTGTTGGGGACATACAGTGTCTATATAAATAGAGTATAGGAAAAATCTCACTCTCATTGCTGTATAGAATTCCATTGCATGACTACACCAAAATTTATATATCTTTACTGTTATTGATAGATATTTAGTCTGCTTCCAGATTTGGCTATTACCAAAAAAAAAAAAAAAAAAATTATCCTTGAGTAAAAAAAAAATTTTTTATATATATATCTTTAAGATTCTATTTATGCATTTCTGCTCATTACATACTGACTGGAATTGCTTGTTTACAGGGTGTGTTTATGTTCAACTTACATAAATACCGTCAACTAGTTTTTCCACACTGGTTATACCAATTTACATTCCCTCCAGCATTATATGTGAGATTCAATTGTTCTGTTTTGCCACCCTGGAATGTGTGTATAGGTAACGATATCTCAATGTAATTGTAACTTGCATTCCTTTAGCGATCACTGAAGTTGAACACGTTGTTATAGGTTTACTTACTTCTTTGAACATTATTTGTGCATTTGCGGGGCAATGGATAGTTATTGTGTGGCCTTTCTCGCCATGGTCTTGTAACTCCCACCCAGGTGATTGGGCGGGACTGAGTGGTCCATTGAAGGGATTGACCAGTTTTTGCCATACTTCTGGGCTTAAGGTGAGCCAACCCAGAGGCAGGAAGAAGAGGATCCCACCATCACCAGAGAAGAACAGCCAGGTGTGGAGAGCCCCTCCTTTGGGCCAGGGATCTCTGCTTTGAAAAGCTACTGGACCCAGGAGACAGAGAGCAAGCTAAAACCCTGAAGACAGTGAGAAGTGGTGGCAAGAGATACAAGCCAGAGACCATGCAATGGGCTTCCTGGCCTACAGAGCAAGAAAGCTCAGTGTCTTGGGGCCACAGTTTATTGGCAGAGAGGGGTGCCTCTGGGCACTTGTTAGCAGGAGCTAAAAGAGTTTTGTAATGCTTGCCTGAGCAGGTCAGAGGCATAGGGCCAGAGAGAGGTGTGCCTGTGAGCTCAGCTGAAAAGAAGCTATCCTGATAGAAGAACTGTGTCCTGAGCATTCCTGAGCCTGAATTATAGTATATTACTTCCATAATAAACCAGATAATTGTGAGTATTATCTGTGAGTTCTGTCTGGTCATTGCAATGAATTATCGAACCCATCAGAGATGTAGATAGCACCATGGGAGAGATGGTTGGTGTCAGGACTGGTAAAGATGGTGGAGAAAAGAGGCATGTCTGACCTCTGCCTCATAGGAATCAGCTTTGGGGTATTGACCTTAATTCTTCTTCCTCGTTGAGAGAAGGTCAAACACTGCCCCCATGCCATTTTTACAGCAGCGAGTGTTCATAACATTTGCTAAGATATCTGGTTTCTTTATTTACTCAAAGAAGAGTTTATATAAAATATTCTAGGTATGAGTCTTTTGTCAGATATGTGTAGCACTGTTATCTTCTCTCAGTCTGTACCTCGTCGTCTTAGTTACTTAGCACTGCTATAACAGAAATGGAAACCCTGGTGGTGTAGTGGTTAAGTGCTACAGCTGCTAACCCAAGGGTTGACAGTTGGAATCCGCCAGGGACTCCTTGGAAACTCTATGGGGCTGTTCTACTCTGTCCTATAGAGTCACTATGAGTTGGAATTGACTCAACGGCACTGGGTTTGGTTTTGGTTTTTTATAACAGAAATACTTCAACTGGATAGTTTTAACGAAGAGAAATTTATTTTCTCACTGTCTGGGAGGCTAGAAATTTGAATTCAGGGCACCAGCTCCAGGGGAAGGCTTTTACTCTCTGTTGGCTCTGGGGAAAAGTCCTTGTCTTCAGTCTCCCCTAGTCAAGGAACTTCTCAGTACAGGGACTGCAGGTCCAAAGGATGTGGTATTCTTCTGGCTCTTGTTTCTTGGTGGTATGAGGTCCCCATGTTTCTCTGCTTGTTAATCCTACCTCATTAATATCATATAGGTAGGATTTATAACACATAGGAAGATCACATCAGATGACAAAATGGTGGACAATCACACAGTACTGAGACTCATGGCCTAGTCGAATTGATAACACATTTTTGGGAGATACAATTCAATCTACAACACATGCCTTTCCATTCTTTTAATACTGCCTTTTGATAATGACTCTTCTTAACTTGAAAACAGTCCAATGCATCATAATTTATGTGTTTGCTTTAAGAGCTATTTGCTATCTCAAAGTTATGGCCATATTCTTTGATACTTCATTCTAGTAGTTTTATTGTGTTATCTCTGACATTAGGTACTTTAATCCAACTGAAGTTGACAGTTGTGCATGGTGTGATTAGTGGGTAATATTGTATTAATTTCACACAGGTGTTATTGATCCAAGGGTGTTTATTGAAAAGATCTTAATCTCCCCATTCATTTCAGTGTCTGTCTGCCACATAACTCTAGTGATCAAATACATGTGTATCTGAGTTCACCTGAAGAATGACGTTCAGTGTTTTGTTTGTTTGTTTACTTATTTCATTATTTTGGGTCTACAGGCAACAAATTCTCTTAAGTTCCTGATTTTCCGAAAGTATTTCTATTTGGCGTTTACTTTTGGAGATATGCCCTAGACAAACACACTAGGTTGGCAGGTTTTCTTTTGTTTTGTTTTTCTTCCACACCTTAAAGATCATGTTGGTTTATGGTTTCTGTTGTTTCTGTTAAGAAACCAGTACTCATCTTAGTGTTGCTATTTTGGAGGTAAAGTGTCGTTTTTCTCTAGTTGTTTTCAAGTTTTCTGTTGTCTTTGAATTTTTCATGGTCATATGTTTAACTTGTGTGTATGTGTTTGAATTTTCATATTTTCCTTACATTTTTATGAACCAGAGCTTTAACTATGAAAATTCATTGAGGCCTGGGTGGTTGATGATTCATTCCTCTGACAGGTACTTGTGTTTTGTGTCATTCTCTTGAGCCTGCTTCCAACCTAGGTATCCTTTAAATTCACTTTTTGGTTTGCAATTTTATAGTCCATGAAAACATTATAAATTTTAAGCCAAATTGACATGAACATTAGCCTACTGTCATTAATTTATAGAAGAGAATTTTTATTATTTAATTTTATTTTCGGTGAAAATATACACAGCAAAACCTCTTCCCGTTCCAGAATTTCTAGACATAATGATCAGTGATACTGGTTATATTTGTCACATTTTGTCAACATTCCCTTAATTTCTGTTCTAGTTGTTTCACTTCCATTTATTTAAACTTCCTGCCCCCCTAGCCTTCTCATCTATGCTTTAAAATAGCTGTTAACCTTTGGCATTATATGCATATATATAATTATACATGGTTTTGTTTTGTTTTGTTTAATGCAGTACTGAACGGTGACAATTTACCCTTTGGGCTAAACTGTTACTTCGTTTGAAGTCGACTTCAGGAGATAGATTCAACTCAAGGTTTGAAGAGCAACTCAGGTTCACAGTCTTGGGAACTCCTCCAGTCGTATTAGGTCCAGTAAGCCTGATTTCTTTTAGAATTTGAAGTTTTGTTTCACATTTTTCTCCCTTTTTATCAGAATTCATCTACTGTGTTACTGATCAGAACATTCTGATCAGCCAGGCACCATATCGTTCTTATCTCATGGAGAAGGAGGCAGTGGTTCAAGTAGACAAGTAGTCCTGTAGCTCAGTTCCCTCTCTGATTCTTGGGTTTCTTTCTTTCTCTTTTGATCCAGATTATTAAATACCAATAGTTGTATCTTAGATGGCTACTTGTAAGTTTCTAAGACCTGGACACTGTCCAACATACTCAGAGGTAGAATATAAACTTTAAGAACTCTATTTTGCCCATTAACTGGATTGTCCCATGAGACTATGGTCCTAAACCCCCAAAGCAAGAGCATTAATCCCATGAGGTGATTGGTTATGTCTAATTAGTATCATCATCTGTACTCCCTGTTTTATATTTTTGGCTGTTATTATTGCAAGAACTAGCATTTGTTCATTCATCCCTTTTCCCTGCATACAGCTTATTGATATCAGTTTCATCAATCATGCTGTGGAAAGTTCTCCCATATTCAGTGCCATCTTTCTCCCATTTCTATAAACAAAAAGTAACTATTAACTAGAGAGTATTTCTATCACTCTCCCCTACCCCAGTAACCAGTAATGAACATAGGTTTCTGCATATTTACCTATTCATGTAATTTCATAAAAATGAGAGATACAATATTTTTATTTTGTGATTGACTTAGTTCACTCAACATAATGTCCTCCAGATTCATCCATGTTGTAAGATGTGTTGGGGACACATTTTTGTTTATCACTGAGTAATATCCTATTGTATGTATGTACCACGTTTGACTTATCCATTCATCCATTAATGAGCACTTGGGTTGTTTCTGTCTTTTTGTTATTCCGAATAGTTCTGCAATGAACGTAGGTGTGCATGTGTCTGTTCATGTCACTTCTATTAGATCCCTAGGGTATGTATGTAAGAGTGGAATTTCTGGGTCTTATGGCAGCTCTAACTCTAGTTTTTTTAGTAAAATAAGATTTTTAACTTCTCCATGAATCAAAGCCTAGACAGACTACTCCTTTTTTTTTTTTTTTCCACTCTGTAATTGAGCAGAGATTTTAGCTCTACAGCAATCCTAACCCCATGAGGCGTCTCTGTTCCAACTGCTCGCCTTGGACACAGCTCATCACTTGTATCCCATCTCCCATGCAGATCATTACCTCTGAGGCTTTAGGTTACCCGTAGGAAAGCTGTTCGTTTCAACACCAACTTACCACCCATAATTCTACTCTCAACCCATTTCAAACTCTGTAGATTTTCATCATTCTCCTGAAAGCTAAGATATATATTTAAAAGTTTTTAAAATCTGTGTTATGCCCTGTACGTTTATGTCTCTATGAGTCAATTATTTTTAATATATATACTGTGCCACATTGTTGGAAATGAAAGTCTTAGATCCTTTAAAATAAAAACAAATGATGACAGACCTTCCTCCCAAGATGTATTTCAATTGTTATTAAAGTCATTTTGTATATGTACCAAAACCAAAACCCATTGCCACTGAGTCAATTCCAACTCATAGTGACCCTATGCAACAGAGTAGTACTGCCCCAAACAGTTTCTAAGGCTGTACATCTTTACAGAACAGAATACATCTCTCTCCTGTGGAACAGCTGGTAGGTTTGATCTGTCTGACTTTTGATAGTAGCTGAGCACTTAACCACTGTGCCACCAGGGCTCCTCGTATGTGTCCATAGAAACATAATTCAAAACATAACTATATAATTGAAACTATTATTTTAAAACTAAATCAAACATACATTAAACAACCTTACAATAAAAAAATTCAAAATAACAACATTAATACAATGTTAAAAAAAATATTAACTTATCCCTCTATTCAACTGATCAATAGTGATTAACTTTTTCTTTTAATCACTGTGCTTATTTCTGGAAGGTACTAGCAAAAGCAGATACAGGCGCTGTTCTCATGAAATATACAAGCTGAGGATGTGAGGGACATTAAGGTACTAATCAAAAGGTTCATGACTGTAAAGTTGCAGCTGTGACGAGTTCCCCAAAACGGTGACACATAGAGTTTTGATATTATATAATAATTATAAACATATTATATGATTTAACTCAGAAAATTTTCTCTGATATATAAGAGATGAGGAAAAACATTCTGAGCAGAGGGAAGAACAAATGTGAAACCCAAAAGAAAGATAAATAATGTTCTGTATTAAGGGAATAAAAAAGGCCAGGGAGACTGGAATGCAGATAGCCACCAGAGCATGTTTTGAGAGGCCTGAGAGAGATACCCAGAGGCCAACCCACACAGAATGTTATTGACTACATTACAATGTAATGTCTTTAACCTAGGTGAAATACTAAGTGACTTGTTTGAGGAAAATAAATCACTTCTTACAAAATATAACTGGTGCTATCATGCTCCAGTTTCTCTTAAGCGGCAAAAAAATTATACATGACTTCATGTCATGTAATGACACCATTTCTCCATAAAGATGAAAATGTAATTTGGTCTAGTGTCAACATTGAATAGAATGAATGGAAATATAAGGACTTATTCCGCTCCCTATCCACTCAAGACAACCATTCATGTTTGGGCAAATTATTTTTAGATTAAGCCCTAAGAATAATTCATACCAAAACCGAAACAAAACCTGTTGGCATTGAGTTGAATCTGACTCATAGCAATCCTATAGGACAGAGTAGAATTATCCCATAGAGTTTCCAAGGAGGGCCTGGTGGATTTGAACTGCTGACATTTTGATTAGCAGATGTAGCTTGTAACCACTATGGCACCAGGGTTTCCTAAGAATAATTCATAGGCTATATAAAATTAAAAACAAACAAACAAATAAAAAAATCTAGCCAATAGGAGCACTGAAGTTTATTTCAAAGGCAATTTTCTTCTGAATAGTTCTTTAGTTAGCGCCTCTTTCACATCCTTGTTCCTCAGGCTGTAGATCATGGGATTCCACATGGGGATCACTGTGGTATAAAACACAGCCACCATTTTCCCCTGTTCCAGAGATTCCTCTGAGGGGGGCCTGAGATACATGAAGAAAAGAGCTGCATAGAATATGGTAACAGATGTCAGGTGGGAAGCACAGGTAGAGAAAGCTTTACGCCTACCCTCTGTAGATCGAATCCTCAAAGTGGCTGGAAATATGTAGATGTAAGAAATGAGGATAACAAGGAGAGAATAACTGAAGTTGAAACCAGCCACAACAAACATGGATAGCTCCTTGTTGTAGGTGTCAGAACAAGCCAGCTTAATCAGTGGAGGGTCAGCACAGTAGAAGTGATTAATCTCATTGGGTCCACAGAAGGCCAGGTTGTAGGTCCACATGGTCTCCATCAGCCCAGTGAGAGCTCCATACACATAAGGCACCATGATGAGGGATGTACAGACATTCTTGGACATTTTGCTGCCATAAAGTAGAGGGTTGCAGATGGCCATGTACCAGTCAAAGGCCATCATGGCCAAGACGTAGATCTCCACATGGACCAAGGCAATAAAAAAATAACACTGCACCAGACAAGCAGAATAGGAAATGGTTTTCTTCTCTGAGAGGAAAATCTCCAGCATCTTTGGAGTCACATTGGTGGAGAAGCACAGATCCACAAAGGATAAGTGGCTCAGGAAGAAGTACATGGGTGTGTGGAGCCGGGCATTGACATGGATGAGTATAATCATGCCCAGATTCCCTGCCACTGTGGCCATGTAAATGACCAGAAATAGCAGGAAGAAGACAATCTGTAATTCCCAATAACTGGTCAGTCCCAGAAGAATAAACTCATTCACTGAAGTAAAGTTACGTCTCATAATTTTCTTGGTTGGGAAGTGAGAACTTTGGACCTGTAGAGAAATTTTTAAAATGGTAAATGTTTTCATATTTTCTTAGAATATTGTTTTGTTTTTCCTCTATGCATTTTTTTCTTTTCTTTTATATGAATCCTATTTTTCCCCAGTAGGCATTAGAAATAGAGGTTTAATTAAAACCCATTGCCATTGAGTCAATTCTGACTCATACCTACCCTATAAGACAGAGTAGAACTGCACCGTAGGGTTTCCAAGGATTGGTTAGTGAATTCCAACTTTAACCTTTTGGTTAGCAGCCAAATGCTTAACCATTGTACAACTTCAGGCCCCTTAATAAAAATGGGACTTAATTAAAAGTTAGCAAACTCATTTAAACCTGCTGCTGAATCTCTGTCAATACTCAGCTTCAGGTCCTTTTTTTTTTTTTTTTTTAATTGTTCTCTTATCTGTCTTTGGTCCTTAATTTTTTTTTTTTTTTATTTAGTTTTTGGCATTATATTTCCTATCCATTTCACATATAATTCATTTGTTTTTTCCATTTCACTTCATAATATGAGATCAACTTTTTTTCTTTTCCCACAAATTTTACCACTAACAATAAATAAGCAAACAGATAAATACCCATCACTTACCTAAATGAAATTTCCAGAAAATCTGAGCAAAGTAGAGCATGTTGTACCAGAGGTTCTTTTCCTAATAACAATTATTTCTTACAGGTCATGGCAGATAAAATTCCTTAGGTTTTCTTGTATATGGGTACTAAGGAATAAATTAAAAGATATATCCTAACTCATTCTAAGTAAGATATCCTGAAATCAGTACTTTGTATTTTAGGGTGACTAACTGCTTTTTTTTTTTTTTTAACTGCTACTTTGGAAAAAGTACAGAAGAAAATAGAATTCTTTGAAAAATTGAATATTTGAAAATATTTTCCCCTGAACAGAAACCAATATATATGCAAGAAAACTTTCAAAATCTTCTAAATCTTTTTACAATTAGTTCAAGAAATTTTAGAGAATCTAATCTTTCTGAGCATCGGATCCGAACTGCCTAGCTTTTGGTTAGCAGCCATATCTCTTAATCGCTGCACCACCAGGGCTAAAACAAACAAACAAAAAAAAGGCAAGGTCAAAGAAAACAAAAACAAACACACCAGCTTCATCTCTCTTTGTTCTCAAGCTTGGCTTGCTACAGCCAAAGAGTAGGTTGTGATCAAGGGTATGTGATGAAAATAGAAGTGCCTAATTTTTATTCATCTCTTTATAAACTGTGCTTATGCTCCTCTTCCACTTTCTGCCTACCCATTAGCTGGAATAAGGATGTGGTGTTGAGCCATCCAAGATCACGTGAATGAGATCAGAGCTTTAAGGATGGCAGAAAAATAAAAATGAGTACATTGGCATTCCTAAAATCTTTGCAGAGATGAACTGATATGTCAGCTCAGAATTTTACATGAATGAGAAATAAACTTCTAATTTGTTTAAGTGACTGTTATTTTGTTTTGCCCTCACAAAGACTAAACTCATTATTCAGCTAATACTTTCACTATAGGATCAGTGTTCAGTATTACTGTAGAGTTGACCACTATACATCTAAGGTTAAACTAAATGCAGTGATGATTATTAATTAGAATTAAGTTAACCCTCAGGGGTTATGCCCAAGTGCTATGCTATGATGTAAAAATTATTATGATAATGCTTACTTAGCCCATATGTCAGCTTCTTGAAACCTTAAAATTGGCTTGAACTACCTTTTTTTCCACTCCATGACATTAAACAAACAAACAAAAAATTCCCATTGAGCCGAATCAACTCATAACAACCCTATAGGACAGAGTAGAACTGCCTCACAAGGTTTCCAAGGAGTGTCTGGTGGATTTGAACTGCCAACATTTTGGTTAACAGCCAGGCTCTTAACCACTGCACCTCCAGGGCTCCATGCCATTCAGAAACACAAAACATTCTCAAATACACAAACATACATACCACAAGGGATGACAAATCTATGGAAGGCAGGTGAAATTGACGTTAGACATATCTTTAAGTCCCCCACCTGCACTTCAACCACAGGCGATTTTTCACTGGCTGTTTTATAGCTTTCAGTTTCCACCTTCATAGCATCACTATTTTCTTCCCTCCTCCTATTTCTCATCCCTGTCTCTTTTCTCCTCCGATGACCTCAAGAAGTCCATATTTTTCTCTCCGTATTATTCAGAGCAGTTCACCTTTTGTTGATGCATACTCTTAAGCTCAGCTGTAGCTCATCTTTGCCTAGTGAGCATATTAAGGTGTTTTGCAAAACTGATGAGCTTTTCATTTAATAGGAATTATCATACTTAGAAGGATCATGAATTGGCTTCTCTCTCTCTGCTTGTGAGTGTACGCATGTATATATATATATATAATTTCTGTGTGTGTATGTGTGTGTACATATGTATATGTATATATATATATATATACACATATGTTTGTGGCCACAGAAGGCTAGGTGGTAGGTCCACACAGTCACAAGTCCATATGTGCATGTATATAGATAGTTGCTGTTGAGATGACTGAGATTCACGGCAACCCCATTTGTGTCAGAGTAGAACTGTGTCCAAAGTGTCTTCAATGACTGATTTTCCCAAAGTAGATCACTAGGCCTTTCCTCTGAGACAACTCTGGGAGAACTCAAACCTCTAACTATTGTGTTAACAGCCAAGAGCTGGTAGTCCTCATACAGCCAATCAAACTCTTTCCTGTAGTCATTGAAATATCTCTAACCCTACAATTCTTACCAAATAAGAAACTGGGTCACAAGCATTAACAGTAACACTTTTGTTGGTTCCTAACATACACAGAATGAACATCCCTACCTATAAAGATGAGGAGCCCTGGTGTCACAGTGGTTAAGAGCTGGCTGCTGCCTGAAAGACCAGTGTTTCAAACCCACCAGTGGATCCAAAGGAGAAAGATGCAGTCTGCTTCCATAAAGATTACAGCCTTGGAAACCCTATGGGTCAGTTCTATTCTGTTTGATGAGTCGGAATTAACAATAACAACAAAACTTATAAAGAAATAGAAAAATCAGCAGACCTTCAAAAATAGTAATTGAGGCAAATGTGTGCTTTTGTTTATAAGGTTGATTTCATTTCCCTATGGTATTTCTTTAAAAAAAAAAAGAAAGAAAGAAAATAATCAATGCTGCCAATTACAAGTTCCCAATTAAGAGACAGCCAAGGGACTTTTAACATGGGAATCTGGCATGCACTGCTGGGCATCCTTCTCCTTCACCACCTCCGCTATACAACACAATGGGCCACATTCCAAAGAAATCTCGTCACTCATCCACTTCACTTAGCTAACAATGCAGCAAGAACATAACATTTCATGTGGCACCGTTATTGTGTTCATGTTCTAGTTTAAAAAACTGGGGGGGGGGGTATTTTAAGCTGTCTTTGGTTATGTATGGAAAACCTGGTGGGGTACTGGTTAAGAGCTATGGCTGCCAACCAAAGGTCAGCAAACTCTGTGGGGCAGTTCTACTCTGTCCTAAATGGTCACTATGAGTCAGGATCGACTGGACAGCAATGGGTTTGTCTTTTTTAGTTTAGTTTTGATTATATGTTTTGTATTGTTTAGATTTGCTTACTAAAAGGCAACGAGTAAATGAAAGCAATTGGGGAGATTTCTAACTCCTAAGCTCCTTTCTATAGCCACTAACATACCTGGCTTCCCTCATAGTTAGTTCGTCTCATTACTTGATTAAATAGCAACGATGATGAACCAAAATTTTTGGTGCTTTCTAGTTTTCTGCAAACAATATTTAACAAATTCGTTACAACATTTAATGGAAAAGAGAAACAAAGAAAGTATTTTCAATTCCATTGAGTAATTTTTTCACAGTCTTGTCCATTATTTTTAATTAGGCAAATCATTCTATTTTAGCTCCATCCTTAAAATGTACATGTGGACTAACATATCCTAGGCCACTTCCAATTCAAATATTTTATACTTTTAATATTGTAATCAAAGTAAAAATGGGAAAACATAAATCTAGATAGCTTATAGGGAATTTATGTAAACCTTGGTGATGTAGTGGTTAAGTGCTATGGCTGCTAACCAAAGGGTTGGCAGTTCATATCCACCAGGTGTTCCTTGGAAACTCTGTGGGGCAGTTCTACTCTGTCCTATAGTGTTGCTATGAGTTGGAATCGACTCGACGGCACTGGGTTTGGTTTATATACATGCATATATATATATGTATATACTTTTCTTTTTTTCTGAGACTTTAGTGGAATTCAGCTTATGATCAGCTATTTGGGAGTTTAGGAAGGATTTATCTCCATGCACTTTGGGACCTTGTTATCAGGGAATTGAGTAGAACAACACTGAAACTGTAAAGAAACACAGTCACTGCCTCCCTTGGTTAAAACAAGATTGTTGTTCTTCAAAGGAGCCTTCTCCCCCAGACACATGCTGAAGAATGACTAAAAAATGTATTCCCTTAATTGCATTCCTCAGGTTAAAACATATTGATGGTTTCCTATCTACACAAAATTAAATCTAAATAACTTAGCTAGATATTTCATATTCTCCTCAACTGATAGAGTTTACTATTCGACCTCCCGGCCACTCATGTTCTTATCCAAAATTGGCATTCCAGGCACATCCAAGCTATTTCCCTTTGATCAGTTGATTCTGTCTTGGCTCCCATCCTGTACTCTTTGAACTTTCTACCCAAATTTCAAAGTTCTGCTTAATGGTCACTTGACCTGGTAGAACTACCCTAAAATTATTTTTTTCTTCCTGTATGTGCACAAAACACATTTTAAAAATACTTCATCTAATTCACTTATCTTAGCAAGTCTTATGGTAAAATTAGCTGTCGGTGTTTCTCCCTGACATTACTCTCCCTAGAAAGGGGGAACCATTTACTAATTTTTAAAACCCATGTGTCCTTGCCTTTGGTGGGTCTCATTAACTATGCATTTCATTGAATTACTTCAACATGTGATCACAAACATATGAAAATATTCCCAGGAGTTGAAGTGTTAAGCAAGAGATAATTTTTCCATAACATGGTCTTTCTGGGTGAAATAGGCTGCCATTAAAAATGGTCATCTTCTAGGGAGAATCCACTCTAATGTATCCCCAACCAAAGAACATAAGAATAATCATTTTAAATATATTGCAATTTCCAAAACAATGAGTGCTTTCATGTACATTCTGACTTTCTAAGAGTCACAAACATCAGATCATTACATCGTTTGTAAAGTGCTCTTTAAATTTCAGGGGAATTAATTCAACAAGAAATCACAATTAAACAGTTACATATGGGATGTGGGACTTAAAAGATTTAGAAACAGAAAACTCAAGGCTTCAATTAAATATACTTCATATCCAAAGATTTGGATTACATCATCTACTGAGATATTGTTCTTGACCCTTGATTGGACATTCCTTGAAAATTCACAGAGCAAGGTTTTATTCTGTTTTTCAAATTAAGAAATCATCACTTTCCCTGAAGAAAATCAAGAAAACGTTGTTTGTAATATTCTATAATAAAAAATACATAAATATGAGCCTTTCAAATTATTTATGATAAAGTATTCATGCTTACTGATTAAAAAAAGAGAGTCTCATGTAGCAATTCAGCTTTTAATTTCCTCGTATTACATTCTTTCTCTTTCTATGTATCTAGCAGTTTAAAAGAAGGGTCACAAACATATGAGATGGAAACTATTTTAATATTGCTAATCATTCCTTCAAGAAGCATATGTTTCCCTTACCCAACTGTACCAAAAAAAAAAAAAAAAAAAGACCAAACATTGTTGTCGAGTCAATTGCAGACTTATAAGAACCCTATGGGACAAAGTAGAACTGCCTCACAGGGTTTCTAAGGAGTAACGGGGATTCAAACTGCCACCTTTCAGTTAGCAGCCAAGCTCTTAAGCCACTGTATCACCAGGGCTGTAGACTATCTAAAAATCTAGTTAAATTTATAAGATAGAAATCAAAAGCACAGAAGTTTTTCTAATTTACAAAGTTTCCAAATCTGTTGGTAAAAATGTAAACCCAGGACACACATATACTCTCAAGCACGTTCTGGAAGTCCATGGCCAAATACAATTTAGTTTCATCCAGTAGCCACAAGGTGGCAAAAAAGGATGCTATTCAAGTTGCCAGCTCTGGAGAAAACAACTGTAATGATAAACCAGCCTATCTGAAGCCACAAATACTGGCAATGGCAAACATAAATCTGCAACACTTTGGATCCAATATTGTAATTAAGCAGAGGGCACATGAACATGTGAGGTGATTGGCAAAGACTGCAGCAGGGACAAAATATGGAGTCAACAGGAATGTGACAATATTATATTGCTCAAACAAATTGGCCAAGGAAATGGTTTTTATGAACAAAAAGTGAACCAGAATTTGTGGGATTGGCAAATTGGTGAGGAAACAGTACAAAGGTGTGATCTGCAGGGTTAGATCCAAGGTTCTGACAAGAAACAGCATACAAATTACTAAAAACAAGACAAAGAAAACAAGCTGCAATGGTGAACAACTGGTCAGTCTCAGGAAGTTAAGTTCCTTCTCTCTGGTCTGATTTATTCTGAACATTTCCAGATGAATTCTGTTTAAAGAAATAAAAGCAGTTTAGAACTGAAAAAAAAATCATCCACATTTGGCATTTCATCAGTGTGTTTTATATAAATATTTTCTAATTTTCATTTTCTTATGAATCCAGTGAAAACCCTGGTGGTGTAGTGGTCAAGTGCTACTGCTGCTGCTAACCTAAAGGTTGGAAGTTTGAATCCACCAGGCGTTTCTTGGAAACTCTATGGGGCAGTTCTACTCTGTCCTTACAGGGTCTCCACCAGTCGGATTCGACTCAACGGCAAAACCAAAAAAAAAAACTAAACCCAGTGCCGTCGAGTCGATTCTGACTCATAGAGATCCTTTAAGGACAGAGTAGAACAGCCCCATAGAGTTTCCAAGGAGCGCCTGGTGGATTTGAGCTGCCGACCCTTTGGTTAGCAGCTGTAGCACTTAACCACTACGCCACCAGGGTTTCCACTCAATGGCAATGGGTCTTATAAGGCCAATATTATAATCTCTAAAACCAAAAATCAAACCCATTACCTTTGAGTCAAACTCCGACTCATAATGACCCTATAAGGACAGAGTAAAACTGTCCCTTCGGGTCTCCAAGGCTGTAATTTTTATGCAAGCAGACTGCCACATCTTTCTCCCTTAGAGTTTACGGTCAGTAGCTGAGCCGGATGGATCCTGGCTGAAAGCAGAGAATACCAGAAATATGTTTACCTGTGTTTTATTAACCATGCAAGGCATTCGACTGTGTGGTTCATAACAAATTATGGATAATATTGCAAATAATGGAAATTCCAAAACAATTGGGTTCATGAAGAACCTGTACATAAATCAATAGGCAGTATAAGAACAGAACAAGGGAATACTAGGTGGTTTAAAGCCAGGAAAGGTGTGTGTCAGGGTTGTATCCTTTGGCCATACTTATTTCAATCTATATGCTGAAGAAATAATTCAAGAAGCTGGACTATATGAAGAAGAACGGAGCATCAGAATTAGAAGAAGGCTCATTAATGACCTGTGGCATGCAGATGACGCAACCTTCCTTGCTGAAAGTGAAGAGGACTTAAAGCGCTTACTGATGACGATCAAAGACCACAGCCTTCAGTATGAATTACACCTCAACTTCAATAAAATGAAAATTCTCAAAACTGAACCAATAAACAACATCATGACAAATAGAGAAAAGATTGAAGTTGTCTAGGATTTCGTTTAACTTAAATCCACAATCAACACCTGTGGGAGCAGCAGTCAAAAAATCAAAAGATGCATTATATTGGGCAATTTTCCTGCAAAGGACTTCTTTAAAGTGTTGAAAAGCAAAGATGTCACCTCAAAGGCTAAGATGTGCCTGATCTAAGCCATGGCATTTTCAATAGCCTTATATGTATACGAAAGCTGGATTATGATTAAGGAAGACCAAATAATTGATGTCTTTGAATTGTGGTGTTGGTGAAGAATATTGAATACACCACGGACTGCCTAAAGAACAAACAAATTTGTCTTGGAAGAAGTACAGCCAGAATGCTCTTTAGAAGCAAAGATAGCGGGACTCTGTCTCACATACTTTAGACAGGTTATCAGGAGGGATCCGTTTCTGGAGAAGGACATCATGCTTGGTAAAGTAGAGGGCCAGCGAAAAAGAGGAAGACCCTTAACAAGATGGATTGACACAGTGGCTGCAACAATGAGCTCAAACATAACAACAATTGTAAGAATGGCGTAGGACGGGGCAGTGTTTCATTCTGTTGTACATAGGGTTGCTATGAGTCAGAACCAACTCACTGACATCTAATACACACACACACACACACAGTTGAGCACTTAACCACACCACGCACACACGCACACACACAGTTGAGTGCTTAACCACTGCACCATCAGGGCACTTTTAATCTCTAATTTTCATTATTTATTATTTACTTACTTTTAAAAAAAAATTTTATGGAGCACATACTATGTATGAGGCTAAGCAATAAAGAATTGTTTTTAAAATCTGACCTTGTGACATTTACAGTATCACAGAGACACAGGCAGTAATCAAATAATCAAACATATAAGTGTATTATCTACAAAGAGTGATAAATGCATTAAAGGAAAAATACATAAAAGTGAGAGAGGAAATTGAGTCTCGGATAGGTAAAATTACTTCCAACTTAATGATAAAAGGAAGCTTTCATTTGTGTTGAGTCAATACTATATTTTGGGCACTGCACTGAGTGTTCAGTATATATTAATCTATTCTTTCTACTTAGAATCCTTATTTGAAAGCACTATATCTTCATCCTATAGAGAAGAAAACTGTTGAGTAACTTGTCCAGCAAATCTGATTCCGGACTTCCTGCTCTTAGCTAATACTTCAGCTGATAAACGATGGAGTCAGGATCTGACAAAACAGCTCACTGTATTCAACGAGTTGAATTTGTCTAAACATTATAAAACAGAACATTTTCTCACAGTGAATTACATTACTCAATGTGCATGCAGCTGTTAAAAACTTGATCAACAACATTTTTGGAAGACAGAAAAAGATTGTATTCATTGCATGATTTTACTTTCAGCAAACTGTGATAGAAGTTTAGTGTAGTAGAGAAGAAAAAAATTGAAGCCAGACAGGTTTGAACTCCATCTGAACAATGTGATTTTAAATTAATAGTCAATCTGTGAGTCTCCATTTACTCATTTTTTAAATG
This sequence comes from Loxodonta africana, assembly GCF_030014295.1. Classification (NCBI taxonomy): domain Eukaryota; kingdom Metazoa; phylum Chordata; class Mammalia; order Proboscidea; family Elephantidae; genus Loxodonta; species Loxodonta africana. The sequence goes on from NC_087348.1 coordinate 31,070,065, forward strand.
AAGATTACAATACTGAAATCATTGTGTGGTTGGGAGAATTAAGTGAAACAACATATATTAAAAGAGTACCTGAACTTTGGTAAACATTATTATTTCTTTCTCTCCCTTTTGTGAGTGCGTGTGTCTAAACCTTCTTTGGATATCCAGTGCTTCCAAAAAATTACCTGATACATGAAAAAAAGTCTTAGGCTCAGAGCATTACCATTCCATTCACCACTTGGTTATTTAAGAGAAATAATTTTGTCTTTACATTATAGCTTCTCATGATGGATTCAAAATTGACTTTACCATAAATGTTAAATTTGGATCCAGTTCTTGTAAAATATCTTTTATTAGATTTATAAAGATACACTGTGATTTTATTTTGAAAGCACATTTCTTCTGATCAGTTTTCGAAAAGCTTGTTTCACGTCCTTGTTCCTCAGACTATAAATAATAGGGTTCAACATAGGGCTTACGAAGGTGTAGAAAACAGCAATGATTTTAGACTGCTCCACTGACTTCTCCATGGGAGGTCTAACATACATGCAGAACAGGGTCCCATAAAACTCAGTCACTGCCACCAGGTGGGATCCACAGGTGGAAAAAGCTTTGCGCCTGCCTTCAGCAGAATGCATCTTCAAGATGGCAATGAGAATGAAGATATAGGAGATGAGGATTATGAGGAGGGAGTTGGAGAGGTTAAATCCTGCTACCACAAACATGGAGGTTTCCTTAATATAAGTGTCTGAGCAGGAGAGTCGGATGAGGGGTGGGTCAGCACAATAGAAGTGGTTAATGATGTTGGAGCCACAGAAGGTCAAGCGGTATGTCCACATGGTTTCCATCAGGCCACTAAGAAACCCATAGACATATGGACCAGCAATCAGGCAAATACAGACCCCTTTGGACATCTTGCTGCTGTAATGCAAAGGGTTACAGATGGCCATGTACCTGTCATAGGCCATTACAGCTAGCATATAATATTCAGTAACCACCATGGCAATGAAAAAATAACACTGAATTAAACAAGCCACATAAAAAACACATAGGAGATGGTTTTCTTGTCTGATAAGAAGTTCACCAACATTTTGGGAGTTACATTAGTAGAATAGCATAAATCCAAGCAGGACAAACTGGCAAGAAAGAAGTACATGGGGGTGTGGAGGTGTGAATCTATCCTGATCAACACCATCATCCCAAGGTTTCCTCCCACAGTGATCACGTAGATTAGCAAGAACAGCACAAAGAGGATGGGCTGAAGGTCTGGATGATCCGTTAATCCCAAGAGAATGAATTCAGTCACCAAACTGTAATTTCCTCTGGCCATTTTCTTAGATAGCAGCATTGTTCACTTAAAAGAATTGAAAATAAATTAAGAAAATGAATGGGAACTCTGCCCTATGATTCTACCCTTTCTCTTTCCTTCTCTCTCTGTCTTGTTCTTCCTCTCCTGTTCACCCTCACACAGATATTTCTAGAGAAAGTCTGAGAATGTAAGAGCTGGTAAGCCCCAGAAAGCCATGGCCCAGATTAACTGGATGTATGCTGTGCAGGTGATTCTTAAATAGAATGGTTCTTATGCAACCAAATTACAGTAGAGAAATCATGACCTGAAATTTGCCAAAAAATGGGTTGAACCACCAACTTCCAGGTGTAATTCACTATAAAGTCATCATTCATTGAGCCCAGGGCTTATTCATTGAGTCCAGGACTAGTCATGGACAAAGCAGTGACATGTTTTCAGAAAACACTCATATTGTCTTTAAGAATGGTTGCAGTATTAAGAGAAATAACCCATAGAAACTCCACAGCTGAAAACTACACTCCCTAGCAGCTTCATTAGAGAGCCCATGATTAGAGGATTTCCAGGGAAATTCTGTAACGCCAGTTTTACTAATTCAGGATTCAGGAGACAGTGCCATTTTTATGTGAATAGACCAAAGATAAAGTCCATATATTTGGAAAGAATAAAGGCACATATGAAGTATTGATGAATAATTTTTCAGTTTGAAAATTATGTATGAATAAAGGAATAGAGACATGCATAGGGGATAGGAGAGTTTTTAGTATGTTTTAAATCACAGTTTGCTTATCCACTAATTTTCTTCAATTATCCCAGAAAACATTTAACGAGCTTAAAGTATAAAACAAAACTTTGCAAATTTGTGCTGATGGTGGAATATAAATTTGACTATAAACTTTCTAGCAGCATGTGTAAATAGTTCAGCCTTCTTTATTTAGAATTATATCATACAGAAGTTATAAAAGAAGAACTGATCAAGAGATGTAGACTTACCCTTTGTACTGAATTCATATTAAGCTATCTTAATAAAAGTAATATACTTCTGGGTAGTATTTTAAGTTTGGATAATGTTGACTATAATAAAAAGATAAAATGAAAAATTGTTGTGCCAGGAGTCTGCAAAATATTTTTCATTGTGTATTCTCAATGGTATCATGTATATACTTTACAAGTAATACAATAAATAAGAGATCACAAACTCAAATGCTTATGGGAGCCATTTAAATAATAGAAAGAAGTCAAGTGGACTAGGTATAAAAGTGAACTAAGGTGAGTTGGGAAGGGATCCCAGACACTCCAGCCAATTGAATTTTTGTCATGTGGTAATGTGGTCCCAATGTTCCAAGGTTTTAAGAGAGTCCAATTTTGAAGAGATAGCAGAACTCATTATTTTTGTGTGAAGTATTCCAAATATAAAATGTTGGAATCTAATTTAATTTTTTAAACTATCTTTAACCAGAGCACCACAAAAGCAGCCTACAGACTTGATCCACTGAAGTGTAAATAATAATCCTGTGTAATGCCCATGTCACAGAGTATATCCTCCTACTATTTAAACTGTTCCTGGTAACTAAATAAAGTACTCTTAAAGATAATTACTTTGTGACATTACCAGGATCCTGTATGGTTTAGTCATTACACAAAAATAACCTATGTACTCAATGAGCATGTAACAGTGTGCATTAAAGTCTTCGCTGGAAACATAGAGATAGCTGATAACAATACTTGCCTTGGAAGAGCTGGTTGGTGTCTTCTTGGTGACCAAGACATATAAAGAGAAAGTTACAGTTAAATGTGATTAGCACAATAATAAAAATGTGAGCAAAATGACTAACAGTCTGCAGGCAACAGGGTAAGCATCAAAGAAAGATAACATTTAACTAGGATGTGTAGAATAAGTAGGACTTCCAGGGTGAGTGAACAGTTCATGGAAAGACAGGCAGAATGCAAGAGAAACCAATGATATTCCACATGGATGCAGGGAAGAATTTTTCATTATGTTAAAGAAAACATTTATAAAATGATAAACAGCGGAACTAGAAAAGTCCTCTTAATAGATCAAGACGTGTGGAGAATCCTGAAAACTAAGAAATTGCATTTCTCTGAATGTATCTTTGCTATTGTTTTGAAAAGGAGCCCTGTTGGACCAGTAGTTAAGCACTCAGCTGCTAACCAAAAAGTTGACGGTTCAAACTTAATGGCAAATTCATTGGAGAAAGATGTCTGCTTATGTAAAAACTACAGCCACAAAAATCCTATGAGGCAGCTCTAGTATGTCCTTTAGGATATCTGTGAGTCGCATTGGACCCAATGGCAATGGGTTCAGTTTATTGCTTTGAAAGAGGATCCCTGGTTGTATAGTGGATAGGCACTCGACTGCTAACAAAAAGGTCAGCAATTGGAACTCACCAGAGGCTTCATGGGAGAAAGATGTAGCATTCTGCTCCCTTAAATATTAAAGCTTTGGAAATCCTATGGGGCAATTCTACTCTGTCCTATGTGGTCGCTATGAGTTGGAATCAACTAGTCAGCAATGGATTTGATCTTTTTTGGCTATTCTTTTATAGTGTGAGTGTGTGTTTGAGTGTAGGTGGGTGTGTGTGTGAGAGATATACAAATTATGGGTGATGAATTAGAAATGACAATTTGAGATCTTAAAATAGAGGTAATATACAGAGCTTAAGTCCACAGAATTTTTTTGTGTTTACAAAATTTTTTCTGTGTCAGTTTGTCGTACCGTGGGGGCTTGCACGTTGCTGTGATGCTGGAAGCTATGCTACTGGTATTCAGATACCAACAGAGTCACCCATGGACTACAGGTTTCAGCTGAGGTTCCAGACTAGGAAGAAGGACCCAGCAGTCTACTTCTGAAAAGAATTAGCCAGTGAAAACTTTATAAATAGCAGAAAAACATTGTTTGATATAGTACCGGAAGACAAGCCTGCCTGGTTGGAAGGCATTCAAAAGACGACTGGGGAAGAGCTGCCTTTTCAAAGTAGAGTCTGCTTTAATGGCATAGATGGAGTAGAGCTTTCTGGACCTTCATTTCCTGATGTGGCATGACTCAAAATGAGAAGAAACAGGTGCAAACATCCATTAATAATAAGAACTTGGAACATATGAAGTATGAATCTAGGAAAATTGGAAATTGTCAAAAATGAAATGCAATGCATAAACAGCGATATCCTAGGCATTAGTGAGGTGAAATGCCCTGGTACTGGCCATTTTGAATTGGACAATCATATAGGCTACTAGGCTGGGAATGACAAAGTGAAGAGGAATGGTATTGCATTCATCGTCAAAAAGAACATTTCAAGACCTATCCTGAAGTACAATGCTGTCAGTGATAGGATAATATCCATACGCCTACAAGGAAGACCAGTTAAGACAACTATTACTCGAATTTACCCACCAACCACTAGGGCCAAAGATGAAGAAATCAAAGACTTTTTTCAGCTTCTTCATTCTGAAATTGATTGAACATGCAATCAGGATGCACTGATAATTACTGGTGATTGGAATGCAAAAGTTGGAAACAAAAAAAAAAGGATCGGTAGTTAGAAAATATGGCCTTGGTGATGGAAACAATGCCAGAGATCGAATGATAGGTTTTGAAAGACCAACAAATTCTTCATTTCAAATCACTTTTTCACCAACATAAACAGCAACTATACACATGGACCTCGCTACATGAAACACGGAGGAATCAAATCAACTATATCTGTGGAAACAGATGATGGAAAAGTTCATTATCATCAGTCAGAACAAGGCCAGGGGCTGACTGTAGAACAGACCATTAGTTTCTCATATACAAGTTCAAGCTGAAACTGAAGAAAATCCTAGCAAGTCCACAAGCGCCAAAATACCACCTTGAGTATATCCCACCTAAATTTAGAGACCATCTCAAGAATAGATTTGACACATTGAACACTAACGACAGAAGACTAGATGAGTTTTGGAATGACATCAAGGCCATTGTACATAAAGAATGGAAGAGGTCATTGAAAAGACAGGAAAGAAAACAAAGACCAAGGTGGATGTCAGTGGAGACTCTGAAACTTGCTCTCGAACATCGAGAAGCTAAAGCAAAAGGAAGAATTCATGAATTAAAAAAAAAAAAAAACTGAACAGAAGATTTCAAAGAGTGGCTTGAGAAGACAAAGTATTATAATGACATATGCAAAGAGCTGGAGATAGAAAACCAAAAGGGAAACATACACTCAGTGTTTCTCAAGCTGAAAGAACTGAATAAAAAATTCAAACCTCAAGTTGCAATAGTGAAGGATTCTATGAGAAAAATATTAAATGATGCAGGAAACATCAAAAGAAGACGGAAGGAATACACAGAGTCATTATACCAAAAAGAATTAGTCGACACTCAACCATTTCAAGAGATGGCATATGATCAGGAACCGGTGGTACTGAAGGAAGAAGTCCAAGCTGCACTGAGGCCATTGGTGAAAAACAAGTCTCCAGGAACTGACAGAATATCTGTTGAGATGTTTCACAAATGGATGCAGCTCCGGAAGTGCTCACTCGTCTATGCCAAGAAATATGGAAGACAGCTTCCCGGCCAACTCAGTGGAAGAGACCCATATTTTTGCCTATTCCCAAGAAAAGTGATCCAACAGAAAGTAGAAATTATTGAACAAAATCATTAATATCACACACTAGCAAAATTTTGCTGAAGATCATTCAACAGCAACTGCAGCAGGATATCCACAGGGAACTGCCAGCAATTCAAGCCAGATTCAGAAGAGGACGTGGAACCGGGGATATCATTGCTGGTGTCAGGTGGATCCTGGCTGAAAGCAGAGAATACCAGAAGGATGTTTACCTGTGTTTTATTGACTATGCAAAGGCATTTGACTGTGTGGATCATAACAAGTTAAGGATAACATTGTGGAGCATAAAAAATTAATGGGAATTCCAGAACACTTAATTGTGCTCATGAGGAACCTGTAAATAGATCAAGAGGCAATTGTTTGGAAAGAACAAGTGGATACCGAGCGGTTTAAAATCAGGAAAGGTGTGCATCAGGGTTGTATCCTTTCACCATACCTATTCAATCTGTATGCTGAGCAAATAATCCGAGAAGTTGGACTACATGAAGAAGAACAGTGCATCCGGACTGGAGAAAGACTCATTAACAGCCTGCACTATGCAGATGACACAACCTTACTTGCTGAAACTGAAGAGGACATGAAGCACTTAGTAATAATGAAGATTAAAGAGCACAGCCTGGATTACACTGCAACATAAAGAAAACAAAAATCCACACAACTTGACTAATAAACAACTTTATGATAAACTGAGAAATGATAGAAGTTGTCAGGGTTTTGTTTTACTTGGATCTAGAATCAACAGCCACGGAAGCAGCAGTCAAGAAATCAAAAGACTCATTGCATTGGGCATATCGGCTACAAAGGACCTCTTTTAAGTGTTGAAAAGCAAGATGTCACCCCGAAGACTAAGGTGCACCTGACCTAAGCCGTAGAATTTTCAGTCATATCATATGCATGTGAAAGTTGGACAATGAGTAAGGAAGATCGAAGAAGAATTGACCCCTTTGAACTGTGGTGTTGGCAAAGAATACTGAATTTACTATTGACTACCAAAAGAACAAACAAATCTGTCTTGGGGGAAGTACAACCACAAAAATGCTCCTTTGAAGCAAGGATGGCAAGACTACATCTTACATACTTTGGACATGTTGTCAGGAGGGATCAGTCCTTGGAGAAGGACATCACGCTTGGTAAAGTACAGGGTTAATGGAAAAGGGGAAGACCTTCAATGAGGTGGATTGACACAGTGGCTGCAACAATGGGCTCAACCATAAAAATGATTGTGGGGATGGCGCAAGACAAGGCAGTGTTTCCTTCTGTTGTGCATAGGGTTGCCATGAGTCGGAACTGACTCAATGGCACCTAAAAACAACAACAAGTCCACAAAGGAGCCCTGGTGGCTGAGCACTCTGCTGCTAACCTAAAGGTCAGTGGTTCAACCCACCAGCAACTCTGCAGGAGAAATATATGACAGTCTGCTTTTATAAAAGTTACAGCCTTAGGAACCCTATGGGGCATTTCTAATTCTAACCTACAGAATCACTAGAAGTGGAATAAAAAAAAAAAAAAAAAGTGGAATAGACTGTATAAAATGGGGTTAAGTCCACAACTTTGGCCTTTGAGAGGCAATCTCAATAATCAGAAAACTGAGATTTGTGTCAATAGTAAAAGCAATTTTTCCTCACTCCCAGGAAGGAACCACACTTTGGAAAATATTCACCTTATGTTAATCTTCTGTTTTAATGGCACAAAGACACTCAGGTAATCTATTTAAGAGCACAATGAGAAGATTGGAATTTCATCTACCAATTTCCTCACTTTTCCTTTAAAAAGACACAGCAACTCACACTCTAAAGTTTTGGAAGAAAATGAATATATTATGATGATAGGACCTCCTCCCATGCAGTTAGGTACTTAATTAATACAAACCAAATGCACTGCTTTCCTATCATTTTAGCTTTAGAGGAGTCCTGTGACTGACCTAGAGCAAGTACAATTGTGAATGGGGTTAATGAGCACAAATGTTAAGACTGCTGTCATCTAATTTTTTTTTTTAGTCTTACCCTTCAGCAAAGTTACCACTTATCTATTACATATTCAGTGTTTTTCTCTCCCACTCCTCCTCTCCCTCATAACCATCAATGATTGTTTCTTTTTTTGAGTAAACCTTTCCATGAGTCTTTATAGTAGTCATATTTGTCCTTTCATGATTGACTTTTTTCACTCAGCATAATGCCCTCCAGATTCATCCATTTCATGATACACTTCACAGGTTTGTCATTGTTCTTTATCATTGCGTAGTACTGCATTGTGCCTGTACCTGAGTTTGCTTGTTCTTTCATCTGTTGTTGGGCACCTAGGTTGTTTCCATCTTTTTGCTGTCATGAATGATGCCACAATGAACGTGAGCATGCATGTGTCTATTCATGCAACCACTTTTATTTCTCTAGGATATATTCCTAGGATTGGGATTGCTGAATCATATGGTATTTCTAGCTTTTTGAGGAAACGCTATAACACCTGAATTTTTAGATTAGTAGTTTTAAAACTGTTCTGTAGAACCACCGGATATCAGGTGATAAAAAATGGTCCGTGATAAAATAAGTTTGGAAAATACTGGCGTTTGAAAAAATGGTGAAGTGGGATTGTCTAGTGCAGGAAGCATTGTGAAGCTACAGGAGACATGCAAGGCTATGCAGCCTTTCTAGAGCTCACTTGTTCAAAAACCCTGGAGAATCTCAAGTGTTGTCTTAAGGCTAAGGATCTCTAATTTCACACTGCACTACTGGGAATGCTAAAATCTATGAACCTCAACAGCTAACCAAAATACAAGGAAGTAAGATTTACTCTGTTTTACTAGGGAAACCACCTTCATTCAGTTGTGCCACGGGTAGGTACCAAAGCACAATTTGAATTTATCATTGGTTCATGCTTTCAAAAAATAAATGCTTAAGGGAAACACTGCCTATGGAAGACTCACTCTGTAATTGTAGAAAGGGGGAAGAGAAACAGGCAGAAAAAAGTAGAGAACTGACAGAAATAAAATAGAATGTGATATCAGAGCTTTGCACATCAATTGAATACGGACACAAATTTGATCTACTCTCAACATGCAACATGTACAACTGCACCCTAAATAATAGTTCCTTTTTTTTAATATTATGTTTAATCAATAATAATGGCTGCTTATTAAATGTATATTTAGGTCAAGGCATATGGTGTATAGATAGATAAATGATAGATTAGACAGACAGATAGATAGATAGATTAGATAGATAGGTAGATAGATCGGACAGCTGTAGATAGCTAAAGATAGATAGTTAACATAGCCTATTATGGGACAAGCTCCAATATTTAAAATACTTTCATATAACTGGCACACATTATAACTTTTTCTCTCTTGAAATTATTACATGTTAAGCCATTCTCTGGTCATGCATCCTTAGCTTCTCTTCCCCCTCTATTTTTCAGCCTTCCCGTATCATCCATGACCCCCTTCCCAAAAACCTTCTTAGTCACTTTCTTGTCTGATTCACATTCTAAAGGATAGAAACACCTGGGAAACATCATTCTCAATTTCTCAATAAAGAAAAGATCTTTGAGATCCAAAATATCTTGAATACCTTACTGCCTGGGCAGGAGATTATCAATGTCATGTACCTAATCACATTAAAAAGATATGGTTTCATTTTTAGAAGGTCTCAGTGTAACATAAGGCTCTTACATGTATGTGCGTGGATGTATTTATGTAAATGGGATCATTAGCATGTGGATAAGATAAATATTGTCAACAATATTAACAACAATTTAAAATACATTTGATAATCCTTAGGATAAATTTGCTGCATTAGAGCTAAAGCCATTTTTCTACTGAAGGGAAATATCTCAATGATCATTAAATACTTAATAGAAATTCAGCTGAAGATGATTTCTATTTCTATAACCAAAGGATGACAGAGCTTGCATTGTCAGGATGTGTCAAAGGCTCATGTTTAATGGCTGCAAGAAGCACCTCTGATACCTTCCTATTTACTTTTACTGCAGTCAGTGCACCCTGTGTGGTTAGAAGGATTGCTCACTTATTACATATTTACACAAACAGTAGCTAACTTTATCCCAACCAACTCATCCTTTTCTAAATCCTTTCTCAAAATAGAATGCCAAGTAATTCATAGTAAGGTATTAGAGAGATAGCTGAACCAGCTGTGCAATTGCCATGTAGACACTGATGTCTGTATGGAAAATATCACACAGGGAAATAACTAAACCTCAGTAAGTCAGTGGACCAGAAGACCTTTTAAGCAGGAGTTCTTCTATTACACTGGTGTTTAATTGTTACTTAGCCCAGAAATGGCTTCTGTTGGGCATTAAGACATAGATAAGTCTGCCAGAATAGCTGGGCAAATATAAATATTTTAAGGAATAAAATGAAGAAAAAGATAGATAAGTCATGTATGTATCACATGTGAATATACATTTCTCAGGAAGGAGCACCTTCCTTGTTTACTCTGCCATCATGGAAATCTGCAACATCCCCCTCTTGGTATTCTATCCCAGTGTCTCACAAATTTCAGAGCAGGCCACATTACCTATTGGCAATGCATAAGCCTAATTCTAGGTCATGTTTCGCCCATTGTGGCATCGTACTAACCAGTGATATGTCAGTAAAAACTCGTTTGAGTTTTGATTTGGAAAAATAGGCTTGTGACATTAATAACTTGTTTTTATTTTTGTGGACTTTGGAGTTCACATCTATTCAATGTCAGACTTTGACTAAATGACTTCTAAAGCGACTAATTTCTAACATTCTGATTCTGCATTTATATGTTTCCTAATCCCATCCCTCATACATTCATTCCTAGTGTGCTTCGTACCTCTAGGTTACATACCTCTTAAACCCATTGCCATCGCATTGATTCCAACTCATAGCAACCCTACAGGACATAGTGGAACTGCTGCATAGAGTTTCCAAGGAGTGCCTCTTCGATTCGAACTGCCAACCTTTTGGTTAGCAGCTGTAGCCGTTAGTAACTACACCACCAGGGTTTCCACATACCTCTTATATATATACCTCTTAGTTAATATTAAATTTGACCTAGAAATTTCTCTTCCCAATAATTTAGAGAGATTTATAAAGCTCTGTAAGTTTTATTTCTGTCAAAATTAGTGTGACCCCTACTTGAACTTGTCTGTCTCGCCTTCGAATTATTTCATAATTTTTTGGGGGATAGGGAGGTTGCTCTTTCAACAGATGCTATTCTAAAAAATATTAATAAGATCAATTTAAGTGCATACTTGAATGTGGTTATTCAACGTGTGTTCAGTGCTTGAATGAATGGTGAGAACACTATTTGTAAAGTAAAATTATCATTATAAAATATATAATTCAAATGAAATTTTAACTTTTTCTAGTGACCACTCTAAAGTACAAAAAAAAAAAAAAGCTGACTTATTTCAACTGGGTAAGAATGTAAACTAACATTCAGAGTAGCTTTGGTTGTCACCTGACTCCTGATTAAGTTCCAGAATTGAACCAAGTGGAGAAAGCACAAATGTAGAAGTCAGAATTTTTATTCCTACCTGAGCCCAGGAAAGATTTTCTCAGAGACACTAGTGGTCCAAGAAATAAATTGCCGAGAATAATTTATACCCACCTTGCAATTTGGAGCTTTTATCCCCAAAAGATTTTTTTCGACAGTACCTGTGAAGAAATAATTACGTTATTACAAGAGACAACTCTAGGGAAAAATAGTAATTGGTACAGATTGATACTCACTAGATTCTTGGGATTTGAGTAATGTGACTGCAACAATTTGTGATCACTTTGAGTTGATTGCTTTGGCTGATAGTTTGTTCTCACGGGAACTTTACATTACGGATCACCATTTATTCCAATCATATGACTAAAACAACTCATAAAGATATAAAACAATGACATAATTTATGAGCTTTGATGTTTTCTGTGATCCTTTGGTAGTCTGGATTGTGTTTTGTACACACCACCTTCCACAAAAGAGCTATTAAGTGAATGTTTGCTGAAAAGGCTTTCGTTTCTAGAATAGGATGGTAAGGTTATAAAACCTGGCGAGTTAAATTATTTGGGCAAGATGATATAATGAGTTGTGACAGGGTTAATTTAGATGATAGGTCCAAGTGTTGGGAAATGATATTTTCTGACAAACCTGGTGACCATGTGAAGTAATTTAGCAACACCTTATTTCTTTTCCCATGCATAGATGAAAGCAAACAGGGTAAATTTGAAAATAGTCTGACTTCCTGGGAGAGGGAAAGTTACTCAATAATTAAGAGAGCAGATCAGTGATTACCAAGGGTTGGGTACTCAAGGAGGAAATGTTCTTCACAGGGACAAAGAAGAAATTTGAGAGGTAATGAAAATGTTTTAAATCTCCTTTGTGGTGGTCATTATATTCTTGTACACATTTGTCAAAACTCATTGATTTGTAGTCAAAATGGATACATTTTATTTCATGTAAACTATATTTTAATAAAATAAATTTTAGAAGATCCTACAACAAGTTATTATTATTCCCAACCAAGCAAGAGAAAGACATGAATCAAAGAAGTTAAGTCACTGCCCAAACCACACATATCAAACTTCAGAAACAGATTCAAAATCATCTGTACTACACTATCTATTATAGTACAGTGTCTTCCCAGGGAGCCATTGTTTGTATGCAAGCTTTATATGCTTCAGCGTAGATAAAAAAAAAAAAAAGTTCTGAGCTTAATCCCCAAACTGTCAAGTTGATTTTTCCTTTTATTTATTTTTCCTTTCATTGCCACAAATATTAAGAGACATGCACCTCCAGAGTTTCATTTTAAAAAAAAAAAAACCTAAATTACCATATTCTTGGATCCCGAGAAGTGAAGTTTTCCCCACATTTCAACATATATGAAGTCAGGGTGTGCTTTACAAGCCCTGTTAGCCAAGTAACTATAATGACATGGCTGTCACTATATGGGTGTACACATCAAAACTTGTAGAATGGAAATTTTGTTTTCAGTCATGAGAGAATATAACTGGTATTTAAGGAATCTCTGCACCGAAAATATCTATAATACTGCACCAAATATATGGATAACAGTTTTCGGAATTTACTTATGTGTCACAGGACTGAACTCCCTGAGAGAAGGAAACCAAGGAGATGTACCACACTTAGCAAAGAGCAGCTGCTTAGGCATTAAGAGAAGAAATTAAATACTGCTGTCACACAATGCTATGAGATACTGATTTTAGAGACATAATGAGTGGAGAGATCTTGTTAATACACCGGGCATCCGGCAGAGACAACATTAAGTTCACACTTCAGGACCAAGAACCACATCCCAGAATAATGGCTAATCGAGATCTGACCTCACAAAATCTAAAACCTAGCCTCCACAGGATAAAAAGAGACATCAGAACAAAATGCCTGACGGAACAAAACCCAACACTCTTTAAAGTAAGATGACAAAATTCCCGACATCCTACTTTTAATCATCCATACTTCCCAGGATACAATAAAAATATATCTACTAAACATGTCAAAAACAGAAAAACTATGAACCATAAGCAAAAAGGAATGTGGACAATAGAAATAGGTCACAAGACCATAATTTGGACAAGTTGTCAGGAGGGATCAGTCCCTGGAGAAGGACATCACACTTGGCAGAGTACAGGGTCAGTGGCAAAGAGGAAGACCCTCAATGAGGTGGATTGACACAGTGGCTGCAACAATGAGCTCAAGCAAACAACGATTGTAAGGATGGCTCAGGACAGGGCAGTGTTTCGTTCTATTGTGCATGGGGTCACTGTGTGTGATTCGGGACCAACTCGACAGCACCTAACAGCAACAATCAGTTCCAAGGTAATGGCAATGTTGCTGGCCCACGGATGATGTACATTGAGGAGCAAAAGCCTTGAGTAATAAATGCATCTTGTTTTTCCCCAGGCATGAGACCTTCAGCTGAGATACCAGAGACATACCCATAAAGAATATTAACCCTCACTCTCAAAATGTAAAGACATTTGAGACAACCTTTTAGAGTTATCATTTATTGGACTGCGAAGGCATTACTATCTTAGTGACCATATTTCATCTAAAAACATTCTTCAAGGCTTGCTTTACATCTTAGTTCCGAAGACCATAGATCATTGGGTTAAGCATTGGACTTACAAAGGTGTAGAAGACAGCTATTATTTTGGATTCCTCAGCAGTCTTGTCTGCTGGCAGTCTTACGTATATGCAGAACAGTGTCCCATAAAACAGCATGACAGCCATCATATGGGAACCACAGGTAGAGAATGCCTTGTGCCTTCCCTCGGCTGATTTGACCTGGAAGATGGCAGCAATAACGAAGACATAGGACACCAGGATGATGGTGAGGGAGTTGGAGAGGTTGAAGCCAGCTGAGATAAGCATGGCATGTTCCTTGACGTAAGTATCAGAGCAAGACAATTTAATGGTGGTGGATCAGCCCAGTAGAAGTGATTAATGACATTGGACTTACAGAAGGTCAAGTGGAAGGTCAGGATGGCCTGGAACAGGCCATCTGAGAAGCCATAAAATAGACATAAGGAAATGTGGCCAAACCAGTGCAGACTTTCCTGGACATTTTCACACTATAGCGCAGAGGGTTGCATATGGCCACATAGCGGTCATAGGCCATTGCTGCCAGCATACAAACCTCAGTGAGGAGAAGTGCGATGAAAAGGTAACACTGTGTAAAGCAACCAGCAAAGGGAATGGACTTCTTCTCTGATAAAAAATTAGTCAGCATCTGTGGGGTTGCATTTGAGGCGTAGTACAAGTCCACAAAGGCTAAGTTAGTGAGGAAGAAGTACGTGGGTTGTGAAGACGAGAGTCCAGTCTGATTAACACTATTATACCCAGGTTGCCTATGAGTGTCACAAGGTAAACAACCAGGAACAGTACAAAGAGGAGAGGCTGGAGTACTGGGCAGTCTGTGAGCCCAAGGAGAATGAATTCTATTATCACATTGCCATTTTTATTGGACGTTTCCTGAACGTCCATGCCTGCTCCTAAAACAAATGAAAATAAAGCAAGCATGAAGGCATAAATCATGTTTAATTAAATCATTTTTCTCTAAACCTCCTTATGTCATTCAAATTTTCTTTTTCTGAATACTACCATAATCAATCTCATACCTTTACTAAGCCATCTTTTCTTCTATCTTTGTAATAGCTTTCTACCTCTATACCTATACCTATAGTTACACATACAGCTTTATTGTTGTTGTTAGGTGCCATTGAGTCACTTGTGACTCATAGCGACTCTATGCACAAAAGAACGAAACACTGCCCGGTCCTGTGCCATCCTTAAAATCGTTGCTATGCTCGACCTCATTGTTGTAGCCACTGTGTCAATCCATCTAGTAGAGAGTCTTACTCTTTTTCATGACTCTTTATTTTACGAAGCATGATGTCCATCTCCAAGGACTGATCCTTCCTGATAAAATGCCCAAAGTGTGTGAGATGTAGCGTCGACATCCTTGCTTCTAAGGAGCATTCTGGTTGTACTTCTTCCAAGACAGACTTGTTCCTCCTTTTGACAATCCTTTGTATATTCAATATTCTTCGTCAACACCACAATTCAAAGGAGCCGATTCTTCCTCAGTCTTCCTTATTCATTGTCCAGCTTTCCCATGCATATGAGGCATTTGAAAACACCATGGCTTGGATCACACACACCTGAGTTCTCAAGGTGGCATCTTTGCTTTGCAACACTTTAAAGAGGTCTTTTGCAACTGATTTGCCCCTGTAATATGTTTTTTGATTTCTCGACTGCTGCTTCCAAGGCTATTGATTGTGGATCCAAGTAAAATGAAATCCTTCACAATCTCAATCTTTTCTGTTTATCATGATGTTGCTTATTGGTTATGAGGATTGTTGTTTTCTTTATGTTGAGGTGCAACCACACTGAAAGCTGTGGCCTTTGACCTTCCTCAGTAAGTGCTTCCACTCCTCTTCAATTTCAGTAGGCAAGATTGTGTCATCTGCATAACGCAGGTTGTTACCGAGTTTTCCTCCAATACTGATGCTGTGTTCTTCATATAGTCCAGCTTCTCAGATTATCTGCTGATCATACAGATTGAATAGGTATGGTGAAGGAATACAACCCTGACACACACCTCTCCTGACTTTAAACTATGTGGTATTCCCTTGTTCTGTTCTAGTGGCTGCCTCTTGATCCATGTACAGATTACTGATGAACACAATTAAGTGTTTTGGAATTTCCACTCTCCACAATGTTAGCTATAATTTGTTATGACCCACAGAGTCTAATGCCTTAGTGTAGTCAATAAAACACAGGTAAACATCTTTCTAGTATTCTTTGCTTTCAGCCAGGACCCATCCGGCATAAGCTGTGATATCCCTGGTTCCACATCCTCTTCTGAATCTGGCCTGAAATTCTGGCAGTTTCTTGTCAAAACACTGCTGCAGCCACTTTTGAATGACCTTCAGCAAAATTTTGCTTGCAGGTGATATTAATGATATTGTTTGATAACTTCTGCATTCAGTAGGATCACCTTTTTTGGGAACAAGCATAAATACGGATCTCTTCCATTCGGTTGACAAGGTAACTGCCTTCTAAATTTCTTGGCATAGACAAGTGAGCACATCTAGTGTTGCAGCTGTTTGTTGAAATGCTTTAATTGGTATTCTGTCAATTTCTGGATCCTTGTTTTTCACCAGTGCTTTCAGTGCAGCTTGGACTTCTTCCTTCAGTACCATTGGCTTCCGATCGTATGTTGCTTCTTGAAATGACTGAAGAGCTTTTTGTTATAGTGATTCTGTGTCTTTCTTCCATCTTCTTTTGATGCTTCCTGTGTCATTTAATATTTTCCCTGTAGAAACCTTCAGTATTACAACTTGAGGCTTGAGTTTTTTTCTTCAGTTCTTTCGGCTTGAGAAATGCTGAGAGTGTTCTTCGCTTTTGGATTTCTATCTCCAGGTCTTTGCATATATCATCATAATACTTTACTTTGTCTTCTCGAGTTGCCCTTTGAAATATTCTGTTCAGCTCTTTTACTTCATCATTTTTTCTTTTTGCTTTAGCAAGTTTCAGAGTCTTTTCTGACATTCCTTTAGGTCTCTTTCTCTCCTGTCTTTTAATGATCTCTTGCTTTCTTCAAGTATGGTATCCTTGATGTCATTCCACAACTTTTCTGTTCTTCACTCATTAGTGTTCAACAGGTCAAATCTATTCTTGAGATGGTCTCTAAATTCAGATGGGATGTACTCAAGTTTGTACTTTGTCTCTCATGGACTTGTTCTAATTTTCTTCAGTTTCAACCTGACCTTCCAAATGAGTTATTGTTGGTCTGATCCACAGTCAGCCCCTGGCCTTGTTCTGATCAATGATATTGAGATTCCCTATTGTCTCTTTCCACAGATGTAGTCGATTTGATTCCTGTGCATTCCATCTGGCAAAGTCCACTTGTATAGCCACTGTTTATATTAGTGAAAAAGTTATTTGCAATGAAGAAGTCATTGGTCTTGCAAAATTGAATTATGTGCTCTCCGGCATCGTTTCTATTACCAACACCATATATTCCAACAACCGATCCTTCTTTTTTGTTTCCAACTTACACATTCCAATCTCCAGTAATTATCAGTGCATCTTGATTGCTTGTCCTGTCAATTTCATACTGCAGAAGTTGGTAAAAATCTTCAATTCATCATCTTTGGCCTTAGTGGTTTCTGTGTCAATTTGAATAATAGTCATATTAACTGACCTTCCTTGTAGATGTATGGATATTATCCTCTCACTGACAGCATTGTACTTCAGAATAGATCTTGAAACGTTCTTTTCAATGATGAATGCAACGCCATTCCTCTTCAAGTAGTCCTTCCTGGCATATATGACTATATGATTGCCTGACTCAAAATGACTAATACCAGTCCACTTAAGCTCACTAATGCCTAGGATATTGACTATGCATTCCATTTCATTTTTGACCATTTCCAATTTTCCTAAATTCATGCTCTGTACATTTCAGGTTCCAATTATTAATGGATGTTTGAAACTGTTTCTTCTCATTTTGAGTCATGCCACAACATGAAATGAAGGTCCCAAAAGCTTGATTCCATTCACATCATTCAGGTCGACTCTACTTTGAGGAGACAGCTCTTCCCCAGCCATCTTTTGAGTGCCTTCAAACCTGAGGGGCTCGTCTCCTGGCACTATATCAGACAATGTGTCATTGCTATTCATAAGGTTTTCACTGGCTTAGGCAGTGGGTTTTTTTTTTTTTTTTAATTCTTTTCAGATGGAGACTGCTGGGTCTTTCTTCCTAGCCTGTCTTATTCTGGAAGCTCAGCTGAATCCTGTCCTCATGGGTGCCCCTGCTGGTATTTGAATACTGGTGGCATATCTTCCAGCATTACAGCAACACACAAACCCCTACAATACGACAAACTGACATACAGCTTTACCTAAATCTATACCTGTGTTATTCCTTATAAGGTTGGAAACCAGCCAAAGAACTCATATACAGCCACTACCTGTTTGTCAGTGAAATCTTGTGGATTGTTACAATGCCGAACAGGTTTCAGTGAAGCTTACAGACTAAGATATACTTAGGAAGAAAAGTCTGGCAATCTATTTCTGAAAAATCAAACAATGAACTTAGAAAAACAGAACAGAGGAAAATGGAAGTAAAGGGCTCAGGATGTGGGACTTTCAGATTGAAAGAAAAAAAAGACACAACAAGAAGCTGGACATGAGAGTGTCATTGGCTGGAGGGCTCATTTGTTACATGTCACTTAATGACCACCTGTAGGATCTGAAAGTGTTTTGAATCACAATCTCATTGACCTATGTAGGATCCAGAGATACTGCAGAAAACCACAGAAGGCCCAGCTGCTTGTGTTAGTCCAGAAGAAAAGGAGAGAACCTTCTGAACAGGGAACTTGAGGTTTAATAGGTCACTGCAAGGGAGGGCTTTCAACTCATGGAGGAAGAACAGCAAAGGAATAGCTCCAGAGCAAGAGGCTTCTGTGAGTCATAGACTTGGAAATAATGAGACCAACTGCACATGTCACAAGACACAGTGAAAAATAAAAATATGGGCATCCTTGCTCAAAAACTGCTAGAAATTGAGACACAATGGCAGCAGAGCATTAAAACATGTTCTGGGCCGGGTGTGAGGGCACAGCTCACACTCCCGAGAAGACAGCCATGCCTGGATCACAGAGACCTTCAGAGCTGACAGTGGGAATATGACGGTGAAGAAAACAACCCACCCCCACAAACAAACAGACAATAACAAAGAATGAAAGAAAGAACCTCCAAGAGAAGGTTTTAGCCCAGCGAGGAAGTGCTAAAGAGTAAGCCATCTCAAGGGGCGAGTTGTCTAAATTTTGTAGTATGGAACTGGTGACACAGTGGGTAAAGTGATCCTTTGGATAATTGAAAGTTCAGAGGTTTGAAACCACCAGCAGCTCCACAGAAGAAAGATGTGACAGTCTGCTTCTGTACAGAATTATAGCCTTAGAAATCCTATAGGGTTGATAAGTGGCAGTGGGTTTATTTTTGCTAACTCATTCAATTTTACATGAATGAGAAAAAAGACTTTTTTTTTCAGAAAATAGAAAGTAAGTACCACTAAAAAAAAAAAAAAAAAATTTTAGCCAGAATTAATTGTAAGATTTTTTTTCCTTCTTTTTACAGAAACCCCTTGAAACATCCAATAATGGAACCCTGAATCCTCAATCAAAATATACACACAGACACAAAATCATAGAAGGAATATAAGGGGCTCATGTGTCATCCAGACCTAAGTGTAAGACATCCTGCATTAGAAAAAGCCCTAATTCCATGCCTGGACATTTTGCTGTACTTGTGTGTGGTAAACGGAGTGTATACCTTTCTTGGTTCCTTTGTGCCAGTAACCGTTCTACAGATACTGTTCAGGAAGATTAAAGGAAACTCCAATAAGTCTGTTTTCAGAGCAATTAGTTGAGGTTGACATACTGCTACTAAAAACAGAGAGGATCACATGGACATATTTTGAGGAACCAGGGTGCATCAAATGTAAATTTGTTCTGGAAGACTGCAGAGAGGTAAATCTCTTTGTCAATGTATGCTTGCAAAAGTGGAGACAAGCAATATATTTGAGATGAATGTTGTTGGGTGCCATTGAGTTGATTCTGACCTATAGCAAACTTGTGTGACAGAGTAGAACTGCCCCATAGGTAATTCTTCGCTGTGATCTTTAAGGGGGCAAATCACCAGGTCTTTCTCCCACAGAATCACTGAGTGTGTTGGATCCACCAGCCTTTCTGTTAGCAGCTGTGCACTTAAATGTTGTGCCACCAGGGCTCCTTTTGAAATGAATATTGTTGTTGTTTCGTGCTTTCAAGTGAATTCCGAATCATAGCAACCCAGTAGGATGGAGTTGAGTTGCCCCATAAGGAATACTATGCTATAATGTTTACAAGAGCAGATGGCCTTGTCTTTTCTCCTGCAGAGCAACTGGGGTGTTCAAACCATCAACCTTTGGTTAGCACCTGAGCAATCTAACCACTGCACCACCAGGAAATAGTAGAGATATAATAGTCAGTCAATTTTTGAGAAATAACGCTTAAGTAGACTTAAAAATCTTGTAAATATAACTGGTTCATTTGCTATAAGTGTGGGAGGAGAGTGCAGTAAAAAGTAAATTGACTGAATTAGATTTCCATTTTGACCTCAGAAGCATGTAAAGGTCTATGCTTTGGAAACCACAGGTAAAACTGACTCTTCTTCTAATCTGTTTTCAAAGTTATTTCCTTTTTAGAGGAAGTAGAACAGATGGGGCTACCTCCATCTCCTTCCCCTTGCCCCCTATTCCCTCTGCCACCAATGGTAATTTGGAAATATTCTAACAGATGCTGAAGGAGAAGAAATGACCGAAATGCAAGTTATAAGGTGTTTTCAGGCAAGTCCGTAAGGAAGTACCATCAATTCCCTAAGGTATCTGGAGGGAAAGAAAGCACAAATGGTGTTCAGGCGGAAGGTAAGGCCATAGTCAGCAGAAACTCTTGATGAACCTCGACCCACGCAGCTATCAGATGGGTAAATTTTCATGGCAGTTGTACACTCACACCCTGCTTGTTCTCAGGACAGTCCTTATGATCAAATGCACATGCCTAGTAGGGCACTGAAACTCCAACTGGCTGAACTGTCTGTCTGGGCTCAGAGGAGAATTCTCTCAAACTAACCAAAGTTCTGGATGGATCTAGAGCCTATACCCAGCTCTGTCAACAGCTAACTCTCTGGGTGAATTTGGGTAGCATTTAACTCAGTTACAATCTTTGCCAAATAAGTGAATCAAATTAGATTATGCCAGGAAACTCCTGGTCTTACATCCGGGAAGTCAAAGGAGTGAATAATTTAGTATTTGCAAGGTCGGGCTTTCAAAAATATACTTCTAATCCATGATTCTAATTCTGGCTCCATCAGTTACGAACTGTGTGATATTGGCCAGCTATTTAACCTGTCTGGCCTCTGTTTCCTCAGCTGTAAAATGGGAAAAGGGGTTGAAATGAGGAATAAAATAGCACTCTTAACCAATGCTTTGCATAGAGTAAGCATATAATGACTGTTGTTAGAAATAGAATTACTCTTCATAGATGGCTTTCTCTACTTCCTTTACTTCTTTTCCTACAGCCACTGAGGGAAAAGCAGGTCCTCTTGTAGAAACAAAACTCAAGGTTCATGCCCACAGATGTGCAAAGTCAAAGAAAACCTGATTTTTAAGGCAGGGGAAAATGCATATGATCTGTGGGCCTCAGGGTAAAACTTTAATACGATTTCCTCTTCACAAAAAATAAAAATGGCAGAGATACAAAGACTTACTTCTAATTCTGATGGACACTGATTTTTCTCAGCCTCTCATTAAAGAAGTTTCCTGATGCCTCTCTATGCTGCAAAATGAGTTTGCTTTTATAGCAGGATGAGGGAGGTGGGGATCTGCTCATGAAAACAATTCTCAGAAGAACTGGGGAGTAGCAGTGATGAGTATTACATCCTGAATCACCCATCTTTACCAGTGTTTATCCTAAGAGCTCTGTGGCAGACACATAAAGAGTTTTCGTCTTCTAATTGTGACAATAGTCTGAATTTTACGCTTTCGTTTTCTTTTGTAGTACAACGAACTCCTTCCTAAAACCCAAGCTCTTAGTGGTGTTCTCTCTTTGAGCAAAGATGTTTTGGGCATGGTCAGGCACAAGCGGGATTGTGAAACAGAAGGTGTCATTCAGCAAACATCTTGCTGAGTACTTCCTGTGTTAAACACTTTCATATACATGGTTTAACAGATTCCTCAAAGTAAGCCTATGAGGCAGATACTGTATTTCTCAGCTTTCAACTACAGAAAAAGGGTCCCACAAAATGGTACAATAGCTCACCTAGGTCTCTGGTGACAAAACAATTAATGTGCTCTGGTACTAACCAAAAGATTAGAGGTTTAAGTCCACCCAGAGGTGCCTAGGAAGAAAAATCTTTCTTCCAAAACACCAGCTATTGAAAACTCTATGTCAGGCAGTTCTACTCTGACACCCATCGGGTCTCCATGAGTTAGAATTGACTTAAGGACCACTGGTAGGTCATCCAGTGCCATGTGGCTATTTTGTGGCAGGATAGGATTTGAATCCCTGTCTTCATATGCTGAGTTATTACTTCCTCAATGCCGTTCTCCAGGGACTGGTCCCTCCTGATAACATACCCAAAGTAAGTGACATGAAGTCTCATCCTTCTGGCTTCTAAGGAGCATTCTGGCTGTACTTTATCCAAAATAGATTTGTTCATTCTATTGGCAGTCCTTGGTATACTCAGTACTCTTCATCAACATCACAATTCAAGGCATCAATTTTTCAGTCTTCATTGTTCATTATCCAGCTTTAGCATGTATATGAGGCAATTGAAAATACCATGGCTTTTATCAGGCGTACCTCAGTCCTCAATGTCAGTTTGAGGACTAAGGTGTGCCTGATCCAAGTCATGGTATTTTCACTCCCTAGTTTTTTTAGTGGCATGGTTAAGTGCTCAGCTGCTAACCAAAAGGTCGCTGGTTCCAACCCACCAGCGGCTCTGCGGAAAAAATATGTGGCAGTCTGCTTCCGTAAAGATTACAACCCAGTTCTACTCTGTCCTACAGGGTTGCTATGAGTTGGAACAAACTGAACAGGTGCAGGCCATCAATACTGACCATCTCTGAGCAACTCTTAACAGCAAAGTGAAGTGATTGACAATATTTTTCCTGAATAAAAAAGTAATTTATGTTCATGTAACACATTACTTAATTCCCTTTTCTGAAGGCTAATTATCTTCTGTAAAGAAGCTTGTATTTCTCATTTTAAAGTTTTTTTTTTTTTTTTTACTACACCTTTGGAGAATTTTTGCATCAAGTTATCTTGAATTTAAAATCATATGTGTTCTGTTTTTTTCAACAAAGCTCTTAATATTTTATATTTTTTTTGAGCAGTGATTTTTTTTCATTAATCAAAAGACATTCTTTTCTTAACAAGAGATACCCATTATAATTTCTAATTTTCCTTTCTTACAAAGGAGATTTATGTGATTTTCTCTCCACAATATTATTAACAACTGTCTGTTATACTATTTTATATATTACCTTCCACTTCTTGTCTACATACTTATTAATTTAACATAATAAAAAAAATTTTAACATAATAATAACTACTCTAATATGCATAAATATTTGCTTTTTGTGTTTTACAATTAAATTATAGCATAAGCATATTCCAGATTGGTTGGCACTCCTTGAAATAACCTTTTATTTAAGTGTATAACTTAATGTTAATACAAAATATTTTAGTACATCACCTCCTTTTAATATTCAGGCATTTTTTTGTTTTCCCCCTGCAGGAAAATCTTCATAAATATAAATGATTGTTTCTGATCAGTTATTGCATTAAGCTATATCTCCACAGTTTTCCTGTTATTTTTTTTTATATTGCTTTCTTCTTGAATGTTCTGAGGTATAAAACTACCACCATTCTTCTTGAGAAATGTATTTCTGAATAAATATGAGATTTGTTTTCCAGATTAAGGTACTGTAGGTAGAAGTATTGATATTGACTAACCTGTCCTCCTACACACACTCTTAACAAGCAAATAAGCATAGATTTCCTTATCACTAAAGAATTTCAAACTATTCAGGAACACGGTATCTTTAGGAAAAGATAAGAGAAGCTTGAATTAGAAGGAACCTGGATGACCATCCAGTTCAATAAAGGTTTTTAACTCCCTGTTTTTTCTAGCTTTCACATTAAGGTGCCAATAACAATAAATATTTTATTATAAATTCTGTAATATGGACTATCTGGCCATATGCAATTTTTTGTTTGCTTTCTTGCTTATAAAAGCAGTAATTGTTTATTATGGAAAGTGTGTTCATAGATATAAATAACAAGTTTTATTTCTCCTTAACCCTATTATTTTACAAAGTTGAGCATAATGCATATATCTCTGTATTCTGTTCAAAAAAAATAAATTCCTATGTAAAATGACTTGTCATTTCTTTAACTGAGAAATTCATAGATGTCATTTTAATGGCTGTATAACATGCTAAGAAAAACTATCAACTGGTATCCACATACTCCTTTATGATGACAACCATCACATTCCTTCATGATCATAGCCATCACATACTTACAGGGCTCTTAGGCATTTATAGCCAGATTCAATTTTGTCTAGTAGATAACTGTGCCTCCTGGGCTATTAAATGCAGGCTGTCCTCACTTTGCACAGTTGTGTGGTAACTGAGAACTGTGCAATGCCAGGGTATATTCACAGCATGCACAGCTTTGTGTTAACACAGTACCATGCGAAGTGAGGACTGTCTGCATTTTTATATATCACTTGTTACCTTTTTCTCAGTTGTAAAAATAACACTACAGTGAATATCTTCACCTCAGTTTCTATGTCTTCAGCCTTTCTTAAATCTGTAATATTCAAGGAAAAGTGTATGAACATTTTTAAGGTTTCTTAAAACATGTTATCTTGATGTCCAAAATATTATGCTAATGTTTTCCTTGTCATCATCCATTTACGAAAGTACCAGCCTCTCTGAACTCTCTTAAATGTAGTTACATACAAAACAGTATCCATGTTTTCAATTATTAATAAATATTTTGACTTAGGAATTTTAGCATTTTTGTATTTGTATCAATTTTCTACTTATAACCTTTGATATTTATTTATATACTGGTTTTTGGTGATGTAAATAATTTCTATGAACTTTTCCTATCTTAATTTTATCACTTTATCTTATTTGTGATAAATACCATGCTAAATTGCTGGGGGCTTCTTAGTTTTAAATAGTTTTATGATCAAATTTTAATGGCTTTTCCATTGTGATTTCTCCCACTGCTACTAATCTCAAGGAGATTTTCTTCTGATTATTTAATGAATAAATATATATTTTACTTTTTATTCTGCACAGTTTTTTTTTTTCAGCTTTTGAAATGACTATCACAGTTGAGGGGTATGAGTGGGAATGTCATTTATTTTGGGGGAAACTTGCTGGCAAAAGGGAACTCTAGTTAGGGATAAGATTCTATATTCAGAGATCTCTGGTGAAAAAAAAATGTTGCATTGTGGTCACTGGTATGATGCAAAAATAAGTGCTTATGTAAAGACAGTTAAGTAAGTACACAGCATTAACATGCCAAGGTCGCTTGCCCTTCTCTTCCTTTATAGGCAAATAGCACCTTTCTGCCTTTCTAGAAAGCAAAGTTAGCTCTAATCTTACATTCCTAAGCAATCTTCACTACGGCCTCCATTCTATACATCTCTCCATCATATCCTTGGAGACACTGTTATAATAATAATATTCACTTTAAAATATTTTTTTTCATATTTTTCAAATAATTCACAATGCATATGCATTCCATGTATAACTGTACTTAATTTATACATATGTGTGTGCATATAATTTCTAGATTAAAACATCATCTTTGTAATTTCTGGGTTAAAAAAATTAGGTAGCTAGAAGCATCTTATTTACATTCCACAAAAATAAGTATGACCAGAATTCTCTTTAGAAGCAAGGATAGTGAGACTACTTCTCACATACTTTGGACATGTTATCAGGAGGGATCAGTCCCTGGAGAAGGAAGTCATGCTTGGTAAAGTAGAGGGTCAGTGAAAAAGAGGGACACCCTCAAGGAGATGGATTTGACACAGTGGCTGCAACAATGAGCTTAAGCATAACAATGATTGTGATGATGGTGCAGAGCCAGGTAATGTTTCGTTCCGTTGGACATAGGGGCACTATGAGTAGGAACCAACTGGATGGCACCTAACAACAACAACAAGCTAAATTTGAAAAAAAAAGAAAACTGAATGTGAAATTTCTCTCCCACCCACTGCCATCAAGTCGATTCTGACTCATAGCGACCCTATAGAAATTTCTTTAACAGACATTAAGGCATATTTGAAGCCACAAAAGTTATAAGAATTGGGTTTAGTATGTACAGAAACAAGAGAGATAGGCCCCAAATGCAGTCACTTGGTGTTTAATAAAGGTGACATCACACAGCGGAAAAACAAAAGATTGCTTAATAAATAGTGAGAAGAAATTAATGTAAAATATGAGGGAGAAAGTTATGTACAACATCAAAACATACCACAAAATATATCCAGAGCAATTCAAGATGTACCTATAAGATACAGTCATGAAAAATTAATAACACAATATAGGTCTTGTTTATCTAATTTCAGGATAGGAGAAATACAAAACAAAACCAAAAATCAATATAATTTTTCCAGATAAGAATGTAAATATTGGCCATGTCAAGAATCACCAAAAATAGCTTCAAAGGTAATAATCAAACTGATGTGTATCTTTTATTTGTTAAATGTATATTTAAATTCTTCAGTTACATTCAAATTAAAAGAAAGTCCCTCTCTAATGATTTCCAGTTGAGAAAACAAAGTAGCAAATAATTTTAAATGGTATTTTTGGAACATTGACAAAAATGCATTGAAATTATTACTCTCAAACATTACTAGTCAGATGTATAACCTGTTAGAAGGTTTCTATAGAAAAATTTATTCACAGAAATATTTATCAAGAGTTTTAAAATGATCAAAACATTTAACTAGCAATTCCACTTCTATCAATATAACCTAAAGGAAGAACCAAAGATATGTAGGACAAGATATGAGTCAATCATAAAAATAATAGAGTGCATTGATATGATGGAATAATGGTTTTCAAGATAAACCAACTGGCATAAAATGCACCCCAATGCTAAGAGAAGCTCTCTAGTGGTAGGAAATTACAAGTAAATATTGCTTTTATTGCTTACATCTTTCAGTATTTTTCTTATTTTTTTCTACATTCAGTATGTATTAATCTTATTATTGAAATGCAGAATGGTTTAATTATGAAATAATATGCCATACCAAAAATGATGTTCACCAAAAATTGTTAATCTGTATAAAAATACGAGCATTATGCTATCAAGAAAAAAATCAGTGTTCAAATGTGTATATGGTATATGCTTTCAGTTTTATTTTATAAATTACAATAACATGTATATATAGAAATTTATTTAGAAGAAATATAACACAATACAACTAGGAATTAGTCGTTGATTTAGGACATATTACTGAATAAATTTTACTTCTTCATATCTGTCTCTATCCCCTAGTTATTTGTATTGAACATGTATGCTTTTCTAATTTGGAAAATATGTCCATAAAATGCAATCTGAATAGATTCACCATATTTCAAAATTGTTTTTTTCGTTGAACGGTGTCTTAGTCACCTAGTGCTGCTATAACAGAAATACCACAGGTGCATGGCTTTAACAGGGAGAAATTGATTTTCTCACAGTCTAGTAGGCTACAAGTCCAAATTCAGGACGTCAGCCCCAGGGGAAGGCTTTCTCTCTCTATCAGCTCTGGAGGAAAGTCCTTGTCCTCAATCTTCCCCTGGTCAAGGAGCTTCTCAGGTGCAGGGACCCTGGGTCCAAAGGATGCGCTCTGCTCCTGGTGCTGCTTTCTTGGTGGCATGAGGTCCCCAACTCTCTTCTTGTTTTATATTTCTAGGGTAGTAAAAAGGAGGGAATCCCCACCCCAAGAGTTCATTTTTTCTCTGGAAACCCTGACTGAGGTTATCTAACAAGAGTGAAGGGTAGGGCAATGAAGTCAGTGAGAGTTGAGGAGAAGAAAACTTTGAAATAGTGTTTGGAGAGCAGGAGAGTGGCATATTTGTTGGAAGGAAGTAGAGGTACTGGTCAGTGCTGAGGGTAATTTTCAGGATGGACATTATGGATTTATACTTGAAACAATCAGCTCTAATGAGTTAATTTCATCAACATGATAATAATCAGAGCCAAGTTTGACAACTAGAATCATTTATTAGATGTATTATTTCCAAAATTGAGAATTTTGAAGGAGGGTTGAGAGGAAAGAATATTTGAATATTGTTTGGCCCTGTATTTGTTGGAGAATAAAGAAAGCTAGATATGCTTTCACTGGCCTGTATATTCCAGTATACTGATCTTTCTAGGTTAATACAAATAAGTGAATCAAAATGTAGTCTGATTAAGACAGCAGAAAACACAAAACTCACTGCTCTTGAGTAGATTTTGACTCCTAGTGACCTTATAGGGCAGGGTAGAACTGTCTCATACTGTCCCCAAGGCTATAAATCTTTAGGGAAGCAGACTGCCACATCTTTCTCCCCCAGAGCAGCTGGTGAGTTCCAACATCACGGCCTTTTGGTTAGCAGCCTTGCGCTTTAACCACTGCTCCACAAGGGCTCCTTCAAGACAGGAGAGGTTTTCCTAATTTGATGAAAGACCTCCAAATGATGGGATACACTGAGTAATAATCAAAAGGATACCAATATCAAAATGCAGACTGTCACCAACTCATGACATTTGAGCATTAGCATACCGTTATTCTCAAATTGAGGTGGAAAAATCTTTATTTCAATCTTTCTGTTTTATTCTGATTTCTTGCAAGAATAAAAACAATAAAAATTTAAAATATAAAATATTACTGCCTAAATATTTCTAAGGAATGAAAGTTCCTTGTAGGATTGTAGAGCTGGTATCCTTCATTGCCTGACTCCTTAATGTGGAAATCCCTAGTTTTGCATAAAAATAAATATTTAAAGATTTGACTCTAAGCAGGATGGTTACCTTCAGTTTGAAGAAAATTTGTCCTGCAATATTTATTTATTAATGTATTTCTTGATATGCATTAATATACAACAATCCTAATAAATCATCGGACTTACAAACTGACTTTTCCAAGAACAAAGACTGGCTCAGTAGCAATTGAATGGAGGGCAAAAAAAATAATTCCTTAGGTCTTTCAAATCTGGAGCGACAGGGTATCCATACTTTTCAGTATGAGAACACATTATCCAAAATCTACATGTAAGAAAGTGATTTGCATTTATGTTGCCACATATAAGATTAGAGGGCACGGGCTTTACCTGGTGTATAATACTAACTCAGAGAAGAGTTTTACGCATTTACCTTATTTTGGATTAAAGCAGTGACTGCATAACAGCTATTGTGAGAATGGCTCAGGACCAAACAGTGTTTCATTTTGTTGTACACAGGGCTGCTATGAGTCAGAACTGACTTGACACCTAACAACAACAACAACTCATTTTTGTTAGGAAGTCAGAAAGTTATGGCAAAATTGTATTTCAAGATGTTGAATTTCTTCCTTAATGTCAATTTGCATTGTTGTCATAATCAACTGATGTATACCAGCTACAGGGACATCTTATGACTTTAGTTGTACAAGCGTCACAATAGTCAGAGTATTGGATATATGCGACTGGCCCTGTAGATTTTTCACATGTGTTTTGTGATTATTCAATTGGCCTTTTTTTTTTTTTTAATTGAAAGTTGTAACAATTCTAACATTGTACTAGAAGTCCTATCCTGTATAGCAAAGTTATAGAGATCGGTAAGGAAAAAATAAAAGTGTTATTCACGGATGGCACAGTAGTTTACATAGAATATCATTTTTGAAAATATACACACACAAAAAAATTAAGATTATATTTGGGAAGGTCACGGAATTTCAAGTTCAATACAGAAAATTTTTTTCTATAACTACATAAAAGCATAATACTCAGTACTGTTAATATATGCAAAAAAAAAAAAAAAAAGCCTGTTGCCATCGAGTTGATTCCAACTTATAGTGACCCTATAGGACAGAGAGGGTTCCT
The DNA here is from genome assembly GCF_030014295.1 of Loxodonta africana. Lineage (NCBI taxonomy): Eukaryota > Metazoa > Chordata > Mammalia > Proboscidea > Elephantidae > Loxodonta > Loxodonta africana. Next base: position 31,100,155 of record NC_087348.1, read on the forward strand.
GTGTCATTTAAGATTTTCCCCATAGAATCCTTCACTACTGCAACTCAAGGCTTGAATTTTTTCTTCAGTTCTTTCAGCTTGAGCAACGCCAAGCGTGTTATTCCCTTTTGGTTTTCTACCTCCAGCTCTTTGTGCATGTCAGTATAATACATTACTTTGTCTTCTCGAGTCGCCCTTTGAAATCTTCTGTTCAGTTCTTTTACTTCATCTTGTCACCCGTTTGCTATAGCTGCTTGACTTTCCTGAGCAAGTTTCAGAGTCTCCTCTGACATCCATCTTGGTCTTTTCTTCCTTTCCTATCTTTCAATGACCTCTTCCTTTCTTCATGTATGATGTACTTGATGTCATTCCACAACTCATCGGGTCTTCAGTCACTAGTGTTCAATGCATCAAATCTATTCTTCAGATGGTCTCTAAATTCAATACACTCAAGGTCATATTTTGGCTCTAATAGACTTGGTTTTTTAATGGACTTGGTTTTCTTTTCCTTAGTTTCAGCTTGAACTTGCATATGAGCAATTGATGGTCTGTTCCACAGTCGGCCCCTGGCCTTGTTCTGACTGATGATATGGAGCTTTTCCATTGTCTCTTTGCATAGGTGTAGTCAATTTGATTCCTGTGTGTTCCATCTGATGAGGTCCATGAGTACAAGCGCCGTTTAAGTTGGTGAAAGAAGGTATTTGCAATAAAGAAGTCGTTGGTATCGCAAAATTCTATCATTTGATCTCTGGTATTGTTTCTGTCACCAAGGTCATATTTTCCAACTACCAACTCTCCTTCATTTCTAACTTTTGCATTCCAATCACCAGTAATTATCAATGCATCCTGGTTGCATGTTCAATCAATTTAAGTCTGCAGCAGCTAATAAAAACCTTCAATTTCTTCATCTTTGGCCTTAGCAATTAACGCATAAATTTGAACAATACTTGTATTAACTGGTCTTCCTTGTAGGCCTTTTAAATGATACAGGAAACATGAAAAGAAAGTAGAAGGAATACACAGCGTCGTTATACCAAAAAGAGTCAATATTCAACCATTTCAAGAGGTAGCATATGATCAGGAACTAATGGTACTGAAGGAAGAAGTCCAAGCTGCTCTGAAGGCATTGGCAAAAAGAAGGCTCCAGGAACTGACATAATATCAACTGAGATTTTCAACAAATGGGTGCAGCGCTGGAGGTGCTCACTTGTCTATGCCAAGAAATGTGGAAGAGAGCTTTCTGTCCAATTGAGTGGAAGAGATCCATATTTATGCCTATTCCCAAGAAAGGTGAGCCAACCGAATGTGGAAATTATAGAACAATATCATTAATATCACACGTAAGCAAAATTTTCCTGAAGATCATTCAAAAATGGCTGCAGCAATATATCCACAGGGAACTTGCAGAAATCCAGGCCAGTTTCAGAAGAGGATGTGCAACCAGCGATATCATTGCTGATGTCAGATGGATCCTGGCTGAAAGCAGAGAGTACCAGAAGGATGTTTACCTGTGTTTTATTGACTGCACAAAGACATTAGACTGTGTGGATCTTAACAAATTATGGATAACATTGCAAAGAATGGGAATTTCAATACACTTTGGGCTCATGAGGAACCTGTACATAGATTAAGAGGTAGTTGTTCTCACAGAACAAGGGGATACTGATTGGTTTAAAGTCAGGAAATGTGTACATCAGGGTTGTATCCTTTCACCATACCTATTCAATCTGTATGCTGAGCAAATAATCCCAGAAACTCGACTACACGAAGAAGAACAGGGCATCCGGATTGGAGAAAGATGCATTAACAACGTGCGTTATGCAGATGATATAGCCTTGTGAAAAGGACTTGAAGCACTTACTAATGAAGATCAAAGACCACAGCCTTCAGTATGGATTGCACCTCAACATAAAGAAAACAAAAATCCTCACAACTGGACCAATGACCAACATCATGATAATCGGAGAAAAGATTAAATTGTGAAGGGTTTCATTTTACTTGGAATCCGCAATTAATGCCCATGAAAGCAGCAGTCAAGAAACAAGAGACTCATTGCATTGGATAAATCTGGTACAAAGGACCTCTTTAAAGTGTTGAAAAGCAAAGATGTCACTTGAAGACTAAGGTGTGCCTGACCAAAGCCATGGTATTTTCAATCGCATCACATGCTTGTGAAAGCTGGACAGTGAATAAGGAAAACTGAAGAAGAATTGATGCCTTTGAATTGCAGTGTTGGTGAAGAATATCGAATATACCATGGACTGTCAAAAGAACGAACAAATCTATCTTGAAGGAAGTACAACCAGAATGCTCCTTAGAACCTAGGATGGTGAGACTGTGCCTTTCATACTTTGGACATGTTGTCAGGAGAGATCAGTCCCTGGAGAAGGACATCCTGCTTGGCAAAGTACAGGATCAGTGGAAAAGAGGAACACCCTCAACAACATGGATTGACACAGTGGCTGCAAAAATCAGCTCAAGCATAACAAAGATTGTAAGGATGGCGCAGGAGCAGGCAGTGTTTCGTTCTGTTGTGCATAGTGCCGTTATGAGTCAGTGGCACCTAACAACAACAACATAGGACAGAGTAGAACTGCCCCATAGGCTTTCCAAGGAGGAGATGGTGGATTCAAACTGTGGACCTTTATGTAAGCAGGGGAAAACTTAATCACTGAGCCACCAGGGATCTGTTAAGATGTCAATTCTTCCTAAATTGGTCTATAGTTCCAGTGCCATTGCATTAAAATTTTCAGTAGTATTTTTTCATTGTCTTACAAATTGGCAATCTTTTTCTAAAATAGATAGATTGACATACATACAGACAGAAAGACAAAGACCAGGACTTTATTCTGAGTCACCTCTGGGAAATTATGTTGGTATTAATACAACACGGTTTAACTAAAGAGGACATGCCAGTTTATGCTCTATCCTATCTCTAAAGAGCTTCTGAGGCAGGTTTTGTGCAAAACTTGCAGCATGAAAAATTAAATAATATATAGAAGCAAACAAACAGAATTTTAAAAAAAAGAGATTACAAATAGGTCAACTGAGTTCAAGAGTTGCCAAGATTGGATGTAAATGTGGCTCCTGAAAGCCATGATGATTCTCAGGACCAGAAAAGAAAAGGAAGCATTCAGTTACACGTTTAGGTAAATAAAAACAGTGTTTTTTGCACAGATTCCAAGCACTTTTTTTCTGAATAGGATTTAAATTAGGCAGCAAAACAATCTGGTTGGTAGAAGTGGAAACACATCTCTTTGCTTAAGAAAAAGGGAACCTTGATGTACGATAAGGGAACTCCCACAGAATAACTGATGCTGGTCCTCAAAAGAGAAGTGACACTGGGAGCTCTATGAGCATCAGGACCCTCTGTCACGCATTTCTAGTCTTTTCGGCTTTGTTGTTGTCTCTCTGCAGATCACCTTCTTTTGCTGTCCCACTACCATAGACAAAACACAAAACAATATACAAATCGACAAATGGCTTTGAAATTTAAGTATTCTATTCTATTCACCCAGAAATTACCCTATTTTTTCAATTCCCTCACGTGTCTGTCAGTTTGTCATACTGGGGGGGCTTGCATGTTGCTGCGATGCTGGAAGCTATGCCACTGGTATTCTGATACCAGAATGGTCACCCATGGAGGACAGGTTTCAGCTGAGCTTCCAGACTAAGACAGACTGGGAAGAAGGACCCGGCAGTCTACTTCTGAAAAACATTAGCCAGTGAAAACTTTATGAATAGCAGAAAAACATTGTCTGATTCGTGCCTGAAGATGAGCCCCCTGGTTGGAAGGCTTTCAAAAGATGACTGGGGAAGAGCTGCCTTCTCAAAGTAGAGTCCGCTTTAATGATGGAGTAGAGCTTTCTGGACCTTCATTTCCTGATGTGGTATGACTCAAAATGAGAGGAAACAGGTGCAAACATCCATTAATAATAAGAACTTGGGAAGTATGAAGTATGAATATAGGAAAATTGGAAATTGTCAAAAATGAAATGGAATGGATAAACATTGATATCCTGGCATTAGTGAGCTGAAATGCACTGGTATTGGCCGTTTTGAATAGGACAATCATATAGTCTATTCTGCTGGGAATGACAACTCGAAGAGGAATGGTGTTGCATTCATTGTCAAAAAGAATGTTTCAAGATCTATCCTGAAGTACAATGCTGTCAGTGATAGGATAATATCCGTACGCCTACAAGGAAGACCAGTTAATACGACTATTATTCAAATTTATGCACCAACCACTAGGGCCAAAGACGAAAAAATAGAAAATTTTTATGAGCTGCTGCAGTGTGAAATTGATCCAACATGCAATCAAGATGCCTTGATAATTACTGGCGATTGGAATGTGACAGATGGAAACAAAGAAGAAGGATAGGTAGTTGGAAAATATGGCCTTGGTGATAGAAACAATGCCAGAGATCAAATGACAGAGTTTTGCGAGACCAATGTTTTCTTAATTGCAAATACCTTCTTTCACCAACATAAACGGTGACTATACACATGGACCTCACCAGATGGAACACACAGAAATCAAATTGACTACATCTGTGGAAAGAGATGATGGAAAATCTCAATATCATCAGTCAGAACAAGGCCAGGGGCCGACTGTGGAACAGACCATCAATTGCTCATATGCAAGTTCAAGCTGAAACTAAAGAAAATCAGAGCAAGCCCAGGAAAGCCAAAATATGACCTTGAATACATCCCACCTGAATTTAGAGACTGTCTGAAGGATAGATTTGACACATTGAACACTAGTGACTGAAGTCCAGATGAGTTGTGGAATGACATCGAGAACATCACACATGAAGAAAGCAAGAGGTCATTGAAAAGACAGGAAAGAAAGGAAAGACCAAGATGGATGTCAGAGGAGACTCTGAAACTTGCTCGAGAATGTCAAGCAGCTAAAGCAAAAGGAAGAACTGATGAAGTAAAAGAACTGAACAGAAGAGTTCAAAGGGCATCTCAAGAGGACAAAGTAAAGTATTATAATGACATGTGCAAAGAGCTGGAGATGGAAAACCAAAGGGGAAAAACACACTCGGGGTTTCTCAAACTGAAAGAGCTGAAGAAAAAATTCAAGCCTCGAGTTGCAATAGTGAAGGATTCTATGGGGAAAATATTAAATGGCACAGGAACATCAAAAGAAGGTGGAAGGAATGCACAGAGTCATTGTACCAAAAAGAATTAGTCGATATTCAAACATTTCAAGAGGTGGCATATGATCAGGAACCGATGGTACTGAAGGAAGAAGTCCAAACTGCTCTGAAGGCACTGGCAAAAAACAAGGCTCCAGGAATTGATAGAATATCAATTGAGATGTTTCAACAAACAGATGAAGTGCTGGAGGTGCTCACTCGTCTATGCCAAGAAGTATGGAAGACAGCTTCCTGGCCAACTGTCTGGAAAAGATCCATATTTATGCCTATTCCCAAGAAAGGTGATTTAACCGAATGTGGGAATTATAGAACAATATCATTAATATCACATGCAAGCAAAATTTTGCTGAAGATCATTCAGAAATGGCTGCAGCAATATATGGACAAGGAACGCCCAGAAATTCAGGCTGGTTTCAGAAGAGGACGTGCAACCAGGGATATTATTGCTGGTGTCAGATGGATCCTGGCTGAAAGCAGAGAATACCAGAAGGATGTTTACCTGTGTTTTATTGACTATGCAAAGGCATTTGACTGTGTGGATCATAAAAAATTATGGATGACATTACGAAGAATGGGAATTCTAGAACACTTAAATGTGCTCATGAGGAACCTTTACATAGACCAAGAGACAGTTGTTCAGACAGAATGAGGGCATACTGATTGGTTTAAAGTCAGGAAAGGTGTGCATCAGGGTTCTATTCTTTCACCATACCCATTCAATCTGTATGCTGAGCAGATAATACGAGAAGATGGACTATATGAAGAAGAACGGAGCATCAGGATTGGAGGAAGAGTCATTAACAACCTGCACTAGGCAGATCACACAACCTTGCTTTCTGAAAGTGAAGAGGACTTGAAGCACTTACTAATGAAGATCAAAGACCACAGCCTTCGGTATGGATTGCACCTCAACGTAAAGGAAGCAAAAATCCTCACAACTGGATCAGTGAGTAACAAACAGAGAAAAGATTGACGTTGTCAAGGATTTCATTTTACTTGAATCAACAATCAACAGCCATGGAAGCAGCAGTCAAGAAATCAAAAGACGCATTGCATTGGGTAAATCTGCTGCAAAGGACCTCTTCAAAGTGTTGAAGAACAAAGATGTAACCCAGAAGACTAAGGTGCGCCTGACCCAAGCCATGGCATTTCAATCACATCATAGGCATGTGAAAGCTGGACAATGAATAAGGAAGACCAGAGAAGAATGGATGCCTTTGAATTGTGGTGTTGGCAAAGAATATTGAATATACCATGGACTGCCAAAAGAACAAACAAATATGTCTTAGAAGAAATACAGCCAGTATGCTCCTTAGAGGCAAGGATGGCGAGACTGCGTCTTACATACTTTGGACGTGTTGTCAGAAGGGATCAGTCCCTGGAGAAGGACATCATGCTTGGCAGAGAACAGGGTCAACAGAAAAGAGAAACACCCTCAACGAGGTGGATTCACACAGTGACTGCAACAACGAGCTCAAGGATAGCAAAGATGGTAAGGATGGCTCAGGACCGGGTAGCGTTTCATTCTGTTGTGCATAGGGTTGCTATGAGTCGGAACTGACTCAACAGCACCTAACAACAACAACAATTTTTCAATTGCTATTTAGGAAAGAGGATTTTCATAGGCACAGCCTTGGGCAATCAACTGAGATTAAAAATGAAGCCTAATTCTGGAAAAACTGCAGGTCACCTGAGAGATTTTCTGTAAAATAATTGAAATGTGTCACAGTAAAAATACAGTGCTTGGTTACTATGAACACTTTTTATACTTGTGACAGTTAAAATCAGACTACAAAATATTAAAATATATTTAAGATAATAAGGGTTACAAATATAAATGGTTCAGGATGCACTTACTTATTTGACTAATAATGTACAGAATAATATGTATGTGGTACATATTTCTTTATATAGACTTCCTTATTATCACTTTCCTCAGGAGAAGTTTTCAGAACTACTGGACCAGCCTTATCTAGAAAACTATGCTTTATGTGCCAATGTAAACATAGAGTCTTCACACCCAGAGAGATACATACACACCAATGAGATTTTATAACTTCTCCGTGCGTTCTTGATTCTGCAGAAGCCGGTTAGTAGGCCCTATCGACTCTCTGTACATTAGCCTGAAGTCAGACCTACTGCCTTGAAAAAAATGCCGGGAATGCCCTTATACTATAAAAAATACTGACGATGAATTGGGTCTAGGTTCCTGGAAGCATACAAAATGTTAACAGGTGAAATTGAGGATGATAATCACTATTATGGTGCTTCTTATGTTTATCCATAACATAGTTTCTCAAGAAGTCTACGACATGGGTTTGGCGAAAACCTACAGAAAGTTTAAACCTCTGAATGACACATATATTTAAAAATTTTCAAAAGTGATCACAGTGATTAGTTAGGATCCAGAGTCAAGATTCTATAGTACACATTGCAATAGAAATTACTTCATAGTCTTTTATTAAAGAAGTGCAAAACTAGTTGCCCTATCCTGAACCTCACCTTGGCTCTGTGGACCATATTATTCAGAGAAGATAATTTTCTACTGTTCTCTTCAAGGTCAGTTAGTAAAGAAATTTGTCCCCAGGTAAGTAACCACTTTGATATTTACATGGAATTATTGGATCCCAACCAATTCATTTCCAGAAGATACCTGTGAAAAAAAAATTCTTGATTTAAAAATTAAAGATTTTATTAAGCCACTCTGTCCTGAAGGTGTTAATTTTGAGAAGAAATTAGCTAAAATGATCACTGAGGGTTCAGGACAATAAACAAATTATGATCGTAGAGTAGTAGGTATAGCTTTTGATAGGAGTCATTGTGTTATCCGAGGAACTTAATGACTGTAAATGAACAGACTCTTAAACTGCAATTTTATGAAAGAGATTTCCCCTGATCGCTTGCTGCATGGCGTGAATCACGTCCTTGTTCCTTAGGCTGTAGATCAAAGGGTTCAGCACTGGGCTCGAAAAAGTATTAAAAAACTGCAATTACTTTGGACTCCTCTACGGACTTCCCGGAAACCCTGGTGGTGTAGTGGTTAAGTGCTACAGTTGCTAACCAAGAGGTCAGCAGTTCGAATCCACCAGGTGCTCCTTGGAAATTCTATGGGGCAATACTACTCTGTCCTATAGGGTCGCTATGAGTCAGAATCGATTCGACGGCAGTGGGTTTGGTTTTTGGATGGACTTCTCAGACCAGATGGGGGCCTTAAGTAATGCAGAAGAGGGTTCCATAAAATATTGTGATTGTTGCCAGGTGGGAATCACAAGCAGAGAAGGCTTTGTGCCTGCCTTCAGCAGAATGTATCCTCAAAATGGCTGCAAAAATGAAAAGGTAGGACAGGAGAATGATGAAGAGAGAGCTGGAGTGAGTAAAGCCAGCAACCATAAACATTGCCATCTTTTTGACATAGGTGTCAGAGCAAGCCAGCATTATAAAAGGAGGATCCACACAATAAAAATGATTGATTTCAAGGGAGCCACAGAAAGATAAGTGAAAAGTCAAAACTGTCTGATAGTCCATTAAGGAAGCCATCAGTATAAGGGACTGTGACAAGAGAGACACAAATGTTCTTGGACATCCTGGTAGTGTAATAGAGAGGACTACAAATGGCAACATAGCAATCCAATGCCATTGAAACACGGATGTAAAGCTCAGTGATCACCAGGGTAATGAAGAGAAGACACTGTATGAAGCATCCAGCATAGGAGATGGTCTGAGAGGAAGTAGTACAGCATATTGAGGGTAATAGCAAATGTCTACAAAAGAGAGATGGGCAAGGAAGAAATACATGGGAGTTTGGAGACTGGAATTGTTCCTGATCTGCAAGATCCAGCACAGATTCCCCACCAATCTGACTAGGTAGATCACCAGAAACACCCCAATAGGATCTCCTCCAACACTGGGTTAACTGTGAGTCCCAAGAGAATGAATTCAGTCACTGATTCTTGGGTTTCCTTCTTTCTCTTTTGATCCAGATGATTAAAGACCAATAGTTGTACCTTAGATGGCTACTTATAAGCTTCTAAGACCCAGACACTATTCACCATACTGGAAGGTAGAATATAAACTTTAGGAACTATGTATTATGCCTAATAATTAGATTCTTCCATGAGACCATGGTCCTAAACCCCTAAAGCAAGAGAACTAATCCCATGAGGTGATTGGTTATGTCTAATTAGTATCATCATCTGTACTCCCTAGTTTTATATTTTTGGCTGTTATTATTGCAAGAACTAGCATTTGTTCATTCATCCCTTTTTCCTACACACAGCTTATTGACATCAGTTACATCAGACATGCTGTGGAAGCTTCACCCATATTCGGTGCCATCTTTCTCCCATTTCTATAAACAAAAGGTGACTATTACCGAGAGAGTATTTCTCTCACTCTCCCGTACGCCGGTAACCACTAAAATGAGCACTAGTTTCTGTATACTTACCTATTCATGTAATTTCATAAAAGTGAGAAATACAGTATTTGTTTTTTTTGTGATTGACAATTTGCTCAACATAATGTCCTCCAGATTCACCCATGTTGTAAGATGTTTTGGGAACACATTTTTCTTTATCAATGAGTAATACTCTTTTGTATGTATGTACCACATCTCACCTATTCATTCATCCATTGATGAGCACTTAGGTTGCTTCCATTTTTTGCTTTTGTGGATAGTTCTGCAATGAACATAGGTGTGGTTATATATGTTCATGTTACTTCTATATGTAGGAGTGGAATTTCCGGGTCTTATGGCTCTAAATCTAGTTTTTCAGTAAAATAAGATTTTTAACCTCTCTTTCCATGAATCAAAGCCTTTCTTTCTTTCTTTTTCTTTCCTTCTTTCCTTCTTTCCTTCTTTCCTTCTTTCCTTCTTTCTCTCTTTCTCTCTTTCTCTCTTTCTCTCTTTCTCTCTTTCTCTCTTTCTCTCTTTCTCTCTTTCTCTCTTTCTCTCTTTCTCTCTTTCTCTCTCTCTCTCTCTCTCTCTCTCTTTCTTTCTTTCTCTCTCTCTTTCTCTCTTTCTTCTTTCTCTCTCTCTCTCTCCCTCCCTCCCTCCCTCCCTTCCTTCCTTTCTTTTTAGTCTGTAATTGAGCAGAGGTTTAAGCTTTGCAGCAATCCTAACCATATGGGACATGTCTGTTCCAACTGCTTGCCTTGTGCACAGCTTATCACTGGTATCCCATCTCCCACGCAGATCATTATCTCTAAGGCTCTAGGTTGCCCTTAGAAGAGCTGTTCACTTCAACACCCACTTACTGCTCCTAATTCTACCCTCAATGCATTTTGATCTCTGTGGATTTTCATCATTCTCCTGAAAGCTGATACAGGTTTAAAAGTTTTTAAAACCTGTATTATGCCCTATACATTTATGTCTTTATGAGTCAATTATTTTTAATATAGGTAGTGTGTCATATTTCTGGAAATGAAAGTCTTAGGTCCTTCAAAATAAAAATAAATGATGGCAGACCTTCCTCCCAAGAGAGATTTTAATTATTATTAATATGATATTGTATATGTACCCAAACCAAAATCCATTGCCACTGAGTCAATTCCAACTCACAGTGACCCTATAGGACAGAGTAGAACTGTCCCATATGGTTTCTAAGGCTGCACAAACTTTACAGAACAAACTACCACATATTTCTCCTGTAGAGCAGCTGGTGGGTTCAAACTGCCGGACTTTTGGTTAGTATCTGAGCGTCTTAACCACTGTGCCACCAGGGTTCCTTGTCATTAAGAAACTCAAAATATTCTCAAATACACAAACACACAAGCACATATGGCATGACAACTCTGTGGAAGGCAGGTGAAAGACATTTATTGCAAAAAAAAGTCAAATTTGCAATTTAGGCATTAGACATATTTATTCTCTAAATCCCTCACCTGTACTTAAACCACAGGGGGGTTTTCACTGGTTATTTTACAGCTCTTGATTTCCGCCTTCATAGCTCTCTCTCTCTTTTCTTCCCTCCTCCTATTTCTCACCCCTATCTCTTTTCTCCTTCAGTGACCTCAAGAAGCCCATGTTTTTCTCTCCGTATTACTCAGAGCAGTTTCTCTCCATATTACTCAGAGTAGTTCATATTTTGTTGGCTCATACTCTTAAGCTCAGCTGTACCTCATCTTTGCCTAGTGAGCATATTAAGGTGTTTTGCAAAACTAAAGCTTTTCATTTAACAGTGGAGGACGATGAATTGGCACCTCTCTATTTGTGTGTGTGTAGATACACATACATATAAAATTTCTGTGTGTGTATGTGTGTATGTATGTATGTGTGTGTGTATATATATATATGATCATGACCACAGAAGGCTAGGTTGTAGGCCCATATAGTTGAAGGTCCATATATATTTTTATATACGTAGTTGCTATTGAGTTGACTGTGACTCATGGCAACCCGATGTGTGTCAGAGCAGAACTGTGCTCCAAAAAGTTTTCAATGACTGATTTTTCCAAAGTAGATCACCAGGCCTTTCCTCTGAGACACCTCTGGGAGAACTCAAACCTCTAACTCTTGAGTTACCAGTCAAGCATTTTACCCATTTGTACCACCAAGGACTCCATATATGCACATGGAAAAAATAGAACTCAAAACCTTTTCCTTGTCTCCTGCTGGGAAACACTGAAATATCATATTTTATCTTTCTATGTGTTCATTTCCTACCTTTATATTCCCCCCTTCCCTAAAAAGGTGTGTACCAAAGTGTCTTTGTGCTTTCTAAAACTTTAAAATGAATGTGTCTAAAATGTCCCCAGTATCCCTAGTACTTGTATTCATGTCACAAAATCAGCTCACAGGTTTTGGAACTGGGCAAATTTGTCTTAAAAAACTGCAACTGTGCTGCATATTAGATGTATAAGTTCGGGTAATTTATTCAACCTTTCTGAGCCTCAGTTTTCTTACCAGTAAAATATTGTCACAGATGTTTCCTTAAGGATTAAAATGTAATGCATGTAAAGCTCTAAACATGTGGGAGATGCATACAACTAGCCCAGAAATTTTCGGGCTTTTTTCCCCTTTGTTTAATCTTTATAAGAAATAAAATTTCTAACATTATGAGCCCTGGTACTTCTCATACAACCAAAGTCTTTCCTGTACAGTCACAGAATTATCTCTAACCCTACACTTCCTACCAAATAAGAAACTGAGTCACAAGCATTGATAATAACACTTTCGCTGGTTCCTGACATACATAGAATAAACATCCCTTAGAGAGGAGGAGCCCTGGTGGCTCAGTGGTTAAGTGCTGGCTGCTAAATAAAAGTTTGCTGCTTCAAACCCACCAGTGGATCTGCAGGGGAAAGGTGCAGTCTGCTTCCATAAAGATTACAGCCTTTGAAACCCTATGGGGCAGTTCTGTTTTGGCCTATGAGTCAGAATCAACAGTAACAACAAAATATATAAAGAAGTAAAAAAATCAACGGACCTTCAAAAATAGTAATTGAGGGAAACGTGTGCTTTTGTTTATAAGGTAAATTTCACTTTCCTATGGAATTTCTAGGAAACCCTGGTGGCATAGTGGTTAAGTGCAACAGCTGCTAACCAAAGGGTCAGCAGTTCCAGTCTGTCAGGGGCTCCTTGGAATCTCTACGGGGCAGTTCTACTCTGTCCTATAGGGTCGCTATGAGTCAGAATCTACTGGATGGCAATAGGTTTGGTTTTCTTGGTTTTGTTTTGATTATATGTTTTATACTCTTTAGGTTTGTTTATTAAAAGGCAAAGAGTAAATGAAAGCAACGGGGAGATTTCTAACTCCAAAGCTCCTTTCTTTAGCCACTGATACACCTGGCTTCCCTCATAGTTCATCTCACTTCATGATTAAACAGCTACCACAATGAATCAAAATTTTTGGTGCTTTCTGGTTTTATAGAAGCAATATCTAATGAATTCATTACAACATTTAACTGGAGAGAGAAACAAGCAAAGTATTTTCAGTTCCATTGAGTAATTTTTCCCAGGCTAGTCTGTAATTTTTAATTAAGCAAGTCACTCTATTTTAGCTCCATCCTTAAAATGTACATGTGGACTAAAATATCCTAGGCCACTTCCAGTTCAAATATTTTACACTTTTAATATCTTCATCAAAGTAAAAATGGGCAAACACAAACCTAGATAGTTTATGGGGAGCTTAAGAGATACTATGTATATATTTATACTTTTTTTTTTTTTTTTTCCCTGAGGCTAGTGGAACTCATCTTGTGATCAGATATTTGCGAGTTTAGGGAGGATTTATCTCCATGCACTTTGGGACCTTGTTAGCAGGGAACTGAGTAGAACAACACTGAAACTGTAAAGAAATGTGGCGCTATAAAGGCAGCACAAAAGTAGAAACAGGTAAATAATCAATTCATGTGGTTTGCCTAAAGTCAGTTTGGAAATAAGGGGCAGGAAGAAAAATGGCCTTGGAAGGAGATTCCCCTTTATTGAATTGATAATGGTGGCCTGTCATGCAGTCACTGCTTCCCTTGGTTAAAACAAGATTGCTGTTCTTCAAAGGTTCTTTCTCTTCCAGGCACATGCTGAATAATGGCTAAAAAACGTATTCCCTTAACTGCATTCCTCAGGTTAAAACATATTGGTGGTTTCCTATCTACACAAAATTAAATCTAAATGACTTAGCTAGATATTTCATATTAGCCTCAACTGATAGAGTTTACTATTCGACCTCTCTGCCACTCACGTTCTTATCCAAAATTGCCATTCCAGGCACATCCAAGCTATTTCCCTTTGATCAGTTGGTTCTCTCTTTAGGAAATGTCCTGGCTGCCATCCTGTACTCTTTGAGCTTCCTACCCAACTTCCAAAGCCCCGCTTAATGATCAGTTGACCTAATAGAACTACCCTAAAATCTTTAGTCAGAATTAATTTTTTTCTTCCTGTATGTGTTTTAAAAAACATTTCATCTATTTCACTTATCTTAGCAAGTTTTATGGTAAAATTAGCTGTGAGTGTTTCTCCCTGACTAGACAATATTCTTCCTGAAAAGGGGAAACCATTTACTCATCTTTAAAACCCATGGGACCTTGCCTTTAGTGGGTCTCATTAACTGTGTTTAGTAGAATTAATTCAACATGTGATCACAAACATATGAAAAAGTTCCCAGGAGTTGTAATGTTAAGCAAGACCTAATTTTTCTGTAACATGGTCTTTCCAGGTGAACTAGGCCATCATTAAGACCATTAAATATGTTAAATCTTCTAGGGAGAATCCACTCTATTCTACTGCATCCCCCAACCCAAGAACATAAGAACAATGATTTTAAATATATTGCAATTTCTGAAACAATGAGTCCTTTCACTTATATTCTGACTTTCTAAGAATCACAAAAATCAGATCATTATATCATTTCTAAAGTGCTCTTTAAAGTTCAGGGGAATTAATTAATTAATTGCCTCTTTCCTCTGCTACATCAACCATTCCATCAACTTATAACACCTACAATTGTATTTATTTATTTACTTATTATTTACATTTTAATCTCCTCTACAAAATTATACAATTCTGCAGTCCCACTTCTCTGTACTGGGGGCAGTACGTGGCTTGGTGTTGATGCATAATAGGCATTCATCAACTTTGTTTAGGCTATGAAGCTTCAAAGGCACCAGATATATTACACCTTAAAAATATCAACTTATCTTTTGCTTTATTTAGCTTTAAAATTCTTACAAACTCTTTCACACTCGACTTAGGTAAATAATAGCTAATTGTGGCAGAGTACAATCACAGGTAAAATTTCAACTATGGTACAAATACCAAATATCTATCCCATCCTGAAAATTCATAGGGAAGTAATGAAAGAAGCATGAAGGGCCACAGACCCTAGTAGTGTGGAATGTCACTGATAAATGCTTCAAAATTCACAATTCCTCCTAAAGCCAGTCATGTATATTTGCAAGAGCTATTCTTTGCTGATTTCAAGAGTTAAGAATCTAAAAAGTATTGTTAGGAGGTTCTGATTCTGGTTTCCCCTTGTGGTGGGCAGAGGAAGGTGTCGCTGAGTGTGACTCCCCCAAGTGGAAAAAAGTATGTGGGAAGTAAGCATGGGCTTATGAGTTTCTTTTCCTAGAGGTGACAGCAAGCCTAGCGAGAGGTTGTGGTCATTTTTTTCTAAATCATGGTGAGAAGCCCCTACATAGTAAATGCTATAGAATCATAAGATACTAAAAATTAGCTCATGACTGTCAACATGTGCATCAGCAATTTTGCATATATGTGTACATATATACCCGTACATTTGTTTGTAGAGCTATTTAAAATTTCTGGAAACTGATAATAGTGATAAATTTGAGATCGGGATTGGAGAAGGAAAAGGAAATTTTTGACTTTATCCTCTTCTAAAGGGATTGAATATTTTTCATTGGGAATATATAATTTCTATGATGCAAAGCTAGGAAGAGTAATTACCCTCTTCCCTGATATACATGACCTTACCACACCTCACATGTGAAAATATAAATCTTCCCTTTCCATGTCCTTTATGTTTTGTCATAATATTATAGTTTCTTAAGGTGGATTCAAAATGGACTTTACCATAAACGTTGTTAAACTTGGATCTAGTTCTTATAAAATATCTTTTATTTGATTTATAAAGATACACTGTGCTTTTATTTTGAAACCACATTTCTTCTGATCTGTTTTTGAAAAGCTTGTTTCATGTCCTTGTTCTTCAGACTATAAATAATGGGGTTCAACATAGGGCTTACGAAGGTGTAGAAAACAGCAATGATTTTAGACTGCTCCACTGACTTCTCCATGGGAGGTCTAACATACATGCAGAACAGGGTCCCATAAAACACAGTCACTGCCACCAGGTGGGATCGATCCACAGGTGGAAAAAGCTTTGCGCCTGCCTTCAGCAGAATGCATCTTCAAGATGGCAATGAGAATGAAGATACAGGAGATGAGGATTATGAGGAGGGAGTTGGAGAGGTTAAATCCTGCTACCACAAACATGGAGGTTTCCTTAATATAAGTGTCTAGGCAGGAGAGTCGGATGAGGGGTGGGTCAGCACAATAGAAGTAGTTAATGATGTTGGAGCCACAGAAGGTCAAGCGGTATGTCCACATGGTTTCCATCAGACCACTAAGAAACCCATAGACATATGGACCAGCAATCAGACAAATACAGACCCCTTTGGACATCTTGCTGCTGTAATGCAAAGGGTTACAGATGGCCATGTACCTGTCATAGGTCATTACAGCTAGCATATACTACTCAGTAATCACCATGGCAATGAAAAAATAACACTGGACTAAACAAGCCACATAGGAGATGGTTTTCTTTACTGATAAGAAGTTCACCAACATTTTGGGAGTTACATTAGTAGAATAGCATAAATCCAAGCAGGGCAAACTGGCAAGAAAGAAGTACCTGGGGGTGTGGAGGTGTGAATCTATCCTGATCAACACCATCATCCCAAGGTTTCCTCCCACAGTGATCACGTAGATTAGCAAGAACAGCACAAAGAGGATGGGCTGAAGGTCTGGATGATCCGTTAATCCCAAGAGAATGAATTCAGTCACCAAACTGTAATTTCCTCTGGCCATTTTCTTAGATAGCAGCATTGTTCACTTAAAAGAATTGAAAATAAATTAAGAAAATGAATGGGAGCTCTGTCCTATGATTCTACCCTTTCTCTTTCCTTCTCTTTCTGTCTCATTCTTCCTCTCCTGTTCACCCTCACACATATATTTCTAGAGAAAGTCTGAGAATGTGAGAGCTGGTAAGCCCCAGAAAGCCATGGCCCGATTAATTAGATGTATACTGTGCAGATGATTCTTAAATAGAATGGTTCTTATGCAACCAAATTGTTTTACAGTAGAGAAACCATGATCTGAAATTTTCCATAATATGGGTTGAACCGCCAACTTCCAGGTGTAATTCACTATAAAGTCATCATTCATTGAGCCCAGGGCTTATTCCTTGAGTCCAGGACTAGTCACGGACAAAGCGGTGACATGTTTTCAGAAAACACTCATACGGTCTTTAAGAATGGTTGCAGTATTAAGAGAAATAACCCATAGAAACTCCACAACTGAAAATTGCTCTTCCTATCAGCTGCATTACAGAGCCCATAATTAGAGCATTTCCAGGGAAATTCTGTAAGGCCAGTTTTACTGCTCCAGGATTCAGGAGACAGTTCCATTTTTATGTGAATAGACCAGAGATAAAATCCATATATTTGGAAAGAATAAAGGCAAGTAGGAATTACTGATGAAGAGTTTTTTTTAGTTAGAAAATTATGTATAAATAAAGCAAGAGACACATGGATAGGGGAAAGGACGGTCCCCAAATTTTATATCATAGTATGTTTTAAATCATAGTTTCCATATCCACTTAGTTTCTTCATTTATCTCAGAAAGCATTTAAGGAGCTTAAAGTATTAAAAAAAAAAAAAAAGAAAGAAAAAAGTTTTCAAATTTGTGCTGATGGTGGAACACAAATTTGACTATAAGCTTTCTAGCAGCATGTGTAAATTGTTCAGCCTTCTTTATTATAGAATTGTATTGTCCAGAAGTTATAAAAGAACTGATCAAGATGTGTAGACTTATATTTTGTACAGAATTCATATTAAGCTATCATAATAAAAGTATTCAACTTTTGGATACTATTATAATTTTGGATAACATTGAGGATAATAAAATGATAAAATGAAAAATCATTGTGCCTGGAGTCTGGAAAATATTTTTTCATTATGTATTCTCAATGGTGTCATGTATTATTTTACAAGTAATGCAATAAAAGAGATAAGGGATCATAAACTCAAATGCTTAGGGGAGCCATTTAGATAATAGAGGTAAGTGAAGCAGATTGGTATAAAAGTGAACTAAGGTGAATTGGAAAGGGATCCCAGACAATCTGGCCAGTTGAATTTTTGCCATGTGGTAATGTGGGTGCAACATTCCAAGATTTTAATAGTGTCCAAATTTGAAGAGATATCAGAACTCATTATTTTTATGTGAAATATTCCAAATATAAAATGATGGCAACTAATTTAATTTTTTAAACTATTTTTAACCAGAGCACTGTAAAAGAAGGCTTGATGTGTAAATAATAATTCTGTGTAAGGCCCATGTAACAGAATATATCCTCCTACTATCTAAATTGTTCCTGGTAACCAAATATTCTTACAAGATGTTTACTTTGACTAGCCTGTATGGTTTACTCATTACACAAAATAACCTATGTACTCAAATAGTATGCAACAGCATGCATGAAAGTCTTCACTGGAAAAATAGAGTTAACATAACAATTCTTGCCTTGGAAGAGTTGGTTGGTGTCTACTTCATGAGCAAGACATATGAAGAGAAAGTTACAGGTAAATGTGATTAGTACAATAATAAAAATGTGAACAAAATGACTAACTGCAGGCATCACGGTAAGCATCTAAGAAAGATAAAGTTTAACTAGGATTTGTAGAATAAGTAGGATTTTCTAGGAGAGCAAGAGTAGCGAGGATTTTCAGGGTGAGTGAACAGTACATGGAAGGACAAGAAGAATGCAAGAGGAATCAATGATATTCCCATGGATACAGGGATGGATTTTTCATTGTAGTAAATAAAACATTAATTAAATGATAAACTGAAAAAGTCCTTCTCATAGATCAAGAAGTATGGACAATCCCCAAAACTAAGAAGTCGCTTTTCTCTGAATGTATCTTTGCTATTGTTTTGCAAAGGAGCCCTTGTGGCACAGTACTTAAGCATTCGGCTGCTAACCCAAAAGTCCACAGTTGGAATTCACCAACAGCTTCTCTGGAGAAAGATGTCTGCTTCTGTAAAGACTACAGCCTTGGAAATCCTATGAGGTAGTCCTACTATGTCCTTTAGGATCGCTGTGAGTCGTAATACAGTCAATGGCAATGGGTTTGGTTTTCTGCTTTGAAAGAGGATCCCTGGTTGTGCAATGGATAGGTACTCAGCTGCTAGATTAAGCACTCTACTGCTAACTGAAAGGTCAGCAAATGGAGCTCTCCAGAGTCTTCATGGGAGAAAGATGTAGCATTCTGATCCCCTAATTATTAAAGTTTTGGAAATCCTATGGGGCAATTCTACTCCATCCTATAGAGTCACTATGAGTTGGAATCAACTAGACAGCAATGTATTTGCTCTTTTTTGGTTATTCTTTAGTAGCTTGATTGTGCATTTGAGTGTGTGAGTGTGGGTGTGTGTGAGAGAGAGAGATCCAAATTATGGGTGATGAGTTAGAAATGACAATTTGAGATCTTGAAATAGAGGCAATATACACAGCTTAAGTCCACAAATTTTTTCATGTCCACAAAATTTTTTGTGTCAGTTTGTCATACTGTGGGTTCTTGCATGTTGCTATGATGCTAGACACTATGCTACCAGTATTCAGATACCAACAGGGTCACCCATGAAGGACAGGTTTCATCTGAGCTTCCAGATGAAGACAGACTAGGAAAAGGACCCAGCAGTCTACTTCTGAAAAGAATTAACCAGTGAAAATTTTATGAATAGCAGAAAAACATTGCCTGATATAGTGCCGGAAGATGAACCCCCCCATCAGGTTGAAAGGTACTCAAAAAACGACTGGGGAAGAGCTGCCTTCTCAAAGTAGAGTCCGCTTTACTGGCATAGATGGAGTAGAGCTTTCTGGACCTTCATTTCCTGATGTGGCATGACTCAAAATGAGAAGAAACAGCTACAAACATCCATTAATCAGAGCCTGGAATGCACGAAGTATGAATCTAGGAAAATTGGAAGTTGTCAAAAATGAAATGGAACGCATAGACATCGATATCCTAGGCATTAGTGAGCTGAAATGCCCTGGTATTGGCCATTTTGAATCGGACAATCATACAGTCTACTATGCTAGGAAACACAACTTGAAGAGGAATGGTGTTGCATTCGTCATTAAAAGGAACATTTCACGACCTACCCTGAAGTACAATGCTGACAGTGATAGGATAATATCCACATGCTTACAAGGAAGACCAGTTAATGGGACTATTATTCAAATTTACACACCAACCACCAGGGCCAAAGATGAAGAAATTGAAAATTCTTATCAGCTTCTTCAGTCTCAATTGATTGAACATGCAATCAAGATGCATTGATAATTACTGATGATTGGAATGTGAAAGTGGGGAACAAAGAAGGACTGGTAGTTGGAAATTATGGCCTTCCTTGGTGATGGAAAAAATGCTAGAGATTGAATGATAGATTTTGCAAGACCAAAAACTTCTTCACTGCAAATAACTTTTTTCACCAACATAAACAGCGACTAAACACAATGACCTTGTTAGATGAAACACACAGGAATTAAATTGACTATATCAGTGGAAACAGATGATAGAAAACTTCAATATCATCAGTCAGAACAATGCCAGGGACCAACTGTGGCACAGACCATCAGTTGCTCACATTCAAGTTCAAGCTGAAACTGGAGAAAATCAGAGCAAGTCCACAAAAGCCAAAAAACAACCTTGAGTATATCCCACCTGAATTTAGAGACCATCTCAAGAATAGATTCGACACACTGAACACTAATGACTGAAGACTTGATGAGTTGTGGAATGACAACAGACATTACACATGAAAAAAGCAAGAGGTCATTGAAAAGACAATAAAGAAAGAAAAGACCAAGATAGATGTCAGAGGAGACTCTGAAACTTGCTCTCGAACATTGAGCAGCTAAAGCAAAAGGTAGAATTGATAAAGTAAAAGAACTGAACAGAAGATTTCAAGGGGCCTCTCGAGAAGACAAAGTAAAGTATTATAAGGACATGTGCAAGAAACTGGAGATAGAAAACCAAACGGGAAGAACATGCTCGGAGTTTCTCAAGCTGATAGAACTGAAGAAAAAATTCAAACCTTGAGTTGCAATAGTGAAGGATTCTACCAGGAAAATATTAAACAACTCAGGAAGCTTCAAAAGAAGATGGAAAGAATACACAGAGTCATTACACCAAAAAGAATTAGTCGGCATTCAACCATTTCAAGAGGTAGCAAATGATCAGGAACCAATGGTACTGAAGGAAGAAGTCAAAGTTGCACTGAAGGCATTGGTGAAAAACAAGGCTCCAGGAATTAATGGAATACCAATTAAGATATTTCAATAACCGGATGCAGCCCTGGAAATGTTCAATGAACTATGCCAAGGAATATGGAAGACAGCCCCCTGGCCAGCTGACTGGAAGAGATCCATATTTATGCCTATTCCCAAGAAAGGTGATCCAAACAAATGTGGAAATTATCAAACAATATCATTAATATCACACACAAGCAAAATTTTTCTGAAGATCACTCAAGAGCAGCTATAGAAGCGTATTCACAGGAAACTTCCAGAAATTCAAGTCTGATTCAGAAGAGGATGTGGAACCAAGAATATCATCGCTGATGTCAGATGGATCCTGGTGGAAAGCAGAGAATGCCAGAAGGAAGCTTACCTGTATTTTATTAACCATGAAAAGGCATTTGACTGTGTGGGTCATAACAAATTATGGATAACATTGCAAAGAATGGGAACTCTAGAACACTTAATTGTGCTCATAAGGAAGATGTACATAGGTCAAGAGGAAGTTGTTCAGACAGAACAAGCAGATACTGACTGGTTTAAAGTCAGGAAAGGTTTGTATCTTTCACCATACCTATTCAATCTTTATGCTGAACAAATAATCCAAGAAGATGGAATATACGAAGAAGAATGGTGCATCCGGATTGGAGGAAGACTCTTTAACAACCTGTGTTATGCAGATGACACAACCTAGCTTGTTGAAAGTGAAGAGGACTTGAAATACTATTGAAAATTAAAGACCACAGCCTGGATTACACCTCAACATAAACAAAAACAAAAATCCTTACAACTGAACCAATAAGCAACTTCATGACAAACTGAGAAAGGTTAGAAGTTGTCAAGGATTTCGTTTTACTTGGAGCCACAATCAACACCCATGGATGCAGCTGTCAAGAAATCAAAAGACACATTGCATTGGGCAAATCAGCTGCAAAGGACCTCTTCAAAGTGTCGAAGAGCAAAGATGTCACCCTGAAGACTAAGGTGCCCCTGACCCAAGCCATGGTATTTTCAGTACATCATATGCATGTGAAAGCTGGACAATGAATAAGGAAAACCAAAGAAGAATTGAAGCCTTTGAATTGTGGTGTTGGCAAAGAATATTGAATATACCACTGACTGCCAAAAGAAAGAACAAATCTGTCTTGGAGGAAGTACAACCAGAAAGCTCTTTAGAAGCAAGGATGACACAACCATGTCTTGCACACTTTGGACATGTTGTCAGGAGGGATCAGTCCCTGGAGAAGGACATCATGCTTGGTAAAGTACAGGGTCAGTGGAAAAGAAGACCCTCAAGGAGGTGGATTGACACAGTGGCTGCAACAATGGTTCAAGCATAACAATGATTGTAGGGATGGTGCAGGACAGGGCAGTGTTTCATTCTGTTCTGCATAGGGTCGCTATGAGTCAGAACCAACTTGAAGGCACCTAACGACAATGACAACAAGTCCACAAAGGAGCCCCAGTGGCTAAGCGTTCTGCTGCTAACCTAAAGGTCAGTGACTCAACCCACCAGCAGCTCTGCAGGAGAAATATGTGACAGGCTGCTTTAGTAAAAGTTACAGCCTTAGGAACCCTATGAGGCAGTTCTACTCTAGCCTACAGAATCACTAGGTGTCAAAATAAAAAGAATAGACTGTACAAAATGGGCTTAAGTCCACAACTTTGGCCTTTGGGAGGCAATCACAATAATTAGAAAACTGAGATTTGTGTAAATAGTAAAAGTGATCTTTCCTCACTCCCAAGAAGGAACCACACTTCGGAAAATATTCACCTTATGTTAATTGTTTTAATGGAATAAAGACACTCATGTAATCTATTTAAGAAGACAACGAGAAGATTAGAATTTAATCTACCGGTTTCCTACACTTTCCTTTAAAAAGATGCAGTACCTCACACTCTAAAGTTCTGGAAGAAAATCAATATATTATGATGATAGGACCTCCTCCCATGCAGTTAGGTACTTAATTAATACAAGCCAAATGCACTGCTTTCCTTTCATTTTATCTTCAGTAGAGTCCTGTGACTGATATAGAGCGAGTACAATTACGAACGGGGTTAATGGGCACAAATGTTATTTATTATTTTTTTTAAATCTTACGTTTTTTTTTTTAATCGTACCCTTCACCACAGTTTCCAACCCACTCCTCCCCTCCCTCATAACCATCAAAGACTGTTTGTTTTTTTGTGTAAACCTTTTTACGAGTTTTTCTAGTAGTGGTCTCATACAGTATTTGCCCTTTCATGATTGACTTATTTCACTCAGCATAATGCCCTCCAGATTCATCCATGTTGTGAGATGCTTCACAGATTCATCATTGTTCTTTATTGTTGCATAGCATTCCATTGTGTGTATGTACCCGAGTTTGCGTCTCCATTCATCTGTTTTTGGGCGACTAGGTTGTTTCCATCTTTTTGCTGTCATGAATAATGTTGCAATGAACATGGGTGTGCGTGTTTCTATTCGTATAACTGCTTTTATTTCTCTGGGATATATTCCTAGGACTGGAATTGCTGGATAACATGGTATTCTATTTCTAGCTTTTTGAGAAAGTGCCATAACACCTGAATTTTCCGATTAGTAGTTTTAAAACGGTTCTGCAGAAACAATGGATATCAGGCAATGAAAAAAGGTTTGTGATAAAATAAGATTGGGAAGTACTGAAGTTTGAAAAAAATTGTGAAATGGGATTCTCTAGTGCAGGAAGCCTCAGAGCCTTCTATACGTCATGTGCATTCTGAAGCTACAGGAGGCTTGCAAGGTTATGCAGCCTTTCCAGAGCTCACTTGTTCAAAAACCCTGGAGCATCTCAAGTGTTCTCTTAAGGCTAAGGATCCCTAATTTCACACTGAGCAATAGGGAATGCTAGAATCTGTGCACCTTAACAGCTACCCAAAATATAAGGAAGTAAGATATACTCTGTTTCAGTATGGAAACCACCTTCACTCAGTTGTACCACTGGCAGGCACCAAAACACATTTTGAATTTATCATTGGTTCATGCTTTCAAAAAATAAATGCTTAAGGGAAATACTGACTATGCAAGAGGCACTCCATAATTGTAGAAAGGGGGAAGAGAAACAAGCAGAAAAAAGAACTGACAGAAATAAAATAGAATGTGACATCAGAGCTTTGCACCTCAATTAAGGGTAGACACAAATTTTATCTACTCTCAAATATCCAATGTATACAACTAGACCCTAAGTAATACCACCTCTTTTTCTTATAATATATTTAACCAATAATAATGGCTGCTTATTAAATATCTATTTGAGTCAAGACATATGGGGTATAGGTAGAGAGAGAGATGATAGAGAGATAGATGATAGCTGTAGACAGCTAAAAATAGATAACATAGCTCATGAGACAAGCTCCAACTATTTAAAATACTCTCATATAACATGCACACATTATAACTTTTTCTCTTTTGAAATTATGACGTGTTAAGCTGTTCTCTGGTCATACCTCCTTAGTTTCTTTTCCCTCTCTATTTTTCAGCCTTCTCTTATCATCCACAACCCTCTTCCCAAAAACCTTCTTAGTTTCTTACCTGATTCACATTTTAAAGGATATAAGTACCTGGGAAATATTATTCTCAATTGTTCAACAAAGAAAAGATCTTTGAGATCCAAAATATTTTGAATACCCTACTGCCTGGCCAGGAGATTATCAATGTCATATATTTAATCACATTAAAAAGATACAGCTTCATTTTTAGAAGATCTCAATGTAACTTAAGGCTGTTACATGCATGTGCATGTATGTATTTATGTAAACGGATTATTAGTGTGCGGATAAGATAAATATTGTCAACAAGTTTAAAATACACTTGGTACTCCTTATGATAAACTCAAATTTGCTGCATTAGAGCTAGAGCCATTTTTCTACTGAAGGGAAATAGCTGAATGATCATTAAATACTTAATAGAAATTCAGCTGAAGATGATTTTTATTTCTATAACCAAAGGATGATAGAGCTTGCACTGTCAGGATGAGTCAAAGGCTCACGTTTAATGGCTGTAAGAACCACCTTTGATAGCTTCCTATTTCCTTTCCTGCAGTCAGTGTGCCCTGTATAGTTAGAAAGATCGCTCACTTATTACACATTTATGCAAACAGTAGCTAACTTTATCCCACCTAAATCATTTTCTAACTCCTTTCTCAATGTATAATTAGAGAGATTGCTGAAACTGTTGTGTAACAGCCATGAATATATTCATGTCTGTATGGGAAATATCACACAGTGAAATAATTAAACCTCAGTAAGTCAGGGAACCAGAAGATCTTTAAAGGAGGGGCTCTTCTATGACACTGAAATTTAATTTCAGTAACTCTGCCCAGAAATGACTTCAACTGGGCATTAAGACATAGGTAAGTCTGCCAAAATAGCTTGGTAATTATAAATATTGAAAGCAATAAAATGAAGAAAAGTGTAGATAAGTCATGTGGTCATTGGATCCACGTATCACATGTGAATATACATTTCCCAAGTAGGAGTGTCTGCCTTGTTTACTCTGCCATCATGAACCTCAGAGACATCCCCCCTCTTGGTATTCTATCCCAGTGTGTCGAAAATGCATGACAATGCATTAACCTAATTTTAGGTCATATTACCCTCATTGTGACTGTATACTAACCAGTGATATGTCAATAAAAACTCTTTTGAGTTTTGATTTGAAAAAAATGGGCTTGTTACATTAATACTTAATTTTTCTTTCTGTGGGCTTTGGAGTCCACACCTATTCAATGTCAGACTTTGGCTAAATGATTTCTAATGTGACTAATTTCTAACATTCTGATTCTGCATTTATGTGTTCAGCAATCCTATCCCTCATACATTCATTCCTAGCTTGCTTTGTATCTCTAGTGTACATACCTTTGAAACTCATTGCTGTCGAGTCGATTCTGACTTACACCGACCCTATAGGACAGGGTAGAACTTCCCCATAGAGCTTCCAAGAAGTGCCTGGTGGATTCTAACTGCCGCCCTTTTGTTTAGTAGCCGTAGCTCTTAACCACTACACTGCCAGGGTTTCCACATACCTCTTAGTAAATATTAAATTTGACCTAGAAGTTTCTCTTCCCAGTAATTTAGAGAGATTTATAAAGTTATGTAAGTTTTATTTTTGTTAAAATTAGTATGACTCCTACTTGAATTTGTCTGTCTCTCCTTTGAATTATTTGATAATTTTGAGGGTGTTGGGGAGGTTGCCCTTTCAACAGATATTGTTGTAAAAAATATTAATAAAATGATCAATTTAAGTGCTTACTTCAATGTGGATATTCAGTGCCTAAATGAATGGTGAGAATACTATTTGTAAAGTAAAATTATCATTATTCCAATAATATTTTAAAGTTTTCGAGTGACCATTTTAATTAAAAAAAAAAAATACTGAATCATTTCAACTGCCTAAGAATGTAAGCTAACATTCAAAGAATATTTGGTTGTCATCTGACTCCAGATAAAGTTCCAGAATTGAACCAAAAGGAGAGAGTGCAAGGATACAAGTCAAAATTTTTATCCCTACCTGAGCCCAGGAAAGATTTTTCTCAGAGACACTAGTGGTCCAAGGAACAAATTGCCAAGAATTATTTATACCCACCTTGCAGTTTGGAGCTTTTATCCCTAAATATTTTTTCAACACTCCCTGAAGAAGTAATTATAATGTTACTACAAGAGACAGCTCTAGGGAAAAACAGTAATTGGTACACATTGATGCTCACTAGATTCTTGGGATTTGGTAATGTGATTGCAACAATTTGTGATCACTTTGAGTTGATTGCTTTGGCTGATAGTTTGTTCTCATGGGAATTTTACATTATGGGTCACCATTTATTCCAAACATATGACTAAAATAACTGAGAAAGATATAAAACAATGACATAATTTATGAACTTTGATGTTTTCTGTGATCCTTTGCTAGTCTGGATTGTGTTTTCTACATACCACCTTCCACAAAAGAGCTATCAAGTGAATGCTTACTGAAAAGAATTTCATTTCTAGAATAAGATGGTTAGGTTATAAAACCCAGTGACTTAAATTATTTGGACAAGATGACATAAAGAGTTGTGACAGAGTTAATTTAGATGATAGACCCAAGTGTTGGGAGATGATATTTTATGACAAACCTGGTAAGCATGTAAAGTAACTTAGTGATATGTTATTTATTTCCCCATACATGAAAACAAAAAGGGTAAAGTTTAAAATAGTCTGACTACCTAGAAGAGACAAAATTTCTCAGTAGTTAATAGAGCAGATCAGCGATTACCAAGGGTTGGGTATTCAAGGAGGAAATTTTCTTCAAAGGGTCAAAGAGGAAATTTGAGAGGCAATGAAAATATTTCATATCTCCTTTGTGATGGTTATTATATTCTTGTACACATTTGTCAAAACTCACTGATTTGTAGTCAAAATGGATATATTTTATTTCATGTAAACTATATTTTAAAAATTAAATTTTAAAAGATCCTACAATTAGTTATTATTATTCCCAACCAAGTGAGAGTAAGGTACAAATCAAAGAAATCGCTTGTCCAAAGCACACATATCAAACTTGAGAAACAGATTCAAAATCATCTGTACTTCATTGTTTATTACAGTACAGGATCTTCCCAGGGAACTACTGCTTGTACGTAAGCTTTATATGCTTCAGCCTAGATAAGAGAAACATGTTCTGAGCATAGTCCCCAAAAGGTCAAGTTGATTTGTCCTTTTATTTGTGATTTCTTCCATTGCTACAAATATTAAGAGACAGAGAACTCCAGAGTTTCATTTACAAAAAGAAAAAAAAAAAAAGAACCTGAGCTACCAATTCATGGATTCTAAGAAGTGAAGTTTTACCCACATTTCAACATGTATGAAGTCAGGGTATGCTTTACAAGCACTGTTAGCCAAGTAACCATCATGACATGGCTGTCACTATATGGACATGCACATCAAAACTTGTAGAATGGGGCTTTTCTTTTCAATGATGACAGAATATAACTGGTATTTAATGAATCTCACCACTGGAAGCATCTAAATTACTCCTCCAAATTTACTTATGTGACACAGGACTAAGCTCCCGGAGAGGAAACCAACAAGATATGCTATACTTAGCAAAGAGAAGCTGCTCATATTCTGAGAGGAGAAATGAAACACTGGTACCACACAAAGTTATGAGATAATGGATTTCAGAAACAGAATGAATGGAGAAATCTTGTTAATACACTAGGCATCTAGGAGAGACACCATCAAGCTAACACTTTAAGAGAAAGAACCACATCACATCCCAGAAAAAGGGCTACTTGAGTTCTGACCTAATAAAATCTAAAATCTATCCTCTACAGGATCAAAAAGAGATATCAGAACAAAATACCTGACAGAAAATACCCCCAACACCCTTTGAAGTAAGACAACACAATTCTAGATATCCTACTTTGTATCATCCATAGTTCCAGAATACAATAAAAAATATATATACTATGCATGTAAAAAATAGAGAAACTATGAACCATAAACAAAAAGGAACACAGACAATAGAAACAGATCAGAAGACCATCCAGGTGTTGGAATTAGCAGAAAAGAGACTTTCAGCTGTAATAAATTTGTTCAAAGACACAAAGAAAACATGGTTTACGATTGAAGAGATGAGTACTGTTAGTAGAGAAGTGGAGACTATAAGAAAGGACCAGATGAAAATTCTAGAGCTAGAAAGTACATACCAAGATTCAGAAATGAAGAGAAAAATAGCCAAAATTACAGTTGTAAATTTTAACTCCTTTAGTAAATGTTAGAGAAAGTAGACCAGAAATCCATAAGAATATACTATATCTATTCAATATTGTTAACAAATTTTCTTCAACTGATATTTATGGAACGTGACACCCAAAAATTGCAGAATGCATATTCCTTTCAAGTATACATAGAATTTACACCAATGTAGATATGCTGAGCCATATAACTAGTCTCAATAAATGTTAAAGATTAAAATCATAAGGAGTATGTTCTCTGACAACAATAGAAATAAATTAGAGATCAATAACAATAAAATATCCATAGAATCCTCAAACATATGGTAATTAAACACACTTTTCTAAAGAATCCATAAGTTAATGTCACTAGGTGAATAAGAATATATTGCAAAGTGAGTGATAAAAAAGTATCAAAATTAGTGACTTGCATCTAAAGCAATGTTTAGGGGGAAATGTATAGTTTTAAACATTTACATAAGAAAAGAAGTAAATCTTTGATTTTGAAAAACTAGAAAAGAGGGAAGTGGTTCAAGATGGTGGAGTAGTCCGATGTTGCATAAAATCTTACAACAAAGACCCAAGGAAGCAAGTGAATTGGATGTAGATGACAACTTTGGAGTCCTGTGCATCAAAGACAAGGCTGAACAATGAGACCGAGCACCAACTAGAAGGAGAGGCAGTACAAAAACAGCAGACATGGAAAATTACAGATCGCTAGCACACTGCTAGCCAAACCTGCACAGAGTGGCTATATTGAGAAAAAGCAAACAGGGTTCCCAGCCAAAACTCCCATTACCTTGTGCAGCCAAGTAGGAGTGTCTCTGCACTCCTGTCCAGAGTCCCCTCCCTGCATGTACCTCACTCACTGTGCCCATGCCAACCTCCCCAGCTGGAAGTTGGTGGGCATGTGGGGCCCCCTATCTTCTTAAACCATCTGCCTCCTTACATGCAATCACAGTCTAGTGGCACCCACCACTGCCCTACTTCCTAAGCTGAGGGACACAGACCTTTGCACCTCCTACTCCCTCTGGTCACCTGCACCGGGGACCAGAGGACCAACAGAGCCTCCTACACTCTCTGGCCCCCACACCAGGGACCTTAGGGCAGACAGTACCTCCCACTCCCTCCAGGCAACTGGGGGCCTGAGGGCTGGAGGTCCCTCTCACTCCCTCTAGCCACCTATGCCAGGGACCCAAGGACTGGCAGTACCTCCTACTCCTTACAGCCACCTGCAACAGGGGCTTGAGCACAACCTCTCCTGTGATGTGCTATAGTGGACGGGAGTACAGTCTCCAACATGGCACCTGTGAACAGGTGACATCCATCTTGCTCTCCCCCTGAAACCGGAGGCTTGTACCCATTCCAAATACCACCTTGCAGACCTGTCTGCCTGGGACTGTCAGTGACAATTTCTGGACTACCCACCCAGTGACCAATGACCCAGGCACCCTCACCCTGACTGCCCAACTATAGACAGAATGCACACACAACACTCAACCCAGTGACCAGGGAGAATGACCTCTGCATGCACTGCCAGGTGACTGGCTGGACAGTCACATCACCTCATCAGCTCCATCCTCAGCAGGCCCACAAAACCGGTGAACAGAGACCTACTCACACACACATACACAGACACTGCCCAACTCACCCAGAGACAAGAGGTGAGAAGTTCAATGCAGCCAGATTTACCACCAGAGTAGCACACATACCCAGCCTAATTGGATATACCAAAAAAAAAAAAAAAAAATTAGGGACACACCAAACAAACATAATTCAATAAATGTATATAATAACTTCTTCATGCCTCAGCGAGAACAGTCCATATCAAATTATATAAAGAAGCAGGACAAGATGACTCCAGCAAGTGACCAAATAAATAATCAGAAAACCTTTCAGAGGAAGAAATACCAATGGAACTACCTGATGAAGAATTCAAAAGACTAACATACAGGGCTTTCCAAGGTATCAAAAAAGAGATTAAGTAAACACAAAGAAAACCAAGCAAAACATAGACAAAATCAAGAAAAACACAAACAAAACAATAGAAGAATTCAGGAAAACAATTCAAGAGCAAAATGACAAAATAAATAGACAATTAGAAACCATACAAAAACATCAACTAGAAATCTAAAAAATTAACAATAAAATTTCAGATAGACAATTCAATAGAAGGATATTGGAGCAGAATTGAAATGACAGAAAACAAGATCAGTACATTTGAAGACAAATCCCTTGACATCAAATTGTTTGAGGAAAAATCATAAAAAAGAATGAAGAAAAATGAAGAACCCTAAGAATTATGTGGGACACTATCAAGAGGAAAAACTTGTACATGACTGGAGTTCCAGATCAGAAGAGGTGGAAGCAATGGAAAACACAAACATAATTGTTGGAGATTCGCTGGCAGAAAAATTCCCTAATATGAAAGAAGAGAAGATATTCATCTAAGAAACTCAATGAACTCCATACAGAATAGACCCCAAAAGAAAGTCACCAAGATGTATCATAATCAAAATTGCCAAAACCAAAGACAAAGAATCCTGAGAGCAGCTCAGGAAAACAAAAAGTCACCTACAAAAGGCACCAGTAAGACTAAGCTCTAGTTACTTGGCAGAAATCATTCAGGCAAGAAGGCAATGGGATGACATATATAAAACCTTGAAAGAAAAAAATTAGCAGCATAGAATTATATATCCAACAAAACTATATCTCAAATGAAATGGCAAAAACTTGACATTTACAGATAAATAGAAATTAAAGGAAATTTTAAAAATCAGACCAAACTTAGAAGAAATATTAAAGGGAGTACTTCGAATAGAGAACCTTTGGAACACAGCAAAATGAGTGCTCAGAGGATCATAACAGAATAGAGTTAAAAACTGTACTCCAACAATTTGAAAACCTAGGGGAAACGGACAAATTTCTAGAAATACACTATCTACCTAAACTAAAACAAAGTGAGGTAGAAAAATTAAACAGAACCATAACAAAAGAATAGATTGAAGAAAAAAAAAAAAAAAAAACTCCTAATACAACAGATGACGTCCCTGGAGATTTCTACCTAACATTTGGAGAAAAGATCACAGCAATACTACTCCAACTATTTCAGAGCATAGAAAAGGAAAGAATTCTTTCTATGAAGACAGTATACCCTCGAAAAAAAAGGTAGGCAAAGATAACCATGAACAAAGATTACAGACCAATATACCTCATGAATAAAGATACGAAAATTCTCAACAAAATTCTAGCCAATAGAATTCAACAGCATTTCAAAAAAAAAAAAAATATATCACAACCAAGTGGGATTCATACCATATGTAAGGATGGTTCAACGTTAGAAAATCAGTCAATGTAGTCCACCATATAAATAAATCAGATGATAATCTCAATGGATGCTGAAAAGGCATTTGATAAGGTCCAACAACCATACCTGATTAAAAAAAAACTACAAACAAGATAGGAATAGAAGGAAATTCCTCAACATAATAAAGGGCATTTATACACAACCAACAGGCAATATTATTCTCAATGGAGAGAGACTGAAGGTATCTCCCTTGAGAACGGGAATCAGACAAGGATGCTGTTTATCACCACTCTTACTCAACATTGGGTTTGAAGTCCTAGCAGAGCAATAAGGCAAGACAAAGAAATAAAGAGCATTATAGTAGGAAGGAACAAGTAAAACTATCCCTATTCACAGATGTTATGATCTTATACACAGAAAACACTAAAAATTCAAAAAGCAAGCTACCGGAACAAATAGAAGGATCCAGCAAAGTAGCAAGTTACAAGATCGACATACAAAAATCATTTTGATTCCTTTACATGAACAAAGAGAACTTTAAAAAGAAAATCAGGAAAACAATACCATTTACAATAGACCCATGGAAGATAAAATACTTAGGAATAAATTTAACCAGGAATGTTAAAGAACTATAAAAAGGAAACTACAAAGCACTACTGCAAGAAACCAAAAGAGACCAACATAAATGGAAAAACATACTATATTTATGGATAGGAAGACTCAACATTGTGAAAATATCAAAACTGTCCAAAGTGATCGATAGATAAAATGCAATCTTGATCCGATTTCCAATAGCATTCTTTATCGAGATGGAAAACAAATCACCAACTTTAATAGAAATGAAAAGTCCTCAGAGAGGTAAAGCATTATTGAAGAAGAAGAACAAAGTAGGAGGCCTCACACTGATCTCAGAAGCTACTATGCAGCCACTGTACTCAAAACAACCTGGTATCAGTACAACGACAGACACGTTGACCAAGGGAAAAGAACTGAGAACTCAGACGTAAATCTATCCACCTACGGACACCACATCTTTGACAAAGGACCAGAGTTCATTAAATGGGGGAAAAAATAGTCTCTTTAACAAATGGTGCTGGTAAAACTGGATGTTCATTTGTAAAAAAAAAAAAAAATGAAATAGGACTCCTACTTCAAGCCACACACAAAAACTAACTCAAATGCATCAAAGACCTAAAGACAAAACCTAAAACTGTAAAGACCATGGAAAAAAAAATAAAGATAAATCTAGGGGCCCTAATATATGACATGGAAAGAATACAAAAAAAAAAAAACTACTAATACACAAACAGCAGAAGACAAACTAGATGAACGGAACCTTCTAAAATTAAACGCTTAGGCTTATCAAAATACTTCACCAAAAGAGTAAAAACAGAAGCTATATACTAGTGCCATAAAAATACAGGGAAAATAATTTTGGCTAAAACATATGCAATAAGGGTCCAATCTCTAAAATATAGGAAACTTGAACACCTCAACAACAAAAAGGAAAACAATCCAATTAAAAAATAGGCAAAAGATATTAACAGACACTTCACCAAAAAAGACATTCAGACAGCTAACAAACACATAAATAAATGTTCATGATCATTAGCCATTAGGAATATGCAAATCAAAATTATATTGAAATACCACCTCACCCCAATATCACTGGCACTAATGAAAAAGAAAATAACAAATGTTGGAGAGATTGTGGGAAGATTGGAACTCCTATATACTGCTGGTGGGAACAGAAAATGGTACAACCACTGTGAAAAATGGTATGGCACTTCCTTAAAAAACTAGAAACAGAAATACCAAATGGCCTAGAGATCCCACTTGGAGGTATATATCCCAAAGAAATAAGATCCATGACATGAATAGACATAAGCACACTGATGTTCTTTGCAAAATTATTCACAATAGCAAAAAAGATGAAAACAACCTAAGTGCCCACCAGCAGATAAATGGATTAAAAACCTGGTACATACACGCAATGGAATACTATGCAATGATAAAGAATAATGATGACTAATGAGCAAAACATCTCACAACATAGATGAGTTTGGAGGACATGATGCCGAGTAAAATAAATCAATCACAAAAGGACAAATATTGTACGAAACCACTTTTATAAAGAAACAAGAAAATGTTTACTCACAGAAAAAAGGTAAATATCATTTGATGGTGACCAGGAATGGTATGGGAAGGGAGAGATAACGACCAAATAGATGGAAGACATGTGCTAATATTGGTGAAAGGAAAGGCAATACACAATAGGGGGGAAGTCAGCAAAACATGATCAAGAGAAGGGAGGACACTGAGAGGAATGCAAGAACAAAGGGTAGCAATGGTAATTACTATACCATAGGCAATCCTGTGACAATAGTATTAATAAACAATAATTTACAAGTGGATACATAGATATGTATGCCAAGAGGTGTGGGGGGGTGTAAGTGAACATGCCCACCTGCAGATATAGGCTTGGTGGTGGATATTTCTACATATAAAACTGTAGGTTCTTCTTATATATTAATGTAGACAATAGAGCACACAAGGGCCATAGTCAGGGCAATTTTTTTGACATAACCAAGTACCTCACGGCAAAGGACCTAGACTCGGGGGACATCTACATCAATTGACACAACATAGTTCATAAAGACAAAGTTCTGCATCCTACTTTGGTGAGTAGTGTTAAGGTCTTAAGAGCTTGAGAACAGCCATCTGAGATACAACTATCATTCTCTTACCATCTGGAGCAAAGGAGAATGAAGAAAACCAAAGAGCCAAGGAAGAATAGTCCAAAGGACTAATGGACCCACATGAACCACATCCTATGCAGCCCTGAGATCAGAAGAATTAGATGGTGCCTGGCTACCACTACCAACGACTCTGACAGGGATCACAACAGAAGGTCCTGGACACAGTGAGAGAAAAATTATAAAACAAAATCTCAAAATCATGAAAAGACCAGTCTTACTGGCCTGACAGAGACCATGGGAACCACCAAGACTATGACCCTGAGACACTGTTCTGAACTGGAATTAAGCCATTCCCAGACACCACCTTTCAGCCAAAACATAGACAGAGCCATAAAGTAAACAATAACACCTGAGAGGAACTTGCTCCTTAGAACAAGCAATTATATGAGATCAAAAGGGCAACATTTGCTCAAAAGCAAAGATAAGAAGGCAGGAAGGGGTAGAACATCATGAAGAAAGGGAACGGGAACCTAAGGAGGAAATGGAGAGAATGCTAACACATTGTGGGGAATGAAACCAATGTGATGGAACACATTACGAACAAACTATGGAATGGGAAACTAATTTGCTCTGTAAACTTGCCTAATGTTTAATATATATATACATATATATATAAATGGATAAAAAAACTAGAAAAGAAGATAAAAGTAAACTTCAAGTAAGTAGAAGAAAGTTAAGAACACACATCAATAAAATAGAAAACAGAAAATCAATGCAAAAAAATAATCGGTTTTATAAACCTGCTAATTAAATTGAAAAACCACCTACCAGAATGCTCAAGAAAAGGGGGAGAGAAAAGACAAACTGGTAATCCCAGAAATGGTAGAGAAGATATTTGAAAATAAAAAAATAAAAACAAAACCAAACGCAGTGCTGCAGAGTCGATTCCGACTCATAGCGACCCTATAGGACAGAGTAGAACTGCCCCATAGAGGTTCCAAGGAGTGCCTGATGGATTTGAACTGCCAACCCTTTGGTTGGCAGCCGTAGCACTTAACCACTACGCCACCAGTAGTACACATTAACGGTGGAATGACGGTGTTTTAGAGAGCAGGAGAATCTTGGCATTTGCATTTGCCCCTTAAGTCATTCTTTGGAGCACTAATCATGAAGGCAATTATATTTTGCTTTGTTGGTGTTTTAGAAGAGGTCAGAGCAACATCATTTCTTCCCTTAGACCACGTTCTCATGCCTGTAGTAAAAAGAAAATGGTACATTAAAAAAAAAAAATCCATCTCACGCTAGGTCTATATTCAAAAAGGAAAGACTTAATATTATGTAATTGAGCAAAATTCAGAAAAAAACCAATTTGCGCATCAAGATAGTTCCTCTATTTCCTATGACCCATTGCTTTTCTCAGGTCCCGTGTTTCTCCACCCCTTAGTTTTAGTCCTTCCTCTCATACCACCTTATTCTAAAATTTTCAAGTGCCAGTGATATAGAAAGATAGATTTCTCTCTAGACCGGCGTGCCAGAGGGATGAAATTGGTCCCTGTACCTCAGAAGTCTGGATCTACAAACTCTAAGTGCTATCATTCTATCCCCTTCTCTTCCCTTTGCCAGCTCCACCACTACACAAACAAATTAATAAGAACCAAGAGATCACTATCATGACCCTTTGTTTCTGTTGAGATTGTAGGGGACAATCTCAGAAGGACATGTTTCTTAAAGGTCTCCCAAAGACAAGTAGGACTGAGAATAGATTCACATCAAGTAACTGAGCTGAGAGCATGTTTATCCTTTTTACATTTGTGCTTACATATGTAAACACTCAGGCACACCTATGCGCCAGGGCATAGTAGTTGTGAATAAGTGACCTAGAGCAGTGCTTCTCAAACTTTAATGTGCTTACAAATCACATGGGAATTTGAATGAAATGTAGACTTGAATACAGTAGATCTGAGGTGCAGCATGTGGTTTTACATTTCTAACCAATTCAAAGGTACTCGCTATGTGGCTGGTCCATGGATGATGCGCCTTAAGGAGCAAAGGCCTCAAGTAATAAATGCAGCTCATTGTTCCCCAGACATGAGACCTTCAACTATCTGACACGTACCCACAGAGAATATTAATGCTCAATCTCAAAATGTAAAGATACTTAAGCCAATCTTTTTGAGTGATCATTTATTGGACAGTGGAGGTATTGCCATCTTACTGGCCATATTGCATCTAAGAACGTTCTTCAAGGCTCTCTTTACATCTTTGTTCCGCAAA
Organism: Loxodonta africana; assembly: GCF_030014295.1. Lineage (NCBI taxonomy): Eukaryota > Metazoa > Chordata > Mammalia > Proboscidea > Elephantidae > Loxodonta > Loxodonta africana. The sequence continues at coordinate 31,137,349 of NC_087348.1, forward strand.
CTATAGATCATCGGGTTAAGCATTGGACTTACAAAGGTGTAGAAGATAGCTATTATTTTGGATTCCTCAGCAGTCTTGTCTGTTGGTGGTCTTATATACATTCAGAAGAGTGTCCCATAAAATAGGGTGACAGCCATCATATGGGAACCACAGGTAGAGAATGCCTTGTGCCTTCCCTCGGCTGATTTGATGCGGAGGATGGCAGCAATAATGAAGACATAGGACACCAGGATGATGCTGAGGGAGTTGGAAAGGTTAAAGCCAGCTGAGATAAGCATGGCATGTTCCTTGATGTTAGTATCAGAGCAAGACAGTTTAATGAGTGGTGGATCAGCACAGTAGAAGTGATTAATGACATTGGATTTACAGAAGCTCAAGTGGAAGGTCAGAATGGCCTGGAACAGACCATCTGAGAAGCCATAGACATAAGGAAATGCGGCCAAACTGATGCAGATTTTCCTGGACATTTTTACACTGTAGCGCAGAGGGTTGCATATGGCCACATAGCGGTCATAGGCCATTGCTGTCAGCATATAAAGCTCAGTGAGGAGAAGTGCGATGAAAAGGTAACACTGTGTAAAGCAACCAGCAAAGGAAATGGTCTTCTTCTCTGACAAGAAATTAGTCAGCATCTGTGGGGTTGCGTTTGAGGTGTAGCACAAGTCCACAAAGGCTAAATTAGCCAGAAAGAGGTACATGGGGGTGTGAAGACGAGAGTCCAGTCTGATTAACACTATCATACCCAGGTTGCCTATGAGGGTGACAAAATAAACAGCAAGGAACAGCACAAAGAGGAGAGGCTGGAGTTCTCGGCGATTTGTGAGCCCAAGGAGGATGAATTCTGTTATCACGCTGCCATTTTTATTGGAAAATTCCTGAAAGTTCATGCCTGCTCCTAAAACAAATGAAAACAAAGCGAAGGAAAATAAAACAAATCATGTTTAATTAAATCATTTTTCTCTAATCTCCTTATGTCATCCAAATTTTCTTTTTCTGAATACTACCATAATCGATTTTATACCTCTACCAAGTCCTTTCTTCTACCTTTGCATTAAAGTACTTATATCTTCCTACCTGTACCTATTTTTTTTATACCTATAGTTACACATATAGCTTTGTTGTTGTTATTAGAGTCTTCCTCCAATCCTGATGCCTCGTTCTTCTTCAAATAGTCCAGCTTCTCAGATTATTTGCTCAGCATACAGATTGAATAGATATGCTGAAAACATACAACCCTTACACACACCTTTCTGACTTTAAACTATCTGGTATCCCCTTGTTCTGTTCGAACAGCTTCCTCTTGATTCATGTACAGATTCCTCATGAGCACAATTAAGTGTTCTGGAATTCTCATTCTCTACAATGTTATCCATAATTTGTTATGATCCACACAGTTGAATGGCTTAGTATAGTCAATAAAACACAGGTAAACACCTTTCTGGTATTCTTTGCTTTCTGTCAGGATCTATCTGGTATCAGCGGTGATATCCCTAGTTCCACATCCTCATTCCACATCCTAGTTCCATGTCCTCTTCTGAATCTAGCCTGAATTCTTGGCAGTTCCTTGTGGAAATATTGCTGCAGCTGCCTTTGAATGATCTTCAGCTAAATTTTACATGCATGTGATATTAATGATATTGTTTGGTAACTTCTTCTGCCTTCATTTGGATCACTTTTCTTGGGAACGGGCATAAATATGGACCTCTTCCAGCCAGTCGTCCAGGTAACTGTCTTCCAGATTCCTTGGTATAGACGAGTGAGCACTTCCAGTGTTGCAGCTATTTGTTGAAACACCTTAATTAGTATTCTATTAATTCCTAAAAAAAAAAAAAAAACTGGAGCCTTGTTTTTCACCAATGTCTTCAGTGCAACTTGAACTTCTTCCTTCAGTACCATCAGCTCCTGATCACATGTCACCTCTTGAAAAGTCCGAACATATTTTTGGTATAGTGATTCTGTGTATTCCTTCTATGTTCTTTTGATGCTTCCTGTGTCGTTTAATATTTTCCCTGTAGAATCCTTCAGTATTGCAACTCAAGGCTTGAATTTTTCCATCAATTCTTTCATCTTGAGAAATGCTGAGTGCATTCTTTTCTTTTGGTTTTCTATCTACAGGTCTTTGCACATGTCATCATAATACTTTACTTTGTCTTCTCATGCCACCCTTTGAAATTTTCTATTCAGCTCTTTTACATCATTATTTTTTCATTTTGCTTTTTTTTTTACTCAAAGTTCAAGAGCAAGTTTCAGAGTCTCTTCTGACATTGATTTAGGTCTTTTCTTTCTCTATTTTCTTTTTAATGACCTCTTGCTTTCTTCCTGTATGATGTCCTTGATGTCATTTCACAACTGATCTGGTCTTCAGTCATTAGTGTTCAATGTCTCAAATCTATTCTTGAGTTGATCTCTAAATTCAGGTGGGATGTACTCAAGGTCGTACTTTGGCTCTCATGGACTTGTTTTTATTTTCTTTAGTTTCAATTTGAACTTGCATATGAGTAATTGATGGACTGATCCACAGTCAGCCCCTGGCCTTGTTCTGACTGTTGATATTGAGCTTTTCCATCGTCTGTTTCCACAGATGCAGTCGATTTGATTCCTGTGTATTCCATCTGGCAAAGTCCATGTGTATAGTCGCTGTTTATGTTGGTGAAAAGCGTATTTGCAATGAAGTTGCTTTTCTTGCAAAATTTGAATCGTGGGATCTCTGGCATCATTTCTATCACCAAGGCCATATTTTCCAGCTACCGATCCTTCTTTGTTTCTAACTTTCACATTCCAATCTCTAGTAATTATCAGTGTATCCTGATTGTGTGTTCTACCAATTTCAGAAGTTGGTAATAATCTTCGATATCTTTGTCTTTGCCCTTAGTGGTTGGTGTGTTAATTAGAATAGTTGCACTAACTGGTCTTCCTTGTAGGCATATGGATATTATCCAATCACTGACAGCGTTATACTTCAGGATAGATCTTAAAATGTTCTTTTTGATTATGAATGCAATGCCATTACTCTTCAAGTTGTAGTCCTGGCATAGGAGACTATATGATTGTCTGATTCAAAATGACCAACACCAGTCTACTTCAGCTAACTAACGCCAAGGATATTAATCTTTACACGTTCCATTTAGTTTTTTTATGATTTCCAGCTTTCCTAGATTCATGCTCCATACATTCCAGATTCCAATTATTAATGGATGTTTGATGCTGTTTCTTCTCATACAACATCAACAAATGAAGGTCCCAAAAGCTTGATTCCATTCACATTATTAGGGTTGACCTTACTTTGAGGAGGCAGCTCTTCCCCAGCTGTATTTTGAGTGCCTTCTAACCCTAGAGGCTCATCTTCTGACACTATATCAGGTAGTGTTTTGCTGCTATTCACAAGGTTTTCACTGGCTAATTCTTTTCAGAAGTAGACTGCTGGGTCCTTCTTCCTACTCTGCCTTAGTCTGGAAGCTCAGCTGGATCCTGTCCACCATAAGTGACCCTGCTGGTATTTGAGTACACGTGGCATAGCTTCCAGCATCACAGCAACACACAAGCCCCCGTTTGTATGACAAATTGACATTCAGCTTTACCTATATCTATTCCTATATCTTTTCTTATAAGTTTGGAATCCAGCCAAAGCACCTCACGTGCAGCCACTACCTGTTTGTCAGTGAAAGCTTGTGTATTGTTACAATGCTGAACAGGTTTCGCTGGAGCTTACAGGCTAAGATATACTTCAGAAGAAAAGCCTAGCAATCTATTTCTAAAAAATCAACCAATGAACTTAGAAAAACAGAGCAGAGGAAAATGGGAGTAAAGACGCAGGATGTGAGACTTTCAGATTAAAAAAAAAAGAAGACTTGGCAAGAAGTTGGACATGAAAGTTTCACTGGATTCATTTTTTGCATGTTACCTAATGACCTAATGACCACCTATAGGGTATGAAAAGTTTTGAATCACAATCTCAATGACCTGTGATATGATCCAGAGATATTACAGAAAACCACAGCAGGCCCAGCTGTTTACGTCAGGCCAGAAGAAAAGGGGAGAACTTTCTGAACAGGGAACTCATGGTTTACTAGGTCTCAGCAAGGAACAGCTTCCACCTCATGGGGGAAGAACAGTGAAGGAGTAGCTCCAGGGCAAGAGACATCTGTGACTTGGGAATTGAGACCAGCCGCACAAATCACAAGACACAGTGCAGAACAAAAAGGTGGGTATCCTTGCTCAAAATGGCTAGGAATTTAGACACAGTGGCAGCAGAGTATTAAAACATGTTCTGGGCCCCATGTGAAGGTACAGTTCACTCTTCCATGAAGCCAGCCATGCCTGGATCACATAGACCTTCAGAGCTGGCAATGGAAATATGGCAGTGAAGAAAAACAACCCACCCCCACAAACAGACAACAACAAAGAACTAGAGAAAGAACTCCCAAGAGAAGTTTTCAGCCCAGCCAAGAAGTGCTAAAGGGTAAGCCATCTCAAGGGGCTGGTTGTCTATACAAATTTTGTAGTCCAGGGCCTTGGTGACGCAGTGGATAAAGTGATCTTTGGCTAGATGAAGGTTCCAAGGTTTGAAACCACCAGCAGCTCCACGGGAGAAAGATGCAGTGGTCTGCTTCCATACAGATTTACAGCCTTGGAAAACCTATGGAGTAGCTAGGTGGCAGATTTTTTTTTTTTTTTTTTGGCTTATTCAATTTTATGTGAATGAGAAAAGAACTTTCTTTTTTCCTCCAGAAAACAAAAAGGAGGTACCATTAATGAAAACCTTTTAGCAAGAATTAATTGTAAGAATTTTTTTTTCCTTCTTTTTACATAAATCCCTTGAAAAATCCAATAAAGAAACCCTGAATCTTCAATCAAAATACATGCACATACACAAAATCATATAAGAAATATAAGGGGGTCATGTGTCATCCAGACCCAAGTGTAAGAAATCCTGCATTGGAGAAAGCCCTAATCCCATGCCTGGACATATTCCTATACTTGTGTGCGGTAAACAGAGTGTTTCCCTTTCTTGCTACCTTTGTGCCAGTGAGAGTTCTGTAGATACTGCTCAGGAAGATCAAAGGAAATTCCAATAAGTCTGTTTTCAGAGCATTTAGTTGAGATTCACACACTGCTACTAAAAAAAAAGGAGGATGACATGGACATATTTTCAGGAACCAAGGTGCATCAAATGTAAATTTGTTCTAGGAGCCTATAGAGGGCTAAATCTCTTTGTCAACGTATGCATGCAAAGGTAGAGATAAGCAGTATATTTGAGATGAACATTTTTGTTGGGTGCCATCGATTTGATTCTGACTCATAGCAACTTTATGTGACAGAGTAGAACTGCCCCATAGGGTTTTCCTGGGTGTAATCTTTCAGGGGGCAGATTTACAGGTCTTTCCCCTACAGAATCGCTGAGTGTGTTGGAACCACCAACCTTTGTGTTAGCAGCTGTGCACTTAACTGTTGTGCCACCAGGGTGCCTTTTGAAATGAATACTGTTGTTTCGTGCTTTCAAGTGTATTCTGAATCATAGGCACCCAGTAGGATGGAGTTGAACTGCCCCATAAGGAATACCAGTCTGTAATTTTTACAGGAGCAGATAGCCTTGTCTTTTCTCCTGCAGAGCCACTGGCGTGTTTGAACCATCGACCTTTCAGTTAGCAGCTGAACAATGTAACCACTGCGCCACCACATAATAGTAGACTTAAGTAACCCTTAAGTAGACTTAAACATCTTGTAAATATAACTGGTTCATTTACTATAAATGTGGGAGGAGAGTGCAGTAAAAAATAAATTGAATTAGATTTCCGTTTTGACCTCAGAAGCACATAAAGGTCTATGCTGTTGGAAACCACAGATAAAACTGACTCCTCTTCTAATCTGTTTTCAAAGTTATTTCCTTTTGAGAGGAAGTAGAACAGATGGGGCTACCGCCATGCCCTTCCCCTTGCCCCCTTTTCCTTCTGCCAGCAATGGTAATTTGGAAATGTTCTAACAGATGCTGAAGGAGAAGAAATGACTGAAATGCAAGTTATAAGGTGTTTTCAGGCAAATCAGGAAGGAAACACCATCAATTCCCTAAGGCATCTGGAGGGAAAGGAAGTACAAATGGTGTTCAGGTGGAAGGTGAAGCCAGCAGAAACTCTTGGTGAACCTTGACCCATGCAACCCTCACATGGGTAAGCTCTCATGACAGTTGTATACTCACACCCTGCTTGTCCTTGGGACAGTCTTTATGATCAAATCCACATCCCTAGTGGGGCACTAAAACTCCAGCTGGCTGAACTATCTGTCTGGCGTCAGAGGAGAATTCTTTCAAACTAACCAAAGTTCTGGATGGATCTAGAGCCTATACCCAGCTCTATCAACAGCTTACCCTCTGGGTGAACTTGGGTAGCATTTAGCTCAGTTACAATCTTTGCCAAATAAATGAATTGAATTAGATTATACCAGGCTACTCCTGCTCTAACATCTGGAAAGTCAAAGGAGTGAATATTTTAGTATTCGGAAGGTTGGACTTTCAAAAATACATTTCCAATCCATAATTCTATTTCTGGCTCCACCAGTTATGAACAGTGTGATATTGGTGAGCTATTCAGCCTGCCTGGCCTCTGTTTCCTCAGCTGTAAAAGGGGAAATGGGGTTGAAATGGGGAATAAAATAGCACTCTTAACTAAAGCTTTGCATAGAGTAAGCATATAATGACTGTGGTTAGACATAGAGTTACTTTTCATAGATGGCTCTCTCTACTTCCTCTACAGCCACTGAGGGAAAAGCAGGTCTTCTTATAGAAACAAAACTCAAGGTTCATGCGCCCTACTGACTTCCAAAGTCAAAGAAAACCTGATTTTTAAGGAGGGGGGGAAATGCATATGATCCGTGGGCCTCAGGTAAGACTTTAATACAATTTCCTCTTCACAAAAAATAAAAATGGCAAAGACACCAAGACTTACTTCTAATTCTGATGGACACTGATTTTCTCAACCTCTCATTAAGGAATTTTCCTGATGTCTTTCTACACTGCAAAATGAAGTTGTATTTATAGCAGAATGAAGGAGGTGGGGACCTGCTCACAAAAGCAACTCTCAGAAGAACTGGGGAGTAGGAGCGATGAGTATTACATCCTGAATTGCCCCTCTTGGGTTTAATTGGAACTCTCTGGAATCAGGAAGATAATCATATATCTTAGCCACATTTCTTCTATTTTCAAGTTCACCAGTGTTTATCCTAAGAGCTCTGTGGCAGGCGCACAAAGAAGTTTCAGCTTCTAGTTTTGGCAATAGTCTGAATTTTATGTTTTCTTTTATAATACAAAGAACCCCATCCTAAAATCCAAGCTCTTAGAGGTGTTCTCTCCGTAAGCACAAACATTTTGAGCATGGTCAGCCATAAGCAGGATTATTAAACAGAAGGTGTCCTTCAGCAAACTTCTTGCTGAGCAGTTCCTGTGTCAAACACTTTCACATACACAGTTTTACTGATTCCTCAAAGTAAGCCTATGAGACAGGTATGCTATTTTTCAGCTTTCAGCTAAAGAAAAAGGGTCTCACAAAAGGAATAGTGGCAGAATATCTCACAATGGTTCTATGGGGTGAAGCAAATAATTAATGTGCTCAGGTACTAACCAAAAGGTTAGTGGTTCGAGTCTACCCAGAGATAACTGGGAAGAAGAGTCTTTCTTCCAAAACACCAGCTATTGAAAACTCTATGTCAGACAATTCTACTCTGACACCCATGGGGTCTGCATAAGTCAGAATGGACTCGAGGAGAACTGGTAGCTCACCCAGTGCCATGTAGCTATTTCGTGGCAGGATAGGATTTGAATCCCTGTCTTCATATGCGGAGCTACTACTTTCTCAATTCCAGGTTCCTATCATTCCTCAGTGTATAATTATTCTTCTTCCTTCCTTTCCACACCACTCTTTCAATCTTTTCTCCAGTCAGTTATTGTTTTTTTCTCATCAAAATCAAGCTGCTTTTGATACTAAGAAAGACTCAGTTTTAAGAAGGCTCAAAAGAAGCAGTCTCTGCCTCCAGAGAACTGGGTGTGAGCTCCCTCCTCCTTGCTGACCTAGCCCTCTGCCCTCATCTGTATCAAAGTTGGAAGCACGTACTGTTATAATCACGTGTGAATAATTAATTATAATTTCACCATTAGACTCTAAACTCTTTATAGGCAAGAACTCTGGTCTTCACAGTGAATACAGCCCTTGTAGGTAATGGCTGATCAATAAATATTTGCTGAGTGTATAAATAAGTGTGTAATCTGCATTTAATTCAGTAAATATGTAATAAATCTTGCTTATTTATTGAACGCACTCTATTGTCCCCTAAAAAATGAAATTCTATAGGAAGATATGAGTAACTAATGTGTATAAGAAACCACATGAAAGAAAAAAAGAACATTGGTAATTAGTTATAGGTAATCAGCATTGAATACTTAGCACGTGCCAGACATTGGGCTTAGTACTTTATAGCATTGGCCCACTTAATCCTCATACAGTTTGATGAGGTGGTTAGTACTATTTTCTCCATTTTATAGATGGAAGACTGTGGCAAAGACTGGCTAAGTAACTTTCCCTGGTGTATACAACTAATAAGTTGTGATACTGGAGTTCAAACAAGCCAATCAATAGTCCTTAGTATAGAGTTGTTGTCAATAGTTTAGCTAAGAAATGTGACAAGTTCACACAATAGTGAACGTAGTGACTATAGTGACATTCATTCATTCATCCATGTATTTAACAAATATTCAGGGATCGTCTTCTAACTGCTACTGTTTTGTCAATATAGAAAGTATAAGGGAAAACCAAAAGATGATTTGTGTCCCTAAAGAGTTTCTGTCTCACCAGAGAAAGAATGAGGCGTGAGGAACCCTCTGACACACCTGGGTACTTACTAGATACTAGACACTGGTGTGCTAAGAAATCCATATTCATTGTCAAGGAATAACAAAGTTTATTTAATGCTTAAAGTGCCCTGTGATACAGATATTATTATTTATATATTACAGATGAAAAGCCTGAGGCTCAGATGGTTTTTTTTTTTTTTTTTCAGTGACTCTTCAAGAGTTAGGTTTTAAATCAAAATGTTATTTTCCTAGGTATTCCTATGCTGGCTTTAAAAACACTCCAAATTATATGGATTGATAAAAATGCTTAATGGGTACTCGTATTTCTGTCCATTTTGGAAATTTATGAATATAAATAAGTATATTGGAAAAAGAAAGATTTCTTATGGAAAAGACTCAGGGAGGGCACTAAAATGATCATAGTTTTTAGACAAACATGGTGGTGTCAGGTACTAGGTTAACAGTGGTTGATGAGATAAAAGGTGGCCAGAGACATGACTAGCTTTCTTTGTGTCATGAATTTTCCATTCCCAGAAATTCACCAAAGTGGTAATTTTTATTAAAGAATAAATTAATAAAAATCTATTCATTTTGAGAAAAAAAAAAGCACTATTTCAAGCTTCTTTGAAGTTTCTTGAAAATGTAGCAGTTCCTTTTTCTATTCTTTTCTTTTGCTTTTAACTTAGGAAAGTTTGCTTCTTGAAATATTTAGAAAGCCACAGAGATTGTTTGGCTATGGGAAGGGTTGGAAGGAGGGGAGGAAATCTAGGATGATTCAGAAATTTCTGGAATGCAGTAATAAATGAAAGGAGTGCCACCACAATAAAAAGGATTGAGGCAAAAGTTTTGATAACCTTGGAGGGAAAGGTTTGGGGCTTTTGGATGCTTCTTCCTAAATCCCTCATGTTGTTCCCTCAGCAGGGTGTACAGAGATTGATGAAATCATAAAAACGATCATTCCAGCCTCCTGACTGTGAGCTCAAAGTGTCTTCTTTTCCTGTATTGATTGATAGTTACCCTGATGGCCATGCCCTTTGAAAGGGAAGGATAGAGCAAGAGTTATCCTGCTGCTCTGCTGTGTCTGAGTGACCTTGATTTAGATGAAATGATCAGCAAAATAAGTGCATTCCTAAGCTACATTCTCAAATCCACCTTTACCTCAAAGCTGCTAGTAATTTTAATATTTGACTCCTACGTATACTCCTCAATTGATTCAAGATCCAAAGGAGGGTGATTTCAGTGTTCCCTTTAAACTCCAATAACAGTGAATCCAGAAATATCCCAAGCCTTTAAAAAAAAGAACAATTATTGTTACAATAATTTTATTACTGCTATGACTACCTTATGACTACCATAGCCACATTTATTGAATAACTACCGTATGCCACTCTGGCCTGGGTTAGGGACATGGCATGAAAAAAAATACTAGTTAGATGGTTTTTTGTTGTTAAGTGCCATTGAGCTGCCTCCCACTCATAGCTACCATTTGTACAACAGAAGGAAACCCTGCTTGGTCCTTCACCATCCTCACAACCTTTGTTATGCTTGAGCCCATTATTGTAGCTGCTATGTCAATCCATCTTCTTGAGGGTCTTCCTCCTTTTTGCTGACCCTCTACCTTACCAAGCATGATGTCCTTCTCCAGGGACTGATTCCTTCTAATAATATGTCCAAAATACTTGAGATGAAAACTCCCCCTCGTTGCTTCTAAGGAGAACTCTGGATGTACTTCTTCCAAGACAGAGTTGTTCGTTCTTCTGGCAATCCATGGTATAGTCATTATTCTTTGCCAATGCCATAACTCAAAGGTGTCAATTCTTCTTCAGTCTTCCTTATTCATTGACTAACTTTCACATGCATATGAAACAATTGAAAATATCATGACTTGGGTCAGGTGCGCCTTGGTCTTCAAGGTGACATCTTTGCTTTTTAACACTTTAGTGAGGTATTTTGCAGCAGATTTGAGCCATGCAATGTGTCTTTTGATTTCTTGACTTCTGTGATTGTTGACTGTGCATCCATGTAAAACAAAATCCTTGACAACTTCAATCTTTTGTCAGTTTGTCATGATGTTGCTTATTGGTCTAGTTGTGAGGATTTTTGTTTTCTTTATGTTGAGATGTAATCCATATTGAATGCTGTATTCTTTGATCATCATCAAGTGCTTCAATTCCTCTTCACTTTCAGCAAGTAAGGTTGTGTCATCTGCATATGGCAGGTTGTTAATGAGTCTTCCTCCAATCCTGATGCCAAGTCCTTCTTCACATAGCTAAATATAATTTAATGCAAAGACAGAGAAAACCAGTAGTATCAGGAAATCAACCAAGGAAGTTGAAGCACCTGGAGGCTAAATTGCAGAAATAATTCCCACACCTAAGCAAGGGCAGTTGATACTGTCACCAGAATCCAATGCAGGAAGGAAGGTTCTCCCTATCTTTTTCACTATATACAACCCAGTGAGAGTTTCCTTGTATGGATGCAGTCATTCTAGAAAACATTCATATTGAAGCAGTAAGGGAATGAGAAAGAAATTCAATTATTTCTCTCTCTCCTTTCTAGCTCTGACATCCTAATGGTGCCTTCCATTGGCCAAAGTCAGATGGAAACTAGACAGCAAAGAAGCCCTATTGATTCAATCCAGAGGGGTTAAACTCCAGTTGCAAAAAGCAATGCAGAGGATCTGAGCTTGGGGTAGGGGTGGCAAAGGGAGAATCATCAGCACTCCTTTATTATCTATAAATCCACACATTCCCGTATCTTTGTATTATTAGTTCCATTAAAAGTATAAGGTACTAGGCTCAGAATGAGTAAATAGTCCAAGTTCACCAAAAATTTATTGATCTTCCAGTGATGTTCCAAATCCCAAATTGTTCTTTTTATACCTTATGCCATTATTTCTTACATGTTATAAACAAAACAACTTACTGTTTCTCCAACTCAAAAAATATTAAGACATTCAAGTGTATATTAAAATAATGAATCATATTGCTTCCTCATTCTTAGGAGATCTGATTCCCTAATGATTTTGGGGAGTGGGCAAAAATCATATCCCCAATGAGTTTAGGATTATCAAAAAAATAAAAGATAATAGTTGTTTTTAATGAGAATGACTTTCTGCTAGAAATAATTGAACCTTAGAGATTTTGTCCCCATGTAGCAATTCCATTATAAACTCTTCTTCAGGTTCTTCTCATCCATCCTGTGTTTGAGAAATCACTCTCCTTTCTCAGGTATGATTAAACATTTTTTTTTTGGATTTTGGAACCTAGAAATAAATCTTTTAATCAATAAAAATAAAACAATAGGATAAAACCCATATTCTGACTAATGCCTCTACTAAAATATATAGCTAACTATGCTACTTTTCTCATGGTACAATTATTTATAAATGTACAAGGGAGTGATATTTACATAATGGAAAGGGAATTATACCAAAGGGAACCTCCATTCTATTGGTAGTTATTGAACATTTACTGTTGAGAAAGCACTGTTCTAGGTTCTATTAAGGTTACAGCTACAGATTAGGTAAAATCCTCATCCCAACAACAAAGATTACACTTTGATGTTAGGCCTTCTTCTAGCATAGACGTGGTCTTTTTCTCATCAAGTAATCATGGTAGCTACAAATTAGTAAGTGCGTGTTTTAAAAGAGTTATGGTACTTTTCTTAATTATGTAACCAGGTAGAGTGAGGTAGAAGTATAACAAGATCCTTACTATCAGTGCAATGTTTCTCAAAATTTTTTTCATTATTACCCCCTAAGGAAACATTTTCATCCATTTTTTTTCCTAACTGCCCCTCCCCATAGATATCTAATCTGTGATATATATACATATATACACATAGACATATATTTTAATGCTTTGTGTGTATATCTGTGCTTTATACATAAAACAGTAAGATTTACTTTTGTTCCCCTCTTAGGAAACAAATGCAGAAAATATAAGAGATCCAAAATGTAAAACAGAAGGAAGATTTAGTGACACGAGAGCTAGCCAAGGTAGATCAGAGTGGAGAGAAAGGAAGTACATGGCAAGGCAAAAGAAGAACTTGAAAACGATCTTTGGTTTAGAGGAGCAATAAAGGAGGTCCTAGATCAATAAGGCTATGCACCACGCATAAATCCCACTGTCCCTGAGGTAATCAATCAATGCCTGAGGCAGATAACTTTTCACGACTCATATTTTAGATATCTCATCAAAAAGTGTAGCATAAAACAAAATATTACAACTTTGAAGAAAGACAATGCTTACACTCATATGTCCAAGAAAATTGTAAGTAGAAATGCACTAAAGAATTACAAAAAGGTACCATGTAAAATACGAATATACCTATATATATGGAACATTAAATGTTTAAAATATCAGTCACATGCTCACTAGGTTATTTCTTTATGCCACATACTTTTACAAATTTGAGAGAAAAAACTATCAGAACACATAATGGGGTAACAGATAAATGACAAAGAAAGTATTTTTATTTCATTTTCTTTAGACTTTATTGGAAGCCAAGGAAACACGATGCTGAAGAAAAACCACTCCGACGTGACTGAATTTATTCTCCTGGGCCTGACTGACCGAGCTGAGCTGCAGCCTATACTTTTTGTGGTATTCCTAGTGATCTACCTTATCACAGTAACAGGCAATGTGAGCATGATTTTTTTAATTAGAAGTGACTCAAAACTGCACACGCCAATGTACTTTTTCCTCAGTCACCTCTCCTTTGTAGATCTCTGTTATGCCACCAATGTCACTCCGCAAATGCTGGTTAATTTCTTATCTGAGAGAAAAACTATTTCTTTCATTGGTTGCGTCATACAATTCCATTTTTTCATTGCCCTGGTCATCACAGATTATTATATGCTTACAGTGATGGCTTATGACCGCTACATGGCCATCTGCAAACCCTTGTTATATGGTAGCAAAATGTCCAAATGTGCCTGCAACTCTCTGGTCGCTGCTCCTTACATTTATGGCTTTGCAAATGGACTGGTACAGACTGTACTGATGCTACGTCTGTCCTTCTGTGGACCCAATGAGATCAACCACTTTTACTGTGCAGACCCACCTCTCATGGTCCTCGCCTGCTCAGATACCTATGTCAAAGAAACTGCCATGTTTGTGGTGGCTGGATCCAAACTCACCTGTTCTCTCACCATCATCCTCATCTCCTATAATTTCATTTTCACTGCCATCCTGCGCATCCGCTCTGCTGAGGGGAGACATAAAGCCTTCTCCGCCTGTGGGTCCCATCTCACGGCTGTCACCATCTTTTATGGGACTCTGTTCTGCATGCACCTGAGACCCCCTTCTGAGGCATCTGTAGAACAGGGGAAAATTGTAGCTGTATTTTATATCTTTGTGAGTCCTATGCTAAACCCTTTGATCTATAGCCTGAGGAATAAAGATGTTAAAAGAGCAGTAAGGAAAGTTATCCAAAAGAAATTGTTTGTTAAATAAGTAGATATTTTGGACACAGGTACCTAATGTATCTTTATCATCTGGGCAATTAATGAGCATTTTTAATTAGCAAATCCTTTCCTGTCATCGAGAATTTTTTTGTCTTTCTTACATCATATATGGATTTTGGAGAGTGTGTCAAATTATTCGCTAGAGTTTACAGAGCCATCACAATAAATACACACACACAACAACAACAAGAAATACTGCTTAGAAATTCAAATAGAAGACCAGAAGCTATTGTTACTGCTCTGTAAAATCAATACAGATGACTGCATCCATAGTGCTATTACCCATGCAAAATTGAAAGAGAGAATTACCACATGCCGTGGCAATGACATGAAGTCCCTGGGTGGTACCGACAGCTTAGTGCTGGGCTACTAAACAAAGGTCACAGGTTCAAGCCCACACAGAGCCTCTTTGAAAGAAAGGCTTGGTGATCTACTTTTGAAAAATCAGCATTGAAAACCCAGTGGAGCACAGTTCTACTCTGACACACATATAGTCACCAGGAGTCTGAAAACACTTGACAGCAACTGTTGTTGTTAGCTACATGGCAATGGCAATTCGTTACATTTTTACAGTGCTGAATAATGTCCAAACTATTTTGTAAGAACTTTTTCTCCCTACAAGTTACACAGCTATGATCTTTTGGTTTTATTGAAGTATATTACTCAAAGAACCATCTTTGGAATGATATAACTGATCCAGTGCAATTTTTATTTGTAAAGATTTTCATAGAAATGACAAATTTCCTCAAGAAGCTTTTTTCTTTTCTTTTAAAATGAATATGCAGCTGCGCACAGTTTGTGACCTCTTCTTCTCTGCCCTTTTGTTATTATCGCCTTTTCCCTTTAAAAACTACATCTCATTTGTGTGTGCGTATGTATTTGATAACAAGATGACATTTCATATGGTCATTGTTTAGTTGAGTTTTTTTGTGAAATTCTTTATGAATTTACTTTTTAGGTCCTTTTCCTTGTATATTTTTAAATTTTGGTGTTTATCTTTTTTTTTTTCCATATTCATTTTAGGACTTCTTTCTTAAAGATACAAATGAATTCCCTGATGTATATTCATAATAATAAAAAATACATGCTTATTAAATTTCACTTCTTTTGTTATGTTTTTTAAATGCAAAAATTTTATTATTGTTAAATTTTGCCAAACAATTTATATTTCACTTTATTACTTCTTTCTTTGCTCTTAGGAAATTAAGTTCTTTTGTACCTACGATCAAGCTGTTATTTCCTATATTAGTAAATTGTTTTTGTGGTTTTATGGTCATTTTTTTGTTAATTTTTTTCTGAACTATTTCCAACATATTGCCAAAAATCAAAAATAATATAAAGACCACCTATGTAACCACGGAAACCCTGGTGGTGTAGTAATAAAGAGCTACAGCTGCTAACCCAAAGAACAGCAGTTCGAATCCCCCAGGTGCTCCTTGGAAACTTTATAGGGCAGTTCTACTCAGTTCTATAGGGTCGCTATGAGTCGGAATCGACTTGACAGCAATGAGTTTGGTTTGAGTAGAACCACAACTAATCATTATTAAGTCTTCACACAATGTTAACATTTTTTCATATATTTTTTGGAAATTAATGATATTATAGGAATAGCTGAGTCATCCTTGCCTAATATTGTTTCTCTCTCCATGTGTTGAAGTAGACTGTATTATGAATTTGCTTCTTATCCCCACGTAGATTTACATCTTCTTAATATTTATGTTTCCATATAATTATACAGTATTTTTTGCATGATTCGAAACTTAATATAAGTGAAATCACTCTATGTATCTTTCTGAAACATCTTTTATTTTATACTAAACACTGTTATATTATTTATCCATACTGATTCATATAGTAGGATTTTTCACTGCTAGTTCCAATGTAAATATATAAATATGACACATATTTATCCATTCTACTCTTTATGGATGTTATTGATAGAGTTGTTTCACCCAATATAGGTGTTGTGAATACTAATCTCTACGCCTGTGATTATAGGGTATTTTTATGAAAATAGCATATGCCTTGTATGTTTGTTTGCCAACCAAGTCTTTCCTCCAGGTGGTACTTTCAGAAGTGTCACTTTGCCATTTTTTTTTTACATGTTGCTGTAAAAATTTAGCCTAGTGCACTTAAGAAAACACTTCACAGGGAGAGGGAGTGGTTGGCAAACAAAGGTAGACTGCACACTTTATTTGCATAAAAATAAATTAATCCCATTTGGGAATGGGTTGTCTTTGTTATGTTAATGAACCAGAATTAGTGTTGGGTGTATTTTAAGTCAATCTCTGTTGAGATATAAAAGAGATTAAACAAGTGAGCAGAATGGAGAGGGGGAAAGAGATATGCCAAGCCACATGAAGATTAACAAGGAGCAGAAGTCAGAAGAGACTAGGGCTTTCTTACAGAGATGTCAGAGAGAGAGATTTCCCCTCCAACCAGCACCCTGAATTCTGTAAGAAAATAAATTACTGTTTGTTAAAGTCACCCACTTGTGGTGCTTCTGTTTCATCAACATTAGACAACTAAGACAATGGCTAATTGCATTTTTCCAGTTCCTTATTAACCCGAAAATCCAACAATAAATATTCTCATGTAATTCTGCTTGTGTACTGGTACAATAATTCCTCTCACGTACATACCTAAGACCATAAATTCTGGGTCATAAGATATGACCAACCAAACCAAACTCACTGACATCAAGTCGATTCTGACTCATAGTTCTCTCTACTAATTTACTGACATCAAGTCGATTCTGACTCATAGTTCTCTCTACTAATTTACACTCTCATCAACAATGCGTGAGTTCACTTTACTCCACAATCTTTCTAACACAGCGTATTGCCAGACTTTTTAAAATGTTTGCCAATCTAATGGGTGCAAAATGGGTTCTTATTTTCATATTGTAAGTTTTTGGATCCCTCATTACAAGTGAAGTTAAGTATTTTTTAAATGTGTTTATGGTAATTAAAGGTTTCCCTTCTTTCTGTTGCATTTCTATATTCTTTGTCCACTTTTCAGCTGGGGTATTTTGTTATTTACTTTATCCACTTGTGATTGCTCCTTCTATATTTTGTTCTAAGTATTAATTTTTTCATGTCATATGCAGTACAAATGCATTCAACCTATTTCTAGCTTGCATTTAGCTTTTGTGTATGATGTATTTGGTGGTACACAAATTCATTTTAACATAGTTCACATTTATTAATGTCTGTGCTTTGTATATCTTGTCTAAAAACATCATTTCTCTTATATACATACAAGTATCATTTCTATTATATAGATATAAGTTTTGCTTTTTCATGTTTAGGGCTTTATTCTTCCTGAAACTTTAAATTGTGCAAAATAGAAGCTAATTATATTTTCTTAATGAAAATAACCAATTTTCCAATTATTGAATAATCCCTAATTTTTTCCTCATTAAGTTTGTAATGCAAACTCTGTTATGTGTTAAATTTCCACACCTGTATCAGTCTCTTTGGGTTCTTAATTGTGCGGCCAACTTGTCAATCGTTGCATCATTATAAACTCTTAGTTACAATTGTTTTATAATGCGTCTGCTACCTTTTCTCTGGAAGCTTGAATTTAAAGTGTTTTCATAAAAGATCTCTGAGTGAAGCCTACCTTAAACTGAACAGAAATATATGGTTTTTTTTTTTTGCTTTCTGCTTTTGTTTTCTTTTTTCCAGAGGCTATGTATTTCATTTCCTCAGAATGACAAAGACCAACTGCATTGATTCAGTAATGGTGTCTAAGAGAATGAGAAAGAAAAAAAAAAATTAAATACTATATTTTGTCCTGTATCAACCCACTTATATTGGTAGACACCATTGTAAATATTCTCTACCTGTGGCTGCACATGCTTTTCAAGTTAAGATTTGTTCTGCCTTCATTGGCCGTATTGTCCTCTAGACTGTCAGATCCATGAGGACAAGGTCCATTAGTCACCATTTTTAAAGTCAGTATTTATCACAAAACCTAGGATATAGATGGTTCTCAAAAAATACTTGTTGAGTTAATAAACCAAAACCAAACCCATTCCCACCAAGCTGATTCTGAATCATAGCACCCGCATGTGTATAGAGTAGAATTACTCCATAGATTTTCCAGGCTGTAATCTTAAGGGAAGCAGATTGCCAGGCCATTCTTCTGTGGTGTTAGTTTGATAGTCAAGCTCAAACCATTTGACTATCATTATGAACTTTACATTATGGTTGTGTGAAAGCTCTATCTACTCTCTATCACCTTGCAATGGGATTTTCATGAATTGCTCACGATCTAAAACTTGATTGTGAAACTTAAAATATACATGCCTCATCCTTCCCACAATGAGGCAGAAACGCTTTAAGGACACAAACCATCTTTTGACTTTCTTTTATGTTTCTTACACTGACAGCACAGTGACATATAGAGAGATGTTCCCTGAACATTTGTTTAATACACCAATGCCTGAATAAATGAGTACCACAATACTCAGAGAATGTTTAGTATTTTGTCAGCAAGTCACATTCCTTTGCTAAAATCTCAACAACAGCTTGATATCAAGGACTACTGTTCAGCCTGTTTGAACTCCAGTCTCACAACTTACTGATTATATTTAGCATGTGATTGGAGAGAAGCTGAGGGAATATTTTAAAAAGAGGCGAAAGAAAGACGGAAGAACTATAATTATAGGTTGAGGGATGACAGCCACCTACAACCCAGAAAATAGTTGACTTAGTATACAAAGACAGGGTTTCAAATTCTACCCTACCACATAATACTTTAGTGGTGCTGGATGAACAAACCAGTTGCCCTTGAGTAGATTCCAACATGGTAACCCATGTGTGTCTTAGAAATGTACTAATAGGGTTTTCAGTGGCTCATTTTTCAGAAGTAGGTCAGTAGACCTTTCTGGCAAGGTGCCTCAAGGTGGACATAAATCTGAAACCTTTTTAGAGACCATCTCAAGAACAGATTTGATGGTTGAACACCAATGACCAAAGACCAGATGAGTTGTGGAATGATATCAAGGACATCAATATAAAGAAAGCAAAAGGTCATTAAAAAGACAGGAAAGAAAGAAAAGGCCCAAATGGATGCCAGAAGAGACTCTGAAACTTGCTCTTGAATGTAGAGTAGCTAAAGCAAAAGGAAGAAATGATGAAGTAAAATGGATGAATAGAAGATTTCAAAGGGTGGCTTGAAAAGACAAAGTAAAGTACTATCAAGACATGTGAAAAGACTTGGAGGTAGAAAAACAAATGGGAAGAACATACTTGGCATTTCTCAAGCTGAAAAAACTGAAGAAAAAATTTAAGACTTGAGTTGCAACATTGAAGATTTCTGGAGGAAAAATATTAAATGAAGCAGGAAACACTAAAAATGATGGAAGGAATATACAGTCACTACAACAAAAATAATTGGCCAACCTTATACCATTTCGTGAGGTGGCATATGATCAGGAACTGATAGTAGGGAAGGAAGAAGTTCAAGCTGCATGGAAGGCATTGGCAAAAAACAAGGCTCCAGGAATTGACAGAATACCAATTGAGATGTTCCAACAAACAGATGCAGTGCTGGAAGTGCTCATTTGTCAAGACCAAGAAATTTGGAAGAGAGCTACCTGGCCAACCGACTGCAAGAGATCCATATTTATGCCTATTCCCAAGAAAGGTGATGCAGTCGAATATGGAAATTTTCAAACAATATCATTAATATCACACACAAGTAAAATTTTGCTGAAGATCATGCAAAAGTGGCTGGAGTAGTATATAGGCAGGGAACTGTCAGAAATTCAAGCTGGATTCAGAAGAGGACATGGGATGAGGGATGTCATTGCTGATGTAAGATGGAGCCTATTGAAAGAAGAAAATACCAGAAAGATGTTTACTTGTGTTTTCTTCACTACGCAAAGGCATTCAACTGTGTGAATCATTACAAATTATGGGTAACATTGCAAAGAATGGGTACTGCAGAACACTTAATTGTGCTCATGAGGAAGCTGTACGTTCGCCAAGAGGCAGTCATTCAGACAGAACAAAGAGATACTGAGTGGTTTAAAGTCAGGAAAAGTGTGTATCAGAGTTGTATCCTTTCACCATATTTATTCAGTCTGTATTCTGAACAAATAATCCAAGAAAGTAAACTATATGTAGAAGAACGGGGCATCAGGATTGGAGGAAGACTCATTAACGACCTGCATTACGCAGACACAACCTTACTTGCTGAAAGTAAAGCACTTACTGATGAAGATCAAAGACCACAGACTTCAGTATGGATCACACCTCAACATAAAGAAAACAAAAATCCTCACAACTGGACCAATAAGCAACATCATGATGACTTGAGAAAAGATAGAAGTTGTCAAGGATTTCCTTTTATTGGATTCACCATCAACACTCATGGAAGCAGTGGTCAAGAAATCAAAAGACTGATTACATTGGGCAAATCTGCAGCAAAAGACCTCTTTAAAGTTTTGAAAAGCAAAGATGTCACCTTGAAGATGAAGGTGCTCCTGACCCAAGCCATGGTGTTTTTAATCACCTCATATGGATCCAAAAGCTTGAGGATGAATAAGGAAGATCGATGAATTGCCACATTTGAATTGCAGTGTTGGCAAAGAATATTGAATACAGCATGCACTGCAAAAAGAATGATCAAGTTTGTCTTGGAAGAAGTAAAACCAGAACACTTCTTAGAAGCAAAGATGGTGAGGCTGTCTCACATACTTTGGACATGTTATCAGGAGGGATCAGTCCCTGGTGAAGGACATCATGCATCAAACCATATTTGCACCTCAGAGCTACTGTTTCCAAATCTGCATTTTATCCAAATCCCAAGGTAATTTGTAGGCATATAAAAGTTTGAGAAGCACTGCTCTTGGTAACATTGTCAACTGCTGTGCCCTCTGGCACACTGGCATGCTCTGAGTGTTTACAAACGTAAATGGGATAAACATGCTCTCAGCTCAGTTACTTGAATTGAATCTATTTTCAGTCCCATATGTCTATTTTTTTTTTTTATGTCTGTCTTCGAGAGGTCTTAAAAAGCACATACTCCTGAGATCCTCCCCTTACTTACTCTGAAAATAGAAATTAAGGACCAGTTTATTAAATGTCTTCTATGCCGCCAGGGTTTCCAAATATCTTCTTATTAACCCCAAATGTAGGTGGTTTTGTGTTTCTTATCAATTTCCTTATGTGGCAGGTGGGGGGTGGCAAGGGGAGACAATGGGGGCAAGAATGGTCAGGTGCCTTTCCTAGACTGGAGTTTGTAGATCTAGACCTCTGAGCTATACGAACCAACTTCAGCCCTCTGGCACTCCAGCCTAGAGAGGAAGCTTTCTCTATCACCTGCACTGGAAAATTTCAGACCAAGATGTGAGAGGAGGGACTAAAATTAAAGGGGTGGGGAAATAGAGGGCCTGAGGAAGCAATGGGTCATACCAATTGATTTCAATATACCTTTTATTCTTAATTATGCTTAATTAAGTTATATTAATTCTTTCTTTCCTGAGCGTAGTTTTAGGGAGATATGACCTGTTTTTATGTATCATAGACATGAGGTTATGGTCTAGGGGAGGAAATGAACTTGCTCTTGCCACTTCTAAAACCCCAACAAGGCAAAATAAGTTCGTCCTCAAGGTTAGTGTGCAAAATGATGATTTAAAGGGCAAATACAAGATTCTTCTTCTCTGAAAACACCTAATATCTTCTTATCTGTTGCCAGTGAGTCAGTTCTGACTCATAGCAATCTCATTGTATTGAGTAGAACTCTCCCATAGGGATTCCAAGGCTATAATCTTTACAGAAGCAGAGCACCACATCTTTCTCCCCTGGAGTGGCTGGTAGGTTTGAACCAACGAACTTTCAGTTAGCAGCGGAGCAGTTCAATCCCAGCACTACCAGGGCTCCTAATGTCTTCTTGCTACCCAAATGCTATTTTTTTTCCTTTATTGGAAGACAATGTCTATCACTCCATCAGTAGAGAATTAAAAAAAAAAAAAAAAAACTCTCTTGCCTTCATGTCATTCCTGATTCATAAGGTATAAAATATTGTTGTTAGGTGCCATCCAGTCAGTTCATTCCCATAAAAAAAAAAACAAAAACAAAACAAAACAAAAAAACTGCCATCGAGTTGTCATAGAGACCCTTTTTAGGAAAGAACAAAACACTGCCCAGTCCTGCACCATCCTCACAATCATTGCTGTGTTGAGCCCATTGTTGCAGCCTATATGTCAAACCTTCCTCTTTTTCAACGACCCTCAACTTTACTAAGCATGATGCCCTTTTTCAGGGACTGGTACCTCCTCTTAACATGTCCAAAGTAACTGAGACAAAGTTCCGCCCTTCTTGCTTCTAGGGAGCTTTCTAGCTGCACTTCTTCCAAGACAGATTTGTTCTTTCTTTTGGCAGCCTATGGTATATCCAATATTCTTTGCCAACACCATAATTCAAAGGAATTAATTCTGCTTCGGTCTTTCTTATTCATTGTTCAGCTTTCATATGCATATCAGGAGATTGACAATACCATGACTTGGGTCAGAAGCACACTAGTCTTCAAAATGATACCTTTGCTTTTTAACACTTTAAAGGGGTCTTTTGCAGCAGATTTCCCCAATGAAATGTGCCTTGATTTCTTGACTGCTGCTTCCGTGGGCCTTGATTATGAGTCCAAGTAAAATTAAATAATTGATAATTTCAATATTTTCTCCATTTATCATGATGTTGCTTATTGGCCCAGGCTGAGGATTTTTGTTTTCTTTACGTTGAGGTGTAATCCACACTGAAAGCTGTAGTCTTTGATCTTTGTTAGCAAATGCTTTAAGTCCCCTTTACTTTCAGCAAGTAAGGCTGTGTCATCTACATATTGCAGGCTATTAGTCTTCCTCCAATCATGATGCCAAGTTCTACTTCATATAGCTGAAGATAATGTAATGCAAGACAGAGAATGCCCATAAGTATTAGGAAATCAACCAAGGAAGCTGAAGTACCTGCAGGCTAATTGCCGAAACAACTCTCACCCCTAGGCAAGGGCAGTTGATACTGTCACCAGAACCCAGTGCAGGAAGAAGGTCTTTCCCCATCTTCTTCATCATTTACAACCCAGTAGGAGTTTCCTTGTACGGATGCAGTCACTCTAGCATATTCATATTGAAGCAATAAGGGAATGAGAAAGAAATCTAGTTACTTCTCTCTCCTTCCTAGCTCTGACATCCTAAAGGTACCTCCCATTGGCCAAAGTCAGATGGAAACTAGACAGCAAAGAAGCCCTACTGATGTAGTCCAGAAGGGTTAAACTCCAACTGCAAAAAGCAGTGCAGAGGATCTGAGCTTGGGTAGGGGTGGCAAAGGGAGAATCATTCACACAGGTTTATTGTCTATAAATCCACACATTCCCATATCTTTGTATTATTATTCCCCTTAAAAAGATAAGGTACAAGACTCAGAATCACTGAAAAACTAGTCCTAGTTCACCAAAAATTTATTGATCTTCCAATGGTGTTCCACAATCCAAAATGTTCTTCTTATGCAACATGCCATTCTTTCTTACATGTTATAAACAAGACAGCTTATTATTTCTCCAAGTCAAAAAACATGAAGACTCCCAAGTGTAAATTAAGATAAATAATGAATCATATTGCTTCCTCATTCTTAGGAGATTTGATTCCCTACTGATTTTGGGGAGTGGGTAAAAATCATGTCCTCAAAGAGTTTAGGATTATCGGAAAAAGAAAACAGTTGTCTGCAATGTGAATAACTTTCTGCTAGAAGTAATTGAACCTTAGGGATTTGGTCCCTATGTGACAATTCCATTATAAACTCTTCAGGTTCTTCATATCCATTCTGTGTCTGGGATATCACTCTCCTTTCTCAGGTATGATTAGACAATTTTTTTTTTTTTTTAGATTTTGGAATTTAGAAATAAATCTTTTAATCAATAAAAATAAAATGGCAGGATGAAATTCATATTCTGAAAAATTAGCAAATGCCTCTATAAAAATCTGTAGTTAATTTTGCCACTATTCTTCTCGTAGTATGATTATTTATAAGTGTACAGTGGAGTGATATCTACGTAATGGAAAGGGAACTAGACCAAAGGAAACGTCCCTTCCATCAATAGTTATTGAACATCTATAGTTGGGGAAGCACTGTTCTAGGTTCTGTTAAGGCTACAGCTATATAGATTAGATGAAATCCTTGTCCCAACAACAACAACAAAGGAGATCACACTTAGATGTTGGGTCTTGTTCTAGACTAGACCTGGTTCTTCTTTCATCAAGTAATCATAGTACTTACTTTTGAAAGTTATACCTAAATTAACACATTCTCATGAAGGGAATTGCCATTAATAGCCAAGTTGAGGAACAGAGAGATTAATAACCTGCCCAATACCATGCAGCTGGCAACTAGAAGAGCTGGGATTTCTACCCCTGATGTCAGGCTCTCAAGTACAAAGTACCTTCCAAAGTTAACTCTTTCCATAAAAAAAACAACTAATATAACATTGTCACATCTGGTTGTTACCATTGAAGGAGGCTGGAGATTTTTCATGATGGTCTCCATAATCACTTTTGCCCTCCCCAGCTGTTCGGAGATGCACTTTGTGATATCTTAAGGACAGTCTCAGTTGTATGGGTAGTATGATCATCATCTGGTTATGAACTCTGGGCATGTTTTAAGTAACTTAAGTTGCATTTATGTTTTAGTAGTTTTCTTAATTATGCAACCAGGTAGAGTAAGGTAGAGTTATAACAAGATTATTATGATGGGAACAATGTTTCTCAATATTTTTTTCATTATCCCCATCCCAAGGGAAAGTTTTTATGCATTATTTTTTTCCTAATTGCCCCTCCTCATAAATATCTAATCTGTGATATATATACACATATATATGAACATATATTTTAACCAATATTCATACGCTTGGGAAACAAATATCTAAATATAAGAAATCCAAAACATAAAACTTAAGCAAGATTTAGTGATATGAGAGCCAACTAAGGTAGATCAGAGCGGAGAAAATGCACGTACATGGCAGGGTGAGAGAGCAGTTTGAAAACGATCTTGGGTTTAGAGGAGCAGTAAGGAGGACCTAGATCAATAAGTCTATGCACCATGCGTAAATCCCACTTATACTGGAGTTCATTAACCTAAACATGAAGCAGATGATTTTCAAAGACCCACGTTGTAGATTCCTCATCAAAAGGTCTAGTATAAAACAAAATATTACAATTTCAAAGAAAGAGAACATTTACACTCATATGTCCAAGAAAATTGTAAGTGGAAATGTAATGAAGAATTACAAAAAGATACCATGTAAAATGTGTGTATATATATATATATAGAATATTACATTAATGTAATTGTCTAAAATATCAGTCACATGCTCACTAGGTTATTTCCTTATGCTGCATACATTTACAAGTTGAGAGAAAAGACTATCAGACCGCATGACGGGGATAATGGATAAATGACAAAAAAAAAAAAAGTATTTTTATTTCATTTTCTTTAGATTTTATTAGAAGCCAAGGAACACGATGTTAAAGAAAAACCACTCCGACGTGACTGAATTTATTCTCCTGGGCCTGACTGACCGAGCTGAGCTGCAGCCTATACTTTTTGTGGTATTACTAGTGATCTATCTTATCACAGTAACAGGCAATGTCAGCATGATTTTTTTAATTAGAAGTGACTCAAAACTGCACACGCCAATGTACTTTTTCCTCAGTCACCTCTCCTTTGTAGATCTCTGTTATGCCACCAATGTCACTCCGCAGATGCTGGTTAATTTCTTATCTGAGAGAAAAACTATTTCTTTCATTGGTTGCATCATACAATTCCACTTTTTCATTGCCCTGGTCATCACAGATTATTATATGCTTACAGTGATGGCTTATGACCGCTACATGGCCATCTGCAAACCCTTGTTATATGGTAGCAAAATGTCCAAATGTGCCTGCAACTCTCTGGTCGCTGCTCCTTACATTTATGGCTTTGCAAATGGACTGGTACAGACTGTACTGATGCTACGTCTGTCCTTCTGTGGACCCAATGAGATCAACCACTTTTACTGTGCAGACCCACCTCTCATGGTCCTCGCCTGCTCGGATACCTACGTCAAAGAAACTGCCATGTTTGTGGTGGCTGGATCCAACCTCACCTGTTCTCTCACCATCATCCTCATCTCCTATATTTTCATCTTCACTGCCATCCTGCGCATCCGCTCTGCTGAGGGGAGACGTAAAGCCTTCTCCACCTGTGGGTCCCATCTCACTGCGGTTACCGTCTTTTATGGAACTCTGTTCTGTATGTATCTGAGACCCCCTTCTGAGGCATCTGTAGAACAGGGGAAAATTGTAGCTGTTTTTTATATCTTTGTGAGTCCTATGTTAAACCCTTTGATCTATAGCCTGAGAAACAAAGATGTTAAAAGAGCAATAAGGAAAGTTATCCAAAAGAAATTGTTTGTTAAATAAGTAGATATTTTGGACACAGGTACCTAATATATCTTTATCAACTGGGCAATTAATGAGCGTTTTTAATTAGCAAGTCCCGTCCTGTCATCGAGAATTTTTTGCTTTCTTATGTCATATACGACTTTGGGGAGCGTGTCAAATTATTTGGTAGAGTTTACAGAGCCATCTCAGTGAATAAAGACACATACACACATACAGAAACAGCAACAAATACTGCTTAGGAATTCAAATAGAAGACTGAAAGTTATTGTTATTGCTCCATAGAATCAATAAACAGATGACTGCATCCATAGTACTAAAACCTATGCGAAATTTCCGCATGCTGTGGCACTGATGGAAACGCTGGTGGCGTAGTGGTTAAGTGCTACAGCCGCTAACCAAGAGGTCGGCAGTTCAAATCTGCCAGGCGCTCCTTGGAAACTCTATGGGGCAGTTCTATTCTGTCCTATAGGGTCGCTATGAGTCGTAATGAACTGGACAGCAGTGGGTTTCTGTTTTTTTTTTTTTTTTTTTGGTTTCATTGATATGGAGTAGCTCCGCGGAGCCAACAGCTTAGTGCTGGGCTACTAACCAAAGGTTAGAGGTTCGAATCCACCCAGAGGCTTTTCCAAAGAAAAGCTTGGTGATCTACTTCTGAAAAACCACCCACTGAAAACACTTGACAGCAACTGTTGGTGGTAGTTGTATGGCAATGACAATTCATTACATTTTTATAAGGCTTAGTAATGTCCAAACTATTAAGAAATTTTCTCCCTTTTTTATACAAGTTACATGCTAAAGATCTTTTGCTTATATCTAAGAATATTACTCTCAGAACCATCTTTGGAATGATATCACTAATCCAATGGAATTCTCATTGTATAAGGATTTTGACGAAAATGCGAAAAACTTTTCAGAAGGATTTTCTTTTCTTTTAAAACCAATAGGTAGCTGCATGGCATGTGACCTCCTCTCGTTTACTCTTCCATTATCATTGTCTTTTCCCTTTAAAAAGTAGACCCCATTTGTGTGTCCTTACATACTTGGTAAGATGACATTTCATCTGGTCATTGCTTATTTGTATTTTTTTGTGTGAAATTCTTTGTGAATATCCTTTTCATGTCATTTTCTTTGTGCATTTGTAAATTTTTGTGTTTCTCTTTTCTTTTTCTTATTCATCTTAACACTTCTTTTTTAAAGATACAAATTAATTTTCTGCTATATATTCATAATAATAAATATATGCTTATTAAATTTTGCTTCTTTATATTCTATTTTTCAAGTGCAAAACTTTTTGTTATTTTTAAATACGCCAAACAATTTATTGTTTCTTTCTTTGCTCTTAGGACAGTAAGTTCTTTTCCACCTATGATCAAGCTGTTATTTCCTATGTTATTAAGTTTATTTTTGTGGTTTCACTGGTCAATTTTTTGTTATTTTATTTCTGAACTATTTCTAACGTATCACCAAAAATCAAAAATAATGTAAAGACCACCTGTATAACCATGACTAATCATTATTAAATCTTCGCACAATGTTAGCATTTTTTCATATTTTTTTGGAAATTAATGATATTATAGGAAA
The DNA here is from genome assembly GCF_030014295.1 of Loxodonta africana. Taxonomy (NCBI): domain Eukaryota; kingdom Metazoa; phylum Chordata; class Mammalia; order Proboscidea; family Elephantidae; genus Loxodonta; species Loxodonta africana. The sequence goes on from NC_087348.1 coordinate 31,165,678, forward strand.
AGTTGAATCATCCTTGCCTAATTTTGTTTCTCTCTCCATTTCTTGAAGTAGACTCTATTATGGGTTTGTTTCTTATCCCTGTATAGATTTACATTATATGCTTGATATTTATGTTTCCATATGATTATAGAGTATTTTTTGCATGACTTTAAACTTGATAAGTGAAATCACTCTTTGTATTCTTCTGAAACTTAATATAATTTAATACGAAATGCTATTGTATTTATGCTGTATGCATGTATGCTGATTCATGTTGCCCTGGTGCTTAAAAGCTATGGTTGCTAACAAAAGGTTAGCAGTTTGAAATCACCAGCCACTCCTTGGAATCCCTATTGATTGTTTCTACTCTGTCCTATTGAGTCTCTGTGAGTCAGAATCCACCCCACAGCAACAAGTCATTTTTTTGTTTGTTTTTTTGATTCATGTAACAGCGATTTTCACTGCTAGTTCCAATGTCAGTACATAAATATGTCACAATATATTTATCCATTCTACTCTTTATGGATTGAATCATTTCCCCCAAAATGTGTATTGTAAATACCTGCAGTTATAACGTGTTTTTACACAAATAACCTATGCCTTCTATTTTTGCTTGCCAACTATGCCCTCCCTCCAAAATTTATTTTCAGAAGTGCCACTATGCCAATTGTTTTGCATGTAGCTGTAAACCAAGGTAGAATGCACAGGTTATTGGGGAATGACTTGTCTTTAAGTCGATGAGGCAGGATTAGTGTAGGGTGTATTTTGAGTCAACCTCTTTTGAAATATAAAAGAGATGGAAGAAGTGAGCAGAACAGAGATGGGGGAAGAGATATGCTAAGGCACATGAAGATTACAAGGGAGCAGAAGTTCAGAAGAGACAAGGTCTTTCCTCCAGAGCCAACAGAAAGAGAAAATCTTCCCCTAGAGCCAGCATCCTAAATTCTGTGAGAAAATAAATTTCTGGTATTTCTCTTATAACAGCACTAAATAACTAAGAGAATGGATAATTGCATTTTTCCAGTTCCTTACTAACACAGAAATTCAGCAATAAACATTCTTGTGTAATTCTGCTGCTGTACCAGTGCAATAATTCCTGTCATGTATGTACCCAGGACTGTAAATTCTGGGTCATAAAATATGGGCAACTTTGAATTTACTGTATTTATTGACAAATTTCTCTACCAATTTACACTCTCATCAATAGTGAGTGAGTTCATTTTACTCCACATACTTTCCAAAGCAATGTATTGTCAGACTTTTAAAATGTTTGCCAATCTAATGGGTGCAAAATGGATTCTTATTTTTTTCTTGTAAGTTTTTGGATCCCTTATTACAAGTGAAGTTAAGTATTTTTTAAGTGTATTTATGATAATCCAAGATTTCTCTTCTTTCAGTTGTATTCCTATATTCTTTGCCCACTTTTCAGTTGGGTTATTTTATGCTTTATTTTATCCATTTGTAATTGCTCCTTATATATTCTAAGTATCAATTTTTTTAATGTTATATACAGTGTGAATATATTCAGCCTATTTCTAACTTGTATTTAGTTTTTGTGTATGATGCATTTTGTGGTGCACAAGTTCATTTTAATATAGGTCACATCTATTCATATCTGGGCTTTGTATATCTTGTCTAAAAACATCATTTGTATTATATATAGAGATATAAGTTTTGCTTTTAGGTCTTTATTCTTTCTGGAAGTATAAATTGTGCAAAAGAGCAAATAATTATATTTTCTTAATGAACATAGCCCGTTTTCCATTTATTGAATAACCTTTTTTTTTCTCATTAAATTTGTAATGCAAACTCTGTTATGCGTTGAATTTTCATACATGCATCGGTCTCTTTCTGGGCTCTTAGTTGTAGATCCAGCTTGTCAGTTGTCAGTTATCAGTTAAAAACTCTCTTATAATAGCTTAATAATACACCAGCCACATCTCCACTGGAAGCATGAATGTTAAAGCGTTTTCTTAAAGGGTCTCTGAGCAAAGTCTCCTTTAAAGTGAACAGAAATATCTATTTTTTCTTCCAGAGGCTATGTTCATCATTTCCTCAGAAGGACAAAGACCAACTGCATTGTTTCAGTAGTGGTGGCTAAGAGAATAAGAAAGGAAAAAAAAAAAAGTATATATATATTTGAATGCTATATTTTGTCTTGTATCAACCCACTTATTTTGGTAAACACCGCTACAAATATTCTCTACCTGTGGTTTTACTTGCTTTTCAAGTTACCATCTGTTCTGCATTCATTGACCATATTTTCCACCAGGTGGTCAGCTCCACCAAGACAAGGTCCATTACTCACCATTTTTAAAGTCAGTATTTATCATGAAACCTAGGATATATGTGATTCTCAAAAAATATTTGTTGAGTTAATAAACCACAACCAAACCAGTTCCCATGAAGCTGATTCTGAATCATACCACCCCTGTGTGTATAGAGTAGAATTCCTCCATACAGTTTTCCTGGCCATAATCTTAATGGAAGCTGATTGCCAGGCCACTCTTCTGTGGTGTTAATTTAGTAGTCCAGGGCAAACCATTTCACCATTATTATAAATGTTACATTATGGTTGTGTGAAAGCTCTAACTAGTCTCTATCACCTTGCAATGTGATTTTCATGAATTCCTCACAATCTAAAACTTGATTGTGAAACTTAAAATATGGATGCCTCATCCTTCCCACAATGAGGCAGAAACGCTTTAAGGACACAAACCATCTTTTGACTTTCTTTTATGCTTCTTACATTGACAACACAGTGGCATATAGAAGATGTTTCCTGAGCATTTGTTTGACACACCAATGACTGAATAAATGAGTACAATGATACTCAGAGAATGTTTAGTATTGTGTCAACAAGTCACATTTCTTTGCTAAACTCTCAACAACAACTTGATATAAAGGACTATTGTTCAGCCTGCTTGAATTCCAGTCTCACAACTTATTGGTTATATATAGCATGTTATTGGAGGGAAGCGAGGAAATATTTAAAAATGGTGAGAGAAAGAAGGAAGAACTATGATTATAGGTTGAGGAATGATAGCCACCTACAATTCAGAAAATAGCCAGGCCACATAATAGCTAAATGGCACTGGGTGAACTACCAATTGCCCTTGAGTAGATTCCAACATGGCAACCCATGCGTGTCTTAATAGTGGTGTGCTAATAAGATTTTCAATGGCTGGTTTTTCAGAAGTAGGTTACTAGGTCTTTTTTTCCAAGTTGTCTTATAGTAGTGTTGAATCTACAACTTTTGCTTAGCAGCCAAGCATGTTAACTATATGCACTACCCAGAGCCCTGGGTTAGCTAGTTGGCCACCATTCCTTCCGTAGAGCCTGTCTAGTGAAGTTGAAGGCTGTACCTATCACAAAGGGATACTATAAGGAATCAATTAAACTATGTCTGTGAAATCCCTTGACACATAGGAAGTGCTCAGCAAGATGTGTGCTGAATGACATCGTCTGTTTAACAATCCTCCTTACGGCTGACAATACTCAAAACGCCTGTGCTCACAGAAAGGATATCACGAAGAGCTTGGATTTTAGAAAAATAGATCATTTTGCTCTAATATAAAAGGAAAACATAAAAATCAGATCATTGTCAAAATTTCAAGATGAAACCTCTTTGTGTGCCTGTCACAGAGCTCTTGAAATAAACACTGGGAAATTTGAAATGATAGGAAATGTGACTAAAGTACATGATTATCTTCCTGATCCCAGAGAGTTCCAGTTAAACCCAAGGGGGGCAATTCAGGATGTAATACTCATCACTGCTACTCCTCAGTTCTTCTGAGAATTGCTTTAGTGGGCAGGTCCCCACCTCCCTCATTCTGCTATAAATACAACTTCATTTAGTAGCTTAGAGAGACATCAGGAGACTTCCTTCATGACATGATGAGAAATCAGTGCTGATCAGAATCAGAAATAAGTCTTTGTGTTTTACTATTTTTATACTTAACCAAGAAGAAATTGTACTAAGTTCTTACCCTAAGGCTCACAAATTATACACATTTTCCCACCTTAAAAATCAGGTTTTTTTTTTGACCTTGCAAGTCAGTGGGGCACACGAATAGAGTTTTGTTTCTACAAGTGAACGTGCTTTTCCCTCAGTGGCTGTGTGCAAAGAAGTAGAGGAAGTAGAGAGAGCCATCTATGAAAAAAGTTAACTTTATTTGTAACCACTCTCATTATATGCTTACTCTATGCAAAGCTTTAGTTAAGAGTGCTATTTTACTTCTCATTTCGACCCCATTTCCTGTTTTACAGCTCAGGAAACAGAGGCCAAGCAGGCTGAATACCTCGCCAGTATCACACGGTTCATAACTGGTGGAGCCAGAATTAGAATCATGGATTAAAATTAGATTCACAAAGTCTGACTTTCTCAATACTAAAGTTCTGACTCCTTCAGCTTCCTGGGTGTTAGAGCAAGAGCAGCTTGTCATAATCTAATTTTATTTATTTATTTGGCAAAGACTGTTACTGAACTAAATGTTACACAAGTTCACCCAGAGAGTTAGCTGTTGACAGAGGTGGGCATACGCTCCAGGTCCATTTAGAAATTTTGTTTGCTTGAAGGAATTCTTCTCTGAACATAGAAGTCTGCATGCTGCATGCACACACACACACACATGTACACACACATGCACATACACATGCTCACACATCACTAGCAGTTGTCAACAAATGAGTGCACATGGTATTTTTGCACCTTCTCTTTATTCTCCCAGAATACCCTTCCCAAGATATGCTTATTGGTTGTTTTCTTCCTCCTTTGATTTGTTGCTAAAAAAAGAAGTCATCATTTTGGTGAGGTCTTTTCTGATGTTCCTATTTAAAATTTCAACACCCTTTCCAGTAGTCCAGAGCCCTGGTGATGCAGATCTTAAAGCATTTGGCTGCTAACTGAAAGGTCGGTGGTTGGAACCCACCGGCTACTCCCCTGGAGAAAGATGTGGCAGCCTGCTTCCATAAAGATTTTGGCCTTGCAAGGTCATGGAAGCTCCATAGACACACACAAACTTCCTAAGGGACCAAACTGCTGGGCTGAGGACTATGGGGACCATGATCTCAGGGAACAGCTAGCTCAACTGGCATAACATAGTTTATAAAGGAAATGTTCTACATTCTACTTTGGTGAGTAGCATCTGGGGCCTTAGAAGCCTGTGAGTGACCATCTATGATATTCCAATGGTCTCACCTCTTCAGGAGCAACGAAAAATGAAGAAAACTAAAGATACAAGGGAAAGATTATTCCAAAGGACTAATGGACCTCATCTACCAAGGCCTCCACCAGACCGAGTCCAGGACAACTAGACAGTACCTGGCTACCACCACTGACTGCTCTGACAGGGATCACAATAGAGGGTTCCAGACAGAGCTGGAGAAAAATGTGGAACAAAATTCTAACTCAAAAAGAAAGACTAGACTTGTGGGCCTGACAGAGGCTAAAGAAACCCCAAGAGTATGGGCTCCAAACACCCTTTCAACTCAGTAATGGAGTCACTCCTGAGGTTCACCCTTCAACCAAAGATTGGACAGGACCATAAAGCAAAACAAAATTAAAGGGGCACACCACCCCAGGAGCAAGGTATAGAAGGCAGGAGGGAACAGGAAAACTGGTAATATGGAACCCATGTTTGAGAAGGGAGTGTGTTGACATGTTGTGGTGCTGTTAACCAATGTCATAAAACAATATGTGTTCTAACTATTTAATGAGACTATTCCATAAAAAGTCATCTAAAGCACAATTAAAAAAAAAAAAAAAGATTGCAGCATTGGAAATCCAATAGGGCAGTTCTACTGTGTCCTGTAGGGCCACAATGAGTTGGAATCAAATCAGTGGCAGTGGGTTTAGTTTTTTGGTTGGTTCCCCAAAACTTCAGTTCCTTATTTTTCCTCCAGCCACATACTGTTATTTGAAGCACCATTTTGCTTGCTTGCTTGCTTACTTACTCACCTAATTAACTTACTTACTTACTTACTTCTTATTGAATATAAGATAGAGAAGGGCAGGAAGATTTTAAGGTTTTGTTCACTTCTGTATCTGCAATTTCTAAATACACAGCACAGTGAGTATCAATAAGTGCTTGTTTTAAGAATATCAGTTTGATACCCACAACGACTTGCCTCTCCTCTTTGTGCTGTACCTGGTTGTTTATCATAGGCAACCTGGGCGTGATAGTGTTAATCAGACTGGACTCTCACCTTCACACCCCTACATACTTCTTCCTCACTAACTTAGCCTTTGTGGACTTGTGCTACACCTCAAATGCAACCCCACAGATGTTGACTAATTTCTTGTCAGACAAGACCATTTCCTTTGCTGAGTGCTTTACCCAGTGTTACCTTTTCATCGCACTTCTTCTCACTGAGTTTTATATGCTGTCAGCAATGGCCTATGACCGCTATGAGGCCATCTGCAACCCTCTGCGCTATGGTGTGAGTATGTCCAGGAAAGCCTGCATCTGTTTGGCCATATTTCCTTATGTCTATGCCTTCTTAGATAGTCAGTTCCAGGCCATCCTGACCTTCCCTTGACCTTCTGTAAATCCAATGTCATTAATCACTTCTACTGGGTCGATCCATCTCTCATTAAACTGTTTTGTTCTGATACTTACGTCAAGAAACACACCATGCTTATCTCAGCTGGCTTCAACCTCTCCAACTCCCTCACCATCATCCTGGTGTCCTATGTCTTCATTATTGCTGCCATCCTCTGCATCAAATCAGCAGAGGGAAGGCACGAGGCATTCTCCACCTGTGGTTCCTATATGATGGCTGTCACCCTATTTTATGGGACACTCTTCTGCATGTATGTAAGACCACCAACAGATAAGACTCTCTTGAGGAATCCAAAATAAAAGCTGTTTTTTATACCCTTGTAAGTACAGTGCTTAACCCATTGACCCATAGTCTTCAGAATGAAGATGTAAAGCAAGCCTCAGAGAATGTACTTAGGTGAAATATGGTCACTAAGATAGCAATGCCTCCACTATCCAATAAACCATAACTTGAAAAGATTAGCTCAAATGTCTCTACAACTTAAGAATGAGTTTTGGTATTTTCCATGGATATGTCTCAGCTATCTCAGGTGAAAGACTCAGGTCTGGGGAAAAAATGAGATACTCTCATAACACTAGGCCCTTGCTCCTCAATGTATGGTCCATGAACCAGGAGCATCACCATTACCTTGGAACTTGTTAGGATGACAAAACCATGGTGATTTAAAGGGCAAATACAGGGTTTTCTGCTCTGCAAAACACCTAATGTCTTCTTATCCATGCCAGTGAGTCAATTCTGATTCATAGTGACCCCATAGAAGAGAACAGAGTTGCCTTATAGGGTTTCCAAGGCTGTAATTTTTACAGAAGCAGAATGCAATATCTTTCTACCCCACAGTGGTTGGTAGGTTCGACCCAACAAACTTTCAGTTAACAGTGGAGCACTTTAACCACTGCACCACCAGAGCTCTTAAATGTCTTCTTCTTACCCAAATGCTATTTTCTTCCTTTATTGGAGGACAAAGTCTGTCATTCCATCAGTAGAGAATTAAAAACAAAAACAAAAAACTTTTTGCCTTGGAATCATTCCTGACTCATAAGGTATAAAATACTGTTGTCGTTGTCAGGTGCTATCAAGTCAGTTAATACTCATAGTTACCCTTCGTACAATAGAATGAAACACTGTCTGGTCCTGCAGCATCCTCACAATTATTGCTATACTTGAGCCCGTTGTTGCAGCCACTGTGTCAGTCCATCTCATTGAGAATCTTCCTCTTTTTCTCTGACCTTCTACTTTACCAAGCATGATGTCCTTCTCCAGGGACTGGTCCCCCTGATAACATGTACAAAGTATGAGAGAGGTCATCTCACCGTCCGTGCTTCTAAGGAGCATTCTGGTTGTACTTCTTCCAAGACAGATGTGTTCTTTCTTTTGGCAGTCCATGGTATATTCAACATTCTTTGCAAACACCAGAATTCAAAGGCATCAATTCTGCTTTGGTCTTCCTTATTCATAGTCCAGCTTTCACATGCATATCAGGAGATTGAAAATACCGTGGCTGGGTTGGGAGTGTCTTAGTCCTCAGAATGACACCTTTGCTTTTTAACACTTTAAAGAGGTCTTTTGCAGCAGATTGGCCAAATGCAATGAGCCTTGATCTCTTGTCTGCTGCATCTGTGGGCATTGGTTGTAGATCCAAGGAAAATGAAATCCTTGACAACTTCAATATTTTCTCCATTTATCATGATGTTGCTTATTGGTCCAGTTGTGAGGGTTTTTGTTTTCTTTTTGTTGCGGTGTAATCCATACTGAAGGCTGTGGTCTTTGATCTTCATCAGTAAGTGCTTCACTTTCAGCAAGCAAAGTTTTGTCATCTGTATATCACATACTGTTAATGAATCTTTCTCCAATCCTGAAGCCCCACTCTTCTTCATACTGTCCAGTTTCTTGGATTATTTGCTCAGCATAGATTGAATAATTATCATGAAAGGATCAATCCTGACTCACACCCTTTCTGATTTTAAATGACACAGTATTCCATTGGTCTGTCTGAAATAAAATAGTATATGAATATAAATATGGAAACCCTGGTGGTGTGGTGGTTAAGTGTTAAGGCTGCTAACCAAAAGGTCAACAGTTCAAATCCACTAGCTGCAACTTGGAAACTCTATGGGGAAGTTCTACTCTGTTCTGTAGGGTGACTATGAGTTGGGATCAACTCCACAGCAATGAGTTTGTTTTATGGGTATATAAATATTCACTAAGCTGAATATAAAATAACTATATTAAAAAGGGAAACCCTGCTGGCATAGTGGTTAAATGCTACACCTGCTAAGCAAAAGATCAGCAGTTTGAATCCACCAGGCGCTCCTTAGAAGCTGTGAGGCAGTTCTGCTCTGTCCTACAGGATCGCTGTGAGTCCAAATGGATTTGACGGCAAAGGGTTTTTTGGGTTATATTCGTAAGGTCTCTGGCTCTCTTTCCCTCTGTTTCACTCTTTCTTACATGTAACAAAAATCCCTTCAACTAGCTAAGAAAGAAGGGAATTTATTATAAGCATGGAATAGTATAGCTTCCAAGTAGAAGAGTGCACTGGATCTTGGGAATGAATCAAAATAGGTGATTCTAAGGTCATGAGAACGCTTATGTTTTGTTATTTATCCAATATCTATTCATTGCTAGGATATTGTCATGGATTGAATTGTGTTCCTCAAAAATATGCTATCAATTTGCCTAGGCCATGATTCCCAGTATTATGTGATTGTCCACCATTTTTTCATCTGACATGATTTTCCTATGTGTTGTAAACCTTATCTCTATGATTCTAATGAGATGGGATTAATGGCAGCTAGTTAATGAGACAGGACTCAATCTACAAGGAATAAGCCAATCTCTTTCGAGATATGAAAGAGAGAAGTGAGCAGACAGGCATAGGGACCTCATACCACCAAGAAAGCAGAAGCCAATCTCTTTTTAGATATAAAAGAGAGAAGTGAGCAGAGAGACATGGGGACCCCATACAACCAAGAAACGAGAACCAGGAGGATAGCACGTCCCTTGGACTTGGGGTTCCTGCACTGAGAAGCTCCTAGACCAAGGGAAGATTGATGACAAGGACTTTCCCCCAGAGTAAATAGAGAGAGAAAGCATTTCCCCTGGATCTGGCACCCTGAATTTGGACTTGTAGCCTATTAGACTGAGAGAATAAATTTCTCTTTTTTAAAGCCATTCACTTGTGATGTTTCTGTTATAGCAGCAGTAGATGACTAAGACAGATATATCATTGAGTTTTGAATATGGGCCTTGTATCCTGAAACCTTACTCATTTCTAGTATTTTTTTTAATAGATTCCCTAATTATTACTTACCGTTTGGGTTCTCTGAAAAATTAAGACAGTGTCTACTTTTTTCCACTATTTATGAGTTTTATTTTTTTCTTTCCTAATCGCCCTGGCTTAGCCTGATAGTAAACTATGCCTTGTTCCTCATTTTACAAGGAACATATTTAATACATCATCAGGTAGTATGAAGTTAGTGTTACTGATTTAATTGTGTCCCCCCAAAATATGTGTCAACTTGGTTAGGCCTTGATTTCCAGTATTGTGTGGTTGTCTTCCATTTTGTGATTTTCCTATGTGTTATAAATCGAAATCTCTGCCTACGATTAAGGTTAGGGTGGGATATAACACCCTTGCTCAGGTCACAACCGTGATCCAAAGTAAAGGGAGTTTCCCTGGGGTGTGGCCTGTACTAGGTTTTACCTCACAAGAGATAAAAGAAAAGGGAAGCAAGCAGAGAGTGGGGACCTCATATCACCAAGAAAGCAGTTCCAGGAGCAGAGTGCATTCTTTGGATCTGAGGTGCTGAGATGCTCCCAGACCAAGGAGAGACTGATGTATCACAAGGAACTTCCTCCAGAGCCCACGGAGAGAGAAAGCCTTCCCCTGGAGCCAGTGCCCTGAATTCTGACTTCTAGTGTACTAGACTGTGAGAGAATAAACTTCTCTTTTTTAAAACCATCCACTTGTGATATTTCTTTATAGCAGCACTGGATGACTAAGACAGTTAGTTGTACATACTTAGCTATGATTATAAAAGATATTCACAGTTATCCTTTTTCCAGTTGAGCAATTTCTCTTATTTTCTTTCTTCTCTGATAATGTTCATCATGAATGGATGTTGAAATTTGTCAAATGTTTCCTGCATCTATTACAACGATCTTATGGTTATTCTCCACATTCTGTCAATGTGATAAAATACATCACACTTATCTTGCATTCCTGATATTGAATCAAATTGGTAATATTAAATCATCTTTTTTATCCCTTGATGGATTAGATTTGTTAAAATATTGTTTTTTTTCTTTTTTATCTGTGCTTAGGAGGGATAATTTCTCTGTAATTTGCTTTTCTTGTAATGCCTTTGACAGGTTTTAATTTTAAAATTATGCTGCTTTCATAAAATGAGTTGGGAAGTTTTCTATCTTCATTTTCTGAAAGAGTTTGAGTAACATTAGTGCTGGTTCTTCCTTAAATAGGAAATTGTTAGAATTCACAAGTGAAATTATCGTGGCCTAGAGTTTTCTTTGCGGAAAGTTTTAGATTGTGAATTCAATTTCTTAAGTGGATATGGGGCTATTGAGATGTTCTACATTTTCTTATGCCTGCTTTAGTAATTTGTGTCTTTAAGGAATTTGTTCATTTCATTCATGTTAATTAATTTATCGGTATGAAATTGTTTAAAATTTTTCTTTTTGTCTTTTTAATGTTCTACGTTTTTAAATAGCTGCTGTAACATTACCGAGATGAACAATTTCTTTTCTACCTCTTTCTTTCTGTCTGTCTCTTTTTTCCTTTCTTGATCAGTCTGATGGGTGTTTATCAATCTAAAATTCTCATAGAATAATTTTTTTCTTAATTTTTTGGTACTGCTTATATGTTTTCTATTTTATTGATTTCTGCTCTTAATTTCTTCAACTAACTTTGGGTTTATTTTTATCTTCTTTTCTAGATTTTTAAAATGAAAGTCTATATTTTTGACTTGGGATTTACTTCTTTTCTCCTCTAAATATTAAATGATATACCTTTCCATATAAACACTGTTTTTGCTACAAGTCACTAATTTTCATACTTTTTTGTTGTTATCATTCGCTTAGTAATATTTTATTCTTTAGCCTAATGATTTAACCTATGAGTTATTTATTAAAGTGTATTTAATTACTAACATATTTGGGACTTTTCAGATATTTTATTGTTGATATCTAATTTAATTCCATGGCTGTTAGAAAAATATTCCTTATGATTCTAATCCTTATCATTTACTTAGACCAGTTTTCTGGCTCAGCCTGTGATCTTTAGTGGTGAATGTTCCATGCATAATCGAAGAGAGTGTGAGTTCTGCAGTTACTGGGTATCATTTTCCATAAATATCAATTATGTAAATTTCATTAGTAATGTTGTATAGATACTCTATATCTTTACTGATTTTTGGTCTACTTGTTCTGACAGTTACAGTTGTTGTTGATGTTGCATGCCATTCAGTCTATTCCAACTTATACCAACCCTATATGACAGAGTAGAACTGCCCCACAGGGTTTCTTAGAATGTAATCTCTACAGGAGCAGATTGCTGGGTCTTTTCTCCCATGGAGATACTTGTGGGTTCAAGCCCACAAGTTATTTGCTTATTAGTCAAGTGCTTAACCATTGTCACCAGGGCTCCTTAACTGTTGCATTGAATGCTAATGACCAAAGAACAGACAAGTTAACATCCAGGACATCATACATGAAAAAAACAAAAGGTAATTAAAAAGATAGGAAAGAAAGAAAAGGCCAAAATGGAGGTCAGAAGGTACTCTGAAAGTTGCTCTTGAACATAGAGCAGCTGAAGCAAGTGAAAGAAATGAAGACTGAAGAGAAGATTTCAAAGGGCAACTCAAGAAGATGAAGAAAAGTATTATAATGAAATGTGCAAAGACATGGAGTTAGAAAACAACCACAGTAAGTGTTACTCAAGGTGAAAGAACTGAAGGAAAAATTCAAGCCTCGAGTTGCAATATTAAAGGATTTTATGGGCAAAATATTGAACGACATAGAAAGCATCAAAAGAAGATAGAAGAAATACACAGATTACCAAAAATAATACATTGATATTCAACCATTTCAGGAGGTAGCATATGAGCAAGAACCAATGGAATCAAAGGAAGAAGTCCAAGCTGCACTGAAGGCATTGCTGAAAAACAAGACTCCAGGAATTGATTGAATATCAATTGAGATGTTTCAAGAAGCAGATACAGCATTGGAGGTGCTCACTTGTCTATAAGGAGAAATTTGGAGAACAGCTACCTGACCAACAGACTGGAAGAGATCCATATTTGTGCCAATTCCAAAGAAAGGTGATCCAAAAGAATGACAAAATTATTGAACAATATCATTAATATCACTTTCAAGTAAAATTTTGCTGAAGATCATTCAAAAGTGATTGAAGGAGGACATCCACAGAAAACTTCTAGAAATTCAAGCAAGATTCAGAAGAGGACAAGGAACTAAGGATATCATTACTGATGTCAGATGGATATTGGCTGAAAGCTGACAAAACCAGAAAGATGACTACCTGTGTTTTACTGACAATGCAAAGGCATTGGACTGTATGGTTCATAACAAATTATGGATAAGTTTGCCAAGAATAGGAATTACAGAACACTTAATTATGGCTCATGAGGAACCAGTACATAGATCAAGAGGCATTCAAACAGAACAGGGGGATACTGTGTGGTTTAAAATCAGGAAAGGTGTGTGTCAAGGTTGTGTCTTTACGTCATACTTATTCAATCTGTATGCTGAGCAAATAATCTGAGAATCTGTACTATATGAAAAAGAACAGGATATCAGAATTGGAGAAAGATGCATTAGCAACATGTGATATGCAGGTGACACAACCATACTTACTTAAATGTGAAGAGGACTTGAAGCACTTACTGATAAAGATCAAAGACCACAGCTTTCACTATGGATTATACTTCACATAAAGAAAACAAAAATCCTCACAACTGGACCAATAAGCAACATCATGCTAAAAGGAGAAAATATTCAAGTTGTCGAGGATTTCATTTTACTTGGATCTACAATCAATGCCCATGGACACAGCACTTAGAAATCAAATAACTTAATGCATTGGGCAAATCTTCTACAAAAGACCTCTTTAAAGTGTTAAAAAGCAAAGATGTCACTTTGAGGACTAAGGTGTGTCTGACCCAAACCATGATGTTTTCAATCACCTCATATGCATGTGAAAGCTACACAATGAATAAGGAAGACCAAAGAAGAATTGATGCCTTTGAATTATGGTGTTGGCAAAGAATATTGAATATACCATGGACTGCCAGAAGAATGAACAGATCTGTCTTGGAAGAAGTACAGCCAGAATGTTCCTTAGAAACAAAGAGGAGGAGTCTTCATCTCAAGTACTTTGAACATGTTAACAGGAGGTACCAATTCCTGGAGAATGACATCATGTTTGGTAAATTTGATGGGCAGTGGAAGAGAAGAAGACTTTCAGCAAGATAGATTGATACAATGGCTTCAAAAATGAGCTCAAACATAGCGATGATTTTTAGCGTGGCTCAGGGCTGAGCAGTGTTTTTTTTTTTTTCCCCCTGTTGCACATGAGCCGAAACTGACTGAACAGCACCTAACAACAGAAACAACACAAAGGTGTGAAAATCTCTAATGGCTATTGTGGCTATTTTTCTCTACATTGCTGTCTGTTTTTGCTTTATAAAATATGAAAGTCTGTCATTAAGTGCAGACATATTTAGGTTTTTTATGTCTTCTTGTTAAGTAGAATCATTTTTCACTATGAAACATACCTCTAATATCTGGTAACACTTCTCACCATAAAGTTTATTTTGTTTGATATTAATATAACTATTCCTGCTTTTTTTATGTCCATCTATTTCATGTTATATAATTTTACATGATTTTACCATTCAACCTGGTCTAATAGAAATTTCATTGTTGTTTCTTTTTTTTTCACAATCTAGAAATCTCTGCATTTTAATTGATGGATTTAGTCAATTTACATTTAAAGTAAAAAATTGATATATTTACTGTATAATATATTAGCCTCCCAATATTACACTGTGTGGGCTTTTATGTTAATGTGATGCTGGAAGCTATGCCCCCAGTATCCAAGTACCAGCAGAGTCACCCATGGGGGACAAGTTTCAATGGAGCTTCCAGGCTGAAACAGGTTAGGAAGAGGGATCTGGGGGTGTACTTTTGAAGAAAATTAGCCAGTGAAGACTTTATGGATAGCAGCTGACCACTGATATAGTGCCAGAAGACGAGTCCCTCAAGTTGAAAGGCACTCAAAAGATGACTGGGGAAGAGCTGCCTCCTTAAAGTAGAGTCACCTTAATGATGTAGATGGAGTTAAGCTTTCAGGACCTTCATTTGCTGATGCGGCACAACACAGAGTGAGAAGAAACAGCTGCAAACATCCATTAATGATAGGAATATGAAATGTACAAAGTATGAATTTAGGAAAATTGGCAATTGTTAAAAGTGAAATGGAACTCATAAACATTGATATCCTAGGCATTAGTGAGCTGAAGTGGACTGTAATTGGCCATTTTGAATCAGACAATCATATGTTCTACTATGCTGGAAAGGAAAAATTGAAGAAGAATTGTGTTGTATTCATCATCAAAAAGAACATTTCAAGGTCTATTCTGAAGTACAATGTTGTTAGTGATAGAATAATACCCATACACCTACACGTAAGACCAGCTAATTTACACACTAATCACTAAGGCCTAAGATAAAGAAATCAAAGATTTTTACTGCTTCTGCAGTCTGAAATCGATAAAACATGCAATCAAGATGCATTGATAATTACTGACAATTGGAATGCGAAAGTTAGAAACAAAGAAGGATTGGTAGTTGGAAAATATGACCTTGATGATAGAAATGACACTGGAGACCATCACATCATAGAATTTTGCAAAACCAATGACTTCTTCATTGCAAATACCTTTTTAACAACATAAAAGGCAATTATACACATAGACCTCTCTAGATGGAATACGTAGAAATTAAATCAAATACAGTTGTTGAAAAGAAATGGACTAGCTCAATATCAGTCAGAACAAGACCAGGGTCCAACTGTGGAACAGACCATCAATTTCTCATATTCAAGTTCAAGTTGAAGTTGAAAAAAATTAGAACAAGTTCACAAGAGCCTAATTATCACCTTGAGTGTATCCCACTTGAATTTAGAAACCATCTCAAGGATAGATTCAACCCATTGAACGCTAATGACCAAAGACCAGACTAGTTGTGGAATGACATAAAGGACACCACACATGAAGAAAGAAAGAAGTCATTAAAGAGACAGGAAAGAAAGAAAAGACAAAAATGAATGTCAGAAGAGATTCTGAAAGTTGCTTTTGAATATAAAGTGGCTAAAGCAAAGGAAGAAAGGATAAAGTAAAAGATATGAACAGATTTCGAAGGGCTCCTAGGGAAGATGAAGTATCATAATGAAATGTGCAAAAACCTGGAGATAGAAAACCAAAAGTGAAGAACACACTCAGCGTTTCTCAATCTGAGAGAACTGAAGAAAACATTCAAGCATCCGGTTGCAATATTGAAGGATTCTGTGGGGAAAATGCTAAAGAATGCAGGAAGTATCAAAAGAAGATGGCAGAAACAGAGAGTCACTGTACAAAAAAGAATTCACTGACATTCAACCATTTCAGGAGGCAGCACATGATCAAGAACCCATGGTACTGAAGGAAGAGGTCCAAAGTGCACTGAAAGCACTGGTGAAAAACAAGGCTCCAGCAATTGAAGGAATGCCAATTAAGATGTTTCAACAAATGTAGCACTGGAAGTGCTCACTTGTCTATGCCAAGAAATTTGGAAGACAGCCGGCTACCTAACCAGCTGAGTGAAAGAGACCCATATTTGTACCCACTCCAAAGAAAGGTGATCCAAGAGAATGATGTGCAAATTATCTAACAGTAACATTGATATCACATGCTATGGATTTGTCATCAGGAGGGACCAATGCCTGGAGAAGGACATCATGCTTGGTAGACTAGACGATCGGCAAAAAAGAGAAAGACCCTCAACAACATGGACTCAATGGTTGTGTCAACAATGGGCTCAAGCATAACAATGATTGTAAGGCTAGTACTGGACTGGGCAGCGATTAGTTCTGTTGTATATAGAGTTGCTATGAGTCCGAACCAACAACAACAATAACAACCTAACTATAGCAATAACAATAAATTGGCAATAATCCTTCAATTTTCTATTTATTATCTATCTTTCTGAACTCTTTTTTTGTTCTTCTGTTCC
This sequence comes from Loxodonta africana, assembly GCF_030014295.1. Taxonomy (NCBI): domain Eukaryota; kingdom Metazoa; phylum Chordata; class Mammalia; order Proboscidea; family Elephantidae; genus Loxodonta; species Loxodonta africana. Next base: position 31,182,523 of record NC_087348.1, read on the forward strand.
TCTTTTCCACTATTACACTTCTGCTGACATTTTGGGGCTAATTGTCAATTTTCCATTTCGATTTCTTCTGTTTTCTTTTTTTTGCTCCAAACATTAAAATATACATTTGTAGTGACTGATTCCTACCTCACCTGTTTGCTAACAATTATCCTTATATCTTATATTTTCATCTTCACAGCCACCGTGAGCATCCACTTTGCTGAGGGGATGCTCAAAGCATTCTTCATCTACATTTCCCATCTCATGGCTGCCACTGTCTTTTATGGGACTCTGTTCTGCATGTATCTGTGTCCCCCTTCTGAGGCATTTGTAGAAGAGGGGGAAAGTGTAGCTGTTTTTTTTTTTTTATCTTTGTGAGTCCTATGTTAAACCCTTTGATCTATAGCCTGAGAAACAAAGATGTTCAAAGAGCAATAAAGAAAAGTTACCCAAAAGAAATTGTTTGTTAAATAAGACAGACATTTTGGACAGAGTTATATAATGTATCTTTATTACCTGGGCAATTAAGGAGTATTTTTAATTAGGAAATCACTTTCTGTCACTGAGTTTTTTTTTTTTTCTTTCTTACATCACATATAGAACTTGGAAGAATGTGTCAAATTATTTTGTAGAGTTTACTGAGCTTTCTCAGTGAATTTAAAAATTAAAAAAAAAACAAAACACTGCTTAGAAATTCAGAAAAGTTCAGAAGGTATTGTTTTTGCTCTACAAAATCAATAAAAAACAGATTATTCCATCCATAGTACTCATACGCATGCAAAGTTTGAAAGAGGGAACTATGAGTTGGAATCAACTTGATAGCACTGGGTTGGGTAACGGTAAGCCCTAATTGTTTCCACTACCAGGGCTTTTTATCTCAGTTAAATGGAAGATTTATTACTATTATATTATTTTATTGGTATGCAAAATTATGTCAATATAAACCTGACCCAAGGGTAGTAGTACAATACACTCTGCATCCAAATGGATAATGTCAATAGGACCAAAAGAAGGAAAATTTTATGAATTAATATAGCTCAAGAATCATACACTAAATAAGTCTTTGTAGAAGGTGCCATGGTGATATGTCTGCTTACATTAATTTTATGTAAACTAATCTTGAAAATAGATACCAGAGTCTAAACACTGATTTCCTGCATTCACATTTTTACTCATGAGAAGAAATGAAGTCAGGTCACCAGTGAAAACGAGATAAATTACTGTTAACATGAGAGGTCACTGGGTTCACAACAGTCTACCTAGAATCTCTGTTTAATTATTCATTCAATAGCTCTTCACTAAACATTGACTGAGCACCTAAATTTTGTTCTGATCTCTACAGGGGCTATCAAGATGAAACTGACAGTAATTCTGTCCTCAGAGCATTTACAGTCCAGTAAAATAGATAGAGAAGGAGGCAAATGCCTCAAGAGAGGCAGAAAAAACTGTGACTGGCATTCAGAGAAAGGAAAGACAATTCCAGATGTGGTGGAAAAGTCTTTGTGATTATGAAGAATGAAATATCTTAACTGCTCCATAATAAATCTGAATATCAAAATTGTACCATGCGTTTCTGCATTTACCAAAAGACACTAAAGAAAGAGCAAACCCATTGCCATCCGGTTGATTCCAACTCATAGCAACCCAATAGAACAGAGTAGAACTGCCTCCCTTAGGGTTTCCAAGGAGTGGCTGGTGGATTTAAACTGCTGACCTTTTGGTTAGCAGCTAAGTTCTTAAGCCACTGCACCACCTAGTGCTCCATCAAAAGACACTATGTGCATCTAATTATTACTTATAAATTAGGATTCTACCATAAAAGATGTGGCTTTTGTAAATAATTCCAGAAGGAGCCCTAATGATGTCTCATGGGTTATTTCTTGATAAATCCTTCAGGGATGAGTCTCCCAACATTAGCCATTCAGGTATAAATACTCTCACTTGGGGGATCTTTGAGGGGGCTAAGAAATATCGCTCCATAGGTAAGTCTGGGAGTTTTGAAAATACAAAACTCAGAAGAAGTATCTTTTAACCTATTATAATTTCCTCTTTTGGAACATAGAGTGGAATGGAATTAGTAATGACTAAAAAAAAAAAAAATGCAACTTGCCATTCTAAGGCAAAACCATAGGCAGGAAGGCCCAGTACAGTCTCTGCCAAAAGAAAGCAGGTGACTTTTGATGTCAGTATTGGAATGTCAGGCAGACATTGCAACCATCCCTGACCTCAGCTACTAAACCGTCATCCACAATACAGCTAAGGTTTAAAGTAGGCTTATAGATTGAGCTTTAGTGAAATCAGAATTCAAAACATCTGTGTATGATACTTTGCTTTCAACTGAAATTGATTTTCTCCAACCCTAGCACCTTAGGCTTTGGTTCAAGAAAACATGTTTCCACACCATTATACATTTAATGATTTCATACACTTATTAAGAGAAGAGTTTAAAGGGTTTTGAGTAAGTTAACGTAAGATTAACGACGAGAAGGAAAAAATGAAATGTCAACATCTTTCCTTTCTCACTTGAGAGGTTTTCTCTTGCAGTCTCCAATTCATGTTTGCACTGAAATACGATGGCATTGCTGCACTCAGGGCTTTCAGAACATACTCATGCTGGTTTTGTTCAAGGGAATTGCATTTTTCTCTACTGTGTTTGTTCCCCTTCCCAACATTGCTCGGTAGTATTATCAATCTTGGGCTGAAGTACCCCACTTGGCCAGAGAGTGACAAAAAACCCTCTGTGGATTAATTTGGTTTGTTTTATTTCTTCCCCTACATTGTACATAGAGCTTTAATCTTTCCTTACCCTTAGTACACCAGGGTTCTTTTCAATAATTGTATTACTTAAACTGGAGTGATTTTATACACTTAATTACTCAATTTTTTGAATGTCCTGATTCCTCCAATTTTCTCATTTTCTTGGAAGGAGAGAACAGCACTGAATGAAGGAAAATGTCTCTTAACAATTTGGGGTGTGTCCATCATTATGGGTTCCATCAGATGGAGGTCCTTGCCATTTTGGGATTGTTATGTGATGTGCAACTAAAAGATTCTTAGATTCCATTCAATACAATCAATCTGTACTTGCATTTTTTAAAAATCTGAAAATTTAACAGGCAGGCATGAGAACGCATAAACCCCACTGCCCTACCCTCAACCCCAGCTTACCATTTGAAATATAACTGTATCTTAAGTTCTACTTTCACAATTTGTGTTTCTTCATGGCTTCCCAGAAGTGAACTCCTGGGGCTGTGTTACCCTTCATAAGAAAGTTTTCTTTCCGTTTCCTGCATGAAAGAGGACTTGAGATGAGATCATACAGTCTGTCATGGGTTGAATTTTGTCCCCCCAAAATATGTGTATCAATTTGGCTAGGCCATGATTCCTAGTATTTTCTGATTGTCTGCCATTTTGTCACCTGAGGTGATTTTCCTTTGTGTTGTAAAGCCTATCTCTATGATGTTAATGAGATGGGATTAGCGGTGGTTATGTTGATAAGGCAGGACACAAGATTAGATTGTGTCTTAAACCAATCTCTTTCGAGATATGAAAGATAGAAGGTAGCAGAGAGACACGGGGACCTCATACCGCCAAGAAAGGAGCACCGGGAGCAAAGTGCATCCCTTGGGCCCAGGGTCCCTGAGCTGAGAAGATCCTAGACCAGGATAAGATTGATGACAAGGACCTTTCCTCACAGCCAACAAAGAAAGCCTTCCTCTGGAGCTGGCACCCCAAATTCAGACTTTCAGCCTCCTAGACTGTGAGAGAATAAATTTCTCTTTGTTAAAGCCATCCACTTGTGGTATTTCTGTTATAGCAGCCCTAGATAACTAAGACAGAGGCTCTCAGGATAATTCCCTCTTTTCTTTCTGAAACCAACAGAAAAGCATAAAATCTAAAGTCAGAGCCTAGATGTGTTCTCCCTGTGGGCTAGGCTGGGATCCAGTCATCAGTGTTATCAAAGGCTCCATACATGATTCCAAGGTGAAGCTAATGTTGCTAATAACCAATGACATAAGTGTTAGCTTTTTGGGCATGTGACTCTGACAAAACAATATAGTCATTCTTTACAGGGTAGGAATCTTCTATGTCCTCCTGCCTTTACAGAGGATTAATGGTAGTTTGTTATTTTATTAACTTCCACCTAATTTCCAACAGTCTAGCCAGCAAGTTCTAACCATAGGTTATGAGGTTTCAAGTCAGGCACAGTTAACACTGTGTGTTCCCTCCTGTACATTCTCCTCAGGAAAGCTAGAGTTTTTACTCAGTATCCATGGATCCACAGGTAACATTAGAGAACTAAGAAATCTACAAACCATGACAATTTAGGTGTTGTGAGATGGCAAAGTTACCACATTGACTCATCTATTCATTCAACTAACGTTTAGTGAATATTTACTCTGCTGCAAGTAGTCACCAAAATTCTGGGCACAAATATAGTTGCACAAGGTTCTGGGGACAAATATCTGTGGCACAAATACAGTTCCTTCTCTCATGTAGATAACATTCTAATAAAGGGTACAGACAATGAAAATATAAATAAAAATTTCAGGAAGTGATATGAGGAAAAATAAAGCAAGGTTCATGATTAAAGAGTAATTTGAAAAGGAGATAACTTAGACAAGAGGTTAGGTAATACCTTTCAGAGGAGATATTAGTAGAAGAAATATCTAAATGAAGTGGTAAATTGAGTCATTTAAAAATCTGAAGGGAGAGCATTCTAGGCAAAGGGAACAGCAAGTGCAAAGGCCCTGGCATGGTAATGGGCCCAGCATGTGCAAGGAAGAGCTAGCAGGTCAATGTGGCAGGAGCAGAGAGACGGAAGGAGGAAGCAGCAGAAGATGAGTTTGGAGGGGTAGATGGGAAGACATCACATAGGTCCTTGTGAAATGCAGTAAAAAGGTTAGATTTTAGCCCAAGTGTGATGGAAATACTTGAACCATTTTAACACGTCAGTAATATGTTGTGATTTATGTTTATAAATGATCACTGGCAGGTGTTTGCAGAATTGAGAATCACAAGTGTGGAACAAGTGAGACCGTTGAAGTAGCTTGGGCAAAAGATGATTTTGTCTTAGACCTGGGTGGTGGCAGGGGAAGTGCTGACAAGTGGTTTTCAGATTGAGTATGCAATATTTTGAAGGTAGATCTGACAAGACTTCCTTCTATCCTGAAACCTTACTCATTTCTAGTATTTTTTTAAATAGATTCCCTAATTATTACTTACCGTTTGGGTTCTCTGAAAAATTAAGACAGTGTCTACTTTTTTCCACTATTTATGAGTTTTATTTTGTTCTTTCCTAATTGCCCTGGCTTAGCCTAATAGTAAACTATGTCTTGTTCCTCGTTTTACAAGGAACATATTTAATACATCATCAGGTAGTATAAAGTTAGTATTATGGATTTAGTTGTGTAAATATAAATTATGTAGGAAAGAAAATGAGATAGATGGAAATATTTTGACATAAAAAGAGATTTGTAAGATAAAAGGAAATAATGGATGCAGAAACAGCCCAGACTTTCCATTGTGAATCTGGTACAAAGGCGTTGGGATGAACAAAACACCAAGGGACTGGGAGAGGTTAGTTGCTGTTGGAGAGGAAGTGAGGAATGAGGAAGAAATTGAACCTGAGTTATATGCAACCGAAAACTTAAGATTTATGGCTCTCAAGACACATGTGCTCTTCCAAATTACAAGAGCTTGTCTTTCCTGGCAATGATGGGCTGAGTCCACTGACAGTCATGCATTTGCCCCATTCTCTCAAACATTTTTGTCATGATCGGGCTCTCACAGGGATCAAGCTAGAGGATAATGGACTCAGATTCTATAGCCTATTTAAGGAAACCAGTGGGCTAAGACAAATTCCTTTTGTATTAACAGAATTAAAGTGGGAGTTACAAAACGGCTAGTACAGTATGGTGCATATACTTCATAACCACATGATGGCAGCTATTGAAACCCTTCGATCTCTGAGGGAAATTGCAGAAAATTTTTTTAGCATATTTTTATTGTGATAAAATATATATAACATAAAATTTGCCTTTATAACCATTATTAGAGGTACAGTTCAATAGCATTAATTACATTCACAATGTTGTGCAACCATCAGCACTATTTATTTCCAAAACATTTCATTACCCCAAACAGAAACTCTGTACCCAGTTAAGTAATAACTCCCCATCCCCTCCCTCCTTCATCCCTGTTAACCACTAATCTACTTCCTGTCTCTGTATTTGTTTATTCTAGAGATTTCGTGTAAGTGGGATCATACAATATTTGTCCTTTGTGCCTGGCTTGTTTCACTTAGCATAACGTTTTTAAGGTTCAAATATGTCATAGCATATATTAGAATTTCACTTTTTGTGTGTGTCTGAATAATATTCCATTGTATGTATATCCCAACCCCAATGCCGTCAAGTCAATTCCAACTCATAGTGACCCTATAGGCCAGAGTAGAACTGTCCCATAGAGTTTCCAAGGAGCGCCTGGTGAATTTGAACTGCCAACGCTTTGGTTAGCAGCTGTAGCATTTAACCACTATGCCACCAGGGTTTCCTGTATGTATATATCTCATTTTATTCATCTATCCATCTATTGGTGAACATTTAGATTGTTTCTACCTTTTGACTATCATGAATAGCACTGCAGTGAGCATTGGTGTACAAGTAAATAGCAACTTTCTTTAATCTTTCAAAGCCAATTTGTTTACTCGTAAGTTTTGCACATTTTGGAGTTGCATGTAATTTATTTCTCCTCTTACCTAAAGCAAATTATTCTTCTCCTATGAGAAAACATGAAGATGAAGATAGTTCCCAAACACAACGACACTGAAGCCACTGAGTTTGTCCTGCTGGGACTGACCAGTCGGCCAGAGCTGCAGCCCATACTTTTTGTGGTGTTTCTCCTGATTTACCTCATCACCCTGACAGGAAACATTGCCATGATTTTACTAATCCACTTCACTCCTCAACTGCAAACCCCCATGTACTTTTTCCTCACCCATTTAGCCTGTGTGGATATTTTTTACTCCACTAATGTCTCTCCCCAGATGCTTGTTAATTTCTTATCTTTAAAGAAAACCATTTCCTACACTGGGTGTCTTGCCCAGTGTTTTGTGTTTGTGGCTCTGCTCCTTACTGAGTACTACATGCTCGGTGCCATGGCCTATGACTGGTACATGGCAATCTGTAATCCCCTGCATTACACCAGCAGAATGTCCAGACCTGTTTGCATCTGCCTGGTCACCTTCCCCTACTTGTGGGGCTCTATGGTAGGCACAATGCAGGTAATATTGACTTCTCACCTGTCCTTTTGTGGACCCAACACTGTCGACCATTTCTACTGTGCTGACCCACCCCTCCTAATGTTGACATGTTCTGATACTTACATCAAGCAAACTGCCTTGTTTGTGTCTGCAGGGATTAACCTCACAGGTTCTTTGCTCATCATCCTCATGTCTTACATTTTCATTTTCATCACCATTATGAGGATGCACTCCAGTGAGGGGCAGCGCAAAGCCTTCTCCACCTGTGGCTCCCACTTGACAGCTGTCACGATGTTCTACGGGTCCCTCTTGTGCATGTATCTGAGGCCGGCAAACAAGCAGTCTGTTGAGCAAGGGAAAATTGTGGCAGTATTTTGTATATTTGTGAGTCCCATGCTCAACCCTTTCATCTACAGCCTGAGGAACAAGGATGTGAAACAAGCTTTGAGAAGAGCATTTAGGAAAAACCTTGGTAAAAGGGAGAAAAGTTCCATTTCTACTGTCTCCCAATAAACAATAAGTCTCAAAAACAACCAAAACTATCTCTTCCCTTGGTTCAGCCTGAATCCAGTTGTCTGGACTATCAATATTTTTCATGTATACATAGTTCGGGATCAATTGAAAATCTAATGGAAATTATGAATTGATGATTGATGAAAACACAAGAACAGAAAGTAGGGTCGTATTTTTAGTCTAACTTAGGAACTCATCTCTACCTGATTAATTAGCAAGTAAGTTTTTAGTTTCACTCTCTGTTGTTATTAGGTGCTGTTGAGTCATTTCCAACTCACAGCAACCCTTATATACAAAGGAGTGAAACACTTCCTGGTCCTGCACCATCCTCACAATTCCTCCCATGTTTGAGCCCATTGTTGCAGCCACTGAGTCAATCCATCTATCCAAGGGTCTTCTTTTTTGCTGACCCTCTACTTTACCAAGCATGATGTCCTTCTCCCATGACTGGTCCTTCCTGTTACCATGTCCAAAGTAAATGAGATGAAGTCTCACCCCCCTGCTTCTAACGTGCATTCTGGCTGTACTTTTTCCAAAATAAATTTGTTCATTCTTTTGGTAGTGCATGGTATACTCAATACTCTTCATCAACATCACAATTCAAAGGCATCAATTCTTCAGTTCTACTTGTTCATCTTCCAGCTTTCGTATGTATATGAGGAGATTGAAAATACCATGGCTTTTATCACGCGTACCAATGTCACTTTGAGGACTAAGTTGTGCCTGATCCAAGTCATGATATATTCACTCCTTCCTGACATAGTTAAGCGCTCAGCTGCTAACCAAAATGTCGGTGGTTCGAACCCACCAGCGGTTCTTTGGAAAAAATATGTGGCAGTCTTCTTCCGTGAAGATTACAGCCCAGTTCTACTCTGTCCTATAGGATTGTTGTGAGTTGGAAAAAACTGAACAGGTTCAGGCCATCAATATTAAGTATCTCTGAGCAACTCTTATCAGCAAAGTGAAGTGATTAACAATATTTTTCCTGAATAAAAAAGCTATTTACATTCATGTAATGCATTATATAGCTCCCCTTTCTGAAGGCTAATTATCTTCTGTGAAGAAGCTTGTATTTCTAATTTCAAATGTTTTTTTCACTAACCTTTGGAGAATTTTTGCATCAAGTTATCTTGAATTTAAAATCATATGTGTTCTATTATTTCAACAAAGGTTTTAATATTTTATATTTTTTTGAGCAGTGATTTTTTTTTAATTAATCAAAACAGATTCCTTTCTTAAAAGGAAACACCCATTCTGATTTAGAATTTCCCTTTCTTACAAAGATTTATGTGATTTTCTCTCCACAATATTATTAACAACTATCTGTTGTACTATTTTATATATTACCTTCCACTTCTTGTCTACGTACTTATTATTTTAACATAAATGCTACTCTAATATGCATAAAAACTTGGTTTTTGTGTTTTACAATCAAATTTTTGCATAAGCATATTCCAGATTGTTTGGCATTCCTTGAAATAACCTTTTATTTAACTGTATAGCTTAATGTTAATACAAGATATTTTAGTACATCACCTCCTTTTAATATTCAGGCAATTTTTGTTTTCCCCCCTACAGGTAAATCTTCATTAGTATAAACTAATGCTTCTGTTCAATATTGCATTAAGCTGTATCTCCACAGTTTTCCTGTTACATTTTTTTAATATGGCTTTCTTCTTGAATGTTTTGATGTATAAAACCACCACCATTTTTCTTGAGAAGTGTATTTCTGAATAAAAACGAGATTTGTCTTCCAGATTAAGATACTGTAGCTAGAGGTGTTGATAATGACTAACCTGTCCTCCTAACACACACTCTTAACAAGCAAATAAGCATAGATTTCTTTAACACTAAAGAATTTCAAACTGTTCAGGAACATGGTACCTTTAGGAAAAGATAATAGGAGATTGAATTAGAAGGAATTTGGATGACCATTCAGTTCAATACAGATTTTTAACTCCCTCTTTTTTTTCTGCTTTCACATTAAGGTGCCAATAACAATAAATATTTTATTATAATTCTGTAATACAGACTATCTGGTGATATGCAGTTTTTTGTTTGCTTTCTCGCATATAAAAGCAAAAATTGTTTATTATGGGAAATGCATATAGAGATATAAAGAACAAGTTTTACTTCTTAATGTTATATCACAAAGTTGAGCGTAATATATATAACTTTGTACCCTGTTTTTTTCATAAATTACTATGTAAAATATCTTGTGATCGCTTTAACTGAGAACTTCATAGACATCACTTTAATGGCTGTGTAACATTTTAATAAAAAATATCAGCTGGTATCTGCATACTTCTTTATGATCACAACCATCACACTCCTTTGTGATCATAGCCATCACATACTTACAGGGCTCTTAGGCATTTATAGCCACCTTCAATTTTGTCTAGTAGATAACTGTGCCTCCTGGGTTATTAAATACAGGCTGTCCTCACTTTGCACAGTTGTGTGATAACTGAGAACCACGCAATGCCAGGATATATTCACAGTATGCACAGCTTTCTGTTAACACAGTACCATGCAAAGTGAGGACTGATTGCATTTTTATGTATCACTTGTTACCTTTTTCTCAGTTATAAAAATAACACTACAATGAATATCTTCACCTCAGTTTCTGACTCTGTCTTCAGCCTTTCCTCAATCTGTAATAGTTGAAGAACACCCTACAAACATTTTTAAGTTTTCTTAAAACATGTTAACTTGATATCCAAAAAACTATGCTAATGTTTTCCTTGTTACCATCAATTTACGAAAATGCCAGTCTTTTTGAATGCTCTTAAATGTAGTTACATACAAAACAGTAACCGAGTTCATGTTTTCAATCACTAATAAATGTTTTGGCTTATGAATTTTAGCATTTTTGTATTTTTATTAATTTTCTATTTATAACCTTTGATATTTATATTGGTTTTGGGAGTTACAAATGATTTCTATGAACTTTTCCTATCTTAATAATTTTATCACTTTATCTTATTTGTGATAAATACCATGCCAAATTTTGGGGCTTCTTAGTTTTAAATAGTTTTATGATCAAATTTTAATGGCTTTTCCATTGTGATTTCTCCCACTGCTACTAACCTCAAGGAGATTTTCTGCAGATTATTTAATGAATATATCTATTTTAATTTTCATCCAGCACAGATTTTTTTCAGCTTTTGAAATGACTATCACAGTTGAGGGATATGAGTGGGAATGTCATTTATTTTGGGGGAAACTTGCTGGCAAAAGGGAATTCTAGTTAGGGATAAGATTCTATATTTAGAGATTTTGGGTGAAAAATGTTGCAATGTGTACACTGGTATGATGCAAAAATAAACGCTTGTGTAAAAACAGATAAGTCTACAGCATTAACATGCCAAGGTCTCTTGCCTTTCTTTCACTTATAGGCAAACAGCACCTTTCTGCCTTTCTGGAGAGCAAACTTAACTCAGCTCTAACCTTTCATTCCTAAACAATCTTCGCTATGGCCTCCATTCTATATATCTCCCCATCAGATCCCTAGAGACACTGCTATAATAATAATATTCACTTTAAAAAATATATATATATATATATTCTTATACTTTTCAAATAATTCACAATGCGTATGCATTCCACGTATAACTATACTTGATTTATATATACAAGTACATATAATTTCTAGATTAAAACATCATATTCATAATTTCTGGGTTAAAAATATTGAATAGCTAGAAGCCTCTGATTTACATTCCACTAAAATAAGTATGACCAGAATTCTCCTTAGAAGCAAGGATAATGAGATTACATCTCACATACTTTGGACATGTTATCAGCAAGGAACAGTCCCTGGAAAAGGATGTCACGCTTGGTAAAGTAGAGGGTCAGCAAAAAAGGGGAAGACCCTCAAAGAGATAGATTGACGCAGTGGCTACAACAGTGGGCTTAAGTATAACAACGATTGTGAAGATGGTGCAGGACCAGGCAATATTTCACTCTGTTGTACGTAGGGGCACTATGAGTTGGAACCAAGTGGATGTCACCTAACAACAACAACAAGATAAATTCGAGGAAAAAAAAGAAAAATGAATATGAAATCTCTCTTTTACCCACTGCCATGAAATCGATTCCGACTCATAGGGACCCTATAGAAATTTCTTTAACAGACTTTAAAGCATATTTAAATCCACATAAATTATAAGAATTGGGTTTAATAAGTACAGAAACAAAAGAGATAGGCCCCAAATGCACTCACTTGGTGTATAATAAAGGTGACATCACACAGTGGAAAAACAAAAGATTGCTTAATAGTGAGAAGAAATTACTGTAAAATATAAGACAGTTATATACAACAACAAAACATACCATAAAACTATATCCAGAATAATTCAAGGTGTGCCTATAGAATACGGTCACAAAAAAATTAATAACACAATATAGGCAGGGATGGGAGAAATACAAAACAAAACCAAAAATCAATATAATTTTTCCAAATAAGAATACAAATATTGGTCATATCAAGAATCACCAGAAATAGCTTGAAAGGTAATAATCAAATTGATGTGTACCTTTTATTTGTTAAATATATATTTAAACTCTTCAATTATGTTCAGATGAAAAGAAAATCCTTCCCTAATGATTTCCAGTTAAGACAGCAAAGTAGCAAATAATTTTAAATTGTATTTTTGAGCATTGACAAAAGTGCATTGAAATGATTACTCCCAAACATTACTAGTCAGATGCATGGTCTGTTAGAAGATTTCTGTAGAAAATTTTATTCACAGAAATATTTATCAAGAGCTTTAAGATGATCAAAGCATTTAATTAGCAGTTCCACTTCTATCAATGTATCCTAAAGGAAGAACAAAAGATATGTACAATGGGACATGAGCCAATCATAAAAATAATAGGGTACATTAATAAGATGGAATAATGGTTTTCAAGGTAAAGCGACTGGCATAAAATGCACCCCAATGCTAAGAGAAGCTCCCTACTGGTAACCCCACCCCAAGTGCTGTCGAGTCGATTCTCTATTGGTGGGAAATTAAAAGTAAATATTGCTTTTATTGTTTATATCCTTCTGCATTTTTCTTATTTTTTCTCCATTTGGTGTGTGTTAATCTTATTATTGAAATGAAAAACAGTTTAGTTGTGAAATAATATGCCACAATGAAAATGATATTCACCAAAAATTTGTAATCTGCATAAATATACAAGCATTATGATATCAAGAGAAAATCAGTGTTCAAACGTGCATAAGGTATATGCTTTCAATTTTATTTTATAAATTACGATAACATACGTATACATAGAAATTTATTTAGAAGAAATATAACAAAACAAAATTCAAATAGGAATTAGGCTTTGATTTAGGACATATTACTGAATAAATTTTACTTCTTCATATCTGTCTGTATCCTCTAGTTATTTGTATTGAACATGTATGCTTTTCTAATTTGGAAAATATGTTCAGAAAATGCAGTCTGAATAAAAAAAATAAATTCAACATATTTCAAAATTGCTTATTTTTGCATTGAACAGTGTCTTAGTCATCTAGTGCTGCTATAACAGGAATATCACAAGTG